>NC_142253.1:16275000-18879127 GCF_052056855.1 Sturnus vulgaris | reverse complement strand
GCATCTATAACTGCACATCTTAATGTGCCTTATACACATCTTCATGCTAAATACATGTTGACACAAGGAGCACCACAACTCCCTCTGCCTTATGCATACAGACTCATGAGAGTCTACTTTGTCTTACAAATAGTTCCAGACTATTTCAGAAGATAGGGAAAAATTAACTTAAACTGATGCCAAGAGGTACAAAATACATGCTGCTGTGCCAGTGAGTCACGCTTTAATGGCTTGACCCCCACAGAACACTAACAAAACACACAAAAGTAAATTTTTCAGCAGTAGGCGGGTCTTGGACACAAGTATTGTACTTGGCTCCTGCCTTACAAGGTGTTTATGTAGTAAAACTGTTCTGTTCCCCAGCAGTTTGATTACAGCCAAGTGACTGCTGTGCCCCTATGGCTTCAGCCCTAGCTTCATACAGGGCAGACTAACTGGGAAAGTCAGCACCTCCTTACACAAAGGTGCTGCTCGAGTTACTAAAATCCATCTCCTTGCCTGCCTCTGAGGCAGTGAAGAGCTGGAGTTGGTGAGCAAGGAGAGTGAGGAAAGATGAGCTGGGTGATAAGGCCAAGGAGCAGAGACAGAGAGGAGTGCTGAGCAGTGAAACTCTGACTGGATCAGGCTGGAAAAGTACGGAACAAAATCTATCATCTAAAGTTCATTTCTCTCCCGAGCCCAAAACAGAAACAGGAACCTTGAGATTTATGATCAGTGATGAAAAGGGAGGGGTTAGGGGCCGAGGCTAAGCGTGATGAGGGAAGAGGCACAGAAAGGACTGCAGCCGTGGAGGTGGGACAGCCTTCGCTGTCTCGGGGCACGCACCTACAGCCGCCGTGTCTCCTGTGCAGGAGGAGAAGAGCACTTTGCCTGCTCAAGCAGCACTTTGTTCCACATCAATTATTCACCCGCCACATTTTTCCTGCAGCCGGGCACAGCACAGGGACAGACACCGCTGGGAATGGGGATGCAGCTCAAACGACAGCGAAAATCCCCTCCCCTACACAGCCCGAGCTAACTGTAAATATATGGCATTACCATCCATTTAAATTAGGCTGGGTTTTTGTCTTTACATGCAAGAACTTCCCGTGAAGCCCCCTCCTCTGTAGACTCATCAACCTTTTAATTTAAAGAACAAAACCTCTGAAGTCCTGGTCTCCACATAGCCTGGAGCCGTTTCAGGAAAGCTATGTCAGAAATAACCCAACTGCCGCAGAGATGCTGCTAAAGGCTTGCTAATAGATATACAGCAGTCTTCCAAGACTTTGTGAATGGGTACATGAAACTGCTGAAACTGTATTGGAGTAATTTTGTAGGAGATGCGATTCTTTACGTTAATTTTGCGACATATAAATAGCAGATGTATAGATAAGATTACAAATGGGAATTTCACAGTGAGTAACACTAGCAGAAAGTTTTACAGGGGAAAAAATACTAAGGAAAGAACTGAACATATATATATATGGTAGACAGATAATGATGTTAACAGCTTTGTTTCCCTTTCGACCCTAAAGAAGCTGTTGGTGACAGGAGTGCTGTGCCGCGCTGCACAACCAAAGGACGGACGGAGCCGGCGGTGCTCGGAACGAGTTTCCCTCGTTGGCTCTGTAAGACCAAGAGCGCACACAGCCCCAGGACACGAGTTCCGGCCGGCAGCGCCCGGGAAATCCGTGCCGGTGTCCGGGGGAAGCGGGGATACCCCCGGGCATCCCCGGTCCGGGCAGGGCGGGTGGCCCGGCCGCGCTCCTCCGCTCCCCGCGCCCGTTTCGCTTTCGCTGCGCCCCGGCCCGCCCGCCCCGGGCCCCGGCCCCGCTCACCGCGCTGTGCCCGCTCCGCTCGGCCAAGGGGCCGCACATCCCCCGGGGCGCCGGCAGCCGCGGCGGGCGGGCGGCGCCGAGCAGGGCGCGGAGCGGCGGCAGCGCCCGGCGCATGGCGAGCGGAGTGCGGGGCCGGCAAACGCCCCGCCCGGCCCGGAGTGAGCTCATGGGGCAGCGTCACACGCGTCACGGGCCAACGTCAGCCCCGGGCCAGCGGGGGAGCGCCCGGCGAGAGCTCCGTGCCCGGCGAGGGCTCCGTGCCCGGCGAACCCCGCAACGCCGCTGCCCCGAGGCTCGGCCCCGCCGGTGCACCGGGGCTGGCAGCAGCGCCAAGAGCAGTCAGTACAACATTCCCACTATTTTTTAATTTAGTACCGGATCAGAAGAAGCACTCTGTCTGGTTCTGTCTGGCCAAGGCATGAAGGGACTGGAGCATCTCTCTCACGAGGAAAGGCTGAGGGAGCTGGGCAAGCCAAGAGCATGGAGCAGGCTCTGCTTGGTGGTGCCAGGCATTTGGACACGAGGAACAGGCAGGAACTGAAGAACTTCTTCCCTGTGCAGTGACAGAGCACTCGAACAGATTGTCCAGAGAGAGTGTGGAGTTGTCTCACTGGAGCTACCCCAGAGGTGTCTGGACAAATCCTGTGCCATGTGCTCTGGGATGGCCCTGCTGGAGCAGATGCCCAGGCTGGTCTCTTCCAGCCTGACCCATTCTGTGATTCATGTTTTTGGGAAAAAGTCTATCATGCACAAACACCACAGTCCCTCAGCTCTGCACCCCTGCAGCTAGACTTGAAAGTGAGACAAGAAGAACAAAATGTCATTAGTTAATGGATACTCTGCAAAGCTGTCTCTGTTTATCTTGCTCATCTGCTAATGCAGATTAGGTAAATCTGCATTAGTGCTGGCAACAAATATTCCTCTCCACCTCCGTGGCTGCGAGGAGAAACTGATCCTTCAGCGACTGCACCGTGCTCACCAGAACAAGGAAGGTGGCCTTCAATCTGCACCACTGACGTGGCTGGCATTAAATGAAACACACAAATGCATTTCTAAGAGACAAAAACAGGCCCAAATGGATGCAGCAGACAGAACAATTAGAGTTTATCCCCTTGGTGCTCAAGGCAGGATCACACACAGGGCAGAACTCTGAAGCAGATATGTAAGAATCCATAAAGTACTTGTTTTGTAACCTGGATGTGTTCAGGGCTGAGGCATTCCAGAGCTGGCACCACACACACATCCCAGCACAGATGCACACTCAGAGCTGAGGCAGAGCCTGCCCACTGCTCCATTCTCCAGGACAAACAGGATCCGTTTCCTGGCTGTGGCCACAGCAGCTTCCCCACCCTGACTCCAGCAATTGCACAGCCTGGCAGGACACAGGCAGTTTGCTACAGGCCACTGTGGTAAATGATTACTCTGCAATTTGTTCCCTCAGATGCAGCCAAGAGCACTCAGCTCAAAAATGCTTCACAGAGCTACAGAGAGAGGATCTGGCCCAGCCAGTTTGCCTTGCAGTTACACACTGCATTTCTGTGCATTTATTCCTCTTCTGTGTTGGCTGGCAGAGATCAGCCCTGTCTGATAAACTTGCCTTTTACATCATGATGTTGGTCATACTCCTTTGAACATGAATGTAATTACAATCCTGTTGGTTTTTTCTCATTCTTTCAATTTATTCTTCTTTTTTATTTCTGTTATCATCACTCCATTCCTGATCTGCCTTTACCCTTATGTCTTCTTTTATCCTATAGCTTCTACAGTGACAAAGGGATCTAGGATTGCTATTACCAAGCTGTATCAGGCTATAAAAATTAGCTGTTTCCCCCACCCCTTAAATCTAGTCTGGTTATCTCCAGCATACAGTTTAGAAAATCTACAACGAATTATTACAAGCCATAAAGACATTATTTGCTGCTTTCTTACAAAGCAGAGAAAGCTGCACTGCTGACAGGAAGAGGGAAGTGATGTGTTTGTGATGTTAGTTCTCCACTTGCTATTTTAAATTGAGCTTTTGATTTATTCTGGAGTTTTTTTTAAGGTTTTAATTTGGCAGCTATGCTTTCCACTTTTTCAATTCTATTTTTTTTTTTGTTTATTTGATCACTTGCATCAAGTAACCCAAAGCTTTTCTCTATAATTTAGAGCTTTGATTGTTCTGGAGTGGATTATTCACAATACATTGTAACAGATAAATACAGAGAGCATCCAGAAATGCTGAAGGGTCCCAGACTTGGCTGTTAAACACAGCAATACTCCATGGCTGCAGACGTCCAGTTTCAAATGCCATTCAGACCTGTACAACAATATTAGTCATCCAAAAGACTGACCAGGCTCTACCTTGTCTCTTGTCCCAGGATTCACAAGCCAAGAGCAGTAGGGGATGCAGAGCTTCAAATCCCCACAGGGATGGCTGTCTACAATCCCAGTCTTTGGCTACCATTAGGGAATCATCACAATCCTTTGAGCTAGAATAAAACAGACATCAACTTGTAAATAAGTTTTAATAAAAATATTTGAACAAGGTATTGCAAAGCTTTTTACAGTAGCTGCTGGAATATCCAGCATTTAAGCAGTTCATCCAGGCACAGTTACAAACCACAAAAAAAGGGTAACAGGTTTTAGACACTGATCAAATCTCCTCCAAAGTCACAAGATCTGCCTTCAAGCCATCTCTAGACAGGTTCCAGGTTATTCTGGTAAACTGAGCAGGTGTAATAGTGTAAGTTACTTCTCAGCTCAACAAAACCCAGCATGAGAACATGTGCACCCTTACAGTCAGGACACAGCAGACAGGATGGCAGGAACAATTCCAGATTTAGGTGTGGCTCTAGCTGTAAGAGGCCCCACAGCACAGACCCCTTCCCAAACTGAAAGCACTGAAGACAGCTGTTAGATGCAGAGACAAGCTCACCAAGGTTTGACCTTTTCCAGCACTGGAGTACAAGTCATCCTAGAGGAGAAACCAGAATGATGGTTCTCCTGCACACCACACTGGAACTCCTGCAGTTTGCTCCACATCCAGAGGAACTTTCAGAGCTAAAACTCACTGCTACCAGAACTTGGGAACGTGTTGCTTTCAGAGGGATTACACACAACCCAGGACACTGGTGCAGTGTTACAATCCTAGAAGTGTCTTTGCCTCCTCGCTCTGTGCCAGGAGGGTTTCACTGGCGTACTTCTGGAGCAGCTCCATCTTCTTTCTCCGTACAAGAGCTTCCTCGATCTGCAGAGATAAAAATAAGATGGATTCAGCTCAGCTGAGATGCTGAAACCTCAGATGCTCAGCTATACCACAACACTTGCCAATTTATGGAATTGGAAGGTTTTGGAAATTCTCAGGTGAAAAGGGCTGTAAGCATTTGCAAGAAGACTAAACACTGCAGAGTTAAGTCACAGAAATTACAAATTTAGGGCACTTTTACTGATGACCTGATGTAAATTAAGATGTCTTGCAAAAGCCAGTGTGCACCTCTGCAGCTGAGTGCTGTTATGCCTTACCTCCTGTTGAGTTGGCACTGGAACGTGTGCAATAAATTTCTGTTGCCCGTCTTCACCTTCTCTCTCCTTGCTGCCTTCCTCGTCAGACTAAACAGTGAAAAAAATCACATCAAGTTTATTTTCTATAGAGGTCACTAAAAAACCTTTTTCACTTGCTCTGCCAGAAGGAACAAATCACTACAAACACAGAATGAGTGAAGAGGACCCAGCACAAAAGGAACACAAGGATCACATGCAGATCCTGCTCCTTAACATTTTCAGCATTAATGCTTCCATTTTTTATATGGCCTTTGCTCTGCTGTGCCATGGGCATGAATGTAAAGTTGTATTTCCTCCCCTTCCATAACTCTGGGTGCCACAGAAAAGCTGTGAACAGAGGAGGAGCCAGCTAAGCAAGTAGACAGCAAGTGCTTTAAAAATACAGGTACCACTTCCCTGTACAGCTCTGTACTGCTCTGGTCCCACACCTAAGAGCTGGGCTCATGAACCATGGGATAATACAAATAAAACAGGTACTGGA
This sequence comes from Sturnus vulgaris, assembly GCF_052056855.1. Classification (NCBI taxonomy): domain Eukaryota; kingdom Metazoa; phylum Chordata; class Aves; order Passeriformes; family Sturnidae; genus Sturnus; species Sturnus vulgaris. The sequence continues at coordinate 18,873,286 of NC_142253.1, read as the reverse complement.
GGAGCCACCAGATCCACCTGATGGATTCCTCCTTTTTATTCTTGTGCTTAATCCACTTAGAAACAGACTGGGAAATGAGAACTTGTTTCCAGTACCCTTCTCCAGATCTCACTGGGAGCAGGGAGAAGAAACAAGAACCATTTCACAGCAGTGACAGCAGCAGCAGCAGCGCCCTGCTGCATCATGATACAAGGGTAAACAAGGCCCTGCACCCCTTGGGTTTTCACACAGTGGCAGTGTTACATTATTTTTTGACAAAAACAGTGCCACTTCAATCACAGCATGGTGTTTCTCACGCCAGTGAAACGTCTGTCCTCACCTGTCAGCCTCCAGTACTCCCTGAACTTGGGCCAAGAGAACTCTCCTGCTACTGATTCTTACTAAGCTGAGTAGTGGGTCAGGTGGGGAGAGGGGCAGGGCAGCAGCAGACAGGTCCTTTGCAGAGTAACAAGAAGGGAGAAGACACATGAAAAGTCACATCACCTGAGCCATCCCTTACCTCTTCCTCGTGGACAGCATAGATGTTTTCTTCCTCCTCCTCCTCACCTCTTGCCAGTCGTGCTTCTCTCTCCATCTTCCATTTTTCCACTGCCTCTGCTATAACTGGGGAGCAAAGGAAAATGTCAAGTGTGGCTGAGAGCCAGTCAGAGCAGCATGGTCTTATTGCCAGAGCTTTTCCAATGGACTTAAACTTCTTGCCTAAATCCTCTCCATCAGAAATAAAAGGTGCTTTAACTTCAGAGTCCATCATGAGCCCTTCCTGGGCTGCTCTGTGCAGGTCTCACATACCTTTCTTCTCATGTTCCTGCTCCAGGGGCTCCAGAATCCCATCATCTTCATCCCTGTAGCCGTAGTACTCAGCGTCGATGTCCTTCATGAGCTCAGCCCGAGTCTTCCGTGGGGGTGGCAGGGCTGCAAGAACATCACTGTCACCCAACAGGTCACCTCCATCACCTGCTGAGTGTCCCCAGCTTGTCCCCAGCCTCACAGCACCCCGCTGCCTCACGCCAGCCAACACTCAGCATGATGGAGCTGCTGCCAGCACTGGGAGCACTGGGCTGCACAAACCAGTACGTGACCCAATGCTTCCCCCACATCCTGGAGCACTTCCCATCATTTGTCTTTGCTTCACTTTCAGGCCCAAGCAATCCCCACTCACTCCATGACAAATTTTCATCCCCTTACATCCAGTTTTTCATTATGAAAACTCATTCCTGCTTCTAAAATTATGGTCAACCCAACCCTCCCTTTTTCTAGTCCTGAACTCAGTACTATTTACAACTTCTCAATAAAATTTGCCTGTTATATGGAAAGTTTCTATAGCACATCAGTCCTTACCATTTGGAATTCCCAGCAGAAACCAGTTTACTCCTTTCTACATTTCCTTAACTGCAAACAGCCAAAAGTGCTCTTAGCATTTAATAAATTACCTGTGCTCAGTGTTTCACTGAGCTGACCTAAGACATTCAGAAATGCTGTTACCAGCACTCCCCACAAACAACAACAGCATTTTATTCAAGATATTCTCCTACACAGATTCATGTCTGGGAAGAACTGCGTTTTACTTACGTTCCTTTTCAAAAAGTTCCCTAACTCCTGGCAAGTCCTTTGCAGCCCCAAAGTACTTGTAGCCTCTGTTTCCTGGAACTTCTTTCCCTTCATGATCTAACATTTTTGGGCCAATCCTCTGGAAAATAAACAGAGTTCATAGTTTAAAACTTTCTCCAAACACAGCCAGACATTTTAGGGGCTGAATAAAAATAACACTGGCCAAGCCATCCCTGGGTAACTAAATGTTACATATTTTTCTCAGAAATCCCTTCACTTGTAAGCAGAACCACGTAGTACAACACATTCTTAACACTTACAGCATAATCAGGACCTCCCAGCTCCTTTATTCTGTACTCCCAGTGTCCTTTCTCCCTCAGAAGTTTGTTTATTTCATCATTCAGGTCCCGAATTCTGAATTCACCCAATCCAGCTGTTAAAGAGAAAAAAAAAAAAACAACAAATCAGGCAGCTCACAGAAACACCAGAGGAATTGCAGAATTTATGCAATGGAAACAGCGTAGTTCACATGAAATGGGATTTTTACTTTAACTGCTTATGACTGGATACTCAAAAAAATAAAACACAGTTAGAAAAATCTTACCATTTTGGATCTGTGCCACTTTCTTGGAAATCTCCCCAATGATCTAGTCAAATAAGAACACAGAAATTCATTTCTACATCAGTGGGGGGAATAGAGAAGACAGAGCCAGATTGTTTGAGAAGTGCATGGCAATAGGACAAGTAGCAATAAAATACAAGTTGAAACTGAAGAAATTCGGATTAAATTTGAGGGGAGAGAAATCATTAGGAAGATAATCAAACACTGGAACAGCAGCCATAGACACCTGGAATCTCAATCCCTGAAGATGTTAAAGACTCAGCTGGACATGGCCCTGGGGCAACCATACATGATAGGAGCTACTTTGAACACTGAGCTATATAGTCTTAGAAAATGTTCTGTGATTTAACTGTCAGGATACTGACAAGTGTAGAAAACCCTTTGTAAGCAGGCTATCGAGAAAGGAAGTGTAAAGTTCTACCTCCTACAGAATTAGAAAATCCACAGGTTGACATTACCTGTCTCCTCCATTTCTCAGCTTTGGGCAGCTCATTACACTCTGATGCAAGGAAAGGCCTTCGCTCCTGTTAGACAGAAAACCACACACATCAAATTCAGCTGAGCACTGACACACAGCATTTCACACAGCCTTTACTGCTCCACTAACGCCAAGCTATGCTACCAAGCTCCAGGGCCTTCTGCTCCCATGGAGTGGAAAGTGTGTGGAGTGGCGTTAGGAAGTGGAGAACAATAATGATTTACATCACTGACAAATTAAACTATCACAGACTATAAAGTTCTACTTAAATCCACTTTATCCAAACCAAAATCTCTCACCTGTTTTTTTCAAAATATCCCAAAATCCTCTCCAATACAACAAATGTTCCATTCAGGACAGTTTTACCATTTCCAGCACATACCACCTCCTTAAGGTTAAGCTTTCCTCAACTGCTACGACTAAATAATTTAATTTTTTCCAGTTTATACAGAGTACCTTCTTCACATTCCATCAGCTTGCTTACACAAACTAATGCATCATCTTGCTTCTAGGGTTTTATGTGCAGTTATTTTGTCCCTTTCCCCAAAACTTTACCTTTTATTAAAAGGCTCTACCTTTTACTAAAAATTACCTCTGCATAATATGCATATGAAACAGAAAAGTAAAAAAGGTTTGGAGAAACTGTAGTGGAGAATTTTCCTGGCTGAGTGTGAAATAGAGTCAGCTGAAACATTTTCCTTCTAACTGGAGTCAAGCACAGGACACCTGGGCTCTGAACAAGGCCTGCCTTCCTCCCTGACTTCAGCTACCAAACCTCCAGGGCTTTTACATCTCACCTTGACTTTGCCTTCCTCAAGCTGGGCTTGCCGAAATCTTGCCAAGGCCGTCCTACAGAGAAGAAAGCAAAATTACTTTCACGAATCCACATTCCAACAGGAACAAGTCTGGATGTTTATTACGGACTTAATAACAAAAACAAAGGCCTGAACACAGTCACTGACCACCTCCAGCTCTTCCACCTAACCACTTCTCAACACTAGAAATCCTCAGTGGTTTATTCTCAAGTAAAGTAATGCTGACTGATTCCTCCTATCTGGCCTGGCACCTCTGTTCCCAATATGGGAACTCCCTAAAACCACAAGGGTCATTTCTAACACATTTCAGGGTACTTATCCTCCAGCCTGCAGGGGGACAAGTACACTGCTGCAGGGTCTCTCCTGCACAGAACCATCCAGCACAGCCACAGGAGCTCCAGAGCACCAGGTACATGTGTGCAGGTGCCCTCCAACTCTCACTGCCTCTGGGCCAGCACATGTACAACTGAGTACCCAGAAGCATCATTAAACTGTCAGTGCTTTAAAAGAGACTGAACAGCGAGTTCTATGGGACATGCAGGCACAGATGTGTGACATCAGGTATAGCCAGGGCCAGCGACCGTGGATGTGTGAGACCAGGTCTGGCCGCAGCCTCAGCCGAGGGGGCCCAGGCCCTGAGCGGTGTCCCCACTGCAGTGCTCGGTGTCCCCGCCACACTCACATGGCCTTCTCCGCGTTTCGAGCCTGCAAGACACAAAGAGAGAGGCCCCGGTCACCGCTGGCCCTGCCGCGCTCCTCAACCCCAGCCGCCAATCCGCTCCGAGCCGCTCGCCAGGCAGCGGCACCAGGGGACAACAAGTGCCGAGCGGCCCCTCATTCCCACCCTCACCATGGTCCCGCTGCTCTCCTCAGCCCCTCACTCACCATGGTGCCGCTGTGCCCCTCAGCCCCTCACTCGTCATGGTCCCTCAGTCCCTCACTCACCATGGTCCCGCTGTGCCCCTCAGCCCCTCACTCACCATGGCGCCGCTGTGCCCCTCAGCCCCTCACTCACCATGGTGCCGCTGTGCCCCTCAGCCCCCCACTCACCATGGTGCCGCTGTGCCCCTCAGCCCCTCACTCACCATGGTCCCGCTGTGCCCCTCAGCCCCCCACTCACCATGGTGCCGCTGTGCCCCTCAGCCCCTCACTCACCATGGTGCCGCTGTTCTCCTCAGTCCCTCAGCCGCTCTGTCCCGCCGCGCACGCCACCGCTCCCAGCCCCGGAAGTGAACGCGGCCCCGCTCCCCAGCGCGCCTGCGCGCCCCACTCGCGCCGATTGGGTGACCCGCGTGCCGCGCATGCGCGCGGCTGGAGTGGGCGGGGCCCGCTGGGGGACGGGCAGGGGTTGGGGTGCGAAGGGACCGTGGGGACCCTGCAGTGCCACCCCTGCCGTGGCACCGACACGTCCCGCTGTCACACGCTGCTCCCAGCCCCAATGCCCAGCCTGACCTGGGACACTGCCAGGGATCCAGGGACAGCCACAGCTGCTCTAGGCACCCTGTGCCAGGGCCTGCCCACCCTCACAAGCAAAGCAGCTCCTTCTAATATCTGATCTAAATTCAATGTGTATCCGTTCCCCCTTGCCCCGTCACTCAATTCCCAATGAACAGTCCTCTTCTGTAACCACTTCATTAGTGGTTCAATATGAAACATACAAGGAATTGATTTTTCCTATGTCCCGCCATGTATGAAATCGCCACTGCCCCTGTTCACTTGGGAAAAGCTGACTCTGAACAGCAGCACCAATGTTCTCACAGAAAGATGACCAAGGAAGAGACGTCTCCTTTTGAAGTAATTTTCTCCTTCGGGAACTTACAGCCTGGTTTCCTCAGCTTTTAAATCTTGTTTTCTTTGTTTAAAAATATAGATTTTTAGGAAAAAACCCACCACTTTGTAGTCATCATTTAAGTCCCAGAGACTTTTCAGGTCTTTGTAATCAGAGAGGTCCAAACTCTACTGCTGTTTAACTAAGGAACTTTAATTTGTCCCAACCTACCAGGCTGAATCACCATGTGCTGTGTATGTGCACTACCCCAGGAGAACGCACACATTTCACCCTTGCTTCCAAAATTAACGGCACTGTAACCCTGACAGTAACTGGTGATGATAACAGATACACAAGTGCCAGCTCAGTTGTCTCCAGCACAGCTGCAGAGTGCCAGTCTGGAACTTCTCCCTGCAGGGACAGACATCACTGCCACAGCCTGCACAGCCCTTGGGACTGGAAAGGAAAACCTTTAGTGACAATTCAAACTCAAGCCCAGCCCAGCACACCACCCCTGCCCCTAACTGCAGACTGCACAGCATCTACCAGAGCTTGAGCACAGCCAGCAGCTCGGGGGCACTCCAGGCAAACCCAATCTTCACACCAGGACACCCCTCCTCCAGTCCTGCCTTCGGGTGAAGCACTGGCCAACCAAGAGCTCCTGCACACCAAGACTATTGAGTGGATGTGAAGACCCAGTGTTTGCCAGCTCTTTTCTCAGCTGGCCACGGACCCCCAGTGAACCAATAAAACACAACCCCCAAAGCACAAGGGTAAATGCAGATGCTTTCAGTTCTTAGTGTCACTGTGAAAGCTCAAATACCACTGGACAGAACCGACCTACTCAAGAGTTTTGAACTCCCTGCACCTCCAGCAGCCTCCTCCTTTAATGGCTGAACTGCATCAGCACAGATGTCATCAGCCCAGCACCCAGACCCCACCCCCATAAACATGTGCAGACAGGATTTTAACATGAGACAGTACAAAAGAAAAGGCCAAGCTGAACCTCCACATACCCCTTTTAATATGTTGTTTTGCACTGTGTACAGGAAAACCAAAAATAAACAAAAGGAACTTTAGCCAAACTCCCCTTCCTCCTCCAGCTTTATTGATAGTTTAAAATTACATTTTCTATGTTCTAGGACTTCAATTGCTCTTACCATCTTACTTTAAAAACCGATTACAAGCAAATGAAACTCAGTTGTCTAAGTGATATAGTATACAAAAATAACATCTTGATTTCTGTGAAAATGCATTTATTTGCAACTCCTGAATAGCTCCAAATTGTTTATGCTATGAGCACTGATGTCTGGGTTTCAGATTGACTTTGAGATATTTATTCAAAAGCTTCCCATTGCGTTCTGTATCTCCAACATTAACATTCACTGACTGAATTACTGTTACTTTTAGATTTATTTCAGATTTCTCTCTCTCTCTCTCTCATGGCCATTAACAGGCATGTGCATCTTGTTTGTTTACTCCCACTCAGCTATATGCTCTAGGTAGGGCCTGATGCAGATATCACTTGGTGTTAACAGCTACTGAGGTCAGACAATCCAAGGCCATTGTAATAAAATAAAAGTTATGAGGAAGTTTAGACACTTCCAGAATTTCTTTCCTCCTGCATAGGATCACTTCCCTGTAACCCAGAGAGGGTTTTTGCTGGTCTGACTCAACTCTTCCCACTCATCAATCCCTATTCACCAGTGGCACGGAAAGGGGGTTCTTTAACAAAGCATTATACATAACACCTCTACCAAACTAAACATAAACATTTTTGTAGTTAAATGCAGAAAGTTGATTTTTCCACCCCTTTCCTCCTTTAACACGGCAAGTAAAGCTCACTGGCCTGGGAGTAGCCTCTATCTGCCAACCTTTGGCCAGTGAAGAGGATTCAGAGAAAAATAATACAACCATCAATCAGAAAAAGGAGGGGCGACAAAGGAAAATAATTAGGCTGTAGCTTCAATTGTGCATTCCCGTGCAAGGTGCCCTGACTCGCCGCAGCGGTAGCAGTTGACTTCGCTGGTCTTGCTGCAGTTGATGGCTACATGGCCAGTTTCACCACACCTGCAAAAGCAAAGCTTGTGTCAGAACAGCCACAACACTCACAGCAGCAATTCTACTCTGTCCAGGACACTGTCTACTTCAGTTTCGTGCAACCCTAGTTCTGCATTCAAGGTTTCTGTTCCAGAATTCTCTGATGTGAAGCAAGTTTGTCTTCAGCAGAGCCATGAACTGCTCCCAAATGATCAACTCACATAAAGCAATGGATATGCCAGAATCACGGGATGTCACCTTTGTGTGTTTGCAGGGCCTTTTCCAAATTGTGTCTGGGGTTTTGCCTGTTCCCAATGTTTATGGCTTGCAGTTTAGCCTTGTTTTGAGAATAATCAGTTTTAACTCAAACAACCATGTTCTCTCTCCTTCCTCCACAGAAGGGAATGTTGGTGGGGGTAAATACTGCTCTCAGGAACGTGCTGTTTCTGGTATATGCCTGCATTCCAAAACCAGACAACACTCTGAAGATGGCATTTCAAACCAAATTAACACCCACTTCTATTCACTGTTCCCATAACCAAAGCATCTTCAGTGTGCTCCTGCAGGGGCTGGCTGTGCCAGTCAGCTGGGCTGTACAGCTGGGGTTTGTTAGCTCTGGCACAAGGCACAGGGTACCCAGCTCTGTGCTACAGCCAAGTACCTCCTGCTACCTTCTTCAAAAGGACACGACCCTTTCTCTAGAGCTCAAAGGATTGAATACCTGGTTTGGGTGGCCCTCTAGAGATACACCATAGAATTTGTACTCCACCCTGCTAGTAAGTGTTTAAGCCTTAGTTTTGAACAACAGTGGGTAAGCGTTCAAACAAACTGTATTTCCTAATCAAAACCAGACACAGAATGCACCCAGCACGAGGTGCATCTGGCAGCTGCCTCCTGCCAGTCCTTACCTATAGCATTTCACTTTGGTGCAGTCTTTTTGAATGTGCCCAAACTCTCCACAAGAATAGCACTTCTGCTCGTCTGCGTGGTCGCAGTCGCGGGCCAGGTGGCCGGGCTTGCCACAGTTGTAGCAGCACTGCTCCCTCTCCCTCTTGGGCTCCTTGCAGTCCTTCGCAATGTGGCCACCTCTACCGCAGTTATAGCAGGCTTCCACAATAAGAAAAACATACCAAACAAGACTATAAAACCTTGGTAGTGTGAGGGGCAGCATGCTGTCAACAGGGCACACACATAGCTTGTTCCCAGGGAACCCCAGCACCCTCTCTTCAGCCACAGAGCTCTGCCTGTGGCACTGAGGAGATGGAATATTTAGTGATACTTACCATCCTCCTGAAGGTCACAGTCCTTGGCAAGATGGCCAGACTCACCACAGCGGTAACAGATATCCGGCAGAGACGAAGACATGAACTGGAAGCCTGCTTGAAATGGGTAAAAGAAAAAAACAGGCATAACTATTGAATTCAGAATACTTTTAATAATCAATCACTAACTGAATTTACAAGTTGGCTTCACTCTTAGAGCCCCTGGCCAAACTCAGGTAGAGGTGAATTTCCCTGGTTCTTATCACCAATTTGAGTCTCAGCTTCTTCACTCGGGCCTGCCAGAGCCTGTTTTACTCACTACACACAGCAGCCAGCTGGTGGTGTGCTGTCCAAACAAACAGAAGAGCACAGCCACCACTCACCTCTGCCACGGCTCCTCATCCCACGGCCACGGCCCATCCCAGTGGGGCACTCCCGGGCCCAGTGGCCAGTACGGCCACACTTGAAGCACTCGTTGCTGCTCATGGCTGCAGATCACCTGTCTGAACAAAAAAGACATTTCTGAGCACTTTCTGCTCCCCCAGCCAAAGGCTACATTAAAATGAGAGAGTCTCCCAGCCTCTCAGCAACAGCAATGGAAACCACAAAGGGCTTCCAGTTAAGTCAATACTTTCTTGTACAGTGCCTGATCATGACCACACAAACCACTGCAGGGGATAAAAGTTTGCCTCCACTTTGCTTTGAACAGACAGTGTGCCATGTAACTTTCCCTCTAATTATTTTGTAGCCACTCTTTACTTCAAGAACTTACAAATGTTCAGGCAGAGGGAAAAAGAGAGGGAAATCCCTTTAATTATTGTAGTAGCAGCCTTAATGCCATTATCCCTTTCAGTAAAGCACCTCCTTCCTTACTGCTGAGAGTTAAACTCAAAAGCCAGTTACTTAATCTCTACAAGTTATTTCCGCCTTGTAGTCGTTACATTTTCTCTTGAATGATCTGCCTGGCAGCTACTACCTCTGCTGACTGAAGTGTAAGAAGACGTTCTATGTATTAAACCTGAAGCACTGAAAAGCCCTTTAGCTTAACATTTGAAGACTTTAGGTCTTTTATGATCTGAACAGCAGTTTAACTCTGAAAAGCAAAACTATACTTTGTAATTAACCTATAGCTCAGGATGCATATTCCATCCAGGTACACATGAAAGAAATGATTTAATATGTTAAGAAAGCAGACACTTGCCAACTACATCGAAGGCTAACTGGGAAAAACATCCTTAGAATGCTCTGGAAGCATAAGAATGTCCAACTGCACAATCCCCGCTTTGCCCATACTGGGAAGGCAGGTCAGTCCTGCATGAGCAGAGCCAGCCTGCACAGTCACCACTCTGTGCTCACACTGCCACACCCCCCGAGCTGCAGCACACTCACACAACACTTCCAGAACCAGAGAGAGAAGAATGAGAAAGTTACACAATTAAACTGCAGTCTTTTTTAAAGCGTGCCTGAAGACAAGTTTAAAGTACACCGGTCTAAAAATATGCATGTCAAGCTTTGTTTTGATCAAGTCTCCTGATATTTAATTACCTCACATACTCTCTCCCAATTTGTTATTCTCTACCCAACAGAAGTAGAATCATTATCTGGCATGTTTGGCAGTTTACCTGATCCCCCCTTCAAGGTAATCCTCCTGTAACCCTGCAGTTTATTCGTGTCACAGAATGATTCCCCTCCTCCCAGACCTCCAGCATCCCAGATTACAGGAACATCCCACAAGTTGAGTCTTGAAGAAAGCCACTACAGGAGCAGTAGAACACATGACCTCCAGAAGGAACCAGAATTAGCATCCTGACATTTAGCTCTTAAATACAGAACGTGCATCTAAAAGTGAATTGTTATTTAGGAATTTGTAAAGTGCCTTAACGTTTCATAAATTTACTGTGGCTTTTTATCCACTCCTCCCTCAAAACAGTTCTTTTCTCTTCTGCACAGAAGTGGTTATTCCAACCACAGGAGATGGCTGAGAATTTAAAATACAAGAGGTACATACTCTAGCGCGTTAGCTCTGTAACCTCACAGCTAACTTCCAGCGGGACCAGATGATGGTTTTTGCCCTCAAAAATGAGGTTCTGGAGTGAACAGCTGCAACAAGACTTTAGACACAGCTAAACAAAATTAAAACAACTGGTGGTTGGAGCACTTAAAGAGATTGACTTGATTTCATGTAACTGGGTCGGTCTTCTCTGCTTCCTTTCAGTGTTCAAGATTTCTTCTGAGGACACCAGGGCTGAGCAGTGCTTGCTCTGCTGGCAGCAGCTGGCACTCACTGTGCCATTGTTTATGCCTGTGTTCATAGCAACCGCGTTGACACTGCAAAACAGGAAAAACACAGGCACAGCCAACTGCAGGAGCTGGGCTCAGGCACCAGAGTGGATGCTGCTTTTCGTTTGCAAGATGGGGTCTCTGAATTTTAAATATGTATATATGCTTCAGATACACAGTGGGGGAGCTTTTATACAAAGATTAATGGCAATCTACAGCAAGTCTGTCCTTCTGCCAGTCTGGGTCAGGAGCTGCACGAGGGACAAAAGCTCACTCCTCACTGCCCCAAAGGAATGTCAAAAAAGAAGTTTTAAATCTGATTCAGAGTTCTTTCCTTTTTAACTGCCCTTCAAAAGGAAAACCTCTGTATAGCAGAGGAAGTTTCTCTTCCTCTGCTATACAAAGTGGTAAAGATTACACAAACTGAAGCAGAAATCTAAAGTCAAACACCAATCTCTGTGCAAGGATCCTTCTAGACTGAGATTAATTTAAAAACTTCTATCTTCAGAGGCCCCTGTTCCCCTACCAAGCTCAAAGCAGTGGAAGGTTACAGCTGCCATACAAACGTGATCACAAAGCATGCTGCTACATCCTCAGATACCTTAAACACATCCAAACAGAGTTTGCCTGAAGCTTCTTTTTCTCTTCACCAGTATTTCCACGTTAAACTTCTGCATCCTTCCCGTAAAGGATCTGGAACTGCAAAGGGTGGCTACAGCTGCCAGTGGTTTTACTTGCCTACATCCTAACAAAGGACAGAATTTCCCAGCAGTGTGAACTGTAAGGATTCAGTTTTCAGAGAAAGCAAACAGCCACCTTCAAGAAGCAACATCCAGAAAAGGCTGGTTCAGAAGACAAGTCCTTAAATGGAGAGTCTCCAAGCACTCTGGACACCATTACAGTTTTCAGTTACTTGCAAGAGAAAAAAATGAGCACAGTAAAAACCACCCGAGTTCAAACACTGCTCTGTTAGTCAATACTCCTCCATTTTGTCATCACAGGCAAGTTTCCAGCAGTTCCTTTTATCTATCAAGGCCACCTTAAGTAAGCCTTCTGCAAGAAAGCTACCTAAGTCTTCTTGGACAGTTTTCAGTCACAGCTATCAGTGTTTTCCACAGCTCAGATGTGTTACACAAAGCAGCCTGTCCTGTCTGTCCATGTGTCATCGTCCCTTCCCTCCCTACATACCAGAAACACAATTTTACCTCACCAGGGCAGGAAAAGTAGTAATGGAAAACAAATTACAACTATGGCCTCATCTAGCATTTCTGAGACAAGTCAAATTCTGCAAGATACAGCAAACTACTGCCTCCTGGATTAGCTCCCAAACTTGTCCAGAAACTCAAGTTTAGTTGTGCTTTTTCACCTCAAACCTTACCTTTCTAGAAAAGGAAGAAGACAGTCATTTACCTAAATGCTCCTACAGACCTCTGTAACTGCAGCTGGAAGCTGAAACAATTTAAAAATGAATTTTAGACCTTGTTCTGTGTGATGGCCATACTGCTGAACAGCAGGGACTGATGACAGAGATCCCTGTGCCACCACAGCACTTTCCTAGGTCACATGTGAAGTTTCTGAGTGCAACTTGAGCACCAAACTTCAAAGAGGGAGTTTCTTGGTGATTCTCTTAGTTGTAGGAGACACCTCTGACACAAGAAGTTTCCTGTCTCATACTCTGAAGGGGAAGACTGTGTCTTTGTGGCTTTGCAGTTAAAATATATTCAAGACTCTTAGAACAAGAGAGGCGCTATTAATCTTCAGCCTTCATGCATAAGATTCAGCAATATTCAGATCTGTTTTAGTAGCCCTTCTAGACCTGATGATATAAAAACTGCCACAAAGCTCCACTGTAACACTGCTCATTTTACACGGCTTTTAGCCTAGATGCCCTCCAAAGAAGCAGCTGTTTTAACAACTAATGTGGGCTCCACATAGTAAAAAGGAAGCTGAACTTCACCTCTGAGATTACTCAGGATTCTTCTGGATAGCGGCAGGTCCTTAGGATCCAACAGCCCAACAGAACAGGGGCAAGTCTCTTCACTTCAGTGCTTCTTCTGACCTACAAACAGCACTTGCAGCCGATATAAACCAGGACTTCACTCCTTCAATCCAAGGACAGAACAAATAAAAGCCTCTGCTTAAGGCAGCACAGCAAAGCCCTTCAGCAAGGCTGCTCCACCAGAGGCAGGCGTTGGGAAAAAACCTTCCCATGCTGCTGTGACCAACCCACAGCACCACACCTGAATTGGACAAGCCAGAGCTGAGCATGATGAAACCCCCAACGTGACAGGAAGTACAGCTCTGCTGTCCTCTGGAGCACTCAAGAGGCAGAAAATGGCTAATCATAATCTAGCATTTAGTTTCAAAAGAGAAGTCAAAGCATTACTCATTTTACAAGACATACCGTCTGTGGGGGGGTTTTATTTCCCAAGCAACATGTTGTAAGAATTCTTGAACACAGGATACATGACTATCACCAAAGCCACCCAGTATTTAGCAGGTAATTTCCACATTGTAACCTGAAAACCTGCTACAGCACATTAGTGATACTCCTGTCTCTTCTGTTCTCACTAGAACAAGATAAAAACTTAACCATTCTGACCAGCAGGTAACAATACTCCAATTCTGAAGGAAATCAGTCCGAAAATTCAAGGAAACCTGCCAAAGTGAAAAGGCAATCCCTACTCTCCATTTGGGACCTCTCAATACATTTCACAGCCAAGCTGACCCAGGACTGCTGAACATTAACTAAGACTCAAGAGGGGACAGAAACCAGGACAAAAGGACATGATGACTCCACTTCGACAAGTAATTCTTGGATATCTCTGTTGACACAAACAAGAAAGAGAACAAAAGTTCATCGAGGAGTGACTCACTAGTACTTTCTGCCTATCCATACTACTTAATATAGAAAGGAATAAACGCTATTGAAAATGTGCACATTTGACCATCTTCCCCTTTAATTTTAATGTCTGTCTGTATGAAATTTTAAACTTAAACACCACGAATAACATGTGAGGCTTTAAACATAGCATTCAGCTCAGGCATTAAAAAAGGTAGTTTAAATGGCAGGTTAAACCTGTAACTCTCAGGACTGTCGCGAATCACACAAATAATGAACTTATTTAAGCTCTTCACTTTGAGGACGGATGCAGGATTGCTTTTCTAGGCAAGTCTGTACTGAAGAAAGAAACACGGACTAGGTAACCCTAAAGCTGCGTGGCAGTGGGATCACATGGAGTGCACACAGGAAATCAGAACTCACTATTAGGTTTAATAAGCCGCTGTGACAATGCTGGCTCTTAAATGACTAACAGCGGTTACTTGAGAACTACACCCGACAGGAACTCAAATAAAAGGCCGCCCCACAGCCCGCGATCTGCAGATGGCACAGGCTATTTTTCCTATCCATTTATAGGTCACATTTGGATTTAGAGCAGGCCACTATCCGTGCCTGTGGTCGGAGCAAGCAGTTGCGACACCTCGACCCTCTCGTCTCCGGCAGCGCCCCACACGTGGGGAACCACGTGGTGAGCGGGCTGCAGCCCCGCTCGGCCCCGCCGACGGGAGTTCAGCGGGGACGAAAAATTAAATTAAAAAAAAGAAAAAAAGAACAATTTAATGAAGAAAAAATTAACTTCCAGTCCGTTCTCCGCAGTCTCCAGGCTCACAGGACATTCTTTACCCCAAACTCGCTGGCTCACGGGAGGGTCGGCCGGGCTCCCCCTCCCCACGCCCAGGCGGCCACGTGCAGCGCTGCCCCGGCCCCACCGTCCGGGCCTAAGAGACAGACAGTGAGGCCCCTGCGGGCCGCGCCCGGGCGCAGCGGAGCGGCTCTCCCCTCGCCCAGCGCCCCGGCCTCCCTCCCCCGAGCGGCGCAGGCTCCCTGGGCGCTCCCGGAACCCAGACCTGACTCACCCGCCGCCGCCCGCCACCCTCTCCAGGCCTGCGGCCCTCACGGCTCTAACGGCCCCCGTGGCCTCCCCGGCGCGCCACAGGGCCGGGAATGGCGCCCGCGCCCGCCCGGCCGTACTTTCCCGCGCGCTAGGCCGGAGTGCGCCAGCGCCATCACCGTCCCGCGCAGCGCCCTCGCTGCCACCTCGGGGCCCCGCACGACTCCCGGCCGCTCCCCTGCGGTTCCCTCGCGACCTCCCGGCGGTACCTGCGGTCCGGTTCCCCGCGGCCGCGGCCCCCGCACGACTCAGCTCCGCTCGCTCGCTCGGCCCCGCCGGTCCCGCTGCCTGCGCCACACGCGGTGTGCACACGGCCCGACGGCTCACCCCGCCCCACCGCTGTGCGCACGGCTCACCGGAGCCCGCCTCGGCCAATGGGGGCAGAGCGCCGCGGCGGGCGGGCCAATGGGAGCGGCGGACGGGGACACCCAACCGCGGCGGCCTGAGAGTGGGCGGGGCGCGCCTCCCGCGCGCTGGCCGGGGGCGGGCGGGGTGGCCATGGCGGCGCTGGGTTCGCGCTGTTTCGCCGTGACTCACCGCTGCCCGCGCCGTGCACAGTGGAGCCCGGGCACGGCGCAGCCCCGGCAGCGGCGGCGCGTTTCTGCACGCACCCGAGCGGCTGGCGGGAGCGTCGGAGCCCTTGTCCGCCTCATTCCCCGCCTGTTGCTGGCCGGCCCGACCTGGCCTAGTCCACTGCGCTCTGCGCGGTGGCTCCATGTTGTACCGAGCAGCCGCGCTCAGCCCCATTCCTCTGTCCCCTACAGATTCCCGCGCCGACCCGGGCAGCCCAAAGCTTCCGGGGGAAACCCCGCACGCCCGCAGCGAGACCTGCCCGGGATTTGCTGCCGCCTCGTCCCCCGGCAGCCTCCGCCAGCCCCCGTCCCGCTCCCCGCGCCGCCCTGCCCGGACACCGCCGGGAGCCCGTGCCGCACTCGGCACAGCCCGCGGTGCGGGTCGGGGCTGGAACGGCCCCGGGGGGAGCGGGCCGGGGCCGCATCCCGCCCTCAGCCGGCCCTCAGGCGCCGCCGCCATCTTGGCAGGGCGCGGGCGCCGCCGCGGCGCAGGAAATGGAGGACGCGGGGCCGTGAGGGCTCCGGGGCTCCCTCAGCGCTGAGGGCTCCGCTCAACTCCGGGGCTTCCACGGCGACAGCCGACACACCGCACGGGGAAAAAAGTTTTTCGAGTTGCTGAACAGAATTTGCTCTCAGCCTTCGTGAGTTAAGGCGAAGCACAGAAGTAATGTTACCGCTTAGTTCAGAGTTCTGAAGATGTTTTACATAAATCTTCCCCCTTTTGCCTGGGAACTTTGTAAATGGATTAGTGGTCAGTTATTGCCCCAAACTGCACTCCTGCGTGGATTGTGCAGCAAGTACAACACACCGGCGTTACCCACAATTAGTTGTCATCCTTTGGTTTAAATGTCTTTCCCTTCCTGCTCATCAGGTACAAGAAACCCCCACCGAGCCCCCGGGCTCAGGAATGAAACGTGTGAGGCAGATCGTGGAGACGCTTTGGATTGACCTTTCCTCAAGCTGTAAATCAAATATTATAGCACTGTTAAGTTTCTTTAATTAGACGATGAGTAACAACGTGTGTCTTTTCCTCCCTGTTAAGTGCAGCTCATTTAAGATGGACTTGGGTTTATTTGCGTTTTGAGTGCTGTGTTTGCGTGTCTGTGTGGTGTGGTTTATAACGCGCTGTATTTTCCACAGAACTAAACCCATCCCGAGCTCTGAAGGGGGAATGAAGCTCTCAGTAAAACATCAGCGTTGCCAATGGGCTTTGAACTCGTAATAACATTTTCCCCAGTAACAGCATTTCTTCCCATTAATTACTTTTTAAATCTCTGTGTCAGTAGTCCTAGTCCAGCATAATTTTCATGGCCTTTGGTTGCCTTGGATACATTACAATCCTGTTCACAAGTAGTCTCACTTTTAGTTTCAATTACTGCTGTTTTCAGGTGATAAAGGGAAGAAAAATAGTGTGTGGAGCTAAGGAAGTGCTCAAAATTTATAAATCATCATCTTTTATACTGCATGGAAAAAACCCCAACAGATCAATGTGATTCACAAAGACTGCAGAAACAAAATTTTTTTTTTTCATCAAATCTTTACTTTTTCTGAATTAATAAAACCTGGCTTCTCTCTGAGTCTTTGTAATAGGAATTTCAGACTGACAAACCTCTTGTAATAAAACTGTTCTAATAACTTCTTCTGTTTTGCTGGTTGTGCTTCTGGAACTGTCCATGAGCCCAGGAAACTCCAAGCTTAATCTTGGTGGCACCTGTAGACTTACTGTCATGAAAAGTTTTTGTGACTGATACAGCTGATAAATTGCCCTGAGCAAATCAAAACTCTTTATCTAAAAGAACTTCAAATCATCCTCTGGACACTCCCTTAGTTGAAGTGGAACCAGGATGCAGCAGTGAGTGAAAATGCTTTACTCAAGAAGTGTTACTGCTGGTGACACATAAATTAATCATCCTCTCTAAGTGTACTGCCTCATATTCAACTCCACTGTTCTTATAATACAGGATATTTTTAGCTATTTCATTATAATGGAGGAAATTCTCCCCCAGAAGGTAGTAAAAGAGTCTTTCAACAGCATTTAGATTGTGTACTTGCCTCAAGAATTAGTTTGGCTTGTTGTATCTTCATAAAACTTGTAATTCTTGTTTTGCAGGTTTCTCTTTGATATTTAGGCAAAGGATAGTCTTGCAGTTACAGAACAAAAGTGAGGAGCATGACATCTGTTCCTGGCTCAGTACTTCCTAGAGAAAACAAAGGAGACAGAAAGCAAGGTGGAAATACAAAGTCTTTGCACCTCTTGCACACAAGGAAAGTGCAATTTTATGTCAGGTCCACTGTCTGCCCAAAAATACCAGGAGCAATTAGAGAATAGCTGTGCTCAGAGGAGTTCCACTGCCTTCCCAGCTGAAGGTAATCTGTTGTTTCAGAAATATATCTTTCCTTACACAGCCCCTAGAAGTGTTGGGCAAAGAGCCAAATCGTTTTAAGACCAAATAAAACAACAAATGACATTCTGCAGCCCAAGTTGTTGCATTGTTTTCCTCGGAGTGGTTGGAGCTGTGGGTAGAGAACTGGCTGAATGTCATTCTTTTTCTCGTGAGTGTCTACGCTAAATTAGCTATATACAGTCTTCTAGGGCAAAATGGGTCTGGTTGAAGAGAAGCAATCATACTGACTGATTCCTGATGCTTAGTCCATTTTGATTTGTTATAATAGGTGATGAGATTTCCAATAATTACTTACCTAGTGTATATAATAATAGGAGAGTGATGAGTTAGCTCATGACTGTTGCACAGATATCCACATTTACAATCAGGCAAAAAGAACTTCCTTTGCTAACTAAGGACTGCAGCTACACAGTCATCCCTCTTTCTCTAAAGAGATTGAAATCAGCTATTCAGGAAGTCCTGTGGAATAAATAGCCTCACCTTCCATGGTACAAGGGCGGCCCTTCAGCACTCAGTGCCTGGAGCAGCATTGGTGTCCCATGAGAACAGGAAGGTAAAAGTGCAGATGAAGTCACCATGAGGCCATACCCTATAACCAGTGTGGCACAGGCTGAGGTGCTGAGAAAGTGTCCCAATGAAATATCCTTAAAGCATGTTCTGTGACATGGCAAGAACATGCAAACCTCCGTGTGCTGCTCTGTTATTTTTCAAACAACCTATGGGATAATCTGCTGGGTGCCAGCTGTTTGGGATAACTTTTTTACACTATGTTCACTTTCCAGGTGTCATTTCCTTTGGTCACAGGGGCAGTTCAGCACTCAGCCCAATGCTGTGGCTGTTCAGCCGGCTACAGTGTTAAAAATCACGGCAGCATTTGATGGTGTGCCTGGCACTGCAAAGGCCTCTGCTGCAGGATGGCTCTGACACCACACACACCCCAAATATTTTAGGATAGCCTCCAAAACCTGGAGTGCCAGGGGCGCTGTGCCATGAGAACAGCAGAGATGTTTATGTGCATGTTTGTGTTACGTTTATGTGTTGATGGAGTTCTGGTGTCCCTCTAAAATGGGAGATTCGACTAAAGGGGCAGATTTGGTCATTCTGCTGCTTCTGTTTCTGAGCAGTGCCCAGGGTTATCCAGGCCAATGTGGAGCCCCGGTCAGGAGTGGCTGGATTGTCCCCAGAGTGCTGGGCTCGCTGGGGCTGTTATCAGCTGTCTGGCCTCAGGCATCTGCCGCAGTCAATCTGCAGCCCGGGCTCCTCCCTTGCTTCAAATGCTTTTCACACTGCTCCCAGCCACTTACACGAGTGATTCCAAAATTTGAGTTTCACTAATGAGGAATCAGTGACCGAAAATCTCTATGCAGTGTTTATTGCAAATGCAATAAAAAATATCAATTATTAATTTAACATGATTGGACTCAATGAGCCCAGGCATTCCATGATGCTGATGACACCAGTTGAATGCTTGTGCCATTCTGTCTACTTTGGCAGGGCGTCTCCTGAGCTGTGACTGCAGAGGAGGATCAGATTCCACAACTAAACCTTGTCTATGCTGGACAATCCTACTGGGCTGGATCAAATGGATTTTGGAGCCTCCACTTGAGCTTTCATAACCAGCCCATCTTGTATCAGTGTGTGTTTGACATCACTCTGCTGTACCTGGACACCAAAGGCTTTGAGAGGCCATCCCCTCATGACTGTTCCAGTTAACTCTGGGAAGGAAAGAGTGTTAGGGAAAAAGCAGTATGTCAAGAGGGCAGTGGCAGAGCAGAGACATCCCGGTGCTGGAACAGCCTTACCCAGTTTTGCAGAGCTGGAAGCACAGGAAATGGACTAGTCCAGGCTGACTTGACTGAAGAGAGTTCAAGGCAAAGCTGCCTTGTCCTCTCGCACTGCCACAGCTCCCAGCAGCAGGTTCCTAACCTAGTTTGGATGCAGCAATCCTCAGCTGGGATCCAACACTGAAATCAGCCCTTTATCTGTACTTGACCAGGCTCCAAGTGATTTCAGTAAGAGGCTGAGTCAGGACTTGGCTATAGGTGGATCAGAGCCTTTGCAGTTTATTTATTAAATATCTCCCATCTGGTGTCCTGTTTGCAGCCTGCCAAACCAAAAGGGATTAAAACCTTGCCCCCCCCCCCACAACATCTCATTACTGAAGTAATGAGTAGAACTTTTTTTCCTCTCTACATTATTCCTGGAATAAGCTGTCAAGCAAGCAGTTGAGCTGTTGCACCTTACCACAACCTTTGCCAAGAAAGATTTAGCAGCATGATAATTTAATGGAAAATATTATAGCCACATTCCTTTCAGACATAAATTCTCTGCAGAAAGATAGATATCTAATGGGGGAAAATCTGTGTTAATATTACAGTGGTTTATCTGCTTTATTGTTTTTTCCAGTGAGGTGTTTCACCCAAAATAGTGCAGAGGATATAGGAGAGGTTATAAGTGAGGTTATCCCACCTTGGATTGAAATGTGGATATAAACCTGACAGCATCCTTTCAGCTGCATTAAATAATGCATAGAAGTACAAAAATAATGATGAGAAATACTCTTTAAAAAGAGATGTTCACCTAAAGCTGTGCAAAGCCATGTTAGGGATATGCCTGTCAGGAAGGAACAGTGGGAATAACTCACAGGAGAGGAGAAATTATCTAAGAAATGTAAGCATTGCCAACAACAGAAAGATAACTGAATTCCATGGTAATTTCCACCAAGCAACAAGTGAAAACAATTGGGCTCTACCAACAGAGATGGCAAACAGTTCTGTAGTTCCTAGAATATTTGTACATGCTAAAAATAAGCGTGGCTCACTTTAATTGCATGAGAAACTACAAGCTGAGGATGAGTAAAAGGTCATAAAGAGGTGCTGGCTTGGAGGTAGAAAAGCATAGGAACAGGCATATCACAATTCACAGTTGTGACAAAGGTGTGTGTGAGATATGTGTTAATAGAATTGCTTTAATTATGTTATAGACTCGAAGTTGGAGCAATAATGCAGCTGAGGCAGTTTTAAAGCTTAAAAAATCTCCAGATACTGTGGGGTTCCCCGGCAGTGCAAACATACAGTGTTTGGAATTGTAAAGGTGAAAATTTACAGGTGAAAACTCCTATAAATTGCTCTCACTTTGACTCTTTTCATGTCAACTCCATATAAATTAAATAGAAATGAAACAATTTTCTCCTCCTGATTGTATTATCATAGAATTTTTCAATGCTAAATTTACAACACTAATTCTTATTAACAATATAAAACAATTACAATATTGTTTAAAATTTTCAATGCTAGTTGTTTGATTCAGCCAAATCCAAAAAAATCCTCAGCCTAAATGCTCATGGTAAGTGACAACATCCTAAACATATGAAACAGCTTTTTCTCCTCAGTGCACACAGCTGGGTCCTACTCTTTGCTTGGGATGTTCTCAAATTGTTTTAAGGATTTCTGTCTCAGAAATAAAAATGAGCATTGCAGAACCATACTTAAGTCTTAGAGTTTCACTGGTTTAAGCAAGACTTTTACTTAGGAAGGAACTATCTTCGTTTCCTAGGCTTCTCATTAACATGTATAAAGTTTAACTTAGTGAGCAACAAGCAAAGTCTTGAGTCTCAGAAAAGGATTTATTCATGAGCACATATGGCCTGCTATATAAATGCATAGTTCATAATTCCTAAGAGGTGTGATCTTCTCTGTATAAATAAATAATTTTCTTCTGTTTTCCAGCTTTTTGAATTGATTACTTAAAAAATCTTGTGGTGCATTCATAAGGAATCTAGGAATAGCTCTCTCTGGCACATACACTTAACACTGTCATATAAACTCTGATTTGAATGCAGAAGGGGCTTCCACCCAACTTTTCAGTTGGTGGTCCCCCATGGAACTCACAGGCTCCAAAACAGAAGAGGAGAGCCACGGGTGCTTTGTGCCTGTCCAGTGTTTTCTACGTTTGTTGTTGGGTATTTTTCCACTTAATGGTGTGCAGTTTTTAGGGCTTGTTTTTGTTGCTTTTTCCCTCCTCTTTTTCAAGCACAAGAGTTTTAGGGAGGAGAACAGAGGTGCAGGGACACGGGGCTGTGGGAGGATAGTTTATAAGGATAGTGCAGAAGGCAACTTTCCTCAACGAATTACAGCTATTCTGATTGCCAAGGAGTGGAAACAGTCTTGCCTGCCCAGTGAGGATGGGTGTTGTGATAATTGATAAAAGATTTGTGTTAATCACAAAAGCATTGGGGTTTGTATAAACCAGAATACTAAGCTCTGAAGTGAAGCATGGACACTAGATAATGGAAATTCTATAATAAAATCATTCTGTTTAAAATCACCTTGTTATGTTATATTATGTTATATTATGTTATATTATGTTATATTATGTTATGTTTTCCAAATAAGTTGTACCGGCTACCAGCTTGCAAAATCAGACTTCCCAATAGCCCTTCCTGCCTTTGTCTGATCAATGCTGCCTATATCAAGGACCACACTTCCAGAACTTCTCTGGTGGTTGTCTACAAGGACCAGATGACTATCTGTGACTGATTATCACCCAAAGGCTTTGTGAATTTGTGTAAGGATGTTTATTCAACCACCACTGCTTACCTGGCAAAATTATTTCAGGAAAAAAACCCCAAACATTATTGATGACAACGAGAAACCACAGTCTAAGAAGAGGCTGCAAACCAAGGTTCAGTGGAGCGTGGAGTGGGCAGTGACCCCTCACGTTCCCCAGCGCTGCTTGCTCTGTCTATATCAAATCAAACAACCTAAATTTTGCTGAATATCGAGACTTTTGCCTCTCATTTATAACAGAGTTAGAAAAGAGTAGACTAGCTGGTCATCAGTTAGTTGGAGCTGGAGTCTGCTGGCTGTGCTGAGGGAGGGACATGCAGGTGTTGTGTGAGGGATAGGTTGGGGTTAGCTGGTCATGCAGAAAGAAGAAGGAATATTGCAGAGAGAAGGAGGAAAGGAGTCAGTGCTGTGTGGAGCTGCCTGAGAGAAGGCATGAGAAGTTTTTAAGATAATAAGGGACCGGTGATGGTGTCACTTGTGTCCATCTCGACAACTGCAACACGGAGTGGTGCCCTGGCTTGGCCACTGCAACTCTGTTCTTTTTTTTTTTTTTCAGGAAGGCAAGCTTTATTTTAAAATAAATGGCTACACGAATCCCTACTCCAAAGTCCCTCCCCCCATTTATGCATGATCCAGGTGATCACGGTGCTGCTTTAGTTATTATACAGAAATGTCCCATCACAGAAAGCGGCTGTAATTGCACTCATTGAGGAGGGGAGGAGGACGTCTCTCAGTTTAAAAAACAGGTTTGATGGCAAAAGGCTTCACCCAGAGCAGCCTCTGCATCCACAGTGAGTGCACTCAGTGATTCTGCCCGCTTCCAGCTTGCTTTTGGGGACCCTGCAGATGCAGTTGGTCCCAAAGTTGGTGTCCCGAGTCTGGATGCAGCGCAGGCAGCAGAGGTTCCCACAGCCCTGCTTCTGCCACTTGGCAATCAGGTTTGTCAGCATAGCCCTCCTTGATGCAGTACTCAGAGCTCTCTGCTGATGGCTTTCCTCTTGTCGGAGAGATCAAAGATGTGAGTGTTTTCTGGTGGTGGATCCTGAAGATGGGCCAGAGGCACTCCACCACTTTCCTCTTCCCTTCGTGGGGCTCCGTCTCCTCTCCTCTCATCTTCTGATCCAGCTCGTCCAGCGGGGGCTGGATCAGCTCCCAGCCATCTGGGGGAGGTGTCCTGCTCCTCTTCACTTCGGGAACCAGAGGGCCAAAAGGCAAGGGGAGCTGCCACCACTCCTCAGAATCACACCCGCAGCTCTCCTCTTCTCCCTAGATTATGTACAGCAATTAATCTTAAATTCTTAACTAAGTCCTATAACCTTGAATGTTATCTCCAGAAGTTCTTTAAAGTTTAGAAATAATTAGCTCGCGAAAAAGAAATTTACTGATCAAGCAGCCAGAGTTGTTTTAATCATGCACCTGGATAAGTGCCACAACTCTAGAAATTTTTATATCTAAAAGTGATTGCAGCTAGTAATCTTTAATCTTTCATTATACCTGAATCTACAGTACATAAACTTACAATGGAATTGTCATACCCTTTTTCATCCCTCCAGAAAAATAATTCCGTTCACAGATTGTTTGCAGCTTTATTGTTAATGAGTAAACAAGATTAAGGTCCAATATTGTCAGATTTGGGTAATAGTAAGATATGTTCTGTTAATTTGATTAAGGATGAGTTCTCTTCAGTTGATTTTATTAAGTTAATCTCTGTTAAGTTTGAGTGTTACTGAGTATGGACAATGTAAAGTTTAATTGTTCTTCACTTTAAGCTATTTCCTGTTCTATTCCAATTTTATTGAGATTAATTTTGAGTTCTGTTATGTTTTTATTTAGTGCAACTTAGGTGTTGGTAAAATTACATAAAGTTAAGCCCCAATATTGTTAAATTTTGAGTAAAGTCAAGTTACATTCTATTAATTTGATATCCTTTTAGGGCTGAGTTCTGTTAAAACTCATTTTGTTTTGTCAAAATTAATTTCTACCAAGTTTGAGTGTTGTTTAATCTGAGTTTAGATTTTGTTAATCTTGATTTGAAAGACAGGTGTCTGCTAAGGAAAGCAGGTGCCTCCCTTGGAATGGAAATTATAATTTTGAAATTAAGGGGCTCTAAGGCAGAGATATGAGAACATGAATAAGAGTTCTTTAGAAAGTTCTTAGGAAAATTGAAATAAAATGCAGTAATAGAAAACAACAAAATACTGACAGAACCGGAATACAGCCTGGCACCCCGTCAGTCAGGGGGTCGCTGCATCCTCCTGCAGTGACAGATGTGGTTCTGGTGGAGCAGGGCTCCTGGAGAAGGTGCAGGGATGATGTGGAAAGGCCCCGTTTTCCTCTGGGATCCAGTGGAAAAAGGCTGCTCTGATGTTCCATATCTCAGTTTTTTATCTAGGTAGGAAAGGCTTGGCTCCTTCTTCTGGCTGGAGCATCTCCCAATGGGATGATGGAATTTTATCAGTCACACAATAGGACTTAATGGCTCATTAGCAGAAGATATCTTCTGGAGGAAGGATGGGTTGTGGAACAATAAAGAACACTGCCCCAGCTGTGTTTAACAGATGGCCCATTAGCAGGGGATATTCCTGGTAGTTGTGAGGGATGGGTCATGGAAGAGATAAAGATCACTCCCCCACCTGGTTTTAACAGGTGGTGATAGAACACACACTGCTGCTTACATCTTGCATTGTAAACTAAGACAGTTAAATACTACTTTTCTACATTGTAAGATCTAGAGTTGTTTTATTTTAACAGAGAAGACGACTCTGACTCAGCCGTGAGGACACACTGATTAACACCTGTTTGTACATAAAGAAGATGCAGCATGTTCACCCTTGATTTTTCCAAAGATTCTATTGCTCCTTACAATCTCTGCTGTTTCATCTTCCATACATATCACAGAAGAGTCAGTGACGATTCTCCATTATGGCTGTTATTGATTGTGAGCTGTTTTAGTGTTTTTCTTTGTTTCATTGTACTGTCATAGGTACATGGCTGTTTAGAAAGGATTTATCTCAACTACCTACCGCTGATATATTGATTAAATGATGGGAATTTACTGGTTTTAGAACAGGCATCATTCATAAGATGTTATTACTGTATTTATAGCCGGCTTCTTACATGCTTTACCATCTCCTTGTGTAATAATCTAAAGGGCACACACATCATTTCAGGATCCTTCTTTTTTGTTCTCTAGCTGCTTATGCATCTCTTAGCCCAGGTCAGCTCTCTGGCTAGTCCCTGCACTGGCTCTATGGTTTCACCCAATGCTGTCTCATCATTTTAAGTATTTTTCAGAGTTCCAAGGATATATATCTGAGCTTCACTGGAAGCCTCCTCTGAACTACTACTCCTGTGGTTTTCCCCAGTTATTATTACAGAAGGACTCCAGCAGTTTGCTGTGTTTGAAGCATCTCTATCCTGAAGGAAACTTCGGAGGGATCCAACTGCTAGGTGGTTTGATTAGACTTTAACCCCGAAGCCTTTACTCATAACTGCTATTCTTAAAGCCTTGTTTTAAAATATATTTAGGGGATTCCCTCCCAGCTGGAGCTTGGGCAGTAGCCAAGCCTTGGCTCTACCTGGATGGAGAATTTGCCAATAAACCCAGATGTTTTCTACTTCAAAACTAGATTCAAGTCACTTTGACTTGGCAATTTGACCCTTTATATGTGACAGATGAATTATTTTTAGAGTGAGCTTGGGAATTATTATCTGGAAATAATTATTATCCAAGTCCTCACTGAATTGAGATTTGTCAGCTGTTTACAGACTCTGGGGTGTTGGTACAGTATTACAGTGATTAATAATCATCCAATTTCATATGTGTTATTAATTATGTGTATTATCTGAAATCTTCCTAATTGTTGTACCTGACTTATTCCTGATTGCTGTCAGTTTCTTGTTTCACTACAAATACTGTTTTGTTTTGTTATTCCTTTCATTTTCTTAGCAAGAGTCATGCATGCTGCTTTCAAAACATAAAGAAAGGGAAATTAGCTCCTAAAGAAGTCTGAATAATGCAATATTTATAAAAAAAAATTGTAAAGGTTTTTAGGTAAGGGCCCTCAAGCGAATGTGCAATGGCAAGGCCTAATTAATTAATTAACTTAAGGAGAAGATATGCCTGTGTTGTATCATCAACCTGTTCATTGGATCAGACACTGATCACCTCTGAAAAAATGAGAAGTGAGAAGAGAAATAACCTAATCACCATGCAGCCTTCATGGCCAGGACAGGAACAGAAGTTGGACTGCCAAGACACGGCTGTGTCTGCAAACTACAGAGGCAATTTGCCAACAAAAGCCTTATGTCATCACCACGGTACAGTGTTCCTACTAACCTTCTCCAGTTATTCCCTGTTCCAGGATCCAGGAGCACATTCAGTGATGTCAAAGATCAGCATTTCCAGCTAATGGACTATGTGGACTTTAAAACAATGCTCATTTATTTCCATTTCCCTAGGAGACATTGGACATTATTCTTTTGTTTTCTCATGCTGTGAAGCCCCGTGTCAGTGACATGAGAGAATTTGCTAAGTTTTGTTGCTAAGTTAAGTTTAGTAATCGATCTTTTATGTATCTTATCCCATATCTAATCAGTGATAACCTTAGTGAGATAATACCCTCACAAGGGTGAGCTGTTTTAACATCAGAACATCTGAGCCTTTTTTAAATTAACAAAAAGGGGGAGATGTCATAGGCAGGTAAAAGAAAGGCCTGAAATCAGGCCTGGCTCTGCTGAATTGCCAAAGCTGGCCTGTCACTTCTTCCAAGTGCAGTTACAATTCCCATGTGAAGCTATTTTGAGAGTGAGAGCTCGTTAACACAACAATCTATTCTGAGGGTGACAAACAAATGCACCTGCAACAATAAGGGATTTGTCCCATGAGAACCAGTAGAAAAAAATATGTAAACTAATTAAAAATACAGGAGTTTGATAGATATACAAAACACCATGTACACACTAATAAACTAGGTGTAAATGTATTGTCAGCCAATCAAATATGACACAGTGCTTTCTGATAACCCTACAAAATATGACCTATACAATAAAGATTCAGCTTTCTACATGAAGCACATGGAGTCTTGGCTGATTTATTCCAACACTTGATGACTTTTCAATTAAAAAATAGTGATTTTTGGAGATCTTAAGGACTGATGAAGGAATCAGAGTAAATCCAAGTCTTTTGGCACATGTGGAAATGCTGTTTGAATTACCCCCTGCATGAGCAACGAGACTTCACTTTAAAGGCATTTTTCCCCCAGTGCTTCATGATTATTTGCCCAATTTTACATCACTTTGGGTATCAAAGAATCATAGACTGATTAAGCTTGGGAGAGCCCTTCAGGATCATGAAGTCCAACCATTAACCCAGGGCTGGCACGGCCACCACTGCTCCAAATCCCCAGCTGCCACATCCCCAGAAGGAGATAAGCAGGGCTTGGTAGATTTGCAGAGTTTATCAAATTGTGTGTATGGGCTTCAGAGCTGCAGCCACTGGGCTTTCAAAACATCCCTAATTCCCCGTGGATGATACAAAATATATTATATAGGGCTGCTCTGGAATTCATGAAAACACGATAAAAGCAGATAAGAGTCACCTAAGAGAAGGCTGGCATTTGGTTCCAGCCTTTGTTATTCAATAAAATGGAGTATAAAGCCTGTCACTGCTTAGAAGTATGGCTTGTTTTTCCTCACTGCCATCCTATTTTGATAATATAGTAGTTAAATATGCAGTAACTCATCTGAGACTCATATTATTAATATTATCACCAGCATCATCAGGCATGCTTCATATTAAAGTCTTCTTTGAAAAATTCTTCCTTTAAGATTCAGGCAGCTAGAAGTCTACTCGTCATTATATCATAAATATCTGTCTCCAAGGTTAGTCACACTAATGAAAGGAGTCATCTAGAAGGATGTTTTATCCATGGGAGCCTGAAAATGGCACAATACTGGTATCTAATAGAAGATAAGGAAAAGGAGGTTGTGTGTGAAATTAGGAAAAAAATCAGCTGTCCCTGAAAACTGAAGAATAAATAGAGTTATTTGATTTTTTTTTCTTTACAGAAGGAAGACGTTATTTTTCAGAAATTATCACTTGTTTTTGTCTTCAGTGTATACCAGGATAAAACACATTATCTTCTCTGGCCGTGGTTATTTTCCTGGAAGCAGCTCTCAGCCAGCTTCAAACTGGGAAAAGTGATAGAAGCAAGAACAAATGGAAAGTACCTCAAGAATGTGTTTGCATGTTTGGAGTTGGGAATGACCTTGGGTGTTGGCTGCTGCCTCTATTGTTCCCAGGGTTCAGCAGTGAGTAACGTTGACACTGCAGCGTTCAGAAACAAACACACTCATTAGCCAACCTGATGAGCAGGTTTGTGGGCAGGGAACTCCACTGAGTAATGGGAGCTCGGGGTGTTGGGGTGGAAACAAGACCTGAGCTGCAGGGAACGTGTTGTGGGGTGGCTGGAGCTCCCTGCTGTGGCTCTGCTGGGGTCACTGGCCTGATGGCTCCCAAAAAGTGGGTCTGGGCAGCTTTCCAAGCTGAAGGAAGAACTTAAGCAAACAGCTCCTCGTTCCTCACCTGCTGGCCATGGGGATCTCTTCCCCTGTTGGGGTATACAGGGAATGTCTGAGCCCACTCCCTTACATTTTCATTTCATGAAATGGAACCTCCTGCTACAAAGGCAGGAAGGGGGCTTTGGGCCAGTCCATTAGTGCTGGTGAATAAAATTGTAAATTCTTCCTCATACCTGAGCACTGCTACAACTGTTGAGTGTTGGTGAAGCGTGTGAATTCCAAGAAAAAACTCATCCAGAAAACACGGTTATTAGAATATGTTAGAACACAGATCAAAACTGGGACATGCTAGGGTTAAGTTTGTTTTTACAACCTTAGTTTAGGAGCCTTGTGGACAGAATTACAACAGCCCTCAGTGAATAGTTCAGTGCTGCTTTTTCCCTGCCTCCTTGGAGTCAATCAGGATTGTTTGCTAATGGAGCATTTACCTTGTTGGAAGAGCTGGGAGATGCACAGACAGACTACAGGAAGGGGAAAGGACAATTCCATGGCTCAGAAAACCAAAGCTTGTCCAGGGTAGCTGAATTCTGTCCTTGTCTGTGTGACAGATGTCAGGTGTGATGCCACACAGGTCACAGAACCTTTCCCAGGTGGTTCAATGTGTATGTGCCATTTGGAACTCCATTTCCAGGGGCTCTGTGTGTGAGACACTCAGGAGTCAGAAATGAACAGAACTGTCAGCAGCTCCTAACCCTGAAGCACAGGAGCCCTGGAGTTATCAGGAAAAAAGTCACAGGAACTTCCTCTGAGCCAAGGGGCATCACTGGAAATCGCTGAATCAGTTTTATTTGGTTGCCTCAATGTTAACTGAGTGTGTGGCTCACCAGGTGGGGGGTTACATTCATCTTAAAAAATGTATGAAAATGATTAAAATTTGGGAGAGTCCTGAGCAACCCACCCAAGATTCTTCCAGAAGAAAACAAGGTAAATAATCCATAGTGCTCCGTCAGTCTTTGGACTGCCTCTAGAGACAGGAAAGCATGGGAATTCTGCCCTTCCAGTTTTAAAAAGTGGGACACTGGTATAACACAGACTAAACAATGAGGTTTTAGGGAATGTAACAAAGTTCCCACAGCAGTGTCTCCGTGCTGATCATTCCTCTGAAACAGGGGCTGCCCCAGTGCATTTCTGCCAGCACACATCCTAAAAACCCTTTAGATGTGTGTCCTGCAGCCACAGGCAGTGCTCAGCTTTCTGTCTGCTTGCCCATCCCACTGTTGGATCCGAGTGTCCTGATGTTTATTCTACATCCTAGCCATGCCTTTGGCATTCACTGCAGCCCAGGGGATGGAGGGGAGCCGTGCCAAGCCCTGGGTGCTCAGCTGGCAGGGGAAAGCTCCACCTGTGCCATCCCCGGGAGTGGCCCTGGGCACAGTCCCAGCCTGGGCATGTCCCTGCTCCTCCTCCCCACCTCCAGCTCCCTGGGAGCCCAATCTCAGTGCACAGAGAGCTGGCAGCAGCAGCAGCCGCTTCAGGGGCTCCAGCTGGGGGGACCCACCTGGGCTGGGCAGTGGAGATCAGTGCTCACAGCCAGGAGTCCTCTGTGAACCTCTCATTGCCCACTCTGCTGTGGGGAACTCACAGCCTGCAAAACTCCCACGTTTTGCTTTGTTTCCCTTTCTTTTTAAAGAATAACTCGATAGAAAAATTATTCTATCCACAAGTAATTATTGTGGAGTACTTGGAGACTCGTTAGATGAACTGCACATCAGTGATGCCCTGTCTTGGTGTTACAGTACAAGTGGAAACACAGGCTCCTTGGCAGTACTAAACTTGTCAAAATCCAATCTGAAACTCCTGGTTTGTTTTTCTATTTGACATCTCTCTTTCTGGGTTTTACACAGAAACTCAGGGAAAAATACTTGTGGAAAAAGAGTGAATGAAAACCGATAAAAGGTGTTAAGCAGAGCCAGGGGAATCCCTCTCCATAAATCAGCATCCTCTTGTTCTTGCTCTGAGAACAAGACCACTGTCCCTGTCATGCCTTTACTTTTGTGTCAAGCAATCTATTTCTAAAACAAAAGAGGATACTGAGATAAAGACTTTCTTTAACCACTCACTGGCTTCCCCATCTCGAATAAATTTAAACAAACTAAAATCACATCCTGTTTTTTAGAGAGTTCTCTTAAAACACAATCCAGCTTCTTTTCATTATTATATCCTAGAAAGCCACTGCTCTAGTTTTGCACTTGGGAGTGTGACTGGGTCAGGGGAGTGATTCTATATTTGAATAATGACCAGGCAGAACCCCGTGGTGCAAGAGGTGACAGTGGTCCATGAAATCCAGAAAGTGCAAGGGCCCTTTTCACCCTGTTTGTACCTCAGAGAGCGGGCTGTGTGAATTCCAACAGATCCCATTTCAAGTTAACTCCATATTTATACTCCTGGTGCTCATCTGCTCCACTGAGAAAAGATCATCTGAAAAATGTGATGCCTGTTAAAAGCAGCTAAAAGGCTCATTCAGCTCATCAAGTGAAGCAAGCAGAAAGCTGCTGGCAGGAGCAACAGCTGTATGCCTGACCTCTCCCCATTGCCCCTTTTCCCTGTCTGCACTCAGGACCAGGCTCAGGCATTCCTGGGAGCCGTGTATTTGGAAAAAAGAGAGCTATTTTTATTCACTGTGTGGTTTCTCAGCAGAGAGGTCTTCAGGAATATTTCCTTTCACGTCAATCCCTCTAAACATTTTACAGAGCAGAGTCTGTTCTGGGAAGTCAGTAAATTTGAATTCATGTTTTGAAGTTTTATCATGGCTGCGAATATAACGTGCAGAAGGCAGCCAGCAGGGCTGATGAATAAAGCAAATGCAGGCTCTGTAGTCCTGCTAAAGCTATTACCAGAGTATTTTACATTTTCCATGCACCCAAATTAAACCTTTTACACAAGTAGAGTAATCCAAAACCATCTGGCACTAGAATTTGGGATTTCATAATGCTTTAATGCAAACCATGCGAGCAGGATGTCCACAATGTCTGTGTCAGTGGGTTGAATGAATAGATGTGAAGAAGATGAACTTTGCAATAGTTTGGTCCAGTTTTCATGTGTCCAGTCAGTGCCTACCTTGCACCACTGGGGTTGAGCAGGGATCACCTCTGCACTGTCACCTGACCCCAGGCACTTCTCTGCTCCTGGACATGGAGGAAAATCTGGATCAGAGAGGAGGAGCCCAACTCTGAAGCCAGATGTACAACTCCAGAATGAAGCTAAATAGCCACATGAGTTTTTTCCATCTTGACACTGAAGGACAGCTAGGATTCGTTATATAATAGGTCATCAAAAACCTATTTGGCCCTCAGGATGGGGGAGATGCTCCATCCTCTGCCAGTGCTGTCCTGAGTGCTTTCCCAGCCTCCACTGCAGTTTAACAAGCACTGGGAACAGCAGTGACAAAGGGAACTCGGGATTCCTCAGAATTCAGGGCTCCTCTCTCCTCCTCTCGGGGCTCAGGGGTCCCCAGGGGCGATCAGGCAGACCCTGGCTCTGGGTTCTCAGGAGCAGGGCAGGTCACAGCCAAACCAGCTGCTGACACATTCAGCAGGCACCAACTCTGCCTTCCCTGGCTGCTCCTCTCCAAAATGAGCTACAGGAGGCTTTGCTGGCCCCCTTTACCTTCCCAGGCTCCTTGGGGTCCCAGTCCGTGGATTTTTTTATTCTCCTCTCTGTGTGGATTCTTTATTCTTCCCACACATTTTCTTTGAGGGCACTGCCAGAAGTTCCCTGCACTGCCCACACTGGTCCTGAGGGCAGCACCATTCCTCAGCCATTCCTCAGTTTGGAGCTCCACACTCCCCTGGAAGGAGGTGGATCCTAACGAGATGCATCTCTAATGAGAAAGAATTGGGAGATGCCAGATTCCCCTTGCACTTGGATATGCAGAGTATGGAATGGGCAAATCATGGAATCCCAGAATGGTTTGGGCTGTGTCAGGAAAATTAATCCACAAACACCAGAGGTTTATGTCCAAAAAGGAGACAGAGGAGTCCTTTTTGCTTTATTCGAATAAAGGGAGAGGCCATGGGACATTCCCCTGGGATCTCTCAAATTTTCGGAGGACGCAGCCTCCTTTTTATCCTATTTTCCCGGCCGCATTTCCCTCTCTCTTTCCCCATTGGCTGAGGTACTTGAGAGGCACAGACTTCCCGGAACGCCTGATACCTGAAATTCCCCTCTAATGTATAGCCCTCCCTTTTCATTTTTAATTCTTATAGAGTTCATAGTTCTTCCCCATTGCTTCTTTCATCTTTCAATATCCAATTTCATTTATCAGCAGCCCTACAGTTTGTTTGTAAAGGCAAATATCTCTTTCCATTCATCAATCAGTGGAATCCATCCCATTGTTTCTTTTATCTCTCAGTGCTTGCCTAATCTACAAGCAGATCCACAGCTCGTTTGTAAAGACAAATTCAACATTCCTCTCAGCTGGAGGGGACCTCAAAGCCCATCCAGTGCCACCCCTGCCATGGCAGGGACACCTCCCACTGTCCCAGGTGCTCCCAGCCCCAGTGTCCAGCCTGGCCTGGGACACTGCCAGGGATCCAGGGGCAGCCACAGCTGCTCTGGGCACTGTGCCCACCCTCACAGGGAGGAATTTCTCCTTAACATCTGGTCTAAACTCTTCATCAGTGGGAAGCCATTCCCCCTTGTCACTCCATCCTTGTAAACTCTCTCCATGTTTCCTGTAGCTCCCTTCAGGCAATGGAAGGGCACAATTTGGTTATCCCAGCTTCTCTTCTCCAGGTGAACATTCCCAGTAGTCTCAGCCTTTGCTCACAGGAGAGCTGCTCCAGCCCTCGGAGCATCCTGCTGTCCCTGAATGGAACAGACAGCTCTGCCTTGGCAGGGTGGAGCACCAGAGCACAGGACTCACCTGGCACCAAGCCTTTCTAGACAACATTTTAAATTAAAAAACCCGGTAACGGTGCCAGTGAAATAATCACAGCAATTACATTTATTTTGGAATGGCAGGACTGAAACCCTTATGGCAATGGGAAGCCAGGAGAGCTGGAGAGGGACTGGGGACAAGGGATGGAGGGACAGGACACAGGGAATGGCTCCCACTGCCAGAGGGCAGGGATGGGTGGGATATTGGATGAAATTGTTCCCTGGCAGGGTGGGCAGGCCCTGGCACAGGGTGCCCAGAGCAGCTGTGGCTGCCCCTGGATCCCTGGCAGTGTCCCATTTGGGGTTGGAGCAGCCTGGGACAGTGGGAGGTGTCCCTGCCATGGCAGGGGTGGCACTGGGTGGGCTTTGAGGTCCCTCCCGACCCAAACCAGTCTGGGATTCTGTGATTCTATATCAGCAGTCAGTACATTTTCAATTATATAGTGACCTCACCAGCAATGTTTACTGGTAATTTAGCAGTTACTTTGTTCCAAAGTGATTATAAATTCCGTCTGTCAAATGAACAACTTGGAGTATTTTGCAATTCTCTCTTTATAAAGCTGTCTTTCCATATGTTCGAGCACACAAATAACAGCCGGTTTGTCCCTGCTGCCAGGGGTGGCTCGGGACAGACAAATAAATCAGTTTTTGGGGCTGGGAATGCCCGAGTCCACCACGAGAGGGAGGACGTGCCCTGTGCCACGCTGGAATTCCAGCAGGGAGCTCCAGCCTGCAGCAAAGGCACACTCGTTTACACTGAGATTCTATTTTAAATCAGTGCAGCCAAAATCGGTGCAAGATGTTGGCTGACATTTGTAGTCGAGTGTAAGAATAGCTTATTTTGGGTTGCCATAAACACATCCCAAGCTGACATAAACTAAACTAAGAGCCTTTACAAAGTGTTTATACCAGTTTCACTGGGCTGGTTGGAACCTCCGTGGGAGATGAACCAGTGGGACCTTTGTGTTTGGATAAACACTGAGCCTGAAATACACTAATTTAGCTCAGAATGGGAATGAAAACTCTGGTTTATCTTAGAAGTAAACGGTGCACTGTATTCAGCAGCAGCTTCACAGAAAGTCCTTCTCGAAGAAGAGAATCCTCATCTGTATTTGATTGTTTCTTTTTGAATATTTTGCATTAATTTTTGTTGTTGGTTCTGCTTCCAGACAATCTCTTACCACTGGGGCATTCTATGAATGCAGCCACACGTCTGAGGCAAGGGGGAAAAGATGTCCCAGCACTTGGCTGCTTGAGAACTTCGTGTTAAAATCAAAATTAGCAGCAGAAGAATTTACTGAGGATTTGTTTCAAGGATGGTGCTGAGGTTTGTTTGCTCGGCTGCAGGGGGAAATCACTGTTTGGAGTGGTTCAGGTTTGAGATGTCTGGATCTGTACAATAACTTCTGAATATTTTTCCCATCCCTTGCTTCTCTCAGTTAAGATCACCTCGTTCCTCCCTTTCACACACTTCCTCCTGGGCTTTGTAATCTCCATTGCCCCAAGGAAATGCAGCTGTCATGATGGTTCACAGATCAAAATTCAGCCTTTAATGTAGCTGAGGCTTGATCCATTAACCACTTTGAAGATTATGACCAAAGCCTGTAGCTGGCATCTGAAATATGAGACTTCAGCAGGAGTTAATGAGGCCCAGGGAAGCTGCACAGCAGCTCTGCTGTCCTGAGCAGGGAACTGGGGAGAGACAAAAGCAGCCAGCACTGCAGCAGGAGGGGCAGCAGGGCCAAGGAGAGCCTCAGACACCCCAAGCAAGGTCAAAAATCAGTACATTCAGAAGTAAGGAGGGATTTCTTGGCTACAATATTAAACAGACATGGAAAGGAGCAAAGTCTGGAGACAGGAGTGACATGGCTGTGCTGAGATTCCCAAGGCAGGCAGCAGCAGCCAGAGGGATCAGGAGTCACTGAGAGCAGTGGGGACACAGGAGAGGCTGTCCTGAAGAAGAAGGATGCACAGTGAGATTCCCAGGATGATACACAGTGAGATTCCCAGGGATGATACACAGTGAGATTCCCAGGATAATACACAGTGAGATTCCCAGGGATACACAGTGAGATTCCCAGGATGAAGCACAGTGACATTCCCAGGATGCACAGTGACATTCCCAGGGATTAAGCACAGTGACATTCCCAGGGATGAAGCACAGTGACATTGCCAGGATGAAGCACATTGAGATTCCCAGGGATGAAGCACAGTGACATTCCCAGGATGAAGCACATTGAGGTTCCCAGGATGAAGCACATTGAGATTCCCAGGATGATGCACAGTGACATTCCCAGGATGAAGCACAGTGACATTCCCAGGGATGAAGCACAGTGACATTCCCAGGATGAAGCACAGGAGGAAGGCTCTGGTGATATCAATGGCAATAATCTGATTTATGCTCCCTTGGTCCTGTCAGCTGAGAGGGGATGCAGGGAAATGTCCCACACTGAGCTGGGATGGAGCACTGGCATCCCTGTGCTCAGATCTGGGAGTTTCTTTTGAGTGAAGAAAGAGCTCCAGTTCTTAAAACTCCTGTTAAAATTTGTCATGTTGACCAGCACAGCCCTAGAGAGCCAAAGGTGAACCTACTGTTTTCCTGAGCTGCAGGAGAAAATGAGCAAGAAGGAGCCACCCACAGCATCAATTAAACAGGATTCATTTCACATCAGCTTAGGGAGAGTTGCTAAGATCAAGTATCCACCAGAAATAGTCCAAAATGTTTCCACTGAATCAACATTTTCTGATGGAAAACTCAGAATATTCTGTGATTCTGTCCTGTCTGGAAACGTTGCAGCATCTCACATTGTTACATTCAAAGTACCAGTTGCCATTTCTCCATTCCACAAATACCAAATGCTCACAATTGCTGCCTTTTTGAGTTTATTATAATTCTAAATATGATCCTGCTGTGACCCATTGGAACAGAGCAAATGGCAGAAAATGTAAATTGACAAAACTTGGAGATTTAGGAATTCGAATTATTCCCTTCAGTGTATAATTCAGGCTCCCATTACAAAGATAACTTAACATTTTCTTTTCAAATACTCACCTCTACTTGTGATCTTCCCCAGCTGAATAAACATATTTCCATCTGAATAGTAAAGAAAACAGCCTAAAAAGAAAAACGATTAGTCAAGGTTTTGTATTTTCAGTTGGGTAATATATTCATGAACAACCAAATTTTTACCAGCTGGCACAGTGAAAATGGAGATGGCCTTGTTCATACAACTGATCCCAAATTATTCTTCAGCCTTCCCCACCGAGTCAGGCAGGATTCAAACAAGGCACGTCCTCCCCCGACTGATAATGAGCAATTTTTCTGTGATGGGAGGAGCACAGAGCCTGAGCTTCAAGGAATTTCTTTCCAGTTCTATGCCCTGATCTGGGCAACCCAATGGATGAGCTCAGTCTCAGTTGTAGTGAATGAATTAATGAGCAGAGCAGGTTCACAGCAGGTTGTCAGTGCCAGAACAATTACATCACAGCCAGGCCCTCCCTGACCTTCTGTGCAGGGGACAGCTCCCACATGACTTCCAAGAATTCAAACTCCAGTGTTGAATTGGATATTAACTGCTGGTATTTTGGTTTGAGCAGGTGTTTCTTTGGTTTCAGTGTTTGCAGCTCACTGCTGGATCAGCTGTGGCTGGGGAGCAAAATGGGAAATGTGGCTCCATTTGGCATTGTGACTTTTGGGAATTTTTACTTCTTTAGCGGCCGAGGTTTAGGTGAGAGCTGTAAATGTTTGTGTTGTTCCCCAGGCCTCGGCCCCTGGGTCATGACAAAAACATCCTCAGGGTCATGGAGTGGGCAGCTGGAGGGGCAGGGCTGCCCTAGAGCAGCATCTGTGTCCCTGCAGCAGCACAGCCCCTGGTGCCACCGGGCTGGCTCAGCCCCACAGGCTCCAAACCCACCCCAACCCTGCAGTGCCCATTGCAGGTGCAGCTGTGCCCAGTGATGCACTGCAGCACCCCACACCCTCCCCAGCCCCCATGCACACTGGGCTTCACCCATTGCATTGGCTGCAGGAGCTCCCACTCGTCCTTGATGTCCTTGCAGTTGGAATGTTTAGCCCAGAGCCAGGACATGCCAGCTCCAGCGCTCCCTTACACCCTGAGCTCAGCACCGGGGCTGGGACTGCTTTGCTTTTGTTTGCTTAAGCATTAACGAGCCTTTGTGATGCAGGATTTGAGTAAAGGAGAGAAAGAGCCACTGACAGAGAGAGTGAAAGAGTGACTTCAGATGCTGAACCCCTGAGCCCCTCCATCCCCCCTGCCACTGCCATTATTGTCCCCTCTCACAGCCAGCAGAGGAGTTTGCTGCTGCAGCTGCTCGGATGCCCCCATGCTCCTCTGCCTCTGCAGGTATTTGTTTCTAGCTGCCTGCAGATATTTTACAGGACAATTCCCTGCAGGGCAGCAGGGAAATTATTGTTAACTCTTCCCAGTCCAGTGTGTAATCTGGGAGTCAGGCAGAAATCTTGGATTAATACCAGAATGTCAGTGTTTTGTGCAGGAGCTCTGACAACCAAACCCTCTGGAGCATCAAGCAAGGCCCCTGGCATTCTGGATGCTGCCTGTGAGAACACTTGGGAAGTTGGCACTTGCAGGATTTGCCCTCCCTGGTGCCCTGTTTGAGCTCAAATCTGAAACTCTGCCATTTCTGATCAACTTTCAGGCGTGTTTGCAGAAGTCTGCTTGCACTGAGGGTTAGCAGCTCGGTGACTCTCAGGTCTCCAGGACTGCCTGAGGTTGCTTTGGGAAACCTTGTCCCAGCTTTGCTGGGGTCAGTGCTAAGGTGACACACAGCCCTGGGGGTGGATGTCACAATTTCCCAGGGTCAGCCCTGCTGCTCTGCTCTGCACAGACCAGACCCTGCCCCTAGAACCCAAATATCTCCTTCCCCAAGGTGGTGCAGAAGCTCTCCCCTTTTGGCACCTCTGCAGGCAGCTGAGGAAGGGGCGTGGGAGACAGGAATGGCCCCAAACCCCACGGGCTGAGTGTGCAAACATCAGTGACTTTGTGAAGGTCACGTTGGCTCTGGCTGTGAGCATTTCCCTCTGCCAGGCAAAGCTCAGCTGGGGCTGCTGTTTGCTCTTTGCATACCCATAAAGCGTCCAGGATGTGAAATGGGGAGCACACAGAGAGGCAGGAACACCTCTCACCGCAGGACTTTTCTGATTTAATACTGCACAAAGGTGAAAGCTTCACTCTGGTGCTCCCAGTACTTGACCAAGGAGTGACCCTGCATCTCTTCTGAAGGCACAGAAGTGCCCCAGGAGCCCCAGAGCTGGGTCTGAGTCAGCAGCTGCCTGTGGCTGGGTCAGACAGCCTGGCTGGAGAGCAGGAAATGTGCAGAGCACATCAGCTCCTGGCCATATCTGCCAGCTCCCTTTATACAAAAAGCCTTAGGGGTAGGTGTCATTTGGAATTTAGGCCCGGTGTGAAATAGTTCAGGCAATGAATGAGTCAGGGCTGGTGGCTCTGAGCAATCCCTGTGTCCCCACAGGTGCCTCTGGAGGAGCTGGCACTCCCTTTGATATCAGCTATCAGAGCCCATGGATGCTCAGCATGGGATTCAGAGCAGTGAGCTCCCTGTTCAGCATTTTCCGGGGGTTTTTGGACAGCTCTGCCCTGATCTGATAATTCCTGCCCTCAGCCCAGGCAGGGCTGACAGCCCTGCAGGGACATTTCCCAGCTGTGACCCTGGCAGGGACACTGGGGACACTGCTTTGCTCCCCCTGCCTTTTCCTGGGGCTACAAACTGCCCCAAGCCCAGCAGGCTCCTCCTGACCCTCCTTTGGGGATGTGGAACTGGCACCGGTTTAACCCCTGGTGCAAACTCAGCTCTTTCCTTACTGGAAACACCTGGCACAGCTGAGCACACATTTCCTGGGATCCTCCTCCTGTCTGAGGAGCCTCACGGGTGGCTGGAGGTGACTGGAGGTGACTGGAGTCCTGCACAGAGAGCCAAAGTGTCCCCACCAGACCAGAAAAGGTTTTATGGTTGCTGTCACTGTCAGGAATAACAGGCTGGCACTAGCATGGAGGAATCTAAGGATTCAGAATGACCAGAGGCTTTTTATACCATAAATTGGTTTTCTCCTCTGTTCTTTGAGCTTGGGTAAATCTCATTTTAATTAGTATTTATTTTATTCTTTCCTGGATGTTCCATTTTTTTATTACAAACAGCAAGGCACGAGTGAAAAAAGTTGACTGTTGCACGTTTGAACTCAAGAACTGCAAGAAGTTCCCATTGTCAGCTGTGTGCTGCTTACAGTGCTGTACAACCTTCCCAACCCACAACGGGCTTCACTTCCCACCTGTCTGTGAGGAAAGTTCTGAGCAGGACACATGAGCCCCCTAAAGTCACACTAAAAAAGCTCGAGGCTCTGTGGCTTTGTGTGGAATTCTCTGGCTCTGAACCTGTGCAAGCAGCACCGTGCTGAGCTGTCAGGGGTGGCTCTGAGGTGATGGCAGGTTTAGAATGTCTGACTCCAAAAAATAAAGTTCTCATTCTTAAGTGGTTCAATTCTTAGCTCTGAAACTTAACTGCTATTTTAATTTTGATGAGAGTTTCAAAGCCGTGCCCGAAGCAGAGTTCCTGAGTTTTGGAGCCCTGTGCAGAGATTGGAGGCAGCCCCAGCAGGAGCTGCAGGGAAATGGAGCCCTGGAGCTCTGCCAGCTGATAGCAGGAGATGGAGCCGGGCACTCCTCCCTCCCTCCCTCCTCCCTCCGTGCCACATCAAACCAGCTCCCAGCACCAAGGATCCAGTTTCAACCACAAAGCACCGGGTCCTTATCAGCCCCAGGAGGGCCTTTGTTCTGCTGGCTCCGGACCTGCTCAGGGAGGCAAAGGCTGCACAGTTCCCTTTGCTGTGTCCAGGCGCCAGTGAAGAGCTGGGCCAGGCTGGAGTCCCCGTTCCAGCACAGATTTCTGAAGATCCCACTTACCTGCACCTTTCCTGCTGCCCCATGCACCCGGGATGCCCTGTGTGCTGCTCAGGGTGACACCCAGTGCTCTGTTATTTGATAAACTGGGCCATTGGAGAATTCCTCCATGGGCAGGGGATGGTAGAGAGGCCAAACCCCAGATTTCTTTCCCACAAATCCTCATTTTAACCCAGGTGTAATTATTGGCTGGGAGGCCTCTGGGATTCTCTCTTGGTTCTGCCTCTCCTGAGCTGCTGAGTTGCTCTCAGGGCACTTTATAAATCCAAGAGTTCAACATTTCCTCCTGAACTCCTGACACCTCAGTTCACCCCAAACTATCAGAATCATCAGAATTATTCAGGCTATCAGTTTTATGAGGTCAGGAGGGGAAAAAAAAGAAAAAAGAGTTCTTTTTCCCCAAAATGATATTACTTCTGCATCGTTTTCAGGCTCAGCCCTGTCCCAGATGTACAAAAAATTTCCAGTTTTCTATTTAGCAGAATGGTGTGATTGCTCTTTTCTGAAAAAGAGATCACTGGTGATATTCCTCAGTGATGTAATGGTCACAGGGGAGGTCACTCCCCTGCTCAGATTTGGCTCCTGCTCTCCAGTGTCTCCTCTATAAAGCAATTTATGTTACATGGAGGCTTCAGGGGTGTGGGAGCCTGGTGAGAAAGGCAAACAAAATGTTAATTATTGCATGATTCTCCAATAGCCAAATGGCCAGGTACATCAATTCTGTAAGAAATCCAGGATTTGGCTATTTTACTTTTAATTTTGTTGAGTATTAAGCTACAAGAATGAGGGCATAGGGCAAATTTTAATCAATGGTTTGCAATTAAGTTGACCAGAAGGTGAGAGATGTAAAAAGAGACCAGGTAGGGTGGTCTATTTTGTTTCTGAAAAAAAAAAAAAATTTAAGCACTGCAATAAACCATCTAAAATGAATATATTTGCTCGTTTTAGTAGTGACATCCTTAACTGCAGGCAGTATTCTGGTTTGCTGAAGAGATCCAGGCTGGTACCTGCACTTCTGAAAGCACTGGCCTTCCTCTGAGCTGCATAAACAACCAGAAATCAGGCCCCAAAACAGAAAGAAACCAAGTTAAAACACTGGAACATCACTCAAGAAGCAGCTCCAAGTCAGTAACAGAATGGTACTGGTAGGAACCTGAGCTCCTTGAAAATATTCTTTGGATAAAGGATGCTTTTTCATCAGTGAACTAATTCAGCTGATTCCCCTGCACACAAAAAATTAGGTCAAAGGTAATACAAAGTGCATGTTATTAATGGACATTCAGTTTATGGATATGTCCAGACCATGATACATAAAAAATGAGGGGTACACTTCTTGCCTTGTTTCAGGGAACACTTAGGAAAGTCAGTATTTCAGCATTTTGGCTGATGGCACAAGTGACAGGCACATTGTCAGCTGAGATCTGGAAGTGCATGTAAAAAATGTGTCCATGAAACCATGGGTGGAGCAAAGCAGCTCAGAGAGCTGGACCTGGCCAGCATGTGACAGAGGAGCAATTTTTCTTTCCCAGTGAAACGAGAGAGAGGAGATCACAGCCTCCCCAGTCTGCAGTCAAATCTTCATATTGAAGGAATTAATGAAAAATGGTTTGGCTCTGCTTATCCTGGCACACTCAACAAAAAAAAAAAGAGAGACAAGATCTTCCATAAAGCAATTAAATTAAAAAAATGAGAGTGCACTTTTTCCCTGAGAGACCCCAAATGCAGATACTGCAAATCAGACTGTGTGGATACTCTCATACCTTCTGAACAACAAAATTAAAATTGCTCTCTCTGAAGTTACAGCACCAAATAAAAGCCTTTGGATTTGAACTGGAATTATCCACAATTATCTCAGTATAATTGGCTTTAAACCCTGCCTTCTGCCCAGTGAAGATTCTCAGATTAACGGTTTTCACCATGTCCAAAAAAAGAGAAATAATAAATCAACAGAGCAAAGAGCAAGGTGCCTGCAAGGACATGTCAGGGCAAGTAGGAAACAATCTCTTTGTAGAGGTTGGTTGTAAATGAGCTGGTTTTTGGTGGCAGCTACATAGATTAAGGTTTGAATAAAATTCCCTTGTGTTGGAGAACAGAGCAGGATTTCTGTTTACCCTGATGCACAGGACTCACTGTCTGCTGTACAAATATTTACATGGCAGGAGCTTAAGGCTTCTTGTGTGTCCTGCACTCAGGCACTCCCTTGTCCATATTTTTTGCTGAGAGCAGTGCAGAGAGTGGAGGAATGAGTTATGACAGAGGGGGTAACTCTGTGTTCCATCCTCCCCCTTTTGTCCCCACTGCTGCCTCGGGCTGCCCTGTGCACATCCTGGGCCAGCAGCCTGCCCTCCCTGCCCTGCACACACTGCACAGCACCTTGAGCAGGGAAATCTGTCAGACAGCTCCTCAAACATCCCCCCAGTCACACCCTGGGTCTCAGGGCTTAAAGGGATTGTATTGTGGCCATCCATGGAATTTCTCAGGGAATATTCTGATGGAATTTCCCAAGTATGACAGTGTGGTATCCCACATTTCCTATTCTGCTG
The DNA here is from genome assembly GCF_052056855.1 of Sturnus vulgaris. NCBI lineage: Eukaryota > Metazoa > Chordata > Aves > Passeriformes > Sturnidae > Sturnus > Sturnus vulgaris. Next base: position 18,830,022 of record NC_142253.1, on the reverse strand, counting down.
CTCAGGTCTGCTTTGGGGCCAGTCCAGAGGAGGCCACCAAGAGAGCTGTGAGGAAAGGCTGAGGGGTTGGGGTGGCTCAGCCTGAGAGGAGAAGTTTTGGGGTGACCTCAGTGGTGTTCCAGTGCCTGGAGGGAGCATGGGGCAGGATTGTTCACCAGGGCCAGGAGGGACAGGAGGGAGGGGAATGGGTTTAGATGGAAAGGGATAGGCTGAGATTGGATATTAGGAAAACAGCTCTTGGCTGGGAGGGTGGGCAGGCCGTGGCACAGGTGCCCAGAGCAGCTGTGGCAGTGCCCAAGGCCAGGCTGGACAGGGCTGTGCTCACCTTTGGGGGCTCCTTGGTGCTGGAGAGTCCAGAGCTGCTCCCACTTGCCCAGGGACCAGCCCAGCCTCAGCACTCACTGGATTCTCTGCCTTGGTCCCCTCCTCCAAGCCCTGTGGACCAAGCTGAGAGGTTTGTGAGACAGCTGTGGTATTCCAGAGCTCTGTGCCAGCTGCTGTGCCAGCTCCCATTCCCTGGCAGAGTCTGTGCATCCAGAATGTTAGAAACCAGAAAAATTAAAGAGCAGATCAGAAATTCCCTTAACAAATCACCATTATTCTTCTACCACTTAAAAAAAAAGAGCAAGGCAATGGGACATGGGCAAATTGCCAGTTTTTGACTCATCATTGAGCCTGAATCTTAAGCACTTTCAAGGAGGTGTCTCAGGCTGCCAGCCAGCAGCAGGAAGAGAAAGTGAGGCTTGGGGTCACTTAAGGAAAAATCTGGATGAGAAGAACAATTCTATAGCAAATTTGCATCAACATGAAAGAGCAGCAAGTTTTAGATTTCAGTTGTGCTTGATGTGATGAGACACTGCAGCATCACAGTGGCAGCAGCAGCTCCTGAACTCTGATGTGCAGCACCGAGGGTGAATAATGTCACTTCCCTTGTGGTTCCTTTTAGCAGTTTGCTAATTTGGACAAAGAAAATGAAAGGCTCATTAGGAATGAGCAGGACCAAGGAGAGCCAAGAGGAAATGTGATCCAAAGAGTATCAGAAATCCAGAGGGTGAGGACACAGGAGGTGCACGAGTTGTGTTTTCACACAACTCTGTGTGCCACAGCACACTGCTGTGTGCCACAGCAGAGCAGTGAAGGCAGAGCAGCCACTGCCTCTGTGTGGGGTGGCACCAGGGACAGAACTGCTCCCAGCTAGGTGAGCAAATATGGAACCATGCCATCTTTGCCAAGGAAACATGCTCAGCTTACTTCATTTGCCCAAACCAGTTTGAAATATGCCAGGAATTAAAAAACCCCAAACCTGTAAACTTTATGCAGTGCAGAAAACTGACAGGTCACAATTGCTCTGTTAAGATCTCTGCTTTCAGCTTGGATTGCTCAGCATTTGTTACTTACGAAAGGCCAGAGAAGCTGCCCTGTAAAAAAGTGATTTTCAGGCAGTGCCAGTGTCACACACACTCTGGATGTGCAGGAATCCATCCTGGCAGCCCAGCATTCCTGCCTCCCCACGTGGAGCTCCGTGTGTCCCTTGTTCCACGGCCAGCCCAGTGCTTTCTGTTTTCCTTGATTTCTCCTCTTTCCTGGCAGCAAGCACGGAGCCCTGCCAGGACACAGCCAAGCAGCAAAGTGCAGCAAGGGCAGGATGGAGCATCCCCAGATTTGGAATCTTTGTTCCCTGGAGGCTGCAGCAGGGATGGGGAGGCTGAACACTCGAGGCTCTGCCGTGGCTCATCCCATCACCTTTGGGAAGTGAAATGGCTCCACACACTCGTGTTCTCCTCCTTGGAGCAATCACACCCTGTTGTAGACACGCTGCCCTGGTTACAGGTGCTAGAGTAGTCAGGATGAACAATTTCCCAATCAGATAAATTGGCAATCCTTCACTAAGTTCTCTGCCACGGGGCCAGAACAGAAAACTAAAAAGCAAGTTCAGGTAAGGTGATTCAGACAGATTTATTCCAGTTATAAGAATGTGTGGAAGGGAAAGGTAAAAAACCTGACAGCTGGATGGGAGATGTGGCCTTTATTTATCTGGGGCAGCCCTGGGGGCTGCAGTTCTGTGTGTACAGAACTAAAATGTGCCCTGGGAGGTGGCAGCCAGCAGTGACCTGCTGCCCTGTTCTTACTGATCCACCCCAGCCAACCTTGCTGACAGCAGCCCTTTCTAGAGGCAGCCTGCTCTGTGCATGCCTGGCCTGTTTCTCGGTTACTGGAGTGAAATATCTTGGCTTTTTCTGCGAACCCCTGCTTTTGGAAGTCAGCTCGCACAGACCTCTTTGCATCTCTGGTCTCTGTTTGCTTACCCCTGACCCTGCCCAGCCCTTCTCTCCCTTCTGATGAGGTTCCCCCTGCCTGCTTTCCCAAGGCAGGAGATAAATTGAGGATTCGGGCTCCCAGGTTTTGCCCAGTGCCAGGGTTTGTGCTCTGTGCTGCAATTCCTGGCTCGCAGGGACTCGGCATCCAGTTACATTTGCTGGCGTCAGGCAGAGCGCTGAGAAATGCTGCAGCTAAAAATAAAAGAAACAAAAAGCACAAACCCCGAAGAGAGCGGGATATTAAAATTCCAGGGAAACTGTAGGAAAAGCTGGAAGAGGCTCACGAGCAGCCCCAGGGGGGAAACACCAACATTTTGGGGAGGTTTAAATTAAGCCTCTGGGTTTGCCTTTTTTTAGCCCTGTCACCCATGTGACCCTGCAGGGCTCAGCCTGTGGGTCCAGGGATTTGTGCTGGCACAAAGAATGCATTGGAGCCTTTAGGGAAGCAGAACCATCCCCAGCTCTGCCTGGGAACTCCTGACCCCAGGTACACCTGGCTCAGCACTCCCAGCCAGGTCCCCTTTGGATTTTCCCTGGATCCAAAGCTCTGGGATGGTGCCCCTGGGCTGGCTGGGTGTGGGAACACGGCTCTGGTGAGTCCCAAGGGCTTGGGTGGGTGGGGGAATGGGGTTTTCACAGCTTTTGTAGCACTTTTAATTGTCTGGAAGGTTAATAATGGATCTGTGAATCCAGGCTAAAGGGTCAGGATTAAATACTCACCGAACCTGCTTGAGAAGGTTAAATGGAAAAGCCCCAGTGCTATTTCTAAGGGGAGGTCTATGAATTTTCTATGAAGGATTTGGTGGAAATTTCCACATTTTCTGAGCAAAAAATCAAAATCTAATACTCTTTCAAATTGTCATTTTCCATTTAAATATGAAATAGATACAGGGATTAATGGTTACCAGGTACAAAGTTGTATTTTGAATGTGACTGCCCTTTCCTGGAGCAGCACAGCTCCATTCCAGGCTTCCAGACCGCTTGCCTTTGCCTTGTCTGCAAAAACCCTTTCTAGATTTAATCGCAGCCTCTTTGCAGGAGCCTTTATTTCTGCCTCCTTTTTGGGTGCTTTGAAACAGCAGTGTGAAAGTGAGGTTTAAAGCAGCTGTGTGTTTGCATAACAATGAATTATCTCCACACAGTCCTGGGGCTCCCAGAGTCCATCTGCACAGGATGGGTCAGGAGTAATCCCAAATGATGGCTGAGATTAATGTGGATAAAGGCCTGCGTTTTCCAAGTGTGCCACAGTTCAGTCCTGGCTCTCCTTAGGCTTTTGTGAGCGCTGGGAATCACAGAATCCCAGGATGAGCTGGCCTGGAGAAGAGCTCCAGGCTCATCTGGTTGTGCTGCTGCCAGCCTGGAGCAGCCCTGCTCAGGGATTGCAGAGCCTGGGCTGGGCAGGGGCTCTGGCAGGGATGGAGCAGTGGCCCAGACCTTGCTCTCTTGTGCACTTTGGAGATTTGCTTTGCTTCTTCACCCTGAGAGCAGCAGCTCTTCCTGGGCGAAGCTGGAGGTGGGGGGTTGAAACTGCACAGGGGTTTTTATTGGGATCACAGAATATCTGAGCCAGGAGGGACCCCCAGGATGGTCCAGTGCACCCCCTGGCCCTGCACAGACACCCCAAATCCCCAGCACAGGGTACAATGGGTGTCACCTTCTCAGGCAGCTCCCACCCCTGCCTGGCTGCCTTTGTGCTGCTCCATTCCTTACTCAGCCTCTTCCTCCTGGTCAAAGCTCTGTTGCACAGAAACCAGCTCCGTTTTTGTTAGAAGAGTTCCCTGATCCAGCTCAGGTGTCTCCACATTCATTTTCTACAGCAGGTGCTGGGAGAAGCTTCAAGGTGTGCAGTCAGAGCTACCAACACCCTCTGGTTATTGGATAGAAAACCCCATTATTCACTGAAAATCTGCAATGTTGACTGACCTCTAGATTAGCCCTGGATTGATGTGTTTTAGGCTCACCTCACCTCTCCAGCAGAATTAGAATTAGCCCTCCAAAAACCTGGGCCAGACTCACTTTTACTGCTTCCTGAAGCCATTAATTAAGGCAGCAGCTAATTTTGTATGGGATCCTTTATTTTTTGCTGTGTTTTATAGAATGATTGCTGGAGCAAGTTGGATGTGTTGCATCTTGAGTATTACTGAGGCTGGAAAGCAGCCAGAACAGCCAAGGAGCAAAACTTCCAGGCAGTTTTCCATATCTGCAGTAAAACTCCAGTCTGCAGCAAAGTTATCTGAGGAATTCAGGCTGTGAACAACAAATGGAAAAGGGAATGACACAGATATGAGGGAAAAAAACAATAAATGAAGTATTTTATGATTTTGGACAGCTTCCTGCAGTTATATCACTGCATTGCTATTATTCCTCAGCAAAATCAGGGTCTACAATTGCCCTTGAGCAGCTCCTCTCCAGTTCTCGTTCTCTGGCATCCTGGGGAAATCCAAGTGAGCTGAGAGAGGTGGATCAGAGGTGATTCCCCACCCCAACCCACTCATTCCAGAGTGAAGTAACCAAGGACCAGAATGCTCTGGATATTTCCCAGTATTTTGATTACTTTGTGCCTATTCTTTGGTACAGTTTGTCGAGTATTCCATGTTTTTTTAAGAACAAAGAGACTGATCTTACTGTGTTCTGAATGTCACAGCACATTTCAAGGGGAATAAAACCCCAAACATTGCTCCACAAACAGCAAGACCAAAACAGTTCCAGCACAGATTTCTGTGGTCTCATCCCTAAAGCCCCTCTGCTGTGATAAATAAAGATATCTTAGCTGTGGTTCTCATTTCAGAGGGCAACCCCCTCACATTCAGCCTCAGGTGCAGGGCCCTGGCCAGGCTGCTGCATAAACAGGAATATTTGGTGCCTGGGTTCTTTCTTTCCTTCAGCTGAGGAATGAACATGGTTCCTTTTTCTGTCTTCAGCTGCTGACTTCCAAGAAACTTTAGAAAATTAATTCTTCTGGAGGCCTTGACTCATGTGTCAAATATGTATGAAATTTGGAGCAAGAGATAGACTGAGCCATTCCAAAGCTTCCTCTCCTTAGGAAAGCAACCTAATCAAGCTTGTTCCATAAAAACTCCCCACCCAAATGACTGGAAATGGAGGTTTTTTACAAACACAGACCCGTGCCAAACAATAGCCATCAGAACCCCTTTGCCCAGTGTCCTTTTTCTTGGCAGAGACACCTGCTTGTGTTGGACAATGGAGCACATTTTGTCCTCTGTTTTGAAAGAGGAATTTACAAGTTAAATCTAATGTCAAGTCATATTCCCAATCCAAATCCCTAATAAGCTACCATTAATCAGGCTGGGGGAGAAAGAATCACAAAATGGAAGTGCATGAAGCTTTTTCCCCAAATGTTATATTTGTGGAAATATATTTATATATTTTTATTTTTATATACATATAGTTACATAGTTATATTTATAATATATAAAATATATTTAGTTTTATATACATATATCGATTAGTTCTATTCATATATATTAGTTCTATTCATTTATATTAGTTCTATTCATATATATTAGTTATATTCATATATATGAGTTCTATTTATATCTATTAGTTATATTTATATCTATTAGTTATATTTATACCTATTAGTTATATTTCTATATATGTAGAGCTGTATTTTCCCCTCTAAGCTCCAAGGCCACACAGCATTTCCCTTCACTGACAGGTATCCCATATTTCCTCAGAATCTGAAGGAAAAGGGTTGGGATGGGTATTTTGGGCACTGTGAGTTGGATGACTGCAGTTAATTGATGCAGTTAATTGATGCAGTTAATTGACGTGGGCTCCCTGCCCTGCACGCCGTGGTGGAGCCAGCCCTCCCTCAGCTCCTGCTGGGCCTGGGCTCTCTTGCAGTTGATGTGGTCACTGCCTCCTGCATTTCTGAAGCCCAAATGTGACATTTTTCCCATTTTTCCCTCTGCTCTGGACTGTGCTGCGTGCTCCTTCCCGTGTCTGGGGGAACAGGAGAACTTTGCTGTGCTTTTGCTCCTGAGCACGGAGCTGCCTCTCCACTCCTGGGGAAGCCCAGTGGGTTGGGGTGCCCCGGGAAGCCCAGTGGGTTGGGGTGCCCCAGAAATCCCCAGAGAGGAGCAGAGCTGCCAGCAAAGCCCCAGGATGGAGCAGCAGTGGCTCCAGAATTCCCCCTGCCCCTGCACTCACTGATCCTTGCACAAAACCCTGCTGTGGTTACACTCTGCTCCCATTAAAGATGTGCTTGGGCTTATTTCATTTTCAGAGTGCCCTGGAAGTTGAATTAAATCCTTGTTCATTTTGATACTCAGGCTGATATTAACTTTTGCAATACCAGCAGGTTCATTTTGACACTCAGGTTTAGGACTTGCTCATTTTGATCCCACACGGTGTCCAGGAGTCCCTGTTTAGAGAACCTCCTGTCTGAGGGTCCTAAGCTTGACCCCTCCTCTGAATATTTCCAGCCAGGAATCATCACTCTTTCTCCTAGCCCCAAATATTTTGTTACCCTGGCAGCAGGAACTCTATCAGGGAGTCAGAAGAGAAACCTTTTTACTTTGGAGGCTGCAGGGAGAGAGTCCAGAATTCTGTCACAAGGTTTTATCCTATTCTATCTTGTCCCCTTAGCAAGGAGAGTATAATAGTTCCATAAAGAATGTGGACTTTTATACAGAACACATCCCTCTGGTGCCCAAACACTCTGGTATGTGAAATGATTGTTTGCTTAATAAAAGGAAAACAAAAAATGCAAAGTTTTGGCAAGCGCTGGCTTTGCGTGCCCCAAACGCCAGGTAGGCACCTGCACAAATATTGTTTGCATACAAATAAATCTGTGTACACAGAGGTGGAGAAGAAAAAATAAAACCTAAAAGCTGAACCACTCTGTAGGAGCCAAGCCCCAGCTCTCCAACTCTTACAGTATGTAATTACTGAAATAATTACTGAAGGAACTGTATTAAAGGAAAAAGAGAATAAACATTTTTAATGAATGCTGGCAGGTTCACACTTCACTGGCATTTTTAACTCGTTGGTGAATTTGAAGCAGAGTATTTTTAGCTGCACCTGTAGGTTGTTTTTGCTTTTGTAAAACATCTCCACACCCCCTCCAACCTCTCCACCCACTGTCTCCATGCTGGAGGAAGCACCACACACACACAGTCACCCCACAGACTGGATTATTTTTTTCTCACTTTCACTTCTTAGCACATACCTGGGGACAATTTCACTGGTATCACTTGAATTTATCATCTGTTTATCCACCAATTCACCAATATCTAAACCAGCTGGCTAAAACTTGAGTATCCTCCCATAAATTCCATACTGAAAATTGTTTCACCTTTTTCTTTTTTTTTTGTTAGGAAATCTGTAGTGGATTTGAAATGAACTTTGTAGTTCTGAGCAGTGAAAGACAGGGAAGAGTTTTGGGTACAGAAGCTTGAGTGTTGAGGCAGAGAAAGCAGTGCTGTCACTGTGCCTTGTCACTAATCCTGTCCTTCCTGTGCATCCCAAAAGCCAAACTCCAGGAGCTTGGGACTGATCATTTTCCTGGTGCCACACGTGGAACAAAGGCAGAGGCCACAATGGAAGAAGGGGCTTGGTACCAGGATGCCAGCAGGGAGAACTTTCTCAAAGTGAGGAGAAGGAGAGCAGTTGGTATTTTCGTGTTTCAGTCCAAGCCCTTTTTTTCGGTTGTCACAGACCCACTGTCACTCCATGCTGATCTGCATTCCATCCTCCAGCCTTTCCCCACTTTTCCATGGAATTGGCCTTGACCAGCTCCTTATGAACAGCAAATCTTTCCAACCCGAGGCCGTGGAGGATTCTTGGCAATGCCTTTGCCTAAGTGCAAAGTGCCAAAAGCAAGGACAACCCTGATTTTACAAAAGGGGGAACAAAAAGTGTGTCAGGCTGAAGGTGCTGCATTGCTCAGCAGCACCAAGAGCAATTGTGCCTGATTAAATCAAGTCAATACTTGCTCAATGATCAGAATCTCTCCCAGTTTCAATCTTGTGCTGGAGCTCGATGAAGGGTTTGCTGTTCTTCTCTCCAGAGCTCACAAACACTGCAGAAATTGAGACAGAAGTGATCCAGAGCTCTCAAACCCTGCAGAAATGGAGGCAGGAGTGATCCAGAGCTCTCAAACCCTGCAGAAATTGAAACAGAAGTGATCCAGAGCTCTCAAACCCTGCAGAAATGGAGGCAGGAGTGACCCAGAGCCCACAAACCCTGCAGAAATGGAGGCAGGAGTGATCCAGAGCTCTCAAACCCTGCAGAAATGGAGACAGAAGTGATCCAGAGCTCACAAACCCTGCAGAAATGGATGCAGGAGTGACCCAGAGCAGAATTGGAGGCAGGAGTGACCCAGAGCTCACAGACCCTGCAGAAATGGAGGCAGGAGTGATCTCCCTGCCTGGGGCTGTTATTGAAACCTGGCTGCCTGGAAATTCATCTCTCCTTGGTGATGGCAACTGCCAGCTTGAAGGCAGCTGTAGGAGATGAGGAATTCCTTGGGTGTACCAGATACTTCATTTACCTTTGGGCAGATAGCAGCAGAAATTGCAGGACAGTGAGCCAGTTCAAAAGGGAAGAATCCCAGGGCAATTAGAGAGCCCTTCACAAGCAGGAGAGGAATTCCTGCCAGGCTGCATTCTGGGATGCTGGCACCAGCTCCAGGGCCAGCAGATGACATCCAGAACAAGTGCGAGGCTTTGATTTTGAAATTATACACATAAATATATGCACACACACACACACATATATATATATTTTATCTGAGGGAAGATCGTAATCGTTGTTTAATCAAAGGTGAAAATTCCAAGGTGCAGAAGGAACTCTGCTCTTCAGATTATATATTAAAGTTGAATATTCATTTCTAAATCTTGTTTTGTTGTCTCAAAAGGTGGATATGTTTTTACAAACATATATGGTTGCTGTCCTGAGAAAGCCATTTAATGTATGATAAATTGGGGCTGTGTTAGTTGTGAAAAGCATTTAAATACCACAGTTGATTTTGCACATGGACTGGAGACAGCTCTAGTCCTTTGTGTGGAAACACAAGGTAGGCAAGAGACCCTTGGGACAGTTCTGTGTCCCTTTTGAAGGCATTGAGCTCACAGAACAAATAAATAAATAGTGCTCAAAACGAAGCAGATATTGGAGCCTGTGTTGAGCAGCAGACGTGGGGAATTTACCCAGCCCCTGCAGTTCATTCACACACCCAGGGATGTGCAGTGGCCATTTCAGCTCTTGCCCTGCCCAAATGAACTCCTTCCATCAAAGTCTGCACCCTGCACTGAGGGGCTGATGCTATGGGAGTGTGTGGGCACCTGGAAGAGGGGATTCTTGCAGCAATTTTATTCCTGAGAAAATACTGCCAGATTGCATTACAGCACTCAATGTTCCTATGGACTGAGATTAAAAAAAAAAACAACAATAGATTTGATAATCGTTCCTTTCTCCTAATTCAACTGAAGGAACCGGTGTCTGAAAGGCTACTAAAATGATCAAATTCATTATATGTATTTATTATTAATTTATTATGAGGTTTTCACAGGATTGAGTTCTCTCAGAAGAGCTCCAGCCTAGAACCAGACCAGTGCAGTTTTTTGTATGTGAGTGAATGAAGGAAAATCCTTTCTCTGTGCTATCCCCACAAACCTTTCTGAGAGGACACTCCAGTCCCCAGGGCTCTGGGATCCCATTGGGCCACTCAAAGTGTCCTGCTCCTGTTATTCCCACAAGGCTGCTCCTTCCTCCTGCACATCAGCAGCTGCAGCCAAGGGATGCAGGAGTGACTTGAGCATCTGCTAAGGGGAAGTGGCTGCAGTCTGAAGGAAGAGTTTCCCCTGGCTACAAAAGCCAGGCTGGCAATAGCTACCTCTGATATAGAATATAATAAATAGAATAGAATAGAATAGAATAGAATAGAATAGAATAGAATAGAATAGAATAGAATAGAATAGAATAGAATAGAATAGAATAGAATAGCTACCTCTGCAGACAGGCAGCCCTCATTTTCAAATTCCAGTTGAGAGTATCCTGCCCTGCTGGTTAATGCCATGCCCACTTGCCAGGACCAGCTGTAAGGACCAGCTCAGTGTGGAGCTGTGAAAAACAACCCCAAACCTGACTGAATTCCCCCCAGCCTCCCACCTCAGCCTCCCTGCCAGCTTCCTGGCCTTAATCCCTCTCCCATCCTGCCAGCCAGTGCCTCCCACTGTTTTCCAGCACCTTTGTGAATCTGGTTTCTGTCACAGGCTTTGCATTTGGATTCCTTCACCCGTTGCCAAAAATGCCACAGTCTTTTCTTCAAATCCTCCAAATGCCAGCAGAATGTTTTACCTTTTCCTGGTTCCTTCTTTGACCCAATCCTACAAACACAGAGCTGAAGGAATGCAGTGACAGCCTCAGCTCTGCCAGGAGAATCCCACCAATTAATATTGGTTCAGGAGCTGCTGAAACTGTGGATGAGCAGATGCCACTCCAGTTCAAAATTGATGTGCTAACAAGGGCTTGTGGGAAATCCATTATTTCACCAAAGAATTACTCAAATTCTTGAGTGCAGGCTAATGAAGAACTACTGGTACACAAAGTTCTACACAGTTAGGTCTTAATCAGAAACTTGTGCAATGTTGTTTATAGAATTGCCCAGAATCAGATGGGGCTGTTCTACCACTTTTGTTAAGACTAAATGGATGCCATGGCACAGAACAAACACTGATATGTGATCAGGAGCACTGGAAATGAAGTGACTACTGACTAAAGTGTTTATTTATGGACAAAGATACCAGAGATGAACCATGGAGTCAGCAGGACCATCATTCTCTGATACAGCTGAAATGAATCCTTGGTGTAAAATGAATCCTTCACACTAATACTTCTTATCCAGTGCCTGCCTCTCTTCCTATTTTCCACACCTTTATATTATAAACTATCATTTTATATGAAAAATGTCCCTTAATGTATTGCTCTGTGCCCTTTTGATTGTGGTAGATTGCTCCAAATCCCACTTTTTGCATCCTGCATCTCCAAATGTGAGTGGATGCACACTCAGCAGAGCCATTCTGTCATCAAAAGGCAGTTTTTTATTCTCCTGGTTTCAATTACACACTAAATACTGAGATTATAAAAAGATATGATCTCATTGCTGAAGTGTCTCCAACCACCAGTGGACTGAAATTGTTTTTCTTATTCAACAAGCAAAATGCAGCATTTCACAGCTCTTCTGAACATGGCTGTGGAACTCTTAATTCAATATTAGTAGCTTGCAGACCTCTGTTGTGCTGGATTTTAAAAAGGAAGAAATGAAAGGAAGAGGGAAGATGAAAATATATTGGCCATGTTAGCAGAGGTGTGGTAGTGCCTTTTCTCTGCTCTAGGAATGAGAGACAGGATGTTCAAGTCAGGAGGGAAAATTATTGAAAAACTGGGAATTTATGGTTCTTGTCTTTGTTCACAGTCACTTTTGTACAAATGGTGACCAGAGAACATCCAAGAAAAATGTATTTCCCAAATCTTAGGGTTGGTAGCAGTGCCCAGAGACTGAACTAAGCAGTAAATTCCTGAATTAGCAGTAATTCCTGAACTGTTCCTGCATCACCAGCATCAGACCTGTTCAGATGCTGCCCTGGAGTCACACTTGGAGGATGTTTCAACCCTCCCAGCAATGCCTTCCTGTGTGGAGGCACCTCTGCTTTGATCTTGTTCCATCTCGAGGTCAATGAAACTCACTGGAGTCATCTCCAGCAGAAATATGTGGAGCATCAGGGATAATAACACATATTATTGACATATTGATATTACATATTAATCATATTGACATATTAATACTGGCATATTAATATCATATACATTAGAGCTGCTTTCTAGGTTGCCATTTAAGAAAACTCTTGCTTCAACTTCATCTCCCTGTACCAAACCTGGCAGGGCCATTTTGGGATCACATCTTCTCTTGCAGTGGAGCAGAAATTGTAGCATTCAACTGCAAAAAAGGCCTCTTTATGTATCTGGTTTGAAGTGAGCACAAAGATAATACAAAACATTCAGATTCCTCTAATTTCAGTGCTCAGAGTCCCATAAATTATCACTTGATAGGCCTTTAAGATTCAGCTTCAGTGGAATTTATTGGGCAATATCAAAAGCAAGCAAACAAGTTGAGAATGAAACCCAGCTTCCAATCTAAGGGTAGTGCTCCATGCTGAATTGTCCACAGAAATTGTAATTGCTTTCTAGCAGGAAGCAGAAGATGTTAAATCTCTTTCAGAAGTAGGAATTAGTCATGCACGGATCAAGATCTATTCATATGCAAAGACCACTCATCAATAAATTGCAGCTGTCTGAAAATAACTGCAAGCCAGTGGAGAATGCTTCTGTGTATTTGTCAAGTTAATTACTTACATAAAATTGCATCTGTTGGATGACACTGATGAAGCTCATGATTTTCAAATATTTCCTTGGCCTACAGAGTGATTACTCAAAAAGTATTTCTTCAGAAAAAGAACTCATCAAGGAACCTTTTGACAAAACGCTTTTCATTGGAAAACGAAATTCACACCCAGTTTTGCATGGAAAGTTCAAAGTTCCGCATGGAAACCGATTTATTTTGGTGAAGCTTTTGTCAGGGAAGGTCTCAGAGTTCTAATGCAAAGTTTCTGGTTTGGATGAGGCAAATGTGCCTTCATTCCAAATGGTTACACAGCCTCGGCCAACTGCTCGGAACAAAGAAGTTCCAGGATTTTGCTCCTATTTTTGTGTGTTTATACAAAATGAACCAGTTCCATCAGGAGAGACTTAAAGGTTAAATAAAAAGGAAAAAAGAAAAACCAGGGAGCAGAGGTGTGGGAGCTGCCCTGAGTGACAATTCCAGAGCCCCTCACACAAAGGCCAGACCCAGGGACTCGTGGAAAGCTCAGAGCAGAGCTGCAGGCGCCACCTCAGCCTCTCCAGCCCAGTGCCACCAAATCCTGTGACTTCCCTGGGGCAGGGGAGGATGGAGCTTGGTCTTGTGAGGATTTGAGAAGTTCCAGCTCCTCGTGGGGATTTCAGCTGGCTCAGGACAGACAGGACCCCTGTGAAATGCTGATTTCCTCCTGGCAAGCAGCAGCAAGGCTGGCACAGACAGAATAACCCAGAGTGAAATGTGGGGTGCTGAAAGAGCTCTTGAATTTGAACTGAGATATCCCCTGATCTTCACAAACAGGACTGGACAGGATTATCTGGTTTTTATTTTCTCACCGTTCTGATTTGATGCTTTGGAAGCTCCAGGTGTACAATACAATAGATAATCCCTGGTTTTATTTTTGCTACTTCACACTTTTCCCCAACTGGTTCCCACTATCACTAACAAAGTCATTTTGCCATTCTTGGAAATCTCTTCATTGCTTTTAACTTAATCTCAGAGCCAGTAAAACATTAAAGATCTGCTAATTTCAATTACTCCCTTGAGTGACTTGGCTAAGTATTTTCTGGTAGAGCCACTGCTTTAAATCCAAAGCCTTTGTAGTTGTTCCTCATTATCATCTAAAATTTGCCATGATATTGTTGTGTATATTTTTATTGTGCATTCTATCTTAAAACCACATTATTTCCTTATTAACACGTAGGTCTATGAAGACAATTAAGTGTCATAAAGCATCACACTTGAGTATTCAGGTAGTCCAGAATAGAAAGCTGGAATGGATGGAGCTGGGTAATGAGAGGACCTTCAGCAAGCAGCAGCTGGGACAGGTTCCACAGCCAAACGAGGCTCCTGTGAACTCCTCACTGCTGCTGTCATGTGGGACAAATGCAGAATCCATTTATGGGCTGACTGAAATCCAAGATCAGTTCTAAAAGATGGGCCTGGCAAGTCATGTTCAGCTCACAGCAGAGCCACTTTGGGGTTTTTTTTGTTTTATTTTTTTCATAAAGCACGTTCTAAACCTTTTTTTTCCCCTTTCTGGCCATATTCCATGCTGGAAGGAGCAGTGCTTCTCTCATGTGGTTAGAAATACCCACTTGGCCAATGATCTCATGCAGCAGGGCTATGGAATGATGCTCTTTGCTGCCATCAGTGATTAACACACTGCATCTAGCTATTAATTATCTTGAACCAGCTCAGCACTCTAGTCTTTTCCAGTGTATTCTAATGGAAATCTCAAAAGTTGTATTTTTTTATTACCTTTAACCATTCACAGCTCAGCACTCTGGTTTTTTCCAGTGTATCCTAATAGAAGTCTCAAAAGTTGTTGTATTTTCTTTCTGGCCCACTTAGAAATGGTTTAGGAGTAGAATTTTATTAAATGCTCTTTGAAATACTTCAGATTTTGGAAAGCCTTGTCCTGGAGCACATTACTGTGGGAGTTCAGGCTGGCCACACTGAAATGCCACCACTGCTCTGTGCTGCATCCTGACTGCCTGGGTACCTTCATTTCCAAGGACATCTGAGAGCAAATAAAAAGCCATTTGTGCTAGAGAAGCCATGAAGTGCCTTCCTGAGGGCAGGACCTCAGAGTGGGGCTGCTGGGCACTCCAATCCATTCCCTCCGGGGACAGAAGGGATGAAGAAGCTTTGTGATGATGCATTTAATGAGAAATAAAGGTGTTACCATCCCTTCCGTGCTGTGATTTCTCTGCTCTGCCACAGGACGCTGGTGGAGCTTTGGGGGGCACAGCTGAACTCCTCTGACCTGGGCCATTGCCCTTTTTTGTTGCTTTGTGCTTTTTCCTAGAGCTTGGCTGAATATAAATTTTTCAGTTTAAAAAAAGCAAGGATTTATCCCACATTCACATGACATCACTCCATGTGACTCCTTGGGGGGTTATTTTTGTAGCCTGTGGTGATATCACTGAGTTCCTAGAATCAGGCTGATAAATTTTAGCACTGAACATTTATTTAGTTGGGGAACTTCTGTATTTTTTTTTCTTTTTTTACTGCAGAGTTCCTTATTTTACTTCTCTTTTAAGTGTGGCTTTCTGCAAACTGTCTGTTGGGTTGAGTCTGCTGTTCTCTCCAGAACACCTGCATGGGAAAATGTTATTTCTCTTTCTTCTCCCATCTTCTCTCTCTTTTTTTTTTTTTTTCCTTAATTTTATTTATTTGTGAGAAACCTAGGATGACAACCCTGTGTGTTTTAAACCTCCTCTTTAAAAACATGTTGCACAATTTCACGGGGCTTTGTGTTGCCAAGCTCTGTGTAAACAAAACCTCTGAGTTCAACATCTTTTTATATATTCTATGCACCTTTATTCCACAATTAGCACCCCAAAGGTTTATTTTGGATTTACTTGTCAAGGATTTTCGAGTTATTTGTAGAATTTTTGTGAACACAGCACAGCTTTTTAACCCTTCAAATGAAACTATGTGGGTTTTCTGCTGTACTGTCAAAACTGCTCCAAGTATTGCTCTGTCATACTGGCATTTTTTTCTGTGTTGGAGAAACAATCTGTGTTTATCCTACTTAATTAAATAAAGGTCAAGCATGGCAAAATGTGCTCTCCAGGATTTTGGGAGGGAACAAGAGCATCACTAAAGCTAAGCCATAATTATTTTGGAAATCCTAGGCTGTCCTGGCTTAGCAGATCCAGATTCCAACAGCTATGGAACATTTGAGAACAGATCTGCCTCCAAATCTTCTGTCCTAAATACTTCTCAAATTAGGAGATGCATAAGTAATGTATATTAATAACACATTTCTTATTTTTCAATAATAGAGTATTGATTTTATCAATCTCTGTCTGCATTTTGAAGAAACAGCTAAAGGGATAAAATGCTTGCAGGTTGTTCAGAGATTCAACATAATCTAAAGATTTTTATTTAAAAAAAATAACTAAAGGGATCTTTCCCTCCACATCTAAACAGGATAAACTAAGAGCAATATTAGCTGCCCAGAAGTCATTTGTCACAGTGTAAGCTGTTTCTAAATGACAATTTAAAGGCTCTTGGCTCTGCTATTTCAATTATAAAATCATAGTAAGCTTCACACAAATCCCAAGTGGCAATTTAGAGAAATCATAAAAGAATTTCAAATGCCCAGAAATAGAAAATCAGCCTCCAATTCAGGAAAACCTTTCATCCATTGTGACAACACTGGAGTTCATAGTGGGAGAAAATACACAAAATATTGTGTTTGCATGCAGCTCCCTTCCTGCTCACCTGTCAGTGCATTTGTCATGCTCTGATAGAGAATTCCTACAAATCCCCAGCACAGTCCCTGTCTGCTGAGTTTCTCCATTTCTTACTCAAATCTTCTCAGTCCCCACAGGATGACTACACAGGCATGTGAGAGGTGCTTGTCTTATGAAAATAACTTTATTTATTCTCTCATCCTTCTCCCTCCCCAGCTGGAGAGTCCTAATGCCTTTAGTTGTTTCTGGAGGAGCTGGTTTATACCTCTCCCAATTCCTGCTGCTCTTTTCTGCTCCTCCTAACTGTGTTACACACAAATGGCCCTGGAGGAGCAGACCTCCATGCTGTGTTCAACATGTGGCTGCATCCCTGAATGCCACAATTTCAGTGAATACTCTCTCCTGTTTTGCTGTCAGCTCTCTGCCATCTTAAGCTGCTGATGTTGTTTCTTCTTTTAACCATTGCTGAGCACTCAGTGGCATTTTTAGGGAGCTTTCCCAGTAAATCCCACCTGTCTGTATCTGGCTGACAAGAGCTAAACCAGAACCCCTGACTGATAACACACACACAATTCAGGTTTTTTCCCAGATTCTTGCTTTGCATCCACTTTCGTAAGGTGTAATCAACAACTTCATTATCTAATACTGCACTTTTTCAATGTCTTAGTCTCAACCATCTTGAAAATTTTGTTTATCAGCAAATTTTCTTGCCTTCCAGTTTACTCCTGTTATTCTTTAAACATTTTGAAGAAGTCACACGGGCTTTCTTCAAACCAGTTAATACCTGTGGCAGGTAAATTAATTATAATGTATATGGAATTTTGAACAATAGATTAAAAAATAATTAACGTCTTCAGCTCTGAGTGCACGTAATGATATTGCTGCTCATGTGAGTGTGATAAACAGCTGAGTAAGCAGGGCTGGCCTTTGAGATCGACTTTGCATATGCAAAAGCTGCTTTTTGTGGGATCAGTTTCCAGCTGCTCAGGCTGCAGGTTCCCAGCCAAGAGCTCGGCTCCATGGGCTGCTGCCAAATGGGGAGATTCCAGTCCCTGCACACCTCAGCCTTGCTCGGGGAGTGCTGGGATGTGTTCGTCAGGAAAAAGAAATGAAAAATAAACCCTGACTCAGGGTTGTGAGTGCTGCTCCAGGGTGAGAGGGGCAGAGGGGCTGCAAGGGGAAAAGGGGCTGTCCCTTTGGCACCCTTTGGATTTTCTAGCCTTGGCAAGCCTTCTTTTACAGAATACTATCTTTGGTACGTTGTTATTTTTTGAAAGCCTGCCCAGGTTTCTGCAGCAGCAGAACAATCCCATTTACTCAGGAAATAATTACAGTTCTATGTACTGTTAAACTGCACCTCAGCCCTAAAGCAGAGCACTGCTCCTTCTTTATTCACAGAGGAAAAAGATGAGGTTCAGAGGGTTTAACCAAACCCTGCTTTTCTCCGTGTTGCCTTGGCCAAATCTCGGTTTTCAGAGTGCAGCCTGAGCCTTTGACAAAGCCACGAGTGCTTGTCAGACCTGGGACCTGCTGTGAGCACATCACCTGTCAGCAGGCTCCACTCACACTGCTCGTGCTTGTGCCTGAAATTAAGCCAAAAAATTAAAAGTTCTTTAAGGAAACATGAAGCCTGACTCAGTTAATCTGTGTGAGTCGAGTAGGAATTACTCACCAGACGTTTTTAGCTGAATGCTGTGACTCTCTCCCAGCTCCTGGGTGGCAGCAGCTCAGGCAGGGCAGGGGCTGGGGCAGACACCGATCCTGCGCCTGATATCAGTGGGATCTTTGTTTATACTGAGAATATCAACGGGGAAATCTGAATAACAACTTCAGGGGAAGCTTGAAAATCCAGCAGTTGGGGCTGTGAGGAGGCAGATGGTGGAGCTGAAATAACTGTATGGCACAGCTGCCTCACCGTGAAGGGAGGGATGCTTCACACTGCCTCTCCTAATGACAGCCATTAATTTGGAAATGCTAATGAAGAGCAGGGCTGTTATGCCTTGTAGTGAATAGTTGTGGTAAGAATGGTATTTATAGGGCTTATTGCTTTGAAAGTTTTCTGCTGCATGAAGTTACTGTGAAAGGATAATTCTGTATTCTTGCCTCCCGTGATAAAAGTTTTCTTGGAACTGTTGTTCCTTCAATGGAGAACGCGGTATTGAATGGAAAACTACTCATTTTCATAAAAAATAATTGTTAATTTCAATAACCTGCATAAAGGATGATTTACAATGCTGTTCAACTTTGGCTACCTAGGATTTCATATCTTTGTCAAGTCTTTTCCAAAATAGTATTTTCAAGAATTCTTATTTTTTGAAAGCCAGCCCAGGTTTCTGCTGCAGCAGAACAATCCCATTTACTCTGGATTAGTGAATTCTACAATACCAGCTACTTCCAGCCCAAAAACTGCAAAGTAAAGGTAATTAGGACACGGTGGCTCCTTGCCAAATTCCAAAGCAGCCTTGCTTGGCAATCATCATCCCTGCTGTTTCATATGAGTTGTTCCACAGCAGTTCCACTTTCCTCTAGGAAAAGTGATTTTATAGAAAGGGAGTCTGAGCAATTCCTACCTCTTGCCTATTTTATTATTTATTGTTCCATATCACCACACAGCAGTGGCATATTTTGTGTAAATTCTTTCCATTACTCACAAAGCCACACAAACAGCTTGGAGCTTTCCTCAGAGAATTCTTCACTTCCTGCAAAAACAAGCAACAAAAAGCTACCAGGAAAAGTAACCAAAGACTTTTAATCACTTGAGTCTATTTCCTATCCCTAAGAGAAACTAGGATTTTCCACCTGCTTAAGTTAAACACTCAACTGAATTACATTATATTAAACTAAATAAATCCATGATATTTTATTGTGCCAAATATGAGAACGGATCCTATTTCTTATCCTTACTCAAAGACTTCCAAGGATTGCTCCAGAAACGGCAATTCCTTTTGAGTAGCTCTGTTTTATACAATCTCAATAATATACTTTTCTCTGATAGCACTAAAAATCTGAAATTAGGCATTTGGTTGTAATTGAAATATCTTGAGCTCTCCTGGTATAAACAAAGCAGAGGTGAAAAATTATTTTACAATATATTTAATTCATAATAATAGATATACTGTATATTATATTTGAAATATTATTAAATTTGCACATAAATGATGCCATTTTTATTTTGAATAAAACTATGGCTATAACCATCAATACTTCTTTAAGAATAAGTGCAGTTGACTGTTATCAAAAGATAAATGAAGAGGGAGAGGGGGAAAAAAGAAGGCAAATAATTTTGCTTGCATTCTTGACAGCCGAGAGCGTGATCCTACTTGAAAACTTGACACATCAAAATCCATTTCTTGAGGAAATAAATGACTGCTTTGAACTGAATATTTCACCCCAAAAATTAGCTAAAATCGGTAATTTTGAAGTCTGAAAGCTACAAGAAGTTAGATCATTTACCCAGAGGGTGCTGGGGGCAGAGCATCTGAAGATTGCCTGCACCAACATAAGATATTTTTGGTTATGCTCTTCCTTATTTACAAGGATAATATTTTCAGGAGAGGAGGAGAAAACCCACCCTGGTTTATTTTCAAAAGACAGCCTTGAGAGAGGTGAACCTGTCAGGTGTGTCCTGGGGAGATGTCTCAGCACTGAAGCTCCCCAGATGGAAACAATGCCTTGGAGTTTCCCCCTCCCTGCCTCAGCAGAGCTTTGGCTTTCCTGCAATTCCAGAACCAGCAGAGAGCCCCAGTGCCTGTGACCCTGCAGCAGCACTGCCCAGAATCCAGGTGACAGCACAGAATCCATGGAAGGACTCCAATGGGGGGATGCTCAGGTCATCAAATCCTAGCTGGAATTATAAGTAAATACATTATTGCATACTAACAACAAAATATTGCTATTCCTTTCCATCCATTCCACTTTGCATGTGATAAGGGAGAAAAAAAAACCCTTCTCTTTTCATTTCCTGTCTAGAATTTAGTGTGTGAACATAGAATCACTTATCCCAAGTTACAAATACTTGCTGTATGAAAAGCAAAGGCTTTAGCTTGCTTTAGATTTTGTTTTTTTGGTATTTCTTTGGCCTCAGTATCAAATCAAATGGATGTCTCAGCAATGATGTCCCAGCAGTTACTCAAGCCCTTGTGTCACAGTTCCATTTCTGTGGAGGGCAGAAGAAAGCCTTGCATGATTTGTTGTAATGCAAAGCCTCTGTCTCCACCAGAAATAGGCTTGAAGGTGAGGAATGTCTGAATAAATGAACGTGAATACCTGTGAGTATTAGATGTGTATCTCCAAAGTATTAAAAATACTCAGGTACAAGCAGACATGTCCACACTCATTTCCTTGCAGTTGCTGAGAGATGGAACAAATCTCCTAACGCAGCACACTGGGCTCCTGCTCTGAGCTCCAGCAGGAGACTTGTATGTTTGCATTCCTTTGGCCTGATGTCTTTGCTAATTACTGCTCAAGTAATTTACTTGTTTTGCTCATAGCATTGTTTTGGGTTTTTTATTATCTTGCAAAAAAGAAATTACAAAAGAAGTTCGTTCAAAAATAAGACCAAAGTGAACATCATCGTTCATTTAACCAGAGCTGACTTTTCTCTTGAAGTATATCCTGATATATACAATCAACCTGGTTACCACAGGTCAGTCTGAGAAATGAATATGCAACAGCAAAAAAGTCCTTAACAAATGAAACATCTGACAACAACATCCCCCACCTTTATAATCAGACACCAAATGAGCCATATACATATGCAAGTTTTAAAAAAAATAGCAGAGCTCCACTGGTGTATCACGTTGGAGCTTCCCAGGGGGAATCTCCTGGTGCCTTGTGCTGTGACAGAGCAGTGCTGATCCCTGTGAAGGATCAGCATCAGCCCAGAGTGAGATTTCCCCCTGTGAGCTCTGGAATGTTCTGTGCCTTGGACACAAGAACTTGCCCTTGTGCAGCCCCCAGCCCTCAGCAGCTCAGGACTCAAACCCTGCCCTGCTGCTACATTTCCATGGGGCACTGCTGCTGCAGGTAGGTGCTTGCAATGTGATTTTTAATTGTCCTGGCCCTCAAAGCACAAGTTGCTCTGTAGGACACGGAGGACAAGAATCAAAGGCTGGCTGCAGCAGGGGTGTATCACCAAAAACGCAGCCTTTGATCACCTATCTTTGTTTATCCACATGTTTGAGATGAACTTGAAAGACAATGGATAAATAGGCTGCAGCTGAAAGCCAGGCAGCTTTTTTTATTTTATTTTGCATTGCTTTTTTTTCTTATTTTTCATTGCTTTTTGTACCAGAATCCAGTTAATGAGAGCTGCATTTCTCTTAGTGCAGGAATGCAGGCACATGGCTAAAATGGACTTTTGTCTTGGGGCTGCCTGCATGAACCTTTGAGTGATGCAGGTATTTATGACTTTATACCACATGTTAATTAGCATGTGTTATCTGGGAATAGCAGAGCTGCAGAGCAGTGGGATGGATTCACTGGCTGCTCTGGGTTTCCTTGTCTCTGGAATCTGCCTTTGATAAAAGCTGAGAGTGATGTGAGCAGGGCAGGAGTGAGGCTTTCTGTACAAACACATCACAGTGAGAGCAGGTTTCTCACCAGAACTATCAAAAAACCACTTGGGCTTTTTCGTGAAGAAACAGAACAAAAATGATTGTGAAGAGATAAAGGAAGGTTTTTGTGTTTTTCAGCTACAGTCTGATACCAGCCTCCTATCTTACCCTGTCACTACTCATTCCATACTCACAGAAAAATGAAGTTTTGCTGTCATCCTCTATGTTATTACAATGAACAGCTGTAATTCTTCTGCTTGGAGGGAAACTAAGTATTGAGTGGAGTTCAGTGACCATGAGAAATTGTCAATGCACAGCTTAATGTCACATTAAATCAGGTGATACATCCTTTCTGTAGCTCTCTATCAGGTGTAATTGCTCTGCTGCAGAAGAGGTTTTTTATGATAAGTTCAGGCTGTGTTCTAAAAATGTTTGTTTAGGAAAGAGCTATTTATGCTTTGTTATTTTTAAACTGTAGCACCTAGCTCTGAAGAGATTTTGTTGTGGTTAGACTTTTTCAGAAAGTCAAAATAAACCAAATAAACCAGTTTGGTTAGGTTTCAAAAATAGAATACACGTGTAAATCAAAGTGCTGTATTTATTGTCTCTGCAGTAGGAATGACTGTTCAAATAGACACAAATTATAGCCTAGATTTTTAATTTTTAAAAAAATTGTCCTCTTTTTGGAGCTCAAATAATGTTTATTCAGACTGAGTTTCTATTCCCTGTGCAGGTGGCACTCATCAGTTCAGCATCTCCACATTAAATTTACAAAACACTATTCTAGAATTATTTTCATGCTTTGATATTCTCAATGTCCAGTGCTACCCCAACTCACCTGGTGCATTTGTGCTCTTTGAAACTTCCTATGTTCTGAAAGGAGATTTACCCAGACTTTCAATCCTTCCCAAAATTATTTGGAATTTAACTGCTATTCCTCCAACACATTTCCAGCTATGGGGAAAAACCAGTTATAGTCACCTGATAAAATAAAATACATCTGTACCTGTCAGACACAACAGAGAGCACTGTGAAGCCATGTGGCTTTAGGGATATTTTATTTTATTTTATTTTATTTTATTTTTTAATTTTTTTTTTTTTTTTTGTTGATCTGTACAAATAAAAGAGCACCAAGGTGTGGAACAGCAGGACTCAGAGGATTGGCTGTGTCCTGGGGGAGAGCTGCACAGGTTTCACAGCTCTGAGCAGCATTCTTGTCACAGCAGGAGAAAGTTCAGTCCTGGGCAGAAGCACTGCAAATGGGAATGAGAAATTCAGGAATTCAGGAAAGCCACGGAGCTGAGCCTGTGCAGAGGAGACAGAGTCTGACAGAGCTGCCTGGGGCAGTGCAGTGCCCTGAATTTTCCTAGAAGCAAATTGCATGGCACTGAAATTGGAGAGGCAGCAATGCTCTGCTGCACTGCCCAGAGCCAGGCCAGGGACACTGGACACTGCTGCAGAGCCCCTGGAAAATTCTAAGAATCTTTTGTGTAAGATTATCAGTGAGGAAAGGCCAATATAACTTTATTTTTTCAGTAGGAGATTGATGTTTACTGTTTATAGAGCTGCACTCTCAGAATAATTTAATTATTTCAAGGCTTAATGTAAAGCTGTTTCAATTTATACTCTGTTCTCACACAAACTGGTATTGAAAATCTACATCATTGATATTTTCATCCAACATATTTATTGTTAATTTTATAGAAAGACACCCAAGAGCCATATAAGTAGGAACACCTAATAGATTACAGTAAAGACATTTTCATGTGGAAGAGGGAGATTTGGTTCCCAAGATTTGGCTGAAAAGCTGCTGGACAGGGTGAGAAAGGCATGCACTGTAACCAGCCCAACAGCAAGCACCTCTGGCTGGATATGGATAAAGTAAAAAATGGACAATTTGTTCAGGACAAAGCAACAAAAACGATGCTTTTCATTCCAGAAAACAAATTTACTGCACTGTTAATAGTTTCATGTATAAGATGTCCCTTTGTGGTAAGGTAATTTATGCAATTTAAATTCTCAATGCGTAAAAAACCCAAACTAAAAATTACATTTCCACTCCTTTGAACACTTTAGCAACACAGGGAAATAATAAAGCCTTTCAGCTGGATGATAAAATATAAATAGTTTATGCATCATCATACAAATAAGAGATGCCTTATTTGGCTTCTCTTTTAGGTTGCTAATGCTTGATTTGTTCAAGGCCACTTTCTTCATGGTCTCTGTATGCTGGACTTCTTTTGTATCTAACTCGACTTCAATTTTTTTCCTAAGCAAAAAATCCCCCAAACCAAACAAAAAAAACCCAAACAAAACCAAACAAAAGCTATGAAGGAGTAAGAGGATCATTTGTAGCATAATCAAACCTTGCAGAAGGACAATGCTTTGACTGTGGCTGGATAAAATGGCAAAGTTTGTCTGCAGCAATCCCTGGCTTAAAAAGGAAGGAAGGAAGGAAGATTTGATCCCCAAAATTCCATAGTACAGTGTGTATATGCAGTTCTTCTTCTTCCCAGCCAGCATTCCACTCCTGATTCTTTCTGCTCATTCTTCTGAGGCTTAGAGGTATTAAGGACACAATTAAGGTTACGTGGTGCCACTTCAAACATTTGGTATTTTTGGAGAATCCCCAAGGAAACACTGGGAACACAGGAATATTGCACACAGCAAATGGAATCACCACAGAGAAGGGAAGGTTTCACTTTTCCACGCTGAAAACTCTCCTCAAAGATGGGAATCATCCCTCCTGTGTTGGGCTGTGAGGAAGCTGAGGTGGCTTTGCCTGTGTGACAAACCCACAGGAGAAAAGGGAATTAATGAATGCAGCCCCAGGCAGGCTGGGCTCACACCTCAGCACAAGGTGCTGTGACAGCCTAAAGGCCAGGGCTTGTCATTCTCCTCCTGATGGCTCCCCAGGCTTTTCACCCAGCTAGGAAACCCTGCAGATGGTGAAAATGTAAGATCTGCTGATAGGCCTGGACAAATGAAAGGCTGATACCTGGACATTCACACTTTAAACATCTCACCACAAACATAAACCAGACCAGCCCCGGGAAGAATGCAGATAATTTTCAGTTTATTTTGGAAAGTCTGTTCGGGTTTTGTTTCCCTTCTACTTCAGAGCTTGTAATGTTTCAGTTTCCCTGTTTGATTTTCTGTATCTTGCAATTTTTGTCTTTCTTTGCATATGCTGCATTGTTTAACTCTGAAACCTGGCTTGCTTTTCTCCAGATCTGTGTTTACTTGCTCCATGACTACACTCCTTCACTGTTCTACTCTTCTTTTAAAAGAAGTTTAAAACTTTCTAAAAGGTCTTTGTCAAAACCTCCTCTTCTTGAGGTGGTTTTCCCTCCTTTCCCTCTTTCTTTTCAAGCTCCTCATTGTGTTTATATTTTATATTACAGTATTTATCTTAAGAACCTTTTGCATATTTTGCTAAAATCTGTACTACTCTACCATATTACATGGCCATGATTAGTCTAAAGCCATGTGAATATTTATTGTACACGCTGCTTTGAGTGTATTTTTGTATTTTTTTCCTCCTGGGCCAAGTTTTGCAGTCAGATACATGCAGATGAGTCCTGTTCAAGTTGTAGAAATAAACTGGATGTGTGCACCATGGGACTTCTTCCGTTGAAATGTGGCATTGAGAAGTTACTCTATAAGAATTTGAAAAGAATTATTTAGATTTTAAATTTTGCCCTCAGTGGATACCACCTTTGTCTGGATTTGGTTTTCTGGTAGGTCTGAGCCCATGGCAATGGAGAAGAGGAAAATTAGAGGGAAAGGTCTTTTTAATAGCTGGAATCTCAGTGTAGTTTGTCTTGTAAAAGGAAGATATAAAAGTTTAATTTTTTTTTAGCAATATCCTCTAAATAATGGCATTATTACACTGGAATCAGTGGCAACTTTCAGAATAGATGGGAATCACAGTATTTTAGAGACATGGAAACTTCAGTCTCAGCCTTCCAGAGCTCTTGGTTGCCACCCCCATTCCAATCCCCTACTACTTGGCAACCTCACCTCTTCCAGGAGGGCACCAGGACCTAAGGACTCTCTTGTGTTTTGGGATTTTTTTCTTATTTGGTGCTTAGGAGAGGCAAACCCACCAGTGCTGCTTTTTCATTGTCCTTGCTATGCCTCTCTGAGGTTAATGTGACTTTAGATGTACTCAGGTTTTGGTTTGTATCAGAACTTTCCTTCATAGAGAAATCCAAAATAAGGCTGAGAATTTTGCTGGAGGCTCTTTTTTAGAGTAAAGCTTATTTAATTAACAATTAATATAACTTACATGACTGTGAATGCAAAATTGTAATACTCTCTAAAAACAGTTCTCGGAGAATCGTTTTCCTTTGCAACGGCCACCCTGAGCAGCTGTATTTTGGGGTGATAATTTGTTTGCTATTTGGATGTGCCGTTCTGTACGTTTTCAAAGCTGAAATCAGCGAGTTAACAGCGAGCAGAGCCCTTTGCTATGCTTGCTCTCCCATGGAGGCTGTGCGGAGTTCCGCAGGGATTGCTGCCTGACAGCTGGTCCCTGTCTCCTTCAGGAAAAGAGCTTGCACGCTACTTTTATTTATTTTTTTATTTCTCCCCAGATACCTTTCCCAGCAGCTCACACCCCACCCCTCAGCACGTACCGCCCCTTAGGAATCGCTGCCTGCTCCCTTCAGAGCCGGGCTTCGCTTTGCACAGGTAGGAAGGGCTCGCTGTGCCCAGGTGAGGCAGCGCCGGGCTGGCACAGCTCGGGGCTCCGCTCCGCCAGCCCTGCCGGTGTCCGCGCATCGGGGCTCCTAATTAACTAATTAATTGTCAAACTGCGGAGGGACTGTGCCCAGGCACGGCTGCTGCGGGGCGGAGGGAGGCGGCCGGCTCTGAGGGCGGGGGTGCCTGTGAGGCGGCAGCGCTGCGCTGGTCTGAGGGCAGCCGGCTCTGCCGCGCCAGCCCCGGCCCCGGCGCGGCGGCAGCGCTCCCTCCGCACTGCCATGCCGGGCTACGGGCAGGGCCGGGGGCGCAGCGGCGGCGGGATCCCCTCGGGATCCTCTCCTGCTCCTCCCTCAGCCGAGCCCGCGGCGCCTCAGCCGCTCCCAAATGGCGGCGGGGCGGAGCGGCCGATCCGTAGCTCGGCGCTCCCGCGGCAGGCGGGGAGGCGGGAGCGGCCGAGCAGACGGGCGCAGGGCCGGCGTCGAGCGCCGAGCGGGCGATGGGCGGGGATAAATGTCTGCCTGGGCGCGGGGCCGCCATTTTCTCTGAGGCGCGGAACGAGCGGCGCCGGGCGGGACCGGGGCGCGGGGGACCCACCGGGGGCCCGGGACACAGGTACGGGTGGCCGGGAAGCTTCAGGGCGAGCGGGAGAGCCGTTCCCCGCATTTCCTCTCTTTGCAGCGCTCCGTTCCGCGCTGGCGCCGCTCCGGGCTCGGCCCCGGGCGCGCTGACCCGGCCGCCGCCTCGGCCGCTCGGCCCGGGCGGACACTGGGGAAGGAGGAGGAGAACCGGGCGGCTTCGGGCCCGCGGATCTTCGCGGTCATATTGCCTGGGCCGGGCCGGGGGGATCGGTGCCGAGAGTGCCCGGGGGTCGGGGGGAGCGGGGCTGGGTCGTGGCCGCCGCCTGTCAGCGCGGCGGGGAGCCGTGCGGGTGGGCCCGCTCCGCCCGGGGGAGCATCCCGCAGCCCTGGAGCCGTGCCCTGTGCAGGGAGGGTGAACAGCGGGCATCCCGCAGCCCTGGAGCCGTGCCCTGTGCAGGGAGGGTGAACAGCGGGCATCCCGCACAGCTGGAGCCGTGCCCTGTGCAGGGAGGGTGAGCAGCGGGCATCCCGCATAGCTGGAGCGGTGTTCTGTGCAGGGAGGATGAGCATCCCGCACAGCTGGAGCCGTGTCCTGCCCACAGCCGGGCTGTGCTGGCCCGGTCTCCTCGGGTCCCTGCTGTGATGCTGTAGCTTTGTCCCTCCTGCGCTTCCAGCGGGGCTGTCTGACCCGTTACTGTGATCCTGCTGAGCTGGGAGTAGAAAATGTCTTTACGTGTATCAGCACAACTGAATTCTTTCTGCTGGGGCATTCTTCTGTTTGAATGACTTGCTCGCTTATTTTTTGCAACTTAAAATCCGTTAGACACTTGCAAACAGGAGTAAGATTGTTTCATGCCCAGCTGTTCAGCCTTGCCGTGTAGCAGTGGTGCTCCTGCGGAGCCCGGGCTCCAGCCCTGTCTTGTTTCGTGCCTCTTTATCTGCAGCCTGACTGCACACACCAGTAACCTGCCTGTCCCACTGCTGTCTGTTGTTCATCTCACCTGTGACAGGCCAGATGACTTGTTAGAGTTGTTTTCCCTCTTAGCCTTGAGGTGACATCCATAAATGCAGGGACTTCAGCTGAGCCAGTGAGACTGCAGAGCCAGTCGCAGTGGGATTGCTGCAGCACACTTTGTGTTCCAGCTGCAGGTTGTAGGTGTGCAGAACCAGGATCTACAGTGGCGTAAAACTCAGAATCTTTGCAAAACTGAAACCAGCTTAAAATATCTGAAGATGTTTTTTATTTTAATGCTTCTGAAAACCTTAGCTCCAGCTATTGCCTGAAGGATCACTGCATTGTGCCAAACTGGGATATTGTTGGAATGGGCATGCTTATTCTTCAGGAGGTGCCTGCAGTGTTGGTGCACAAGGAGAGATTGAGCTGATGAATGTGAGAGTTAATTCCAGGCAATTCACTTAAATCTCTTCTGGGGACACCCACTCAGAATGGAAGTGGCTTTAGTTTGGTTTGTCTTAATGAGAATTTTCTGCAGGCAAGCCCTAAGGCTGCAATTAATCATGAAAGACGTAGAGATCTCTGTCTGTGCTCATGAAATGAATATGGTGACTGATTAATGTAGTAAGCAATTTAATCTTGAGTTATTAAATCAGAAGTGAAGTAGTATCGTTGGGTTGGGGCAGTGATGCTTTCAGAGACCTGGAATATGTTTTTCATATGGTTTGTTGCTGTTCTTAATATCTTCAGGACTGGACAACTTTCTGTGCAATGCTGCTGATTAATGTGCCTTGAAGGAGAAGCTGGAAGTGGCAGAAAAAAATGCCTATTTTTTTCCAAAGAAGATCTAAACCTTATTTTTTTTTCAGTTTAATTCCTTTTCCATTTTTTATTCTTAACCGACCGTGCATTCTGTTCAAATTACGTATGAAGTCACTGCTGTCTCAGGGCCTGAACTTACTACATCTTATTAAAATAACTCCTTTTCTAAACCACAAACATGACCCATGGAAATCATTGGTCAGCACTTCTTGGTACGCTACATCAGCAGTAATTTCTTCTGGGACATCTACTCCCCTCCTCCCCCCAGATTATTTATCTGGCTCTTTGTACTATTGGAAAACCAGGAGTTGAGAAGAAAACCAAGTTTTCCTTGTTGGAAAACATGAAATTCAGAGCTGTTGGTTTCCAAGCTCCTGTAGGAGATGGGAACCAAAAGCTGTTAGGTTGAATTATTTTATATAAAGGAGCCTTCAGTCAAGATTCAGTGCAGGAGTTGACTTGTTGTTCTGGATACAGGGTGCTTAAATTGTTTTTATATTGCTAATTAAGTTAGTAGAGCAAATGAACTTGGCCAGTTGAGTGCAGGTTGGTATTTGGTTCTCTCTGCACACAGTGTGTCCTTTCCTGTGCTGCCAGAGTCCTTCCCTTTGCAGCACCCCTCTGCCTCTGCTCTTCTTCAGCCCCCCCAGATGTTTTTCTCCTCCCCTTCCCTGTTGGCAGCGTTCTTGTCCTGCCTCCCTGGGCTGCCAGCTGGGCACCAGGGAGGGATTTCCTTGGATTTGGCTCCTCACTGGGGATGTGCTGCCCTGGCTGATGGAGGGCCCGTACTTTGGCTTCATATTTCTATGTCCTGTTCTTTGTGCCTCTGCCTAACTTCAAAATTGAGAATTTCCCCAGAACTGCTGGAGGACAGTTGGGTGCCACAATCACCTACCACCAGTTGCCCAGGGGAATGAGGATAATGGGATTTGTGCAGCTGCGTTTCCAAAACTTCCACAGCAGTTCAGGAAGATAATGCATGTTTGGCCACTCTGTGCAAATGAATGATTGAAAAGGATGACTGTGTTGTAAGAAATAAGTTCCTGGACCATCTTCTAAATTAGAACCACAGAAATCTAAAGAGTGTCTAATGAAAAATAGTATTTAGTGTTCTATTTCTAATAAAACCATCAAATTGCATAAGTTAAAGTGATCTTTATTTGGGGAAGCAACAAAAGTCATCAAACCAAGATGAAAACTTGTGATTTACCAAATTTCAAGCACTGTGATTGAAGCGTGATTTCATAAGTTTCACACAAGTTTAATTTGGAAACAGATATGTTTACATCTACATTGTACTGATTTTCATTTTGTGTAATTGCTTATGCAAAACCCTTTGGCATTTTCTGGTATGAAATCTATCCACTGTGTATTGAATAAGGTTTTGGAAACATTTGGTCAGCTCTACAAATTAATTGAAAGAGGAGTTGATGTAACAGTAGAGACTTGGCTAAAAATTCTAACTTTATGACAGATTAACAAGGTATTTTAGCAATGAGCATGTGTAAGCTCATGGCTTTTGAGACAGCATGAGGTAGATACCATTTATTCTGTATGGGTAACCCATGTTTTGTGATGTTCTTAGTTTTTCTGAAAAGAAAGTCTCTTTTGGCCCAAGTTCTGTGAACAATTCTCCGAGCTCTGCTGGCTCTTGCTGCGTGCGCTGTTTTTTTGTAAACAACGCTTTTGCTTTGAAAAGCAGCTGGCGCACGTTTATTCCTTTAGTGACTTGAATATTGTGTTTGTACTATAAATGTCATCTGTTTTACACAAAGTTGATTTTATTGCAGCAGTGTGTACTGACCTTTTACAGTTTAATAGAATATGGTCATCTTGTGTACTGAAATGTTGCAGTGCACACAGCACATGAGGATAAACAAAGTGCTGGTCTGGAGTCATTTGTAAATGAGAAGCATTTTCAGAGCTAGGAATTAGAACTGATAATTAATAAATAGCATGTTTACACAAGTATCCTTATTGTCAGGCTTTGAAGTGATGTAGTCCATGTGACTGGATTGTGTATTTTGCTTGTTCCTGGGGAGTGGGAGACTTAAAGAGCAGAACTCTGGAATTGCGTGCATAGCAGGGTGGCCAGCGCAGGGTTTGTTTGCAGGTGCAGGTGTGGCAGCTCTGCCATTTCATCCTGGATGCAGCAGCAGAGCAGCAGCACAGCTCAATCAGAGCTCTTCCACTTGAGGCTACAGAGCTGCAGAATCGCCTGGCAAGTCACCTGTGCCTGTGTGAGAGCGCCTGTGCCTGTGCCGTGTGTGCTGGGCTCTGTCTGAGCTGTGCGGGTGGGACCCTGTCTCTGCAGGTGGGACCCTGGGTTCTGCAGCTCCTGCCTCTCTGAGCCCCTGTGGTGTCGCTCAGGCTGTCGCGCTGTGGTGGCTCTGCAGATGGTGCAGATTGCTGCGTGCTGCTGTTTTCCCTCTCTGCTCCATCTGAGCCTGGCCCCCCGGGCTGTACCTGCCATTGCTTTGCCCCTCCGTCGCTGCAGGGTGAGGAGCAGCTGACAAAGGCGTTAATTAATGGGGATTCCGATGGACACACGTAGGGTCCTGCAGCACTTGAGCCATTGGGGTATTTTTAGTTCGCAGGCACGGGGAGGTTGCTTCCCTAACTCGCAGCTGGGTGTGGCATGGGGTTAACCAGATTAATTAAAGCTGGCTCAGAGGTTCAGGCTTTAAGAAATGGCTCGGAGCCCCCATTATAGTCTTCTGTTACATAAATTTTTTCGCTGTAGAACAAGCTGGAGTTCTGAAAGTGACGATTTTTGGAGCACTGAGCTGAGAGATTACAGAGAGGGAGATGCAGGATAGTGCAGAACTAGAAGAAAGATGTCTCTAATGCTTTTGTAGGGGAAAACATGTAAGTTAATATATTGAAATATTTTAACATATGACCAATTTCCCTTTTTCTTCTTCTGTAATGTCTTTTAGTTTGCTTCCAGTCCCTGTCAGCTCTAACAGTAATTTGTGCTGGCTTTTGCATATTCCTCTTTCTTGTTCTCAGCCATTTAAAAGTGTTTGCTCAAAGTCTGGTCATACTTCCAGTATTTTATAGTGGTTTTTCAGTCTATTGGCACACCACAAAAGGCACTGCTCTCTTTACTCACTTGCTACCTGTGGCAGAGATGACTAAATTATCATTCTTTTTCTTTTATTCAGATTTTCTTTGTGTATAAGAAATGTGAGATCATACATAAGAATTTTTTGGTGAAACTGAAGGTGAGGCAGGTGAAGATGTGTGTGTGCTCCCTTTTGTTTGCATGGAATTGTTGCAGAAATGTAGGAACACACAGGGAGAATCCTGTAAAGCAGAGCAGATGTAGGGGGACCATTAGACTGGAAGTGTTGGCAAAGAAAAAATACTGGTTAATCACACTTTAATTTTTTTTTTAATTCCTAATTTATTGCTACCAAAAAAATTCTATTTATATTGTTTCCAAATCATTACAATAGAAAGTACACTATTAAAAGTTTCTTGTAAAAGAGAAAGTCAAGTGGATTTTAATTCCACTTAATGTGGAGTTAAGAGTGTCTGTAATTACCTCTGCAGCTTTCACTTGGAAAGGTATATTTTGATACATGGGAACTTGGGGTTGTTTAAACTTCACTTTAGAAACTTTGTTCTAAAGTTTCTCTGAAACTTGCTCGTATTTATGGCACAGGATGTGACTCCACCTTCACAGTCAAGAAGACCTTTTTTTTTTTTTTTTTCAATTCCTGAAGTTCAGAACTTATCTAGTAATTGTTAATTCCAAGACTACTGTTGAGTTAATATTTTCCTTATTTTGATGATTTCTGATAGAAATTGAATTCCTTCAGGTCTAGTGTATTGCATAACCCCATTAAAATATTTTTTCGGTTCTTGTGTATTTCTATTATAATTTGATGCGTTTGGGGTTTTTTTGGTGAAACTTGAGTTATGAAATTCATGCATTAAAAGTATGTCTGAACTCTTGAACTTGCATGAGACTGATGCTTAGTTTTTAAAATAAACACACAGTACTGGGGCCACTGTGTGCAAATAATGAACATGTCTGATTATTCCAGGACTTGCAGGTTTAAGGAGAAGTAAATATGTTGATGATCAGTCACTTTTTCTTAGATGGAGGCAGAAAAGTGTGAGAGCACCTGTGCCAGCTCAGTGAGTCCCTGCTTTTCCCAAGGTTTCTTTCCCTCCCCATCTGCCCCAGTGACTTTGGGAGGCTGTGTCCAATCAATCCCGATCTGGAGGATGAGCAGGCAGGAACCTGTTTGTGGTGTTGAGATGGGAGGGTGCAGCTTTCCCTGGTGC
This sequence comes from Sturnus vulgaris, assembly GCF_052056855.1. Taxonomy (NCBI): domain Eukaryota; kingdom Metazoa; phylum Chordata; class Aves; order Passeriformes; family Sturnidae; genus Sturnus; species Sturnus vulgaris. Next base: position 18,796,700 of record NC_142253.1, on the reverse strand, counting down.
CTAATTAGAAAGCTAAGCACTTTTGGTCACCTGCAAGCCAAGCTGCTGGCTATGGAGCAGAGTCTCTGCTGGTAAAACCACATTTCTGCCTGTGTTTGATCACTGGGCTCACACTTTGAATGCTCAGCTTGGAATGGTTCTTATCTTTATGTAGAAACATGGAAAAAAACCTCATTTTGAGTTCAGTGCTGGGGAGGGGTTGTTTCAGACTGGTTGGCCTGCAGAAATGGGATAAAAGGAATTCTTTAGAGGATGGGTCGTGTGGTTGGCAGAGAATGGAGTAAATGAAGGAGCTTCCAGTGTGCTGCAGCCAAAAGGAGCAACAAAGTGTGCAAGCCTCTAATTTTATGCTGACATTTGACAAGAAATCCGCTGAATTCTGAGTGACATCATCCCTCTGTGCTGAGCACTTTGGAGCAGGTCGAAAGCTTAGCCAGGCAATAACAGTGCTGCAGCAGAGGCGTGGGGTCACAGTGATGCAGGGCATTGATTTCAGCTCAGAAACAGGGCAGAGCTTACTCTTGGATTTCTCCAGCCTTTTAAGCTGCCTGTGTAACTCCCTGCTGGCAGTGGGGAGGTTATAAAAGGAGAGCCAGCTGATGCTGCAATGTAAGCACTGCCCCTGCAGTGGAAAGACTGTTCTTTGGCATGTTCCCTGCTGCTATTTTTACCTATTCCAGTAAGATCCGCCCTTGTGATGTTGAATTACAGGACAGTACCTGGAATAATTTTCTTTTACAAAGTGCTGTATGCACTGGAGAAAACTTTCAATAGAACTGGGCAGATTGACACTGAAAGTGTCTTACACTGAAAAAATGTTTTTTCTTCTGTCAGCACAAATAATGCTGTAGCTGTGACTACAAGAGATTCTTTCACTTTTGTTTGCATATTTGATGTCTGGCAGAGGTTTTGTTTTTAAAATTTTTGGGTTCATTTGTGTATTGATTATTTTGTCTTTCTCAGTTTCTCATGTGGAGACTTTAAATAGGCAATGTGTGTTTTATAGATGGGGATTAACAGTGTAGTCCAGGAATAAATGGAGGATGAGGTTTTGTCCTAATTTCTAAAAGGCCAGGCTGATGTTGACTAAATTTTATTTTGTATTCCTACGCACTATAGGAAATTAATATTTTTTCTGGGAGTAAATTATCTGCCAAAGCACTTGCAGTGACAAAATGCTGTATCTACCCAGGTATTTGTAGTGGAAACTGGAACAAACAGCAAGAATGGCTTGACAGTGACACAGGGGGGTTCAGTGGCACAGGTATCTCACAGAGATGTGTGACTGCTGAAATGTCTGACATTTGTGATACATTATCTCAAATAAAGGGTGTATTTTCTAAAACCATCAGCATCTGTAGTTCAGAAGTGATTGACAGCACTGAAACCCAAACCTCAGGCTTTTGTCCTGGTTCTTTGTGCATTTAGGAGTAGGTTTGGAGCAGGAGCTTTCCAAAGCAGTGGTTTGACACTGAAGCGTGGTGAGTGATGAATTTGTGTGAATTCAGCATTCCCCTTACAGGCCCCTGCTGGCCTTGCTCCTTCTCCTGCTCCTCAGAGCATCTCAGCTGGAAGCCCTGCGAGCAGGAAACTCCTCCAGGACACGGGGATTTTCTTCTCCCTTGGCTCTGCCATTGTCTTAGGTGAACAATTCTAGTCAGGTTTAATCGAGTCTCACATCTGCAATAACAGCTGGGCTTTTTGGCAACTCTTTTATTTCTTAAACTCTCATTGTTGCCAGTTCTGCTAGCAGATGTTCTTACTGATTTTTTTTGTCATGTGTCTCTTTATCTGTGAAGAAAAAGAAGTCATTTTTCCTGCCTTACAGCTATTGCTTTGGTGGCAGATAGAAATAGTGCACCTGCTGCTTCAGCCCATCACACTTGTTTTATGCTGTGCTGTCTCTTTTTGATTTATGCACGAGATTTCTTTTTCTTCTTGCTGATTTTACTGTAAAAATGCCTTGAGTTTTCATTCTGTAAATGAAAGTTCCCCATCAGTTTTCTCTCCTTTTTTTCATGTAACACTATCCATCTTGGTGACTCATTGTCGTCCCTTGTATTTGGTTATAACTAAAGATCTCACCTTTTCCTCTGGTGTGAGAAAACCAGAATTCCTTCCTTCTCCCCAGTCTGCCTGCTTATCTTTTTCCATGATGGAAGGCATATTTAAAGTATTATAAATGCCACATTCCTTCTTGTTTGTTGGAGACAGGTGTGCTAGGTCTAAGCAGGGTGAATTCACAGTTCAGACCATCAGTAGGTTTTACTTTTAAAATGACTGAAAATGGCTCAAGGTGGAGGTCCCAAAGCATTCATCTGGTTTCTTGTTAATCTTTGAGAGTTTGCTCTCTTGGTAAAATCATTGCAGCTTCTTTTTATTTATTCATTTTAATTTTTCCCCGTGTGCTCTGTCCAGAATACCTCAGGATACCTCTAACCAAAAGTGAGCTGGCAATATAAGATCTCTTCTTGACTTTTTTCTTGCATTTCTTATAAAAGACATGAGGAAGCTGAGACTTCATGGTCTGGAGGAGAGAAAGCTTTGTGTGGGGGATGATCCCATCAAGATTTCTTCAGCTTCCCTCTGAGTTCTCCCTCTTACAGTTGGTGCTTTTATGCAAGATACAGAGAGCCTTCAGTGGCTTGGCTGCTTGTTTGTTTGTTTTGGGTCCAAGATTTGTCAACATTTGTGAGTCAGCAAGGTGTTTGTCTGAGTGAGGAACTGACGTGTGAGAAAAGAGTATTGAACTCCTATTTAATTTTTGCTTCAGTGAGTTTTTAGCTCAAGGATGTTTCTGATGTTCTGGAATAAGAATGACATGCTGTTGAGCTGGGTAATGTTTGGGTGCTGTGCACTCTGTGTCTCCTTACACTGAAATGCTGCATAAAATAATGAAAGTCTGCAAGACCCTGAAAACTCTGAAAGTAGAGGGATGATAATTTATCACTGATGTAATTTTTTTGTTATTTATTTGGTATGTAGTGCATGTATATGTTTGTCTATTAAAATGTAAATATCTTCTGGTTTTTTGTCTTCCACAGATGATGTGCTTCATCCTTTTGTCATAGGACTTCATTTGCTGAAAGGAAAACTAAAGGTATAAATAACTTTTCTCTTGTTGTCTTTCCCTTCCTCCTTCTCCTGCCCCATTCTTTGGGGATGCCTGGACCTTTTCTTCAGGAGGGGAAACTCAGCTCAGGCCAGCTCTGTGCTTGTATTCTTGCACTGCTGCTAAAATCCACTTTTTGAAAAATGCCACAGAATCCATATGGAACTACAGTAGTTACAGGATTTGCTTTATCAGAAGTGTGTATTTAACTTAAGCTCTTACTTGAGTCAGTCTCCCTGGGTATTTACTTTGCAGGGGAAAAGCCCTTCCTCAGTTTAGAACTCCAGCTCTTGATATTTGCCTGTCTTCTCCAAACAGCATTTGCCTTTCCACACAACTGCAGGTCTGCTGGGAATAACCCAGACCTAATGTAAATCGTGTCTGTGACATTATCTTCAAACTCTATCTCTGAAACAAAAAGGCTGGTAGGGCACTTTGTTAAATAAATAAAAACCCACCCAAACCAGAACTGTAATTTCATGGGTATATTTAATAAGATAATGTTAAAATGGATCATAACTTCTTTTGGAGGCTCTCAGGACAGTAAATGTTTGACATAGTCTTAAGTATTGTTTGTTGTATACAGTCTTAAATTTTAAAGTACATTCCGTTTTTATTTGCAGTTTTATTCAGGTTTCTTGGCAAATACAGGTGCATACAAACCCAAGAAAATAAAGCTGTTACAGCTGTCCAGGCATTACATTGTGGAAGGATATACCCAGCTATTTATGCCCAGGTGCCTTTTGTTATAAAATCCCAGGGAGAATCCTTGGTTTTATCTCCTGCAGGAGATCTCTCAAGGCCGTGCTCTCTGGGCCCTGCCCTCTGCCCGTCTGGACCGTGTTTCCAGGCTCTTGGAATGCCATTATTGATGTCCACGTGGCACTGCAGGCTGGCACAGAGCCCACACCTCAGCAAATCAGTTTAATGGCTGGAAGGTGCCCTGGGTGAAGCAGGGAACACCTGGCTCTGGGGCAGTGCATCCTGTCGGGATATACAGATAATTGAGCATTGCCTGGTGCTCTGCAGTGCTGCTGAACAGCCCCGTGCAGGCTCTCTGTGCAGTGAGACATGAGCACAGCTCCCAGCAGCTCCTCTGATAATCCTCAGGCTCTTCCTTCCCTCAGAGCTCTGCATCTGGGCTGTTCTCAGTGCTGCTGTCCTCAGTGTTGCTGCATTTCCTACACGCCACCGAGGGAGGACAGAGCCCGGCATTCTTTGTGCTCAGCTTCTCAGTCACTTTTTTGTTTATTCCTTGAGAACTCGTGTGGGAAGGGCATTTGGTGGATTGCTGACATTTGAGTAACTTTTTTCATCCTTGCTGTAAAGTGGATGAGTTCCAGGAGACTGCAAACACAGTTTGGGGCTTTCAGATTGGGAACAATTGGGGCATGAGCAAGTGCAGAATGCAAATAGGCACATGGCTGGGAAGGTATGTGCACTTGATTGAGAGATCTGGGGGGGGAAAAAGGCTTGTCCAGAGTGTTTTGACCAAGTAAAGAAAGACAAAACACTTGTAGTCCCCCTTCTGTCTGCAGTGCAAGGCCCACATTAAAGATTTCTCCCTGTAAATCCTCCTTTGAAGGATTCTCCTGAGAAGAATTTAACATTATGGCACAGAAACAAGAACTCTGAGAGACAGGACTGGCATATAACATGATTCTGATAAAATCAGCTGTCAAAAGCAGTGTTCAGTGCCTTTTTTTTAATAGTTTGAGTTTACTGAATTGAAAAAGAGCACGTTTTAAATATCACTTCAGCTTTAATAGTGTTCATAATGTTAAGAGCACATTAGATTAAAAATTATGAAATATTATACTAAAGAAATGTGGAAGTTTTATTCCATGGCAGAGTTCTGGTGCTTTGTAAGCAAAACTTGTACAAAATGTATGAGCACTTTCCTTGCTTGCTTTTCCTTTTTCTACTGTTTCAATAGCAATTCCATAAACTTGTTTGTGAATCTGTATAAACTCTGCAATTGTAAATCCAGTTTTAAAACATTGATTAGAAACACCTGCTATGTTTTTCTTTTTACCTGGGATTGGTTTTTTGCTTTGAGAAAGGCAAAGTTTTGGATTCTGCATCCCTCTTTTAGATTCAGGGTGTTCGTGCTCCTGTTTCTCTAATGTAGGATTTGTGGTTTTGTAGGGCAACTCAGAGATCTACATTGGAATTTCATAGAAATACCATGTGGAAAGAAATGGGTGTCTGACATGGGAATGATGTGTGTGGAAAGGACAAACCAAACAGATCTTCCTGGGAACTGGCTGGGAAATGTAGCCTGGAGCTGTTACAACCAACAGAGAGCAGGCACAGGGTGGCCAAAGGTGCAGATTGTTTTGGTGACAAATTCGTGCTCAGCAGAGCCCAAAGTACAGCCTGCTGCAGCCAGGGAGTCTGACTTGGGTTGTGCTTACTAGCCAGAGTTTTAATCTGACAGCAGCTTTTAAATATAAAAAGATAATAATCTTGCAAATGAGTAAGTCTGAAAGCAGGTTGAGAGTTGTATTGCTTATTTGTAGGGCCCACTTGTTGGAAAACCAATGTTATTTTTTTCCTGAAGGCTGAAGTAGTGACTAAAACCAGAATACTTCTGATGAATAAAGAAAGAGCAGGAAAGATTACTTTCAAGATCAGAAAAACAAAGGCAAAAATTGCATGTGTTTCAGTTGTTTTTTGTTGTTTGTTTTTTTTCCCCTGAACGCTGACATTTCCTTCTGTTAATTTTTAATTTTTGTCAGTTGTCTTAGGGAGGAGTTTGTTTTTTGACATTGATCTCTTAAAATGAAGGACACATGAAAAGCACCAGCCTTGTAGATATAAGAGGGATCTGCCTAGGTTGTTACACTGGTCCCAACTCATGCCCTGTATTCATATTTCCATAGATCCCAGCTTTATTTATTAATATAGGAATGGGTCTGTATTTATCCTCTGCTGCTCTGAAAAGCTACTTTTAAAAAATGCTGCTATAGATCACAAGAGAGGTTTGTCTGGTTTGAATTTTTGATTTTCCCCCTGCTAGTTGGTCACCCAAGCAATATTAGATCAGTTAATTACTGTTTGGGAGAAGAAAAAGCCACAGTTAAATGAATCATTGATCTTTTAGTGTCAGAGATGAAAACTTTGCTTCTAAGCAGCCTTTCAAGCTTATATTTACTGACAAAAGTATTCAGTTTGAAATGGATTCTGGACTTTGTTCTGTGCTGTTCTTTGTAGGTGTATTCCATGAAACACGAATTTCCATGAATTTGTGTGGATAAAAATGGCAGCACGTGTGTGTGTTGGCAGGGGGAACTGCTTCGACATGTTTTTAAAAGCTTTGGGTGTTTGTTCCAGAAAAAAGAAAGGACAAAGTACCTAAACTCTGGAGTGGGAGTTCAGTTTTGTAGCAAGTGAACTTTCCAGCCTGATTCAGTACCAGGTTTGGCATTTCTTAGGGAGGGAAACTGAAATTTTTAACAGCTCAGACCAGCAGTTTGTCCTGCTCGTGGAAAAAGAATAGCTCCCAATACGTTTTGAACTGGAATGAATGACATGAATGTATTGATTGTATATGAGTGACTGATCTCCAGGAATTTGTTCCTGTCAGATGTGCACATTCCAGAGCTGTTCCATGCTTTGGTTTAATACTTTTTCCAATGATTCATTAGCAGAATCTGTAATGTGTGCAAAAAGCACTCATGAAAAGTGCAGTCTTGGTCACACTGTGCAGAATTCCTGGGGGACTTGCAGCAGTAAATAACATTATTTTTCTGCTTAGGCTGAACATTTAATATGAAACCAATCAGTATCAGTTTCCCAGCAGTCCTGGATGTACAAGGGGACTGATGTACTTTAATATCTTAAAATATTCTTTGGATGCAGCTGTTGCAGTTTGTCAGTTGGAGAAAGGCTGTTTGAAGTAATTTTCATGAAAGTGATGAACTGCAGGAAGAAAAGATTTAAAGAAAATTTTCAGAAATATACATGAAAACGTCCAGCTGGCAGTGGATTGTTTGAGTATGGCATAAACATAAATCCAGTGTCTGGTAATGATTATGTTTCAGAAATATGCTTGTAATTAATTTAAAGAGAGAAAAGCTAGCTTTTCTGGAAGAGACAAACTTAAGAAGAATATAGTTATGAAGGCATCATTGTAGAATCTTTCCTCCTTTATTTTAAATTAAATTTCTCTGTAGAACAGAGTTTCAAACATCTTTTCACTGGAGTGAATTGATGTGGATGTTGGGGGAGCTGGAGGAAATGAGTGTAGTGAGTAAAAATGCTTTTAATCGATTACTGCTTGGAGCAAAATAGCCAGAGGGAATAAAATCACTGCCAGGGCCCAGGTTAAGGGACCCTGCAGGCTGGGCTGTGCTCTGTGCAGGAATTACCCGTTAAGGTGCACTCAGCCCTGTGTCCAGAGATGCTCTCCCTGCTTTGTTGTGCCGACTCAGGGCTCTGTGACTGAGGCAGGGATGTGTGTGGCTGTGCAGTGTTCGTTGTGCCATTCGCTGTCACCTGCTGTCAGCTCTCAGCTGCTCAGCTCCGTGCCATATTCATTCTCTTCTCTGATACCTGTGCTTGCAGTGAGCTGCTGGGAGTTCTAAGGGTATGGGTTTTTATTTGATATATTTGTATCAATTTGAAACCAGCTTTCTTTGCACTGAAGGGCAGGAGAAAGGTGTAAAAGTCATTCAGAAATCACCTCCAAAGCAGCAGCTTTTCTGACTGTCTGTTCTTCCATGATAATAATCTGGAATAAGGCTTGAGAAGTGAGCATGGCTGCCCGTGCTCTGGCAGAATTTGAGTGTTCTCAGCCAGAAGAGGTGTTTGGAACCTCTGGCACCCTCAGAGGGCTGTCTGTGAATAGCTGCAAGAGTCAGCAGCAGGACACTTTGGCTTTCTTCAACAAGCTCCACCTTTCCAGCTGCAGGCCCTGGTACAGTGGATGCCAGAGCAGGTAGAGCAACTTTCCAGCAGGGATTCCTTGTCTCTCCCCAGGAGACTGTGAAGATTTGTTAAACTTCCCCTTCTTCTCCCCTGCCCCTCCACCCTCAGGCCACTTGGCAGGTTTTTGTCAGCTCCAGGCCAGGTCTGACCTCTCTTCTCATCTTTTCCCTTCAGTGCTGGCTCCTTCCCGGGTGCCCTCAGGTTAGAGGGGAAGGAGAGCTGAGGATGATGTGTGTGGTGCATCCATTCTCTAGGAAAAGAACTCTCAACATCTGGGAGCAAACCCGGACTGCCAGGGACTCAATCCTCAGCCAAAAGAGATGGCAAAACCCCACTGATGGCCAGAGCGAGCAGGGCATGGCTGGAGGGGAGAGCTGTGCCACACATGCCCAGTTCTCACACTGTCCAGCACTTACTGAGGCACAGATCCTGGGAGAGAAGGATGCAAATGCCTAATTAAAGATAGAACTGACATTTGGATCTACAGAGGGCTGATAACAGTTGCTGTCTGTGTTTTTCTGTGTGTGCAACAATCTTAAAATACATTGCTGTGATCTTCCCTGCTAGGCTGTGCTGCAGTGTGCAGTGTTTGGCAGAGAGAATACCCTGAGAGCAGGGAAGTCACTTTGTGGGTATGAAGCTTATCTTTTGTCAAAATGCAAGTCTGAATTCTTTGTCATTTCCTGCTTTTTCTGGAGTTTTTCAGGAAATGTTGGCAGCATATAAAAATATTAAATAGAAAGGCTGTAATGTTGGGGTGTTGTCAGCTTATATCAGCAAGGACAAGGAGGTTTTGATGGCTCTCCTGCTATTCCTTAGCTCAGCTCAGCAGAAGAATCAAGCTAAGCTCCTCTTATTGTTTAGTCTCATCTGTTACGTGGAAGGGTTGAGACAAAGGAGTTTCCCATAGGGGATAAGTTAAAGAGAAGCTCTCTGGGTTTCGTCTTTCCCCTCTTATCTAACAGTTTATCTCAGTTTTTCTTGCTGCTATCTCAGTAGTTACTCTTTCAGCTGCCATGTACATTTATATGGGTGTTGTAACTGAACATAACTTGTTTTTCACCTTTCTGGTGCATAGGAATTGTGAGATGTTGCAGGTGCTTGGTTGTATTCCTCAATTTTCTCTCTCATTTTTCAAAATGTCTGTGTCTTCCTATTCCTTATTCCCTTTTTACATCAAATAGAAAACTCTGGTCATTCAGGTGCCATAGATTTGAAAATTTTAAAAAATCTGAGTGTCTCAATCCTGTTAGATGATTGGGCGTGGAGTTTAAATCTTGCTGACATTTAAATATTTTGAGCCTTTGGACAGCTGGACCTGCAGAGAGGGTGGATGCAGGAATGACAGGGGCTGGCAGGAGGGAAGGTGAGGATCTGTTGTCACTGTGTACCTTGTCAGTGAAGGAGATATTCAGGAACTGACTGAAAGTTCCCTTTGAGGCTGAGGGAGGATTCTGCTGCTCTGGGCTTTGCATGTGGTGGTAATGACTTCACCTAAACCAAACCTTTCTCTGGAACTTTGTTGTTACATTTCCTTTCTGGCTGCTGGTCAGACCTGGGTTTAGGTCTGGACCAAAGTTACTTTCAGAGCTGTGCTGTGAAGGAAAACACTCTGAAATTCAGCTTATCCTTCTGGGCACCCCAGAATGGACACTTAACATTAGTGGAGATCTTTTTTTATCCAAGAATTCCTTTGTTTTAACTTTTGAAGTGAAACAAACACTGTTGGCTTTTCTCTGACATAAACATGAGGAAATGTATTGGAGGGTTCAAATAATTTTCAACACAGGAGGTGCAGGACCACACATGAAATGAGACTGGAGCAGCTGCTGACAGGTGTTCAGTCATGGAGTGTTGGGTGTTCTGAATAAGTTGTTTGATTTCAGTACAGACTTTGGTTTTGCCTAATTTTGAAGAAGATGTTTGAGTGTAGTTAGGGGTTCAAGCTGCATTGCAGTTGGGATAGCTGGGGAAAAATCCAGTGCCACCTTCATCTTTGTCCTTGCATGTGCAGAAACGTGTGCTGGTTTGGAAGTGTTCAGGGGAGGGGGTTGTTGGTGTCCTTGCACTGGAAGATGTTTGTAAAATCATAAAATGATTTGTGTTAAAAGGGACCTAAAGCCCATCCAGTGCCACCCCTGCCATGGCAGGGACACCTCCCGCTGTCCCAGGCTGCTCCAGCCCCAGTGTCCAACCTGGCCTGGGACACTCCCAGGGATCAGCTGCTCTGGGCACCCTGTGAACAATTCCTTCCCAATATCCCATTTAAAGCTGCTCTCTGTCAGTTTGAAGCCGTTCCTTGTGTCCTTTCAATTGTAAATAATCCCTCTCCATCTTTCTTGTTGGCTCCCTTCAGGTACTGGAGGGTTTCAGTTGGGTCACCCTGGAGCCTTCTGTTTTCCAGACTGAACAATCCAAGTTCTCCCAGGCTTTATTTATGCTGAAATATAACTGAGCATAGTGGGTGTGAGGGTTGAGACTTTTTTTTTTTTGCTGTTTCACACTGTGTAAATTGTGATAGTATTAAAAAAATCCCAAATAATCAAAGCCTCAAAATCAGTTATAAAAATGAATTCCTTAATTAAATTCTTTAAATTGTAATTCCTGTTGAGTCTCTTTTCTTAACAGTCTGGGCTAATGCTTGTATGGCATATCTGGTTTGCAGGACTGTTTTAGCTCTACTCTTGTGACCAGGGGAGGCTCAGGTTGGGTCTCGGGGCAAGGTTCTACCCCAGAGGGGGCTGGCACTGCCCAGGCTCCCCAGAGAATGGACACAGCCCCGAGGCTGCAGAGCCCCAGGAACACTCCAGGGATGCTCGGGGTGGGATTGTTGGGGTGTCTGGACTGATGATCCAGTCCAGGATATTCTGATTCTATAATGTGGCCACCTTTCTGAAGGCCCCTCAGACACTCAGATGTAGATTAAGCTGATGGTGAAGTGCTCCTGTGAGCCTGAGGTGCAGTGGCAGGAGTTACACATCTGTCACTCCAGTGCCTTCAGGAGCCAGGCCGTTTGTGCAGCCGTGGTGAGCTGTACCCTGCACATGCAGGTTGATCTCATCCCAAGGCACTGCAGCCTCAGGTGCTTCCAGAAGGGGCTGAGCTTGTGCCAGGAGGGGAAAGCCCCAGTGCAGAGTGAAGGATGCGGCCATTCCCCTGACTCTGCCCATCTTCCCTAGGCTGCACCAATGGAGCACATCCAGGGAGCCTGGAAGACCATCAGCAATGGGTTTGGCCTCAAGGATTCTGTGTTTGATGGCCCCAACTGCATCTCCCCGACCATAGTGCAGCAGTTTGGGTACCAGCGCCGCGCCTCCGACGACGGCAAAATCTCCGACACGTCCAAAACCAGCAACACCATCCGCGTGTTCCTGCCCAACAAGCAGCGCACCGTGGTGAGTGTGTGCCGCCTCCTGCTCCCACTGCTGCGACTGTGCATGTGCAGCTGCCACCACAGCTGCCTGCCTTCCACATCACTCTCTGTGCTTCAGTGATGCTCAGCACTTGCATGGTTTTGGAGGATATATTTTATTTTAAGCATGTGCTCTGTCTGTATTTTGAGAGGCTGTGTTGCTCTACCTCAGTGCTGTGAATTTTCTAATGTACATGAGCATATTCCACATTAAAAGTCATTGTTGGCTGACCTAGACAATGATGCCTGCATGACACTTCTGTCATTTTCCTCACTTGGTTGCCCACAATGAAGTGTGGGGGTTAAAGCAGAAGTGAAATTTCTTGAGGGAACACTTCTGTTCAGTTTCTTGAAGCTGAGTGTACCTAATAATAGTCTTACCCAAAGTTCCCTGAAGTCTAAATGAAGCCTTTTTCTGTACTTGAGGGAACTCCATTTGCCTGCATTTCTGTTATTTCTATAGGCTGCCTACTTGTGTAAAATCCTGCTTCACAGAAACTCAGCCATTGTGAGAAACGGAGAGGTTATAAAATGGCTTCAGAACATCCTTTGCACACAAGTGCAGTTTTCCTGGAATTTCTAAGAAAATTAGAAAATGATCTTCCACTCTTGGAAAAGCTTAAAGAAACTGTGCAGTCAGTGCCTAAATGTTTTGTTGTTTTTTTTCCCTTTGGTGACAGGTGAATGTGAGGAATGGGATGACCCTGCACGACTGTCTCATGAAGGCCCTGAAGGTCAGAGGGCTGCAGCCAGAATGCTGCGCAGTTTTCCGACTTCTTGCTGAACCAAAAGGGTAAGAGTGAAACTTCCTCCCAGAGAATGTAAAAATCTTGGGTTTGGAATAGCAGCAGTCGTGTTTCCTTCTCTTCTAGGTAATTTCTTTTAAAAGCAGTTTGGTTGTGAATAATTTGTGTTGCTTTCTTTGCCCTCTTCTAGGGTAACTCTGTCAGCTTCCTGTGTATTGGCAATTTCATTTTTGTTTTAAAGCTAAACAATGAAAATCCTTAAAAAGGAGAGGTTCACTCCAGTGCTTGCAGCCCCTTAGTGAGGGTTTTGTCATGCTCTAGATGAAGTGATGCCTTCCTTCATATTTGAGGTGCATTTCTGTGCTGCCTTTGCAGTTGTTAAATTCAGTGTCAGTGATTCTTAGCCCACTCCCCTGAACGGTTCTGTGTCCTCAGTGCTTAAGCTTTGCATCCTTCTACAACTTCTGAATGTTTGGGTTTCAATCCCACTTCACATAGTCCTTATTTTTCTGTAGGATGCTGCTATTAAATACCAAATGGTTGTTTTACAAGCTGAGGCAGTGAAGGTATCTCATGGAGCTGATGCACTTAACTTCACACCTCCTAAGGCTTGGGCTTAAAGCTCCCTGCAGCCTCAGGCATTTGTGGGGTTACATCTCTGAGCAGCTGAGGCCATTCTGGGGTCACCAGTCAGTGCCCAGGCACCTCATAATGGTTTTTGTGTCACTGAGTCTGTCATTCATTATTTCTGTTTTATTTACAAGGGTGTTTCTGTGATTCTATTGAAGGTTCCAGAAGGTTTCTGTCAAATATTTTATAAATAAAAAACATTAAAAATGAGCAGAAAAAGAGGTGACTTGCAATGTATTCCAAGTTGCTTCTGATTTTTTGAGTGAAGGACACAGATCTATCTAGCCCACTGTGAGTGGTTAGCCCTGCTTTCTTGGGTATTTGTTTTCAGTTTACTCAAGAAAACTCACAAAGCATAATTGCTGACGAGGCCAGAGTTTTCTCCAAAGTGATTTTGTTGTCCCCATTTTCTCCTTCAGAAAGAAAGTGCGTTTGGATTGGAACACAGATGCTGCCTCCCTGATTGGAGAGGAGCTGCGAGTGGATTTCCTTGACCATGTCCCACTCACCACACACAACTTTGTAAGCTTCTCCTGCTCTGTGTTCTGGTGTGAAATGTAACAATTGAACCACAGATTGTTTTGGCCATTAAACAGCTTTTGGCTTTCTGGGCACAGGGATTTTCAGAAGTTGTGGTTGATTCCTTCACCCCTGTTCCCCACAAATTACATTCCCTAAGTATCAATTTGCAGTGAAATGCAAGAATTGTATTTATTACACTGGTGATCCCCAGGTGCCAGAGACTGTCAAAGCTCACATTCTTCACAGGTCTGATGATTGCCATTTTTATTTCATGTAATTACCTATGTCTGGAACTGTTGTGGTAAGATACCCATGTCTTAAAAAAGTCCAGAAAAGGGAGAAAATTAGCATTTTCAGTCTCTGGCTCATCAGTCAAAAAAGGCTGGATGAGTTCAGCTGCGTTATTGGACTGATGGTCCAATATTTATTATTTGTCCTGGATATTCAGGGCTGCTGTTAATTCTGCAGGTCATGACATTTTGTGAGCTGATTGTAATTTGACACTGTTCTGGGGGGGAATGAAAGGCTTTACTCTGTAGTTCCTTCTCAAAAATGGATTATTTATTCCATACAAAACAAATAAGTAGAAGGTGGTTTTGTGCTTTGTGGGTTTTTTAATTTTTAAAAATTATTTAAAATGCTTTTTTTTTTTTTTTTGCAAAGAGATAATGCCCAGCTGTAACAATTTTAACTTGCATTGCTGTCTTCTCCCTGGGAAGGAACTCTGTTCCCATATTTTAGCTTTTTTCTCATTTTTTTCTAGAACTACATTGTGGCAATCCTAAATCTTAAAGGATTGTTATTTACATCCATTGGAAAGGTTAGGATTGGTTTACAAAACCTGAAAGTCTCCTTACTTTTACTTTACATTAAAAAAAACTACAGAAAGTATCATCTGCAGTTGGTCAGCAGAAAAGGAATGTTTTTCTCCAGATCTGGAAGAAGCTGAAATTTGGGGCCTTCCCAGTAGGTTCTGGAGGAGGAAACCCTTTGGTTCACTTTAATATTTTTTTCATACTTCAGAAGCTTTTAAAAAAACAAAGTAAGTAGGCTGCCATTTGAAAAAGCAGAAATTCTTTAGATTATTTTGATTACTAAGGAATTTATTTCTTAGGCAAAGGATATTATTGGTTAGTTATAAACACCAAGAGTTTTGACTAATAAAAAAATGAGGTGGGCCTTGCAGTCTGATCCTCTTTCACCTCTTTGGTGCTACTGAAAGCAAACAAAAGCCCCAGCTCTTGGCTAACACAGCTCTGTCACCTTGCTGAGCAAAAAAATTGCTTTTACATTTGACAGAACAATTGTCAGTTTTTTTTCCTTGTGTGGTTCTTTTTTCTTGTAAATAAAGCCTTCAGTGTTCCTAAACTTTCAAACTAGAAATCCATGCTAGATTATTTGAGTGTGGTTTTAATCTCAGTAGCAACCTGAGGGCTCTGATAGCATTTTAGCATGGTTATTGATTTCTGTCGGGCTCTGAAGATCCAAATGTCGGTTAATGAAGAGCTAATGAGCTGGGATGAGTCACTTGCTGTGTTTTCCAGGCTCGGAAGACATTTCTGAAGCTTGCCTTCTGTGACATCTGCCAGAAGTTCCTGCTCAATGGCTTCCGGTGTCAGACGTGTGGCTACAAATTCCACGAGCACTGCAGCACCAAGGTGCCAACCATGTGTGTGGACTGGAGCAACATCAGGCAGCTCTTGTAAGGACTGCTCCTTTCTCATGGCAGCAGCTCTTCTGGTTCTGTGGCTCTGATCACAGAGGGGTTGTGGGGAAGGCAGTCCCTGTGATCAGTGTGCAGAATTGTGGAGTGATCTCATGGAACAGCCAGCAATGAGTGTCTGTTCCCAGGGGAAAAGGCCGTGCGCATCAACTGCATTTTGTTCTTGCTCTGGATTTTCACATTCTGGGACAAGAAAACAAACACCTTGAATGACCAGGCAGTTGCTCCAGTGCCCTCTTTTTGAACTGGGGGACAGCAATTCCTCTCACACAACACATGTCAGGAGTAAACCAGGCCAGCATTCAGTTGGGATTTTAGCTGTTGGAAACATTCGTGTTCTAACACTTCAACTTCTGACAGTGAATGGTGAGAAAACAGATGGAGGATAGTACTTTACTAATACCACTTACAAAAAGTTGAAAACGATTGTTAGAAGTCCTTTTATGCAAAAGTGTTAAAAGCCTGTAATTGTTTTGATGTGTCTTAGTGGTTGTATCTTTTTATAACGTGCTCATGTAGTTCTGTGTTTTTTCATAGTGCAGGATGACTCGTGCCACTTGGTGTTACCTGGCTTTAATAGAACTTAACTGTGTCAAGTACCCTTTCAGGAAAATCTGGAGTCTGATATGAAAAAAATTTTGTCTCTGAAGTTTTGAAAGAACTTGTGGAACATTTCTTTGGGAGTCTGAAGGCAGAGGTTTTAGTTGTACACACAGAGGAATACCATGATGTAAAGATAGGAATGTGTTCATGACGTTAATCATGCTGCAAAGAACCAGCCCTTTAAAATGTCAGCTTTCAAGAGCATTGTACAGGAGGTAGTGTAGCAGTTGAAATTGTAATTGTTTTTGTTGATATTTCAGATTGTTCCCAAATTCAAATATCAGTGACAGTGGTGTCCCTGCACTACCTCCCTTGACAATGAGACGGATGCGGGAGTCTGTCTCCCGGATACCTGTTAGGTAAGCTTGTATTTCCTGTCACCTCTCTTCTGGGAAATACACTTCTCTCAAAACAATCAATCCAAAGCAACTAAAGAGCCCCAGCTCCTCCAAAGCAGAGGAATCTGATACAAGGTTGGGATGGATGTGCAAGGTAGCAACACCACTTCATCACAGACTATTCTTTCTTTTTCTTAGATCCACCAAAGCATTGATTTGAGATTTTATATTTTCAATTTTTAGCCTTAAAATTTTAAGGTAGACTATTAAAGGCTTTTTGGAGACCTTTGTTTACCTGCCTGAAAAAATCCAAGGCTCCCTTTTGGTATTTTTGTGAATTAATTTTATTCTATCTGATCAGGTAGTGTGCATTGAGTCTCATGGTGGATGATTCACATCCATAACTAAAATGATGCTCTGATATTATGATGACAGATAGGAGTTTAAAAGAGAAGAGTGGGAACTGAAAATATGCTCCTCTAAAAAAAAATTCTAATACCTAAAGAGAACATTCCTGTAGTTTTAAGTGCTGAAGTGAAACCTGTGTCCCTTTCCAAGGGGCCTGTCCCCTGACCCTAACATGTGCCTGTATTCTTTCCCTTGAAATTCTAGAGGCTGAAGAGAGCAGGCCAGCTTTTGTTTTTTCTGCACCCATTTGAAAAATCTGTCAGAAATGAGGCACAGAGCACGTAGCTGACTTGTAAATGGTTCTATGTATTTATTTCTTTATTTTAATGGGAACTGCATCAGGAATTGATCTTTGCCATCTTACTCTTATTTCCAGTGTTGTTGAACAGTGACTTAACTTCATAGATGTTTTGAAGGGTTTTGTGAAGGCTGGCCCATTTCAGTTAAGATACATTTGTGTTTTGGGATCCTTATGGTCTGAGTGGCCTTAGCTGTGATTTATAACTCTTTGTTGAGCTGGATTTTAGTCTTGGCCTCCTTTTTAACTGGTGTTGGGTTTCATGACTTCCTTGCTGGCTGTTCTGTGCAAACCATTGAACAGTCTTGCAAAGCTTTACAAATTCAGGGCTTAGCTCTTAAGCTGTGCATTTGACAGGCTTGAAATGAGCAGTTTGTTTAATTTCACAGTCCTGAATTCATCTCTCAGAGCCAGTATTTTGTCAGTGTATTAAATGTGATTTGATGGGGATAGAGGTGAACTGTGGCAAAATTTGTAACAGCAAAAACAGACCTCAGCTAAACACGCTAATTAAATATGTGAGCTGACAAGATCTTCAAGTTTTTCAAATTTATTTCTTAAATTAAATTGGGAATGATTCAGCTGACCAAGTAGTTTAGTTGATGTGTGAATCTCAGCTTTTTCTCTGCTTGGAATTTTGTGTATATTGCTTTTGGACAGGTTACATTGAACAGTGTTTTTCCCTTGCCAGAGGGGGAAAAAAAGTAACCACAACTCTCCCTTTGTCTCTCTTTCCTTCTCAGCTCCCAGCACAGGTATTCTACACCTCATGCCTTCACTTTCAACCCATCCAACCCTTCCTCTGAGGGCTCTCTGTCCCAGAGACAGCGCTCCACCTCCACCCCAAACGTGCACATGGTCAGCACCACGATGCCTGTGGACAGCCGGATCATCGAGGTAAGGCTGGGCCAGAGCACAGAGCTCAGCCCAAGTGTCCCTGCCCGTTCCCAGCCACTGGGGGCTCCTCCTTCCTGCCTTCCTCCCATTTCCTCACTGTTTGCCTCAGCTGGCTGAGTGCTGAACACTTCAGGAGACACATTTGCATAAGAGGTTAATAATTAATTCTTGCAGTCTATCAACTTTGCTGGAGTAATTGGTAAATTCAGGGGGTGTATAAAGATGGGGTGGAACTGAACAATTAAGCTCAGTTTTGTGAAGAAATGCTTTTTAGGCATGTCTAAAAATGTTCTTCCAAATTTAAAATCTGGGTTGTGGGGGTCTGTTGTTAATTTTAAATCAGACTGAAGGTGCCCTAAGTCTAGGTGTAGTTCCTGGACTTGGAATGCTCAGGTCAGAGCTTCCTGGTGATCTGTTTTGTGTTATACCTGTATGGAATTAATGACAGTTCTGGGCCTGGGGGCTGAAGCCAGCTCTGAGACTATTTCTGCTGTTCTTGCCTTCAAGCACCTTTTTCTTATATTTCCTACCTTAGACAGGCAGTGAGGGGCAACTCTTGGAAATCAGGCCTAAAGTGGTTGGGTTTCTTTAATTTTGTTTTGTGGTAGCCTTAACAAACTGGTGTGCAGGAAAAGCTGGCAGGAGAAAGTGCTGAGCTGCAGGACTTGGGAGAGAGAGCAAGCACTGCTTGTTGCTTTTGCCTCTGGATAATTTAAAAAAATCTGGAGGCCAAGCAAAAGCCTTTGACTGCTGAGTTCACCTGCATCTTCAGCTGCTGATTGATGGACTTGTGTGAAGTGTGAAGATGCTCTGAAGTGAGTTAGGGAGTTCCTCTGGCCCTTGGCAGCAGAACAAAAGTGCCCTGCAGCCCCAGGAAGCATTTTTGGTCAGAGGCTTTGTGTCAGCTGGGTTTATGGATGGGGGCAGCTGTCCTCCCTTTCTCTTTGGGTTTCTTTGGCTCCCAGCCCTTTCTGCTGCTTCAGGGGCCTGGCTGACAATCTCTGATGGCACAAACCACAGTGAAGCACTCAAGAAAATCTGAATTACTGACCCTGGTAGAGTGATGAGTCTTGAAGGAGACATTGGTTTCTTTATTCTTCATGCAGAGCAGTAAAGACAGAAATACTTTCTATTCTGGCTCTTTGCATTATCATAAAAATAGTTCTTATGTCCTAAAGGCTTTTAAAAGGCCCCAAAGCAATGCAGAAAGAAAGTAGCAGAGACTTTCTTGTACACCAGGAGAAAAACCATCATAAAAAAATGGTTTACCCAAGGACAGATCCTTGTGAACCTCTGGGTTTGAGTAATACTTAAAAATTTTACTGCACTTAATTATCATTTAATCAAATTCGATTACCTTTTCTTTCATTTAGCCTAACATTTAATTTTTATTTTTTTTTTATACTTCCTCTGTTCTTTTCTTTTATCTCTTACTGTGTTGGCCTAGAATAACAGCCTGAATGCTTCTCCCAGCTCCTGGTGCAGACGCTTTTGTTTGAGGGGAAGAGTAGGTATTTCCTTGGTGCCTTTTGTTTTCTTGTGATTAACAGGATTGCTGTAACTTGTAAGCCATGGCAGTGTCCACGTGAAGTGTTTAATCTGGAGCTGATTTGATGAGAATCTTTCCAGCATGTTTATACTCAAATATTGAGGCTGTTAATTGGAAGAGGCAAATTGATAAAGAGCTGGCTGAATTCATCCTCCTCTGAATGTGAATAGGCTTGGATTAGAATGCATTGGGTCACACAGCCTTTAAAGCAAAACCTTCTCAAAACACATCCGTTGTGTGACTTTTTCCCTCTGGAAATGATTTTTATTGACTGTACCCATCCAAAGCCCTGAGATTAAGAACACGTTGTACTGCTTTATTGCCATCAAAGTAAAGTTGACAGACTACAGCACTGGGGATGGGGTTATTTGTGTTGTAAGAAGAGCTCTAAAGAACAGGGGGTTTGGTTTGTTTGCTGTTGAATTCAGAAGCAAATAAGCAAATATTCACATCAGGATTGAAGCTCAAAAATGCTTTTTCAAAATAAGAGCTTCATATAGATAAGTATGAGAAACAATTGAAATTCTTTAGTTATCCTTTGCCAGCTTCCTTGAAAGCAGTTACATTCTCAGGCTGGTGTACAGAACCAGTCACTTGTTATTCTGGTTCTGAAAGGTTTTTATTATCCTTCAGTTGAACGAAATTAGTAAATTGAAGAGTTCTTCACTGGCTGTTCATGCAGATTTTAATCCACTTAGGTGTGGAGCAGTGGCAATCTGCAAGAATGCTGTACTTAGTCCAGCCTGGATGAATGCAACTAATGAGCTAAAACAATATATTTCATAACTGAATCTTTACTAAAGATAATCTTAACTTGAAACTATGGAGTGGAATGTGGACTTGTTCTGTCCTCCTATGAAATCTTATATTTATTATTCTACTAATTAGTTAGAGAGTTTGAATTGACTGCTGTTAACTTTGACAGTGTTTAACCTCTCTGTAGTGCATGTTCTTGCTTTGTACTTACACAGTCCCTGGATATTTTCCCTTTCCTGTTTGTACTTTGGGATAATACAAATGGCAGGTGAGAAAAGCTGTGCAGTGCTGTTTGTCAGAGCTTAGTTCTCTCTTGTGCATGGCTGTAGAGTTGTGTTGTGCCCGTGGCATGAGGTGACACTTGTGGCACTGTCCTGGTGACCTGTGGGGAAACACTGCTCAAATGCCAAATTCCCTGTGGGAATGTGCTTGGGAAAGGAGAGGGGTTTGTGTAGGGGCACTTGATGGAGCCTTTTTTGGGGGTTGAAGTAGTATGTGGAGTCGTTTCACAGTGGGTATTGAGTTGGAATATTTTGGGGGGGTTAAAAGTCCTGCTTGAAGCCAAGAGCTGTGTGGGAGTTGTCCCCTGGGGACAGAGGCCATCCCAGGAGCTCTGTCCACACCTGGAACATGAGCATGAAGTGCAGGGGGAATGCAGACAGTATTGCTGCTGGTTCTTCTTGTTCTGTGTCCTTTTTTTTCTCTTTCCTTTTTGGTAGCAGTCCTTTCAATATGCTGTGAATCTCTTCCCTGTTTGTAAGAAGTCACAGATTGCATGGGTTTCCTGCAGGATTGGTGTGATGAGCACATCCCCAATCCTGCAGCTCTTGGCCAGTTGTGTATTGCACTTGACCAAAAACTGGCCCAGCAATTTCCACACCAGCCCTGCTTGTTCCTTTGTGTGCTCTCTTCTATTTATTAACTTGATTCTCCATCTTCTGTGTTGCAGGATGCAATTCGAAGCCATAGTGAATCAGGTATGGTTTCAAAAATTCAACGTTTTCTAGTATGATTTGATTTGGTTGTTTTCTTGTTCAATAAACTGTTTTCTTATATTTCTATCTTAAAGCCTCACCCTCTGCTCTGTCTGGAAGTCCTAACAATATGAGCCCAACTGGCTGGTCTCAGCCTAAAACCCCAGTCCCAGCCCAAAGAGAGAGAGCCCCTGGATCCAACACACAAGAAAAGAATAAAATCGTAAGTGTGGTGATATTTGTTTTCAATAAAAAATTAGTTAAATTTTTTTAACTGTGCTGGGAGGAGTGGGGTGGTGGGATAAATTTCTGCTCTAAGAGGTGCAGGTAGTCTCTGCACTTTGTATGCAGGAACAATTGAATTGTAATTACTTTGGGAATGATGGCCCTGTGTCCTTGGGTTATAAATACTCAGAACATGTTCTGGGTGGCAAATTAATTTCAAGCAGTGGTGTGGCATTGTCAGTGCAGGTCCAAATATTACCTTTTAAATCTTTAGAGGTTGCATCTCTTTGATTCAGTTTTAATATATTTAAAATTGGCTTTATTAGCACTATTTGAGCTGTGTTGTTTCCATAGAAAGTGGATACTTACAATGCCTTCATTTTAATTGAAGAGTCATGTCTCAGGGAAAAACAGATTTTACAAAATGCAACTTTTCCCTCAAAGGTTTAATTTAAATTTAAGGATGGGGGAAAGAAAGAAGAATTAGAATAATAAGTGATAATATCTTAATTTTTGAAGGCTACTCAGCTTTCACAATGAAAATACAGTTGCTTAGTGGGATTCACAGTTTTTGCTCACTTAGACATTTGAGAATTTTGCACTCATCTCTTTGGCTTATTCCATTTAAGGATGTAAGAGTTCTAGAATTTTAGCACTGTACTTTTGTACAACTTCCTTAAATATTTCAGATGTTTAACAATAATGGATCATAATATATATGTTTCTTTTAGGATCTCAGATTAGGGTTTAATTTGCTAGTGCAGAGAAAATTAAACATAATAAACATGTTCATGATAAGCAGTTCAAGGTATCTAAGAAAATGTGGTGATTTGTTGTTTGGGTTTTTTCTAGAAACCCAATAACCCTCCCAAACTGAGGAGAAAAACAAAAATCCAAACTGCAGGGCAAACCCCTCAAGGTTTTCAGGTCATCTTGAACTTGTGTGAAGATAGTTATTTAAATTTTTTTGTGTGTGTATAATACAAGTGATGAAAAACTAAATCGCTGTGAATTGTTGATACAGAGGCCTCGTGGACAGAGGGACTCCAGTTATTACTGGGAAATAGAAGCCAGTGAAGTGATGCTCTCCACCAGGATAGGCTCAGGCTCTTTTGGGACAGTTTACAAGGGCAAGTGGCACGGTGAGTCCTCAACTGGGGGGACAGCAACCCAGGGAAAATGGATTTAGGGGTGCTGGGTGCTCATCCTCCACCAAAGGGAAAATGGATTTAGGGGTGTGCTGGGTGCTCATCCTCCCCCAAAGGCACCAGGCAGAAACAGGAACTGCTTTGTAAGAGCAGCACTGGAATTCAAAGCACAGACACCAAAAGCTGAATCTCACAACTGCATCTCCATTCTCACTCCACTGATCTCTTCATTCCCATGTTCCACACCAGCTTGCTTTCTGAAAAAGGTTTATTTTCTATTAGCTGGGAAATTCCTCAGCCTGCTGTTAAATTATATTTACCTTCTACTTCTGTGGTTTAATTAGCATGCTTCATTTCAAGGTGGGATGGAAAGGAAATCAGCATAAATTGTGGAGTTTTTTCAATGAAAAACTGCTTAATGTGAGAGTTTAATCTGTAGGTAGTGGGAATATTTTGAAAACAGGCACCCTGCAGAGCTGCAGAATTTGTTTCCAAATTCATGGCTTGTGATTTTAAAAAGAAACAGAGAAACTCCTCCAGGCCTTAATTTAAATAGCAGTATTGTCAGGGAAAAAAAGCTGACAAAACAGATCTGGAAACTTACCTGCTGCCCTGCATTTTTAATGAGTAAATACTTGCATGTCTCAAAGCCCAAATACAAAGCCAAAAGCAGCAAGGGAAGCACTATTGTTACACTAAAAGTAATGAACAGTTTCTGAGTTTCTTTATGGACCTGAAATGGGACACAGAAATCAAGAGGTAAAATAAGTTCAGTAGGATTTCATAATAAAAAATAAATTCATAGGAAGATTTATTTTAATAGAACATTAACACCTCTTCAAGGATCAAGAATTAAATAAAGAAATTCTGCATGAAGGAGAGAATGATGGGTTTTCTAATGTGCTCAAAAGAAGTTTATACATACAAACACTTCAGTATTTAAATTTGATAATAAAACCACAAAGGTGTGTTTTCATATGGCCTGCAAAAAGCATTCTAGCCAAACATAGCCCTTAAAATAGAAGGGAGGTGTGTGAATAATTAATGAATGACTTTTTCCATTAGACTGAAATTCAGCTAAATTAATTGCTTGATACCACAGAAATTTGTCTGCAGGGCAGTCTTGACCTTTGTACAAAGTAGAGGTGTGCTATGCACAAGTGAGGGATTTTAATTACATCTGAATGTTATTTTGAAGAGGAAGGGGAAGCTGCATGTTCAGTAACTCTTGTGGTAATCATTTCCAGGGGATGTAGCAGTGAAGATCCTAAAGGTTGTAGACCCAACCCCAGAACAGTTCCAGGCTTTCAGGAATGAAGTGGCTGTCCTGAGGTGAGTGGGTGCTGAATTCTCATGTTCCAGGTGCTGCATTTGACTCCCAGCCCTCTTTGGAGCCTTCTGGCCCAAGATTCTGTGTGTGACATGCACAAAAAGCACTTTTCCAGGGAAGAATAAAAATCACAGCCACAGTTCAGAGTATTTTTGTAGTCTCTTAACACCCACCTTGTTCAGGCCACACTGAGGGCAGTAAAGGTGAGGATTAATAAATTTTGCCCTAATTCTCACCATTGCTTGAACTGTTCCTCTTCCAACTGCAGCATAGTAACTTTTTTTTCCCTTAAACATAACACTGATCAGTGTAACTGTTGTCTGCTTTCAAATCCTGAGGCTTTTTAGTGTCTAATGAAGTGGCTGTGATGTTACTCTGGAAAAAGAACCAAGTAGATACAGAAAAACCATCTCATCTGATAATTCCTTTAGGGTTTATAGTTATCCTTTGGTTTCCTCTTGGAATTCAGTCTTCTACCTAAAGCTGGCACTTTTTCCCAGCTTTCAGGGTGATTTCTGTCATTCCAATATCTTCTAATATTACTTGCAAGTGTGACTTTTGGTTATTGATTGAATTTTCAGACATCCTTTTCTTAAATAACTAAAAAGAAATATTGTAACTAAAAAGCAAAAAACCAGCTGAAAAAAAGAAAAAAAAATTGGCAACTGTGGTACATTTTAATTATTTGCAAGCCCAGACTTCAGTCACACATTGACCTGGGATTGTAAAGATGAGCTCGTTCAGCCAGGGGTGCGTTTGGAGAAGCCTTTGAGAGATTTTGGGTGCAGCTGCTGATTTCTCCTGGTGCTGCTCTGTTAGGAAGACCCGGCACGTGAACATCCTGCTCTTCATGGGCTACATGACCAAGGACAACCTGGCCATTGTCACGCAGTGGTGTGAGGGCAGCAGCCTCTACAAACATCTGCACGTGCAGGAGACCAAGTTCCAGATGTTCCAGCTGATCGACATCGCCCGGCAGACGGCGCAGGGCATGGAGTGAGTGGGGCCCTTCCCCCAGCGCAGCGCTGAGTGCAGGGACACTCCTCCCTCTGCCTGGAGCTCTGCTGTGCTTCAGCTCTTTTCCCCAGGGATCCTTGCCTTAGCTCGTGTCTTCTGTCGCTGATATTTTCTCTATTTTACCTGCTCTTACAGCTGTAGTGCAGCAGATGAAATTCTGTTCCCTTTACAGAATGAAGGGGCTTTTCCTCCCGGGTTACTGTGACACTGCAGTGTTTGGCACACACTGACTGACACCCTGAGAGATGGGGGTGGCTGCTCTGTTGCACAGCACTCTCCCAGATGGATTTGGAAGCATTTCCAGCTGGCTGAGTTGCTCCAGGCCCCACCTCTCTGCTTTCAGCCCTTGTTCTGATGTTGGGAGCACAGAAGCAGCTGCTGCTGCCAGAGCTCATTCATTTTGTAGATCAGTGCCCAGGTTTCCAGTCAGACACCAGAAAACTGGGCACATGGAAATTTTAGGAGTTTGTAACAGTCAGCTTCAGCACAGGATACAGATTTCATGGACAGGACAGTCCCAGTTCTCCAGGGTTAATGGAACTTGTGCCACTCCTTCCTGACATTTCTTTACTGCCCTGAGCACAGCTCCATGTCTTTGTTCCCAAAGTAGACTCATGGAAAGCCAGAGGTGTGTCAAGGGGTGGGGTGTGTAATAAACTGAATAAACTGTGTGTGGGGAATGAAAATGCTCTTTGTGAGCAGCCCTGCTAATGGCTCTTCTGCTTTTCCCTTCACAGCTATTTACATGCAAAGAACATCATCCACAGAGACATGAAATCCAATAGTATCCTTCCCGAGTCTTGGTTCTCTGCAGGGAGGGAGGGGTTTATTCTTAACGTGCAGCTTTCTGTGGGGGTTGCAATAGCTGTTTTAAATCGATTTAGATGTAGAAATACCAATGGGCAATCCCTATTGATGAGCTGGCAAGGACTGCCCCAGCACATCTGTGCTTGTTTACCACACTTGGGATAAAGATGTGCAACAGTTGTGCTCCAGAAATCTCTTATTTTACTTACATGGGGTTTCTTTAATCCTCTGGTATCCAAATGCTGCTCTCCTCCTTGATGGGAGGTGTGTGTGCTGTTCATCTGTGTGCACACATGGGTTTGTTTCTGTTTCTTGTGTATTTTTAATATATTTAGAACTCCTTGCATGACTGGCAGAAATGAAGCCGAAAATCTTACTTTAAACTCAAGAAAAGGCAGCCTTTTGCTATTATATCTCGTGCAAAAATACCTATTTAGTAACACATCTGGAGTGAAAATGTTGTGAGCTGCTGTCTGCCACCTTTGGAATGCCTGCTTTTGGAATTACAGAACAACCATGGAGCTACCAGCAGGAACTGGGGCTTCCTTCCATGCAATGTGAGCAGGATGTTTTGGCACATGTCATCCTCAGAAAAATCTACCAAGTTCAGTAGGTCCAGAATGTCAGTGGATTCCGTTTTCAGTTCAACTCAAAACCCCCAATTATTTTAGTGAATGGGAGACCAGGAATTTTTGATTCTTAGTAATGATGATCATTTTTGTGAAATAAATTAGCTCTGCTTCTGACATGGAAATGAGTAGCCAGTCATGTTTATATTTCTGAATTTAAAACATTCCTAAATGAAATCATTAAATGGTATCTTCTTAAAATAAACCCAGCAGTGAAAATGCTGTATCAATAACAGACCCATGAAGGAGATAATTATAAATAGTGTGGATATATCATTTCCAGTTAAAATCATAGTTCAAACTCAGGCGATCTGCCAGAGAACCTTATGGAACTAGATTTTATTTTGATACTTCTTGTAATTGTTTTTTGTTACTTTTCCGAGTCGAGAGATCTCTGTGCTCTTTTTCTTTCTCAGCACCAGTTATTTAAGCAGCTGCAGCCATGGATGGTAATGAACTGTTGATTTCTGTCCTAGCTCACCATAAAGATAAATCTACAAATAATGCTGGAACATCTGCTCTGGTTTAGTGTTAAATGTTAATTTAAGCATGGCTGCCATAAAATCCATTTTTCCTTTGTTTCACATAGAGCTCACAGCAGGTTTCAATAAAACAAGCAGCACTTGCTAGTCAAGTCAGAAAATCCAGAAGTGTTGACTCAATTTTTTGCAGTTTCTTTAACAAAAACACAGATATATTTCTTCATGAAGGCCTCACAGTGAAAATAGGAGACTTTGGTCTGGCAACTGTAAAATCCAGGTGGAGTGGATCCCAGCAGGTGGAGCAGCCCACGGGCTCCATCCTGTGGATGGTGAGCGAAACATTCCCTGCTTTGAAACCTCCTCGTGCCTCTGTCCTTCAGCATCCAGCTCTGAAAATCCTGTGTAGGTTTTTCTTCCAGCTGTAGGACAAGTCAAAATGGAAGTGCTGGAGGGATTAATTCTGCAAAGTAGGCACCAGGCATTCTCCACTGGGGTTTGTGAGTTATTTTAAATGTTTAGGGCTGCCAGTATATCTGGAAATGTTTATTAAAAATATCAGGATGCTTGGCTAAGACTCTTTTGTGCTCTGTAAAATACACACATCACCTGAAACAAAGTTCCAGAAGCAGGAATGCTCTTTCCTTTAAAAAAAATGGTACAAAAAGCCAGATTTTTAAAAAACTTTCTATAAAAGGATTCAAAACTAATTTACCTAATGGGATGCAATATATTTGTGTACATGAAACAGACCTTGGGGAAAAAAAATGCTGCATATTTCCTCATTGCAGGCTTTTTTAAAAATAGTATTTATTTTATTCATTTATAGGCCATCTTTGCTGAGCTGTCATAGGGAGGAGGTTGTTTCTGTTTCCTTGGAAGTTC
This sequence comes from Sturnus vulgaris, assembly GCF_052056855.1. Classification (NCBI taxonomy): domain Eukaryota; kingdom Metazoa; phylum Chordata; class Aves; order Passeriformes; family Sturnidae; genus Sturnus; species Sturnus vulgaris. Next base: position 18,769,280 of record NC_142253.1, on the reverse strand, counting down.
CTGTGATCCCTTATTGTGGTTTTTATGCTGTTGTACTTTAGTGGTTTGCTCAATAATTCTGAGGAAATTCTTTAGGAGGGGAAAATAACCTTAGCCAATGGGGAAGTCCTTTTGCTGGTTCACACCTCGTTTTGTTCAGTCATCTGACATTGCTTATTTTAAGAAGCTTCATAATTTTGTAAATATGTTAAAATGTTCTGTATTTCTTCCCTGATCTTCAATATGTGCTGTTTTGTGTTTGGCTTTTGCATTTCCTGACCATGTTTTGGTACCAATTTACGTAAGATTAGCATTTTGAATTTTTGCCCTCTAACACTGGTACCAGTTTAAGAACTGATGGTGAAAGGCTCAGCTCTGTGTAAGGTGTAACAGGAGTCAATAAACGTTGCAAATCCAAATAATAATATTTTTTTCTAATGGCAAAGTGCTTTTTCAATTAAAGCATTGATTTTTTGTGTGTGTGTGTGTGCTCTGAACTGTATTGATATTTTTAATAAGATGTGGAGTAGCTCTGCCTGACCTTCTTCAGAGCCTTAGATAAACTCATCAAAGATTTGGGGGTACCCTTTGCTCTCTCATTTCTGGCTGAGCTCACTGTCTCTGCTTCCCAAATACTTTCCCTCCTCTTGTGCTCTTTTTGTTCCTAATTTGGTTTTTCCCCTGCCAGGCCCCCGAAGTGATCCGGATGCAGGACAGCAACCCCTTCAGCTTCCAGTCAGATGTCTACTCCTATGGAATAGTGTTATATGAGCTGATGACAGGAGAGCTGCCCTACTCCCACATCAACAACAGAGATCAGGTGAGGAGCCCTCTGGGAGCACTCCTGTTTATTTCTGCCCATGGCACATCCCCTTGGCCTCGGGGAATGCAGGATAAATCCAAATGCAAACCAGCTGAGGTGGTGGTGACAGCAACAAATGTGTAACTGAATGCTCACCTCAGTATTGACAGTGTGGGTACTCAAAAATTCCTTCTTTATAAATATTTGAAGTGCCCCGTTAATTTATTCCCAGGTTACAGCTTTTGCTGCACACTAAAATACTGGTTTATCCATTTGCAATTAAGGGAAATTCCCATTTTGGTGTTAAATATGCAGCTGCTGCATCAGAAGATGGGATTTGGTGCTTTTTACTGAGGGGAAAAAACCCAGTAACTATTGTCCAACCTTGGAATATATTGAGTATTTCTTCAGTCTTTACCAGGCTGCACTGTTGGCTAGCCAGGCCTGTGTTGGTGCCCTTTGGGACCGGGTTCCATCACCCTGGGGGCACTAAAGCTGCCACAGCGGGGCCCCTGTGTGAGCTGCTCTCGTGCTGTTGTTTTGCAGATCATTTTCATGGTTGGCCGGGGCTATGCTTCCCCAGACCTCAGCAAGCTGTACAAGAACTGCCCCAAAGCCATGAAGAGGCTCGTAGCAGATTGTTTGAAGAAAGTTCGGGAAGAACGACCTCTGTTCCCACAGGTGAGGGGGTGTCCTGCACAGCAGCCTGAGGGTTTTACAGAGAGCCAGCAGCTCACACAGGAGTCTGCTCTGATGGAAATCTTGGTTAACAGGAAGTGCAGCCTGTGTGCTGTTTCTGTCTTTATTCATCACGCAGCTCTTCTGGCAGGCTGGGGTTTGTTGGACTCGGAGTTTGACACAACCTGCAGCGTGTGCAGCCCGAGGCTGTGCTGGGCTCACAGCAGAGCACGCTGTCAACACCTGCCTGGAGAGAGGAGCCAAACCCCACCCTCCCACCATAGGCGGGAAACCTGTCTCTGGATATCCATTTTATTTTAGAGTAGGGTTGGGGGAAGTGAGAGGCCACTCCTCCTTTCCTTCCCCATGACTCTTAAACAAGCACACAAAATCCACTGGGGGATGGAAACTCATGTGGCAATTTTTGGTATTTTTACAAGGGATGATTTACATTTTCCTGTCACTTTGAGGATGGGGAAGGTACTTTCTTATACTCATTAAATATGAGTAATTAATGTTAGCAATTCTGGAAAAATAACTTTTGCTGTTGCAATCAGGCATTGTTTAGAAAGTTCTTTCTAAATGTCAGGCACAAGATGCAGTTCCTTCCCTGTTACTGGACTGGAGGATGGTAGATGCTCGTTAATTGATCCTCTTGTCTGTGAATTGATGAAAATCACCCTCCCAGCCTCTGAAACTCCCTGAGGCTCTCACAGCACTGACAGTGGTGGGCAGAGTTGGATTCCTCCAACTGTGTTTTCAGTGTGCCACGGAGCATTAAAATCGAACTTAGAGCCGTAATTGAATTGGATAAGAATTGAAGGAGGGAGTGAATGAATGTTTAAGTCGAAACAGAGGGAGCTGCTGTCCCCAGAGGGTCCCCCAAGGCTCTCTAAGCTGCTCTCTCCCCGCAGATCCTGTCGTCCATCGAGCTGTTGCAGCACTCTCTACCCAAAATCAACCGCAGCGCCTCGGAGCCGTCCCTGCACCGCGCCGCCCACACCGAGGACATCAACTCGTGCACGCTGACCTCCACCAGGCTGCCCGTGTTCTGAGCTCTTCTCTCTGCTCCCGGCCCTCTCCTGGCTGCAGCAGCACCAGCTGTGCTTGCCACGCCTGGGTGCCGGGCTCCTGCGTGTCCCACCTGTACAGAGAAGCTGCTGCGGGCCCGTGCAGTTCTCAGCCTGCAGGGACACGGCTCCTCATTGCCTTTGCTGCCACCTCTTGTTCTGGGAGAGGTAACAGACTACAAATCAAGAGATCTATTACTATTTTTTTAATAGATGCACTTGAGCCTTATTTTCCCCTTCCCAGAAGCGATGGCCGTTTCTTTGGCAGTGGCTCTGGCTGGGTTTTTGCTCTGTGCTCAGTGAGGTGGCTCTGAGGACAGGTGATGTTCTGGTGCTCTGACTGCCCCGTGCCAAGTGCCACCTCACCCTGGGGAGTTGTGCCTGGAGTGGGAAGAGGAAATAACTCTGGAAATCAGCTCCTGCCTAAGAGCTTCACCAAGCCAATGAAATAAGTTCAAATGCTAATTCAACACAAAATAGTTTTTTGCAATAGTTTTGCACATAGAAGAAAAACTCTTGCAAAAGGATGGAATCTGTTGTGAATTGTCCTGCTCAGAGAAGGAGGTGAGCCAGCCCTGCTTTGATCATCTTGAGAAACCTCCCAGCTGCCTTTGGTACTATGGAGCTGTTGGTGCAGCCCAGGCGGGGCTGAGGGAGGAATGCTGGGCTGGGGGCTGGAAGAGGCTGAGGGATGTCCCCACCTCCTGCACAGGCTGCATCCCAGCTGAAGCTGTCGTCCCAGAGATGCACTAGCAAGAGGAAACTGAGCATATACAGTTTTTCTTGTTGATTTGGGTTTTAATTTTGTTTTTATTGCTCCTGAGAAAATGCATTTATTGTAAGCCAAGGTTCCTCTGATTATCTTATTTTAATAAAATAAATTAAATTTTAGGTTTAAGATTCAATGTCATCATTTTAATGTAGTCATCCACAGTTGTGAGTGGGACATTGCATTTGGAAAACTCAAGGAATGACATTCTGAATAATTTTTTAAAAGTAACTGATAAATAATAGCAGTGCAAGTAAAAACACACTTGATAAAAGCACCTCTACATTTCCAGTCACATGACAAGACAGTTTTTCTGTACTGTAAATGATCTTCCAGCAGCAGCTGCTTTGGACACCCTGATGTGCTCTCAGGCTCCTTCCCTGCACCACTTCTGCTTTTTTCTTTATTGAGGTGCAAGTGAGGTTTTTGTATTGGCTGAACTCCATGGAGGACAGGAATAGGTGGATGAAGCTAAAAAATGTTTGTTTGTTTGTTTGTTTGTTTTTTCTCAAATAGCAGTTGGTGAAATGTGGTTTTTAGGGCAGGCCTGGAAGCCCAATTTGGGATTTTGCCTTTCTGTGGGTGCACAGGTCCTGGGGGATCAGGGAGTGGGGACAGGGGCTGGCTGTGCCTTCTGACATCTCCATCTCCACCCCATCTGCTGCCTTGGCTGGGAATTGTGGCAGTCCCTGTGTCCAGCTCTCCCTGGAAAGCCCAACCAGCCACTGCAGCTGCTCCTGCAGCAGCAAAACCCCACAAAGCTCCTGTGGAAGGGAGAGCCAGACCCAGAAATCACCTCCAGTTTGTCCTCAGAATATTCTCTAACACAACAAGGGTGGAATATTAATCCCTGGCTGACCACTGATAATGCCCCTAAGCTTTGCTTCCTAAAGGGTAAACTGAGACTTGAAGGAGACTGCTCCATATAGTTCTGCATGGTTTTTAATAATAATATTGGTATTTGGACTGCAACTCTCTCTAAACATCATTTATCTCTAATTTTCAATTCATTAAAATAAGCTTAAAACATGGAAGAAATAAACCCCAGAAGAGGTAAGCTGTTTTTGATTGAACTCTGATTTCCCAGAAGAAACCATTAATTTTAACTGACTTTTAACCAAATCATGTGTGTCTTGAAAAAAGTAAGTATTTTTGATAACTAGGTTTATTTTAACCAGCACTTGATGTCCAATTAAATGAAAGGTGCTGAGTGAAGAACTTAGAAACTCAGATACTTTAAGTTCCTGGGTAGCTTCGAAAAACAAGCTTTTAAATTTCAACTACTCAGACTACTCCTCATGGCTTCTTGGGGCAAAGTAAATCAGCAATGTCTTGTCTAAGGTAAAGAACATCCTCTCCACTGATTTTTTTTTTTTGTATGTGTGTGTATTTCTGACAATATTATTTTCTGGAAAGAAAAAAATATATGTGCAGGAGCAGATGGGAATGAGCTTCAGTGGGAGGGTGAGGGCTGGGGAAGTATTCTGGGCTGTTTGGGTGTCCTTGGAACATTCATGTCAGTGTGTGACATCCCGTGTAGGGACAATTTACCTTCTCCTTTGCAATCAGTGCTGACCAATTGCACTGATGGGACTTAAGACTTTTGTTTTCCCAAGAAACTGGGAATTGTTGCTTGTTCCAGACACGGCCAAGGCCAGACCTGACTGCAGTGAGCCCTGCTAAGAACTAACTTACGGGGGAGTAATGATGGGAAAGCTGAATTTGCAGCTCAGAACAGAGGGCACAGCTGGCAGGGACAGAGGGGAGGGGCTCCTGCCCCAGAAATGCCAACAGCAGCTGAATGGATAATCCTGGAGTTGCAGGTGAAGATGTTTGAATCCCAGATTTGAATCCCAGATGAAGGCTCCTGCTGTTCCCTCGCGGCAGGGACCCAGATCCTGGTGTCACCACCCAGCGATGGCCCTGGTTGCAGCTTTGCTTCCTGCCCAGGTCTCTCTGAACACATTTTGCTTCATAATTTTCCACCCCTGGTGGATCAAGACTGTGACCATCACTGCTCCATGGGTGGTGATTACAAACCTTTCTGCTCTCGGCCTTTCTTTCCTTCTGACACATTTTTAAGTATTATTTTTATGCTTTTATAGTGCTATAGATAATAACCAAACCAGTTCCACACCTGCCTTCCATTGCAACCAAACTGTTCTAAAATAAACCCCACCTGTGGATTTGTATTTACAAACACTGCTCAGTGTCACTGCAGCCCCAAGTGATTTACAAGGACCTGAGTCAGGGACAGCTCATGCTCAGGTGTGTCCCTGCTGTTCCTCAGCAGCCACTCGAGTGCACACTGAGTTCTTGGTTTAACTGCCAAGTTAATACCAATGACTTGGCAGAATTAACTTCTGGTAACAGATTTCACACTCAAACTGCCTTTGCCACACCAAGAGAAATCACATTTTTAACAAAGCCAGAATTCAGTAACAATCCTGTTAACTCAGCAGAGATGTGCATTAATCCCTCAGGCCTCCTGAGCCTTCAGGAGTGCTGGGGAAAAGGGGCAGAGCCACTCCTGGATGAGTGAGAGCACCTCACTGCTGCTGCAGCTCCCAAGCTCCAGTTTGTGCAGTGACTTCAGCACTCAGTGCAGCTGCTTTTGCTTTCCAGCAGCAGTCCCTGCTGACTCTGAGCACTTGAATTAGTGTAAAACAGAGCTGGGAACTCGACTGGCAGCACCTGGAGAGCCAGGCCCTGCCCAGCCCTGTCCCCACACACCCAGAGAAGCCACCACACTCTCCTCTGACCTCCAGGTACTATTTGAGGTATAATGTAACAACTCCTTCTTAAGGAGAAAACCCTACACTGACCATTATTCCCAATGGGTTTTGTAGTTATACATTTAGCTGATTTAGTGGAGAAAAAAACCCAAAAGCACCCAAACTCTATTTAGCAACAGTTTTTACCAGCTTAAGCTTTCACTGGACCTGCATTTACACTACCACTCAGCTCACAAGACAGCATATGTTAGGCCAGAGAGGGAGAAAACCCTCCTGGGATTAAGGGATTTTTTTTCCATGCAGCCAACTTATTTTTTTTAAATATATTTTAGTCTTTTTTTTGTTGTTGCCATATAAAAACTATCTGAAAACTTTACCAGGACTGCACAAGTAACCACCAGGGCACGTTTTGTTCTACCTGTGCTGGAGAGAGTGAAAGCATGGCTAATGAATAGCTGCCCTGCCGGGCTCCGAGGGGCCGTGTGTCCTCAGGGGGCAGCAGCAGGCTCCTCCTCAGCCCCGGACAGGTGCATGAACAGCTCCCCCAGCTCTGTGACCTCGCTGTCGGCGCCGGGAGCGCTCCTGCTCTCCCTGTCCTCGATAAAGTCCCACAGGCGCACCGAGTTGAAGAACTGCAACAGAGAAAAAGCTGCCTGAGCACCAGCCAGGCAACACAGCGCTGGCCTGGGCAGGCATCTCCTCGCTAAAAACCAGCCACGAGCTGAGATCCCAAAGCTGGGTTTGAGCTCAGGGTGACAGCCAGGCTCTCGTGTCCCACAACGGACAGTGAGGGGACACAGCTGGGGCAGAGCCACCACCACTTCCTGAGGTTTTGCACCTTCCAGCTGCCCTTAGTGCCAGCACAGGAGAGCAGCTTTGAGTTCTGTGGGTGAAAGCTTTAAGGGCGGAAAGGTTTGGACTGGTTGAAAAAACAAAGCAATGACATTTTGCAGTTAAATGCGAGGCACCTGTCTCCAAGGACAAACCTTTGTCCAAGGAACAGGGAGGTGCTTTCTGCACTTGTCCTGCGTGGCAGGAAGCATTCCCAGCAGCACAGGGGCCCCTGCCAGGAGCTGTGGGTGACAGCAGGGACTCCTTACCCGCACAGTGCCCTCGGAGCTGAGCTGCTTCCTGGGCTTCTCAGGCTCAGCTCGGGTCCCGTCGGGGTAAGCGTGGAGGTACAGACACTTCCCTCCAAAGGGACACGTTCCTTTCCCTTGCTCGAAGTACTTGCAGGGCTTTTTCCTGAGTTAATTAGAAGAGAAAGGGTTATTGCCTTCAGACTGGAGGGGAAGGAGATGCAGTTCAGTCCCCACAGCCTCAGTGATGCTCTGGTAACACAGCCAGAGCTCTGGCCTCCCATTCCCGAGCTGAGAGCAGTGGAACTGTTCCATTTTCCTTCCCTGTCTGTTATCCTCAGTCACCAACAGCCTTCCAGGCAATTATGGCTGAGGGATCCACAGAAGCCACACGAAAACAGTTTTGGCAAGTGAGCTGAAATAGCTTCAACATTTCTGAGCACAGGGAGGCTGAATTTCTGAAATACCATTACCCAGCCACAGAGTGAAGCAGAAGTGTGACCAGAGAGGAGGAGCTCTCTGCAGAGTGGTCTGTAATTATATTAAGTTTAAAAATAAAGGCTCAGCAGTTGACTGAGTCTTAGAGCAGCTAAAGAACAACGTGAGGAATGTGGGTGGTTGCTGAACTTACCCCACTCCCTGCTTAAATGCTTCAATCAGCTCATTCTTCTTCTCCTGCTCTTCCACCCAGTACACGCTGGGGATGACAAACTCGGAGATCACCCGGCACTCGGGGCAGGACCTGCAGGAACAAGGCAAAACAGAGATGCTCTGGTACCTCCACAAATCTGCCACAGGCAGTGAGGATCCTCCCCAGGGAAAGGGGATCTTTGTCACCTCCTCCCATATTGGCACAGCACTTTGTGTGCATTTGTTGGGAGTTCCAGTTGGAATAACCCAATTCAGGGCACCCAAGGCTTGTGTTTGTTTCTGGACTTGAGCAAAAGCAGCAGGGATTTCTTCAATGTACAGAAACAAACTGTTCTGTGAGTGCAGCAGGAAGCCAAAAACAAAAATTAAGGTGTCTGAGCCTTTTGAAATGCCAGGAGCTGATGGTCACGTCAATGAAATTTGGACTTAAAGTTATTTCCCACCTTCAGCATGTTTGTAACTTGAGAGATTTTCAAAGAAGGAAACTTCCCTAATTGGATGTTTTAAATTCTCTCATCTGAGGGGGAATATGCTTGGAACACATTTTTTGTAGAGCTAGAAGATAAAGGAATTTGCTTTTGACAGATAGAAGTGTGGTTTGTGGGACATTTACCTGGAGCAACCTGTAATTTAGGGAAAAATGCTGTAATTAAGAACATACATAGGAAAAAATGGGGTTCTTGGTTTTGCACACAGGTCAATGCAAGGGGCAGACCTGTGCAAGGTGCCAGTTGTTCCAGAGTCTGCTCTGCCCTCTGACTACACAATCAGAGAGGGCTGAGCTGCCACTGGCCAAACCTCCCATGCAGGGCCACGGAATTAAAGGAACTGGCACCAAAGGACACCCAGTGCATCCTGCTGCTTGTGCAGGCAGCTCTCTCAGCCAAGTCCTGGGCCTGGCCAGCACCTGGAGCAGGCTTTGCTGAGCTCTGTCCCATCTGCAGCTGCAGGCTCCCCTGTGAGCAGGTGCAGCCCCTGTCAGGCCCCAGCACTCACTTGATGATTTGGTTCTCAAACTGCTTGGCACACCTCCACTGGCGGATGCAGGACAGGCAGTACGTGTGGGTGCAGTTGGACAGGATCCCAAACCTCCTCTCTGAGGCTGAGGGCTTCTCATACACCACCTCCATGCAGATGCTGCACACCTTGTCCTGGCTGGCCTGGATGGCAAAGGCCCTCTCCATGTCGTGCTCAAACGTTGCCATGCACATCTGTCAGGGGAGAGAGTCACCGTGAGTGCCAGCCTGTCAAAACAAATTCCCTCTGGGAAGGATCTACTGCAGGGAAATTGTGCAACACTCACTGAGGGCATCACTCCTACCTGTCACTGTCAGAGTTTAATTTAAAGAACGTTAAATTCAATCACGTATTTCAGCCTTCAGTGTTCTCTCAGCTGTCAGAAATAAAGATGCCAGGGTGCTTCATTCACCCCTTTCTGCATCTCTGTCAGAGAACAGGGATTGAATTATTTGATGCTTCAAACATCCCAAAAAACATCTCACTGAATAGGTGCCACACTCAAGGTGTTCCTGTGATAATTAAGGCCACGTTCATTCACCAGATGATAGCTTTTACCCAGTTAAGGAATTAGTGTCTTATTTCAGGCTTTCCTAAAGCACTTCTCATCCCAGCAGTGACAATCCACAACTCCCACAGCACTGCAAGGTGAGCTGGTGACTCAGTCAGAGACCTCCCAAAGGCATTCTCCTGTTGTGGGAGAAGGCTGCAGGCCAGTCTCTGATGATGATGAAATGGGAAAAACCACAAGCTGCTACCTGCAGCATCACTGCCAATTCAGCTCCAGAGGCTTGAGCTGACCACTCTTAGCACCATTTTCTAGACAAGCAGTACAACAGCAGCTCTTTGCAAGGAGCTCTTCTGCAAAGCCCATCTTCAGAGCAGCCAGCCCCAGCCATGCCCTGAGCAGAGCAGCTCTCCCAGCCCCCTTTACCATCTCGTGGGCCTTCCTCTGCTCCTGGTCGAAGGGGTGCAGCACCTGGAGGCCGCAGATCTCGCAGAGCTGCCCGTGCAGGTAGAGGCAGCGCTCCCCGAAGTGGCAGGTGCCTGCAGCAGCGTAGGGACACAGCTGCTCTGCGGCCCCGGGGCAGCCACCAGCCGCTGGCTCCTCCAGCCCGCTGCAGATGGCCTCCAGGTACGAGTGGGGCTTGGCCTCCTCGCTGTCCCCAGGGTCACTGCAGCACACCACGGCCCCGGAGGCACTGGGGGCGCTGGGCCGCTGCTTCTCCTCGCTGGAGCCGCACAGATCTGGAGGGACAAGCACAGGGCACTGCACTCAACCCCCACCAGATCCTTTCTCTCCAAATTCCAATTTTTCTTCCCAATGGAATCTCATCTCTGAGCCCTTTGTGCTCATGAATCACAGGGATTTTCCCAAGCTGCCTACTGAAGAGTTCAACTGTAGTGTTTATTCAGGTGCTTTCTGGTCACAAATAGACTAAAAAAATCACAGAATCATTAAGGCTGGAAAAGACCTTCAGGATCATCGAGTTTGATGAACCCCCCCTTTGTCACCCAGCCCAGAGCATTGAGTGCCACATCCAGCCCTTGGTAAACCTCCAGGGATAAGGACTCCATTCCAGTGCCTGACCATCCTTTTCATGAAAAAACCTCTTCCTGATGTCCACCCCAAAGCTCCCCAGGCTTGAAGTTAGTTCCTCTTGTCCTGTTGCTGTCTGGGAACAGAGACTGACATTCCCCCACTCCATCCTCCTGTCAGGGTGGACAAAACACTTCCCTCTCATCCCTCAGGCAGCAGAATGGAAGCAGACACTTCACAGAGCCATGGAAAAGGATGACAGGCAGGAAGGAGGCTCCAAGATGGAGTTCTGGCTGGCCTTGAAACTCGGACAATCACAGGAGACACCACCTCCCTCCCTCCCCGCAGCCCCGGGGAGAGCAGAGCAGCCTCCCACTCACTTCTGTCCCGGAGCACCAGCGTCCTCTTCTCCCTCCTGCTGCGCGGGGCGGCGGGGCCGTGCTCGGGAGGCGCCCGGGGGCTGCCCGGGGCCGCGGGGGGCGGCGGGGCCGCGGCTCCGCCCGCCGCCGGGAGCCTCACGTGGTCATACCTGCGGCAGGAAAACCGGGATCAGGGCACCGAGACACCCAACCCGACAGCTGCTCTGGGCAAGGAGAGGATCCCAAACATCCGGCGGGACCGTGGAGACACCCCAGTAAAACGCGGGAGACGCTCCAGCAGGCAAGGCAGGGAACTCTGAGGTGAACTCCAGGCTCCTCAGCCAGCAGAGAATTCCTCCAGAAGGGATCCAGGGGCTGCTCTTTGGCACATCCCTAATGGATCCATGCCCGGTATCCCCTAGTGCATTCCTCTGGGAGTTTAACCCTGGAGACTGCAGGGAAAGCTGTGGAACTGCTCAGCCTCTCCATGGCCTTTCCATGAGCACCTGCAGCTCTGACTGCAAGAACTGGATGGAAAACACACGTGAAACCCAAAACTCAATTTCGACAGAGCAAACTAACCCCTGAAACTGAGCCACAGCAAAACTCCACTACTGGAGGAGAAAGCTGCTTTTGGCTCTGGCAAAACTCGCATTCAAAGAGTGATTTCATTCCCCGGGTGCTCTCTGCTCGCTCTGTGCCTGCCCTGGGTTGAAGCTGACAGGAGAGGAGCCCTCCCAGTGCCCAGGGAGCGGGGCTTACCTGCAGCGGGAGCCGTAGGCACATTGCCCCTTCTGGTAGTACTTGCAGATGGTGGAGGATTTGCTGGTGGCCAAATCATGGGAGAACAGGCACTTGCTTCCCTCCCGACACACGCCCTGCAAGTAGTACCTGTGGAGAGGAGCGGGTCAGAGCCGGCACTGCCAGCAGCAGGAACGGTTTGTTTTGTTTTCACAAATCCGAATCCCCGAGGCTGGAAAAGCCCTCCCAGCCCCATCGAGCCCAAGCTGTGCCCGATGCCCACGCTGCCCCCAGGACAGAGCACTCCATGGTCACCTCCAGGGATGGGGACTCCGAACGTCCCCGGGCAGCCCCGGCCATTATCCATCCGAGCACCCTTTCAGTGAACAAAACTTCCATAAGCAGCCTTGGAGGAGCCTTTCCAGGCTGACCTCGCTTGTTTCCCGGCCGGGACCCCGGGGGAGAGCGCGGGGCTGGGGCAGCGCAGGGAAGGGGACAAGGGTGGCTCTGGGGGCATCCACGACCTGCGGCTCGGCGCGGGCCGGCCCCGGACGGAGCGTGGGGGAGTGGGAGCGGCGCCAGGGGGCTGTGAGGGCGCGGGGCAGGGCTGGGGGTGTGTGAGGGCTGAGAGAGCTCCGGGCCCGGCCGGGCCGCGCTCACCTGCACGTCACCTGCTTCGTGCTCATCGTGCCGCCGCACTGCCGGGCCCGGCCGGCTCCTCGCGCAGCGCACGGAGGTTCCGCGGCGCGGGGGGCGTGGCCGCGGCCCCGCCCCGCGGGCGCGTTTCCGGCCGGCCGGTTTTTGCCGGCGCGCCGGGGCCATGGCGCTGCTGCGCGTGCGCCACTGCCGCGCTCTGCTGTACTGCCGGCGCGTGCCGCCGCGCTGCCCCGCGTGCGGCGGGGACCTGCGCTGCGCCGGGCTGGCCGCCGCGCCTGTGCGCCTGCGCAGCCCCTTCCGGCACGGCCACGGGCAGCCCCGCGCCTTCCTCATCAGGCCCAGCAGCGGCACCTTCCTGGAGTAACCGCCAGGGGGCGCTGCGGGAGCGGGGGAGGGCGAGAGGGGAAATGGGAGGAGAAAGAGGAGGGAAGGGGGAGGGGAAAGGGAAGGGAAATAAGGAATGGAAATAGGAGAGGAAAGGGGAGGGAATAGGGAAGGGAAAGGGGAGGGGAAAGGGGAGGGATAGGGAATGGAAAGGGCAGAGGAAAGCGGAGAGTATAGGGAATGGGGAGGGGAAAGGGGAAGGAAATAGGGAATGGAAATGGCGGGAATGGGGAATGGGAGGGGAAAGGGAAGGGGGCGGGCAGTGAGAGGGAATTAGGAGGGAAAAGGGCAGGAGAGGGGAATGAATGGGAGAGGAAATGGAATGGGGAAGGAGAGGGCAGGTAAAGTGAAGCGGAAAGAGAAAGGGGAAGGAAATGAAATGGGAAGACAAGATAGAGGGAAGGACAGGGGAAGGGGAAAAGGGAAGGAAATGGGAAGACAAGAAGGAAGGACAGGGAATGGGAAGGGGGAAGGACAGGACAGGGCTCACAGCCGCTCTGGGAATGCAGTCACCCTTCTGCGGTGTCCGGGGGCTCTGCCTGTGCCGGGCTGGACGGGGACACTCGCGTCCCTCAGCAGCCCCTCTGCTCCTCTTCCAGCGGCTACGACGGGCACAGCGACCTCCACGTGGGCATCACCAATTCCCAGGGTAACCAGCCCCGTGTCCTCTCGAGCCACCCCAACTGCCCTGGGAATTCCAGCTGGGGTTATCCCGGGATGGGGTCATTGGGAATGGTCTCACCTTGCAGCAGAGCTCCAGAGCAAATCCATTGCCCTGAGTGGATTAAACAGGCATTGAGTGGAATAAACAGGTGCCTTCCACCCTTGGAATGAAACGCTAGGCTTGCTTTAAAGGAATTACAGTTTAATTGAGTTTAACATGGTTTTTGCTAATTCTAAAAACATTTTTAAAAGCCACATTAAAAATCCTATTGGGTTCTGCCTAGAGTAGGCCTACCCTGCAAAACATAATTTCAGATGTCTATTTAATCAAAGCCAGGTTAAAAATGAAGCCTGATTGTCCTTAAGTTGCTCTGATTATTAAAAGAGCCAAACTTTTTTTCCAAGCACGCTGTGAAAACGAGACCGGGTTTTTTTCTGGAAGCCAGCCCTGCATTTCCTACTGGGCTGATGGGAAGCTGAATCAGAAAAAAGCCCCACAAGGGCTCAGTGTGTGTTCCCCAGCAGCCCACTGCTGTGTTTGCAGGCGTGGTGTACAACTACGACCAGGAGGGTGTGCACAGGGCTGGCAGTGGCTGGGAGCAGTGCATCAGCATCCCCCTGGTGCAGCCGGACATGTGGGAGCTCCTGCAGCACTGGGACAAGCTCCTGGAGGAATTCTCCTTGGAAGAGGCCTGGCTCCCTCACAGGTGTGTAGGGGGTGTTTGGGATGAGGGTTGGGGCTCATTCAGAGCCTGGTGTCCTTGGGGACACACGTTCCTGGCTGCCCAGCCTGGATCACTCTCAGCCTGGCCTGGCTGGACAGAATGTTCTGAATTTTAAGTAAAACCCAGCTGCTGGAAGGTAAAGGCTCTAAAGCAAGAAGTGGCTTTAGGGAATTTTGCATTAAAGCTTCAATTCAATGAAACATTACCTGCATGCTGCTGAGTATGAAAGTCCAGGCACAATTCCACAACTATTTTTCTAGGTTTCAGCAGTTTGAGGTGTATTTGCATTTAAAGGCTGAGCAGGATTCTTGCCCAGCTGTTGTTTTTGATATCAGTGGTGAGAAATGGAAACCAGACTGATTTCCAGCTCTTGTGGTGACAGAGCAGCTCTCCAGGAAAAGTCCTGGGATTGTCCCTCAGTGAGAGCAGCTGTAAGAGAGTCTGGGTGTCACTGGATGAATATAACCATAATATAAAAGAAAAAAAGCCATTAAATCTAAAGCATTTTTTAGCAATTCTCTATGTGCCAACTACAAAATTTCAGAGATCAAATATTACCCCCCTAAATGAGATGGAAAATTTGATTTAGAACAGAATTTTTAGATGTTTATAGAGCTGATAAAGCCAACAGAATTTGTGTCGCTTTTACAGTTCCAGGTAATATTAAAACTGCCTTGATGTAAAAAAATCACTGGCAGAAGGTCAGAGATGTGTGCATCCCTTCTCCAGGCCTTTCCCTGGTTTCCATGGGCCACCTCCTGACACAGTGACCTTTTTCCACAAACACACCAGTGACCACTGAACTTAAAACAACTCTTCATTAAATCCTCTGCTTATTTTTCCAGTGCACAGGAACTGCACCAAACTAATCCTGTAACTCCTTTGGGTTCAGGCCAAGCCTAATTCTGGTTTTCTTGATAGCTTTTCACTTACTGAAGGGTAGTAGAGAACATGACTGATAGAAGGATTTTAAATGAACTCCCACACACCCGTGGTGGCACACAATTAACTCTGGGGCTGCAGGAAAGAGCTGGTAACAATAGCTGGAAGAGCAAAGGTTAACAAGGTAAAAGCCAAATAAGAAAATAAGAACTCATTTTTGTCAAATCTTTCAGCCCTCTCATTTTATGCTGAGAGTTCAGGCTGGGAAGCAGCACTTGTGATGAATATATTGAACCACTAGGACCCAGGGAAAGTTCCAAGAGAGGCTTCCTTGAGTAAACATTCCCCAAGAGTGGTGCTGAGTGGGAGTGCCCTGCTGGAGGTGTTTGGGGCAGTAGGGGTGCCCTGCTCAGGAGGTGTTTGGGGCAGGGGGGTGCCCTGCTCAGGAGGTGTTTGGGGCAGTAGGGGTGCCTTGCTCAGGAGGTGTTTGGGGCAGGGGGGTGCCCTACTCAGGAGGTGTTTGGGGCACTAGGAGTGCCCTGCTGAGGTGTTTGTCTCCCCAGGTACGAGGAGCAGCAGCACAACTGCTTCACCTTCGCCCTGGCCTTTGTGAACCGCATGCGGCAGGGCCGGGGCCGGGAGCCCCTGAGCAAGGCCCAGTTCACCGAGAGCTTCCTGCTGCCCCACACCAGGGAGGCCTCCAGGTACCTCACCCTGCACCAGCAGCTGGCTCACACAGATGTCTACATCGTGCCCTTGGCTGAGCAGGAGCAGGACAGCGTGGCAGCAAACCAGAGCTTACTGGAGTAGCAGTGGGAAAGGAAGGTTTGAGGCTCCACAGCTCAGGGTTTAGGGTTTAATGTAGGTAAAAACACCATTAACTTCACCCTGCACCTCTGGGAGGGATGAGGATACTGAGATTGTGCATTCCAGTGAAGTAACACACACACAATGTACACACGGCCTACAATTGCCATGGGAACTGTTCCTGTGCAAAAACGTTTTCTGATTTAGCATTCCCTGTGTGCTCTGTTCTGCAAAGACACTTCACCCCAGAAATCAGAACTGCTGTGGAATTCAGGGCTTTACAAATGGACTGTGGGAACTTCAGCTGTAGCAAACCAAAATGGCCTTTTCCTGTCACATTTGTTTACTGAGTGAAGAAAAGGGAACACTGCTTGTGTGCTGCTGAAATCCCAAATCCCTGTCTGTTCATTTCCTTTCCTTTAATTATTAATAAATATACCAATAAATAAATCCAGACTCTTTGCCCATCAAGATTGCTTGTTCCATTTTAAACTGCATGGTAAAGGAAAGAAGCAAAGGTGGAATTCAGATTCTTGAATGTAAAGCTGCAAATCCTAATGGAAGAAACACATCTCACCTAGATGGGGAAAGGTGCCCAGACCCCAGAATAAATTTAAATTCTGGGAAGAGTTCTTCAATTCTGAGCTGTGACTGTAAAAATAAGTTCCAGGGTCCCAACTACAACAACCCAACCTCTTCTCAAATCCAAATCTCAATTCACCAACACTGTGAAGTCAGGTTTGTGCTGCCACAGTATCAGAAATACCATTCCTAATGAGTGCAGTGTGGCCACCACTCAAACATGCATCTTTTTCTCTTTTATTTTATATTTTGAGTTGGGACACAGCTTTAATTTTTTCCCTTTCATTTGTTCAGTTACATTTTCTTCAGTAAACATGGTATACCTCATTTTAAACAGCATTTATATACACTCACCAAATGAGTATGTTGGTAGAAAATGTTCTGAGGCAACAATTCATCACAGGATCAGGTACAAAGCAAGAAGTGGTTTTTAAAAACTGAGGTTTTTCTTGTGCAGTCAGTTAAAACTCATCCTGCTCACTGCGCTCACGGGAGGAAACCCAACGAGTCACGATCAGCTCCTGAAATAAACCCAACAATTCTTATGGAAAACACCCCAAAGCTACAGGAAATCAGTGAGGGATGGGGACTAGGTCTGTAACATTGGTGTGTATTATGTGACCACTGAGATATTTTACTAGATGACTGTTCCTGAAGTGAGCTGAACTCTCACACACTTTGCCCCTTTTATTTCTGAACTTACCTTAGCCCTGCCATCTCCAATTTTTTTAGAAATCTCTATTTGCCCATGCAAATACTTACATGCACAGCATCAGCAACATTCACATTTAGATTAGAAGATTTTAAGTCTATAGAGATCCTGCAATGCACTTTTCATGACTTGGGGCATGAAGGAATTAAATTTGATTGCAGGCATGTGTGCAAAACCCCAATCAAGCCAAAGAACAAGGCACAGTTCTCCCAAGGAGCTGCAAAAAAGCAGGAACCACTCACCTGAACTTTGATTCTCTTCATGCACTCTGGGGTTGACATCTCCTCTGCAGTCATGTCAGAAGGTCTGATCAAATAGCACAGCATGAGCTCCTGGGGGCAGCCAGGAAACACAGGAATTTCAGTGCATTGTGGAAGCACCATGAAGCTCACACAGAAAATCTCAGGGAAATTTCAGTCCCACTGCTCAAAAGAAAATCCTGGGAGATGGAAAGGGCTTTAAAAACAGAAGTGGCAATCAGGAAACAAGTGTCCCTTGGGTCTTCTTGTGCTTCCTCACACAACTGTTAACATTCCTACATGTGGCAGAACTTTAAAAATTATTATTTAATAATAATTCTTCCAGGATTCATCTGGATATTAACAAAGGAAACGTTTCTCCCTACTGGCAGCTCAACATATTGTTCAGCAGGAAGATTCTCTCCCCAGCCTCACTCCAAGTCCTGCCCTTTGGAGCCAAACTTTATCATTCCAAAGCTGTTTTTACCCCAGAACTTGTACCTTAGAAGCATTTGCAGTTGTTCTGTTCAGCCCAGAAAGGGACATCCAGCTGAGGGGTCTGCGAAGGGGACCTTCAAAATTATCATCCACCAGCTCAGCAATGACAGAGTAACTGGAAAACACAGCAGGCAGGACAAGTCACAGAAAGGGAATTGCCATTTTCTGAAGACAACTCAAGAACTAGAGGCTAAAAACTGCCATTAAACAATCTGCCAGCTTGCAGGTTGCAAGCTGTGAAATTGAGTCTTTTTTCTATAAGGAAAAGAGGAGAAATACTGAAGTTGTGGATGTGCCCAATGGCACCTTCCCTCCCCACCCTTCTGCTGTTTGCTCTTTGTTAATGCCAAGCTGACATTTATAATAAATTAATAATCTAGGAGTACAACCTGACTAGACAACAAATAAAGACAATTATCATCCCTTGAAAGTTCTCCCAAATTACAGAAATTACCCAGACCACATTTTTTCTAAGTCAGTATTAAAAAATCCAATTACTTTCCTGAGTGCACCATCATATGAGTACTAAATCCACTGCAACTTGTAATTTTTAATGCCTGTTCTTTAAAATCAAAGAGATGGTGCCATTTAGCTCTTCTGCTGAAAGGATTTTCACATTCCCAGCTGGCAAAGGAATGAGCCAGAAACACGAGTGTCAAACCTGGCATGGTAGAAGGGGGGCCCTTTTCGATACAGCACTGAAATGACAGAGAAACATCTCAGTTAGATCAGGGTTTCCAGGAGTTTAATACCAGGGCCCAGCAATATTGTCAAATGTTTGGTAAATTTTAATTACACAAGACAAAGCTTCAACTCTTCTGAATTCTGCTCAGAATGAGGTTGTCCCAGCAAGTGGAGAGAGGCAAGAGCAGCAGGGGGGCTCAGGGCAGGTCAAAGGTAAGGGAGAAGAAGCAGAGGAATTCGCAATTATTGTAGGAAAGAGGTGAGGGTGGAATTTTTTGGCAGGGATGATGAATTCAGCCAGAGCTACACACTGACCTAAAGGACTTGCTCAGCACAACCCCCAGACTGTGTCACCACTTCAGCAGCATTAAAACAGCTGCTGGGTAGCACACAGCCAAAAATACCTCACTTAATGCACATTCTTCTGTAATAACAGGCATTACTGCACTGCTTATGTTGACATGAGCTAAATGGAGCTCTTGAATTCCTTACCAAGGACACCACTAATTACTTCTGTAATATTAAACCCCCAACTAATAATGAAAAAAGCCAAGTCCACTCTCTATCTCCCCCAAAAGCCCCACACAAAGAACCAGTCTAAGCAGTAAGTTCAGCAGAAGTCCAGCTCCTCTCAGATGGGATGAATGAGGTGCATGAACTTGAATGTGAATTGAACAGGATTCAAACCTGTTACTCTAGAGACACTGCAGGAGATGTGTTTAGAAGGGGACAGAGAAAGTTGGGAAGTGAATTTCAGTGCAATCCTGTCGGAATTATGAACCTCATGAAACACACCAGACCTTCCAAGCTGTCTCTTCACCTACTGGATATGGGATGTTCCTTTCCACTCACATCCCAACATCACTGCTAACCCCAAATACCCTTTGCCAACTCCAAGCAGCAAAGGCTGCTCCAGTCCTGCAGCTCCTCACTGAATTCCTCTCTGGGCCTGGAGCTCTGCCTTGCCTGGAGGAGAGGTGAGCAGGAAATGATCCCATTTTTGGGGAGGTACTCACAGAGATCTGTGCCATACTTCAGCCCCACCTTGGGTACCCAGCCCTTGCCCCTGAAGTAGTGGTAGGCCATGTAGGTGGTTTTGAAATCAGGCTTCACCTCACTGAACACTTCCCACAGCTTCACAATGCTCAGGGGCTCCTGCAAACCACACAGCAAGGTCAGTGCACTGATAGAAACCAGCCATGCTCTGCTGCACAGCCAAATATCAAATGTCACACCAGCCAAAATACCAAACGGCACAGGCTGCTGCACAGAGCACCAACCACAGACACTAAAACACAGAACCCCTCCATTCAAGACAGAAACCTGGTGCTCCACTGAGTGGGCTTTTTAGGCAGTTCTCAGTCAGCCCCATAACACCCCAGTTAAAGGAAAGGCTGACAAATCTTAAACTAAAAGCACAGGTTTGAACCATTATGGCATTACATGAATAGAATTAATAGATGTATTACATGCTAGAATTAATGTTTAAAACTCCAAGGAATTTTGCCATCTCAGGTGTGATTATTCACCATATTATTTCTACTACATTTCTTGCCTAAGTTACAACAAAAATCCTTTCTCTGCAGACAGACAATGCTTAAAGCTTTCAGACCTGTATTTCCTAAACAGAAATACCATTACTTGTAAGAAAATCTTCCCAATTCCTCTGTTTGGTATTTCCTCCTCCAGAATTAACAGCACAAATCACTGCCATACAGGTAAAGATTCAGACCAAACCATATCCAGAGAAAAAGCATCCCCAATAATCCAAAATTAATCTCTTACCTCACCGTAATAAATACTTAAACATCCCAGAGCATACACCAAGAAAAAAGCCTGAAAAAACAAACAGTCAGTTTAACTGATAGCTACATTCCTCCTGCAGTTTACACACAAAGCCTGGCAAGAATAAAGGCTTCATTAATTAATTTTCTACAATGTCATCCCTGCTGAAGGCACGGTGTTCAAACTAATACAGAAGTATATTTAGAAGCAGCAGAACTCAATCAGGACTCATATAAATGTTTTACTCCTGATATTTCTATATTTAAGTCCTGTCACTGGTCTCTGTGTCAGTGGAATTACTCACCTAAAGCAAATAGGATTGGACCCTACTTTTTAACCATCTCATGTAATTATCACAGCTTATTAAAGCTAAATTTAATGACTAAGACAATCCAGGTACTTAGGAGATACAGTAGGACCCGGTATTTTAGAAACATGCTTTAAGTGACACTGTAACAGATTAAAGTTTACTTTTTCAGATGAAAAGCAAATTAACTTGCACTGTGCTTCACACCTACCTCTTCCAAGCTGAGTTGTAAGTACTCAAAAATCCTAAAAGGGTTTTTTCTGCATACTAATACTTCCTTCTTGACAGGCTACAAGGAAAAAGTGACTACTATTAAAACGTTGAAGTGGAAAGAATACTGAATTCTGAAAGTAGCTTTTTCTAAAAGGCTAGGATATTTTTCTTACATTCTCTTGTGCATGAGTGGAATCATCTTCAGGACAGGAGCTTCCTTCTTCCTCCTCTTGCACCAGCACATACTCTGGAGCACATTCCCTTGAATCCATCCCCTCCCAAGCCCTCTGCTCAGGGCTCTGCTTCATCTCACAGCCAGAGAGCACAGGAGGGTCTCTGTGGGAGGAGCCTTCAGCCATTTCCCTGGGATCCCCCTGTTCCTGCTGCCCGGGATCCCCCTGTTCCTGCTCCCTGGAGCCACTGCCAGGACCCACGGCTGCATCTCCTCCCTCCTCAGAGCCCCCGTTCTGACCCTCAGGGCTTTGGGCAGATTTCCTGCTCAGTTCTGCATTTCCTGGCTTTGGGTCCCCTCTGGTGCAGCTGTCCCCAGTTTGTTCAGCCCCATCCTCTCTGGAGAAGGGCAGCCCCAGGGGTTTGGTGTAATTCTGCAGGATTTTGGTGATGGAGCAGTCGTCGAGGCCCTGCTCCTGCAGGACACTTTTAGCCCACTGCACACGGCGCTGGTACCTGGGGAACACAAGAAATGAGCGATTCCAGGGATTCCATCCTTTAATTAACACTTTGAAACCCCAGAAGGTTTGGTACAGTTCACAAACATCCCCCAGCAGCTGCTGGGCACAAACGTGATCGATGCAACGGGGCTCCAGCTTTTTAGGGAGTCTCATGAACATCAGGACTCTGCAGCCTCCTGTGCCTTTGTTTGGCCTTTTCGATTTCTCAGGCAGCAAACAGCATTGCTGAACCCTGCCCAAGCTGCTGTGCAGGTTCAAGGAGCAGGAACCTCAGCAGGCACAAAGTCCCTTCTCCCATGAAAGCCTTAAGCCTGAATTCCTCACAAAACCACGCTGGAATTGCAGGATTAAAACATGGAACAAGAGCCCTCTCATTTCAGCTTTTACACAGCCAAGGAAACAGCAATGGCACAGCAGAAACACCAGAGGAAAAATCTCCAGCAGAAACCAAAGCCCTCAGTTATATCCCTGAGAAATGACAACAATCCCATCACTGAGATACTGACAACTCTCAGCTACTATTTCTAATATTTTTCAATTATGACAGAGTTTTCAGTGCCTTTTCAGTTCCTTCCCTTGGAAAGTAACATCAATACCCAGTTGAAACATGACTTCACTTTGTGAAAGTGCAAATATTGTACAGCATTTTTTATTTCCCTGAACAAAATCCTCAGGCAGCAATTTCAGCCCAGGTAACAAAGACAATTAAATGCAAATTCCATGTGTCAACACAAATACAAGTCCCTCTGCAGGCCCCTGATAAAGCTGGATAATTCAGTGCTGTACTCTTTGTTATACAAAGACACTCCTCTCTGTCCTATTATTTAATTACCATTTAATTTGCACTTGCAGATCTCTAGTGAGGCAGAGCATTTTGTGCACCAATAAAATCACACTTTTATTGATGCTCAGCATCTGCAAGCAGTAGTAACTGCAGTAGCATTAGCAATAATATGGTTACTGTTATTCTTACCTAGAATTGAGGGCTGCAGGAGCATATTTTTCAAATTTAAGTGGATTTTTAAAATTATCATAAGATTAAAACCAACTGAGTAACTCACTTGCACATGCTTAATAGTTTATAAACTGTTTAAGCACAAAAAAAAATGTGGTCCATGTACTCTGTTTTGCTAAGTGTATAAACTATCAAGGTTAACTTAAAATTGTAATTATACTTAGCAATGATACTTTTAAAAAAGTGAAATATCAATGTCTTGTAAAAGGTCAAGAGCTGCTTCAGCTACACCATAAAAATCCCATATGGAAATGGAGAGATATTTTAAAAAGCCTGCCCCAGAAACTTATTTTCCTCACCTGAAGAATGTTTATTATGTAATTGTTATTAATTAATTACCCATTCTATGCATGCACTCAGCCTTGGTTTCTATTCAGCAATCAACACCTACAAGCTTACATGAAAAACCACCCTGAGTATCATCCCCTACCCAGTTTCTACTTCTTCTAAAGTGATTTTTAAATGAAATATATATAATAAATAAGATATCTATATAATATATATTATAAATGAGAAGAAATAGAAGCAAGTCACCCTCATTATTTGTACAGCCAATAACCTGAAACCCAGTATTAGAAATAGAAACCAGAATAATCTGTTTCCTAAAAAAAACACGAAAAAGGCAAATTAACTTACTTTTGTGATGTAATTATGGGCATGTTTGTGTTAATACCTGTGTAGAGAAAAATCAGACATTGTTTCATCAATATAAAGATGGTTTTGTGTGATTTTGATCACTGGGGTGATTTGCAGCCTTGGAATTGTCCCCATTTTGAGTCCTCAAAGCCATTTTGGTCCCACTTTTCAAGCAGGGACACAGCAGAACCAGGAAAGGTACAAATGTAGCAGCCTGCATAGAGAATTTTCTCCAGATAATTATGGAGGGACAGGATAAAGCCCAGTCATGGCCACTAGGACTTCACTGTCATGGGAGAGATGAGTAAAAAATGAAATTTTATATAAACAGCCAAGAGCAGACTGAAAACTTCATCAATACTTCCTTCATCATTTCAGAGACACCAAAATCTGCAGATTAAACCCCAGGAAAATAAGGGGGGAAAAAAGCCCCAGGATGATCCCTTTACTTCAGTCTTCCCAGCAACAAGTCAGTGAAGGTCTGGGAGAATGCACTAGGGATTATCCACATGGATTTCATATTGTTGGATTTTTCCTAGGCACGAGAGAAGGGGAGAGAAACACAACCTTCACCTGATCCAATCCAGCAGATTGTCCTTCTGCAGGTCATTTATAAAAATATAAAGATACACCTTCAGTGAGTGAGGAAAGGTGAGAGGAGCTACCAGGGCAGTGCTGAGGTACAGAGCCCCCATTTACCTCTCCACTTGGCCACCAGCAGAGGATCTGAAATGCTGAACACTGGCCTGCTCCTGGACAGGATCCCTTTTCCAAAATAGCCCTGCAAAGGACAGGAAAAACCCCAAATTATCTCATGGCACAGCAATTTACTTCTTTCCCAGTTATAAAATGTGGAATGGTGAGATCAGCTGGAACAAAGAGCTGAACTCCTGTAGCATTTCAGCTCTGCCTAAGCTTGTTTAGCTGCTGGTGACTGGTTCAGTATTAAACACCTGATTTAACCAAGTGTTTAAATCCCATTTAGCCTGGAGAGTGTTTGGTCTTCTTCCTGAATTCTAAATATTTGTCAGCCAACATCTCCCAGCAAATGTCTGAAAATAACACCTGAAATCAAAGAGATACCACTGCATTGGAATGCTCCTGAAATGGTACTCAGACACAAATAACTTAACACTTAACTTGTTAACTTAACACAAAAACTTGACTCTTAACACAAAAAACTTAGCTCGTTTTACACAGAAATAAATCACTCTGAAATGAAAAAAATAATACAAGCATTTATAGAACATTAATATTTCAACTCCCTGAGCTCTAAAAACAAGAAAATGCTTTGAAATGTTGCATGAAATGTTGAAAGGAGACATAAACATGAAGGTTTTCCAGCTGTTCCTTAGCTCACAATGTCACTTCATTCCAAAATTCATTTGCTTGGATAAGAAAGACTTTTCACATTTGATACAGAATATAGTTTTTTGTACTGATTTCAGGAGAGAAGGGAAATATGGAGAATCACAGGAGACTGGAGGGGCAGGAATGCATAAAGGCAGCAGATTTGAACCAGCATTATGTTTTACCTGCATTTAAAACACAACAAATATCGTGCAAACAGGGTGCAGCACCTTGTTGTAGAGCTGTTCAATATCCTCGGGGTTCCTCACAATCACATTGTTGTTAATGATCTCAGCCTGGCACAGTCTGAAATCCTTC
Organism: Sturnus vulgaris; assembly: GCF_052056855.1. Classification (NCBI taxonomy): domain Eukaryota; kingdom Metazoa; phylum Chordata; class Aves; order Passeriformes; family Sturnidae; genus Sturnus; species Sturnus vulgaris. The sequence continues at coordinate 18,744,711 of NC_142253.1, read as the reverse complement.
CCCCCCACATCCACGGGAAAGGGAGCCTCATATGACTCAAAAACTCTTCTTTTCCTTCTTGGGGGGTGAAAAACTGCTTCTGCCATTTCTTAATCTGTCCTCCTAAAAAGTGGAAAGAAAAGATTTAACACCCTGGAATTAAGGTGCACCCATTTTCTGTGTTTCAGCAAGACCCCCTTCTACAATAGCAAATTCTCCGTGGATCCTGCAGGGTGACACAGGTTTAATTCTGCAACTCTTAAACCAAACAAACAAACACAGGCTGGCGTGTGCTGGAGATCTCTGATCTGGCTCTGGGGCATCCAGGGATGCTCCACAGCCTGGGGTTTATAAAGAAAACTCCAGTAATAAAGGAGTAAAACACAGGAATAAAACAGAGGAATGAGCACAAAAGCAGGAACCATCCAAGTGCGTAAATATGAACCAGTTCTGAGCAGCGTGAGCTGCAGGAGCGCTCGGACAGCGCTCTCAGAGCAGGCTGGGATTGCTGGGCCGTGTGGGCAGGCCCGGGGCTGCCTGGGAGCTCCCGTGGGTCCCTCCCGGCTCGGATACTCCGGGATATTCCCAGATTTCTGTGCCTGGCACCCACGGAACACATCCTGGAACGGCCGTGCCTGGCAGCATTCCCTGCCTTACACTGAGATCCCCTCAGGGCTGCACCAGGATCCCCTCAGGGCAGCACCGGGATCCCCTCAGGGCTGCACCGGGATCCCCTCAGGGCAGCACCGGGATCCTTTCAGGGCTGCACCGGGATCCCCTCAGGGCTGCACCGGGATCCCCTCAGGGCAGCACCGGGATCCTTTCAGGGCTGCACCGGGATCTCCTCAGGGATAGCCAGGCTCTGCTGCGAGACCCGGTCCGGTCCCGGTGTGTCCCGGTGGGCAGTGCCTGGTCCCAGGGTGTCCCTGTGGGTTTGAGGGGCAGTGTCCGGTCCCGGTGTGTCCCGGTGGGCTCGGCCAGACCGAGCCGGGCCGTTCCCGCCGCCCGCGCGCGCCACGCACCGTCACTGTCACCGTCACCGCCGCGCCGCCACCGCGCCTGCGCACTGAGCCCGCGAGAGAGCGGCCCCGCCCCCAAAGCGCCTTGGCCCCGCCCTCAGCCCCGCCTCTCCCCATCCCCGATCCCGCTCCATCCCCGCCCCGCTCCATTCCCGCCCCGCTCCATCCCCGATCCCGCTCCATCCCCGCCCCGCTCCATCCCCGCCCCGCTCCATCCCCGCCCCGCTCCATCCCCGCCCCGCTCCATCCCCGATCCGCTCCATTCCCGCCCCGCTCCATCCCCGATCCCGCTCCATCCCCGATCCCGCTCCATCCCCGCCCCGCTCCATCCCCGATCCCGCTCCATTCCCGCCCCGCTCCATCCCCGCCCCGCTCCATCCCCGCCCCGCTCCATCCCCGATCCGCTCCATTCCCGCCCCGCTCCATCCCCGATCCCGCTCCATCCCCGGTCCCGCCCCATCCCCGATCCCGCTCCATCCCCGATCCCGCTCCATCCCCGATCCCGCTCCATTCCCGCCCCGCTCCATTCCCGATCCCGCTCCATCCCCGATCGCGCTCCATCCCCGATCGCGCTCCATCCCCGATCCCGCTCCATCCCCGCCCCGCTCCATCCCCGATCCCGCTCCATTCCCGCCCCGCTCCATTCCCGCCCCGCTCCATTCCCGATCCCGCTCCATCCCCGATCCCGCTCCATCCCCGCCCCTCTCCATCCCCGGTCCCGCCCCATCCCCGATCCCGCTCCATCCCCGATCCCGCTCCATTCCCGCCCCGCTCCATTCCCGATCCCGCTCCATCCTTGATGGTGGTTCGGTCCCGCTTCGTCCTAGCCCAGAGGGAAATCCGGTCCCTCCCAGGGGGTTCTGGTCCTGCTTCACCGCAGTCCCGCGCCATTCCTGTTCCAGGGGAGGTTTCGGTCCCGCTCCATCCCCGCCCATCAGTCCCGTTCTATCACCGCCCATCGGTCCCGCTCCATCCCCGGTCCTGTTCCATCCCCGCCCATCGGTCCCGTTCCATCCTCACTCATCGGTCCCGCTCCATCCCCGCCCATCGGTCCCGTTCCATCCTCACTCATCGGTCCCGCTCCATCCCCGCCGTGTGGGCCCCGTCCCGCCCTGGCAGAGGTGGGGACACGGTGTCCCGACCCCGTCTACCGGCCCCGGCCAAGGGATGCTCCCGGCGGGGAAAGGCAGGGAATGTGCTCCCGGCTCCGCTCGGTGATGTCCCCGCCGGGATGTCCCCGCTGGGATGCGGTGATGTCCCCTCCGGGATGCAGGGATGTCCCTGCCGGGATGCAGGGCTGTCCCCGCCGGGATGCGGTGATGTCCCCACTCCACGAGCAGGAGCAGGAGACACACGGGGAGATGATTTATTAGCGGTGTGGGGGACGCAGGGACAATGTTCCACTCATTTGGCTCTGGAACAAAGCCCGTGGCTCAGTGGCCACCCTGACCAGACACCGCTGTCCCACCAGGCGAGGCTGATCCTGCAGCTCAGAGCCAGCTCCTCAGCAGGGCATGCTGTGCGACAATAAAATAAATGCACCTGAATAAAATACAAAGCATTTTCACAATTTAGAACCCAGCATCCCTTTTTCTACAGCTTTAGCCTTGCTCACCAAACCCACAGCCACACCTCCACCCACGACACACCTGCTCCTGTTTTGAGGTAACCCTGGGAGGTGCCACTGTCACACAAAGAGGATAAAGACAATTTGGCTCCAGGGACAGACTCTCAGCACAGAATTCTGATTCCCAGCAGAGATGAGTGATTTCCCCGATGAAAAGTTGTAATAATATGTCCTTCTTAGGAGGTATTTTATCTCTCATTCCTATTTTTATGGTGAGCCAAAGGGCAGGCAATTGTGGTTACAAGGCCAGACAGAATTTATTGCACAAAACATGAGAATACTCAGCTTGTGTTCTTGCAGTTATTGCCTACAGACCTTCACTTGATACACCAGCTCAGGAATTTTAATTTGTTTCAATTTTGATTCACATAAGAAGTGTTGAAACCCAACCTCAGAGGGGCCTGATGTATTCCTGCCACCAAATACAGAGCTGCTCTGATAACTTCAGGTTCATTCTCAGAGCTCTGCCATTAAAATACCCAAATTAAAATATTCCAGGCAACAAAATGAAAGTGACCCAGCATCAAAGATGTCACTCTGATTCAAAATTCCATCTAAATTGGTCAAATGAAGTCTCACTTGAATGAAAGTGGGGTTTATCTCTGCTAGCTGTATCTGTATTTTCTCTTTGTGCAGACACATTTACTATGAGATGTTCACTGCAGGGAGAAGCAGACAAAACACGAGGAGCTACAGGCCACTCACATTTCATTATCAGTGTGCAGCCTTGGAGGGAACCCACAGCCAGCCCCTCAGTTAACTCAGTCACACTCCTGTTTCTCCAACCAGATATCTGCTCCTGCTCCTGATAAGCCCAAATCATGCTGCAGACAGAACTTGCTGTCTGAAGGACAGGCTTTGGATGAATCATGCCACGTTTCTTTTATCTATCAATTTCTTCTATCAATAATTGTACAGACACTCTCACAAACGTCCCTTTTTATGATGAGGCAGCAGACGAGCAGGCATTGCCGCAATCACAGGCTGAGAACTGCAGCCCTCAAGGTCACAGCGGAGCCCAGGGAGGCGGAAATGTCTCACTGCTGTCAGGAGCCATGGGGAGAGAGAGGGACAAGGCTGAAAGAACCCAGTTTAGAAATGGTAAAATGCACAAGACAGAGCTGCATTGTCCTGCAGGACTGCTGGAGCACGTGAGGAATAAAATATATTGCAAAATAATATTGTACCTGTGAGTGAGGATTGTACTGAGGCTGGGATTGTCACTGGGACTTTTCAGAGCAGGTTAAACAAACATCTTTCAGGAACAGCACAAATAAAGCTAATTCTGCTTCCAGACACAGGGCTGCACTAAGAGCACTGGAGACCCTTTCCCGGGAGTTTTAGGGATTTATTTTCCCTTCCTGGAGTGCTCCTGCTGTGCCTGCAATGTGGCAGGGAACGCGAGCTCCTGCTGCCCTGCAGGGAGAGGCTGAGCATCCCATCCCGTTATCCCATCCCATCTCATCCCACCCCATCCCGTTATCCCATCCCATCTCATCCCACCCCATCCCATTATCCCATCCCATCCCATCCCATCCCATCCCGTTATCCCATCCCATCCCATCCCTCCATGTCCCCCCTGGCTCGGGAATGGCAGGGCAGGGTGGGAACAGAGAATTCCATGCTGGCCCTGGCTGACTCACTGCTCTAATGCAGAGTATTCAGTTACTATTTCTTGCTGCCCAGCTGATTTATTGCACTATTAAATTAAGGTTCAAGCCAATGTCAGCTCCCTGACAAGGCTGGCAGGGCCCTTCCCTAAATCCCCCTGGCACAGTTGCCTTTGCTGCCTGGTTTTCAGCTGTGCTGCCTGGCTCTCAATGCCCCATTGTGTGCACTGCCAGCCCCAGAAATTCCAAGCTATAGGGATATAAATATGGATATGTTACAGCATCCATGTCAGATCCAGGGCATCCACAGGAACCCCTCTGAACTCCCAATATCTTCCCAAGGGGAAGATGCTCCTGCTCTGTGCTGTCACAGGATTTCTCAGGCCCTGCTGGAGGAATAGAGCTGAAAACCAGTTCCAGTGGCAGGACAGGATCTCCCTGCCAGGCTCATTGAGCTCCTCCTGTGACCACACACGTGGTGGTTTCCTTTAAAATCTGCACAGCATTTGCAATGCTATGCTCTCAGCCTGCCTGTGGTTTGTGTCCTTCCACAAGCACTGCTCCGTTGCAAAGCCCATCTGGAAGAAATATTCCATTTTCAAAATAGGAGCTCATTTTATATTATATGAACTAATATTTAACAGCTAATATTAACTAGTTACTGTGCTACGAAGTTGCTACCCCAGTAAAATGGAGTTGCCGTGTCCAGGAAGGTACAGGGGAGTTTTGTTATCCAAGATGGGTTTTTGAGTGTTTGGGAATTTTAGAGGCAGTTGGGAATTAGTTCTCAGCCCGACCTCAGCCAAAATATACAGGCCAGGTACTCCTTAAATACATATTTTACGTGCTTAGGCTTATTAAAAGAAACAGAAATGTCAGCCTGTAAAACTATTTGCCCATGTAGAAAGCTACTCATAAAATCATAAAAGAATGATCTGTTCTTACAGTGTCTTTAGGTAATTTTGGAATCGGTGCCAAAAAAGAAAAGGGTTTTGCAAGGAATCCCATGAAATTCAAGTCATGATTTGTCATTTTAATAATTTCTGTCTGGCTTTGACAGAATGTTCCTGTAAAATTTTGTTATCCCATCCGAGTTGTAATCCACAAAACCCCCACGATGACACTCTCCTTTCTGAATAAAGCCCTTTTCTTTCTCACAAGGTGATGTGGACAGCAGTGGGAGGATGGGCTGTAGTTATTTACATTAGCCAGTTCCAGTTTCCCCAGACTGACAGAAATTCCCATGGAAATTCTGGTTACATTAACTTTGACAGAGATATGGGACTGTTTTTGGAAACTTAAAAAAAACCCCCAACAACTGGGGAATACTTTTCATTTTTATTAACATGCAGCATCTTAATTTTGTTTATTAAAGAAATAAATCAAGGTTAGTTTCTGCTTAGTTTCAGATGGTTTTCACAGGAGACAAAAAAAGAGAAGTCAAATATTGGCCAAGCATGAACCCAGTGAGGAATCCCATAATAGCAGCAATCCCGAGGTGGATGGCAGTGAAGGGAACAGCATGAGAAAAGAGGACTTTAGAGATGAGTATGTCCTGATATATTTACTTCAGACATGGACAGTGACTGTGTTTTAGAGATTAAACACACTTGGATGTGGAGTGCTTGTAGGATCCATCCCATCCCATCCCATCCCATCCTATCCCTTCCATCAGGGCCCTCTGAGGGCATCACAGTCACTCCTTGCCCTCAATGTGTGTTCTAGATGTATTTGAAAATGATGTGAACATTAATTTTCTCTGCATCCAATCTCCCTGAAGCCACTGCTTTCCTTCTCCCCCTGGAAACAAATGCAAAAGCTCTGAGCTGGCCATTCCAGGGGGGATTAGGGGCACTTAAACCCCCTGATTTCCACCCAGCCCTGGAGCTCCACTCCTAGATTTATTTACCTTTTGCTGAAGAACCATTTGTTTCTGCGTGGGTCATTAGTTTTTCTGCTCCATCAGTGCCCCTGGCTGAGCTGTTCAATGAGGCAAAGCTTCTGTTTGGCCAAATCCTGACTCCACCACCTTCACCTCGTGTGGTTCAGAGCTGGGCTGGGCACAAAACTCCAGGTTCCAGCAGGATGAGCTGTCAAAGTTCATTTTTTTGGGTGTGTATTTCAGTTGGAAAGAGCACAGTGAGGCTGGGTGTCTCCACTAGGTGTCCATGTTTCAGCAATTTTCGTTTAGGGCTCCACTCAGCTCCGTGCAAAACGCAGAGCAATTGTTCTGCTCCACTGCAAGATGTAAATGGGAGATAGATTTTCATATTAGTTAAGTGTGCACCTGGGCCCGCATCTAAAAAGGCACAAACCACTCAAAAACCACCTTTGATTTGCACATCTTAGGCACTCAAACCAGCCCTATAAGGGCTGGCAGACTTTTCAGATATTGATTCTTGCCTCTCTTGCTTTTTCTAATGTTTTTCAAATTATTACGTGCTTTGTATTAACTTGTAGGAAGAAATAGAAAAAGCTTTCCAGATTTTTAGTGGGTTTTAAAAAATCTTTTTTGTTTGACTTCCAGTTTTCCTCTGCACTTTTTTTGCATTCAGGTGAGCGCAGAGCCCTAAAGCAGTGGCTCAGATTTTTAGAAACACCTGCCTAATTGTTAAATAACTGCTTTGCTCATTACATTTCTCTTCAAATATTGATGCCCAATATTTACCTACTTTTCCTGGCTATCTAATGGATGCTGGAAGGCAGAGTTTTGTGCACTAAGTGACCACATGGACCTTTTCATGCTCCCAATTCTAAACAAGCTGTAGGTAGCAGCCTTTGGGCCTCAGGGCTCATTTACTGAAGATGTTTTTCACTGCTTGTTTTTGTGATTTGCAACCCAGTTCATTAATAAGAGGTCAGAGAGCAGTGATTTCATTCAGATACGAGGGATTTCCAAGGAGCTGAAAAGAAGGCCTTATTTAAGATTACTAAATTCCATTCTAGGAATAACCCAGCAGATTTTTTTTAATGTTTTTTTTTTTTTTTTCTGTTTTTTTTTTCTGGTTTCCCAGGCATTTTCAGTTTGTTAAATGTAAGGGATAGAATATTTTAGAATTTTAGGGAATGCTATGTGCCAGACCATTTTAAGGCAGCTTCCAGGACCACATGCAAACGAGGCTCTAGTGATTTATAATTCCCATAGCTGTGAGTGTAACATCTAAAACCGAGTCTGACTCCAAAACTTTTACCTCATTTACAATGCTAAGGAAGCAGAATAGGTTATTCTATTATATAACAAAATGAAAATCTGGTGTCACTCCATCTAATTAAGACTGTGCCTGATCCAAGAATTTGCTTTAAGATTTCTGCACAGGAACAATCCTATGGAAGTCAGATTTTACCTGAAACGTGTCTCAGAGCTCATCCCAAATGCTCTCTAGGTTCACGTGTCACAGCTGACAGGATGACAAAATAACAAACAAATCAAGAAAAACCCCTAAATCATCACATTCTCAGAACTGAAATAAATAAACCAACTTGCTGCCAAAGGTATATATGTTTTTAAATAAAAAAAAACCACCCCAAAACAACCAGAGCAGAACATCCTCTTATGGAATATATCCCAATCTGGAATATTTACTTTCCGTTTGTTTAATAACAGGAAGAGACTTGTTTCTCTTTTGTTGAGTTTCACGTGTCAGCATCTTAATATTCCTCTAGTATTCTTGAAATTTTACCAGGAAGAAAACAGTGCCATGGCCTATACTAGGAAATGTTCTGTTTATTTGAAATGCCTTTATGAGCACACAAAGGCAAACAATTATAAACCGAGGGAGCAGCTCCTGATGGCTTGGTTGTCTCATTTGCACTTTTTCGTGCAATTTCTTGAATCATTTGTCCCTGCCCTTGCTGTGCTCTGCTCCTCACCTCTCCCTGCCCCTTCTGAGTTCCAGTGCAGGTTAAACCCCTTTTTCCATTTCCCCATCACCTGCTGGGCTCTGCTGCTTTTGCTTTTCCATTCCTGGGAATGTTGGGTTGGAGGTTTATCACCCCTGTGCTGCTGGAGCCACATTTGTGATCCCCGTGGGCCCTTCCCAGCCCAGAATATTCTGACAATATTCTGAACATTGTCACAAACCTGGAACTGAAGGGCTGGTCCTTAATTACATGATCCTGGGACTGGACTCTGGAAGAAATAATGACAAAGAGATTTCAAAGCTCTTTAAAGCTTCTCACAGAAGTGTTTGAATTTATTTTGGCCTTGACCGTTTTACTGTGGCAAATGCACCAACTGTGGCAAATTTTGAGCCTAATCCTGTCAAAAAAAGGAGTTTTATTTCTGTAGGGTAGACTTATAGACTGTATAAACCAGGCCAGCTCTCTTCACACAGCTCTGCTGTGCTGTGGGTTTGTTTAAACAATGACTAAGCCACAAACAGCCACTGACTGGATTCCCCAGGAGCAGAACTGTGGGCACAGGAGTGTCTCCAACCCAGGTTCCAGATAAAAATAAAAAAAAAGAAAAAGTAAATAACTCATAAAAGGAAGTGCAAACAGCAGGGAAATCTTGTTTCCATCTGTCAAGTTGTGTAAAGGACAGGCAGGCTGGAAAGAATGAGCAGTGTTATGGGGCTTTTTGTGGGTTTGGGGAGCATCTCACATCCCTCACGTGAGCTGGGGAGGATGTGTGATCTCCACCTGACGCTTCTGCATCTTCCCTGAGCCACACAGCCCAAATCCCTGGCACAGACATCAACACTTCAGAGGTGAACATCAGGCTCAGAGAGCCGGGGCTTTGTTCTTGCCTCTCCCTTTTGTGGGGCAGGGGCTGTTTTCAAAAGCAGCAAAGTCAAATCTTGCTCCTGCCCGAGTCCCCAGTGCTGCTGCAATGCAAATATTGTGGCAGTGTGCGTAATTTTGTAAAGTTACTTCAGTGGAAAGTCTCACAGGGCCCGAATTAGCAGGAGTTTTGTAAAGTTCCTATTACCAATCTATGGAATTTATACCAAAGGTGTTGAAATCACTTACGCTGCTGCTGACTCACTTCCCCCAGGGAGGGCTGCTGACCTCAGAAATGCCCTCACACAAGTCCAGGGCACAGAGCTGCCATCTGTGCCATGCAGAACATCCTGAACTCTCAACCCTGCTTCATCCGAAAATTCTTTCTTAATGTGTCCTGCTGCCCTGCAAGCCCCAGTCTGTTTGAAATGCCATTTTCTTTTATAATCTGCTCTGACTCAGATGCTGAGTTGGAGTGGTATTTACAAAATATCTGTATCGCCCTGAATTTATCTTGCCAAGAAAAGTTAAATGGTTACAGATTAAAAAGATTTTATAAGCACGATATGCCACAGTAAACATTAGTAAAAGTTGTTCTAAAACTATTTCTGTCTTTTGTTGGGAAAAGAAATAATTATTGAAGCTTGAAGGGGAAGACTGCTTAGTAAAAGGAAGCAGAATTAAGCGTAGAGAGGTTTTAAAGGAACTCTGGTTTGCTGATTAAGTGCTTTTTCCAGAAATGCAACTAATGTTTCCTTCTTTTAAAATTCTTAAATCAGGCCCAAGTGCCAGCAAATGGCTTTCCTTACTGTGTCTGGAGGTTTATTTTTAGTCCCAAGGAGGGTATAGACAGCAGGCTGGAAACAAAGACATGTGCAGGCCAAATAAACTTCCCCACACTTGAACTCTGGGTGTCAGCTCATCCATCTCCCTGTGGCTCAGCTCATTTTCTGTCAGAAAAGCCTTTGCAGTCCCATCTGCCAAGGCTCTGCAGCTCCTCACACCCCAGTCTGTTCTTGCCTTTCTGAGAGCATCTCCCAGCTCTGCAGCCTCAGGATTTTACAGGGCTGAATCGCAGAGTGTGAGACCCAGAGTGAGCAGGAATTTCATTTTCTTGCCTGGTAAAACATCTGACAGCAGACCTGCCTGGCATGGGGTGTTATTTATTCCCTGTGCAAGCTGGGGGGTGCAGGGCACAGCCCCCACTTTCAGAACTGAGATATCAGTGGGTGTGTGGCACAGGAAACAGCTCTCAGGTCTGTCACCAAAGGTTTACCACCACCAGATGACAACCTGGGAGCCAGGTGGAAAATGCAGATTTTTTTAAGGTGCCTGCTGGGCCGTTGGTGCAGTTTTTCTGAGCAGGCTGTTGCCTTATTTTAAATGGAGAGATCCAAGAGATCCAGCTTTTAAATAGGTGGCTTTCCTCTCCTGGGGAGGGCATTTGTGCCCACCGGTGCTGTTTGCCAAACTCCAGCTGGTGCTGAGCCACTGCTTTTCCCTCCTGCTCCCATCCTGCTGAATCAACACCTGATGGTGCAGGCGGGGCTGGGGTGGGCAGCCTGGAGTGTTTGTCACACATTAAGGGACAGAACATCCTCTCGGTGTCACCTGGCTCTCAGCAGGGCTGGAACAGGGAGCACTCCCTGAGATCCACTCACGGGCTGCTTGGTTTGGAGGAAAACCCCTCAGAAAACGAGAGAGCTCTGCCCTCTGTTCATCTCCACTGAGCAGCTCAAAAATGGAATTCAAATTCTTTTTTTCATTTTTTCTCATACTGTAGAGTTAACACAACTCCAAGGCAGTGAACTGCCGGTTCCCCTGAGCCCACAGACAGAATTGTTTGCTGAGTTTCAGCCAGTCCCACCTGCACAAAGTCATTGTGGCAGGTGGTCACTGAGGCTTTGCTGACATGGGGCACAGCATGGAGGAAACTGAGGGCCAGATCTGACCTCTGGAACCTTTGAATTTTGGGCACATGCAAGGAGCATGGAAAATTCTGATCCTGTGCTCCAGAACCCAAGTTAAACTTGCCAGGTCTTGGCAACCAGAAAGTCTGTGCAATGTCTGCAGGCAGTGTAATTTCTTATACACATAAAAATGTGATTATTGTCCTCCAACACCCATCAAAGTGATGTGTCCAGCACTATAGAAGCCATACCAAGTGAATGTCCTTGGATTCAGGCAAAAATCTTGGGATATGAGAGTGCTGGATCCCATCTCCATTACCAGCAGGGTTACCCAGTGACAGCCTGATGGCAGAAATGGGAATTTAGGGAAACTCTTGCAGACTCTGACCACAGCTCATTGCAAGACTGGAGCAGGATTGCATCAATTCCTGCAATGGGTGTCCAAGCCCCCCGAGAGAGCAGAGTCTGATTAAAAAATGACTCGTGGTTGCATTCCAATACTTGGAATAAATAAACCAGCAACTGGCTCTTGTGCAAGGTCTATACACTTTCCTCACAGGCTTTCACAAAAATGCCACATTTCTGACACCTTTCCAGCAGGCTTTTAGAGGCACCAGGCTCCAGGCAGAATAAAAATCTGAATTCTGGATTCTGTTGCCCATTCTGACAGGCACTGGACAAGGAACACCTCAGTTACTCACTCCTCTATTTGCAAAAAGGAATGAAGTCACTCCCATGCCACTAACTTTATATTAACAGAGAATGGTAGTGTTATTTGAGACCCATTATTTCTTACAATTCCTTTTAAGAATCCTTTAAAAGCAACTCTTTGACAAAAATTCATTTCAAAGTGATTGTGTATTCACAGCAATAGTAGCATCTATCTAGATGCAAATTTACTCCTTCATCCTATTAAGTATTTATAATGCACACTTAAAATCCCCATAAACCTCCCTGCTCCATGAGGAATATTCTGCTCTCATAGGTAAGCAGCAGGAATTTGAAAAGGCTCTCTAATGCACTCTTAATCAAACTCTTCTCAGATTTTTATGGATGGCAAATTGAAGTATCCAAATGTGCCAAAAAAAGGAAAAGTGAGGAATTGCTAAACTGTACCAGACCCCGGGTAGTTCTAACCTGCAGTGAGAGCTTTCCTCCTGCTTCAAAGGCAGATGTGAGAAATGAATGTCAGAAGTTGTATTTGTGCAGAATCTTCTGTCTGCCAGAATGGGAACCGTGGCTGCAGGAGAAATGAGTGAAATTTGACAAATACACCTGAACTGCCTGGCTTGGTTCTCACGAAGTAACAGCCAGGCTAAATTTCAGAGGGAAGAATCCCTGCCCTTGATGGCAGCTCTGAAGCCGTGGATGCAGCAGGACAACTTCTCCCCTTCCAGCTGTGCCCCACAACCCAAATTTTGGGATTGTGCTCTGACCTCCCTCCAGTGTGATGTGCTCACAGGGCTGCAGAATAACCACACACAGCACTGAAAGGCTGCCTGGCACTCAGGTCAGTTCTGCCTCTCGTTTTTTAGCTAAGAGGTTCAGAATTTGGGAAGATCTGGAGCCCCTCACTGGAATTTAGACTGCTGCAGCTTAATCTCACCACTGGTTCTTCCACATATCAGAAACTCAAGGCAAACTCCACTGTTTAGTCTCTGCCACGTTGCTGCAATGTTAAATCATGCCAATGCACAGAAATAAATAAATAAATGGGCTTTACTACTTCAGATATAACAACAACATCTATTTGCACCACAGGATGTCCAAAGCCAGGCTGCTGAATTAGAGTCCAGGAATGGGCTGTCCATGACATTCCAGGAGCCAAAATTTTTCACAGTTCGATTCTAATTATCAGTGAAGAAAGCAGGCAGTGGATACCAAGTTACCCCAGGAGAAAAGCAGGAGTCTGCTGGACCTTATCCTTGCACAGCCAAAACAAAAGTGCCCCGTGCTGACCTGTGCAGTGCCACGGGACACACAGGGACACTAAAATGTCCTGGTGGCATTATCAGGACCTGGCACTCGGTGTGCCTGTGATTTCCCACCTGTCTGCAGAATTTCCAGTAGCAGCCAGCTCACACTGGAGTAAATCCAGTCCTCAGGGAAGGAGGGAAGCTGCATCAGCTGCTCTGAAAAAATCAAAGCAGACACAGCAAATGAATGCTTTAAAACACAGGAGCAATGTTAACAGTGTTAATTCTGGGAGAGGCTTTTTCAGACAAGGGTCCAGAATGTTCATTTGATGGAACTAGTGCTGCAATGTTTACAAGCATAAAAGAGGTGAAAGGCATAAAAAGGATTTTTAGCCCATACTGAGCAGTTTTCTGCAGTAGAATTGCTGAGTCTCTTTAGGTCTGTACTCATCATTAATATCAATATGTCCTCAAAATAAATTTTCTGATGATGCTGAAGTGAATTCCTCCCTTCTGCTAAAACCAAGAAAATCACAGAGGACTTTGAAAGCATCCCTGATCTGAATCATCTTCTGCTCTGCCTTTACGAAATGTTTTTAAGCTTCTTTCGAGGCTCAAAAATCTGCCACTGTGTATTTCTTCGATCTGAATTGCTGAGCATAAATAGAATGATAAATCCTAGAAGAGCTCCTTGCCATAAATAAAAAATTCAGTGTTCCTCAAGCTTCTAGAACTTGTCCCCTTCTTCCCTGCAGCAGTGTGGCACAGGCAGTGACAGCCACAGTTCCAGCCCTTGGTCCCTTTACCCTTCCTGGCTCAGAAACAGTGATTTGCTCTTCACATGGCTGCCAGGAAGGAGGGAATATTCTGAGAGAAGAGAAATGACTGGAGAAAAAGAGAGAGAAAAAAGTCAGGAATTCCATGCAATTCACTGCAGGAATGCAGGACAAACCCCTTACTCCTCTTTAGAGTCTTCTCTAGTTGTGAGGATCTCTTATAATAAGAGAGAAAGAGGCACCTCAGGAAGATTAAGGGACTTTAAAGTTTACCCTAAAAACCAGGTTACATTTGCTTTTAAGATCCCAAGAAACAGAATTTCATGGAAAAAATATTCTCTGATTTATGGTCTTCCAGTCTTCCTGGATTTTTTTGACCAAAGTTTTTTTGTCTTAATTGTGTTCCATTATTTCCAGTTGTATTTGCAAGCCCAGTCCCTTGTGTCCTTCCCCATGGGAATGTTCTCTGACCTCTCAACATGGAAAATGTGGCCATGGAGCTTCATTCACAGGCTGGGAGAGCTGGGGGTGCTCCCCTGGAGAGGAGAAGGCTCCAGGGAGAGCTCAGAGCCCCTGGAGAGCCTGAAGGGGCTCCAGGAGAGCTGGAGAGGGACTGGGGACAAGGGATGGAGGGACAGGACACAGGGAATGGCTCCCAGTGCCAGAGGGCAGGGCTGGGTGGGATATTGGGAAGGAATTCCTGGCTGGGCTGGAATTCCCAGAGCAGCTGTGGCTGCCCCTGGATCCCTGGCAGTGTCCAAGGCCAGGTTGGACACTGGGGCTGGAGCAGCCTGGGACAGTGGGAGGTGTCCCTGCCATGGCAGGGGTGGCACTGGGTGAGCTTTGAGGTCCCTTCCAGCCCAAACCAGTCTGGGATTTCTGTGGTTCCTTCCAACCCAAACCAGTTTGGGATTTCCATGGTTCCCATCACTCTGAAGACCTGGGAAGGCCACCAAGGGCAAGTGTACCACAAGCAGGTCTTCCCAGAGTGGAGCTGCACCAAACCCCTGCTGTTAACAATATTAATGAGATTTTGTCTGGTCCTGAGGTGAAACTTTCACTGTCCTTTTCAAACAGCCCTATTGCAAGGCCCTGTTGCATCAATGTGAGGTTTCAAAATAAAGTAAAAACCAACTTGGCTTTAGATTATTTATTTATTTGGGACTAATGTCTAAGAGAGCAGCAGCATTCCTGACAGCCAGAGGATTCCAAGCATCTGTCCTTAGCTTTCCAGTGACCCTGGGGAAGCAACCCATAATCCACATATTTTAATTGCCACAGGGCTTTGTGGGCAGTGCTGGGGTGGGAATGTGGGCAAGAATAGTTCTGGGTCTATAATTAATCCTATTTGTTGTAGAAGTGTGATTTATGGGCCAGCCTGGGCGCTGTGGGAATAAAGGAGCTGTTCCACAGAGGTGTGCAGGGCTGGGATTTGAGGGAAGGAGAATCCAGAGCAATTTCTCTGTTTAATAAAGCAGGAGTATTGGAAAGGCTCTCATAAAGCACAGTAGCATCCTGCCAAGAATTATCCCTCCGTTTTCTGCAGCCTGAGGATTATTCCAAGAGTGTCCCCAGAGTTTTTTTTTTCTTTTGGCCACAGAGTTTAGGATTCACCAAGAATTTCGATTCAAGACTGAAGCAGAAGTCTCAGCTTGCTAAACTGAGGCTCCGAGGTCTCACAAGGGGTGGAGCAGAAGCAGATGCTGCCCTGCTCACCTCAGCAATGAATGAAGCTCTCTGCCACAAGTTATTTCCCACTTTGGCATAAGCAGATAAAGCATAACCCGGTTATTATTTCATGCACAGCCTCTTTTGGAACTTAACCATCTTTTGAAACAGGATGGGATAATTTAACATTGCTTCCTGTGTGAACCCTTCTTCCATAACGGTTCTTCATTAACAAGGGCTCTTTGTCCAATTCCAGAATCAAAATTAGCACCCCAGGAGCCTCCTTTTGTCATGAATGTCGTGTGACCAGCACAAGTGGTCACCTGACAGCCCTGTCACTGCTGCTCCATCACTTCCCTTTTGCCAGCCTGCCCTGTGCTGAGTCACCCGTGTGCTGACCAGACCCTGCAGGTTTCACTTCCAGAAGTGCCTGTAAATGATTCATTTTGCTGTCCATGCTCAGTGCTTGGTGTGGGGCAGTTGCAGAAGGCAATTCCCCCCCTCTGCTGAGTCAGGGCACAGCAATTTCTGTGCCTGTGTTGGTTGGAAGAGTAAGGCAACTTGAATTCTCTGTATTTAAACTGCTGGGTAAAATGGAAAGAGGAGAGATTTGTCACTTGTCCCCTCAGCCAGCATCCTGCCATCCCCACTGATTGCCTAAGAGCTCTGGCTCTATTCCACTCACTAATTTGGATGCAAAGCTGTCCTTAACACAGTTGCATACAAATAGCTGTCATTTGCTAAGATAAGAAATTATTCCATTCCTTCTTCTGTGAAAGCTTAAAAATTGCTCTAGAAATTAGCAGGCCAATCTATAATTATCTCTAATCAGCAGCAGCTCGGCTCTGGTGTTATCTGCAGCTTCTGGTACACAAAACTTCATCAGTGCAAATGTCTGTGGCTGCCACAGGAGCCTGAGCTGGGAAATGCAACAGGGGCTGTGCTTGTGCTCATTGCAAAAAGATTTCAGAAACAGTGCTGAGTTAAACCAGAATAATTCCAGAACTCGGGAAATAAGCTGATGCTGGCCTTACTTCAGGAGGCAGCTGTTATTTCTGCTTCATACAAATGCTACAAAAAAAGGGGAAAGATTGCATGAAAAAAATTCATACAAATGTTCCTTGAAAAAAGCCCATTGTATTGGACAAGAACCACGAGATCTTTCATAGCAGCAAAACTATTGATTATTGCCCAGGGGATGAAGTATGGGCTGTAAGCATGGCACAGCCAAATTTACAGAGTTCTTACAGAATTCTTACTGTTCTTACAGCAAAGGGCCAGAAATTTAGTGAGCACTGTTGTCAGTAGGCTCAGCAGGACCAGGAGGGAATGGTCACAAATTGTGGATTAACCTGGGCCCTAAAAGTGGCTTTCCAGGCTGGTGTCTGCAGAGAGGGACTCCTCAACCAGCCTTGCTGCTGAATCCCACTGTTCTGCAGGTGAACAGACTTCATTCCCCAGAGAGTTTATCCATCTCACCTGTATAAAAAGAAGAGGAAACAAATGGGTCAGACATAACCTGAGTAGGACTCCAGAAATCCAGCCATTCTTCTGAAATCCTTGGAGGAATATGGCAGGAGCAGCTGGAACAGGCTGTTGACCCCATTGATGGCATTTCTTAGAGCTACTCCTTTGGAAAAAACAATAACAATTCCTCCTATCGAGTCTCCCCAGCTCCTGGGTGGCTGTGAGGTAGAGCCAGGGTATTAAATCTGGAGGGTTGGATATCTGGAATGCCTCTGTCAAAGATGGCACAAGAAACCCCAGGAGAGCTCTGTGTACCTGCTGGGGTGGCACATGTGGAACCACATCCAGGACCAGGCTGAAAACATTCCCCATAACTCCTCTGCCACTTTGGAAAACCTGCTGGTCACACCACGGTCCCAAGGAGAAATCCTTTATTATGAGGGACCCTGTGCTCTCCTGCATCACAGCACTGACTGCAGGAAAATGCCTCAGGGGCCACGTGGGTGGCACAAGAACTTTCAAATGAGTTGTCATTTTGTTGAATTAGGAAAAACAACAAATATTTCATGGAGTAAATGCTCCTGTTCTCATCCTCACGAGCAGAGCAGTGGCATCCAGCCATAAATGTGCTGGTGCTCACTTTTCAGTGTCTGGAAAGGCTTTTCCTGTCCAGAGGCAGCCACAAAACAAAGTGACACGGGGTGATCAGCCACCCAAAGCTCACAGGCTTCCTTCAGGACCAGGAAGCAGGAGGAGAAATCCAGGCATCAGAGCAGCTTAGCCCACTGCAGGTGTTTAGATGTCACCCAGCTGCTGGAACAGCCAAGGGAAAATGCACACTCAGAAGTCAAGAGAGGGAGCTGCAGAGAGCTGCTGGAAACAGCAGCCCCAGCTCTCCTCCCATCAGCATTTCTCGAGCTGTTTATCCAAATAGTGCTGAGATTTCAGCAGGATGGCAGTAATTCTTCCCAGGGTGACTCTGTTTACAGAGCAGCACCTCGGGAGCAGTGATTTCCCTCTCCTTGTCCCTGACAGCTGGCACGTCACCTCTGCTGTCCCCCCTCTGGTGCCAGGACAGCTTTTCCTCCCCTGTGAGCAGCCAGGCAAGGCCACTGCCCCATCAATCTTCCCTGGCTGATGTGTGGGGGAGGATGTGCAAAATCACCTCCCTGCACACGCAGGGAATTCTCTGGAGCTGCTGCCCTGCACAGAGTTTGTCCCACTCTGTGCAGAGCACAACATGACTCACAACCACTTCTGCCATCATCTGAGGATGTTCAGGCAGAACAAATAGCATGTGACCCGAGGCCAATCACAGCTGGGAATTTGGATTAAAAATAAAAGAGGAATGAGAACATTTGTCACAGAATACTCTGTCCTTCAAGGAGAAGGAAAATTTCTAGTGGGGAATAAAAACAGCATTTATTTTTACTAAAAGTGCTTCTGTTTCACTCCATTTTTCCTGACCCTAAGAGCAGTTCTCCCTCGTGGGTTTGGCTTAGTGAAACAACACAATGCATGTTCTTTCTCAGACTGGGAAGAGGGAATGTCCTGCCTGTGAGAAGCTGCCTGCACCTTGCACCTCTGAGCAGAGTGAAAAAGGAATGGGACTGAGATTCTTTAGACGTGTGGGACAGAGATCCTGCTGCCAAACAGGGCCAGAACAAGGAGGAAAGTTTACACATTTGTTGTCTGGAGTTAAAGTTTGGGGAGTGTCCAAGCTGGGTTTGGTAGAGGAGATTGATTAAATCCTTGGGGTTAATTGCCAGGCAGGCAGGCAGGGACGGAGCTCCTCGTGGATACAAGGTCTGAGTGCTCACCTTGCTCTCCCAGAAACACTGAGGAATCAGGGCTGTGTGCCATGCACACCCAGGAGTGTGACAGCCTATTGGAAACAACCACCAGACTGAAGGGTTGGGGTGTTTTTTTTTTTTTTTTTTTTTTTTTTTTTTTTTTTTTTGTTTTTGTTTTTTTGTTTTTTTGTTTTGGGGTTTTGATTGAGTTTTTTGTTGATTTACTTCAGTTTTTTGATAGCACCCATTTTCTGCATTGCTTGTCTCAGAACAGGACCATGAGCTGAGCAAACTCAGAGCTGCTCATGAGACAGGACATTTAAGCTAAACCCAAACATCAAACCCAGGACATTTAAGCTAAATTAAGAGCACACCTGGATTGAACCCCCTTGACTTGCAGCTCCTGCTATGGAGGGGCAGTAGGGAGGAAATAAATGCATATATTTTTGCATTTATACTGTTTGTTTCAGTGCTTAGACCTTTGCTAATGAAACCAGTATGGACATAAATATATAGAATAAACATTTCTGTCTTTGAAAGTGATAAAACTCCAGCTCATTGACAGGACCAGCTGAACCTGGAAAGAGCCTGTGCCCCTCACTCTGCTCCCCTGTTAATCAGTCACCCATGGCAGGGCTGGGCTCTGCCCCTGCTGTGGTTACACATTCACCCACCCTGGAGTCCCCAGGCACAGCCTGCAAGTCACAAAGTTCCCTGGCTGATCATTTCGTCATTCCTTTATCAGCTGGCAGGGAAGCTCTGCTATCAGTCTGCCAGTGGCACCGTGCTCACAGATTGTCACTCCACTATTTTGTCTATATATGCCTGATCCTACACAATCCAGCCAAGGAATTTTGCTCACTCAGCTCCAGCACTTCAGGCTTTGCAAAGCTCTGTAAACACAAGCTCCCAGAGAAGAAATCCAAGAGCACGCCGTGGCAGGGAAAAATATGCTTTAAAAACATTCAGTGAGAATGACTTAAACACTTCATCAATCAAGTGACAAACAAAAAGTGAGATCTTATTTATAATCCCTGCTTGCTTTGGGTATAGTAAGAGCTTGGGGGATGGCAGGAAACTAAAATTATAATTTATTTTTCTACCTGCTTGCCTCTATGACACTGTGGCCAACGTTGTGTTAGGCTCAGTGCATTCCAGAACAGAGCCCAGGCAGTGTGGGAGCAATAATGAAACATCAGAATATTTTCTGGGAGCAACTGCAACATCTGAGGGGGAGGCTTGGAGGCTCCCTTCAGCTATAGGTTATTGCACACATTTTTCAGGCAGCTGATAACAGGGAAAAGAACCGTGCTGAAAAATAGATAAACATTGATTTCCTTGGTTTACTCCAGGAGCACTGAGTCAGAAGAATGATTTCTTTCTTATAATTCAATTTTCTTTCTGTTGAAATCAATTATTGAATCAAAGGAAATCTGTGGTGATTATTAGGCTGAAATCCTCAGCCTTTGCTGAACTAGTCCAGTGTGTATTTTTATTTTCCGTTACTTGAAGACAGAAATAATGTGGAAAACTCAGTAAAATGCAGGATTTGAAGCAAGGCTGAATTTAACACGGTGCCCGCTGTTACTCCAGGTGAAATGAAGAATCAAGTTGTTCTCAGCTCTGAAGGACAGGAGCTCAAAGGAGAACACTTGGGATATCAGGAATGGATTTAAGAAAAGCAGGGTGGGGGCTGGGGAAGGACCTGAATGCCACATTTAGAGCAGAGAATTAGAAGTGTTAGAAGGGGATCAGAGATCGAATCCATTCTCCCTCTCCAAGGCAGGAACTGAGAGTCTCGAGCTATTCCTGGTAGACTGAAAGGGAAAAACAGAAGTTGGGGTAGAGAATGTGAAAGCGTGGCTGCTGGAGAAGGGCATTTGTGGAGTTTCCTCTTCTGCTGGAGGTGCCCTGGAGGGCAGAGGCAGAGCTTCGTGTGCCACCCCTGCTGCACCATCTCCTGCTTTTCATGAGCACATCTGTGACCTGCTCCTGCCCACACAGTCAAACAGAAATCCAGACTCTTTGTTCTCTCAAAGGTGGGGTTTTCTTGGCAGCTCCAGGGCTGAAAATGCTGGTACCAGGGAGATGGAAAAAACCCAAGACATTTAAGCTAAATTAAGAGCACACCTGGATTGAACCCTCTTGACTTGCAGCCCCTGCTATGGAGGGGCAGTAGGGAGGAAATAAATGCATACATTTTTGCATTTATTCTGTTTGTTTCAGTGCTTAAACCTTTCAGTGCTAATGAGACCAGTATGGACATAAATATATAGAATAAACATTTCTGTCTTTGAAAGTGATAAAACTCCAGCTCATTGAGCAGCAGAGCAGCCTGGCTGCAGGAGCAGCAGCAGCTGAAGGTGTGACTTTTGTTTCCCAATTCCACCTGTCCTTGGCTTTGTGTGTTGCCTGCTAAAGGAGCAATTTCCCACATTTGAATATCCTCCCACGCTTGAATGAAAATTCTGCCGTGTAGACCCTTCCCCTTCTGCTCTTGGATGCACCCAGTGAAGATTTCCAGCTCAGCCACCCAGGATTTGCAAACACTGCTGTTCCTTCCAGCCCTGATTGCATGGTATCCCCATGGCAGAGGCAATTGCCTAAGAGAAACAAACATTAAGAAAGCATTTAATGTATTGTTGCTTGTCCTCTGATAATAAATGCAACAGCTGGAAGCAAAGAGGGGAACTGTCACCTGGAACAGGCAGTTCCAAGCACCCAACATTTTGGGAGAGGGCCCAGGAACGTGCACAGTGCAATCTGAAATGGGCCCCAAGGGAAGGCTGGCTCAGGATTTTGGGAAGGCAAATTTGAACTGTTTTTCTTGAATATTATGATAAATATTACCATCAGATCACACCTGTATCACAAACTCACCCTGATCCTCTTTTATGGGATGGATTCATACTGAGAGCTCTAAATTCAGACATAATCTTGCAGTTATTTCGTTTTCTGAAAATTCTGGAAGCCCTTTTGCCATCTTCTTCTGAATAAAGAGCAAGGGGATGGCAAAGATCTCCCTCCAAGGATCTCCTGCTGGGTGGGACTGAGCAAATCTCAGCACTTCCAGCAAGGCTTGGTCCAGGTCTTAGGAAAAGCCAGGGACAAATGTCTGCAGTGACACAAAATCTTTGCAGCATTTAAGACCTGGAAACAGCCTTGGCAACCCCATTCCAGTATGGGGAGAAGCAAATACAACCACACCAAGTGGAGTTTTTGTATAGTGGAGTAAAATTCTAGATTTTTTTTTCTGCCAGACCCAGAACTTCTTGTGCCTCAGGGTTTTTTTTTCCCAATACAAGGTTATTTTACAAATCTCTGGAGGTGAAGGTGAGTACTAAAGAAAGAGAGGAGAATGAATTAAAGACATGAGCTTTGCTGGGTTCCATGCATAAATGATATTATTTAGTTGTAGTAGCAGATTTCTTTAAAATTATTTATTCTTTAAAATGAATTATTTCCTTAGTACATTAAATGAGAGAAGGAAGCTTCTGTACATGACTGGAAAGAAGATTTGGGGTGGCACATGATTGTGGAGACTGGGATTTGTCTCATTTTTATTCAGTCATCTAAAATTTCCATCCAGAGCCTGCAGAAGGAGCAGCACTGCCAGAGAACAAGGCAAACCCCAGCCTGAAACATCAATCCCTGCAGGAGATTAATGCCAGGCTCAGCTCCCCATCCTAGAATGAGTTTAATTGGATGCTTGGCTTTTGGACAGACTTAAGTTAAGGATTAGGAAATCAAGCCATGACATAAATGAACGTTTTTGCTTTGTAAATAGTCAAAGTGTTAAAGGAGAGGATCTAGAGGGAATCTAGAAATTAATTCAGAACCAGATGATGGCAGAAAAAAATAAATCTGAGTCTCTTTGGTGTAACTTAAACATCCTTTTTCCTGCATAAATGAATCCCTGTTAATTAGCCAGGACACCTTTCCAGTGTCTTGTGCCATTCTTTTTTCTGCAATGTTTAGATCACTGCTGTCCATTAACTCCTGAAATATCAGAGAATGTTAAGGAAAAAAAAAAAATATCACTTCTCTAAAAGGAAAAGAATGTTATGAAAACAAACTGCGGCTTTTTAGGACTTTTTGCAATTTCCTGAGGCTTTTTCTTGAACTGGGGAACATCAAGTCCTCCCTCTGCAGCAGTTCGTGGGAACAGAGGGCTGTGCACAGAGCCTGGCTCATCCATGACAGGGACAGGCAGATTTGTGCCACCATGGGCTCCAAAATGCCTCTGGAAGGAGCTGCTGCCTCCAAAGCACAGCCTGGAGTTTGGGAGGGTCCTGGCAGCCAGGGATTGGAAATGGCACCAATAAATCCAGCCTGGATTTTGGGAAGGTCCTGGCAGCCAGGGATTGGAAATGGCACCAATAAAACCCAGCCTGGATGTGCTGGGGGCTGGTTTATTTATTGCAGCATTGGAAGGGTGGCTTCCCTCCCCAAGGAGAGAATTCCATGAATTTCTACATGAGAAATGAGAAATGAGAGGCTTTGCTTTGGGGATTTCCCAGTTCTCCTTCTCAGGTGTCTGTGGGCTGCCAGTGCCAGGAAATCCCAGCACAAACCAGTGATGGACAGTGCTGCTGAGAGCCAAGCAGATGTTTTGGCCACCAAGCAGACGTTTTGGCCACCAAGCCACCACCCTTTTTTAGCCACAGCAGCATGGGGATCTGCACATCCTCCTGTCACACTGCCTGTAATCCATGGCTTGGGATGGCACGGGGGAGTTTTGCCTTGTAGGGGTAAAACTCCACATTTCTGGTTGCTGAGCCTTGCTCTGTGGATTCCAGGCATTTATCCCAACAGCTCAGGATCAGCTTGGATTAAAAACTTGGCTCCAGAATGCTCAAGTCTCGGATGGAATTTAGAATTTCTAGGTGCACTGTATTTTGTTGTCCCAGTCATTAAGCAAATGGCACCCAGAAAACCCCTCATGGAATGATCTCTCAGTATGGCAGCAAACTATTCCAAAAAAAGATTCCAAAAATAATTTTAAACCCATTTTTGCACCTGCAATAGTTTCAGCTTTCAGTGTTTCCCCAGCTTGTTTATAGGAATGTTACATTGCACAGCACATGTACTGCTTCCCCTTCACTCACAAGGTCAATTATTCTGTCAAAAAAGGAAATTAAATTAAATTAACATGGCACCATTTCAGACTTGACAAAAAAATACTTGTTATGTTGCTATTGGCTGGATACCCTAAGATGGTCAGTTAAACAAATCAGGGATTAATTAGCTATTTGAAAGTGAAATAACCTGTAATTATCTTGGTCCTTTCTTAAGAAGGAAAATAATAAAAGAAATTTTTCCTTCCTGGGTCCTCTGAGGCCTCACTTTTCCGTGATCCATGAGTTCTTAAAGATAATCATTTAATGGCTCAGGTTGTTTTATCTATTTCCTTAAATACTCCAGGGTAAATTTCCTTGCAGCTCTCTCACTTGAATGTATGTAACCCAGCTGAACACATTTAACCTATTCTCTTCCTCCTCTCTATACTCCAGCTTATTGCTAATTTTAATTGTTCTAAACATCTGGTGGGAGTTAACCTCTTGCTGTGAAGACTTAAGCAAAGAAGCTATTGAACAATTAATCTTTATTCTTCTGTTATTTCTTCTCTTCCCTTGGCAGTACTGGGATTTTTATCTTTTTGTTTGTTTTAAAGCACAGAATCTTTTCTCATCTCCTTTAGTGCCTCTTGCAAGCTGTCATTTTCTGCTTTAATATTGGAGCACCACTGGATATTTCCCACCCTGGGCCTGCACAAGCAGAAGGGAAATGTTTGATTTGAGAGCCAGGGTGGAAAAAGCTGCCCAACAAAGCTGCAGTGATGTGCCCCAGCCCAGAAACTGGGGTATGACATTGCTTACAGGAATTATCACCAGAGAAAGTAATTTTAATTTACTGAATAATAACAGCTACACTGACCTGAGGTGATTTAGGATCCCTGGATAACACTCAGGACCTGAGAAAGTAACACTCAAAACCACCAAGAAGGAAAAAAAAAAGAGAAAAGAAAAAGCTAAAACCCCAAAGAGTTGCTCTCCTCCAAGTGAGCACACAGCTGGGGAAAGAGAATTTTAAAGGGAAAATCCCAGTTTAGCTTTCTTGTTTGTAAAGTAAATGATTTTTTAGTGGTGATTTATAATGGATTTTTCCTTGGAAAAAAGGAAATTTGCTGGAGTCCTGGAGAAGAGGGGAATGGAGGATGAGGTTTGGTGTGCAACTTTGGGGTGACCTGAGGCTGGTCCCTCACCTGCAGCCCCCCTGCTCCAGCCCCCTGCACCAGTAAAATAATCCAAGTTGGCACTGATTGTTGTGAAGCACTTGGAGGAATTTGCTGGGATATCAATCCTGAGCTTCCCTTCTCCTGGGGCTGGGTCATTCCTGGTGCTGCAAACCCAGCACGGCCAGGCAGGACAAGGAGTTTCCTTTGGTGAAGGTGCAGTTGCCAGGCTGAGATGTTATCTTTGCAAAGCACATTTTAAGGACGTATTAAAAGGCCCAATAAAACATGCTGGCTTCTTAATCCATTGAGCAATTCCTCATTTCAGGCTGTGGCAGCAGCATTAAAACGCAGCTGGGGCAATTTCTGAGGGCATGAATGATGTGACAACATCCTTGTGCCCTGCAGTGCTCCAGGAGCTCTGTGTGTCTGAGCAGAGTGGGACAGGCTGGATTTTGAACCCAAAGTTCTCTGCCCTGCACCTATCCGAGTGAAATTTTTGCTCCTCTGGCTGTCAGGCAGGATGTACCCACTGCCTGTGATTTAAAACCCACCAGGCATGCCAAGAATATATATTAGCTTGCTCTTGGCAGCAGGAATTGTATTTGTGTAACAACAAGCTTTAAAAGCCTGTTAAGAAACATTGTCTGATCTGCAGCATGGGACTCGTTCGTTTTGTTGTTGTCATTTTACTGAAAGGGGGAAAAAATAATAAAATGCACACAAGACATTTCTCCAAAAATCTGGAGGGCACTTTGGAATGTCTTTTAAAAAATAAAAAAACAAAAAACAAAAACAAGCTACAAACACCATGACAGATTGGGTAAGAGCTGCATCTCCTCCTTCTGGAAGGCTCATTTATTTCGAATGTACAGGAGAATGTTTGTTGTGTCTCCTGGACACGCTGCTGTCCCTCACTGCCTCGCTGGGTGAGTTGCACAAGCATTTCAACACCAGGGCTCTGAAATCCACATTTAAGTGTGCACAGCCCAGCTGATTTTTGCTCAGCACTTCTGGATCCCAGACCTGGGAATGCCAGACTCGGAGAGGCCAAGGAGTGAAAGGTGTGAGTGAGGGACAGGGATTGCAGGTCCCTGCACTGCCCTGCACATGAGCACAGGGACTTTCTGGGTCTGCTCATTTGTGCAAAGTGTGAGGGAAACTTTGCACTTCCCATCGGGAAAAATGGTGGCAGAGGAACTGCCTGCAGTGCCCACCATACCTGCTGGAGTGAGGGAGATTAAATTCCAGTGTTGTGGCTCAAAATAAGAGTCTGACTGAACTTCATGAGGGCTTTTCTTGATGCAGTCAGGGAAGTTTTGGGCTGTCTCATTTTTGCCCAGACTAAAGCCTCATTTTGTGGAATGCATTAGGATCTGCTTTTGCTGGGGCATTCTCCTGTTTCCACACTCAGCAGGGAAAGTGCCTGTGAGCTCTTCTCAGCTCCCAGAGCTGCCAGGAGAAGGTTTTGCTCCTCCTGGAGCTGCCAGGATGCTCCTTGCCCAGGTGACCTCAGGATGGCTGGAGAGGGCAGGAGCAGCTGGGGCTGCACAGCTCCCTGCCCTGGCACAATGGGCTGGGGGAAGGAAATGCTGCTCTGGTTTGTATCCTCAGCCCCTTGGCTGCAAACCAAAGTGCCAGAACTCTGAGCAGGACAGGCACTCGGAGCCAGCCAGGGACAGCAGGATGCAGGGGACAGGAACTGGGGACAATGGGAATGGCCACAGGCTGGCCCCTGCCTTGCACTGGCACTGCTCCTGGTGCTTTAGGAGGTGACTTGGACCAGGCAAAGCAGGCAGACACCTTGGGACAACATCTCCTTTCTCCCTCTTGTTTTAATAATGGCCACAACTGGATAATCATGTTCCTGCAAGTGGAAGTTTGAGGATTCTGGCTGTAGAGAAAGAAATTTCCCAGCTATTGGAACCTAGTGAGGCCTGAGGCCAGCCCAGGATGGCAGTGCTGGCAGTGCAGGATTCACACCATGCTCATGGCAGTCTCTTTTCACTATTTTTAATGCCTGATTTATTCTTCAAATCACATTGCCTTTACTGATCTTCAGCCATCCCTTCTGCATATCGGGGGCAGGTACCCCCAGTGTCCCATTTAGGATCAAATCCTGCTCACTTTGGGCACCCAAACCCCCCCTCCCTGGGATCATGAAACTGATCTGGACATCATTCCATGGAGGCCAGTCCTACAAATCCTGGCTCAAAGACTTCTCCTGGAAACCTTGTGTGATTGAGAGTGACCAGAACCCAGAACACAAACCCTTAACATGAGCAGCTTCCCCATTCTAGGCTTGGTCCCAGATGTGAGGCTCTTCCCTTGCACTGGGCAGCTCCCAGTGAAACTCTGGGTTAATTGCGTGCCAGGCTTGGTGCTGGTTAAGCTCAGCTTTATTGTGTACCAAAGGAAGTGCAGAGCAAACAGGGAGGAGAGATTATCTATAAAATTCATAACTGGGTGGTTTACAGCCCCTGGTTCCTCCCTCACAGTATATCCCTGCCCATGGCAGGGGAATTGGAGTTAAATGTTCCTAAAGGTCCCTTCCAACCCAACCCTTTCTAAGGTAATATTTGGGTTAAGTTGTATAAATACCACAACTGACAATTTCTTGGGGTTCCACTCATGTTGGACCTGGCAGGTGAATACCTCACACTCCCCTACAAGGAGCAAATGAAAAGTGATGCCTTTGGGGAAGGAAAAAATAGCTGATATCAGAAAATTCCCTCTTTGTGATACAGAACTTTTACTGCTGGGTGCCAGAAGTGCCCTCTTCAGCACCCAGACTCTCCAAATAACTCCTACAAGCCACCTTGGCAACCCTGTAGGGTTTTCAAAATCCATTTCTGAGCACAACTTCATCCCCTGTAACTTCATTTTAATGTGATTCCATTTCCTCCAAGGTCATTTTAGCATTTGAATTACACTTGCAAGCAGACTCTGCACCTTGGAATTGCAATGGCAAATGCAGAGTCCAGCCAGAAAAGAAGGTGAAGAATTCCCAGTTAAATTTCCACCACCTTCATTTATTTTTATTTTTTGTCCATACCAACTGCAGAATAAAAAAGGCTATTAATTTCCTAAGAAATTAATATGTCTTATTTTTAATATTTAGAGCAAATATCTCTCTGATAGTCATTTTTCATTGTCTTTTTCCACAGAACTGCAAATGCAAGATTAATAGGAGGACTCAGGGAATTTTATTTCATAAATTGATCTTGCAAAGGCAAAGCACTGTGGAAGTCCCATCTTTAAATCTGGCTTTATTATCCCTGTTTATATTTTATTGTAAAAATGCATAGACTAAAAATATCAAATACTTTGCTCAAGCTGTTCAGGCAGAACAGATGCCTTGTCAGGCAGAGTCCAGATGCAGAGGAACCTGCACATCACTGTGCCTTTCCCACCAGTCTAGAATTAATCCCATTAATCCACATGAAAATGTGAAAACTGAAGAGGAAAGAAGTATAAAAGAGGAAATATTCAGCTGGGGAAATATTCAGCTAAAGAGCTCCTGGATCTTTTGATTAGAGTTCAGCTAAGAGACAGCAGGTTTAACAAAATCTGGATTCCAACACACAATTCCTTTGGATTGTACACATTTAATTTACTTCTGACTGCACGACTCTGATCATCCCTTTCCTTTCATTTATTCTGGTTCGAGCTGAACTGGGAAGGAATTCTGTGAGTCTGCATTCTTTCCAAAAGGGCCTCCCTGTGCCAGAGGACCCCAGTTGGAATTGTGAGCAGCTTTGAATTTGTGTCTCTGCACAAATGTTCAGGGTGCTGCTCGTGGGTCAGGGCTCGTGGGTCGGGTTCTGTGCCATGGGCACGAACAGAAGGAAAGCCAGCAGCCAAAGTTCACCAAGAGGGATCTCATTCATCAGTCCCTGATATCATCCTGCAATCAATGGAGACCCAAATCCATATTTTAAGGTCTAGAACCCAAAGCTTGTCCTTGTTACAGGACCCACCTCCTTCTCTCTGCTGAGATTTTCATTTATTACAGCAGGAAGAAGACAGATCTCCCTTGCCAGCAAGCAGATGTTCACCAAGGAGGTTTTGCTAACTGATCAATTGCAAAATCCCTCACTGCAATCCTTTAGAAAATCAGATGCCCTCTGTCCTTCCTCCCACTCCAGATTAGTTGCCAAAACTTACATACAAAATTATTACTGTAATGTTTTATAGTCACTGGGAAAAAAATATCCATTTGGTCTTACAGGATGATGTGAAATGAATCTGTGGCCTCAAAAGAAAAAAAAAAAAAAAAGTCTATTAAAAGTAGCTCTTTTTCCTCCCTCCTCCCTCTCCCAGGCCCCTTTTACTCCCCTCCCCCAACAATAAAGGATGTTTTGGAACAGCCTTTTCAGGAAACATTTCCACAGCAAAATGCAGCATCATTTATAATATTTAAAGCTACATTTTTGTTGAGATGGCTTGGCAGGCTTTGCTTGCAAATCTGGCAGGATATGGCCAGCTGAGAGTTAGCAGTAACAAACCGAGGATATGCTGACACAACAGAATGCTTTAATCATCCTTGCAGCAAGCAGGACAAGATCTGCTCCGGCCCTGCCAGCTCTTCCCAGTGTGAGAACCAATGGTGCTGCGTGCTCCTCCTTCCCTCCCCTGCCTCTGGAGACTTCACTTCTCCCTTGCTGTCTCCACTGAACTAAAAAAACCTCGTTGGGTAACAGCATATAACATAATGAGCAATGGATATTCCTCTTGGCCAAGGCTGTTATGAAAATGCTCCCCGTTTCCAGCACAATAAGGAAGCTTAATAATTAAAAAGAAAGCCCTTAACCAGTTTGTGTCTCAATAGAAGGGCTATTTTCACTAGCAGCTAAAGCTCTGCTTTGGCTTTACCCTTTCCTAGAGCAGGGCTGAGAGCCACGTTCAGTTAGCAAAATCCTAATTAGGAACTGGTCCCATCCGAGCTGGGAACTGATCTCAGCCATTCGCAGAAATCTATCGGAGAGAATTCATTTCACATTTAAAAGAAGTCCTGAAGCATTTGACCCCAAAAATCTGAGAGTTACTGCCTTGACTAATGCTTGCCCAGAGCAAGACTTGCCCAGAGAATTCCTGCTACACCATCTAGCCAAGCTACAGACTTGCAATACTTCAATATTCACCACATTAAGCAATAAAGAGTCTGCGAATTGAACAAACCTTTCCTATTTTGGGAGCATATAAATGTATAGGTGCTGTTTGCTGGCTGTGGTACACTAAAACCTTGCAGACATCCAGTCCATGGGGCTCTTACAAAGAAAGAAAGGTGAAATCCTGTAAGACCCTGCCCACACACGTATCTAACACGGTTAAATTGCATCCAAAGCTGTGGAATCATTCCCTCCTTTCCTCCTCTCTTGGGTCAGTCGTTGTCTCCTGGGTGTTTGCTCCAAGCCAGTGAAGATGTGCTGCCTAATCTCCTCTCCATACCCTGCGTATCCAAACGAAAATCCACAAGTTCAGGAGTTGTTTTTCCTACACCCATCGTTTCCAGGGCTGGGCAGTGCTGAGAAGAATGGAAGCACATTTCTTGTATCTGTGCAGATGGATACACCCCTGTGCAGCTGATTTTTAATCACTGGTTTCAGACAAGGCACTTAGAATGGGATTTAGGATGAGACACAGAATTTTTTCCAGTCCTTGAATGAGAACCTGAAATTTTGGACAGGTGACGACTGAGCTGCTGACCCAGGAGGTTTTTGCTGGGGTTGTTCCCCCTCAGTTTTGTTTTTCCCCTCCTATAAATCTCTAGCTGCAGCTTTGTACTGCTTGTGTTTACAAAGTTGATGTCACATCCATTTAAGGGATATTACCTCTTATTTAAAAGGAAAAAGGTCCCATTAAAACGTACTCAACCTCACTCTAGAGTTTACAGCTGCAAATCAAATATAAAATCCTGATCCCTCAGGGCTTATCTGTACCCACAGTGTCTGGGACCTGGGGTGTGTCAGCTGAGGGCAGGGGCTCAGTCACACAGGGTGGGACAGCAGCTCTTGGGAAGCCCACTTCCCATTTCCCATTATTTCCCATTATTTATCATTATTTCCCATTATTTCCCATTATTTCCCATTATTTCCCATTATTTCCCATCATTTCCCATTTCCCCTTTCCCAGTGTTTTGGGGTGCTGAGGGCTGGCTGTGTTGGAGAAGGTTCTGCTAGGGAGTGCTGAGGGCTGGTGAGTTCCTGCACCAGGGGGACAAATGGGTTTTCCTCACTGCTGTGATTGAAATGGTCTGGGCTGCCTTTGCCACGACAATGGGGATGCTGGAAATGCTTTTGTCTCCTCTCAATGTTCATTCCAGGCCCTCACAGCAACATTTTCTGGAGACATGGTCGCCAATGTTGTCTGAAGAAGGTAATTTTTCCTGTTGGTCACCTTTGAGCTCCTACAAGGAATGTTCTGATGCCTGGCAGAGTGAGGGGAAGGGGCTGGGTGTGTGCAGGGACATCAAATGACTTTCTCTGGACTCAATTTACCTCCAGCTTTTCCTCAGAAAAAGCAGATCAGTGTGGAATACAAGACAGAATATCAGCCCAGAAGTTTCAAAGCCCGTGGGACTCTCCAGGATCCCACATCATCCCTGCTGATGATGCAGTGCACACATGACTGAGGAACAGCACACCACCAGCAAAATCAAGCTCCTCAAAAGCAGGCATGTACCAGCTGACTGCTTCTATTCTTGAGCTCTTAAATGTTTTTAGTAGCACTGAAGATCAAAACCCAAATTGTTCATTTATGGCGTAGCCCATTCTACCCAAAACTCCAGAGAGTCTGAAAGTATTACAACCTACTGATGAACTCCCATTAGCAAGTTTTTGTTTTTAATAAATAAAGTCCCATAGAAACAGAAAGTATTTACAATTAGATCAAAATTCTGAATATAATTCACAAGAGAAAATGCTATTTTTTGAGAAAATGTTTTCATATCCTCATAACAGTCATTTGTTCTAAATTAGTACATAGCAATTGTCCATTAAATGAACATTTTTCCCTTAAGACCTATTCTCGTAGAAAAGTATTTCAGACAAAACTTCTTAACCATGATGTAACCGCTTAGAATCAGAACATGTCAGTGATTAGTAACTCACAATAAAATTAACACTTTGCATGGCTTGAGGAAAACATGGTGAATAATAGCAATATGTGAGAGAAGACAGGGTGTATATTTTATTAGAGCAGCTGATACAGTTGAAAGAAAAGTAGAGACTTTTGGGCATTCAGTGCCTTCATCCTCATGAAGGATTACACCCATTCCTGCAAAACTCTGATTGTGATTGCAGTGCCACCCTCAAAATACAGGGATTTTTGGACTGAGTGGCTCAGACACCGTCACTGCTGAATGGACAGTTTCAGAAATATTGCCCTTTGCAGGAGTGGGATGAAGCTCTTTGGTTAGTGTGCTCTTGGGTTACACAGACCTTTTTGCAGTACTTTAACAAAGTACTGAACTCAATTTCCCTGTCAGAGCACCTCTGCCACTTATTTTCAAATAATTTTGAATATTACTTCTGTAAGGACATGCCCTAGAATTCCTTTTCGTTTGAAATTCCTCCTGGATTTCCATTTCGAGGGAAGCCAGTGGGAAATTGGATTGTTTAAGAAATGCAGGCTCAGACTGATGGCTCTTGCTGGGTGTTGCTGTTACAGGAATTCAGTGTTGGAGCTGGGGTCCATCCCAGTGCCAGCTCATCTCTGCTCCATCCTCCACGGGAGGGGTGAGCTCTGCACAATTCTCCCACTGAGGGATGCAAGGCAACACTTCCAATGAACAGTGGGAAACAACTTAAAGCAGAGAGAGTATTTTCCTTTGCACTGTAACAGCCACAGAAGTGTGGGTGTAATTCCTGCTCGGCTGGAGCCACCTGGAAGGTGCAGCAGCCCTGCAGTGCTGAGCATGAGCTGCAATGCTGGGTTTGCTCCAGGGCCACCCTTCCTGAGCTACCTGAAATGACCTCACTGCAGACCTGGCAGGATCAAAGCTGTTCTCTGCAGCCTCAGTGACTTCATCTCAGTGCAATTCCACCTGTGGGCTCTACACCTGCAGGCTGAATGATCCAATTCCCCAAACTTCCTGCTGGGAATAACACTCACTACCGACCTCAGGCCCAGAGGTTACCTGAAATAAGCACTAGGAAACGTTTCCAGCTGTGGAAGGCATGAGCTGAAGGATTAATTTTAATATTTACTTCTCTCAGCTTCTTTATTGCATAATTTGCATTGGCTTAAGAGTTTCAAGGTCTACATCAGGATCAAAGCCAATTTCTTCTCCCTGAAGATCCTACTCACACCTACATCACCTCCTTGTCCACTTAGGAATCACCCTCCCCTCGTCTCAGTTTAAGGCACATTTTTTGCTGCATAAATAAAATATAGACATGGGGAGGAAACCAAGGATATTGGGGACCTCTCCTGATTTTGATATTTAAGTTACAAATAGTGGCTTTTTTCCCCCAGTATTCCCTCTTCTGGGCCACATTCACAAACGATCAGACGTGGGCACATGAAATCTCTCACCTCAGTACCAAGAACACCCCAAAATGACACTGTTAGGAAATTTATTTTCTGTTAAATTTGTTCACTCTGCTGTGCCCTGCTCCCTGTGGAACTCTTAGATGACATTAAAGGGCAACACATGCACGAAAACCAGTGACCTCAACAGCAGGAACATCTCCCAGCATCCTTGGATGCACATCTAGAGCTCAAGTGGAATTCAGGGTGCTGGGTTTCCATCCCAGCTTTATCTTTACACAAGAATTAACCCAAACCTTGCTTTGGTTTAGGAGTTAATTTGTCACCTTGCAATTTTCCATGATCTTTTGACTGTTGTTCACTGGCAGTTTATCAAAAAATTGGGGAAGAGGTTTGTACCAACCCATTCCAGCTGAGCTCTGGCTGCTGTGGGCTGGGAATTGGAGAAGCTGCTGCTCCACCTGCCTCAAACCTGCACGAGCAGAGGAATCAAAAGGACTCTGTGCATGTTCCTTCCATAATTAGCTCTTGAAATGGCATCTCATTTTTCACTTTGCCCACAAATGAGTGGTCTGATTTTTCCTTACCCCGAGCCCCCTTTACAGAGCTCTGTCAGTGTCAAATCTTATTATGGAAGGCACGAATATTTTCAGACCTGACACTTCTCCCTTTGGCCTCTGAAACTCTCCTGGGAACTTACACTAATCTGTGACTGAATTTTACTTTGCTGCTGCCTTGGGAGCACAAAATCAAAATTCAATACTTCAAACATTCCCCTGGAAATGTTCAAGGAGAAAGGTTTTTATTTAGCTGAAAATTTAACTGCATGCTCGAGTGAAGCATCGATCATACTTGGACAAGCAATTTTAAGAAATAACATAGTTAAAAAATTAATTCTGAAAATACTGCCAACAATTTCATGATATAGATACTTTTAATATTAAAAGTAAATTGTAAATGTGTCTTTATAAACAATATGCATAAAATAGATCTACTATACTAAGCTCTCTCTTTTTAAATGCTGTTTCACAGTAATTTCTTAGGTACGCGAAGTTTTTCCCTCCAAGAAATAGTGCAATCTGAAGAACATACATGGTGTCAGGGGGTGAAGAACTGCTCTGCTCATTAATACAAGTCCTTGTAGATCTCTTGTAGCAGGGGGTGGAGGCTCATGTCCGTCTCGGTTTTCTTGATGACCTGCAGGAGCTGCACGTGCTCCGTGACGATCTGCCTCAGGTCCGTCATTTTCTGCAGCAGCTTTGCAAACAGCTGCGAGGACTCGGGGTGGTTCAGCTTCAGCTGCAGCTCCAGGGCTTGCAAAAGGTTGTCCTGGATGTCCTCAATGGGCTTCACGTTCAACAACCCCGGGCGGTCTGCGGGAAAAAGGCTCGTGAGCTGATGGGCATCCTAACACGGCTTTTGTGCATTAATTCCTTACACGTTCCTTTGGAATTACAGATGGCACTGCCTGGCAGCTCTCTGACCATCAGCTGCTCTGTGAGATTTCACTGGCATTCGCTCAAAGAGGTTTTAGGACTAGACTTGTGTAGGAGCTGCTGGTCTGGACGGTCGGGACTGAGAGATCTCTAAAGCCAGGCTTTGGAGCTTGTGCTTTATTGCAAAGGGCCCTGCTTGGAGCTGCCAGCCACAGCTCAGAGCAGGCTGTGAGAGCAGGAGGGCAAGAGGAAAAGGAGTAAAGACAGGGCAGGGGGGGAGAGGGAAGAGGGGTGAGGGCAGTAAGAGGTGGGAGCGTAAGAGAGGTGAGAGAAGAGAGTAAAGAGAGGTTAGAGAGTAAAGTAAGAGAGGTTAGAGAAGTTAGAGAAGTAAGCAAGGTAAGAGAGCGAGGTTCCTGTTACAATACAATCAATCTTCTTCTGTGTTGAATATTCTAATTTTCACTAACCAAGCTAATACAAGATACAAATCCTATAGCATTTACATACAGCCTATAAGAATCACTGCATTACCATACTGTGATACACTTCAAACTTTAAAAACCACTCTTTGGACCCTCTTTACCAAGCTAGCAGGGTCTTCTCTGACCCTTGGACCTGTCTGCAGGCAGAGGGAATTGTTCAGTCAAGAGGGGATTACTTTCAGCTGGCCATGCTATTGTTTTCTAGTTGTTCAGTAACTGAGGTTTGGTATCTCAAAAATGCCTTTCATTTCAACCTCGCTTATAGTTTCCATTTTCTCAAAATCTTTTGCCAGGCAATCATATTTATAACGTTTTCCTGTTTCATCTTCCCCAGCAGTCTTGGAAACTTTTCCCCCGGGGAAAAAAGGGGTTGTGAGTTTACGAGCGTCACAGCATCAACCCCGTGCATTGATTTCTCACACATTTCCTGGCAAATGAAGCCTTTACAGATGGCATTTCCTGAGAGCTCTTTGACCATCAGGGAGTTTGTAAGGTTTCACTGGGATTTGCTCAGAGGGGTTTTAGAACTAGTTTTATACTCTAGAACTAAATTTATACTCCACTACAGTGGATTTTCCACAGTAAACTGGAAGTGTGTGTGGGGAAAAAAGAGTGAGATATCTCTATCAGGTAATTCACTTCTGGAAAACCAACTCTGATTAAATAACAATAACAATAATAATAGTGATTATATATAATAATAATAATAATAATAATAATAATAATAATAATAATAATATACTCTGATGGATTTGCACATAGCTGCTGCTGCTAAAAATATTTCTGCTAAGGTGGATGTGAACCCATCAAAATTAAAAAAAAAAGAGACATAAACTCAACTTCTACAGTTTACTTGATTGTCCAGCACTGAAAGTTAATGAAATGTTGAATGTCTAAGTTTGTTAAATCCTCAGTGGAAGTGACCACCATGGATTTGTTACTGCTAAAATACTTAATACTGGATAACACATCCCAAATATCATAATACAGCATGAAAAGAATCAATAATTTAAATAAAATTTGCTGTGTAGCTATGAAATTGATTTCATAGGTTGATCAATAAAAAGCAGTGCCTACTGCAAATCTTAAATCACTTCCCCGAGGCAATAATTCAATTTCAGCAAGGACAGGAGGTTGATCTCTATTAAAAATGTGAAAAATAAGCTGTTATTTCCTGTGATCTTTGTAACCTTTTTGAGCACTGAGTTCTCCTAACTCAGCTCGACTCGTGCTGCACACTGGCAAAAAGGCTGAGAGAAAACAAAGCTCTTTATAAATACATCGTGGCTTTACTTCATGGGGAGAAAAAAAACTGCAGTGTAAACTAAAAGGCAAAGCTGGCAGGAAAACAAATGAGTACACAGCCAGGAAAACGAAGGGCACTGATCAGGAAAGGATACTCAGCTCCCCAAGAGGTGAGGTTTAGGCAGAGTTTTTCAAAGAGAGGAATATAAGTAATTTTGAATGTGAACCTGGATATTTGTTTGTCAGTGTGCTCGTTTGCAAACATTTTTATTTATCCCATTCAACTGATAACCCCATAAAATCTAGTTCAGAAAGTCTGGGAGTAAATATAACAAAAGGTTCATTTTTATGAATTTCATTTGGCAATTATTTTTGAACAGTTTTTTAAAGATACCTAAAGAATGTTTGATAAATATTCGATATTTATTTTTCGATTACCTGAATGCATTGCATGGGCTGCAGAATCGAGCTGACATCTTTCTGAGACTTGCCAAATTTCAGCCCTTCAAAGCTGGTGATAACCTGGGGTTGGGATAGCTTTAAATTCTCCTTGTGTGCTGCAGCTGAACTGTGAGCTAGCTGGGCATGACTCAGTGTGCAGGGACAGAAAAAATCAGAGAGCACAAAGACGTGGCCTCGATTTCCTCTGAGATTCATCTCTGCTTGCCCCCTGCTCCTTTGGGGTGGGAATTTCTTGGGGTGTGAGTTTTTCAGGAGCGAATCCCAATTCAAATATTGTGCTTCAGAGCCCAGGAGGAAACTCCACTGGGTCTGGAATTTATCAGGAGCCCCCTAAATTGAAGTTCAGTGAGACTGCAGTGGCTAAAATCCTGCCACCCTTTGAAAAAACCCAGTCTGATGATTTTCTAATGACCCAGTGGAACCAGAGGCAGAAAAGATGACTCTGACAAAAGCCTAGGAGATCATCAGATGCTATTTTTAAATAAGCCAATTCAAGTGGAAGGAAAATTCCCATTGAAGGCAAGAGAGATTTTTCATGAATGAGAACTTCAGGATACAGGCAGTGTTTTTTGGGTGTTGACAGTTTGCTATACTTTCTCAGTAAAAACTTCTTACAGAGGAAAATGCTGCTTCTGTTCCAAGAAGCTTATCTAAATCAGGAAAAAACGGAAGTAAGAGGCAAAAGCTTAAACATCCAGCTATTATGGTATATTTCACGCTGTTAAAATGCTCTTAAATATACATGACCCATTTGGTTTTGTACCAAAAGGTGAGTTCTGTGCAGTAAGGAGCTGCAGAGGGATGTGCCTTGCAGGAAAAAGGAAAATGCCAGGAAAGCACCACAGTTCCCTGTTATTTATTACGTTTCTTTATCCACATTTTCTTTATGTTTTCATTCATTGTCCTACAGCTGCTTCAATTGGTTTGAAAACTCTGCAAGAAACTGTTCTAAGTCAGAAAATGTTCACAGTGACTGGGAAAAGCCAATAACCCCAAAGTTCTGAGTGGCAGCAGCACCAGTCTGTGTAAATTGGTATTCTGTACTGTCTCAGGGGAAAATATTTATTTACTGGATGCCTCTTTCATGTCCCTAACAATAACTGCAATCTTTTTTACCTGTTCTTCACACATGAAATTGCCTATCTGTCTTTACATTTCATTATCTTCGAATGAATGTTTTTTGCATTTAAATGCAGATTCTAAAATCTCAGCACAAAAAGCCAGGCAAAGATCAGGCTGAGTGAACACATGTGTTCTTTCTTTGCTCTTTTGCTGAGGCAGATGTGACTCAGCAGTTTGGGGTTTGTCTTCTGAGACCGTCACATGGATTGTTGTCACCAGGACTTTGGTTCAATGCTTCCAGGGATGATCTGCAGTTCTTGCTCTGATTACAAAGCATTTCTTTGTTCTGACAAAGTGCAGGATTTGTGTGGCAGTGAAATAGGAACTACTTCTTGGTAATAGTCAGTGATAAAACTTCAAATGTGACTGATCTGAGGATGCAGCAACAAGATTGAATACAGTGTTTACACCACGAGCAGGGACTTGTGGCTTAAAATTGAGGGGAAAAAAACACACAGAAAACAGAGAAAGTGACTTTAGAAATACCTCTGGATTTAAATACCAGTTTGACTGCATATGGACTGACAGAGTGTGGGTCTTTACAGGGACACTGCCCCAAACACTGCTGCATCCAAACACTGCTGCATCCAAACATTCCTGTATCCAAACATTCCTGTATCCAAACATTCCTGCATCCAAACATTCCTGCATCCAACCACTGCTGCATCCAAACATTCCTGCATCCAAACATTCCTGCATCCAAACATTCCTGTATCCAAACATTCCTGTACCCAAACATTCCTGTATCCAACCACTGCAAAAATTCGAGTCCATCCACGCTACAAAATTCCCTTTTGAGCTTTTTCTTTGTTTGACAACAGCCTGCTTGAGTGAGTTTGCTCAGTTCATAAATGTGAATTGTGCCAATAAGGCTTGGAGTGTTATCTTTCCTGCCCAAGCAGGAACTTGTTCTCCTGCAGCCTTCTTGTGACAGAGTTTATTTCCAGCTCAGGTGGATGTGATATTTTTAAAGATGCTTCAGTTATTTTTCCTGTACAGCAGAGCACTCACTACTGACTGAGGATGAGTCTCAGTGGCACAGAGGAAGAATATCTCCTAGAAAAAGCTTTCCAAATCTTATTTAACCAGAGTGTGTCTTCTAAAGTCACCACAACTGGAAGGGTGTTGTAACGAGGGTTTGGTGCTGCTAGTAATGGCCAAAAGCATCTCTGCTGTACAAACAAGGTGAAATCCTATGCTCACACACAGCCTCTCTGTCTGATCAGCGTTAAAATCAGAATACAAGACTTTGTTTGCCATTTGCTTTGTTTTACAGCACCAACAGTAGAGCAGCTGTCCAGAAATGAGTTCAGAGAAACATTTGGAATAGCTGAGGCAGAGAGAGGCTGCACTGAGCAGCTCAGAACAGGAAAACCAACTGTGGGAGTGGGAGGATTTTCCATCTGTTGCTATTACAGTTAATTTGTCAGCTCCCTATTGCTGTGATTTGGGCTTTTTGCCTTTTTAGATAACATGCAAAAGCAGCTGTTTGGTTATCAAAAGGCTGAAGAGTTTTATGGGATTTGTGGCAAATTCCAAACACTTCCCAACAAAAAGCTTTCTCCGTGGGATGTTCCAGCTGGAATTATCTTTCCCTTCCCCTTCTCCTCTTCTGTTAGAGCTGCACAAGAGCCAGCAGAATTAGCATAATTTCACTGGGTAATAGCAGATTCACTGGCATTTAGGGCCCCTGGCTGGGATCCTTTTGGGTTTCACCAATGGTTTTCTGTTAGAGATGTTTGTACACAGAATTCTGTGAAGGGATTTAAGCGTTGCAGGATTCCTGCAGCAAGGCAAGTCCTCGAGGTGCTGTGGTTTTGAAATCCTGTTCTCAGTGAAATCATCCTGCTATATTCAAATAGTTCTTACAGAAATGCAGTTTTGCAAGGGTGTATCTCTTAGAGAAACATCTGAGACAGATGAGAAATAGATTCAGTTTTATATCACACAAGGTATTTTAGTCCCACAGAATACATCCAGTTTAATAAATATCATATCTGCCTGTAAATTCCATGATAAAAGCTTTCTAAAAGCTTTCTTTAATTGGCAACAAAGCTTAATTGTTTCAAAACATAAACTCTTTTTTTCCCAGCAGCTATCACTCCTTTTGGAAAAAGAAAGTAGATCTGAAAAAAGATAGGGAGGTCTTTGTTATCAAGAAATTAAAGGATCTTCCTAGAAATGATTTGGATTTATATGGATTTATATGGATTTTTATGGATTTATATGTCTCTAGAGATTTGTTTCAGAGTTTTGCTACAGTTACTTGATTCACGTTCATTAGTTCTTTACAGGTCTCTGTTTAAAAATTATTCTGGAAAAAAAAGAGACATGCTGAGAAATCTGGTTCAAGTTTATTATTGTATGTGAATAATTGTCCTGCAATCTAAAATGTGAGATTGGTTACATCATTCCTATTTCCTATGGTGGAAACCAAACACTGCTGAGGACAGGGCTTTGCAGAATACAAGCTCCCTTTTTGCAGCTAGGAGTGAATTTTCAGAGGCCTTTTTCTCATCTGTCACATTTCATTATACTAAACCCCACAAAATATTGGCATGTTTTGAGTAGTGCCCTGATAGACTTGTACCATTTCTCCTCTCCCATCAAAACCAACCAAAAATACACCAGCAAGGTGTTTTCCTTCCTGAATGAATGCAG
Source organism: Sturnus vulgaris (assembly GCF_052056855.1). Taxonomy (NCBI): domain Eukaryota; kingdom Metazoa; phylum Chordata; class Aves; order Passeriformes; family Sturnidae; genus Sturnus; species Sturnus vulgaris. Next base: position 18,704,088 of record NC_142253.1, on the reverse strand, counting down.
AAACCTCAGGGATCATGGTGCCTGAGGTTTGCACAAGGAAATTTCGGGGAGGAATTCTTGTTGGAAGTAGAATTAACTGGATAAATTGTATTGTGACCCCTTATTTTTCCTGAATGAAACACGGAGCCAGGAGGAACTGGAGGTGATTTTAAATGCAGTTATATCTAAGAGTGCCCTCCCAGCAGCAGGGCTGCTTTTAGGACAATAGCACGAGGTTGTGTTTGATTGCTGCAATGTAATTTAATAACAAAATCCTCACTGTTGCTCTGCAGAGGAGCCGAATCCAGAGCACTCAGCACATTCCTGCCATGGATATGTGCAGCTCCATTTGGGCCAAAATACACACACATCAGTAGGGCAAGATTTTATTTGTGCAACATCACTGCCTTGGGAGTGCTGGCCGAAGTAACAGAGCTGGATGTGCCTGGGATATCTCTGAAGGCTCTGAGTGAAATAAATCCTGGTAGGCATCAGGAATTCACAAAGCAGAGCTGTGACATCACCTCAGGAGCAGAGAACACATGTCTGGCTGCAGAAAAGCTGAAAGTCAGTGGTTTTTCAGTGAAGTGTTGGATGTGGGCAGTCTGATACCCGGGATTTCAGGTTCATGCTTTGCTCAAAGTGTGATGTATGAAGATAAAGCAGAGCAGCTGAGGAAAGCTGAAGAAACACACAATGTCTGGGGGTTTTTTTTTGAGGAGACCATAATTCTCCTGAGAAATGCATTTCCTCTTCCTTTTAAAGGCAAAGAAAACCTTGCACAAATGGAAGAGCAATGAAAAGCACCAGAACCCTGTAAGCCCAATATCACCTATCCTTTGGAATTGTTCTGGAGTCAAAACTATTTGTGGTCAATTAGCAAACCACACAATCTAATTGCAGGTTTAAAAAAAAAAACATCTCATGCAGAATTGTAGCTCCTGCTGGTGAAATTCCACCCTTCCTGTTTTCCAAAAGATAGCCCTGATTTGGTTTTCTGCCTAAATGAACTGATGACTCAGCAGCCATTTCCAGCTCCATCACTAATATCGGGGCATTTCCATTTTCAGTTTCTGTCTCAAACCGAACAAAGGGCAAACAACAACAAGAAATTTGGAAGCGACTGAAAAAGCTCTGTGTGAATGCACTCACTCCCAGCCTGCAGTGCTGAGCACTTTGCTGAAGGTAGGAGTTAAGAGCATCAATTCTATCCTCTAAAATCCCACATAAATAAGAGAGCACTTACCTCCACTTAGGATAATGACAGCTATAAATATTGCCAGGTCACTGTCATCTAATTCCAGTGCATTGAACTTCACAGCAAACTCAAACTTGGGCTCCATAAAGTCACAAAAAGGTTTCCTCAGGCTCTTCAGGAACTCCCGTGTCATGAACCCCTGTCCATCGGATATAAGAACCCCGTCCTTGTTCATCAGCGAGGCCAGCAGGGTGTAGATGATCTCGTGGACCCCGTACTTGAGCAGAGTCACTTGGTCGTTGAGGTCGAGGCTGACGAATCCCGGGATGTTCTTGGCGAACTCGGTGATCTCCTGCACGGCCTCCACGGAGCGGAACTGGCAGCGCTGGAAGATGCGGATGGCCACCTCCTTGTTCTCCTCCTGCAGGGGGGACACGTGCTTGCACTTGATCTGGTCCTCCCCCATCATTAAAGAGTTCATGTCATAAATAACGAAGGGCTGCAAACAGAAGGAAATTCCATTTACTGCCAAATGGCCTTGCCAGGAGCTGAGGAGCCCAAAGAGAGCTCAGGAGCAACCCCTCACACATCTCTGAGGAACCTATCAAGGGTTCCCAAATACTTGAATTGTCCTGAGAAATCTATCCAGGGTTCCCAAATAAATTGTCCTAAACCTAATAAGGGTTCACAAATAGTTAAATTGTCCTGAGGAACCTATCAAGGGTTCCCCAAAGAATTAAATTGTCTTGAAGAACCTTACAAGGATTCCCAAATAAATTGTCCTGAGGAACCTATCAAGGGTTCCCAAATAAATCGTCCCAAACCTATCAAGGGTTCCCCAAAGAGTTAAATTGTCTTGAGGAACCTTACAAGGATTCTCAAATAAATTGTCCTGAATCTATCAAGGGTTCCCCAAATACTTAAATTGTCATAAACGTATCAAGGGTTCCCCAAATAGTCACATTGTCCTGAGAAATGTATCAAGGGTTCCCAAATAAATTGTCCCAAACCTATCAAGGGGTCCCAAATAGTTAAATTGTCCTGAGGAACCTATCAAGGGTTCCCCAAAGAGTTAAATTGTCCTGAGGAACCTTACAAGGATTCCCCCAAAAAATTGTCCTGAATCTATCAAGGGTTCCCCAAATACTTAAATTGTCCTAAACCTATCAAGGGTTCCCAAATAAATTGTCCTAAACCTATCAAGGGTTCCCCAAATAGTTACATTGTCTTGAAGAACCTTACAAGGATTCCCCCAAAAATTGTCCTGAATCTATCAAGGGTTCCTCAAATAGTTCAATTGTCCTGAGAAATCTATCAAGGGTTCCCAAATAAATTGTCCTAAACCTATCAAGGTTTCCCCAAATACTTAAATTGTCCCAAACCTATCAAGGGTTCCCCAAATAGTTAAATTGTCCTAAACCTATAAAAACAAATGTCCTCACAATGTTAAAGTGATTTACAGAAAGGCCAAGTAAAGTGAGGGAAGGAACACTTTTAAAGTATGCAGGAGTTTTGCCTTTTCCTCTGTTTGTTTGCTTTTTGTTTTATAAAATGTTCTGCAATTCCAGAATTCAGAGCTTGGAATGTTTACCAAAAGGTTAAAATGATATTACTTTTTCCTGAATTATAACAACTTCTATAAAAGATAATCTAATGAGTGTAAAGGAACCTTCTATTTTCTTTTTCTTTTTTTTTTTTCTTTTTTTAGGTAGAAAGAGAATATTCCCATTTTGCTTCCTTTATTTACTTTCATGCTCCTTTCATGTTCTATCCTAGGAAAGACTGCAAGTAATATCAACTTTATGGTACTGATTATCTGATAAATGGAACCTTTTGCTGTTAACTCCTTTAAAAATAACAATGTTAGGACGTATTTAAACCCACTCAACTTGTCTTTGGGAAAGAAAAAACAAATACCATGCAACAAACCACGATTCAGAACACAAGAATGAAATAAACTCAACTGGAACAAATCAATTTTGAAAGCAGCTTAGAAAAAGTAGTGCCAGAATACTTGCTTTAGGATCTGGAAACAATCTGTTCCAGAATATGCAAAAGAAGCTCCTGGGTTTAAAGAAGTGGTTATGTGAGGATTTCTCAAATTCATTTGAAGAATCTTTCCCTCAGAGGATTAATGAATGAATATTTCATTGTTGCACTGAACAAATCCCACTGATGTGAATATGTTTGTTAACATACTTGATTAATTAATTAAAATACAAGGGATTATAATCCAATAATTGGACTAAAGAAATACTTTTTAAAATTGAAGGTCATTAATGACTGCAGATTCTAATGCCTCATAGGAATGCTCCTTCTCATGGTTTTATATTTACAGCTCCAGACCATGACATTCCAGGAGGGACAGTGTGAGGGATTAAATTATTTTCCCACTTGCACTGAGGATTTCAGTGTGAAACTGAAACAACAAACACACGGCACTGAGAAAAGCCAGGAGGAGAAGGAATTTTTCAGGTAATGACATTTTTGGCAGCAGCAAAACCATTAAATATGCATCTGCACATATGGATATGCACACATGTGGAATAGTGGAGTAACAAGACTGCAGAAGATGCTTTTAAAATGCGTATTTTGGTTCTAGGAGGAAATTTCTTTCTGTTCTTTCTAGTGGGAGCACCAAGTACAAAAAAAATTCATTTTTAGTCCATGTCCACACACTTTAGAAAGCCTGTATTACACCATGGCCTATTCATGATAGATGAAAATCAAGAAAGAGTTCAAAATAACCAAATATTTTTAAAATATAAAGATTCAGATGAACCTGAAAGCAGAATCTTCTGTCAAATGAGCTCTGTATATCCCAGGAGATGATGAATAACTCATTCTAGTTTTGATGCACTCACTTGTGTATCCAAATGTTTTAAATTAATTCAGATTATACAGCAACTAAAAAATAACATGAATTTAAACTATGCCTGTAGTAAACACGTAACATAGTAAACATTGATGCTCCAGAGCACCAAATCCATTGATAAAAAGATCAAAATTGTAACCAGCAAATACTGAGTGTCACTTTTGCAGTGGTATTTTCAAAAAAGGCTTGAAAATTGGCAGCAGTGAAAAGCTGGATGCTGTCTACTGGTTTATTGCTGTTTCTCATGTGCCAAAATTTTAAAACTTCCAAGAAAAAAGGAGAATTAATTGATGTAATTATACATTTACTGGGTGAGAATTATAGTGGTGGAACTTCCAGACATGAGCAGGTTGCACATCAGTTTCTGCAGAACAAATAAACTTAGCTAATTCAAACTTTATGTATTTCATGCTGAAAAGTTACTCACATTGTAAGTGCCCACCACATCTAAAGCTTTTATGTGAGGGGTACACCCAGTTTCTGGACAACATTAAAATTCTTATTTTAATTGCCTTTAAGGAAAGGAAGAAATACCTTTTTATGGAGCCTGAAATACCTCTGTGTTCTTTGCTGTCTTTGAAATTATAAAGGAAAATAATATATAGTCTCTGTTGTAATCCTGACAATAAAATTTCTGCCAATGATTCTAGAAAATACATCAAGCTAAGAATAAGTTTTGGAAAGCTATATTGTTCTTTAGGTATTAAAATACGGTTACCAAAATGGTCAGATATTATTTCTCCTCCTCTCACTGATACAGAAGTTTTTTATGCATTGCAAATGAAGTTTGCAAGGCAACCCACAAACCCACTTAAAAGCTCCTTACTTTTCTAAGGTTTTCCTGTCCATTCTCCTCACATTCCCACTGCACCAGCACAGGGCAGCGATGTGACCTGAGCTAACCCAGAGAAAAGCAGGAATTCATCAGAGCATCGTCACAACGAGCAGCACCCCAGGCCAGCCTGTGCCTGGAGTCATTCGCCACTTAGGAAAAGGAATATTCCTCAGGGAGCAGCGATTCCTGACAGCTCGAGAGGCACGTTAAACAGATAGTGTGGGAGATAACCTCTGGGCAAGGAGAAGGAAAACGGGAAGAGACGAGCAGGGAATACACAAAGGTTAAGGTGACCTTCAAATTCTTGTCCCGGTTTCAAGTATTTTATTAGGTGAACTTGGAGTTTTTTCAAATAATGTTTACTTATTCTATCTAAAAACATTTCCTGTGTTTCAGACACAGCTTGAAACGTGTAACTGCCAACAGCAAAGTGAGGTTTTTTTCTTTTTAGGCTGGGTGTTCTGTATTTTGTTTTTTTAATTTTTTTTTAAGAGCTGCGTCGTCAACTTGGCAAATCATTTACGGGGGGGGGGGGAGGAAGAAGCAAAAAGAAGAGGGAACTGACTGATTTGTCTGTGGTCTTTCCTGTCAGGATGGCCCTGGCCTTGGCCTTGGTCAGAGGGAAGGATTTGATGTAGGAGTCGTACAGGTGCTTGGCCAGCGCCCGCAGGTCGGCGGACTCGGGGTTCAGCTGCTCGATGTCGCTGGAGATCTCTGCCAGCAGCTTCTCCTTCTCCGCCTGGGGCATCCTCCCGAACCTGATGGCTGAGGGACATCACAGCAGTTACAAAATGCACATTTCAGTGGCTGTCCTGCCACCCTTCTGCCCCCCAAAGAGCACGTCTGAATTCGGGTCACCGCTCGCTGCCTGAAGCTCCTGGTAAAGGGTCAGGCAGGCAAGGAAAGAGGGTTTGTACAGACACTGGGGCAAATCTGCCAGGGAAAGAGGGTTTGTACAGACACTGGGGCAAATCTGCCAGGGAAAGAGGGTTTGTACAGACACTGGGGCAAATCTGCCAGGGAAAGAGGGTTTGTACAGACACTGGGGCAAATCTGCCAGGGAAAGAGGGTTTGTACAGACACTGGGGCAAATCTGCCAGGGAAAGAGGGTTTGTACAGACACTGGGGCAAATCTGCCAGGGAAAGAGGGTTTGTACAGACACTGGGGCAAATCTGCCAGGGAAAGAGGGTTTGTACAGACACTGGGGCAAATCTGACAGGGAAAGAGGGTTTGTACAGACATTGGGGCAAATCTGACAGGGAAAGAGGGTTTGTACAGACATTGGGGCAAATCTGCTGCAGGGATCTAAAGAAATGGAAACAGAGAAAACCACCTCTGAGCCATTATAACACCTGCTTAGAAAGGCAAACCTGCTGGTGAAACCCCCTGGTTCTACATCCAACCTACATCAAATGCAAAGAATATTTCAGATATTCAAGTTCTGTTGGCCCAGGGTAGGAACCACCACTGAGCCTTGTATTGTTTTGAACAAATCACCACAAAGACCTGAGATTCTTCATTTGTTTAGAAACAAAACCCTCCCATGACTTGCAGGAACAAATTCCTAAATAGCTCAGCAGAATTTCAGCTAGAAAGTGTTAACATGAGAATTAAGGAATTGGGGAAGGTCATACAGGGAATAAAAAGCTGGAAAATGCTGAGTTGTTTGTGGTACCTCTATGTATGTGCATTATTGAAAAACCAGGAAATGGTTCTACCTCATCATAGGAGCTCCAAATTGCTCAAATCTCCTCTGCACCTCCTACTTACTTCTTATCCAAGACTATTTATTCATATGGGGACTGACTGGAGAATGTTTCCAATGAGCCATCAAAATCAAGACTGATTTATCACATGATATTTCAGTAAACAGAATTTATTTTGTTTTATGAAAACAAAACAGAACAAAAGAGCATCCAAACAAAAAAACGGAAGGAAGAAATCAAGGTTTTTGCATTTTGGCCCTAGGGGGAAATAGAAATATTATGAATATTTTTTCAGTGATTAGTGTGTTTCTTGGATAAAGGAAAAGTGCTGCTAAGATCATATAGAGATGATTTTACTGGGGATGTTTATTTTGGAAACAAGCAGCCACTTTTCTATGAGTTTGCTGCAATGTGTTGATAGGCAAACAGGACATTTTTTCCCAAGAATAAATAATTATGTCAGAACACATTCCCCCTCTCCATTTTTCCTGTATTATATTTATTGATCAGTTGCCTTATTTCATGGCTGTAGAAACAAAGTTGTTTATTTTTATGACTCAACTCCTCTTTCAGCAACCTCAGGCTGTGAATGACACGTGCTGGATAATTCTGAATTATTTGTGTGTCCTTTATATCAAATTATCCTGAACACCAGCAGGAAATGATTCTGTTGTGGGCCTGATCCTGGGAGCTGAGGTTTGCAAAAGCAGGTTCATAATCTGGAACCCACTGGCAGAAGACTCCATTCCATCAAAAGAAAAGGTGATCAGGACTCAAATGTACTTTAAATATAACATTTCATTATAAAGTATATTTTAAAGATAACAATTCATTAACTACAAGGAGGGCTGTGGATGAAGCATTCCTACCTTACAATTTCAGAGACACAGGATTTATTTTTTCATAGAATAAATTATTTTGAATATATTTCGAATATATTTTACTGATGAGGTATCAGATGCAGCAGATTCTGTTCAATGTTTATTAGCATTGCAGGCAAAATTTGGGGCAAAATCAATTTCGTGGGACTAGCCTGAGTCTCCTTTTGTAAAAATCCTTGTCACTGTCATTTTCAGGGGGCTGAGACAAAAATCAGAGAGAAGTCAGGCAGTGAGAGGTTTATGGGAGGAATTGGGAAAGGGGGAATTTTGGATGAGAGGAGGAGGAGGAGGGGCTGATGGTGATGCCACTTCCAAAGGTTAGGCTGGGAAAAGGAGAGCCTGGAGAGGGATCAGGAGGGCTGGGAAGGGCAGGGAGAAGCCTGGGAGAGCCCTGCAGAGCTGAGAGGGCTCAGTGGCAGCTGCTGTCCCAGAAATGCCAGGCTCTGCTGGGCTGGGCAGGAGCTGCAACCTGGGGCTCTCTCTGCTTCCTCCTTGCCCCTGCACTGACAGGATTCTGCAAATGTCAGGAGCAGAGGGCCAGGGGTGAGCACAGCCAGCCCCCCGGGCTGCACTCCATCCTTTGGCTTTCTGTGCAAGAACTGCAACATTGACACCCAGCTCAGCTTTCACTGCTTGGAGAAGGTAAATGTGACAAAGATGATAGCTGATAGACTGTTCTGTGGGCACTGCTCCTCTATTGTCTGGGTTATTTCTGGCCATAAAGGAGACCCCCAATAGCCCATCAATACAGTTTGTTACATTAGAAACCACGGTAAAGCCAGGCTGGATACCTGTCTGGTTTTGGTGGAGATGTGCCCAGATTGAGCAATCCCCTGCTCCCAGAAGTGATGATGAACACACTGCTATGTGTTCTTTCATTCCCTTTGCAGTAGCTGCATTAATACCAGCAGTACTTTCAGCAGAAGAGAACAAAATAAATGACATTTTAAAACTAAAACGTCTGCTCAGTGGCACTTCAGAACACAATCAGCACAACTCAGGGTTAAGCCCAGAGCAGCACTGTGGCTAGAGAAGGAAAGGAAAACAATATTCCAAGCATGAGAACACCACTGTCTTCTTTAACCTTTAGCCAAGTGGTATGGAGCATTTCTACGTGAAAAAATGTGGCTGTAGCTGCTGAGTGTCTCCTTGCAGCCCCCATTTTGTCCTGATCATTTTGCAATAATGCATCCACACAAGGACAGGCACAGACTGGACCCCTCAGGCACAAATAACCCACATTCTGCTTCAAAGCTTTTCAAATCCTCATAATTTCCCTCCCTGAGTGGCTGAAGTGTAATCTGGAGATGTAACATCAAAATCTGTCCCAGGGTCATTGGTGAAACCCCCTGGCTCCACCTCCAATCCACTTAAAATGCAAAAAAATTTTAAGATATTAAAGTTCTGTTGGGACTTTAATTCCAAGGGTAGGAACCTGGGTAGGAACACCTCCAGTGTTGTATTTCTTTATGCTTCTGGGTCCTCAGAGGTGAAATTCAGCTCTTTTAAAAAAATCTGTTTATAAACTATGAAGGAATGAGGGTGTTTTGTGCAAGGCAATGTAACCAGAGCGGGCAAAATAAAAAAGGCAAGTGTAGAAGGCAAAGTTTGAATAGAAACTCAGAGTCTTTGTTGGGAGAACTCCTGGTTGGAGCAGAGGAAAATGTTCCTTGGAGCCCTGGGGCAAATGGCTTGGCCCTTTTCCTGCCTCTCCCAACTCCTAGAACCTCATTGGTGCCAAAGCTTCTGCCTGGGCAGTGGCTGAAGAGGGAAAAACGCAGGTGAAATGTGAATTTTAAAGCTGTTCTAGATGCTGTGAGCCAGAGAGAATGGTCTGGGCCATCCCTTCCTGATGGAACTGCCCATGGATCCCATGGACACAACTGGGAGCTGTGCTGCCAGGCCAGGGCAGAATTTGGCATGCACCTTGAAAATAAGAATAAAAACCCCTCCTGAATTACTATAAAAATACCCACAGTAGCATTTCAAAATTAGATTATTTTTAAATGTTACTGTTGCATCCCAGGAATTTGAAAACCGTATTTTCTATTAGCAAAACATTTCCCAGACCAATTTACATTCAGTGCATGTATTAAAACTTTGCAAACCACAGCCCAGCTTTCCTCTTGGGGACAGCACACTCATTTTTTATATTGAAAATAATGAAAGTTCTAAAAAAACCACAGAGAAATTATTTTCCCAGTCATGTTTGCAATTCTTTACCCTTAGAATTACATAAGTCTCTATGTTATGACATTTAATTCCTGTTTTTACTCAGCTTTGCCAAGGCAAGGCAACAAAGAATCTTCATTATGTCCTTCTGCCCAAATATTCATAAGTATTTCCACATGAATTGCTCTGTTAATTTTAAATTTAAGAGAGATTTTCTTCTAGAGCAGTATTGTGATATTCTTCATGCCATTACTCATGGTAAAGAAGTCAGATGTGGGTGTCCTAGGAAGGAGGACAGGGATTTTTAAAACTGTGCAATTCAAACTGTACAAGTCATGAAAATGAATATTTTCATTTCAAATATGTTGTGTTTCAGTATGAGAAGTGCTAACTCAGTGATGCCAACAGGCCGTGGTGAGTGACCTTAAATTCAAGTTGCTGTTATTCACAAAGCCTCAGATCCTCTCACCCAGCTTTCATAATTAAGAATTTTGGCTCCCAGGAAAGGCATCTTGAGCTCCAGCAGGCAAAAGGGTCCAGTTAGAAAATAAGACAGTGAAGTGAAAAACAGCCATTTCACAAGGAATATATTCAGGAAGAAATAGCAATTACACAAGGAATAAATTCAGGAGGAGCTACCAATGAGCAGCAATGATGGAGAGTAAAACCAACTCATGTTCCATTATGTATTAAAGCAAGAAAAGCAAACCTCCACCTATCTGATTGTGATGTTAAAGCAATCTCAGATCACAGAGAGGTTCCTAAACTCAGGGAATTTCTCTGACATGTATTTCTAAACTGAGGATGTGGATATTCCAGCAGCACATCCAGCAGCTGTGCTGATGGTCCATGCTATTTTTCACATGAGCCACTGCTGGTGGAAGCTCCAGGGGCACTCACCATTGTGTGACATTCCAACAGCCAGGCATTTCTGAAACCTGCAGTACTGACATTTATTCCTGCTTTTCTTATGGATCCGGCAGTTCAGATCACACCTGTCGTAAATCAGCTTTAACCTGATTGTTCTTCGAAAAAAACCCTGCAGAAAACAGAGAAAAAAAAAACATGGGAAAGGATGCAGGAAACTGCCAGTGCCATCGTGGCCCTTCCCCAGCCACCCTGAGCTCCTGCCAGCCCAATCTAAGAGCACAACTCCAAAGGAAGCAAAGCCCCGTTTGTCCCACTGCTCATGGGACAATTGTTAGGAACCTAATACGACATTTTCAAAATTTAAAGTTCACTCCCAATGTAGAAAATTTGTTGTAAACTACAACAAACCAAAAATTCTGCCAACAGCAGTTCAGTTTCTAGTAAATGAAAATGGTTCTGGGTTATTTCTCTTTCTACAGTTTAAAGATGCTTTTATGGATCAGTCATAATTGATAAATAAAGTTTATCCAGAGTTATCACCCTTTCTTCCTTGTAAAATTATTTTTTCCTTATGGGGAATAATACTAAAAGCACAATGCCAACTTTTATTTATATAATCAACTGTAATTTAAGTAATGTACTTTGTACTTATTGCTTTATGTGTTCCTAATTCACGGCTAAGAATTTTATTTAAGCTCTGGATTGGTTCTTTCCTTTTATTTATTTCCTCAAGATACTGAAAATGGAGAAGATGGGGATTTCACATTAAACTCTAATGTTTCTCTTTGAACTCAAAGAATCATTAATAATTTAATTCTCTGACATTTCTTCTCTCATTCTTGAGGACTGAGGTTTTTACACCATTCATTTGTCCTTTACAGGTTATAAACACTAAATATCACTGATATAAAAAAAATCAGTGGGGTTTTAAAGCAGAAAGCACCTCGAGACCATCAGACTTCTCTGTAGCCACCTAAAATGCATAAAATGGGTAAAGAAACTCGAATTAATCAGAATAACAGAGCCTGAATTTTAATTGCTCAAAGTTTTGGAGTGGGGCACGAGTTTGCCCTTCCTGCGTTCTAGGAATTCAGATTTTTGGCACATGACATCTGAGACAGGAGGAATGAAATATGCTTGCACGATTGAAAGATGGGAAAAAAAGCACAAAAATTGAATAGATCAATACCATCAATAAGAAAAAAGGAAGCTAGGTTTTTAAAAGAAAAAATATATTTTTTTATAACTCCTGCTTAGTAAGCCATAAATTACACACGGGAAAATTGACGTAAACACCTAAAACCGCATTATTTATTTTTTTTTAAAGCAGCAAGGTGTGATTTTCCCAGGTGATGATTTAGGTGCAGAGGAGGTGAGGTTGGTGGCTCACTGTAGGAATCTCTGCCTTGGGATGGTCGGGACAAACTCAGGCGCTCTCTGTATTCTGGTGTTGAAGTTTGCAGTTTATTTCATAGGGCGTGGGACTACACTGCTGGGAACTGCAGCCACAGCTCAGAGCACGATGGAAAAAGAGAGATAGAGTGAAAGTAAGAGGAAAGAGTGTAAGAAAGTAAGAACGAAAAAAGTAAGAACATAAGAAAGAGATTTTCCCCTTTACAATACATTAAATCTTCTTCTATGTTGAATATTCTAATTTCCACTAGCCAATCTAATACAAGATACAAATTCTCTAACATTTACATGCAACCTATAGGAATCACCATATTACCATGGTTTACTGCTTTTCTCGTCTCTAAATTTTATCTGGGACCTTCCTGCCATGCCTAGGGAGGATGTCTGTTTGCTTCTTGGTATTGGCAGCATCTACCATTATCTAAACCAAGGCGCCTCCAGGCATTCAGTTGCTTTCACAGTCGAGAATTGCTCTCATTTCTATTTCGGTTACATTTTCCATATTCTCAAAGTCTTTTGCTAGGCACTCGTATGGATGAGGTGTCCCTCAGCCAGCCTTCCCCGCCGCTCACCTTGCAGCCCTCGCAGGCGTGCACGCCGTAGTGGAAGCCCGAGGCTTTGTCCCCGCACACGCGGCACTCGATGGCCATCAGCGAGCTGGACGCCTCCTCGGGAGCTTTGCTGTACAGCTGCACTTTCTCCGAGAAATAGGGCGGGGAGGGAGGCTCCATCTTGATGGCACCTGGGCACAGAGAGGAGCGAGGTGACAAATCCTGCTGAACTCGTGGCGGGAGCGGGGGGAACAAGCACAGCATCGCAGGGATGCTGCGATGCCCCACAGCCAAGGCAAAGGATGCAGAAGGAGCCAGAGCTGCATTTAGGGCTGGAAAAGCTGGAAGGGGCAGACTCTGATGGAGAAATTACAGATTTTTTTATTACAGATCCAGCTTTCAGGATGGTTTAAAGATGGATATTAAAAGTTATTGCATGGAGAACTCAGGCTCTACTCAGTCTCCATCTGGTTTACTACTGTAAGGTGTTGAGAACTCCTACAGGGAGATGGGCAGGAGTGTCTAATCTACTTTAAAAAACATTAAGTGTCTAATAGAGCTATATATTGAATAATATATTACTCAATCATATATATATATATAGGATAAAATAATATCAATGTTTCAAGAAATTTAGCTCTCTCCAGGGGAGAACTGTTGAACTTAGAGATAAATTTGCTTTTCTGAAAGTTTCTAATTAAGAGAGTAATTTCTAATATTGAATGATCTCAAACAAGTAAATATGATGTCTTTAAATCAATCACCACTGGTCATAGAAGACATTTGAAAGTTACATGACATCAGGAGTGATGTAACAGAATATTAAAGAAGGTGAATATTTTTATTTTTCCAGATGGGCTATACTAAACAAACTAGAAAGATTTATTCCTATATAAACTGGGAAGAAATTATCTAAGTAAAGATAAGGAGGATTTATAACATCTGAACTCTGCTGCACTCCTTAAAACTAGTTGGCATTAAATGTTATGAATATTTCTGATTAAACAAAAGAAAAATAAATGACTAGCTGGAAAAATGTCCATTCATTTATTACAGTAGTAGTGCAGAGATACACAGCACCTGCTTCACTGTATCACCAAAATTAAATATCACCATTTCCCCAGCAAGAATTCCTTGAAAGAGTTCGTGTACAGATCACTACAAATAAAAGTGAGGTCAGATGTGAGCAAAAGTGGATCCTCAAAAGAGTTCCAGGCACAGCAACCTCACATTCCTACTCTGAGCAGGAATGCAGTAACAATTTATTTAGGAATAGGTCACTTCCTTTCTTGAAAGGAGGATTTAGTGGTTTTTTGTCAGTGTAAATTGTGCAAGAGCAGCACGTTTCACAGCAAGTAAATAACCCAGGAGCTGGGATAGAGTTGTAACAATGCTGTGGCTCAGCTGTAGCCAATATTTCTACTCCATCCATTTCTGAGGCTGTTTGGAATTTAAAAGCTGCACATATTAATAATTCACATTCACATAATTCTGTATGCTGGGCATTCTACAACACTCAGGGTGTTTATTCTGCATTGTGTGCACTGAGCTTCGAAGGAAAAGCTGCACACAACGAGCAGGAATAGGAGACAACAGAGGTAATAACATGGAATTTTGGTTACTTATGATATATTTCCTAAATTCCAGTTATCCTGCTCTGGCAGGGTGAAGGTCTGCAATGGATATTCTCTCTTTTCTATGTGCCCTGCAAGAGCATCTCTGCTGACACAGGAGATCTGAATCCTAAATCCAGCACACGTTCCAGGGAATGAAGGAAACATGGGCATGAAGGAAACACTTCAAAAAAGGCAAAGCTTACTTTGGCAATCCTGGAGCTTGATATCATATTTATAATCCAGGCCTGACTGGTCAGCTCTGGCTAGAGGAAGATCTTCATAGTGTGGGGAGGAAATGCTCGAGAAGTCAACGGTGGTGAAGGGCTTGATGTCAAAGGAATGTGTGTGATCATCCATGGCTGACAGGTCCACGGGGCTGATTCCAAAATTCATGGGCCAGAACGGCATTTCTGTGTCAACCATTGTAATCCCTGCAAACACCAACATGAAAATTACATTTGACATTTCAGAAGAACATTTTAAAAGACATTTTATTGATCTCCAATACATTCAGCCCCGAGCTGAGGTCCAAGTGTCCTTAGGGGCTTGAGATGAAAACTCTAACTGCATCTCTCCATAGAATGCATAGCAATAAAATTAGAAGTCTTCCACAAATGATTCTCATTTTTGCAAATTCTAAGCATCATTCTTCCAAATTCTAAGCATGACTCTTCCCAAGTGCTGGAAAATCTCAAGGATTTTTATATTAAGAAAAAAATCCAAAGTAGCTGGTATTAAACAGTGGTGGTTTTCCTCCAAATAACCAGAAATATTTGAAAACTGTGCTCATTTGAGTTTGCCAAAAGTTTAATCCCAGTCTTGAACCCAAGGATCAAGGAAATGTAAGTTACGACTTTTCAAATTCCAGATATATTTATGCAAACTTTGAAAGCAGTAAACCAGTAAGAAACTTCTGCAAATTGAGTGAATTTAGATTGAGATATGTTTTTCCAAGTCCTCTTCTGACAGATAGCTGAACCAAAACCCTTGGTTTAGACAGATTTCAACTATGAAAAGGTTTGTGAGTTACAGCAAGTGCAAAGGTTATTTTATAACCAGTGTCTGTGTTTAATTTTCCACAATTTATAAAAAGAACATTCTACTCTAAAAATAGAAGAGATGTTTCAGAACTAAAATAGCTTGGTCACTTTGGCTGTTTAATTTGGACTTTAGACCCAATCAAGTGAGTGGCCTTTAACCTCTAGATAGCAGAAACTTTGATTTGATCTGCTTAGAATCAGAGCTACTCTGTCACACAGCCAAAAGGGCTGTTGCAAAATGGAGATGTTGGAACAGAGAATTTGGAGCTCAGTCTGTTTTTGGCAGGTAAGTGAAGCTGGGACTGCCCTCCCCATCAGCTCTGCTGAAATGCCAGTGCCTGGAAATGGCTGCACTTCTCTTTGCCTTCCCTCAGGAATGTCACCAGCATTCTTCCCACTTGTAGGACTCCCAGGACAACCCTTCAGTTCTTCTGCCTTGACATTGACATCAAAGGCTGCAAGGAATCTTTTTAATTCTTAAATTTGAGAGGAGAGATTCTCACTGCAGTGGGAACAAAGAGGTGCTGCTGGATCCCGCTGGATGGGATACTAAGGATGTTATCCTTAATGGAAATCAGGAAACAACAGGATTCCTAATTGCCACAAATGGCAAATCCCTGGGGAAAATACATGAGAGCTTGTTAGAGAACCTCGGTGTTGTTGTCCTCTCCCCAGTGATCAAGTCTCAAGTCCAGGGCTCAAATCATGAGCTCTGCCCGGACTCCCCAGGGAATGGTGACATTCCTGAGCTCCAGGAGCGTTTGGACACCACTGCCAGGGGTGCCCAGGGTGGGATTTTGGGATGGCTGGGCAAGTCCAACCAGAGGCTGGACTGCATGATCCTTGGGGGTCCCTTCCAACTGAGGAGATTCTCAGATTCTGTGACATTTCCTCTGATCACAAAGTGCAAATCCCTGGCCATCAACGCTGGGAAATGTCTTCCCAAAACAGATTTCCCAAGGAAACAATAAACCAGAGCAGATTCCTTAAGAGCCCACCTCTTGTAATGATCAGACACATCTTTAAAAAAATACAGAACTCAAGAGACATTTTAAATTGGTTTACTTTCCTCTAAGCAAGTGACATCAAGGGTTATTGCTTCCTGCTGGAGCTCTGCCTCAAGGGTGAAGGATGGCTCCAGGGACGTTCCCAGTTAGAGCCCAGGATTCCCAGGGATCCCCAGGTTGCTGTGTGGATAAGGAATAACTGCAGGAAATCAAAAGGCAGGAGGTCTCACCCCCAGAGCTGCCCTTGCAGACCCCTCCCTGCTCTGAGGCAGCACCTGGGGAGGTTCAGCACCTGCTGAAAGGTCAGGACGAGCTGGGGACACTGAGGAGACACGAACTCCATCACTGATCTCACTGAAAATATTATCACTGAACATTATCATGTTATTATCACTGAAAATATTCCTGCACTCCCCATCAAACTCTGAAAAATATTCTCACAATCTCAGGACCTCACCACTTTGTCTTTTCAAGTGAAAAAGCTGCACTTTGCAAAGCCCTGTGAGCTGAACAGTGAGTTGGAGCTGAGCTGGATTTCCCTCCACTCAGTCCCTGGCTGAGATGTTGTGCAGAAGTCGATGATGTATGACATGAGTAATTCTGTGAAACTCCTGCACCATGGCAAGCCAGTGTGCATGAGCTGCCCCGTGCACAGATATCTCACAGCTTAGAAAAACTCAGATAAGCAGGTGAGTCCAGAGGTCTGGCTTGGCAAGCACAAGCTCCAAAACCTAAGAGCTTGTAGTAATTCCTTATCAGAAATCTCGTCTCCCAGTCAGCACAGCCAAATCTTTTCAGCAAAGTCTACCAAAAAATGCCAGAGTGGTTTCGTGGTAAAAGCATTTCTAACCTAGAACCGTGATGGTTTAGATTGTTATTATATTTTAGAAGAAAAAAACTAAAATCATTAACGAGTAACTTCTTGTTTTAAGCATCACTGAATATAAGGAGTTTGGTTTCATGCATGCTGTTTTTTCCCAACTGATTGTTCTTTTCTCTATGTCTGTCCAAATCACACACATGCTCTGTATGCTGAGAACAGAGGAAATACAAATGCCAAGATCACCCTGAAGAGAAAACCAGGGAATTGTGGCTGCACCCATCAGCTACTGAGTAATTCTGCTCTATCCCACTTCTATTTCTGCTGTAAGGTAATAAAATCTGGAGCCAGCAGCCATTTACAAATCTTTAGTGGAAAGCCTATAAACTCCACCCCTTCCAGAGGTTAACATCCCATGACTCTCAAAATCCCAGAGTAATATTGTTGATAAGCACTTCTGAATGGTGAGAATTCCCAGGTTTGCTCACGTTTTGGGTATAAAACACAAAGAATCTTGCTACAGTTTTAAAGTTCCAATCTTCACATATGATTTAAGCAAATTAAGGGTATCTTGTTCAATTTAACAAAATTTTCTGTTACAATAGAAACAGCGAATTTCAATTTTCAGATGAATTTATATTAGAGATACTAAAATGAAGGAAACATTTTCCATGCTATTTTTATTCTTGCAACTTGAAAACCAAAATGTGAAGACTGTTCCTATCTTTAATGGTGATTTCACAAATACTTCTATTTTGCATGTAGATTTACTTGATTTTTGCCCTGTACTTTGTCTTTTTCCCTCCCCAGGAAAGGGGAATGACACTTCCCTCTGGGGAAAAAAAAATCAACTAATTGTAGTCTTCTTTAAAAGAACCAAAAAACAACAGCCAAGATTTAAAAAATCCAATGGACAAGTCCAATGAGCAGACTAGAGGATGCTTTTTATAACCCCCAGCTGCTTGTGTGACATCCAGGTAATAGATCTGTAAGTATTTATCTGATTTAGAAAACTTTCATTGCAAAAATCCTTCTCAGCCAGCAAGAGGCTGTGCAGAACAGCAGCAGAGATGTTATTCAGGAAGTCAGATGGAGGAGCTTGGACATTTAATCCTCCAAAAGAGCAGGAGTGAAAGAGATAATGGTGCTGAGATAATATTTAGTTCTGATATGGAGCTTTCCAAGTGCCTTCGCTGTGTTTAATCTCCTGTGGAACTGCTCAAGGTTATGTGCAAGAAAGCAAAGGCACTGAACTCACCTGGCACAGGCAGCCTTGCTTATTCTGCTGCTGATAGGCAGAGATCTCACCTCATCAATCACCTCATCCCCCAATTGGGCTCTCTCCAATTCCTCAGACAGTTACTCCCTGCATTTCTCCTACCAGGAAAACATCAAATCTAACAGAGGAGATTGCCATGGCATGAAAAACATCCTGGATCACGAGTTGCTCTTTACCATAAACACTACCTGTGCTCAGGTAACCTGAAGGGCCTGTTGTGCTGCATTCTAGACACGCTCTTTCCAGACAAAACTACCAAAATATGACCCTACAGGTATTTCATGAAGCAACCAGGACATCCCAACTGACAGGGGTTACAGAAAATAAGAAGACAAAAATAAATAGGCAAAGCCTCTCAGCTCTGAAACATTATTAAAATCAAGGAAGGTGTAATAACATGGCACGGGCAGGTATAAATATGGACAAATTGATACGTGAACTAAATAATGCTGTGGGTTTTTCTTTCCTCTCAGGTACGAATGTGTCAGAGTTTGTCAAGTAAACTCCTATGCAAGTCCTGAAGAACTTAATGGGACTTTTGCCAATTAATTTAATTAAGGCAGCTCAGACCCTCTGTGAAATAATGCCCCACATAAGTTGGTTAGGGTCACACAATCATTCTCAGCTTTTAGGATAAACTTAGAGATGGTGAAGGAGCTTGATACCCCATAGATTCGATTTATTTATCTGTTTGGAAGAACAACAACATCTTTTGTGTGTGCCTTGCAAAACCACGTCTCTCCTCAGCGATGGCAGCACGGCCGCTGGGCTCCAGACCTGCACTGATGGTTTTTTGAGCAGAGGGCTGCAGCAGGGCCATGACAAGGAGCAGACAGTCCCCTGCTACCCCCTTGCAGTCCCCTCCCAATAACTCGGCTCTCCCATTGCCTCTGACACAGAAATTCTGTGTGGCAATGCTCGAGCAGCTCAAGGCAACATTTTATCAGTGCTGCTCCCAGGTCCCACATGTGAGGGATTATTGAACTTCAGGTTATTGAGAGAAAATCACATTTTACTGCATTTGCTTTTTCCTGGCAAAAAAAACCCCTCAGACTTCAGTCTCAGTACTCTGTTTTTCCAATGAAGGAACATTACCTTCCCTCCCGACTGTACTATCCATAAAACATCATTCCTCTCCAGCAGGTGTGGATTACTCCACAGATTTTTAATATTCCTGGTTATGCCAGAGTACAGCAGAGCTCTAAGCTTTAAATCTTTAGGAGACACCTTCCTCAATAATGAAAATTATATATTTTTCACTAATAGAAACTGCCACTATAATGGACTTTATCCAATAGACAACATTCGTTGTATCAAACAGAGATAATTCTGTTTTGGATTAACCAAACTCTGTGAATCTGTTTGTGTCTCAAACAATGACTCGAAGCTGCTGCCCATTGTTGTTTCACACATTCCTGGCCCGCAGATTCCCGATTTTCCCCCGTTTCCTGGCACAGGACCCGAATCTCTCTGTGTCCTGTTGCTGCAGAGTCAGCAGAGGGAGCACAACGTAACTAAAAAAAAAAAAAAAAAAAAACTCTTTCCAAGAACTCTGCTGGCACAGCCAGTGATGCTCCTAAACAAATAAACAAGCAAAAAAAAAAAAAAAAAAAAAAGGACGGAAAAAGAGCCTCGGTGGCTGATGCCCCCAATTCTGTGTTTGACAAAATCAGTGCTCTGCCAACTGCAGCAGGAAAAACAAAGTCATGGCAAAAATAAAACCTATACAGCCTTGCTTAAAAAAAATCAATTACAGAATTTTTATTTTTTAAAAGGAGAGATATAAAGGTGGTTTTGTTTTCTTTTTTTTCTTTTGATCCATGTACACACTCAAAATATTTTTAGAATTCAGGGCAGAAAATGTTCCAATGATATGATGATGAACCAAAACACTGAACAGCAATATTGGTAGGATTAAAATAGTTATCCAAAGCAATAATTTCTCAAACAAATTACACATTAGGAACTACTATGGATGTGGGAAAAGGGTTCAGGCTACTGAGAGAACAAATATTAGATTTTTGATTGAAAATTCAAAAGGTTTTTGAAGCCACAGTGCTGCCCACAGCACCCAGCCCAGAGCCAGGCACACTCCTGGGGGCACCACAGCCTCACCAGACCCGGGAATTTCCTTTTCAAGCAAGAATTTATCAAAAACACTTACAGGAATGAAAAGTGACCTCACTACAGGACAGAAGAAGGAAATTTTTATAGGTTTCATTCAATTAAAGAGCTATAAACCAAAGCTCCCCATGCCTTAATTTAGCTGTGAAAACAAAGAAAATACCCAGTGTCTCCAGCAAAAGTTGAGTGTCAAAATAGTTCCATAATAAAAAGTAACTTAGGGAAAAAATGAGTTCAGAAATGACTGACAAGGGCAATTTTTAACATGGATGACTTTAAAAGCACTGCAGACTCAAGCACAAGACAAGAGATGACTTTTTCTCTTCTGTCCCCAGGTCCAGCTCTGAAGCCTCTAAAAATCGCCCCAAAAATTAACACATCCACCTGAAATTCCCAGAAAGACACCACAAAGAGAACAGCCTTTGGAGAGAACATTATTTTGGAATTATTTTGGAATAAACACTCTGTGTTTATAATAAATAAAACAAGTGGAAGGTTCTGGACCACACCTCAAGGGTTAATCACGGAGTAGGAGGGGCAGGAGCTGAGGAAAGGATCCTCTCCCACCCACTGTCCCAACCTGCAGAACCAGCACAGGGCCCAAATTCTGAGAGCAGGAGCAAAAGCTGAGTGGAATGTCAGAGGTGTGCCAGGAAACCCTGAACACCTTCACACCCTGAGCACCTTCACACCCTGAACACCTTCACACCTGAACACCTTCACACCCTGAACACCTTCAAACCCTGAACACCTTCAAACCTGAACACCTTCACACCTGAACACCTTCACACCTGAACATCTTCACACCTGAACATCTTCAGACTGGAACACCTTCACACCCTGAACACCTTCACACCCTGAACACCTTCAAACCTGAACACCTTCACACCCTGAACACCTTCACACCCTGAACACCTTCAGACTGGAACACCTTCACACCCTGAACACCTTCAAAACCAAGACACCTTCACACCCTGAGCACCTTCACACCCTGAGCACCTTCAAACTCTGAACACCTTCAAACCTGAACACCTTCAAACCTGAACACCTTCACACCTGAACACCTTCACACCTGAACACCTTCAAACCCTGAACACCTTCACACCTGAACACCTTCACACCTGAACACCTTCACACCCTGAACACCTTCAAACCTGAACACCTTCACACCCTGAACACCTTCACACCCTGAGCACCTTCAAACTCTGCTGGGGGATGCTCATTCCTGCCCCATCTCCCAGTCTAACCAGCACTGGGATGAGAAATGCCAGAGATGCAAGGGCTGCAGAGTCCAGTGACAGCCACATCCTCCAAAAAAACAAATAAAAGCAGAAGGGGGAGGCAGCCCATTCATCCTCCCAGCAAGGCTGCACGGTAAAACACCAGGAGAAATTGGATAAATCCAAACACTTGGAAAAGCCAAAAGAAAGCAACTCGTAAATCAGTAGGAAATGTATTTTATTCCTATAGCTGAATTATAACTACAAGCTGTGCTCACTAAAAGCACAGTCCATAAAATTTACCACAATGTTTAAGAGGCAGTTGTTAATAGAAACAAGGAAGAAAAGCCCATTCAGGGAATAATAGAGCTACTTAGTGTTAAATATATTTTCTATTCCATGGAATTCACACAGAATGGCCTGGGTTCCTTGGAATAGCAACATTTTATACCCTTGCAGCAACATAAACCCTTGCAAATATAATTGCAAATGAGAAACAAGTTAAAAAATGCCACAGGCTACTCAGATATCTCCCAAATTCTCTCATCCTATTTTAATTTGTTAATGTAGAGTTTGTTACATTCTGACGCTGGATAGTCATCCATGAAACTTCAGGTTATTCCAGGGTATGAAAGAAAGGCTGTGCTCAGTAGCTTAAATAGAAATTGAGAATATTGGACCACAGGAATTTCTGTGTAAGAAATACTGATTTATACATCTGAAAAACTCGTGGGCAGGTAGGTCAGATTTAAAAGGAACAGCACTTCAAAATCATGGAGAACTTGACTACAAATTTCTGGAAGTGACAGAGTTGGGCTCCTGGTGTTAAAATGTGACTACAAGAGAAATAAAAGTGCTCTACTGCAGTCCCAGCACTGGCAGAACAGTGAGATGAGGAGATAATTTCTGTTAAATCAGATTCAAAGTTTGTGGGAAAAGATCCTCAAAGAGTTCTTAGAAATCCCTGAGCAGGGAAACTGCAATTTCCTAGTTCCAGTCATGCTTTGTGAGGCACCACGGGCTGAAACGAAAAGTAATCCTGATGAGAGGCTTCTCTTCCAATGCCTTTTGTTTGAAAATGCCTTTAAAAATCTCTCCTATTTTTCAAAATAGAAATGATTGTTATTTGTTTCTTTGAACAACAACAAAAAAAAAAACCACAAAAAACCCGAAAAAACCCAAAAACAAAAAACGAAAAAAAAAATCCACCCCAAAACCAAAAAAGCCCCCCAAAAAAATCCAAAACCAACAACACAAAAACAACTCCAGATGCACAAAAATCTGGAAAATAAAGTATCTGGCTGGTGATATAAAATCAGGATAAACCTGTGCAGGATTCTGCAGGGCAAAGAGCATAAATTGGCATTTACAAGGTGCCTCAGTGGAACTGAGATGTGGCCCCTGCTGGTTGTGAGGGATTTGAGGAAAGCAGAAACAAGCAGCACGTCCCTGACTTGTGCTGGCAGTATTGTAAAAGTAGCTCATTATATAAAATGTAGGCGTTGCTCTCTATGAATCATTGTGATTTAAAATAGGATCCTGATAGACAGGCAATGAATCACTTTGGATTTTGTAATCAGCCAGGGCTGACTTCTTGGGAGAGCCCTTTGCCCCCTTTGGCTGTAGAGGAGGGGAAGGTCTGCTCCAGCCCTGGAGGTGCCTCCCGAGCCTGAAGGAAGTCATTGATTCCAAAATATCCCCAAAAACTCCGTGTGGGACAGCAGATAGCAGAGCTTTGTCAGCTGGAACAGCCCCACACAATTCAATTGATAAGAGTGTAAACATTCTCAGGCCCGTGCTTGGCTCCAAGGCTCGACATATTTTAATAATTGGCATTTATTTATACTGGGCAGGCTTTGTATTGCTGGGTCTAGCAAACGTTTTACCAACTACAGGAAATTAATGTAATTCCAAAATGTCGTATTTGCCATTAAAAGTATTTTAAGAGCAAATGACCCATTCAGAAGTTTCATCTGCACGACTTGTGACTGTGCTTTCAGGTGTCAAACTTGCTCTGAAGTCAACAGAAAGTTTTCCAGCTTCGACAGAAATTCAGAGTTTGGGGCAAAATGAAGCAAAATGCTCATTTTGAATATTACATTCGTGCTAATGGCATCGAAACACCTGCCTAAAGTGAAGCACTTCTAAAAACTCCATTTTCGGCTAAGAAAGGACTTATTTTGCTAAGATATATTATTGAATTCCACCTCATACACACAGATAAATCAGTGTGTGTCGCAATGCACACCCATAAGAAATCAGGGTCTCATAAAACGCCCGATTTCCTGTGTAAAACCACTGTCCCAGTGGCAAGGCTGTGCCCAGAGTCCATAAAATAAACTCCCAGTGCACTGCCAGCCAGCAGCTGCTGATGCTCCGGTGGGGAGCAGCTCTGTCTGGAGCCTCCAAGTGCAGCACAAAACCATTTATTGAGTTTAAACTGCACTCACACATGACAAAACCATTTATTGAGTTGATCCTGCACTCACACATGCTGTGTTATATGAAAGTCTGCCAGTTCCTCTGTGGCTCCCTAAGCCTGTGTGAGATTTCCCAGGATTTCAGGTAGTGTGGCAAAGCTCAAACCTGTGTGAGCACCACAGTTATTCACAGGAAAATCTCCTGCTCCCCTGCTTATCTGGGTTCATTAGCTCATTATCAGCTTGTCTCTTAATGCAGTTTAATATATTAATAATAGACTCAATTCTTTGGAAATGCTGCTTAGCCAATAATTAACAGCTGAGTTATCAATTTAGTACAGAATTTTAAACAGTTGTACTCAAATATGGGATTCACAACATTAAGTTTGTATTTGTTTTTGAGATGCAAATAACTTTAATAGTAAATTTTACTTGCATGATATCCAGTTAATCTTCTTTTAAAACATTGTAGATGCAATAAATTTGATACTAATCCTGAGGAATTTTAATAATTTTAATAACGAAATAACCACATCAAGTTTTCTCAATGCATGTCGTAGTAGGGAATTTAGGGATGCAGAATACTGTTGGGAAGAAGCCTGGGATTTTTTTCTCTCCTCAGACTCTGCCATGTCAGTGCTTTTTAATGTTCACAAGACAGTAAACTTCCGAATTGTTTCCAAGAGATGAGCTAATGAGGCACACAACTGGACTGGGGTGAAATACACTCATTAATATCCTAAATGCAGTTCCCTGCCATGGCAGAATACTGAATACTCCCACAGGAAGAGGAGGAGGAGGAGGAGGAGGAGGAAAAAAATGCCATATGAATTTAAGCTCATTCCTTGAATTAAATCTGACTTTTAAAGTTTTTCCTGGCAGCCAAACACACTGCAGATAATCCATAAAAATGCTTCTCTCCTATCGGGATGAGTCGTTTCCATCACAATTCTCATCTTCCCAACACTAAAAATGCAAAATGTGTTTGAATACAGCAAGGCTGGATGGAGGGCCCACATGATTTGGCTGAGTGCTGAGTTTTGGCAAAATATTTGAATCTGTTGGACAATCACCAAGTTGTGAAGAAGCACCATGTTTCAAAACTCATTCATGAACGTAAACATGCTGAGCACTATTCCTGCATTAAATACAGGGAAATACAAAATACAAAATGCAAATACACTTTCCCATATAGAATTATATAGAATTTCTGGTACATGCCAGTATAAAATAATGTATAAAATAAAATAAATTAATATATGGAATAATGCTCTGTATAAAGTATAAAATCATGCTCTGTGTGCCTCTACAGCCACTGTGATGTCAAGATAACTCAAACACACCAAAGCCTGAGGAAGCAGATAAACAGCACCAAGGAAGGTTGAACATTCACCACTCTTCTCTTTCAGCTGCCCCCCAAATTCATCATCTCACACACAAACCACAAATCACACCCTGCAGTTTTACCTATAGACTCTGGCATATTTGATAACGGGATTGGTTTGTCTTTAATTTGGGGATCATCAGATTTTGTGGGGAATGCAGTTATTTGCTCACAGTTATTGAAGGGTATTTTCTTTCACTGGGGGCTGAAATTCTTCTAGCAGACCTTCATAAGCTTGGAGGGGAACCAGAGGTGACATCCCAACATTATTCTGCAAGATAAACACCAGGAGAGTAAAAGGGATCCCCAAAATGGATTCTATCCAACAGCAGGCTTCCTGCCCTACACTGAGAACCCAAGTAAGCAATGTAATAACAAAGACACGTGAACTTTTGTGCACCTATCATCTGTTGCACAAATGGGTCTCTTTCATCTTTTAAATTAGAGAAAAAAAAAATTACCCTTCTCAACTGTACGAACTGCAAAGCATCCAACCTGCTCAGCCACTTTGCAGCACCAGAGCAATCCCTTGTCACCTGACTCCTGTACTTTTGACCCTCCAAAAAATTCCCAGCTGAAACATGTTGACATGTTTTCACATGTGATTCAATAATGATTGCTCTCAATAGTGCTGGATGCTTATCACAGGTTTAGATCAATGTTCTTTGCCTCTCATGTGCTCCATCTTTCAAAGTATTAATTTTTCCCAGGAGCTTTCAAGCTGTGCTGGAGTCAAGGTGACTCCAGGCTGGGAGTGTGGGCTCAGGGCACAGGGAGGGTGAGCTGTTGTAACTGCAATTGCAACACTCTCAGGAGCATTTAATGAGCACCAGGAAATTAATGGGGACTTCTGCTCGAAATTTAAGTTACCTCGAACAGTTTCACTTGTGAGTCTTCTGCTGGACTGCAAGCTTCAAGAGAATCTTCCCCACTCTTCTTTTTTTTTGGGTCAGTATAAAATACAATATGAAGTAACATTGTTCTTGGTGTTTTATTCCAGAAGAAAAGTAAGTGGGAAATTTCTAAAGGAAATTAAGCACTGAGAATTGTTATTATAAATACTAATTTTAAAGACTGTGTTTGACTAAATAATAGCAAACTGGGAGAAAGAATACTAAAGTATTCACTATAAAAAATGGGAATTAAGTTAGCACCATCATACCTCCTTTTGTGCTACTGTATTTCTAACTTTCAGCAAAATAGAGAGGAATTTCATTAGGATTTCTCTGTTTTACATACTTCAGAAAAGCTTTGTGCAAACTGGTACTTAAAATTATAGTTACTACTGAGCAGAGGAAAAAAAAGCCCAATCAGCCTCAGATCCAGCACCCAGGATCTGAGTTACTGTGAAATAATGAGACCAGAAAGCCCCAGAACAGAACTGCTTTCTCTGGAGTCCTACACTAAATAAAATGGGTAAATATTGTAAGTTTATGGGCTCCAAGTAATCCTGGATGTCACTTTATACATTGGGCAAATCAAATAATTTTCAGTGATGTCATTTCCCTTCCTGCCATCTGAAACTGATAAACTCAACTCCCTGTACCACTCAAAAAGAAACCAGTCCATGATTTACACAGGGGATTCTCAGCTCAACTTTGGGTCATAATTAAAGAAGGGGACTTGAGTCCTCCTGCCACCCACCCCTCACACTTTCCTCAGAAAAGCTCTCCCTAACACAGCACAGAATTGATGGAAATCTTGAATTATCTTCCAAATGTACTTTTTAAGGGAAAAAAACCCCAAGACACCATTCTTTTCAGAACACAGAAGTAACTTACTGAAAACACAATGGGGAAGTGCTGTCTGAACCTGAACTAAAAGATGAATATTCCCCCCGCAGCCCTTTTATAACAATAAAAAAGACAAAATATTTGTGGGGAATGAACACGATTTCATCTTTTATTTAATTTAAAAATCATTAATGCACTTCAAAAAGAACTTAAATATAACCTGCATAATGGTACATTAATGTGAAATTCTACAAAGTCCTGACTTTGTAACAGTTTCAAAAACCTACTGGATTTTCTAATAAGGTATCTGGCATGGTTTTTGGATTTTATAATGTGTCTGAAAACTAAAAGGAAGAAATTTCTTTGATCTTATTTTCTGCTGGGTTATTCTTTCTCTGTGTTATTAATATCCTAAGAATATGCCTGATATGATTTGTTCCTACTTTTGTCAGCCTGTCTATTTTAAAGTCAAATTATTCCAATACCCCCATGGAAGGGGGTTCCATGTTCCATGTTTGTTCCATGAAGGAACAAACATTTTCACCTGCCAAGGTGTGGAAAATGATTCCACACTTGTGAGCTGCTGGTCACTCCTGTAAGTGTCCCTCATCCCCAAAGCAGGGGCTGTTTGTATTTATAGTTATTTAAATATGAGCTTAAATATGTGTTTAAATATCTGTGGCTGCCAATAAACAGAATTCCATGGCTTTTGCTACTGTTCTTTGCCTCTGCAATAAACCAAACATTTAAAAAACTGTCTGTGATGTTATTCTTCTTAATATTGGTGATCTTCAACCCACAGTGTCAGCACGTGGTGACAGTCCCAGGGCCACTGTCACTGTCCAGTCGTTCTGCTCAAGGCAGATGGGAACTGGCCTTGCTATTTTTGACAAGAAATGTTCAAGAGTTAAAATGACATCATTTGAGGACACAAACGGAAAGCGGAGGATCCACAGCTCAGAACGGCTCAGGAGAAAGCTATTTATGTCTAATTTCACAATTCTGCTATTTTTAACAGCTAATCCCGACTAGTCATTTTTGGAGATTTGTTTGCAGCTGGAAAGAATCTACCAGTGCTTGACTGCCTCAGTAAAGCCCTGCACTTTGTGTTTTGCACAGAAGTGTTGTGGAGAGAGTGGAGTGTCAGAAAATCTCAGTGTGCCCCATCCAGCTCTGCCCCCACGGATTTGGAATCCTCTGAAAGTCTGAGGATGAGAGGACAAGTGTCCACAGAGATGCCAGCCCATGGAAACCCCCCTGCTTTCATTAAAAACCCCAACTGCCATCCTGGCTTTGACAGCATTTGCTGCTTTCACTTGAGGAGAAAAGTGTATAATCAAGTTCTAACAGTGTTTCAAAAAGATTAATAATTATAGGGTTATGCAACATTAACAATAATGGTACCAGCAAAGCAGCCGTGTTAAATTTTAACAGCACTAAAAAGAGGGGAAGAAAGAGATTGAGAAAATTTCAGTTCCCTTCTTTGTCATGTGTTCTTGTCACCGTCTTGGGTTTTGCTATATTTAAATTGCTGTAGGAATTTCTTCTGCAAGGAATCTAAGAGGGCAGCTAACAGCAAATCCTTCAGTTTCATGTTGTGATCAATATAAGGATACACCACAATTCAAGCCAGAAATGTAGAGTTAAATACTATGATTGATAAGATTGATAGCTCATTTCTTGCCTTTTTTTTTTCTACTGAAAAATATATTAATTAACTTCCTGAGAAGGGCTGTTTTGAATAATTATGTGTAACTATATTTCTTTAATCTAAATACATTAGATTAAAGATGTAAATACATGTGCCAATCTCACACACAAATCACAAATCACACACTGCAGTTTTGCTTATAGACTCTGGCATATTTGATAACTGGATTGTTTTCTTTTGAAATCAGCAACTTATCTTCAATTGAGCCAGAATACCAACAGTTAACTTTGCAATAAATGATCGCTGTCATACCCATTTTTCTTTTAAGGAGATTCCTTTTCTAGGCAAGCAAGTTTGGTGTGAGGAACTAGAAGTCACTGCTGTGACTTTGTGTAACCCCTCCAGCAGGCGTGTGAACAGCTGAACGTGTGCCTCTGATGCAGACTGAGGGTGAGCTCCTGGCACTTTTTACTGTCCTCAGTTTTCTTTAGTTGCCAAACAAATCTCAATAGTTACAAATTTCCATTTGCTGCCGGTCCGATCTCTTTAAAGATCCAGCTGGAGTTAAAAATAATCACATTAAAACACTATTAGAATGTCAGCAAAAAAGCAAACTGTGAAGGGACGTCTGGATTCCATCCAGTGAGGTGGAGTGTCACAGAGCACTGAGGATCAGGGTGAGACCCCCCTGATGCACAGCTCGCCCTGGAACCTTGGGATCACCTCCAATCCAGGAGATCAGAGGGGGTCTCCAGCAGCTGAGTGCCTCCCCCACCCTTCCCTTCCCTTCCTGTCCTTTGCTAACAAAGGTGAAACATCTGCTTTAGACCTTATCCCTACACTCTGTACAAACTGGGCGATTATTTTGCAGCAGCTTTGGTGACTCTTCACCAGCAAAGATGTGCTGGGTGTGGAGGGATGTGAAACCAGCACAACATTGATCCAATTCCATCCCACCCACCCAAACTGGCAGAGTTTGTGAATTTAGAGCCCGGTGCTGATCTCTCACCTTCACTTTCTGCTATCACTACAGCATCGCAGATTAGGCTAGGCACCAGAATATTTGTAAAGCAGACTGGTTTTCACGGGGCTCCAAGCAGTCAGTGTTAACCTGAGGGCACACCTTCCCCACACAAGGGATGGGCTGCTGGAACCTCTGTGGTGTGGTGTGCAGAACTAATACAATCAGAAATTGGTCTACTTCTGATTTCTGCAATGTTTCTGATGTAATCTGCCACTAGAATTGGCTCATTTCAGAGCTAGGGATTATTTTTTTACAGCTTTCTCTATATATGGCCACTGAGTCAGATAAGATAATTTGGAGACAAATACTGGATCCTTTGAACCTGGCTGTAAAATTTCCGCCAGCTCACTTCATTTACCTTTCGCAGGACACCAATGGCAGCATCTGTCCTGAACAGGAATGCCGGCTCTCCTGGTTAATCTCTGCCCACAACAACCCAAAAATCCCCACCAACACAGACACTCAGAGCATGCAGGCACCACACCGAACCTCCCCTTCCTCAGACAACCGCAGGGAATCGCTGCTCTGCAATGTGAGATCGGGGGGAAAAGCGCAAACTATTGATCCTGACACCACAGCAACACACGGAGTGAGAATGAAAAGCTTCCTGCCGCGATCTCCATCTCAATGGAAGCAGAGAAAGTTGCCAGTGGCAGCGTGTTTGTCAGCTCCCCTGGATTATCAATGGCCACGTGCTGTGAATCACACTGCTCAGCCGGAGCTCACATCTTGCCAGTTGTGTCTTGCTTTTCCTATTTGTTCTGGGATGTTAAAACCACTATTGTAAGCAGTTCAAAAATACATGCTGGAAAATTGTTAATGCCCTAGTCATACAATGTCATTTTGAAGCTCCCTGGGAATTTAGATTTGCACAGCTTATTAGGATATGACCTTTCCCTTGATTTTTTTTATTTTAAGATCAAGTTAAGATGAAATTTCCCCAGTGGGAGTTGCTGTGTTTCCTTCACAGATAAGGAAAAGAGCAATGGCAGCTCTGTATAGAGACAAATTCATACATTTCTACAGCATGGACAGCCCCGTGGGCTTGACAGACATCCAGTGCATTCCTAGAGCCTGAGAGGGAATTAACCAAAAAAACCCCAGAATTTTAACAAAGGTATTTCCCTGAATCTTTCATCTTTTTATTCCTTTTTTTCCCCCCCCAGTGTCATCTGAGAGTAAACTCTGAGGGGTTTTAAGGCCTGTGGACTTGCATTCAGAGCACCAGGGCAGCACTGGCTTTCTGGAGTACATTCCTATTCCTTTATGGAATATCTCTACAGCACTGCTTTTTCCTCCTCACAATATAGATTTTGTCTCAGAAATTCACACACTTCCTGGGGATTTCATCAACCTTATCTAAAAGCAGGAAGTTATAAAATTAATCATCAAAATTAGTGCTAAGGGCTGATTACCAGCTACCAATCACAGTGGTTAAATACTTACTATATATTACGTATAATAAACATTTTTGATAGGTTAAGACAGGGGTGCTCCAACACTTCTTAGTCTTTTTGCCTCTATGTCAATGAAACCAACGAAGAGAATTCGTTAGATAACTAGAAGTTGAATGATGTTGTTTATATTTTAAAATTTTCAAATGCTCGAGATGGTAAAAAACTAGCAACCGTTAATAAGTTCGTATTTAGGAGAGAATAATTTTCCCACCAAAAGTAGAAACTTTTGGCCAATAAAGAGACGACCAAAAAGAATTACACGTTTTGCTTTTTTGGATATTCAGGGAGGAAGTTCTGTGCATTGAACCTTTGCTAGGCAAACAATGTTTGCTGTCAGCTATACAGAAGCCAAAAGAAAAGGAAGTGATGATGAAATAAAGTGAATTATTTTTCGTATAACTGGCTGGCTTAATGGTTTGGGGTGGGCACCGTGCATGAAACACTCCTCCAAGGATGGCCCAGTAAAAAGGGAGGGTTTGGAGGTCATGGCAATGACAGAGGCACAGAACCCTGCAGAGATCCAAAGGAAGCTGCCTGGCCCCGCTGCTTCCCGAGTTCCCGTGTCTGCAGCAGCCCGGCAGCGATGCCCAGCCCTGGAACACTGGGAAGGAGCCCCTGGCATTTTCCTTGGCATTTCCCCTGGCATGTCCCTGCCCCAGCTGGCAGAGGGGCTCTCCCCAGCAGCTCGGTTCTCATTTCCAGCAGCCCTTCCTCCTTCAGGGCTGTCAGACAGCACAGCAGCCAGCCTTCCACCGTGTCAGCCTGTCAGGCTCTAGGCACGGCTTAACCCGCAGCTGATCCCCGCCTAATCTGCCTCTCCTGGGCAAGTCCAAAGTCATTATCTGCATCACCAGCCCAAGAGCTCTGTGACACTCGTGTGTCCAACAAGAGGGCAAACAAATCCCTGCCGATAGCACGGGCTGCCTGTGGCTGGGAGCCCTCTGAGGTCACACAGAGCCAGCCCTCCTGCCAATAAACCCACCAGGAAAAGACAAACACTGCAGGAAGAACGGCCAGCTGAACTCTCCCTGCTTACAGGAAGGGATCGAATGGATAACATCACTTCTAATGCAGCAGTGTTTGAAGAGTGATTCAACAGACATTGAGTATCTTTTTTACTGTGCTGACACAGGGCCACTGCAGATGCATAGTGTGAGCACTAAAAGTTTATTTACAGAGGGCAGGACTGAACATTTCATGTGAACACATTCAGGCCATGATAAAGAGCTTTGTCTCCCATTAGTAATTTAAAGGATTGTGATTTGCTACTCCCAACACACCTATAATTGAATTCCTCAGTCATAAAATCACTGGTGCCAAACAAGTCCTGATATCTTTTATCAAGCCTCTTTTTTCTTGTCATTTGTTAACATATTTCTTATGGAGCTTTTCTTCTTTTTATAGATACATTTGTTTTAGTTATAAATTAACCCTGGAATTGACTCTCCCAGAGGCCACAAACTGCTTTTTTATTCTCTTGGAAAAGTTTCAGGCTCTATGAATTGATGATTTGAAACAATTTTTCAATAGCAGCTCGTGCTTCAGATACAGAGGAAGGAAATTCAAAAGATTGACAAAGTAGTGGAGACTTAAGTGGAAATGTTTAGATGCCTTTCTGGGCCTTCTGCTCTGGAAGCCATGATTGATTTACCAAAAGGGAAATGTTTCCCTGTGGGATTTCTGGTGCTTCCAATTCCTTGTAGTAAAATACTCTGATCCAGCCTCATTCTGAAACGAGGAACTTCCTAAGAAGTCCCAAATTTCAGTGGCTCCAGAAGCTGGCCAGCACATCCCAAAGGTATGCAGATTTTGGAACACATTCTAAAACACCAATATTTGTTTAACAGATTGATTCATATAATGCCCATTAAAAAATAATTTTTCAGTTGATAACATCATTGTAAAGAAAAAAAGCTTGTAATATTCACTGTTTCCTATCGTGGCTTTGTTGGGCTCTTTCTCTTCATCCCAAGGGCTTTAGAAACTCGATTTTTTGACTAAAAATGTGGAAGAGTTTGAACACAAAGGGCTGAAATTGTTGTTGGTGTCACCACTGAAAGAGCAACGATTTGAGCTCAACTTGTAAAAAAAAATACAAAAAAATCTAAATGAGGAATTCCAAAGAGACATATTCATAGGAAACAAAGGGAATTGGTTCTACTGATCAAAGAACTATTTGGATAAGGACAGAGCAACACTTTTCAACAGCCACAATAATTCCCACATTATTTCCTTTCTTTCTCCTTCTGTGTTATTCTTAGTCTTATTACAAACCATTGAAGTTGGAAAATTTTGATTTGATATTAACACACCAGATGTCCATTTTTATGGTTTAATTCCCATTTCAGCTCAGGTAAATACGACAATTTTCATTTGGTATTAATACACCAGATATCCATTTTTATGGTTTAATTCCCATTTTAGCCAAGGTTTTCCAAGGTGAAGAAAATTTGAAAAATGTGCCCTAAAGGTTCAGAAAACAGGAAAAGATCTTGCAGAACTCTGCTTTTCTGGATTACTCTTCCAGGTTGGAATGGCTGTGGTTGTGCTGCTGCCCCAGCACACATAACCAGGTGATGACTTCACAGCATCCCAGGATGGGTTGGGTTGGAAGGGACCTCAAAAATCACTCAGTGCCACCCCAGCCATGGGCAGGGACACCTCCCACTGTCCCAGGTGGATCCAATTCCTGTCCAACCTGGCCTTGGGCACTGCCAGGGATGGAGCAGCCACAGCTTCCCTTGGCACCCTGAGCCAGGGCCTCCCCTCTCTCCTAATTATGAATTTCCCTCTAATATCCAACCTAAATCCACCCTCTTTCAGTGTAGCCAGTTTGAGGTGGGTTAAAAATGACAAGTTTTGTCTTTAAAGATTTCCTTTAAAAGTTACTCTTTAATTAAGAATGACAAAAGTGCCTGAGGAGTGCTGGGGTATTTTTCCTGTATAAATAAATGCTTTCCCCATCTCTGGTTTTCCATTCAAGACAATGCCCCTACAAAGGTAAACAGAGTTTCCTCCTCTCTATGCTGTCTCTGAGGTTGCCAGTGAATTATTTGAAGTTAAAATATTAAAATTTTCATCTGAAATTGCGCTTTGAGTCCCTGAATTGCCTGATTTTTGTTATGAAGTCAATGTCTCATTATTTTGAAAAACCTTACAGCTTATTCTGTATTTCTTCTTGAATTCTTCACCTC
Source organism: Sturnus vulgaris (assembly GCF_052056855.1). Taxonomy (NCBI): domain Eukaryota; kingdom Metazoa; phylum Chordata; class Aves; order Passeriformes; family Sturnidae; genus Sturnus; species Sturnus vulgaris. Next base: position 18,669,638 of record NC_142253.1, on the reverse strand, counting down.
TTTAATTGTCTATAAAAGGTTCTTGAAGTTTCTTTTCTAAGTCTCAACAAAACACGATAATTTCAGCTCCTTTAACTGAATCAATGGTCACAGAGCTGAAAGGACTTAAAATATTTATCAACTTTTACGGCAGAAATGAAATTTAAAACAGTGCCAACACTGTCTAAATATTTTAGCTCCCAAATTTTCGGGTATTAAAACACACCTTCATCTTTTAGATTTTACACTTCTGTGTAAAATGCTTTCCATTTAATAACCACAACATTAAAATTCCGTGGTTTATTGTTGAATTTGGGGCAAATCAGTCAGTGTGGCCCTGCTGTCCTTGCAATGCCACTCCAAGCAGGAGATGTTGAGCAGAGCTCAGGCTGCCCTGAAGGACCAGAGCCATGAATTAAACCCAGGTCTAAGCCCTTCTCTCACACCCTGTGCACACTTTCCAGAACTTTGTTTGCCCTCTGCGCTTTCACTAGAGCCAGGAGGAATTTCCAGAGCAAACACTTGGTGATATATCCTTTACAGGTGAGTTACAATGTTGTCTCTAGTTCTTGGAACAGACAGTAGACCAATAAAAAACTCAAATTATTTTTCAGAGCATTGACTCTATCATGTACAAGTATTGTACTAACATCTGCTCAGGACAGATAATACATAAAGAATTTTGCGATCACAAGCTCCTGGAACTTGTTGTTTCACCAGGGGTGACAAAAATTTGGAGTAATTTAAAAGATTTTGGGCTTTATTACTTTTATTTATTTATTTACATGGCAGCCAAATGAACAGGCAATGCAGAATAAAATGACCTACAGAGATTTTTCTTTTCATGAAATTCCGACCTCTGCTTTACCAAATATACAATTTCTGTCTCATGTGCCACAAGCTTTCTTAGAAACATCTCCACATTACAAATCACTCATCTTTTACAGCAAAAAATCCATGAGTGGAACATCAAGCACAGATCATCCTGCTCTGAGGGCAGGAAGAAACTTCAAAAGAAATGGTAACAAATCTGAAAGGCATTTCAGCTGTTCCCACTTCAGCTCTTCCCAAAAACTGAAGGGCACCAGGGCTCCCACTCTGGCCATGCTTGTCCCACTCCCATTGCCAAACTGGGTGGCAATTTGTAAATGGCCTCTTGCAAAAGGTCCATGGTCCCTTGGCTCTCAGATTATTCCAGGGAAGTGACTGAATGGCTCTTAATTAGTTGAGCTAAAACTGGAGCAGGGACAGTTCTAAGAATGGATCCACTGTACATTCCACTTCCTGCACCCAAACTCCAGCACTCTGATTTACTGGTAGGGTTCATTGTGTTCAGTGAGACTGGGGAATATCATGGCTTTGGGGTTTTGTTCTGGTTGTCCTCAAATCCACTCAGTTGTGTGATTGTGAAGCAGCTTTTCTCCCTACCTGTGGGCCCAGTTTCTGCTGGGGATACCTGGGGTGGGCTCTCACAGCTCTGGAGGTGTTCAGCACCACTGAGAACCTGAACAAGGCTCTCCCAAATCTCACCAAAGATGTTTTCCTCCTGCACACCCTTTTACTGAGCACTAAGAAAGGCACTGACCCCTTTTTTCCAAATTTGAAGTTCATTTCAGTGAAATATCTGTGCAGAAACCCCTGTAGAGATGGAAAACTCTAAAATACAAGTTCCATTCTCGATAATGATCAAATTCCTGTAGTTGCCATCCAGGAGAGGCATTTACCCATCCATCTTCATGTCTCATAAAAACAGGAAATATTTTGCTGCTTCAAGACTCCACAACATAAGAATGGCAATACTGCAGTGAACTGGAAAGCAGTTATAAGTATTCATATTTATAATTATTCATATTTATAATTATTCATATTGATCTCATCTCCTACTCTGAGAACAGTGAACAACATACTGGCACCTCACAATTACCTCCAGCTTTTAGGATAATCCACATTCTCCATGGATATAGAGGAAAACTCCCTTTTCATCAGATTTGCTGCTCTGCACCAGAGGGAATAAGGGAACCTGTTCTGAAGAATGGCTTTTAGAAGATGCAGGGTGGAAAATCCTATAGGCTCTGTCAGGAACTCTTCCCACTGCCACATTTTCCTCCACAGTGTATTTCCCAATTTTTTTCTCTGATTTAATTTCAGGAATTCTTACTCAGAGGATGTTTTCTTCTAGGGGCTGTACAACAGTTAAAATGACACACTGGAAGTAGACAACAGTGCCATTTAGTGTTTAGCCTCCATTGTCTTTATTTCATTTATTTCATTTCCATATTCGTAGCTCAATGAGTTCTCTATCACTCCAGAGAATTCCTTCCTTCCACAGAGTAATGCCAGGTATAATTACTACATTCATTAGCCTTTCCTGGAGTAATTGTCAGGGAAGTGACAACCATGCTCCATCAATTTCTTCTTCCTCCTTGCTTTTTCCTGCCTTCCTTCCAGGACAATTAAAGGTTCCCTCTACTTTCTCTTCCTTTATTCCCCTCCACCTTTTTCTTCCCTTTATTCCTCCACCAATTTGTTGTGGTTTTGGTTTTTTTTCTTGAAGTCCCGATCCCCTCCCTCTGCCTTTCTGTGTTGATCCCCAGCCCAGCTCTTCCACCAGCGCCGACAAAAGAGCCGCCCTCGCGTCTCAGGGTCAGGCTGGAGCAGAAATTCAGAATTGCCACATGCTTTCTAACATTGTGCTGTGCCTTCCTGTTCTTGGAGAGGGGAGGAGACAGGAATCTGCTGCCCAGCCTGCGTCACAGGACGTGGGCACGCTCCAGGACAGCAAACGCAGAGATGGAGCAGTTCTTGTTATTATTGTTCTTGGTTTTGGGAACTCACCTCGCTGAAGCAACACTCGGTGTCCCCAGAGACAGCAAAGCTGTCACTTGTTGTTAGCACATCAGACAGCTCCTGCTCTCAGAGGAGTCATGAGTGAGGCTAGATTTAAAAAACAGAGCGAACTTGGGCAGAAAAAGAACAATGAGCAGGGATGCCAAAATACAGTGCAAGACCACGTTATGGCATTGTCAGCATATCTGAAACCAAGAAAAGCTGAAAATCTCATAGGAGACCAGAGAAAAGAATTCAAAATCACGAGGGTTCCAACAATAAACTTTAAGCTTTGAGAATGAAATTCAAACATCTGTATTTTTTTAAAGAACTCCCCCGGTTTTTAATACGTCCATTGGCAAAAATTAAAAAGTCTAAGTAAATAAAGAAGTTCAGCAGGCATCACTAATCTGCCCACTGCCTTCCTTTGACATTTCCTTTAATTAATTAATTAATTAATTAATTTCCTTTCCTGATATTCACTGTGGTCAGCTTCTTCCCATTTCCCCAACTCTCTGCTCTGCTGGGCCTCCAAAGTCCCACACTGGCCTTCGATCCCTGCCCTAATCCACCACTGCAATTAATCTAATCACACTGCACACCAGTAGCCTCTATTAAGATTAAAGATAATCTTGCTATTTCACAAGATTAAAAAAGCCAGAGCCAATCCTAACATTGCACATTACTCCACCTATTCTGCATAAATTCTGTTTCATGAATATTAGAAAAGAGGAGGGCACTGGTAATATTGTTATCTTTTAAAAGCAGAACTGAGAAAAGACACGGCAGCCTTCTGGCTTTTTGTCTGATCTCTCACCTACTCGAATTTGGCACCAAAAAAAGAATGGAAAGAAGTGCACATGACTTCCACATCCTCATTGTTACATCATGAAGGATGAAACAGCAGATTATGTACAGCTCACAGTGCTGCTGTGCTGTGTGCAACTCTTTCCTTGCATAAAAAAATGCCCTTCTCAACAAAACTGTGACTCATGAAAAAATTGACAGATACCAATGAAAACAGCGATAGACTCGTTTCATAATGGGGCCTGTTACTGTGGACTCTGACATTCTCCTGCTGAGTGTTTTTTTTTTTTTTTTTTAATACAAATGATACAAATTTAGCATGTAGATCTTTAATATTCTATTTTTGGATTACGATTTTCATTGCCGAAATTTTTTCAAGACGACATCTACAAGAAAATATCTTTGCTGTAGGAAAAGTGGGCTCTTGCTGCTGAAGGGTTTCCCAGCACTTCAAGCGCTGTCAAGAATTCCTGCCCACGCCAGCTGTGCTGTAATCACTGTTTCTTAATAAATCAGTAATCCTGATCTAAGAAAATAATTCCTCAAATGTCATTACCTGTGTCAGAATGCAGCTTGCATAACCTGGTGTGTTACCCTGTCTAAAAACCCGAAGCAGTGCAAGGATTTCAAGTGTGGGTTTTATCCAAGGGGTTGGATTCCTGCAAAAAGCCTGACACCAGAGCAGATTTTGGGAACACAATAGATATCCTGGTGAAGTTGGCCACACGAGGAACAAAATTTGGGCAGTGCCCAAAGGAAGGTGTGCAAGGAACCCTCCTGAGTTTCCTGCTCATCCTGGCCTAATGTTCCTCCCCGTGTCACAAAAACAATCCAGCAGTTTGGGACAGCTGGGGAGCTCACATCACAAATAATGCTCCAAAAGCTGGCAAAGCAGGGGTGGGATTTGCTTCCAGCAGCATTTATTGTTACTACTATTATTAATATAATAATAACAATAATGACCCAAAGAAACAAGGTAGGAACTACTAATTAGGCTTCCATCAGATTTTTAAAAATTATTTTGCATTGCCCTACTAATGAGAAATACATTGAAACCATTGGTAAAAAAACCTGAGCCTTTCAATGGAATTCTTGAATATTTGCTTTTTTCCTATTTTAAATTCAAGACCTGAATCTTTTGTAGCACCAATTTGGAAAGTTGTTCTGTAGTCAAATGAACAATTCCTATTTAGATGAGATCTTTACTAAAGAATCCACTCCAGGCCAGTTCCAGCAATTCTGGCAATAGCTGTAGTGTAAATGTAAAAACACCCAAACCAAATGCAGGAAAATAAACCTTTTAAATGGTGCTTATTTCAATCAGAGAACTGATTTAATGTGAAACCCTTTTGTTTTAGATAAGGCTTAAAGTTTCATCTTGTTTATCATCTCAAACCATCTTCAGCAACAGCTGGAAATTGTGAAAGTGAAAGCACATCTGCAGAACTTTTGTTTCCACATTCTCTAATGTTGTTCTAGGCAAAACTCAGAAAGTCTGCACCTCAAAGCACCCTCAAATATTCACTCATTTGTAAAATTCAATTTATATTGCCAATACTAGGAGATATTGAAAAGAAATAAAACACTTGCCTGTTTTTCTTAGTATTTCTAATGATTTCAATCCCCACATACGTTATCATGCCTTGATGTACAAACAAGGCATCTCAGATATGCAGATTAAGGGCAAATGTTGGAATCTGGGAGTGACAAAAGAGAAGAAAAACAGTGAAACCCTTGCAGAACTTTAGTGACTCCATGAAATAAATCCATCCCCTCTCACTTTACCTTTAGGGGAATTGGAGCATGGCATCATTAAGTCAGTGCAAGAACTTAGTTTTACACATAATACCTGCTAGAAAACAAATAAATATTTTATATTTTCCTCACCCTGAAGGGAACGAGACCCTCTGCTGTGGGCTCTTCAAAATTTCTCACTGAATATGGTCCTGAATAAGTTTAGAGAATACAGATAAACTCTGAGTAAATAAAGCAACCTTTTGCCCTCATGTACTTCTGTACTTGCTTATCTATAGATTTCTCTGGGTGTAACTGAAAATAAAATTTGGGTTTCTTATTTTTTTTTTTACATTCATAGGTAGGATCAAAAATCAATTTAGCAATGCACCACATAATAACATGCTTCTATGAAGCTTAAAAACTGAGATTCAGCATAAAATATTGTAGCTGAAATACCACTGTAGGGAACAGCAACTCCAAGGAAAACACATTTGAGATGAAAGGATAAACTCTCAGTTTTATTTACTGTAGACATAAAAAGTCAGGACCTAAACCTATCATGAGGAAATATGTACATTATGAAAGGCAGTAAATAGAAGTGGCTGCATTTTTCCACAAGCCCCCATATTAGATAGCACCACAAAGCACCAGGTCCAGGTAGTAAAACCTGTTTTTCTGACCACCCCTACTAGAAGATCTTGGTGTGAGTGTTAAAGCCTGTAATTAACATTTTTCTTTCCATAGTTCCTTTTTTTGGTGGAACAATCTGAGTCTTTTGGTAGCCTGACATCTCTCTCACAGCACTATGGTTGAGCACTTAGTTCACAGCAATATTCAAATATTCCCCTAGCACAGGGAGTGAAAATGTTCATCAGTCTGTGGGCATACAGCTGGCAGCCTGAGTTCAAAGCCTCTCAAACTCCAAAATTGCTGCTACACAGCCACAAATACTAACAGCAGTTACACAACCTCTCTGTTCAATAAATCTAAACAAACACACAAGTACTATGGACTTCTCATGCAATATCATAACATAAAAATCCCATTTTATGCAATGCGCTGTAATCATGCATTGTGTAAAAAGTTTAAGACGAGATCATAATTCTGGGCAGGACTGCTTTGTGCAAATATGAAATTCTCTGCAAAGTAAATGCTGAAACTCGGCGGAAAAACACAAGATGCAATAAGAAATCTTCCACTGCTCTGCCTTGCCCTATAAATATTCCATACAGCTGAAGGTGCTTGGGTGCAAATCACATATTTAGAATTTTATACACATAGGTGAGTTAGAGGAATTGGAGTGGAGGTCTATAAAAATTAGAGGATTCTGGCAAAAAGGAATCTAAAATATGTCAAATCCGACCTGTGATAAAAAGGAAAGACACCAATCCCCATGGAGCTCATGAAATTCCAACAGCCCATAAAGCAGCACGAAGCAGACTATTTTATAATAGCATAATAATAGCTGTTAGAAGACCAAAAGGAGAATTCATGCCTAATTTGAAGTCTGGAATAAACTAATACCAACTGCAACATCTGCACCGAAACGTTGGCGTTTCATTTGGAGTTGAAATACGTTAAGAAATTGATCACATAAAAGGCAGACAAATAGCTCCTCCTGTTACACTGGCATTTCTTACAAGTTTTAAAGAAGAATATCTAGCACTTTAGCTGTAGCACATACTCATGGTTATTTAATTTCAGGCATTCAGTCTCACAGAGCAAGCAGCAATTCCTTCAGAGTCGACCCTCAATTCTGAGCCTGCTAAACCCACAGCCACGCAGGAATTCAGCAGTAATTGCATGGGAGCAAACTGTACACAGGGCTAAACTTTTATCACTGCAAACCTGATCCTACTGAAGCAGCACATCCACCACTGACCTCAAGGAAGCTAGGATTTATTTTATTCTCTTTAAGATCCTATGCATCCTCCACTAAACCAAGAAGTTTCTTTGCTAGCGTGGAGTGTTCTGTATATTTTCTGTTGGGATATTACCTAATATTTGTTATTGTGTGTTATCAGAAATTACACAGAGCCTTTCAGCACCGCTGAGATTAGTAGGAAGCCATTCCTAACACAGGCTTAATCCCTTCCCTACACACACACATCCCCTATAAGCATGTCCAGAAGCACACACCTGTGTTCACCCCGGCAGCCATGCAGTGCTGGACATACATCCCCGGAGCTGCGGCAGCTTTGTGTTTTGTAAATTGCTAATTATCAACCAGCAGAGTAGACTTTGGGATTCAGAGACTTGAATTCATAGACTTTGTCCTGAATGTGCAGCCTGCATGGCATGGAGGAGATCTGCTTAGTCATGAGGAGAGGGGGTGGCTGATGCAAGTCCACAGAGCATCTCCTGCTAGTCCATTCCAGAAATTCACAACCCGGCTTTGGAGGTGGCTCCTTCTCCTCCCCTGTCTAAGGGGGATAGTTTTCCTATTTCCAGGGAAAGCTTGAGAAACTGCCAAGTAAAGAGAAGAGAAGAGAAGAGAATACTGCTTAGAAGTCAAGGTGTTTCTTGCTGCAAATTTGGGGATTTATTACACAAATCCCTAGCTCCATAATGCTGATTAGAATCTATGACCATTGTCAGCATCATTTATTCTTGCAAGCATAAATGGACACACTGACATTTCTGATTTCATTTTTTGCCTCAATCTCCCTCCTACATTGTTTCTCCATTGCAAATGGGGAACTCTTTGCATTCTCATGTCCTAGATCACAGAGTATTGAGAACAGGGGCAATTATTTCATTTGAGTAAGAAGATGGCCCCAGTCTTAACTAGGCTGCTCGGTACTACTGCAACACAGGTAATTAAAAATATCTATATAGTTCATGTATCATGAATTTTAATTGGAGAATGATGTCATTGTTTAGTTCAGTTCTATAGAGTGGTTTATGAGAGGGCAAACAGGCCAAATAATATAATGGAAGGTGTGGGTGGAGTGGGAGAAAAATGTGAACATCATCAAACTGACTTCAGTTCTGCGAAAGTTTCCAGATAGGAAGAGTGCAGAATAGGCCTTGCTTCATTTCCACCCCCCTCTTAATTTAAAGAGCAAAACTCTACGACAGATTTATTCTAATTTGCCCTGCAGTGTGAGAAGGGTGACAACTTTGCAGCAGGAGGAAGAGGAAAGTCCATGTTGCAGCAGAAGAGCTGATGCTGAAGTAGAAACTGAATGTTTCCTATGGTTGCCACATTTATTTTCTCCTTTTATTTCCTTATACCTGCAAGACCTGGGAGTATCCCAAGCCCACTCACCACAGGGCTAAGTACCAGGGTGATAATTTGCTTAGCACCAGCATTTTCTGCATTGTCCCTGGAACCTGAAAGCAGCAGCACCACTGGGAAAAGGTGGACTACCCTACATTTAAAACAAAGTACAACTGAAAAAACTCCCTGGGCTCTTCCCTTTGTGGAAAATAAAAAGTGGAGGGGAGGAAGAGACAAAAGAAATAGAAAAGGTTTATCATTTAATGCAGGAATCAATTTATGTTTCATATTCCTGAGAAACCAAAGACAAATCTTACGGCTCTTTCATTTCTCATTCTGCCTTGGAAAAGCCTCCACAGGGAAGAAGACGGGGGCAAGGAGGAGATTTTTTCCACAAGTACTCTGTAAATGAAGTCCTTAAAATTGACCTGTTAATGGGAACCCCCAAATTCTGTTTGTGGCATGAGGAGCAGGACCTGAGGACAATTTTCTCTTGCTTTGGATTATTTCTAACTCCTTCTCTTGTGAGTTCACAAAAAGTGAACTGATACACAAAGAACATTTGGCATAAAGTACCTGAAACCCAGATCCTGCTGTTAAAAAGCTGCACACCATTATGGAAACAGAGAGGGAAATAATTAGCACTTATCATCTAAAATCAGGCTGGATTGAATAAACCTATTAGTGATTTAAAAATGAAACCAGAAGCAGTAACTAATGGAAAGTATTGTATCCAAGACTTCAAAAGAACCTAGCATGGAGAATTTGTAACTGTGGGATGATTCCTCTTGAGTAACTGCACTGGCAACTTTTACATGGGAATAACCCTCGTGAAAAAAACTTGTAAAAGAAACTCAGATTCTGAATATCAAACACGCACAATTCGTGATTCACAGTTATGCTGCTAAAAAGGGCTAGGAAATACATTCAACTCCACTCTAAGCAGATTATATTTTAAAAAAATCCTGAAGAGGGCCTCACCAATCAAGGTGAAAAAAAGTATTAAGTTTACTTTTCATTATTTAGTCCAGCTTTGTACAAGACAAGAGTTTTCACTCTACTTTGAAATTTTTTCTTGTTTTTACAATAAAATCGTTTTCAAAATTTCAAAATTAATTTCATTAGCCATTACTATAAGTAGGAAATTACATATAAAGTAATTGAAACAGTGCCTTTAAATTTAAAGTGCCCATAAATTTATTTTATTGACTTTGAAATGGACTTATGGTTATTTTAAAAGGTCCACAAAAAGGTCAGATTTAGAAGCACTGTTGATAAGGGGTGTATTTATCAGTCCAATAAGGAAGGTTAAAAGGCATAGCTTCAATATCCTTCAATTAAATTCTAATACTTCACCACCTTCATATCAGAATTCATTATAGGAAACACAAATTTATATCAGGAAAAAATATTATTTGTCTATTCCGCATTATAATGAAAGTTTTACTGAATGCTGATGTTAAATGCATTGTCTAGGAATTTGGCTTTTCTAAGGAACACAGACCATCTTAAGGCTGTTCAGAAGTATGGAATCTCTGAACCACTACAAGTTAGTGAGATATTTTACCAAACTGATGCCTAAAAACACTCCAATTCAAAAGCTGTCTCTGTAAAAATACGTTTATATTATATTTCGGATTGGTTATCATTCAAAGTCAGTGCCAACTATTTTTTTCAGCTCACTCTCCCCTTGACAAGCCCATGCTTATATTGTGCCACATGCTTTAGCACACTGCTAAGAGTGATTTCTTGTAATCTCATAATTAAATCTCTAAGCAATTTTTGCACCTTTTTTTTTTTTTTTTTGGTGACAGCCAAAGTGAATAATGTTGTCAAACACATCACTTGATGCACCAAATTCTGATATTAATGAGGGCACCCCATGTGAAACTTCTTTTCAAAGGAGAGCACTGAGGATCATATGTCACAGTCGCTTGGTGTGCACTGGGAATTGTTAGTTAACTAGTAACAAATTACAGTAACCTTTTAAAAGGTAAATCACTTATTAAATGATGGACTAATTGCTACCAGAAAATAGAAATTTTTAAATGGAACATTATAATCGTGTTCTACAACAAAAGCCTGTTCAAAGATGGGGCAGCAAGTCACAAATACAAATCCAACCCAAACTCCTGGTTATTGCAAGGAGAATTATAACTGATCCATCTGATTTAAAGGAACCTAAGCGCCACAGGACATCCAGAAATTGATAATTCCCTGAGCTTTTAATCACAATAAATGCCAGCCTTACATCACTGATATTAATAAACGCATCCCTGTTAAGTCAGCATAGTATTGTCGTGTATACACAGGGCCACAAAGTTACAACACCACAGGAACTTGCACTCTCTAGCTGCAGAATACCCTGGGGAGAAATGACACCAGGAAGATTACAAAACGCTCCTGCGAACCTGAGGCATGCCATCAAGACACAATATATTTCAACATAGCATCTCAGTTGTTGCAGGCTGAGAGAGGCTGCCCGACTTTCTGCGATTGGGAAATTGTAAAAAGAAGAAAAAAAAGAAAGGCAGTTCATTCATTAGGAGAGCAGCCAGGTGAGCCCAGCGCTGCCCTGGCGGTGCTTCCCCCAGGGGCGGCAGGAATGGACGGCGTGCAGCGGATCCATCCGTCCGTGCACGGATCCCCATCACCTCCGCAGGGCGGGACATCGCCCCTCCAGCCCCGAGCATCCTCCGCTGCCCGGCTGCTGCCGGACCCGGTGCAGCACCATGGACACAGCGCCCGGGCCGGAGAGCCGGGACCGCACCGGGAGCGCACCTGGAGCGCGCCGGGATCGCACCGGGATCGCACTGGGAGCGCACCGGGAGCGCACCGCGATCGCACCCACCTGGAGCGCGGCCGGGGCGCTCCGGGCACCGCATCCCGCCCGCACCGCCCGCACCGCCCGCGGCTCCGCTGCCGCCGGGGCCGCTCCGCTCTCCGCGCTCCGCTCTCCCCGCTCCGCTCTCCGCGCTCCGCTCTCCGCGCTCCGGAGCCGCCGCCGGCCCGTCCTGCCCGACCAGCCGAGCATCCCCGGCGGGGCTCCGCGGAGCGCCCTGCCCTGCCCTGCCCGCCCCGAGCCCCGGCGGCCCTGCCCGCACAGCCCGGGCTCCCCCAGCCCCGCCGCTCCCTCACCTCGGGGCCGGTCCCCGCAGCCCGCACTGACCTGGCGCTGTCAGTTCTCAGCGGGAGAAACTGTTCCCTTCAGCGGGATAAACTCCCCCGCTCGGCCCGGCCTCCCGGGCAGGGCCCGCCTCCCCCGGCACCGCCTCCCGCCGGCCCACGGCGGGGCTGGGGCGAGCGGGGCCGGGCCGGGACCGGCCGGGACACGGGACGCGGGGATGGGATACGGGATACGGCGATACGGGGATACGGAGATGGGATACGGGGATGCGGATGGCGATGGGATACGGGGAGCGGGGCTGGCGAAGAAGAGCGGGCGGGAGAGGAGCGGGCAGAGGAGGACGAGGAGCAGCCGCCGCTGCTGTCCCCCCGCTGTCCCCTCGGGCCGGCCCGCAGCCCGACCGGGCCCCTCCGGGCCCGCCTGTACCTGAGGGCAGAGCCCGGGCCCCGCAGCGCAGCTGGAATTTGATCTCTGCTCCCTGTAATCTCCCGTAACTGAAAATTCACTTTTTCCGCCTGCCGGCTGCTTTCTCTTTTGCCTTGCCATTCTCCAGGCAGCTCCGCTCTGCGCTGGGTGGTTTGGCTGGGTCACCTCACGTCAGGCTGTGTCCTGCTGTGACAGGAGTAAAGGCTTTTCTGAAAAGGTACTTAGCAGTAACAGAGGTAAAGCAAATGCTTTTTCACTTTTTTCTTTTTTTTTTTTTTTTTTTTTTTTTCGCCCGAGATTATCTCTGGGCGCTCTCCCCCCGCTCCCAGGAATGCAGAGCCGAGCGCTATAGGCTGTGCTCGGTGCCTCTCCAGAGGCAGCAAGCCCCGACAAGCCTGTCACCTCCTCTATCTCAGCCTCTGAGGCTTTGAAAAAGAAGTTAGATGTGGAAAAAAAGGCATAAGATCAACAGGCTTTCGAGAGTCATCCTGGAACTCGAGGTGCCCCGGGACACAACAGTTTATCTCGAAAAACTCCCGATCCCTTGGACATCACTGGAAGGTTGAGAGGATCCCAAATTTGCCTCATTATGGTTCTTAGTCATCAAACGTTTTGAAAGAGAGCCCACATTTGCATTATTATTTGTATACTGAAGGCAATTTATAGATTAGGGTTGAACACGTCAAAATACCTGGACTACCTACAGATACTAACTTTGCCTCCAGCCTTTTGTTTATGAGAACAATCTCTGTCTGCAGAGGCTTGAAGCCTTGTGTTAATTTTTATGAGAATTATCTGTCTATTTGTATAGGCTTGAGGTGTTACCTCTGCCTTGAGAGATCAAGGATTTTTTTTTCAATTCCTGCTTTTTCCCTTTCATCTGAATTTTTTTAGCCTTGAAAATGTAGAAATATATTTTTTAAGTGGTTATTTTTTATTGTTTGGGTTGGGTATTAAAAAAATTATCTTAACATACTGCAGTAATAACCTATTCCAGTAATACCCTGGCTCAGAATTAGAAGCCAGGTCCTGAAAACAAGTAAAACAAACCCCCAGAATTACCATGGATGAACAAAGAGGCAAATGTGGGTGAAACAATCTTAACAAAAAGAGGTTTTAAATACCTTGGTTGTTAATATTTCTACCATTTTGCAGCAATAGCTGAGATAGAGTTCCAATAGAAAGTTAAAATGAGAAGGGTCTGAGCTGGACTCTCACAGATTCCTGATTGAGCCCTGGTGAGAACAGAACTGCTGCTCCCTGTGTGAGCTGCTGGACAATTCCCCATTTAGTTAAAGTGTCTGAAGCAGAGGATCCCTCCCCAAAATCAAGGTTTTAACGTGCAAACTTTTCTGAACTCCATGCAACTGGAAGCATTCCAAAAATTGGCAAGTATTGATAACATCCAGTTGTGCCTATGCAGTCCTGCTTTGAGGCCAGGCTTTTAATAAAGGCAGAAATACAAAGCACAGTTTGGATTTTAATTAAATTGCACGGCTGAGGCAGATATATCTAAGTCAGTCCAGAGAAATCAGCCAAACACAGCTTGCACAGAAATATTACAAGTATCAGTCTATTTCTGTCCTAAGCATTATTTTCTTTAGCTAGTTCACTTTTTGAAGAGAACTCATTAAATATAAAGCAAAACCAGAACGATAACTTATGTAAAAATCACTTAGATTTTATAAATAAGCATTTTAGCAGATCGAGACAGGAAAGGATTACTTAGTTTGATTTCCTGCTTAACACAGATTTTTAGATAGGATTTGACATCTCATTAAATGTTTCTTTTAGGCAGCTAATCTTAATTTAAGGAATCAGGAGATGAAGAACTCATGCATTTTCTCTGGAAATGAAAAGCAGGCCTTATTTATAATTTGAATTATTTTGTTGGTTTTTTTTCCTTAACAAAGAGTGGGGTTTTTTCAGAGAAAGCCAATCATTTCTATATTGATAAAGAAACAAAATAGGCTACAAATACATTATCTATTCTGTAACCAAGTTGCTTTATACCGTAGTGAAATGGTCATAATAAAGACATTTATCAGTTTCTCGTAAGTTTTTGTTTGCATTGTTTGACTGTGCAGATTTTGATGATCCAGGCTTTCTCCCCTGCTTATCTGAGAGAATTGCTAAGTTTGGCTGGGACCTCTGAGAGTTATGAAACAAGAATGAAATGTCAGGCTCAGGCCTTCCTGAACCATGGGCACTTCTTCCCCAAGTTCAAAGAGAAGCAGAAAAGACTCTCTCAGCATCAGTTCTGGTTTTAAAATTAGAAGATAATTTGCCTTCACACAAGATCAATTATACTCTGTTTTTCTTATTGGGTATAAAAGCATTAGTTAATTCTTTTCATGTGAAAGAATTGCATTTTATATTAACTTTAATCAGTCCGTTTTTCATGGTGAGTCTTTTTGAAGCATTTATTGCAGCTGAAAAAAATATTATTTCTGCTTGCAGTTATTACTGACTGACTGTACATTATGTCTTTCAATTATTCAGAAAATTTGAAGTAGATTAAATTGAATCATACGGCAAAATTAGTTCTCACTGGGATGAGAAACTGAAATGAGTCCTTTGTGGAATCTGCAGATGGATAAGGGTGTTAGCAATGACAAAATAACCTCCCTTGGGCAGTTTCATTTCTCTTTTCCATATTGGTGAAGGAATTTCTGTGCAAGAATTCCTAAGGAATCCCAGGTAGGCGTTTATGGTTAGAAAAAACGAATTTACTGGAGGTGATGCTGTGATTTTTACAACTGGCCTGAAAAGAGTGGCAAGCTTACAAGGATTTCTACCCCTTCCCATCTCTGCAAAGAAACAAATTCCATCTTTTACTGCCTTTTGATGTTTCCCCTGAGTTTGTGCTCTCAGTCTCTGGGTGCACTACTCAATTTAAAATCACCACTCGTGCAGAGTGTCCCATCTGGGTGTTGTGGGATGGGATGGAATGGAGAAGTAGCCAAACTTTTAACATCTAGAGGGCAATCTCCTACTCTGAGAGTGCAGCCAGAAATCTGACAGCAGCAAGTTCTGATTGTGCAAATTGCATTGCTTTAAAGGAATGGAGTTTAAATAAGCTTAAAATGTCCTGTACTGCTGCCTTTTTTTTTAAAGTTACCCCGTGTTCTTTCTCTTGGGCCATGTAATATTTGAGTTCATATATCTGGTGTCCTTTTATTGATAAAAAGCATATCTTATTTGCCTCAGCATATCTCATTCTGTCTTTATGGGCACTTTTTGGTCTGGGAAGGCATGTTTTTAAAAAGTAAGTCATAATACCACGCCACAGTCCTATCTACAGCTTGCACACTCTTTACTCGAAGGGAATCCAGAGTTTCGGCTGCTATCAGTAGCGTTTTACACAGATACACGGCAAAGGCTGGGCTGTAAACTGCATTCCTGTGAGTGCTGGTCGAGCTCTGTGCCTGGGTGGGTGAGTTTCTCCTCGCATCCAGCAGGAGGGATAGAACCAGGCACGATGCAGATTTTTCACAGATAACTGCAGAGCGGGTCAAAACAAGAACCCCTCAAAAATGAGCCTCCTTCGCCTGAACTTCGAGGCTTGGATAAAAAGAGAACAAAATCCAAAGTATGCCTGTTTTAAATTCGCCAAAGCCAAGATCACACCAGCCTGCCTACCTCGAATTGTAATGTCTTTTTCCTGACCTTTAGTCTCTCCCCAATTCTTAACTTCTCTGATTTCATCTTGAAGGGAATAACCTCCTCTCTAGGACTGTCTGTAGTTGGATATGATATTCTTGTTCCAGTCCCTCTCTGATTAAATGGGCCCAAATTGCACATCACAGACAATCAGCAGGCAAAGAAAATACAGGAATATGGAGCTCAAGCACATGCTGATATCTGTCAGATGTGCTAATCCATCCAAAATTTATTTCTGAAGGAATCCCTTTAAAGCAACCAAAAGGTTGTTTGGAGCCTTGTTTAAAACCAGTTTATCTGAATTTCCCTGGTGATTGAGCTAAGACAGATTTATGAACGTAACTTAACTTCAGAAATCCAGATTTCTGCAGTTATACACACTTACACATCTGAGACGAGCAGCTGATGCAACCAAGGCCCAGGGTTGTGCTAATCTGAGATGGGAAGGAGGTGGCTGGGTTGTGGTTAAAGCATGGGACTGGGCTGCTGAGAGGCCTTGCTTCTATTCCTGGTCGTGTCACTGACTTCCTGTGGGTCACTGAAGTCACCCAGCTCTGTCTCATTCTGCTCATCTATAAAACAGAAATATTATTGCGTTGCTAAAGCACTGTGACACAAGTCATTGCTGTCCCTACAGTTGTTTTATGCTCATAGAAAAAATTGGTGTCAGCAGATTACAGACATATTCCTAAAGTAACTCCTTTGGGATCATTTGCTGTCTTACACAGCAAGTCAATGATTCCAGTAAAGACCAAAACCTCAAAAGTGCAAATTTTATCTTAAAATGTCTTGAGAACTTTGCTTCCATGCTCTAATTAAACATTTGTTCATGAAGAGGATTGTGTTTTCCTTGTAAGGGTATGAGAAATGTACTCACTCCCTCGTAATTTAAAAAAAAACCATTAATCCCCCCTCCCATTGTTTCTTTTAAAGGACTGGTCATTTTACTCATATATAAAATAAAAATAATATTACCTTGCTAAAGCATTGCAAGACAAGTCATTGCTGTCAATTGTTTTATGCTCATTATTTGTGTGTAATTGTATCAGCAGATTACAAGTGTATTCCTAAAGTTATGGTAATATATAATTATAAAGCTGTATCCTCCTTTGGGATAATTTGCTGTTTTATACAGCAAGTCAATGATTCCTTAAAAAAAAAGACTAAAAGACTAAAACCTCAAAAGTGCAAACTTTAACTCAAAAAACCTAGAGAACTTTGCCTCCAGATTCCAATTAAACATTTGCTCATGAAGGGGGTTGTGTTTTCCTTGTGAGAGTATGAGAAAGGTACTCACTCCCTCATAACTGTGAAAAAATAATTAATCCCCCCCTGCCATTGTTTCTTTTGGAGGACTGCTTGAAGATCTCTTGGTACTTCCATTTCCTATAACCTTTGTCCCGCTTTATAGTTTTTATACATTGTTGTGATGGAGTTAATTTGAAGCACTATTTTTAAAACCCCTGCTTTTTACATATTTTCCCCGAATCTCCAGGGTGCTCAGATGGATGTAGGAAATGCTGTGGGTCCATTACATGCTGATGATGCTGTAGAACAACAGCAGCTCCTAAATCCCAGGGAAAGCCATGGGATGGGGAGCATCTCCTTGTCCTGAGGATCAGTGCTCACCATTCCCATCACCACAGCTTTTATTTCTACTGCAGAGAGGTTTGAAACCAAGGAAATCAGGGTTGCTTTCAAATGTCCAGCAAATCAGGTCTGTTTACTCAAATGCTTCAGCACATTTTGGAATTATTTAGGGTGGATATAAGTAATAAAGACTGAAAGAGAATTAGATGACAATCAGATTATCCTGTAGATTTATTTATGTTTGCTGAAATGCCTTCATGAGCCTTTACAGCAAATGGGTTTCATGGCTTTTGATAAAGGACCAAAGACTGAATAAAGCAGTTTCTTGATTGTCTTTGTAACTAAAAGACATTATTATAATACTAAATATCCCCAAACGATGTCATTTTAGCCATGCTAGTACTGAAAGAATCACCAGGAGTGGCACAACAATAAAATGGGAGCAGCCTTTTCTTACATCTCACAAATTGTGCTGCAGAGGCTTCTTTGTCCACAGATGTTGTGACCTAACAAAATCCACACCAAACTCTGCCCTTTACCCAGGCAGGAGTGTGAGATCCAGACAGAGCTCAGTGAAAAATTCTCCCAATGTTTGTCCTATTAGGGCACCAAATTTATCTTTTTTTTTTTTTTTTTTTTTTTTTTTTTTGTGTGTGTGTGTGTGTAAATGCTGAACCCGAAGGCCTCAGATGAGATTTTGTAAGTGTAATAAATATCCCCTTCCTCCATGATTAAACCTCATCATAAAAATGTGCAGGGAATTCTGCTGGGCAGAGAAACAGTAACTTTAATCCTTACTTGAATTATGTCTTGCAGAAGTACAAGAAAACAAAATATGGCCAGGCAGAGCAGCTTGAAATAGGTGTTACATTAAAGGCATCATGTTCCAGCCATGCAAATTGTTCTCTTGGTTTGTCTGCTCCCTTTCTGAACTGACTCTTGTTAGTCTTTCAAATAAGTCATTATTTTCATTTAAGATCTGAAGACTCCTAAAAAATAAAGTTAATAACTGGTTGTTAGTGTGGGCTGAGCATTAGAGGATGCCAGGTAACTTGAGCAGTGAATCAGGGGCTATTTTTGGGAGAAAAAATATTACAATAATTTTCAGGAAATAACCTTTTTGTTCCAAAACAGCTGTCATTGAACACTATTATATCTACAACAATTAAAATTATCTTTGGTAACTTTTAGTGTTTGGCACTGCTCCATTATTGTTCAGTTAAATATTTTTCAAGTGTTTTAGGACTTCTGCCCACTGTGTGCCTGAAACCCTTCATCATCACTGGAGAAGCTCCTGGCTTTGTCATGTTGTGCTCTCTCAGGATATTTGACAATTTCTGTGGAGCTTTTTGCCATTCTATAGTAACAGCCCTTCTGCTGACTCAACCCGAGCTCTATAGAATTTGCCTCTTCATGTCAAGGGTTGAATGCCAAAAAAAAAATTAAAAATTTAAAAAAAAAGTGCTAGCTAACATATAAAGTGAATTAGGAAGCATGTGCAAACATCCTGGTGAATTTAAATAGCTGGTTGGATCAGAAATGGAGGAAAAATAACCCTGGGTCAGGAACAACACACAAAGCAGCCAGAAACCTGGTATTTCTAATTTGGGATATAAATACTCCCTGCTAAAAATTTCTTTGTTACAAGATGTAATTGATTAAATAAAGGCAGGTTTAGGGTAGGGGGTGGTGTTGGTTGATGGCTTTAATATATTTCAAACCTCAATTTTAAATATTTCCGCGTTGCTGGGATTTTTTATTCCCTCAGATTGTAACTAGCTGATAATGCAAATAACAGTTTTTGTGTTTCTCAGAACCAAATCTGAGTTATTTTTGTTGTAATAGCACTTTTGACTGCTCTCTGTGGCTCCTCAGTGTTAGCAGAGGAGAGCTGAAAAAACTCTTCAAAAAGTTTTTTATACACATGTAAGCTTTGGTAATTCTTTATTAATAGCTCATTTGCATACTATGGAATGTTTACTTTTATTTGCATCAGTTAATATAGAAGCATCCCTTCAATGGGACGTGGAGCAGATGTCATCAAACTCATTTTTTCGACAGAAGTTTTTCCTCTGTGAAGTTCATTAACAGTATTTTCTTACCCTGTCGTTGTGTGAGTAAAACAATGCAATTGTGGGGATTTACAGAGGCCATTGTGCTGATTTCTGGTATTTCAGTTTCATATAAAGCAATAAATAACAAAATGTAGCAGTTCAGTACACCATGGAGCAGAACCTGGCAGCCCACTGTTGTTCCAGTGAACTAAAGTAAATTTAATATAAACTCTCCTACTTTTATTTGAAAATTGTGGAGATTTGGGCCTGGCCATTGCTCTGTGCTCAGTTCTTTACTCCAGCAGCTGAACCTGAAGCCAAACCTGTGGAAGCAAAGTGCAAAAATAGGGGTAGAGTGGTAGGACAGAAAACAGGATTCGATTGGGAAATTCTCATTGCATATTATCATTTATTTTGTATTTGATTTATTCCTGCTCAAATATGCTTAGTA
The DNA here is from genome assembly GCF_052056855.1 of Sturnus vulgaris. Classification (NCBI taxonomy): domain Eukaryota; kingdom Metazoa; phylum Chordata; class Aves; order Passeriformes; family Sturnidae; genus Sturnus; species Sturnus vulgaris. The sequence continues at coordinate 18,649,755 of NC_142253.1, read as the reverse complement.
ACAAAGTTTCCACTTATAAAAACTCTTTTTGTGTCGTGTGGAGTCTGGCCCTTTGCTGAATTTCTATTTCTAAAGAGACTTTAATTCAACTTCTAGCATCAATCACTGAAAAGCTAATTTTTAAAGGATAAAATACAGATAATGAAGTGTATCAGAAATCAAGATTATCTTATCAAAACCTCTCTCCTCAGAGTGTGACAATTCAAATTCGGTCACAATTGAAGTCACTTTTTTGGTAACAGCTGGTTTTCCATATTTTGTTTTGTTTTGTTTTGTTTTTTTCAGTAATAATTTACACCTGCTTCCAGAGAGCAAAACATCTCTTGAAATATGAGTGGAAAAAAAAGTCCAGCTTTTTCTTCCAGACAGACCACAGAAGTTTCAGCTCACTGGGGGTAGTTCTTTCTTCCACTCCTAGAAATAGAAGGGTTACTCTGAGAGGAGAGGGAAGTGGCAAAAGGAAAGATTTCTGGGGGAAAATGGCTTTTTGTAAACTGGCACTTGAGCAGCTTTGCTCTGCAAGGACATTTGTGCAGGCAGGATAAAACAACAAGAATTCACAGTGGTTTATAATGGAGTGAAAGCATAACAATAAATACCCAAGAAGGAAAAAGCAGAATTTCAGATTTAATATTCCACACAGTAATGCAGAGCAGGAGTACTGAAGGATTTTGACTTCCACTGAGATTAGAAGAACAAAAAAGATAACACAACTGCCTTTGTCTGTAGATATAGGTCCAGAAAGTTACTAGGAATTGGGAAAAAGTTCTTGGTTTTAAAGATTCAACCTGTCCCTAGGAACTGATTTATTAATCCTGCTAATCTTAGCTCAGGAGACAGAAAAACCTTGGGGTGACTGCTCTCACCTATGGAGCAGCCTTTGTGGTTCCACTTTCCTGTTTACTCATCACACAGCTCCAGGCTGGTTTTGCCTGGAGTTTTATTCACAAATGGACCTTTTTTAATTTAATGGATTTTTTTTGTTTTAGTTGGAAATCTCACCTCCATTGATATTTTACCTCAGCTTTTGTTATTTCATAACATTCCTGGTTTTTAACTTGTGTGATGTGATCTCTTATTGTCCAATCCATTTACCAGCCCAGGCTTTTTAATGGTCTCAAACTTTACTTAAGTTAATGTTTGTATTTTTGAGAAACAGTTCTTATAAAAATATCTGTTTTGTTTTGGTTTTTTTCCCCAAAGAGACAGCAGAAAAACTTATTTCCCAGAAACATTTATTTGGTTCTCTACTACTCTGAAACCACTTAAATTGAGAAAATAAATAATGATTTCTAGTAGCCAGGTGAGAGTAGGGATGTGCACAAACTGCTCTGAGATCTGTGGGTATGGCAGCAAATTCATGAGTTAAATTCACCTCTTTCTCTGTATTATCTTTCCATCTTTTAAAATTGATTATCTAAATATTTGATATTTGTGTTTCTCCAATATCTGGTCGAGTTATTTATAAGACTATATTTGGTAATTCCCTCACAAGTCTAAACCCCATTTTACAGGTATTTCTTCTGAGTGTTGTTGGCTTCCAGCTACGCTTTTCCTTCCCACTTTCCCACAGCTCTGCTTTTCCAGAAGCCAATTATCCGTTCCCTTTAAATTTAAATAATAACCATTGAGCTGGTGCTGAAGCTCTTCTGAATGACCATTTAAATAAATTATGAAACTTGCCCAGCACTCATTTCAAATTCAAATGGGTGACTCAAAGGTAGAGAGCTGCCCTGGACCTAAGCCAGTCTTAAAACCCCTTTTAAGTGAGACAGGAGTGTAATTGTTTCAGGACCTTTCATTTGCATCACCTTTTACCTCTTGGGTTTCAGCTGCAGGAACATCAGCAGCCCCCAAGAATTTTAAAAATCCTCTTTTTATTTCTGGAAAGTTCACACTAAGAGCATGAGTGGGGGGATTACAGACCAACACAAACTAGGTAGAAGAAATATTTTATTAATTTAGAAATTTATCCTTATTATGTAGGGCACAACAATAGCAACAAAAATCCCAAACACCAAACCAAAACTAAAGCAGCAGCCAGAATAATGAACAAAAAGTCGTTCCAAAGTCTTTAGACTGATTTGCACAATAAGACATTAGGAAAAGCCAAAATTAATTGAAGAAGGTTTGACTTCAGATCTCTTAAATTTGACATCACTCTTAGTAAAATCTGGATTTTCTGAGCCCTAGAGACACCCATGGATGTGCTGCAGTTTGCCTGAGCTGAGAGAAATTAATTTTCTTAATTCTGGAACTTTATTCCCTGCCTGAATGGTGCATCCTGTGACACGTCCCCCAAAATTCCATCTCCCCTGCTAAGCAACTGGCCAATCTAACAGTGGGAAATGAAGTTCTCCTGTTAGAGGAATAATTCCCCTAAAAATGAGGGTAGCAGAAGGTTTGGTTATCATCTTTAGACCAGCCATGTCTCAGAAAAGCCAGGCTGCAGGTGAGGAAAGCTGTATTTTGGAGAGGACCTTTCCAAAACAGATTCTCAGATTTATTTCCTAATAAACCTACTGCATCTGAGACCATTCACATCAGGCCTTTTGCAGAAGAGTTTTCTCAGTTATTGAATATCCAGTTTGTTTTTGTAATTTAATTTTTAAAAAATGTTGTTGTTGTTGTTTATCTTCTGGTGCTAAAATTTCTAAGCCTTCTTTGAGCTTTCTAGAAAGAGCTGCACTCCTGTCATGGGTGATGTTACCTCTCCTGTGATTAGAAAAGCTGGAATTAGTGAGAAATGCTGAAGAGAAACACAGCCCTGAATTACCCATTCCACGCTCCCTTGGGTGAATGGCTCTTGGTGGTGGTTTATGGGCAGAAATGTTAAACATTAAAAATCTGCTCAATTGTGTACAAGATCCTTGGAGTAGATAAATGGCCCTGCAATAACTTCAACTCCTAAAGCAGATGTTAATTAGGCTGGGGGTAATTTTTAAAGCATTGCCATAGCGAAAGTTTCCAGGATGTTTTCTGCTCGAAGCAGAATTTGAGAAATTCCTTTTTGCCAAGTGGCTTTAGTTATTCCTGGGATATAAGTGAATAAAGAAATTCCCATAAATTTTTGGATTTTATTGGTTTTTTAGCTCCTTAAACCAGCGAGGTGATTTGAGCTTTTCAGGGATTTCCTAAATGACAGAGCTGAAGGATGAAGCTGCACTTTGAATGCTACAAACATTTTCTCTCAGCAAAGATCATCTGTATTTTCTGTCGATTTAAAAAATATCTTTGTAGTGTCAGTGCTTGTCCCACAATGGCACACGTGCTGACACGTGTCTGCTGTCACTGCCATGGAACAATTCATATTCATGTGGGGATTTGTGTGTCAAGGACTGCAGGAATCGGGGATTCAACTCATTTCTGACAGAAAGATGAGCAGAATTGAGGCTCCTGCTCCTTTTCTCATGACAGTGGGCAGGCTTTGAGGGGGTTCTTTTCCCCAGCTCTCTCTTTGGGGAGTGTTCTGCAGCCCACTACAGAAAACAGACATTCTTGAACTGAAAATAAATAAAAATATTGTTTTCTGCAACTTTGGTTTCCCAAGTGTGAAAATCTGTTTCAGACTCCTATGCAACTAAAGTTGCCTGGACGAAATCTGGTGTGCAGACAGAAATATCCATTCCTGCTAAAACCCAAACCACTGCTTTTGTACAGAAAAAAATGCAAGTTTGAGAATGGGAACTGTGAAACAGCTTTTTCTTGGATTCCAAGCACAGGATTCCTTCCTGAGGGCGAGGAAGGTGCTGGAAAGTGACAAACCCATGAGGTGAGAGAAGCAGCTTCCATAGAGGTATGAATTTCTAAAAGATGCTCTGTCCACACTTGTTTGGCTCAGGGGTTCATTTATGTCTGACAGTGACCCTCAGCTCATCCTCCTTGTGGGCATCTTCCCCCTGACTCTTCTCTTATCTGTCCTCCCTGATATCTCTGCAAAGATTTCTGCTTGGCTCCTTTGCTGGTGGCTCCTGATGAAGTGTTAAAACTGAGAAAAGGCCCTGGCATCTTTCTGCACAGAACCTTTGCATGATCAGGAAGATTTTGATTGATGCATTTTGATTGATGGAGGGCTCTGTTTTGTGCCTTGCAGATGTGGCAAGCAGCTTCTTTAGCTTTGGTTTCAGCACCACCAAATAATCCAATTAACAGTGATAGGAGAAGTGATGAAATCTCAGTAAAAACAGGTGATGTTTTCTGAATTAATCAGCAATTTAAATGGGCTTCTACATTGCAAAGCCACTGGAGGACTGTTGGTACAACCTAAGGGTGATTGACAGTGTGTGGGAAGCTGGGCTGGAAGAAAGTAAAAGCAATTTAGAGCTTTGTTATGGCCTGTGGACACCAGGGACTTGGACTCACCCCGAGAAGGTGAAGGTCAATTGATTGGCACCAAATCAGATCAAATCTCTTCTGCCTTTAACACCCCCAGTATCTTTCTTTATGTGCCTGAATGATGAAGATTGGTAGTAGCAAGAAATTATTTGCCTTCATCTGGAGTTGCTTTCATCCCTTCTTTCCTCTATGCTGAATAATTTCAGATCAGTAAAATCCATGTAATCTTTCTCTGAACATTCAATTTATCATCACATTTCCTTCATTCCTTCCTGAATCAACAAGAACATCCCTATCTGCATAGTAAACTCAACACAGAACACTCCATAGCTGTTCACAGTATTTTATCTATTGTTTGTTTTAGAATGTTTATGATAAAATATTTTATTTTCTTTTATTTGGTATGCAATACAACTTCTACATTAACGCTTAATTCCGTGAAGCTCTGTATTTAACCTCAGATTCACCACTCTCTGCTCCTTATCTGGTTTTGTCTAAATGTGAACCACTTGGCCTGTCTGACATGACACACGCTGCCAAACAGCAGAGAAACTCATTGCAATTCTCGGCGCGTTTCAGCTGCAGCCCCTGGGCCAAACCCTCGCTTGTCATCAGCTCCGTTGCCGTAATCGTGGGGCTCCACAACAGTTCATGGAAATCTGCTGACACTGATGGAGCCCGCAGCCCCCGGCTGCAATTGAGATCCATCCTTCCCTTGCCTGATGGGAAGGAAATTTTTTGTACATCCTGGTGCTGTTTTGTGCAGCCTGGCTCGTCAGTGATTGCCACCTTTGTCCCCCTGGTTGGGGAATGTGCTAAATGCAGCAGCTGGGCTGAAGTGCTGTACCATCCCCACGCAATGGGGCAGCGGTCACATCCACTCTTGGCAAATGCTTCCAGCCTTGGATCCTGTTCCTTGCATCCTGATGCTGAAAGTTCTGTTTACTACAGTTTTCACAATAGCCTTGGAGAACGAGGACTCCCAGAACACAATAGTGAACCTCCCCAGGAGTTGCCAAGAGGGGAAAAAAATCCATTTCCTTCTCTGGCAGTGGTGGGATGTAGGTAAGGCTGCACAGCAGCCCTGGCCAGCAAGAGGGGCAGAACAACACTTTGGGCTGCCATGAAGTTTCTTTTGAGAAAACGTCTTTTTTTCTTGGACAATGGGAGTCTAGGATGACTTTTCTTGTTCAAGGACATCATAGAAAGAGAAGAAAGAAGGATGGAATGCAAACGTTTAAAGAGAAAGGAAACTGAAATCTCAATTCTTAACCTGCCCTACAGGTAGCAAGAAATGCCATTTAAAATAGAGGGTGCCCTGAGTGCCTATGGAAAACATGAGGACATCTGCTTATAGGCAGAGTATGTCTGGAAAAGAGATATTCCTGAACTGAGAATCACAAATAAAAATGTTGTTTTCTGCTACTTTGGTTTCTCAAGTTATGATACTGTTTATTAAATATCAGTAACAGAAATTCTAACATGAGGAATAGACTGGGAGTACCCATGAGAAGTTTCTGGAAGTATGAAACAGTCAAGAGAATTAACCAGAATGTACAGGACTGCTACTCCAGGGTTCTGCTGATTCTTCTGGCTCCCAAAAATCATTTTCTTGCATGGGAGAAGGACACAGGGGTTGAGGTGAGAAGCAAGGATGATATCCATGGTATTTTTTCCTCCTTTTTTCTGGAGAGTGGGGAAAGAATGGCACAGCTCCCCCTGAGGCTGGGCCTTTGAGAAGCAGCACGACAGACATAAAAGTGCTAAAGGACTTGGTTTGTACTGCAAGGGAGAGCAGAGCAGGTAAGGGCTGGAAGGATAAAATCCAAACAAGGACACTTCATTGGGAAAGGGAAACAGAGGAGCCAAACATAGACAGGAGAAACAGAAAGAGAAAACAGATGAGTGGAGGAACTCCATCTGGATTCTTTAGGGTTTCCCTATATCTGGTACAGATTTTAGCAGCATGGGTGCTGATTTTGAGTCAGTTAAATAAATGAGAGCTGTGCTCTCACAGCTTGGGCAGTAGCCTGAGTGTGGCTGTTCTGCAGGCATGAGGCCTTTTCTGTTTTTTTCTTTTTTCAATTATAGTGTTAGTCTTGTTCATCTTCAGCAGCATTTACAGCAGAATTAGTCAGACTTGCACTCAGCTCAAAAGACATGTTTTTTGAATTAAGCTTCAGTCGAAGAACAAATGGATTTAAATAACAGGAAAATGTGTTTTGTGAGACTTTGAGAAGTTCAGTTCAAACTTCAAAATTCGAGAGGCCCAGTGACACCCCGATATAATCTCATTTTCCCCTCACCTCAGTTACCCTGGGCAGGACTGCTGGAGATTCCCAGGGCCTTTGGAACAGAAGAGGGTTTGTGCCTTCCACACCTGGGAATCCTCCCGGAACTTCACCTTCTCGACGCAGGGCTGCCAGTTTTGCTGTGGTGGCCAGGTGAGGGGCACAGGGCCAGCCTGGGGCAGGTGTGCCCTGCTGGGGCTCGGGGGTCCCCGGGATTGCTGCAGGATTGCTCAGGGGAAGGGGAGGATGAGAGCAGAGCGTGGGCGGAACACGGCAGCTCTCGCTGTTTGGCTGGGGCTGTGCTCGCCGTGGAAATGTGCTGACTTTTGTGTGGATGTGATAAATGTGTTTTAAGAATAGCACTGATTTCTTCATCCAGTTTTGCAAGTACAAACAATTACGATGCCTTGTAAAAGAGCTGCTTGGATTCCGTAGTCCCAATGTAACAAAGATCAAACTGCCTTTCAGCTCCTGCTGGTCCTGCTGGAGGGAGGAGGGCAAGCCATGCCAGAGCTCAGAATCAAATATTTCTACCGTAATTTTTTATATGAATTTTTTATGTTTATATCTTTTGGGGGGAAAATATTCGAAATGGATCCTGCTTTTTTATTCTTTTAAGCACTGGTGGCTTGAAACACGGTGGCTGGTTAGTGCTGCAGACTCCATGTGAGTTTTCTGACAGCCCAGTGTGTATTGAAGTATAGGAATATGTATGAAGGCATTTGAGCTCTTCAGGACAGAACAAACCAATTTCCCCTTAACACTTCCTACACTAGTGATGGGATTGGCTGGGTTATGCTCTTTTTAAGACACGTGGAAGACAGAAATATTTGATTGCAATATGTACACAGCTGTAGTTTTGTTTCAGAAAGGAAAGGAAAGCACATAATGACGTTTGAGCTCTGTATGTGCCCCAAAGCCCCCAAATGTGGCTCTTCAATAAAAACACAAAACGTGCATTGCTGAGGTACTGACAGTTTAAGCCCAGTCCCTGCAGTGGCATTTGAAAGCACACAGAGAATAAATCAGCACAACGTGTCACTGTTGGCAGGAATATTTCTGTGTGTGAGATATTTCTGTGTGTGTACAGGATCATCCCAGGCCTGCTCTGCCACACGTGCTCGGAGCTGCCTTGCATCCCAGGGCTGAGTTATTCCCTTCACACAAGGCTTGCTGCTGAAGGTGTTTATCCTTTTAAAGCAGGGATTACAGAATCTATGGACAAAACTGCGGGGGGAAAAGTTATAAAAGTGGGGTTTGTTTCTTTTAGCTGGGATGCTCCAGAGTTCCGAGTTTAACTGCAGTTGTGACTTTCCTTTAGGTAGTGAGGCCAAGATCTGTTTCAGAGCCCATGGGTGGAAAAAACCCCAATCCCTGTTTCTCTTTTCTGTTCCCTCGTTTCCCTTCCATCTCCCTGTGGTGAACAGGGGGAATTGGCACTGAGGTGCACTTGGGCCGGGGCCGGAGGAACAGCCCCAAAAATCTCCTTCCTGCAGCTGCAATAAAGAAAGTGAAATGTGGTGTGTGCCTGTACTCAGCCAAAGAACTGGAATTTTTAATTGCATGGGTGTATTTTTTTTTTTTTTAATTTAGAGTTCTACCTAAGGTTTTCCCTTTACAGCAGGCTTTTAAAATAATGCAATCATTTTCAAAAGGAATTTGTTATCAAAGGTAAGACACGGTGCATGATTTGGCAATATTTTTGTAGGTCACTCAGTTATTTGTAGCCTTCTCCCTGTTACTTCTTATTTCCTCTTTTTGCAAACCCTTTTCATACGATTTCTTATTGTGTACACATGGAAGTTTCCAAGCTAAGGCTGCCTAATCTGAGCCTAACAAAAGAGGAAAAATGAGGAAATGATTAATTGTGTTTGAATTTGCTCATTCTTTCAGTTTTAATAGCGCTGGGGCTCTTAGCATTAAGCGAGTTTGGAACAAGCACTAACACGAGGTGGTTGCTGTGTGACACTGGGATAAACGGAGATGTCCCCGTGGCTCTGGGCACTGGGATTGGAGGGATGTGGGGGCGGGATGTGGGGGCGGGTGGGGGTGGGATGGGATGAGGAGCTGGGTGTGGGGTGGGATGGGATGGGATGAGGAGCTGGGTGTGGGGTGGATGGGGCGGGATGGGATGGGATGGGATGGGATGGGATGGGATGGGATGGGATGGGATGGGATGGGATGAGGAGCTGGATGCAGAGTAGGATGAGGAGCTGGTTGTGGGGAGGGGTGCCAGGCTGGGTGCGGGACTGAATGTGGAGCTGGAAGCAGGGCAGGATGGGGGGTGGGATGAGGAGCTGGATGCAGGTGAGGGATGCAGGGCAGGATGGGGGGTGGGACACGAGGCTGGTGGCGGGGCGGGATCCGGAGCTGGATGCGGGAAGGTGCGGGATGCGGTGACTCCCTGGACCAGCCCTGGCAGCGGTTCTGCGGGGCTGGATGCAGATCGGGGTGCGGTTCGGGATGCAGGATGCAGGATGCGGGTTGGGATATGGGATGCGGGATGCGGCTAGGCATGTGGTTCGGGATGCGGTTCCAGATGAAGTTTGGGATGCGGTTCGGGATGCAGGATGAAGTTCGGTTTGTGATGCAGGATGAGGTTCGGGATGCAGGATGAGGTTCGGGATGCGGAATGCGGTTCGGGATGCGGAATGCGGTTCGGGATGCAGGATGAGGTTCGGGACGCAGGATGAGGTTCGGGATGCAGGATGAGGTTCAGTTCGGGATGCGGGATGCGGTTCGGTTGGGAATGCAGTTCGGTTCGGGATGCAGGATGCAGTTCAGTTCGGGATGCGGTTCGGTTCGGTTCGGTTCGGTTCTGGATGCAGTTCGGTTCTGTTCGGTTCTGGATGCGGTTCGGTTCGGTTCTGGATGCAGTTCTGTTCTGTTCAGTTTGGGATACAGTTCGGTTCGGTTCGGGATGCGGTTCGGTTCGGTTCGGGATGCAGTTCGGTTCGGTTCGGGATGCAGTTCGGTTCAGTTCGGTTCGGTTCGGGATGCAGTTCGGTTCGGTTCGGGTCCCGGTGTCCCCAGGCCCGGTCCCGGAGCGCCGCGCGGGGCGGGCGCCAGCGCCGCCTGCTGGGCACGGCCGGGAGCGCAGCCGAGCCCGCGCGCGCGTCCCTGCGGAGCCAGGCGGGATTTGGGGACAAATCCCTGCTCACAAACTGAGCAGCCGCCTCACTTCAGCACTGAAACCGAGCTTAGGAAATGAATTCAACAGCAGCGACTGCCGCGGTGTTAACGCAGAGAAAGCTTTGATTTAAAACTGAAGGAGAACTGAAAGCTGCCTTGTCGAGATTTGCTCCATGTATCCAAAGTTTTGATATTCTAAAAAGCACCTACTTCACTTTTTTTTTTTTCTGTAATATTTTACGCTTTGGCATAATAAGAAGCAGTCGCTCCAACAGATAACACAAGTTCAAATCCAAACCCTAGGTGGAAAACTCTTACAAATAATTACATATGAATTAGTGAGCAGCCATCTCAAAATCAATAAAATTGATCTCCCTGCTGCTTGCATCACACAGATTGTAAGAGTTGTTTGCCCGGCGTTGGTGGGGCTGGGTGTGGTGGCAGCTGTTGGGCTGGTGCGATGCCTGCAGTTGGGTGATTAATGGAAATGCCAGGAACTCGAACAGGTGAGGGATGCATTCCCAGCAGCCCGGGCAGCAGTGGGGTGGCCGCAGCAGCTGGGGAGTGACAAATCATTAATTCTACACAAGCAGCACCGCTTCCAGGAGCTCTGTGCATTGCAGGAGGGATAGGGCAGCAGACGAGTTAATTAATATATCCTACTATTTTTCCTTCTCTTGGTTTGGATTTTTTAAAAATAATATTGTGATCCAGTGTTTTCACAGAAATTTTCACTGTGGGTTTTCCTTTCCAAATCCGTGGTAATTAAATGAATGTCAGGAAGCCAGCAGGCAAAGGAGAATTACAGAGTATCTCCAGTGAGAAATGGCAATAGGCTTGGCAAATCCATCCTGACCAAATCTGCTTTGGGGAAGGGACAGGGTGAGCTGTCCCTTTTCTGCTGAGGTGAGCTTTTGGCACACATTTTCTGTACAGTGTCACAAAAGCTGATGTGCTGGAGTAAGAAATAACACGGGTCACCATGTGCAGTGACAGATGGATTCCAAATATTGGAATATCACTGCAGGCAAGAGGCTGATGTGAGCTGTCCATTCTCTTGGTGATCAAAAGGTAGTTTTGGACTAAGATGCACAGAACTGGTAAACATATACAGATAAGGCTGAAAACTATTTCTTTCCTCATACTGATTGTTAGCTAATTTTGAATCTATTTTAGGAAAATCCTCTTTCTCTCCAGGAGCAGGAGGGGCTTGCTTAGACCTGGGGCCCCGTGCTGCTCTCTTGGATGAGGATGGCACAGGGGGACCCAGTTTAGGTGTCCCCACCTCCCCTCAGGGCTCACCTGCTGCACTCCAGGGCTTTTCTTGGAAGGGTCCCAGAGCCTCTTGATCTCTGCTGACCAATATGTGGTCCCTGAGGTTTGTGCCTTCCACAACACAACAAATCCATGAGGATCCTGGTGTGCTGCTCGTGTCAGGGCCACTTGTCCTGTACAGCAGCAGAACTGCTCAGAGTCACCTGCTCTTCTTTTGGTTTTGGCAAAAGAGTTAGAGAAGAGAGAAGATTGGGTCCTCTTTAGTCCTGAAATTCTCACTGGATCTTGAAAATTACAGAACACAGAACATTTGGGAGATGGGTATTCCCTGCATTGTGAGTATGCCTTGTGAAATGTTAATGTACAGAGCAACCCACACTCCCACTTGTTTAAATTGTGAATTATCCCTGTGCTGGACAGCAATCCATTCAGCAACATGATGGCCTTTTCTGGCTCAAATCCTCCTTACAGCACACACAGGATTTTTAGCCTTCATTGATATTAAAGTGCCATTGGCTTGTGAATGCAATGGACTGCTTTTGGTTTGGGTTTTATGAATAGAAAATGTTTGCCTCGGCAGCAGATTGGGTACCAATATTTCACAAACAACTCTCCTCAAAGCCCACTCTGCTCCAAAAAAGTGACCAAGTCCTCCAAAACTGACATAAATTAGTTTAATTACTGAAAAACCACTTTCAAGGCTGTTGCAGTGAGATCAGCTAAACAAGCAGAAAATCACTTGTGAGAATGTGAGGAGCTCAGTGAAAACTGAGGTTTGGATCAATTGTGCTGGTAAATCACTTTGGATGCTGATTGAAAAGGGCATGGTGCTGAAAGCCACAGCTGGCCAGAAGATATTTTCTAGATTAGGTGATGGATTGTATTTTGGAGCTGCATTGTGCAAACTGGGCACAAAAATTGCTCTTGACTTCGTCATCATTTCATCGCCTTTTCCAGACTTACTGAGCTCAATGAAAAGGAAATGGGCAGACTTCAAAATTAGTTCTCAAGTCCCCCTGAACTTCATGAATAGAACCTTGAAAATGCAATATCCATTTCGGGAGAAGGAGCAGACTTTCCGGAACAAAATTTCCAGAAATATATAATAATGTATAATAAATGACAAAGACTGATTGGTTTAAATGAACGGGTTTTTTTTCTTGTCCATGTCAGTTTTATTCCCATATGTTTGTAATCACTCAGGGTTTTTCAGAGTCCTGTTCTAAGAAAGAGGCTAACAGAAAATGTGACTTTGAGGTTTTTCCCTTCTTGGAGGCCACTCTTTAAACATCACACAGCCCGGAGGAAATGTCTGCTCTGTCACAGTCTGATGACGAAATTCAAGTCTTGTGACATCTTGCTGAAGTATGCACAGGCTGTTATTGCTTCCTGCCAGTGCTCCAGGAGGAGACTGAGATATTGGAAAGCAGGCTCAGCATGGACAGTAAGGCTTGGTTTTAGTCAGAGGTGCCAGCCTGAGCTGCACTCAGAGGTGAGGCAGAAACGTGGGCAAAGTCCAGCTTCAGGTACGAACTGCCTGAAACTTGGTCTTGATACCTGTGCTCAATGGCAGGGCAGGAACAGGCAGAAATTCTCCTGCATCTGCTATTCCTAACACAACCTGACCAATTCTGTGAAGACCAAACCCAAATACCCACAAGTGCTCCCTTTTCACAAGTCTTTCTTGTGAGGAAAGGAACAGAAGCATTTTCCACTACTCACACAACTACAATCCTGTTTCAGAAGGAATTTTGGCAACCCAGCCACAGTAACTTTAACTTGGGCTGGCTTAAAGTGATGGGTGCAAACTCATTGCTTAGAGGGAAGAAGAGAAAAACCCCCAGAATTCTCCTGCTGGGTCCACCCAATGGTCAATATAATTCAATATTCTATCTTTAATGGCAGTAGGAGAGGATAATAAAAAAAAAAGGTATTTTACTATTTTAATTAAAAATTTGACATAGTTGATTTTGTTAATCATGTGCTTTGGTGTAGTACCCAAAACACAGACCCGTGATCAATGAGAGTTTTATGAGGTGTTCTACTTGTCTCTCCAGACTTCTACAGAATGAACAAAATTCTGGGATTTTTGAGAATGCCAAAATCATGGCGGGGGGGGGGGGGGGGGGGAAGAAAAGCCTAATGAATCCCCAGAATTACCAGGGATGTTTGTTTTCCCAATTCCATTTTGGTTCCAAACTGGAGTTTGCTGTGCTATGACCTGCAGCAGTGAGCCTGTCACTGCCCAGGACAGCTGCTGAGCCCTGCACACACCTGGATTGGGATTGGGATGGCAGCACCTGGATTGGGATTAGGATTTGGGATGGCACCACTGGATTGGGATGGCACTGCCTGGGTTGGGATGTCAGCACCTGGATTGAGATGGCACCGCCTGGACTGGGATTTGGGATGGCACCACCTGGAATTGGGATGGCACCATCTGGATTGGGATTTGGGATGGCACTGCCAGGGATGGGATGGGACCTCTGGATTGGGATTTGGGATGGCACTGCCAGGGATGGGATGGGACCTCTGGATTGGGATTTGGGATGGCACCACCTGGGTTGGGATTGAGATTTGGGGTGGCAATGCCTGGATTGGGAAGGCACCACCTGGATTGGGATGGCACTGCTTGGATTGGGATTTGGGATGGCAGCACCTGTGTTGGGATTTGGGATGGCACCACCTGGATTGGGATTTGGGATGGCAGCACCTGGGTTGGGATTTGGGATGGCAGCACCTGGATTGGGACTGCAGCAGCGGCTTGGAGAGATCGAGGCTGGAGAGCTGGAGCAGCGCCGAGCTGCTGTTGTGGGGAATTTGAGGAGAGCGCTCGGTGCAGGTTTGCATGTCCCGAGCGGAAAGCAGATGGAAATGAACTGCTGGGATTGCTGAGTCACCGCGGGAGCCGCCAGGAGCTGATGCAAGGCGCGGTTATCAGCGGAAGATCTGCGGGCAATCACAGCCACACCTCTGTTCCGAGAGCTCCGGCGGGGCTCTGCGCTCCCGCACCTCCCAGTCTGCATCCCCCATCCCTCATCAGGGATTGCACCCTGAGAGGCTGCGGGAAACAGCTCTGTGCGCACAAATCCACTGCCAAAGCCATCCCGCATCTCCCAGTTCTGTATCCCTCATCCCGAGCCAGCAACAAGGGATTGAACCCCTGGAAGGCTGCAGGAAACAACTCTGTGCGCACAAATCCACTGCCAAAGCGATCCCGCATCTCCCAGTTCTGCATCCCTCATCCCTCATCCCTCATCCCTCATCCCTCATCCCTCATCCCTCATCAGGGATTAACCCCTGAGAGGCTGCAGCAAACAGCTCTGTGCGCACAAATCACAGCCAAAGCGCTCCCGAGCAGCCAAATCTATTCTGATGTTTGGATGTGCGATCCTTGGCACCGCTGCTGCAAACAGCACAGAACGATCTGGGTTTTCATTGTAGCAGAAATCATTTAAGATTTCAGTGAGCGTAAAACAACAAATTCTCCGTTTTCAGTCAGTTTTCTGATTTTGCCCGTGACATCAGATGGTATCATTTTAATTGAGTCATTTCTGTGCGTGACTAAGTCAATAACGTTTTGTTACCAGCGGAAGGAGGACCAGCAACTTTGTGATCAGCTTGATTGAGGAGAGAAGAAACCGCCCTAAGAATGTTAAGCTTGACCTGGTGAGAATTGTGATAAAAATTGTTCTAATTGCTGCATTAAAAACAACAACAACAACAACAAAAACCCACAAAAAACAAACAAAAATTCAACCAAACAAATGAAAATCTCAGTGCCAGCAAAATGTCAAGCTGGATTTTAAATTGGCTGTTGCATCAATGTAAATGAAAAATTACATTTTCAAGAGAGCTGAGGGAAATGGGAGATCGATGTATTGCTTGTTTTACTTTAGAAGCTCTCCAGTTTAAAAAAATAATTGATATTCCCTCATCCACACCCTCCTGCCATAATTATGTAAAGAATCTGGATTATGGTTCCGACTCAATTTAACTGTTTTATAATAAGTCACAAGCATACCTTGCCTACTTGATGATATTCCTTTAAGGTTGTGCCAGTCTTTCCATTATTAAATCATGTTTAGTGTTATGTACTGGTGGCTTAAAAAAAAAATTCACTTCAAGCTTGAACTTGCCACGCATTCTCAGTTAGCCATTTGTGTGAGGGAGCACAAAACCCATCACTGTTAGCAGCTCAACATTATTTTTCAGCTTAATGGCAATTTTGGCCTTTTAAAAATGTTCATTAATGAGGTCTTTAGTGCATTAATTGGGAGAATAAGCTTAAAAATAAGGAAGAGCTGTATTTTGTGAATATAAACTGCATGCTGCCCCCACCATAAATCAGAGCCACTCATAGGAAATCTGGCTTTTGGATGATCTGTAAGTTTTAAACAGCAAAATTCAGACACAAATACAGGTGCCCCTCTCCTACTATGGACATGGTGGTTTGTCTGAACCTCAGAATTAGATGAGAATTGAAGACATTTGGGTGTCTTTTTGTAACATTTTTGGGGACAGATTTTCTGTGCCCATCACCCATGTCCCACCCTCATCCCACAGGAACACACAGGGACTTTGCACCTCAGCATCACTGACCTGCCTATAGGAATTGGTTTGGGAAAAAAAAAGCTTTGTGTTCTGTAGAACAAGGTAGAACTTTTAAATAGTGGAATTTGTATTCCAGGAGAGTTAAAAATTAAAAATTTAAATCCTTTATGTGCCACTAGGTTGAGTGCCCTTGCTGCTGAGTTTTTTACATGGTGTGCTGAAGGTCTGAAAAAAAAAGATTTGAAATATCTCCACCTCAAGAGGATGCAGCAAATACCTCTGAAAGAGGAGAGCAAAAATCTTCTTCTTGGCTTTGGCCTGAGGAACAAGTGTCCAAGGACTTGAACCATTCCCAGGGTGCTGCTGCTGCCTCTACCAACACCATTTTTGTGTCTTCAGGCTACAAAGGGACCTGCTCTGTGTCCTTGGACATAATTCTATTCCAGTCCCCATTTGTCAGAACTGAATTCAAGTCGAATTCAGCTTTTATTCAGTCAGCTTTTATTATCTGCTATTTGTAAAGAGAACTGAGGCCAATTAAGCCTCCAGTTTGTTGGGTTTTCTTTTCATTTTAGGTTTGTTTGTTTGTTTGTTTGCTTATTTGTCTATTTTGGTTAAGGCTTTTTTTTTTGCTGGGGGGAAGCTTTTTTTGGGGAGTTGATTTTTTTGTTTTGGTTTGGGGTTTTTTTTGTTTGTTTGGGGTTTTTTAAAAATCAGTTTTAGGCTTTTGCTGTAGTAAGAGAGGGGTAGGCTGAGAAATGCATCCTAAAACCTCCTTGGAGGGGACATTTGGTGCAGCTGTGTGCTGTGAACAGCGCTGCCATCCCAGCCAAGCTCTCAGCCCAGCTGCATCCCGTGCTCATTTAATGCTGGGTGGGGTTGCCAAGTGGTCTCTGCTCCAAAGACTTCCTAGGCTGGGCTTTGCTAATCTCCCGGATCAGGGAGACGGATTCTGATGTGGCTGGAGACTCTAGACAGTTAAACTCACACAAATCCACTGAAGGCAGCTTGCTTTTCAGAAGTTGCTGAGGGCAAAATTTGGCTTTTTGCAGTTTGAGGGTGGGCTGTTTAACCTGAACAAGTTTCAGCTTGTTCAATTGTAATTTAACAATGTATTTTCCCCCCTGCTCGCTGTGTTCCTCCCAAGAGATGCTTGCACCTCCTTGCTGCATGAAAGGATGCCTGTATTTAATGTACATATTAAATAAGTCTGTAAATTCTCACATAATTTTACATTTAAAAGTCCCACTTGAGGTGTGTGTGTGTGTGTTTGTGTATATAATTTTGTTAGGTGCAGGTATAGAAATAAACCAGTCTTTGCTCTTCCCTTTTGTACCTCCTCAAGACATGTAATCTACAAAGCAGCAGAATTGCATGATCAAATGTGCCAGAGTGGAATGCATAATTATTCCAGAGGAGGGTAAGTCAGTTCAGAACTTGTACTGACATTCTTAAGGGCAGCAGGAGTCTTCTTGCCATGAAATTACATCAGCTCCTGTGGCCCAGAGTCAACACAAATGCTTTCCCTTTCTAGTAAAAAAAGGTGTGAAAAATGCTAATGTCTTCAGAAATGTTCCCTAGAACAAAGGTGAGGAAAGGAATATTTATTGGAGTGTGTGCTCACCTGGAAGTGAACCTCGGTTCGAGGGGAGAAGGGATTGGGACATTGTGCTTTGGAAAGAACCATTTCAGCCTTTTTAATAGATTCAGTCATGACTTGCAAACGGACAAAAACCATCTAAATAAGAAAAAGAATGCTTCCTTGATCCTAGTTCAGAGGCATTCCCACAGCAGGTGGGGCAGAAGCCTTTAAATTACAGGTCTGCATCCAGCCAGGTTTGTCACAGCTCCATCAGGGCATGAGCAAAGCCCTCTGCACGCTGCGTGCAGGCAGCAGCTCCCATTTCCAGGGCTTGACAAAGGAATGTTTGGCTGGGACCGCGTGGTAACAACAGCAGAGGTGGAATCCATCCCACGTGGAAAACACCCCCCTGTTCCCCAGGAGCTGGGAGGTGAAGCCTCCAGCCCTCAGTGCCAGTTAATTTATTGAAATTGTCACCAGCACAAACACCAGCTCCAAATTACCATCATTGCTGGGTAGCAATTAGCCCTGGTTCAGCTGCTGGGTAGGGAGTGACTAATTTCCATTTCCCCACGAGGAGAGGGGAGGAAAGGAACATTTCCTTTCTCTTAAGCTAAAATCTGGCCCTGGGAGGTGTTTGGTGGATCCATTGTGTGAGGCAAATCTCCCGTGGACTGGAGCTGATGTGTCACCCTGGGTTTGTTTGCACACTGAATTCCAGTGGCTGGGTTTTTGTAGCACATCCTGCTTCTTCCTGCATGAGGCAGAGGGAGTTTGGGACTGAAAAATACTTGTGTGTGGGGAAAGCCTAAACATTCCCTGTGCTCGTGGCACTCGGGTGCAAAGCAAGGGGAAAAAGCAGGAGCTGGGCTCAAAGCAGCCCAAAATCTGAAATATTCAGCGATGATAGACAGAGTCAGGATAGAAATCTCGTGTTTAAAGGGCCCAGCTGGAGGGTTTCCATCATCCCTGGCTGCAGAGGTCTGTGCAGCAGCTCTCCTGGCTCACAGCTCCTGCACTCAGATGCTTTCACCCCCTCTGCTTTCCTTGTGTGTTAAAATCACTCCTGCTTGCAGGGGAGGAGGCATCTCAGGAGAGAGGCTGCGAGATGCTCGTTTTATTACAGCAGCTGTGAATGGAATAAATGTCTCCTCCACACTTTGATTACCTGAAAAAGTTTTGCCCAATATCACCAGTCCCCACAAAAGGAGCCTTTAGTGGCAGAAATGGATGGGGAATACCCGAGGGGCAGGGGAAAAGAAGCATCAGCATCAACAGAACTGCTAAGCCACAGGAATTCCTTGGGGGATCACCTTGGCTGCTCTGAGTGACAGGAAAATGAAACCCCCTCTTTAGGAGGGCACACTAGTGAAGCCCAGCTCTTGTTAATTTTAATTTCAGTACTATCCAGAGTTTCTTCAGCACTGCAGACATTCTGTGAGTGATGGAGCAGATCCAGCTGGGGAATTTTAAGTCCTTTCACTGCATCACCTCTGGAAAGTGCCTGTCACTCAAACACTTGTAACAGACATCTGAGAGGTCGCTCCCAAAAGAAAACATCGTTAAATACCAGCCCCCATGCTCTTGTTTCTTTTTCTTTTTCATCTGGAGAGACAACAGATAGGTAGCACCTACTGCCAGTGTAGGTGCTTTTTAAATCTGTGAGATTTTTTTTACTAAAAGTTCATTCCTAGTGAATAAAACAAGAGACGAACACGAGCAGCTTCAATTTTTTACTACTTACTGTAAATATCTTCATGGTGCTGGGAAGTACAGGCCAGTGCAAGGCAAAAATAACAACTCAAAATCTTGTCTTCAGGTAAAAAAAAGGTTATTTCTCAGAGGTTATAAAGCCTTGAAGGAGAATTTGTCCTGGGAAACTCAAGTGTCGGATAATGGATCAGTCTTTAAACCCCACATCACCCTTGGAAGTGCTGAGCAAAGCCACTGCTAAAAGAAGTTAAAACTTCAGGCCCAGTAAAAATCACTTTTGAAAAAATTTGTTTAAATTGATCCTCTTTCTAATTTTTCGTGTTGTAAAAAAAAGCTTCCAAACATGTCTCTCCTGGGCTGTCTTAATGTGAAATGAGGGATGTTGTTTCTGCTGTTCTTCCTGGCTTATTTTAAATCTAAAGAACTGACTTGATACTAAAAATATTATTTGAATTCTTTCTCCTTTTTTAAAAAAAGTTTAATTTTATTATCTTTCTTAATCTTGAGTTCGATTTTGAGCTGCAGTAATTTAGCTATGGAGGAGTAAATCACTGTTTCATGAAACCTGATGTGAAGTGTCATCTCAAGGTGGAATGCTCTTCTTCAAAAAAGAGAAAGAATTAGAGAAACTGATGGGATTTTGCAAATTTGGCTGCTAATTTGAATAACTGAATATGCATTTGGAAAAAAGTTTAGGTACTTATTTTGAGTCTTTTGATAGGAGATTATTAAAAACATCTTTAAAATTTTTGCTTGTTTAGAGGTGCATGTCTAAGAAAAAGCATTTCCTTGTTGGAGACAGGTATTGCCATTGAGAACCCAAATCCATTTGTGGTGACAAGTGAGACAGTTTAGATGATCTCTCTTAAATTGCTCTGAGCCCAAAATCACTTCCAGCTACTTTTGGTGTGGCAAAATAAACTCTGCTAAGGACCAAACTTTGCAAGTGTTTCTTAGTTTGCAGCGCTGCCTTGCTGAACAGCTTTGCTTTGCCTGGGGAGCAGAAAGGCAGAGCACAATTAAATTGCTTCTGAGTCCATGCTGGCATAGTGACCAGGGACAGGACCCAGGGAATGCCTGCAGGGGTTGGGGTTGGATTTTAGGAAAGAATTCTTCCCCCAGAGGGTGCTGGCACTGCCCAGGCTCCCCAGGGAATGGGCACAGCCCCGAGGCTGCAGAGCCCCAGGAGAGTTTGGACAGCGCTCCAGGGATGGACAGAGTGGGATTTTTGGGGTGATTTTGGGGCAGGGGTTGGACTGGGTGATCCGGTGGGTCCCTTCCAGCTCAGGATGTTCTGGGATTCTGTGCACCAAGGATGAGACAGCTGAGTGTCCAGAGAAAAGGAAGCTCAGTCCCAGCCATTGGCAAGCTGTGTCCTTTTGGATGCCCCTGCCCATCCCGCCCAGGATCCCACAGCTCCCACCTCAGGATCCTGGCTGCTGACACCTGCAGCCCCCTGCAGCCCTGCTGCAAGCTGCTGCGGGTGGACAACAGGAAATTTATTTGTGGTATTCAGCCAAAGAGTGGCAAGAGCCCTGTCAGTGCCCAGACAACTGCAGTGCCTTCCCCAATTTGGTAAACAGGAGCTTCCCTGTACGTGATCCATTCATTGAGCCAGAGCTGGCTCCGAGAAGGAGATTTGTTTTTGTGAGGTAGGAAGTATGCAAAGTACACACAGTGTTTACAGAGTACCTCAGTACTATTTTGACTAATTTTTACTGGAGAGTTAGTGGTTGTTTCAAAGCTGGATTAGTCACTTTGACCATAATTACAATCTCTTGAAATCTGCTTCAGCATTTTGAATTGGCTTCAGGCCTAATGGTCAGAAAATGGCTCCATCTCAGTCTCAAGACTAAACTTGATTAGTAGCTCTTATAGCTTTTATTGTAGCTTTATTTATCTTGTAGCTTTCTTGCAGCTTTTCCCTGATTTTTAAGTGAAAGATGAATAAAGATGGAGCGCTGTGCATAGACACCTGTGTGACGTGAGCTGCCTGTGCATGGAAAGGTGCGAGTGAAAAGCAGAGATGACCCCCAGGGACACCCAGACTGCCACGGGAATTCCCTCCATGGGATAACTGGGTGCTCAGACCTCGCACAGCGAGTGGAGCCACAACCCCTCTGAGACACAGACAGACAATCCAAGCTTGAACAGCCCTCTATAAAATCTCCTTTTCCCCCTGGTTCTGTTCCGGGGGAGTGCTGCACACTAAGGTGCCGTGGCCAGGAGCAGAGCCCGGGGAGAGGAGCGTGCAGCAGCTTGTGTGTGACACCCTTGGCACTGCGGGCAGGCAGCGTGTTCTGCACCCTGCGTGGGAGGAAACACCAGGCACCTCGGATTGCATCATCCCCCTGCCTTTTTTTTTTTTTTTCCTTTTTTTTTTTTTTCCCTCCCCTTTCTTTCTTTTTTGTCTTCCAGATGGTAAAACAAAGGCTGTAGTGAAACCTGTTTTCTCCCAGGAAGAGGTGGGAGGGAATTTTTATATGAGCAAGAAACTTTGCCTCGAGTCGAAATCTGGGGCCTGGACTAATGAAGTACCTGTAATTCATATTGTACTAAATATTGCTGAAGCCAGGCATGTACTAATCATGAACAGTGCCAAACTATGCATAATTACTATGCTTTCTCTGTAGCAGTAATTAATTTGCGTTAGCAACTTTGATTAATCTTTCTAATCTAGAAGTAAAGTGCTTCTCAGACATGAAAGGCTCTCCAAGTGCTCAGGGTTGTTGTTGCAGCCTCGTGGAGGGTGTTTCAATCCAGTGGGGGGCAGGAAGGGGACAAAGCTTAAAAAAGTCAAAGTCTAGCTGATATTTACGAACTAATAACTAATAAAGAGGGTGGTAGCATTCTGTTTGGCCACGGAATTCATCAGCTAAACTACAGGCTTCTGTGCACAGTGCATTCCTGCTGAAAGAAAAGAGAATTGTCAGTCAGAGAGCTTCTCCAAGGGCTGTCCTGGACATGAGGGGCTGGGATTCCATCTCACAGAGGGCACTGACTCAGTGTTGCAGCGCAAACTCACCCAGGAATGGATTTTGGTCTTGACCTAAGGCAGGGCTGTTCAGCTCTGGTCCCAGGCCAGCCGTGGTGGTCAGTCCCACAGGGGCCAGCTGTGTTTCCTGGGGCACCTGGAGCTGCTCACTTTCCAGGAAAAACGTGTGCTGGGATCATTGCCTGAGCCACCAGGTGTGAGCTCCCGAGTGAGCTCAGCTCTGACACCTCTGCACATTAAATTTCCACACCTCACTGCCAACTCCCGGGCTCTGCACCCAGAGGGA
Source organism: Sturnus vulgaris (assembly GCF_052056855.1). NCBI lineage: Eukaryota > Metazoa > Chordata > Aves > Passeriformes > Sturnidae > Sturnus > Sturnus vulgaris. The sequence goes on along the minus strand of NC_142253.1, from coordinate 18,627,592 downwards.
TCCGAGGCTGCTGGAAGGATTTGTGCCATCAGAAGGTGCTTGTGCTTTACCCAGGCTCCAGAAGATTTCTGAGGCCGACAGAGGTGTCTCTACAAACCCACTACAAATCCAAGCGGGTTTTTAAGTGACCATGGTGTTGCTCTTTCTCTCTCTCAATCATGTTAATATTAGTAAGTTATTTTTCTCTTGTTTCCTCTGTTAGCACTGCTTCCTGGCAAGGGTTGCATGTAATTCATGATAAGAGATTCAGAATGACATGAAAATCGTTTGGAAATGGGTAGTCTAGAGATTACTAACACACTTCAATTTGATTCAGATAACTTTTGTTAAAGTCTGCTGCTACTGCCTCAAAGTCTGGGATCAATTCTGTTTGCATGAGTCAGAGAAATATTTTTAAAACACACAACTCAGTAGAAAATGTAAATGCTATTCCTACAATTTATAGGAAGGGTTTTTTTTATAATGCTGATTCAACAAAGGAATTCATTGTAATAGTTTATTTTCTTACAGCTGTAGTTTGTGTCCAAATATTTTATAATCATAAAGCTACTCTCTTGATATCAGTCAAAATAGACAATATATATAGATGTCGAAACAAGCTTTGTAGAAGACATTTTTTTAAATCAGGCATGGGACTTTACATTTATTAGAAGGTGTTCACAAAAATAAGGGCAACATCATGCATATTCTTTGCAACTAAGCCCAGTTATGGGTACAGTTTGGAAATAAATTCTTTAAATAGACATATGGATATACATTAGTACATATACACTCTATTTATGACATTTAGTGTACTGATAACTCCCAGCAATACATCAGAAGTCCACAACCAGCTGATGGAAGGATTGGATAAGGAGGAAGAAACTGCTTCAATTTCTCACATTATTTACGTGGCTTGACAAGAATGTCAGTGTGAGTGGCCTCCTGAACCTGGGAGGCAAGAACAAGACTATACTTCTGCAGTACAAAACATTTACACACGAAATGCACATGCATTGCAATGCACTGGAAATGGGCAAAGCGAGGAGACACCCATTCCTCAATGCTTTATTAACACAATTCTACAAAGGGCTCTCAAATAGGATTATATACTTCAGTCACAGTAAGGCCACAAAATTACAATGGATAAGGACCTCAGAATCAGACATTCTGTGGGAGCAATGGAACCCTTCCTTCTTTCCAGACGTTTTTAGTTGTTCCTGGATGGGATCTCCCTCACCAAAGTCCTCCTGCTATTTATTTGTGTTTCTGTAGGTTTAACATATTGCTTGGTACAACAGTGAGCACAGTAGAGAAGGGTACTGGCACAGGGAGAACAAAACCTGTGGGACATTGAGGGCGGTGTTGGACTCTAGCAGGTGGACACGAAGCTGGCTAATCAGAAAAGAGACTGGCAAAGGATTTCCTCAGGTTCCGGATGGTCTCAGCCTTGGCCTCGTCTTCGTTCACGGACGATCTGAAGAAGGACGACTCTGTGAAGCTGAAGGCGTTGGTCAAGGACTGCGACTTGCTGCAAGACACAAACACAACGGGTTCTGCATGGTCACACTGTCCCCTCCTTGGGAGCACCTGGGGCAGTGCTGAGAAAAGGAGAAATTGTCCCTGAGCCTGGACAAAAATGGGCTTTCACCATTTGCCACACAGCCATGGACCCCTGACTCGGGAGTAAGACTTGAGTGCAGTGTTTCTTTCAAGGAACACACTGGTGTTTTGTTTCCTTTCTACAGATCTGAATTGGATGATGTCAATTAGAGCCTTGAGGAAAATGTGGGCCTGGCTACTAAATCCAAATCACAACCCAACAGGGATGATTAATAATTGTGTTTTGGTGAGGCTGCAAACAGTTATGCACAGAGGAAAAAACAGGTCTTTTACAAGAGTTTGAATCCTAAATTGTAATGTGCTCTTTCTCTGTCTATATGTATTGAACGTTAGATCCTTAATAGAGGCTTAAAGACATTTTATATCTTTGAAAAAAATACCTCAATCAGATGTATTTTTTCTTTTCTGTAGGCAGTGCCAGGCAATGCTACTCCATTCCTAGTGCTACCATGTAACTCCTGTGTAAGTTCCCATAAGCATGAAAAACATTACAAGGAAAGCAAGAAGGAAAATAGCTGAAGTTTAAAACTTTAACTTGTGACTTGTCAGATAAAATAACATCTAAAAAACAGGCCTGAATTGAAATAGAGCACATTAATGAGTTATCAACTTTTTACAAAGACATCCCTACATCAGTAAAATGAGTTACCTGATTTCATTTTTATCTCAGCACAATAGACTTCAGTTTTGGCTCTAGTAAAACTGAAACACTTTCCTTATTCATATTGTCTCAGACTCCTCACGGTTTGCAGCTCCTCTCCTTCTAAACTAATAATGTACAGCAAACAGTGCTGCAGGCGTTTTAGGTTTTTCATAAATTATAGTTGTGCTAATGAGAATAGACTGATAAATGTTTGTTTGTACTCACTGAAAGAGGGAGGGTGGGAAGCAGCACTTGACTTGATTAGTAACACAATAAGTAGCCTAATTAAATATTTATTCACAGATTAATAACATGTACATACAGGTTAGGCAACAGCATGTGGGTGAATACAAAGCATACACATGCAAATAGAGTTAATCTTACAGGCAGGAGATCTGAGCCTTGGTGTGGACCTAAAACTGCTTCTGAAAGTTAGAAAGCTGCTCTTATTATGGCTTGCATCTTAAAAACTTTCATTTCTCCTTTGTTATTTTATTTTAAAGAGAGACTCTTCCATTTGGAGAAGAGAAAAATGAATCTAGATGTGAACAAAAAGCTTAAAGGAGAAAGCTGGGAAGCAGCCTGTGGCAGAGCTCTCCTGTAACTGTTCATAGGTGCTTTTCTTCAGCGTCAGAAGTTAAGTTTCAAACCATAAACTGATTTCCATCTTGCCTTAAAAAATCCACCTCTCTATTCCCCATCATCTTAAATGACGGATGAATCAATTTGAGGTTTATGATTATAAAACAGAATAAAGAAATACATTGTCCCAGGGAGGCGAGGGAAATACTGTCCTCTTTGCACAACACTGTCATCCAGCGTATCTTTGGCACTGAGCTGGGCTCAGGGGAGGACCCAGGGTTGTTTCCCACCGGTGTTAGCACAGGAGTGGGTGGAACAAGGGGATCTGTGTTCCTTGGAGGAAACAAAGACTCCGTGCAAGTCTTTGTACATACCAGACTAAGGAGATGTGTCTGAGATTCTCCTGGCAATGTCAGGGTTGCTGTGCTGGAAAACTGCAAACCTCTGCTGATGCTTCCCTGAGGTTTCTCTTGGCTGGGTTTGAGCTCTGATTTTTTCCATGTTCCTTACTGGGTGCAGGTAAACCAGCAAGGAATCTTCCAGAAGTGGGACAAACACTTTTTGTTTTTAAATTTTAGTTTTATGCAGCCTTCTCTGGTCAGGGCTCGAGCACTCAGGCAGTGCCAGTGCACAACCAAGGGCAGCATAAAGAACCAGTTTGGCAGCCACTGTCCCACGTTATCCAGCCTGGACTGTGCCTTTGGAAACGGAATCTCTTGTCTCAGTGACTGCAAGGTTAAAAGTTGAACGAGATAAGACTTCCTCTAGGAGGGCAGGCTGACAGCACACCCAGCCCGTGAGTCAGTGGCACCAAAAGGAGGAAACAAAGAAAAGAAAGACGATGCTTTTCAGACCTGGCTGGGGCAGCAATTGCGCAAGGGGCAGACGAAATTTGGTGCGGCGCTTACGATAGAACCAATGCTAGCGGCTCACTTCACTCCATTGCCAGGGATTGAGCTTTTTGAAATGTTTAACCTCACTTTAAACTTGGGAACAACACGTTCATTTTCCCCCTGACTGTCAGACCGACCCCCAAACCCCAGTCACACAAAGCCGTGCCGTGAGAAGAAGAACGGATAAAGCGACTCTTACTTAAGCTGCGGATGCGACTGAGGCTTCTGCTGTGGCGCAGGCTGTGGCTCTGGCTGGGGCTGTGGCTGTGGCTCTGCTTCCTTTGATAACCTGGAGCTGGGAGGACCTTGGGCCTGTGGCCGTGGCTGCTGGGTGGTGGGTCCGGGCGGGCGCTGGGGCTGCGAGGCTGCGGGCTTCGCTGCCTGCCCCGCGGGGAACACGCGCTGGGGCTGCAATGGCTCCTGGCTTTGGGATTGCATTCCTTGGGGTTGCACTGGGCCCCCTAGGTTCAGCACAAGAAAAACTTCATCATGTTATCGTTGCAAAGAGGCCTTATTTAGACTTCATATCCAACACTTTAAAATCACCCTCTCCAATGTGATTAACTCGACTTTCGAGGCCAAAGTCTACTCGCACGTGCTTACATGGAGGCAATAGCACTGGTCACACTCATTAGGAACTTGCTTGGAGCCCCCATGAATCAGCCTTAAAATTGCTAAATAGCACCCAATTTATCCCAGGCACCGACTTCAAACCAAATCAATGGAGTTACACCCAGAACAGTTTTGGCCCAAGTCAATAGGAGAGGCTGTGAGGTAACTGAACACAGCAGTAATATCTAATTCAGCAAGACATTCACTATTTTCTGTGTAGTTACTGCAGTTTTCTTCCTCCAAAATCTTAAAACCATTTCTGTAATAGTCCTCTTAGATTCGCTCTTACAGCAGTAAAACAATCTCATGCTGAAATTTTCTGGCTATTTGAAAGTATTTTCATAACTTACTGAACCCCTTAGTGAGGTACATTACAAGAAACACAAGAAAGTCACTACTAATTCTTAACCAGGAAGGCACTTTACTGGCAAACTACTGTGTGAAGTGTGGAACTACAACGTGCAGGAGAGACTCAGGCTGTGAAATCCACAGCTGAAAGACGCTACAGCATCATCCAGTGGGGCTTTTTCTGCTTCCTGACTGAAATCATGCTGTGTCAGACATCAAGGCTTGCTGCTTCTATCTCAGCTCCCAGGTCTGACTGGGCTTTTCTGGACTGATGGTTGTTATAACTGAATTTTAACCCTTGCACACGAAAATGCACTCAGGACACCTGACTTTAGAGGAGAAAGGATGGGATGACATTCTGAGTATTTGTTTGTATAATGCTTCACTCAGGATAAGAGCTGCTGTAATATCACAGAACACAACTGAGCTAGACCTTCTGGATATCTGGGAATTTTTAGTCTTGCATAGATATTTAGTGCAAGTAAAACACTTAATCTGCTCAGGTGTCTAAAAGCAAACCTTCACCTCTAGATGTACTGTTGCAATAAATGATTTTTTTTGTCTTAAAGTTGCTTTTATAGAAAACTTTCCCCTTGCTACATGAATTCCAGCGTGTGTGTGTGAGAGGACAGCACGTGCTAATGCCTCGGTGAGTTTTAACACAGTTGTAGCAGTGTGTTGTGGTGTAGAAAGATAAATAGCACGTACTGAATGTTAAGGAATGTGCCTTCATTGTTTATTAATTTGAACCACTTTTGTAGGAAATATTTGAAGGTGATAACATGGTCTTGCAACATCTTAATAAGGAACCTTTTCTTATTAGTCTCCTTTCACTCAATATTGAAAACCAGAAAGGTTTCTTTCCCCCACTTGTACGTACAGGCTTGAATGCCAGAAACTTTACACTGAAGACAGATATAACTTTCTTTTATTGCACATTAAGCTGTACAAGAGATTTCACATAAAAGATATACTGCTGTCACATTTCCAGCGTTTGCTCACTTTCTTGCAGCTGGGTTGTACAAAAGGCAACAATCATGAAAGAAACTTTTACCAAAAATAACTCAACAGAACTGAACATTAAGCCTACACTGTAAAACATCTGTTCCCTGTTACCCACAATATTGCACCTAAGCATGCTGACATGCAGAGAGACATCTTGGCTTGTTTCTTGGCTGTGGGATGTAGGAATTGTGTGTGCCCCTGCGAATCCTTCCCAGGGAACAGGCTGGAATCCTGTCTGAGACACCCAGGTCTTCCACACACACACACACACAACGCACAAATGTCGTGTGAAAAGCACTTGTGAATACTGGCACTACTCCATGCAAAAAATACCAACTGCTTGAAAGGAAAATCAGTCATCAGATTCAGTTCTCCACCCCAGGGCAGTGTGGTTTGGTCTCTTTTAGGGTGTCTGGAGGAAAGGATTTGTGAACCTGATTTCTAGGTGGAATTTCCTTGATATAGAACAAAATAGCCAATGCCATCGTTGGAATGATCACTGACCCAGACAAATGCTGATCACTAAAGCAAAATACTCATGTAATTTACTGATAGGTAGTAAACAGTAGCACTTACCACAAACATTTAAATAGCTAATAATGCATACCTTAATTCTCATCTCACCAGCCAGCTCGTACAAATAAAAGAAACACTAAGAATGATGAGACTTACTGATAACTTTTTCCAGTGTTTGTAGGGAAAACAGACGTAGAACATCAGGCTGTTTTCCCTTTAAACATAATTGTTTGCACTAAACTAATGGCCACTACTCATCTTTGTACATATTCAAGATGAAAATTATAGTTTTGTGGCTCGCTTGCAACTCAGCTTTCTGGTATGCCAGCAGTGTGCAGCTTGTGATTCTAGGCTAGATTTCTCACAACAGATTAACTGCCTGCCTGTGGAGCTCCCATAGCATTGCATTAGAAATCGCTTATGTAAAAATCACAAAGAATTTACCTACAGAAAATCTAGCAGTTGTCAGGCACCTCAAGTCCTTTTGCATGTAAATAGAAACCCTATTTATGTGGATAACGTCGGGACTGGATTTTCTTTACAGCTCTCTGGATGCTTGCAGGTGTAAAATAGGAGACCTGAGTTGGTAAAGAAAACCACTGACAATTTTTGTCTTGCATTTTCTAACCCAGGGTCCTCAGCTGGTTCAAGGTACCTTGGTCTGCTATCCCCTCACTTCTCAGTATTTGCAATGAAATGAGCTCTTACAGGAAGTTTAACAGTCCTTGAGGTACTTCTCACCAAATTACCTGGGATTTAAATCTTAGGTATGTATAAGATTTTTTGAAAGTATTTGCATTAGTTTTCATTAAAAATCTCCATAGATTACTAATTCAGAATGACAACAAAAGGTACTACTTAATTGAAATAGGATACATTAAATACTCACACTTTCACTGAGATATTGCACATAGGTGGCCCATTTACATAGCTTTGTAGCTAATAATTTAATGCAGAATTACTAAAAATATGAATACCAGTATGTAAAATAGAAGATATTTTAAATATTCCTTGGGAAGAACTGTATTTTATGGAGTCACCAAAATAGCAGACTTCCACTCGCATATAAGTAAAACTCAAAGGTTAATAAACTTTATAAAATTATAAATAAAAAGCCTCACTAGCAAATCCTAATCTAGACTTTTAAAAATATATCTGGATCACCTACCTATTGGTCATGCACACGCACAGAAAAATAAAGGCTATGAGTACAGTGTGCACACACTCACAGAGTAAGCAAAGGGACGGGGGCTTGCACCTCGGGGGGGTTGTACTGAACGATATCAAATACTCCAAAAATACTGTCTAACCATCCAGGATGTACATGGCACTGGGCTCTAGAGAGGCACATTCTTTGTACACTGTTGACAGCAGCCCTGCAATCACAAGTTTTACAGAGGAAGGTTGGAAAGCATTACACGCACAGACAGGAACAAGGAAACAACCAGACGGGAGAGTTGACACTGCATAGAAAAAACACAGTCCAGGTCAGCACTGAAACAATGGCAAATTGAACAAAACTGGGATGCTTGCATTAACATTGTTTGTTTCTTTGCTTTCAATTGGATTTTTTTGTTTGTTTGTTTGTTTGTTTTTCACTTTTCATTTTTGCTTTAACCCTTGCTTTTGGTCTCAGTTATCTAAGTAGCCTGGACTTGTTTTGGTCCTACTGCAACGCCATTACAGTCGAGAATGTACTGTAAACAACCTTGAGGTGGTGGTCGCTGAGGTGGGATTTTGTTTGGCTCTGGCTCCTTTAGTGATCCACTCTGGAAAATACATTTGAAAACAGAAGAGAAAAAAAAATAAAATTAGAGTAGCTCCGTTCCAATTTTCCACTAATTCGTCTTTATTTTCATTAGAAAACTCTTTATTGGTGGGACTGAACATATACTTTAAATTTATTCCAGATACCATTTTTTAATTTAGTTGCTGCCTGACATGATATATGAATCCTGGGCTAGTCCAAGGCTGAGCTCTTATAAAAACTGTTTTCCCTTTGCAGCATGTGATCAGGATGCAGGGAGTGCCTTCCCAACCTTACCTCCATTTGGGGAAGGACTTTATCCTCAGTTCCCAGCGCCAGGAACCATTTTTTTGTACCTCAATGCTTCTGCTCTCTCTTTTTCTTTTTTTTTCTTTTTTTAGGACAGACCGAATAGGAAATGGATTTCAACAGATACCTTTGTGTAATCTAAGAAATAATTTATTTTTAACGATATTCAGTTGTATCCAGAAGCATTTGCACGGCAGGAGTTTTGCCAGTGATAGTTTCACTTTGATTTGCTGGCTGTAAGTGGGGAGGGAGGTGGGCTGCTCTAGCTTCACTGTTTCGCTAAGCAAAATTAAAGAAGAAAGCAAAAAACCACAGACAAATAATAAAAGTAGTTGAAATGACTTCATGCTTCTCCATCTGACATGTTATTAGAAACACATGTAATACTTCACTTTTCAAAACAGGAGGTTTATTTGGCAGCATCCTTTTCACATGGATACTTGTGAAAGGGGAAAGATGGGCCTGAACCAAAACCTTGGAGCAGAGCACCCTCTGGGAACAGCAGTATTTGAATCCAAACTTTGTCTTAGGCCCATCTCTAATATTCTGAAACGTGAAAGATGTTAAATCATTGGATGTAATAAGTTAGGATTTTTTTAAGGATCCAGAAATCAAATTGCCATCTGTCAAGAGGAAAAAAATGCAGAATTTATTAAAGAGCAAATGCAAAATCAATTAAACACGTTTCTTGCAGAGTTTACTAGGGTTTTTTTTCTGATAGATTTGTATTTGATCTCGCTCCTAGTGCTGTATTTACAGAATAAATCTTGCTCCTAGTGCTCTGAATTCTTGCCCAGCAATGCAGCTGCTGAGTTCCAAAGGGCACAACAACCCTCCAGTGCATGCAGCTGCTGCAAGTTGCTGTGTCTGCTTTAGCTGCATAAATAAAAGGACACAGGGTTTCTCTAAAACTCTCATTATTCAGCATTACCAACCTGCAGGAGACCAACTGAGGAGTAAAAATGATCCACACAAACTCTGCTCCTTGATTTACCTGACCCAGTTACCCAGTTCCTCGTGAGCATCATTAAGGGGTAAGGATACGTAGAAAAGAAGAAAAATTTGTAAGGAAAGACAAAGCCACCAGAAGATGTCACGGTGCCTCAGTGTGGTGTTTGGAGTCCCCTCTTTTTGTTTCCCTCCTTGCTCTGATTTTCAGGAGCTGCTGGGCTCCCCTGGGCAGGTGCAGCACCCGGAGTGTTTGTGGTACCCACTGTGGATATCCTGCTCCCTGCAACATCTGCATTGCCATCAGGAGCTCCCTGCAACATCTGCATTGCCATCAGGAGCTGCCTGCAGACCAGAACAATGAGCCCAGAGGGGAAAGCTGAACAGCAGCCCTGGAGGAGCAGCTCCTGCCCCGTCCCAGAGCTGGGATGCTCCAGGCACCCCTCGTTCTGCTCCTGGGGCAGTGGGACGTGCACAGAGCTCTGGGAGGGAAACCACCAAGACTGGGGCTTCCAGAACTCCAAGAGTTTCTTTCTGGAGGCCCAAACAGACCACATGACTTTATTAGAAAGAACACATCATATTTTAGAATTGTAATTATCATGATTAGCATGTGCTGAGCTCCCTACTCTTCCCAAAGGCCAACCTGGGGCTCTCTGCAGTGGCACAGGGTGGCCAGGGAGGATACGAGTGTTATCCTTTTTCCACTAAAACAAAAGACTGTGTAGGGAAAACTCCTGTTTTATTTAGAAGCACAGGCTAGCAGTTTAAATTCACATCCACTTGAATGTTAGAACAACATCTGCAGGGCCTCTGTCTGCCCCTTGCCCCGAGGCTGGAGCAAATCTGCCATTTGTTCCTGCCCTGCAATGTCTCAGCTTTTATCACAAACTGCACGACTTGACACGACAACACCAGCCCTTACACAATCTGCATATCTCTCATCTCACCAAGAAATGATTTTATCCTAAATGAAGCTTTCAATAAACATTGTAGGAGCTCACAAATCCTTCCCTCAACTCTCCTGAGAATTGAGAGCCTTGTGCATTTTCTCTTGAAGGTGTATTTCCCTCTCTCCAGTCACTGACTGCAGCTGGTCTGATTTACCACCCACACATCCTTTTTTTTTATTATTTTTTTTCACCAGATATCACCTGGTGCTTCCAGGAACCTCACCCACACTCCAGGCCAATCACATGAGTATATTACTTTGGCTAATTAGCCAACCCACCCAGGCTGACCCAAAAAGTCTAATTAGCATTACATTCCTAATTGAGAAATCTTACTCATGGTTTTTCAATAGTAATCCAGCCCTTTTCAAGAGTCTTTCTTTCAGACACTCAGAAACCTTGATACTTGATATTAAAGGCAGGCTTTGAACCAGCCTTGTTTGCTGCCCTGAGCCAAGACCTTTAATAAAATCCAGGCTCCTTCTAAAACACCAGTTGTTGGCAAATGAACTGCAGACTTCTTCTCACCTCTGCAAGGTGCTGCCAGAGCAGTTTTGTGGGAGCTCCTCTCTGAGCAGAGGTGCTGGACCAGACCTGTCCTGCAGATGGATTCACCCCTCTTGCTGCTTTTCTGTTCTCCTTTGCTGCCCAGCCTAGAAGTTCAGCCTCCTACCACCTTTCTGGAGCACAAACATGTTTTCCTGTGCTGCAGCTCTGATCTGCAAACAGGCTGGGTTCAAACACTGAATGCAAGATTTTATCATGGAAAATGACCCTGCACAAATCCTCGTTTGGATGCTCAGGGCTAAAGAGGAGAAGCAGTGGCACAGGAATGTGCTTGGGATGGTTTAGGGCAGAATCAGTGGCACAGGAATGTGTTTGGGATGGTTTAGGGCAGAATCAGTGGCACAGGAGTGTGAATGGTTTAGGGCAGAATCAGTGGCACAGGAGTGTGTTGGGATGGTTTAGGGCAGAATCAGTGGCACAGGAGTGTGTTGGGATGGTTTAGGGCAGAATCAGTGGTACAGGAGTGTGTTTGGGATGGTTTGGGATTACCTGAGTGAGATGTGGTGGCTGATGGCAGGAGGAGCCCCTTGGTTCTCATTTTGAGGAACACAATTTTCACATCCCACCCGAATTCCCAAGGAGAAGGGGTTGCTGATGTTGACAGGAACGTTCTGTAGGGCTGCCTAAAGGAGCTCTCCTGCTCAAAGGGGTTTGCTGTTTATATAAGTGCCCCCAAAAAGTCCAGCTTCACTTGGGGAAGCCTCCAAGCCACATGAATGCTGCAAATCCACTCCAGGGATTTCTCAGCTCTGGGTAGAACCAGTGAGGATTTGGCTGCATAATGACCTTTAGGAATATAGGCTAATTACAGCCAGAGCACAAACTCCAATACTTATCTAGAATATAAATGTCTCTAAATGTCCCTGTGGCACGTCCTTCCTTTCCACACTCACCTGAAACTGTCTCCTTAGAGTTTAAGGGGTAGAACTGGCAGCAAAAGCTGTTTATTCTTCAAATTAGTTGTATTAGAATTTGATCAGGGCATTACTTCTTTTTCTACCTTTATATAAATGCAGATTGGATTCATAGACACTTGAATTTTGAACAGTCTGAAGAATGTTGAAATGGGTGGGAGCAAAAGCAGCAACTTGGCAGGGAAATAGCCCTTGGGCAAAAGAGATGCTAAACAGAGTCCCAGCAAAAATTGATTTTGATTTGGCTGAGGTTGAAGACTTTGTGAACTGTAGTTGGAGCACGTAGAGTTGTTTTTGGGTCTCGTTTGGTTTTCTTTGTAATGCAAGGACAGAAGCTTTTCATAGGTATTTCAATATTTGAGGGGAAAGCCATGTTTTTCAGGTCAAGCAGGAGAGGGATCAATTGAGAATTGCCAAAATATGAGCTGAGTTAGAGCTCATAAAGGAACAGGAATAAATAGTAAAACACTTAAGTAACAGGAGAACTAAGAAAAAGTGTGATTGCTAAGGAGAGAAATCACTGAGAGAGTTTAAAAGAGAGGAAATAGTAAATGAATGTTTGAAGTGTTATAGATTATGATAAGCACAGGAGCGGGGCAGGATGGCAGGTGGGATAAAAGCTAAAAATGAGATGCAGGTAAAAATGAAACATTCTTTATCTCAGAAATGAAAACCAGCTGACTCACAAAATACAGAATTTCATACCAGGTCTCACTAAAAATTGGGAATGGCCAAGTTACACTGGAGAAGGTAAAGAACTAATGCTACATTGAGGGAAAGGAGGTGGCTCCTGAGGAAAAAATCAATTATTGAACAAAAAATACTGAGAAGGACATTAGTGGGATGCAGAACTCGAACAGATTATAAATTAATTGAGTTGGCACAAAAAAAGTAGATGTGTGCCTCTAAAACCTGTAGATGATACAGAGCTGGAAGACTGTAGGGCCAAAATATCCTAAAGAAAGAATGAAATCGATCAGTGGAGTTAAAAAAGAATAAAACAAGAAATTTTGGGCTAATGACATAAATCTGTCACAAAAGAAAGAGCTCACTCACCTAACTGAAATCTAATGGAAAAGATTCGTGCAGTGAAAATCCCAGAATCTCATCAAACTCAGTGCAGCCTTTGGAAAAACCCACCTGCTTATTTCAGTAGAATAAAGGGGTTTTATAAACAGAAACTGGGGCAGAAACCAAGCCAAAGGACAATGCAAACCAAGAAGAAATGTGTATAAACTGAACAAAACCGGGCTGCAAATAGGCACATGCTGTATGATTTAGCAGAGCAGTGAACTCCTGAAGTGGAGCATCCAAAAACACAAAACTTTTCAGGGACCTGTTGCTTCCTGCTCATCCCTTCAGCGTGCAGTGAGTGTGCCTGGGGTTTTTCCTGGCTTTTCTCTGACCTTTCCCTGTTCCAGGGGACTCTGGCTCAGGTGATGCTTCTGCCCCATTGTGTGGCACTGAACAGGACTATAAAGATTTTGCTATTTGCTGTTTTTTATAATCCCTGTGGACTGAGAGAAACACCGGCAGCTACAACAGAGAGATGAGTTTTAAAAATCCACCTTCCTGTTGTCTTTGCAAGGGGGGAAGCGAGAGGAGAGGTCTCTCCTGCTTTTTACACATTTTTGGGGTGCCACTGTCCAGCCTTGCCCTTCTGCACTGAGGGAATCTGTGTGGAAAACACACTCAGCAAAAATGGGGCCAGCCTGGGGTTTCTTCATGCTGAAGCTGTGATAAAGAATTCAAAAACTTAGAGCAGCTTTTGTTGTTGCTCAACCACCTTTGCAAAGAACTTCTGCAAGTTAAAGTCTCCCTCTGAATGGGTAGGAAATGACTGCTCAGAGCAGAAAAGAAGCTAAACAGTGAGATTTTTACTTGGAATAGTATTTTTAAAATGCATTGAAAAGGGCTTTTAAAAAAAAAACATTAAAGAGCATTCTAACTTTGATTTCACAGACTGTTTTCCATTACTAGATAACTAATTACTTCCCAGACAATACCTTCCTTCTTGAATATTTTTACACATGGTCTTAAAATCCATAAAATCATAGAATGCTTTGGGTTGGAAGGGACTTTAAAGATAATTTTTTCCCCACTCCACCTGGACACGGATGCTCCCAGCAGAGCAGGTGGAAGGTGAGCATTCAGGGAAGGTGAGAACCTCAGCAGGATCTCAGTGCTGCTCTCATGGACACTCCAGAATTTTCCCTGAGATTCTGGACCAGCTGAATTCCCACTGTCCATTCCAGCCCTATTTTCTGTTATTCTGCTGAACAAAAAATAACTTCACCTCTCAGTTTGATGAGGTTTCTAGAGAAGGAGGATGTCAACTTATCAGTGACAATGGATTTCTGAAGTACCATCAGTTATCAGAGCTTTCTGCTTCCTGCCACAGCCAGGCAATAATTGCAATGGACAAGGATGCTTTTAAAATTTCTTCTTCAGCTCTTTTATTGCTTGAAGAAATCAGATTTCCACTTGTGTTTTTGGAGCAGGGAACATTCAAACCAGGCAGTGGCACAGCAGCTTTCAGGCAGCTCTTCCCAGGGAAAAGATTTTCCCCCCAGACAGGGAAGGGATGCAGAGTCTGGGATGGCAGCGAGCTCCCCCGTGTGCTGACACTGAGAGTGAGGGGCTGGCAGCAGGGCAAGAGCTCAAAGACATGGAACAGCAGGGAAAAGGGTTCAGGAGATCCGGGAGAACATCCTGTGGCTAAGGTGAATTTCTTCTCACCCTACGGAGGAAGCTCCACATTCACAGTGGGGCTGGGCAGTGCCAAAATCCTGGGCTGAGGGTTGGAGTTGTGGGGAAGGTTTTGAACCCTGAGCCCAGGGATTTTGGGTGATGCTGTGCTGTGTCTGCTCCTCCAGTTTTAACAAAAAGAAGGTTATTTTAATGACTATTTAGAAATATGGGATGGCAAGTGATCTTTGCATGAACAGGAGGAGTCTGCAGAAGTTCACCTTGAGCTGCAGAGATCCATCATTACTGATCCACTCAGAGCTGAAGTTCATCCTGGGAAACGAGAGAATCTGGAAATCAGACGGAGGAGCAGCCTGAGAACCCCCACTCTGTGTTTTTAGGGTCACAGAGCTGTGGAGTGGGAGGGGGCACAAAGAAGAGACACCTGAGCCCTCCCCAGATAAAAGTGACCCCAGGGCTCTGGGAAGAACCAAACACAACATTCCCAGCTTCCCTTCTGCTCCTCGTGCTGCTGCTGCTGCCTCAGCCACCCGCAGGAGCTCGGGGGGCTGCTCTGAGCTCTCAAAAATTCTCTGTGAGAAGGTGAAAGAGCCTGCAGGGGGGTTTTGAAGCAGCTGAAGAGAAGTTTGCTCTGCTGGCAGCTCCAGAAATCCATCCCCACATTCCAGAGCTGGAAGTGTGTCTGCGTGTTGCTTATTTTTTTTTCTTCTATGGACAAAACAAGAATAGCTGAAAAGAGCTGCTCTGGGTTTGGATTCTTCTCATAATTTCTCTTGGTGCTTCTCCTTGTTTAAAGATTTTGACACACATGGTCCTTATTGAAAATAAACCATGACAGGGATTTCTGGGGAGAGGGACAGAATTCCTGCAAGTGAAACATGGAGAAAAGCCAGCCCCCTCTGCTTAACTGGGTATGATTTAAAGGTCAGAGAAATCGAACAGAAAAGTCAAGTGGAGACAGGGAATAACAAAAAAAAGTTGAGAGAAAACACCCACCATGGTGGGGAAAGGAAGGGAGACCAAGGAAAAGCCTCCAAAAAAAAAAAGATATTTCTGTTAGGTTCAGCTTAAATAAACAAGACCAGAGAGTAAAAATAGATGAAAAAGAAGATAAAATAATCAAAGGATGTTATATATGATATAAGACAAAAGAGAGAGGTCCAGCCTGGGCTCTCCTGTCCTGGTTGTGTCTGTGGCAGCTTTTCCCTGCTCTGTAACCATGGGATCACTGCTTCCCTTGCTCTGATTTGGGAAAGGATGGGGTTTGGAAGAGGATGGGGTTTGCTCTAGAATGGAATGAGGAGAATTTTTGCAATTTCCAAAAAAATGCCTGTGGGACCAAAAAGCTGCTTCTCACAGAAGTCTACCAAGAACAGACAGGCCACTGCATTGTGGTGAGCTCAGGATTCCTTTAAACCCCAAATATTTTCTTTCTTCTTGAGGGGAGGGACCTTGGAGTGTCACAATTCCTGACACCACCTGCAGATTGTGAGATGATCAGGAGATCATCTGGCAGGAGGCAATAAAAAGTTAGGAAAAGTATCATTTTGTTGTGTGAATGGAGACAAAAAGAGAATATTAATGCTATTATGTTTGAGAAAAATGTGGAAAAGTATCTATGAAGTATAATATTTAAGTATTATAATACTTATAATTACTTATTATTACGTATAACACTTGGGGTTTTTTTTCAGTTTTACCTGTGCTTTGTGGCTTCTTGAATTAAAAAATTAGCACTGAGGCTGAAGCACTGGATCCTACAGAGATCATCCAAATCCTCCTGGGCTGAAGCCTGGCCCTGTCAGGGGCTTTTTCCTTTGGGATTCTCTTCTAACAAGTATTTAGTGAGCAAATTTTTATCTTACCAAGCTTTTGTTGGCTTTTCTGTAGAAATCATTTCTTTGTCCAGGTACACTGCTGGTGATACACATTCAGTATAGAGTACTTAGAAATTAAAAAAAAAATAAAAATCAGGGTACACCCAGGAAACGTTATTCCATTTGGACAAATTTCTGTTGATGTCAGTAGAAATTTTCACCAAATAACCCAAAGCATTTAATATATGACCTTTAGTGCATTCTTCTATAATCTAAAGGCCATCAGGAGGGCACCCTTGGTTTTTTTGTGGCACATTGAACCAAGCTGAGCAGGATAATTATCAATAATTACCGACCATTAGCAGTGTTTTGATTAAATCACCCTCCTTTTGTGGATACATTCATGGCTAAAACCCCAGGGTGTTTGTACAGATTTATCCCCAGTTATTTACCTGGGACCTCTGTTCAGGGGGAGACTCAAAACCAATCTGAGCAGCTCCAGTGCCTGCCTTGGCTCTCACTCCATCTGCTGGTGCAGGAGCTCAGGAAGGATTTTAAACCAATAATTTTCACTTGCACCATCCCTTTGTCAGTAAAATTCCTGCTCAGTTATTTATATGTTGTGTCCTTGTAGATATGAAAGGTTTTAGGATTTATTTACCAGCATGAACTTTGTGTTTTTGATGTATTGCAATACGTGCATGTGGAGTTCAAATGTTTAAAAGAAATCAGAGTTTGTTGATGAAATGAGGACTGTTTGAAATCCATGAACATTCCTCATGCAGCAGTTCCAGCTGAGCCCTGCCTCTGTTGTGGCCTCTGTCCCTCACATGCAGAGCCTGCCCCGAGCAGGGGTCGTGTTCAAAGGTGGACAAAACCACCTCAGTGTAGGAAAAAAAAAAACCCCATCATTTTATATTTGTGATAAATAAATTTTACTGGATGAACTGTGCCCCAAATGTTGCCTTTTACAAGGATGTGGTGAGCTCAGGCTCCCACTTGTTTATTTTTCTGCTGCTTTTCTTAATTCCCTGTGTTTATATTGGGATCTGAAAGAGTAACAGCTGCTCTTATATTTTCACTAACATAAAAACTAAGAGTTTAAAAACTCCTTTTGATTAAAATAAGCACACACAGATAAACATTGCATGTATATATATATATAGTTATATATGTGCACATTAAGGTAGCCTATTAAAATGCATTCCATATTAAAATAATAATAATAAAAAGAAAGAAATGCATTAAAATAACAGGATGAAAAATTTTCAAGTATAGAGCACTTCTGATTTGTAAAATATATAAAAGAATAGATTTTGGATGTGATACAGCTTATGGAATAGGATGGAATGCCTTGTAATAATAAATAACAGATAAATCTCCAGGTCCCTTATTCCAGAGGAAAAGCCACAAGGTGTCGCTGGGATGCAAAAAACCAAAATACTGCAGTAAAGGGGCACCACCTCCAGCCAAACTGACAATTTTCAGAATGGCTTTTGACTTAAATAACCTTTGGATTGTGTTGCATTTCAGGTCCTGTGATTTCTGTGTCCCAGCAATATTTTTCCTTGCTCTTTGTGGGTTTTGATGCCAATGGTTTAGATTCTCTACCAGGAAGGCAGAGCATCTCTCTTTAGATTCTCTATTCAGAAAGGCATCCACAAGAACGCTGTATTTCAATAAGAAATGTCATTTATCTTACCAAGGACTATGATTTAAAAGGACTTTTATGGACAATGGAATGCTGAATTCTCCATTTCCAAATAACTCCACGAGGGGATCCTTCCCAATTAAATGTGTTCCCTTCTGCTAAGCTCAAACCAAATAACTGCATTTTCTGGTCATCATAAAAACTTCAGTGATTGGAAGCAAATTGCTGCTCATCATAAGTATTTTCCTTTAAAAAAACCCCACTAAATCCAAGAGATGAGAGGGAACAGAACTGTGCCCAATCCTATGGAAACCCAGGAACAGGCAATTTGCTGATGGATTTCTCTCCAGAATTCACACTTTTTGTAATTTACACTATGTCCACATGTGGTTCAATTTTCTCTCTGGACGTGGAACAATAGAAGTGGATAAATGATACCATGTAAAGGGTCAGGGAATGGAGAATACACTGGCTTTAGAACTGGTTTGTTAGCACTGTGCCACTCCTTTCTTTGACACCAAACAGAACCAGGATGTAGCTGGGAATTCTCTGCTCTTTGTGATGTCATCATGTCATGGACACGGTGCCTCTGGAGCACAAACTCCTTCCTTCTTTCCTCCCATCAGGGAAATAAATCCCTTCTTCTTTCGTGGCTAATGCAACAGGACTGAATGAACATTTTCCTAACAGGATTTCCTCCAGCTTCAGCTGCTCACACACCCATCAACATTTGCATTTTCTGGTGATTCTCATGGACAATGTCATTTTCTCTGCGGAATTTCCTTCAGCACAATCCACCTCAGGACGTGCCAGGCAGCTCTGAGTGGGTGTTTGACCATTTCTATTGTTTTATACACAAATGTGATGTTCAAGGAACGAGCCAGCTCCTGCAGAGCTCTGCAAAGCCAGGTTCACTGGGTAGTTTAAGCTATTTTTTTTTTATTTTTAGGAAAAAGTTGAAAAACTCTTCTCTAAAGATCTGTCAAAAGTAGTGAAAGAAGTTAGAAAATACAGAAATTTAGATTTCCACAGTTTTATTGCCTGCAACTTCCATAAACAGGTTTGTTTATGGAAACCTTTAAAATAATATTCCTAGATTAAGTTCTATTTTCAGCATGGTTTGGGGTAAATAAATTATCATAATTTAAATAATAGAAGCAACTTCAATTTGAAGGATTTTTTTTTTACCATAACAGGTAGTATTTCTGTGAGTCCAAGTCTCCTTTTGCCCAACTTCTCTGCCCTCTGTGCACCAGCAGAACTTGCTACAGAGTCTGGGCAAGAGTTTGCAGATAAATAAACAGGTAACGTAGCAAACCTATATTTAAAAATCTCCCCATTCAGAGATCTCCGATTTAATGGGTCTAACAATGGCAGGGCCTGCCCTTGTGAGGTTTCCCTTTGGAATTTTTTCCCTCTGGCACCGGGACAGGGAGAGCTTTGCCAGCCTTCAGAGCCCTGCAGGGCCAACCATCCCACCAGGACTCGGCTGCCCTGTGCTAAACAAAGGCTGATTTTCCCAATCATTGATTTGTTTCCTGATGGATGCTTAATTGGAGTGGGGCTGGCCACTGTGGGCATGCAGAAATTGAGGCACGTTTTTATGTACAATCCAACCCAGTGCTACAGTCTGGACCGAAATAGAAACACTTTTACAACCCAGAGGTAATAAAGACACTCAGAGCATGGCACATCTGGAGCTGTGTTACTGACCTAGGCTGCTCATTTAAAAGCAGAAATAGCAAAAATCAGCAATAACTCTTTGATATCTCCAGTACTTTGGTTTCTACACATGCACAGAGTTGATTTGAGATAAATTAATTACTGGCTTTGCATTTTGTGTCACCTGAAAATGGGCAGTGTCCCCCTGCCCTGCAGATGAACTGAGTGTTACTCACGAATAGGAAATAATTTCTCACATTAGAGAAGGACAAGAATGTTCAAAAGTGAAAGGGACAGCTTTGTTTTAACAGATTGATTTTACTCTTAGCAAAACCCCGTTAAAAATTAACTACACTTGAGGAATTATCTGCTTTAAACTCTACAAATGTGTTTCATGATTTCCCCTTAAAGCTGGGAAGATTAATGGGCATTTGGAAATGGAATCTTCAGCAGAAAATCAGGTCCCCTTTACCTGCCCTAAACTGGTATAACAAGGCCAGTTTAAGAGTCTAACTGAGAGGGAAACTAACAGATATTGCAAATATTCTGAAGGACTATCTCTGGTTTTCACAACATTTTTTAGCTCAAGTGCCATCCATAATGTAAGGATAGGCTAAGGAAAAAAATATTAATGTGGAATAACATCTTGTTATTCCATCAGTAAGGGCTGAATCCTTCAGGAATAACCTAAACTAAACAGGAGCCTACCAGAAGTCCACCATTTCAGAATATTATCCCTGCATTCATCCAAAACTCTGGTGTAAGAGCAAGAACCCCTTTCCATGGACATGCTGAGTGCCAGCAACGACTGAGGAATTCAGGAACCTTCTAAAAATGCTCCTGGGATCCTGTTCTCCTTCTGGACTCAGGTGGGCAGTTTGCCTTTGGGAATGCTTGGAAACTTTATTTACATCCAACAAACAGCCAGTTGCTTTGGATGACAGCAGTAACTGTAAATGCTCCTCCTCCCCTGGCTGCTCTGAAATCCAGGACAGCCTGCCCAAAACCTTACATTTTTTCCCTGAAATGTGAAATATCAAATGTGAATCTATTCATGTGACAGTGATGTCTGCTACTACTTTAAATTCTGATTTATGTTGACTATGTGCTGGTTTGGCACTAAAGACAACCCAAGGAAGTGATTTTTTCTGAAGGTATTGACTGGATAACTCCAAATTTGACTGCTTCATTTTAATATCTGGATAATCTGTTGCTCCTAAAAGGAACTATTTTGGCAAAAGGTGATTTGTTTTTTCCCCTTCTTCTTTCTCTCTCAATGCCCTTTACAATGGACTTGAGTAATGTTGGATGGAAACTTCTCCATTGTATGTGGTTCTGTGGCTGAAACAATTTTGTGCTTAGTTTCAAGTGGCTGCAACATAAATAGAAGCCACACCACTTATTTTTTTCATGTGGGATGGGGTATTTTTATATCTTAAAGCATGGTGAGATATTTGAAGAACAAATTAGTCACTCTGCCTCAAGAACTGGTCTGTCTGAGGTATGCCACAAAATTGTTCTCAAATTGTTTACCTGGTGTGGAGCCTGCTGGAAGCAAAAATAGATCCTTGATTTAAGCTTGGTATTTAGCTATTTAGGCTTGGTAATTCCTGGCTTAGCGTTTGGTGATTTTGCTGTTCAGCTGATGCCCGTGGAGTGCAGAGGTCCAGGGCAGCACCAAAACCCTGCACAGGTCATGGGCAGGGTGGATTTGATTCTATTTCCCCCAGAGCTTCTCTGCACAAACTGTTCCAGCTCCTTAGCACCCTCAGTGTAAAGAATTGATGTCTAATCTAAATAGCTTTCCGTTTAAAACCATCCCCTGCCACTGGTAAAAAAAGGGGTTTATAAGCCCCTTTTAGGTACAGACCCCCCAGGTCTCCACTTGTCACTGGCTTCTATTGAAACACCACCCAATCCTCACCCAACAAATTCCACCCTGCAAATCCACACCTCTGCCAACCTTTCTGTTCTCAGAGCCTTTTACAAAAACACCAGCCTCTCTGAAGTTATTCAAAGGATCAGTACAGCAAACCCTACAGTTTCTAAGCATGGAAATGGAAACCCAAAGGTGATTCCTGGAATCCAGTTGGTAGCAAGGCCAGGGGAAGAATTCTTCATCCCCACACTATTAATGTCAGGCCATGTAAGATCAAATAAATGAAATAATCCATTTACAACCTTTAGCCGGTGTCTTCTACCATGCTGAACATATTTCAGGACTTTCCTGGATTTCTAAGGTATTTTTGTGAATTGCAGCACATTAAAAAAGATTATAACATAATTTATCACAAGAACAAGAATTATTCAGTATTGTTTTTGACATCCTCAGGACAAGGGTTTTCTTTGACAGTGCTTCTTAGTATTTCCATGATATTTTATCTATAGCACTGAAAGGAAAGAGTACAAAGCCTGGTAATTCCCTGAACCCACAGGTAGAAACACAACAACACCTGCACTTCTTGATTATATGGAGACAATCTCATTGAAATATGACAAACTGATAAAATGTGTTGGTAACTTCTCAAATCCTCGAGGTTCCACAGGTGTCCGAATTCTCGGAGGAAAACTTTGAGCTTAAAATGATAGATCAAGATGCTCTATATAAATTTCATTTTAATTTCATTTTATCCTACCTGAGGCTGCTGAGTGGCAGTGGGTCTCTGAGGAGATGGAATAGGAGTTTTGGACAACATTTGGTTCATTTTGCTTACGACTAACTCGGTGATGTGCTGCCTGTCTTCAGCCTGGTGCTCCCCAATCAGGGGCATGGCACAGTCCATCACCTGCAAAATGCAACAGGACATCAGTGCTGGGAAGGAAATCCCTCCTCATCCCTGCAGCAGGACAAGGTGTGTATTTACAGGGTTGATTTTAGCAGAAATGCACAGGAATTACAGGAATTATATGTGTTCCATCAGAAAATAAACAAGAGAGCAGCAACTTTGCAATGCCTTCCCCTCCCAACCTCCCACCAAATGGAAAGAGAAAGAACCTTCCAAAAATGTTCACTTCACACCTGGGCACACACTTTGGGAACAGCAAGAGGAAGCACAGGGCTGACAGGGAAAGTGAGATTTCTCAGGCTGTCCAGTGGTCTGAAGGAGCTGTTGTGGCCCAGCTGAAGGTTCCCTCCCTTCCCTGCTTTTGTGGCTCACACCACGTTCACGAGCTGAATTCCAACGTGGAAATGCAGAATAAAACTTCAGCTTCCTAGCAATGTGTGGAGTTTTGCTAGGGAAATCTGACTGCTTTTACCCATTCATAAAAACCTTTAAATAACACCTTGTTATTATTGATAACCTTTTTTTAGAAGTGGTGTGACTCCAAGGAATGAGTAAGAATTTCTACAGAGAAAGCAGGATGGCAGAGAGGCAGATAAAAAATGGACACATTTCCATTCTAAACATGACAGGTTAATAGTGCTCAGTGGTTAGTTACTGCGGCCATTGTGATGAATAAAACTAATACTGAATTCTGCCACTTCAGTGGGTCTCAAGAATTTGTTATTTCTCCAGAGTATTTGTTATTTCTCCAGAATATTTGTTATTTCTCTGGTGTATCCACTTCTGCCACATCTGCATTTGTTTCAGGGGAAATAAAAACATAACAAAACCCCAACTACTATTCACTGGGCATTCCTACTTAGAAAAAGAATGGGATTTAATTCACTTTAGAGAAACTACAATATTTTCCATGTGCATCAGGGCACGTCCATGTTACACTCTGGTGTTTCTCACAGGTCTGGGTGGAAGAATTTTGTTATGTGAGGGGTGCACAGAGATCAGTGTGAAGAGCATGAGCACACCCACATTGTGTGGATCTCTCCTGAAGTGGAAGAGATTTCGTGGAAGCAAAATTCTTGATCCCCAACCTCCACAGAACATCTCCATTATTAGGAAAGAACAGAGTTTGCCTTCCTTCTCTTAGATATTCAAGGGTTTCTAGGAATTAGACACAGAAGTTGGGTATTTAAAGAGATATTTGGATTTAAAGGAACATTGCACTTTGCAGTAGTTGGGAAGAAGCTGTGTCATAAATATAAACCTTGAGCTTTTCAAACTATGGTGAGAATATAGAGATTCTTCCTGAGGACAAAAGCTGCTTTGTTCCAATAATGGGATTAGTTTGAAGTCCCGAATCATTTCCATGATTCCTCTGTTTGTTCATTTACAAGATTCTCCGGTGTTGTGTGTTGGCAATCGAAATGTTGGCAATGCTTGTGCCGAGATTTTCGGCTCTAGGTCTCCTCTGAGCCTCCTCACAGGCTTTAAAATAACCCCAGAGTAAACAGTGCAATAATAATTGAACTCCAGAATAAATGTTTCCTTGAAATGAATGCATGGTTTTCCACTCTAGGGTCACATCAACAGTAGTGAAGAGATGTTTAATAAGTACACTGAAAGGTTCTTTAAAGTTTACCATGTTTTTAAACAATCATAATTTTAAGTGGAACATCCCAATGTTTTCCATTAATTGAGAGATGAGTTGATCAACCAATAAGAGTTATTTCTGAAGGGGTGAAATGTAGCCTTGCAGGTTGTGTGGCTCTTTAATATTAATTTCTGCTCACTTACTGCTATTTTAAAAATTGGATAAACACTTTAAAGATCCACTTCCTTGTATCCTGAGCTGTTTCTTGTGAGAGGAATTTGCACTGTGCCTGGAGGGACCCAAAGTGCCAGGACTGTGAAGTGTTAATAATGACTGAATACAGAATGCTTTGGTGTGAAGGGTATTGGATGTTTGATTCTCCACTGCAAACCATCTGATTTTCCGAGCAGGAGTGATGTTTGGGCTCTAAAAATCTGTTTTAATGAGAGCTATTTTTAAAAATATGCACTAAGGTGTGTAGATGAACCCCCCTCTTTTCCAACATCAGCTAAAAGTTTCACAAGCATGCAAAAAACCCTCCCTTTGTTTACCATCCATTTACATTAAAACCATTACTTGGAAGGACTGTGAAATAAATTGCCTCCAATAAGGTCCTGCCAAAGGATTAGACAGGATTAAGATCTGCAAGATTGGGTTTGAGCTGAATTTATGCTTTTAAGTACTTCTACAACTGCAAAGGTTCACACATCAGCTTCCTCTGGGAGGTCCTGCCATGGTGTCTAGCAGAACTTGTGGGAAAAGTGAAAATAAGGAACCTTGAGGTGTCAAATCTTCACATCCACTCCAAGTTAAGTCGTTACACTCCTTGAATGAAGAATTTTCAGGCATAGTCACAAGCTGAGGCAGATTCAAACAGATTTGGCATTAGAACTGGAGCCAATTGCCCTTATCAAGCTCTCATCACTTGGACAAGTTTTGACCTTGTTAAAATCCTTGGGTTTGTTGCCACAGGGGCACAAATATTGCTGGGCCAAGATGTGGCAACAGAGCACCTCTGCCACGCCCTGGCAAAGCAGCTGAGATCCAGGTGGATGCTTTGCATGGTGGTTTTTGGTGTATTTTCTTTTCCTTCCAGAGAATACAGGCTATTTCCATTCCTAGCACAAGAGTTAATGACAACTATTTTATATTTTTATTTTATATAAATGTAGCTTAAGAATATTTTGGGCAACACCAACAGCTTTTAAATCCTGTCAGTGACTACAGGAATGTCAGGCTGGCATTTCCCCCCCTTCAGAAGATTTGACAAAGTTTAAACATATACAAAACTCCCTGTTTATAAATAGTCTATTTACAGCCTGTGCTAGATTTAAAATCCCATTTAAACCCAGCCAGTTTTTAGTAGAGCATGTAGTTCAGCTATTTAAAATATTGGAGTTTCCCACTAAGAGGATTTCACAGAAAAAAAAAAAAAAAAGACATCTGTAATTTATAAAATCAAATACATTCCTTTTGCAGATGCCAGTAAAAACATGGGTCACTATGAATTACAGTCACTTAATTCATATCACTGTGAACTTGCATTTATATATCAATGTATTTTCATTTCAGTAGCCAGTTCTCTGGGATGAATTTCTCCTATCACCCAGGGACTGACTGTATATATTAATGGGAAAGGTGAATGGCTAAAATTTGGGATACAAGACTGAGACTGGCAAGAAAAAGAAGAGAAATTCTATAATTAGGAAGAGGAATGGGATGAGATTTATAAAGGAGCCAGAGCAATTATAAGATATCAGTAATTGCAAAAGGATCATCGTGTTTGAGGGAGAAATTCCCACTGCCCAGCTCTGCTGCATCCTCAGTTTGCCCCCAAGGATTGGGATGCCCTGGGCAGAGATTTGGGAAGGGCAGAGCTGGGGAGGTTAAAGGAAGGGCAGAGGTAAAGAATCCTGTGGGTAAAGTGGAAAAAGAGATGTTTCCCAGGATGCTGAAATCCAAGAGAACAGGATGGAGCAGGCAGGCAGTCAGTCAGCAGTGCCCAGGGAGTCTGACAGGATGCACGGATCTCCTGAGGGAAAAGCCCCAGGATTCCAGGAGAAAATATTCTAAGTGGTAAGTACAGAGGAAGGGGGAATTAAATCAGGGTGATTTTGAAGGTCTGTGCTCGGGAGGATGAGAACTGGGCAAAACCATTCCCATTTATTCTGTGAATATAGCAATGCTCCAGAGCAGAAATTATGAGAGATTTCTGAATTTATCAGCAATTACAGCTGGATTTAGCTCCCTCCCTGCCCTGAGCAGAGGATGTTCTGTCCTGGATGGGAAAACAGGAGAAGTAGCTGAGCTATTGAGGAATTCGAGGCCAAGAACAGAACTTTCCATACAATGGTGCACAAACACCATTTCTTCATTGTTGATCGTGTGTTGGTTCCAGTGGCTGAAAGTTTTCTACTTGAAATTCAGTTTGCACCTTTCTAGGCCAAAAACACCACTTGGGGGCTAATTTTAATTTAACTCAGGGTGAAATGAAGCAAGTGGGAATAAGGCACCTGCAGCAGCCCATTAAATCTAAAACAAAATTTGGGAGACTTCTGGGAGGCCACTCTAAAGGATTGTCTTACATTTGTTCTCTTTTACTACTCTCATCACCACGCTCTGAACTTATATTTCATTTCCCAGAGCTTTGGTTTTCCAAGAATGAAACAGGAAAAATAACATTCAGTGGGATCAGAAATACAAACAATGCTCTATTCCTCCTGGTATTGAAACCTCAGAAGTGTTAATTTAAAAGGGGGGAAAGTCCTTATATTTAAGAAGTTAAAAGTTTAATGGACCTTGGTTTGATGTGTTGTTAGGAAGAAGAGGGGAGGCAGTTAAATAGCTGCGTGCTGCAGTGATGTGTTCATAAAAATCCTGTTTCTACAGCTTGTCTGATGCTTGGCAGCTGAGAATTCCCAAGAGGGGGAAAGAACAGACCCTAAATGAAGAGCTGAGGCTGTTACACAGAATCATAACTTGGCCCTCATCCTGATCAACCTGACAGCCCCTCTGCTTAGCTGAGCCATCCTTTAATGAGTTCACTCCTCCCTAGGAGGGGTTTGGAGCCAGTTCTTTGGAGCAGGACAGTGACAGGCAGCAAGAACCACTGTGTTCCTCTGGAGGAGAGGGTTTTTTCCACACTGAGAAAACCTGTTCTGTTAAAAGGCAAAGTTACCTCTTACATCCCCCACCTAAAAATCTGCAAAGTGCCCGAAATTTCACAGAAAACCACGGGTGGTTTTGTGCTTGAATAATAATATCACTTCAGCATTTTGTCCTCTTCAGCAAAATTGGTCTGGATATCTGAAGAATGCTTGGGTGGAATTCTCCCCTAACTCCCATTCCCTCCAAGGGTGGGTGACAAACACCTGTGTCCTCTTCTTGGGGCTTACACTCATTGAATGTTCCCAGAGAAAATCAGGAAAAACAAATCTGCAAACGTTATTTCACCCATGAGGGAATCTGTGTGCTCTTTGTCAGGTGATCTCTGCAGGATTAAGCTGTCAGTGGTACCCAAACACTCGTTTTTTCCTCAGGTGTGGCATCCCCATGGAAACACATCCCCATGGAAAGCTCCAGGATTTCTGGACTGACTGTCCTGCTCTGCTCCCTCGAGTGCCAGACTTAATAACATTTATTTTCCCCTGCTGAAAGGACACAAAAGGAGAAAATTCTCCCATCTTGGTGCAGACAGTTTTCCACTCCTCATTGTAGCCCAGAATTCTGTTAAAATTGCACTGTAATAACTGTTGATACCATAATTTTTCCAGATGTTCTGGTGGATGTGAACTTTGCAAACAGCCCCACATTTCAATGACTCTTACAGACTCTAAATATCCTTGCTGATGAGCATTCCCATCTCCCAGACAATCCAGCTGATTCCAGACAACAGCAGGAATTATCACGCTCCCATCCACTCTTTTTTTTTTTAATTGCAGCATCTATTCTGCACCCTGATTAAAATGCTCAGTAAACCCAGCTCCTGATGGACCCTGCAGTTCTTAGAATTCTGGGGTTTAGAAATGATGACTGTGGCATGGAAAATCAGGGCATTTGTTGAGAAGCAGGAAGTGAGGCAGTCTCGGTCCATTACAGAATTTGCTGTGATTATTTCATTTTTAAAAAACTTTCCCCTCTTGTTTTATCAACTTCCTTTGGAGTGGGGAGATTCTGGAGATCCTTGCTCACCTCCTGAATAAAATTCTAGGAATGTGGAAGATGCTGAAGAAACTGTGTGATAGGAAAGTGATGATAACTTGTTTTATGGCTACACAAAGTGATATTTCTCCATTAAAAAACTCAAAGGAAATGAAAAACTTCAACTTTTCAAAATTACCTACAGCAGAAAAGTCTGATTCATGAGGATTCAGATCTTCAGGGCAATATTGAGGCTAGGAAAAAAGTAAAGTTGTTTCCACTTCATCCTTAATCTCCCTTTCCACAGCAAGGTCTAATTTTGTTGGGGTTCCCTTGGGATGGTGCTATCTATAAACCTTCCAGGAAAAGCTGCTAAGGCTGCTCAGGAAAGAAATCATCAGGGTTGGCAAAATGTGCCATCCACATTTGGCTTTGTTTTGCAGTTTGTGTACATTTCCTCCAACACCAAAAGACATTCCCATCCATAGGGTTACATTTTCCAGCAAGTTTTGCCACTAATTTGGACCTGTGGCTTTGTATCATGATTTAAACAGTGCTCAAAAATACACAGCCTTGCCTGGAACACAAATAAGCCAATACCCAACTATCAGAAAGGTTCTTTTCTTGGCTGTTTGTAACATATAAAGGCAGATACTGAAAAAAAAAAAAAGCAGGATTTCTTACCTCAAAAATATAATCTTTTCCATCCTTCCCATGTACAGCTTTAACAGCACAGATGTCCAAACCACCAAATATTTCAGAACAGGTGTCAACCCAAAGCTTGTACCTGTTTCACAAAAATAATTTGCTCTGTGAGTACCTCATCAGGCTCTTGATTTTCTAGAGGCTCACCTAATGATGTATTTAATATTACATTCACCCTAAATTCAGAATTTTCACTGCACTGGATGGGTTTGGTTCCTGTATCAGGAAAATGAGTGAGAGGCTCCATATTGAATTGTGGCCCAGCTATTTTCTAAAGGAGCCAGGCTGGTTTTATTCCTACAGCACTCAGCAAAAGGAGAAATCCAGGCAGGAAAACCCTTCAGGTGATACAGAAGGACCAAAAATATGAAATTATGTGGGTTGTGGAGCATGCAGACAAGGACTATGTTCTTCATTCTTACAGATAAGTACAGCAAAATTCAAGTGGAATCGAAATAATTCCGAGGAATTCTACAACTCCTAAAAAGGCTCTTTCACACACAGTAGAGCAGAAAAATTCTTCTGTTTATTTCGTAACGTCATGGTAGGAGACAGGGGATGGACTCTTCACCCATTCTACAAGCAGCAATATGATTTATTTTGCTTTTTTCTCGATGAATAGAGAGGTTATCTGACCAACAAGTGGGTGAGGAAGGATTTATTTGGAAGAAGAGTGAGGCAATTGCTGTGATTCCTGTAAGTCCAGCCCAGAGCTCTGAGAGCCCAAAGGACACCAAAAGCATTGGGAATGTTCAGTGACTGCCAGCAGGGCTGGGCAGGGAGGAAATGATCCTGGTGTGATGCAGGCTGATGTCACTGACTGAAGGGCATGATTTGCTAAAAACCCCATTTTTACAGCATTCATTCCTCATGAATTTCCCTCTTTCCTTGGCTCACACTTGAGTCTAAAGCAGAGTTATTTCCTCCTCCAGGCCTTCTGCTGCTCCAGCCCTGGAGCCCTGATGATGGATTTGCCACCTCATAGTATTTTCCACTGAAAAAAAACCCTTGAAAAAAACAAAGCATTTGATTTCATTGTGGGATCAAAGGAAATTCTTTGCTGGACTGAGAGTCTGATTCATGTATAAATATCTTCAGTAACAGCATCCTTTCCAAGTAAACTTATTAAGTCACATTCTTTATACTTTCTTATATCAAATCTGTTCCAGTGGAAAAGTTTTTCTTTTAAGCAGAATACAAATAATTGATTTGAAAAGATCCTGATGGTAATATCTTAGCAATGAAAATAATTTTTTTTTTCTGTGAGAAACATGGTTTTTGTCCAATATAAGAGGGTTTTTTGGATGCCTGACAATTTCAACATCTGTAGATGCACTGACTGACTGGACTTTTTGCATGCACTTGCTTATAAATAACTTTTCTTTTCTGTAAAATATTGTGTCTCTTAGAACGTCATGAGGACAACAAAACTTGTCTTGAACAGTAAATATCTGGACTTGAAATGGAAACAAAAACGAGGAAATTTTCTCTAAAACACTGCAACATCAATCAGATTTATGAAAGTATATTTAATAGCCCATCTTCTGCCAACAAACACAGAGCTGGAAAAATACATTTGGAAAGAGAGGTTTTGGATGGAGCAGCCTGGAGTGTTTGAAACCCAAGGCTTGCACAGTAGGTTTGACAAAAGGTCACAGTTCCTCTTTTCCCAGAGCCAGGGTGAGCAGCAGCAGTAAAGGATAAAGGATAGTAAAGGATAAAGAGTAAAGGGTAAAGGATAAAGGGTAAAGGATAAAGGATAAAGGGTAAAGGGTAAAGGGTAAAGTGTAAAGCATAAAGGATAAAGGGTAAAGGATAAAGGATAAAGGTAAGGGATAAAGGATAAAGAATGAATGATAGAGGATAAAAGATAAAGGGTAAAGGATAAAGAAAGAATGATAAAGGATAAAGGATTGCTCCCAGGGGGCAATATCAGGTGTGCCAGTGAGGTGGGTACAGCTGGCACAGCTGGCACAGCTCTCTGGGCAGCAGGAGCTCTGGAGCAGGGGGGAAATAAGGAATTGTGATCTGAAATGTGCTGCTCCTCTGCCTCTCACTGTCCCTTCCTTCCTCATTCCTCTTTCATCTCTGAATTTCTACTCTGAGATTTGTATTCAGCCAACAATGCCCATCAGGCAGTGCTTTCAAGGCACTTCCTCCTCATTCATGGCTGTATTAAAACCAAAACGCAGCAGATCTGATGGGTTTTGCTGTATTGTAAACTGCTGCTGCTCTTCAGAAAAGTCTCTTTCCCCCTTGTGTGCCCTGCTCTGCTGCGAGCACTCCCTGGGCAGTCCCACAGAATCAGGGCTGTGTCACACACCCTTTTCTCTTCGGGGACCTCATCCACCTTTCCATGCTTTTGGCCCCATCAGCATAAAGGAAGTTTTGTTTTGTTGGCCGCTGTGTTAATGGGAAAATCCCTATTCTGCTCTAATTAACTTTCAGTGAAGAACGGGAGCAGGAGCAAAGCTCAGGGAGCGTTTCCAGCAGAAGGGCAAGAGGGGCATTTCCAGCAGGAGAAGGGCAAGGGGGGGCATTTCCAGCAGGAGAGGGCAAGGGGGGCATTTCCAGCAGGAGAAGGGGAAGGGGAACATTTCCAGCAGGAGAAGGGGAAGGGGGGGAATTTCCAGCAGGAGAAGGGCAAGGGGGGCATTTCCAGCAGGAGAAGGGGAAGGGGGGGAATTTCCAGCAGGAGAAGGGCAAAGGGAGCATTTCCATCAGATGGGCAAGGGGAGCATTTCCAGCAGGAGCAAAGCTCAGGGAGCATTTCCAGGAGAGGGGCAAGGGGGGAATTTCCAGCAGGAGAAGGGCAAGGGGAACATTTCCAGCAAGAGCAAAGCTCAGGGAGCATTTCCAGCAGGAGAAGGGCAAGGGGGGCATTTCCAGCAGGAGAAGGGCAAGGGGAACATTTCCAGCAGGAGAAGGGCAAGGGGAACATTTCCAGCAGGAGCAAAGCTCAGGGAGCATTTCCAGCAGGAGAAGGGCAAGGAGGGCATTTCCCACTCCTCTGGCACTGCTTTCCTCAGGGCACAACTGGAGTTTCTGTGTTTCCACACAGCCCACGGGCTGTAATTACACACCCAGAGCTCACTCCTGCCTCTCCCAGGGAAGACATAACCTCACTTTCTAGAAGGAGGTGGGAGGGAATGAGAAAGAGAAAATAATGTGGCTCCAGTCCATCCCCAGAGGGGAGATCAGCGAGGACACAGTCTAGACAGGGGTTGGACAGCAGGGAGCTGGAATTCCCGTCTTTCTTGTTTTCACCTTTCCAGGGCAGGCAATGCTTCAGTTCCTGTGTCTCCCTCAGCTCATAAGAGGCACCAAGTTGTAGGTTCCAGGCTTTAAAAAAAAAAACCCAAACCAACCCCCTCCCCCCCCAGCCAGGACTACTGTTGAACTTTAAAACACCTTTTAAATTACACTTTCACTGTACAGACTTTATTTCAGCTTCCACTGGTGGCAGCCTTTGGAGAAGCTGAACAACAGAAAATTCATAGCCATCCAAAAGCCTCTGAGATTTTGTTTTTCAGGGAAAAGAGGTTTATGTGTTGTGGAGCAAATGAGGAGGATTGAGAAAAGAGTTCTGAGCTTCAAAGTGGTGCTGCATGAATGTTTTCAACTGGACTGCACGAATTATCCGGGATAAGAATGGGAAAGAAAAGGAAAAGCACAGTAAACCAAAGCACAGGGCTGGAATGATGGCACAGGGGAAATAAAGCTTCAGTGTATCCCAGCAACAGGGGAAAAAGCCTCACAGTGCAGTTCAGTGGAAATTTATAAAATGAAAAGTAAGGAATTTGGGATTGAAAGCAGAAAAGAGAAATGGGATTTAAATAGGCAAAGTGGGGACCGGAGTGCTTGGTTATGTGGAAGGGTGGTAGGATGTGGAAGGAGGAAAGCTTAAAGGAGTGTGCATGGTGTGAGACTGGGGGGTAAGAGAGGGCAAATGAACCAGCAGAAATGACTGACAGGTTGAATCTGTGAAATTCCATTTTCTGAAGGGAATTTCAGTCATTTTCTAGGAGCAGATGTGGATGTAGGAGCCCAAGGGCTCAGGTAGCACCCAAGGCTGGTGAGTGTGAGTAGGGAATTCTGAAGCCACGTGGAACTCCTGGCTCTGCTCTTTCACCCAACTGAGAGATCCCTTTTTCCCCAAATGAACACAATGCCTTCCCTCCCTGTGAATTGTGTACCAACAATGGGATTCTTTTAAAAATCACTTAAAATAAAACACTGTTAATTTTTCAAATTACCTTTTACACGAGACTCCACTTACTTATCTGACATAGCAATTTGTTCCAGCATGGCAGAGCCCGTGTTTGTCTTCCAGTTCCCGGATATGGAAGTTCTCCTGAAAGGGGGAAAACATTACAAAGACAGCCAGTGGTTTCACATTCTCATTATCAAATGACCCTGCTTTTCACATGAGTTCCTAGCTGGCAGCTTGGAACAGAACATCTGAACCACGAGGGGTTGTAAGAGCATTGTCAGCAATACTTTGTACTGGAGGTACAAAGAGTGGCTGTGAAATTTTGATTCTCCATGTATTTATTTAAGATTTTTTTTAAAACCCAGCCTGCTTTGATGAAGGGGCAGTGTTAGAAATTAGCTGGTGCCAGCAACAAAGGCACTGAATTATCTGTAACACACTGGTACTGCAAAGGTAAATGTCAAGAGGCTTCAGTTTCTCCTTTCAAACCCACCCCACTGTATCCCAACACTGGAAAAGCAACACATCTGTTTCTAACACCTCTGAAGTGATTTCTGATGTGTTTTGGAGCTGGATTTTGGTTTCTCCTCCAGTGTTCACTCTTTGCTATTTTCTGATATAACCTAAACGCTCTGTGTCAGTCCACCCTCTTCTATTTAACCTCTGAGAAAGAAAAAAATCCATATAAAGTTTTTTTCCCTCCTCAGACCTTAGGACTGCTACCAGGGCTGAGAAGATTACTGCTTTGTGAAAGTTAAATGCTGTACTGGGAATAGACTATGGATACAAGTTATGAAGTGTTTCCAGTTAGTAAAATCAAAGGAACATCTGCAATGTATTAAAAGTATATCAGGCAGCAGCCAGAGCTTTCTCTCCATTTTTCCATTAAGTTAATTATGAGGGTCAGTAGCAATTGTGGGGGAATGTTGACTTTTCTCTGGGACCCTCATAAAGTTTGCTGGGCTTTAAAGCATAAGTTCTTTTGTGATGCCATGTCCTTTGATGCTCTGGGAGAAAGTGGAGAGAGAAGATAAAAAGGAAGAGAGGAGAAAAGACAAAAGAGAAGAGGAAAGAGAAGAGAAGAGGAAAGAGAAGAGAAGAGAAGAGAAGAGAAGAGAAGAGAAGAGAAGAGAAGAGAAGAGAAGAGAAGAGAAGAGAAGAGAAGAGAAGAGAAGAGAAGAGAAGAGAAGAGAAGAGAAGAGAAGAGAAGAATTGTTGAATGCTATGTGTAAGGAAATCTTGCCCAGCAAAGAGTTTATGTTGTTATTTCTGCTCAGTTTTTAAGGCGCTGTTTATATACATGTGCCTGCTTAAAAATGAATAATTTTAGGTTCATTACTGCTCTACATAGACATTCTGCATCAGAGAGAAAATCCCACAAATCACAATTCAATCCCCTTGCAGGCTTCTCACAGAAATTCATCAGAATGGACTCTTGTAGGTGTCTTTTAGGAAGGAAGATGTGACCAAGTCAGGATAAGAAGTTATCTTGAAGGCTTTTAGCAAGTATTTAGTTCAAGATGCTCAGCTGCAGTGATGGAATCCCAGCACCACTGACTGGAGAGGCAAAGATGGTTTGATTTAAGCCCTGTTTTCCCTCCACACTGGGGAAAGCTCCTGCAGAAGTCTCCAAATGGATGCTTGGCTGGCTGTGAGCATGCTGCAGGGATCAGAGGAAGGCTGGAGAATGCTGTGGACACAGAATTAACTGGTGGAATCTCAGGAGATTGTGGGTTTGACACAGATGAACTCCAGAATGAGAGATCATGGTGAACTGATCCAAAACTACCTAACCAGACACCCTAAGCCCTAGAGATGATTTCTGTAATTATATACATGGAAAATGTATGTTTCCCACCCTTCTTCACTTCTGATAATTGCCAAGAGTCTTTCACATCATCATTTCCTCCTCTTTAACCAAACACTGAACAATAAATAAAACAACTCCTACACCTTTAAATGCTTTACACTTAGGCTTAACATGTTTGCACTCGATTTGGTCTTTGCAAGAAGGAAGAACTGTTTTAGAATTGCCAAACAACTCATAGTAACTTGAGCTTCCCCTTTTCCAACACCTCCCTTCTTTATTTAGTAGCATTTGCAGTATCCAATTCAAATTGCTGGGACAGGGACTTGTCCTCAGAAAAATATGTAGAAATGTCTGCTGTCAGGGTATAGCCTGCTCTGTGGTTTGATCCTCTAGCACTATTCCTTTGCTTGATGTGCTTTACTTTTGGATTATTGACCTTTTGATCAAAGAACTCTAAGCCTTGGACTCGCAGTCCTGCTTTTGGAGGGGTGATTTAGATAGAGAGCTTTCGTATTTCTGTTTTTCTACGTTGTGTGTGACCCTTTTAAACTGGATTTCCTTGGAGTCAGCTGAATGCTGCCCGGGTAGTTCAGTGTGTGTCACACAGCCTCCAGAGGGACTGTGGTATTTACAGGGATCCAATCCTGCTTTTTTGGCCATAATCTCTACTGACAGACGATAAGCACCACTGTTTGGTGACTCATGGATCCACTTAAACCACAATTTCCCACAGAATTATAAAACTGAGGCTCTTAATAACTCTCTTTAAACTACAAAAACAAATGTTCAGCTGGTATTTTTTGTGGTGGCTCTCTAAGTGCTCTGTTCCTGTGTCACACAGCAAAATGAGAACCAGCTGTAGAACAATATTCTACTGACATCATGTATATGTATGTGCACACGAAGAATTCTTCAGACATTTGGTAAATCTTCTCCTTTCCACGCTGCTTTGTAATAACGAATCAGTATTTCATTTTGGTGTGTGATTTAAGTGTATGAAAGAATCTAGAGAAAAAAATGATCGCTAGGCTTTTAGCATTTGGATGAACCCAGAGTTTCTGAGTAGAAACTTAAAAATAAATAAAAGGTAGGAGGAACAGGCTGTCATTTTAACTTATTTTTGCTGTCCCTTAGGCCAACTGCTTCTTCTGCAAAGAAGAAACATTTATGTTTCAGAATGATAAATTTACCGTGGCTGACTCTTCCAAAATTATTCCTGACGCCGAACAGCATTTGAATATCAAGTCAAAGGGAAAAAAAAAAATGTGGGGCTGTCTTCTACAAAATGTTGTGATCCAGTTTCTATCACAGGGGATGAGCCCTATGTTGCACCTGGTACCTGGCCATGTGCTGGAGCCATCAAGAGCTGGGCCTTATCCCTGAAACTCTGCCCTTGGGAGCTGTAAAAGTGGGAAAAATCAGCTCTGTTGGTTAGGGAAGGGGAAAGATGGGCAGCACAACACAAGGAATCTGCCTGTCAAAGCACTGACAAGAGAGAAAAGAGAGAAAAAAGAGAGAAAAAGAGAGACAAAGAGAGAAAAAGAGAGAAATAGGGAGAAAAGCCCCATCCCGGCCTGCAGAGTGGCAAGGAAAGGTCTGTGGGGGAGAAGGAGGCTGGGACTGGGAGCAAGGCTGGGGAATGGCACTGAGGAGAATCTGGGGCTGAGGGACATCCTGGGGACTGGGAACAGCTCTGGCATGAGGGGTAAGGACTGAGGGATGGGAATGTCGGGGCAGTTTGGGATCCAGCAGGACTGGAGCAAGGCATGGCCCAGACAGGTGGAGAGAGGGGACACTGGGCTGGAGGGACGTGGTGCTGCCAAAAAACAGCATGGGTGTCCTCAGGGAGGGGGGAAGGCAGGTCTGGAGCACCAGTGCGAGACAAACAAGTGGAATTGGATTTAATTCTCCTGGAGAAGCTGGGGGATAAAAGCTTTGTCATCTGCTCAAGGCTCTCGAGCCTGTGGGGAGAGTGGGGCAGGCCCAACAGTGAATTCCACAGGGAGCCCAAATCCCCATGCTGTACCTCTGAAAACACGGAATATTCCAGACACTCCTGAATCCCTGTGAGCTTCCTGAGTGTCCTGCCTCGGTCACTGCCCAGCTCTCATTTCCAGCACGCTGTTCTGGCAGCAGTTGGTGAATTCTGGAAGGACTGAGTGTGGGTCTGCCATGGGAACAGTGTTCCCACCAGACCTGTGCCTCCCTCAGGCCCCTCAGTGTAAGGGAGGATTTCTGAGCTCTTTTGGGAAGGCCAAACCTTGGATGTCCTTTCCAAGTGTCCCCTCAGTGCCAGGTGGGGACAGAGCAGCAGGACCTGGGACAGCAATGTCTGCTGAGAAGGCAAGAGCGTGTGTCCTCCTAATATCAGCCTAAGCAGGGAGATTCTTCCCCTTCTCCCACCCTGGACCAAAGTTCCTGTTTCCTCATGGCTGTTCTAAATTCTTAACTTCAACCCTGTCTTTTCATTGATAAAACATTTTATGGATGTGCTTTAAGCCAACTCCAGCTTCAGCTTCTCTCAATATTTATGGGTTGCTTGCAGTTCTTTACTGATACAGAACCCGACTGTACCTGACAAATGATTCACAAGGATTTGCTGGTCCCTCCAATGTTCAGGAGTTCCTTGAGAAATACCCCTGTGTCTGGATGTGGTGTGGAAATGGAAATGTATATTTTTATCCATGTTCTGTTACATTTTCCCTGCCTCAGGATTGTAAGTGTGAGG
Source organism: Sturnus vulgaris (assembly GCF_052056855.1). NCBI lineage: Eukaryota > Metazoa > Chordata > Aves > Passeriformes > Sturnidae > Sturnus > Sturnus vulgaris. The sequence continues at coordinate 18,590,147 of NC_142253.1, read as the reverse complement.
GAACAAAGGCATGAGATGATCTAACTTGTCACAAAATGAGACATGAAATGAGTGTTTGTCAGATGTCACTGCCTGACAATTGAAAGAGAGTAAAAATCTCAATAAACACAGGTACCAGAGCTCTACTGCTGCATCACAGCTTGGTGTGCTGCTGCAGCTCTCTGCTGTGTGTGAAGCTGGAGCATCCTTTGAGCCTCTCCTTTAGTCATGGCCTTTAAACAAACACCTGGGCTCTACAACGAGAACGGATTTTCATGCATCTCTGTGAAGGTCACTGCAGGACTGGATTGTTTCTTTGATGTGTTTTGTTGAAAGAACTTTGTTCCATTAAAGTGTGACAGTCCAGGTTTGTTTGTGTGAATGAATGCCATCCAACTTATCCTCAGAGGGGAGAAAAAAAATTTGAAGAAAATATGTCCTTAAATTGATGAAAAATATGAAGAAATCTGAATTAACAAGTCTTCCACTAAACCAAACCCTCTTCCAACTGCTCCTTTCTTTAAATGAAAATAATGAAGACAAGTTAGCAGAAAAACCCCTCTGTCAGGCTCACCTGGTGTCTCATTCTCCTCCTCCCAGCCACAATCAACTGATAAAAAGAATTTTGATAAATCCAGAAAATACTCTTTCCACAGAGTGTGACAAGGGAGGCATCATCTCAGAGACTCATCCAACACTCTTTAATCTCACTGGTGCTTATCAATTTTGAGACAAAAGCAGGAAAGAACATAAGGATTGGCTCACATGTATGCCTTGTAGTTACTGCCTATTTTTTGGATCCTGATGTCATATTTGGAGTCTATGAAGGGCTCAGTGGTGGCGTAGGTCTGAGTGAGTGCTACCACGCTGGCTATGTCCTGAAAATCGTAGTGGTTGTCTACCTTGATCTGGAGCCATCATGCCACAAGAACACAGCACAGACAAAAGAAGAAAAGAATAATTAGGAACAAAATGTAGAATTTGATTGCAAATGGCATTCATGAGAAGCATGGTTTTGACAACGTTAAAAAGAATTTGATGTTTTGTCTGATTTCTAGGTTCTATAACATTCCTGCTTTAAAATATCTATTTTTCTCAGCAAAATATTACCTGCTCATCTGGAGAAAGCAATTCACAGACACTAGAGTTTTATTTTGCTTTCCTTTTAATTTTTTTTTTTTTTAGGTGATGTTAGTCAGTTATAGATAATGCAGGCCTCAGAAATTTTTTTAGGTGTGACATGCAATTCCAATTGATGTAGATTCTTGCTGGATCTGTAAATTGCTCAGGTAACTGAATATATGTGGAGCCCACAGGGAATTTTCACATCATCCCATCAGCTTTTCCCATGAGGGAGGAGCTGAAGGATCCCGATGTCTTGGTGAGGGAGCACAGAGGGCTGGCTCCAGGCAGCAGAACCATAATTCTCATTTTTCCCTCTTCTCTGAAGAAATTGGGCTTCCCAGGGCTGGGATAGCCCAGGTGTGGAACGCTCTGCTGAGGTGCTGAGTGGCACTGAACCATCAGCTTTTACATCTTGAAAGAACAGGGGATGGAAAAATGGGGAAAGCTGATATGGGGGAGAGGGAGGAGGAGATTTTAGAGGGCAGAGGGAGGACACAGACATCACCCCTGGGCAGGGAGGGCAATCTCTGAGCTGGGGGAGCAGGGGGTGAAAGGGGCTGGGGAGGGAAGCCTTGGGGCAGGTGGAGAACAGGAAAGTGGCACTCCAGCACAGATCCAAAGGGCATTGCAGAATGGGGAGGGAGCAGGCAGGGGCAGGGTTCCCCATGGGATCCAGGATCAGGAGTTTGCAGCTCCCTGCAAGCCCAGCATCCTGCTTGCTTCTCCTTCTCCTGGCACTGAAAAGGGGAACCTGATGGCCAGGGCTGGGAGGTGGGACACGGCACAATAAATGGAATTTGGAGGAGATAAAAGCCTTAAGTCTAAGTGTTTGCCCCCAGCTCTGAGATGGAGAAAGGTACAGAGTAATTTACCATTTGAGAGCCACAAACCAGACACAAGGACTGATTTCAACTTGATTTTCTGAAAGCTGACTGGCCTGTGTGGCTCTAACTGGGACCTCTGGCAATGCTGCTGCCAGCAGTGCCCTCAGGGAGGGCTGGGCTTCCAGGGGAACCTTCCTTTGCTCTCTGATTGCATTTAATCTTGGAGGACTTTAAATATTTCATAGCTAAAAGAAAAACTCATTTCTAGCCATTTGAGATGAGGAACATTTCTGTGCATTATTTCCCCTTTTCTCTAAATGAGAGGTGAATATCCAAAGTACAGCATAAGCATTCTAACACTTCACATATGCAATCCACAGAAAGTGCAGTTTAATTAGTGGTTCAGCCTGCCCTCAATTAAAACGGCTGCTAGACTTCCAATGATTTACTAAATATGATGCAAAGCAAAACAGTCATAGGCAAAAAATAACACACAGTACAACTTGTAATTAAATCAGTTTTCTATCCGAAAATAGTTGCAAATATTATGTTCATGGAACTTTGGAGATTCAGGATGATAAATGCTCTGATTAACACTTCTAGCACTGAAATGTTTTCAGTGAGTGAAGTTCCTCTGCAAGGACTAGAAATTGTCACTGGCAGCAGTGAAAATGGGATTTAAATTCTCTCCCACTGTGAGATAAGTGACACCAAAACATCTGTACTCACCACTGAAATGCAATTACTTTGGAGAAAGAAAGCAGCAGTTATACAGAGATATGAAACAATCACAGACAGCACATCAAGATAGGAAATCAAAGTTCAGTATCAATCTGAAACCAGCAAAGAACCAAGGCAAAACCTTCCCACACTCCCAGCTCCAAAAGGTTGGATTGTGCATCAGACCTTGACTCTTGACGAGTTTCAGTGCAGACAATAAATGAATGAAGAAGGTTTTGCTTCGAGAAAGCATCTCAGCACAGTTCAGAGCACATCCCACATAGGGTGACTCTCCAGCTGCAAAGGCCTGGCTGTACAAGTACTTTGGGCATTTTTTTTATTTTCCTAAAGGGAGATGCTTTCTTAGCATGGACAGGCAGAGATTTGCAAGGGGGGGGGATCAGACAGAGTGTGGGTAGATAAAAGGTGAAATATCAGGGAAGGAATGAGCATGCACAGGTAAGGGACAAACCCCAGGCTCCCAACATGCAACAAGCAGCATCTGCACCTTTCCCATGCCTGAGTGAGCATGTCCAATCTTCACAACAACAGGAAAGGTTGGCATTGTGAGCTGGGGGAAACAAAACAGGCACATTAGAGAAGAGAATGAGCCCGAGCTCAGTGATTAAACAGCATCGTTTAGGGAAAATATTTAAACATGATATAAAGTGGCCAAAGCTGTTCTGGCCATGTGGTGGCCAACCTGTCCATCCTCTGTGTTCTGCTGACTTGCTGGGTGTATTTTCTGAGCACAATGTTATTCCCAATACAGCCAGCTGTTCTTAACTTTTCTTAATCTTGACATTTTTTGTATGACTTTTAACTTCACTTTTTAAACTGAATTTCTGCTGTTTCCTGTTTTAAGTTTTGCTTCTGTGTTTTCTGACCCACAAACTCACACTCTCCAAGGCTACAATCATGAATGATGCCAAATTAACCACCTTTTCCCCTTCATTTCACTATTTAGCAGGGCTGTAAATACATTTTCTGACCACTTTTGAAAGCAGTGATGTATAATTCACAAAAATTTGTTGTAAGGGCAGGTCCTAGCTTGTGATACAGAACATCTGAATTTTCTAGGGAAGGCTCCAGCTCCTGCACAGAATGCAGGGAATAATTGGGAATAATCCAACCACTGAGTAGGAAATCAAATATACAGAAGCATATGAAAACACTTTGTCCAATGAAATAGGAATATTCTGTGTCTCAAAAAGTGCTGGGAATGACCACTTTTATTTCCATAATTCACTTGAAAAAGTTTGAGATCTCCCAGTCATAGGCATGGTTGGCACTTCTTTTTTTTCCAATTAAAACTTGCACATCGTGAACCTCTATCAATCAAGCACAACCTCATTTCACAGGTTGATAACTAGAAATAAAAGGCTGAACACCTTCAACATGTAATTAAACTGGGCAGCAGCAGGACAGTGTTACAGGCTCCAAACCCTTCCTTTAGTGCCACAATCCAGCACAATAAGTACAGTCGGAAGCTGATGCTCTAGAGCATAAACTAAGAATTGTTAGAGGTTTTATGAGGCTTTGATTAGTTTCAGGATAACCAAAAACATTTGCATGGCACGGTAAAAGTCACCTCTAGAGGAATTTAAGAATGAAGTTCTTGCTAAACTGCAGCAACCACAGTTCCTGCTTAGTCAACATCCAGTCACTGGTGTATCACTTTCAGATTTTAAACCAAGCTCTTTTTCAGCTTTTGGGGGTAGGAGGGGAACAAATCATTGCCAGACTCAAAATTCATCAGGGCAGGAGCACATTTCTGTGACTGAGCTGCAAACCACTGCAGTGGGGTTTGTAATGGAAATGCTGGCAGCCCTCTGAGCACAGCAGTACACATGGCACTCCTGTAATTAACAGCACCACGGGTCTTCCTGTGATCCCAAAGCTGTGGAATCCTCTGTGGGCCACAGGAACCAACACAACTCACATTAAAAAAAAAAAAAAAAAAAAAAAAAAAGGAAAAGAAAGAAAAAGAAAAAATAAAAGTGCTTTCTCCCTCAGAAAAATGCAGTAACATCATTTTCTCTGGTCCTTGATCCTGAGATTCCACGTGCTCCACCACAGGCCCATGAGGTTCAGAAGTTGTTATTTTGGAGTTTGGGAAACTTTTCCTTTATTCCTTCTCTGATTTTAATTATCCCAGTTTTCCCTCTGCCATCCTGCAGCACCTCTCTGTCACCAACCCATGGCCGGGGGATTTTGTTCTACCAACATGACCTGAAATGTCCCATGGAAATGAAGGAAAACTTGGCCTGAATCCTCCCATCCCATTTCCCAACGTGCTCTTTTCTGGGCATTTTGGCAGAACAGGCACTCCCCAGACTATCCCTACATTTGGTGAACATTACATATGATACAAGTGTGATAGTGACAATGAAAATTTACCAGTTCCGTGGATTTCCCTTAAATTTGCATTATAATTACTGATAATTATCATTTCTATTATAATTACTGCTATAAAAGCTGTTTGCTTTGAAAAGTATCACAGGAGGAAAAGACCATTTTACAAAAATATTGCGGATTTTTGGAAAGCTTTCTTAAATTCAGGAAAGTAAAAATTCTACTCTGGCAATTAAAAACTGAGAGGAAAAACCAGAGAAAGAACCAAAGAGCAACCAGAGACACTGAGAAATCTGTCAAGTTCATAAACGTGAGAGATGGAAATGTCTGCACTGCATGAGCCCTTCCACATACATAAAATATACACAGAATAAAAAAAAATAGGATTACCAGGACTTCTAAGTTAAATAGCAATGCAATAAACTACCATTATTAATTAGACAGAAACCAGAATATTTGGCAAATGTGGAATAAAATTTTCAAAATTTATAGTCATATATGAATATGATTGGATTGGTAATAAATATTGGTAGCAACTGGAAAAACTCCTGGCTCCTTGTGGGAGCACATATGCAAACAGCTGAGGAACACACTGACATTTGCTAACCCAATGCCATTAATCAGAACAACAACAGTGAATATTCAAATTTTATCCAGGGAGGATGAATTTCTCTTCTACATGAGCATGAAAATCTAAAAAAACCAGTTCGTTTCATTATTCCCTTATTGATGTCACAATAGCAAGGATAATTATTATTAATTATAGTTTCTTAGCATTTCATCTAAGGTTTTTTATACTATGAGTTTTATTGTATCAATCTTCAGTATCTGGCCACTTAAAGACTTCATAACTGTGCTTAGCTTGTTTTTTACTGTAGAAAGGAATATTTTAGTTGGATAAAATTCCACAATACCTCCAATATCACCCTGGCTAATCTGTGGTGCAGGAAATTCAGTGACCCAGTAGGTGGCTACAGAATTAATCAGCACAGTCCCCATCTGCATTGCTGTTTGCATTTTTCCATATGGAATGGAAATCTCTATCCTTCCCTACTGCAGAAATTTTCTGGAGTTTCGAAGTCTGGTTAATAGAGTGTCATCCTGCAATTAAAAGTTTATTAATTTAAAAAGAAAACCTTCAAATTTAAGCTTAATACACTATAATGCTCAATGGTTTATAAGTTCTACTGCAATTTAAATATTTTTGAACTATTTCAATACAAGCTAGTTTTTTTTCCCAAGAGATATAATTTGAATTCTTCTACATTTACTTCCAATTCTTTTAACTGAGACATAGTGTGAAATATTATCAAAGACTTCTATAAAAATAGAACCAGGCAAAGATCATCTGCTTTAAAAAAAAGTCAAAAAACCCCTCTGCTGGCAACAATACAGACAGCAGAGTTTTCTGAAGGTGGTGTTCACCCTGCTTTCATGTCCTCGGGGTTGAGCTGACTAGAAAAGCCACAATAGGGAAAAAAGAGGGGGCGGAGAAGCAGTGACAAAAAAACCCCAGATGTTGCATAAACATGACTTACCTCAAGTTCAGTGTTTAAATATTTATCTTTCCAATAATCCCCAAGCAAAGTTCATTTAACCACTCTAGTTCCATGTAATTTATTTGTGGAATATGCATCAGCCTAAATCTAATTTTGCTCTGCTTACTTTGGAGAAAGGAAATTAAAAGTGAAATAATGAAGGTGGCCTTTTATTCTTTTTTTTTTTTTTTTTTTTTTTCTTTCCCAGAAACAGGCAGGAAGAGCCCTAAATCAATAAACAAGCAGCAGATGTACTTTCTCTGGTCTGTTTGGTTTGCAGAAAACACAATTTCCAGCTAGAGTGGGGGCTCAGCCAGGCAGGAGCTTTGTCACCAGCAGGGCCAGCCCAGCCCTGGCCTCTCAGCAGAAAACCTCACACCCCACCAGCTGCTGGCCTCAACAAACACTGGCACAATTTTGGGGATGTGGAGCCACATTTTCCACTTGGCAGCTAAAAGTGGGTGTAAAACCCTCGCTGCTGGGAGTAAAGTTTAATACCCCCAAGGCAAGGGGGAGGCTGAGGTGATTTGTGTTATCTTTTAGCTAAGGCAGTGAAGAAACTAAAAGTTCAAGAGGATAGAAAGAGTAGAGCTTGAATGTATTAGTGGGAGAGGAAAATGTGCCTTAGCTGTGAGTCCTTGACCCAAAACTGAAGGTCAGAGTGGTTTGTGAACTAAGTGCAATGCAGGTCCCAGGGCCACCTCAGTTCCCAGGAATACCAGTGGGAATTGGGGCAGAATTGGAAGTTCTGAGCTCTCTTTGAGACACCTTTGACTGCCACCAGCACCTGGAGAGGCTGGAGCTGCACGGAGAGCTCCATGTGCCCCCCTGAAACCAGGTAAGGCTGGAGATGATCTCAGGTTATGGAGTGACCCCACCAGACCACCAGGAGTTCCACCTGAAACGCCCTTGTCCCCATAACTGGTTTGTCTATTGAAAAATCACAGTGATCTAAATCAACACAAAGTGATCTGATGGCAGAAAGTCTGCTGTTTTCAAACCTGCACAGCATGAAAACACAAATTGTCATTAAGAAGGAAAACACAAAGTGTAATTGCAGTGAATCAATGAGAGCAGCTCCCACAGATCTCTGGAAGAAGAAACTCTGAAGACAAAAACTCTGCAGAAACAAATTCTGTTTTGATTCTGGTGTGTCAATGTTTAATTCATCCTTCCACCAACTGTTTGGAAAACTGCTCGAAAGCCAAGTAACACTTTGCCACCTTATAAAACAATTACCCAAATTGCTGTGACTGTAAACTGTAAGGATTTTTACTGTAGTATTTCAGAGGTGACAGCTATAAATACCCTCCTGTCTGAGGCAGGCTGCAGTTCATACAGAGGCACTGGAATTTAAAATCCATGAAAGCTCGCCTATTTTGTGAATTGCTATTCCAGCTCTGAATTTTCAACATGATTGTACAGGTTTGGTACAGGATGTGTAGTGGGACTTCATCAGGTAAAATGGAAGTAGATTTTAGAGGTAATTGCAGTGCCAAATAAGAAGCAAGGAGGAAATAACCGAGTTAAATGTCGAGTAGGCAACAGATAAATTTTTTGGTGTGGGAAATCCTGCCTCCTACCATTCTCAAATAAGATTCATTTGCCACAATGAAGAGAAAATCAGACTGATATGGGTTAAAAAATGTGCTCTGTGCACTGCCAGAAGCTAAAGCACAGAGCAGGCAGCCCAAGCAGAAGACTCTGAGCAGACTCAAACTGCCTGACAGCTGGAAGGGACAAAGAGGTGGCTGTGGCATGTCCCATGACAATGAAAAACCCTTGGAAAAAGCTGTATGGACAATCCCTGCGCAGCAGGGGTCAGTGCTCCTTGACACAGCTCCCAGCCTGAGTGAACTCAAAGCCACCAGGGAACTGCTGGTGAGCAGTGCCCAGGGATGCACAGGCACTGGGCAGTGCTGTCTCCTTGGAAAATGGGCTGGGGAGGGCAGGCAGCAGGGGCAGGAGAAAATCCCAGCACAGCCAGGCACAGGGGCTAGCCTGGAATCCTGGGTTATCCTGGAATCCTGGGTTATCCTCAGCCCTGAGTTATCCTGGAATCCTGGGTTATCCCAAAATCTGGGTTATCCTCAACCCAGGGTTATCCTGAAATCCTGGGTTACCCTGAAGTTATGGGTTATGCTGGCATTCTGGGTTATCCCAGAATCCTGGGTTATCCCCAGTTCTGGGTTATCCCCAGCCCTGGTTTATCCCCAGCCCTGGTTTATCCCCAGCTCTGGTTTATCCCCAGTTCTGGTTTATCCTTAGTTCTGGTTTATCCTTAGTTCTGGTTTAACCCCAGCCCTAGGTTATCCCCAGTTCTGGTTTATCCCCAGCTCTGGTTTATCCCCAGCTCTGGTTTATCCCCAGCTCTGGTTTATCCTTAGTTCTGGTTTATCACCAGCCCTGGTTTATCCCCAGCCCTAGGTTATCCCCAGCCCTGGTTTATCCCCAGTTCTGGTTTATCCCCAGCCCTGGTTTATCCCCAGCTCTGGTTTATCCCCAGTTCTGGTTTATCCCCAGCCCTGGTTTATCCCCAGTTCTGGTTTATCCCCAGGCCTGGGTTATCCCCAGCCCTGGTTTATCCCCAGTTCTGGTTTATCCCCAGCCCTGGGTTATCCCCAGCCCTGGGTTTTCCTGCAGCCGGAGGCTGAGGGTGAGAGGGGAGGATGGGCAGGGTGGGGAAGGGCAGGACACCCCACGGAGCAGAGCTGCCCTGGCAGAGCTGCCCCTCCCCAGCCCAGCTCCCAGGGCCATGTCCCTCATTCCTCCATCACCTGCCACCTCCAGAGGTCAAAATATCCCAAAGTCTGGGCTTCAGGGGAATCATCCAACAGCAGGAGCCCAGTGCATTCAGTGCAGGGCTCTGGGGGCTGTCAGAAGGCAATCAGTGATGGCAATTAATGCCCACACTGCTGTCGGTGGGTACTAATCACTGGAAAAAATAGCAAGGCCCCTGACAAATATGAGATTTAGTTTTAGCATTTTTGAGTTCTACACATTCAATTGAAAGTATTTCATTCTCTTCTATATCTAGAAGATAGCGGACAACTAATTTGTAACTTGTCATAAAATAATTTTAAATTTTTTTTCTGAGCATAATATTCTTCTATTATTATATAATTAATTTAATTGTAGTAGATCAGAGGAAATTCTTTTGGACACCCAGAACATAGCTGGACGTGTTGTTCTGGAGAAATCCGGACAAAATGTGTGCAGAGTGTTTGCCCAACATATTTGATTATTATTTGAATTTTATGAATTGAATTTGATACTGAATTTGATCAAACTGGTCTCTTTAGATCATCTATAACAGCAGCCCTGTGATGTCCTATGGAAACCAATCAATGGCTCCCAATTAATTCCTTCATCATTTCCCAGTGCCACTGCCCTAAGTGAGGCTTGAGAACTGACAGTCCCAGGGGTGCTGGTCCCAGCCACAGCTGCCTGGGGGTTTTACTCCTTCCCTGTGCAAGCTCCAGCCTTTTCCATCCTTTCCCTCTCATGGAAGAAGCTCGTTTCTTCTAGGTAAGAACAGAGATGTTAACAGGTCTAAATTATTTTCAGGTGTTAGCCCTGGGCTTGGATCCAACCTTATGATTTGAAGCCAAAACTTTAGACTGGAAAAGTAAGAAATCCAAGTGTGGCTGTGTGAAATCAGGACATTTTGTACAGGATTCCTGGATCTGTGTTCAGCGTGGATCTAAAGGGGAAAAGCTAGACTCAATTTCAATAATTCTGAATATTTGTGGGTTTTTTTTTTAACAGACAGAGTGTGTCTTGAGGGGGGTGGGAATTAAAAAGAAAAAGAATCAGAGCACTAATATTTGTATAACTGAGCAGAAATGAAGTAAATCTGCTGCTGTAAAACATGTACAATTCTCCCTAAAGGCAACGAGCTACTTTGGGCACACCTATGCCTCAGCCTCAACAAAATACATTTTCATGAGCCTGGATTGGAATGGTTCAGGTCATATTAATGAATTTTCAATTCCTAGGCTTGATTTGGGTTGTGACAAAACACAGAATTGTTTAAGCAGCCCTGTCCTGCATGTGAATCCAGAAATGTTCTTTATTACTCTCTAATCAAACCTTGGGTTGCTTCCTCATGAAACGTTTTTCCTTATAAAAAGAGGGTGCCCACAGGTTACACACATCCAGATTGCCACAGCAACCAAAGCTCTGAAGGTGAAAAGGATTTCTGAACTCTGCATTTATGTCTCTATTCCACTTCCAACATCAGCCAGGAAACACAGGCACAGATCTGTGCTGAGCAGGATTTGCATTAATAAGGAATGCAGGGGAAGAGCTGTGCCTCCAAAACACACCACTGGGATATTTTTCCTTGCTATTCTAAATAAAATCTGCGACGAAATAATTTTGTTTAAAATGCCTTTTCTTGCGGTTTTTATTTGTAATTCGTTATTCCCTGTAACCAGCGATTGTTGGAGGCTCACAAGCAGAGCATTGAGAGGTTTCCTTTTCATGAATGAAGTTCTGTCCAGCCTGCGAACAGGGACGGCAGTTCAGGAAAATGCCCAGAAGTGCCGGGGAAGATCGGGGGCTGCGAATGCAAACGGAGCTTTAAACAGGACAGCTTTGTTTACTTGCCCAAAATAGGAATCGCAGGGCTGGCTTTTAAATCCCAGCTGGAAGCAAACTTACTCGAACGAGATAAAACGCTCAGAAAATCCGCTTCAAACCCGCGTAAAAGCTGTTTTTGTGGAAGCTTTTGGCCCATTAACATTTCCACTCCCGCGCCGCCGGCCGAGCTTCTTTGGGACGATGTCACCAATAACTGAGCTTTGAACTGCGGGAAGGCGGAGCCGGGGCTTGGCTCCGGGGCCATAAATACGAGGGTCCCGTGGCAGTCAGGGCGGTTTGGAGCCAGGGAGCACCGGCAGCATCCATCCCCGGGGCGAGCCGAGCATCCATCCCCGGGGCGAGCCGAGCATCCATCCCCGGGGCGAGCCGAGCATCCATCCCCCAGCCGAGCGTCCCCGAGCATCCCAGCGCGGCCGGGACATCGCAGCGGGCTGCAGCTCGCCAAGAGCCTTTCCCCCGTGCGGAGCATGAGCCGAGCGGGCAGCGGGAGCCCCGGGAGCCCCGGGAGCCCCGGGAGCCGCGGGGGCCGAGGGGCAGCGCTGGTGCTGGCGCTGGCGCTGGCGGCGCTGCCCGCCGCCGTGTCCGGCTGTAGCTGCGCGCCCGCGCACCCGCAGCAGCTGCTGTGCGATGCTGCGCTCGGTGAGTGCCGCTCCGCGGGAACGCGAGCCGGGAATGGGGCAAAGAGGGGGCAGGGAAACTCTTCCGCGCTGCTCCTGGAGCGGGGAAATGCGAGCCAGGGGTTGCTCTGCTTCCCGCGCCCTGCCAGGACGCTTCGTGGGTATAAACTGCTGGGGGTGCTGGGTTGGAGAGTGGCTTTTTATTTCTTTTTTACCTCTTCTTCTATATTTTCTGTATTTTCTATATTTTCTGAATTTTTTATATTTTGTATATTTTTTCTATTTTCTATATTATACATAGAAAATATGCTATATATTATATATTTTATATGGAAATATATATGTTTATTCTACATTCTACATTATATTTCTATACATTTCTATATATTATTACTTTATATTTTCTATATTCATATCTTTTATATTCTATATATTCTGTTTTTCATATTATCTATTTAATCTATTTTATTAACCATTAACTATCTATTATTAAAGTATACAAATATAGAAATCTATTTTATGTATTTGTATATTAGATCCTAAATTAGAAGAACATTTGAGCTTTCAGATATCTACTGCTCTATACAGGAGTATCTGCTATATATAAAATATTCCATCTGCTATATATAAAATATTCTATCTAAACATGCCTGCCATGTGTAAACTGCTCATATAGGGGTTTTTATAGCACTTCAGGGAAAACAAACAAATAAAACACAACCAAATGGTCACAAAATCTAAGTCCCCAGTGCCAAGTTGCAGAAACTTTTGAGCTTTGTTCTGCTATTCCATACTTTCTTTAATTTTTTCTTGGGGGTTTCTGTCATTTTCTGGAGCAGGGATCTGCTAGGCCCTTTCTTTTCTGCAGATAAAGTGGCTACAGCAGCTCAGTATGAACGTAACTCTGCAGTGTTGGGACAATTGTGCCTCATGACAGCCAGGCAGCACCGTGCTTGTCAAACAACTCGCAGAAAGAGCCTAAAGACCCCAAACTTAGGCTGCAGGGGGATGAGAAAATGTGACATTTTGAGAAAATGTGACATTTTGCAGCCTTTTGATTCCATTAGCTCAGGCTGAGGCTGGTTAGCTTCCATGGGGTGTGAAGAGTAAATGTAGAACATGAGTTTCCAAAGTGCCACAGAATTAGCATCTCTATGGGGCAGGCAATACCTTCTGCATACTGATTCATTGCTTTTATGCCCTGACAGAAAATCTTTGTGGCCATGACAAACTCTGAGCTCTGTTTGTGGCCATCACTTAAATTGGTTTTTAATCTGCCCGTGTTCAGCAATCCCTTTCATGGAGGTGCTTCCACCAGGCATTACACGCTTGGGGGTGTTTGAGGGGTGAAAGGAAATAAAAGTTGTGCTACAACTAAATAGATGTGCATTTAACTGTGCATGAGAAAGTGACGGCTTTTCAACAGACTTAATGTAAAAATTTTCCAAAATTAACAATTTTGCTGTATAGAGGAAACTCAAAATGTACATTATGGGCCACCTCAATGAATATTTTCATTCATAGGGAAGCCATTCTGATGATATAGATTAATATTTACTCATTTCTTAGATGTGTTTTACAAATAGGAACTATATCATGCTACTTTTTATTTAAATACTGGATATAGCTTTATGTTACAATGTTTGGACTTGATGCTCAAGCTCTCACTCCTATAAATATTCCTATCTAAGTAAACTTCCTCTTTTGGCTGAGGAATGTTTATGTCAAGGATCTCTTTGTTCACTATTTCTGCTTTGAAAATACCATTTCTGTGTCGTATAAAATGGGAGATGAAGGGAATCCTTCCTATCAATAAGTGCACACGTATTTTTGCGTGTACCCTTGCATGGGCACACACACACACACAAAAGCTGCTCTGAGCATTCGTGGCTGAATTACTGGATGTGCTTTGGCCACAGCATTTTGCACAAACGGAGCGAAACCCCTCGGGAGGAGCTGGAGTGGAGCTGTCCTGTGTGAGAGGAAGCTCCAGGGAGCAGCAGCTTGGCAGAGCAGCTCCCCCAGGCTGCTGCCAGCAGCCTTTGTGCCCGGGAGAGGAGCTGTGCCCGGCAGGAAGGGGCACCCCGGGCTGGAGCCCTGGCCAGGCACTGCTCATCCCCTGGGAATTGGGGCTGTGCCTCCACAGCTGCCTCGGGGACACACCTGTGCCTTGGGGACACACCTGTGGCCTCCAGCATCTCAGGGCCACCTGGCTCCCAGCCATGTGCTGGGCCTGTTCCATAATTTAATTATTAAATTCATTAAGTTCGTCCCATGTAGCCACAAACACAGCCAAGGATTTCCTCGCAGGATTTCCCAGCACATCTTATTAAAATCAAGATGTCCTGACCCCAAACTCCACAGTAAAACCAGAGATAAAGTCTCAAACTTGCTCATGGAGCTGCCAACCATCCCACGTCCTTCAGCCACTGTGTAAAGGCAATATTTTTAATGATTTTGATGGAGGTGGAGGGATTGAATTGATGTTACCTAAAGCTCTAATTGAATGTGTGAAGCCACTCAGCAGCAGCATTTTTGAGAGATCCAAGGAAAAACAAGCGCAGAAATTAATGAAGTCTGGACAAGCTCTTTAGCTTTGCCTTCCATTAAGGTGATTGGTGCTGTGACTCTTTGTCCTTCACTGCCAGGAGGTTTTTGTGGCTCTAAATCCCCCAGAACCTGCAGCACAGAACCTGAGAGTGATCAGGGGATTTCTGACAGAGCTGGAGTCAGGGAGAACTCCTGGTCCTGCCTGAGATCAGGGATGATTTGGGAGGAGAGGTCTGTAGGCATTTAGGGTTGGGAAGAACCGTGGGGTGTGCCAGGGTAAATCGGGAGGGCTGTGCCAGTCCTGCCCTTTAGCTGACCCTGGCTTTGTCCATCTTCCCACACAGCCTGCAGAGGATGGGATTTTGTACAGATTGGAGAAGTTTTCAGGAGCTTCTCAGCAGTTTTAATTTTCACTCCAGAGAGAGGGAACTCCTCATTTCTAGAAGTGCCTGGCACCATGAGATACACACCTTTCCTACAAAACCAGAGACCTATCCTTCTTGTGCTCTTCTAGATGGTGCTGAGGCCCTCCTAAAATGTGCTGAACTCCTTCAGCCCCCAGCAAACCCCTCTGCTTTCCCAGAGGGCTTTCCCTGCCAGTGGAGAGGTTTCATTAAACACAATGTCCGTGTAATTATCAGTGCTGACCACAATGCCCGGGATTTCCTCCCAAATGTGAGGAGGAGGTGCTGGAGAACAAATTCAGTAGTGAGGCCCTGGAGTGCCAAGCCAATGCATGAAAACTCTTTGGATAATTGCCTTTTTTTTTGGAGAGAAACATGGATGCAATTGAGTTTACCAGATAGTGCCAAGGTAACAGATTTCCCTTTTGCCACTGAATTTGTCATCCTGGCCTCAGTTCTGGAGACAGAAATGGGGTATGGACAGCACTGATTCCTTCTGAAGTCTGACACTTTAAATTCATGCTGGTTTCCCCCCTTGGGCTATTTTTCTGGACAGTAGGAGAAATATGTAAATACTTCACATTTCTTAGCTGTGTAAGACCAGTTCCCTTCAAAGTTGGTTACATTCTTTCTGATTTAAACTGTCTTATTATTGTTTTTTCTTTAAAATATATCGAAAATTATATTTTTACTGAACAGCAATGACTAACAGGTCTTGAATACACATATATATATATATATAATACAGCTTCAGAAAACAGTTCTGCAGCTTTGGAGAAGAGTGGCACATTTCAAAATAGGATGGAAACTTTACAGCTGGAGCTTGGCAGCATTTTCAGCCCATTAAAATCTCTCAAGATCACCGAGATCAAGCATTGTAAAGATGTGCCAGATAATATATTAAATTTTAATCACATTTAAACGTAACAGTAAAAATTTTCTTTAAATACGCCAGAGTTAAGTTTTCAGAGTCAGCTCTTCTGGGAGATAATCACAACATGCTATTTCTTTATTACTGAGTTTCAAATGAAAACTTCCATGGCTCAGTGTCCCACGATTTTGCCTCTCTGCCATGTAATATCCACTTTTATGCTGGAATGGATTCATTTGTACATTATCAGGTGGAAAGTAATTTTTGCCTGGTGGGAAAAATCAGCTTTGGGGAATGCATTGGAGATGGGGACAGTGTTTCTTCCAAGGGAGGAGAGGAAAAGTGACCAGTGAAATGAAATGCTTTAATTCTATTTATTTTTACTGTGTTGTACTCAGTGGCAGTGAGCAGTGGGACTGGGCAGGTCCAGGCTGCTGAGCCCCCCCAGGGGAGCCTTGACACCAAATTTAGCAGTGGTGCCCTTTGTGCCCTTGGGGGCACAGTGTCCATGCCAGCAGTGACAACCACCCAAAGGACAGTGGGGTGACAAGCCTTGGCTTTCTGTGAAGGTTTTTGGGAATCCTATTAAGAATCTTGGCTAAGACAGCTCCTGGAAGGATCCTGAGTCATGGGTGATGCTTCCAGACCCCCCCCTGACCCGGGCTCATGGAACCCTGAGATTCCTACAGCTTTTTGGGCTTCTCCATAGCATGGGAAACTCATTTCTCTTCCTGGCCTGCCAAGCAGAGGCTGATCCCAGTGCTCTGCACCACCTCCTTCCCCCGAGTGCAAAGCAGTGCCAATAATGCACATTTCCAGAGCCACTGTCACCCACCAGCAAGGAAGGTGCAGCTGCCATTCCTCAGGGCTCACACACAGGGGTGGGAGCTGAAATTCTGCTCCAGGAATTGGGAATTGGGAATTGGATGGCAGAAAGGCTGTCCTGGGCTCGTGCTGCTCCAGTTCTGTCCCAAAGAACAGGCAAAAAAAACCACCTGAGTGTGGCTCTTGCAAGGATCTTTGTGGGGAGGCAGCAGTGGTGTCACTGGAGGGGAGTGCTGCCACTTACATCTCCAGAAGCAAAGAATCCTCTTAAAACAAGATAAAATCATATTAAGTTCAAAATTAATGCTGGTAGCTTTATGGAGAGGGGCTGAAAATGAGGCAAATCTCAGCCTTTTCCTCAGCAAGGGGCTGAGGAAAAAAGAATTCCAGTCCTGTGTGTCCCACCAGTACTCAGGAAACCTGTGCTGACAGGTAGGAATAATTCACAATCATTCTTTCCTATATCCACATTTTTTTGTGACAAATGTTAGGTTCATCAACACAAATTATTGAGAAATTCACCTTTTTTCATCTGTTTTGGCTGTACAGGGCCCTGTCAAACTCAGTTAGGGAAAAGAGGACCAGGTTTCTTTATTTCTCTAAGTACAAAACAAATATAAATTAATTTTTCTTACTACCTCTTATGCATAGTTTTATACATATTAATGGCACTTTCAAATAAATTTTTTTAACAACTGGACAACATGAATTCTAAGAAGTTTAGCTTAGTTTGAAGGAGCTGCTGATGCATTTAGAGAGAAAAAAAATATCTGGCACCCTGCAAAGACTCATCACTGGTAAAAATGCCCATGGATGGCAAGTCAGGAATAATTGCAGTACACATAAATTGCTTGGTATCACAGCCTGAAACTTCTAAATGCTTTTTAAAAAGTCCTGAAAAACCTGGCTGCTCTGGCTGCAGGAATGCTGTGGTGTCAGTCCCTGATTACAATTCTGTGTATTTGTACATGAATATCCAGTGAAAAACCTCAATATTCCCCTTCAATGAATTCCTGGAATGCTGCTGTGGGAGTGGCACTGAGCCCTTCCTTTTGCAGCTAAATAGTGAAAACAAATTTCACTAAAATATCAGTGAAACAGTTTCCTAGGATCGAGCCTGGACTTGGGAATAGGAAGAAAAAGACCTGGATAAGACCTACAAATAACCCTACATCTGCTTGAGGGTTTAGGATAGGAGCAAACACTTTGAGAACTTTAAAACTCCATGGAAATGAGTTCCTAACTCACTCTCAGTGCTGGATCCAAGACTTGACTCACACTGCCAATCTCATGCAACCCTAGGAAATGATTCCCACTATTCTGTGGATGAGTGCTCTTCAGAGCTCTGCCATTTCAGCAGGAAAATGGGGCTCAGGCTGGGAGAGCCCAGGCATCCTCCTTCCCTCTGCTCTGGATTTTCATGGCAGTGTTCCCAACTCTTCAAAGCTGTGGCTGTAAAAGGAGGTGGCATCACAAAACTGAACAACAGGATGGGATTTTAAGGAGCTAAACCCACTGAGCACAGCATTCCTGTCAATTAGAACATAGCTGAAAGCTGTGTCATAATTTAGCTTTAGTGAAAAAAAACAAAAAACCCAAACCCCAGAGCTGGCTATTGGGTAGTAAAATGAAATTTCAGATGAATTGTGCTGGTTGCCTGACTTAGAATAACTCAGTCACACTAAGTTGTTGCTGAGTGTGCTCTAAATTCAGGAGAAGAAAACTAACAAACGGAGTTACTTTTATTTAAAATAATTTGCTGTAATTCTGGGAAACTAAACCCCATCATTTCAAAAACAACATTCGACACACACCGAGGGGAGAAACAAAACTCAAGCTTGGAGACAAAGATTAAAGAATATAAACCAGAGACCATGAAAGGCTGCCAAACTCTTAATCCTATTAATGTGCCAACTTTAATCCCAACCTTTCTCATTAAAATCTATCTCAGCAATGTGGGGTTCCTTCCTGTGAGTGGAAATCCACAATAACATCATGGATGTTCTTGCACAGCCTTGGCAGCATAAAGACAGTGTTATTCTCCAGCTGAAATTAGGCAGATGTTGATCACCAGTCAAATGATGTGGTATCTGAGGCTTGTGAAGCAGAGAGAAATGTTTCTGGTAACACGAGGAGCAGCTGTGAAAATAAAGCTGACCTTGAACAACATTAGGAAATCAGGGTAGTTTTTAGGTGATATTTAAGTTAAAAGAATCCCATACTTCTGTTAAAAATACGCTCGTCTCTTCTATTTGAGAGTTTATAAAAATGAGATTCTAAAACCTCACTCTCATAAATTGAATGTATTCTTCTAATTAAAAAAAAAAGCAAACCACATAATCTTCTAGTTTAACAAGGAAGCCAAACCAAATCAACTCCTGCCTTCAACACGAGGAATTTTTGCATCCTGAGCCAAAAACACAGGGATGCACAAAATCCTGACCTACCTGAGAGTCCTAATGAGCTTAAATAATGTTCTTCCACAGCCTGAAAGGCTGAACTGGAAATGCAGTTTGGATGCACACTAGAACAGGTCTGTGTTAATAAAACCCTACAGAGTTACCAAAGTCTGCCAAGCATTTACACTGAGAAACTGTGCAGTGCAAATTAATCTCCTTATCACAAGGCAATTTAAAAAAATCCTTGGTATCTATTTTATCTATTATATATTTATTATTTATATTATCTATTTTATTTACTTTGAAAGAATTTGTGGGGCTTTCAGCCTTCAAAAATTTCTGTGGCGTTTTAGTCCAAGTCCCGAACTTCACCATAAGGTTTTGGTTTCTCAGTTACAGCCAGGATTGTTATCTCCCCACTCTTCCCTTCTCATGCAACTGGAATCACCACCAAGACTAAGAAATGCTCTTCCATACATTGCTTTCCATAGAATAAAGGGAAAATCCTGCTACAGTTACAGGTAAATTCTTCAACAAGCTCTGTGCTTACAGATCCAAAACACTTTTGTTCAAATAGTTCAGAAAGCCCCACAATTTTTCTTTCTCATGATTTTAGGAACTGTGCTTCAACTGATTACTGTGCTGATGATTTAGTTATTTTACAGCTGGCTATAAGCATTTATTGATGGAATGTCAGGAAACAAAAATACAAAGCAGGAAAAATAAAACTGCTTTTATATCCCAACTGGCAGAAGCATCTTTTGAACTAAAGATTCCTCGACTTTGGGTCTGGGAGTTGTGGAGCAAGAGTGGCAGTGTAGAGTGACAGAAAACAAATCCATCCTGCAAACCCAGAGGAGATTTTTTCACTTTCACTCAGTTTTGGGCCAGCTTTGCTCATTCTGTTTGCATCTAGAACTGAACTCATCCCACAGCCCCAAACATCTGAGTCGAGTTACAGTTTGATAATGAAGCTTCTGTTTGCTGCTCTGTCCTGTTGAAAGATTAATTGATAGATGAGCCATTGCTAAAAACATTTGGTTTTTTCTAGCTGTTTAAAGATCATTCAAATAGCATTCAACACTGACTTGTTATCAAAAGAGAAATAAAAATGTAGGGTTTCCACTCCTGAAAGAATCAGGATGAAGTAGCACCTCAGCAGATCCTGAAATAAACATCTCTCTCTCTGCTGAAGTGTGAAACCTTCAAAGCTGTGCAATAATCCTGAAATCAGCACTGCAAAAGAAGGGTTGAAGTCTCCAGGATGCTGAAAGCCCCAAAGACTGTGTGGGACACCTGCACCCTATGGCTGTGACAGCAGCCACTGGAGAACTTTCCCAGGTTTTGTTCTCAGGGCAGCATGTTGTATCCATCTCATCCCAACCTGGCAGTACCATCAATAATTTGGCAGCACTCCTGTGAGAAGTTGGGACCACTGCCAAAAACACTGCCTGAACCATTCTGACACACATCAGGCTTCAAACTCCACGTCCAGCCTACCCCTGCCCCAACACTGGGAATCTTCTGTACAAGAATTTAAAAAATGGATATTTGGAAGTATTTCCAGAGGTGGTGATGGTGACCAGCAAGTTTTGCTTAAAAAAACTCCAGCAAAGCCAATTGGAGGTAAAACACTTGGACACCCATGGCAGAGGTGATCTGGAACTGACTGGAAATGTCCCAGTAAATTCATAACAACCAGATTCTGAAAGATCCAATTAAATAGGAATGGATTTGCAAAAGTGAGAGTTCCCTGAGTTCAGCTCAGGCTACTTATTATAAATAAAGATAAGGATTCACATGGCACCAAGTTGCAAAGCAAATACTGAAGCAGTAAAAAGCAGGAGAGCTTTTGCAAACACAGAGTTTTCCTTTTCCATGCAATACAGATCACCTCAGAATATGTGACACTGAGTTACTGCACCAGCAGATCCTCTTTTTTGGACTCAGACTAGAGAAAAATGAAGGCAATTATAAATGGGAAAAGGACAAAAAAATTGGCATTTTCATGAGAGTGTAGTTGGCAAATCCTTCAGCATGAGCAGATAAACCCAGAATATTTGCTGTTCAGGGATTTGCTTTGGTAAGGTCTTAAATGGTTTAGGTTAAAGGCAATTTACTGAGCCATAAAATCACCCAGGGGACACTGGCAGGGATGGTTGCTCGTGGCAGAAATGGTCCCTGCTCCCAGGGACGTGTGGAACACACACAGACATTCCCAGAGATTTCAAACGACTCCCGCGGCAGCACTGCCCCTCCTGCTGGGAGCCAGCACGTGCAAATCAAATACTGAAACACTAAGAAAACAAAACCTTAATTCTCCCCAGAATTAACTCCAAAATAATCTGCTTTAAAAATATCAGTGTACATGTTGGGTATTAAATTAATTCTTTTCAAACATTATTTTATGTCAATCAGTCAATAACTTTGGCCTCTTTTTGGTAGCATTGGTGATACCTGTGAGCTTCACTCAAAGTTACAATCTGTATTACCAAAGCTTCTTTCTTCTTCTCATAGGTATTCTGAGAAATTACAATATTTTCTGTATACATGAATATTTCAGCAAGTTAATTTGCTCTCTTCGTTGGTGAGAATCAAAGCTTTACCATCAGCAAGCATGGCAAGTAAATATCTGACACCACAGTCAGAACAATCCAGAATCTTTAAAAAAGTTAAAAGTTAAAAAAAAAATTTGAAAAAAAAAATTAAAAAAAAGCAGGGAAAGGGAGAGTGGCAATGCTGGACAGATGGGACAGTTGCTGTAATTATGGAGGAAGATTTTACAACACTTGTACAGTTTAGAGGTTTTGTGAGCAATATAAATCAGCAGCCAATAGACCATGCTTAATTTAGAATTCTATCCAAGGTACCTATTCTACCTTTTCCACTCTGTGCAGTGTTGCTTTAAGGGGGTTCAATAATTTTGATGTGTTGTGACAAATTCTGTGCAGATTCCTCTTCTTTTTCGAGGTTGATTATTCATTCTCCTTGCCTGCTGACTCTGCTCCCTCTCTGCAAGAAAAGTCGAGTGTCTCAGATGTCCAGCTCCCTCTCTAAAGAATATTTTTTTGTTATATCTGTGTACTCCTGAAACCAAAGTGCTCCACACTGTTCTTGGGTTCCTTGGCAGCTCTGACAGAATTTCTTGCCTTTATTCTCCTCCAAGATACCAAGAATGGACTATAACATTTTGGGTTCAGCTCTGTGCCCTCCAGACACAAAGAGGGTCAATGAAATAATGTGGTCACACCCTCTCTCCAGAGATTTTCTTGGATTCCTTGCATTATTTTACCATAACTTGAGGTGACAGCAGTAGATGCAGTTTTGTTCACAAATTTCAGGTTATTTTGCTTTCTGGTTGCTCACATTTAAAGCCTTGGCCAGCTCCACATGCCTGACTTCGAGTGGAGGCAAATCTGAGCTGCAGTGGTGTTTGCTGGCCAGGCTGCTCACAGACATTGCTCTCCCCATGAATTCCATCCCTGCTGGGATTTCCAGCTTCATCTCTGCACCCTCTGAATTCATTCACTGCCCAAACTGAAAACGGGCACTGCTGAAAATCTCATTATCACACTTGCCCCCAGTCCTCTCTTCCAGAATACAAATTTTAGCACTTGTGGTGACAGGGTGTTAATAAAACCCCTTCTTTCCTAATCCCACAGCAAGCTCCTGAAGGAAATCTCCAGTCCTTTGGTTGAGAAAATTTCTTAATGGAAAACTCTTGGCTAAGTTTTGTTCTGACTGGAACAAACCTGTGGCACCACCAGCACTGCACTGGGATATTTCTAAGCATTCTATCCCAATATTCAAATGAAAATCATCAGCATTACACCATTGATTAGTTAATGCAGCAGTTCTGGAAGCTTCTGTTACGTGACTGCAAAAAAAATTAGGATATATAAAATAGGAAACATAGAAAGTGATACGGTTACTTCAATGAGGAGTTCTTAAAAATAGACAGGTACATCTCTATCAGGTGGTGTAAAATTGTAAGAATTGCCCCAGGTGAACTGAGAATGGATTTCTATTTTGCTGCAGCCAGCTGAGAAAGCAGAATAAAGGAAACACAACACACCTGGCAGTGACCCCAGCCTGTCACCCAGGGACAGGGACAGCCATTGTCACCTGGCCTGCAGAGCCCAGAGCCACTTCAGCTCTTTCCTGCTTTATCCTAATATTAGTCTAATATTCGAAATTCTATTCTATTACTCTACTCTTCTAAATCCTACTTTATTTTTCTTAATCACTAGACCCAAAAACTTGACCTTTACAGCTCCAAACCCCTCGTGTGGACTCTTCTGCATGTTCTTTTGATAAATTCTTCCAGTGCACAGACCCAAGACACAGAGCCAGTGTCACATTCCAACCATGTCTGAGTAGCCTGGGATCAGAACTGGGCCAGTGCAGGAAAGGGAAAATGGAACAGGAATTATTGGGATTCCTTTGGATATGTAAAACAGTATTGGATCTCACAAAAGTGTTGCAGTGAGGCAAAATCATCTCCCAATAACATCTTCTGAGGTAAAAAAAAAAAAAGTCTACATATACACTTGTGAGGAAATAAAAGCCTTCTTCTTCCTCAGTCCCCAAAAACCATCACTTTTGGACAAGAAGAGTTTTTGAACTGAGTTTGGATAAACTCAAGGTCTCTGTGGTTGGGGCTCCAGCAGTTGTCACTGAGAGGTTTTCCTTTTACCAAAATTCTTGGTGGGGTCTTCTAGGAATTTGAGACATTTATGGAGCAAGTTTTAAGCTCCTGCACCCCAAAGAAGGGAAAAGTTCAGACAGATAGATAATTGATAGGTAATAGATAGATGATAGAAGTTTGAGTTAATCTTCCAGCAGAAGAGTGAGCAGAAACAGCTGCATATTGTGAGGAAAGTGCTTTCATTTTGGTGGAAAAGACTTTTGAAAGACTTTTATAAAGATAAGTTAATTTGAATATAAGGACCTTCAAAGTGATGCACATCCATATTCTGTGTCCATAGCTCTGCTACATTTCATACTGCACACTCTGACTGATGTGATATTTCAGAAAAACACTTTTTGGAGGCTTTTTATCTTTATTTAGGATGCCATCCTCAGTCCAACCATGGAACAGCCACACACTTTCATTTAGGTGCCTCTCCTTGTGCCTTTTATTCCTTGTCCCTCCAAGAGGAAGAACATCTAAGAACAGCTTGACTGAAGTGTCAGACATGAAAGAGACAGGTGGAAAGAAGTGTTCAAATATTACTCTTTATACTTTAGGTAATTAAATGAAAGGGCTACTTTGAGGCTTTAAAATAAAGAGAAAAAAAAAAGAGCTTCATGAGTCCTGATATAACTTTGTAGTATCTTACACCTTTTCTTGCCAACATAGTTTTTGAAGTCTCATTTCAAGGTTTTTGTAGCAAAGCTGGTTGTGATTATAAACTTGTGAGATAGGAACTAAAATTTCCTGATTTCTTGAGGGGAAGACTGCTAAGAGGAGCTGGAGGTCACATTTCCATTCACAGAGCTAGGGTGTAGCCTGGGAAAAACCTGAAGTGAGCTGGAGGCACATCTGAAACAGATTCTTCCTCAATATACCTGCATCTATTTAACTATTTATCTATTTACTTAAAACAAGAATGCACATAAGGATTTATATAATTTCTTGTTCTTATGCCCAGCAGTATCTTAAATATCTTCCTAGAGAATTATTTTTCACTATGCAGTTGCTGGTATTTAATGGATAGTGGAGGAAAAGACCTCATTTGTTCATCAGTTTTTTATCTTCTCCTTTACCTCCTGCTTCTTAGGATTATAAAGTTTATCTGGGAAGTAAACTCCAGCTGGCTTTCCTTTTTGAAGGAGTAGTAAAATTGATTATTTCAGCTGAATAAAGTTGCCTGTCTTCAAACACTTGGGCTGTGAAAAGTAGCTTGAGGATAATTTCACCACTTAAGTACAGTGATATTCTATAAAATATTAAATACTGCAGTACAGAATTATTTAATAGTATTTAATAATACCAACTTGTAGCAATGAGAGTAATTTTTCACTCTACATTTTTCTCTCAGTTATTGCCTTAGAAATAACTCAGAGTCTTAAAAGGCCACTACTTTTAGGGAATATATGAATTTCAGTGGGCAAAGTGCAAAGATTTGGTTTATTCAGATTCCATCCATATCTGGGCCTTGGAATGGCCCTCAGTTCTTTGTGTCTTCTCTCCCTTCAGATTCCATTGTTTTTGTCACTGTGGTGGAGTAAAATCAATCTCATGGCAGGGAATTTCCTCAGAGTGAGGAAATGTACCTGCAATAAAAGTGGTTCCTCAAGATCACAAACATCTCTATCACACAAGGTGGTGGTACAGCTATTTACAGGTGTTAATTAGTGTAGCTAATTAGAAGAAAAAGAAATTAGAAGGAAATCACCCAGGTTTGGGAAAGATGCTGCTCATGCCTCACTTTCTGCCCTTATTGCCTACAAACACTTTTGTATTGTACAAACCCTGACACTTTTCTCCTGACTGTATAAACACAAATATATCAAAAGACATACTAAGTATGTTCTGTGTTTTGCCCAGTTAAAATGATCTTCTAGCGATTTACAAATGGTTGGAGAGGTTCATTATTATCCAGGAAAGAAGGAGTAAATATATTCTAAGCATGCTTTTAATCCTGAGTGCCCAAGGGCTGAGCATTGTCCTCCTATACCTCAAATTCATTTCCTTTCAGTTCAGCCACCTGAGACAACCTCCAGCTGCGAAGTGAGGATAAAAAATGACATTTTATCAAAGTTGAGTCCACAGAAAAGCTACATCCCCCTAGTGAAATATGAAAGTCTGTATTCTCAGTGCAGAACGAATCCGAGGCATTCGGAATTACTGGCACTGGAATAGGAAATCTGTGCCTATGTATTCCATAGATGCAAATTCCTCATAAGGAAGCAATAACAGCTAAAATGACATTATTACTGAACAACCAGAGGCTGTTCTCTCACACACAGAGGCCAAGCCAGCCGGGGAATAGCTGAAACCATGTCCTGAAAAGAAGTGCAGAGTCGGAGCAATCCTGAGCCCCCTGAACCACGAGTGAGGAGAGGGAGATGCCCAGGAATGCTCCAGCAGGAAGTGCTTGTGGTTAAAAACAGGAGCAACCACATGAATCAGAGGTTTGAGGAGACAGCTAGACGACACTGATGGCAAAAAAATATTAATGCACAGAAAATAGAAATGAAAAGAAACCCAAGAAGAATTAAAAGGCGCCAAAAGAGCTCTGTGTGTTTGAATCTGGTTTCAGGAGAATGGAAGGGTAAAACCCAAATAGCTAAAAGTTTAGACAGCTAAACTTCCTTACTGTTAAAAAAAAAAAAATCTTAGTTTGTCCTCCTTTGCCATCTGGAAGCTTTCTCTTAAACAAGCAGAAGAATGAAAGACACAAACAATAAAATACATTTTCATCTGCACACCCACTAAAAGTTCTGTTCATGACAACCCCCAGGACGTTACACTTTCAGCCTTGCACAACTCCATGGAGACCCCTGGAGCTATCAGGGATTATCTGTAACCTTCCTCTCGTGTGCTAACAAGTAGAATTTCATAAAAATATGGAAATGCACAATGTCTCAACATTAAACACGGGGGGAAAGTAGTTTTAATTATCCCACACTGAGTAGGCAGGAGAAGATTCCCTGCATATAAACCATGTTATGGTACTGAGAAAATAATGTTGTTTTCTCAACACTTTCCTTCAGAATTGAACAGACTCTTTAATGAGAAATCCTTTTTTTTTTTTTTTTTAGGGAGTAATGATGCAAAGGAGAGCATCTCAAAACAAAACAACACCATCCTAATTTGTCCCTGCCAGCAGGGTAGAGCACACACAGTCCACACCACTTTTCCCCTGGAAGGAGATGAGAGCACTGCAGACACTCAGTTAATTTGTGGCATTGCTCACATCTGCAGATGATTAAAGAGATGCTGCCACTTTCCACGGGAAATGAGGAATTTGCTGCTCGTACATACAAGAACTCTTTCCTCCCAAGAAGTCTAAAATGCTCCTCAAGAAGGATTTAATGGCTCAGGAGGAGGGAGGGAGGATCCTGCTGGAGCTTGGGAGCTGCAGGCATCTGCAACATGTTGATTATTCCATCCAGTTTGCTTGGCTAATTAGTGAGGAAATGGGAATTGCCCAGGCTTGGGTGGGACTGACTCTACCTGGCTGGGTTTCCTATTCCTTTTCTTTAGCTATGATATTAAATATGATTAAAATGAGGTCAATCTAGTAAAAAAATGGGATTTTTTTGGGGGGAACACATGATTTTGATGTCACAAACCTCTCCTCTGCTCTGGCTTTGCCAGTGTCTCTCCACAAGCCCAGACTGTTCTAACCCAGGAGCTGCAGCAGTGCCCATCCAGAATGGAGCAAAAATGGGGCTCTCACCAATTTTGGGGGGTAAAATCCACAAAGGAATTTTGGCCATGCACCATATTCTTATATCCACTGTGCCAAAGAGTCCTGGTGTATTTTAAACATCACACAGAAGAGAGATGCCTCAAACAAAGTGAGAGGAAAAAGAATCCATTTCTTCTCTCATAAAATCTCCTACTCTCCTTGATTAAAGAACAGGAAATAAATTAAGTACATCCAAACAGGAAGTAATTGATTTCTACAGGTGAACACAACTAATGTCCTGTCCTTTGAAACATCAGAAAAGTGACTATAAGATTATTCTTCTAATTTCATGCATGAAATCAATGCTTTCATCTTGCCAGGCACAGGCTTTCAGGGCTTACTTCAAGTCTATTTATTTGATCAACGATTCTGTCATCAACAGAAGTGTCCCTTTCTGCTGCTCACTGATTATAATGATGGGTATTTTGTCAAATTTTATGGGATTCGAGTCTTCCAGAGATTTTGATGAACATTTTTTGTCAAAACTGAGTGGTAACATCAATCAGGTTTCCAGATTCTTGGGAATTCAGATTTACACACAGACAGCCCACTTACTTTTGTGTTCAGGAGCTCAGCTGATGTTCTTAAAATTTACTTGTAGATGAAGTGTCAAAACAATGCTAAAATCTATCAGTACAATTTTCATTTTTGCTTATAAAACTGGGCATCTGCTCATTTGCATTTAAATCTCTCTCTCTGTGTGTCTCTTCCAGTGATCCGAGCAAAAATATCCAGTGAAAAGGTGGTTCCTGCCAGTGATGATCCCCTTGATACCCACAAAATGATCCGGTATGAAATCAAACAAATAAAGGTACATGGAATCACTCAGCTTTTTTGAAGTTCAATGCTGATAACCTCTGCATATTTCAGCCCAAAATAATTTAGCTCAAAATGCTGGGAAAGCTGGAAAAGGCTTCAGCTGCCCCTACAGTTAAACCCAGATGACCTACACAGAATAAATCACACGAGGGATTAAAAATGGGGAAATAAAAAAAGGATAGGAAAGGAAAGAAAGCTGTCCTGACATTCGGGAGGTTTTTGCTAAGAAACGATATTTTGACGAAAAATTTTGCTATTTATAATTTTGAAAAATGTGCTTCATTCTGTGAGTGGTGTCAGCACATCTGGTTTTGGAGGATTCCTCATCACCTGTGCTCTGATGTGTGTGGCAGCTCTGCATGATCCAAACTTTCCAAAGAGAGGGCAGCACTTCCAGCTGGGAGAGCAAACCCTTTGTTCATTGAGAACAGGGATATTTGCAGGGCCAGGAGTCCTTCCCTCATATTCACACCAACAGAAATCCATTTGTATGAATGCTGCTGGGGAAGCAAAAACCCAAAGACACACATTCAGAACCTCACAGCATTTTCCCACTCTTTGTTCAGCTCCAATAAGGAGATAATTCATTAATATATATCCATATATAAATCATTATATATACATATATAAAATTTATATATATCATTATATACATATCATTATACTATATCATATTCATTATATATCATTGATATATCATTAATATCTATTCATTAATATATAAATTTATATAAATTTAAGCAGATATGTCTTGAGCCCATTGAAGTCACATCAAGCTCTCACAGATGTTAAAATGATCACGATTTACCTTTTTCTGGAATACACAAGCAGTAGGTAATCTCTCTAAATTCAAGTGTGTGAGTGTGCACAGTGAGGTGGGTTGGTTGCTTGCTTGCTTTTCAAGGTAGTTTCAGCTCTCATTTTTCACTGGATATTATTTTATCATTTTTGCACTTTTGGATTTACTGTGAACAATTCAGAAGATCATTATGCATGGCTACAAGCTTTCAAAAATAATTCAGTCATTCAAGTTGTATCCACTGATCCAATCCCCTCACAGGAGTTTAAGTAGGAAGAATCTTTGGTAAACAAGAATATCTCAAAGTATTCACAAGGATGATTGTCACACATGGCTTCTGCTAAGGTTTTATAGCAAATTCAACAAGCCAGTCTCTACCTTGCTAAAACAAACCCCAGAGCTCGTCACCATCTGCCACTTCCCTCTTCTTAAATATTAAGGATATATTCAAATGTTTCTGTACAGAGAATTCCCTTTCCTCCCACTGGCACTTTAATGTTCTGCTGTCACTCTGCAGCACTTCAGGAACTTGATAGAAATGGGAATCATCTTATGCCTCAGCACAAACAAGAATGAGAAGTCTAATCTGAGTGATTTTTTCAGCCTATAATCCCATTCTTTAGCACAGTGAAATCTCTGAAATATATCTGTGTCCTGAAGCTGCTTTGGAATTTCTTCCTAACTTTTCACCTGTGAAGTTCTGTTCCCAACTCAGGCAGCAGGAAGAGGTGTTTACTTAATTCCACTCAGGTTCAGAGGGCAAGTCAGCCAGGCCTGGGTGAAGCAGAGATGTGGTTTTAAATAAAGGATGCTCTACATCATCTCACACAGGCTCAGACTAACAACAGAAGGGCTGTGATAATCCCCACCCTCAAATCCTTCCTTCTGACCAGACAGAGTCCGGGACCAAACCTTGCCCCAGGACCCAGCTCCCTGCTCCAGGGAGGGAGGGATTTGGGGAAGGGAAGGGTTTGGGGTGGAAAACAGGAGCTCTGTGACTTACCCACCCTCTGTGGGGTCACCTGTGCACCCAGCACGGTACCAAAATAAACCCAGCAAGGCAAGCGTGCCTGAAAAACCCCACAGGAGTGACAGAGAGGGGCGTCCTGTGACATCCAAAGAGCATAACTCAGGTGAAAACAGAACATGCTGAACAATGGCTGGGTTTGCTGAGCAGCTGAGGACAGAGCATTGGTTTGATCACACCGTGTCTCACTTTTAAAGAACTGAACTCCACAGTGTGTGTGAACAGTGAGAATATGCTCTGCTCTCCTTTCCCATCTTCTCTCCAGTGCAGCTGCTGCTTTTCCCTGGTGCCCTGCAGTCCCACAAGCTGCAGGGTCCCTGGGATGTGCAGTGCCCTGAGCACGGGGCTCTGGGCAATCCAGGGCAGGAGCATGCCCAGCGTGGGGGACAGGACAAGAATTTGCTTTATACAACACAGACAGGAGTCACAGACTCTCCAATCATCTCTTTTCAGCTATAAAATGCATCAAAACTATCACTAAAAACTCACAAAAATTATCACCTCGGTGTGGGTTTTGGGGAGGGCTTTTAGACCACTCAGATATTCACATTTTGCTCATCAAGTCTCCCCTTTTGGAAAGGGATCACAGAGCCCTTGGGGGTTATATTTGACTGTAAATTCAGCACAACGCTGCTGTTTCTCTGCTCTATTGCTCTCAGGGTTGTTGAGCTGTTCCATTAATGTGATGGCTTAAATTCTGTTTCTCTCATTTTAAATCCAGTGCATTAGGCTTAGCATTAAAACGTTGCTATTCTAGACAGAAATATTAGATATCATTTTGATACTCACTTTCAGATATACAAAAAAACCAAACAGTGGAGCTATTCATATTGTAGGGATGGGTTGACATGTCAAGAAGCCATAAATGTTTTCAATTGCTGCTCTTTTCTTGCAATATTTATGGCATTATATTAAAGAGACAAGCTAATATGTGATTTATATGCAATTGAATATTGCTTTATAATATTTTTGTAACTGACTTGGTCGTCACACTCATTCTAAAATCTTAGAGCAAAGCCACGTGCTGGTGCTGGTTCACCCCTCAGGAGAACAGGGGCAGTGTCCATACAGGCTTCAGTAGCAGGTTCACATCTCTCTATCCCCCAAATTTCCCTGTTTTCCTATTTCAACAAAGTCCCACCAGGAGCTCAGCTGAACATGGAGCATGCATCAGTGCAGAACCAAATCCAGCCAACTTATCCCTCCACAGAGAGATATCCACGCTTTGAGGAGAGGGGAGAATATGATTGAGAAGATTAAATATGATTTACTGTGTTAAACACAAGATTATAATCTTTAGAAATGACTGCAACAGTTATATAGGTCAAAACCAGAGATAAGTCAGACAGTAATTTCACAAAAAACCCAACCAAGCAACCAGAAAAACCTGCAAGAAAACAAACACTAAACTCATTTAAGCATTCCCTGAATCTCCATCATGCATTGCTATGGGCATTTAGGGGTTTTATGGCTAACTCAAGGTGTGTTGTTTGCACAAAGCCTCCAAAGGTGAGATCAAAGGTTGAGATATCTGTGGAAAAGCTGAAATATCCATGGAAAAGCTGAAATATCCTTGGAAAAGCTGAAATATCCTTGGAAAAGCTGAAATATCCTTGGAAAAGCTGTTCCTTACAACGCCCTGAAGGTTTCTGCACATGGACAGAGCTTGAGGCAAAGGACACTCGCAGAGCTCTCTGGTGGCCCTGTACCAGCCATGCTCTCCTCATCATTTTGGAGATTTTCTGTCATTCCCACTGCTGCTTTCAGGGTGCCAGTTTGTTTTGTGTTTGGCTGGGCCTGTTTGTTTTTTCCTCCCAAGCATTTCAAATCCCAGCTAATATTTTTTGGATCGGCCGCGCGGTGACAACAACGTTGGCTTTTATCCCCTCTCCATAAATAAGGCTTCAGAAAAACCAACATATTTCAGAGCATTTTCTAGTGGCCTGTGCTATTTAAATCTCCTGGGAGGGCTTGAAGAACACAAACACATTTTCCAGGGACAGCAGCTGCAGTGGGGAGAGCTGTGAGCCCCTGCCATTGTCCCCAGCTGTCAACACGTGGCATGATGTCACCGTGCTGGTGGTGGCACACGAGGTGATGACAGGCACTCAGCAGCACCTTCTGCTCCCTCCTCGCTGTGCTTGGACACAGCTCAGCCTGTTCTCATCCTCTGATGGCTCATTTTAGATTTCTTTTGGGGGTTGACTCTGCTGGTTAAAGGGCAGCCAGCCTGGGAAGTGCTGTGACCCCAAATCTCTCCATTTTGGGGCGTGCAGGGTGTAAATCCTCAGGGCTGGATCACATTTTCCAACAGTTATTTGAGAAGGTCCCACTGGTGAGAATTTTGGATATGGAAAACCACTCTGCTTTAGTGACCAAATATGAAAACAATGCTCAGGGAATGCTCAGTGCTCGGTGTCCCAGGAGATCCCAACAACTACAGTGATGTGAGAAAATTCCCCATAGGAATACACTGAGAAATATTTGCATTTTGGTCGAGGTGAATGCTGCCTCTGCATTGCTCCTTGAATGGATGATGCCAGTAGAATATAAATTGAAGAGGAAGTTTTAACAATCCATTAAATACACCGAAAAAGCACATTTTAAAAGCTGTAATTTAAAAAATTAAGACCTACTTAATTTCCTCCTAAAACTCTTGGATGTATTTCATTAAGTGTAGAGAAGTTTTTGGTGTTTTCTCACATTAATTCAGACTTTGGAGCTTTATTTAAAGAGTCTCACCCTGTATCTCTTCCAGCTCTTGTTTGCAACTGTTTGTTCATGCTTGTTTTCCACTACTGACTCTCTGTTTCTGATCATTTTCAGATGTTTAAAGGATTTGAAAAGCTCAAGGATGTCCAGTATGTCTACACCCCTTTTGATTCATCACTCTGTGGAGTGAAACTAGAAGCCAACAACAAAAAACAGTATCTTCTAACAGGTAAAATGGAGCAAAATTCATCTTCCTGGAAATGCAGATGTAGCTGCTTAGAGTGAATTGGCTAAAATGTGCTAAAAAGGAATGTGTTTATGTATTAAATAGAAACACAGTGGGGTGTAAAAATCGTGTTCAGCTGTAGTTTTAGTGTGATCTTACATGTTTTCCACCCTTCCTCCAGCACTCTTGGAGCAATTCAAAACAAGTGAAGGTCAATAATGATATAATCAGTAAACAGAAGGAATTTTGATTCAGTATTTGCCATTATTATTTGATTAAAACCAACAGTACTGATTTTCCCAGGAATGCAAAAGTGCATAATGAGAAAACACGTGCCTGTGTGTCTGCAGGTCTGGGGCTCCAAGTAACTACAGATTTTTCTAGACAGTCCTAAAATCCAGTTTAGCTGCATTTGCATCCACCCCTTGCTGGCAGATTATAAATATCTTCAGAAAAATATCCTTCTTCAATTTTTTACATCACACAGCATGCAATTAGGAGAATGTTCCCTCTGTTATGATCAAATTAATTCTAAAAATTTTAAAGCATGACTAATCTGGTGCAATTAGTTAAAAACTCAAGGTACTCTTACACTTCTAATACTTAGAAAACACTTTTGTTGCTTTGATTTTTTGTGTTTTCCATGCTGCAGGCCAAATTTTAAGTGATGGCAAAGTGCTGATCCACTTGTGCAATTACATTGAGCCGTGGGATGATTTATCCTTGTCTCAGAAGAAAAGCCTCAACCAGAGGTACCAGATGGGCTGTGGCTGCAAGGTGAGTGCAGAGCTGAAAAATGCAAATAAACATCATTTACCTGTATTTTTGAGAGTAAACCCCACTCAAAATGAAGCTGCAAGGTGAGTGCAGAGCAGGTGAATTTAAATAAGCACCGTTTATTCACATTTTTGACAATAAACCCTGCTCAAAATGAAGCTGCAAGATGAGTGCAGAGCAGAGCAATGTCTGTCATCCTGCACACCATTTATTTGTATTTTTGAGAATAAACCCCAGTATTTTTGAGAATAAACTCAAAAGGAAGCTGCATATTGAGTGCAGAGCAGGTAAATGTAAATAAGCACCATTTATTCACATTTTTGAGAATAAACTCCAGTCAAAAGGAAGCTGCAAGGTGAGTGCAGACAGATAAGTTTAAATAAACGTTATTTATTCAGATTTTTGAGAATAAACCCTGGTTCAAAGGAAGCTGCAAGTTGAGTGCAGGGCAGATAAATGTAAATAAGCATCATTTACTTGTATTTTTGGGAATAAACCCCACTCAAAATGAAGCTGTAAGGTGAATGCAGAGCAGATAAATGTAAATAAGCACCTTTTATTCACATTTTTAAGAATAAACCCTGGTGCAAAGGAAGCTGCAAGGTGAGTGCAGAGCAGAGCAATGTCTGTAATCCTGCACATCATTTACTTGCATTTTTAAGAATAAACCCCAGCATTGGTGAGAATAGACTCAAAAGGAATCTGCAAATTGAGTGTAGAGCAGACATATGTAAACAAATACCATTTACTTGTATTTTTGAGCATAAACCCCACTGAGAAGGAAGCTGCAAGGTGAGTGCAGAGCAGATAATTGTAAATAAATACCATTTACTCGCATTTTTGAGAATAAACCCCAGTATTTTTGAGAATAGACTCAGAAGGAAGCTGCAAGGTGGGTGCAGAGCAGACAAATGTAAATAAATACCATTTACTTGTATTTTTGAGAATAAACCCCAGTATTTTTGAGAATAGACTCAGAAGGAAGCTGCAAGGTGGGTGCAGAGCAGATAAATGTAAATAAGCACTATTTACTCGTATTTTTGAGAATAAACCCTGGTTGGATGGAAGCTGCAAGGTGGGTGCAGAGCAGATAATTGTAAATAAGCACCATTTACTCGTATGTTTGAGAATGAACCCCCGTTCAATGGAAGCTGCAAGGTGGGTGCAGAGCAGACAAATGTAAATAAACACCATTTACTCGTATGTTTGAGAATGAACCCCCGTTCAATGGAAGCTGCAAGGTGGGTGCAGAGCAGATAATTGTAAATAAGCACCATTTACTCGTATGTTTGAGAATGAACCCCTGTTGAATGGAAGCTGCAAGGTGGGTGCAGAGCAGATAAATGTAAATAAACACCATTTACTCATATTTTTGAGAATAAACCCTGGTTGAATGGAAGCTGCAAGGTGGGTGCAGAGCAGATAAATGTAAATAAGCACTATTTACTCGTATTTTTGAGAATGAACCCCTGTTGAATGGAAGCTGCAAGGTGGGTGCAGGGCGGACCGGCGTTTCGTGGCGCTGTTGGCGCGTCCCTTTGGGAAGCAGCGCTGGGAAAGGCGCTGCAGGCTCTGAAGGAGCTCTCTCCCCAGATCACCACGTGCTACTCGGTGCCCTGCTCCATCACGGCCCCCAACGAGTGCCTGTGGACGGACTGGCTGGTGGAGAGGCGGCTCTACGGGCACCAGGCCCGGCACTACGCCTGCATCCGCCGCAGCGACGGCACCTGCAGCTGGTACCGCGGGGGGCCGCCCCCCGAGAAGGAATTCATCGACATCACCGAACCCTGAGGATCTCCCTCCTCCTCCTCCTCCTCCTCCTCCTCCAAGCACAGCCCCGGGAGGCTCCCCCAGCCCGGCCTGCGCGGAGCTCTGGCTCAGAAGCCAAGGCCAGCTGTCCCCAAAGGCTCTGAGGGGCTGGCAGGGCGGCGGGACGAGGGGCACCCCTCCTGGAGACACCTGTGCCACCTGCACAGAGGGCTGGCCGTGTCCCCCAGGGCAGAACCGGCTCCCGTCCTGCCAATATGAATGTACGAGAACAAAAGAGTTGCCCGAGTTTTGCCCCCCTCGCCCCGTTTGATAACCTGCAGATTAAGAGCTCCCCGTGTTTTATTCCAAATCTTCCCGAGGAACTATGGAATGTTTTATAGAACTATTTTTTTTTTTTTTTTTCTGTATGAAAGTCTCTTGGATACGAAAGAATTATTGTACAGTGTATATGTAAAGTATTATAACAATGTGCTATTAAAAAAAAAAAAAAGAATCACAAATATTTCCTCATCTGTTGAAACAAGTTGAACACTTCTGTGATTAAAACAATCTGTGCTCCACATTTTGTACGTTCCTTATGTCACAGCTTCCTTTAGCCACAGAGCTGTAACTTCCATGGATAATTAAATGAAGAAACAGCCTTGATAATCAAAACCCCCTTCCCAAGTCAGCATTCCCATGGACTAACCACACCTTGCTGAAGGAAAAGCCAGATTTTTAATCCATCAGTTCAAGCACTGATCCATGGATTTCTGCATTCCATGGACCAAATTCCAAGCCCAAATGATGAGAGGCTAAAGCTGCTCAGAGCTACAAACACCATGTCCATCCTCAGGGCAGCTGCAGCCCTGAGCACCTCCCTGAACACAAGGCCAGGTGTTTGTGCCCCAGCACTGGTAAGACTTTAGAAACCCATGTGAAAATACATGTGAAAATATTGCATAACTTACACTGCAGTGATTCCAGGAAGCTCTCAGGTATTGGGCCCCATTTAATAGGATTTAATTGTTTTTAATTCATGAACACCCACCAAATTGTGTCAGGGAATTTGGCTACTCGTGAACTGGAACTAGAGAAGGGTCACAACACATTGTGTCTGTCACATTTTTAGTGTCTTCACTTTCCTGAACTGATGACTGGACTTAGCAACTAATCCCTCACACATGTATTCAAGTTTATAAAAGTAATTCAATTCACAGTGCTGAAACTTTGGGAAGTGTAAATACCAAAGTTCAGCCTATTTGTGCCCCCCAAAAAGGGGGAGAGCCCTCAGGCAGGGTGGGAATCTCCAGTAGCTGCCTTTTCTGACAGGTTTTACTATCTCAAGGACAGGTTTGGATATGCTCTCCTGAGAAAAAGATTTACTTTTCCTGTGACCGAGTTTGTACATTTCCAGTGAAATGCAAACGGTGCAAGGCCAACAGGAAAACATGTCATTATTCCTTTGAGGAAAACGTGTCCCATAATATAGAAAAGCCAATGTTTCACTTTTGATTTACTACAACTCAGTCTGGCTCTTTTAATTTACAACCCTACATTAAAACCATATCTATGTGCTGCCAAATGTAAAGCCCAGCTTGTTTTCTGCTTTACCCAAGATAAACCAAAAATATCCTAACACTAACAATTTGGACCATAGACTTACATAAATGAAACAAAAAGTATAGAAAGCTACATTTCTTCCAAAAGAATTGATGTTGCAGTGACAGTATTGGCAGAGCTATTTACTGACAGTGCTGTGCATTTATATTATTAATTTTCAGAACGATTCAAAGCCAGGCCTTGTTTCTTCGTGTCAGATCAAACCAATTCCTAGAGAATCCCACAGAGCTTAATAAGCACAAAGGTTAATAAATATTCAGTGGTTAATATTCAGTGGTTAATATTCAGTGGTTAATATTCAATACCAGCCCTGGAGCATTTGTCTCCAAATCCATTTTGGTGGGATGGTGCCTTTTGGAGAGCACTCTGCAGCAAACAGATGTTCTCTGCTTTTAAGTCACCAGAGCTCTGTTCCTATTTCAGTTTTACAGTAATTAGACCTCAAACTCACTCACCCAGCCCCGAGTGCCTTCTCTGTGCACCTTGCACCAAGAAATGCTTTCTCTGATATTTATGGACAGACTGTAATACAAATTGCATGCCACAATTAGATTTAAAAACATTTTCCATTTGTCCTGCTATAAAATATCCCACGTGAGGTGCTTCACAATTAAAGTCTGGCTACTTTAATTTCTGGCTGAGCAGAAATCTGCCCAAATTTTCCACAATGGATGGTACAAAGATTCCGCCCCCCCATATCAATAAATGTGGCAAGAAAAGCTTTACAAAAACAGAATGAGATTTCATTTTCCCTGAGGAAGATTCTCAAAAGGCTTGGCTATGACAAGTGGCATTCTGAACATGTTATTTTAATATCAGGATTTTTACTGTAGTGGCATTGATTCCCTATCAACAGCAGATTCTTCTTACAAGGTTTTCTTTTTACTTCTTGAAACTGTGTTTGTGTCACATGAGAGGGCAGAGCAGAAATACAGCCTGGAACAACATTTGTCTTTAATTTGAATTAATCATGACTTTTGATAAGAGTAGGGAAAAGAGAAGGGAGTGTGTATAGGTGAACAGGGGAAAAAATCACCACCTGGAATATTGCTGGTGTTTCCTCAACGTTCCAGTTAAGTTTGAATTAAATTGTTCAGCAATTAAAAGGTTGAAAAAGCCTTGTTGTTTTTGCTACAGAGAGAACAGAAGAGGTGAGAATGCAGTGAAATAAAGGGAACTAATTACTGAGGGAAAGGCTGTAGATATGACTCAACCAGCAATGAGTTCAAAAGCCTCAAAGCGTTTTTTGTAATCAGTCTGGGATGAATGTTTCTGTTTCAAAAAGTGTTTCATTAAAGCAGCTCCATTTTTACACAAAAGAACGGCATCTTTGTTTATTTACCTTGTGTTGCCTAAAGCCTGGGCACAAATGATCAGAGAGGATGAAAGGAGCACCTCTGGCAGCACAGCTGACCCTCAGTTCCCAGAGATTTGGGGCTTTTTCCCTCTCCCCACGTCCCCCCCCAGCTGGTTTGCACTGGAGAGGGGGGACAGCTCCAGGTTCCCGTTCAGAGAACAAAAAGGGAAGGAGAAAAAGCAACAGAAACACACACAGAAAAAAATATTTTCGACTGTAATTGTCAAATTCTGCATCAACAAATGCAGATGAGGCCAGCTGTTGATGAGGTGTTGAAAACCCAAAACAAAATAACATGGTATGATTCCAGTGCAGCATCAGAAGACTCTGATTTCCAGATCATCTTACAACCCACTCGAGAAATTCAAACAAAATGTTGTCTTGTACCACATTGCCTGATTATTTCCCAAGCCACAAAGTTCCAGATCCTTTCTTCAACAAGAATAAAGCCAAACAAATGAGTGTCATCACAGAAAGCTATTGCAGCAGTTCTGAGTGGCAAAGCAATACCCAAACGGATTCATTTTCTCTAGATTAACATTCATTACCATAGAAATATGTCCAAAAAAATTACTTGGCTGTGGAGAACAACATTCAAAAGCTCAAACAAAGGATAAATAACTTATAAGTTCTGAATGTAATGAGCAATGTAGAGGAATGAAGACAGGGAAAACCTCTCACAGGGTTGCTACACTCAGGAAAAAAATCCATATAAACTCCTGTGTCTGACACATTATTTCTTGCCCCAAAATTAAATGTTCTTTGTTTCTATGGACTGCAGTTTAGCAATGCACCCCAAAGTCCTGGGTTTTTCAATATAATTATAGCCAATCTCAAGTTTGAAGGATCCCTTAAAGGCCATTGTGTCCCACTCCTGCTGCCTAAAACTAAACCACACCCTCAAGCCACCATCCAGGTGCTCCTTGCACTCTGACAGCTCATCTGGGTTGTTTTTCTGTCTGCAAAGCACTGGGAATCGGTGTTAGCTCAGGTCCCTGGAGATCACAAGTCACAACCACGCTGATTTTGGCTGAGTTCAGAGCTCTGCAGTGCCCAGGGCATCATCTCCAAAGACAACAAACACTGAACGCACCAGGAGGGAAAACAAACCATGGAAGGGACTCCTGCACTTTCAGAGTTGCTCAGTGTGTTTGTAAACATTTAATCTCTCTGAGATCTGCAGTTGGGCACGGAAAAATGAGCCCTTCCCATCTGAGCACCCTCCAGCTCAGCATCACCGTGATTTCCAGGGGTCACCCCGTGCCACCCCCCTGAAAGTTGCCAAAATGGCTTTTGGAGTAGGCAGTAAATGGGAGCAGGGAGCTGTGTGTCCCATGGCTGTTTCACAGGCACAGAAAGCAGATTTAGCACTGCAGTTTGCACCTACCATCTCCTTGTGGTTGGGGTAGAACGTCTGCTCGATTAGAGGGAACTTCTCCGGACCCAAAGATTTGTAGACAGACACCAGCTGGGCAAACTGCAAAACAAAGCAGAACAAACACAAAGCTCAGGAGAGAAACCACACTGGGCCCAAATGAGCTCCTGCTGACGTTTTGCTTCTTGTCCTGGCTGTTTGATAAAGTCAGCAGATCCCACACAGCCTCTCCTCCTCATCCTCACACACCTCTTTAATCCCCCCCGGCTCTGAC
This sequence comes from Sturnus vulgaris, assembly GCF_052056855.1. Taxonomy (NCBI): domain Eukaryota; kingdom Metazoa; phylum Chordata; class Aves; order Passeriformes; family Sturnidae; genus Sturnus; species Sturnus vulgaris. The sequence goes on along the minus strand of NC_142253.1, from coordinate 18,550,174 downwards.
TTCATGCACAGATCAACACAGAAAAACGCCTTGAAAAGCCAAGCCCTCACAGGTACAGAAAATTAAATACATGGGCATACTGGATTTCAGATAGCTCATTGTCTGTGTGTCTGGAGATGATTCTGTGATAATAAAATCATTATAATTTCTCCTTCTCTGGCATCTCAAACCTGGAGCCCAGGCATATTTACCATTCATTTGGTGGCTGGCACCTCCCTGACATCGATTTGGCAGTGCTGGCAAAGACATAAAAGCAGCTGTGTCCCAGGTGAGGAACAGACAGGAGAAGTCTCATGTCCCAGGCTGCAGCCATGAGCCATTCCCACATGGCCATCCTTGGATGGGGATGATTAAACTGCTCACTGTTATCCCATCCCAATTTGTGTTTTTTATAGAATAATCTGAAATAACACCTGGCCACCCTTGCCCCACCACCAAAGATAGGGATGATTTAACTGCTCCATGTTATCCCATTCCTATTCATGTTTTTTTTATAGAATATTCTGATTTAACACATGGTCACCCTTGCCCCACCACCAAAGATAGGGATGATTTAACTGTTCCATGTTATCCCATTCCTATTCATATTTTTTATAGAATAGTCTGATTTAACACATAGCCACCCTTGCCCCACCACCAAAGATGGGGATAATTTAACTGCTCCATGTTTTCCCATTCCTGTTTATGTTTCTTGTAGAATAATCTGATAAAATATTCTATTAATGCTCCTGTGACACATCCTGCCTACCTGTACTCTGGGCTGCAGCAGCCTCACACAGAACATTTCCATGTAAACCAAGAGAATTCTTTATTAAATAGAGATGGATTTGGGGCTGTTCTTTCTCTTTCCTGAGCAGATAAACTCTCCTCTGGTAACAGTTGGAAAACTAAATCACCCCTGAGGTTTCCAGGGAGCAGGAGGGCTCTGGCAGCCAAAGGCAGAGCTGTTCCAGGGCTGCAAAGCTCTGGCTTGGCTGTGCCTGTGATGTGTTCAGTTGTCACACTGCCAACGTGGGACATAAACAACTCAGCACAACACTTTGAATGGTGGGATTTGCTGGTTGCAACCAGCACAGAAAGCACAGCACAATAGAACTCTGTCCATAATGAGATAAAATACCTACTCTGAGGAGAGGCTCAGGGGGCAGGGAGAGCAAAAACTGTTTAAAGGGAAAAAAAAAAAATACCATGAAAGCTTGGCTTGCATTTCCAGCTGGCAGGGGGGACTTGTTTAATTTAGTGGTGTTTACTTAGGTTTGGTAAAATCCATCTTTAAATTTGGAAGGCCAGTGGAAAATACCTTAATGATGAGCAGTCACCACCAAAAGCCCAAGAAATTGTAGTTGGGTTGTGTGCTGTACAGATCAGGCCTCAAGGAAAGGAAATATTATCACAGCTACCAAAATAAGGTGGTTTGTGAATAGGATTCCTGACAACTTACTCAATAGTTCAGTTCTGATCCAAGAGCCAAATTCCACAAGAAAATACTTACTCTTAAATATATGATTTTTGCCAAACAATTGTTAGGTTAAAAAAAAAAAATCTATTTACCTATCTTTAAGTAAAAACCTCCAAAGAAAAAATAAAATCATATGATTGTATTTCCTGTGATTCTTTCCTTACTTTCTTTTCCATTTTCACTGGAAGGGAGCAAAAGACAGTGAGAAATTGGCATTTTTTGTCGGGGTTGTGGCATTCATGCAAGAGGTAAGAAAGCTGTAGTTGAGATTAATTGCTTGCAAATGCTTGTTCACCTAAAATAACACAGTATCAACCACAGATATCAGACATGTATCACTCCAGAGTCCTCTAATCCAGCAATTCAGCTGGGAACTTGCAGGTAGGAAGAGCAGATTTCAGCTTTTGAGGCAAAGGAGAAAAATCCCTCAAATTGCCACAGCTGGGGAATGATTTTTCCTTTACCCTGCTGCGATGCTGCTTCACCTCTGTGTCTACAAATCTGAAAATCTCTTGTCAATCATTTCCTCCCCCAAAGAGCAACCTGATAAATTCAGCCCCAATGCACATAAAATTTCAGCATTCTAATTGTACATCCATAAACCACCATAAATATTTGCTATTTTCCCTGATTGCTGCTGGGCTATTTACAAAAAAGAATAATTTCAGTTTTAATGACCTTCTATCATTTCTTAAGTGAGATCTGCACTATATATTTTTGTATTTTCCTTTTCAGCAGCTGAACACCAGTCCTGGGCAGGAGCATCATCTTTTTTAGATAAAAAATAACCAAATTATCAAATCCAATGTCAAATGTTTACAGACATGGGATGTTCATGAAATGGAAAATCTTAACAGAGCCACTGCAGTATTTTATATGGATATCAAACCCCATAATAATCTAAAAACCCCCAGCTCCTAGAGCTCAGTATTTCAGCACAAGTCATTTTTACATCTTAAGAAAAAAATCAAGAAAGTGGAAAAAAGTTCTCAGCTTAGCAAGATGAATTTACTTCTCATTTTCCAATTTTGCTTCTTGTATTCAGTCAGAAAGGGATATCCTCAGGTACATGAGTTTACAGTTTGCAGATTATTATTTTAAAAGGAAAATGGTTGGGGTTTGTAGCATTTGTTGCAATGTCAGCTCTTTTCCAGTCAGGATAAAATCCTTCCACAGGATTTTAATCCCGGGCCAGGATTGTTCCTTTAGGACACAACAGGACAGTGACAGCTGTGCTTTTTCTCCTCTCCAACGAGGTGTGACACAAGAAGAAACATTTAGTAAAAAAAAAAAAAAACACTTATTCCTTTTGATTTCCTATCAAATCTTCCTGGGGTTTCACCACCCCAAGACTGGAAGTCTAAATTTGACTGCACAGATTGTGCTGTAACCAAGCAGGAGTTACCAAAAATCCTTTTCTAGCTTCATAAAGAGTCAGATAATTCCTCTGCTTATCACTCTTGAGGAGTTCAAATGTGTTTAATTACACGTATGGCATCTCTGAGAGGCTCAGATTTGTTCCTGAGCAAACCACACCAACCTCTCCCTGGAAGAGAATCAGATGTGATTAAAGCTAATTACTGCAGATGGTGCTGCCTTTAATTCCAGTGGGCAATTTCCTGCGATGTTGAGGAGGATTTTAACTCAAGGAATTGCATCTCTTCCACCTGTTCCCTGCCCAGGCAGGACCCCTGAGCTGTGGGTTTTACTGAACCCTTTCCATCAGAGATTTCCCTTTTTTGAGGGTTCATTCCCTGTCCTCTTTACAAGCTGAGAACTCCAACTGGCATTTAGTGCTCCGTGGGAGCTAAAACAATATCCAAAAAAACAATATGCAAATTCTCTGCATAGTCTGTTACACCCACCCAGAGGAGCTGCCATTCTCTAGGAGCAGAGAAATGGGAAAACTTGGATGGGTGATTCTTCAATCTGTCTGTCATTAAAAAAAAAAAAACAAAAATCGCTTTCAGCTGAGATTTAACTCATCTCTGGCTACTCTAAGCTGTGGGCTCATCTTAAGAGTGAAGAAATTCCATTAAATCCCAGTTTACCTCTGGATGTCCAGCTATAAGCTTGCCTCCTTCCAAATGCATTAGAGGATCAGAATTTGTGACTGAAATTCCTGAAGTAAAATATTCTAATTTTCTGGGGTGATCTCAGTGTTCAGCATGGATGGAGGCCTCTGCAATGGGATTTTCCCTTTCAATGCACAAAGGGAAGGTCCCTTTGGCCACAGTGACCTGCACAGGGCCCTGCAGGGTCTGCAGGATTGGAGAGCTGGAAGGTGTGCTGGTTTTCATTATGGGATGGTTATGTTGCAATTTTAGGGATTGAACAAAGAAAATGACACATTGACTTCTTTACCCCTTCAGATTGCTCCAGGAAAAATGACCTGAAGTCCATTCTTAGGCTGAAATACCCATTTTCATGCTGAAATGTCCCTTTTCAGGCTGAAATGCCCATTTTCAGGTTGAAATATCAATGTTCAGGCTGAGGCTCAGAAATGTGGCTGGTCATTCCATAAAGGCTGGATTATCTTGTGAGGGTGAGGGATGTCCAAAAGCACCTGCAGATCAGTTGGGGCACACCAGCAGAATACACAGAAAATGGGAACTGGCAAGAAAACTCGGTGCTCCTGCAGTGGTTTTCCAGCAGGACAAAGCCAAAGATGAAACAGCTGGACTGGGAATGCAAGGATTGTTTATCTGGACCCTGCATGGTGACTTTGATACCACAGCTGGATTGGGAATGCAAGGATTGCTTCCCTGGACCCTGCATGGTGAGTTTTACACCACAGCTGGATTGGGAATGCAAGGATTGCTTATCTGGACCCTGCATGGGAGTTTGATACCACAGGTGAGATGTTCCCTGAGGTTTTGCAGCCCAGCCTGCACAGGAGCCAGGTGATCTCTGCCTGTCCAAGATGAAATCTGTCCCTGGGGCATTTTCCCCTCAAGCCCAGCCCTGGGATCAGCAGCATCCCCTCCTTGGTTTTGACTGCAGCTGATATTTCCTCACCTTCTTGACTTTCAGCTCCCTCCCTGCCCTCTGGGGCTCTTGCAGCACCTCCTGAGATGGAGCTGCTCAGCCCCTGTGGGCTGTGCTGGCTCTTCCCAGAGGGATTTGGGCTGTCTGCTCCTGCTCTCCAGAATTTCCAAGGGCATTTTCTGGGAACTGCAATCCGAGAGGCACAGCTCTCCCACTGCTAATCACTGCTGTAATTAACTGCTGGAATATTTTCACATTAGAATTACAGCTGATGAGATGAAAACCATTAAGAGCTTCTACAGGATGAAAAAAAAAAAAAAAAAAAGCTTTAAATAAAAACCTCATGCCCTTGGAAGAACTGCATGAACTGGCTTACAAATTACCAGAGTGCATCCATGAGAGGAAAAAAAAGTTTTCTACAATAGTTGGAAAAACAGGATTAAAAAAATCCCAAAGAACCAGAAAAGGGTCACAGTCAGAGACATAAAAACATCTCCTGGCTTGCAGGGCTGGGCAAGAGGCATCTGGCAAGGAGAGACACCTTGGCTGATGGAAGAGGCACTGACAAGATGTGTAAACAGTGAGGAAAGCGAGATTTAAGGAAGGCATGCAGATTAAAATGAAGAAAAACAGCCCATGAGCATAAAAAGGTAGAACACAAACCAAGACATGCCTGGTATAAAAGAATTAGCAAAAGGCAATACCATGAGGCCTGGATTGAGAAGCCTTTTGGAGCCCTTTATTTTGGAATGAAAATTTAGAGAAGGAAAAATATTATAGAAGTGAGAGGCTCTGGGAGCTCCTTCCTGGATGCTCTTCCAGCAGAGAGAAAATGCCCTTTATTCCAGAGTTCTGGGAGCTGTTCTGACCAGGAAACTTTGGTGCTGTTGTTTGTTTTGATGGACTTGGCCTTGTGCTTTAGCACTTCTCAGAAAGGTTTGGGGCTCACTGCAACAGAAAAGAGAGCTTCTTGTTTGTGGGGCTTTCTACAGGTCCAGTTCGAACAGGAGGTTTCCATAAAAATACAGAGTTCAATTAAACTTGTAGAGGAAGAAATCAGTGGAGATTTCCAGGGTGCATTTCCAGGGTGGAGATTTCCAGGGTGAAGATTTCCAGGGTGGATTTCTAGGGTGGAGATTTCCATGGTGGGTTTCCATGGTGGAGATTTCTTTGGTGGATTTCCAGAGTGAATTCCATGATGGATTTCCAGGGTGGAGATTTCCATGGTGGTTTTCCAGAGTGGGTTTCCAGGGTGGATTTCCATGGTGGAGATTTCCAGAGTGAATTCCATGATGGATTTCCATGGTGGATTCCCAGGGTGGATTCCCAGGGTGCATTCCCAGGGTAGAGATCTCCAGAGTGGATTTAACAGGATAGTTTTCCATGATGAATTCCCAGAGTAGAGATCTCCAGGGTGGATTCCCAGGGTGAATTCCATGATGGATTCCCAGGGTGCATTTCCAGGGTGAATTCTATGATGGATTCCCAGGATGGATTTCCAGGGTGGATTCTATGATGGATTTCCAGGGTGGGTTCCCAGGGTGAATTCCATGATGGATTCCCAGGGTGGATTTCCAGGATGGATTCCCAGGGTGCATTTCCAGGGTGCATTTCCAGAATTCCTCAGCCATTCCTCAGCCACCACCAGGCAAGCTCTGCTGGGCCCAGCAGGGAATGCCAGAGGACTCCTTGGGGTGGCTGATGCCCAAACAGGGATTTCACAGCATTTTAAACTGAGCCACCCACTAAAAACACCTCGGAGAGCAGGGGTGGTGCTCACACACCCCAAAAAAGAAACCAGGACACTTTGCATCCATCCCAGAGGGAGCTGGAGCTAAGGATAGAAGTGGAATATCCAGGAATGTCAGAGGGGAATGGCAGTGCTGGGGGGAGTGTGGAGATGATGTGGGAGAGCTGCACTGGGCACAGTGAGAGGGAGGCCGTGGAGTGGGGATTGCCCTGGTGCACAACAGGAGGGATTTTCCTGCATGGGTGACAAGTTCCTGTGTCAGGAAGGAGAGTCTCACCCCCCTGATCCTCCTCAGCTCTGAGTCACCACAGTCACACATCAAAGGAGCAGATATAACCTAGATTTTAACTGAAAAAAATATTTTCTAAGATTTCTTTTAATAGAGAACATAACACACAGGTTTCCTTTGCAATTACATATTAAGATTGCACAAGAAATCAAAGTTAATTTCCATAATCTGGCCTTCAGGTGTGGATCCTTGCCTTAACCAAGCACAAAAAGAGATTCTGAGTCTCTACTGTAGCAGGACCTGCAGATAATACAAAGGACATGGACCCCAGCTTTACAGTCCTCTTTTGAATATTAACTTTACAGCCTCTGTTTGAGTACAGTTTCTATCACTAGAAAGCAAGAAACAGTTCAATAGTCCATTAGAATTTTCTGCTCCTAGAAATGTCCAATGCAATGAAAGTCTGTAATGGATGTCAGGAGCTCCCACTGCTGCTTTTTCGTGCAGAGGAGAACAGGGCAAAGTGGCAACAACCTACTGCAAACTTCAGCAAAGCAGTCAAAAAATCTGAGTCTGCTTTTACATTAAATTATTCTGATGGCACTAAATGCTGGTCAAAGCAAAATATTCCGTTTATATATAAAGCACTTGAGAGTGCAAGCAAGGATTGATAAATACAGAGCTGAGAGAATTACTGACTGTATGGAACAGAAAAATCATCACCACACTGAGATTTATTTATTTCTTAAGGATCTCTGCTTTTTTTTTAACAGGAATTTCAAGTGAGCTTAGTTATTTTAGGAAAGCAAAATCAGTAAAGAAGGCTGGAGTATTCCCTTCCTATTCCAAGACTAGATTAAACTAAACCAGCTCTATAAAGAGGTGCAAAGAGCAAACACACTGCTAAGTTTAATGTGTTTAGATTTCTAGTTATGCATTTAAACTTATATTTATGAATTTTGCTCCAGTTCCATGTTCAGACCTGGCATTTAATTGTCTTTTGGCCAAAAAGCTTACAATGATTTCACCTTTCTTCTGACACAGGTTTGTGAATTTGCTTTCAGCTCTCACACGACAAATCCATCAACATATTTTGCTTTAAGTGCCAGACTGGGCACAGAGGCCAAAATCTTCACTGGCTGACAGAGAATTAAAACAGGCTTTATTCAGGTTTTTAATGCAGGTTTTTTATTCTTAAGAAAGTTCTGCTTGGAGGAAAAGCACCTGTCTGTTTGTTCTCTGGCTGCCCTGGAAATGCACAGGCCTCTGACTTCACTCGAAATCTGTAAATCCAATATCCTTCTGTAAATCCAAAACTGTCTATGAACAAAGGGCACAGAAGTGGCCACCGGGGCAAATATTTGCTGTCAGGCACGTGGAATCTGATAGAGAGGCTGCCACACGTCAGCACATGGGGCTGCTCAAGCCCTGCCATGTCCTGGTGCCTCAGGAAGCAGCTCTGCCCTGCCTGGGAGACAAGGCAGCTCCTGCTGCAGGGCTGGGGCACAGAAAGGAAACTCAGCAGCTTCCTGCAGTGCCAGGGCAGGAAAAGGGCACTGCACCCTCTGGCTGCCCTGCCTTTACCTGTCAGCCAGAGCCATCTTGCCTGAAACAAGGGAGTTAGTGCTGGCTCCAGGTTTGATCTCATGAAATACACAGAACTGACTGAAACACATCTCAGCGTCCCTAACATTTATCATCATGGCAGACAGCAAATTTGAGCATCCCTAAATGTCTTCCCTACCTGAGGTGCAGCCAGATTGCAGGTAGGCACTCTCCAGCCTTGACCTTTAAGAAGATGCCCACTGGCATATCAAAGAGAGCAATAACCAGCCAAATTCTGGCCCATTGCTCAGCATTATTGTACAAATCTGACTTTTGCTAACGAGCACAGGATTTTCTTATAGTGAAATAAACATTTAGAACTTCTTTCTTCAAACCTAACATGGAATAGCACTGAAAATCTCCCAGATTTACAGCAAACAGGTTTTCAAAATGCTTCTCTTCTTGCACACATTCATTTTGTTTGTTGCTTGCTCTCCAGAAGATGCTTTGACACAAAATTAAATCTCCTCTGCGTGGTTGTGTCTCCCATTAGCATAGCTTCAATAATTTGTGTCAACAGGAAGCTGGAAGGAACAGAGCTCATCTCTTTTTTTCTGCTCCTCCCTGCAGAGTCCTGACAAATGTCCTGCCAGTGCCCCAATCTGTTGCTCAAGATTATTAAAGTATAACTGAGAGTGGAAAAAGCACAAGAGACCAACTTGGAGCAGCAACACAGAGGAGAAAACAAGGTGGGGAAGAGCACTAGAAACCACCAAATAGCAAGAAAGGGCAGCTAAAACAGAACTTCCAAGAAAGCAAGGTAAAACCAGAGCAGTGAAATGTCCAGTTAGAGCAGAAAGATGAGGACAGATAAGGAGAAAAGCATCTGCAAAAGAAATGCAAAGCAAAACATGACACATCAAGTCACAGAATTGTGTAAGCTTGGCAAGAGGAGCAAAATAAGGAAAATATCAACAAACTTGCAAAAAAGTGTTTGGCTGTCTGCTCCCAAACTGAAGGAAAAGAAACAAACAACAACTGTGAGATTTACAACACTACCAGGTTTGACACAAAAAGCCATACCCAGCCTTCCCTCAGGACAGCTGTGGGTGAGCAAGGAGATAAATTTTGGCATAACCAAGTGTTCTGTGGCACTTCTGCAACATTTCAAAGCCCTGATAACAATAAATCCCTACAATGGGGTGGAGTGGGACATCTGAAGAGGTTTCAGCACAGGATGGTTCCCTCCTGGAGCTCTGAGTGAGGAACACCAGGACCTTCCAGCCCTCTGCACACACTCCCAGCTATCTCTGCCAGCTGTGGCCCAGAAAACCCTTCCTGCCTGGTTCCTCTGCTCCCACATCCCTGGAGAGATGGAGCAGAGTGCCAGGAGTGCCCTTTGATGGGGCCAGGCTGCTCAGCACCAGCTGCCATCCCTGCAGAGCCAGGCTGGGACAGCTCTGCCCCAGCTCAGCACACCTGGGCATCCCAAACCCCTCTGGGATTCTCCCCATCCCTATTTCCTAAGTACAGACCCTTCCACCACCCTGGCACAGCCAATTGGGGTCACAGTGCTCACAAACGAGGGTTGTGCCCCCTCCTGCAGCAGCGTGGGTGTGTGATTAAGGCATCAGCAGGTCCTGTCAGCCTCCCCATCACCCCTGCAGCCTCCCAGGAGAGCAGATGTGCAGCCAGCTGCAGGGGCTGGGATGCTTTTCCTCTGCACTAAATGAACCAGAACTGCACTGATGGAACTGGACTGATTTTGTGAGGGTTTTCTTCCTTTTCAATCATGTACAGCTGCTCTCCACAAGTGCAGCAGTTCTGGAGTCTGGAAGGTTTATCACTGTCAGAAAGAACCTGGAAGTACCAACCCAGCCCCTGTAATGCCTGTAATTATCACATCACAGTCAGGCTGACCTGGAACAAAACCAACTCTTTATTCTATCTACAGCAGCCTTGGCCATTGAACCTTGCAGCCCCTGACAATTAAATCAGAGTTTGTCTGTTTGGTGTCACTCAACTCCACCTCCTGCCTGACTCCACTTGTCAGCAAGCTGGACACAGTGGGGTGGGCAGGGAATAAACTGGGGTGTTCCAAAAGTACTGCACCCCCATCACCAATATTTGCAACTGAGGCTAAAATCCAGCAAGGTTCAATTGGAGAAACCCTTCAGCATGCAAGTTTCACATCAATCATTACAAGAATCCTGCAAATGGATGCATGCAGGAAGAATTTATTTTTTTAATTCAACACAGGACACTGGAAAATCATGTTTTGTATTTTTTTAATACATGCTATTTTGTTGGGGTTTTTAAAATATTATTTCCCCAGTTTAAATAATGAGATTTTACTAATGCTGATATCATCACCACATTTTCCAGTTCCTTCTGGCCTCCACAATTACTTCACACACCTCCGTGGAACCACAGAACCATTTAGGTTGGAACAGCCCTCTAGGATCACCAGGACCAGGCACTAACCATGAACTTCTAAGTGCACCACTCACCCTTGTCCTTCAGTTCCACATCTACGTGGAACTTAAATCCTAAATCCCTGCAGGGACAATGACATCATGTGCTATGAGAAAGTTTGCATACAAGCTCCTAAGCCTCAGTTAAAGGAAGCCTCCCTTATTTCCTGAATGACATTTTCTAAAGGAAAACAAATAATTTAAATGACATCAAATATTAACTTTGGATTAATGATGCTCTTTTTTTCCCCCTCTTTACTCTTTCTTTTCATAAATGCTTTACAGCAGGACCTGCAGGCCATTAAACACGAGTAGAACTGAGAGGTGAATTGGGAATCCTACAAGGACAGTGGATGTTTTTGCCTCACCTTAACTCAATATAGTTGTAAATTGAACCAGGTAAAATTCTAGTCTTGTTTGATGGGGTTATTTCATGCCCAAGACAATTCCTTGGCAACATGACCCTGCACTGAAACATTCTAAAGTTTTAATAATAATTCTTCAACGAGGGCACAAACCTTGAAACGGTTCCTGCACAGCTCTGCACGAGCTCAGCAATGAAGAACTTAGTCTTTATGGATAAAACCCATGTTTTCCCCCCAGCTTTCTGCCATCCTTACCAGCATTTCAGTGAAATCCATCTCGAGCCAGGGCCATGAATTTTCCATGAGCTAAGTGCTAAGTGTTATCACAGAAGTGAAATAACCCGAGCCCTGTAACAGCCCCACACATGAACATGTTTCAGAGCACAAACATCTCACCACACACACTCTTTCCAGCATTTTCTTCCACCTGGTTGCTCACAGCCCAGGTTCTCACAGGGCTGTACAGTGCTCTGAACTGCTGAGCATTTGGAGGAGCTGTGCATGGCCTGACCCCAGGGAATACAAGCTTTAAAACCTGTTCTCAGTACATGCCTGGCAATCATCCCACCACACCCCACCTTTCAATAATACACCTCAGATCAAACACAAATTTATTCGCTGTCTGTTGGCAAATGCACAGAAAGCAAGAGTACAAAAAGAGCTTTCCTGGAAAATTAAGGGCAGGTGCTGCAGTTTGTGGCACAGAGTGTGAATCTGCCCTCGGAGCTGAAAAGATGTTGTACAGCTGGGGCAGTGTGTTCCAAAATCACCAAACACCTGACACAGTGAAGAGCAGTAATTTAAAACCCAAAGACCTTGTACATTGAGTTCTAACTCTCTTTTTATTTGAGAGCCCTTTTACAGCCACTCTCACTTCCCTGACTTCCCCTCCCAGCAGTTCTGTACCACTCCTAATGTTGCTCTGATGTAAGGAAGGTTCATTGCCCATGGCTAACTCAATCATTTCCCACCCTTTTAAGGCCCATTCTAGTGCACACCCCCCCTTTCCCCCCTGCTGTTACCAAAGTTGTAATTCCCTTCTGCCAGTCCACATCTTACCTGCAGGAAAGTCAATCTATTTCTCATGAATTAATAAAGATTGTTACTTATGGCTTTATGTAGCATTCTGCTTCCCTGTTTTCTATGTTTTGCACTTGAAAGGTCTGTAGAGAGAACTTTCACACAAATATCAGGCACTGGTGCTGACAAAGGGATTGTGCAGGAAGAAATCCCTGCCATGCTCTGAAGAGGGGATAAATTGATGGCAAATCCATGGCCATGTAGGAGCACAGTGAGTTTTACCCTTGATTTTAGCAGGCAGCAGCAGATTGAGGAGTGCATCCCAGGCATCCACAACAATTTTCAGCAGGGATTTCACCCAGGCAGGGATCACAGATGAGATTGGCCCAACCAAACAAGGCAGAGGATGATATTGGCCAAACCAAAGGTGCCTGGATCCTGCTGCACTATCTGAGCATCCGTGGAGCTGGCTGAGTTAATGGGATTTTACCCCTCAGGGATCTGTTCTGGAATGGCTTCATAGAAGCAAAGAACATCCTGAGTTGGAAGTGACCCACAGTGGGCATTGAAGTCCAACTCCTGTCCTGCACAAGACATCCCAAAAATCCCCCCATGGGCCATGAGTTCTTCCACTGTTTTCCTTTCCTAAATCTGATGAGATTTCATGCTGCCCTGAGATATGCACAGGGGTCTCTACATCTCCCAGCACCACCAACAACACAAGGCAGGATATTCAAGTTAAAAAGCCAAACAAAGCCCCTGGTGTTTGTACAGAAATTATTTCTGTGCTCACACTGACAGCCCACACTCCTCACTAGGACCCACTTGAAGGGCAGTGATAAAGTGATAGAGACACAGATATGGCAGTCTGTGAGGAGGAATTATTCCTTTACTTTTTATTGCATATAAATGCTACTGGCTTTGCCTCCCCACCCAGCTTTATTGGACCCAGTGAATCCAAGCACTGGGAAATGCCACACAGCTGGAAAATGTGAGGCACTAAAATAATGAATTCAGCAATGTACAGTGTGTACTGAGAAGTTGTAAATGCTCTATCAATTATTTATTCCCTCCCTGCAGCAGTTTACTGCAGCATAAAAGGATAATAAAATGAGCTGCAAGAGGTATATGTTAAAAACTGCTGACAATTGTTTGGAGGGATTTTCATAGTAAGTATTAAAAAATTAACATCAAGGCAATAAAAAGTATTGTAGTAAAACTTCCCCACAGTGTGAAAAATATTGACAACTGTTCTTTTCTTACCCAGATACCAAAGGGAAAAATGAAGTTTTGGCTATTTATAAGAAGTGGGACTTTTAAAAGTTGTGTTAGCTGTTGGATAATGAAATTACAGGAGCAGTGACTGCACCGTGGGTCAGCATCTTTTACAGCACCCCATTTTAACTTGCTGCTGCTGCTAATGTTTAGCTCTTTATGAACCAAAAGGATCACCAAATTCTACCTCCATTTCTACAAAACTCATCAAGAAAAACAGCATTGGCTTCTCCAGTAAAAGAGGCAGAGATCAGTGGCTCTGCAGGGTCCCTCAGTGCTGCAGGGGTAACTGAAAGGACCAGCTCCCACCGCAGAGGCACAGCATTATGAAAAGGGCTTTCAAATGAGGAAACGAGTGCCTTCAGATTCCCTGCTAAAGCATAGCCCCAAAAATTTCACAGGAATGAGGAAAACACTGGCCAGAGCCTGTTCAAATTATGTTCAAAACCACAAATATGAGAAATATTCTCAGCTTGCTTTTCCCAGACAAATTGTGAATAAACACTCTTTCCTCACTTGAGGAAGCGTGTTAGCAGTGGGGAGGCTTTCCGTTGGATGCCTCACTTATTTCTCTATTTGTACTACAAAGATTTTTCCTCTCTCTCTCTCTCCACACTGGCTCTTTGGAAAAAAAAAAAAAAAAAAAAGCATTAAATATCTTAGTTTGGTTTTTAATCCTTCCACTATTTTATTGTTCAGGGAGGGAAGTTTGATAATCAATGTTCATGAAGGGGAATGAAACACACAATTAAAGAAAGTCTTTGCAGCAGCTGAATTGCCAGGCCCAGGAAATTTCCAGGTGCAGTGATGCCTTAGGATTTTAGCTTCTATATTTTTCAGATCCTGTACTGCATCAGTGTATAACTCTGAACTCCATGTGCAGTGTTAGTTACTGTCTTCACATTTTGGTGAGACAGAACAATTCCTCTGATTCTCAAGGACACCTCACTGCCTCAGGCCCCACAGAATACAAACAAAAGTGAATTTGGGGGAGCGAACTGGGGGTAAATGACTTCATGACCTGCAGTGTAATTGGAGGATTAAGCCCTGATATGTAAATGGACCAAACTTATAATTGTGTGATAAACTCGTGACCATTGTCCCCCCTGGGTGCAGCCTCTGGGAGGCTCTGCCTGCCCAAGCTGTGCCTATGGAAGGCTCCAATAAATCCCCACTTTATTCTCTTAGCCTGGCCTGGCCTCAGCTCTAGGGAGGCAGCAGCAGCAGCACTCACCACCCAGGGCTTGTCACAGAAGTTGTAGATGGACTCGAGGGAGTTGACGCTGGGGATGCCGGCGTACTGCATGCCGATGATCAGGTTGCGGAAATCCTCGTTCTCCGCCATGCTGTAGGAATGCTGCCGCACCAGCACGAAGTCAGGCCGGAAGGACCTGCCAGGAGACATCCACAGGGGTGAGCACCCACCAGCAAACAGGGCTTTCTCCAACAGAAAAATGTGCAGAGGGGGAAAAATGGCTGGTGGGTGAGTAGGGAAGGGCTGGGAGAACGCACAAAGCAAAGGGAAATGGTAGAAGATGGAAAAAGCCACAGTGGCTTCCTGAAAAACACTCAAACCAAAGGGAAATGATAAAAGAAAGAGCCATGGTGGCTTCGTGAAAAACACTCAAACCAAAGGGAAATGATAAAAGAAAGAGCCATGGTGGCTTCGTGGAAAACACTCAAACCAAAGAGAAATGATAAAAGATGGAAAGAGCCATGGTGGCTTAATGGAAAACATTCAGACCAAAGGGAAATGATACAAGAAAGAGCCATGGTGGCTTCATGAAAAATAGTCAGACCAAAGGGAAGTGATAAAAGAAAAGCCATGATGGCTTCACAAAAAACACAAACTAAAGAGAAATGATAAAAGATGGAAAGAGCCATGATGGCTTCATGGAAAACATTCAGACCAAAGGGAAATGATGAAAGAAAAGCCATGGTGGCTTCATGGAAAACACTCAAACCAAAGGGAAGTGATAAAAGCAAGAGCCATGGTGACTTCGTGGAAAACATTCAAACCAAAGGGGAATGATAAAAGATGGAAAGAGCCATGGTGGCCTAATGAAAAACACTCAAAACAAAGGGAAATGATAAAAGAAAGAGCCATGGGGGCTTCATGGAAAACACTCAGACCAAAGGGAAGTGATAAAAGAAAAGCCGTGATGGCTTCACAAAAAACACAAAACAATGGGAAATGATAGAAGATGGAAAGAGCCATGGTGGCTTCATGGAAAACACTCAAACCAAAGAGAAGTGATAAAAGACAGAAAGAGCCATGGTGGCTTCATGGAAAACATTCAGACCAAAGGGAAATGATAAAACAAAGAGCTATGATGGCTTAATGGGAAACTCTTGAACCAAAGGGAAATAATAAAAGATGGAAAGAGCCACGATGGCTTAATGAAAATCTCCATCATCCCTAATCTGTTCAGCATCCCCTCAATAATGGGATCCCATTAGGAGGAGAGAGAAGTTATCATGGATTTCAGGTTGTTTTCCTGCTGACAGGTAAATCACATCTATAACCTCTAGGTATGTCCTTTGTGTTCTCCAGTTTCCTAGCAGTGACAAAATTAAGGCAGGCAAAGGGCTCTGCCACAAACTTGGGCTTTTGGGGAACAATTCTTTTCTTTTCACAATTATTGTCAATAATTTCACAAATTTTTTTCACAATTATTGTCAGGCTGTTTTAAGGACAGCAAGGGATGAAGCAACTGCATTTCTGGCATAAGGAATCAGACCATAATGGAGAGGATCTCAACTGAACTTTTGATCAAGAGACTTGTCAAAATGAATTTTTGGACTTACAACTGCATTTCCCCCTTTTCTCTCAGAAATGATCAGCATTTCCCCTGCTGCTCCCCTGCCTATCACCCTGCACCTTTGCCAACAATCTGACACCATCTTCACCTTACTCCAACCCTGACATTTTGGTGCTGGAGAAGGTTATGGAAAAAGGAAAACACAAACCCACAGGACAGACCTCCAGAGCAGGGGTAAATTCCTAAATTTGACTGTTGGAAGAGATTTTTCTGCATTCCAGTTTTATAAGGGGAAAAAGCCCTGACTAGGTTGAAGATTTCAACCTCCTAGAATAGGTATAACTGCAGGGTAAATTAAATTAGAATAGTAAATTGGTGACATTATTTACATGCCTTGAATAAATGCAAGCTATTTACTGGAGTGAGACACTCTGAAGATTCAGACAAAATGATTCAGAAGTCTCAGTCTGGTAGAACAAAAACAACAAAACAATTACAATTCTTGTTAAAATTACTTTAGCTGTTTTGAGATCCCAGCCTGGATGGAGTAATCCAAGTAGATTAGCTGGATTCTTAAATTTCAAATCACAGGATCATAGAAGTGTTTGGGTTGAGAAGGAGCTTTTAAAGCTCATTTTCTTTTCTAGTGGATGCCAGGACACCTTCCACTATTCCAGGTTGCTCTAAATCCTGTCCAACCTGGCCTTGGGCACTTCCAGGGGTCCAGGGGCATCCACCCTGTGCCAGTGTTTTACCACTACCACTGTAAATATATATTAAAAAAACCCCCAAATCTGCATGATTTGGCCAAAAAAAACATTAAAGATTTGCTGTCAAGAGTCATTGAAATGGCACTGAAGCTCAATGAGCAAAACCTCTAAAGAAATCCTTGCCTTTAAAGAGGATTCCTAAAAACTGTCTGCAGCACAGCTGAGATGTTGTGATCTAGGTTTCATGGGCATGCCAAGAGTTTGGAGCATGGAAATCCAATTTACTGGCCCAGCATGAATATAATACTTAGAGGATTAATGATGCCTTCATCAAAATTGCAATCCCTCAGTGAAAGAGAGAGACAACTTTTATTTATTAAAATAAGGGGCTAACACATCCCAGCCAGTGCTGTGGTTTCAAATAAAGGAACAGAAAGTGTCCTCTCAAAGACCAATTTAATGAAACAATTGGGGAATGGAGGGAATGCACTTTTTAAAAATTAAAAATAAAGAAAGGCAGTTAGCTTTGCAAAAGCTCCTCAAAGGAATATGATACATTCCCATAATTGTTCTAGTTCTGTAATTAATGCTGGATGGAGTGACTGCATACAGAAGGAGGTCAGGAGAAAAAATTTAATTGTGGCTCAAGCATCAAGATCCAAAAATCTCAGCATTATGTTACAGAAAATATAATTTTTCATGGTATGATTTTCATTCACAAAAAACAAATAAGTTGGTGCCTGTTAAATATTTTTTTTCTTCCTAAACTAAACCAGCAAAAATTTGTCATTGAAATTTCCATGATTTTCCTAGCTAATAATTTGCTCATAAATCTATGATACAAGGTCACTTTCTGCCCCAAATTGATAACAAAGATCTGCAATTATCACAGAAACAGAGAATTGCTCTCCCATCATGTCTGCACCTCCCTCTCACCCCACAAAACACACCCCCAGGTATCTCACACCAGATTTGAGGGCAAATTATCAGCTTCAGGTAGTTCTATTTGGGTAAATAAAATACCCAGAAAACGACAATATTATAAATTATCAGCTTCAGGTAATTCTATTTGGGTAAATAAAATACCCAGAAAACGACAATATTATAAATTCCCTTGTTATCTCATTGTCAGAGTTATCTCAGGCACAAAGGTCCTTTGTTTCCTAACAAAAGCAGCATTTTCACCAAGTTTTCTCATGACCTGCAAATCCTTGGAGATTATTATTATTATTTTCTGGAGGTTCCCAGCCCTCATTTTCTCCTGACATGTTTTGATGGTAACTTGGCCTCGATGCTTTTTAAAATATTTTTTGGAATACTACAGAAAAGCCACTGGGGAGCAGCGATCAAGATTTCTTGGCTCTAAAATTTCCATCATTGGGTAAAAAATTCCACCAGCCCTAAGAAAAATCAAATCTCTCACTCTTCCAAGGCAATAATCTTGTGGATTTGGCACGAGATCTGTGTTTTTGTATTAAACTGCAATATTTTTAAAACATGCCAGAGATTAAAGAGTTGGAATTTTGAAGCATAAACTTATTTTGAATATTTTTTTCCTGGAGTTTTTTTGTTGGTGTTTTTTGTTGTATTTTTTAAAAAGGAATGAGTAGACATTTTCAAATCTTTTATTTGGAGACATGTTCTGCAAACCATGAAGATCCAGGACATGCTTTAAATTCAATTTTTCAGCCACACAACTGCTATGCTTCACTCACACATAATTGCACCAGCCAAAATAGGAGCAATTCCCACAATTTAAATAAAATATTGGATATAATTTTGCTAGCAGTTTTGCCAATATAATAATTTTGCTGATATAACTTTTCTAATACTTCCTTAAGTTTTTACTTTGCCCTGTTTTCTCCCCTCACGTCTATGAGGCTGTTGATGTCCTCACTGAAAAAACCCAAAAGTTAAATTTACCCTGCCTTCATTGGCATCATCCTTTTTAGACAAAACAGCTGTTGGGAAATCTGAGGTGTTTAAACTGAAATGTTTCAAACAGGCTGAAATATTCCAGGAGCTGCCCTGAGAGGGTGTTATGACTTGGTCTGTTACAACTGAAAATATTCCATGTTGGAAATAGAATCTGCTATTCTGGGAAAGTCTGGCAGGTACAAAATCACCAAATCTGGATCCTTCTGTAGCAAACATAAAACCCAAATCAATATCCCCAACTCCCAACCATGTATTCTTTATTCTGGACTTCATTCCCTTAATAAATCCATTTTCCCCATGATTAAAATGTCAAGATGTGTCACAAAAAGGTTGTCACAAATCAGACATTTTATTTTCTGCTTTCCCTGAGGGGCATCACTCAAAATCCACAAACACAACCAAACCACTCAGCACCTTCCCATCCACACACGGTGCCTTTGATTGCTTTTTGCTGTTATTCCATTTAGTTTTTCTTACCTGACAACTTTTGTGCCATTTCGAATTACTTGGATATCAACTGCATAATTGCCATCAGCGTGGGCTATCAAGTTGATTTCTGAAAATTCTGCCTATGAAATAAAAAAGACTCCCATTAGTCAGCCTGGTTTATTTTACCTTTATTTTCCTAACTCCCTTATTTTCAGCAGTAGGGCCAGAAGGGCTGACAATATAAATTTGAAATAAAATGAGCATTGATCCAGCAGGATTTGTCAAGTATGACACATCACATTTCAAAAGGTTTTAATCCAAAGAGAGCAAAAGGTTAAAAAATGTTGTGAAAATGGATTGTGGGGCAGCAGCAAGTGGATTTAGTCCTACATGTCTGCATAGAAATGTAGGGATTATATTTTAGCTTTGCACAATGTTATCAAAGAGATTAATACAGGCCCAACATTGACATAAAGTTTTGAAGAAAACAGTACAAAAGCAGAATTAAAATAACGTTTTCTTATAGAATTTAGTGTCTCCTCATGCTGCTCACTCCTTTCAATTTTCTTTATGTGCATTTACTCTTCTTTTTAAAAGATCTGGTGCTAATGAGCAATTGTCTCACAAAATTCTCAATTAAAGCCCTTTTTCAAAAGTCTTCTCACACTGGAAATGCGGGATTTAAACAGAGCCGCTGCCATACTCTGAATCTGCAGTTATTTGAAAGGAAAGGACAGGATGTTTTTCATTTATCCCCAGCCTTTCACCAGCTTAGACTCTCAAGGCACTCCACAATGACATTACCCAGCAGAAGAATTGAAATGCAGCCAACTGTCTTCTGGTGGATAAATAAAAGTGTCTTTGCTGTCCCGGACAGCAGCACAGAATAGAGAGTGTCACAATCCTCATTAGTCTGCTCCTGGAAAATGGAATCCCTGCAAGTCCTCCTCGGGCAGATCTGGGATGCTGAAAATTTCCTGATTTCCTGCCACTGCTGCGGCCAGGGCTCGGTTTGCAGCACAGAGCTCTGACCATCAAAGGCTGACACCCCCTGGGACAGCACTCCCTGCAAAAACACTGCGAGTGGGGAGGGAGAATGGAATTCTGTGCAGGCGCTGAAATCTCAGACTCAGTCCCGTGATTCTGACACTGAGAATGGGGATCTCCAATTCATAAATCATTTTAAAAGCTTAGTGGGTGACAGAAGACATTGTATGTGGAGAAAGGCAGGGTAGAAATGAAATAATTACTATGATAATAAATGGTATTGGCAGCAGGACACTGCAGTAGCTGTTATTTGTATGTTGATGGCTAACAAAGGGATTTGTGTGGCTCAGAACTTCCAGTCCCTCTCTGATTAAAGGCCTGGTCCCACGGCACAGCACAGGAGGGGAATTCCAGGTTCACCCCGAGTTTTTGCTCCTGTGAAAGAGATGGGTGTGTGCTGTCAGCTGCCTCTCCTAGCTGTGAGTGGACAAATCTTTGTTTTTGTCTTTGTTTTCCTGCCTCTCCCTCAATGCTCCCGGAGACCCCTGGCAAAGCTCTGCATGTTCCCAAGCCAAGGGATCAGATATTCAGGGGGGTAAAGAGTGGATGCTGGACCATGACAGTGAATTCACATCAGCTGCATCCACACAGTTAATGATCATTTTCCCTCACTCCTTGAAAATCCAATGACAAAACAACTCAAAGAGTGATGCTTTGTACAGCAACATCTATTTGAGGAGTTCAAATTCAGAAGCAGTGAAAAGACTTCTTTAAATCCCTAGTTTCAGCTTAAATAAAATAGCCATCATCCTAATGCACTCTGATATATATCTTCATATTGATTCCTATTTATTATGGATTTTTTTTAAACCCCCCACATGCTAGCACTGCACCCAGAGCACATTTATATTCCTGAGTGGGGAATTAGTGATACAGAACTGCCACACGTAATTCATGGAGTGTCTGGGAACTTCACAGTCTCTAAGCAACAGCTTCTGAATACAAGATGTTTTTCATGCTGTGAAAATTATGGTCAAAATCCCCTAAGAAGAGCCCACTTTGGGTGCCAAAAAAGGGCTGTTGTGGTTTAACCCCAGCTGGCAGCTCAGCCCCACATTTATTCCCACCCAGAGGGATGGGGAGAGAACAGAAGGGTAAAAGTGGGAAAACTCTGGGTTGGGATAAACAGAATTGAAGAGATAAAACCAAAGCTGTGAGTGCACACAGAGGAAACCAAACCCCACAGCAGCTCCAGGGGGGGAAATTAACTCTGCCCCAGCCAAACCATCACGTTTCCTTAACTGTGACGGGTTTGGGTACAAAAATTGTGAATTTATCTGTGCATATATGTACAGAGAATCATGGAATCATTTAGGTTGGAAAAGCCCTCTCAGGTAATCTCCATTATCATTAATCCAAGGCCACCACCAAACCACGTCCCCAGGTGCCACATGCACACAGCTTTTACATCCCTCCAGGGAGGCACTGCATGCATGTATGAAATGCACAGATATAAAAATGAAATTCGGGCTCAGACAGTTACCTGTTCCACCTTTATGTCATACTCTCCATGGATCTTTTTGCCACGAAAAGCCTTGGCCCTGCAGGAAAATAAAAAGGAGAGAAAATCAAGGATTTATTGTATCTGTTATCAGTGTCTATAGAAAACTTCCTGTATTGCCTTCAATGTCTTGAAAACACAGAAATAGAATTAATATTATTAATATATTTAAATCTACCCGCTGCACATACACAATTCCTCTTCTTTGCCATCCTTGTGTTCTTCCTCCCATCCCACAATATTTTCTAATAAAAAGCACAATGTGATTTCCAGCACTGAAGTGAAATGCCCTGAAATGATGAACCATTCAGAAGTACACGTTTCACAGTTGTTAAATAATAGAAAAGGAGTCCTATTAAACAGGGACAATCTTGCTCTCAAAGTCAGCAATTCCAGTGGAAATTCATTTCCATGTGAACAACTTCCTAACAACCACTCATGCTCATCTTTATCCACCTAGTTCACTTAGAAAAACTGGTTTATTTGGAACACTGTGCTTAGAAACTTTTTGGTTTTTAAAGTATCAGAGTACTGGAGATTGCTGTTCTCAGATATTTGAGTGTCTGGTTGGTTTCCTAATCAGTTTTCCTTTCTCTAGCCTAACTTGATATGAAATAATGAATGTGAAGAAGAGTTTATGAGCAATTATTATGCACCAGGATTGCTGTGATAGAACAGAACTGAATTCACTGATCCAGACCTTAAACATTCCTCTAGGAATGCATCCCTTGTATCCCTCAGGCTGCATGTATCTGCTTTGGACTAAAAGAGAATTCCACCAAAAAAGAGAAATCTGCTGATTAAAAGGAATTATTCTGACACTCTGACATTGCTGATGGAATATGGATCAGCCTCTCTGCATTTTCTTTGCTCAAGGCAAAGCCTAGAGCACATTCCCTGCTTTTTTCTTGCACAAGAATAAATTTGTTGCACAATTCAAAACCTGAACACCACAGAACATCACCTCAAGTGTTAAAGAAGAGCAGCTTTGTCCATTTCCAACATCTGACAAAATGTTATTACATTACATGAGATCTACCTCACCAATGAAAACAACATCAATATATATATTAATAATTAATTTCCTCTGTGGTCCAGAAGAATATCACCACTGGTTTCAATAGTGGAAGAACAAAATTTCTTAATAATCAAATGAAAACACTGCCTTGGGCAGCATTTCATAAGGAATGAGGATATTTCTTAAGGATATTTCTTAAGGATATGGATAATGGATGGTAGAAGTGTTTATATTGAAATCACACACTGAAATATTGCCCAACCATTAATTCTGTATGAACATGCAATTGGGAAGAAAATAAGGAAGAAAACATTTATGGATTGTTTTTTACTATATTCTTGCAATAAATACACAGAAAAGATGAAGTTTGAAGTCCATAGCTCTGTTCTAGGAGATTCACACTCAGCTTAGTGTTACCAAACATTTTTGCCAATACTAAAAGTAGAAATTAAATATAAACCTAATTTACAGAAATATCACTTGTTTATCTTTCTAAATTTGTTTTGGAATCCCATAAGAGGAATGTGAGCATCACTCCTTGAAAGCTCTGGAGATTCTGGACATGTTTTATGGGAAAATGCAGGAGATTTGTGCCAGAGCAGAGGGGAAGGTCTCTCAGTCAGGGATCTGCCTCGGGAGGAAAGCACCCAGCTCACATCACCACACAGCTTTAATACCTCTCTGAAAAATATAAGATTCACCACTGCAAAAAATACTTCAAACTGCAGTTCTGGTCCCCATGAATTTAAGAGCACTGTTCTGGTTGAATTCTGTTGGGAACAGGATGAGCTCCTGGGTTTTATCCCTGATGCAGTAACAGGTGAGGAAAATGCATTATTGGACATCACGTCACACATTTAATTTAAATACAATTAGCTTGGCTACCTTATGGTGAACTGCCTCTTGGACACTGGAAAATAAGTTTAAATACTCAGTTTCTTCTAATTTAAATGGTGACTCGGCCATCCAAAGATTAAACCTCCCCCAAAAGCTGCCCTAACAAATATCAGCAGCTGGTACTTCTCTGAGAGAAGAAATGGAACTGGGACACCACAGAGAGTCCAAGACAGACCCTTCTGCTCTTGACTCCAAGTCCACTGCATGTATGTGTTAGTGAGATAACCAAAATACTCATTAACTGGTAATTAGAGAGATGCTATTACTCTAAATTCAGTCTTTCTACTGAGACATGAGGCAATCCCCAAAGAGCTAAACTCTGGCATGATTCACATTTCAACAAATGACTTCAGCTTTGAAAATAAACAGGAGTAGTAAGGACTGAAGTTAAGCAATCTGAGCCTTGAAAACAAACCTGACATTCAATCATTTAAAGAGAATCAATTTCCTAGCAGCTTTAGCCAACAACTTCTATAAAAATGTGTAATATTCCACAATATTCTCCAAATGTTGAGCCACAAACTGCAAGAATTTATCTTAGTATCTCTAAAAAACAACTGAAAGTTTCATGACTTGAGCATTTCAGAACCAAGTCTAAGAATTACTTAGCATGTGTTTGTTGTGAAACAGAAGCCAGTTTTCATTTTATTTGCTCTACCTAGGAAATTCAGCCATGCCCTGCTTGAGTTATTCCTCGTTTTCAATAAAAGAAAGAGGCAATCCTATCATAAAGGCATTCATTACACATTTATGGTAATTTATTTTTTGTTTTTAGAGAGGGGAGACAGGGATTGAGATCATTTGGTGTTACTGATTTGCAGGATTCCACTCAATTGTAGTTTAAAATTCCTGTTAAGCCTCATTACTCTTGGCACAGAGTGTGGGATGGCTGTGACCAGCCCTCAGAGCTTTCCAGGACAGGGGCTCTGAGGAGTGTGAGGTGAAATTAAAAACATGCCAGCATGGGTGAAATCAAAAAACAAACATGCCCCAAATCAGGTAACATTTGTCTGCAGCTATTGATGATTTTTTGCACTGTAGGTAAAGAAGAAAAGGAAATAAATCATCCACCTGAAACTCCACCACTGCTTTCCAAAGCCCAGAGAGAGCAGAGAGCTGTGGAAGGGAGGCTGCCCACTGAAGTCACTGCCATGGCCTCTTACAGGCAGAGTCTGCTCAGAACACCTGAAATATTGATGCATTTCCTGCTTCACAATTCATATTTAAAATCAAACCAGCAGAGAATATGCAGTTACCATAGAGGCAGCCTGACATGAACTCACTCCACTCACTGAACTTTGGCAAGGACAAGGAATGAAGCAGAGTCATTAAAGGTGTTTCAAATATATATAAAAATCTGATTTATTTCCCTATTCAGCCACACAGCATCTACCTACACTTCCACAGTACCTGAATATGACATTAGACCAACCTGGTTTAGTATGTAAATATAGAGATATATACATACATAATATGTGTGTGTACACACACACAGAATATTCCCAAAGAATTGGTTTCAGTGGAATTATCAGTGAGCTGCATGTAAAGATTCTGACAGACAAATGACAGACCCAGCCAGAATTCCATGGACTTAAAAAGTGTCACAGTGAGAGACCAGAAAAGGCTGAAGAGAAACCAAGTCTTGTCTTCAAGTCAAGATTTCAAGTTGAACCTAGTATTCAAGTTCAAATGGGACTAGAAATAATTTGTTCTTTAATTCAATTATGAAAGACTTTTTAAAATACAGGTGCTGTTAACAAAAACAAGTGTGTGATGAGATCTGCACAGCATTTTCATTTTATGTGAATTAAAGCACAGCCCACTGAAACCAGGGGGGATTTCTCTGCCATTATCCATGTGCTCTACAACTGACAGTACCAGCATTTGCTGTGCTGCCTTCCCAATCAGCCAAGCTAGTGAAACTCATCATTTGGATAACCCATCTCCAGTGAGGTTATCATGCTTAAATAGAAATTATCCAGAATACTGGAAACACAGTCATTTAAGACTTTCTTTTATTTACTTGTTCCACATTTCTACAAAAATAGATATGAAGCAAAAAATATCCTACTTAAAACCTGACTCTGAAAGACCTTGGTATTCCGAAATGTTCCTCAGATTCTGCAGAGACCTGTCCGGATTTCAAACACGTCCTTTTTGTCTCTGCACGGTGCAGTTCCACCCTTGGCACCTGACCCAGCCAGTATTTCCCTCTCCCATAAATCAGTGATGCTTTCTCAGGGAGTTGCTCCACGCAGGGATGGCCTCAGGAGGAGCAGCCCAGCACCACAGAGGGAGCAGGAGCTCATCACACGTGTGCCTGCAGTGACCTCTGGCTCCAGGAGTGCTCCCTGCCCAGCTGCCTTCCAGTAGATGGATGCTCATCTCCATTAGCAGCAGGAGCTGTAAATGTGCACAGCACTGCATTTCCCTGGCTCTGGGACAGCACGGGTTTTTCCAGCAGCTTCCATGGCTCACGCTTCCAGCAGCTCTGTTGTGCTGCTCATCACTCAGCAGGGTGAAATGCCCTCTGCAAAGGATGCACAGCCATGGCAAGGACACAGGGATTGCCCTTCAAAGTCACCCACCCTGGGAGCTGACAGCTCACAGAAACCCCAACTGAAATTTGATTTATTTCATACAAACATTTTTTTCCCCAGCATGCCGGGTAGGACATGACTGATGCACTTCTTCACTCTCAGTCCAGCAATTTGAAGGGGAAAATAAACTGCTCATAAAAAAAAAAAAAAAAAAAAGTGCTTTTGCCCTTTTGCCAATATGTCTGAGGCCTCATGGTGTCTCTGGACCTGAAATCACTGCATCAAATATTTCTATACCAGAGCTGCCAGCCATAACAGATGCAAAGAGAATTTTACTGGGAACAAAGGCAAGAATTCCTGTCCTGGTGCATCTCAGCACAGCCCTCCCAGCTGGCCTGACCCTGGCCCTCTCACAGGTAATTCTGTCAGGATTTCTCCATCACTGAGCTGCTCATTTTACAGAGAACCACAAGGGCACCCCACAGCTCCAGCTGAGCAGGAGTCACTGCTCCTCTTCTGCAAGGATTTCCTGCCCTCACCTCTGCAGCCCGGAGCAGAGAACTTTGGTAAAAACTTGCTTAAAACCCAAACCTCCCTGGTGAGGATGCACCCTCATCCCCTTCCCCACTGCCTTCACCAGGACTGGCCAAACTCCTGAAAATGCACAGTGAACACTTCTCAGTGGAGGATTTCCCTGCCCAAAGAGATCCAGCTCTAAAGACTTATTTAAAAATAACCCATAACCTAGCTAGAAATAAAGAGCACAATTTCATAAAGCAGCAATTATTCCATTTCCCTGTCTGGGCTGCACACAGCTCTTGCTAGAAAGGTGGGGGGTTTGTCACAACAAATTTATGTGTGGCATCTTCAGAGCCTTCCATAACCTCCAACTCCAAACCCTTTTTTAATTCTTCTAATTTATTGCCAGCTGTTTCTTTTTTAACAAGTTCTCCCATGCCTTGGCACGTGTCAGATCCCCTCTACTCTGATCACCTGAACTAAACAGAGCCATTTCATTCTTTCCAGCCCAAGAAGCGTTTTTGTTGCTTTAATTCTGGAGGGTGTCTATTTGTCCCTCTGCTCCGTGCCTGAGCAGTGTTTTCACTGGGGATGTAATGCAGAGGGAAGTGCCTCCTACTCCTCAATGTCTCTGCTGAACTGAAATTTTCTGGGTCTTTTAAACAGCATGCTCAACTGAAAATGCCTCATTTTCTGCCCACTCAAGGTGAAACAAGTCCTCTTTCATGCCCAAACACCAGTCTGCCTTGCTGGTAATGTCTCAAAATCCCCCACCTCCCATTATGTAATATTTACCATTAGCCCATTACTTCTCTGCAAGATTTATAGCACGATGTCACTTCTGTGAGCTCCTCTTTTGCAAATTGGATGAGAAACGAGAGTATTTTTAAATGTTCATTCCCTCCCCAGCAGAAGACCCAATAGGTGATGCAACATATTCTAACCCTTCCCAAATCTGTTAGGCTCATTAAGACTACTACACTTTCCCAGGGTTGGGGTCATAAAAATATTTTGTACTCATGAGATGAACAGAAAGTTCCAACTTTTCTACGGGAAAACATCGCCAGCCAAATTACGAAATATCACTGCTCTGAATCCAGCTTTGAGTGGTGCTTGCTGCTCAAGCCTCAGACTGCATCTTCTGCACCAGCTGCCCTGAGTCCCTTATCTCTTAGAGCAAATCTAACAGTAATCCAAGATAAAGTGACTAATTTGGGCATTTCCCGACCAACTAAGTAGTCCATTCTTTCTGTTTCATGTGCTGATAACCAAGATAAAGGAGTACAAACAGTTCTTGAGCAACCCTGTCCAGAAAGGAAGGCACATCATCTTGAATAAGTGGCAAAAATGGCCCCAAAATGCAGCCCCTGGTGAATACTTTGTGACAGAAAAAAACCCAAACCAGCTAGAAGGATAATCAAAAGTTATGTTAGTTTATTTTTTTCTTATTGAGGTAAAGAAATTAAAGTGAACCCAAGGACTCTACACTGCCAGGAGGTCATTTCTGGCAACATCTGAAAAGCCAGATAAACCAGCATGGGTGAAAGAGCCTTTGAGACTGGATCCAATCCATTTTTTCATCAGAAATGCATCTGCCTTTTCATTTTTCTGTTTATACCAAGTTCTCTAAGGTGTTCCAGGCATCTCTAAGGAAGCTGTGTGACTGTGAGGTAAATTTGAATCATTTATGCCTGGAGACACTACATTGTTATTTCATATATCACATGTTGGACTATGACATTGTTGGAATTTTCACCTTTGAGAATCCTGAATTTAACACAGAAACTGTTTCTTAAAAACCTCTCAGAGGTTCTGAATGAACCACTAAAGGGAGGAAAGAAAGGAGGGGAAGATGCAAATCATGCACTCCCACTAACATCATCACGTTACAGGAATACTTGAGGCCCCATTTGAACAAAAACCCCAAATAATTGGTGTAAAACAGCATTTGATGCTTCAATTTCTTTTTACATGCAGTTGAAACTTATTTTTTTATATTACACTCAAGGCAACCACGTGCTGCCCTGGTTTTTGGGTTTTTTTTTTTGAGTGGATTGATCAGAAAACCTCATCTTGGTTTAGCACCTGCATAGCTGCAGGAAGGAAAGGAGTTTGTGGCTTTTGCTGCCCTCTCCTGTAGGAAGAGGTGCAGATGAGATTGGCTAAAGTCTGGTTTCCAACCACTGATAAACAGATCCATGATCAAACCCCTGGAGCTCCTGGCTCAAAGGGACCTGCTAGGGTGTCCCAGGGAGGAGGTGAATGGAAATATTGGGAATATTTCAGTGCCTGCCTGTGCTCAGGGATGGGTGATAGGCACCCAAAGCATGAACCCAACTTGTAAATTGCTTAAATCTACCAGAAAAAGCACATTACCAGAGCAGGGAGAGCACTCTCAACGTGTTTCATGCAGCATTAGCAACAACTCACGAGGAAATTCATCACTGACATCCGATGGATCAAATTACTGCTAATTGCTGATGCTTTCTATGATCCTCTGCTATCTGCAAGGGAATTAATGAGTGTTTTCAAGGTGGGCTTTTTTTTCACACACACAGTTTCCATTGGTTTCATTACAGTCTCTTCTCACCATAAATATGGATCTGAAAACTTCCAGTGCAGTTTCCCCTCCTCAAGGGAAGGAGAATTTCATGCACTGTACTCAGCAGAAAACAAAAAGAATTTATCAGTTATTATGGAAGAATGAGCCTCAGAAACATGCATTTTCAGAGGAAGGTCCAGAATGCTGCCACAAAAACTCAATTACTCCAAGATACTCGAGTTCCAATAGCCATGGGAATTACATTGTACAAATAATTCTCTGTGCAAATGGATACCAAGCAAGTAGAAAATGCTTTTGCTGCTATCACCTTTTCACGGTTTTTAAGCTTCCCAAGTGTGTTAGAAACTAAACTCACCACCTTGTAGTTTAATATTACACCTTGAAATACAATCACATAATTTTGTCTGTACTTCAAATACCCATGCTTGGTTTATTGATTTCAATGTTCTCTAAAAAGCCAAATAACCAAGATCCCGTGTTATGAGGTTTTCCAGTTTCTCACTACAGATTAGGGAACAAGAGAATTTTCCAGTACTGCTGGTTAGTGAACTGTGTTTTCCACAGCAATCAACTGGCACCACAAGCAATGCCCCAGACATGGACATTACATCCCTTCCCCAGGTGAGCCTGACGTTGGGAATATGGACTTCAGAAATTCCTGCACAGAAACAGCCCCTAAAGCTCAAAGCCAGGTAAATCTGTTGGGATCTGTAACACAAAACAGAGCCCAAGCTGAGGATGCTGTGACAAAGGGGAAGGACTTTGCTGACAGGGGTGTCTGACAGGCAGCTGTGCAAACACTTTATTTGCTCATGGTGCATCTAATTAGGAGCTGAATTAAAACCAAAAAATCTGTCAGAGAGAGGCACGCTCATTCTGGTGTAACTATGAATAAAATAATACAAAATCCCACCAGGGCCCACACCCTTCTCATCATGAGTGAAACAGGACAGAGCCAAGGTTTTAGTGCTTAATGAGCACTGGAACCAGCCAAGCTCCACACTCTCCCCAGTGTTTGGTGCAGAACTGCTCCAGCCAGGTCTGCACCACTCAGGTCACGTCCAGCTCTGCAGGGCAGAACATGGAGCAGCACAGGTTTGGGATTTGGGAATGTAGCAGTGTCCCCAGAGGTTGTGCTGCACACCCCCAGCACCCTGAGCCCTCCCAGCTGTGAGGGGCAGCGGCTGTGCTGAACACAGGGTGGGATTCCAACAAATCTGCCCTTCCCCTGCCCTCTTTTATTCCTTTTTTTGCACAGCTAAGAGCTGCCAGATCTGAGATTTACTGCTAAAACATGGCAGTGTAACAGGCATGAAGCAACTGAGATGCAAACGAGCATTCCCTTCTGACACACAGCCCCACGTAGCAATAGTTGCAATAATTACATAATTAAAGGATTCAGATCCATAGGATTAATTCCCCCCATGCCTATAGGGGTGAGAACAGGACCTCTCTGTTCTCTCTTGCACACAACAGCAAAGTCTGTTCCAAAACCTCAGAGGTTTGAGTAGGGCTGATCTCTGCCTGCTCATTCTCTGGGTGAATTTCACACAGCCCTGAGCCCAGGGTGCCCAGGAGATGAACTGGACCCAGCTCATGCTGTGGGATTCACCCATGGTCCTCAGGAGATGAACTGGACCCACCCAGCTCAAACCCCCGTGGTCCCCAGCAGGCTGCGTGGGGCTGTGGTCACCTCCCTGCTGATGGATCCCTGGTCACCCCCAGGGCTGCAGCCCCTGGCCCTGCTTCATCTGGAGAAGGGGCTGGGAATGCTTTTCCCATGGAGAAGCTGCCATTTGGCAGAGTCCCCCGGAGCAGCCCTGGTTATGTAAGAGCCCAATGTGCAGTTGGTTACTGGTAAATATTTTCACTTGTGAATTTACGACTCCGGGCAAGGAGGATCCTCCCAGGGAGTAAACAATCACAGCACTCAGAGGGAGAACGTGTTCCTGATTATTCCACAGCAATCCTCTTGGGACACGAATTCAGCGTGTGTTGAGAAGCTCTGGGAGCTGCAGAGCCAGGCTGTCCACGCTGCAAGGCCAGGGAAGGCAGGCTGCTGCAGCCACACCAACCGGGCTGCACTTCCAGCAGAGATGGCTTCAGGCAGCTCTCCTATCAGAATCCCACACAATGGCACTCTGCCAGAGCCTGCTCAAATCCTTCTCTTCTTCATTTGTGAGCAGGGAAGAAACCAGAGCACACTAAATGAGCAAATAATGCCTAAGATCCTAACAGCACAATCAAAAGAAAATTCACCAGGATTCGCAGACATGGCCATTAATTTTTTTAAAAAGCAAGTCCATGAATCTTTCTGATTAGTTTTGAACTCAAGATTTTCTATCTTTTCTCTTCTTCTCCTCTTTCACTTCAGAGGTTCTTTCTTACCCCCAGTAGTTTTTGTGACTTTCTGAACCAATCTCTATTTTCCATAGCAACCAGAACACACCTGGTGAGCATTGTATTTATTATCTTCATTGCAAGCTCCTGCAGTCTGAGGTTCTCCATTCTCATTAATTACTTATCCTGTTCCATTGCCCAGCAGCTAATTAAAGAAAAAAAAAACAAAAAACCGTTGAGTTACAGACAGAATCTGAAGTGTTGTTATGTTTTCTTTTGAGGCTGTTTTTAAGATTTCTTGTTAGTGGATCTCATTTTTTTGGATAATCCAGCCATAGCATGTACTAAGAGTGTGAAGCAAAAAGGGGCAGATTCCTTTATGAAGATTTAGGGGCAACCAAAGCCAATCTTAGAGACTTTTAATAAAGGTTTTTGTGTTTATGGGCATTTCTTCTAAATGCATTTCACATTCTGTCAGCTCAACCAGGATTACCCAAGACAAAAATCCCACATTTCTTGCCATGAGTTTGTATCTCCAGCCATTTCAGACTGCAGTGGGTGCTGAGCCCACCTCTGTTCCAGGAAAGGGAAGCAAAGCAAGGCAAGGTCCATTTCTGCAAGGTGTGTTTTAGGGAATAACAAATCCCTGGGGTGAGTGGGAGCTGCTGCCCCATTTCCAGGCTGGAGGGGAGCAGGTCCTCACCTACAGCCAGTCCAGCACCGCCATCTGCCGGGAGCTGCAGCTCCGCGAAATCACCGCCAAAAACGCCCGGGTCTGCAGCGCTTTCACCAATTTGTCATTTTAATTACTAATTAAAAAGCAACGGTGGTTTAATTTTAAACCGAAATATTAATCGCTGTAAATAAAATCGGAGCAACCAAAGGTAATTTGAGCAGTAATTTCCATCTATTCACCACTGCTACCTATTGAGCTCTAGTCCTGCTTCTGCAAGCTTGCAGAGGGAAAGGAAGGAGATGAGGTATTTTCTCCTTACATCAAAATTAAGCAAATGAACTCATCACAATCCAAGCTACTGACCAAAATCCATCTCTGCCTTTTGCTTTTACTTTTTACCTCAGTTTGAGAGACTGAAAAATTCCAAAATACATGAAAATAACCCATCCGTGAATAATTATTTAATAAAATAATGTTAACTAGATTAGATTCTCCAAAGTTTTCATTCTTGCATCAAAGCAAATCTCACTTTTTAAGTTATGCCAGGTGTGGAGAGCCTGGTCCCCCATTATTGAAGTGACACCTGGGCCTGCTCTGGCTGGGACACAGCTCCTGGAAAAATTCCACATTGGACAGGGAGGGGGGAGGGAAAGCAAAGTGGAGCCTTGTGCTCAGAAATGAACTCAAGGCAGGTCTAGATGCCAAAAACCGAGACAAAGACAATGGGGAAATTCTCAGCATCAGTTTATGATGATTTTTTTGCATCTCTCATCCAAAAGAAAGAAGAGAAAAAACCTTTAGTCCAGTTTATCATCAGGTATCTACAGGCAATAAAGAATTCAGCAGAATTACCCAGTTTTCATCATTTGTAAGAGACTAAATCTTAATTGTAAATGTCCTCATCTTGCCAGCAGCCCCCAGTGACAGCCAGGACAGCAGGGGACAGTGACACATTGATGGCTGCCCCCCTGCTCCTCCCCATCTTCCCTTCCTACCTTACCCCAAATTATCCCCAGCACACATTCCTCGTGGCAGGATAATCCAGAAGCCCCATTTGCAGCCCACGTGCTCAGGAAGGAGCAGATGCAGGTGAGCAGCTCTGTCCAAAGCTGTGTCATGTCCTTGG
The DNA here is from genome assembly GCF_052056855.1 of Sturnus vulgaris. Classification (NCBI taxonomy): domain Eukaryota; kingdom Metazoa; phylum Chordata; class Aves; order Passeriformes; family Sturnidae; genus Sturnus; species Sturnus vulgaris. The sequence goes on along the minus strand of NC_142253.1, from coordinate 18,517,003 downwards.
TGGGTCTGGCAGAAAGCAGAGGAGCATTGCTGCTCATCCAGACACAACTCCCAGCTGGAAAGCACCTCGGGAACGCTCCCACAGCCACACACTGGGCTGCTTTCCTCACTTTGCTGCAGGAGGAGAAGATAATTGGGAGGGTTTGATATCCTTGACCTTTCTCTCAGAGCTGCCTTTGATGACACCTGGCTGGAGCCCCAGCACGCCCAGGAGTGCAGAGCAGCAGAAGGAATGGGAATTCTTGTTTCACAGCATCCCAGGCATCCCAGCAGGGCTGGGAGCACCCTGACCTCTGCATCCCAAGGGCTGAGCTGGCACTGAGACAGGCACAGCTCCACAGCCAGGGAAGGCAAGGATTTATCAATCTTTCTAAATTACAGCTTTTGAAAAACAATCTCCAAAGGCAGCAGGCCAAGGCTTCCAAGTTTCATCCTTTCCATATTTGTGTGAATCCCCATATTTGGAGCCTCTCTCCTGATTGACAGCTTGAGGCAAACACTTTTTAAGGGCTTAATTCCAGCCCACGATGTTGTGATACTTTGATTAATCTGCAGTTCCAATATGAGACATCCCGAGGGTTTGTTTTGGTACTAACCCCCAATAAAAGGGGTCACAACTTTCTGTCTCATCCCTGCATTCACAGCTTCTTGCTCCTTTTCCCCTCTTCCCCCTCACATATTTAAGAGTTGAGAGCTTGAACCCTTCTCAATCCCAATGTTTACCCAAGGTTTCCATTCCATTATCACACATATCTTTTTTTTTCCCTCATTCTGTAGGCAAGTTACAGCTCTCATTTTCCTGCAAGACAATCTCAAATTATTTATCCTATTTGCCTTGGATGGAGTAGTCCTGGCAACCAAGTTTAAGCAGACTCCAAGGACTAGTGGTGTCTTGAGATGAAATTCCTCCCTCAAATCCTGCAATATGCTCCTTTCTGAGCACAGGCAGAAAACCCATTAACCTGAACAGATGGGAGGTAGTCTGTGGGCAGGCAAAATCTGTTAGAGCAAAAACTTAGAATACAAAAAAAAAATTAATTAAAAAATCTGACTCATAGGCCTGATAAGAATCACAAGATTGGCAACAGAGATCCCTAAATTTTAAGAGGAAATGTGTATTTTAAAGAAAACAGACATATTATTCTTGATTTTTGTTGTGTGCTTTTGACTCCCCTCAAAGGAAGGGTACCCTGATTTATTTGAAAGGAGAACTGGGGTCATTATTTGTTTACAAAAGCTTCAACCCTAATTAAAAAACAACAATAAAAAGAGAAAATGGGCACAGAGGAACATCCCTCAACAAACACTCCATGGTCTGCTGCTCAACCTCCCAGCAAAGGCACAGAAAATATATCCACAATGATGGGGATTTCTTTTTTTCAAACCTGCTTTTCCAAGGATTTATATTTTCTGCACCGAGCTTCATTGGACTTCTCATTGCCCAGGAAATTCATCCCAGAATGCACAGGGCACGTGGAAAATTTGTGGAATTATCCACAATGTGACAGTGCCAGGATGAAGGGAAGGATGCAGGAGGAGAGAGGAGTTTGGAAGGAAAGGACCAGGAGAACAAAACAGACTGAAAAGTGATTTTTCTTGCTGCCCCAAGAACATTTGTGCTGTCAGTGGAGCAGCAGGAAGGCAGGGACAGGTAAGGACAGCCTCAAACTCTAAATGGCAGCAGTGGTAGGTGACCTTAAAGAAGCACAGAAATGGATCCACAAAATCCACTTTGGTGCAATCTGTAATTCTCCATAAATAACACAGTTCTACATCTTCTTAGTAAGTCCTTTTAGTTTTTTAATAGATACATATATATAAAGAATAGTTATATATTTCTGTATCTTTAGATCAATATAAAATATATTTATATACCGTATGTACTTAAACCCCTTTTATATTTAGAAATTTCAATTCAATAAAGTACAATTTCCATAACCTAGTTCACCATGATATAAATTCACCTTACTCTGAAAAATGCCAGACTAGAAAAGGAATATGCTAATGTTTCCTTATTTAATTTGTAGCATTTAATCTACCTCTAAATTTGCAAATTAAAACTAGATAGGGTAGGAAAATCATTGCAAAACACAGGTCATTTAACAGAACACAAAAAACCCCTAAAATTGCAGTTTTAGAGGCACAGAGGAACAAGAAAATGCCTGTAGGAAAACTCTTAGGTAAAACAATTTATTTCCCTCTACACAAATTCCTCTCTCAAATAAGAAAAGAATGGCATTACTTAAAAAAAAAAGGATTTCTCAGCTGGAAAAAAAAATCATTACAAGGTTTTGATTAGGGAATACACGAAACCAAAATGATTCAGTTCCTTTATCAACACAGCAGAAGTTACCATGGGCCCGAGAGACTCTCAGAACAGAAAATAAAGTTTGCCCAGCACCAAGAGCACTCTTTAAAATATTCCATGAAATTGCCAATCATTTACACAACGGATCTGTGTTCCACAAGAAAAATATTCCTGATTGCTCGAGGTCATTTGGGTAGAATGATGAATGAAAATCTGAATGCAGCTCGTTCATATATGGACCCATAAATGCTCCTACCAGACTTCCCTGCTACTGACCTGGGCACTGGGAAAAGTAAATCTCAGTGGTATATTTATTATTAACACCGTAATTTGATGAGAATTTAATTTACAGCAGATGAGAATGGGGAATAGAGAAAGGATTTTAGACAATAGCATTGGAAGAAACACCATTTTTGAAATGAAATAAGAAAACAGAACAGCATTTGGCTTCATTCTCATAACTTGTGTATTTTAAAGCCTCACATGTCCCAGTAAAGGAGCAGTTTTTCAGGGATTTCATTATTTCTGGATGCTGAGGGTGGCAGAACTGCCAGCATTGTGGCATCAGTGATGTAGACAAGAAGGATCACCTCCATTTTCCACGACTCCCACGGCTCTGCTTTGATTTTGTCTGGGGTGAACAAGGAGGAATTGCCACAGCAGAGCCCATTTCTCACCCTGTGCTCTCCCCAAACACCATTTCTGTCACAGCTTCAGTGCCAGGCTCCAGATTTGGGATTCCACAGCTGAAGGAATTGTCTGTCCCTCCCTGCACAGCCACTAAAACTGGGCTGATTCCCCCCTCCCCTGCCCAGATTTCCCAGCCTCTTCCAGTGGGATGGATCCCTGTCCCAAGGAGCTCACAGCCCTAAAGCAGAGCAGGAGCTCTTTATTCCCATTTATTCCTGCTCCTGGAGCAACAGGTGCTGTTCTCAGTTCCCTCTCCCAGAGTTTGTATTTATAAATTTTATTTTCTGAGGTTTATTTTGTTCATTTTGTGGGGGACAAGGTGGGTTCTGTGCCCAGAGCCCCCCCTGCCTACAAAGCAAAATGCCACCAGAATGTATTCCCTGCAAATCTCAAGCATCCTTCAGATCCCAGTGGCTTCAAACCAGAATATTAGAAGGGTATTTAGATATGATTTACCAGTCTTTTATAATGCCAGCAACATCTTCCAAAATGTCATCACCCTTTGCCTCAACCTGGAATCTAAAAGCCCAATTATTTCATGAGCAAATGTCTTTATTGTGCTAGAAAATAGAAAGGAAGTTCCCAAATCTGCTTGACATGGAAATGATCAGCCCCAAACCCTCCTGTGGCCTACAGAATTCACACAGCAAGGCATTCCCAAGGATGTAAAGTCTTGCCCAAGCCAAGCTGGGAGGATGTCCTTGCTTTTGGAGAAGTCCTTTTGCATGTGATTTCACAATTATAGCCAGAGCTAAATCTGCTTTAATCAGAAAAACATCAGTGCAGGTGGCACTGTAGAAAAGCCTGCAGAGAAAAAAAAAAACAAAAACTGAAAGGAAATAAAAAATACAGAGCAAAGTGTGGCTTGACAAAGCTCATTGTGCTGAGAGAGGAGCTAAAAGGGACAGGGACAAAAGGAGCTGCAGCCCTGCCAGTCCGTTTGGAATGTGAGCAGGGGGGACTGCGGGGATTGAGGGAGAGAAGGGGACCCATCCCGAATCCCCAATCCCTCATTCCTCATCCCCCATCCCTCGGCTCTGGGCTCTGGGGTGTGAATTCTCTGATCTCCATCTCTACACCCCTCTGCCCCTGGCCATGGATGTGGGACGAGCTGATGGAGGCACCTGGTAAAATCCAGACTCCTGAAGGCTGTGCTTCAATCACCTGGGCACAGCAGCACCCATCCAGGACTGCCAGGGCTATTTCACATCTGGCTGGTGCATTTTAAATCAGTCCATTTATTCCATCTAAAGAGAGAATAACTGTTTTTCTTCCCTGAGGACGTGGATGGATCCAAGTGAGTTTCACACCAATTTTCTTTCTTTTACAACCACACAGTCTTATTAAAGCTGAAATATCACAATGGAATTACCAGGAAAAAGAACCCAACAACCCTACCCTTTAGAAAACTAAATTTATGCCAAATAATCTTTAAAACATTCTAAACTCTTCTAAGAGAACCAACTTTATAATGTAAAGAATTCTTTCCCATAATACAGAAGGGTTTTAAACGGATTTAAGACCAACATTTGCTACATGATGGCCTTCCAGATTTGGAAGAGGAGTGGATTTGTACGTTGTGACAGCTGCCATATTTTAATTTATTCATTGCAGAGGAGCTGTGTCCCAGAGAATGGCCAAGGCCAGGGGCTGACACTGCCTGGCACAGGGCAGGGCATTTCCTGCCAAGCCAAGGTGCTGCAGAGCTCTGTGCATGCTCTGAGAGGTTTTAGAAGGGGATATTAAAAAGCTACATTAACATTTAGAAGGGGGAATTAATTAAATTAAAAGAATATGCAGAATTTAACAAGTTCAAACCCCGGCAATTATTAATCACGCTAAAATTCTTGCAGCTGAAGAAATGAATTTTTTATTTCCAGGCATCCCATGACATAGGAGTTTCCTCCAAAAAATTAATAAAAAGCCTCACACAGATGCAGATTGCAATACTATCAGTAGCTCTGTAACTGGAGGATCCATGCTAGAAACAGTGACACAAAAATTCAACTGCTAAGAACTGATGTAATACACAAATATCTGCTGGTACATGGGCTCACAATAATATTTTATCTTGAATTTATCAACAGCTGAAATAATTGGTGATAATAAATGATGGATTATTCCATGGATTATTATTACATCACTGAATTACAAAAGGGAAATTTGTGTGTATATTCTGGATCCTCCCTCTTCCCTTCTTTCCCAGTACCTGTCTAGTGGGAATTTTCTTGAGGATTTTGAAAAGAACAATCTTTAATTTCCAGGGTGACATTTTCCAAAATACTGTTTTGTTGCTTTTTGCATTCCTGACTTAATTATTTTGCAATAACACCGAGTCACTTTTCGTGCAGCCAGCTTTGTGAATCTGTAATTACACCGAATGCTCACAAATATTACAATTGCAGATACATTGCAATTTAGAAATCTCCCATTTAAAGAAAGTGTTGCAATTTCTTCAAGAGCATTGTTCCATCAATGTTAAATAATTGCTACTTTTTAAAAGCAGCACAAATAAAAACAGGGGGAAATCCAATGTGTGCTGCTCAGAAGTAAAAGCCATGCTTTTTTTAGATATCCCCAAATCAAGCAAATGTGGATTTAAAAAAAACCCCACAATCCAAACACATCCTTCCACACTGACTTCACAGAGAGGACTGGCTATTTCCTATTTCCTTTATTATCTATTACATTGAATATGTCAAAATCACCCATCTGATGAATAAAATCAAGTTGCTTTCTTGTACTTGAAGTGATTTATTTCAGCTGTCAGTCTAATTGCACAGAAAGGCTCCAGAAATAGATGGCCTTTGCAAGAAGAGATGAACTCACTGAAACACTCTGAGTCAACTGGAAGGGATTGAGCCTCAGTTATGCAAGTTACAAACCCATGTGAAATCCTAATTTCACATCCGTGCTTCCACAGCCTGCTTACACACACCCCTGTATATATAAAGATGCAAATCACTTTATTCCACTTCTCCAAAAGCTCCTGTGTGGTGAAGACAGGGAGATCTTCTGTCAGTGAGCTGTGCACAGATTGGCTTCTGAGTGAGGAGGAAATTAAATCCTCCCTGAAGGAACAGTCATAACTGTGTATTGTTCCATGGAAAAGAAGGGCCACACGTGAAAAATAAAATAAAAAATGCATTCAGACACGAATCGTGGACTCATATTCAAAATATCCCCCTGGAACTGTCATCACAAGGCGCTCTGAGCTGAATTCAATCCACAATGTGGGTTTATTTTCTCCCCGTGCTCACTCGGAGGAATTTCCTGACAGATGGAAGGTGAGTAAGTGGCCGTGGGCTCTCCCTGCAGCAGCAGCAGATCCCAGAGCAGCCCTGCCCGGTGTCCAGCTGACTCAGACTCTGCCACCTGAGCAGAAGTCATCATGCCCAAATGGCACAGAGAAAACTGAAATGTGACAGCAGCATTGCTGCAGAGCATTTCAGTCTGAGACAGAACTGGGAGAATCCATCAGAGCTGAGCTCAAACAGGGCTGAGCACCAACAGCATCCCTGGTACAGCATCCCTGTGCTCCTCATCCCTGGTACAGCATCCCTGTGCTCCTCATCCCTGTGCTCCTCATCCTGGCACAGCAGCCCTGGCACAGCATCCCTGTGCTCCTCATCCCTGTGCTCCTCATCCCTGTGCTCCTCATCCCTGGTACAGCATCCCTGTGCTCCTCATCCCTGTGCTCCTCATCCTGGCACAGCAGCCCTGGCACAGCATCCCTGTGCTCCTCATCCCTGTGCTCCTCATCCCTGGGCTCCTCATCCTGGTACAGCATCCCTGTGCCCCTCATCCCTGTGCCCCTCATCCCTGTGCCCCTCATCCCTGGTACAGCATCCCTGTGCTCCTCATCCCTGTGCTCCTCATCCCTGTGCTCCTCATCCCTGTGCTCCTCATCCCTGGGCTCCTCACCCTGGCATGGCTTGGATGCTGAAATGTGGGTGCCAAGGCACCCAGGCATGGCCAGCAGAGCAGGGACAACCCAGCACTGTCCTTCTGGCACTGCCAGGCAGAGCCCAAATGCCTCCAGCCCTCCATGGTGCCCCTCTCCATGCCACACATGGAAATTGAGGCCTTAGGATTTAAATTTTATGTTTTTCAGATCCTGTACTGCTCTTGTGTATAATTCTGAAACTCCACAGCCTGTCAGCTGCTGCTCTCCCATTTTATCCTGACAAAACAATTCCTCAAGACAGCTCACTGCCTCAGGCCCCAAAAAGTGCAAACAAAAGTGAATTTGGGGGAGCAAACTGGGGGTAAATGACTTCATGACCTGCAGTGTAATTGGAGGATTAAGCCCTGATATGTAAATGGACCAAACTTATAATTGTGTGATAAACTCGTGACCATTGTCCCCCCTGGGTGCAGCCTCTGGGAGGCTCTGCCTGCCCAAGCTGTGCCTATGGAAGGCTCCAATAAATCCCCACTTTATTCTCTTAGCCTGGCCTGTCTCTGCTCTGGGAGTCTCTCTAAGGTATCAAAATCTCCAGCCTGGAATGGTGCAGGAGACTGAGCAGTGCAGGCTGGGGGAGGCTGGTGCTGAGTGACCTGTGGTGTATAAACCTCACCTGTGGTGTATAAACCAGCCCTGTGAGACACATTTACATCAACCAAGTTCAGTTCCACCTGAGAGGGAAGGATTTAGAAAGGGCTTGGATTGGTGGGGAGGAATTGCATCACCACTTGGGCTCCTAATTGCTGATTTTTATCAATTATGCTAATTTGCTAAATTTATAAATCTGTATTCACCCCATTGGGGGTGGTTTTTGTGGATATTTTCTATATCCGCCCCTAGAGGCCTCCAATAAAGTCCAACCTTTACATTTCTTCCTATATTAATATTATCTCAAAGGTTTAGCAAATTAGCATAATTGACAAAAATCACCAAGAGCTGTTTTCCAGCCTTGGTTCCCAAAATGAACCAAGAAAGGACAGAGGTTTTGGAATGCATTTTGCCTTTGGGCATAGGGAAAAGACAGGGAAAATTACTGGGAAAACCAGCTACAAATACAACAATAGGCTACAGAGCCACCAATCTGTGTATGAAGAATATAGAGAATATATGAAAGCAAAAAGGCCCAAATCAATCTGGCATCACTTATTTACATTCCCTTCCTCCTGTGTAACATATATTTAGCAAAGAGCTGTGGTGTTTTTGTTCTCTCCCCTGAGCTGTGCTTCAGTCCTGCAGCACGACTTCCCCTGCAGTCGTGCCTCAATTTGCACCATTCAGGCACACAAGTGCCCAAAAATAAAACAAGTGCTTCCATTAGCAGCAGCACCAGGCAGCTGGGGAAAATCAAGCTTCACTTTGAAATTCTGCTGAGCAGAGCAGAGCCAGATCCTTCTACCTGCTGAGCACCAGCTTCACTCACCTCACTTGTGTCTCCCTCACAGCAGCAAGGAGAGGGAAAGTTTTGGGTACAAATATGTGATGGTGAACTTAATTATTGTAAAGTCATGAAATTGTAAAAGCTGAAGCAGCTGATGGAAAAAAAACTCAACACACACACAGAAAATGAGAAATCATAAAATAACTAACAGTTATTCCAGCAGGAAGGAGAAAAGCTTGTGGATTTTAACTGGTAGGATTCTGCTCCTACAATTCTCACTGTGTTGGATAGAATATCCAGAATTTATCTTGATGCTTTTGGGCATGTTGTGGGGTCTGTTCACACAACAGATTTCCACATCAAAAGTGAGCCCCATCTGATGGGGTGTGTTCAGAACACCTGTACATTAATTGTCAAAAAATATCTTTATTGTAGGCTCACACTGAGAAAAGTGTGGAGAAATTGTAGAGATTCTTTTTTTAAAAGTAAGGCTAAGGCCTTACTCATGTAACTCAAGAACTAAAATTCTTGCATTGCAAGTCTGAGTCAGGTAACAAAATCCATGGTATGTCATGTCCTGCCACTGCATCTTCAGACTAAAAATAATTATAGCTCTTAAGGTGATAATTTCCCAGTATTATTAATTGCATCTGGCACCTAAGATAAAACAGCTACACTGTACTTGATATCCTGACAAATACCTCCAAAAATCAATTAGCAGTTATATGCTTTTCTCACTGATATAAGAAGGAGAAATCACATAGAATGTGTATTTAGACTGATGAATTTAATGCACACACACAGAGTTTTTACTGAAAAGGTTTGTTCATCTTCCCATAAAAGCCAGGCTTTTGTGATCATTCTGTAGCCCTGGTAACTTTCTGGGCACTTCCAACTAAATTTGAGGGAGAGATGGAACCTTACAATCCATTTAATTCTGTGAAGATAATACAGGGAAGTATAAAAATACCTAAACCAGCATCTCTTCACAGGTCAATAGCTGGACAGCACATTTAGGATTTCATCCAAATAAGCCAAGCACCTCCATGTGATTTTGGATAAATCTGTAAATCCTTCCTTTCTCCTCTGTCTATCTTAAAATCATTCCCTGCAACACTTTAAGGATTTCATCCAGACGAGGAAAGCACCTCTGTGTGATCTTGGAAACTGCTCTAAATCCTTCTCCCTGTGTTTCTCTTGCAATCATTCCCTACAGAAGCAGGAGGAGACCTCTCCACAAAGAAGCAGGCTGTGCTGTGACAGGGACATTCCCAGCTGGCTCCTTCCTCTTCCCTGAGCCACGACCAGGAGGGAGAGAGGGGCAGCAGGCAGAGCCCTTTGGGGTTTGGGTCAGCAGAGCCCTTTGGGGTTTGGGTCAATCAGAGCCCTTTGGGATTTGGGGGGCCATTTGCTCTGGCAGCCTCTAGAGTGTCTGGCACACTCAGGTGCCCCCAGCCCTGCTGCCAGCTCCACGCTGAGCTGTTCCCAATCCCACCCAAGGCTCAGCACCTGCTGCTGGCACTGGGACACGGCCCCAGCACGGCTCAGGACACCACACCCACATTTACATCTCCCAGCTGGGTCAGGGGCCAGAGGAAGAGCAGCAGTGAGGGTGTGAGGAAAGGTTGGATGTGGTGAATCCCTCTAGGAAGGCTCTTCTCCAACCCTTTGGAATTATTTCTGAATTCTCCATCTATTTAGGAATTCACCCATGTGGACAGCAATGCAATTTTAATAAATTTGGTTTTTTAGCCACCTTCCACAGACTCCTTTGGAATAATCCCTGGGCTAGGAAGGCCGAGGCAGCAGCTGGAACAAGGACACCCCTGCTGTAACCTGGAACCATGTGTTCTCTTTGTGACACTCACACTGCTTTGCTCTCATGCACCACATCCCAGCTGTGTGTCACATTCTCACAGAACCTGCAGGACAGGCCTCGGGCAAAGGATGCCCCACGTCTGGCAAACAAAACCATGGAATCACAGAGTATCCCGAGTGGGAAAGGACCTGCAAGGATCATTCAAGTCCAGACAACCCAAAAATCCCACCCTGTGCATCCATGGGAGCGTTGTTCAAATACTCCTGAGCTCGGGCAGTCAGGAGAGATTGCCCAGGCTCTTCCCAGATTCCAGCTGCTTATTCTTGGAGTCTGGAGAAAGGACAGGGCACTGCAGCAGAAGAGGTGGGAGAAGAAGATGGATGATGAGCATTCTATGGATATTTAGCAACAAAGAAGATGTCTATGAGCATTCAAGTCTTTGATTTATATCTGCTATCCTGGAAATACTCAGTGGGGGTAGGAGAGCAGCACTGCTTGCAAGGGTAACTGGAGTCAGGATATACAATAATGACTGACTTCAATTACAGACAGATCAAGAATCTTTCATCTTCCAAGTTTCCTTCTTTGGTGCCACTCTGAAATTACTGGGCTGGGTGGTGTGATCCAGTATGGAAAGTGAAAAAGTAAACTTTCTCCTCGATAATGGCACCATTGTGCCCAAAACAAGAACACAGAGCCACAAACAGATGCCAAGCTATTGAGTGCCTGGTGTTGACTTGCTGAAATTTCTGTAACAGCTCATAAAACTTCTACACAGCCACCTTGTTCAAATCCAAAAGAGCTCCACACCCCGGGGGAAGCAACTGTTCACGCCATCCACAGATAATGGAGCACACAATAGAAATTAAAAACAACCTCCCCCACCAGCAACGCTGTTCCTCAGGTTTCACTGCTCCACTTTACAGATTTCACAGCTCCCTGTCCAGATTTTTGTTTCCAGGTAAAAATAAGTCAGTACAGAAAATAACTTCTCCTTCCCTCCAGTTAAATTATGTGTGAGTTAGAAATGCTCTCTGCACTTTCCTGCTTTCCCCAGAAATTAAATTGATGTTTTTATTTTGGTTTTCACTCACCAGCTGGGGGGATGTGCCCTTCACAGGTCACCAGAAATCTGTGACAAGCCAAGGGCAAAAGGGGAAGATGGAAAAGCACAACAGAGGAGTGACCAACAATACACAGTAAGAAAGGATGAATTAGGTAAAAAACACAGAAATGAGATTTAATATCCCTGCTTCACTTTGAAAGCTTTGATCCCACTCTGACCATGGCATGAGAGAGGCATTCCTAGAATTACAGAGACATAATATAAAAAAAATAGAGGCATTCCTAGAATTTGAACCCACAAATCCAAAAATTAAACAAAGAGGGTAGGAATCATCTTTTCCCTTTGTAAACATCCTGGATATAATGAAGACACAGCTGAAGACATAAAGGAAAATGCCTTTTGGGCAATATTATCTGTATAGTTCTTTAATATTCATAGTTAATTTGGCAGGGAGTGTCTTCATTTGGATCAAAACACAGGAGAAAATTTCAAATTGAACAAACTGTACCTGGCTTTAAAGAAAAATTAAATCCATAAAGAGTTTCTATGCCCTTCCTAGGTTTAGCTTCTGGCCATTAAAAAAAGATGTGTAAAGAAATAAGGCCTGTAATAGTATCACTTAGTAATGATTATTGAAATACCAAGGATTGTATTTCATAAGTCCTGACTGTGCAAGAGAAATTAGAGTGAATTCTTGGCACAGAAAAGAGAAGGAATTTCTTTTAAAAAAAATGGCTAAAAAGAAATTGTACTAGCATTTGAAGGTCTGTGATTACAGCAGCAAGATTTCTTCAAGAAAAATATAATTATTGGGTTATGCTAAAGGCTCTGATCTACAGATAATTTAAATTTTTTTTTTTTTAGTTCTGATTTTCTAATGATGAAATAATATTTTTGAGGAATATTTGCCCCTCCTCTTTAAATCCCCATACTGAGTATTCAACATTGCACCAGGGGCCTTCTTGTCAATCAACAGCTTTTTCTTTTTTTGTGCTGTTACTCTGTCTTTTGAAGGTTAATATTGTTAATGCTGAACCAGGCCCAAACTTTTAAACCAAAACAAACCCTTTAAAAAATCTTGAAGCATTTTCTTAGAGACAGATTAAGAAATTATTTATTCTTCTGATTTATTCTTCTGAACCAACCATTCCACCCAACCCAGCCCTTATTATTTTCTGCAGAGCTGTCACCCAATGCTCAGAACATTTTTGGAAGGAGAGCATCCTGAGAGTCACTGAAAATTTAAAATATCACTGCAAGTCCACAGCACCAAGTTTTTCAAGTGTTTCTTGCAAATCAAACCCCAATTAGGACACTACTCCATCTTTTGGGCTCTAAATGATGCTTTGCAATAATCACCATGGGCACAAATACCCTAATTTAAAAGCAATTAGCAAGTTGCATCATTTGTAACAGAACATTCTGAATATATCTGAAATCTGGCTGTGCCCTGCAGTTTGGTTTTTAATGCTTCAACTCCATTTTTATGAAGCACTAGCAGAAAGAAATCGTTTGCCAAACCTGTAAAAACCTGCTGTTGTATTATTTCCAAAATCCAACGTTTTTTATCAGTGGAAGCATATTGTTGTTGGCAAAGCTCTTTTGAATAAAATTGGACAAGTATTGTGCAAAAAAATAATTTAAGGAAAAAAAAAAAGTCTGTATTGTGGCAAAATGTAAATCTGCCTGATTCTAGCAGATAAGTTAGTGCTGTCATGTATAAACGTTGGAAGCAGAGCAGGACCATCATTAACTGTCAGGGAATAACCCAAATTAAATAATCCAAAAAGGTACCTGAAAGCAACTGACCACCTTCAGCTCCAAAACCTGGGTCAGAAACACCTTTCACACAGCCATGGCTCACTGTGCCCCTGAACACCAGATTTCACTGTCTGAGGATTATAAATACCATTTTATAGAAAGTGTGTTGGTCATATTGCAGCAGAAAATCCAATTTTCAGAGGAGATGATGGCAGGAGACCCAGGCATTAAGAGCAGCAGCACTTGGGAGCTGTTCTCACTGGGAAATGTTATTTAATGTTAGAATTGCAATGGACACCAATGGCCAGCAGAGCTTTGACTCTGCCACAGGGAATGCACAATTCCTTCAGATCCTCAGCTCCCAGAAATGGGAGTTTTTTATTGCTCAGACACAACAGATGGGATTCCATGGGGGAAATGGATCCTCTGACACCGTGTCCTGCTGGAAGGGTTCCAAAGGGTTTGCAACCTTGGCTGTTCCCCTCAAGATTTGCAAGTTTCCATCAAAAAAAGGAAAAAAAAAAAGTCAAAAAACCAAAAATCAAACAAACAAACAAAAAAAAACCACAATAAAAAACAAACAAAAAATAAAAACCCCCAAAACTCCCCCAAAACTCAAAAACCCCTCAAATTTAAAAAAAAAAAAAAAACAAAAAAAACCCAACCCCCCAAAAAGCCAAAAAAACCCAAAAATTTCAAAAGCCCAACTCCTCCCAAAAAATAAAAAAACAAAAAACCAAAAAAAAACCAACTCCCCCTAAAAAAACAAAAAAACCCACAAAAATCCCAACCCTCCTAAAACCAATCAAAAACAAAAAAAACACCCCCAAAAAACCAACTCCCCCAAAAACCAAAACAACCCAAAAAACCCCCAAAAATCCTCCCCCCCAAAAAAAAACAAACCAAAAAAACCCAAAAACAAAACAAAAATTTAAAACCTGGGGATGACAACAAACTTTCAGCAGGCACCTCTGGAATTATCAGTTGGAAATAAATTTACAGCACAAGGTGCAACAAGTTCTGGAGGAGCCACCCCAAAATATCAATATTTTGGATATTAAAAAAGAGCCCACCACGAGCAGGGAGCAGACACTCTGTAGATTTTCTACAGAATAAGGGCTTGAAGAAGCAGGACAAGGAGAAAAAAAAAGAAAAAAAGGTGTGGAATTATTCTCATTTTTACAGTTCTAACTCCTCTGAAAAAGCAGATTTCCAACAGAGAGCTGTGATATCAAATTATGACATTTTGGCCTGACCTCCACATCTCTCCAAAGCCATCAATTCCAAGCAGTGTTTTTCATCCTTTCAGCTCTGGAGCTGTGCAAACCAAATTCCATTTCTCATTTCACAGCTTATCTTTGAAGCTGGATGCACAAATTAACATCAGTAATGCTTGAACCGTTTAAAAAAAGAGAAAAAAAAAAAAAAAAAAAGGGAAATCAGCAATCTGCAGAAAGCAGTGACTGATGTCCTGGAGCTTGTCTGGGCCTTTATCACACAGGGACAGATGAAGCACAGCAGAATCTGAGCCACCTCTGCTGCCAAAATTTCACTTGAAGTGCAGCACATTTCCAACAGCTCTACAAAAGGACTTGCTTCTAACTTTTCTTTTTTTTTTTTTTTTTTCCTTTAATAAGTAAAAATTAATCCTGAAGGAGCAAGAAGTGCAAAGCAGATAAGCATCAGATACCTGAAGTCCTTTCAGGCCCATTTTGCTGGGAATGTTATTATGGCTGTCCTCAGATGTCAAAATGTCCCTTTTGATAATCAATGTTTTATATAACTTAGGGGTAACTTGCTGCTGACAAGCAAAATAATCCCCAAGTTTTGTCACTTGCACATAATTTTGTTTTAGTGTGTTCCATGCACAATTCTGGTCCTAAAAGAATACTCTGTTTCCTCAAGAACTTGCAGAATTAACATGGTAATTTAGAAATTTCTCTTTAATTCCTATGGTTATGTCACGTTGTGGAAAACATAATCAATGGAAAATACAGATATTAGCCAGGTTCATGCCCATTTTCACAAGAACCTCAAAAACTTGCCTGACTAACATAACTTGGACTAAACATAACTGGGCTGGCAAATAAACAATATGTAAGCAATAAATAAATAAATAAATAAATAAAGAAATAAAATCTAACTGGCAAAACTCAAGGAAGGAGGGAAACTCCTGAACACATAAATCCGTGAGGAATGCCATGATGGAAATTGGGAGCAGAAATTCAAACCACAGCAAAAAGCCACAGGAAAATGAAGGAAGAATGCAAGGAAGAATCCACGATGTGTGTGTGTTTTACTTTATTTACTGCTCCCATCCCACACAAATACAAATTGAGTTCATTGCCATGGAATATCTCATTTTCTCTTCTGCCTCTTCAGTTAATTGGTTTCTGCAAGCTGGACCAGAGTTCCTGGTGCTGGATAAGCCTAAGAAGATTCCAATAATTCCTCAGCCAGGGGAAGCTGGCAATCTGCATTACCTGCTGTTTGCTCCAGGCTGCCTCATTCAGAGCATCTCCCTTTTCCCAAACACCCTGAGCTTCAGCAGTGCTTTGCCTTGATAAAAAGCACATTCCAGAAGCTGGTGAGTTGACTCATCCACTCTACTTTAATCTGAATATTCCTCCTTTGAAGTTGGTAGCTGAATGCTGACTCAGACCTTTTAAAATCCATAGACTGCCGTGCAAATTAATAAAAGATTTGATTAACATGACTGTGAAATTTTATTTTTGCAGGCTACCCCGCTTCTGGGAATGCAACAGAAGAATTAGAAATTATTTTATGTTCTTGAGGCAGCCACCAAATGAAGGATGGCACATCAAAAACTCGAGTTTGCAAATAAAGGCACTGTTAAAAATACAAAATTGTGTCGGTTTAAACAAATGTCCAACCTCTGCATCTTTGTAGTTCAGCTCTAAGAGACACAATGCGTTTTCCTTCCATTTTAATTCTGCTTTTTATAAAATACTTGGCTTCTGACTGGAGGCAGAATGTTCCAAGGCAAATGACTCAACTCTTCAAAACTGAAAAGGGCAAAATGTTGATTCCTGAAAGGTGCAGCATGAAACAAATGAAACTTGCACCAAACTGATCAGCACATCAATCTACATTTGACCTATACCCAGAAACAAGCAACAGAAGCTCCCAACACTGGGCTCTTGCAATCTGAATAATTGCCATATGGTGTGTGTGGAAAATAGATGCAAATATTCTGTGTGCAGCATAAGTAGATCGTGCCATAAACTTGTCTGGCTTTGGGTTTTCTCTTTTTCCTTTTCATGGCATGAAAATGTTCACTGGATTGCAGACCTGGCTTTCCATGCCACCAGGTTTAGGTAGCACCCACAGGTACTTTTATTCATGTTTTATTCGTGTTTTTCTGCTTTATTCGGGTGTTCTGTGCTTGAGGAACTCAGCAAAGCTCCACATTTCTGCAAAGGGGAACCTTCTAAATCCCTTCCCACTAAATCTTGATGCCAAGCCCTCCATCCCTGTGGCTTCAGCACTTGGGGAGTGCAGAACCTGAGCTTCCACACAGTGGGTGGAAAAATGTCTGACAAGTTCCCTTGGGAAATCTCAGCTGGCCTAATTACACCTTCTCAGTTCAGAAATAAATAAATAGAGTTTTATTGGGTTAGTTAGTGGGAGCAAAACCCTGCTCCAAGGAAAACTGTGAGCTGCAGGAAAACAAATGTTGAATTATCCTGCTGGGATGTGTCTGAGGCACTCAGCTGCTGTCACTGAATTCAGTGTTCCAGCCCAGGGAATTAATGCTACAGCCCAGGGAACACGGTCATTAAAAGATATTTAGGAGCCCTGTGGAATGTAAACAAAACAATTACCTGTCTATGTGCCTGGCAGGCATCAGCATTTACATAACACCAGTGAATTTTGTTAAACTGGTCCTTAATAAACTAAAAAAAAAAAAAAAAGAACGTCAAACCTGAAGCCTGATTTTCAACCTTTCTGGCCTGACTTACAGTGTAATCACCCTGCCTAAAAGCAAAGGGAATGGTACCAGGAAGTGTTTATTCACTATTCACTATTTCCAGCATAATCCCCATGTATTACTTTAGAAAGATAGAATAAATCTGATATTTCTAAGCAGTCTCTCCCCTCTCTATCAGAGCCTGTCCCAACTTACTTTGTGAAAGAATTCCCGACTGAGGGATGATTTAAGCCTCTATTGCAGGACTTTCTGGCCTTTGTGAACATTCCCATCCTTTTCTGCTGAAGGGAGTTCTGGGATCACCAAGACAAGAAACTGGGTAAAAACAAAAACCCTTCAGGATAATTCCCAGTCTACTCCAGGGCTCGTGCTCCTCGAAAACAGCAACATGGAATCTATAACCTGGGACCAGAATTCATTTATAACTGCAGTGATGCTGTTTTCCAGCAGCTGCAATGATTATCTGGCTATTAATTAGTTAAAAATATCCTTTAGATGACAACAAATTCTGAAATGCAGTGGAGGGTGGCAGGGCTGTGCTCGTTCTGTGCTTTGGCAGCATCCAGCACACGCTGGGGCTCTGCTTCCAAACTCTGTGATACAAACCAGGCAGGGCCAAATATTGGCATGAGAGGGATGAGTGTGAGCAGAGCCCCTTCCACAGCCTCAGCCAGCCCCAAATTTCCCCTCATTATCAGATAATTCTGACACAGGCTTGGTGTTTTAATAATTGCTCATTAATTGGACTGAGTAACTCATGCAGAGCTGAAATGCTGAACTCTGTTACAGCAGGAGTCAATTCTGTCCATGATTTATGGAAATCGAGGCATCAAATGAAGATTTTCCTCTTTTTAAAGAGTGTTTTCAATACCATATCTTAACATTTCTTCCTTTCAATATAGCTATTCCAAGAAATAAGCTGCTGAGAGCACAGCTCACATTCTTCTTGCCATGAACCCATTTTTCAGCTAGGGGAAGTGGAAAGATACTGAGCATCCACTCAGCACAACTCAAAATAAAATCTCCTGGATGTCAGAGAAAACTGTCCCCATTTTATTCAAACAGCTGCCACTGAGTAAGCAACTTTTATATGGGGGAAATAAATTTTTTAAAACTCATTTAAGTGGGAGGACATTTAGTGTTACAGAGGATTTGTTTCCCTCCCTGACCTCTGCTCTGATCAGCAGAACTGTAAACAGAAAATACAGAAAATGTCTTTCATTTTTCCACAGATGCTTTGGGAACCATAACCTGCCCTTTTATAAGAAGTAGAAAATAATTTCCACTTCCCTCATGTGTCCCTGTTCTAGATTTTAACAACAATGTTTTATCACTGCAGTGGCTCAGCCTTGCTGAGCTGGATTGATGTTTCTTTTAGATTTTCCAGTGGCAGAGGTGACCTTCAATGTTTTAAATTCTGCTTAAACAAGGCTTAGACACCTTGAAATGCTTATTCCAAAAGCAGTTTCCTACATTCCTGCTTATTCACACAAATAGCTCCTGCTGAAACCATGTTAGCTCATTTACAGGTCTGTTATTCTCTCATTTGATTTTCTTCCTGAGAATGGCACATACTAAAACCAGCAATTTATTTTGATTTGTTCACCGCAATTAGAATGGATTGTGAGAAATTTATAAATGTATAGGGTTGGTGGGAAAAAACTAACAAAACAAACTAAATTTGGATTGAGGGGTTTTTCCTAATAACCAAAATAAAAGCCAATAAATCCATTCCTCAGCTTCATGGCCACAGCAGCTCCTGTTCCTGACTGTGTCTTCTAAATATCCTTCCCTTTTTTCCTTCCCCACCACTGGCACCAAATTTTACAAACTGGTTTTTCCCCCTTTCTGGTTGCTCCTGGTAAGAAATAATGGTTGTGCTACAGAGAAATGCCTCAGAAAGCACACAACAATTCAAGAGAAAACTGAACCAAAAAGCAGAAAACAAAACAAAAAACTCCAAAACAAACAAAAAATCGGCTCAAAGCATAAAAATAAACAAAAAAGAGAAAACCCAAAATAAACCCAAAAGGCAGAAACCAAAAACCTTACACATTTTTCCCCTTTCATAACACATTCTACAGCTCTTTAAACTCCAGTACCCAAATCCTAGTTTCTAAATATATTTTTATCTACAAACACGGGATGTTCGAGCAGCAGAGTTGTGGTTTTGACTTGTAATTTTGCGAACTGAGCAGGTGGGGGCTGCTGTGCCAGAGCCCGGGCTGCAGCTGGGGGATGCTCAGTGCCAAGGTTTCACCCCTGACGCTTCCAGGAATTTCAGGAGCTGAGTCAGTGGAGCCTAAAATCGATACCAGCCCATTCTGAGAGCAAGGTTTGGATTTCATCTGGCTTCCATGCTTTTTGGAAGCTGGGAGACCCAGAGCAGAGTATCTAATGTGTAATATCAAGTGTTCGCGGCCGTGGTTATACTCAGAATATTTATGCAATTTTCAGGTTGTTTCACAGGATATCAGTGAAGTCATTAACACGTAAACATATTTAAATCTTGTAAAAAAATCCTGTATTTTAAAAGTGGAAAATCCTGTCCTCTTAGAAAAGCATTTAGTATGTGAGGACTTGATATTTTACCTTTAAATTAAATATAAATATTTTATATGAGAAAGTAACTTGAAATACTCTGTAACACCCTTAGCTCTGGATAAACACTGAGTACCAATCTGGGTCAGCTAAAACAGCTCAAAACTCACATTTTGTACCTTTTTTTCCTCATGTACCCAGGCCAGCAGGTGTGATTTAAGCTGCAGAACAAGCCCGCGATGATGATGGTGTGGCAGCCCCACGGGAGAAGCCCAGCCCGTGGATTTTAGCCAGCATCCCCACGGGAGGAGATTTCCCTCCCAAAAACACAAAGCCTGGATTGCTTGGAGCCTTCTCCTGAACCGAACTTCAAAGAGCCCATGCAAATCTCCTGCCCAGATCTGCGCTGCCTGATTTCAGTATTGTCACTGCTAATTGGGGATTTAGCAGCCATTTCAGGCTCGGTATTCTTCCCCCCGTATATTTACTGCAGGATATTTGGAGCGGGCTATTTTTAAGTCCTGTTTTGCTGCTCCCTGATCTGAGTCATAGGGAAAGCAGCAGGGCAGGAGGGGATGGCACAGGGATTTTGGGCCAGCATCACCCCCCTCTGCAAGAAATCACAAAGGAATCCTCTCACAGACTCAGGACAATCCAACACACAGCTCAGAGGTGAATAATTCCCACTGTCCTGTAATAAAGCATTGATCTAAAAGTACCTGCACTGTTTGTAATTTCCCAAATTCCATTTTTAACCCGCAGAACTGATCTCATTTGTAAATACTGTCCCATTTACAAACCAAGGGAGCATCATAACCATACTACAGAAGATGGAGAACTGCTTTATTCACACCAGAGTTAATCCAAAGGAATAAATCCAAATAATAATCCAAAAACTGCAGAGGGGTGGCTGTTCTGTAACAAAGCAAAGCGTGGCATTGGCAGGAAAGAAACAGGACTTGTCAACACTGACACAATTATCGTAGCTGGAGATTCATTTTTGGTGTGTCCTACCCTGTTATCAACTGCAATCAATGCCAGGGCACCTAAATTCCACCTATTGCACACATTATTAAAATTACTCCGTGAATGCCACAGCCGTTAATTAAATAGCAAGGGAAAGGAGTTGAGCAGGAGCCAGGCTTCTCTTCTGAGGCCCCTCCTTCCCTTTTGTGGAGATGTGTAAAATCTTACACGTTTCTAAATCCCATTTCTAAATAACGAGGAGTCAGGCAGGGTATTTGGGTTAGGATGGATGAAGATCCTGGCAGCACAAGGGGAAATACAGAGGTGACAGCAAGGACAGATGTGTCACTGCGGGGTGAGGGGACAAGGAGTGGGTGGCACACCCTGCCCAAAACCTGCCCAGCCAGCTCGGGGTTCTGGTAGCAACACCCCAGGGAGAAATCACCCAACAGGATAAAAATCCTCAGTGAGCATCCCTGAGTGTCCCCAGGGTTTGCTGGTGCAGGGAACAACTCCAGGGACTCCAGATGGCCCCAGTCAGCACACGATGTGAAACCTTTTCATCCTAAACCTGGTGCCTCAGCATTTCAGCTTTTCTGTTTTCCCTGTATTTGCAATCCTGCAGTTCTTTAGTGTAGAACTCTAAACTCCACACACAGTGTCAGCTGCTGCTTTCCCATTCTGCTCACACACAACAATTCCTCTCCAGCCTGGCAATCAAGGACCCCTCACTGCCCCAGGGCCCAGAGATGGAAACAAAAGTGAATTGGGGGGAGCAAACTCGGGGTAAATGACTTCATGACCTGGAGCTGGAATTGGGAGATTAACCCCAATGTGCAAATGGACCAAACTTATCAAAGTGTGCAAACCCCTGACCCAGGGTCCATTTTGGGTGCAGCCCTGGGGGGCTTTGTCTGCCCCAAATGTACCTGAAGGGTCTTCAATAAACAGAACAATAAATAGAACTGCTTTGATTGCCTTCATTCTGTCTGCCCTCTGTTTGCTGGGAACCCCAAAAAGGCACCAAACCTAAAGAAAATGTGAGATTGTTTTGCCAGGCACCACAAGAAATATAATTCAAGGATTGCACAGGACAGCAGAGTTTCCATTTGTTAGAGAAGCTGAGAGTTAAACCAAACAAACAACCTGGGCATTATTAAATGCATTATCAATCAAATGCTGACGTTAATTAGCAGAACAAGCAGTAAAGAAAGACAGGAACAGCCTTTTGGCACTGTGAGTAAATTTTTGCTGTCAAAATTGGTCTTGTGAAAAAATAATTGATGTCATTGTATCTTGACTATTGCATATACAAGGTAAGAGCAGAAATAAAATATCACAAATACCTGTTAATATCTGTTTAAATATCACAAATTTCTGGGTTTGCTTTCTCGGGTGCACTCATTTCAGGAAGTATCAGCTCACGAGGCTGCTGTGGGTGCTTGGGGATGTGTTACCTGTGGCAGGTTTAACAAATAAACCGAATAAACAAACAAACAGCTCAGGCTGTGATTCCAGCCCAGCCCTTTGAGCCCCACTCAGAAGCTCTGGCAGATAACAATGCACAATCAGAGCTTTTAGGATGATTTCTGTACCCACACAGTCTCTCCTCCAGTGGAGTGGTTCATTGCAGCAATAAAGTGAATCAAGATGTTGTTGGGTTTTTTTTCTTAGCCAGTCATTTCTCCATGCATTTAGAGCCTTTGTGACACTCTGCAGTAGCATTTGAAGCACACACTTAGATTGTTTACAGAAGGAAAAATACTGGATTAAAGGAAATATTTCCACAGAGGAGACTCCATCCTAAATTGTATCAAAAGTAAAATTTTGCTCCTTCGCTTTCTTTGCAAACCTACTCTTGAAGAAATCACAATTTTCCCCTATCAGGGGAAACTGCTGCCTGATTTTTGGATATAAAACCAAAGGTATTTGTTGATGTTTGTTCTTCTACCACCGTCCTTTATATAATCACCTCCTCCACCTTCACACATTCTAACGGTGTAGGAAGGAAATTAAAATTAAGGATGCCAGTAAAAGCAAACAACCCGAGATTTGGTCCAGGCTGTAACTCTCCAACAAACTGCCTGCAGGGCTGCTGAGAGTCGTGCATGTGTTATATAGGTCAGGGCACGAAACTTGCTTATTTTAGAGTACATTTTATTCCCCAAAGGGAATGTGAGCTACTGAGACATAACCAGATCTAATCAGAATCGGGGAGCTGCATACAGAGTGAAGAGAAATGTTTTTAGAGTGTCAAACAACACTTTCCCACACTGCCCAACTTCCAAAAAGTGGAGGAAAAGAGGTTTTATTAATCCAAAGTATCAGTTTTTCTGTCCCTCCCGACAATGCTCAGCATTTCCCTCACCTGACTTTGGACATTGTCAGGATTGCTGCTGGAAAATGGCCTGAGGAAATCTCGGTGTGCACAGAAATTCCACTGGACACAAGGGTTACTGCAGGGTAAAGCTTGGCAGGTATTTTGCAAAGCATTTTGTGAGGCTGAAGGGCTGTGAGCAGTGGGAAGGAGCTGAAATGGGAATTCAGAATTCAGTTTTTAGCCTGTAGCCGTGTAGTAGTAGCTTGCTAGGAGAGGCTGGAAATAACTCGTTTCAGACTTATTTTAAAGTACTGAAAAAACAACATATTTCCTCTCGAAGCAGCAGCTCCCCAAGGGAGAGTTTCTCACAGAGGAACTCTGAACTCCCTCAGAAAACTCAGTTTCAGTCTCCTGCTGACACAGCCTCCACTGATCAGCTGTGATTTCCTGAGCACACACAAATCAACTGGCCTGCCTTGCTCCAGCTACTATTCCTTAAAGGACAAAACAAAGCCAAGATTATAATGTACCTCCAGAAAAAAATAAATCCATATTCAGTTTGGCTTCTTTTTACTTGCCTCCAGAAAAAAAAAGAAATCCACATTCATTTTGGCTTATTTTTACTGCTATTCTTATCCAAAAGGGAATTATTGGAAAACTTGCACAGACTACAGCCAGGATATAAGAGTCATCTGCTGTGTGAAGCTGTGCCTTTGACAGAAATCCCTAAAAACGCAGGTTTTGATACTCTATAGAGAAAAACTGAGTTGTTACCTTACCTGTAGATGTTCAAATTCAGAATTATGGATCCACCTCAGGGAGGGCCAGGCTGGTGCAGTCACCAGTGACCACTCAGGTTTCCCAGGTGAGCTGAACCACACCACACAACTCACAGCTGAAAACGTTTCCAATCTCTTCTACCTCCACACTTCTTCTCCCTGCTGAACAATCTGCAGAATCCTTTTCTGCATTCCCCAGTAGCACAGTGGCTCAAGCACAAGCTCGTGGTGTTGCCTTTGGCACTCCCTGCTGGCTCCTGGCTTTGCAGATGTGGATTGAAATAACTCAGCAGCTCTGCTGGGGAGCACTGGGGGAACTGGGAGGGACCAAGCCCTGCCCATGTCCCTCCCCAACTCACCGTGCACATGTGGCCCAGGAGG
This sequence comes from Sturnus vulgaris, assembly GCF_052056855.1. Taxonomy (NCBI): domain Eukaryota; kingdom Metazoa; phylum Chordata; class Aves; order Passeriformes; family Sturnidae; genus Sturnus; species Sturnus vulgaris. Next base: position 18,493,076 of record NC_142253.1, on the reverse strand, counting down.
AAATGTATTGTATTGTATTGTATTGTATTGTATTGTATTGTATTGTATTGTATTACATTATATGATATTATATTATGTTATATTATGTTATATTATATTCTATTATGTTGTGTTATATCATATTCTATTCTATCCTACTGTATCATATCATACTATATAATATTATATTTTATTTTATTGTATTATATAATATCATCTTACATTACATCATATTATATTATATTATGTCGTATTGTATTACATTATGTTGTATCGTATTATATCACATTGTATTATATCATGTTGTATTGTATTATATCACATTGCATTAATTATATTATGGAATCCAGCTATATATAAATCCATTTTTCAATGGCACAAGAGCAGTGAAGCCCAGGCTGGCTCCCTGATGCCCCAGTGCATCCCTTGTCACACGTGGGCAGCTCCTGGCTGACCCAGCTCTCCCGAGGCTCCTGAGATCAGGTTTTTCCCCCAACAAACCAAATCTGGGGTGTTGAGGGCAATGGCTCAGCTGAGGTGCAAGGGATTCTTCCTAAGAACACAGGTGAATTAATCAGAGCACAACTGTCAGCAAGTTATCTTCATTTCCTACAGGGTTTTAAGTGATTTCCACCCCTAAATTATTTGTCTAATTTATAGATGAGCAGTTCATCCCAGACACTTTGAGGTCACTACCTAGCACTATTAATACATTCCAGAATTACCTGAAGGCCTTAACTCACAGAATTTTATTACCAAAAAAAAAAAAAAAAGCCAAGATACTAACTTTGCACACTCCTCCTGCAGAAATTTCCTAATATTTGCAAGATTAATGAGCGAAAAAAAGAAAGTAAAGATGAAATGTTTCATATTTTTGTTACTAAATTATTGTTCCCTTCTTCTGGTAAATCAATTTACATAAAGAAGTTACCCTATAAAAAGCACTCTGACTCAGAGGTAAGGAGCCTGTTATTCTGCCTTGTGCTACAGATTCTTTATTTTGCAGACAATAAATATTTATATGTATTTAAAATACTCTTTTCAAACTGCTTTCTATTAATGACATTACCTCAATTATGCAAGAATAATATAATAATAATAATAAGAAGAATTATTCTTATAATAAAAATCACAAGGATAATGCACCTGTGAGCAGGTGCAGTACAGTGGATGACACATCAAGCAAAACTTCTCTCACTGCAGAGTTTGGAAAGAGTAAAACCAAATCCTGAAATTGTAAATATGAAAATTTAAAATGTCTATGAAAAATTGAGCAGAAAACTTGGTTTACTTGCCAAAGTGTAAAGCTGAATGCCACTTGGAAAAGTGAGAAAAAAAATCCATAAAAATACCAAATCTAAAGAGAACACAAAGAAAACACAATTGGAAGAATAGAAGTTCTCTAGATTTTTCAATCAGTAAGCACCAGGTAATTATTTAATTCCTGCCTTTCTGATCTGAAACAAAACAAATCTGTGATTATTCAATCCAAAATAACTTTCTGCATCTTGTGCTTAAATGTTGTCTCTGTTACTGACAAGAACTAAATCTAAAATACTGATAAATACTGCAATAAAACACTCACTCAAGCCAGCCCTGTCTGCCCCTTGTTTATCTACAACAAACCCAGAAATCAAAAGCTTCATCTCACCAGCCAGCAGAGTGATTTCCAAATAATTTCCCACTGAAAATTGATCTGGAATCCAAGTTGCTCATAAATATTCCAGTTTTTTTCCTCTTAAACATCTCACTGCACCAAAGAGCTCCTGAAAGCAATTGATGGAGGAAAGGGTTCCACCATCAGCTCAGAATAAATTGCTGAATTATTTACATTAGAAAAGGGTAGGAAGCGTGGGGAATGTTCTGTTGGTTTGCCAAAGGATCTTAGGGAAAAATTAGTGAGAATAATTGGTTAGGTAACATTTAAACACTTGTGCAGAAAATAAACTGAGGCTGTAATCCCCTAAATCTTGCAAGGTTGCATTCTAAACTTCCCAAAATGTCTTCCCAAGTGGCACCTTTTCAAAGAACTATAAAGCCTGTCAGATTGATTTCATCTTGAAACCTCAGATCTTTGCTGCATGCTTCATCTCTACAGAACACGGTTTAAAACGCCAGCACCACCAAGGTTTGTCCAAACCACCCTAATCAGCCTCATCATTTACAAATATTCAATGAAGAAAAACATTTTAAGAGTTAAAAAAGGCTGTCAGTGAGTGAAGAGAGAAGGGGAATTTTATTAAAGTAACAACTCTCCAGTTTTTAGCCAGCATGTAAATTGAAAAAGGTAATCTCAGTTTATCGCCTGAGCCTGGGTGCAGCTTCAAACAGGAGCACCAGAAAAAGCTGCTCAAAGCACCCTGACACCCTGCATGGAAAACTGGGACTTGGGCTGGGGGCTGAGCTGGTTTTGAACCTGAATGTATTTGGTGATTGTATTGTATTTGTAATGGTGACATTTGACTTCAGCACTCGATAGCCACATGGTCAAGGGCACCTGATGAGATGGTGGCCCTGGTTAGGAAGGGCAGGATTGCCAGGCTGGGTGTCTGGGGTGAAGCTGTAACACTGGTGCCAGGGAACAGATCCCCGGGAGACTCCAGATGGAGGAGAAGGAGGGCACGAACACAAATCCTCCAGGATTTCCCAACAGCGTGACAAGTCAGGAAAGAATTTCCATTGTTGTCATTCTATCCAAGCAGAGACTCAGCTCTAAACTTGAAAACAAACTCACAGGAGAAGAGAGAGCCAGGAATCAATGGAACAAGAACTAAGAGCTGCCACAGTGTGGAACACAGGACAGAGATGCTTTTCCCCTTCCCTCCATTCCCAATGACACAGCAATGCAGAGCCTGGACAGCTTTTGGGAGGACAGTGGAACCTTTGCTGTGTCCTCCCAAAAACACAAGGAACCCTGACCTCCCTCCACTCTCCACATTCCACCTCCTGCAGATTCTGACAGCTCTGGGCATCTTTTAATTCCATCATCTTTGGGCATCTTTTAATGAAAATCGGTTTCAGTAAAGCCTCTGACAGCTTTTACAGTAATGTAAACTATCTTAGAATAAAGAAATAACCCTTTATTCGACCCGTTTCTTCTGAATTAAGAAAAAAATTAACCCCTGTGCTGAAAAACACAGCCACACTTCACACTGGAAATGTGATAAACTCCTGGTGTTTGCAGAGGATGGAGATGTCCTGGAGGATGGAGATGTCCCAGAGGATGGAGAAGTTCCTAGTGATCACATTAAAAATTCACTGTTCCCTACATTTTTCCACCTTCCTGCCTGTCTGCCTCACTCTAGCAGCGTGCTGTCTGTGGGACAATGATTTTGTACACCCAGGGTGAAACCTTTCCTGTGTGTGAGTGTTCAGGAGAGCTGCGGGGACCGGGGGCGGTGCGGGGACGAGGGCAGCAGCAGCAGGAGCAGAATCAGAATCAGCAGCAGAATCAGAATCAGAATCGGAATCGGAATCAGAATCAGCAGCAGCAGAATCAGAATCAGAGTCAGAATCAGCAACAGCAGCAGAATCAGAATCAGAATCGGAATCGGAATCCGAATCAGAAGCAGCAGCAGCAGCAGAATTGGAATCAGAATCAGGATCGGAATCGGAATCGGAATCGGAATCAGAATCAGGATCAGAATCGGAATCAGAATCAGAATCAAATCAGAATCAAATCAGCAGCAGCAGCAGAATCGGAATCGGAATCAGAATCAGGATCAGAATCGGAATCAGAATCAGAATCAAATCAGAATCAGAAGCAGCAGCAGCAGCAGGAGCAGAATCAGAATCAGAATCAGAATCAGAATCAAATCAGAATCGGAATCAGCAGCAGGAGCAGAATCAGAATCTGAATCAGAATCGGAATCGGAATCAGAATCAAATCAGAATCGGAATCAGCAGCAGCAGCAGCAGCGGCCGCCCCCGGCCCCGGCCCCGGGGGAAGGAGCCGCAGCTGAGTCACGGCTCTGCCTCTCCCCCTGCCAGGGATTTTCTCTCCGAGCTCACAGACATCGCTGTGACGAGGAATTCTTCCTTTCTGGGCTGAGCCTCCAGCGTTTTGACGTCTAAAATGAGGAATTTGTACTGGTGCATCCTTGTCCCTGCTCCGTGGTTAATGCCCCTTTCCCCCAATATCTCTGCTCAGGCTTTTGCTGGAATCCAAGGATGAAATAAAATCCATCATCATAAAAAATTAGTGTTAATTTCCACGTCCATTAACTTATCCAAACAGTTATATTTATTTAAACTACAAAGTATTTGCACTGGACTTGAGTTGTTTCTTAAAACAATTCAAATATGCACAATTTTATATTTATTACTATATCCTTACCAGCCTTGGAAATTCAGGAAACAGATCCAAACTCTGAACTTACAATTCCTTTGGATAAACCCTCTGCTTCAGAAATGTGGCAAATCTATTCCAATGGTTTGCTACGATGGACAAGGTTTAGTCTTTGCTCTCCCTCAGAAGTCAGGAGGTCAAAGCCTCCTTTCCTGAAATGTTTTCCAAATGATCAGCCCAGTGAAAGAAAAAAATTCCAAAGACAAGGTTCAGAACTGCAGGAATTATAATCATTAAAAAGAAATTATCTGTAAAAGTCAAATGAGCAAAAGATGCTCTTTGGCACCCAAAACCTCTGGTATTCCAAGCTGGTTAACATATGGAACATGAGACTGAAGCCAGTTTATAATTACTCCACTGAAAGTTCTCTGTTAGTATTTATGTGTTTAATTCTACATTTACTAGATGCCCGTGGGGATAAATATGTTTTGCTACTCGTTCTGGATATGCCTGTAAAGCAGCAGAGAAATAGAGATAAATAATAATTCAGTGCAGAAAAACAGTTCTTTTTGTTTATTTTAAATCCCACTGCTCTGTATGTTCCACAAATACCTAATCTACCAAAAATAGGCTGCAAAAGTCGACCTTGGTGCACCCTGGAGGTGTCAGAGCTCTGGGCTGGTGACAAGGTGGGGATTGGGCAAAGCTTGGATTTAAATCCATTTCCTTCATTTGATGGAATTTCTCACTCATATGATAATTCTTTACTGCTAATTTTTTTTTTTTTTAATGTAAAATTTAGGAAGCTCCCTACACGTCATGGCCAAGAGCACTCCTGACTTGTAAGAAAACTAAAAACCAAAAAGGCAAATATGGGCTTGCCTGCAATTCCTGTACTGATTACAAATACGTTGTGGTGTTTTAAAGTAATTTTCTGGATCAATACCTGACCAAGAGCCAAATTCTCTTCTGTCCCAACCCTGCCCATCCTTGCAGAGCTGGAGCCTTAACTCAAAGCTGTCCAACTCTCAATTTCATCCTCCTCTTGATTTATTTTGCAATTTGTAACTCTGTGCCCCATGATTCAAGCAAACAAATCACAGGTTCAGCAAAGCTCTGCCAATCCTGACAAGGTGAATGAGATTTTCTCTGCATTCCCCAGTCTGCCATGAGGATTTGTTTCTTCACTAATTCTTGGCCTCAACAGCAAAATATAAACAGTTGTTTGTGAGTGTTGTTATTTCTTCCACATGATTCGGTCTTTCATCACAATCTGGAGTCAGATGAAAAATTTGAGATTATTGATGGATGTTCCTTCTCCAGGAGCATCCTGCAACGTACATGAAAAATTTAGGACTTGCTCAATCTGTCTTCTCAAAAGTTGAAATGCTGCAATGCTAAAAATGTGTACGAGAAAAGGGCATGAAAAATTGGAAGAAGTTGATGCACATTTAAACACTTCCCTATGAAAATGCAGTTTCAGTATTCCTCCAGTGTACTTGTAACATACCAAAAAGGAATATTGGAATTTTGGAATACAGGACATTCCAGTAATTCATTTCTGAATTGTGCTATCCAGTTATGGGGACCAAATTGCTACCAAAGTCTGCTTTGCCACTGCCACTAGAAGATGTTGTTAGTGCACGTGAACAAATATGGAAATTTAAGTACTCTACACATCTTGCCTTAATTTGATTCTTTTTAAACACCAAGATCATCACAGGGAATCTGGAAGGTCAATTGGGCTTTCAGGAAGGAGTAGATATTGGGATAAAGTGCAAGATGAATGTGTGGTAATAACAAATTCTTACAACTGAATGTTCTGTATTAATTAGGGGCCACAGATACTTTATCTTTGATAAATTCTGTTAAAGAGGAAGAGCAAGAGGAAAAGTTAATTTCATACAGACAGCAAGAGCACAAGGAAAGAACTTTGAATTATGACAACTTAAATGCATTTGATCCTGTAATTTAAAAGTAGGGTAAAACAAGAATCTGTTCAGGTACTGAATGTAATTCAATGTATCAGTGATGAACTGAGTGTATCAATAAGCAGCCATGAGAATTTTCAAATCCATTGTTACAGCTTCAGCAAGGACAATTTCTTCCAGCCCATGTGCCCTTTACAAGCTGAGTATTTCTAATCAGTGAGAGCTGAATGACCAAAGGAATAAACGAGAATGGGAGAGGAGGGGAAAGCAAAAACAAAACTTCTGGAAATGTGGGTTAGGAAAAACTTGGCTCTGCTGTGAACTCACCCATCCCACAGGAGTGAGGGACTGAGGTGAGCAGAGCCAAGAGCCAATTTCCAGCACCCAATTTCCAGTGCTTTCTGCCTTTTCTCATGGTGGAACCATCATTTGCATTTAATCATGCTGTTCATAAAAGGCTTTTGGAAGGCCACAGAAACAGTAGAATGTAATCTCATTATTCCAGCACAAAGAAATAGGACAATGTAATCCCTTTTATTCCAACACCAAGAAATTCAGGCAAGGTGATCTCTCAGTGGCTGAGCCACAAGAGAATTGCAAGCCCCAATTATCTGATTTTTTCTCCAAAGAAGTGCCATAAATGGAAAATTGGAAAATTGGAAAATTTCTCCAAGTGAAAAAGGCATAAACTAAACATGTATTTATCCCACCAAAATACTGGAGAGGGGATTTTTTAACAATGCCTGCATTAGCTACAAGGATACTTTATGCAGAAATCAGGCAGCTACCTTAGAGAAAATGTGTTTGAATAATGGCAAGTGTTTTACTTTTTGGCAACCTCCTGAGCTGCACAATTATGTCACTGTTCATTCTGTGATGAGTTCTTGATGTAAAAGTCGAAATTTTCCATTATCTTCCAACTTTTTCTTTAAGAGGACTCTAGAAAAACAGGAGGTGAACAGGAAGAGAATTTCCCAGGTGACAATTCCTGGTGGACTGTGGCTCTCCCACCCCCTGGGGATGGTTTAGAAGGGTGGTTGTTAATGGGAAAGGAAGCTGGAAAATGTCACAAAGATCATGGCCTGCAGCTCTCCTGGTCACAGAGCTGTGCTGGAGCTGCACTCCACTGAATTCTTTAATTTGCTTGGAAAAGCCTCAGAATTCCTGTTTTTGTGGAGGTATTTACTCCACTTTACAGCTTAAGATAGAAATTTATCAGCAGAGTCTCACCATTTTTGTCACATTAATTTAATGTCAGAACTTTTGCTTATTTGAAAGGAAGGGTGACAGATTAAAGTCAGGAATCAATTCCTCAGAAAAATCAACAAGCAGCTTGAAACAGCTCTTGTAAAAAGGAACAGCAAGTAAAAATGTCATGACTAACCACAGCATATTATTTCCCCAAAAAAATCATTGCTGCCACATGCAGATACTTCACTGCTCATGTGGAAACAATACAAGAGTAAATAAACAGAGGAATTGTGAACAGAACATGCCTAATCACTATTTAATGCCTTTCACTGTCATTTCCAAGCCTCCACAGTAATTTCATCCTAAATGTTCTATTTTGGTTGCAACACAAAGGGCCAGATTAGAAGTTTTCAATAAAAAAAAAAAAGACAATGACATGAAAACTTCATATACTTGGATTTTTCTTCTTCATCCTTTCCAAAAGGTTTCAGTAATGGTTGATTCAAGCAAAAGCAATTTTTGAAATATTATTTTTAAGTAAAAGTTTCAACTTTTAAATAGTTCTTGAAGTCTGCTCTATTGTGTTTTAACATGGTTAGATGACTGCACACTGACCTCAAAACATGCAGCAGTATTAGTGGGGACAGTTGACAAGGAGAATTGTAAAAGGCAGTAACTGTGCATCAGTTTAATTTGAGTTTGGACAGAAAAAAAACCTTATTCCATCTAAATACAATAAAAGAATCTACACAGGCAGGTCCTGTGCACTGGAATTTATACAGAAATATTTTTGAGAGGGTATTAAAGATAATTGAATATCTATAATTTTAACTATCTGATCAGAGCTGTTTCTAATCAATTTATTTTCCATTTACAGACGTACAGAACTTGTCCTACAGTCACGGGTTTTTACCCTGAGTTTTCAGCAATGTTTCAGACAAAACACGAATTTGTCCTCATTATGCAGAACAATTTTATGCCTTATCCAGGAAACTGCCCCTGGATTACTGCAGGCAGACAGATGTGCACACACTTTTACACATGTGCAGATTTACACATGTGCAGATTAAGCTGCTTCTTGCCCCAGATGAAATTAGTTGTGTGTGTTAACGAGATTAGCAGCACACCACTCCAGCCCTGCTGCAGCAGAGATGGGGACTTGGAAACTTCACAAGCTGCTTTTGCTGATTAACACCATTAACTCTGATTTATCTATTACACATAATCCTATTTTCATTAAACATTAAACGTATTTGCTGAAGTCCTCAAAGTGGAAATATTCTGTTCTCATCTCGAGGACTCCAGTGTCTAGATCTAAAGAATTTCAGTCATCTATAGAAAAAAAAACCTACTCTAAAACACTGACTAATTAAAAAAATACAGAAGTGACTTTTAGAACTATTGTTCATCCCTCAAAAATAAACGTTTTCTTGATACCAATTAGGTTTGATTACTTTCAAACACTCAGTTGAAAATTCCCAAACCGAAGCAAGCCTTGGAATGAATTAATGTGCTTTACACCTTACAATAGTGTTTGTTAAAGGGTTACATGCACAAAGCCTTCATCCCATCTTGACAGACAGACACACAGAGCAGTTTGCCAGGAGGTTTTCAAGAGGCTGAAACCCTCTGAACTGTAATTCTGTTCCACAGGAAGCATCACCAATTCTAGAGCACCCAGCTAAGAAGTGACAAACAAACACCCAAAGCCTCCATCAGCCCAGGGACAAGCCCAGCAAATCAGAAAATCGAGATTTAATTCTACTGCTACCACATAAAGTCACACAGAGCCTGGAATTCAGGATACCAGCACCTGGTGTGTTTATTCTAGGTTGAAATTCTTCCAGAGAGCTGTTCCTGAAATCCAGGGACATAATCACCCAGGGATTTGGACAATGACATCACACCCTGCCATTTCACTGTGCAGTTGTATTTCACTCTAAAGGCCACTTAGGGGCTGATTTGCCATCAAGGCACAGCCCAACAGCCAAGGAGCTGGGAGCTGAGAGGGATACTTATAATGGTCACAATATTCAGGGGAAAAAAGAAAACAACAAAAAGAAACCCACCAAGCAATAACCCCAAAGCTTCATTAGCTGCCTGATTTTTTTGGAAAGGCCTTCTAGCAAATAAAAGGATAAAACAGCTGCAAGAAAACCTAACAGAAAAGCACTGCTGTAAGAGCCTCAGCAACCCAGTGGAAGTGATTTGAGTAGAAATAATGTAAACCTAATTATACTTTATATTAGTGTCTCCCTTGACTCCTCCCAGGTATTCCTATTGCCAAGGAAGGTGATCTTACCCTCGTGTACATTGAATTGCTGCTGGTTCACATCAGACATTTCTTCCTTAGTAAGGAAATTAATCAGCACAAAAAAACCCACCTAAAACACGGGTCCAACTGAAAGAATTTAGGCAGGGAACAGCCTGACACAAATCCTGAATCACTAAATCCCAGAACTTCTGCATTGTGAGCCACACACAGCTCATGAGACCTGTTTTCAAAAAAACTGAGTTACTTTTCACTGGCACCATGGAAGAGCTTCTTCTCACTCCAGTGCAAGAAAACTACAGCCATGAACTACTTTCTATCTGGACAACATCCACCAGTGAAAATCCTTACAAATTCTTCTCAAAAAAACCCTTCTACATGCAGATACACAAGACTACATACACACAAACACATTTTAAAAGGCCCATCACCAACACTCTTGTCATTTATTGATATATATTGTATGGAACAGCCACACAAGACCCAGGAAAATTACTTTTGGTTTTCTGTTCAAAGACAAAGGCTTCATAAATAATTTTTCCTTATTAAATGTATCCCTAGGATTTTTATTTACCTTGAGCAGTAGATGGCTGAGACACCAACTCTGGAGTAAAACAAATTCTGCACTCACAGCACACTATGAAACCATATTGCCACTCACTGGAATTGAATATATTTATCATGTCCTATGATTAAACCTTTCTACCACATGTTCAGAATCACCAATTGGATATGATGGCTTTTCTAATATTGATTTAGAAACCTTTAACATCTTTTAAGACTTTCTGAATGCTGAAGAGTGTGTATACATAGAAACTGTCATTGGGAATGATCTGCAGTGCAAAAGAAGCCACTGAAACAAACCAAGAGGTGGTGAAATAATGCTGATCTTCCTCTCTGAAACCATCCGGGTTTCCCTGAGCAAATGTGAGACTTGAGAGACTGTGACTGATCTCCTATTGGAGTTTAATCCCCTAAATCTGGGCTGTGTCAGTGGAATTATCATCTGGTTTATTAGTAAAAAATCAGAAGGAATAAAGAAGAAATGAGGTCAAACAGAGCAAACATGAGGTCAGGAATGGAGCTGTGTACACACAGACCTGGGGCAAGCCATGAATTCAATGAATCCCACTCCCACCTGAATTGCAGAAGGGGTGAGCAGCCGTGCCCTGGCACCAGGTGATGGGCACAGGACCCCGGCAGGAGCCCCCACATCCCTCAGCATTCCCTGGCACAGCTGCACTGAGCTTGGTGCTTCTGGAGCCCTGCACTGCCTGAGACACTTGGGCTGTGCAGGAAAACCAGGATTTTACATCCAGTGTCCTCTGAGTTAAACACTTCTGTCACTTTAGCTTGAAAAGCATAAAGAAGGATGTGACCTCAGCCACCTGATGCCTTAGCATTTCAGCTTTTCTATTTTTCGTGTATTTGCAATCCTGCAGTTCTTTAGTGTAGAACTCTAAACTCCACACACAGTGTCAGCTGCTGCTTTCCCATTCTGCTCACACACAACAATTCCTCTCCAGCCTGGCAATCAAGGACCCCTCACTGCCCCAGGGCCCAGAGATGGAAACAAAAGTGAATTGGGGGCAGCAAACTCGGGGTAAATGACTTCATGACCTGGAGCTGGAATTGGGAGATTAACCCCAATGTGCAAATGGACCAAACTTATCAAAGTGTGCAAACCCCTGACCCAGGGTCCATTTTGGGTGCAGCCCTGGGGGGCTTTGTCTGCCCCAAATGTACCTGAAGGGTCTTCAATAAACAGAACAATAAATAGAACTGCTTTTATTGCCTTCATTCTGTCTGCCCTCTGTTTGTAGGGAACCCCAAAAAGGCACCACACCAGCTGTTTGTTAGGAATCTGTTCATTCATATTTGTGTGTCAGCCAGGGAGGGACAACCTGTGGGGACGGTGAGGGTGGAAAAAGAACAAAATCTTTGCCCTTTGTGCCCGAGGCTGAGACAGCCTGGGAGCTCGGGGCTGTCCCTGGGAGGGTCGGTGTGCCCGGGCACAGATAAAGATGTTTAATTAGCAGGAGCAGCAGTGCAGCCGAGCGAGGAGTTTTCATTCCAGAGCCAGGGCAGAGGCTGCCCTCCCACCATGTGAGGTTTTATCACCTCACTGCACATTTTTGTCACTGCACAAGGCAAGCTGACTCCTCTTTGGAAGCAATGTCATTACTGCAGGTAACATTTTATTTCATCATTTATGGCTTCGCTTTTTGTCATCTACAACATTGCTTTCTCTGCCAATTTACTCTTTTCCATTCTTGACAATTTTTCCACCTGCCTGTAATTACCCTTTGCTGCTGTGTTCAACCAAGCAGGTCCAAATTCCTTCTGTGGAGGTTCTGTACCCAAACCTGCCTGCCTGCATTTGTTATTCCCTTGCTCAAACACAAGTTTATACTCAAACACGGATTTTTCACTCAAGTCTTACCACATCTTTAAATGCAGATTGCAGTGTACCTCATTTATAAATTTATAAACTCCCCAAACATCAATTATTTCAGTGGTATTGAAACAGATTTCTGCAGTTTAAAGCATTCTTAATGGGATATAATTATGTGATATTGGACATGGTGTTTCTGTGGGTCACTCACACGGTGCTATTAAGAACTGGGTACTAAAACTGCATAAAATGAAGTCACTACTTTTAGAAAATCCTGTAGGAATATTTAGCATCAATCTTTTGGGGAAACATGCTTGCAGCAAAAATGGCTTTTCCGGGGTCCTGCAGTGTTTACACAATGGCAAACCCCATCCATATAAAACAGGGAGTCCTCTACACACACTTTTGCAAAATGAAGAATAAAATATCTAACATTGTAGTTTTTAATACCCTTTTGTTCCATGCCTTTCCTATTTCAACAGGTTACAATTTACTACTGGCAGGCCATTATCAAATTCTGAATAGGTTGCAAGTAGAATTTCTTATTTTACGTGGTTCCATAGTCTACCAAGAAATGTGTTATTCCTTTTATCTCTCACTTCAGCCTCATTTCTTTGAAATGTACCTCCCTGAAATTCATTATTTCCTTGTCAATTTTTCCATTTCCGTTCTCTGAAGGCAAACTTTAGAAGAAAACGTTGGCAAACTTTTTTTCTCTAACATTACCTGTTCAACTAAACATGTTACTATAGCTTTCATTAGGCTTCAGAGGCATTTCTATTGTCTCTTAAAAGTAGGGAAAAAAGAAAAAAGTCACTTGGATCCCCTGTCCAGGGGACAGGGATTGGGATAGGGGTGACACCAGAATCTGTCTGAATTTGTGGCCAGCATCTCATTTATACTCAGCTGCCTAAAATAACATTAGAGCCTGCCAGAGCTTGTTTGGATAGAGGAGCACACAGAGCACGGAGGAGAAAGTGTTATCCACTGAGAGATCTGGTTCTCATCTTCTATCTTATCAAAAAGGTAATATCTCTCACATACTGTGTTTGCCTATTTATACCAACATAGCAAAATATTACACACAACAGAACTGTGGAGAAACAGAAAAAAAATCAGCAATTTTCTTTCTTAGATCATCTTAAAATACCAGCACAGACATTGTCTGGTGCTGCACCAGCTGCCTGCTGGGAGAGCAGACACAGAACACAGCTTGGGTGAGGCTGCTGCACCCATAAATTCAGATTAAACATGATCCATACTTTGAAATGAAACACACAGAACACAGCTTGGGTGAGGCTGCTGCACCCACAAATTCAGATTTAACACCTTCTATACTTCAGTTAGCTGAGCTGCACTCCCTGCTCCTCCAGCCCTTGCCCAGGGTGAATTAACATTTCAGAAATGGCCAAAGCAGCAGTGTCAAGCCCCATGAGCTGTACTCTACCCCTGAAAGCCCCCGTGCAGGGCTGAGGAGGCAGAGCTCAGGATGAAAGTGCAGGAACCCTCGTGGATTGCTGCATGGGCCCTGCCAGCCTGCAGAGATGTGCTGTCTGTGCCTGCAGCCCTCCTTTAATTGTGGGGTTTTTTTGGATTGCAGAAGCAGAGAGCCCTTAATGCAGAGCTGGGAGCTGCAGGCTGTGCTGGGAACAGGGCTGATCTAGTTACCAATTACCTGCCTGGAAGAAGCACACGCTGGCCTCCTGCAAAAGCTGCTTGCCAGCTCCTTTTTGGAGGGCCAGGACCCCACTCCAAAGGCCACAACTCGAGTGAGACTGAAAGGACTCACAAAGATAATTTTAAAGTGCGAAGTTTTCACATGAAGCAAAAATTGGAGAGAAACCAAAGTAAAACCTTTGTTACCCTTGCTGAGTTTCAGAGGTTTTGAGGAATCTATTGCCACCTTGAAATATGACAGTGTTATACCAAAGGCAAGGTTGTTTTCCTTTAATACCAAGAGTTTCTTTTTGCAAAAGGCATTTTAAATTAGCAAAGGTGATTTAGTATACGTTTTTAGTTCCCATATAAAATATACATATTGATAAGATGATCTTTTCCTTACACCCCAAATTTGGTTAAAGTCTTGAGAGCAGAGACCCTTTAAAAACCTCCTCTCTCCTCTAGAGCACTGCTGGATTTGTCTCCAAGCACATCCCACCTTCAGTCCCAGCGCCAAGGAATCCCTTCCATCCCCTCCACCAGCTCCACCTTTGTCCCGGGCTGGGTTTCCCTCCCCATTTCCCGTCTGGCTCTGGATTTCCTGCTGGCTGCAGGGACATTGTCCTCCCCCAGAGCCATCCCAAAGGACTGCAGAGGGCTCTGGCACAGCAGCTGCCCTCATTTGTGCGTTGTTAAAACCAAGCAACGCCTTCTAAATTTGGAAAAGTCGCTCACTGAAGGCTCGCACTGAATGAAATGAAAGCTGCAGCTACGAAATCAACATGTTACAATTAAATACATCAGAGTTCTAAGCCAGTTGGAGTTGGGAAATACTAATTAGTTATGCACAATTGAGCCATCCCTAATGAACAGAAGAACTGCAGTCAAATTCTCATTGTGGTGTGTCCATGCACGTCTGGTAGTTACAAAAAACAACAACACACACAATTTTAATTCAACCTCATTTCCACCTTCTAGTGAACAAAATGAAACCTCAAAGCAAAAATCAAACCCTAAGAAGCTCATGCTGCTCACTTCAATAATTTTTTGTCATCAAACATTGTTTTTCTGCACTACAACACCAGTGTTCATATTAAAAATATTTCTGATGAGCAGCGTTGGCCCATAAGTGGTAATTTTAAACCAGAAAGTTTGCTCCTCATTTAGCATTTGTCCCAGCCATTCGGGCTTATCTTTGGAGCCTGTCACAAACTGAGTAACTATTCAGGCAGTAAACATGAAGGGAAATGTGTAATTGTCTGTGAAAAAAAAAAAAAAAGAAAAAAGAAAAAAAGGTACTGATACTTACAACCAGATTTGTGCTTAAAAAAATACAAGAACAAAATTTCCCAGCTTCGTTCTTTTTATAATTTCACTGCTGCTGCCAGCAAGGCTTATATCCAAGCTTTAAAGGACAAGACACACTAAGTGATGATTAGTTTTCAATGTTGAAGCAGCTTTCTGAATCTTATACAGAAGTTTTTAATAAAGATAATAATCTATACACAGCACCTTGGCCCCTTGCCACTGATGGATGGCCTCTCATCAGCTGCTTGTTCAGCATTGAATACTCAGGACTTTTTGTGTGCAGAACAAAATGGTTATTTCCCAAAGAAATTAAAGACATTTTAAAATAAACCTATCTAACTGGGAATCTTGGGCACTTAATGCAGAATTAAAAGAGAAGTTGAAGCAAGCTGTCTAGGTTTAACTTAGCTCTCTCAGGGGTCACTTGGATGACCTTGAAGGAATTATTTCACTCCTTAGTTCCCTCCAGTTGTAAAATATCAGCAGAGATCCTCACAGCTGTAAAGCAGCCATGGAAATCTGTCACATCCAATCACCATTAAACCTCACAAGTGCTTCTTGAGGCTCTGCCCTCCCCAGCAGATCCGTGGAGCATCTGTGCATCAGGCACACTCCCTCTGCATCTCAAACCCATCCTCCAGATGTGGGAGCTCGTCAGAGGGTTGGAGGTCAGATATTGGAAATGTCTGCTCAGTATGCAGCTGCAGTGGACAGGACATCACATCCAAATGCACAAAGAACAGGCCTGGAAATAAAATCAGCTTTGCCAATGCCTTTATGGAAATTCACAGAAATTCACAGCACTGGTCCACGGGAAGAGTTTGCACTCCAGGCCACCTCTTCCTTGCGGTGCTGCTCTGGAATGACAGGAAATTTCCGAGATAATTGGGGGATATATTTGCTGGCTATTTGCTTCCACCTGTTGGCCAGAGGGTCATTTATGGTACAAAGTGACCAGGAGAGTCTTCCATGAGAACCAGAACCAACCAAGACCACTTGCCATGGGTTTATTGACTACAACCTTTAGCCTTTTTTCAGTTTGTCCCTTCACTTGTCTCCAAGGCTGGTGGAAAATCTTAGATTCAGGTTGTTTTACAGCCCTGCCTTCGGGAGAAGCACGACCACTAAATGTGCTTGGAAGACTCCAAAGAAGCTGCAGGAAAAGAATTATCCCTTGCAGCTCTAACACACCCTGGACTGAGAAAGGAGGGTGCATTGACACATTAAACTGCATTTACTCTCCCCTTAAGAAGTCGGGAAAATGGTAAAAAGTACACAAATTAGTATGGATAAACCAATTCACCCATTTTCCCCCTGTCCCATGCCATAAAAGTAAAGCAATTGAAATAGAGAATTTCAAAACTTGCAATAGGACAAACCTCTTAGGGCAAGAAATTGAGGAAAGATGTCACTGAGATCAAGATTATAAAATGCAAGGAACAACTGGGATTTGGTCCTGGGTAGAACATCCCAAGTGATTCCACGAGCAACAACAATGTTGAGCTACTAAATCTTAGACTTGAAGTATGAGTCAACCTTTCACAGAAATAACATATGTTGGAAAAAAAGGTCCTTTTTGTCAGGGGTGAGAGTGAATATCCTTTGCTTACAGAAAAAGGTTTGTGCTCCTCTGGCCCTCGCTGAAGAGAGGAACCAGCAAGATTTCAGTGTGATCCTTTGATTGCTATTGAAACTGCAATCCACAAGCAATAGACACGTTTTCAATTTAAGGCAAACAAACACAGCACAGCTCAAAACACCACAAAAGCAAAGGCCAAGCATCTGATCCTCCTGCCAGGAGCAGAGGGCAGCAGCTGGGAGGGTTTCTGGAGGCTCTCAGAGATGCTGGGCTGCTGCTCTGCTGTTATTGACAGGGTTTGCTCATGGCATCACATGACAGAGCTCTGCCACCCTCCCCCTGCAGCACAGCCAGGGAGCCACTGGCACCCACCTGCTGCCCCTCCCAACCTTCCTTTTCCTTGCCCAACTTCTAATCCGTGTTCCATTTTATGCCATAGAGCCAAATACCCCAGCAGGTCAATGCATTCCCACATGGAGATCCCAAGGCACGGAGCGAACTCTTCTGCATGAATTATCAGAATTCACACGTATCTGGAGTTGGAAAGGACTCACCTGGGTCAGATGTATCGTTTTTCAGAACATATTTTAAAATCTTCCACTACAAAATGACTGATTTCTGGGAGAGGAATGAGCCAATGCAACAACAAACTGGTTTTTTTTTTCTAGAACTACTACGTATCCATGTCACATACTATGAGGAGGAGAAAAAAAAGGCAAAAACAAGCAGGCATGAGTAACCTTGTGTGCATTTGTGAGGCTCCCACCTGGAGTGCTCTGGGGGAACTCCCCATGCTGGGCTTTCAAAGCTCTGCCCCTATCAACAGATTGTGTTAATTTGGGGTTAATTTGGGATGCATTTTGTCAAGTACGTAAACCACGTATGTAAAACCATATAAAATACTCAAACTGGCTCCAGTAAGCACGGAAAAATCTCGCAGAAAGAAACCTTATGAACAAATACAGTTATTGAATGTATCAGACAGAGAGCTGTGCACTACAGAATATTAAATAAATAGATGTTCCTGCAAGGCAGGGAGCAGTGTCCATGGATGCATCTCCATGACGTAGCTACAGAGGCTGCCTCAGTCTGGCTGGTACAACCACCTTGTTTTTTCAGACAGAAAAAAAATAAAAAAAAAGAAAAGAAAACCACCCTCCCCAACCAACCACAAAACCAGACAGAAGAAAAAGCCTGGAAAATGTAACAGGTAATGTTACCTCAACATAAATAACGTATCTGCTATAGTTAAAGGCTTGAATTTTCGGTTCAAGCATTTTATTAAAGTACCATTTTAAAGCAAATTGGATCAGATCACAGCACTGCACGAGCCCATGCAGACAGCAAGGCTATAAATTCGAGACGCTGAGAATAAAACCCTAAACCCGCAGTCCATTACCGGCTGATCTCAGCCTTACAAAAACAGACTTGTTTTACTCTGCATTATTTTAAGGCGCTGCTAAAGACCTTCAGCACCGTAATTAGCAACAGCGAACGAGACGCTCGTCAGCTCGGTGTGCAAACACACAAGTTAGCGAGGGATGGCTGGGAATATGTCCTTCCTCTAGAGCACAGCATCCAGCAGTGACAAACAGGTCTGGAACAGCCATAACCTCTCCTGCTGCCACCAGCCAGGCACGCTGATGGCCAAGTCCCACGCTTGGAAAATCCCACATTTTTCATGCTGCCAGCGGGAGCCAAACACGCAGCCCAAATAAAACCGGCCGAGTTAATGAACACGGGCACGAATTGCCGGAGCCAGGGCAGAGGCGAGGGCTGGTACCCGGCATCCCGACCTCCGCCAGAACGGCACGGGAGCTGCGCGGAAACAAACCGGCTCGTAAACACGAATGAACACACGCAACGCCACAGCCACACGCAGCTCCGCGCAGAAATCGCGCCCAGGACACCTCGAGCCAACCTGGCCCTGCACACCAGCTCTTTATTTCGCCAGACAACACGGGATGTGCTCGGTCAGGGCGCTGTACATGTTTTATTTAGTGTTGTGATGGGAAACAGATTTCACGGCTAGCCAGGCGCTCCAGGGCTCGCTGGGTTGTTTTATTTTTGCTCCATCTTCCAGTCCGTGAGCGGGGCCGGTGCGGGGGCTGTGCCCCAGGTGAGCCCGCACCTGCCGGGGAGTGACCGCGGGGAGGATGGGGAAGGACGGGGGGCAAGGAGGATGATGATGATGATGACGGTGATGATGATGATGATGCAGGCGCGGAGGGACATGCGGGGGACACCTACCAGTCCGTGTGCGGCTCGTCGATGACCAGGAGCAGCTTGAACTTTCTGCCGACAGCCGCGGAGACGGCGGCGGACGCGTCCACCAGCCCCGCCGAGGCCGCCGTCTGCTTCACGGCGTTGGAGAGCGAGCTGAAGAAGCTGCTGCCCGTGGACTGCTGCGGCGGCGGCGGCTGCTGCTGCTGGGGGGGCGCGGGCTGCGGCGGCTGCCGGCGCTCCGCGGCCGGCGAGCCCGAGGCGGGGGCCGAGGAGCCCGCGGAAGGCGGCGGCGGCGGCGGCTGCTGCGGCTCCGGCCGCTGCAGGTCGGTCATGTAGCCATTGGGCAGGTTGGCGATGAAGCTGCTGTCCGAGAGCCTGCGCCGCAGAAAGTTCATCATCTGGCCGGGCGGGGGGCTGCGGCGGGGCCGGGAGCGGGCTGTGCGATGCGCGCTCCGCGCTCCCTGTGCCGCTCCGCGCTCCGCTCCGCGCTCTGCCCGCCCGCCGCTCTGCGCCCGCGCTGCCACCGCCCGACGGCAGGGGGCGGCCGAGGGGCGGGCGGGGCGCGGGGAAAGGGAGGGGACAGGGAGGGGAATGGGAGGGGAATGGGGATGGGGATGGGGATGGGGACGGGGACGGGGATGGGGATGGGGATGGGGACCGGGATGGGGATGGGAATGGGGATGGGGACGGGGACGGGGACGGGAATGGGGATGGGGATGGGGACAGGAAAGGGGACAGGGATGAGGATAGCGATGGGGGCAGGAACGGGTACAGGGATGGGGACAGGGATGGGACAAGGATGGAGAGGGTATGGGGACAGGGATGAGGACAGGAATGAGGATGGAGACAGGAACGGGGACAGTGATGGGGGCAGGAACGGTACAGGGATAGGGACAGAGATGAGGACAGTGAGGGGATGGGGACGGGGACGGGGACGGGGATGGGGACGGGGATGGGGATGGGGATGGAGATGGGGACAGGGAGGGGACAGCGATGGGGACACGGATGGGGATGGCACAGGAATGGGGACAGCGATGGGGACAGGAACTGGGAGGGGGACAGGGATGGGGACAGTGATGGGGCCAAGAATGGGTTCAGGGATGGGGACGAAGAAGGGACAGCGATGGGGACAGGCCACAGGCAGCGCGGGGATGGAGCTGTGTGTGCAGCCGGCGCAACAAGGGCCGCGATTCCCCCCGCGACAGCAGCCCCACCGTGCTCAGCGCTGCGGCGGGACGTGAGCATGGAGAGGGAAGCGGTGCTGGGGACAGCTCCGAGCTGGCTCGGGGCACTGCGCCTGCAGCGCATCCCGGGACAGCTCCAGGATCAGCCCGAGCATCCCGGGACAGCTCCAGCCCGAGCAACCCGGGACAGCTCCAGGATCAGCCCGAGCATCCCGGGACAGCTCCAGGATCAGCCCGAGTATCCCTGGACAGCTCCGGCCCGAGCATCCCCTCGGGCACTGCAGCGAGCCAGGGAGTGCCAGCAGTGCCGGCAGTGGCAGCAGTGACAGCAGTGCCAGCAGTGCCGGCAGTGGCAGCAGTGACAGCAGCACCGTCCCGAAGCGGTGGCTGCTAGAAGGAGTAGGCACTGCCACACTTGCATCCCCTGAAATATTAATAAAACCTCTGTAATTACAGACCCCCCACCGGTTTATGTCAGAAATCATGTTTGAGGAAGGGGGTGCTGTGTATTTTCAAGCAATTTTACGTTGTCGTGAGAATTATGGGTGCTTTTCCCACCAGACTTTCTTTAAGAGTAATTTGAATCCTCTTTCCCCTGAGTCTTGAGATAATCACTGTGTATAACATAAAATACATAACTCAGCCCTTATCCTTTTATCCAAGATATTCACAGTCGCAGCTCGTTTTGCTGCTGATCTTTACAGGCCATATTAAGTGTAACAGGTGCTCTAATAATAAACACAGTAAACCCCTGCAACAACTTCTTTTAAAGTTAGAGTTTTAATAAAATCCTGGGTGCTAACACTTCCACAGTTTGAAGTTTACACTTTGGAAGGTAGAACTCTGCAGGATTCTTTAATGAAGGACTGAATTTAGAAATAGTTGTGTACTATAGAATGACAAAATCAAATAAAACACCAGGGCTAATAGGCGATGGCTGTAATTTAAACACCATGAACACACTGGGGAATAAATGATTTATACAGATAAATTATGTTTTAATATTTGTTAAAATCCTGCTTTAGATTGAGGGGTGATTAATAAAAACACCCCCTCTTTGGTCACACTGCTTCCTGCACAGACTCAGGACCTGCTTATTGCCCTGACAGCATTCCTGGGTGGTTTGGCTCTCTCTGAGCCAAATTCCCCACGGCAGGATGAGCTGTGCTCCATTTTCCTGGGCACACTGGCAGATTTTCCAGGTTCCTTCTGCAGGGCTGAAAGCCACCTCCAGTGTCAGCTGTGCTCCTTGTGTGGCCACAGGATGCACGTGGCAACCAGGCACGGTGGGAGCAGTCTGTGTCAGTTCCCATTGCTGTAAAACAAAACCCAAAAGAAGATTAAATAGAGTAACACAGATTAAACAGATTAAACATCCTGCTTAGATGTAAGTGATACACATTTCTGTGGAAAACTTGTGTTCTTATTGATGAAATCTGGAATCTAAGGTATTTCCCTGTGCAGTCTCCACATTTATTTGCAGGTTTTAAGGACTGATTCTGGTTGTAACCCTGGCTATCAGACTCCCCAGAACAGTTGCCCACTATGGATTCTCTCACTCTTAGATGTTTGGGTGAGTGGCAGGAGCTTTGTCCACCCACCCTGTGCACTCTGAAAATGTCATGGATATGTAAAATAAATACCCACTTTATTCATTTTGAATCTACTGGCCCTTCCCTATGAGCAACTTCTCAGGGTGTTTGGTTCTCTTGGGTTTTTTTGTGTGGAGTTTGATTGTTGGTTGATTTTTAATTTTCCTCTTTATGTTGTCACCACTATGCTGACAAAAATATTTTAAAATATCCATCATTCTCAAATGCCAGACTCAGAGGGTATTTAAACATCTTGTAGAATACTGTAGCAACCTTAAATCCAAATCTGCACCAAGGCAACTCAGTGACTGAGACAACTGAACTTGGTGGAAGCACCAAAAGCTTGGTTTTTAATGCAGAACAACCCAAAATGCAGAGCTCTCTGTGTAGCACTGTTGTTACTGTGAGGGAAAGCTTTGCTGGAAGAGTGTCAGTAGATATTACAGGGAGCTTGATGAATTTAATAGCACATAGACCTGTGCCCAAAAAAGAAAAAATGGCTTTTTTTTTTTTTTTTTGTCCAAACTACTGTTTGTGATACTTGAACCCCTCAGAGCATATTTGTGAGGTAATTCAACACTGTTGAATTGAAAGTGAGAATACTGAATTGCTGGCACGTTAAATGACAAGAAGGCTCAATATCAAAGGAGAGAGCACAACAGCAATCTGAAATCCAGCTTTGTTTCCTACCACTGAAATCAAAATGCCAAAAGAGATCAAATTATTTGTGATTAGGTATGTTGACAAACTGAGAGGAGAAGAAGAAAAGGAAGGGATGAGGCATCCTGATGTGCACCCTTCCAGTGAATTTCATGAGACACTTCAGTGAATTGTCCTGCTGTTATGGTGGCCCTGAAGCAAAACCATGTCAGCGTTTTATTCCTGATCTGCCTGGCTCTTGGCTGGCCAAGGTGGCACAAGTGCAGCTGAACCACCTGAAGGTGTGACAGAAACGGGCACAGAGTGAGGCACTGCCTCCCTCACTGCTCCAAAGGACACAAATCAGCTCCATCCTCCCTCCCCAGCCAGGCTCTCACTCCCTGATTGATGAACATTATCAGGGAACAATTAACAATTAGCAATTAGCCAGAGCTGGGGTTTTGTCAGGTGTCATTCCCGAATGATGGCCGTGCTCCTGAAGGAGCAGCAGCACAACTCGTGCTGCATTCGATGTGCCCTGTGCTCTGCAGGGCTTTAACCTGGAAACCCGGGCACGATCTGTCCCAGAAATCATCTGTAGCCGTGGAAAGGGCTTTTAACCCTTTAAGGGCAGCGAAATAAGATGCACAGCTACAAGGTTGTCTGTCATGACAGAAGAAAGAGCCAAGTTTATTCAGAAACACACTTGGTTTTATAGCATGACTGCAACTCCCAGAGCAGAGAAAAGGTGATTGGTTCAGAGAGAAGACACCCCATTGCCAGGGCCTGGGCACACACCAGAACAGGTGTTTGATTTTGTTATTAATTCCTTTTTATTTTGACCAAATTATCACCCTGGGAGAAATTCCCCCTAGCCTTGAGCTGGACCAGATTATCAGCTGGGAACAGAGCTGAAAAGCTCCAGCCTGGAATATTACTCAGGCTGTAATTTTCTTACTTTCTCAATATGTGTCCCACAATCATCATTCATTAGTGACTAGATTTTTACCTCTGCAAGCTCTGAACAGAGATGCATTCCTGCTGCAGAACAGAGTTTTGTACTCTCATGAATAATTCCTGCTGAGATGTGAGAGGGAGTTCAAAACAAATTCTGTGTGTGACATGAGAACAACCTGCAACAGAAACAGGCAGGTGACAAGCACGAGTGACAGGTCAGATAAATAATTACAGGTGATAAAATTCTCTCTTTCAAAACCTGAAGTTATGGTAGCAGAAACAGCTGCCTTCCCATTTCCTACTAAGAAATTATCTGATTTTTTTTAGTTCAGTGTTTTCTGTACTTTAATAATGGTTAACATTTTTAAAAATTTTCTTTTATTTTTTTAAATACCTTGATACAAATACAAAGGAACTTCAGGCAATTTTTAGCATGTATTTAAAGCTCTAATGCTGCTGTCCCTAGTCAAACTAATCTGTAAAGGCTGAAGGCAATCTTGCAAGTATTTCAGAACTCAAGCCACAGAAGTCTAAATAATGAACTTTAAATACAGTTTCTATTTTAAAATTACAATTATTACACATATGGACTGACAAATTGGATAGGTAAAGAAGAAATGTGTGTTACATTAAAATGTGTATGACAATAAACATATATTAAAATATATATAAATAATGTTTACTGGCATTGTACATCTGGGGGAATGCAGCAATAAATCTGCTCTGCCCATATCACCTGCTGTACTTCTTGGTTTTGCACTCTTTTGGGTTTGAGACCACAGTTTTTATTTTACTCTTAGACACAGCTGATTTATTTATTTTCCTGTCACTGAGCTGTTCTTCCTCCATGCTCTGCATTACAGAAAAAATCGGGAGATGAAGTGGTGCAGAAACCCCAGCCAGTGAGACACACTGAGCATTCTGCAGAGCAGTAAATACACATCTTTTTGAACAAACTGTTTGCAAACTGCAGGTACCACGTAGGGAAAATCCCATCAACAAAACTTGGCCATTTCTCAGCCTGGGAGAGAGGCACCAACACGAAAAGCAACAAAGAGCAGATGTTCTGAGCCACAAAAATAAACAGTATATGGAAGTAACACTGGAATGTGATGGAGGCAGCAGAGTAAACAGATTTCTAACAAACAGGAAAATATCGATTCCTCATAGGCTCTACTTAATGGATTGCTGCTTGTATCGTTTAGAGCTTCACTTGGATATCTAAAGGATAAAAATAACAAGGAATACTCTGAAAAGGCTAAAGAAAAGGGATGGGAGACAAAAAAGGTCAGAGCTGAGGCTCGAGTTACACCAGCTGCACTTCTGTGCTTACACTGAATGGCATTCTTGGCCTGTCAGGCCTGAAGATTTTGCTAATCTGAGAAAAGCCCACAATAAAATAACATTTTCATCCTCCAAGCAGGAGGTTAAACAGTCTATCAGCATCCCCTGATGATGAAGAATTCTGCCAGGTAAATCAGAGGTAATCAATTTAATCAGCACAAAAGTGGTTTGGTCTGGGTTTTTAACATTTCTTATTTTGCAAATGTTTTGTTTACATTATGAAATTTAGAGTGAAAGTGTCCAACCATTCTGAATCATGTTCTAATTGACTGAATGGATAAATGTGAGACCAACTGCAGCACAGTTCTGTACTGCAAAATAAACCCACCACTGGCTGCTCATAAAAAAGAATAAAGCACTGTAAACCACAATTTGAGCTGAAATGCAGCAAATAAATATGACATTTAAGTTCAGTTTGGTCATCACAATAAAGCTGTAATTTTGTTTTTAAATTACTAATCAAATTATTAAGATGAATACACATTTACCTCATTAATTGCCTGCTTTAGTTAGCAGAAGTTAATGTTGAATACCACAAATGTGAAATCCTGATAAGTGTAACATGCAGAATGAGCAGGGGATTGAAGGGATGAAAGCACTGAGCTAAACAACAAAATTGTAAAAGTTCAGAATAGTGTGATTCACATGATTTTAATGGGCAACAAGACAAAATAGGAAAGGGTTTGCTTTGCTGCCCATTAAAATCATGTGAATTGGACAAGATGCTTTTCAATGAGTACCAAAAAACGTCCTCCTCTCTTTTTACAGATGCACAGAGCTTGCACAGATTCTCTTTTACAGAGACCTAGATGTCCTCACACCTACCCAGAGTAAGGCCATGAGAGAAGACACCCTCCCCTGCCTTGGAGTTGATAATTTTGATAATTTCTTGATAACTTTGGGCTGAATCCTTGATTTAATCTGTTCAAGGCAGTGCACAATAAATGGCAATTTATTTGCTGTTAGCAGGTGGTTTCTATCATGTGTTCAACCACAACAATTCCAGTACCAGCTGAGGAAATTTATCAGTGCACAGACTCCTCCGTGGTGAATTCTGGATGGAGTGAAGCCCCGTGTCACCTCTTGAGCCCTGAACGCTCCTGTGCTGCACCACCATCAATGTGTGACTGTCTGAAGCAGTGCAGCTGCTCCAGCTGCCCCCTGGTCAGAGAACAGGCAATTCCAGAGGGCCCTAATTTCACCAGATAATTGAGAGAGGTCTCTGTTCCAGCCCAGCCTGGCTGGGCTAATCACAGCCTAAGCAATCTTGCAGCACAGCCTTAAGCACATGTTCCATTCTGGGTGTAGCCAATAATCAGCTGCACATAAAATCCATGGCTGAGTGCTCCCTGAAAGCTGATCTTCACCGTGTTCCCAACTAAAAATATCCAGAATATGGGCCCCAATCTCCCCAGGGTGTTTGGGTGTTGTCATGAAGACGCTGCATCACTGGCACGTTTGTGTGAGGCTGGGAGCTGAGATCAGAAAGCAGTTGCTGCTAATGGGCTGTAATTACTCTTAAAACTGTCACATCACTTTTTAAATGTTAGCTGCCTCATTAAGTACAGCACTCAGAGACCATGAATGAAGGAATATTGAATGAAATTTCCTTTCCAGCGTGCTCCATGGGGCTAAAAGATGCAGGTGCAGGACACAAGAGCAGGTTTGGGTCCTTATGAGGATTTGGATGTCTCAGAAAATCAGGAACGTTTCCAAGTTTGGATGTGTTATAGTTATTTTGTCCTGTGTTCAAATGACTCTAAGGGTGATTGTGCTGTAAGCAGTTGATTCCTCTGAGCCATTTTAGAGTGTGGAGTTTAGTCCTGGTTCTTTTACAGATCTGAAAGAGAACACGAGGAAATCTCAGGCATTTGGCACTCAGAAATGCTACAAGACTTTTTAAAACTTCTGCAATGAGCACCTCTCTCATCCTCTACAAACGTGCTATTCCCATTATTCCCAGTGTGAAATCAAATAAAACTACTGTATAAAGTCCATAAACTAAGTTACATTGTTCCTGCTTACAGGATTAATAGTAAAGACTTCTTAAATCATAAAATAGGTTATGGATGTCTCCAAACCTTATCTATGTGGGATTTCCACAGTAAGTCACTGACCTTTGCTTGGCTCTAGTTCCTTCTCAATGTTCCCTTTCACACCTTTAGATCCGAGCACAAAGCAATTTGCAGTGGTCTGGAATGAAAAACCCTTAATTTTTACCTGCCCCTTCACAGGGGAACAGTTACAGCTTGTGAGTGAAAGACAAAGCAGAGCATGGAGGAAAAATGTGAAATGTCACAGGATGGGAAATTAGAGCTGAGATAAGAATGGTTAAAGAAGATTTTCTCTTAAAACAATGTCTTAGCACTCATACAAAATGCATTTATTTGGTTTCACGGGGGTGTTCTCTGTGCTGGAACCACGGGCACAGCTCAGACGTGAGCTCCTCCCTCTGCCAGTTCCAGCACAGATGCCCGAGCTGTGCTCATTTCCCTGCCCCTGCAAACACGTACATTAATAATTTGGGCAGCAGGAGCTCTCCCAGGAGAACAGTGGGGTAAGAGAGGAGCCTCCTCCAAAGGCACCAAACAGGCACTGGGGGTGTGAGCACAGGGGGTTCTTCAACATCAGGAATCCTAAATGATAATTAGCTGAGAGAGAACATCAGTTTTACCAGCTGGGAAAGCTTTCAGGGAGATTTTTAAAATTTCAACTCCTAAAATTTCTATTTCTAGAATAATACTATTTGTCCAATACCACAGCAATTGTAACTTTCTGTCGAGGACTCAGGGTGCTTTCCATGAGATGTTTCTTCCCATCCCCAGATCCATGGATGAATATTAATACTAAATATAAGGCAATGAGACTGACAGGAAAAGTCAGGGGCTTACACTTTGCAAGAAATCTCGATTTATCACAGAATTTGGCAAAGTACTTGCAAGTGATTAGCTAACTTTATGTGTCATTAATATGGATTTCCATGCAAGTCTGTATATTTTTACAGAATATCCTGTGTTTTGGTTCCATATACAGGCAAAATATTCAAATTCAGGCAGGAAAGTCAGTAATTCAGCTTAGCTGAGTCACTCTATTGGAGCAACAGTCCCATCTCAGTGGGGAAAAAAAGGGATCAGTGAGCTGAGAGCATCACCAGCAAGGAACAGGACCAAAAGCAGCCTCCAAAAACCTTTCTTTGTGAGCACCAAGGTCATTCATGAATATCTTCATAAACATTCACGACATAAAATAGAGCTGATGAGCAGATGCAGAGCAGGCAAGGTTAAGTGGTAAAAATAGAGCAGTCTGCTGCACACTGTCAGAGTTTCAGTCGGTGCTGGGTTTGTGCAGTGAATTAACCCTTAAATCTCATTAACCCTCTGTCTCCAGGAGCCCTTCACTGGATGTTCTCCCAGCCCTCAGTTCATTAAGGAGGCAGCAGAGTTTCGTGTTTTCTCCAGGAATGAGTCTGAAGGCTCACAAAGAGCGCTGATTATAGCCCTTGGGGATAAAAGGAAAAGAAAAAAAAGAAAAATTGCCCATCTGAGTAACCTGGCTGGAGTGGTAGCACCCTGCTGAAAGCTTCCCAGATCTGATAGATTTTTATTACTATATGATTACAGTGCTGAGAATTCATTCACCAGGAGTAGTAACCAATATCTGTGTTTTCAGCAGCTGTTTTCCATGGTTCCTGCGCATTGTGTGAGAGCTCTGGCTTCTGGCAGTGGATTGTTGTTTATATTTCAGGTTGTTGCATCACTGCATCGTTTGGAGCACTGAGATGAGCTCACGTGGCAGCTGCGACACGTCAGGAGCACTTGGAACGTTTTAAACAAACAAAAGCTGCAATATCTGCCAGCCAAGGAGCTCTCACATCAGAGGGGTGGCAAATCCAGCCAGCAGAGCTCAGAGCTGTGTGATGTGGAAAAACAAACAGCTGCGGGAACAAACCTTGGTGCTTCTGCTTTGCTCTCCCGGGCCACCAAAAGCTGCGTTTTGCTGAATTCCCCAATCCCTTCTGGGGCTGCACATCAAACTCTGAGAGAAACAACTCAAACCTCAAACCAGCTCTGGGGGGAAGAGGATCAGGCTGTGTGGGGGTTTTGGGAAGGCAAATGTGTGTGTGCAAATTCCCTGCTCTTGGTCTTTTCATGGCTGTGTGCTCTGCTGGCACACAGACACACAGACACTGACAGACACACACACACACACACAGACACACAGACAGACACACAGACACACACACACACACACACAGACACTGACAGACACACACACACACACACAGACACACACACAGACACACAGACACACACACACACAGACACACACACAGACACAGACACACACACAGACAGACACACAGACACACACACAGACACACAGACACACAGACACACACACAGACACACAGACACAGACACACACACACAGACACACACACAGACACACACACACACACACAGACACACACACAGACACACAGACACAGACACACACACACAGACACACACACAGACACACACACACACACACAGACACACACACAGACACACAGACACACAGACACTGACAGACACACACACACACACACAGACACACACACAGACACACAGACACACAGACACACAGACACACAGACACACACACAGACACACAGACACACACACACACACAGACAGACACACAGACACACACACAGACACACAGACAGACACACAGACACACACACAGACACACAGACAGACACACAGACACACAGACACACACACAGACACACAGACACACACACAGACACACACACAGACAGACACACAGACACACACACAGACACACAGACACACAGACAGGCACGCAGACACACACACAGACACACAGACACACAGACACACAGACACACACACACACACACAAAGTGCATCCCCAGGCTGGGGCAGCACCAGCCCAGCTCCTCCTGCACCTGCAATTTCTGATTGGACTTGAATTTTTTTTTTTTTTTGTATTTTTAGAAATCTGTGATTTCTAATTGGACTTGAATCACAGCTTTGCAAAGATTTTTTTTCTATTTTTTGGGGGATGACAATATGCCAGAAAAGCAATATTGGTATTAATGTTACTTGCAAAGGAAATGCAGTGGAGCAGAGTGAGCACTGCCACTGTCACTGCTCCCCTGTGCACCGTTTGGTTTTATATCCACCCACGTCAAATGTGGATATTACTGTTTATTATTTCCCTTGGGGGGAAAAAAAGCAAGTAAAGACTTAAAAGCAACACTAGCTTGGTGTGTAAAGTCATATTTTGTCACTTGACAAATCTTTATGGAGTCCAATGACAAATTTTTCTCAATATTTTTGAACTCCATGAGAATGAAAGTTTTGTTGAAAGAGAGAAGACAAGGTTGCTCAGGTGATAGGATGGATCTGACCCTCTGAGAGGCACCTGCACCACAGTGCAGCCTGAATGAGAAATCATAATGTCCTGTAGCTATAGAAACAACGAGGTATGAACAGATTCAACTGCAGATTAAACAGATTTATTAACAGATTAATCATTAAACATTATTAATTAACAGATTTATAATTAAACAGATGTATTAACAAATTCATTGCAGATTAAAGCTACAAGTTGGGCATTCTATCAATAATTTCCACATAAAATACTACAACTTTTCCTAAAACACCACAGAGGAAAGAACTATTCTTTATGTCAGATGAATGATTTTCACATTTGGGACAAATTAGAGTTGGGGGCATGATTTTTCCAGATTTATCACCAGTCTGGGGAGAGCAGCTGGGGCAGATTTGTGTTGTTTGAGGCAGGAGTGTTACCTGGGAGACAGAACAGAACTCAGGTGCAGCTTCCCTGTACCCAGAGCCCAGCATTTGCTGCATTCCAGGGAAATCCTGCCAGGTGGAGAGGCCAGAGACCCCTGCAAGGCAGCACACAGTCAAAAAATGCCAATAAATGGGCTGGAGTGTTTGGGGTTTTTTGGGGGGGGGGGGGGTTGTGTGTTTTTGGGTTTTTTGGGTTTTTGTGGGGGGTTTTGTTGACTTTTTGTTTGTTTGTTTGGGGGGTTTTTAGGTTTTTTTAGGGTTTTTTTAGGTTCTTCTTTTTTCCAGAAAATCCAAACCAACTGGTTATAAAGAGAAATATTCCCTCATTTCAATAGATGTTGCTCAGACCAATCATGGTACATTCCCTGGTAAGGATTTTTTGGGATCCTGAGGATAGGATCCATATCATGGGGGTAAGATAAATATGGGCACAGCTCTTCCAGGTTAATGCAGTTAATTGGGCTGAGCTTTGCACAGCTATTAAATGCTGCCTTCAATGTAACAGCATTCATTTTCAGGCATCTGTTTTGTACAAACCTCGAGGTTGCAGCTCTGTTTTACTGAGCAGTTAATGTGTCATAACCAAAACAGACCAAATTTCCAGCAGAGCCACAAAAACATGAGCAGACCATAATTCCTAATGTGCTATTAATTGTGTTACCTTGTAAAGCATTTAAAGCCTAGGTCAGAAATTGAAATTCTTACCAAGCAGATGGCTCAGTCCTGGTGCTGCTGCCTGTAAAAGGATGAGTTTGCTCACACTACTGGTATGAAAATGGCTTTTTTATGGTTTTGTTTTTTTGAATTTTTGGTTCACATACTCATATTCCAGGATCAGAAAAACAAGCATCAGTCCTTTCATTCCAATTCACAAACGAGGGAAGGAATTAATCAGCAGTCAATTCATGCCCAGCTCCAATTGTGGGTTATTGCTTACGGCTTTGTTTTCCAGACTGCCTTCCCCAGGTGCCACTCACCTACAACCATCCTTATTTGTCTGAGCACAGCTTTTGTGTTCCTGGCACAGAGGGAGGGAGGCACAGGAAGCCAAAACAATGTCCAAAAAAAAAGATTCTTGGCTGAGGTGTGATGACAAACCGGGAGTGCAGCTAAAAGTTGTCATCAAACTCCACTTAAAAAAAAAAAAGGATATTTAAGAGAACATATTCAAAGGTACATGAAGGTAAGTAAAAATAATTCTTGTAAGTGATTTTACAATTCTACAAGGTCTCCAAGGGGCCCTCAGTAATTGGTTTCCCCAGGACTCCTGCTCACACAAGGGGCTGAGGGGAAAACAAATCCACAAACACATAAAGACAAAGCTTTTCATGCTGAAACTTGCTGGCTGTTAATGGAAAACCGATTTACTTAAAATTACCTTTACTTTCATTGAATTTACAATAAAAACAGCATCTAAAAATGCACATTGAAAGATAAAAATAATCCTCCAAATGAGAGAATTAATGACAGATTGGATAAGGCCCAGCAGTGTGTGCTCTACCTCTCTATTCTACTATTGCAGTTTCCAGATTATTATTATTATTATTATTATTATTAGTCCAGTTTATTTTCTACAGGCACACAACAATGTGAGCAGAGGAATGGAGAAGATTTAAATGATAAAGTATGGAATGATAACATTTCTAAAATTATAAAACTATTTTATTAAATTACAGCAGCCAAGCCAAGTGAAATGGCAGAAAAACCTTCAGAAAGTTTTCTCTAAGAAACCCTGCCTCAGTTTCACTTGACTTTCACAGTTGTTTCATGCCTAAAGCAGAATAAAAATTGATAGGATTTAATGGAAACTTCCATTTAAATCTTCCTTTTTCATTTATTAAAATTAATTTATTAAATTAAACGGTTGTGGGGAGGCAATACATGGAAAAAAAGCCCTGCAGCTTTAGAATACATCCCTTTCTGCCCTTCATTCACAGGCCAGGCCATTAATAAAAAGAGCAGAATATTTTGTTAGAAGTTTTGCCTTATTTTTTCCTGACTATTTCATTGTCACTGGTAGGTATGTTAAAGAAGCTGATTTATTTGATTTAAACTGGATATTTCAGGTTGTTCCAGACATAGAGCATAAGTTAGGGAAGAAATACATCAAAACCTGCTCCAATTTTCATTATTAATAAGAAAATAAATAAATAATATAATAATATAATAATATAATAATATAATAATATAATATCATATTATAATATCATAATAATTTCATATAACGTAAAGATTATATAATATATATAATAATGTATTAATATAATATTACTATAATATATTATAGTAATATATTAGTAAATATTTTATGGTATTAAATATTTTATATAATTAAAATTTATAATAATACAATAAGTAATATTAATATATTAATGATATAATGATATAATGAATATTGATGATAATAATAATAGAATAATATAATAATAAAGAAAATGGAGAAATAAATAAATAAGAAATAAATTTTTTATATATTAATAAGAAAGCAGAAGCAGGTCCTGTGGCAGTGGTTCCAAAAGAGAATTTTAGGGATAAAGAAATGAAACACCCTCGGTAGAAACTTGCAGGTTCAGGGAACATTTCTGGGCCACTCACAGGGGTTTAGTGGCAGGGAAAAAGAAAAAAAAAATTCAGTGCTGCAGCAGAACCTTGGTGAAGTGAGGCTGCCCCTCCTGAAAGGCAATCCCTGCAAAATTCGTGTGCTGAGCATGGATTTAATCCATTTATTGATGAGTTCATCTGAAAGCTGAGCATTCCTCACGTGCTGTAGAAATGTGTTGGACAAATGGAGTCACAGCCACAGATCTGCTGCTGCCTCTGCTCTCCTGGTGTGGGTTAGCAGCAAAAAAGCAAAATATCTGGAGGAGTGATTCGTTCTGAGACCCCCTGAATTATATATTTATTTATTGGATTTATATTAATTTAATTCATTCATTCATTACAAATAAATAATAAAGGTTTATTTATTTAATTTCTATTATATTTAATTATAGCCTGCAGATACCAGCATAACAAGCTCGTCAAACAGGCTGCATAAAAGCTTGTCCAAAACAAGGATAAATCACTTTGAAAATATGAATTTTATAAGAAAATCACTTTTCATCCACTCAATGACCAGGAAAATAAAAACAAAGTGAGCTCAACTTAAATTTAAAGAATCATTTCTATGTGGAAATTAAGAGGGGGAGAAAGGGCACTTTTTATTTTTATTTTCCATAGGAAATTCACTGCTATGCTTGGCCCAAGTACCCCAAAGTCTGCTCTAACCTTTCATTCCTGAAACCTTTTTCAACTTCTGGCAATAAATTCCATGAGCAAATCTGGGTCTGAAAAGTTGGAAACTTTCAGGCTGGAAAGTTCTACAGGGTTCTAATGCTTTTTTTTTTTTTTCATCTCTGATATTGTAACCACGTTCCTCCAGACAAGGTTTGGGTTTGCACACACACACACACACCCTGCCAGCTGTTACAAAACCAGCAGAACAAAAAATATCCTCTATTATTAGAAATAACACTAATAAGAGAGCCAGGGGGATTTCATGGGTGTATTAAGCTGATTTAAACTGAAGAGATTTGGTGGGAAGGAAAATCCTGATATTTCAAACACAAAGTCTGAAGGACTTGGTGGGGTATTTTAAGAGAACAATTCCTTTGCCCTAAATAATAAATCTGATGCAAATGGGTGGCTGCAGTGCAGGATGAGTCACGGGGAGATAAAGGAGCAGAGGAGAGGAAAGCTGGGCCACACTCAGCCTGTGCCAGCCCAGCACAGGGACAGGGATCCTCTGCCTGCCTGCCCCACTGCCCAGGGGCTGCAAAACCTGGCCAGAAAATCTGGATTCCACACCTTTCCCGTTTGCAGGCAGGTCTGTGGGGTTTCGTGTTGGAAATCCTTCAGGAAACAGTGGCTTTGCACAGATACCTGTAACACGGATATTAGATATGTAGTGTCTATATTAGAGATATCAGCTAATTATATTATTATTATTATCATTATTATTATAATTATCTTATTATATTATTATCGAATTATATTAGTATTATCTAGTATCTATATTAGAGATATTATCTAATTATATTATTATTATAATTATATTATTATATTATATAGATATATATTATAATATATATTATTATATTAGTATTATCCAATTATATTAGTAGTATTATCTAATATCTATATTCGAGATATTATATCAGATATTATATTAATATCTGATATTAGAGGGCCATGAGACAGGTGAGGGATTTCAAGTTCATGGCACAGCAGTAAAGGGACACCCTATGGAAAGAAATTCCATTGGAAATGCAGCAACCACACTGTTTTAAACCCCATTAATTTGATTAAAAGCTGTGGATATTGGATTTAAAAAGCTATTTTTTGCAAGAGCTGTTGCAGACATCTCAGGCAAGCACAGCCTCGGGGTGGATGAGAAGGGGAAATCTCTCCCCTGCAGGTCAGGAGCTGCAACCTTAAAGATTTTATTCAGTCAATCATTCCCCTCACTGTCCTCCACAGGAGGTTCAAAATAACAAAATGCTGTTATGTTGTTATTTATTATTTCTGTTATGCTCCGTTATTTGCTGGTATTGTTCTGTATTTGTTGGTATTTGTTGTTATTTCTGTTGGGTGTGCCTGTGCCAAACAAAAGGTCTCCAAACACGAGGCACTGTGAGGTCGGTTTGGTCTTGTAAAATCGAATTCACTTTCGGGATGCATGGGGAAAAGTTCACAGGCATGGTTTTCAAATAAAAGGAGATTTTAATATCATTAAATACTTTGCAGTTCATTTTCATGTTATCATTAGATCTCTCAGAAAACATTGTTCATTAAGTCCCTGCATTCTTTCACACCACGTTGATTCTAGCATTTCAGGGCTTTTTATTTCCATTTTTCTTTTCATATGAAATAAGTAAACAAGTGTCGAAACATTAAAAACCACCTTTGCAACAACCAATCTGTTAACTTCTACCCATCTCTATTTCCAGTATTTTGTGGCTGTAGAAATGATCCTCCCCAATCAAAAGGATGGTGCTGGCAATTTTAATTGCACTTGTAATGAAAGCACTCCAGGCTCGAGGCTTACATGCAGTTCTGTCCTACACGTATTTTGCTTCATTCACTTACTTGAGGATGATTTAAACCAAATTATTTTAAGCTTTAGGAATATAAATTGGAAGTTTTTCAATCACGACTGACTAGACCTGCACAATCTCTGCAGTCACATCTTTCCACTGCTGTCAAAACAAGCGAGGCAAGGTCACACATCTTTAAAACTTTCAGCATCATTTTTCAACTCTGCTGCTGGAACAGGGGAGTGTGGAGAATGCAGACTGAATTTAGCAAATCAGGCAACAACTGCATTTTAGACACAAGGAACCATCCAGGCTGACACTGAGCTCTTATCTTCTCACAGCTTTTTTGTTTTATATTTGAGCTTTGATTCAAAGCGAGCTTCAATGCTTATCTGAGAGCATCCTTCAGCTCAGGATAGTCAGAAATGGGAACAATAAATTAATAAATCATCACCCATCAAAGATCTCTGGTCCCTAATATAACACATCTAACTTCTGCCTCCTTTTTGATACACCTGGTTTATTTATCATCATTCTGTCCATCAAAACATGAAACATGGTGACCTCTGCAGTCACTCTGCCCTCCATCCATCACTCCACCCCCTAAGGGATTCCTTCTCTCTTTCCACAGCTTCCCAGAACTCCCCTGGCAGAAATTCTAGTCCAAATTGCATTCTTATTTCACCCTCTTTTTGTGGCTCCCCTGTTGGAACTCTAATGTGGCTGCTTCATTAAATAAACTCATTTTAACATAGGTGGTCTAGAGCAAGTCTAAAGTATTTATGTGTGGCCTAAGTGATTGAACAAGGCTTTGCTCCACTGAAAATTTGTGGAATTAAGTCTAGACTTAAAACAGTTTGAAAGTTTTCTCAGTGATTGTTAGGAGAGAAAAACCCAGGGGATTTATTGACATTCAGACTGTTCAAAATTATGAATATGTCAAATTAGGACCCAGCAACATGGGAAGGAAAGGACCCAGTATTTAAAGGGAAAAAAAATATTTGAACATGTTTAAGCATAAAAAAGAAAAAAAAGGTTCTTTAAGTTTTCAAACTCCCTCTGAAACCCCACAAAATGAAAACACAAAACCTCAGACCACTCAACCCAAAAAATCTCCCAGTGTCTCCCCTCTCATATCCTGCAGATCAAACACAGAGTGTGCCAGAAATCCTGCCTGGGAGCACAGAGTGACATCCCATTCCCCTGAATTAATTAATTAATTAATTAATTAGTTAATTACCTGGGCTGGTTTCTGTGCCCAGCCCAGAGAAGTGACCAGGGCCAGCAGGTGCTTTGTAAAAACCAGCTCTGAGCAGAGCTCTGCACTATTGGAAGGTTCCTTCCTGCCAGAGAGCCAAGCACAAACCACCCAATTCCACCTTGGGGCCAAAACCACCCTGGGTGGATTCCAGTGGGGGATTTCTCCCTTTTAAGTCAGGAAAAATTCCTGTGGATTCTTCTGCAAAATCCAGAAACAGGCACTTACTGCCATGCATCTGTTTGGTCTCACTACATAGATTTTATATTAATTTATTTTTCTTCATCATCAAGGTTTCATAACTGAAAATTTTGTCCTGGGGACCATCTCAGGATCTCACACTATTTAAATATCTGATTTTTTTGTAACACGCTGATTTTCATACTCCTGGTTGGATATTTATTGGTGGCATTGCTGCTTTTTAAAAAGAAAATTAAAATCTTGGGCATTTCAATTAATTGTGTAAATTAATAATTCATAATATGGTCATTGCCTGAAATAAATTAGGGCTTTAATGATAGTTTCCCTAAAGGTAATTATTTTGATCCAATTAAGCTTTGATAGAGAGTGACTTAGTATTTATCAGTATTGTGATTTCCTGTCTTCACCAAAGGGACTAAATAAAGAAATTGTTGTAGAGTGGCATCCAAGCATGGACAGAGACTTTACTCACACCTTTTGTCTCATAAGTGCTTATTTAAATAAAATAGCTCATCCCAGCACTAATTGCCCCTTGAAGCAGATCCAAGGACTCAGGTAAGCTTTCAAATTTATTTTATTTTCTCCATAAAACTGATCACAGAAGAGAACACACTGGTTCCCATTAGCCCAAAAGTAAATTTGCTTTTGGAGGTAATTTATTACAAATGGAAGAGGTTTAGTGGTTCTTAAGGACAGTTTTAAAATATTTATTAAATTAAAAAAAAACATCTCAGCCTTCATTTCAGTGTGCAGGTATTGATTGATACTCACAGACTGATATTGCTGGTGTCACAGTGGACCTGTGGAGATTCATACCCTCGCATAAAAATAAACACAGAAGAGGAATTGAAATGGGAGCAGAGTGTTTGCAGGGCTGAAGTCCAGCAGAGCACTTAAACACACATCCCTGCTGTCATTTAGCAGGGGAAGCTCCCCCTGTGCCCTGAGCACTCTGCTGGGGCCAGCCCAGCCACGAGAGCGTTTCTGTCCCCGGGACTGTGCAGGGAAATCTGGGCAGCCATCAGCTCTGTAAATATTTC
This sequence comes from Sturnus vulgaris, assembly GCF_052056855.1. Taxonomy (NCBI): domain Eukaryota; kingdom Metazoa; phylum Chordata; class Aves; order Passeriformes; family Sturnidae; genus Sturnus; species Sturnus vulgaris. The sequence goes on along the minus strand of NC_142253.1, from coordinate 18,455,127 downwards.
ATTTCCATTAAACCCTGCTCAGTATCCACATTTTCACTCCCCATCTATTTCGTGGCAGTTTTCCTCCCAGGAAGTGTCTAATGAGTAAAGATTATTTGGAAGAAGTGAATGAAAGAGGAAATGCTCTAAAAATCCAGAATGTGATAAAATTCAGTGAAGGTGTGTGGGGCTGGGAGCTGCAAGCAGCAACACCTGCCAGAGCCCAGGGAAAAATTAATAAAAAATCGAAATTCATTGACAAATCACCACAGTCCTGTCCCTTCCTTCTTCAGAGACAGTGAGAGGAGCACAGGGGGACTGCAGAGGAATTACAAATCTCGTTTCTCTTTTATCTACAAAGGCTCTGGGTACTCCCATCCCACACAGGCCAGAGGAGCTGTTCTCCACAAAATTCTGGGCTCTGCAGAGCTGGTGAAACACAAGCACAAAAGCTTCCCAGTATCTCCATCCCATGCTGTGTTTGAAAGTAATTCAGCTTATTCTTGAAAATATTCACTGTAGGAATGAGCTCTCTGCAAGTGAAAGCCCTCAGAAATATTCATTCCTGAGAGGGAAAGGGAAAATTCTTGAGAGCTGTGATAAAGGTTCTGATCTGTCCTCCCCTCACATCTCTACACAAAGAATTCCTGAAATGGAAAAGAATTACAGAGGCTTTGCTGTAAGGAAACAAGAAATGAAAATGCTTTTTACTTCAACTTGAGCACTATGGATTTATCTTAAGCTACTAAAAGAATGGTTTTTTTACTAAAAGAATGTTTTTTACTGTTAGTCTCAGTAATGCAATCAATTTCTTAATGAAAAGCAAAGTAACAGATCTTGAGCTGTTCTTCAGCAGCACAGCACAGGAAACTGAGTTTAACTGGGGAAATCAGGGCAGTGCAGCCAGAGCACAGGGAAAGGATGGAAAAAAAATTAGGAAAAACTCTAAAGACCCAGGGGTAATATTAATGCTAAATTCATACTTTTTTAATTGCATAACAAGCCTACCCAAAGCACTCAGCACTTGAAGTACTAATTAAGGAATTCAGGATCCCTGGGAGGAGAAGCTGGTACCCATTGCACTGAGGCACCAAGGGGCTGAAGCATGATCAGCCCTGGGTTTTTATTTTGCCATCTTCTTGGTAGTTTGGGAAATTGCACTTTAATGACCTCGAATGGTTTGCATGGACTCGTTCAAAGCTGATAAAGATGTCAATTTAAAACACAGTGCACTGAAAATTCAGCGGAGTGCTGATGTAGTACTGCAGTTCAACGCAGCTATTTGCTTCCATCCTAATAAATCCAATCCCATTTCGGGTTGTTTCTCCCAAGATCATGACTTGTCATTGCACAGTGAAAGTGCTCTGGTCAGGAGCAGACCCTCACGACACAAAAAGCACAAACTGGAAGGAAGGGAGCTGTAAATCCCCAAATTCTCAGAGCCAGTGAGACAGGTGATGTCTCTGTCCTCTCTCCTCAGCTCACCTCCCATTGTCCATCACCCCCCTGCCCCCCTCTGCCCTCAGCCCTGCTCCCACTGTCCCGAACACAGGAGTTTGGGATTCTGCTGCTCTGGACTCAGCCTCATCCCACCATCCCTTCAATGGCAGTGCAGCCCAGCAAGAGGCACGGTTTGGTCAGGATCTCCTCCTCGGGATAACTTCTCCTGCAAACCCTCCTGCTCTGCTCCAGCTTTGATGTGATTTCAGTCCTGCCCTGCCCAAGCTTGCAGGGATAAAAAACCCAAAATGCTCTCCCTCCCCTGGCTCTGCAGGCACAGCTCACCTCTCAGCTGTGGTACTGCAATGGAGCTTCTCCAGTTCCTTGGATTTAGGGTTTTCCACATCTGGCATTTGCCCCTCAGCCTCTCTGCCCCAGCCCCCAGATTCTGGGAGTTGTGGATGACTCTGGTGCTATGCTGATGGGTACCTCTGTCTCCAGCACAAATATTCTGGGTTTTATTTCGGATATTTTTTTCTCTGTTTGCTTGCCAGACTACTCTTTGCTAAGCACATCCTCTCATTTTGTTTAGGATTTTTTTTGGTCATCCTCTCCTTAATTTCTTGGTTTTGTTAATTTCTTCAGTGCTGATTTTCCAGTGTGTGTTTATTTGACAACCTTTCCTCCATATCAAAGCACAGTTTGCTTACCCAAAGCTCTCATTATCAGTCTACAAATATATTTAAAAGACCAGATTTCTGTCTGTGGCACAGGCACAGCCCCCACCTGGCAGAGCATGTCCCGAAGGGAAGGAAACGAGGCATTGCCAAACCTTGCATCCCTGTTCCTGCTCCCCAGAGGAAACAAGGACCCTCTCAAAATTCCTCACAGCCTTGTTGATCCCCATTCCTGCTGTTTCCTCCTGTGGCCAGTCCTCTTTCTTTTTTAAGCCTTTGTAAGTGTTTGCATGACAGAAACTGAAATTACTTAAAAATTGAAAAGTCTGTGTTGAAGTAACTCTGGAAATTTTCGTCTTTCACAGCTGATGAAGTCCATTTTACCATTTGTAGTCCCTACAAAGTCTGCTGTTCAAAAATTTCCTGCAAAATTCTCTTTTTTAAACATTTTTTTAATGGTGTCTTTAAACTGCATTCCTTCCCCATATACAGCACACACTGCTCTGTAAGGAAGTGCCAGACTGCTCATGTCTCCCAGGGTGGTATTCCCAATCCAGGCTGGCCCTGTCCTGTGTTCTGGGTGTGGATAATCACGTGGAGTTTTGTGAGAGCTCTTGGCTTATTGAAAGCCCCTGTCTGGAGATGACCACCAGGCCCAGCAGCAGCTGAGCTCAGCTGAGGCATCAACAAACCCTGGCCCAAAACTCCACACGGAGTTGTTAAGGGCTAGCACTGGTATGGCATCCCCAAATCTGAATGAATGCAATAAAATTCTATTCAATCAAAGCACCTTCATCCTGATTTACACCTGCAGATAAACTCACCAAGGCAGGATCCTGGGGAACAGCATTCAGCTGGAAGTTGTGTGGCTTCGAGTAAAGAGCTGGACCGTAGCTTCTCTTTACACAAGAAAAAGGGATTTTAAAACATTTGAGCATTACTAAAACATGATGAGTAGGAGAAGGCTGAAAGCTGCTTGCTCCCATTGAAACCTGCAGAATTTAATTCCTGAAAGTATTGGTGTTAGCATCCTAACGATCAGACAGCAATTTGTGTTCAGGGCAAGGACGATTTTTGTTGCTTGGTTACCCTACTTTTTATTCTAAAAGGCAAACTCATGGCTTTGTTACATAAGCAGCAGTGTTCCATCCATCCTGAGAAAAACACGACCAAAACCTGCCTGGCTGAGAGGAGGGGCTCACCAAACAGATTTCCATAAGGAACAGGGAGTTTTTTTCCATTTTTCTTTTGCACACAGATTTGCTCCAGATGGTCTGAAAAGGCTCTAGATGTAAATGGTAAGGCAAAATATGCAGCAAAAGAGGAGATTATGGAGCCTCGGAAAATTCTTTGGTCTCTTCTGCAAACATAAGACAGATTAAAATGCAAAGCCTTCAGTGAATCCCATCCCAAACATCCCTGAACATGAGGAACAACTTAGTTTCAGTTCCCTTGCTGCCTATTAAGAAGAATGAGAGAACAAAACAACAGCAAAAGCCCAGCAGTGAGACAATGTCATTAACAAACCAGGCTGCCTTGCTTTGCCTTTTCTGCTAGACAAACTGCTCGTTGCAAATTAAATGGCTGCTTAATTACCAGTTTCCAAGTTCTGTACACAAAACAAGATATAAATCTGGGGTTATATCTTTAAATGCAGGGGATTAAATGCAAGGGAATTGAGGGAAGAGAGGATCAAGGAGGGATGCACAGAGTTGGAAGTGTGATGTTCTCCATGCCAGGGGCTGGGATGGCTCTAGATGAATAAAAACTTGGATTTTCAGTGCTGTGGCAGAATATTCCTGTTGCAGAATGTTCCTCTTTCAGGATATTCCAGCTCCCTTTTCAGCTTCAGCATCACCTCTTCAAACTTCCTGGCTTTGAAGAAGAGACAGAAAGTTAAACAAAACCAAGGAAGGTTGTTCTGCTCTGTCCAACAGATGAAGAAGTATCAGAAATTAAAGGAAAACATTTTTTGGTCGGGTAGAATCTTTGGATTTTGATCCATGAGCAGGATGGAGTTCTGCTGTACCGTGTCACCACTGGAGATCTGTTACAGTCCTAACTTTGGAGACTTTGTATATTCAAATTCAAATCTACATGCAGGCTGAATAATGGCATAAAACCCAGGGGTATCAGATATCTGTAGACAGAGTTTTTCTCCAGAGTCTGAACAGTTAATTTTCTGTATAAGACACCTTTTTCTCAATCTAGCTACAAGTAACATAAGCTAAAGTAACATCAAAATGAGTTAAAACACCCCGAGTAATTTTAGGAATAGTAATGAGTGAAAGCTGCAAAACACAAACACCAGATTTTTCTAGTCTAGTCTGGTCTAATCTATTCTTCTCTAAAGTTTTCTTAACGACTTCTTGAGATCATTAATGAAATCTTGCAAATACCAAGGAAATACCACAGCAGTCTTTTATCACTGAGAGTCAAAGACCAGCACATTTAGTACAGTAGTTAGCTCACATTCAAATTTTGTCACAATTTTTTCAACTATGCTGATTAAAGATCAGTTTATTGTTAATTAGGCAAAGCCCATCCTTTCTAGATTAGAGGAGGGGATGTTGTTTTGGAGGTTTTTTGTCTTGAAAGGATCTGTGACATCAGCTAAAGTGCAAGTCTAGATGGAGGAAGGCTCTGAGCATCAGAAATAATTTAGGAGTTGCTAAGGAAAGATTGTTAGTAAATCCTCATTTCAATATTGTTTTTGTTGTTACCTACGTAGGACAATCCTCAGACCACCTATGTCAGATATGATTAAATACATGATAAAATAATTTTCCCTACTGTTCTACAGACAAGATCTCCTAAATCAGACACTGAATCATCACAAGTGAAACCTGATTTTCCCAGGATTGCCCTCTCTATGTCAGCACTGGCTTTGCTAATCTGAGCACTTCATTTGCCAGATTTACTTTTTAGCACTTTACAACCTGTTCTGTGTGTACTGAGGGAAATTTAATGGCATCTTTTACTTCATTGCATCAACTGTGGCATTATTAATGCAAATGGGATTTGTGGTGCTAACCAAAGCCAGCACCTCACTGCCTGCAGACAAAGCAGAGCAACCCCAAAAGCAGTTCAGCTCTCTGCTTTTTACATGATGAGCCCTCTACCAGTGACTTCTAATTTTAATCTATGCTTCAAAGGTTAGATGAAGCTCAAGGGTGCATTATTTGCTAACTATAAATAAAAGCTGTGTGCACTATGAATTAATGCTGCACAATATCAGTGTTATCAAAGCCTTCCACACCAGAATCCCACTTTGGGCTGTTTTAGAAGTGATTTGTATTTTGTTTCTAGGAAAGCAAACCAGACTTTCTGTCTGGCTGATCCTGCAAGCCTCCCATGGCTTCCCAGGATGAAAACCATGCACAGCATAATAAAGAAAGATAATTAAGATATCTGAGTGTTTACTCTTGGTTCTTAATGTGTGTGTCAGATGGGAAGCAGATACTCTCCAAAGGAGCAGCACTCCAACTGTTCCAGCATTCTCCTGAAGGCCAAGAATGGCACTTTTCATTTTCCCTGAGCCATAGGCAGTTTGACTTCAGCTCATGTTGCACTGAGCTGAAAGCCCACTGCTGCTGCTCTGGTTTTCCTTGGAGGGACATTCTGGGACCACTGCTCATTGCCATTCCCTCTGTGCCTCAGCCAGTCCAGCTCTGCACTTTAAGAATCAGTTTCCATTTATTATTTTGAGCATTTCTCACATTCATCAGTAAGAGATGAGCTAGCAGAATATTGCTCTGAATGGAGTCAGAGACTGAGTCATGGCAGGACGCTGATGGATGACAGCCACCAGGAGCACAGAGCAGGTTCTCCAGGTGTCCTTTTGCTCAGGGAAAACACAAATATCTGGAGCTCAGCCAGTGAAATAAAGAAGGACAATTATTAAAAATGTTTGCATCTTGGTAGCTGCCAATGTGAAACAAGAGATGTCCAGAAGTTATTTGTGTATTTGATTGCAATAATCAGGTATGAAACTGCTTCTGTTGAGTGCTAGCACATTCAGTTTTTCACAGAGGTTATCACCCCTTCACCCTGGGGCTCTAGCCCAGATCAGATGATATTGCAACAGAAAGTCTCTAAGAAGAGCAGGGGTTTGCCAGCATATCAGTGCTGGGAGAGGAAAAGAACTTTATCACTGCAGGAAACTCTAAACAATGATAAAGAATAGACTTGGAGCAGGATAGAGAATAATCTTTAAACGCTGCTGTCACTACTACAAAACTAAACTATAAAATCCATTTTATGCATTGCTGCAATCAGTGTATATTCTGTCAAACCTTTCTGCCATCAAATACATCCCTCCTTGTTCGGCTCAGTTTTCAGTGGCTCAGTCAGGCGGTAAAATCCATTTAAACCCTCTCTGCTGTTGCATTAAACAGCCTGACTAACCTCTGGCACACCCAGGTTATTTTCTGTCTCATGCCTTGTCCACACTCCCACCACCCACAGCACACTTAGGACTGGGGAGGAAATGTGGAAGTGTTGCACTTCTTACTCAGAGTAGAAAATAACAAGGTTGGTAATAATCCTTTTGGTGGGATTCTTTCTGCACTCAAAGTGGGAGATTAAAATAAAAATAAAAAATGCACGTGAATTGTAAGGAAATTTTCTCAAATGAATTTCATTGACTATAGATTGATCCTACTGTCCAAGCACCTAAAATAAAATGCAGGCTCAGTATTTCAGAGTCATTATCCTAAGTATTCCACTCTTTCTGTTGCTGGCAGTTCCTCATGCACGTCACTGACAATCCTAGACACAAATACAGATCTGACTAAGTACATTTAAGCTGTTCCTTTCATTCTCCAGGTAATTTCAGTGTGTCTGTAAAACATAACTATTTCCTCATAATTCAGTAAAAACCCCAATTACCTAATAAACAGAAGATAAATAGTTTGATATAAATGTTTCACATGAATTACTGAAAGACTTGGTAATTCCAGGATTTAAAACAGCTCAATGTGGGTAATCTCAGAACAGGGCAAAGTTAGACTTATGGAAAAGTCTGAAAAAAAGGCAGAAGCAAGAAATTCCTTGCAGGAATACTTTGGGGTTTATTTCATTTGAACAAGATCTGTCAGAAATGAACCCACATAAAGCACAAATCAGATGAGAGATTTCAGCCATCTCTCACCACGTCCCTCTGAGACAAACACAATTCCTCAGGGATCTTTGTGCATTCCAAGTGTGGCTGAGCAATCCTCAGCCCCAAAGGGATGCAAGATGGGGATGCTTCCCTGCCACTGCCAGCCAGGGGGAATTCACAGCTTTAATCCTCTGCTCAAACACAGCAAGAAGAGTCTCCAGATCAGAACTGAACTCCTAAAGATGGCTGCAGCAACACTGCCTGCAATGCTGGCTCCAAAAGTGCCCGGGGAATGGGCAGGGAATGGGCAGGGAATGGGCAGGGAATGAGCAGGGAATGGGCAGGGAATGGGCAGGGAATGGGCAGGGAATGAGGAGGGAATGGACAGGGAATGAGGAGGGAATGGGCAGGGAATGGACAGGGAATGGGCAGGGAATGGGCAGGGAATGAGCAGGGAATGGGCAGGGAATGAGCAGGGAATGGACAGGGAATGGGCAGGGAATGGGCAGGGAATGAGCAGGGAATGAACAGGGAATGAGCAGGGAATGGACAGGGAATGGACAGGGAATGAGGAGGGAATGGACAGGGAATGAGGAGGGAATGAGCAGGAAATGGGCAGGGAATGGGCAGGGAATGAGGATCTTTTAAAGGGAATTGTTTGTGCTGAGGGAAGGACTTCAGCTGGTCCTGGTTTCCCACACTGGGCATGGCCCAAAATTACAAAATTAGCTCCTGACTTGCAATCTGATAGTAAGGGAGTCAGTATTTCCATTAGAAATGGAAAGCCAAAGTGTAAGACACAAGTGAATTTTCCAAGGTCATTATTCCATGAACACGGGCATCCCAGTCTTCCTTTCTCCAGGTTTCCCTTCCTCTCTAAGAAATTGCCAACAATTGCATTTCCATTTTTCACTGATTGACAAAAATCTGATAAAGCCATCCAGGACCGCAAATGTCTTAACTATGGAACTCCCCTAATGATTCACCATAAAATAATTAGAAATAAAAATTATTAAAATCAAATATTACAGAAGTAGCTTTCAAAACTGTTTCTATACCTTCTATGCAGAAATCCAGAGTTTGCCGTGGGAAATGTTGAGGGAAATCTCCTCCCCACCTGCTCTGGCACAATGTCACTGCAGACCAGCAGTGCTCAGAAAAGGGTTTGCAGAAATTACAGGTATTTTCATTTCCTTTCATCATTTCAAATGACTAAATTATTTCAAGAAATTTGAAAGAGAAAGAAAATTTTATTTTTACTTCTGTTCCACTGAATTTCTGCAGAGGTCAGCATAAGAAATACTGAATATTCCCAAAGAGGGAAAGTCCTTTGCCTGGTTTGCCTGAGGATTCCACACTCAGATAATATTTAAGTGCTTAACAAGTGTTTGACAACATTGCCATATCCTTAATAAGATTTCATGAATGATTGAGATAAATCCACATCATTCAGATCTCTCTTTCTCAATATTTAAATACTACCCAATGGCTTGCCGGTGGCTATTTGCATCCAAAAGCCTTAAATAATTAGCATTAATTAGGTTTATCATAGCAGGAATATTCAATGATCTCTTTATAAAAATCGGATTGTACAATTCAGTTTCTCAGTTTTTTGTTTCTTCAGTGTCACTCCACAAAAGTGAGATCAGTATCCAACACAAGCTTTCTTCTCCCTCTCCAAATTTTCCTATTAGACAGAGAAAGTGTGTGTGGTTTCTCTGTTTTTAATAATTATTTAAATTACATAACCCAGGTTATCCTATCAGGACAAGCCATGACATTTTTTAGTTACAATGCAAATGTAGCTGGTTACAAAAGCCCATGATGTAAATAAAAACATGTAGGAAAAAATCTTAATAGCTGACACACTTTTAAACAAAACCCAATTTGGGTTGCTGATTTTTTAAAAAGGACTAATTTCTTTTTTCTTCTTGACTATTTCCTGATACCAGAGCAAGAAATAACAAAACTCAGAGACAGGCTCAGTTCTTACTAAAGAAAGCATCATGGAACCAGCACTGCTGGGAATCAACATGGGAATCTTGGAATTTGGTCTGGATCTTTGGTTACAAAGCAGAAATAACCTTTAAATGTCCTGACTGAGCAGAGTTGTAATGATTTAATTCATGATTCTGATTTAACTGCAGAATAAATGGTTGGAGAGGGGAAGGCAAACTTTGTTCACCCAGTTCCCCTTTAAACAAGCTTGGTTTAACCTCACATTATTCAATCCCTCGAACAAGAAAAAATCATGGCAAGGTCAGAGAGATTGTATTTATCAGATTAAAGATCCACAATGAGAGCCAGGACAAGAGCTGTTCCATCTCTGGGATTTCCTGACCAGACCCATCCAGACCCAGAGCATCCCACCTGTGCTAAAAAAGAATAAAAGCCCTGGGTTTGGGGGGCACAGCCACTCTGCCTGCCCCTGAGGAGGAACCACAGGACAGGAGTGGGGAAGTGGACAGAGGGGTAAAAATACACAACATTTATGTTGCCATTGTTTCAGAGGAACCACTTTAATGAGCAGGAGTTTTGTTCTGAGCAAAATCAGCATTCAAGCCAAATCAATATACTTTTGTATTAGCTTTGATTTTCTTCAGTGACAGGTTCTCAATCTTGCATAGCCACTTCTATATCTACGTCTTTATTCATTTAGTTGAAACAAAAATATTCAGAAAAGTCTACTTTATATTCCTCTTAGACTTTCCTAATGGAAATTATGTACTGGCCTTCAAAGAGATTGATAGAACACATCTGAGGAATTTTACTATTAACACAAATTACAGAATGTATAAATGATTTTCTGAAGATAAATATGCATGAAGAGAAAAATCAATTCGGTTGTTTACCTTTTTCAATGGAAAAACTTCAACACCAGTTATGTGTAAAAGAATTTTTTAAAAGGCAATACAAGCAAAACATACAAACTGCTGATTCTGTTTCACACTCGGAAGCAAAAGGATTCCCCCCCTCCCCACCTCTCAATAAAATCAAAGGCTCAGAAAGAGCCCAGCTCTAATCCAGTGTTCCAGGATCCTGTTCCAGGTCCTGCTGGAACAAAGCAGGCAGAGCAGTGCTGGTCAGGGGGAGTGCAGAGCCCGGGCTCAGGCTGTTCTCAGAGGCAGCAGCAGGTGATTTTCCATAGCATGATGCTCTATCCAAAGTGTCCCTGGGGGCAGGACACGCTGCTCCCTCCTTCCTACTTACCTACCCATGCTCTCCTCTGCCCTGGGGGAAGAAAAATTGATATATTGGAGCTGAACAAAGATCATTTGCCATAATTCACCTCTACAGTTACTTTGGAATTTTCTTAAGCTTTGTGTTTCTTAAAAGCAACCACCACACATGAAAGGTGGCAGAGACTACACCTATGACAAACCTCAAATTTTTATGTCATGCTGCTGTTTCCCCTCAAAGCAGGCACCAAAAGAAGCTTTTTATTCAAGTTATCTGTGGGAAAGAGCAAACTGCACCTACCTAACAGCATCAGTGGGAGACAGCCAAGTTTGTAATTAAACATTTAGATAAGCCATTGATAGATGCAACAGGAGCGAGTCCCATGCCTTCATGGGGAGCTGGAATCAAATTCTAAAATGACATTTCTGTTATTCAGGTAAGACAATTGAGAGATGAAGGGCAGCAATGCAAAGAATCTGGGCTGCCTGATTGTCTGGGGGAGGACAGGCTGAAGGACATGGGGGTGGATGCTCACCTGAAGCTTGGGAAAAGCAGGTGACCCAGAGGGTTTGTAGACTCTTGTAATTAAAAGCACTCCCCATTGCAATATAAGGCACCCACTCATTACTTTATGCTTCCTGCCTCTTTTCCAAAGGTATCCCTTTGCCATGATAACTGTGTTTTCATTGGGAAGCTTTTCCTGACATAAATGAATACTTCCCTCTTTTTTTTTTTTTTTAGATAGCTTTAAGACTGGAGCCCAGCTCTCCCAAAAAAAGCTGAGAAGCTCCCAGATGAAATCCTCTGTCTCTAGGGCTCCAGTGACACTCCCCGTTTTTGGGATATTTTGCCAGCAGTCACATTCTGATTCACATGATATTGCTGCCTTCCCACACTGCAGGCAGCGATCTGTGAGAACAAAGCCTGGTGAAAACAATGTTTAGGGCCCTTTCATTTGCAGAGGCTGTGCATTACAAACACCACCTGCTCAGAAATCAGGCTTCTGCTGCTACATCTGCAGGATCAATCCAGCCTGAGGATGACCAGCTGCACATCAACCCTGGGAGAAGGATTTGGGGTTCTGTGGGTGAGAGCTGGACCTGTCCCAGCCCAGAAATCCCCATCCCCTGCATGGGAAAGGGATTGGGATTGTGCCCCTGTGCCCCTGTGCTCAGGTGAGACCCCACCTGCAGAGTGGGGACCAGCACAGGGAGGAGCTGGAGCTGCTGGAGAGAGCCCAGAGGAGGCTCCAGGATGATCCCAGGGATGGAGCAGCTCTGCTGGGAGGAAAGGCTGGGAGGGCTGGGATTGTTCACCTGGACAGGAGAAGCTTTGGGGTCACTGAACTGTGATTCAGTGTGTGCAGGGCCTGAAGGGGCTGCAGGAACCATGGAGAGAGACAATTCCCAAGGGATGGAGGGACAGGAAAAGTGGGAATAGGTTCAGACTGAAAGAGTTTAGGGTTAGATGGGATATTGGGCAGGAATTGTTCCCTGTGAGGGTGTTGAGGCCCTGGCACAGGGTGCCCAGAGCAGCTGTGGCTGCCCCTGGATCCCTGGCAGTGCCCAAGGCCAGGGTGGACACTGGGGCTGGGAGCAGCCTGGGATAGTGGGAGGTGGCACTGGGTCAGTGTTTGGGACCCTCCAAACCCAAACCATCCTGTGATTCCATGATACAGCAAAAAACCATCAGGCTAAGTTAGAGGCTATTGATATTAATTTGCCTTTTAGTAAAAAAAAAAACCCCTCACTTGAAATCAAAAGTGGATAAGTGCTGTAAGTGTGCATAACCACCAGACTCAGAGGAAAGAAGGGATTTTTTGGGCTGGAATGTGCAGTTCTGGTTTAGAGCTGCTGGAGGTGTCTGCTGCACAGGGCAGCACCATCCCTCCATTCATATGTGAGATATGTGTGCTCCTTTCTTGCCTTTCACATCTAAACTCGCTCACCATTCCCTTGTTGGAGCAGGTGTTTCAACAAGGGAAAGCATCTCTGGGTGCATTAAATACTGCACAGGATCCAATGCATCCAGAGAAAAATACAATTGGGGATTATGCAGGAAGTCGAATACCACGGTAGGATTTTTCCATGTTGGTCAGCAGTGCCTTTACAATTGTAATTGATCATAAATAGATCATAAATAGAAGCCAGTGCTTTGCAAGGATTGCCCTCTCTGCAGGGCTGTGACTGAGTCAAATCCTGGGTTTGCCATGGGAAATGTGGCCCTTATCACTCAGGCTTTAGAAGGAAAACCAAGAGGTTAAAAATAGAAATAATGTCCTCCCTTTTGTGGCTCCTGTTTTCCTCTTTACGTGGGAATTTGTGTCACCACAACATCAGGGGTTTGGGTCTGGTCTCCAGACAGTCACTAAGCACAAGAATTTTCATTTTCACCTCTCCAGCAGCAGTCAATCAGTGTCACAAGTGTCACTGCAACAAATGGCAAGCCCATACCTTGGGGATGCGTGGCTCAGAAATTTAATTTTCTTGAAGAAAGTTCAGAAAATCTCTCACAGTGAGTGGCCCTTTCATTGCTGCTGTGTGAAAATCCCCTCCATATACAGTGACAAACTCAGTTATGTAACAATGTCTGCTCCAGCTGTAAATTGAGGAGCAGTGAGCAGCAACAAAAAATGGAAAAAATGCAACTCTGAAAAATCACCCCCTCATCTGTAAGATTGTGCACAGACATATCCAGAGAATTTAATGCTTCTATTTAACCAGCCAGAACTAAGCCACTTTCTGCTGCTTTCAGTCCAGTCAGCTTCTATCACATTTTCAGACCTTGTTTTGAAAGCTGCATTTATTAATTGGCTTCTCTTTGAAAACGACAATGGCAGCTCTCCTATTTCCACATTTAGCTCATTCTGTGCATCCCATATTTGCTTAAAATTATCTAAGCCGTGTTATTAGGCATAATAGCTAGTGGGAGAAATCCAAACAAATAAACAAACAGACACTAAAACCAGATGAGGACATGAACTTTAGGAGAGCAGAAAATTCTCTGGAAAAATGTAAGTTAAAGCAAAAAGGGAAGATGCAGCCATCAGAGAAAGGCTAAGTGAAATCTTGTGGAGCTCTCAAAAGAAATCAGTCAGTGTATCAGCTAAAATTGCATAAGTGCACTGCAATGGGAGATGTCAAACCTCTGACACCTCACCAAAGGCTCCTCAGGAAAATAAATTCCCTCAGAACAAAAAGAAAAGCCTCTGCATGGACTCAACTTTTAATAAACAAAGAAAGTTAGGAATAAGTGGAGAGTTTTCACAAAGAAGAGATATTAATATTGAGGTCACCAAGCCAAACCTTTGGGACTGGTACTGTTGAACACTTGCAGGAATGTTCTGGAAGAAGGGGTGAAAACCACTGACTTTTCCAGTGTACTAAAATCTAAAGCAGGCTTCAAAGATCTCATTGGATAAAATTAAATTCACATCATCAAGAAGTGCGAAGCAATATATAGTCAGGAAAAACTACTTTTCTTACTCAGTTACAGCTTTAAAATCAGCTGTTAGCCCTCAGAAAATATGTGAAAGATATTCTGATGGCTCTCTAAGAACACCGGATTAACAAGAAAAGACAAAGAAAATGTAAGAAGCAATATGAAAAGGATTGAGAAAAAATTGGAAGATTCGAAGGTGTTCTGCTACTTAATAACACTCTTATAATGGATACCTGGGGAACTGCGACTTCTGTCCCACCTCAAAAACACAGATGGACTGGAAATGATAAACAGAAGAGGGGGAAAAACCCAGAAAGGAGTGCAGGGAAGTTCTGTTGTGGGAAGGGCTGAAAAAGCAAGAATAGCAACGGTGGGAGATGGGAAATTTGAGGAACTCCTGAAATGTAAGTGGGAAGCAGTTACACCCAAAACCTTTAAAAGGAAATACTTGCTGTGGCAGACAGAGTAAAAGTGAATTTGTTTTTAATTAAATGGCTTAATCGAGGATGTGTCAGTTGGTGGCTGTGAAATGCAGTGGCTCAGCTGGCACAGGGGAGGGGACAGTGGCATGTGGCAGCAGGTGACAGCTGTCTGCAGGGCAGCTGGAAATGGCCAAAACCTGAGAGAGAGGCCAGGGCAGCACTCCCAGCCTGGAGCTGGGGCCTCCCCCCTGGCCGTGAGGAGGAGGAGGATGCTCAGCATCCCTGCAGCCCCAGCAGTGCCCATGGGCCTGGGAGAGGCTCCCAGAGCAGAGAGCAGACAAGGCTAAGAGAATAAAGTGGGGATTTATTGGAGCCTTCCATAGGCACAGCTTGGGCAGGCAGAGCCTCCCAGAGGCTGCACCCAGGGGGGACAATGGTCACGAGTTTATCACACAATTATAAGTTTGGTCCATTTACATATCAGGGCTTAATCCTCCAGTTACACTGCAGGTCATGAAGTCATTTACCCCCAGTTTGTTCCCCCCAAATTCATTTTTGTTTAAATGTTTCAGAGGCAGTGAGGTATCCTTAAGGTTCAGTTCTAGAGAGGAATTGTTTTGTCTGAATAAAATGGCAGAGCAGCAGCTGACAGGCTGTGGAGATCCAGAGTTATACACTAAAGCAGCACAGCATCTGAAAACCATAAAAGCTAAACCCTGAGGCATCACCCAGAGGGATGAAGTTCTGTCCTGGCACCCATGGCTGGCTCATCCAGGAGCAGGGACTGCCCTGCTTTGTGTGTGAGCTTAGTCCAGGTGATTTCCAGAGAACCTTTCCAGCCTCTGCTGCCCCTCTGGTGGCTCACTCTGCAAAAATTCTATTTCTTCTGCCTTTTGCCAGGCAATTACCTTGCAGATATTGTCTGAGTCACATGAAAGTTGTCATAGTCTCTTTTGGTTGTGAAAAATGCCTCAAAGTGAGTTTGGTTTGAAGTCCCTTGTGCTTTTCCCTTGTGAAAATGCCCATTTTCACCAGGCAGGATTCCCTTGCTAGAGCTGCTGGTGGTTGTGGCTCTTTGTTCAGCCCTGGCCTTGCCTTCTGCACATTCTGCTGGATCTGGACAAGACAAAGCTCCTTCAAACAGGGGCAACACCCAGAGGACAGACTCGGGGCATTTAGTCCCATTAATTACAATTACCAGGCAGCAAAAGCATTGTAACAGGAACACCCAGGGGTCCTCTCCACTCTCTCATTCTGTGAGGGAATGATAAACTGGAGTGATGTGCAAAGAAACTTCCTTTGAGGATATTATATAACTTCTTTCCACATAAAAACCTGGAACAATACTGGAACATTAATTTGGTTTCATATGGAAGGACTAGCCACATGCCAAATTAGCCCTTGAGAGAAAGATTCTGATTTTGGCTCATCCAAAACACCACCATTACTAGAGAACACAAGAAATCTTTGATTGTTTAGCCTCTCTCAGGAGAAGAAATAAACTGTGATATTTTTATGTCAGGATTCTCTCATTAAAAGATCCCTCCCTTCAACAGTTATGAAATAGATTCTGTTCTCTCAGGTCCTGGGAAGGGAAAGTGGGAGAAGGCTCTAACTCACAAACCAGCATCAATTTCATCATTCCTCCTTCTGGAAAACAGTCAGAAAAGTGGGTTGTTTCTCCTTTAATTAGAATGTAAAGGGCAGAATTGAGAAACTGTGGCACATTTATCACTCCATATGCCAGTGTAAAAGAATGCCAAAGAGATTTGAGCATTTTAAAAGCGAAATGTGTCATGTAAGTGTTTAGACTGAGCTAAACAAATATTTTCATCCCATTTTAAATCAAAACACCTATGACCATAGAAAGGTGTTTTTCTCCCTCTCTTTTCACCATCACTTACTCCAACTACTATGCTTTAAAGTAATTTTAGCCTGATTTTTTCTACCCATAAAACAGCAGTTGTGTCTTACCAATATTGCCTCCATGTTTTCTCTTTTTTTTTTTTTTTGGTAATTAATGGCCTGCATGACTCAACATTTTCCACTGTTTTTATCAGTCTGTCCAGGCAGACTTTTTCTTTTGTATGTTCTCAATATTTTCAAGCAGTTGGTGTATTACAGCAGGGTTAAAATCCTCTTGAAAACCACTTCTGTAATTTCAAAGAGGTGGCTCTTTAGACATAGGGGATACAACTTTCTTTAGCATAGGAAGGGGAAATTTGATAGTCTCTGTTTACTGAACAGCTCTGACTCATCTGTCCAAGCTGTCAGTGAGGTGGAGGGAGGGAGAAAGAAAAACAAAAATGAAACAGAGTGTGCAAGAGAGCAAGAGAAAATGAATGTGATCATGTCATTGGAGACTGCATTCTAAATTATAGAAACCAGGGAGCTGAATTAAGATCTTCAATCCCCTGTGTTAAGTGTTATATTTGTCTTGTTCAGAGAGCAAACCCATGTGCTGACATTCCAACTGTGCTTTCTGAGGGAAGTGTGCAAAGGAGAGCAGCATCACTTCCATAGGAAGCAAAATACTCCTCCTGCATCTTCTCCAGGGCTGTC
Source organism: Sturnus vulgaris (assembly GCF_052056855.1). NCBI lineage: Eukaryota > Metazoa > Chordata > Aves > Passeriformes > Sturnidae > Sturnus > Sturnus vulgaris. The sequence goes on along the minus strand of NC_142253.1, from coordinate 18,438,322 downwards.
TCCAAGCAGCACATTCAAGTTTCAAAATAATGGCACTCAAAAATCCCTGCTACCTGTATCACACTGGCTTTTGTTTTGCTTGAAATTTCCATAGAATTTAGTTACACCTAGCAGATAAAAATGTAAGTGTGTGCTTGATTCTCTTGCTCCAAATAACCTTAAATCCAAATCCACGATTTCCTCTATACCCATATCTCTCTCAAAAGTCAGAACCTCTGCACAGGAACAGCCACAAACAAATTCTGGCTAATGAATTAATATTAGCAACTCAATTAAATAACGCTCTAATCATTAACTGCTGTGATGAGGGTTTCTGGAAAAGTTTAAGAGGGGTTTGTGTTGTTCTCTTTCAGAAGTGTGGCTGCTCCTCTGCTGCAGAACCTCCCAGGGATTTGTCTCCTGAGGTTTAACACGAGGAATTCTGTAAAACTCTTGCAAACTCCTCGGCCCTGCATGAGGTTTTGGCTCAGGCTTCAGAAGGAATTTTTCACTATCAATCACATGGCTTGTCAGCTGGAAGTGAGAATATCATTTCTATCCCATCTCATCCAGTTCATTGCTAAAGGCTGCCGTTTAGCTTTCCTTCCTGTGCTGTGGGTGATGGATGGGTGCATGGCTAGAAGATTATTTGGATCACAGGACAGATGAGTGCTGAATATACACTAGGAAGAAAAAATTCTATATTTCGTTTCAGAACAATCATTAACCTATGGAGCCAGGTGAGCAGCCCAGGTTCCAAGGAAAAATCTTCCCAATTTCTGAAACACTAACTCATTAAATAGAATTTCAATTTAAAAATGCCATCTAATGCTTTTACAGCAGGGTGCTAACTTTGAGCAGCAAACAAATTCTGGCAAAAGAATTAATATTAGCAACTCAATTAAATAATGCTCTAATCATTAACTGCTGTGATAAGAATTTCTGGAAAAGGCCATTCCGGCTGTATTTACTGTATTTATCAAAAACACTCTTCAGGAACACTTTTCACTCTTACAGATTTAAGAAATGCTGTAATTGAGCACTGCACTGTTATTCCTGTGCTAGTCCTATTCCTGGGACTACTGAAGCAGCAGAGCCTGTGTTTCTGTCCCCAGTTTAATCTCCTGCCTAATATCATTGTATTATGGCTAAATGGTGATCTCTGCCTGCACCCAAACTGGTGCAAGCTCTGAATTTGCAGGTTTTATAGTGCCAAGACCGAAGGATTCTGGAAAAAATTTTTTTCCAAAAGTGGGTCTGGTCTTCTGCCAGTGCAGGGGGAGCAGCCCAGGGAATGACTCTGGGGCTTTCTGTGGGAAATACAGTGCAAGTCAGCCCAAACAACATCTTTTATTTAAAGCCCCTACTTACATTTTGGCCAGGCAGCCACTGTCCTTCAGGCTCTGTAAGAGACACCCACTCCCTCCAGGGGACAATCAGCCTGCTTTGAACAGAGGCCCTCTCAAAATGCTGATTTGTTTCCATCGTTGGAGGGAAAAAATCACTTTGTGGGTTAAGGTGTTGGCAAAACTGCCAAGCAATTCATTCTGCAGTGGTTTGCTTTGTTCACCACCTAAGCTGCCCACAATTTTGCTAAAAGGAGAATATTAGCTGTGACTCCTCACGGTGTAGAACTTCCCCAGTTCACGCTCAGAGGGCCAGCAGTGTATATATATAATATTCTTATAGATCACTTCTAGAAAGATAGAAACACCAGGAGTGACTGGCAAAAGTAAGAAGTGAGTCTGAAAGAACCAAGTTCCAGCTTGTTTGGAACCATTGTTTGACACTTCTCTCAGCTTTCATTCTCATAATTAAATATTATTAGTTATGCTGTTCACTCTCCCACTGCCTGAGGTGAGAGAGCCCCAGAGAGGATCCCAAACGCTGCAAGGATGCAGGAATTTCAGGGAAGAGACTGGGAGAATGCTTCCTTAGCCTGCAGCCTCCTCTGCCAGAGCCATCCTTGTTCAGTGTGCTGACAAAAGCTCCATTTCCTCTCCAAGGATCTGCAAATGTTCCCCAAAACATTCCTATTAGAGCTAAGCAATAAATAAGTCCATAAGTGATCAATGGATGCAGGAAGAGCGTTTAATCTGCCTGACGTTGACATTACATCACCCCAGTGAGTGGAAACATAATGAAATTGCCAAACTGATTTGTTACAAATCCTGCTTTATTAACTGCACTGACTCCTCATTCCTTCCCCTTATGCACAGATCCTCTCCTCCCCAGAGTGATTTAGGTGTAGGAACAGAAAATAAACTCTGTAGGACTGCTGGGAAAACCCCTCATGTTCAGCTGTCAAATCCCTAACAGAAGATTTCCAGATATTTTTATAAGTACATATTATAAATTATTTCCACATCTAATGTCAGAATGAAGTAGTAGGTTCTGAAAGAGTCCTGCAAAGGAGTCTGATTCTGAAATTAAAGATCCAATATCTTGTTAGACCCACTTAGATCTTCACAGAGCACCATAAAGACGTAAAATTCTGTATTTCCCTCCTCCTTTTGATGAGTCACTGCTTGTGACACAGACACTGTGCAGACTTGGTGTCCTTATGAAGATTAAGTAGTCTTATGAAATGCAATTAGAATAAATACGTAGCTGTCAATTTGTAATTACATTCCGAGCAGAGCTCACGTTAAGAGCAGCATTAGAAGGCAGCAGCAGAGGAGCACAGTCTGTGTGGGCCCAGCCCATTCCCCTGCAGCAGCAGGCAGACATTCACAGATATCAGCAATAATCAGTTTATGCCCCAAAGCACAAAATGGGAGGCATTAGGGCTGGCTCTAAAAATAAAGGGATATCTGGTTCTTATGGCTGCTGGATCAGAGGCATCTCAGTGGCTCCATGGGAGGAGTTTCTGGATAATCCAGTAAGGGAGAGGAGCTGGAGCAGAAAGAGCTCTGGGAAGAGCCAAAGGAACTCGTGTTTGCTGTCCATCAGGTGAGAAAAGGAACAGGTGTGAGCAAAGAGTTGGGGTTTGGGCACCACCCTGCAGAATGCACTGCTCAGGCAATGCCACTGAGAGCAATGTTGGATTTGTCTTTACAAACGAGCTGTGCATCTGCTGGTAGGTGAGACCAGCACTGAGAGAGAAAAGACACAATGGGATGGATTCCACTGATTGATGAATGGAAAGAGATATTTGCCTTTACAAACAAACTGTGGGGCTGTTGATAAATGAAATTGGATATCGAAAGATGAAAGAAGCAATGGGGAAAAACTATGAATTCTATAAGAATTAAAAATTAAAAGGGAGGGTTATACATTAGAGGGGAATTTCAGGTATCAGGCGTTCCGGGAAGTCTGTGCCTCTCAAGTACCTCAGCCAATGGGGAAAGAGAGAGGGAAATGCGGCCGGGAAAATAGGATAAAAAGGAGGCTGCGTCCTCCAAAAATTTGAGAGATCCCAGGGGAATGTCCCATGGCCTCTCCCTTTATTCGAATAAAGCAAAAAGGACTCCTCTGTCTCCTTTTTGGACATAAACCTCTGGTGTTTGTGGATTAATTTTCCTGACACCACACACACCTCCATCCAGAGATTTCTCATAAACTGTTCTTAAAAATCGAAACTAAGATTTATTTTTGCTCTTTGCTACCTCTTGTACCTCAGTCATCCAACTCTTAGCTTTCCTCTCACCTAATTTTCCTTGGAAGGCATAGCTAAAAAGCATGATTATTTAGAGACAAAATGAGGTACCACTGCTTTTACTGCCACTTCTATTTTCTGATGTGATGACGGCTGTCACTTGGGAAAAAACAAACCAGGAAAGTGCTGCAGGATGGCAAATGCTGCCAAGCTTGCCCCTAGCACAGATTTGACATCCAAGCAAAAAACAATACTTCAGTTCCCTGAATCAATACCAAGAAGCAATCAAAACCCAGGTTTGTGTGACATTTTTACCCATACAGAAATACTGACTGCTAATTACTGTGCCCAGCACTCTGTGTGCTTATATACAGAATTTCCTCAGGAGCTCTGCACTTCACCTTGATTAAACAGTGAAATAACGAAGTTTCCGCTCTTTCACACAGAGAGGAAAATATTCAGTGTGTCCACATGGGTGTATTTACTGCTCCTGCAAATTATGTGTACAGAGTGCCTGTGAAATGAGGAACCTGTGCTGGGGAGGGCTAAAGGGGAGCAGGGGCAGGCACACAGATCCCTGGGGAGGAGCAGAACTCTGAGCAGCCTGATGGGGAAGGAAATTCAGTGCTCTCACTCCTGCAGGTCAGTGGCCCAGCAGATGCTGCATGCAAGGCCTGAGACAAGAGGAACACTTGGAAATGCAGAGAGGGAACACCTCAGCCTGTTTAATTTGGAAATGCAGAGAGGGAACACCTCAGCCTGTTTAATTTGCATTGACCAGCACACTCACTGCCCAGGGAAAGTTTTAATTAGACCTGGTGGGGAGTTTGCCAAAAGAAACCCATTAGTCTGTTGACTGTGACAATTTGCTACAGTGTGAAAAGCTTTACTTTAAGTCCTTGTTCTGTCCTTCTCCCATTCTCCCAGGTAATTCCCTGGCCAGCAGTTTCTCTGTGGCCAGCTCTTTCTTAATGCACACATTTAATCTTCTGTAAATATTCACAATTCTGAAAAAGGTCTTCCAAGCTTGGATTTCAGGCGCTTAAAATTTTGGCAACATAAATAGTTACACACAGTTATACAGCTCCATGAAGGACAACTGGGAAAACTGGACAAAATGTCAGCCATAAAGGCACTCAGTATAATGGGAGACCACTGTTTCTGGAGAGAGGAAATATGTTAATATTTCAGGTTATCTGTTTGCATCTTCTTACTGTTCTCAGAAATGTTTTTGAAAATCTTGGGATCATCCCAATGAAGAACGGGATGAAAAACAGGATATATATTCTCCTAAGATTTTGCAGAATGAAAGAATGTTTCTGTGAGCAACTTTTAATATATTGTCCATTTGTGGTTCTGCACTTGCAAGAGTCTTTTGTTGGCTCACCACTCATATGTGGTAACCAGAATATTACAAGTAGTAAAGGCTACAAACAGCATAAATTAAATGAAAGCAAAAATGAAAGATACTCCTGCACTTATTTAAACAAAACTCATCATATTATGTGAACTAGTTCTCTTCAACTACAATGCCTGAAAACCTTTGGATTGAATCCAAGTTCTTTCCCACACAGAGATTTCAGCCATGTTGGATGCACTTAGAGCTCAGAGTTATCAAACTCGTGTTTCACTCAGAAAAAGCAAAGAGGATTGCATTTTGCTCCTTATCTTGCAGGAGTTTGTGTCTATTCCTGTGTTCCCCAAAGAAACTCCAGTATTTACCCAGAGCTTGCAGCAAGTATGCAACAATAAATTGTCTGTTTAAAATAAATTGGCTGTTTAGCAGGCCAGTGCAGTGTGCTCCTCCTCAAACACAGTTTTCCATCCATACCCATCAGTTTAAGTGTCTCTAACTGGGTTCCACATTTACCTGCTACAGCTTCATGCTCTTATCCTTTGGGTTTCCTTGAGGGCCCAGAGCTCTGATTGAATTTCTACAGCACTGGCTTTTGTTTCCCCACTATTTAGCAATTGAATATCGCCTGCAAACCAAAATGTTTATTCTTGTCTACAGGTGTGTGCAGTCTGACATACAGCTGTGCAACTTGTTTTATCCGAATTTGCAAACCTCTACAGGAATGCACAAAATAAAATTCCCAGAGAAAATAGAAGCTCAAGTGACTTGAAGCGTTTCAACAGAACATTCTTTTTTCTCTTCTGCCTTCCCATCCTCTCCTGTCACAGAATATTGGAAAAATAATGAAACCATTACACAATGTAAAATGTATTTACTCAAGATATTTTTAATGCCTCTACTGCCTGACATATCAAATGAGATAAATTCAATACACACCAAAGACCAGCAGACAAAAAGCATAAGTGACAAACACAGGAAGAGGAGGATGGAAAAAGCTCTGGGCCTTCAGGGATGTGGTTGTGGGTTTTCAGACAAAATACCTCAATGAATTCATCAAGTCAACAACTCTGTTCATGCTAAGAAACTCTTGAGTGCCAATCCCTTCGTTGAACCCTGTACCAGGCAGAGAGGGTTTGCTCAAACCCTTCAGTGCCACATGAAATCAAAGCACTGCTCACAGGCAGAGGGGACAGAGCACTGTCTCTAACAAAAGGACATTTCATTGCAAGGCAGGTTTGGAGCAGTGACACCTCTAAACAGAGCAGTTAGTCCCACTGCCCTTCAGATGAGGGGCTAGAAAAGCCCTGACTTGTGGACGTGGCTCAGCACCCATTGGCATCCAAATTCAAATCATCCAAGCTGGTGTCATCCCAGCCAAAGCCATCCAAGCTGAAGCCAGCACTGTGATTGTCCCACTCATCATTATCTGAGCTGTCATCATCATCATCATCATCACCACCATCATCACCATCATCACCACCATTCCAAGATAAGGCAATCCTTATCTGAGCTGTTCTCATCCAAGTGAACATCCCAGCCAGCCTCTGAGTCACCACTGGCCGTGGCCAACTCATCGTTTTTGCCATGCTCATCCAAGTCATTGTTGTCCTCTCTGTCACCCACGGCATTGTCATCATCCTGGGCTGCCAAGTCATTGTGTAATTTACTGTAACACTTGTCCTGTTTGGAAGAATTCACATGCTTGTAATTCCAATTAATATTAGAGATTAACTATATTTCATAAATTCGAAATTTCCTCATCCAAGCTGTTTTCTAACTCAATTCTGTAATGGATATTTAAATTGTTCTAGTAGCTAAAAAAAAGTGGGCTTTAAAATTTGGCTTTGTGTTTAGGCTTTTGTTTCCTGGAAAGTTCTAGTGGAGACAGAGAACATTTGATATCTATATGAGGTGCATTAATACCAGGATGAATAATCAGAAAGTGCTCTCCAAGTATTTTTAAAAATAAATTATGAAGTCTGTTAATAATATAATAAGATTAAAGGACAAATTAAAAAATGAAAAATGAATTTTTATTAGAAAGTCTGCCTTCATTGTCACATTCTAAGGAGAAAAAAGAGAAAAAAGAATTGGATTAACCAACAAGAGACAGAAATTTTCCTTCTAACTTGAACACACAAGGTTAAAGTTGCACTGCATTTCTTAAATGTTGATATGTTTTAAGACAGGCAACACTAATTTTATTCTCCAACTACTGAATTAGATCAACCACAAATTTGATTAAAATGCAGATCATTGTCCACTTAGGGAAAGATAATGGAAGTAAAAAGGAGACAGAAGAAAAAACTTCACTGTAACAAATAGGAACAGATTTCATAATTATGAATTTCATCCTTAAAGATTTCAGACTTCCATTCTCCAAAGTCCTTCACCTCACCATTCATAAATTGCAAAGAACTCAAAATGAAGTCTATTTTAACATTAACATATGTTATTCAGCTACTGTAGGCAGTCATAAATTATGGTCCTTATAAAAGCTGTACACAAGCAAATAATTTAACTGTCAGGACCACAGAAAAAGCAGTCAAGTAGATATTTCAATCAAGGAGAATTTTTCTGTGTAACTTTTAAAGAGCTGTGCAAGAACTCAGGAAAAAAACCCAGTGGAATTTTATACAGTTGGGCAGATTAATAAATTTCTTTTTAAAAATAAGTAAGAAATTATCTATAAATTTATTAGCAAATATTGGAGTCTTTATAAGAACAAGATTGTTACAGACATAAAAGAAACTCTAGATGAATACAGATTTCACTCTGGATTAAGCAAGAAATCCTGATTGCTGAAAGGGGGACATTTTGTTATTCTCTCTACTGTTTCCTTCAATAAGCAGTCCAGTGCATCTCCATCACTAAATTATAACTCTCTTTAGTATTAAACTTCAGCTTTCCCCCCTGAAATTTGGATCTTATTACATATAATTTAATCATGTGTGCATCAAACTGGAGCTTTTCAACTGCTAGAAACTTTGTCTTCTCTCAGTTTCATACTTTTTTATTCTCATCTTAGACATATTGCACTGATGAAATTGTTAATACAGACTTCCAACACAAACTGTAATTTGGCAGCTGTGAATTGTTCTGCAGTACTTATATTAAACTTTAGAAATGTTTTGAAGGGAAAAGCATCATTATTCATTTATCAGATATTTGTGTTTTTCCACTTATTTCCATTTGTAGTTCTGACTTTGTGCTGTCTCCAAGTGAGAGCCCTTCCAACGCTTTTGGCTTCAGCAGGTTCATTCTCCACTGATGTTGTTCTACAATAATGCTCAATAAGAAAAGAGAGTTTCAATAAGAAAATGTTCTACAATGAGAAAAGAGAGTTTTGTTGTACAAGACTGGCAGACAAAGCTCCCCAGGACAGCTGACCCCTCACAAGCACCATGAGTTTGTCCTTCAGCAAGGAGTCATTTCTTCTCCCAGCTATGAAAATATAAGAAGAGACCACCTTACTTGGAATTCAAGGATTCAACAAACACACACACACACACAGGTAAGTGTGCCTTGCCAAGAGAAGCAGCAGGCAATGAAGAAAAAGCCAATCATTATCTAATTCTGCACGGGCAGCCTCCTGCCAGCCCCCCGGTGCTCCCAGCCCAGCACGCTGCCACGGCCACCATCAGCTGGGCAAAGGCTGGGCTCAGGCCAGCTCTGCAATCCCTGCCAAAAGCAGGGGGCACCTCAGCAAAGGCCATTCCAGTGCCCAGCACAGGCTCTGTCCTCCTACAGCTCAGCATGGAGGGGCTGGCTCAGAATCCACGCTTTTTTGTTTTTATCCTGTGGGGTTTTCTGAGGCTTCAGTATCGTCTCTACGCCATGGAAGCTCCTCCAGACTCTCTGTGTTGCTATAGGAACAGATTATTTCACTTGTGCTGCTCTTTTAAATGGTCAAATTGGGTAAATGCAGAAATCATCAGCTGCAAAACTGAACTGATTACTCTTTTCAAGTTCCTTCTGAGCATACCAAATTTTAAGAGAAGTGAATCAGCAATGCATTTGGCAACTGAAGGCAAAATTGGATCTGAAGACATCTTTAATGGGTATCTTGAAAAATATCTTCAAAGAAACTATATAACATATTCTCTTAAATGAAAATTAAATTCTCTTTATTTGTTCTTGAAGTCTGCTTGCTAGTCACTATACCATCATTTCTGGGCCGTTTGTATAAATCTAGACTGAAAGAATACACATTTCCCACCCCTTCTTAGTGCTCAATGTATTTGATCACCCCCAATTTCCTGTTAAAATTCAGCAAGGAAAGGAAACTTAAGGAGGAGAAGCATTTTAATTATTAAATCATGCTGTAATAAGGATTACATGGACTGATCACAAGGAAAAAGGCCCAAATGATATTTCTCTTGTAGTGAACAAAAGAACTTCATATAGTCATCATTTGTGATATTGATCATACACAGCAACAGTATTGACACTAAAATTGAGGAGGAGGAGAGGGAGAGTTATGGTCATTATTCCACAGCCAGAAAGGTAAAACAATCTGGAATTCCACAGAAAACTTCATTTGCAAACAAATCAGCATTTGGGTTTCTATAATGGTAAAGGTAATAGACGTTTTTTAATGGATAAGATCCATAAAATTGAGATTTAAAAAATCCAGTAAGGAAAGGATGTGTTTCTATAACACACAGTTATTAATCACCTTGGCTGTCCTCATACACTGGAATTACTTTATATTATCAGTGGTATATCTGGATAATAGTGTGGAACTTTGGAACTCTGAGTATTTTTTCATTGTGCAAGAGTTATTTATATATTAAATGGCTTTCTGCTGTCATTTAAGAGCCAGATTGCAGAAACCATCCTGAATGAAGGAATGGGAAACCTCAGGAAAATTCTACTTGTACTCCATATCTCACCTTTCTTCTTGGAAGGAAGAGTGCAGTGATTCCTTCAGAGCCCAGAGCAGGTGGAGAGCACCAAAGAATTGTTCTCATGCACAGAACGGCCCTGACCATTTCTTCTGCTCCACCCTGTGCATTAACAAAATGTCCAGAGGGGATGGGGCCAGCAGATGGTGATGCTGCATCCCAGGGAATGCCAGACTCACCACCCTGCAGGGAGTCCTGGGTTGATGCCTCAGCATTTCAGCTTTTCTATTTTTCATGTATTTGCAATCCTGCAGGTCTTTAGTGTAGAACTCTAAACTCCACACACAGTGTCAGCTGCTGCTTTCCCATTCTGCTCACACACAACAATTCCTCTCCAGCCTGGCAATCAAGGACCCCTCACTGCCTCAGGGCCCAGAGATGGAAACAAAAGTGAATTGGGGGGAGCAAACTCGGGGTAAATGACTTCATGACCTGGAGCTGGAATTGGGAGATTAACCCCAATGTGCAAATGGACCAAACTCATCAAAGTGTGCAAACCCCTGACCCAGGGTCCATTTTGGGTGCAGCCCTGGGGGGCTTTGTCTGCCCCAAATGTACCTGAAGGGCCTTCAATAAACAGAACAATAAATAGAACTGCTTTGATTGCCTTCATTCTGCCTGCCCTCTGTTTGCTGGTAACCCCAAAAAGGCATCAGGGTGTCCTTGGGCAGTGCAAGGAGCTCTCAAGGCACGTGGAGCTGCTCCAGGTGAACGCTGCCAAAATGTGCAGGGAAAGATGTGAGACAGGGAGCCCAGGCTGAGCTTGTCAGAACTTGGAGAAAAGACAAAATTATTGAGTGGAACATTCAGAAGGGGAAAGGGAAGTTTGTGATCAACTCTGGAGATGAACGGTGGGTGATGGCACATTGAGGGAAGAGGGGAAAAAAAAGATAAAGGAAAGTCCTGAAATAAAACTTTGGGAACCCGATGTAATGAGAAGTGCCTCAAGAAAAATCTGTCCGTGAACAATCTCGGACATTTGATTGAATTAAAGATGGACATTCTTTCGTGAATAAATTTGACAGCAATGTTCTTTATGTCTGTCTGGATCCCTAATCAGAATTTGCTACCTGCAGAATACACTAGGCTTGAATTTTTGATGCTCAACTAAAAAATAAATCTGTGCAGGCATTTAAAATTCTGGTTGTGCTGCAGATGCTCAGGTTCTTCTGTAACACTTTGACTAATTCACCTTCCCTTCAGAATAACCTAAGTTCTTTCTTACACATTACTTTATTATTCTTCATCCTACAGCTGCATTAAGGATATGACTCACTAAATAATGAGCGGTTTCTCACATTTTAGTTATTTTCTAGCAGGTTAGATTTTAACTGTGTCCACAAGACATGTCACAGGCAGGAAAGGTTTGCTTTGCACAGCCAGAGGCAGTGCAGACACTTGAATTCTCACCCTCTGCTCCCCAGCAGGTCTCATTATTGCAGGCAGGACGAGCTCTCGGCTCCCTGGAGCTGATGGGCAGCATCTGTCCAGATCAGAGCTCAAGAAAAGCCCCACTGTGAGCCAGCAGAAATTTCTACAGTCCATTAAGAGTCTTCTACTGAACAAGACCCTGATATACTTCCCTCTATTTGTCCTGCGAGAAAAAATCTTTTGGTATTTTGCAGTTCTATTTTTCTCCAGTGCTCTCTGTAAGAGAAAAAAATCGTTTGCTCATGATTCATTTCTGTCTGAGAAGCTCTGCACATGTCACCATGTAAAAGAAAGCACTCAGTGCCAAGCTGGGAAGTATCCTGCATTGCCAATGTGCTTTTATTATTTGGTTGCTTGAGATATATAGGTTTTTTAAAATCAAAAATGCAATCTTTGCTTTGAAATCCAACCCTAAGGTTGTCAGAAGGATCGGTCTGCTGTTATTAGGGAAAGAAATAGGGTTGGGTTTTTTAATAATGCCCAGAATGTCAACAGAAACACTTGACATTGATTCTTGCTCTGGAATGGAGGAGTCTTAAAGAAGTGAGATCTGAGCCAGCTTAATTGGCTTGGATCCTTTACAAATCTGGCCTAAAGTGGGTGAACTACTCAGTCAATAGAGTATTTTGGGAGACTGTGCATTTTATTCTGAAAACATGAGTTTGAAGCGGTGACATTTCAATTCTCTTGGAAGACAGCAAAGAAATAGATCTGAGAATGAAACCTCCTACATGGCCAGAGACCAGCAACAGAAAGCACCAAGTGCCTGCTCCAACTTCTCCTGTGCTTCTGCCAAAGAAATGCAGAGTTCACCTTGAGAAATGCCTCCTGTGCTGCCCTGTAATTACCCAGAATTATAGCAATAACCTACCCGTTTTATGGGCATGTTCTTTCTCTGGATATACACACACAGCAGGAGCTGGTGGTGAACTGGGCAGGTTCCACCTGGCCAAAGCTGGTCACCTGCCATGTGAAATGTGTTCCAGTCACTGCTCAACTGTAGCACTGGCAGCTCCCTTTAATGACCCAGCTCACCTCCTTAAATTCAGTAAAGGTGAGAATATCTTTTATTTAACTAACACAGAAATCTTTTTATCCTCAGTAATTTGTAATTAAGCTTGCCAAACAGACCTATGAAACTGTTAGCTGCCTATTGAAATAAAAACCTTAAAGCACTTACCCCGTGAAACTTAAAATAAAAGTGGAGAAAGGAATCTAGCACTGACCAAATAATTTAAAACCGCTGTGCAAAATTCAAGAATTATCAGAATTTAACTTTAAATTTGGGCATAGATTGGCTATATAATCACTTTTACTGAAAAAAGGGTTAATGATAACATCCCATAGGCTGGGCTGGAAATGTATCCAAGGTTTCCAGCCCAGGTATGCACAGAATAATTAGGTCCCTGCTGTTAATGAAGGCAGACACCCCTGAATGGTGTGGTGAAGGGCTAGCAGAGCTGTACATCCTTTCCCAGAGGCTGCAGGAGCACCACAAACACAGTCTAAACCCTGACATCATTAGAGCAGAGTGACACTTCCAAGAGCTGCTGTTACCAACCTATTTATCCTTACAGCAGCTGCCCTACATCATCAGACCAGACTGCTTCTAGCAGGGCACTCAAACACAGCATCTCACTGAGAAACTCTTGTTATTCTCATTTACTACAACGATAACCAGCCAGTCCAGAATTCATCTGAATTTTCACTGTGTTTTAAGACTCTGCTAATTAGAAGCTAAGGAAAGGACTAAAAATAGCCAGAGATGCAGCTGACACCTCCCTGATCCAACGTGAGAAGCTTCTGTGCTAGCTGAGAGCAGTGACTAACACAACTGCTGCAGAGTGTGCTCTGCCATCAACACTGGCACACACTTCTGCCTCAATAGGGTGGATACCTTAGGTGAGAAGAGGTTTTTTTTCCCCTGCTGAAAGCAAGTCATTATTAAGTTATTCAGGAATTCAGTGAACAGAGCAAACAGCCAAAATTGAATATATTCTGAAAGCAGTAGATTCAAGTTGCTGGGAAAAACAACTCCTGATGTGTAGTCTAAGTCCATCAACTGTAAACGATATTTAAGCAAAAGCTTTTTTTATTTTTAGCCTTTTTTTCCCAGACTTCTGGGAAAAGTCTGTGGTTTTGCTCTGACAAAACAGCAAATGAAGAAGCAATAGTCCAAGGAGCAAACAAATAAATAAACCCCAGATAATGTCATTAACACTCCCAGGCCAGAAACTGTGGAACTTTTTATTCTGTGTGTCATAAAGCCCTTCAATGTTATTGTGGCTTCAGATTAAACTGAAATATTATCTCAAGACTTCTAGGGTTTCAGGTTGATTGGAATGGGATGACACCACTTTCCCAATTTTTACTGACACACCAGAGAAGGGAATCAGAAGAACATCCCAAATTACTGATCAAAAATCAGGCACCCAAATATTTAGTTAAAGAGATACATTAGAAAAATAATTAATCACAAATTACTGGGCAAAATTAATTAAAGCAAGGTCCCACTCCAGCAGAAGAAAGGTCCCATATATTCTGTCAAAAATACCTTCTAAATCTATTATTCCATTTATTTATTTATTATATATGAAATCGAATAAGATTCCTTCTAAAAGCAGACCAAACAGGAACAAGTAATGTAAACTATTTGTAGAACACGAGTCTAAGTAATACAGTCTATATTTGTTTAACCACATTGCATTTAAATAAATATGATTTATGTTACAGAAAATGTCAGAAAGAGCATTTTATGTGCATCTGAACAGACCAAGGTGATTTGTATCTTCATCCTTCATAGCTGCCAAAATTCCAGATTCTCTGATGACAACTAGAAATATTTTCCTACTAACCCTAAACATGAGGGCAATAGAGCATCACACAAGTGGTACTCATATTCAAGTTATCCAATTCAAAATTTGGATTAAAATGTTCTGAGCTTCGAGCTCAGAAAAAAATTTAAAACCACTTCAAACTCCTTTAATAATCTTTTCTTTTGGCTTGAAATTAATTGCTTATGTGCGGTTTTCTTTTTTTTTTTTTTTTTAACTGGATGCATTAGGTAGTTCTCAGCCTTTGGAACACAGAACTTTTGCAAAATAAAAAAGAATTTAAGAACTGTAAGTAAACAAAACTTCTCTGAAATTCACCTTTATGTGCCTCCCTCTCTGCAGTAGCTCAGTGCAGTTTGCACTGAAAATGAGACCTTCAATTGAAAGAAAATCCATCAGAAATTACTATACTCTGTTTTAATATGAAAAAAAGAATGTATTTTGTGTTTGTGATATATTTTGTGAATATGTTTCTCCATGGCTGCATGCTTACATTCAAACAGGTTAACCCGAAGAAAAATGGGCAGTGATTTACCTCCCTAGTTACACATAAGGGATATCAGGCCAAATTTCAGATTTTTGTATTTCTCTCCCAAGAAATTCTTGCTCCCTCCTGCTCCTCTCCTACCTCATCTGAGAGAATTCTAAATCTGTGAAACAATACTCCTTTTACTGTTTCCTTGGGGAAGTTGGTAGGCTTGTAATAAATCATTTATCCTGAAATGCATTCATCTCTCTTCCTTTTTTAATTTCAGTTCAGCAATGCTAAATCCCCCAGCCACCTACCTGAATTAAAATTGTATCTCCCCATACCTTTTGATACCATGAAACATTTCCACCATGAAACACTAGTGAGGTTTTGTGAAACATCCTGATTTTAAAACATGCTGCCAGATAATTTAATGCTTCCATCTAGAGCATCTCAAAGATTAAGGATGGATTCTCAAAGTTAAGATTCCTAGGGAATTCTCTTTTTTTTCTTGTAATAAAAAGGTTTATCCAGATTTAACTATTTATGATTAGTGTTACTTTGGACACCACACAATTAAGGTGAATTTTACAGATCTATACCATTAATTTCTTGCTTCGGCACCAATGTGCAAGACTGCTTTCCTCAGCTAATCACAAATTCTTCAAAGAAACACAACAGTTGTGTTCTATTTTGTTTTGGAATCTAAAGTGGACTTGAAATCCAGAGCATATTTTACAAAAACATATGTACAAACAAAGGCAGACAGCAAAGTGGTTTTTGAGAATCTCAGAGTATTAACAGTGCTGAGAACATCTAATAACTTCCCCTCTGGCAACAACAAAGCTTCCACAGCTCTGAAACCCAAACTGCTTTATTGGCCACGCTGGGATGTCCATGGTGTGCATGGAGAAGCTGCTGTTTCTGTTCTAAATAGATTTAAAAGGCAAATAAATTCCAACAATTAATACAAGAGTGAGAGGTTTAGAAAAATAGCGATAGTCTGACTGAATTCTGATAACTGATATGGGGGATGTTTTCAGCACTGCAGTGTCACCTGCTTGCAGCTAATTAACCTGGCCTGATGGAATGAGCAAAGCCAGGCCTCTCAGAGGATTTGAACTGCATTGCAGAGCAACAGTTATGCACTAAACCTTTTTTGTAATGAATATTTTTATTTTGAGGTCCCTTGCACTTCTGAAATCTTCAAGATTCTGTGTTTAGCAAGCATCTCCAAACCTCAGTGCTCTCATAATCGCATAAATGCAAAAGAAAATTATTGAATTTTAACATCTGTTGAAAAGGTTGCTCTTTCCTTTTATGCAGAGGTTCAAAACTGTTGCAACAATCCCAGTGATGAGTTTATTCTGCTTTGCAGGCTGCCTTGTTTGTGTGTCTTATAGGATATCTTATGTGATCCATAGGTAATACACGAGAAGAATATGATATAACTTTTGTTAAACTTCTGTAAGAATATAATTTAACTTTTGCTCGGGGTGGTGGAGCTACCTGCCTCTAAGTGTTACAAATTACATCAATCTCATAGTTAATTAGACTTAGAAAAAGCATGATAGAGAATTAACCTAATTAGTCATTCATAAAGGTATTGTATGAGAAGCACAAACAAGGCAGCCTGCAAAGCAAAATAAACTCATCACTGGCATTTTTGCAACAGTTTTGAACCTCTAAATGAAAGAGCAACCTTTTCAACAGATGTTGAAATTCAATAATTTCTCTTTTGCATTTATACAATTCCAAGCACACTGAAGTTTGGAGATACTTGCCGAACACAGCATCTTGAAGATTTTGTAACTGCAAGAAAAAATATTCACCACAAAAAAGATTTAGTGTATAACTGTTGCTCTGCAATGTAGTTCAAATCCTCTGAGATTCTCCTTAATGGGGAAAACAAAGCCTTATGGAATTAAATGCAGAATAAGAAAGTAAATAAAACCACAGCTCAGGTGAAGTGCACATGTGCACACAGGCATTCCAGACAGAACTATATAAGCACTTCAAGGAGCCTGAAAAGAAATAAAAAATGAAACATAAACCCTATAGGAATGATTAGCTACAGGAAAATGGCCTTTTAAATATTTTTCATTTCCACTACAGATAACAAAATTCATGTGAAATGCAGATAAGCATGGTCATTTCTAAATTATTACAAAATGTCAGAAGATGCATATTCTCATTTTTCATGATCATGATGCATTATTGCCATGACATTATAAACTGCATTTGGTATTAAAAGCTCCAATTTTCACAGAAAATGAATTCCATTGATTGCAGCTCCCACTATAACAGTTTCAAATAAATCAGCTTAAGTAATGGAAGGGAATCTAGGATTTCACTGATAGTATAATACAAGTGAATATTTTCATCGATGAGGAACTAGAATGACAATTTTTCCTTTCATCTATGGAATAAGCTGTTTATACCAACACAGAATCTCCAGTTGGACTAGACCTAGAAAGGATAAGGAACATAAACTAACACATTCTGAAGGACAAAAAATTCCTCCTGATTAAGACCAACCTCTTTATGAAAATGGAAGGTTTTTCAAATTACATTTTGAAGAAATGGTCACCAGCTGTGTGTCAGCCTTTTCTAGATCAACACCTTCCCTGATTTTTATCCCATTTTGCAGCCCTGTCACCTTCTTGTCCTCCCTGTCTTGTCCAGGACACGAAGGCCTTGCCCAACCCAGTCAGGTAAGGAGAAGCAGCAGAACAAAGCCCTTGTTTAGTGGCAGAACTGCAGAAATGATTGAAGGAGACAAACTCTTTGTGCTTTCGCACAGCCCACACAAGCATTAGCTTAAAATATCACTGTAATGTATTTTTCAGTGTCACTTGCTGTTTATTCTGCTTAATGATCCTTTTTATTCTTTCTTGTGTGTGCATAGAATTTCAATTCTGCTTTGGTAACTCATCATGGTGAGAATATGCAGCTTGGTGGCTACAATTATTAGACAAATAAATAATGTCCTGCATTGAAGCTGTATAACTGCCTTCCTCAGGATTTAAATATATTAGCATATTAGCAATAACATAGGCAGTTAAATCCACTTGAATTCAAGCTGCTGTCCAATAAAACTCCTCCAACACACAAACTGTACAAGCTAACTACAAGATCTCACTTTCATGAATTAGCATGCAATCAAATGTGCTAGGCTGTAATTAACAGCTGATCAATTAAAATACACAGGAATAGCACTGCAGAATCCATGGGGATCATTCAGCAGCTCCAACCATCACACCCTCAGCCTAACACCCTTGACATGACTTCTCACCATCTACACACATTACAGGAACAAAAACATCATGGTTAATCGCCCAATTACATTTAGAAATTCTAAATTACATTTAGAAATATTCACAAAATGGAAATTAAAAATAAAGGGTGGCAAGGAAGCATCCTGTCACAGTCAGTGTCCTTGAAAGCATTGCCACCACTGAAATTATTTCTTTCTGAAGTCACCTTCAGATGGTTTCATCACTGGAATGATTTCTTTCTGAAGTCACCTTCAGATGGTTTCATCACTTCCCTCACAAAGCCATAGAGGAGCCACCATCTGCTGTGGCTCTAGGTTAATGCTGCTGGGAATGCAGCTGGAGTTCTGTTACCATTCCAGAGCCAGGGCTGTGAATAATTCAGGAGTACAGAGCTGAAATAGAAAGTATTGAACTGGGGATAACCTACGGCTTCTATTTGTTCCATCTAATAATGGCACAAGGGAACACCCTCATTTGTTGCTGTTTGATGTCTCCACAGGGAGGGAGACATAAAATGTGCTTTTTTTTCATATCTCCTATCCAAAATAAGGTGTAACTTCCCTAAAAGCTGGGAGGTGGGATACTGGTTTAAAGCATTCAGAAAGAAAAAGGAGTGTTATTGATCACTTGTGCAAAACAGGAGCTCCCAGCTCCCGGGGGATTTCAGCTGCTCCCAAAGAGAGAGGTCAGTTTTCCTGAGCTCAGAAGCTGCTGGGGACAAAATAAATCTCCCTGGCCCGGGATGGAGCACCCTGCAGTGCTCCACCTGCAAGGGCACAGCACGATTTTCATCTCCCAGTGCTTCACTGCATCCCACAGAGGGATGTGCTGCTGTGTAAAAATATGTTCTCTCACACATTGCCAGTCTGTCACCAAAATCCCTTCCTGACTAGAACAAGCAAGGAGACAGGACTAAGGCAAGAAAAAAACACACACATTTCAGTATTGAACCACCTTCTATGCTCATTTTTATTTCAATGATCTTGACTACTATTCTAGCAAAAATCCATTTGTTGATTGATACTAGCTGCTCCTGCTAATAAACACTTAGTAAGAGAAGGATGAGCCTGTGAGTGGTGATGGCTGAGCTGCTTTCAGCAACAGTCTGGAAGAGACAAGTGGAAACACCCAGCTACTTCTCTGTCCTTGCTGGAAAATAATCCCTTGGACACTGATGAGTCACAACTAAGTCTGTGGGGGCAAAGAGGAAAGCTATGCTACCAAAATGTAACAGAGAGTGCAAATCCCCTAAGGCTCCCAAGTGGCTGCACACCACAACCTCTTCAAAGCTGAGGAAAAGGGCTGTGTGCCACCCCTCACCCCTGGGGTTTGTTTAAAATGAATATTTTCCAATCCAGAGGAGGATCTCCAGGAGGTAATTCAGATCTGGTACAGAAACAGAGGACACCTGGTGGTGTTTAGTTGTTAGCATATAAAAACAGCAATCCAAGTCAGATGTGTGTGCAGCTGCACCAGCAACAATTAACAGAACCCACGCTTTAAATAAATAAAAGATGGAGTGATGGAGAATTTCAAATAGTGCAATCACAGAAACACACAGAAATTTCAAACAAACAACACAAGTTGTTGATTCCAGATGCTGCCACTACTTTATGAAAATGAATTTTTTAACGGTTACAGGCAAGAAGCAGCAACTCTACACTCATCAGAGTCTGCCACCTCCACCAAACAGACACTTCTGTGGAAAAGTAGGACAGATTCCCCACTACTGCAAAACAGAAGGGCACAAAGTTGACAATTTTGTCAGAGAAAGATCCACGGAGGCAAGAGCAGAGGAAGAACCAATTGAGCAGAGTCTGGGGCAGAAAAACCACCCAAAGTGAGGTACTCAGCACCTCCCAAAGCACAGCATTCCCAAGCTGCAGAGAGGAGCCACACGGGAGAGCTGAGCCCAGCTCCAGACTGCCACCAGCCATGGACTGACAGACCGTGAGCACTCAGATTCCTGTGTCAGGTTAGTGAAACTATTATTTTAATTGCAGGTGCTGTTATTAACTTAATTCTGTGGAGACCCAATCTGGAATTTTCTATTGTGCAATAGATACAGTGAGCTGCAAATATCTCTTGGAATTCAGACACCGAACAGTCAATCTGTGTGAGACTGCTCACTCTAAGGAGCTGGAGAGCACAGGGGTAGCAAGGCAGAAAAAAACCACCCCTACACATGCATTTATGTGGGGGCTATTCAAAGTGTGCATCTTATTTCCAAAAAACGAAATAAAGGCTCAAGGTCACACTCCTGTCACGCTCTCTGTAGCAGGTATTAGAACTTACTTGGCTGGAAAGGAATTAATAAAAGCAAAAGACTGTGCAACATGCAGAATGTTGTTCCCTGCCTTACACAACTTTAATGCATCAACTCAATCGCAGCCAAGATTTTCAGTGCGAAAATTCTGTTAAAAAAACCCCAAACAAGTGCTTTTCTCTTTTGAACCAGCGCTGTCAACAGAAGAAGAGATCTCATCTCTCCTGCTTATACCAACACATACGTGTGGTGAAGCACACCGGTGACCTGGTTAAAACCAGACTGGTTTAAAAAGCCCCAACAACCCCAAACAGTTGGTTTTAACCCACATCAATTCCCCAATCTGTTCTGATGTGCAGCCACGCAAACACCCACACTGATACAAGCGGGTAGAAGAAAACTGCTCCCTTCATCAGCAGTGCTGGCTGAGACTGAAAGTCAGACTGAAGACCTTCTGGTGTTTGCAGGCTTTTTTACCAAAGTTAGCAAAGCAAAACTTCCACTGAAAAACAGATTAGAGGCCAAGCTCGGAATCAGGATGAGATGTAATAGAGCTCTACATGAGCTTTCAGATGAGCTCTGAGTTTTATCCCACATGACAATTAGTCTCGACGCTGACTGTGCTGCTGGAAACAAAGTCAATTTAAAAGTCAGCACTAGATGCAAGAAACGAACTTTAGATTTAGCTTAAAATACAAAAAAGTCAGCCAAGGAAGAATAGCAAAGAACAAGTTGTAGTGAAGTTGAAAAACAGGGCCTTTAATTTTTTTGAACAAAATCCACCTTGGAAGCCTGAAGGAGAGAATTTGAGCGGCAAAAATAGAGGTGGAGATGGAATATTCTGCAATATTTCAGCAACCTCTTCTCCAGATTTTCTCTAATATTCAAATATCCAAGGGAAAATGCCCCAGATATAATACCCTCTCAAAAGTTTCCTTTGTTACCTTAATTTTTAATGTCAGCCAACAGTATAACTTCCTTCTGAAAGGTTACCTGCCTGAAAATTTTCAAAGGAACTTCCTCTTTTTTATTTATTTAATAGATTAAATGTATTCTAGTAGACCTCTTTATAGCAGCAAAAAAGGTAAATAGAATTTAGAAAACAAACTTGACCAGTAAGTCAGTATAAATATTTGAAAGCTTTTGCATTAAATTTTCTAAATAATGACAAAAAGAACCTGCCAAGCAATACCAGTTACTTATATCAGCAAAATGTTTCTTTGTGGACTTCCATAGATTGTTCTGTAGTTAGACCATTCTCTCAAAAGTGATGCAAAATCTTTGGCTAACCTAAGCAACAGGAAAAAACTTAAAATGTAAGCTCAACAAATCTGCTGTCCTTTGTATTGTGTGCCATGAAGTATTTAAATAATAATTATTAATTATTGGTAATATATAGATGCAGCATTTAATATCAATGTGTTATTAATGTCTTTAATAACTAAAAATACTCTTACTAAGGAAAAAATAAGGTCCATGATCTGACTTATGAGCAGTTAAATCAGTTCAGAGACATTACTGGGCACTGAATCACAATCCTAGGGGAGAACAAAGTCTCCAAATCCCAGCCATAATTGGACCTTTGGGGCCTTATTATTCAGAGTAATAAAAATTCAGTAGTTATAATGTGATTATTTCTAAAACAAACACATTCCTCTTAGCATGCTACAGCTTCTCCTCTGAAAGTGAATATTCAGAAGGGTCCCTCTGACTGCATCATTTGATGTAGAAAAGCTCAGAAAAGTGCAGGGTTATGGTGGAACCTGCCTCACACCACTAAAGTTTTATATTGTTTGCCAATACAAGATTGTTCTCTTGCTTCAGGTGCTCTCTTCCAAAAATCCCAATGCCCATATACCAAAGGTTTATCTGTCTTCAGAATAATAATTCTATAGATGGTGACTTAGCTGTGTATATCAAACTTCCTGGGGTGTAACAAAGTTACAGAACATTTCATATTTGTTTCAGCAGATATTTTGAGGCCAGTGATGTTTAAAGATGTTACTGTGTTTGGAATTTAGTGAGAGCATAAACTTATCTCTGACTGCCGGCCTTTCCTCAGACCTCAGGTAGGGAAATTTGAAAACTATAAACCATAGGAAGATAAAATGTGATTTTTGGGTACCAGATGCAGACAAGTGTAAAATCAAGAGGGAACAAGACACACTTCAATTTCATGAGGCACATTTTTACATTTAGAGCTCAGGCAGGTTTATTATGTAGGACTTGAGCGTTCAAAGCAAGGCAGGCTCAGCACGAGGAGAGCGTGAGACAGCCCTGAGCACAACCGGCATGATTAAACGCTGTGGGTTTGTGTTTGTGTTCCCCGGGGGATGTGTGAAGAACTGTAACGCCAGCAACAAGTCCTGAGGAAAGCCTCAGAACAGGATAAAACGTGAATTAAAAAAAAAAAAAAATAAAAGTAAGAGGAGAAAAAACAGTCAAAGAAGGAGAACAGAATTGTGATGACCTAAAATTTAGATGAAGCAGCGGGGGGGGGGGTGGAAGACTAAATGTTAGGCCTACATACTGGACATCATGTCATGGTGCTTGGCTTGGTGGGACAGCACAGCTTGGAGGGACAAGGAGGGGACAGGAGGGGACACTGAGGGGACAATGAGGGGACAGTGAGGGGACCCTGAGCGGAGCACTGAGAGTATCCTGAGTGGAGCACTGAGGGGATCCTGAGTGGAGCACTGAGGGGACGCTGAGTGGAGCACTGAGAGTATCCTGAGTGGAGCACTGAGGGGATCCTGAGCGGAGCACTGAGAGTATCCTGAGCGGAGCACTGAGGGGATCCTGAGCGGAGCACTGAGGGGACGCTGAGTGGAGCACTGAGGATATCCTGAGTGGAGCACTGAGAGTATCCTGCATGGAGCACTGAGGGTTCTCTGACTGGGTCCCTGTTAGCCCTCTCGGCCCGCCCAGGCCCGGAGGCGCAGCCCGCCCGCCATGCCCATGCCGGGCTGCAGGGGGCGCAGCGCGGCGCCGCCGCGGCCTCTCCTATCGCCGCCGGTGGGCGGGAGCGCCGGGCCGAGCCGGGCCGGGCCAGGCCGAGCCGGGCCGAGCCGGGCCTTGCGGGCCCGGGGCTGGGGCCATGGCTCTGCCCGTGCTGTCCAGCTCGGCCGTGAAGTTCCGCCGGGTGCTGGCGCACTTCCCGCAGGAGCTGAGCCTGGCCTTCGCCTACGGCTCCGGGGTGTTCCGGCAGGCGGGGGCCTCGGCCGAGCAGGGCGAGGTGAGCGCTCGGGCCCCGCGGCGTTCCGGGCCCCGCACCGGCCCGGCCCTGCGGCGTGTGGAGCCATCCCGGATCCCCGGGGAAGAGCGGCGGGCGGGTGTCCGGTCCGTGCCCGGCGCTGTCCGGGCTGTTCCCGGCACTGGGGTTGGCTTTGTGGGGGCTCGGGGTCCCTTTCAGCTCCATGTTATCGACTGTGTGTCAGGTTATTTACCACTGCGTTTGAGGAGACTTATCATAGCTGCTGTGCACCGTATGAGGGGAGTTTAAAATAGATCGCCGCAGTGAATTGGCAGTCTGGGGGCTTCCTCATCTTCTGAGGGCCAACAGCTTGGAAATGTTTATTTTTACTTTTTGGGTTTTGTTGACAAAAGCACAGGAATGCCCTACAAAGGAATGCCCTAGAAATGCAGTTCCTTGCTGCCTGCTCTGGGGTGGTGCCTTTATCTGCCCACACTCCCCCATTCATGGCTAAAAATTGCTGTTCATTAGCATTATTAGCTGTTCCACTGGGCTGTGAATTAGGGGGGGTGAAGATCTCACACCTGCTCCTCTGTTTTGGAGGGCTGAAGTTTAGTCATGACCAGGACAGGAAAATTTTGGACTATCTGATGTACATACAGTACATAATGTCCATACCTTTAAACTGTATCTGACATTAATACTTGTGGTTTGGGTTTTATTTTTATTTTTTTACTCATGAAAAATGTTTCACTGGAAGTTTGATGCCATGTATATCTTAAATTATTATGATAACATTGGTTCTTCTTGACATTTAACCCCTCCCCACTCCTCTTGTCGTCCTCAGACAAATATGCTGGACTTTGTGTTTGCTGTTGATGATGCTGTGACCTGGCATATGACAAACTTGTCAAAGAACAGGAGTCATTATTCCTTCCTTAAATTTTTTGGGCCCAAAAAGATAAGTACTGTACAGAGATATGGGGCAGGAATTTACTACAACACCTTAGTGCCATGCAATGACAGGGTAAGTACAAGTAGTCTGAGTGAATTAAGTCAAATATTTATGTCTGTGAAGTATTAAAATGATTAGCTTAAAGCAGATTCCAGGAAGCAAATATTACAGATTGTAATTGTAGATTAACTTGTGGTATCTTCAATATTTATGTCTCTAACTGCTTCTCTAACAGCATTTTAATTAAAAAGCAAACAGAGCAGCTGGTCTTGCACCTTAAAAGTGTGAGCAGTGTTCAGAACTTACAGCTAAAGCATTTCAGGAGTTGGATTTCTATTCCTCATTGCTTTCTTTCTGCCAGTTTTGGTGGTGGTAAAGTTTTGGTGGTGCTTAATTTCAGCAGTTGACCATGGAAGAGCAAAATGGACTGTTTGATATAAAATGCAAGTTAACACAGCAGGCTGGAATTGACATTTGTGTTGTTTAGTGTCTCATACTCTGACCTGTGAGGCAATTAATCGTTCTGGTGATGGTTCTTGTCCAGCAAGTCCTGTTCCTGCACCTCTTTTTGGTAGGGAGGAGTGAGGGAAGCATTGTCAGTCTTGCTGTTCTTGTCCCTGTACGAGATTTTGGGGTTTAAACCTTATTTGTTTCATGTAGAAAGGGATTTGGAATTTCATTTGAAGGACCAGTGGTGTTTGCCATCACGCTGTGTTCTTGGCTCTTTATGCCCTGGTCTTATGTTCTAATGACTCAGTCATATCCCAGGCTGTGGTCCTTTGTTATCCAGAAATTCTGGAGCTGGCTGCCTTGCTGTGGTGATAATCTTTGGAAATTCAAGTAGTGCACGTTGGTAACAATCTGTGGAAAGTCCCATGTTTTTTCCAGTTACATAAAATAAGCTGCAAAATCACAATTTTTTTTTCCTAACATCAAAGAGTAAAAGAAAAAACTCCCTGATACACACCCCACCTCCCAATAACAGGATACATAAATGTCTGCAGGTTTTAATTTAGGTCTCTGACAAACTATTGCTTGAGGTTTTTTTAATATCATAAAGGATAATGTGGATTATTCCATCTATTGTAATATTTGGCTGCTGACTTTATTGCAAATTTGATTCTAGAAAGGATCTTAGTTTCATGCATTCCATTTTGTCCCTGCAGAAGTTTGAATGTAAAAGGAGATTTTTATTTTACCTCGTGTGTTAATTACAACATTAAAATGTTTTCCAGTTTTTTATTGGAGGTATGTGTGCCTTAGAATTAAGGACAGTTATGGCAAGTAGTAATTTCCATGTGAAGAAAACGGTGTAGGTATAGATTTTTTCAAAAGCCTTTCTTTTGCTTTGTTTTTTGCAGATGATAAAATATGGAGTAATTAGCACTGATGCCCTGATTGAGGATTTGCTTCACTGGAAAACTCTCTATGTGGCTGGGCGCCTACAAAAGCCGGTAACTGCTCAGTTTTCTCTCTGGAAATGCAGGAAATTACAGGGCTGGAAAGAATCAGTTGGGTTTAGAACTTTATCTGGTAGGGATCTGTGCAGGAGTGCTGCACAAATAATCTGGGGTATAGCCACAGAGGGATAATCTCTCAGAGAGGAGGTGAGATAATGATATTCTTAATGATGTTCTGTGCAAAATGAACCCCTAAAGGTGAGTATATTAATAACAGTTTTCTGCCTGTAGTAAATCTTGAACTGGACTCTATTAATGCCAAGTCCCTTTAATGTTAAATGTATTATTTGCCTTTTATAACAGATTATGGAGGTGGCCAAAATTTAACAGAGATAAAGAATGGAAATCTTTAAAGATGAAAGCAGCTTTGCTGTACAGTTACTGTCTGGTTCATTACTGAATGAACCATGGGTTCTGCATGTTGGTTTTTCTCCTCCACATTTGGATCATAAAAAATAATCTTTGCTTTCCCCCTTGTGCCTGCCTCAATGTGCTTTCAGCAGATGGCAGCAGTGCTAAGGGAAAATTTGTTACCAAGGGAGGGGTAGAATTAGAGGAGAAATCTCTTCACGTCTTGGAACAGAAGTTAATTATGCTTTTAGCTAAAAAACTTGGAGTGAGAGTTTGAATAGATGGTCTCAGACTACTGGCTTTATCTCCAGAGAAGTGTTACAGCATGATCCAGGTTAGAGCAGCTGTTATCTTTGTAAAGAATGAAACTTAATCCATTGAGAAAGATAACTGAAGGGAGAATTCTGGATGTCACATCAACAGTGAATAGTGAATAGCTGTTTTCAGTGTAACTGCATTTGCTGCTGCTTTGATTTGTGACATGGTACAGTGAATATAAATTCTCTGTTCTGTGAAAAAGCCTCCCTTAACTGTGGTGCTCTGTCAGCTTTACTCCAAGAATCAACATTCATGTTTTAGCAAGGTGATAACCATTGCATTCTGACTTCCTGGGAGATGTGTAGCTCTCTGAACCATTGAAAATTTGTTCATAAGTGCTATCAAGTGTTTCAGGCATTCAGATTTTGAAGCCCGGTGTGTTTTCTTTTCAAAAAATCCTACTTTGTATTAGGGGAGAGTTTTAGAAAAGGAGGAGGTTATTCCTTTTGCTTCTCTGAAGCAAGGCTGGTGTCTTCCATGAGGAGGAGTAGCATCTGTGCTGAGCTTCATGTTTTAAAAAGCTCAGGTGGTGTCCTTGACAGGTCCATAGCTTGCTGATGTTTCCATGGCAATCCTAAGGTATCTCAGTCACCTCTGTGGCTGTTTGGGGTGCTACAGATTTTTCTGTTCTGACTTTCCTTAGATTTCCCTGTAGTGACAAGTTAGGAATGTACATCTCAGTGAATTGCTTGGTGAGATTTGTTCACAATGGCCAGTGGGTTTGAATTTTAAGGTGTTGTAGAGTAGACAAATATTAAAAAGCTGCCTTTTATAAACTAGGCAGTATTGCTTAACCAGAACACTTGAAAAAGACAAACTCACACCAAGCAGAGATTCCTAGGGGAGTTGTTTCTGGAAATGCACAGCTATCCATCTCCTAAACCACTTCCCTTCATCTGCCAGTGTGTTTTTATCTTCAGTTCTTACCAAAGATCTGCTTTTTATTCCAGTATATTTCCATGTCCTAGGTGATTGGATTCCCCAGTCGGTTTCAATGTTTCCTAAAAATAAACACTTCTTGTGGCAGGTAGAGGCATTCAAGTGATCTGTTCCTCATGGATAAGTGAAGATCTCCTTGAGTTCACATTCTACTCATGCAAAGGGCAAAAATAAAGCCCTACTTCTAGGACAGCCCCTGTCTGAGAAACTACTCGAAGTGTTTGACAGGGGAGTCCTCTATTAAAAAAAATTTAAAGAGTGAAGATGAGTAAGAGAACTTAACCCTGTCTGGTTTTCTGTTCTCTTTTAGTATAGTCTTTTTTCTTATTGCACAATCACATGTGGAGTATTTCTGTTGATGCATTCATATTTCCTGTTCTGATTAATCTTAAATTTACAGGTCTGGAAAGGTGACTAGCTCTTCAGAGATTAGCTAATTTCTGGTGCATGTAGCACTTCCAAAGCTGTGTGTGAGAACAGCTTTTTCTAGTAGAGTGTTAATTCTTAAAAACAAGTTTGTTTCTCTCACGTGGTGGGGATACTCTAGTACTTGTTGTGCCATGCTAGTAAGATCTAATCTAAAATTAATTTCTTACTCAATCTGGCATGAAAAATAAATAACATTTCTAGCTCCAGCTTCAGTAGCACTTTCCTGAAGTCTTCCAATGGCTCTGCTTTTCCAGGTGAAAATCCTGGCCCAGAATGAGAACAGCAGGCTGCAAGCTGCTCTTGTCAGCAACCTGAAGAGTGCAGTGACAGCAGCCTTCCTCATGTTGCCAGAGAGCTTCTCTGAAGAGGACCTGTACATGCAGATTGCAGCACTCTCCTACTCTGGTGAGTGTGGGGGGTCTGAAGTGGCTGACAAGAGCTGGAGCTGCTGGAGCCCAGCTGGAGTCTCATGTGTGATAAATCATCTCCCTTCTTGCTTTGCACCGAGAGTTCTCTCTGAATGGTGGTTACATAACTGCTCCAATAATTGGGCTTATTCACAGGAAATAGGTGTAGCTGCATCAGCAGCGCTGCCTATACCTGCTTGATTTATGAACAGCTAAGTGTGAGTGATTTGAAATGATGAAATAATGAGGGCTCTCTTCTGTTTGCATGGATTGTATTTTTATGGAATGTTTCAAAACCTTGGGAAAAAAAATTTTATTTCCACTCAGTGCAGTGTTGAGTCATCTGATAGTCTGACTCATACCTTGTCATCTCTTTTTGAGGGTGCTGTGTTTAAGGTTCTTATTTAGTTAACTTGAAGATCCAGATTGTGAATCTTTGATTTACATTTAACACACCTGATTTGTATTTGTTGAGTTTCTTTTTTTTTTTTTTTTTTAAGAAATTGTTAAGGAAAAGTATTTAAGAAACTGCTGCAAATGGTTCTTCAATATAAGATGTAATTGTTGCAATTTAACTCAGCATTGCATTTAAAATGCTGACATCCTTACAGGAATTACAATGAAGGAGTTTGGTTGGAGTTGTACGTTACACAGCACTTCCTTAGCTCAAACAGAAATGCAGTTTTGGCTTTTAAAGGAAGCACAGAGGGGTCTAAGCTGCAGCTTGGCTGCACTGAGGAGTGTCACTGTTTTATGTAACACTTCTCAGGGCAGTTCACATTGCCCCTCGCTTTTGTAGAGCAGTTCTTTCCTGAATTGTTGCCCGTGTAAAGCACCAGGAAGAGGGTGCTGACAGTGGGATTGCCAGCCAGGGGTGTTCACTGCTTATCTGCCCACCTGAAACCTGCCCAGCACTGGCATTGGATTCTTGCTGGGCACTGGTGACCAAGATACTTTTTATCTACTCTTTGAAACAGTGCAATTAAAGAAAAATCAGTAAAATGCTGAGCCTGGCTGTGCTGTGTGAACAAAGCTGAAGCAGAGCAGCTCCCACTTGGGAATGTGCAAGAAAACGGCCGCTTGTGGATATTTATTTTGCTGCCATTTTGTTAAGTCTTTCAGAGGCTGTACTAGTAGACAAAATTGATTTTATGTGTTACTCTAATCAGTCTCCTTGGAGACTGCTGAAAAGAGTTGTTCGTGCTTTAATTTAGAAAATGTTTATCCTTTATTTTTTCCTGCATTTTTTGAGAGCACTGACTCAGTGCCATTTATATGTGAAGTGTTTGTTTTGTGGCTTGGCATAAACTGAAATAAACTAAGGAAGGCTAGCAAGTTGCCACCTTTCAACAACATCTATCTCCTGAATGTGGGAAGTGGGAAAAAGAATTGATTCACAATGTTGATTGTTGGTACAAGCTACACTGAGCATCTAAATCCTGGCTGGAAACCCAGCAAGCAGCCAGGCTGGTACCTAACAGAGGTAGTGGAATGCTTTTGCACAGACTGACTGGCTTTTCATTTATTCTTTTGGAAACTTTTCAGTCATGTCTCTGAAAAGAGAGTGTAAAGATCAGTAATGTAACAGTGGTGTTAAAGGGAATTTCTTTTTGAAACTATTAACATAGTACATAGCTAAGAGGAAAAGTGACCCAGTGATTTTACCATGACTGCCATTAGCTGAACTCCAGGTGCTGCCCTTGAGTGTGGAAACAATGCAAATTATTACTTCTCAAATTGGAAAATTTAACCTCATTTGCTTGTGGATACAAAGTATGAGGACTGGGCAATTTGTTTAGTACTTGTTGAGACTGAGGTATAGTTGCAAAGACTGTTACTGTTACTTGACAGCTGGAATTATTTTGTTGTCCAAGTGAAGATGTAGACACGTGGGCTGATGACATTTTGTCAGAGGCCACATAACAATATGTGCCTTCAAGGACATTTTTTCTGTGCTTGAACGTGTTTGGATAGGTTTTCTTTACTCTTAGAAAATTATTATTGTGCATTATATTGGCATATATAATAGTGGAGAGTAGAGTTTTAGATGACAGCTCTGTATTATATTGATTTCTATTATATTCTCTTTAGTGTTTTTGGGGTTTTCCTAATGGCTTAACTGTCTCTTTTCCTGCCTAGGTGATTTCAGAATGATAATAGGAGAGGACAAATCCAAAGTGCAGAACATAGTGAAGCCCAACGTTGCCCATTTCCAGAAGCTGTACAGTACCATACTCCAGGACTGCCCTCAAGTGGTGTACAAGCACCATCTGGGAAGGCTCGAGGCAAGTGTTCTCCCTCGAACCAGCCTTCAAACAAGCAAGTGCTTTATCACTGACAGAAGGCAGGAGTTGTGCCATGCACCAGGAGAGCAGTTGTAGTCTCTGTGCTTGCTGTTTGTTGTGTTTCTGTTGTTTAGTTCATTCTGCAGACTCGCCTTAAATACCAGTGTTTTCATATGGGGGAACTACTGCTCATTTTTTTCTGTGAGTATGGGCACACAATAGACCCCAGCAAGGGAACCAGAGCACATCATTGTAAAACGTGTGTTCTAATGGCTTCCATATGGGAATAACAGGCTAGGAAGTGAGGAATAAACAGATGGTTTGTGTTAGAGACATGAGGCTGTAACTCAGAGGTGCAACTTTCTGCAATCAAAAACTGCATCTCACAAAAAACCTCCTCAAGTTCTGACCGTGAAGATCAGCTGACTAAACCCAAGTGAAATTCTGGCATTAACACCCATACAAAACCATTTTTTCCTTAGTTTTTTGGGAAATCCAGAGTGACCAATATCTTGAATTCCATCTTTCTGGTGTAACATTGCAGTTAGGGGAGAGATATCACAGTCAGTAGCAATTTTTCCTTTTGTAATCTGCATGTCCTTGTGTGAATATTCAAGTGTTTTATAAACTTCATAGTGAAGTCACAAATAGCACCACTTGTCTCATGGATGTGGGCATCTCTTTTGTCCTCAAGCCTTGGTAATTCTCTCCCAAATGCCACCTTTTAGGATGTGTCTTTGTTTCAAATTGGTTTAACTGCAGGCTTGAGTACAGTAAACAGTTTTACTGCAATGCTTTGGGAGAAAACACTGGCAAATCTTTATTTTCTTGCAGCTGTCTCCGTGTTTTGTTACTGCTTGTGAACAGTTTGGTGGAAGCAATATTTAAATGAATTTGGGAAAGAATTAGTAGCACTTCCTTCAAGAAAAAATTCCTTTCAACAAATCCTGGTAGCATACTGCAAATTTATTGCTGGATAATAAATCTCTCCACAATCCCATAACAGTCATCAAGACTGCTTCAAATCAAGAGGAAAATGAGGGCATTTAATCAACAAAGTGCTTTAATACTTTATTGCTCACACCTTCCTGTGGTTATTGGCAGTTGTTGCCCAGACTGAGGTGGCTGAGTGCTGTTGGGGGTGCAGTTAACACAGAATAGAACCCCCTTCTCCAGGAGCTACAGGGAAAATTCCTTCTTCAGAGGTCCCTCAGAACCAAGGGAAGGCAGAGCCCAGCTCTGAGCTTTGGTTCAGGCACGGATTCCTCCCACACAATGCTCAGAGCTGCTCGCTGTCAGTGCCTCTGGAGTTGGGGCTGACTCATCTGGAGATCATTTTCTCCACACTGACAAAAGGGAGTGGAGAGGGCAACCAGACTCCTGTCTGATGTCTCCATGAAGTGGCTAAAACCTTGTGTAGGAGGAATGGAGCTCTTCAGATTTTCCTCCACTTTTGGAGAGCTCTGCCCCATTGTGCATTACATTTTGGAGAAATCCGTCCAGGCCTGCATGTTGGTGTCATTGTATTGAAAAAAGGCTCGTTGGATTTCTGATTTAGATTGGAAAATGTGGGATGAATGTTTTCTTCAAATTATACAAACCAGATGTGGTTTGGAGTTTAAAGCAGAGAAAATGGTTTTCAAACTAAACTTGAAATGTGTGTGTGTCTGCAGTTTGATTATGTTCAGGCAGAAGAAACTCAGCTGAGTGGTCTTTGGGGAACTTTTTTTTATTGTCCTGTACTTATGTTTCCAAAGGAAATGAGATACAACAGAAATGATACAGTTTCGATGAAAACTTACTTGCAGGCACAGAAAGATCATGTGTGTCTTCCCTTGAATAAAAACCCTTGCACTTAGGCATTCTTCAAGTTGAGAACTGAGATACTGCATTTCCCTGTGCTTGGGAAGCTTTTACTGGCATTGTCAAGGACTTTTTCTAGTGAAATGGATCAGCTTCTGTGAGGTATTTATCAGAGGTCAATTTTCTGACTTCTTTAAAAAAAAAAGAAAACCGAATGGTTTTAATGTCTTATTTTTATTACATTCAGATTGATAAAAGTCCAGAAGGTCAATTTACACAACTCATGGCTTTGCCAAAGACTCTGCAACAAAAGATAACTGCTCTGGTAAACCCTCCTGGAAAAAACAGAGATGTGGAAGAAATTTTACTGCAAGTTGCCCATGACCCTGACTGTGGATTTGTGGTGCATCAAGGTAGGTCTGGACCAATGCCTGTTACCTCCTTTAAGACATGATAGATACACAAATCTATTGTATATGTTCTCCTGTTTCAGAAGGGTGGGTTAAAGAAAAGGATGAAAAATTCCAGGAGGTGAATCATGAAATACATTCCTAAAAGCCTGGGTTTGGATTTGATTGCAGACAGGTTATCTGAAATATTATCAGGAGCGTTCCTAGTGGTACAGAAAGATGTGTTTTGGTTTGAGTCCTGAAAGAGACATAAGTTAAGGAATAACAGTGTGGCCTGCTAACTCTGGTGCTTCCATCTTCAGGCAAAACTTCATCAAAATACTGAGCTTTAGATCCTCCCAGTCACAGATTGCAAGGCTGAGGTCATTTTCTGACTTGCTGACATTTCCCTTTGCAGTCCTCATGGTTAGTCCAGACATGTGAGCCTGGCAGAGAACTCCAGCTTGGAGGAAAAAGGCTGAGGTGCTTCTCATCAGCACAACTGCTCTGAGGCAAGATTATGTCATATGAGCAAGTTAAAGCTGATGCTGCAGACACCAATGTTCTGGCACACTGCAGGAAAATGAAAAAGTTTAGTACTTGGAGTCCTTTATGCATTTTAAGAACCTGACACATTTTCTGTTCCAGGTAGCAAATTTTGCAAGCTCTCTGAGCACAGCAAAAATGCCCAAGAAGCCTGGGAGCCACTAGACACTAACCAGGGAGCTGAGGGAGCTCTCAGCCTGATTTTTGGGGGGGAAATAAAACTCCTGGGTGCTGCAGTTCTCCATGGACAGCCTGGGATCAGCAGCACCTGGCCATGGAGGTGCTCAGCTCCTTTTTTGGGCTGGGCTGGAGCAGTAGAGGGATGGAGGCTGGATGTGGGAGCAGGGGCTGCAGTGTTTGAGCTGCACACAGAGCTCTGAGTGCCCCCTGAGCTTGGGCTGCTGTGTTTGCATTTCTGTAGCTCTGGCAGGCACAGCTGTGGCTGCACAGGGAGCAGCAGTGCAGCAGCAAAGGGCACACATCTTCTCAGGCCTGCAGGTTGAACTCTTAGGAGAACAGATCAAGATATTCTTTCACTTCTGTGGCCACAGCATTTTCCTAATTCATCAATCTGGGTAAAGGCCAGGCCAAGCCTTTTGGGAATCCTACAAGACAGAGCTGATTACTCCAGTTGAATTGCATTGTCCCAAGATATTTTGCTACATCAACACAATTTGTTCCTTTCCCCTCCCTATTCCTACCCCTCAAATGATTTTCCAGTGGAATATTGTATTCTTACTTATACATGGATTATGCTAAGCTTTGTTCTTCAGCATGCAAGCAGGATTTAAAAATATTTGAGATTATATTCTGTGGGTCAGTGCAGAATGTGCCAGTTTGGAGGATTAGCTCTGAGACTGCTGCACTTGCACATTTTTTTCAAGTATTTAGTGATGTGAGTACTTTCGTACATATCAGTATGCTTTTATACGTGTTAGAACAAATATAACTTAATAGTTCTGAAAAAAAAATTAATATTTTTTAAACTGTTCTATGAAGAACCCCTGGACAATGAGAACTGAATGTGCCACAGTGCAAAGGGGTAAACAAGCCTTGTCTCCAAAAGCTGTAGTTTAGAAAAGCCAGGGAGGAACTGCACAATGGAGATATCTCTGCTTGATCAGAGAAGTGCCAAATCTCAATTTCATGTTGAAGTAAACAGGGAATATCATTTGTTCTGCTCTAGAATGTTAATTTACCAGCACTTAGATGAAACAACTCTCAATCCTTTGTGATTAATCATCTTAGTAGAGAACTAATGGGAGCACTAAATAAATGGATTAGATCAATTCCTACTGCTTGTCTGTTTTAATACTGATGTGGGTTTTTTTCTGTATGCTACATATAAAATGAATTAAAATACTTTAGAGAATACTTTTAATTAGTGTGAAAAAGCAGAGCAAACACAAGTTTTCTCAGTGTATGTTTTACTTTTTACTACAGGCTAGCTTGATTGTATAACTGGAGCAAAATTTAACTTGTGCATGGTGGAGGGGATAAAATCTCCACACAAGTGCTGAGATGGGTAACATCTGTGTGCTTTTCCCTCTGCAGGCATTTCAGGAATTGTGAGACCCTCCAGTATAGTGCAGAGTGCTAAAACCATCCTGACAGCTGGTAAGAATGTGTGTGATTTCTATCAACATGGGCCTTCTGATTTCACACAGGAGAAATGACAGGGCTCCAAGAATATCTTGCTACAGGAGTTTAAAGAATAAACTTTTTGTGTGTTTCATGAAAAGTCTCTGGGATATAAAAGCAACATTTAAAGCAGAGGCTTTAGTGCAAAATTAGAAAATGCTGAAAGGGACTGGAGTCTGTGTGACTCTTAAATAAACAAACCAAACAACAACATCAGCTTTCATTTCCTCAGTTTCTGGATCTATGAAAAGGAGATTTTGAGGAGCAAAATAATAGGAAGGGAGGAGTGAGAGACAGTGTTATTCCTGCTGAATTCCAGTTATCCTGAGTGCCCCTCTGAGTGGGCAGAGCTGGGTAAGTGCAGGAGTAGAACAGGAACAGTTAAAAGCTGTGGAGATTATTTGCTCTGTCTTTGTTCTCCAGAGCTCCTCGTGTGTGTTCATGCAGTAAATCACTGCCAGCCTCTCCTGGCACTGGCACTTTGGGGGGTCCCAATGTATCTTGGAGTAGCACCTGTAATTTTTATCATGGTTTCTGATTCTTGCACCTGAAATCAGTTATTTGTAAAATGTCTCTATTTCCCTCGGTCTTAACTGCTTTTTGTTTTATATATAGTGGCTTTTTTCCCTTTGAAACAAACTGTAGTTTCCTTCTAATCAGTAATGTAGAGTTGTATTTAAAAGCTATTTTCTACTAGTGGTTTTAGTGGTGAAAACATATTTTTATGACTTGATTTAGGTAGAGCAAGGCAATTTTGGTCCTTTGCCTCCAGCACAAGCCAAATTTGAGCAAGGAGGCTTGGAGGAGTGGATTTTTCTTGCTTTTTTTGCATGGTTTAGTTTTGTTGGTTTTTTGGGTTTTTTAAATATATTTACACTCTTCTGCCAGAATCTGGTCAAAACCCTTAGAGACAGAATTCAGGAGTGAAATTTAACTGCTCAGGGCTATCACCTCAGTAGTTTTGAGGTGTGATGTTTGTGTGATCTGCCCTGGAATTGAGGAGGGATAGGTGTCCATGGCTTTAGAGTTAATTAGCAAAAACCTTTTGCCCTTTTTAATTTTTTGTTACTATTTGTCTCCAAACACTTATGATTGAGTTTACCTTAAATCTGTCAGTATCTTCCAATGAAGATTTTCTCCCAGTCATGGATTCTTAATTTAAAATGCATCACTGGGGCAGCATTCCTGGCTGTGCCAGCTCTTGGGGCTCTCCATGTTCATAGGATACAGAATTTACACAGAGAAAACAGGAATGTAGTTCCTGCATGTAGTCAAGTATTTGCTTGACTCAGGCAAGGAATGTGTTTTACAGGAAAGTGTGGAGCTTTAAATTCAGTCCCTGAGGATGCTGCACTTCTTTCTTTATTCTTTTTCCAAATCTTGTTTAATATTCTGTTCCCCTAAGACCTATTTTCACACTTTCTAGTAGAGACTTTAGGAGAAATATAAGGCTCTGACCTTCTGCAGTGCTTATGTCAGGAATAGTAGCTTAAAATAAAAGAATTTGGAAAGAGAATCATGAAGTCTGTGGCTCCATTAAGCTCTGACTATTTATTGCTGTTCCTAATAACTGTACAAATACTTGGCTTGCAAAAGAAAGTTTTCATTAGCTGGCCATCACTCTTTTTGAAGTGTTTTGAGGGACCCAATCTGTTTTCTTTCACTGATTATTTTATCTTAAGAACACCAGCAAAGGTGAGAAGCCTGCTCACAGCATGGCAGTGCAGTGTCCAGCATTTGGAATTTCAGTGGTAAATCAGCAATAGCTGTGCTGAGCTGCCATGCTGGGTATGAACATTACTGGCAAGGAGCACAAGAAGGAATTTCAACCCATTTGAGAGAGCTTTTCTCATCTTTCTCTGCCAATGTGGTTTTCAAGTGGAGCCCCAGCTCTGTGTTTTTGTTTGTTGTTAAATGCCCTATTTAGTTTTTGAAAATGTGCCTGTGTATTTCTTCGAGGCTGTGGTGAGGTTGCCTCTCTGTTTCCCATTAGAGATGGCACCAGGGTTTGATTTGTTTTCCCACATAGCCAGAGCCTGCCTGGGCTTTGGGAACTCACTCTGCAACTCTTATATTTAGCTCCTCTGAAGGAGATGTTGATACTTCTTTAGCTTCCTTCTTCTTTATATTTTCCTCAAGGAATGCTGCAAGCCTTGAAAAAATTTCTATAAATACAATCTTACAGATTAAACCAACAGTTGAAGCATTTGCCCAAGATACTTTTAAGTTAGCACGAATGTTCTGAACAGCATTTGTTTTCAAAGTTTTTTTTTCTTTTAAGGAGCAGGTTTACATATAAAATATTCTGGTTTTGTGATAACTACTCTATTCGTTGGCTGCCTGAGCAGATAACTGCTGGCTTCACTGTAAATATGCATGTGTCTGTGCATGCCACACTACAAATATATAATTATTTGCTCCACATGACAGCTGTGCAGCAGTCCATGCATGAGAGGGAAATGCAGGGCACTGCAGCCAGGCAAACCTAGCAGGAAGCTCTGGGGGCTGCCAGCCCGATCAGTGTGGATGGTTCAGTGAAAGCAGAGCCGGGCTGTGCTCACACCGAAACGCTGCGGGCTCGGTGCCACGAGCAGCAGGGCTTTGTTCTGTGTCCTACAGTGGAAAAGTCTGAACAGGAGGTGGAACCACCAAGTCACAGACTCAGAGCTGAAGCAGAAAGACATTTTCATGCGGTGCAACTGCTTCAGATGGGGGGAGTGAGCCGTAATTGCAGCCATTAGCTTTTCCTGCAGCTGTGAGTGAGCAGCTGGATGGACAAAGCTGTGCTGGGCCAGCAGCTCGTTCCACACGCTGGCTGGAGCTCGGGGAGGAGGAGGAGGAGGATCAGGAGGAGGAGGAGGAGGATCCCTGCTGCACGGGCAGAGCAGCTGGGCAGGCTGAGAGCAGCGCTTCCCCTGCAGCAGCTGTGCTGCACTTCCAGCAGCACCTGGAATTCATTGGAATGGCAGAGCAGCAACTCCTCCATCAGAGGGGCTGCATCCCGCAGCTTGGGCACTTGCAGAGCCACAATTTGACACAATTCTGATTTCTTCTTTCATTTGTGCTGTGCCAAAGCTCAGCCTGCCTTTGTGCTGCTGCAGGAATTGGTGCTCTGTGTGCAGGCTTGTCAGGCACTTCAGGATTTACGTGGTTATTTATTTGTTATTTGAGATGCTGCAAAGAAAAGGCTGCCGTGACTCCATTAGCGTGCTCGCTTTTGCAAAAACCTGGTAAATATGGAAAAGTTGGAGCGTACACATGGGAGGCACATGGGTTTGTCAGTTCAAAATACATATACGGATGTTTTCCTACAAAAGGTGAAGTTGAGTTTATTTCAATGGCAGCTGGAAACATGAGAAGTGCAGAACTGATTCTCTGCAGTCTATTTGTTAGCAGAGGTTTCTTACTCTGCCACATTCCTTCAGAAATAAGAGTGTGCACTTTTCCTACTCATTTGACTTCTTGCTACTCGACTCTGAGTGCATCTATCACTTAAAATATTCTCTTTAATAGTTTTATTTTTTTTTTTACTTTCTTCATTTTTCGAGGTCTTTCCAAATCAAATATTATTATTCCAGTCCCACTCTCCCCCCCCCCCAAAAAAAAAAAATCCAGTACAGCACATGGCTAAACTTGGGTTGAGGTTCCTTGTTTGTTGCAAATCTTTTCTTGTGTTCTGGGCTGTGATATTATGTGACTTTTGGCTGAATTCCTTGTGTATTTTTAGTCACTCTTGTCAGGTGTTCAATTAAATAAACATAGGAAAGATTATAGTAAATATAATCTACTACACCTTTAATCTGTGCACCAGTCAAAATTAGAGCTTTTTGTGCAGCACTGAAAAGTTGTCTTTTCAGTTGTAAATTTGTAAGGGTGTGATTAGACTGTGCTGTGATTTGAGCACTCACTCTGTGTGTTAGGTTGGAGTTGATTTGTTTGGTTTGGGGTGATCTTTTAAACAAAAAAGGAAAAGCAAGTAGCTGCAGTGGCTGGGATCTCAGAAACCCCCTGAAATGCCAAGACTGACAGTGTTTTGTTTTTAAATTCACAAATATTCCATGACTAAGCCCAGCAAAAGCCCGTGGGGGTTTTTACTCTAGGTCTGTAAGAGAAGGCTCATCTCAGGTAGAACTTCAGAAATTGTTTAACTCCAAGGATACATTTACAAATTTTTTGGGAGTCATCCTCAGTCCCATCACGTGTAAAACTCAGAAATGCTTGGAGGCAACGACTGCTGCTGGGTCTCTGAGGACTGAGAGTCTGCCTTTGTAGCCATGGTGTGGTATTTACCACAGTTCTGCTCTAGTTGCTGTGCTTTGATAGCATTAGAAGTATTTTTGGTGGCATTATTTTCTGTGTTCTGACAGTGACAGGAAGGTTATTTGCATGTCTGCCTGCTGGATTAGGCTGTCATTCCCCCAGGGAAATCCTTCATTTGATGCACTAAGCACCTTCTGGCTGAGTCAGCCTTGCTAAATGTTGATATTTTTTCTCTTCTTTCTTCTTTTTTAGGGGCAAAGAAATCTGTAACTTACAGCTTGAGGAAATTATATAAGATGACAAAGGGAGGGTTAAAGAAGACATCCTGAGTCTTTACATACTGTGTATGGGTAAATAAATGGTACTTTTTCTCTAAATGTTTTACAGATGTGACTTTGCATACTTGGGAAGATTACAGTGCATTTAAGAAGTCTGTTCTGATGATTTACATGCCCAATTTTCCTAATGAAATAGAAACTTTTAAAATGGGGGGTTTGTTGGCAGTAGGGCAAAGGAATTATACTCTGTAAATACTGAAGTGAATTTTTCTGTATATTTTGAAGAACTCACAGTATAAAAGATTAATTGTACAGATGGACTAAAACCCAAACTCACTCATTTTCTATGTGTTGGTAGCTTTACTTCCCAAAATCCCCTCGGAGTATTTTTCAAAATAATCAGTATCCCAGATGTAGTTCTTTCAGGGATTTACAGAGCTGGAGAATCCACTGAGTTTTCAGTAGATATGAAACTGTCCCCTGACATTCCTGCCCTGCCAACTTCATCCTTGGAATTCCTCTGAGGATGCTCCCTGTGACATCTTGAATCCCAAAAACTGCCACACTGATTTTCAGTGAGCAGCTTGGCAGGTGTCCCATCCTTTAATAAGGATATTTAATAATGTTAATAAATAAGGATATTTAATAACAATGAAATCGTGTTCCTGTCATGAGGCTGAGATGAAAAGTGTCCAGTTCATGGACGTTGTCACAAGGGCCAGAGTTGGAAGGAAAATCAGAATTCCATGGATCTGTTTGGGCAAACATGCAATATTTGTTTTTGGCAGAAGATTCCATCAAAACACTTGAAAATTGGGAATATTATGAACAAAAGCACAGATTGTTTGATTTCTTTGATTATCTTTTTTTTTTCCTTTAAAATACTGCCCAGAAAGATGGATCTTGAACTCTCTTTGAATTAGCTAAATTAAAGAGAACTGGAGTTTTACATGCCTTGTTACATTAATCATGCCATGAAAGAATGGGTATTGCTGGCAGTATCTGTGTCTGGTGTAATAAATTGGGAAGATCTTTTGGAAATAAAATATTCTTCACACTGACTCAGGTGGGTTTGCTAATTTGGGAAGTTTTCTTTAATAGAAATAAATTCAGCCAAGGTTTCATTTTCCTTGTGAGAATGTCAATGATAAAAATAATAATGGTTAAAAAAAAGGAAATAAAATATATCTTTCCTGATCAACATATTTGGTTTTTTTTTCCTTGTGTATTATGTGATCATCAGGGCCATCTCTCAAGCTACATTTGATTTAGTGATCTCACTTTAAAAAATAATTCCTGCACTGAAGTTGTCTGCTAATTGTTTCCAGGGAGAAGTTCAGGGCATAAATTTAAGAAAGCCAATAGAAAATACATTGTTGTATGTAAGAGAGGCTCATACAGGCTTGCTTTAATCACAGGGAAACTTTTAAATATTGCTTATTTTAACATATTAGAGTTTGAAATTTTAATCCAGACTCAGGAAATAATTACTGTGAAATAGGAAATAAATCACTGGGAAACTTTCTAAGGTCAGAGGCAGGTTCTTAACACTTTGCATTCTCCATTGGTGATAGAATGTGTGAAACAAATCCCCTCAAATGTCCCTTTGCTGATGGTACAACCTTTTTATGGGGGCAGAGAATGTTTGTATGGCCCTGGCATTCTCTGGCCCTATTAGTAAGAGGCCAAAGTCCCCAGTTTGAAAAGTTCTTATTACAAAAAGTGGAACTTGGGGATTTAAGCCACTTCCAGGTAAATCTGGAATTTTTTAATGATGGAATGCAGTTGCTAGCACTTCAAAGCAGCTTTCTTTTAAAAGCCCTTAGCAAAAGAGTTGAAGAGAATGTTCTGAATATTAAAAACACACTTAAAAGTGGGGTTTGGTGTTTCTGGAGGTGCTGGCTACCTGAGGTGGTGCTTCAGAACATCAGAGGGCAGTGCCAGATCAGGCTGGTGTGATCTGAGCTGGCCTCACTCCCACAGTGAAGCCCCAGTCTCCATCCTGCACCTTGCTGGCTGAGCATTTATCCAGAAATAATGTTCTTGTGGGGAGAAAGGAAAAAAGCAAAGTACTGCTTGCTCTTTAGCAGCTAATTCAGTATTTTTATTGTGCAGCAGATGCTGTGTGGAGTCAGGCCCTGCCCAGCTCTGAGCTGTTTGTCACTGTCACTCTGCCAGAGGATCCCTCTGTCCCTGCACAGGTGGGACTTTACTGCACTTCCTGCAACCTGAGCTGTTTGTCTTGTGCTGCTGGATACCCACTGCAGGGCTGGATGAGCTCTGTGTACAGCAATATGAGAGGTCATTTCTTGCTCTTTGGAGTGAGTTCTGCACATCCCAGCTCGACTGTTCCCAGTTCCCTCCATCTGTTGGTGCACTGCCAGTATCCCAGTCTGTGCACTAAATCTCTGGGAGATGTAAAAAAGTCCTTCCTCCTCATCCATATAGGCTGAAAACTGGATTCTGCTCTGTAAATCATTCATCTTGTGCTTTTTAAAGAGTGGCCTACCTTTCCCCTTGGGGCCACTGGTCTTGAACGTATTTATTTTTCTGGCAGAGAGCCACGAATGAATCATAGCCCTGAGCAGCTCACTCTGAACTCCTCGCCATTGTTAAGAGAATACTTGGGGCAGTTGTTACAGGGCTTTGCTATGTAAAACTTTTAAGAGAAGAGAGATTGATTTCAGCCTTGTTAGCTGCTTTTGAAGTTCCCCACCAGTTGTGTGGAAATGATTTCTTCTGCTCATACAACTGTAATCCACTAAAATAACCGGGGATTGTTGCACGGGAAGTCGGGACATGGGAATATGTTACTGCCTCTTTGTCCTATTGAGGTGTGGTTGTTCTTTCACCTAAAAAAAGTCACTTCAGCCTTTCATTGCATTTGTGACTTTCCTGTTTGTACCTTCCTGCTCCATTTCCATACTTTATTGTTTCTTGTCTTGACTTAATTCTCAAGTCTTTCATTCTGTTCTTCAAACATCCCTCTTTTCTGGCTTAGCTGTTCCACCATGGATATTGTTTCATGCTCCCTCCCCCTTTTTCCTGTGTAACAGAGCTTTCATTAAAGGCAACCAGGCAGATGATTTATTTCTGATGTCTTAAAAGGCTTCTTTGTAATGAAGAGCCTGGACCCAATCAAACTCCTGAGGGTTTGTGTAGGTGAGTCAGCAGCATGGGCCTCACTGCCTCTGACATGCACAGTGCCAGGGGAGTGTGGAGCAGCTCCTGCTCCAGAGGGAATGATCTGGATGACACAGAAAGAAGGGGAAATCAAAAAATCAAAAATTTGCCTGCATACATAATCGTTTGGCTGCTCCTAAACTCAGCTTGGGGAGGGCACAGAGCTGAACCACACAGGCTGCTGACTTCCATCAGCAGATGCATGACGTGTTCTTCATGGCTTGTACATTTCCCCTTTGTCCAAGTGTTGGAGCAGGGAGTTTCTCCAGGTGCCTGACTGTGGGACCCTCCAAATCCCAGCTGTGTCTGTAAGTGCAGAGCCTGTGTTTCTCACCTGGGCTTCCCTGAGGCTTCTCTTTAGGTTTTGTTGACCTTCCCTGTCAGCAGATTGGAGTCAGTGCTGCAGCCTGAGCACAGGGAAGGTGCCCGTGGGCAGCAGACAGCTGAGCTGGGATCCTGGGATCCCTTTCTGGCAGAAATACTTCACAGCATCCCAGAGCTTCCTTTGCAACAAACATCTGTGCCAAAACCGGGGAGATCAAGCTGGAGACAGAGGCCAGGATTCCTGGGTGGCTGAGGCAGCTGAACCTTGTTCTTCACACTGAGGTGATAAAGCAAGAGCCTGTTCTGACCTGGGAAAGTTTGGAATAAACACAGCCCTTGGTGAGTGTCCAGTGCAGGGAGATCCAAGCAGGGCTGTGACTCATGCCTTTTCCCAGCAATTAATGTAAAAATAGAATTGAAGTTGAAATATGCTTTGAAGGTCAGA
The DNA here is from genome assembly GCF_052056855.1 of Sturnus vulgaris. NCBI lineage: Eukaryota > Metazoa > Chordata > Aves > Passeriformes > Sturnidae > Sturnus > Sturnus vulgaris. The sequence goes on along the minus strand of NC_142253.1, from coordinate 18,394,997 downwards.
ATATCAGTGTGTGTCTGATGGTTTTTCCTGGGTAAGGTGTTGAGAGAGGACAAAGTATTCTTCACTTTCAAAGTCACTCTGCTGGCCGTATAGTCTGTATAAAAAATGAATTTTCTTTGTATTCCCTGCTGCAGAAAACGAGCCATTACCTCTACATGGCTGTTTTCTGGCCTGCTTTTTGTTTGAGTCGACAGTTGCTCTGTCACATTTGATACTATGGTTTCACAAAGTTTTCAGTGACCTTATTTACCTGTTTTTTAGATAAAAATCTCCACCACAGTTGCTAACTGATCCTGAGCTTAATGACTGCCTTAGGGAGAGGCAGTAATCACTTTACTCCTGCATGTTTTAACCTCTTACTCAGCCTGCTTCAATCAGAAATGTTTAGAAATTGATGAAGTTTTACTACATGAGCAGGAAGCTTCAGCCTATACATTCTGAAATTATTCATGCAAACTCAAATATTTTATTTACATCTTTAGTCTTAGAACTTCCATGTGATTTTTGCCTTCGTAATCCAGCACTCTGCCAAATCCTTTCCAGTAGTGGTGGGGACTGTTTGGGTGGTTACACAATTTTTTTCTGAGAAATGGAAGGTCTTGCAGCTGCAAAGACAGACTGAAAATCTGTGCAAGTGTAGTGGGTATAGAGGATTCTTCCTCATTTTCAATTTGACTACATTTGATCTTGAGGAGTTTGCAGCCACATGGAGCTGTCTTTAAAGGAAAACAAAGCAAAAACTGACCAAAAACAAACACTCTGTGTTTTGGTTCCTTCACTTCCCTTTGTTGTACTGAAACCTTCTTTAAAAGCCTTGAACCTGATATTTAAGATACCTCCCCATCTCAATTAAATAAGCCAAGTAAATAGTAAAACATCTCATTATTGAATTAATTTGTATTACTTCTCTACATGGGATCTCTTTAGCTCCATGGTGCACTTGGTAAATTTGAAAGCTTGTGTTCCCACACAGTGATTATTTGCTTAATCTCTGCTTCCTGCCAAAGCTTCTCCAAACCTCCTATTTTAAAATTCATGGTGAAGCATGAGGGGGAAGCATTCAGTGGGGTTTTTTTGGTTTTGTTTGTGGTTTTGGTTTTTTCTTTCTCAAGTTGTCTTGCTCTCAGCAGTGGTGAAGTGTCTGGCTCACTGTCTGTACAAGAGTGAGAGCCAAGAAGTTTTTCCCTTCCTAGGATGCTTCAGGAAGGGCTGACACAGAGCAGCTCCCAATGTCTGCCTCACGATGTTGTCACAGTGCTTTGGCTTTACAGCCTGGGGCAAAGCTTTTTAAAACCAAATTATTTGCACAAGAAATTCTAGACAATTTTTTTTTTCTCTGTTTCTTTCCCCTCGTTGCCTCCCAAATCTGGGGTTGGGTGAGACTGTGCTCATTCTGCACACCCCTGTTAACTCTGTCCCGGCAGCTCTGTGTTAGATTCCTGCTGAGGAGGAGACTGAGCCAGCAGCACTTGGGCAGTTTGGAGGTGAGTTCCCTGCAGACAGCAGTAGGTGATGAAATCCATCACTGCACCTTCAATTCTTACAGCTATTTTAAGTGGATTATATTTAAGGGTAGTACTCACACAGCTGCTTTTAAAGTGAAGGTCTAGTTTATTTTGCTTTATGGTTTTTGTTGTTTAAAGGATGTCTCCTCTGTTGTTTTCTAGTTTATCTGTGACTAATTTTAGCAGGATTCTGTCTCCAGTATAGAATTGAAAATGAATGTGTTGCTTGTATTAGAGAATCATAGGATAACTGAGGTTGGAAAAGCCCTCCTAGTCCATCCAGGCCAAGCTGTGCCCAGTCCCCACCTTGGCCCCAGCCCAGAGCTCTGAGTGCCATGGGCACTCCAAACCTCGCTGGGCAGCCCCTGCCAAGGCTTGACCTCCCTTTCCATGGAGAGATTCCTGCTGTGTCCATCCTGAGCCTGTCCTGAGCCCTTTTCCATGGGGAGATTCCTGCTGTGTCCATCCTGAGCCTGTCCTGAACTCTTTTCCATGGAGACATTCCTGCTGTGTCCATCCTGAGCCTGTCCTGAACTCTTTTCCATGGGGAGATTCCTGCTGTGTCCATCCTGAGCCTGTCCTGAACTCTTTTCCATGGAGACATTCCTGCTGTGTCCATCCTGAGCCTGCCCTGGCACACCCTGAGCCCTTTTTCTCTTGTCCTGTCCCTCTTCTCTGGGAGCAGAACCCAACCCCCTCCTCGTGAGCTATTTGGGGAAAAAGCCCAGGAAAGGGCACACCTGGAAAGCTGAGGAGAGAGTCCACTTGTCCTGAGGAGATAAGTGACCTTAGTCCAGAAAGCCCCAGTCAGGAAGGATGCCAATTAGCATCAGTAATTAGCACAATGAGGCTGTAAGGACTCCAGAGCTGGCCCACAGGGACAGTGTGGAAGTCGGGGTGGATGTTTGCATGCAGCCAATGAGGCTGAGCTTGGTTCTTTCAGAGTGGCTCCATGGGAATCCTGGAGCTGATAGATGGATATTCCAAAGGGCTTTAACATCATTGGTGCCCAGTCACCTGCTGCTAGTGGCTTTGGTTTAGAAGAAACCCTGAGGAACCTTTTCTTACAGCCTGCAAGTGTATGTAAATTGTGTAGCTTACCATGAATTAATGTGGAAACTCTGAAAATAATTTTGTATCTCATCTTTAGCTGCAACCTGTTCATGATTTTAATGATCCCACTTAGACTGAAGTTCATCTGGTCCTGTGTGAAAGACAGGATACAAATCAAATAGGGAGTTAAATCTATTATGTGGATGTTCACTGCATAAGTAAAAGGTGCATTAGAAAGAGGTTACTGGGAATATTTACCTTCAGCCGTGGATCACTGACTGTACTGACCTTTCCTTTACACTAAATTTGCCATTTGGAGTTCTGCTGTGAACCATTTGTGGTCTTTTTATCAGCATTTAATGAAACTTTAACAAATTCAAACCAGTGGCTTGTGGCCAGGGGTTGCTTTTACTTTATTAATCTGACACTCCTTTTTTTTATATTTATTTTTTTTTCAGCTGTCTTGTCAGTCTTCATCTTATGGGAACCTCCATGGGGTGAAATCTTTTCTAGAACAAAGCAAGCAAAAAGTACCTGTGGTTAAATGTCCTGAAAGAGCAGAGTTAGTGGTGTTCATGGTTCTGTCTGAGTCTGAAAGTATCTCATTGTTTGCTTGGAGATGATGCTGCTGTTCTGACCCTGCTCCAACTGAAATTATTCTGTCTCTTTTCATCTTCCCTTGGATGATGGAGCAGACAATTATGAAGAGGGCAAGCTTTGTCTTGAAGCAGGTAATAAATAACCATCTCCATCAACTTACAGTTTGGATCAACTTGTCTGGCTGGAATTACTGCAATTTAACACATTGTGGTGTAATGAATAATAAACTATCTTCAGAAAAAATTAAATCTTATGTATAGTGAATGCTGGGTGTGTTTTTGTAGAAGGCAGCTTTGGGCTGCAGTGCAGCTGAATGTGGATTTTTGCAAGGAAAGGTTTTAGATTCAGAGTTTAGAGTTTAGTGTTAACATTGCTGAAAAGGTGTTTGCTTCTGAGGCCATGTAATTTGTGTGTGATAAAACGTGCTTTGAGATTGATTTTAAAGGCTGCTGTCACTTGGTGTAAATGGAAGCTGTTTCATTAAAGAAGGTGTGGATAGATGGAAACATGCTCTGTAATTGGACTGACAGGGATGGCAAGGCACTGCCATGCCTCATTAAACCTGTGACAAATAATGCACCTTTGTGATAGCTTGGAGAAAATGTTTGCTTTTGGCACCAACTGCACCATCTTTGTGCAGAGTTTGGTACACACTGAGTTCTCTGCAGACTCCAGGGAACTTGAGGCATTCCTGGCTGGTGGAAAAGAAGCATCTGTATTGTTGCTGTTTGAAAACCAAAAAGGATGGCAGCAAGAAATTGGAAGAACTTCCATAAATTCCTTGGTTTTTTAACATGCAGTGATGCCAGCTGGAAAATTCCTTCCTTAGATGGGCACCTAAGGAAAACAGAGCTTTTTGCAGCTCTACACTTGCACTATTGATTGAAGCCACACAACTCTTGGCCCCTGCTGCTGCTCTTAGAAATCACTGAAATCACTCACAAATCGTTCAGCAGGCCAGGCCTGGGTCCCTTTGGGTCCCTTGGTGGGCAACACTGCAGCCTGTCCCAAAAGTGAGGTGTGCCACTGCTGGGGCCATGTGGAGGGAGGAACTTGCCCAGGGCATTTTTAACCAACTCCTATTATAATGGAAATGCTTTATTTTCTTGGTTGGTCATGGAACAGATGCCAGACAATTTCAGTAATAATTTCAGGATTAATGGTTGAGTAAAGTCTGTAGGACTTGGCCATGGGATTTCCTTTCAGACTGCAATGTGCTAGAATATGGGGTTTTGCCATCTGGTTTCAGGACTTCTCATGCCTCTATACTGAAAAAAAACTCAAAAAAATCTTAAAACATGGTCCTGAGGCAGCTGAGAGCCACAGCCAGCCACAGTCCCAGCTCCCTCACACAGGGTAAAGCCTTCTGTTGCTTTGGCCATTCCTTGTGAAGAATGTGATTAATTTTTGGTGATTAATGTACATTTGGAACAGGAGTGGCATCCCAGGATTTGCATCATATCTGGGTGCTGAAGCACGACTTTTATTTTAGTTCAGCTACAGACCTTCAGGTATCTTGGTGAGTTTTGGGGATTCAGCAAAATGAATTTTTTCTGCTATCTGAGTCAGCAAAGAGCCTTTGATAGCATTGGGTTAGAATGTTCCTGCTAAATGAAAACCAAATTTTAACACCTGAGCAAAACAAAATACAGCTCATCACCCAAGATTGGGTTTGCTTTCCTAATCAGTGAATTTGCCTGGTGAGCAGCATGTGTTGAGTTCAGCAGCTACAACAGGGTTTTCTTGTGCTGAGTTAGGATCTGTTTTCCAAGATTCCAAGATTCCCGTTTGACAACTTGCACTTCATTTTTTTTTTGGTTTCTACAGATGTTGACACCTCACTGCAATGGAAATCTGTCTATCACTGTTCCCAGCCAGCTGATGCTCCTCAGGCTCCTTAGATGTTTAATAAATATCCTGATCTAAAACTTCTGCTGGGAGCTGTAATAGCAGCTCCAAAGGATCAAAAGCTGTTTTGACCTCTCCTTTCTCAAGCTCCTCCTCATCCCAGGAGCTCTGTCTGGTTAAACAAAGAAACCCTTCCCACCTCTTCCCTCCAGCAGTTAGAAACAGGAGAGGCAGACTTTTTCCTCAGAGATACATATTAAAAAGTCTTGTAATTAGTCTGCAGCAGTTGATTCTTGTGATAAGTACCAATGTCTAGTTCAGATATTTTCTCAGTGCCTGTGGTTTTGTTTTCCATATTCAATGGTATTTTTCTTGTCCAGTATCTTGTTTTCTCAAACAAGTTCTACATTACTGTTTTGACTACTTTTTCCCCAAATATTAGATCATCAGACTCCTCTTCTTGCTTGCTGGTAATGAAAATAATCTCCAGTAGTCTATTAATACAATATCGATGTTTAAATTATATTGTTATAGATATCACAGATGAAGGTTTTGCAAAATGTATAAAATTATGTTCATGGTTGTTCTGACTCTATATGCATTTCATTTTTTTAATCAACTGAAGTGTTCCTATTAGATGTCCTGAGTGTGTGGAGCCTAAATCTGGATTTAATTTAGGTTTGGAATGTGCTTTTGGCTAGCTTTTGGTGGCCCGGAGATCTCATGACCTGTCCTTGCAAGGATATGAAAATACTTCAGCGTCAGCATGATTTTGATGGACTTTTAAAAGGGAACTGGACAGCCCAGAGCCTTCACAAGCTCTGGATGTCTCAGGGAATCCGAGTCCAGGGTGTGTGGGTTCATCCCCGGCCGCTCCCTGCCCGCACCTCCCACAGCCCTGGCTGGGCTCCTGCTTTGGCTGCACCTCTGGCTGTGTGTGGGAGCCGTGCTCCTTCCACCGTTCCGTGCAGAAATCCCACTTCCAACATCTCAAATAAACCCTGCTGTGCCTCCGTGCTTCTCTTCCTCGAGCAAGCACAGTTGTGGTGCCTTTTCTGTGCTTGTGCCTTGATTGTCACAGCGAGGGAGCAGGAGCTGGACACGGGAAATGCCCCGAGCGGAATTCCACAGAGACACTCTATTTCTGCTGCCCTGTGCTCTTTTTGGGTTCCACCACAATCTGCAACCCTAAGGCTCAGGTTGAGTTATTGTCCTTTTCTTTCCCTTTGCAATGCACTCCAAGACCCGCCTGAGGCCGCCTCAGATCCTTTTAGGATAAAATGCACCGTTCTGGGACCTGTTTGGTGACCACTGATGTTCAGTGTGGTCCGCAGATCAGTGCAGCACTTTCCCATGTCCTCTCCTGCTCCGGGATTCATTTCTGCAAGCCTGGGAGCAGCATTTCCAGGTTCTTCAGAGTGCCTTGGAGAAACCTTGGCTTGGCTTCGGGGAAGTGGCTCCTCTAGATGCACAAGCTGCCCGACAGCTTGATTTGATAACACTGCTAAAACCAGGCAAAATTTTAGCAAGACTTGCTCCTGAATGGCTGGAAATGGCACCCTTGGCATGGGGGCTGCGGTGGGAACGGCCGAGGCTGTGCTGGGATGCTGGGAACAGGTGCCATCCTTGGTGTCCAGGTCGGGATGCTCTAGACATGCGCTGGAAATCGGAATTTCCAGATTTTGTGCAGCGGTGCCGAGGAGCTCCAGCGCTGCAGACGGAAGGGAGAGGAGCAGTTTGGTGACCACGAGGGCTCAGCTTTACTCTCACTCAAATCCGGCTGCAGGCAGCTCCTCCCAGGCTGAGTGAGTCACTTCGGGAGAAGGGATTCTGTAAAACCCCTCTGCAGTGCGAGCAGTAAACAGGAAAGTGCCGGAGCTGCTCGCACCAGTTCTCATCAGATCGTGCGGAGGACGGGGATGCGACCCCATCCTCCAGCCGGGCCGAGGGAGTGACAGCCGGCTCCGAAACTCGTCACTTGTGCGTGTTTCGGTGTGGCTTGGGATACCGAGCGTCTTTGTCAGATGCTGTGACAGCGTGCTTTAATTCGAAACGCACATTTCTGCTTTTAAAAAGTGCTTTGTTCTTGAAATACACTATTTTTTTGTTCTTTTCTTGTAGGTTTAGTTCAGAGTAGCTTTTCCCGCGGGGGGAGGAAAATGTTTAGGGTTGGAGCAGGGCGGCAGAGAAGCAGCGTCGTCCCCGCCGCGCTCTCCCGTCCCCCGGTGGCGCTCCCGGGGCTCGAACCCGGGACCCTCCGGCCCCGAGTCCCTCCTCCCCCGGGGGCGGGGCCGGGCCCGCGCGCTCCCTACCTGCGAGGATGTGACGTCAGCGCCTCATTACCCTAATTGCGCTGACGTCACGGGCGGCTGGCCAATGGGGGCGGGCGGCGCTCCCCACCTGCTCGCCGCAGAATTCCATCATTCCTGGGATTCCTCGGCGGGCCCGCGCAGCCAGCGGGGCCAGCGGGGCCGGGCGAGCCGCGCCTGCTCCGGGCCCGCACCGCCGCCGCTGCCTCCGCCCGGCCCGGCCCGGCCCGGCCCGCGGGGCGCCGCGGCCGCGCTGCCGCCACCGGCACGGCCCGGTCCGGAGCGCCGGTGAGTGCGGGGACAGCGGGGACAGCGCGCACAGGTGGCCGCGGGGGCGGAGGGAGCGGCGCTGGCGGGCGGGACGGGGCTGGAACGGGGCTGGAACGGGGCTGCCCCGGCCCGTCCTCCCCGCGCTGTGGGGCTTTCCCCGCGGGAACTGTGCCGGGACGGGCGCTGCCGGCGGCCGGGGAACCTCCCGAGCCCTCCCGGCGGCGTCGGGATCCAGGCGGGGAGGGACCCGCTCCCCCTTGGCCCGGGAGAGGGACCCGCTCCACTTTGGGCCGGGGGAGAGATTCGTTCCCCGGTGTCCGGAGAGGGACCAGCTCTCCTTTGGCCCGGGGAAGTTTCCGCTGCCCCCTTTGGCCCGGGGAAGGTTCCGCTCCGCCGGGGTCCCAGGCTGCAGGACCCGCAGGAATTGCCCCGGCAGGAGCGTGCCCGGGGGTATCCACAGCACCGGGACGCTCCCGCTGTCTGGAACTCGCAGCTTGGCTCCCGCCCACCGTGTTCTTCCTGCAGGGAAAATCCCCTGCACCGTATCGGTAGCAGAGGTGAAACCTTCTAGAACGCGTCCCAAGGGCGCTGTGAGGGCTTTTGGCGCTGCATCTTTTGTATCCCATTGGCAGAGGTTTTTTATTTGGCCTTTAGCAGCCTGCTGGCTCGCTGGCTGCGCGTTGCCCAGATGTGATCAGCAGTAATGAATTCCCTGAGTTCGGCTGTCAGCCCTTTTTGAGAGTGCATCAATGAGAATTGAACACTCCACAGAACCAGCTCGCTTCCTTTCTGCTGTGTTGGTGCTTCAGGATTATCAGGAACAAGAAATAATGGCCATTTTTTTCATTACACCAAAGAGGCTGATCAAGAGTTCCAGGTTTTCTCCTGCAGGGTAGTTTCTGTGATTAGTTTTTCTCTGACTTTAGAACAGAGAATTGTTTAAATAGAAACAAACTGCAGTTTGGGAAACCTGAGTGAAACTCTGCAGGCAGTGATACTGAGAGCCCTTAGATCTAAAACTCTATAAAATTGGGCAGCAATATCCCTCTCCTGCCTCAATAATAAACTTTTTAAAGGCTCTTCTCCAGACTTGAAGTCCCTTTATTTGTATTTTCCTATCTGTGAACTGGTGAGATTTCTAATGTGGAATGTGTTTTGCTTAAATTTTCTCCATCTCTTCTTATTGGTACAGAAGTTATAATCTGGTTATTGGGGATCAGGCTACGAGGCTTTTTGGGTTTAGTTGCAAGAACTACTTTGATTCTTCACAAGAAATGGATTTGCCCCTAACTCCGGGTGGAATTTGGGCCTGCCTGTTGTACATTTGCGTTTTCCTGCTGACAGGACTGTGCTGCAGCAGTTGCAGCAGAATGCCCAGCACGCTCTGGGGAGCAGGGCTGGGTGTTTTGGGGCACGATGCTGTTCCCTCTCTGCTCAGGAGCCCCTCTGTGGGGTGGGGTCAGCTTTTACACCCACCCTAGAGCAGAACTGGGCCAGAGCTGAAGTGAAGAACACTCAGGAGTGCTGCTGAGGCCTGACAGTCTGCTATAAAATAAACCTGCTAACTAAAACAGGATAAAAAATATTGATACAGCCTTTTGGGGCAGCTTAATTAGGAGCATTCACATCACAAACCATCAGTCTTTTATTGACAAACGAGCAGCTTTGATAACCTTCTCAGCATCTCCACATCTGCAATGTGAATTCGTTTGTTTCCAGGCACACCTAGAAGTTTTCTCTTGGAAAAGGGAGCTTTGGCTGAGTTCTCTTTGCTGTGGTTAAATGTTTCATAATGTGTTTGCAGCAGGTTGTGTAACATGTAGGATGCTCTGAGTGATCTTGTAGGTACAAGACAAGGTCAGTTTGGACTTTCCCACCTTAAATTTCTTAGCTTTCAAAAACTAATAGCTTGCTTCTTAAAATGTTGCCTTGTTAAAGGGGATTTATGCAACAAGACAACAAAAAGCAAAATAATAAAATACCAAAGCTCTGCTTTAAGCTTATAATTTTCTGTGTGATGAGTAAAATCGTTGTTTCTGTTTGAAGATTTGCCTGTTCAAACACATTTTCCACATGCATAACAAGCATAGTTTAAAAAACCCCCAAAGTAGGGGATAAATACATTAAAAAAAAAAAAAAGGTGGTATTTAGCCAAATAGGCTGAACTTACTCTCAAGATTTTGAATTGTAAATGCAGGGGATAATCAGTGTTACTTGGTAATCATGATCTCTAGTGAGCACTTACACATTTCCCATTTGAAGATTTCATATGGGTCTCTCAACACAGGGTTTTTCTGTCCACAAGTAGAAGCTCTGGTCCAAGCAAAGCTGAAGAAATTGAAATGTATTGTGCCATTTTGAGAAAATTATTGATTGCCACATGCTTATCATTATTCTCATTCACGGGGCAAATATGCTTTACTCTCACCTGTCATAAAAAATGAACTCTATTGACCTGTTTTGCATACAACTTCTGCTTTATCTTCCTTCCCTGTGCTGATCAATTGTGTCTGGATTTCCTGCTCCGTTTCCCTCTCTCCCACTGAAATCAGCAGAGGCTGTTTCTTCTTGGCATTTCTGGGTATGAATTTGGGCAGGTTTGGGTCCGTCTGTCCCCAGGTGGAAGCTGCTTTTCACCTATCTGACCACTCTTTTCAATTAATCTTGTTTTCCTTGTACTTCTGTTTATCTACACTTTGGTCTTGATGGTTTCTCAAGTGCCTTGTTATTCATGAATTGCTTTTTGATTGTTGTAATTAATGGGCTTTGTTTATTAATCCAGCCTTATCTGTGTGATTTCTGCAGGTGGCAGTTCAGGTGCCAGGCTTTTGTGTGCATCGTGGGGAGGCTCAGCCTTTGTGTCCTGGCAGGGTGTAGCTGTGTCCCAGCAGCTTTGAGGCTGGGTTTGGTGTTCCTCAGGTGTGTGCTGCTGTTCTGGCAGTCCCACTGTAATCCAGGCATTGTCCTGCCTGTGATTTCTCTTTGGGATTTCATATCCAAATTGTATCAAAATTCTTCTCATTTTGTCTTGCCTGCACTCCTTCTGTTGTTCTCATCATCCATTTTGTCCTTGTTTTTGGCACCTGATTTGAGCTAAGATCTGTCCTAGACCCATCCTGACTCTGTATGAAATCACTGCCCAAACATCATCTTTGTTTCTCTTTCTTTCCTCTCCCATTGCCATTCCTCCTTTTTAAAAATCAAATGTAAAGTTCTTCTCTTTATCTCACATCTCTCCTGACATCCCCCACTGTGAATATGAATTTTGGTGGGATTAAATAATTCTCTGTTTCGCTGAGTGAGTGGTGCTCTGCTGCCTGTTAACTGAATTTCAAACCTCAGGGTTTTTCCCTGCATGATCCTCCTGATGCTTGGAAGGTGCTGCATAAATCCCTGAAAACACTTTAATGTCCCTGTTCTAAAGCTTTCACTTCTCTATAGCCTTCAAAAAAACCAAAACATTAGCAGGCATTTGTAAAGCTGAGAGTAGTCTGTGTGTTTCTGGATCTTGCCAAAATATGAGGAGAGGGAAAATGAAGTGGAGGACAGGGAAAATAAAGTTTTGTTTCTTTACACTAATAGCTTCATGTGCTGCATAAAAAAACTCCAGGTGGGTCAGTGTTTAGATCAGTCTTTGAGCCATCTCTGCATTCAGATTTTATGTCTTTACTGTTTTCCAGAATGTTTCTTTGCTGCTGTGGAGTTGAGAGGGCAGAATAGGGCAGCACTGAGTAGGAGTAGCAACTGATAAATAAGAGCACTTTGTAAGATATTAAACTAATATTTGAAGTAACAGTAGATAAAAAATCTCTTGAATGCCAGTAAGAGTGCTTTTGGCTCGTGTCTCCTGTATCTAACAGTTAAGACTCTGTAACCAGTGAGATTTACTTGGGAAACTGTTTCCAGGGTGGTTAAATCAGATGTAGCCAGGGGAAACCCACTTGTATCTGGTGTTTCCCTTCTCTGCTTTCCCTTCCCCAGAACTTGCAGAGTTGTGTTTTGGTGAAAATTCAAGGTTGGGTTGTGCTGCATGGACAGGTTTGTGTCACACTGAGAAATAGCTGGATTTGGTCAGGAGTCTCCTTATTAACAGGGCTTGGGCTTTTTTGTGTGATTTTCTTTGCTTGGGGTTTTATTATTTTTATTGTATTTTATTTTATTTTTTGGAAGCCTGGGAAGTGTTTTTGGCCTTTCCTTTCTGACAGGTGACTGGCCCAGGATGGCTGGGCTGTGCTGTCCAGGCAGCCCTGACTCAGCTGCAGCATCTTCTGATCAATTTGGGATTTTAAACTTGGCCCTCCTCTCTCTCTCCTGAACTGTAATCACTGATGTGTTAGTCTAATTTAGAGATAAAGAGATATGCAACATGATGTGAGAAATAATCTGGCAGTGCACAGCTCCTTGCAGGTTGGTTCTCTGTTTAAAAAGTGACAGAGTATTTGGGATTTCACGCTGGGATTTGCAGTTTTTTGAATGAACACAAAGCCTGGATGTCGGGGGAAACCTCAGCAGCTCTCTCATGATATGAACTTTAATAACACACAAAGCTGCAAGGCTCTATCGAGGCCACTTTCAGTCAAGTTGTTTTTTAAGTGTCTAATTTCCTGACCTGAATTAAGACTTGGTTCCTGTTTCCTTCTCCCAGTGTGGGTTTCTGTCACCAGTTAATTCTCTGACTGGGAGCACGGTCTGGAAAGGGATTGGGCATCTGCTACTCTCATTATTTGAAAATTACTGGAAAGCTGGAAGAAAAAAAAAAGTTTCTTAATGTAGCTTAATGTATTTTGTTTTTAATAATAATACATTTTACTATTCTTTGCATTGTTGTTTATCAAGAGTTGATTTTTTTCCTAAAGACTTGACCAGAAATATTTGTATTATTGTCTTTGAAGTGTAGGATGAAGTTAGCACTGAATCCTGAGTTATCTCAGTCTGGTGTAGCTGCATCCCCTGATGAGACAAATCATTGTTCCAACTGAATTTTTAATCTTTTAGAGGAATTTCTGTGAGAGAGTCAGAAAACTCCAAGAAAACAAAAAATAGAAAATAAACGAAGCGTCAAGGCTGAGTGGTGCAGAAGACTTTTCAGGGAACACCTTCTTCCAAATCTTTGCTTTGGTTTGGAGGAAGATGTGGCCAGCTGTGAAAGGAAGAAATATTTCATGAAGACAAAATAATAAAATAAGCTAAGATCTTGTTTCCTAAAACCTCTTGCCCACAGGTATTGTCTTTAAATTAGAGTTAATTGACTTTATAAGTTTAGTTAAAATATTCTTGAGCAAAAGCTGATTCTGGCAGGGAGAGAGAAACATGTTTTAATCCTTAATACACTTGATTATTTTAAATTTCTCTTCTTCTTTCATAGCTCTATGGAAATCTTACTGGATTTCACAATTTAAACTTCAAAGTATAAGCTTAAAGCTTAAAAATATATTTTTTTCCACTTACAAATGCTTTAAAATCCTTTTTCTTATGCTTTAAAGTCTTTGATTAGTTTAAAGTGTGACTTATTTAGGAAGAGGGAGTGAGGATAGTGAGGTTTATTGTTTTAGTGCAAAGGCAAGGAAATTGCTTCCCAAACATGTGCTTGTTGTTAAGTCAGTGTACATGCTGGACATATGTTTGAGATTTCTGCAGTTGCAACTACCTTTTTTTTTTTTTTTTTTTTTTTCAAGACTGTACTGTAAAGTTAGTTACAGTAAACAGTTCTTATAAGCTAAGTTTTTACTAAGTTTTTTGTGGAAAAACTTCAACAAAATTTAGTTGTTCTGGGTTTTTTCTCATTCTCCATTTTTTTAACAGTTCTGCCTGTGCTGTTGCCTTTTTATTTGAAAATGCTTTTAAGTTGTTGGCCTTGTAGTAGAAACATCTTGACAACATGTTATTCTCTTCCTTCCTTTCCCTTTCATATTTTTGGAATTTCATACTGAAACATCTTTATTTTTTAGTTTTGAAGCCATGCATGTGAAACTTTGAGAAGCTGTGACTCAACCACTGGTTTTATGGGAGTCTGGTGCTTGGTGTAGTGCTGGAACAGGCATTTTTAATGTGGTGGGAATTAATTTTTCATGGCTGGGAATTGTGTGGCAAAATCCAGGGAAAAGCAGCTACTGAGGTGTGGTTATGATTGAAAAAATATACAGTTCTGTGTGTGGTTGTACATACCCAGAGTTCAATTATGTGTTTATTAGTAAAAAAAAAAAAAATCTTAATAAAATGATAAAATTTAGATGATTCTACTCTGGGCATGGGAGGGAGTGTGGAGGTGGATTTTGTGGAATTCTGAGGATCTGAAGGCATCCATGGCCATGCAGGCAGCCAGGCCAGCTGTGCCTGCACTGCAGGGACAATGTCTTAGATATTGGCTCAATATTGGCTCATGATGGCTGTGTATTGACAGATAACCCTCTTACACCAGGTGTGAGCAGTGGAGCAGCCCCAGCAGTTGGGAATTTGCTGAATTTGGTTTTTGGGTGGGAAAGCCAATCCCAGCATTTCCCTGTTTTCAGCAATGACACTTTAACAAACCCTGTGCTGGTGTAACAAGGAAAGAACAGCAGAAAGTTGCATTTTTTTGGGTTTTTTTGCTATCATGCTCCTGTTGTGCATTACTCCTGTAAACCTGGTGTGTGTGTGTGTGTGCTCTGAGTGATAAATTTACTCTCTGAAACTTTGCTTCTGAATTTTGCAGGATGCAGAGAGGAATGGAGACTCCCTTGGATGTTTTGTCCAGAGCAGCATCTCTGGTCCATGCTGACGATGAGAAACGTGAGTTCCCTGTCCTGCTGGGTTTGCACTGTGCCTCAGCCCACAGGCTGCTTTGATCCAGCCTGGAATTTTATTGGGCCCAAAAGGTGTGGGAAACTGCCTTCAGGGTCATGGAGATGTGGAGGAAACCCTTCAGAGGTTGTTTGCCAACACCTTGCATTTAAATTGGGCAGTGGGCAGGAGAGATTGACTGATTTTTTTTTTTTTTTAATTAATTTATATCTCTCTCTATATATATATGAATAATTTAAATATGAATTTATTTAAAAATGTATTTAATTCATGTGAAGGTGCCTCTCTTTTCCCAGTTGCATTTGCAGTGTTAGCAGACAAAAAGTTGTGGTGGAGCTGCTGTCAAACTAAAGGTTGAGAACTCAGACTCTCAGATAATTTTGGTTACATCTCATTTAAGAACACATAACTGGGTGGGCACCAGTGGGCTGCAAAGATTTCAGTTGATTAAAAACTCTCAGCTTGACTGTTATCATTAGTAAGGAGCTCTTCAAAAGGGAATTACAGGATTTTAAGTAGTCAGAGGCTCGTGTTGCCCATTATTTGGGTAATATTTTTGCTTTTACCATTCATGGTAAGAGTTTCAGATGAGTTAACTCATTAATATTGAAAAATATTGAATACTGAATAATATTTTCAATTCTGCCAAGCTGCAGTGCCACTTCACAGATCAGATTATCTACATGCTCAGTGAAAAATGTCCTTGGTGCTTTCTGAGCAGTGTGTGCACTTCGGGTATCAACCTCAGGAGAAAAATGGTATTTTGAATTTCAAACTGCTTTTGCAAGTCACTTCTGCACATAAAATCACCTTTTAAGATGAATGCAGCTTTTCTTCTTTTGTTCCTTTGTTCTGTATATATTTTTGAAAATGATCTGCCTTGAATATTGAATAAAATAATTGGTTTACTGCTGTAAATCTGCTTTGTATGTAATGAACGTTGTGTTTGCTGTTCTTGCATGTTCACTTTGCTGCTGGATAAGTCCCAAGGTTTCAGTGGTGCCACTGCAGGAGGATGATTTGGTTGATTTGCCCCAGTTATTGAGTATTACTGGTAAAATGAACAGCAGTGGAACTCCTTGAGGAAATAATTTCAACCATGATTTTGGCCTGGGGAGGAGGGGGTTTCTTTTGGCTACATTTAAAAAAGTATAGTTTGAATTTATACTCTCCATTTTCTTGAGCTTAAATGCATTCTTTTTGGTGAGCTGTTGCCTAAGACTGCAGTTTGATTTTGAGCTCCACAGGGTAGGAATGTTGGATTTAGAGAATGCAGAGGAAGTCTGATTCAGTGCAACTTGCATGTGAGGGAGCTGATGTGTATCTGGTTCTAATTTACATTCCTTTAGTCTTACCACTTAGACTTAATTAGATTTATGCCACTCTGCAGCTTCTAACTTGTGCTGTCTGCAGCTTGCCCTGCTGTTCTCTCCCAGCCCAAAGTGCTGCAGTGGCAGGAGCTGCTGGGAGCAAAGAAACGAGCAGAGCTGTCCCTGAGCTTGTGCCTTCCTGTGCCAGCTTCTGGAACTCATTCTGGGTAAAAAGGACCTGGTTTGGAAGTGAGTTTTAAATCTTGACTTTAGCAGTTGTCCTTGAACTCATTGGGTAAAATGAAGTTAGTTTGGAAGTTAGTTTTAATCTTGAATTTAGCTGTTATTCTTGAATTCATTCTGGGTAAAAAGGAGTTTGTTTGAGAGTGAGTTTTAAATCTTGACTTTAGCAGTTATCCTGGACTTTGCAGTGAGGTTCTAGCAGTGCTGCTATCTGTGTTTCTCTATACCCACTCACTTTCTCTAAAACAGAATTCTGCAGTGTTTCCAATATTGCAGTAGTGACCAGGAGGGCATTTATGCATTTATGCATTTAATGCTTTGAAAAGTGAAGGATCCTCTTATCTCCGTGGGCACTCACTGCAGGGCCAAGTAATACTGAAATGTCTTAGTGTGTATACAAATGATGAACTGTTTAAAACAAATTCTTTTCAACTTAGCAGCACTTAAAGAAATGAGTTTAACCTCAGCCAGCAGCCAAGTGCCACACAGCTCCTCACTTTCATGTCCCCAGCCCTGCTGGGATGGGGAGAAGAATCAGGAAAAAGGGTAAAACCTGTGGGCTGAGATAAGAACAATTTAATTATTGAAATAAAATGTTATAATTATGATCATGCAAAGGCAAAAGGAATAAACACAGAGCCAGTGAGTGATGCCCAGCACTGATGGGTGGCCCCCAGTTGGTCCCAGTTCCATACTGGGCAGGATGCTCTGGGTCAGTGGGAACTTAACCCTGGGTGCTGCTTTCAGTCTCATCTCTGCTTTAGCTCAGGAACTATAAACTCTGTTTCAGCAGCTCCCAGTTTAAATCATCCTGCACTTGTTAGCAATGAAAATTTATGAACCACATTTGTTTAACTACTGTGTCATGGGAAAGATTAATTATGGAGCAGGAATGGCTACTGCAGTTTGGGATTTTAACTCCTACCATGGAGATATAAGCAGTTATTTAGGTTTATTGTACAGTGGATCTGTACTTAAAAAAATCAAAAGAAGGCTGAACAAGAAGACAGACAATGATGTCATTATTAGCCAGACATGTTAAAGGCTGGTTATTAATTTCTGACTTGTCAATAGTGGAGAAAAGTCCATTAAAAAATCAGTTTCCCCTGATGAGGAGCTATAGGTAATGTGCAACTATTCCATGTAAATGTCACCTGAATGCTTGGCTGGGATCGTTTCAGGGCTTCAGAAATGGGATTTAGAAGAAGTAACCACCTCTGTGATGCTGGTTTTTAATTGTTACCATGGCCTTAAACCTTACAGAGCGTGGGTTATTGTCAATTGATTTTTGCAGTTTCCAGTGAGGTGCTTGACACTCGTTACTCTTCTTTCCCTGCACTGTTCCTACCGGGCTTGTTCTGATTTCTCATTGCTCAGGGCTCAGTCTGGCTGCTTTTGGACAGAGCACAGGGTGGGCTGGTAGGGTTTAGGCAAGTATTCAAGCAGTATTGTATTTATGTGGTAGAAGGGGTTTGGGAACTGGTCTTTCAGTTATAACCAGAGTTTTAGAAGCATAATCTTGACATGGAAAGAACAGTGAGGAAAAACACTAATCAGGAGTTGTGCTTGCAGATTTTATTGTAAGCACTTTGTACTCAGTCTGTGTGGATTTATAGGAACATTTTATTTACACTTCCCTCCAATATGTAAGCCCAGTTTAAAAATACAGGAAAGAATGAGAAAAACCAAGTCTATTCTCACTCTTTCAGGGTAATACAGTGAAAAGTCTGCTGTGGGCAAGCAGGAGAAAATACACTCCCACGAGGAAATGAAAGGTTTGGGAACAGCTCATAAATGGCACCAGCAAGTCCTGGGTGAAACTTCGTGTTTTAATGCCTTGGACCAAATCCACACCTGTTGAGTCTTGCTTTATGTTTTGCAAAACTGATAGAGAACTACATCAAAAAAAAGAATTATCTGTGGTGAATCCGTGCTCCTTGCACGTGTGCCATCAGTCACATGTGTGCAGGGAAGCCTGGAACTGCAATTCCACCCTCCTTGCCTGTGAACACTGTCATTGTTTGGCAACAGTTGCTTTTATGTGGTTTAGTTTAATCCACTTCAAATAATTAAGCCAGACCATACAGTTGATATTTCTAGTACAGAAGAATTATTGTGCTTTAAAATCCCTGCCCTAATCTGCTTTGTAATAAAATCCTCGTGTAGACAAGAGCCACCAAGCAGTTCTGGCTGTTCCTCACTGCTATCAGGAGTTCATTAGCAGCGTGGATTTTGGGCTGCCTCCCACCCCCTCATGAATAAACATGCAATGATTATTTGTTTTGGATAGCTGATCCCAAAAAAAGATCCTGCTTCAAGGCTGAGTTGAGGAGAGTTTATTCTTTTTCAGCACTGTTGAAGAAGATGGTGACTCTGTAAGCTTATTGTTTTAAATAAAAAAACAAGCAGTATTCACAGAGAATTAGACTTGAGTGTTGTTGTTCGTGTTGAAGATATTAATGGTGAAATATTTCCAGCACCACCAGGACTTTCCACCCACACTGCTACTGTTTGTTGTGTAAATTGATGGCAATTTATGGGCAGTGAGCCTGAGGCAGGATTTAAAATCAATGTTTGCAGAACTTTAAAGAGCTTCCATCCTACTGTGGGAACAGTTACATCAGCACTGAAAATTCCTGAAGGTGTTCTGAGGGACTGAAAGTGAGGAATTGGATGGAATTTGATCTGTGAATGAAGTTGGTACAAAGAAAGTCTCAAGGATCATTTGCAGTTTGGGTTTTGGAGGATTGTGAGATTTTTCCAGCATTGTTTTTTTTCCCTTTTTGTAGAGATTCCTCTGTTTCAGAAGAATGGGGAGCAGGGCAGCATTTTTGCACAGATGTGAAATAGCAGTGTCATGTCACAATCTTTGTTTATTTTCTGTTCACAGCTTCACCCCATTCTCAGCAGAAGTGGGAGGAATTGTAGTGTAAGGACAAGAAATATTCTATAGCAAAATATTACTCAAAACAAGGAAAGATTTCCAGTAGAACACAATCTTATCATGTGACTTGCCCTTTGTAATTAATTTCCACATGGAGGTTCAAAATAGCAAATCTTGTAACAAAGAAAGAAAGAAATGGAAAAGGTCTTGGATTCTGAATTAAGAGAGATTTCAGTATTGCTGCTCATCCATGGAACTTTGGCTTCAGGGGTGGAAGGGAATCAAATTGGTTCAATAAGGGCATCCTGGAGCATGTTTAAGGATCTTTTGATATCTGAAATATGTTTGTCAAAACCAAATTCAGAGTTTCTTGCTTTGGAGAGTGTTGGGTTCTGTTGCTTTACCTGGGAGTCACTGCAGAGAGTGACAAATTCCCTGTCTTGGTTTTTCCCAGTTTAGCCTAAGTAAGGATTTACCTTATGATAAAAAGGTTGTATGTGATGCTTTTCCTAAAAATCCTCCTTGCTGTGACTTCCAGGACTCCTCCAGTAATGAAGTTTTTTGTTTTGTAGGACAATACTTGATGCAATCCTGCTTGGTTGAGGGCAACACAACCACTCGAGTTCAGATTTTTTTTTTGCATTTTGTAAATAAATTTAACAGGATTTTGCATGTGAAGTTCTTCTGAGTACTTTCAGACTTTGGGGATTTTTAATTGGGGTTTGTCAGCTCTTGGGTGTCTCTTATTAACCAACCCAGCAAAACTTTAGAGCTTGGCAACTTCTTCAGGATTTTGGTTGAGGGCAGGGTGAGAAGTTCTCCAGGCTAATTTCTAATATGAATATAGATGGGTTCACCACATGGATGTTTGTTCCTTCTTTTATTGCTAATTAAAATATTGATTTGGTTGTCTTTTTTGCCAGGTTGGTTCAGGGAAGAGATAGATATTTGATATAGACAAAAAGTTGGTCTTAAAAATTAGAGGTGGGATTAGACTGTGGTGTTCTGCCACTCACTTTAATACCCTGAATTCTTTAATTGTGGAAATAAATGTGTATTTAAGTAAAGGAATAGTTTTTGTGATTTAGCAACTGTGCCTGTGGTCAGAGCTTATCTGTGCTGTCCAGCAAAAGAGAAACTGAAGTTTCCTGGAGGAAAAGCTCGATTTTCTAAGGAGCAGTGTCAGCAAAAATCTACATTTGTGATCCCTTAACAGCCATGAGAGGTGTTAAAAGTACATTTATCAGTTTGTCATGTAAGTAGTGTTTGATCAATGGTGGAGGGAGTCTGTTAGTTTTGGAGTGGATTTTGTGACATAAATCATCCTTTTTTTTTTTTTAATGGAAGGGGGAAAGTATGGAAAAGTGATGTTTCAGCATAGTAATAATGTGATGGAAAAACATAAGTGGTTCAATCCTTGAGATGCAGCCTGAATCATCTGATGTTGTATGAATACCAAAAGCTTGAAATAATAAAACTCTGAGTAATAACATGCCGAGTGTTCTGCTTTTAAATTGATGAGCCCCACAGAAAACACTAATATCTTCTCTGTTTGAAATATCAGTAAAGCTGGTTTTCAGTAAAATATCTGAATGGCTGAACTCCTGACCTTCTGCTTTTTGTCTCTCCAAAACCTTTAGCTGCTTGCATCACCCAGGATCTCACAGAGCAGCTTCCTGTGAGTGCTGTCAGGGCCATCCCATTAATTTTAGGATTTTCTTGGAAGTAGGAGTGTTACATAGGACAACTGCTAGCTTGGCTTGTTTTGTTTAAAAAAACAATGAATTATTCTTACCCCCAGAAAGTTTCACTTTTTTTTTTTTTTCTCTCAAAGTTTATTGTAGCAAGAAAATAAAAGGATGTTTTCAACTTGTTAAATAGGCTGGAAAATGGGGCAATTGTCTGCCTGGCGCCTCGATGTGTTTTAGGAGCAGGGGAACCCCATTAGCAGAGCCAGTGGAGGGATGGAAATTCCTGCAGGAACAAAGGGCCTGCGTGTTCCTTTGGAATGAATTTTTCCAAAGTTCAGCTGCCTGCAGTTTGTAAACACATCCTAGCATCCTTCAGACACCCCAGATGTTCCTCCCAGAGCTCCTGAGCAGCAGCAGCCACACAATTGTGGCTTTTCTTCCCGAGCCCTTCTCACTTAATTTGGGATAAAATATGGGGGCTGCTGGCATTGCCCTCCCCCAGTAAATGGTGTTTGCTGAAACTTTATCTCTCTAAATGTTGTCTGGCAAGTGGAGGGGGAGGAATCTCCTTGCTGGGATGGAATTTGCCATCAAATACCAAGCAGTGCTCTGAAAATCACAGCTGGCTGAATAACAGGCTGGTGAGGGGGATGGCACATCCCAGCTGGAACTTGTCAGTGCACATGTTCCTAAATGATTGTCATTTCTCAAACGCAGGGCTTGGGATTCGTCTGTTTTACCAGAACTCCTATTTGTTACAGCCCGAATTCCCCAACAATGCAGGGAAATCATTCCCTGATTAGGTTTTGTCTGTGGGGATGGAAACTATCGTGGAAATCTGGCCATTCTCCCCTGGTACATATTATTTGGAGTGTTTAATTTGATTTTAGAAAGAAAAAAAAAAAAAGTTCTTTGTTAGTTAGAAGGCAGGCTGACTAGAAAAAAATGCAGGGTGCTTTCCCAGGATGTCCTGTAGGAGCAGAGAGAGCACACAGGACATTGCTGGAAATGGCAGTGCCACACATGGACAGGCAGCAAGGCACAACTGGGGAGAGGAAAGGAGTTAAAATATTTCAGCAGGACTTTGGACTCGGCATATTTACTGCTTTCTGTACCTTTTTTAATGTCCTTGTTTCTGTGGTACTTATTTCAGCACTTTATCAAGTGTCTGGAAGGGTTGCAGTAGAGCACTTTGCAATTTCCTTGTTGCCTCTAACACAGTGTCTTAGACCAGGCTCCACATTATAAACCCAATTCTTTTAGCAGCTGTTAAAATTGCCTTTAAATTAAAAGTTAACTATTAAAATTGAGGTGGTCCTATGCAACCTTCACTTCTTGTTCAGTCACCCAGTCTTTAGTGAAATGATCATAGAAATTTTACAGTTCTGTTGTAAAAAGCAACGTGCGAGTTCTTAGTTAATGAGCATCTGTTTGGAATTTTCTTTTTTCCCTGGCTGGGAACCCAGACTAGATTTATGGTATGCCATTCAAATTCTGACCTGGAGGAGGAGGGATGTGAACATGGATTTTCCAATCCAAGGTGAGTGTCCTGATGGAATGGCTTGTGAGACAAAGAGAGGATACAGTCAATTAGCACACTGCTTTACTAATTCCTGCCTTTTGTTCTGTTGTTCAAAGAAAAAAAAAAAGCAACAGTTCTTGCTTCAGCCTGAAGAGAAACTTATTTTTTCTCCAAGGAGCAAACACCAAAATGACTTGCTTTTATTTTTTCCTCTCTTTCACTGCTGACTCAAAAATCCATTCCCTATGGAAGCAGAATCCTGGCTACAAATCTGCAGGGCAGCAATAAACAATGTCACTACAGAAAATTCTGTCATCCATAAGCTTAAAAGGAGAAATGCTTCTTATTTAGCAAATTGAAGACTGAAGAGTGATTTATTGCACTCCTCTGATTTTTTTTTCCCCCCTTTCTGTTCTGACTTTAGGCTTAATGACACATTCATTGAGAGGAGCTTCAAAACACTTCAAGAGTATTTTTGTGCATTCCCTGCAACAGTGTTGTACTGGGTGATCATAATTTCATAGCAGTGGAATAAATTTGCTTTAGATGCACATTTATTGCTCTGTAAGGCAGAGAAATTCTAAACAGTTGGGCAGAACTGGCCCTTTGTGTGTTTTCTTGGTTCAAAGGGAACAATTTTAGCACAAGCACTGGGATTTTTCTGGAACCATGCCAAGAGCAGTGACTGCTTTGATTTTCTGGGTCATGCCCACGTTGTCTGTTTGGTTTGTGTGAAAACATCTGTGTGTTACAACTGGAACTTGATGACTGGAAATCTCCTGCCTTTATTTGCTTGCTTTGGGCTGGATGGATCAGGCTCCTGACAGAAGAGTGCCCAGCTCATCCATGGCTCCAGCTGTCCCTTCATGCACCTCTTAATAATATTTGACTTTATAAACATGCAGAACTTCTACTTTTCCATTTGAATTTGCCTCCAAATTGTGAGGTCTATTAAGGACCTTGTTTTTATCCTCAGCTTTACCTCATCAGCAGATAATATAATGGTTTTCCAGCAGGGCTCTGGAATTCCAATGTGTTTAAGTTGAACAGTGTTGATATCTGTGATCTTACCGTGCAAGAATCTGTCTTTGGGAGAATTTCAGTAGATCTATTTTTATTTCAGGATATATATTTTTTTCCAGGATATATTTTTTTTCCACAACTTTTTCTTCAGGCTATATTTATTGCAGAAATGCTGATACTTACCATAATTATATCATCTTATGCTACATTATTATATACCTACTCAAATTATTCTTTTCTTCCAAAATGATGAACTCCAAGTTTAGAAGTATATTTGAATAGTTGCTTAGCTTTAAATACATCAACACTGATAGTAGTCCTTAACAGAATTATCAATCAGTAATTTATTCATATGTTGAATAAAATAGGTGCACAGCTTATTGAGAATGTCATTTGTCAATGTTTGAGGATGAAGGAAAATAATGGGGTTTGCACTGTTGTCTTCTGTGGAAAGGAAGAAGAATTTGGAAAATTAAAAAAAATCAGATTTTTATTTATTGCATTTTTAGCAATTATAGTCCCTGGTGTCAGTGGCAAGCTCAGAGCTGTGGGAGTGCTCCCTGTGAGCCTCAGTGGGCTCCTGGCAGGAGCTGCTCCATGAGCAGTGGCTCAGCTCCTCAGGACTCCCAGCAGATGTTTTACCTTCAAAGGTCACTTGAACTTTGTGTCCAGGCTGGCTCCTGCTCCCCAGAGCGTGCCAGCAGAGGTCACAGCTGGAATGTGGCTTTGACACCAGCAATGAAATTTCGTGGATTTCTTGTTCACTTCCTTGGTTATCCAACCAAATCTCACCATGCCCACTTTGCCAACAAGAGGCAGGAAGGATTTCAGGTGGCAATTCCATGTCAGAACAGAGATGATGGAGCAATTGATGGGCTCTGAATGGCTCCTGACACAATCTCTGGGGTTCTGAGGGCTCGATTTCTGCAGGACTTCAAGATTCAATTTATCCAGCTCCAGGTAGAGCAGAGCCAACCTGAGAACTGCAGTGTCATGTAATAAAAATTTGAATATTGTTGTGCCTGCACTCTGGTGTTCTCTGCACTCTTTTTCTTGTGGTCATGTGTTCAGATTTGCATGCATGTGTCTGTCTCATCATCTGCCAGCTCTAGCCTCCATTTATTTTTCCTTTTGCTTCTCAGCAGCAGGGCACAGTGGCATTATGAGCTGTCCCCTGACCCCACTGCAGTCCCATCAATGCCACTTTGTCTCTGTCATAGCCAGGGATGAATTAGGAAGGGAGGAAGGCTGGCAATAGAAAAATGTCGATTTTTGCCACTGCTTGTGGCTGTTCCCTCCTGCCCAGCCCTGCTCCTGTCCAGCCTGTGCCCTTGGGCTCCTCTCACAGTCCCAGTTATTGACAACAGCAGGGCCTGGTAGCACTGCAGTCATTTCCATTAACACGTGTAAAGGGCTAAACAAAGAGGTTTGTGGAAGAACTTTTATTTATTTCTCAGATTGGATTCTGTCCTGGGTTTGGCTGGGGCAGAGTTTTTTATTCTGACATGACAGATACCAAACATATTTTTTACAAACTCCTTTCTTCTTTGGATTTCTGCTCTTCATTAAGTTGGAAAGGGATCATAATTTTCATTTTTAATTGGCTGAAATTGCATGTTCATTGAAGTAAGGGGAAAATATTTATACAAGTTTTCATATTTATGAAAATATTTATGTTACCTTGTGACTTCTTTTGATTTTTAAAACACAGAGAAGATAAATAATTTCTCTGGTAGCTGTAAAAAAACTGAAGTTTCCTTTGAGTAACAGAAGCTGTAAATGAGGAATTTTTTTTTACTGTCTCTTTCAATTTACTCTCTGCATTCTCTGAGGTCTTATTTTTAATTTTCTTTCTACCTGCCAATAAGAAGGCAGTGGTGTGGGGGTAGTAGACTGGAGGCTGCAAAAGTGTGTGCAACTTATTGCTGGAATTAAGTTCCATGGGCCAGCAATTTAATTAAATGTTCCATGTGAATTAGTGTCCTTGAATTTGTATGGCCATAAGGAAATCCACATAATGCCATTTGTCAAGTCACTGAGATTTTGATTGCACAGAAATTAATTGTTATTAATGTAATGAAACATTTAAAATATTTAAACTCTTGCTTTTAAGCAAGAGTTAATTCATTTTTTTAATGAGAATTTCTTTTGCATTTTGTTGAAATAGCAAGAAATAATTGGAAGGTACTTTTGTTTCAGCTGGAGGTTTGTGTCATCAGCTTTAACTGAAATGTATCTCTGCAATTTGATTTTCTAAGAGTGAGTGAAGGAAAAGGTGAGAAATGGTGACAATGGGGATGAAGGGAGGACAGAGCTGTCCTGTACTAGAACATTCTTAGCACGATTTCTTTGCCATGGTATGAATTGTTGGTTTAGCCCATAATTCCTAAGAGTTTAGATACATAAATATTTTATAAGGTGCTTCTGAAGTAAAGGTATGAGAAGGAAAGTGGAAAAGCAGAGGGAATTCCACAGGGAATTAAGCTGGAGGTTGGGGAGAAAGGATTTGACAACTTTAAAGTTCCTTTAAGAGCTGCAACATCATTTCTTGAAGCCTGCTACAATCTCATTTTAGCCTATAGCTGGTTATTGAGACCGTGGGGTTTGGCTTTGTCACTGTGCTGAGAAGGAGCTGTTGAATCTGTTGTGATTTAAAACACTTTGTGCTGTGCAATGTCAGGGATAAAATAATAAGATGAGGGATGAAATAATGGTGTGGCAAATGCTGGTGTCACCAAGACATCCCCTCCCAGCTTGTTCTCAGTTCTAGGCTGTGTAAATTATCAATTTACTCAGAAACCAATAGAGGAAATCAACTTTGGGAAGTTGTCATGACACAGTAGCATCAGTTGAGTGAGTTTGCTGATGTGATGAACACACACTGGATCAATAAAACCACTTTAATTGATGCCAAATCTTCAGAGCTCTTACTGCAGTTCGGTCAGATCAGACCAAGCTTAAACTTTAGAATTGGAATATTAGAGGAGACATGTGAGTGTGTGAGGATGAGCACTTGATGTTTCTGTTAGGATTTGTGTGCTGGCTGTTTTTGGGAGGTCTCTCATCTGCTGGCACCCTGCACTGGGACCTGTTTGTCTGCAATCACTGCTGAGCCCAGCTTATCCTAAACAACATTGCTCAATTCTGGCACCCAAAGGCGCAGGATTTATTTTCAACCTTGGTTATGCAACACAGCAAACCGACTTGTATCCCTTCTTTATATTGTTTTAGGTTTTTTTCTGTGAAACTTTGCAGCTGTTGGGTATTTGATAACCTCTGGCAATGCTGGGATATCGCTCCTGGTGCTGAATCCTGTTGTGGCTAATTGGTTTCTTTGGGATTGTCTTCACTGCACAGCCATTCCTGACACAAATTCAATCTTCCAGCAAGCAAAGGAAAGCTGAATTGAGCAGGCTTTAGGCTGAGCTGGTTGGCCTGTCTGGGAGTATAAAATAAAGCCTCAATTAGCTCAACAGAAAATATTGTTTAATATTCTGTGGTGTGATGTTGTCTCTGGAGCTGATCTGACTGAGAAGCTCCAGCACAATTTACCAACATCTCTGAGGGTTCAGTGTTTGTTCAGTATGTGGAGAGCCTGAGGAGAAAGTGGAGTATAAAAATCAATGTTACCGCCCAGCAGTAAATGAGAATGATCTGAGAACAGTGACTGCAGTGGGGGTTAGGTTAAACTTTAAAAATTCATGTTCCTCATGTATACAGAGGGAAAAAAGGAGGAATGTTGAGACGGGATCCAGCTCGCCAGAGATGGATTTTCTTGGTGGCATAAAATTCCATAAAAATAAGAATTCAGGCAGAAGCTTTGCCAGGGCGATGTGTGAGCATTGTTATCGTTATCAGCACTGCTGATCTCCTCCTTTTGTATTAGTGGCACGGATTTATTGTGGCAAATCTGCTGCACTATGACAAAATATAAAGGGCTTCCTGCTTTGGAGCTGGGAGGGTTATTTGTTTAGGAAAATCAACAGGCACCTGGTTAGTGTTCTTTTGGTGTTCCCTGTGGAAGTGATGTGTGCACAGGAGAATCTGTTGGGATATCTCCTATAACTCACTGAAAGTTTCCCTTTGGAGCTGCTTCTGCTGCTGCTAGCTCTGAGAGGTGAGCTTTGATCTTGGGATCATGTGCACTGCAGATTTTTACTGAGGCTGCTGCCTCGCCAGGGCTCATTCCCATGCACAGTAATTAATTCTAATTATTGTGAGGTTCGTGCATGTGGAGTCGTCCTCCTTCTGTTTGGTCAGAGAAACTGTGAGGGTGTTTTCCTGAGAGCCAGGTCAGGCTGAGGGGGTTTTTAGCCGAAGTGAAGCAGCAGATCGTGCTCGCTGAGATGTGTGAAGGGTCACAGGAATGCAGGGATGTCCAGGATGTGCAGCTCTTCCCAAACTGCAGCATTTGGGTTGCTGCAATGCTGGGCTGGCAGGTCAGGATGTACAGGCAGGAATTGGCTGCTCCTCCCTCGTATGGAGGGAAAATGCTTCACCTTCCTGTGAGATCAGGCCTTGGAAAGGTCCCTGGAATAATGTGAATTTCCATCCCCCTCCATCAAGGCAGAGAGAGGAGTTTGCAGCCCCAGCAGGAGGAGGTGGGTGTTCCACCAGGGTTCCTAAAATGAAGCTTCTCCCCTGGCTGGTGACTTTTGAATCCACTGTCAGTGCATTAACAGGTCAGACAGGTTCTGCCTGAAAGGAATATCCAGAGCAAGAGTTCTTTTATTTGTAATTACCAGAGTGGATGAAAGCAAGGTGTGGTGCTTGGGGAGTCAGGATCTGACTGGCTTCTGTGCCTTCAGGGAAATCTCATCTTCCTGCTGCATTTCTGCAGCTGCCACTGAGCTGGATTCTTGCCTCGGGTGAGAACTGCATGTGCTCGTGTTTGCAAGGCTCTTGCAGATAGAAATTCTGTGCACATAATGTTTCTGATCTATTGTCTGTATTAAAGGTTAGAAAATTCGCCTTTTAAAAGTAAATATACTGATCACGTGGCTTCGCTTTAGGTGCCTTCTTCTCTTTATGTACGGTAAAAAATAAAATAATTTCTTCCATTGTGTTACGGGTGTCTAAATATGTGACTTCAGAGAAAGCTCCAGATAGGGAATTTGTTCTGAGACAGAAGATCTCTACATGGCTGAGTGCATTTGATGAATGGACACCAAAGAAGACAATGTGTTTTGGCAGATGGATAACATCTACACTTTTAAAAAGTTGTTGTGTTCTGCCCAACCCAAACATTTTGGCACTTCATGATCAGCCTTGGAAAATGTTCAGTTCAAAAGTTTTCACCAATTTCCAGTTCTGAGCTTGTGGATTCACTTTGATGATTTCACTTCTAATTAATATTTTTTTTGGTATCAGTTAGATTTAAAAGCTGAAAAAGAAAAAAATTGTGTGCAATATTTTCAGGTGCCCACGGGAGAAAAGGGCCTTTAAGAAAAGCATCAGAATTGCAAAACTTTACAATATTATGGAGTTGCAACGTAGAGAGCCTGGAGAAAAAGGGAGCAATAATCTTTAAATATTTCTATATTTTAAAAATAATATATTGCAATAATTATCCTGAAATCTGGTTCTTAAAACATGTAATGGTAAAGAATAGAGTCTCTCCAGCTCAGGATTTTGGGCTTTTTGTTAAATTAAAATTTATTATATAAAATCTATTAAATTATTAATTTAATTTTATTCCTTATATATTTTAATAGAAATTATTTTTATAATTTTCAGGTGCTTTTTGCTGCTGATTCTTTTCAAGCAGTAGCTCAGCAGGGAGCAGCAGTGTGTGAATTTTGGAGCTCCTGGAGGAGTTAGGCAGGGCTGCACACCATCAGCAAGGCTGACAAAACTCCAGACTGAGGGTGGAAAGTGGGAACGTGTGGCTGGGAGGCTGCACTGCCCTGCTTTGGGCTCTCCTGTCACCGTCCCTGCAGCACATCAGCCCCAGCAGCCATTTCCACATGACACTTCAACTCCTCCAACTTCTGGAAGCAACGAGCTCAGAATTATTGGCAATAATCTGATTTATGTAATTAGCCCCGCTCACCACCTACAGCAGATTTTTTTTTTTCTTGCTTGGGAGCTGGGATTTGTTTACAGGAGAATTTTATCTCAGTGGAGAGCTGCAGGGACCATTAGGACTTCTTCCTCTTTAGCCATCAGCCCTGTCACAAAATAATTCCTTTTTCACCCTTTCCTCTTGAAGGAGGTGAATGTGAACTCCAGTGTACCCAGGACATCTTTTTCCAGCTTTTTGGAAAGAAGGTGGAATATCACTGGATTAGAGAAGCAAACACTGAATTCATAGGTCTGAGAGCACCTGTAGCTCGAGAGAAAGGAAATAAAAGGTCAAGAGGAAAGGAGCAAGAGGGGGAGAGATGAGGGAGTACTCTGAGAGTGTGAGCTGGCACTTCATTCCTGGGATTTCACAATGCCATGACTTGAGTATCTTTTAGTGCTGTGGGTGCCTTGCTCTGTCCAGAGGGAAAAAGGGAATTTTAAAGCCTGGAAATGGGGAATTTTAAAGCCTGGGTCATGAAGAATTAAAGTTAGATTGGGAAATGGTGGTGAGACAGGATGGGGGGCTGTGGGTAAGGTGGGATTGATGGGAAACGTTCTTGGTTCAGGAGGAGAGGGATGGATTCAGGGTGGTTGAAGAACACAGCTTGAGGAAGGTGTTGAGATTGTTGGAAGGAGAGAGAGGAGCTTGTGGGTGAGTGAAAGGGGATGTGAAGATGGAAAATATTTTAAAAGGCTGAGGAAATTTTGGGGACGTTGTGGAATATTCGTTGTGTTTGGGAAATGCTGATTTTCAGGAAGTGAAGGGGTGGTGGATGTGAGCCTTGGGCAAAAAAAACCTGATGTGTACCCACAAATCTGCACACCTAAGGCTTTTTTTGTGGTTAAAATTTGGTAGCTGTGATCCTTTCCTCTCTGCCTCTGGCTTAAAAACAAGCAAGTGCTAAAAGATGACAAAGCTCAGGTTGTGGTCACTGCAAATTCCTGCAGCACCTGGGATTCCTCACGGCCTCGAGGACAACCTGTGCCATGGGCAGTGCTCACCAAAGGGAGATTTTGGTGACTTTTTGGTAAATTAAAAGCCAAAAATTGGGTTTAAAGTACAGTCTCTGGTTTTATAGGTGGTGAGTGATGGTTGTGTGATCCCTAAGAAAACCAGAGTGGAGCTGGTAAAGGGGAAGTGATGGGAAATGTGAATATAGAATTTACTGGTTTGTCAGAAAGCTGGAAGTTAATAACAAATAAATGTCTTTTTAAATCCAAAACATGAAAAAAACCCCTTCTTTTTTCCCATTTCTTTTTGGAGTAAAAACAGCAAAAGCACAATAAAAAACCCTAGTGTTGATTCCACTGAATAAAACAGTTTTGGTGGGGAATTTTCAGCATTCTCTAGGTTCCATTTTTGGAAGGAAAACCAAAACACCTTGTGTACCTGTAAAATTGGAAATTGTGACTTTTATCCATTGGATAAAGGGTTTCAGCTTCCATTCAGGGCCAGGCTTGTCCTGGCTGGGGAGCAGCAATGTTGGAAGGTTGTGGTATTGAACAGGGAGGGGTTTTGTGACTGCTTTTGGGAGGTTTTTCCCTGTTATTTCTCTTATTTCTGAGACTTGAATTGGTACCTCTGGACAGCAAAGGCATCCTCTGCAGGATTTAGTGGAATTAGGACAATTTATAATATTCCACTTGTGTCCTACAGAACCCTGCACACATCCATGTATGTGAATAATCTATAATATTATATATTTATATAATAAAACATGCTCTTCATGTATTAATACTTTAAATAATGCAAGGGTGTTGTTCTTTTTCTTGTTTTCTTTGTTCTTTTCTGTTGATCCAGAGGACACCCCTCAGCATCCTGAGCAAAGGTTTTTTTGTGTGACTGGGTTTTTGTGAGCACAGCAATTTGGGATGAGAATGTATTTAAGGTGTGGGATTTTTTGTGTGGTCAAAAATATTATTAAGGTCAAATACTTTTGAAATAATGGAGAACAAGACCCTCAGTTGGAAAAGAATAGCCTTAGAGCTTGAATGAAATTTTAGTTTAATTTAATGAAGGAGGTTGCAAGTTACATAATTGGGTTTTGCAATAGCTACCTACTAATATTTTAATCTTAAAATTTAGGATAAGTAATCGTTGTGATGTGTAGAAGCCCAAATTATTCTGTTTCATAAGAAAAGTTGTGATTGATTTTAGTGCATGGGACAGCATTGGGAATCCTGGTTTTATCTCATTTATAAGGTGATTATAATTATTGGAATATTCAGTCTGTGTGCAAACAAGGTCACCTCCATAGATTTACATATGTTGATGTCTAAGCTCAATTAGGCCCTGTATATTTATATATAAAAAAGCATATTTCATGTCTTGCCAAGTGAGCTATAAGGGGAAATGTTTTCAAAGACTTTAGCAATCTTGGAGCTCTCTGTTTTATTTCTAAACCCTGTAATTAGTGGCTCCTGGAGACTGGATTTGCTTCTTCCCAAAGCTGAGGGATACACACAGTAATTTTGAAATCTAACCTCTAAACATGGTCTGGCTCCTAATTTTCCTAATTTAAAAGTGGTTTAGATGCCTGAGCATCAAGCTGACTTAAAATTGGCTTTTTTTTCTTTTTCTTTTTTTTTATCCTGTTATTTCTCATATTGGAAGATTATAAAGTAATTTTTTTGCCCTGCTAACACGATGTCAGGGCATGGCAACATTTGCACTTCACTGTTTGTATTTGGAGGCTCTGGTGGTGTTTGAGACTCTTTGTAGTTCAAGTTGAATTATGTTTGTGATTATCATCAACCCTTCAGAAATTTAAATTAGTATGCAAATAACAGGGAAGATGATCAAGTTTTTAATTAGCACATAACAATTTTTCCACCCAGATAAACTAGATTTATCTGATGTGTGCTTTAGCTGCATTTTTGAAGTGTTCTCAGCCCAGCCTAAGAAAACAAAAAGAGAAAAACACCAGCAAATTGAGAGCTGCAAGGTACCAGTGAGAAATGGAAAACATTGTTGATAAACCAGAGGCCTCACCCAGCACATCTGTGCCTATTTTATATATTCACCCTGAATTAAATGTGGTTTTTGCCAAAAAAAACCCTACAAGGGAAGCTCTGTCTGTGCCCTGCCTTGGATTCTGCCTTTCCTGGCCCAAACTCCCACCTGGAAAAGGCTGTGCAAGGACAGCAGGTGTGTTTAGTTTGGGGTGGGAGGCAAATGGTTCTTGCTGATGAGGGTGGATTTTAATTAATCAAAAGCTTTTTGAGTTGATAAATACTTGAAATTTTCTGATCTGGTATGAAATAGCTGGTGCTAAATCACTCAGTATTTACAAACAAGTGATCTGAAATTTTTATTTACCATCAGGGTGAGATGCTGTTTAAAATCTGTGTGTCTCTAAAGGAGTGAGTACTACAGAATAAGAACTGCAGTACAGCAAGGCATTTTTAAAAAATAATAGTATAAAAAAGAAATTTAAAAAAATCCCATCTGCCAGTCCAGACAAGCCATTGCCATTTATTCCTGAGCCCTACAAGTGCTTGCAGCTCCAGACATTCTTAGTCACACTGTATTTTTGGTTTCCCTGGCATTTTGTTTGGTGGGGATTCTTGTCATGAGTTACCCAGCACTTTGTGACACTCACACACTCATTAACAGATTTCCTCTCTAGATAATGCTGTGTCTGCGTTTTTTAAGCAGCATTCCCTAAGTTTCGATTATGAGAAGAATGATAGAATACACAAATTATTTTGTTACAAGTCGATATTAAGTGTAAGCTTCCTATTTCAGTCTCAAGAAGCTCCAGTGATAATTAAAAAAAATCTTTCGTGTTCCCTAATGTCTGGCAGGTTGTTGAAACCTTTAACTAGGGGACAGGTAAAACAGGTAGGCACCAGCTTGAGCTCAGAGATGCTCTACCTGGTGGGGCTTTCTTTAATTATTGATTTATTTTAAGGGAACATGTAGTTTGGTGTGATTAAAATCTATCTGCAATGCAAGTTTATGATTAAGAAAAAAAAAAGAAAAGAACACACATAGGAATAATGTGTGTTGTGATATCTCCTGTTCACTGGTGCAGCTGTGAGTGCTCAGTGCTCTGTCAGAAGTGTGTAAAGTTATTTTTTGTGCTGTCTGACTCACCGAGGGAAGAGTTGTGTTTGTGGATCTCACCTGTGAGATTGCTGCTTGCAAGGAACTTGAAATGTCATTTTCCTTGCCGTGCATTTCTGGGCTTGCTGAGTGTTCAGTCCATTTTAACTATTTCCTCATCCCATCTGAATGGATTTCAAAGCAAACACTCCATCCTGCTTCAAGGAGAATTTTCGTTTTGCTTTTCTCCTGTGAAATGCATTCTAACAGAAATGCAGGAACGGGGGTGGTGAGAGCAGCAGTGTTGCAGTGGAGTGTGTGGAAAAAGAAAAAAAAGAAAAGTCTTTTCCTTCAGGCACATCGCCACCTAGCAACCCTCAGCTCGAATTTGCTCTTTTCTCAGGGGAAGGAAAAAGGTAAAACCTGTTTTTAAATGTTCCTGCTTTATTCCTCCACCTCCTCCTTGGTGTGCATTGAGGTTTCAGTAGGTGCCTGTCTGACCTGAGGAGCTGCAGCTGATAATTATCTACCCCAAAATGGAATTATACTGAGCAGCAGTGTGTGGCCACACAGACATATCAGAGTGTGTTTCACCTCTGTAAAGATATTTTTTTCTCTCAGTTGCAGAACCGGGTGCTGTTTCAATAGTTGCTCTCTGCTGCTGATCCTCACGGGTGGAATTTCACTCGTCTCCCATCTGAGGGGTTCATTCTCAGCTAGGGTTGCCCATTTTCCCCCTGGAAGATGTTGTGGAGTGCAGCCACCAAAGACATTTTATTTTTTCAGCACTGCCTGAGAGCAGAGGGAGGAGAGGGTCGAAGAGGGCAGAGAAAAGGCAAAGAAGAAAAAAGCAGCTCCCTGTGTGTTTGTAGTGCTCTAAAGCAGCACAGTACACATTCAAATGCTCTAAAACCCATATAAACTCTCACTGTCAAATCTGAGATCATAGACTTGATCTATTAAGAATGTTTTCCCTATAAAAATCCAGGTGAACAAATAGTTGTAAGGATTTATTTTTCTATGAAATCCTGTTAATGACAGCGGTGATTTACCTGCTCTTTTTGCTTGCTTTACTTTGCTTTTTGTGCTTTCTGAGGTGGTTGGACATTGCAGTGTGCAGACTGAATTTGCTGTCTGTGTTGAAGTGAAGCAGATCCCGGAGAGGCTGTTCCCTGCTCTGTGGGACAATCAGAATAAAATGCCGTGTAAATCCCCCCGGAGCCCGTGGCTTTGCCGTTACCTCTAGAGGCTGCTGTTGCGTTAAAGTTCAGTGGGTTCACAGCAGCTCTGGGACTCGCTGCCAGGAGCAGGGAGTGTGCAATCCCAGAGGAAATGCTCCAGACAATGAGAGGCAGCGATGCCTCGGCTCGGCTCTGTTTGCAGCTCTCGGGCTGTAGAAGGAGCTGATGAAAACCAGCCTTTTCTCCTTTTCTCCGGACCCGCTGATGCGCTGATCATTGCTCTCAGTTCAGTGCAAGGTCTCTCACACCAACAAGCAGCAATGTGAATGGAGAATTCGCTGACAGGAACCAAGTACTTTACAGTGACCCTGGCAGTATTTGACGTTAATGTCTGCTGGACTTGGATTTGTTGAGCTGATAAAGTTTTCTTTCAAAGAAAGTTTTCCTAAGAATGGATTTTGGGTTTAAAATTCAATATAAGAGATGTGTTTACATAGATAATTCTCCCCACTCTTTCACTAGGCATTGCCTTGTTTTCAGCATAGATATTTTAATTTAGAAGTTCAAAAAGCTCTTAGTGCTTGGTACAGTTTATTAGTATTTATTGTGAAGCATGTTCATTATGCAACATTTGACAAGTCCCATCAGAGTTTGTACTGAAATGCTGAAAGCCATTCACCTAACAGGGATCATTACTGCCTAAAAACCTGCACACCAGTGACTACTGGTCTAATAAAGAAGAATTAACTCCTTTATTAGTGTCTGGACAGCACTCCTGAGTAGTCAGTGGTTTGTGGACAGCACCCAAGCACACTTTTCCAAACAGCTTGAAGAAATATGTAACTTTGAATATAGAACAGAATTCAAATTGGACTTGGAATTGTAATGCCTGTCTGCACCCCCGTGTTGTAGAGCACTGCTCTAAAGCAGTTTAAATAGTGTTTTCTTCCTCATCACCTGCACCTCCAACAAAAATTTAAGTATTTTAAAGTGAAAAAATTGAATACTTACCTTCTTGTCCTTCACAAGCACCCAATAAACGTGTTGCATTCATGTGAATTCAGGGATGCTATCTGTGTAAAAAACTATACCTATCAAAATATTGTCCCCAAAATTGGTGAGGAACTTGCATTTCATGCTGAAGAAACGTACCTCTTTTTTTAATGTAGTAGGTGTGGATTTTTATTGTTGTTTATATCTTAGAGGTCTATCTTGATGTCTTTATTAGATGGCTGTTTTAATTTGATGGATTGGTGTAGAATATCTCTGATCACGCACAATATGCAAAACTTCTTGTGCCCTGCTTAATAATCACCATACATTACTCCTTATTAAAGATATTTCTCTTTTTAGAAAATATCATGGGCTGCTTTGGTCTGTGTGGTTGCAACTCTTGCAAAACAACTGCAATTTTTTATTAGATACCATTTAAGAAATGTGCTGTTACCTCAGCATTGTGTATCTGAAAGGAGAAACCTTTTATATCATCTAGGCAATCTTTCTTTGAATATTCAGTAGACATCGGCAGCAGATTTAAACTACCTGTTCTTACTGAAATAACCAAGGCATTACCCAAGCAGTAACTCTCAAAATGCCATCACAAAGTCTGGCTCTGTGAATTGCTTCTGTCATGTCACCCCTTCCCCTTCTCTAGCAGAGGGGAGAAGTTCTCGGAGTGGAAATTAAAGTGTTTTATTGGTTCTGCCCTTGTGTGCACCATGCAGATTCCTATCCCAGATGGCCAAGGATGAGCTGTGCTCCAAGCTGAAGAGGGCAGAGGGAAAATTAGGATTCCATTAGCTTTTTAAATTTCTCTTTTCGTATCAGCCCGCAGGAAACGATGCCCCTCAGGTTCGCACGTGCTGCACCCGCCCAGATGTTCTGCGCACATCTGTCGGAGCAGCTCTGTGCCGCAGGTTGGGCCACAGCAGGGCGGCCACATCCTGCCATGAGAGCTGCAGGTTCCACCATCCCTGTCATCTGCACCGCAGCCAGAGCCCGCAATGTTTAACCACTAATAACGCTGAAAAAAATCCCATCTGGCCTGGGCCCTGATGGAATTGCAGCAATGTGTGAGATGCCTGTAATACGCATAGAGAGAAACCTTTTCAAACTATTTATCCATAAACTATACACGTGGGGAAATGGCCACTGCCTCACGCCTTTTATTGTAATTGTCTCCCTCATTCCTGTGATTCCATTTACCATTCCTGTGATGCTATGCCGTGATTCCATGGCTGCTGTTGCTGCAGAGCCGCATTACTTCTCGCCGTAAGGCGCAGGGGAGTGACGAGAGGCAGAATTGGTTGTAAGCACGGCTCGGCCCGGAGCAGGCCCCTCAGCGCCGCTTCCTCCCGGAGCAGCCGCCGCCTCCTCCTCCTCCTCCCGCCGCTGTTTCCTGCGCGAGGGCTCTGACGCGGCCGTGCCCTCCCTCTCTCCCTCCCTCCCTCTCTCTCTCTCCGTCTCTCGTTCCCTCCCGGGCTGGTTCCCTGCTTCCCTGCCGGGCGCTGCTGCGGAGCACAAAGCGCCCCCGGCCGCCGGCAGCGCCTGCGCGGGGCGGGCCGCGCTCTGAGGGCAGCGGGCTGGGAGGGAGCGGGGCCCGGCGGGCAGTGCCGGCCACTGCCGCTGTCAGCGCAGCGGGCTGCGCGCTCCTCCCTGCCTGCCCTGCCCCGCCGACTTCGCTTTGCTTTTAAGCTCTTATTTTTTTATTTTTTAATTTTTTTTTTTTAACTTGGAAGAAGCCTTGGGAAGCCCTCTCCCGCCCCGCAGCGCGTTCCCCTCGCCTTCCCCGCGCTGTCGGAGCCCGCTCCCCCTTCCCGACCCGCTCCAGGCTGGGCCTCTGCTGGGGTTTGGAAGCCGGGAGCGCCTCGGCACCGTCTGCCTCCCCCTCCCGGAGCCGCTCCTCTCCGCCAGCCCGATAAATGCTGTTTATGAGGATGGACCTGTTGAACTACCAGTACTTGGACAAGATGAACAACAATATCGGCATCCTGTGCTACGAAGGTAATAGCGCCTCGCCACGGGAAATGCACGGGGAGGGATGGAGCCCTTCCAGGGATGGATCCTTCTCCGAGCCGTGCTCGCTGTTGTTTGTCAGCGGCGATGTTTTGGGAGATCGCCGGTGCGGGACGCGCCGCGGGCTGTTGTCAGAGCTTGTGTTTCAGGGCAGGGATTTCTTTCTTTCCATGTGATTTTTTTTTCCATGTTATTTTTTAAGTTTTTGTTTGTTTGTTTGTTTTCACAAGCCGCGTTTTCAGCGCCGACTTTCCCTCGCCGGCGGCACTAAAGGCCGGGGTGTGGGTGGGGGTTTGTCCATCTGAGTTTGTCCACTCGGGGTTTGTCCGTCTGGGGTTTGTCCACCTGGGGTTTGTCCACCCGAGGTTTGCCCACCCGGGGTTTGTCCGTCTCTGCCCGCGCCGGGGGCTGGGCCGGGGCCGGACACGGGACACGCGTGGGCCGGGCCCGGCCCGGTCCGGCCGGGTGGCCGCCGTGTCCCAGCCCCGCGGGCCGTGGCCATTGTCCGGCCCCCAGCGCCGCCCCGGGCCTTACACAAGCCCGCGGTGTCCGGCGGGGCCGCGGCTCGCAGCCCTCACAGCCCTCACAGCCCTCACGGCCCCGCTGCGAAGGCGCCTGAGGTAACCGGGCAAAATCGGCTCGTTCATCTCCGCGGAGTTTTCTCTACGTGCGGCTGCGAGAAGCGGTTATGGCTTGGCTGTGCCTGGAGAGAAAGGCACCACTGAGCTAATTCGGCTTGGCAGCGGTGCTGGTTTTGCTGTAGCCACACAGCAAAGCGCTGCGAAAAGCGCCTTTTTTTTTTTTTTTTTTTTTTTTTCTGATTCAGCAGGAACGTTTTCCATGTTCGTTCGGAAAATAAACTTGCTGGAGTTGTCAGGAAAGAAACAATGAGCAGCGTCCACTGGCCAAGGAGATGTCTGTTCACACTGCTCAGAAAAAGGCCAGGCCAGAACCCAGGCAGCTGAATCTCACTTTGGAAATTACAGTCTTTTCTATCCCTGAACCAGCATGGCCACATTTCTTCCCTTCAGGAAGTGGAGGGGCTCCCTGTTGTACTGTTAATATCTTTGTTTCTCCTTTTTTCCTGCTTTTTCTCTCCTGCACAAATGTGTATATATTCATTTGGATAAAGCTCTTTTACAGAAGGTTGAGCTGAATAATATAGAGATGGGGTTCCATGGAGTTGAATGTTCCCAACTTCTTTCTTATCCCATGCTTTCTTTGTTAGGGCAAGAAAACTCGTTTAAAAAAAAAAAAGAAAGAAGAAGAAAAACAACTTTAACAACTTTCAGGATCCTTTAACTTTTTCACTTCAGGATCCTTTAACTTCTTCAGTGCTCTCTGCCATAATTATTGTTTTCTTTGGAAGCAATTGATAACTTCTGATGAAGACCATGGAATTTTACGCAAAGCTTTATTTACGTAATACATCTTTCTGAGTGTTTTGTTGACTAAGTTTTGTTGCTCTGTAGTTTTGGCTCATTAATTCAATTCATTGTAATTATGCCTATTATTTATGGAAGATTCTTTCCAGTTCCCTTTTAATTCCCCACCCTCTTCTCCAGTAATTGTTATTTAACCAGATCTTAGCTTTAATAATTCAAAAGCAAAAGAACAGCTTAAGGAATGCACTCTACTGGAGCAGTTTTTGTTTAGGTTAAACATCTGTTGCTATTTTCCTTATTCTGGAAGTTAACATTTTTAACACTAAAATAAACACACACAAAATGAAGAGAAGAAAAGCAAAACTTCAGTGGTGTTTATAGTGAGGTGTTTATATCCCAATGGTTTAAAAAGTGTAAACACTGGCAACATCTGCTCTGAACTCAAAGGGTGTTTTAGAGATGCCTACAGATCTTCCAGGCCTCTGCCATAGTATTTATTTTATAAGTGAGTTGTGTCAGCAGTGATGGATCTTGTCTTTCCAGGGACACTCTTGCAGTAGTAACTGTATTGACAACAAAACACCCTTTCAAACTGTATTAATTAGGATTTATTGAAGGCCACACTTGAACTGTTTATAAATTGATGCTTTCCTGAAAAGTACTTTTGAAGATGTAGGATAAGATTAAAAAAATATATTGTGTGATGGGAAAACAGGTTTGAAATTTCAGAGGAAACAATGGTGGGCCTATAGGCCTCAGGAAATAGATGGGTTCCTTGTTCCTTTAGGTTCTCTCTTGAAACATTTGTTTTTAGTTTTTGATTAGATTTTAGTTTAGATTTCTATGCTGGTGAGATATGTCAGTGTGTTTTTATGAAGTTTACTGGTGGTTTTACTCTTCTGGCCCTGGAACTGTTGGATTTGCAACAGCTTGTGGATCCGAGATGTGTTGATACCTAAGAAATAGGGAAAGTTCCTCCACTGTGTGCATTTGGCAACCCTTGAGTTCGACATGGAGCAGAGGAGTGTGATTTGCATCCCGAGAGGAATCCTGCTTTTTCTTGCCCAGCAAGAGTCCCAGATAGCAGTTTGTTATCTGTGAGCTGCAGGCTGCTGAATTAATGCCAGCCCTGGAGAGCCTTCCCTGGCTCCCCAGAACCTCAGCCGTGTCTTCATCTCAGTCTGCTCCTAAACTGTGCCGTTCATGGTCACACTCCAGCCACGGAATTTCCAGCATGGAAATATTGTCCAGGTGCTGTTTAGTTCATTAAACACATCTCTGATTTGGCCTCCTCTGTGGAGCAAGAGAAGAAATGGTGATGACATAGATGGGATCTGCCTTGTGGGCAGCAGAGTGTCCTCCTGCTGGGGCTGGAGGGAGAATGGAATGGGAGAGCTGGGAGTTCTCCCATGGCTGTTCAAAAGTGAGGCTGTGCTGCAGGTTTAGCTCTGCAGGAGGAACCTCACCTGGAGCTGGCTGTTTTCTCAAGCACAGGATGACTTCTTTTATTATTTGTTGTGAGGTTGGTGAGCCACTGGCACAGGTTCTCCAGAGAGGCTATGGAATATCTGCCTTTGGTGGTACTCAAATCCCACCTGGAGCCCTGAGCATCCCACCCTGCCTGAGGCCGGTTTTGAACAGGAGGTTTCTAAATGGCCTCTAAAGGTGTCTTTGTCCCCTTGGAAATTTCTGCACACTCGTGTGATTAAAACAGCTCAGCCAGGAAAAGGATTATAATGAGAAATGAGGGGGAAGAGTTTTAGAAAGGGGGTCTATAACTCTGAAGCACAGGATAAAGCCATTTCCTTTCCTCATGGTTGTTTGTTTTACACTGATTATTTGTGTCCTTTGGAGGGTTTTCTTAATGTCATTACTAGTTTAGAGCCCCTGTGATGCCTCATGGTAATCTCAAATATAACTGGTGCTTTTGGTGGAAAATCTCAATTTTAATGAATGGGTGGGGTTTTTTTAACAAGTTGCATAAAACAGACATTTGAGTTTTGTCTCCCTCTCCAGTGAAATAAATTTTTTAGATCATTGAAATGGGAATGCTTAGTCCTGACCAATGGAAAATGACAGTTATATTAGTGATGGTCAACCATTTCAGGCAATTTGTTGTAATAGTTTTGGTGCAATAGGAAAGAAAAGAAGAAATAATTAGAGAATTGTTGCCTTGGCATCTGGATGCTCATCTTTAGCATGAATACATCTGATATTCTTCTACTAAACATTTGCTGCCAGTGATTAACAATGGCCAGTTTAATGAGTGGTGCTTTGAGATCATTGTTTTCTTCCTAATGAGCTCAGGGCCATCAGGAAGCTGCTGGGAGCCCTGGCTGAGGTGCAGAGGCCAGGGAGCAGCAGCATTCTGAGGCAGGCTGGCATTCCCAGCGCTTCTATCAAATGACAGCCACTTGATCCGGGCAGGTATTCAGGGCTGGAACATCTGCATCTTGTTTTGTGGTGGTAATGCAATGTTTGGCACTCACAATTAAAGGATGAATATTATGTGTATGATAAAAAGTTTTATTGATATGTAGTTATATTATTATGATTTGTTGTCCCCATAGTCCTCTTTCCCCTCCCCTTTTGTGCTGTTGCCAGTGGCTGGCTTTGGTAGTGGAGGCATTTGGGATGAGGGCAGGCTCATTACTAGGAGGTGAAGCATGGCAACACCTGACCTCCAATCCAGCTGGAAGAAAACAGTCTGCACCCATGGGCAGCAAAGAAAAGTATCTGGCAGACTTCAGAGGGGGCCAGGGTTGCCTGATGCAGGCCCAGGGGTATGGAAGGGGCAGCAGCCATTTTGTGGGTGAGCACATGGCAGAAGGTGACATGCTCCCGGTGCTGTGTTCTCTTTCCTTATTCAGTCATTCTGTTGTATTTTGTTAAGGTTTAATAAAACTTTCAAATTGTAAAAGTGAGCATCGTTCCTCACAAATGAGGACTCGTCTGGGATGAGCACCTCATCCATAGCCCTAGGAGGTTTTGAGAGGGGAGCTCACCTCATTGTGGGTTTGGTGGCTCAGTCATTCCTCCTGGGACCATCGGTGAGCACAGGCTGGCACCCCGGGGATTGTGGGAGACTGAATAACCAGAAAGAACAGGGGAAGGTGAATACCATCCTCAGATTTGTTTTGGCCACTAATCTGAGTGCATGAACACAGCTTCAGGCAGCAGTGACCAGACCCGTACTGGAGTCTGTTGAAGCTCAAGGACTGCATGGTTGGGCAGGTATAGGGTGGGACGTGTGGTGGAGAAAAGTGGGGACACGTGTGATAGGGGGTGAGGAAAAGGCCACAGCGCAGGGTCACTGGCTGCAGGAGCCACAAGCAGAGGCAGATTCATGCAGACAGTGTTTGGTGGTGGAACACCAAACCGTGCAGCTTTCCTTGTGGTACACACCGGCAGGTTTTAGCTGGTGCCAGGGGTGTGCCAGCTTCCCTGTGGCACCAGGAGGGTCACTTAGCTAGCTCTCAGCAGCCAGAGGAACAGCAGAGCCCACCCAGAACAGTAGCACAGGAGTCTCCAGATTGAAAGCAAATAATTTATTTGCTTTTGTTCTCTGGAAAGAAGATAAAGGGTTTTTTCTCCTTTTCTTTCCTTCTCTTTTTCCTTCCTTTTTCCATCTCTTCCCTTCTAGCTGCTTAGGAAGGGCCTCGCTGGGAGGTCGTTAGTTATTTAAGGAGGCAAGCCTTGTTAGAAGGGCCTGTGGCTGATTGTCAAGATAGGACTGAGAGCCAGTAGGGAATCCCTGATGGGAGAAGGAGAAAGTGAAGAGATACCAACAAGTATCCCACTGAGAAACAAATTAGCCCAGTGGAATTATAACCCCAGAGATAAGGACGAGCTCAAAATGATGCAGTACTGTGTGAGAGTAGACTAAGGAGGAAATGAGGTCCAATCGTGCACTAGCCAAGGTATGAGTCCAACAAAGGGTAGATATATCAGGCTTTAAAAATCTATATAATAGCTAAGAGCCCATTCAGTCTGGGAGAGAGTGACTACACTGCCTGCTGGGAAGGAGAGATTTAACCTTCGAAGGTGAGAGTGTTTAAAGTATCAAAAAATAAAAAATGAGACTGGTTAGACTGTTTGCCCCCTCCCCCTCCACTGGAACCCGACC
The DNA here is from genome assembly GCF_052056855.1 of Sturnus vulgaris. NCBI lineage: Eukaryota > Metazoa > Chordata > Aves > Passeriformes > Sturnidae > Sturnus > Sturnus vulgaris. The sequence continues at coordinate 18,352,138 of NC_142253.1, read as the reverse complement.
ACACCTCCCTTGCCCTCTGATGGGCCCAGTCTAAATACTGGAAACAGAGTAGCACAAGCAGTCAGGGGATGGAAACCAAGCAGTGAGATTGTGTCCTCTAAGGGAAGTACCACTCGGTGAGGCACAGGAAGGAATTGGATTTGTAACCATACCACTCCATTCTTCTGATATTTAAGATGTTCAGGAAAGAATTAAAAGAATTACTAGAAGACCTCATCAGATTAGTGGAATACTTAGACCAATTTTTGTGGCCCAACATCTATACATGAGAAGAAATGCAATCAATAACGACCATATTATTTACACTAGAAGAAAGACAGATGATATGGGCAGCTGAGATGCAGATATGGGAAAGGGAGCACATGCAAAGACCTCCTAGAGACCTGAAAATGCCCACAGGATGCCCTAATTGGGACCACAACAACCCTGGGGGAAGGCAAAACATGGCAGAGTATAAAACATTAATTGTAAGGGGTATTAAGCTGCTTCATGAAGCCAGAATGCTTGTAGGGTATTTAATGAACAGCAGAAAAAAAAGAAGAAACCTAGCAGAGTAGCTAGAAAGATTGAGGAAAAATATGAGGCAGTATTCAGGGGATGACCCTGGAGATTGAATATCAAGTCATAGAAACACCAGTTTCTAAGTGGGGAGGTGCATTCAGGTACTGCTCACCACGGAGTCAGCTGTGTGAACTGCACAGCGAGAATGGGCTCAAGGCAATGAAATTAAAAGCCCAGTGGAAGAGCCCAAAAGAACAGACTGTAACATCCTGAGCAGGTGAGACAAAGTTGAATCGTGAACAAAGACCAATATCCAAAAAGTAGAGTCAAATTTCCACCAGCCAGCTCGAAGACTGTTTAAAATAAATTGTGTCAATTATTGATGTAATTCTCCTATTTTAATAGATAAAGATTGCAAGGATCTGGTAGGAGAAGTACATAGGAAACAGTGAGAGATGCTAGGGTAGTTCAGTTGAGAATTGGCAAGTAGAATTAGACAGGAACTAGAGGACAAGAGCTGTGCTGGCCACCAAGAAGATGAGATAGCCCTGCTGTGGGCAGCAGCATGGTAAGGTGGGGGCAAAAAGCCATACCAGACCTCTGTGATCCCCTTTTGTCTGCTCCAACCAATTCATGGCACCAGCTCCACCAGTCATTTGCTTAAAGAGAACCTAAGGGATTTTTTTTTTCTGTTCCCGCTGTCCTCACCCACATCAACAGATAATATCAACAGATACTATCATGACTCATCCAAAATTAAATTTGGTTCAAGAAAAGTAGGAGTAGATCATGTAAATCAAAAATGAAAATTAATTGATCGAGCCAAATGACTTCTAGAAAAGAGAAAGAGGGGTTTGTTATAGATGGATGATGTGATGGTTGGTTGTCACAATTAAGGGGTGAATATTGTGTGGATGTTAAAAGAGGTTTTATTGAGGTATGTTATTATGATTTGTTGTCCCCATAGTCCTCTTTCCCCTCCCCTTTTGTGCTGTTGCCACTGGCTGGCTTTGGTAGTGGGGGCATTTGGGACGAGGGCAGGCTCATTACTAGGAGATGAAGCATGGCAACACCTGACCTCCAATCCAGGTGGGGGGAAATAGTCTGCAAACAGACAGCAAAGAAAGGTAACTGGCAGACTTTAGATGCAGCCCCAGGGGTATGGAAGGGGGAGCAGCCATTTTGTGGGTCTGAAGGTCACATGTTCCCTGCACCGTGTTCTCTTTCCTTATTCAGTCATTCTGTTGTATTTTGTTAAGGTTTAATAAACCTTTCAAATTGTAAAAGTGAGCGTCGTTTCTCCCAGTGGAAGCTTAACTCCAGCTCAATATTCCTTCTCAGCCTGGTGTGTGAGGTAATGGAGAGCTCAGAGTTAACCAGAGCAGAGCACAGGTGAAGCTGCTCTTTGACTCCAGGGCTGTCCAGCAAGTTTTGGCTCCTGGTTTCCCACGGAATATGCATGAGGAGGTGCAGTCTCCAGGCAGATTTGTTTCATTCTGTTGTTTATCACAGATGGTGGTGTGTTGGAAGGCAGATTTCTGCCTTCCTTCCTCTCTCTCCCAGTTTCAGATGCTCTGGGTTATTGCTTCATTCTCAGGGCTGGAACTGCTGTGCTGGGAAAGGTATAAAGAAATGCAATAAGATGCTAAGAAATCCCCCAGGCATGTTACTTGGAGCACTCAAAATAGTTATGCAGAGTTCTTTGGATAATCCAGAAGACTGGGATTTTATTTTATTTTTTTTTTATTTAATGAAGAAAATTGGATCCAGATTTCTAGCAAAACACTCTTTTTTGGTTTGAGGACAGCTTTCATTAGTTAGTGGCATATTACATAATTATTTCACTGACTTCCTGTAAGGCTGGAGCGTTCTTTGGCTTGCAGAGCTGGGTGTCCTCTCAGGGCACTGCAAGGCATCCTGAAAATGTGTCTGTCTTCCCCAAAAGGCCACTTCACATGTTTGCTATCAGAGATCCTGCTAGCTTCATTTGCTTTTTAATGAAATGCAATGTGTTTTCTTAAGTTCTAAACAAGAGTTTCCATCAGCTTTCTCTGCTGACGTTGCAATTTCTCTAACATCAGTTTCTCCTATTAACTGCAAAGTTTGGGTTGGTTTCAAAATATGTAAAATGACTTAAGCATTATTCTTCTGCTAAGAATTGGATAAGAATCTCTTTCACAGCAAATTAAGTGTTCTTGTTTGTAAAGCAGTGTAAAATTTCTGTTCAAAGCCATGTAAATTAAGATGCACCCACAGAACGTTCCCCATTTGTAGAACATTCTGTGGGTTTTGCATTTTCAATCTCTTTCATCTTCAGAAAAAAAGAAAGAGCCCCATCTTCACAGTTGGGCTCTTCTTGCTCATTTCCTCCTAGCATGAAGTTGGGAATATCCTCTTCAGGACTGACATCAAAATTCAGTTTATTTTCCTCGTTCATCAAAGGCAGGATAGATTTAGGTCATACTTTAACTTTTTTTTTTTTTCCCCTGGAGTTCTGTTGTTCTCACCCTGGATGCTAGTTCAGCATTTGTACTGAGAACTCAAACAAGGAAATTAAAAACCCAAATATAATAGACTGTTATCCCACAGCTTTCTGTAGATAAGATAGGCAGCATATTTTTTTTCCTGAGATAAAAGGTAGTGAGGTTTGTAGCAGTAAGTTGAATTCTGTGTTAATGAGCAATTTGCTTAAAGGCTGTAACTTGTTACTCACAAGTCAAATTTGTTACAGTGCCAGGTCTCTTTGGATATAAATCCAGGGATTTTAGGAGACATTGAAAAAGCTTAAATTGCTCCAGAGTTTGAACAATGTACGGCATTGTATGGAGAGCTGTTAGAGAAAAAATAAAGCTTAAACAACAGTCTTCATTGTGTGGCATCTAAAATTATGAATGAAAAAGTTCATCCATATGTATTGGCTTTGCCTTTTTTAAATATCTGCTTTGCATGAAAATAGCTGTCTATTAATTTCTTTTTGAGGTTTAATACAGATGGGCCTTTATATTTGATTTTGGTTGAATAGGCTACAGAGTTTGAACATGCTGCATGCAGACAGAGTGCCAAGCAATTTAGCAAAGTTGTTTACACTAACAACAATCCAGCAGGACAGAACCTACAATTTCTCACTGATAATAGCGTGAGGTAGTGGTGAACACAAGTTCCTGCAGAAGTGTTTACAAAAATGGCTTTATAGTTCCTCAGTGTTAAAGAACCTTGAGGACTTTGGGGTTGAATTCCCCCTTTAAAGGCAGCCAGTTTTCCCTGCAGCCCGGATCATCCCCCTGCAAATTGCTCTCCAGATGAGCATGGCTAGCCGCACACACAGGGCCATTGTTTGTCGCTGCCTTGGGGGATAAGTGTGGGCAGGAGCAGACACCACCAGTGCCACCAGCTCCCTCTGGATGTGCTGGGGGCACATCCATCTCACGGCTTTTTCAGATATTCTCGTTCCGAGCCTGTCCCTGCAAGTGGGCTCAGCAGAGAGTGGAGCTCAGGGAGCACTGGGGTGTGTCCTGGGAGGGATGGGGGGAGATGGATCCTCCAGGGCACTGAACAGGCAGTTGAGCTCTTAATTAGGGTTATCTCTGCCCACTTGTAAACCTCATGTCACAGATGGATGGAGCTGGAAGAGGTCTGGTCTTAATAGCAGGAGAAGCTGGCACTGATTGTAGGGGTAAGGCGACCCTGGGGGACTTCAGATCACGGAATCACAGAATATCCTGAGCTGGAAGGGACACCCAGGGATCATGGATCCGACTCCTATCCCTGCCCAGACACCCCAACAATCCCACCCTGAGCATCCCTGGAGTGTTCCTGGGCTCTGCAGCCTCGGGGCCGTGCCCATTCCCTGGGGAGCCTGGGCAGTGCCAGCCCCCTCTGGGGTAGAGCCTTGCCCTGAGACCCAACCTAACCCTCCCTGATGCAACTTGAGGCCATTCCCTTAGAAAACGTCATTCCTTGTTAAGAAATGTCTCAGTACAGATTCTTGTGCAACCTTGGTGAAGTTGAGGTAGCCAGCAGCACCACAGCACTGCTTCCAGCCAAAGGAAAAGTCACCCAGAAACCTCGGTGAGGTGATGGGACTTCATCAAAGATCTTCAGAGCTCCACTTTTAATAGGAATGGCAGTCCTGAAATCTCAGGGTGATAGGGGTGGTGGGGGCAGAACTGTGAAACCGAGCTTGCCATCATTCCTTATCTAAGTTTCACAGCACTGGTTGGTATCAGATTTTTTTTAAACAAGAGTTTCAAATGTTTCCTCGCCTAAATTTCATGGCATTGTTTGGCATCAAATTTAAGTAACGCTTTTTTCCCCTTTTCTTTTAAACTTGCTGGTTGTTAGTGATAAAAGCAAGAACTTGTTAAGCATAGTAGCACTTGGTGCAGTCCAGCTTTTTCCCCCAGAAATGTTGTGTGATGCTTTGTGCCTCATTTTGGTTTTGGAGAAAAAGCTCATCCACAAGTGGTGTTTGTGGATAGCAGTAGATAATATTTGGGATAAAGTGGAATGTTGCAGCGCACAGGGAGGAAGGGAAGTTGCCTTCAGCAGGCTGGTGCCAGCTCAGTTCCCTCACAAAACCTGTGGCTCCTGTCCTTTCCTAATTCCTGTTGTTACAAGAGTCTCTGGTTATTTAAAGACATGTTCCTTTTCACTCCTCATCACTTCAGAGAGTTCCCTGTCAGCTGTGAGAACCAGGCATTGTAGTGTATTAACTTTCCTCCTATTCTTCCAAATGTTGCTAGCAGGTTCCAGGAAATATATTTGCTCTCCCAGGGAAAGTTTGGAACCAGTTGTGTTTAAAAAGCAGTAGTTTTTCCTGGAAACCCATTTGACAGGGCAGGCATGGAAACCTCTCAGCACTGCACTTTCCTGCTTTGTGTGGCTTAATATTTATTTCTCAGCATGCAGAAATAAAGAGTTTTTACCTTCAAATATGGGTTGTAGTTAGATGTGAGAGAAATTTAGTAAATTTTTTTTTTGCCCAGGATAGGAATGGCAGTGTTGTATGGGAATATAAACCAATTTGGAACATTTATTATGTTTTGTTTTAACTCAAAATCCCAGAACAGCAGATTGGCAATGCCCTTTGTAGTTACAACCTACAAAGTGCCCAGCCCAGCCATCTTTTGCATGAGAAGAGTGGAACCCAAAGCTGCCAAATGGATCTTTTTAAGTAGCTGTTGTTCTTTTGGGAATGAGTGGGGATTTACTTCTTTTGCAAATGGTATCAACACGCTGTGCTTGCACTTCAGAGGTGGTATTGAGACTTCCAGTTTTGTTATTTAATCGCTAATGTTTAATAGGTCTCACTCCTGAAAGTAAATTAAGATATTTGTGACAGTAGCAGGTTTGGACTCTTTCAGAGCAGAACCTTTCAGAAATTTATGGTTTCTTGGCTCCAGATTACAAGACTGGAGTTGTTTTCTGTGATGCTCTGCTGATTGTAATTTCATGTCCCTGTAAAGAAAATTAGAATTGTCCAGGCAAAAGGAAACGATTTCTATGAATTGAAATGATCTAGGAAGATCAGTAAAAGCCACACAAGAGCTAGCCAAGTAAAACAGGACTATTTAGTTGTTCTGTTTATATTCTTTGTAAAGCAACATCTTCTAAAGCAGCTTGACAAAAACTGCTCTTACCATAGAGAAAAAGAAATTGACACAACTGTGGCACCTCCTTTGTGGTGCTTTTATCCAGAACACATGAAATGAAGACGGGGTAAGGGAAGTGCTGGATGATTCACATAGGACAAGTCTGAACCCGGCCGGTTCCTTGGATTTAGTATAAATATTTATGGCATTGAAGGGGATTTTTTTTTTTTATTTAATATTCTTCCTGGTGCTCCGGATCCTTTTTAGATCCTCCTCAGACATCTGGTGTGCAGTGGTGCTTGTTTAACCCCCACCCTGCAGTTCTCCTGCTGGGGCATCTCGGAGCTCTCCCAGCCACGCTGTGGTTGGTGTGAATGAAATCTCCTCAGGCCAGCTGGGGCAATGCTGACGTGCACACTTTTCCTGCTCAACACTGCAGACCCAGAGGTGAACACTCTGCTCTTGTCCTGCTGCAGGCATCACACTGAGCTATTTATCAAAGGTGGCAAAAAAAGGAATTCCAGCACGAGCATGGATGTTTACAGAGCCTTAGCTGGGTTCTCTATCTTCAAAAATGCTTCTCTCACTAGTGTTACATAATCCATGTATTGAACTCAGCTCATCACAAAAAAAAGTTTTAAAAAATTGCTATCTTTCTTTAAACTCTTAAAAGTCAAAATATCTAAGACTGTGACTGCTTTAAGGTACATTATGTTTGCCTTAACAGCCAATCCGTGGATGTTCTGAACTTTTCTTGGCAGTACAGTAAATTGAGCACTACCCTGTTTGAGTTCAAGTGTTTCTCAATTGGTGCATTTAGCAACAAGTATGACAACAAACGTTTTAATGCTCACATTTGCATATATTTTTAATCCCCTCTGCAGAATCCTTGCTGTCACAGAAGCCCAGTTAATGCAACTTTTAGCCAGCCCTGTGAAATAACCAATGAATGTTATCCTTATTTACAGTGGGGAATAAAGAGCTGTAACTGATTGAACTCACTGAAGTCTGGGATAAAGCTGACAGCAGCATTCCAAGTGCTTCAGTTGGAATATTTTGCCACAGCTGCTAAACCTTACTGTGACCTCTTAGCAAAGAAAATTGCTTTTACCTGTTTGAGATGTTCAAATAAAATATGGCATTAATCAGCTGAGCAGGTAAAAGCTATGATTCTTGGACTGATGCTGTATGGACTTGATCCTTACTTTGTGCTCAGCAGTCATGGGGGGGAAACAGGAGCTTTTGGACCAAAATACTGTGACTTTGGTCCCTCTGCAGTGGATCCTACTCAAACTGAGGGGGTGGAATCTCCTTCAGTGGATGTAGTGGAGTCTTTTTAGCTGGTAAAAGGAACGAGGCCTTGCAGACAATGCTGGGAAGAATTTGAAGTTCCCTGTCTGAGCCACAGGACCTTCCCAGGTCTGTTCCTTTAGATCAGAGCCTGTTGAGTTGAATAAAAGGAATGTGCCCACAGATGCTGGCAGTTCATTTTTTATGTTCTTTTTGCAGGATGAGTTGGGATCGGAGACTTAATGAAATAGCAGTCCAGCTGTGCTCGTGCAGTGCAAGCCAGGCTGAGCCCATTTATGAGCTGAAGCAGGGCTTCCAGACCTTTTAATTAATAATGCAGTGTCTCACTGCCCCCAGCATTGCTGTTTGGGTCCATTAAAAACTTCACAGTGCCTGCTTAATTATGGGGTGGAACATCTTTAACGTGGGATAAGGGGGTAGAGATCTGCAGAAATATTTTTCAAGTGAGATGGGGAAGAATTTAACAGGTGATTCACAGGGGAATTATATCATAGTAATGCAGTGAGAGGTTTGATTCCTGGCTCCTGTGGGGATGGTGTGATGTGAGCGCTGGGTCACAAACACACAGCTGACATATTTTTATCTTTGTTTTACCAACCCATCTGCTCTTCTCTGTCTTTTCTGGTTCTGTCAGGATTGAGTTGTTTCTGCAGCTCTGAAATAAATAGAGAGGGAGCCTGGAGTTGTCAAAAGGGAAATTGGGCTAAGGACTAGTAGGTATAGGGCAGGAAGACACAGTCCTAATTAAAGGTCTTGGAGCAATAGAGTGTAACTTTGGTGCTGCTCACCCCTTCCAACCCCATGACTATCAAGATAACTTCAAAAATAAGAACCTCTGCTTGTTCTTGTTTTTCCAAGAGTTCTGGAAAACCTGTCCTCAGTGCCCAGAAAACTGTGAGAAAGGCTGCCCAGGCAGCATGTAATTTCTTGGTAGCAAACACAATCCCTCCCTCTATCTGCCTTCCCCTCCCCTTGGAGAGAACACTGTTTTGAAGTGACCCTGCAACTTGGCCCCACAAACCTCCTCCTGCTTGTGAAATAAACAGCTCTGAGCTGGACAGTGCTGCCATCCATCCATCCATCCATCCATCCATCCATCCATCCATCCATCCATCCATCCATCCATCCATCCATCCATCCATCCATCCATCCATCCATCCCTCCCCTGGCACCACGGGCCTGGCTTCCTTTTATCCCTGGGACAGCCTCCAGCAATCTCAGCGCTGCTGCTGGGCTGGCTGGGAGTGCTTGGATTCACATCCACCACCTTCAGTCCTCTGGGCAGCAATTCATCCTCTGCTACCAGCTTTTGCACAGCTAAACCTTACAGTGGAGCAACAGTTCTAAAGCTTTTGTGCTCACTGGTTAACTACAATTTTTTAATCTCTTCATGGCCATTTTCTTTTTCCCCAGTAAAATTAATGTAGTTGTGTGTCATGACCCCAAGATTAAAAGCTGCTGTGTCAGAGGCACAGATTTAGTTTTATCTTTTTTCTTAGAAGAGGTGGTGCATGCCTATTTGTTTTGGAAGACAGTCCTGTCAAGAAAAACAGTGATATTTTAGCTTTTATATATTTCTTTATACCAGCACCCATAAACCTGGAGAAATTACATGGAATCCTTTTCTCTGAATCTCATGAGCTGTGCTGTTCTCTGGGCTCCTCCTGAAGCCTTCCCAGGTTCTTGGTTGTTAAAACACTGCAGGAGAGCAGCATGTGAGGGAGTGCTGAGCTCTATCTCAGAAGAACGCCAATCCAGAGGATTGAAAGTCTGACTGTGCACTCTGCAGGGCTTGTGCTGAGGCTGAGCCAGGGCCCAGCCAGTGGCCCACAGTAAAATAAAGCACATGGAGCCACGGGCAGGGGGGGGCTGGCACACCCTGCTCATTCCCCATGGCCAGGCGTGCTCAGGAGCTGATCCCGGTCCCTGTGCGGGGCTGCTGAGGATTCCCGGTGTCCCGGTCCCTGTGCGGGGCTGCTGAGGATTCCCGGTGTCCCGGTCCCTGTGCGGGGCTGCTGAGGATTCCCGGTGTCCCGGTCCCTGTGCGGGGCTGCTGAGGATTCCCAGTGTCCCGGTCCCCGTGCGGGGCTGCTGAGGATTCCCAGTGTCCCGGTCCCCGTGCGGGGCTGCTGAGGATTCCCCGTGTCCCGGTCCCCGTGCGGGGCTGCTGAGGATTCCCAGTGTCCCGGTCCCTGTGCGGGGCTGCTGAGGATTCCCGGTGTCCCGGTCCCTGTGCGGGGCTGCTGAGGATTCCCGGTGTCCCGGTCCCTGTGCGGGGCTGCTGAGGATTCCCGGTGTCCCATTGCCCCGCAGTTGTCGCTGCTCCCTCGCTCTCCCTCTGCTCAGGGGATTTTGGAGCCCGTTCTGGAGGACAAAGGGATTTTGTTCTCCACAATGGGTTCTTTGTGGGAGATGGGTTGGGATTGTTCTGCTGCTCAGTGGATTTAAATCTTGGATATTCTGTCCGGCTTGGCTGGACAGGCTCAGTGTCCCTCATGTGGGACACCGTGAGGCTGCACGTCAGGTAGCAAGACCAAAGTGGAAATCCAACTTTTTCCTGTGTTTGTGGGCCCAACTGTGATTTTTTTTTCTCATTTCACTGTGGTTTAGGGAGAGGAGTTGGTCACTTGGATGCAAGTCCCAGGGATCCCTTCAGGATCTTGCACAGTGCCCTGAGCAGTGACCCTGCTTTATTCCAGATCCAGCCCAAAGGCAGCGCCCACCTGTGCATGTATTTTCCTAATCTTTTAAATACATCTGCTTTTCTGATCATATTTTAAAGCATTTCTATCCTCTCTTGAGGGCTGTTTAACCTTCAAGGTAGGGAATTTGGGGAGAAATAAAATGGGAATAAAAGAAACATTGCTGGAAAGTGCAATATCAGATTTCACAGCTCTTCTAGAGACCTCATTTTCTTGATTTTTCCACATGTAGCAAAGGAGAATAATGTGAGAAAAGGTGTTCAGAGCATGTTTATTTTAAACTGCAATAAAAGTCTGTAGTACTTCTAAAAATAGGTTCCAGTTGAAATAAGTGGATTTTTTTAAACCTTTCTATTGCACCTTTTGCTTCAAATCCTTATGAAGGAAAGTGTGCACAATTTATTGGATTTACCTTTAGTACAACCCTGTTGGAAGTGAACATCTCAAAATTAATATTTGAAGCATGGTTGCTGTAGAACATCCTGGCTTCGTTCATATCCACAAGGGACACTGAACACTGAGAATTTAATTTATGTTACAGGATCATATCCAAAAATATCAGCCATTGGAGCAGAGGGGGGGAGGTTAAACCTGAGTATCCACTAACAGAAACAACATCCAAAAAAACCCCAAAACCAATCAACCAGCCAGAGGGAGGATAACAAATATTTTCTCCTTAGGGGGAATGATTAAAATCTGAGCTTTCACAAATTGAATTTGTCTCTCTTTGCCATCACGTGACAATTCAGCTGTAAGGTAGGATTTAGTGCATTGAAATAACTGCTTTAGCCCCCAATCTTACAATTTCTTATGTAGTGACCTTGCTGTGACTTTGATTTTCTTTTGAAATAGATGGCAGGGCTTCTGGCTTTGATTGTTTCAGCTGGTCTTTGATTAATTTAGCTTTGCCATCTTTTATGTAACAAAGTCATTTAAAACTCCCAGTCTTGATGACCAAAAAAAGAACACCTAGACCTGAAACCACCTTTGGTCTGAGACTCAACATCTTCAACATGTTGCCTTAATTATATTTCATTCACCAAAAATGTATTTATTGATAATGCTTTTACATTTTCAATAAAATCACATTATCACGTGTCTTCTGCTGCCCAGTAAAGAGGAATGTCATGTTTGCTAAGCAAAAAGAATATGGAATTTACTGTTTTCTGCAGGAATTGTAGATGATTCTTCTCCCTCTGTCTTCCTTTCTCCCCTGCTGTGTGTGGGATGCCCAAACTGCTGCCCTTGGCTGGACTCAGGAGCTGGGCTTAGCCCAGAGCAAAGACAAAATGATAATTGTGCTAATTTTTAGTCCCTCCTAGCTGACTTTGGATGGTTGATGCAGGCTTTTCCTGGGAGAGCTGGCAGAAGGGCTCAGAGGCTGTTCCTGGGGTGCAGCCCTGCTCCTTGAGCACAAACCCATCCTGTGTCACAGAAATCCCTTCTCCCACTGATGTTGACAAGTATTGTAAACAACCCTGGTGTTATTTATCTGGAGATCAGTGTAGTTTTAGCATTGACTACGTCCAAATCTTGCCTGCCAGGTAATTGAAATCTTGTTTTAGCCACAGTTTGCACGAGCACAGGTACTCTAAGCAGAAAAAGCAACACTTTTTTCAGTTTTGTATGGGTTACCTAAATGGGACTTGATCTTAAGTGAGAGCTGAAGTAATCTCATGGTCTAAAGTTAGACCCAAGCCTGAGCTCATTGTTGGGCTGGAACTGAACACAGCCTCACAGTCACAACTGTTGAGGTGTGAAAGCTGCAGTGTGACAGGAAATATGAAGGAGCTCTGCCAGACCACAGCATTAAAATTTATTCCACCCGGCTTTCTTTGTGGCAAATCTGCTGCCCTGTTGCTTCCCATGCCATCGATTCTTGCCTCCTTACCAAGGAGACTCCCTCAGCAGGTACCTGAATTTTTCAGGGGAATTTTTCAGCCATTGTTGAAGTGTTCAGCAAAGATTTTATTATTAATCTTATGTATTTGTGAAATAGTTTGTGGAACTGAAGCAGTTCCCCAGCCAAGGCAGTTGATGTAGCCATGGTGTTTTTTTACAGTGTGAGGTGAGAGAATTTCAGATGAGTAGTCAGTTTTTCACACTACCTTTGAAGGAGCAAATAGGGTAATGTTGGCTTGGGGGAGGCAAATTTGCCATTTTCTGCCTGTTGAACTGTACTTTTTGGTACATAATACAGTGTTTTCAGGACCTATTAAGTAGAAATCATCTATAATTTTGATTACCAATATATTTTTGGAAGGAGCCTGCTGCAGGCTGCCACTGGTGCTGCTGCACCAAATTCTGGCTCCTTTGTGAGGCTTTTGAAGGAAAGTGGGTGGAGGTGATTGAATGCAGAGGTCACTATTTAATGTCCCTGCCTGCAGTGTGGAGCAGAACGTGTCCCTGCTTGGCAGGCAGGGCCAGCTGGAGGAGCCAGCACAGAGCAGTCACTTGAATCACTGTATTCTGGTTTTGGCCATGGGTTTTCTGGCATACAAATCTCAGCACAGTGGTAGCCAGAGCTTGTTTCCAGGAGTAAGTGCTTTTCATATGTTTTGTAAACGGAGGAGAAGAGGCTTTTGCCAATTTTTTTTCCACATGTGTATGTGACTTTCTGGTTTCCTAAATTAGCTTTTTGTTATCATAGCAGAAAGTCAGTAAAATATGTGGCAGATAAAGGAATCAGTAAGTTGGCTGCTGAAAGAAATCTATCCATTTATAATAAAGACTATTTCCAAGATCTGATTTCTTAGCAGCATGTTTTAATCAGCCTGTTGCCATTAATACTTAATTTTTTGTTGTTCTGTAGTTTGCTGTTTTATTATGCTCTCCAGAGAGGCCTGTTTAATGTACTCTAAAGGAAATAAAGACTACTGTGACTCTGTTTACAGTGGTTGATCTACTACTTCCCAGAATTAAGTCTTATTTAAGCTCATCTTAAATCATACCTTCTGTAGAAGCAACCCAGAAATAAAGTAGTGGTGCAGAATGCTGATTTTGGGGATAAAGGATCTGGTTTGTTTTTCTGAGTGGGGGTTGCAGAAGCTCTCAGCAATTATATAAATAATATAATTTGTGATTCTTCTTGAGATGTCTTTCATGGCGACCAAAGATTGCCTCCTGAGAATGGATTCATTTATTGTCTTTGATCAATCAAGTGAAGCAAATCTTCCTGGAACTGCACACTTTTCAGATTGCCTGCAGCCTGTTTCACACAGATGTGATTTGGGGGGAATTTCCCAGTGCCAGGGCTATCAGTCCTCTGCCACTGTGCAGTGTGAGGTGAAATAACACCTAGAGCTGGCAGCATCTGCACAGGGACTCTGCTGCTGCACTGCAATTCTGTGCTGGTAACTTGTTTTGATGACTTGTTGAATTGAGTAATTTGTGGTGACTTCCCTGCTTGGTATTTGATATCTCAAATCATGTGATTATTTTTATTTTGTGCATGCATTGGAATTTTTATGCCATTTATCCCAATTTATGTTGGCACAGAATGACTTCTGAGTTTGCCATTATGGAATAAAACATGCAATAGTTTGGAAATTTGTTCCAATCTATTTGTTATTCAATCCCCTAACAATTTTTAGAATGTGGCAATAGAAAATAAAATAAATTTAATTTCATAGTATCCTTTTCACATCTTATTGCTTTTGTGAAGATCTTGGTTTTTCAGCATATGCCATGAAAATAAATGTTGATCTTGAATTAATAGAAAAAACTGCACTTGAAGATCTTCATGTACTATTCATTCCTGGGAATCTGGCCTTAAGAACATGAGGCAACTCCTCTCACTAATGAGAGTTTGTCTGCAGGTATTGGAAAAGGTAATTAAAGGTGTGATGCCCATTAATTAAAGTCAGTTTAATGCTCTTGCCCATGATTTTTTTAATTAATAGAGTGGCCTGAGGTCATAGTAGTTCAATCCAAGACCTTGAAGGTAAGGACTTTGATGACAAACACCACAACTGAAGAACTTTAAGTTTTGGGGTTTTTTTTCTAAAAGTTAATAAACTTGTCAGGAATTCACTCTTGTGGATAAATCCGTCTATCAGATGCAGAGCAAAAAACGGGTGAGGGCAGTGCCAGGATATTCATTCCAGGAGTTTTACTCTAACCTACCTAAGGTCTGCACCATGTCAGTCTGCAGCTGGCAAGACAAAGGCTTTCATTTCTGGGCTGTAATTAATGCTCAGGCTGTGCATTAGGGGCAGCCAGCAGGAGAGAGGAAATTGGGAGGGGGGATAGGATATGGCAGCCCCGTGTCCGTGCAGCCCATACCGACTCACAGGAAGGAAGCTTGCTGCCAGAGTAGTGTATATATATATTTTTTTTTTCCCAGTCTTTGGTGACTCCTGGAGCTCTCGGACAGATTTCAGACCCCTCTGGTGTCTCTGTGGAGGCACACTTGTAAAAACACGACTTTTGCTGTCGTGCCCGTTCCGCTGGGGCCCCCGCTGGCCAGAGCAAGGCAAACAGAGCTGGCCATGCTCTGTTTACAGACAGCTGTCCCAGGGCTGCCGGGGCTGGGAGAGCCCTGCTGGCCTGACAAACATCGTGTGGAGTGGGAGCACTTGCAGGCAGGCTCCTAAGTGGTTAAAATAAAGCACATTCCTGCTGACTGCATGGGCTGGTGTCAAGCGAGAGCAGAGCTGCTCTATAGGCAGACACTACGTCACGGTGTTATCTTTGTTTAGCTTGTCTGTGCTTTATCATGTTGCCCAACAGTTTTAATAATAAAAGAGAAGGAGGAGGAGAAGAAAAAAAAAAAAAAGACTAGTATGAATAGTTGTAAGTAGAAGTATCTGAAAGCAGCAGATCTGGAGTGCCTTCCACCAGCTGCTGGCTGAAACAAAGAGGAGCATTATGAGAGGCACAATAAATGTGTTTGCTATCTCTGCTCTCAGTTGCAGGGCAGACACAAGCCGTCACAGTAATGAATTTCCAAGCCTGGAGTTTGGACTTGGGGAATTTATAAAACACAGTTGTTTTATCAGAGTGTTGCCTTGCCAGCTGTGTGATGGGAGTCTGGTTTCCATGGAGTGTGGTCAGCTGAGGGAGACGAATCTAGTCCCTAAAACAGCATTTGGGGCCATAGTCTCCTCTGTGGTTTCTTTCTCTCTGCTTCAAATTCACATTTGGTAAGGAGGAAAGTAGGGGGGAAAGAATTTTATTTAAATGAAGAGCAGTTTCAACCCTAATCAAATGTGCAGGCCCCATGACAACTCACGGTGCTGTGCAATACCAGTATAGGAATTTGCATTTTATCCCTCTAAACAATGTAAAGAGATTTTTCCTTGTTTCCTTGATTTTCCCTTTTATCTGGACTGCTTTTGGCATTGTTCTCCTGCCTGGTGTGGGCAGGAGGGGCTGTACGAATGGAACTGTCCTGTTTGTCCTGTAGGAGACTCTCACTGCTCCCACATGTTCAAGGTTTGGTTAATTTGGTAAATTTTGGCCCAGTGGTGCTGGTCAGATCCTGGTATGTTTAGCTGAAGTCTTGGTGTTCCCTCCATAATCAGGAAAATGCATTACCAAATTGGATAGGCTTGAATTAGAAGCCCTTCCTTTCTTTGCTAAATTTCTTTAAAATAGGTTTCTTCCAGCATACAATAGCATTTTTACCAGATTTTATACTCAATCTGAATGTTAATATATAAATGCTGTTGTTACTATACGTAGGAGAAATGAGTTTCTTAATTTTGAAATAAAAAAGTCCCATTTTGGTAATTGTATAGCATCAGGTCCTGTTTGGGGAAAAAGGACAAGTTTCTGATTTACTGAATTGAATGTCTAGAGATTTTTGGGGATTTGTAAACACCCAGGTTAGCTTTACATGGGCATTTAAACTGCCCAAGGTACTGCTAGGAGTTGCTCAGGAGTCAGGAGGAGTTAGGTGCCCACGTGGAATCTGTAATTGCTGTTGTGGAATTTTGTGTTGGAGTCCCCAGAAGTGATGGGAGATAGTGCAGGGAGAGGAGTGATCGTGCATGGGTGGGAGGACACAACCTCCAGCCCCGGGTGCTGAAAGCTTTATCTTTTGACATTGCTCTTAAATTATTCCTTTTCAAAGACACGAGTGAGGGAGATTCCTCATGCAGAGGAACTGGTGTGATGTGGTTTGCTTTGAAAGTTTAGAACATGAACACTCTGTAGGTGGGGGTTTCTATTGGCAAAATACAAAGGAAAATGCACAAATTTACTGATCTGAAAACAATTTCCAAGAGATGTTATGTTGATGAAAGTGTTTTTTGTGGAACTGGGGTGGTTGTGGGGGCTTCTCAGTTAATGTTTGGTTGGAACAGGAGAGCTCTGGGTGTCTGTCCCAAAGCATTTGCAGCAGGGCACAGTTTTTGCTATTTAGAGCTGAGATGGAAAGTTCCTATTTAGATTTGGTGCCAGAGTCTTTAATAGAAATCATGGCTTGTGGTGTATTATAGGTCAGCGTATATTTGCTAGTTTATATTATGCTGACTAAATTGGCAGAACGCTTATTTTTACTGGTAAACATTCAGGAGGTTTTCTCCTCTCTCCTTTTTTTTTCCAACAAAATGTTATTTGTAGTGTGTGGAATTAAGGCAGCATTTTATAAATCATCTCCCTCGGTGATGATGTGAAAATGTGTGGTGGCACACAAAGATTTCCATTGTCAGGTACCACAGGGCTCTAGATGGAGTTAACTCAGGCCTAATTTTAGGTCTGGAAATTATGGCTGTGCAGAAAACAAAATGCTTCTGGCAGCGTAGGAAAAATACAAATTTTAAACTCCGGCAAAAGTGGCTATTTCAGGGATATCACCAGAATAGGTAACCCTGGTTAATTTAGCTCCTCTCCGAGCCCCTGATGGAGCCCCAAAAGCACTTTTTTAACATCTTTAAATCCCTAGGAGGTCTAAATATGACCTGAGGATGTGAGATCCAGTAAAGTCCCTAGGTGGTGAAGTGCAGCACTGTGCTTCAGGCTACAGGAGTAGTGAGACATTGAATTGAAATGGCAAAAGCTTTAATGCCTGCGTCCATGCGTTTGTGCACACCAACTGTAGCATTGCTGGAATTATTTATATACAGAGCTCCCATATGCTGGGAAGTGTTAGATTATATAAAAACTTATCATCTACTCAGTCTTCCACCAGCACAGCATTTCTGTGATTCCTCTGCTGAAGAATTGTGCTCTTCTGTTCGTGGGTCCAAACATAGTTTTAAACTATAGAGAAAGACGTTTAAGGACATATTTAAAACTTGAATCAGCAAGTTCCAATTTCCCCCCTAATTTTTTCCTTGCATAGTTATATACCAGACAAGCTTGTTTTGGACAGCTTTTTATAAAGGGAATCATCTGAGAATCCGAAAGTTTATTCAGTTTTAGATCTGGAATATTTGGTGTAGTCCTGGAATTTATAACCGCGACCGTAAGAAGAGGAACAAAGCTTTTATTTCCCTGTGAATAGTCATGGTTTGCAGAGTGAGGTAATCACAGCCCGGCGCTGGGACTGCAGGCTGCGAGGGGAGGAATCGGAGTGAAGAAGCTGCTGCAAAGATGGGTTAGTTGAGCCCTTGGGATCAGCCGGGGTGAGCCGCCCCTGTCCTGCCGCCTTTGCTCAGCGCTTGTTGAGCACAGAGCGTGCTCTGGGATGCCTCGTCCGTCCCACAGCCGCATCACACGTGTGCGCTTCGGCAGATGTTGCTGGGGAGTTTTAGGCGATGTTGCTGGGGAGTTTCAGGGGATTTTCTGCGTGCTCCCAGGGGGTGGCTGTCACTGCTGTCGCCGTGGTGGTGACCCCCTGTCGTGTCTCCCCGGGCAGGTGAAGCGGCGCTGAGAGGGGAGCCCCGAATGCAGCCGCTGCAATCCCCCGCGCTCAGCAACCACCGCACGGGCCCGCCGCCCATCAGCCCCAGCAAGAGGAAGCTCAGCATGGACCAAGGGGACGAGGAGCTGGACTGTGAGAACGACCACGTCTCCAAAATGAGCCGCATGTTCAACCCGCATCTGTAAGTGCCTCGTGTCTGTCCCCGCACGGAACTGAGCGCTGCGTGCTAAAATCCTGTCCTGCCTCAAACTTTGCGCTCGTTTTTTTTCCCCCTTTGTTCCAGCTTGTGTGGGAGATCTGCACAAGAGCAGCCCGATTAGATGGGTTTTCATGTTTTCCTTTGTTTTCCTACAGCGTGAAGTAACAGGAATTAGCTCAGCCTAACTATTTATAGCAAGCCATACGTATTCACCTTGCGATTTCTGCAGTATTGTTCCCTCGTTCTTTGTAAGGCGCTCCTTTCACTTCCCCCCATTCTGAGGCTCTCTGGCTGGGGGTGGGGAGGCAGCAGCAGCAGGAGGAACACGAGTGCTTTGCATTTTTCCGAGGCCAGGAGCTCCGAGCCAGCTGCTTCCTGGGCTGCCTTGACAACTGGGCAAGCTGCAGTTGTTGCTAAACATTCCTGCTCTGACAGTCAGGTGTGGAATGTGCCGCCCAGGTAAGGCTTGATGAGCTGTGTTGGGCAATCAGCAGATGCCTTCCTGGGAATGCGAGCCTGGCTGGCACTGCTGGAGAATTCCTGGCATTCCTGCCTGGAGGAAGCCATGGATGGAGCTCCTGTGGCTGCTGCCTCAGCTCCTGCAGCCCCGGCATTCCGCGCATTCCACAGTCATGGGATGTGGACGGAGGGATTTATCCTCCCATAAATCACCGCAGCCTTACTCACAGGCTGGGCCCGCAGTCTGCAGCCTTGGAATTTGTTACAAATCGGGAATCCAGCGCTGAAGTAATGCAAAACAATAAAAGCTTGCTTCTCATTTACAACATACCTCCTCCTCTCCCCGAAAAAATTAACTATTTATAGCCTTTCTCTGGGGCCAGGAGTGCTTGGAAAGAGCCATGTGCTGCATTTCTGGATGCATAACACAACTGAGGAGATCGATGGCATTTTTGAAATGTTATGTAACTTTATGGGGGAAAAAGTGTGATTTTTTTTTTTTAAGGCTCATTTTCTAGTCGTGAAATAAAACACAGCTGGCAGTTACGTACATTGTAACACTTTATATAGCGGAGGTCATAAAAATAATGAAGTCTGAACCAACAGACTCATGTGCAACCAAGGTTCAAAACTAAAAGATGCAGGCAGTTATTTCATGTGATCCCTTAGCTATATGTCAGAGCTGTCTAATATTTTCCAGTGTGGTACATTTTTATGGTTTTTCTCAGTAGATTCTTTCTGTGATTTCATATATGAAACAGGCATCTTTTCTTGTAATAAAAAGCACTGGTTTTCTGCCCAGGGTTCATGTGACTTAATCTGTTTCAATTAAACCATCTGCTGCAGATGGATTATAATCTAAAATAGCATCCATGAGGTCTTCTCTTCTCTTTTTCTACTTTATTTTGTAAGTTTGATCTGGCCATACAAAAATATGCTTTCAATGAAATATTACAAAAACGCAGACATTTGTGATTCATCTGAAATAGCTGAATTTCTCTATATTTCAGATACATTCACAAAAAGTTCACAAACATTCTCTGGATTTTATTCTCATTTCCCTAACACTGCCTCCAAGGAAGTAAATTTTTTGACTGTTTTTTCTATTTTCCATCTTTTTCGGATTCTGACATTCTGGTTTAACAGTAGAATTGGATTACTCAGACCCTGTGGATCTGTCCTAAGAATTTTGGTTGGGAGATGGGAAGTGTGTTGTGGAAGCTTGTCTTGTTCACACCAAAGAAAACATAGTAGATTTGGGGAAAGAATTACTTTATGGAGCACAATAATGGCAGCCATTGCAGTGACTTGGAGGTTCTGGAAATGTAAAATTGACAATGGAAGGTTCAGTTTAGAAATCCAAATGTGTGAGAGATGTGGAGTTGGAGATCAGGTGGCACGGTGCCTGTGGTGGCAGCAAAGACATTTCTGTGACTGGGACTGTAAAGATAAGTTTGAGGTTGTGTATTTTGAACTTTTCAGGGCCCAGTGCCCTGAAACCACAGGATGAAAGTGTTCATGATACTCAACCTGGGCACAGCTGACAGAAGTCTTTATAACCTCCAGCAGCAGCTCTTGTTCAGGCATTTGGGTCTTTGTGAAGATGCTGGTAGAACTGGGAAGCAGTTGTGTATTCATTCTCTTAACACCAGCACCTTGGGGCTGGAAATGTAATTAAATAGGCCAAGAATTGTGTTTGGTTCATTATGAATGGTGGAACTTTTTTGTTAGCAATTTGATCTTAACTCTGAGGTAGCAGCCCCCCACTGTGCTTCAGTGGGAATGAATCCATTGAAAGGCTTTGGATGTGTTATTAGAAATCCAGTTACGTCAGCCTTTTGTTTGGAAACCGAGTGCTTTGAGACATTCCCTGCTCAGGTGTAATTCCCCGAAGGATCATTTGTGAGCTGTACTTGGGTATGTTTACTTTTATTGTGGAAAAACACAACTGTTGGAGTGCAGTCTCTGGAGCAGAGTGAATCAAATGCCCTGGCAAGCCTAGCAGGATCCTCAAATGTGTAATGGAATTAACGTGCAAAGAACAATTTATCAAAGGTGCTTTTTCTCAGTGTTAGGATAATAAAATATACTTGAGAGCTTGTGGATTAATTTTTAAAAACACCAGCATGTGACACTGCCTCCCTTTCATATACTTTTATAGTTTCTGTGTTTTTGTGGTGATGGAAGTGGTGAACACCCATAAACTCCTCGGCTGGGAAGAACAAGTACTTCCAAACTAAAATATAGTGACAGGTAATACAGAATTCCCTGATTTGAATTTCACACTTTCCAGTGTGTCCCTTGAAATGCACTCGCTGAAGTCTTGATGAAGTAAAAGGTGCTTTTGGCTTCATGCTGCACTGGGAAGGGAGCTTGTTTTGAGTCTCAGCTTTGAAATACGGCATTGTTTTCCCGTGAATTCACTAAAACCACCGTGGTTTACAGCAGAGTGATGGGGAACTGGAGAATTCTACTGAGAATTACTGGGAATTCTGTGCGGTGCAGGGGTGGGTGGGTCCTGACCCCTCTGGGGAGCGCTTGGGACAGCGCTGCGGGGCACGGGCCCCTCCTGCCCGAGCGCCTTCCTGGGGTCCTGCCCGAGCTCCTTCCTTCCCTGGCTCCTTCCTGAGCTCCCTTCATCCCGACCTCCCTTCATCCCGAGCTCCTTCCTTCTCTGGCTCCTTCCCGGGCTCCATCCTTCCCGAGCTCCCTCCTTCCCGGGTTCCCTCCTTCCCGACCTCTCTCCTTCTCGAGCTCCTTCCCGGGTTCCCTCCATGTCTCCCTCCCTCCCTGCTTCCTTCCCTCCCTCCCTCCCTCTCTGCTCCTTCCCTCCCTCTCTGCTCCTTCCCGCGTTCCTCTTTCCCTGTCTCACTCCCGCTCTCCTCCCTCCCTCCCGCTCTCCTCCCGCACTCCCTTCCTCCTTCCCTCTCTCTTCCCCGCTTCCCTTGCTCCCTCTCTCCCTTTTTCTTCCCTCCTCCCTCTCTCCCTCCCTGCTTCCCTGCAGGGCTCCCTCCTCCTCTCCCCTCCCCTCCCGGGCTCTGTCTCTGGTTCCCTCCCTCGTCCCTCTCTCCTCCCTCTCCTCCCTCCCGTTCCGCAGCCCCGGGCACACAAAGGCCGCCTTGTCCCGGCCGCCCCGCCGCCCTAAGAGTCCCCTAAGAGCCCGGCCAGCGGGCACAGCGCTGCCCCTTCCAAAGAAATGTCCTTTGGAATTCAGCCGGGACCATTATTTCTGTTCCCTTGTGCGGAGTGCGTCAGCCTGGGAGCTGGCGTTTGGGGTTTGGGACGAGCGGGCTTGTGCATGGAGTTTTGCCCTCGTTCCCGTTTGGTTTGGTGGCATTAGGATTGCAATGGCAATTAATTTCTGTATAAAAATCTTCCTACGGCTAAATATTCACAGCTGTGAAGTCAAGGGAATAATTATCTCTTGGTTTGTGTGATAAATAATTTGACTTTTTCTTGTAATAAAAGGTCTGCACATGAGTAAGTTACTTTAATGTGCATCATGTAAAATGATGTGTAGTTTCAGACTTCAAATTCTGGGCTGTCTTCAGTTTTGTTACACTGAAGAATGATGTCAATCCCACCCAAAACACTGCTGAAGCTGCTTACACCACAAGATTTTTGCCATGAATATCCAATGGCATTTGCTCCCTTTAATGACACTGTGATAGAAATTAGTGAGGCATCCCTTAAAAAAAAAAGTGTTCCAAAAGTTACCTGTATTTGAAGACCATGGAATGATTCAGGTTAGAACAGACCATTTAATCCAACCTCCTGCTCAGAGCAGGCTCAGCTGCATTCTCAGCGAGTTTAGAGTTGCTCAAAGGGAGAAAATTTGAGGAAGATTTGAAATATTGAATAAATAAAGTTCCTCATCAGTGTGGGATTGTTGTCACCTTCCTCCTTAGCTTGGCTGAGAATGCAGGGTGGAAATGTTGTGCAGAAAATCAGGTCCCTGTTGTGCAGGAACGTGGCTCCAGCAGGGCTTGAGAAGAGGCAGAACTGGCTCTCAGAGGTAGCGTGGGAGTTGTCAGAGAAGCTCTTTGCTGCAACTGCTGCTCTTTGGGTTCCAAACTTCGTGTGGTATTGAGAAATATGTTTTCACTGTCATTTTATTGTGACAAATTGGAGTTGGGAAAAAGCCCCAGCACACAGTTGAGAACACCCAAAGTGTTTCTCATCTGCTGAGTGAAACGTCTTCACCCAGTCCTCGGCACTGATGTGCCCTGGAAGGGTTTTGGGGTTCACCTGGGGCTCTCCAAGCAGCCCTGTTGGAGCTGAACTCCTCAGTGGAACTGAGGCAATGTGACTCTTATTATTTAAGTGGGCAAAGGATCACTGAGCAGGTTTCAAACTGCTTTTCCTAATCTATTTTTTTTCCTTTTCTTGTCTGCATTGCATAAATGATGGAGTGAATCAGACGTTTTCTTAGTTATTAATGGAGATCACACACTGCACAAAATTAAATTGTTTTCAAGAAATATATGCTAACTTGTACCTTCAGAGACAGACTTGAAAGAGCCACCATATCTGAGTTAATATTTAACAGAGAGCTCTGCAGTTCTTAGCCAAGGGGGAATTTCAGAAAGCACTCCAGTCCCTTTCACTTGAAGCACACGTGAGAGGTTTGTTAGGAACAGTTTCAGGGCTAAAAGCAATTTGATTGATAGCTTATCAGTACTTCACAAAAAGACCTATCTGTCAAAATTTGGGTAGATGTTGAGGTACTTGAAAAACCAGGCAATGTTAGCTCAGGTGTCTCCTCCACTTGCAAACAGAAGGGGTTTGTTAGCCAGCTCCAGATTTCTGCTTTGATATCATGTTTTCCACTTTCATTTTCCATCTTTCGTGGAGGAGCATGACCCTTCCATGGTGTGGCAAGGCTCCAAGCTGCCCGTTGAGGGGAAAAGCTGTGTTAGTGTTGCACAGAGGGGTTTGATCACCCACTTAGGGAAGGCATCCAGGGTCCTTGCACTCAGGGATGGAATGGAGCCACAGAATCACAGAATATTCTGAGCTCGAAAGGACCCACAAGGATCATCGAGGCCAACTCTTAAATGAATGGGGAATCCCTTAAGCCCTGGTGTTGGATTTTATACCCCAGGGTAAAAGCAAAATTTTACATTGTGTGAATCAACCTATATCTATGTGGAGTGAAATTCAGCACCAATCCAAAACCCTGAGATCTTAGAAAGAAGCAAGAAAAGAGCCAGTAACCTTTGCAAACATACTCTGGATGTATATCCAATCCCATGGAAACAAAGGTTTAATCTCACTTCTCTCTATTTAACCATTTTCCCAGATGTTTCCTGCAGTTTGACAGATGTGCCTTTTACTAGAAAGTTGTGCTCTTGAGAATGAGAGTGTTATGGACACGGTTGCTATAGACAATGACTGTGTGAGGGTAAGATTTGGAATAAAAACTTACATTAATTTCTAGTTGAATCAGTAGTTTTGTTCCCCAGGCTGGCAGTGCTGATGCTGTGGGATGGCAGGCACAGCCTGGCAGGTTTAACTCCTTCCTTCAGCACTGCCAGGTGCTGGCAGACTGCTGGAATTCCCAAACAGTGATCTGGGGGAGGAAGCTGAGAGATCCCAGGGAATCCTTGAGCTACAGGGCTGGAGGTTGTGGGATGCCCTGAGGGCTGTGCAGAGCTGGGGCTGGGTTCATTTGAGGTTTATCCTCAAAGAAAGAGGAGGGGAATAGAAGGGCTTTGCTGCCATTGGGGTCTGGAGGGTCTGATCCCAGTGATGGGGGCATTTTCCCAGTGGGAATTTTGCAGAGATGGATCCCATGTGGGTGGATCCTGGTGTGAGTGGAGATGGATCCTGGTCTGAGTGGAGGTGGATCCTGGTGTGAGTGGGTCCCGTGTGGATGGATCCTGGTGTGAGTGGAGGTGGATCCTGGTGTGAGTGGGTCCCATGTGGATGGATCCTGGTGTGGATGGATCCTGGTGTGGATGAATCGATCTCCAGGTGGATTGGTCCCACTGTGGATGAAGGCTGTGTGGGTGGGTTACAGAACCACAGAATATTCTGAGGTGGAAAAGACCCAAAGGATCATCAAGTGCAGCCCTTCAGTGAATGGCCCACGTGGGGATTGAACCCACAGTTGTGGTGGTGGTAGGTGTGGCTGGATGCCATGGAGATGGATCCCATGTGGACAGACTGACACCACTGACATGACTGATGTTCTGCTGCCCAAATGCTGCTTCATAAACCTTTGTCACGTTTTTAATCAGTAACTGTCATAATTTACAAACCAATACCTTCCAAAGGGAGTAAGTAAAAGCCCCAAACATTTTTACTTGTGATTTGCTTTTCTAATTAAGTCTCTCCTAAACCAGAAGCTGCTGTGAGAGGAGCCTATTGATTGCAGAGTGTGGGGTGCCTGAGCTGCAGAAATACCCTCCAAACACTCTGCTGCTGCTGCTGGGGTCCATTTGGTTACAGCTTTTCAAGGAAATATTTTACTATATTGGTATGAATAGTTGTGCAATATACAATGAAGCTGTTACTGTTTTTATAGTGCTTCTAGAGTTTTCGGTAATTCAGATTTTATTAGCAATTACAAACAGTTTCAATAAACTTTTAATGAAATGTTTATTCCTTCTTTAAAACAGCCTGTGAAAAAAGTCTTATTTCTTAAAACCAGTTGTTTAAACACTGCTCTTGGACTAAAGGCCTAAAGAGCCTGAGGTTTTTTTGAGTTTTTGAAATGTCTGGAAGTGAATTGTTGTAGTTTCTCAGCTTTTCCTGCTTCGCCTCTGCTAATGTTACAGTGTGTATCTGATGGATAGAGACCATCATTTGTAAGTTTTAAGGATCCCAGGCCCTTTTGCCTCTTTCTCTTTAGACCCAGTGAAGCTGGAAGGGGAGGCCGTGTAGTCCCATTTTGTCCTGACGATTTGGCACGGTTAATTCCAGCACTGTGGAATTTTCAGAGGCTGGTTCGTGTTGTTAAAGCTCTTACCAAATAAGCTGGCCATGCTCATGCTGTTGATATCTTTTACTTCCCTTATCATCTGCTTTAAGAAAATTATTAATCTGCTCCTTTGCTGTAAAATTCAACCTGATGCAGTCATTTGAGGTGGTGGAACTAGGGAGAATCCCACAGACTTGTGAGAATTTGGAGTTAATGGATTGATTTAATCTGGTACCAACTTTTACAAAAACAGTTCCATGACAGGCATTGGGTGATGATCAAAAGTACTTTTTCCAAATAAAGTAAAAATTATTGTAAGGAACAACCCAGTGAATCCTCTAAGAAAACATAACTGGCGTTTTGTATTTCCTTTAACACCTCTGGTTTCACCACAGAGTTTGAACACCAGCAGGTTTTCCCAGAGCCTGCAGGACAGCCTGAAGTGCCCTGGCAGTGCTGAGTGCCCCTGGCTGATCCTGGTGCCCTGGGACACGACCCCACTGCTGCATTTGATGTGCAGCCTTTCCCCTGACACTGGCCCAGGGTGTTCTCTGGTGATCATAAATAGTTTTTACAGTATTTTCCAGTGACTGGGTATAAAAGGCTGGTTGCATGTGCCAAGTTTGACTTCAAAAGGAATTATAAAAGCTGCACATGACCCCTGTGATGGATGGGTAGAATGCAGGAGGAAATGTGTGCCAGAGGTGTTTGGATGGGCACTGCAGTGGGTACAAATGAATCCCTTCACAGACTCTGTCCCTCTGTCCCTCTGACCCCTCTGACCTTGGAGACGTTTCCATTAAAGCCTCCCTGCTCTTCCCCTGCACTCAGGTTTTCCTTCCTGCTTGTTCAAAATGTGGAGTGTCTCTTTTACCTCATGTTTTTATCGTTTGCTCTCCTGGAAGTTCTCCCCTCCAAGCATGCAAAGTGCCTTCAGCACTTGAAGCAGCTCAGAGTTCTTCAAGGATAGTTTAAGTTTCCCTTTCCCTTAGCAGTGATTTGCTGCTGTAGGTCCCATCCTGTTCATCCCAGTGCCTCCAGGGTCCTGCCTTGCTCCACTCCCTGTGCTTCCCCAGCTTTGTGTGACTGCCTCAGGTCCCTCAGACCACTCAGGCACTGTGGTGGCTTCTGCAGAGTTCACTTTGGAGCTCCAGATGAAACCTGAGTGCTGGGCTGGGCTGGCAGCTGTAGGATGGAGGTTCTTTGATGTGTCAGAGTTGTGCAGTTTTACTGAAGCTGCCATCCAGACAAATGCTCTCCAGAGTGCAGTAGCAGCATCTCCCAAGGACAGAGCACATCCTCTGCAGGGCCTTTCTCAACTTCCCAAACACTCACATCTTCTGCCTTCTGTCATTTGCTCTTCACTGCTGCCAGAAATAATTCCTCCATGCAGCATTTTTCTGGTGAGTGCTGCAGGATTTTCCAGAGGCAACTGGAGCTGTTCTTTGAGGAAAGAGTTATGGAGAGGTGACTAAATCAGATGAATCCCATGGAACTGGTTACTTGTCCTGTCTCCTTTCCAAGAGCTTCTCTGCTCTGAGGCAGGAGCTGGGACAAGGAAGCCAGAGATGCCCCAGTGCAGGTTAGAGGATCAAAAACTTTCTCCTCTTGGACTGATGGCAGTGGTGGGAGGCTCAAAACTTTTTGTCCTCAATCTGTGAAAATCCTGAGCTCCTGATGGGAGCTCAGCTGCTGGTTCCCACCTAGTAAGAGTTAAACAAAACTTTGAAGATGTGGCAAAGGATTATGTTTATTCTCCAGGAATCACTGTGCATTTTAGGAAACTTTTTATGATTGCTGCAATATTCATTTCTACCTAGACACTTGTGGTAACACTGAAATCTGGAGCATCCTCTTTTTCCAGCTCCACTTTTTGAGCCATTCATGTTTTTTAAAATTTTCTTTACAGGCTCAATTAGCTTAAAGCTACCTCAGCAGAATTAATGACATCAGTTACGATTTCTGAAGTTTCCTGGGTAATTATTACAAGTTAAATTTTTGTTGTTTGTGTCTCAGGAATGGCCTCACATAAAGGCTCTTCAAAAAATGATGGAAATTTAGAATGAGCCATCAAATGTGCCAGGCAAAAGAGAACCTAAACATAGGAGTTGGAGTAGGTTTGGAGTTGGAATATGTTTGGAGCTGAGCAAGGCAGCAGCAGTGCAGAACAGAGATTAGTGAATCATTTTCTTCCCCTTTTTAAAAGAAGTTGAATTGCAGGTAATCTGCAGTGTGTACCTATTGCAGTGAAGTAACTTTGTCATTGTTTCTGCATTGTATTTGTACACATGTTCTAGCAGTGACAGAACTTTTAATTTAATAAATCTCCGAGTTTTGCTGTTACAAAGCAACCAGTGCTTCCTTCTAAAACTGTGCTGTGGGTGTTGAAGCAAAGATGGTCAAACATTAAAAAAGAATCCTGTGAGAAAAACGAGTAGGATCTGAGATGGTGTTAATTGATTTTACTGTACATTAGATTTAAATTTCAGTTTTGTGGGTTTGGCTTTGGCCTGAGGTCTTACGTCATGTGGTTCTCTTGCATTCTTTCATACTTGTGAATATTAAGGCTTCAGGAAGGGAAATTCGTCTGTATCTGAATGTTTGTGCTTGGTGCAGGCTGTAATGGGACACTCCTTTGTGCATTTCACAGCTTATTATTGATTTCTTTCTTCTGCTGTGAAATCTGTTCTCCTGGTTGATTCCATTTGCAAGTAACTGTCTGATCCAAGGTTTATCTCTGAAAATCCTGTTTTGGTGAGGATAAATATAGAAAGTCTGACTTGTGTTTGTTTATATGTGAGATTGTCCCATTTCTTTTTAGTGTTTTCTCAATGGTTTAGACTTAAAAGTCTTTTCTTTCTTGAAGGTATGGTATTGATTATGTTTCTCAGGAAACCATACCTGGTTCTGTGGCAGGAGTGATTCCTGAAAAAAATAAGGATCTCTTCAAGTTTTGGGATGGAGTACTGAGCCAGAAAAGGAAAAGGCTGCTCAAAAGAGCGGGGAAGCACAAAGCTGATAAAGTGGGATGGGATGGGATGGGGTTTTGTATTTAGATGACAGTCATTCGAGAGGGCATTAGGGCTGCTTGGGTATTTTTTCATGTTATCAATACTTCAGATAATTGTCTGACACTCAGCAAATTGTTGCTGCTTTCAGGTTTTATTGAGGTTTTTGTTTGTTTTTGTGAATTTATATTGCTTAAAATTTTTTTGAGTAAGGAACTCTTAGGATTTTTCTCCCTGTATGTATACAATCATATTTTGAAATACCACTTTAAATTCTAGTTTTCCCACCTCACAGTAACAGAATTAATGCATGCAAGTAGATCCTTTTGCAGGAAATGATGCACATCTTGTGGAGCAGATATTCTGTATCGGTGGGTTAGAAATCCCTAAGCAGCCTTTAACAAAAGCAGCTGCCCTCTTTCAGACTTAGTTAATAAAGGTAGTGTTAAGATTTGGAAAACAAACATTATAAAGATGCTGAAAATGCTCAGATCTATTGGAATTAGGCTGCAGAAATGAAAGTTTGCTCTTGAGCAATGCATTGTGTCAGTGTGCAGAAAAGGGGGTGCTTGTTCTTTGTGCAGTGAAACTCCTCTGCAGCTTCCATTTCAAGCCAGCGCTCGGGTTCTGCCAAAGGGAGTGAGAAGCGTCTGTGATTTCTTGCCTTGGAGGTACAGTAATGCTTTTGGCAGCATTCCTGGAGGCTCTGCAGGCTGGAAGTGAGTCCAGGCAGCGCTGTCCCCTTCGTGGGCCTCTTTTTTCCCTTTTCCTGCAGCAGCTGGCAGAGGCCGCCTGTTGCTGTGGGCCGGGTGTGAATTCCCCCCTGGCGGTGCCAGGCAGCAGAACAGCCTCGGCTGAAGCTTCTGCGGCACTCCTGGAGCCCAGCACGGGCATTTATCCACCCTGGAGCCCTCCCAGCAGGGCTGGGACGCTGGCATGTCACCTTCGGTGACAGCCACCCCGGCACATGATGCTTGGTAAGTGCTCTGATCGCTGGGGAGCAGCTGGAAAACCATGGCTGGCTTTTAAGGGTTGGAGAAATTGCCTGCAGGTTGGGGTCGTGTGTAATTTAGTTCAAATAAAGCTGGAAGTAGCTGGGGTAGCTGTGTTAGCAGGGAATGGCCATGGCTCCCTGTGCCTGGCTCTGCTCTGGGCTCGCCCATGGGAATTGCTGGATTTGCAGTTCTGGAATTGCACTGCTCATGGACTCAGGGTTGGTAAAATATGCTGATTTTTAAGACAAACTAGAGTCCAGGGATGGCAAAGCTGTTTGGACAGCTGGATTTGTTTGTAGTATATATTTTTAAGTTCTTTTTCAAGCTTGGTCAGAAATCCTTCTTTGTGATTTTGAGCCCTTACGTTTGACTTGAGAGATGCATCTCTGAATTTATCCAGAGTGGGGGGAATCTTTGAGCTCATGCACTTCAGTGAAATATGATTATCTTCACACACTTACCTTCTGATTGCCCCTTTATCTAAAGTCTTTAATAGCAAAACAAGAATCATCATCATCATCATCACGATAATAACAACAACAAATTTTCCCTAGAAAATTATTTAAGTGACGTTCTAAACTAAATTACTTAATAACATGAAATCGATGAATGCCCTATAAATAATCTTAAAATTGTCTGACAGATCTGTAGGATTTGCTATATATGTGTGAATAGGAGGGGCTCACAAATGCTGCTGTATTTTCATGAGGGCAGAGCTTTCATGGTACTGTCCTACATGGTGCTGGAACATTTCCAGAAGAAATATTATCTGATGTGGAAGTAGAAGCTTCAGGTCTTTTTCATTTTATCCAGAGACTGTATAAGTTGAAGGTGGATGAATTGAGGAGAGGATTTTTAGGGAGTGGATTATAACCAGTTCCCTGCCCGGAAGAGGAGTTGTTCTAATTTAGGAAAAGGGAATTACTTGCCTACAGAAAGGCCTGGGGTGTGGTCTGCTGAGATGGCTGACATAACTCAATAATTTTAGGTGTCTTTAGGGAAGGTCTGCCTGTTGGGCTTGTTTCTGGAGACAAGTTGATCCCATTACCCAGTTTTTTTGGTCCTTTCTTCCAAAAGTCTTCAGGGAAAATTTAGATGAGTTGTTCTGTGTTACAGTTTTTGTTAGGATGGAGTTTTTGTTTGTTTTTTTGTTGTTGTTCTTGTTGTTGGTTTGGTGGTTTTTTTGGCAGAAGAATTGCTAGTTCAACAATATTTAGGGCTGTGACTCTTCATTTAAAGTGAGGATGAGTGTAATAAGCGTTGTTGTGTAAAATGGAAAATTTATTTTGCTTGGGAATTTCAGTAAGTTTGTTCATCAGTGGTCACTTGACAGCCCCACCCCCCAGTAAATGCAACACTAAGTTGTTGAAAAGGGAGTTCTAAGACAAAAAACCCCAAGCAGCTGGTGTAGGTACGTGTTTTGTTTCATTTCATAAGCATTTTTTTGGGAGTAAACAAAATGTTTGCTTTGAAAATCAGCTTTGCTTACTAAAACAAAACAGAATAATTTTGAGTAGAGATTCTCTTTTTCTTTGAGGCAGTGAAAAGTAGGAACCTCTCGGAGCTGTTGGTGGTTTTACAGTTTCCAAATTATAATTTTAATTGTAGTAGCCCATCTAATATTTAGTTAATTATTTAGTTAAAAAGCGAGAATTTGGCTTGCAGCCACCAGAGGTTGTACACTGCAGCGCCAAGGAGGAGCATTTGCTGAGCAGTGATTTTAGCTGTGGTTTTTGGTGTTGCTGTTTCCCAGGATGTGCCAGGCTTTGTCCAGGCTGTGTGTGTGTGAGCTTCCTGCCTGCTTGCTCAGGGCTGGGGTGGGATCACTGCCGTGCCCAGGAGCTCTTTCCATGCTGTAATCCAAGAGGAGTTACTGTATGTTAAATATAGAGCCCCTTGTGCTGCCATTAGCCCCCAGCGCTGCAATCCCAAACTCCTGCAAGTGAATTCTCCTGGAACTGAGCTGGGACAGTGATTCCTGGGGAATTGTGAGCTGCTGGTCAAATCCAGCCTGCAAAATGGCCTCGAGGAACACACAGGACCAGCTGGGAAACCTCCAGGCTTGGATTTTACGGTGGATTCTCCTAATCTGCAGCTGCTAATTTGTAATTAGTGAAAAGGGCCAAAGGGATGCAAAGGGTTACAGATTGTATTGTTGTGCTGTTGGCTCTTCCCTCCCCAGGCTGCCAGGGGAATTTGGCACAGAGTCCCTGTGTCCTGAGCTTCCCAAGTCACTGGTTGCCTGGCATCGTGTTAACCCAACTTCTACCACGATAAATGAGCTGAGATTTGATTCAGGAGCAATAATTTCTCTAAAGCCAAGTGCCTCTTGAGCAAGCTGAAATAGCACAGAAGAATTGTGAGCAGTTCAGCCAAGGTGCTGTTCTTGGATGCAGCAGAGATCTGGATCCTCATCTCCAGAAAGGAGGTGACTTTTAGCTCTTACCTGACAGGGGCCACAAAGATGACAAAGGTACAGGTTTTACTTGAAGAATAAAAATTCTTCAAAATAATATTTCTTCAAAAATAAAAAATAAGTTTTTAAAGAAATATTAGAAGAAAGTATTACTGGAATAAAACGTTGCTGAAGAGATGAACTTGGGAGTGGCTGCAGGATGATGAGAGGGAGCAATGGCTTTGTCTCTCTCCTAATTCAGGAGTCAGGGCTAGAGCAATCCAAGCCATTGGATTTTAGGTTGAAAAAAACCAAAAAGAGCCTGTGAAGAAAAGATACTTTTAAAAATATGTAGTTTAAAGGCTGGAATCCATGACCACGGGATGTTGAGGCTAAAGGGTTTAGGGCTGGATCACCATGGGACATCCCCACACCCCGTGTGGGTGTTTTAGGGGCTCCTTTTTCCCTCTATTGGCAGGATGTTTTCCCTCAGCCTTGCTTGTGAAGAGACTTCCTCAGACATTAGACAGGCTTTTTTGACTTCTAACTTACTTCAGCATTGAATATTGATTCCTCTTCTGTCTTTGCCTTTCATCAGAGCATTTTTAAAGATTGTTCCTGCATATTAATTTGCCATGATTGGCTTTAAAAATTGGGGGAAAACCACCTTGAATTTCACACACTTATAGACAGGACACAGAGGGTGTTTCACTAGTACTCAGGGATGGTCCAAAGACAGGTTGTTATTTTTATTTTCCATAGAGCCAGTGGTCTCCTCTGGTGCTTTTGCAGCTGGAATTTGCTGTTCCCCACTGCAGTGTGTGAGCTCTTCCAGCATTGTGACTCCAGGCTGCTGGGGATGCCCAGTTCACCTGGTGATGAAGGAAGTGCTTTTCTCTTCAGTCACTGGTTTGCCTTTAATGACAATTCTGTTGCAGCGTGGAAACTGAAATCCCTCATCCACAAATACAAACCCAGCTTTCTTTTCATTATAGTGGATGATGGGCTCGTTATGTGAGCACATCAAGAGGGATTTACTGCTCAGGAGTGGCTGGAAATTAGTCTTTTGAAAGAGCAGTTGTAAATAAATGATTCTGAGATAAGTGCAGTGTAGTTTGCTTTTCCTTCATTTTCTCCTCTGAAAATTTTGCTTCCTGCCTTGACTTCCCTGCATTTTTGCTGGTATCAGCCAGGTCTTTTCCATGAAATAAACTTACCTTGGGCTTCAGCAATGCTTAGACAATATTGCAGTGTTAAGTTGGAGTGGAATTAATAGTATGGTAAAGAGGAGGAGTCTGGTGTTGAAAAAAGTCTAGATGAGTATCTGAAGAAATTCTAGGCTGAAGAGAAATGTTGGTTGGCAAAGCTGACAGATATAGGGGGTTGGCTTCTTTTGGGATATCCCACTGGGGGATTCCACTGGCAAAATGTATTCCTGACAGGGCTGGTGGAACGCTGCGTGTCTCAGGACAGCCTGGAAACACCTAAATCCCTTTTCCCTGTTTGTTTGGGTTTTTTTTGTTAGAACCAAGACTGCCAACGGGGATTACCGAAAAGAGCACCGGGAACGGAGCCGCAGCCCCATCGAGCGGGCGGCCGCTCCCACCATGAGCCTCCACGCCAACCACATGTACGCCTCCATCCCCAGCCTGAGCATGGAGCAGCCGCTCGCACTGACCAAAAACAGCGTGGATGCAGGCAGGACAGTCGGCATGGCCCCCAGCCTGAGCAGCGTGGAGCGGCAGCAGGTACGGAGGGAGGGCTCGCAGCCGCGGGGACGGCACCGGAGGGCAGGGCAGGGGAGGGGAGGCTGCTCCTCGGGAAAGACGGGCTGGAAAGGTACTGGGAATGTCCCAGCTCCTCGGGATACTCACTGTGACATCCCCGAGCTTGGCTTGGCGCGTGCTGTGATTGGGAACGCGTGAGATGGGTTTGGGAATGCATGTGCTGTATATGGGAATGTGTGTACTGTATATGGGAATGCGTGTGTTGTATATGGGAATGCGTGTGTTGTATATGGGAATGCGTGTGTTGTATATGGGAATGTGTGTACTGTATGTGGGAATGTGTGTGTTGTATGTGGGAATGTGTGTGTTGTATATGGGAATGTGTGTACTGTATATGGGAATGTGTGTACTGTATGTGGGAATGGGTGTACTGTATGTGGGAATGGGTGTGTTGTATATGGGAATGTGTGTACTGTATATAGGAATGCATGTTGGATTTGGGAATGTGTGTGTTGTACTTGGGAATGTGTGTATTTGGGAATGTGTGTACTGTATATGGGAATGTGTGTGTTGGATTTGGGAATGCATGAGTTTTATCTGGGAATGTGTGTATTGTATATGGGAATGCATGTGTTGTATGTGGGAATGTGTGAGTTGTATATGGGAATGCATGACTTGTATTTTGGGAATGTATGTATTGTGTGTAGGAATGCATGAGTTTTATTTGGCAATCCATGAGTTTTTATTTGGGAATGTATGTATTGTATATGGGAATGCATGTGTTGTATATGGGAATGTGTGTGTTGTATTTGGGAATGTATGTACTGAATATGGGAATGCATGAGTTTTGTTTGGGAATGTATGCATTGTATATGGGAATGTGTGTGTTGTATATGGGAATATATGTGTTGTATATGGGAATGCAAGAGTTTTATTTGGGAATGTGTGACTTTTTATTTGGGAATGTGTGTATTGTATTTGGGAAGTATATATTATATATGGGAATGCATGAGTTTTGTTTGGGAATGCATGATTTCCTAATTGGGAATACCTGTGTTTTAATTGGGAATACCTGTGTTTTATTTGGGAATACCTGTGTTTTAGCTGGGAGTTCAGTGTGGTTCAGGCAGGCTCCAGCACCTGCTGGGCAATGCCTGGGGGCACCCCCTGTGCCCCTCCTGGTGACCCCTGTGTGTTCCCTTCCCCTCTGTCCCAGCTCTCTCCACCCTCAAGAAGGGCTACAACACATACAGGAGGATTTGACACTGAACCATCTTAGTTATTTTAGCCAGCCAAAAGCATTTGCTGCATTGTTCAGAGCAATGTTGTACCACTCATTCCCTTCTCCTAAAGCCAAGTCATTATTTTTGATTATTTTATGCCCGATTTCTGTGAGCTGGAGTGGTTGTTAAGGATTTTTTGTTGGTTGTTCTTTGGTTTGCCATCTTGCACATGGTATTTGTTTTGCTGCAGAAGTGCTGAAGCTGAGCCATTTCTGTAGGCAAGAACAGTTTTCTTATGTGTCAGACTCAGTTTTATCCCTCCTACAAGTGGAGAGACAAAGCAAGAGAATTGAGCTGTGATGAGCTGCAGCCCTGAGAAATGAAACTGGCCCATGTAACCAAGCTCTCCCTTCCCTGGATCCCTCTCTTCTGTTCTCTTTGACATTTTGAACCAAATTACAATAATTTTTCTTGTGAAAATAGGATGTTGAGGCAAGGCTTTGCTAAGAGCACAGGGTAGAAACCATACAAAACAAAAAGTGTACTGAAAAAAGAAATCCTAGTTTGATAATTCCTTGTTTTGGGCTTTTTTTTAACTTTAACATGTTGAATGAGGTTTCATCTTACTGTAATAAAACAAGAGGGAGAAAAATACCTTAATTTGCAGCAGGACAGGGTTATTCAGCTGCTGCAGTTAGTGATTATTACTGAATTCTCAGTTTATCTCAGTATTTTTATATAAGTTTCTATATTCTGTACACACACAGCCATAGCAGAGGATTCTGCAAGGTGCCTTATTGGGTTCTTTAAGGTGTTGGCACCTGCATTTCTGAGATACTGTTACCTGCCTCTCTCTACTTCCCACCTCCTGCATGTCCCAAATACTCTTGTGAGGAGAATTAAATACATGCCTTTCTCAAAAACCACCTCAGAGAGGCACAAAATCATGGCCCCTATAGAAAATAATTACTCCCACATGTGAACTGCTTACAGAGAAATCAAATAAGTATTCTGTTTTTCTTTATTTACTTTTTTTACTTTGCTGCCAGTGCAGTAAGATGTAAATGATCCCATTGCTGTTTTGTCCTGGCAAAAATAATGTTAAACTTCCTTGGAAAGCTCAGCTCTTTTACTTTACTGGCCTTGCTCTGACTAAAGTACAACCAGAGAAGGGAAATTCCCTCCTTCCTCACTGACCTTGTATGGGGGTAGGTGATTTTTTGTGAGTAAAATATTGTAAAATTAAAGAAATTAAATTACATCCATTCTGTTAATCTGTTGGACACTTACTACTTAATTTGCATTGAATATAATGGACTCTTGGCATCATCAAATGTATGGAATTTATTCCAATACCTGTCATTTCCCTTCAGCCACCTGGAGAAACTGGGACATTTCTTTTCCCAGGGCCTTGTGTAAATTTCCATAGTAAACAACTATGAAAAGAGTATTTTATGGTTACACTTCAAATACAGATGGTGGAGGCCTAATGTAATGTAGCTGTGAATAGACATTTTGGGGAATTTGCATGTGCTGAGAATCACAGTGATGTTAATTAAGTATTAAGTATAAATGAATTCACCTGCTGGAAAGGCAGGTGAATTCCAACAGGAAAGGATTTGTGACCTATTTATTGTACATCCCATGGGATTAGGATGCTCTGTGGAATACAGAGGTAGGGCTAGGAAAACTCAACTTCTGAATAAAAATTATAACACCCAGACAACAAGTATCTGGAAAATCTACAAAGCCCTTCTATGTATGGCTGTAGAATGAGACAAGCATTTAATGTGTTGGCATTTTAATGCTGCATATGGACCTCAGTAAAGCTGACACAATCAATGTAAAATCACTTTCGAGATTTGCTTTCACACTGCCCTTTTTCTGGTCACTTACATGAAACATGATGTGGATTTTTATTTTGATCATAGAAATGCTGGATATAGAAATACTGGATTTTTAGGGGTTTAATATGAGATAGTTTATGGGTATAATTGCTGTGGCTGTGAAGTTGCAGCAATCAGTGTAAAATCACTTTTAAGACTTATTTAACACTGCCCTTCTTCTGTTCACTTACATAAGAACCGTTGTGGAAATGTGATGTGGATTTTTATTTTGATCCTAGAAATACTGGATATTTAGGGGTTTAAAATGAGATGGATAGTTTATAGGTATAATTGCTGTGGCTGTGAAGTTGCAACAATCAGTGTAAAATCACTTTTAAGATTTGCTTTCACACCTCCCTTTTTCTGTTCTGTTCATTTACGTAAGAAACGTGGAATGCAATGTGGATTTTTATTGCTTAATCAAACGTTTTAATGAATTTTTATGTTTCTTAATCAAAGAAACAGCTGAATATCGGGGAGGTTGACATGAAGTGTGTTTAATTGCTGCTGCTGAGTGTGCACTGTGCTTGTGTGCC
This sequence comes from Sturnus vulgaris, assembly GCF_052056855.1. Lineage (NCBI taxonomy): Eukaryota > Metazoa > Chordata > Aves > Passeriformes > Sturnidae > Sturnus > Sturnus vulgaris. Next base: position 18,314,870 of record NC_142253.1, on the reverse strand, counting down.
CTGCAGAACCGTCCCTCTGTGATCACCTGTGCTTCTGCCAACAACCGCAACTGCAACCTGTCCCACTGCCCCATCGCCCACAGCGCCTGCTCCGGGGCTGCCTACAGGAGACCCTCCAGCTGTAAGTGCCACCCCGAGCTGTCCCCACCCAGCACAGCACAATGCCCACGCTGTGCCACACTGACAGGGAGAGAAGGAGGTGAGCAATGGGCACCCCTCGGTGTCCTCCTGTGCCACAGCACCAGGGGGAGAGAGGTGTTCTTCCTTCTTGTTTTGAAAAAAATGAGCACCCCACACAGACAAATAAGTTATTATGTTTATTTTAGTCCAGCTGACAAACAGCAGCCAGGGCCAGCAGATCCCCCCACGCTCTTATTTTAGGAGCTGTAGTTTCCCCTGCACTCTCAATAGCCAGGAGATTTGTGATTCAGCTGCAGTCGCAGCAATCTTTCCTGCAGCCACAAATACCCTTCCACAGCCCCTACCCTCCACCCTGCTCTGCATGGAGAACACAAAAACCTTTGGAGGGCAGTTGCTACAGCAACCCAAGCAGGGAGCTTTAGCTTTCTGCCTTCTGTGCAATCAGTACTGCTCATGAAATCTGCTCAGGCAGTACTGGTGGGAAAGCTGGGCTCTTTCTGTTCACTCACTGCACAGAAAGCACAGTGGAAGCTCAGCCCTTTCCTTGTGAGTCCTTTACCTGCTGGGCCAGAGCTTTAATTTGCAGCATTGCCTAAAGCTCAGAGCAGTGGGGCTCCAGCAGCCAGGATGTGTCCATGGAACAACACCAGCATGATATAGGCAACCTAAAGCCCACGGCAGGATAATTATTAGTATTTTATTATTAATAGTATTTTTTTGTGTTTATAAAGATCAATATACTGTTGATAACTAGAATTGGGAGCTGAAGGACACCCTTAGCCTCTTGGAGAAGTCAGTCACAGGGGAGCTCAGATGTTACAAGTCTGCTCACAAACTGGTGCTGCTGGTCCCAGGAGAGCTGCTCCACTGGGCATGGGAACAGGGCTGGATGTTTCCAAAAAAGATTTGTCTCCTGTCAGGTGAAGAGGTGTCTGTGCATGACACTCATGTTTATTTTAGGATCAATCAAGCATTGCTTTAGGATCAAGCAGGGGGGCTGTGCCTTGGATCCCAACAGTTCCAAGTATTTGTAGAAGGACAATTCTTATTAAGAGACACAAATATTGATGCTAAACTGTGAAACTGCAGTGCTCTTATATTTAGTCTGAGGAATTACTACAGTTCTTGTTCAAAACCTGTCTTTTAAGGTTCTTGTAATATTCTTAGAGCACCTACTGCTGTGCTCATGATTCATTTAGTTTTGACTGCTCCCAGCACAAGTGTGTGGAGTAAGATGAAACCCTGAGCTCAGTTTTTGGCATGCTGCAGTTTAGGATGAGGTCTCTGCACACCTGACTGCTATCAGCAGGCTTGGGAGCTGATTTTAAACAACTCTTTACATCATTAATTCCATTTAAGCCTAAATATAAATTCTATGTGGTTGTTTTGGGAGGAGGTTTCCATAGAATTGGAGCTGGAGCTGTTAGTTCCCCGGGGGGAGAAACACAATTATATATAAATGCTCACCTGTTCGAGGTCACAGAAATGCAAAAATCCTTAACTCCAGTTGTTTGGTTTTTTTTTTTTTTTCTTTCATTTTAACTCCTTCCTTCCCACTTTCTTGCCCACCCCTTTCCCTCCCAGATCTTAGACTGTTAAGGGTGTGAGGAAAGTCATCTTTGTGACAGGGACTTGCAGTGACAGGGCATTAAGCTACAGGGGAGATGCTTTGGGGGCTGGAGCCCCTCTGCTCTGGAGACAGGCTAGGAGAGATGGGGGCTGTTCAGCCTGGAGAGGAGAAGGCCCTGGGGAGAGCTTAGAGCCCTTTCCAGTTCCTAAAGGCTTCAGGAGAGCTGGAGGGGGACCTGGGACAAGGGCCTGGCGTGATGGGATAAGCAGAATGGCTTCCTGTGCCCCAGAGGGCAGGGTCGGATGGGATATTGGGATGGAATTGTTCCCTGGGAGGGTGGGGGAACCCTGGCACAGGGTGCCCAGAGCAGCTGTGGCTGCCCCTGGATCCCTGGCAGTGCCCAAGGCCGGGTTGGACACTGGGGCTGGGAGCAGCCTGGCACGGTGGGAGGTGTCCCTGCAATGAATGGGATGAGCTTTAAGGTCCTTCCAAGCCAAGCCATTCCAAGCAAACAGGACAAAGCGCAGGCTGTGGCTGCAGACTCAGTGGCAGGGTCTGATGTGCCTCTGTCCCCACAGCCACCACTGCGTGTGACCCGGTGGTGGAGGAGCACTTCCGCAGGAGCCTCGGCAAGAACTACAAGGAGCCCGAGCCGGTGGCGAACTCGGTGTCCATCACGGGCTCGGTGGATGATCACTTTGCCAAAGCACTGGGGGACACGTGGCTGCAGATCAAGGCTGCCAAGGACGGCGTGGGCAGCAGCCCCGAGTCGGCGTCGCGGCGGGGCCAGGCGTCCCCTTCGTCCCACATGGTCAGCCACAATCACTCGCCCTCCGTGGTCTCCTGAGGACAGCCCCCTTCCCGTCGTGAATTTGCATGGTTTGACTGAGCTTGGAACAAGTGCTTACATAGTGCTGGGGGAGGGGAGGTTAGTTTTCAACACATGGTTTTGTGTACTCACTTTGTTGTTGTTTTTTTTTTAATTTTGTAAAAGGGTGCCCTTAAAGACGATAGCAGGAACTATTTCATAAAGATTCATATGATGTAGCATCCTTTTTTTCCTGCCTCAATTACCAAAGAAACCTCTGATGCAAATCTGCTGCCCCTTAAAAAAATAATGCACGCTAATCCACAAAAGCCATTACACTTAGTTGGTTGACCCAAGTGCTTTTTTTTGCTTTTCTTAGCTTCTCAAGACTAGATTTTGTCTGGTTTGCTTACATTGCTTTTTTTTTTTTTTTTTTTTTTCCCTCTGTGAAGTAATTTTGTATGTATATACTTGAAAAGAACTGTCATGTATGATTTGCACTATTGGAGGAGGACTGAAGTTGCACAGCAACTTTCTGGAAGAGGCTAATATTTTGAGGGCAAACTGCTGAAAAAAGGGTTTAAGGATGACATTTCTATCAGTTTGATTTTTCTTAGAGCAAAACAGCTTTGAAAGGGGAAGTCTCATACAGGTTATAGGTCTTTCTCTCTTTAGATTTCAGGTGCTTAGTGCTTGCAACTGGACTGCATAATTTACAGAACACGGGCATTTTTTCCTAAACACTGCAGTTTGTTAGACTAGAGCTGAGGTTGGAGGGTTCCATAGTGCTTAACGATGCATGTTTTATGAAAAATAGCTGGTATCTATTAATGTATAGACAGTAAGAATCATAATACTTATTAGCTTCTCTTCAGAATTAGTTTATTTTTGTCAGTAACAACCCTAGATATACTTACTGCTGGTACAGTTGTACTCTATGATATTTGTATTTGCTATTCACTTTAGTGGCAGCAGCACGGAGGGCAGCTCAGGACAGGCCTCGTGCAGCACTGCTGCTTCACAGGGATCTGCTTCCCAAACCCCAGTCTGTGTAATCCACCCTGAACTAGCTGCAGGAACTGCTACCCTTACACATCTTGGCTGGACAACAGATTGTTACAGTTTGTGAAAGACGATCTTTCAGTTTGTTTATTTTATTTCTGGTTTTTTTAAGCCTATCCATCAGCCTAGGCCCAGTCGCAGCATACATTCCTCCAGTAGGTTTTATACAGGTATTACTGCATTTATTATCATTTGCTATATTAATAGCTACTAACTAGAAATTAGGCAGTAGAGGCAGGCATAAAACCACAGCTGTGCTAGTGCTAAGAGCTTCTCTTCTTCTTGTTAAGTGTAACTACTCTCCCCAGTACATTCCATCTTCCCAGGACAGCTGCAGCCAGGGCTTGGTTTTTATCCTGGGCTCCCTGAAGGGATGGGCTCAGTGTAGGAGGTGAGCACTGGTTGGAAGATGAACTCCACGTGATGTATTATGGACTATGTTACAGTATTGGGTCCATTGTGGCTTTTATTTTATGCTCTTTGGGTTTTTTTTTTAAAGTTAAGCTATTTAATTTGGAAAAGGTGCAGGGTAGAAAGAGATCGGGAGATTGGCTCTTACTCTTGGTGAGAAGGTGGCTGCTCAGTTTTCTTTAAAAAAATGAAAAAAAAAACAAAAAAAAAAACCACACAAAAAACCCCAACCCAACACCTAAGCCCCCCAGTTTTACACATTTCACTACCATCTTACTGGGTAGTCAACGCTTCCTTGCTTTGGCATTCAGTACCCTACTCTCTGTAGGAAGATTGTTAAAGAACACTTTTTTATATAGGTAACTTTAAGACCATCGTTACGCTGTGCGTAAAGAATGTACAGAGAAATTTGTAGGTATTTTTTGAGGAACAATTAATTTGTTAATGATATGTAGCTATTTAATTTTTCCCTTTCCTTTATTGTAATCATTCTTTTTTTTTTTTGTTTGTTTGGAGAAAAAAGTTGATCTTTTTTTTTTGTTGTAGATTTGTCTGTAATACAGTAAAAAGTGCAGGAACACAGTTATTCTATGAGGACACTGCATTAGCATTAATAGCCACTCGTTTGTTATTGCTACAGGCTACTGAGCAGTATAACAGTCAATACTAATACTGTAGATGGACTCTGTGGAAAATGTGACTCCTCTATTTCTTTGTAAACACAAATAAGATAATGTTTTTAAAGCTAATATTTTCAATAATAGCTGTTTTACAAGGTTACATTTACTTATCTGAGATAGGTAAATGGATTTGAGGGCAATAAAGATTTAATGTGCTATGTCCAGTAAAACAGATACTGGACACAACAATGTCACGAAAGCCAAAGGGTTGGGGGGAGGTGGAAGGACACTAAACTGAACTCACCATCACGAGACGTGGTGAAGTTTCTTCACAGAGCCAGGTTATCTACAGTTCAGTTTGAAAGATTCTCTCTGTGTTTGTAAATCTGTAATATACCATTCTTTTGTGGCCTTGTTTCACCTGGAAAAAAAAAAAAAAAGGTTTGGCAGGCCATCTTTTTTTTTTGTACTTAAAAAGTAGCCTTAAAGAACAATAAAGTGCTCTTAAATCACAGGTGTGTTCCTAAGCCTCTGTATTGCCTGCTGAGAGAGGGCTTGGTGTGTGTGTGTGAGGCAGAAACAAACCTCTGGCCACGTCCTGCTTTCCTTCGAGGTATCCCTACATTTTTTAGGACCTTAACTCCACTGGTGGGGCTGCCACAGCCTCAGTCTGCAGTTCCTCTACAAGAGTTTGTCAAGAAATCCTTTACAGCAATAAAAAAATCCTATTGCTGCCCCAGCAACTTTGCTGAGTCTTGAGGAACTCACCTGGACAGGGACTGGTTTGGAAAACACCAGCTGGTCCTGCATTTCTGTCCATGAAAAGAGCAATTCTGTGGCATTTTGTTTGTCCCTCAACTTCTTCAAGGAATCTCTCTGTGGTGAAAACAGCTGAATTTCAAATGTTGACATCCACCATCCTCTGTTCTGGGTAAGCAGCATCCCAATGGCACTGGAGATGGTTAATCCTTAAAAAGTAGTGCTGATTACCTGAGTTTGAGAAAGCCCAGTGAGCCAGGCAAGAAAGGGGGCTCCAAAATAAAAAAAAAAAGGAACAAGACAAGGAGTTCCTGTTGGCTCAGCGGGGCCTGAAGGGTTTGGGACATGGCCTGGCCAGGCTGGGGCTGAGGGAGATGCCCAGAGAACAGTTCAGGAGGGTTGTTTGAGCACATGTGAAACACGTCCCTCATGGAGTGCCCTGCAGAGGGCCCGGGGCTGTGCTGTGGGCTGAGGGGGCAGGGACAGCACTTCCCTCAGCCAAAGGGAAAATGTCTCTGCAGCAAGGATTTGGGGGCTCCATGACACGGCCCGGGCACTTCGCTGTCTTCCAGGTCAGTAACTTAGAGCAAACTCCATTTTCTGTAAAAGGATTTTTCTAAGGGGCACAAGGGGGTGGCACCACGGCCCGCAGAAGCCAACCCGGCCACAGCTTTCATTAAATGCCCCAGATTTTGTAATGTTCTGTGAGCTGAATGAGAGGCACCTTCAGCTGTGCCCTCAGTCTCTCCCCTCACACACACACACATAATTTGTGCTCACTTCAATCCAACCATCATTTCCATTGCAGAAAGCAGCCCTGACATCACAAACATCCTGAGGGATGCACAGCTCAGGGAGTGCCCTCTCCTGAGTGCACTTGGGGTGCATTTCAGGCTGCATTGGAGTGGAAATCACCTTTGCAGACAAATACATGCAGAGGCCAGAGAGGGCTGGGCAGTGCTGGTGTGACCAGGAGTGCCAGCACAGGTCACAGCCTGTGTGGGTCCCCGGGCACCACGGCTGTGTCCTCACTCCGGGTGACACTGGACTGTGACCACAGTGACCCTGAGCTGCCCAGCTGGGCTGAGGGGACCCTGGCAGTGGCCCTCGGGATGTCCCTGTGAATGGAGACTCCTCCAGCGTCCAGACACTGCCACCAGCTCATGTTCTGAACGTGACACCCAGGGCAGACCCACAGGAACATTTCCGGTGTTATTTGTGCACTGCCCAGGCCTGGCACATTTCAGCTTGGCCCAGGGGAGTGTCCACACCATCTTCAGATCCTTCCTGAAATTTAAACCCCTCTGCATCCTCCTGCTCCGTGTGCCCTGGCAGGGACACAGCCCCAGGTGTGTCCCCAGGTCTCCAGCTCCCTGCCCTTAGCACACAGTGATTCCACAGCTGGATTACAAGGTATGATAAAGCACATTTTATCCCTGAAGAGCTCTTGATAGAAATTATATCCATTTAATTATTTCTTTAAGCTCTCTTTGAATGGGAACATTCTGCCCCTCTCTGGAACAGCTACCTCAGGTGCTTCATTGGGTATAAGACAGCCAAGATAATTTAATTGCATATTTTTAAGCTGCAGTTACACTCAGTGTGCCCAGTGCCAAGCACCAGAGCATTCCCAGCACAGGGAGCTCCTGAGCTGCCCCTTCCTTCCCTGTGGGCTCCATCCCCATCCACCCAGGCCTGAGGAAGACAAGTAGGAAATTCTCCTCTTCCCCTTTGGAGGAGCAGACAAGAAGGGGCAGGCTGAGGGGTTTAGAGCTGCTAATTGCTAATTGGGCATCCATAGCCAGGGACATTCCTCTGTGCTGGGAATGGTTGGCATGGGATTAGTTATACATGGATATTCACACTGGCATGCATTTATATTGCAGCAGAGCTGGAAAAAACAGAATTTCTTTTTCCACAGGCTAATTTCACATAATGACAAAGCAGTTCTGACTTCACAAGAGCACATTTCACTGCAGTCACATGAGACCTTTTCAATCTTTTCTTGCTCGCAGCCCAGCCAGTTTCACTGCTCCTGCTGCACTGTTCAGTCTAATTTTACATTTTATTTTGCTAAGCAGCAACTTTCTTAAATGCCAGGGAGAACATCTGTCTTCTCTCCATCACAAAGAGACAAAGGCATCTGTCAACACGAGGCTGTGTCAGCCAAATGCCTGCTACATTTAATAGTCAAAAAGCTGCTTATCTTCAAACTGTTTACTCAGTTTGGGGAAATACTCTGCACACAGAGCCTTCTGAGAGCCTCAGAATCAAGGTTACCTTTTTTAACCCAGGAAAACACAAAGCTCTGATCTTCTGCTTCCTGAAAATAGTAAAATACTGTGGGCCAAGCTGTGTTAATGACATCTGGCTTGTGTGTTAAAATATAAACAATATACCACTGAGGTTAGAGTAGTTCTAGGTAGTTAAAAAATACAGGATTTTTTTTTTTTTGCTTTCAGAGGAAAAAATTACTCAACACATTTCAAAAATAAAATTTCTCAGGCTAAGTCTAAACCTTTGCTCTCACTGTGATATTCATTTACCGTTTTTTTTTTTTTTTTTCTGAGAGGGGAGTAGAGATGGAAATAGTGGAAAGAACTAACAATACTCATGGATCAAAGCAAGGGCTTTTCCTTTTCCTTTTTCCTTCCAAGGGATGAGTTCTTGGGCTCCTGCTAAGAACATCGTTCAGAAATTCTCAGCTCATCAACTTCCCCAGAAGAAAGTGTGAGTTCAAACAGCACCACAGGGAACAAAGGCTTTTCTCTTGATTTCCCTGACATACCTGCAGTGAAGTCGATGCAATTTTTACTCCTCAGCTCTGCTCCAGAGTCCTGTTCTGTGCCCTGGCACCAACACAGCTGCTCAGGACACACACCCCGGATCTGAGCTGCTGAACATAAAGTCACCCTCTGCTGGGAAGGTTTTCACCTTCATAGCAACCTTTTGTCACTTGTCTCTCCTTCCCAGTGGCTCTCACACCTCCCTCGGGAATTGGAAAATCAAGTTTAAAAGAAGTCATTTATTAACCTGCAAGTCCCATTCGTAAAGTAACAGCAATGACCAGCACACCTGGCTCTTAAATGTAAGCAATATTCTCATTTTTTTCCCCCAGAACTCAGTCACACACAGGTCCATAATTCACCTTTTGCTGTGAGAAAGCCCCAAGGATACATCAGCAAAGTGTCCAGAGGAAAATAACATCTAAAAGCACTCCAGACATTTTTTTTGTTGTGATAAAGATGTGACTGGCTGAACATAGACTAAGAACAGGGCCCAGAATCATCAACCATCTAAAGGTAAAATGCACTTCAGCTTTTAAAGATGTTGCACAAATTGTCCTATTTCAGAGTTCTTTGTTTTGCTCCCCCCCTCTGACAGCTAATTCAGCCTCCAGCTCCCTGGTCTGGGGAATGTAATTAATGTCATTAACTCAAACGTGGAAATTAAAAAAAAAAACCAAGAATTGCAAAGCCACTATTAAAAAGAATCCCAGGGCTTGTTTTAAAGATTTTCACCAGATTTCCTCACAACAGAAAATAATGCTTTGGTTGCTGCCAGGCTTACAAACACAGCCTGTGAGTCAAGCTCTGACCTTTCAGGATGATGCAAAATCAGCAGCAGTAAATCAAATCATGACTTTGCTGACATGTCTGTACCTTTGAGTGATTAATCCAACAAATAAACAATTTCTGCCTGGAAATGCAGGAAAGAGGAGTGTGGGATTCTGCTCCTGCTCTGCCCTGTGGCAGCTGAGCTCTGGATGCACTTTTGGTCCTACCAATTCTCACAGGAAATGTAAAAAATGCCCGGGCAAAGGCTGAGGATGAAACTCAATACAGATCCACCCATCAGAGATCATTAAAGACAAACCAGTGAAAGCAGGAAATATTCTCTGGTTAGATGAAAAGTTTGTTCCTTTTAACAGTGTCCCATGACAGAGCCCATCTCCTCTCTATTCTGTCCTTCTGGGACACATCCCCAAAGCAAATTACATGGGTTTGCCCTAAGAGAAGTGTCCATTTTACCAGCACAGCTAAATTAGCTCAACACTTCACTCTGGACTTTGGAGACTTCTTCACACAACTCTCCAACCATTTGAAAATTGGTTTTCTGCCTTTCTAATGCTAAAGAACAGATACAGAGCATTGCTTTTGTATTGCTTGCACAAATCTCCTCTGCAGTGTGGCTGCACAGACACCCAGGGACAGCAAACAGAACAACATCAAAGTGCTGCAGTGCCTGGAAAACTTCCTTGCCATCAGTTATTTGGGTTATAACTGATGTGATCAATTCTAAAAGGTATCTCACAAATTTATGCACTCCCAACACTCAGAAAATATTTCACTTGAGTTTTTCAGGAGTGAAATGAAAATCAGGTCATTCTAAATCATGACATTTGGAATTCATTCTGTTCTTGAGGCATTTAGCTTCACATTTTCAAGTCTTTTTGACACGGCCACAAAACAGATGGGTTCGTTTTGAAATGAAAGAAAAAAGAAAACAGATCCTTGGGAATTGGAGGAACACAAAACAACAAAACCCCAGCGCTGGGAGAGCAGCAACATTTTGAGAGTTGAGAAAGCTGCAATTTACCCAGACTGGGGAAAAGCAAAGATTCTCCCCTCAGGAAACCTCCACTGCTGAGCTCTGCATCCCCAAAGTGGGAATCAGCTCCACCCCAACCTCAAAGGCAAACACTGCAAGGAGTCCCACCCAGGATGGTGCTTGGGGATCACAGGGAACCTTCCAGATCTGTGTTTATTTATTCAGCTTCTGCCTGGGGAGTCTGCTTCAGCAAATCTGCTGCTTTAATTGCTCTGTAGGTACAAATTCAGAACAACATTCCTGCCCTTCCTGCCAGCACCAGAGGAGCTGGGTGACAAGAGAGAGGCAGCCCTTCATTCCTGCCCAGGGAAGGTGAAAGCTGGCTGGGGGACCCTTTGAAGCCTTGCAGCCACTGTTCCTGCACTTCCACAGAAGTCTGCAAACCCCACACCAGTGTGGGAGCCCCCCAAAAGGAAAACATTGATGCTGAGCCTCGGGAGAACTCCCCAGAAACAAACCCTGGGCAGAAAAGGGATGTGCCAAGGCCTGGAGATGAGCTGGAGCTCCTCAACCCAGTGACAACACCTGACCCAGTGACAACACCTGACCCAGTGACAACACCTGACCCAATGACAATCCCTGAGCTCCTCAACCAGTGACAACACCTGAGCTCCTCAGCCCAGTGACAACACCTGTGCTGGGAAAGCTCCCAGACTGGGGCAGCCCTGCTCCAGCCAGCCTCCATCCAGCTGTTTTTCCTGGCTCTCCTCCAGGTTCCTGTCCTTCTGCCCCTTCATATCTCCCATCTAGAACTGGAACAAGGGAGGGGAGGAAAACATTAACGTGGTAGGACAAAAGAATTGCTGGAGCTCCACTGCAACAGAGATTTGGGGCAGTGGGCGAGGCTTTCAAAGGATTTTTCAGTTTGTTTGTTCTTCTCTCATAATGGAAGTTTTGTATTTTTTTTTTTTTAGTGAAAAGTTTAACTGGGGAAAAGAGCCAATGACAACACTGGGAAAGGTTTGTGAAACACAAAAATATCACTAACACCACTGCAGAGCCCAACAAATTACAGGTCATGGCAACTTATTTACACTTGGTACTTAGTTCATGAACACTGCTCTGTAGTTCACTCAGAAAGGGAACAAAACCCCCTTTTTTTCTCTCCTCTGGAATATATTTATAATATATGATCAGAATTAATAAATGCTTGTTGATTAAGAACATTAAAAAAAGCCCTAAGCCTAATTCTTACTTGTTTCTTAATTCTGTTGCATTATCAAAGTCAAGGCACACCAAATGAATCCAAAGCTCTGGCTCCTGGGGACAGAACTTTGAATGTCAGTGCAGGCCTGGGAGGACACAGCCAACATTTGCTGCCCCTCTCAGCCTGGGTTGCTGAGCTCCTTTACCCCCAGTGCCAGCTGGGTGTGGATCTGAATCCCTTTGGGATCACTGACTGTGAGACAAAGCCAAGCTCCTGGCACTGAGATGATAACACCACGAGCCTTAAAACCAGAAACTCCTTTTAAAAAAGAGCATTCCAATAACATTTCCTTTCCTGTTGTTAGTTTTCCATGAGAATACCAAAGCTCTTTGGTGACTCCTCTCTATTTCAGCTGATTTGTTACACAAAGCCCAGTGCCCATCCTGGACATTTCTCAGGACACACCTGCAAGAAAGAGCCAAACTGAAACAGAGAGCAATTAAAAGTTAAGAACAGATTTATTTAATCCTCTTTTGCACACATAACTTTTAAAAATACATGCTTAGTGTAAGATTGTCTTTACATTTGACATCAGGCTTCTCTCAGAACTTTAAAACCCAGTTTAGGACACCATCAAAGAGAATCCCAAGCTGGGCATCCAAACCCAGAGGCAAATGAATTCCAGGATCAGCTCCTTGTCCAAACTCAATGCAAGACATTGGCAGTGTTGGAGGTGAGCAGAGCTGCAGCCCCTGCACATCTGCACTGTTTATTCTCTTGCCCAGCTGCCTGCACTGAGCTTGGTCTTGCTCTGCAGTGTGCTCTGAAGCAGCCCAGACACTCAGAGCCTTTCCCTGGCCTCACACAGCCCGGGGAGTTCTGTCCCATCCACCTTCCCTGGGCTGGGACAGTGACAGAGAGGACAAAGTGACACAAGCAGTGTTTTTAAAAAGCCCAGGAGTGAATGACATTAAACTGCAAACTGTGCAAGCTGGGAAGTAACACCTTGGCTTCATTTCTGAGATCACCTCCAACTAAAGCAGCAGAACAATTTAAAAGCAGTGCTTTGGTCACAGCTGAAACGTGTTGTGCTGCACGTCCCCACGTCCTGAGTGTCACCCCTCCTGACAGCCCAGTGACATTTCAGTCCCATTCTTCTGCAGTATCTCACATCAACAGGTATTTTGTTATTCTCTGCTCCCAGAGGACTTTTAGGAATTGCTATCTTGAAGTTATCTCCCTGAATCTCTTAATGACATTTCCAAATACTATCCACAGGAAAAGAAATGAACAGATCCCATCATGGCTGGAAATGAAACCAGAATCTGTGCAGCCCCAGGGCAGAGCTGGCCAGGAACCAGTGACCTGCTCCAGCCCTCCCTTGCAAATCAGGGCTAAAAAAAGCCTGGCTTAAGCTGGTAGTGCTGCTAAACTCAACTGGGTTCATAGGGCAGAATTTACAGCTCAGTCAGCTACCCCAAGGAAAAAATCACAGATAGTGGCTAAATGCATGCAAGAGACATGCAACAGCAAATGTTTTAATTAGAAGAAAATTGCCTTTGTGTAACCAAATAATTGTGATGTTATCACATTGACACCACCTGCATCTCAGTGGCCCCGACTTGGTGCCAAAAATGATAAATCATTGGGATACATCAATAGGATATATCCACTGGGGGGGGACTTGAGTCAGAGCTTTTTGTAAAAGCAATTTATAAGGTAATTTAGAAAATAAAGGACCCAAGGGAAACTCAACAGCAACTTCAGGAAGGTAAGAGGAATTAAAGGAAAAAAAAATATCAGAAAAAATAGAAAGAGATACAGAAGAGATACAGAAGAGATACAGAAGCTTTTTGTAGAACTTTGGTCAAAAGTGTCATCTGAAAAGTAACTTTAATTTGTAATAATGCCAGATTTGGAGATGACTGGAAGAAAGCCCATTACCTGGAGCATTCACTGACCCCATTCCCCCGGAGCTTTGCTTCAAATGTCACCACGGGGGCTCAGCCCCAGAGCTGCGGCCAAACAAAGGATCCCCTGCTCTGCACAACAACAACAACAACAACAACAACAACAACAACAGCAGCAGCAGCCAGCCCAGCGCCCAGGGAGCTGCCCAGGAGCAGCCTGCACCCCTGAGCCACACACACACATTCCTGCCATGGCCAGCATTCCCGAGAGCAGCTCCCCAGGCAGCTCCTGCTGCAGGGACTGGCCAAGGGCTGCTGGCCAAGCAGGAAACGGTGGCCCAGTTCCCTGTCCCCCTGCTGCCACCTCTGCTCTGGGGACACCCTGCACTGCCCGCAGCTGCTCCTCACCCACCGAGCACTCACACACAGCTGTCCTTGGGAAGGAAACTCTGCCACCCACCCTGGAGCTGCTGCTGTGCGGGGACAGGGCTGGCAGAGCCACTCAGTGTCCGGGAGTGTGAAATGACACCTTTTGTTTGCATTGCTTCCCAAATAATGCTGGGAAATAATGCTGGGACCTTCTCCTCCCCTCTCCAGACCAGGAGTGAATTAAGCCTGATTTACACCGGCAGAACCTCCCCAAAGGCCTGGCTGCAATGATTTCATTCATAAAAGCTGGAGCATCCACATGGATCTCCCATTTGAAGCAGCATTGGTGATTTCAGCCATTCAAAAGGCTAAACCACGGATCCTTGGAATGGCAGGGCTGCCTAAAGGAATGAAACCCCCCCCATCCCTCCCCCTTCACACACAAAAAACCTCAAAGTGGAGCTGGGAGTATTAAAAGCAAAGGCAGGAGCCTTATTTAGGAAAGCAGCAATTCCAAGGGGAGCTGCTGGTGATGTCACAGCACTTAAACGTCGCCTGAGTCACAGGTTCCTGAGGAAGTGGCAACACCTACGGGATTACTGGATAAAAGTCAGCCTTGGAAGCACGAAATGAAAATAAAGACACTCGCAGACAAAGCAGAAACCTCAAGGAAAACTGCGCCTGCTTTAGAGAATCCCTCCCTGCTAATTTGAGGGAAGTCTGTCCCTGGAAATGAACGTGGGTGTCACTGAGAGCCTCCCTCAGGGAGGCACTGGGGATGTGGGGAGAAACGGGAAAAAGAAAAGAAAAAAAAAAGAGGAAAGAAGGGACACCAAAACCCATCAGAACTAACTTCCTTCCTTCCTTCCTTCCTGGAAACAATTCCAGCAGCTCTGCTCCAGGCAGCTTTAGCCCACGCTGGTTCCAGCTGGGAAGGAGAAACATCCCAGCAGTGAGACTCCAGCTTGCATTTCACGTGCCTTGGACCTTGCAGTGCAGGTGCATCAATGCAGCTTCTGAGAGGTGAGTGAGGACCATCAGAAGACCATGAAGGCCATTAGACCAAAAGAGAAATGAAGGCAAAAAGCTACAGAAACACTACAGCTCTCCAGTTCAATGTCTCCCCTTTCCTACTGCCACAGTGCAGGATAGTATTCCACTAACAAATCTAACAGTGAATCACTCTGCTGAGATCCTGCACAAGTCAAGTGTCCCAGTGCCAAAGACTGAAGTTACACACGAGCCTGAATTTTTGCATGCTCAGACTACTGAAGCAGCAACCCACAGCCAAGGAATGTAGGAACAGAAAGGAACTGGATGGGAGAGGAGGGAAATTACAAGGAAAAATTTTTGAAAACTCATCGATTTGGATTTGATTTGGCTTTTGATTTGGAGCAGCACAGCACTGTACAGTTGCTCCCGTTCCTTTCCTGTTAGCTGACTACAATATTTTGTGAAGAAGCCATTTGACATTTTTTACATTTCAAATAAAAAGCACGTGTGCATGTGACCTTCACTGCAGAGACAAAGCCCATTGTGCTTCCTCTCAATGTCCTACACAAACATCCATGCACAGGCAGGAGGAAACAGGCATTCAGAGAGCTGCAGGACATGGATGGAAGGAGTGTGTGCTCCCTGCCAGCCAGGAAACACAGCCCAGGCTGTTTTTAGAACTCCTGATTGTCCTTCTTCTCCCTGAGCCAAATGAGCTCCGATGGCTGGATTAAACAGAAAGAACCCGTGCTAGTAAAGTTCTGACAAATAACTGGTGGGTTCTGAAAATCCATCCTAAATAATTCCACTGCACTTGACAAAGTGCTGTGGTTAAGTCACAACAGGCTGATAATAATTAGTGAGGCTGCAATTAGAGCTTGAACTTAAATATGGTTGGAGAAGACATCTGCATCCTCATCCTGGGCTGAGATATCTGCACTGGGAAATGAGCTGAACAAACTGCCCTGAGACATGGAATATCTGAAGGGGCTCAAAGCACATCCCTGCCACTCCAGCCTCGTGCTGGTAATTCTTTTGGGAGGAGCTTCAGGTTAAAATCATCCTCAAGTGACTCATTCCAGGCATTCCTTCCCAAGCTGGACTGGTGGAAGGATGAGGATTGCTGGGTGGCAGTGCTGGCCTGAAAAAAAAGGGGGCTACAGAGGAGAATAAGCCTCAGCCTGGTTATTAAACCTTCAACACGGCAACAAAACAACAGTTTTGACCCAGGATAACTGAGAATAAAGCCCAGAGGGATTCTTGATAGGTTATCAATTAAAGTAAAATGAGAGAAAAAAAAAAAGTCAATGAACTGTTGGGGTTTTTTACTTCCAAACCTGCCGAGCGTTGCACAGGTAAGAAAATGAACTTTCCAGAAATGATTATACTGGGAAGCTGAGGAGGCAGCAGAGAGGGCAGGTCCAGATGAATTTCAGACCTAAAGCGTGACCTGTGTGGTGTTTTCAGGCTCTGGAGGAGACCCAGGCAGCTGCAAGGGAAGGAGGGCTGGAAATGGGACAGGTAGGCAGGGTTCTCATGGGTTAGGAATTTATACCCTGGCACAGTCCAAAGTCCTCCTAGTGTAATATTTCTGCCTTTTAAAACAGCTCATCCAGGTGCTCTGCAAGAGCAAAGGTGCACAACAGCCTCTGGAAGGAAAGTTTCATTCTGGCAGGATATGCACGAGCACATCAGCTGCACTGAAAATGGAAATAAAAAAAGAAAAATAGGAATTAATGAAGCCAAATGGTAACAGGCTGGAGACATCTTCCAGACTCTGTTTCTTATGAAGTCAGCTAAAATTTCCCATGTTGCAAATACTTCCTTAATGGCTCTCTTTGGAGTATAAATGCTTATTTGTTTCTAAGGAAAGCCTTGCATTGTTATTTCAAAAAGAAATTCAGAATTTGGCAGTAAAATCCCACCACTGAGCTGCTCCTGCTCTCTCTTCCTGTGCCCCCTGAATGCAAAGTCCCAGAGCAGCAATCCCTGAGCCAGGGACACCCGCAGTGGCCTGGAGCACGTGGAAGGAGCAGACAGGCTGGCTGTGTGCCAGCTAGAAATGGATTTTCTTCTGCAAGAATGTGAGCAATCCTTCCTATTCCCACAAGAACTGAGAGCTGGGACTCGCCTGGACCTCTTAAAATTTGATTATACTTTGAAGAGGAACTATATAAAAATAAACTCATGGATTCTGTGAGAGGCACAGTGTCCTTGATCACCACCAGTGACCTCACCCATCCCTGGCCTCGGTGAGAATCCTGCAAAGTCTGTTCCCAAACCCCATCTCAGAATCTCATTGGTTTCATGGTGTGGCTGGAAAAAGGGGCAGAAACTCAAAGGGAAGGTGGGAGCTGGCCCAGCACAGTCCCAGAGCAGTGGAGGATGGAGCAGCTCTTGCACAGGATCACCTTAAGGGTCTTTTCCCACCAAATGCTCCTCTGATTCCATCATCAATCCCAGCTATGCAACTTAACAGATCTCCAGGAAGAATCTGTTCACTAAGAGGGAGAAACAAGTGTTATCTGATGATTCCACAGAGCAAAGCTCAGAAATAAAACCCATTTCAGGGAGTTTTCTACAACAGCACAAGTGAAAAACCAAAATAAAGTTTTACAGATGGCAGAGTCACTCAGTTTTGCAAATACTTCTGTTGCATCTATTTAAGGTGAGCAGCCAGAATTTATACAAAGAAACAGGATTAGAGTCATGTAATGCTAAGGGGTTGGAAAGGACCTTGACAATAATCTAGTGCCACCCCCTGCCATGGGCAGGGACATGCAGAACGTGGCATGGGAATATCAAAGATGACAAAACGGAAATTCTGGTTTACCTCACTGGGCTTCTCTGAGCACACAGGGAAGGGAAAACGTTTTTCCAAGCTCAGACTCCATGATTTTAAGGCCTGGAACAGTCACTGCAGTTTCCTTTGTTGTGCCAAAAGACCTCCAGTGCTGCTGCCTTCCACTGAAGCAGAATCTCTTTAGTTCTTGGGAATGGAACTCCTGTGGTTCCTTCCCAGCCAACCTGCCTGGGCCATCGGGAATCCTCCTCCGTGGATCTGTGTGGGATTTTCACATCCAGTGCTGAAGGTTCCAGACTCAGAGCAGCCCCTCTGGGAAGGGCTCTGGCCATGGCTGTGATGGCACCAGGGCAGGTCCCAGGTGTCCCTGAGGGAAATCCATTCCCCGTGGTTCCAGGGCTCCAAGGAAGAAAACTCCCACAGAATCTCGGATTCCTCACTCGGGTGGATGGGGTTCATGTAACAAATTCTAAATCTCGGCAGGACACACTGCAGGGGTGATACTGAAGCAAAATTCCAGCTGGCACAGTGTGAAATCACAACAGAAGCTGCCATTCCATCAGTTTCTTTAATGCTCAAGTACAAAAGTGGTGTCAGAGCTCTCCACTGAGATCTTCTAACAGAATTAAATGTCCCCAGGTGAGGCACAGGAGTGGCACAGCTGCAGGTTGCCATAAAATGCCACTAGATCCCTATTAGATAATTTAGGAAAATGAGCAGGATCCTCTTAGGCTGCTCATTCCCTTTTCCCAACAGATTTGGTTCATACCTGAAAAGCCCTGGCTGGGTTCTCCAGTTGAAGTTCAGGGTCTTCACTGTTTACTATTTGAATTTACTTTTTAAAAGGAATCATAAATAGCATTTTATGAACTGTTGACTGGCACCAATGGAGAAAATTCAGTGTTTTTCTCTTTGGTGCCATGGTGGAGGAGCTCCTGGCAGCACAAAGAACATGAAAATCCCAGCTCCTACATGAAGAAATGGAAAGTTTAGTTTGTCCCATTAAACAGCAAGCACTGGAGCTGGGGTCTGTGCAGAAATCCTGCAGGAAGTGCATACAAGGCAGCAAATAAATGTGTTTATCTGCTGTTAGTATTTGAATGTACATTCATTCATTCATTGGAATGGATTCTCAGGATTTCTCACTCAGTAAATGCCCAGAAATTCAGGAAAAGTGAAAGAAGAACAATTCTGGTCCCACAAGGAGAAAGCAAACAACATTTTAGTCAGCCAAGGGAAGTGTTTCTGCACATCAGGCACATCTGGGAAGCACATGGGCAGGGAAGAGCCCAGCCTGGCAGAGCTGGGTGCCAGGGGAGGGCAGAGTAAGGAGCCATGGAAAGCCCTGATCCCTTGTGCTCCTGCTGCCCTGCACAGCACTTCCCACCAGTGCCAGGCATTGCAAACAATCATTCACATTCACCAGGCTCAGAAAGATGTGCAGCTTTCAAGTCTCAGATAACCCCAAACTGCAGAGCTGCTCACACTCCACGGGTCAGCAGCTCCCAGAGATCCAAAAAGCAGATTATTCCCTTTCAACTCTCCTGGCACCAACCCACGGCTCCAGCTGGGCTATGGCATGGCTGAAAACATGGCTGCAAAGTCATGATGCATTTTAACTGCTTGAAAAATGCAGATTTCAGGCTTTCAATCTCAGCCTTCAGTGCCTCACCACCAAGAGATGATTTGCTCTGATTTCCAAAATATATTGCACTCATATATATTTTTATATAACATTGAAGTTACCTAAACTAGACATTCCCCTAGGTAAGAAATAATGTAAATATAATGGCTATGGTAATAAACAAATAAATAGAAATTATGGCTATTTTAGACAATAATGGCTATTTTAGACACTTGGTGCAAATCTCAGCAGGTTTCAATAAATCTTCTTTCCTGATCAGAAGATGGGAGTTGCAGATATCCTTGACCTGACTGAACTTCTGATGAGAGAGAAGCTGGGAAATTGTCGACCAAAAACTCTTCAGAGCTTCTGTTAAAGAAGGAACTAAAATAATTGGATTGAGCAACTGATTTTCATAATATATCTGGGAAATAGAGGCTGCTTGGCAGATAAAGGGATTTCCATTTTTTCTAAGTGAGTTAACTCATAAACCCCACAATATAAAGCTATGAAAGGGATTTCAAATTTCCTTCTAAAACCTATTCCAAGTTAAAACCAATAGATTCAATTTTGCAGTAATGCACTTTGATATTTTCAAACTCCTTTTTCCTCGAGCTATTTTTTTAAACTGTTTGTGCTCAGCCATAATCTCTGAAGCCACTTGAAAAAATTAAAAGGACCAAAAAGGAAAAGAGAATTGCTCTTTTTGAACCCCTGCAAGGTCCTGCACGACCACACCCAAGAGCAGCAAAGTCAGAGAACAAATTTCTCATTTCAGTGAAGCATTTCCCCACAGGCTTTGACTGAATCAATGACCCACCACCCCCAATTTTTTACCATATTAACAGAGCTTTCTCAGCCTCAGGGGAGCCTAAACATGATATAAATGTTTTGGTCTTTCCTGGGCAAAAATCAAAAAAATTTGTTTCCACAGCATGAAAAGATGGGATCTTTACAGGGAATAACAATTCCATGGACACATCACAACTGCACCTGAAATTCATCTTTGCAAACAATTCCTGTGGTGGAGGCAGTAGGTTCAGGTCCTTACCCACTCCTGCCCACCTTGAAGCATTAAATTTAACTCCTGAGAGCAGAAAATGCTCAATCTTCACAAGTTCCAACTAAAGTGCCCCAAATCTGAGAGAGATGAAAAAAGCCATTCAGAAATGCTGCTTGGACATGGTTATTGACAAGCAAAATAAAACCTGGCCCAAACCAACCACCCAAATTTACTTAAGCAGCATTTTTTATATGTAAGCCATATTTAGATACTGAAAAAAAAAAAAAAACCTCGACCAAAAAAAGAGAGACCAGGTTTAAACACAAGCACATTGCTCCAGTTATTTACACAATAAAAATGAAAACATGGTGAGTTCTGTCCATAAGAGACTGCTTTGAAAGTGAAGTTATTCATGGCAAAACGTGGGTTCTGTTTGTTTGTCTTTGCAGCAGTCAGGAGGGGTAAGCAATCATTAACTCCTCAAAGCAGAGATAAAAGGCAGGGCTGCAGCCCAGAGCATCCTCCTCCTCCTCCTCAGCACCTGATTTCAAACGGTTTCATCATCACTCATGTCCCAGATCTGCAAGAAAAAAAAAAGGAATTTTAGCTTGTGGAGTTGAAATATGCTCTGAAAACACTCTCAAAAGTTCACATTGCTGTTTAAAAGGAATAATTAATAGCATTTTATGAACTGTTGACTAGCTCCAATGGAGCATTCCAGAAAACTCAGTATTTTTCTCTTCTGTTAACAACCTACACAGCAATAATTATTTGTCATCTTGGGGGTATTTTTAACATCTACTTTTCAGCGTTTGTCACTTTGGCTATTTGGTATTTATTATCATTTACAGATAATAAACAAATTTGGCTATTTGCTCTTTATTATCATTTACAGTGAGGCTCAGCTCAAAGCCCAGACATTTTGGGTTGGTTTGTTCACTCACTGGCACACACTCCACGTGAGTCATCACTTCTAATAAACAGCTAATTTTACCAAACACTGCAGAACAATTTCTAGACATTCATGAAGAATTCATTGGCCATTTTACACTTAAATATTAGATCTCATAAACAGCAGCTTAAGGACAAAAAGTTACCTGGAAATTTGTACCTTTCTACTGCTTAAGAAAGAATTCAAGTACACCATGTTTTTCTGCAGTATAACATAATTGTACTTTTACTTTCTGACTTGCCCTGGGCCAGTCAGTGGTTATAGAGTGGGGAAAAAGTGAATCTTTTCACAGAATATTGAGGTGTCCTTGTGAACACACTGAGGTGGAGTGGCAGAAGGTCAGAGCAGGGATTTGCAGAGCTGTCTGGAGGCAGAACATGTTCTCAATGTATCTTCCAAGCTTTTGCTTCCTGAGAAACACAGATGCTCCTAAAACATCTTCTTCTGATATTTTAGAGGTTTAGCTCATGGCCAAGACCCTCTTTCCACCTGGCAGGGTTTAAGCTCAGGACTAACACGGGTTCTCAGCCTTAAGCTGGGTTTAACACCAAGTTTGTAACACATAAAACAGAGTGTGTGACTGGGAGCATTTCAAACTTGCCTGAATTATCTGCAGCACTTGTGGAGTGCTGCAGATGACACATGACAAGTGGTTTGGATGAGAAGCACAAAAATGTCAATTTTCCAGAGCACACAGCCCCCAGAAATCCCTCACTGGCCACGACCTGAGCAAAGGAGCAGCAGCATTTTCTGTGTCCCAGGGGAAATAAAATCCAGTTCCTCTGTTCCAAAACACAACTTGTGTGCTGGCATCAAGTGGCCAGCTGAGTTATTCTCTCATTTTACATCCTGACCACTAAAATATCTGAAACCCCCTCGCAGCAGAGCATGAACAGTTATTTAGGCTGTAAATTCTTCAGGGCACAAAGCAGTATTTTACATGCACACAGTGCCTGGGACAATGGGGCACTGTTCTCACTGCACTGGGTAGACAAATAAAAAATACAAATATCCCCTTTTCTAGACAGGCAACAATGCCTACTGACCTATAGCTTTAATAAACCCTTACTGGAAAAAAATGGACTATTTCTGGAATTTAAAAACGTTCTGAAAAAAGCTCTTCGAATCCAACCTAGGGCAACACAAAATCAAACATTTCTCTGCTGTGCTAGGAGCTGTGGAAAAGGAAAACTCCGAATGGCAAGATTTTCTCCATTCCTAGAAACGGCACAAAATGGTGGTGTAAATCCTTATGGAAAATACTGAAGGAACAGTTTGTTTACAAAAGGAAAAAAAAAAAAGAGTTTTCATCCTGCCCTGGATGAGCAGCTCAGAGCTTGCCAAGGCAAACACAAATGTCCAGCTCGCCAGTCAGGGTCAAGGATGTGGAAAATAAATACAAAAAACAAAATCTTTAAATAGAGTTTAGGGTATGATTCAAGCCAGAGAAAAGCAGAAATCCCAAGTTCAGACGGTGCCCCTAGCCCAGAGCCTGAAAGCAAAGCCCACAGATTCTCTCCTTTCTCAAGCACAGCTCTGTACTAGCAGGCTTTTAACAAAAAGGAGGCTTTTAACAAAAAATATTCCCAAAAACACTGAAAATGAGGTTCCCAGGTATTTAACCAACACTCAAACATCCTGGATTGAGGAGGATGATTTTTAAGTGTTTGGAAAGTGTCTTCCCTCCAGGAGAACAGAGTTTTATAAGACACTTTACACTCCATGCAATCTCAGAGCAGTCAGAACCATTAAACCATAGAACGGCTTGGGTTGAAAGGGACTTAAAGCTCATTTATTCCATGGGCAGGGACGCCTTCAACCCAAATCCAACTTGGCCTTGGACACTTCCAAAATTCCAGCACAGCATTTTGTGTCCAATTTACAAAGGTTTATAAAGAACAAAGTAGTGGTATCTTAACAAAGTGGATGCAGAGGGAAGAGGAAAACACAAAACAAAAGGGAAAAATTCAATACAGAAGTTAACAATTGCACATTACCTTCAAGAAAACAAGCTCCACGGGATTGTGTAAAGGAAGCTGTGTGAAATACTGACAGCTAAATTATCACAGGCTCCTGACTAAGAGCAATAGATGTTTTCAAAAAAAGATGTTTAAACTTTAATAGATGATGACTATGCAAACTGGGGATTACTTCAAAAGAGTGAACCTTTTAAGAGAGGAAATAAAACGAAAGCCAAGAAAGACAACATGTGAAATGACTGTCAGAAAGAGTCTGATTTCCAAAGCAAGCTGTGAATTTGGATTTTTTTCTCCTCTGTCCTGCTGCACACCTGGCTGAGGCAAACCCAAACACAGCTAGAGGCAAGGCCAGGAGGAGTCAGGAAAAGGGAAGATAATGAAGCAGCTGCCAGCCCCAGCCCAGGCTGCACAAACCTGGGGGGATTATCTGAATGCACCTGCTCCTGCCAATACCTGCCTTTATATCCAAACTTCTTTGGAGAGCTCCTTAAATTTCACATGTAAATTATGGCTATTCAGGAGAACAGAAGGATTCCCACACTTGTTTTCCTGCAAGTCCAACTATAATTTTTGTCAATAATGAGAAGAATGAGGTGAGGAAAGCCCACAAATTCCCACTGATTGATTTTCCCCAGCTCCAGACTGCACATTCAATAAATGCAATGGAACTGAAAGTTTTGCATTTCCTCCCCAGCACCTGGTACCTGCAAACTGAACTTCCACAAGAGCAGCTCCAAAATTGGTGCTCCCCTAGCCAGGCTTTGCATCTTCAAATTAACATGTGTGATTCAAGCAGATAACCACTGTTTATCTTAGAAATAAACCTGCAAGAATAGAAATGTACCTTGGGGGCACTCTGAGCAGTTTCTTGCCTCCAAACTGCCAAAGAACCAAGCAAGCCCCACGTGTTGTTTCCTACACACAACTGAGATGAATTTACAGACACATGGACCCAAACACGCTGCCTTGGAGGAGCTGGAGGAGATTTTTTTTTTAGGCAAAGCACAGGATTTGTGGGGTTTTAAATGCTTCACATATGGTGAGGAGTAAAGACTAAAAATGAAATGTTTCATCAATCAAACAGCACAGCTGAGGATCACATGAGAACATGGCTTCACAGAGCAATTATCAAATCTCAGTCTGTGATTTAGAAACAATCAGGATTTTTAATGAGAACTCACTCAAGCAACTTTTTGCTATTTTATAGCAATAAAACGTGAGTTTTTTGCTAGATATGAGGTAAATCATGTTCTAGCTCTGTGCTTTACCACAGTGAAGATACCCCAGGATTTGGGGCAGCCTAAATCCCTTTCCAGGGTGGATCTGTGGCTGAACATCCCCCTGTGTGTGTGGCTGTGCTGCAGTGTCCTGGCCAGAGCAGGCTGCACAAATCCCTGGTGGACCTGCTCCATCCCTGGCTGCATCTCACCAGCCAAAAATGCAACTGCACCTCGAAATTCATTCAATCCCTGCAAGTTCCAACCTGCAGCCTTTGCAGACACACTCAGGGGGATAATTACAAAGTTCAGCACCCTCCTTTCATGGCTGTCCCTCTGCACTGTGAGCACTTCCCTCTCCTCCCTCACACCAAGCACACTCAGAGAATTTTCCATATTCAACAATTCCCCCCCATCCCCCTTTCCCACAGGGAAAAAGGGAACACCCAAGAGGAGCAGTGCTCTGCACTAAGGGGAGATTTGGCTTTGCTCAGAGCCTGCTCAGAAGAAATAGAAATAATAAATAATAAATAATAATTAGAATGAGGAGGGGATTAAAAACCCCAAATTCCCACGGATTGATTTTCCCCAGCTCCACACTGCACTTCCAATAAAAGCAATGGAATTGGGAGTTTTGCATCTCCTCCCCCCCCCAGTAACAGCTGGTACCTGCAAACTGAGCTCCCACAGCAGCAGCTCCAAAACTGGAGCTGCAACCCCCCCCAGCCTTTATTATTTTCCCATTTTTGACTTTACCCATGGCTGCCTGCAGCTGTTGCTCCAACCAGGATCCACTTGTGCTCCCAGTGCAAGACCTCATCCTGCACTCATCTTCCCAATTATTTTTCTTTTTAAAACTACCTTCTAACTTCCTCTAATTCAACTATACCCAGAATCAGCCCATAATCTGAATAATCACCTATCAGACACCTTTTCCCTCAGCTGACACACAAATTCCAAACTTAAACACACACAGGGAAATGAACCTAAAACAAAAATCAAATCCAAGGCTTGTAAAAACTGCATTTCTTTCTTCAAGCAGCTTTATTTAGGCAGCAGGTGGAGAAAAGGGTGGATAATTTCTCCAGATCCCTGCACACAGTGGCCCTACCCCAGCTGGGCTGACAAATCCCGGGCATCCCTTGTACCTCCACAAATTCTCTTTTTCTGTGTCTGCCTTCCCTTCACTATCTTGCAATAAAATCAAGTCCATCAACCTCATACTTTTTTTTGGGTTTTTTTTCAATGCTGGTGGCCCTGACTGCTGCTTGCTTTGCCTTTATAGCCTTTCCAAAATTCAGTATTTTCAGCCCACAGGCACAGCTTGCAAGGTCAGGGTGATGGGGCATTCTCATTTTAATCAAACAAACAGCAACTCTTCTACAAGTTCCTCTTGCATGAACATTTTTGAAATAGATGTACAATACCTAAAAGCACAGAATGGTTTGGCTTGGAAGGGACCTTAAAGCCTCAATATCTTGTAGAACTGGTACTGAAGGACTTTGAAAGCTATTTTTAAGAACAAACCAGAAAAAGGCAAGTCAACAGCACAGCAAATATATATTTACAAATAAACTTTTAGCTAGGAAGTCTTTTTGGTATCTCCAGTTCCAAGCAGATCTACAAACAGTAGCACCAAGCAGTAATTAATCCCTTCTGGGGCAGAGCAGTTTTCCCAGGTATTCATCAGAAAAAGAAAACATTCAAAAAAAGGATTTTTTTTTGGTCACGACTAACAATTAACGAAACAATACAAAAAAAAAAAAAAAAAAAAAAAAGAGAAACAAACAAAAAATGCACACGAGGGTTTTTCTGGTATAAAAATGCCTCAGACAGATTTCCTTCCATTGTTCCTTGTTTTATGAGGGGAAAAAAAAATCCCGAAGCACAGAAGCAGCAAACACAAACCCCATTTCTGTCGTGCCTGCAAGTGCAAAAGGAGATTTTTCAGGGCACAGCACTGGAGCTCTTGCAAAGAGGAGACTTTCTATTATTCAGCCTTTTCTTCAGGCTCTTAGAAACTACAAACAAGTGGGAAAATAAATAAACACACCCCCAAGCACGTTCGATGATTGCCATTATTCTGTTTTGTGGGGGATTTTCAACTTCATTTTCCTACCAGCAACAGGCAGCTATCCCAGAGAATGTGTGCTGGAAATAAGCCACAATTAATGGAAATTCTGTCATAGGAATGATTAAATCTGATAGAAAGCCCTTGACTGAAATGAAAATAGAGCATTGTAGTATATAATAATGCATATTTGAATTCTTCTATCACCCTTTGATGTGCCCAGATTTTACATTAAAAATAAAACTCTAAGTTTATATTCATCACATTTATAAGTCCTGCAAAAAAATTGATAACACAGATATAAAAGCAGATTTATTTTCAAGGCTTGTACAGGCAATGTGGATTGGATACATAAATGGATTTCAGAATAATAAAATAATTTCTACAGCTGAGTCTGTGCCACTCCAACTGCCCAGATATATTTGTTTTGCTGTAAATCCATAATTTGTCTCGTCCCACTGCATCTTTTTACCTCCCAGGTGATGCAGAACTGCTGTCAAAAAATGAGTTTTCAGGTCATAACAATCAAAGAGTTGGTAGCTAGTGGTTAAAAATGAGCAGCAGATAACTCCACCACTGAACTGCAGGAATAAACAGCCCAGAAACAATGAAGAGATTATAAAAGGTGGCACTGGAGGGACACGTGAGGCACAGACTCCCTGAGCTCCAGAGCCACCTCTGGAATTCATTTTGTCCATCCTTCACCCCAAGCAGGGCCAACAACCTCAGGGTGTTGATTTTTACAGAATGGTTTGTGCAGCTTTGAAACATTGCTGAGGCTGCACAGCCTCTCCAAGAGCCCTGCTCCAATGGTTTCACACCCAAATATGAGATTCAATCATCTCCTGAAACATCATCTCGTTACATTAGCCCAGAGCTACCACAAATCCATCAATGCCTCTTTTATCCTCACCATCATCATCCTCCCAAAGCTTCCTGACAGCCCCTGCAGGGCAGCACCCTCCTGCCAGGAGCAGCACCTCATCCACCTTTCCAGCAGCTCAAGGATGCTGAATTCTGCACTTGTGTGCACCCCAAAACCATCCTCATTTCTGCCAAAGAAATCCCAGCTGGCTGGCCAGGCAGGGCACGCTGCTGTGGGGAGCAGCAATCCCCCCACTCTCCGTGCAATCACAGATTTTGGGAGGCAGAAGGAACTTGGATTGATATTTGCAAATCAGATCATCAAGGGACACTGTTCCTGAGAACTGGGACAATCTTCCTCTTCTTTTCAGAAAACTCCCAAATTCTACAAGAGGAAAAAAAATTCATAGAAATCCTTGGCTTTAGTGACTTATTAAACAGCACAGAGAATTTTCAGCTGAGACAGAGATTCCCATAATAATAAAAAGTATTATTTGAAGGTCACCTAACTCAGATATGAGTCAAGCTTCATCATTTTCATGTTTGATCAACTCCATCCTCACAAAGTGTAGCTGGCAAACACAAGCAAAAGATGCATTATTCTAAATAATTCCAAAGCCAACAACAGGGATCCTTTTCAGCTCAATTCCCATTATCAGGAAATAACATTTGGCAGAAAATATTAACACATGTCCCACATGCATTTATGTCATCTTACATGTGAATTTTGTGCACAGCTTTAGTACAACCAGACTTGTTGTACTGTCTGTAACACATAAGTAACAGAAAACTTGAAATGCAATCAAAATATGAATTCATGAAAACTTTGATTTATCCAGTGACCTCACAAATCTCATCATTGCTTCCATGGAGATACATGTGGTGTATACACAACATTTCTATCTTGTGGAGGAGGCAGCAAAACTTTCCCCTGTCTCCTCTTTTCCAGGAGAAATGCTCTTCATATAGTTAGAAACTACAATAATTTCTGAAAATATAAATTGAGGGAATAAAAGAACACAGTTTGCAGTGTTAAATGCTCATTATCATGGATGATCAGATTTATTTCATGTTATGTACTTCAGAAACTTAGGGAAGATAAATCCATTTGTATTTAAATCTCATGTGCCAGTTTCCCTCCTGATTAATCCTGTCACTTTTCCCATCAAGTTTATCAAAATAAACATTACCCAGAAAACTGCAAGTGCTGGTATAAAAGCACAAAGAGAGAAAAAAATCACTAATTAAAGGTAAGGTGATGATGTCCTAGAGACAGAACAGGCAGATCAGGTTTCTGCTTTGGTTTTGTTTCAAATGGACAGAAAAACCTGAAAAAGCAGAAGGTGCCTCAGCAGTGAGAGACCTCTGCAAGCACCTTGCCTTGCTCTGGAAACATCTGCTAGGCCCATGCAATAAATTAACAATAAATTAACAATAAATTAACAATAAATTAACAATAAATTAACAATAAATTAACAATAAACAACAGAGGCAGCCTCAACTTCACTCAGAAAACTTATGTACTGATTTAAAACCCTATGATCAGCCCAGATCCAGCTGAAAACTTGGGTCCAAGTGTCAGATTTATTCCTG
The DNA here is from genome assembly GCF_052056855.1 of Sturnus vulgaris. Classification (NCBI taxonomy): domain Eukaryota; kingdom Metazoa; phylum Chordata; class Aves; order Passeriformes; family Sturnidae; genus Sturnus; species Sturnus vulgaris. The sequence goes on along the minus strand of NC_142253.1, from coordinate 18,286,363 downwards.
TAACACTTCAATTAATACAGAAACAATTGAACAAACCAGAATTTTGATGAGACTGTGCAGAGATTTTGGGATCTGGATTCTGCAAGCCCTTTCTAAATCGCTTTTGATTTTCTGACCACAGAATTTCAACATGTGCTGGGCTAACAGATTGTCTGCAAGTAGCAGTGTCCCAGCTACCAAATCTCCTATTTAATTCTCCATTTTAACCTGTAACAAAGTGGCTGCCCCCTTTGCTCTGCTGCTGGTTTTCCATTGCCAGGAATGTTTTCCCAAGCTCCTGCTGGAGGGTGAACCTCACCCCAAAGAATCCACGACCACCCCAACCTGGGTGACCCCAAACCAAACCCAGGCTGCTGCACTTCCTCAGCTGTGCTGGGAAAAGCAGAGGGACAAACCAACCCAGCCCCTGCAACCTGACCCAGCCACAAACCACTCCTGTTAATCCAGGTTTCTGCAGCCCAGGCAGGCTTAGCAAAGCCCAGCTGCAGCCCTTCCATGGCTCCCTGCAGTTCTGGGGATGTCCCAGATGTGCTCCAGCACAGGCTCCCAGCTGTTTACAAGGCACACAGCTTGTTCTGGCTCACTCTCCCCATCCTGGGTGGCTTTGGTCTTTTGGCCTGCTCTGTGATTGCCATTCCATGAGTTTATGGGTCACAAAGAATGTGTGAGTCCAGCTGGGAGTGACAGGGTGAGAAGGCACTTTAAAAACCTGACTGCAGGCAGCAAATAGAGAGAGGGTGGTTTCAAAATGGCAATACAGAACTGGGATGTCCAATGGATTTTCTATAAAATTCATCTTAAAGCAAACAACACATCTCCTGTACCATGAGAACAAACTTTACATCTTCATGGCACTGAATCTACATTACCCTAAATACCTCATTTTTGTCACTTCACATCTTCCCCTGCAAAGAAAGATGTGGAATACACTAACGAGGTTGTCTGGAATAAATGTGAACAATTAAGAGTTTGAATTCAAACAGAAAATGGTCAAACACTGCAGGGCCCTCAGGACTGTCCCTCTCATGCTGGGATTCCCAGCAGGATGCACAAGCCAGGTGACTGCAGCAGCACTGAGCAGGGACACAACCCAGAGCAGCCAGCACTGCCATCCCAGCCCCCTTTGGTGCCAGGAGGAGCAGGCTCCAGCAGCCCTTGGAGAATAGAAATATGCCTCGAGTGACACCTTCACAGGTGCAAAAATATTAATTATATGTATTATATATTGTATATATGTATTTTTTAAACAACTCAAAAACCTACATATATATATACACACATATATATAATTTGTTTTCTTTTCTTCCAAAACCAGGTTTATACTCTTTCCTCTATAAACATTTAAAATCATATTACACTTTGGAATCACAGAATCCCAGAATGGTTTGGGTTGAGAGGGATCACAAAGCCCATCCAGTGCCACCCCTGCCATGGCAGGGACACCTCCCAATGTCCCAGGCTGCTCCCAGCCCTGTCCAGCCTGGCCTTGGCACTGCCAGGGGTGCTGGAAGCTGCATCCCAACTTCAGCTCCACGTGGAATCTCCTCATTCTCATCCTGTCTGATTCCACACCACATCTTCATATCCCTTTTTCTGCCTCAATGGAACATTCTTGCAAAATGTCATTGCTGCATTCAACTGTTGTGTAATGCAGAGACTTCAAAAAAACCCAAGCCCCAACCCAAACAACCCCACCAAAGACATGTAACACCAAGTACAGTTTTCCCAGGAGCACTATTCCACCCAAACATCCTCACTGGGAGCTCAGAAAAGTCAATTTTGTATTTTCAGACCCCTCTCCTGCATTAACCTTTCAACTGCTACTACTTTAGCACAAAATATATTTAAGAGCTGTTATGTACCTCTGATATTTCTCCTCTGGAGTGATAAATAAAAGCATCCTTATCCTACTGAAGGAGTTCTTTGTCCTCAGAACTGTATAAAAATTTTATATTGCAACTAAAACCTGAGGTTTTGATTTCCTTCACATGAGGGATGGCTGTTTCTCCCATTTTATTTTTATTATGGGCAGCAGAAGATATTTTCTAATGAGCTAAATCTGAATTAGAGACATTCTCCTCTGCCCCTTTGCACAACATTGAATAGAGTCTAGTTGCATTGTGAAGATTAAGCAAAGTTTTCTTTCATCTTTGAAGTCATGAGCTGTTTCTTCCACAGATAAAAGTTTGTAGACACCAACACCTGGCACAGGCAACCTTGATAAATTATTCCAGGCACACCCAGTTATAATGGAGAGAATAAACCTGATTACAGTGGAGACTTTTACAGATCAGAGCTCTATCAGTGCACTCTTTAGATAAAGCAAATTTTGACTCTTCCTGCTCACATATAATTCACCTAAAGGAAGAACTTCCTCTTAAAAAGCATTTTATTCCTTCTCTAAGACAAACTATCAATTTAATAACTTAGGTTATTAGGCAAGCTAAGCTGTACTGCCATTATAATGTTACTCAGATGAATCAGTCATATTTATCATGAACAATTTAACCCTCCAGTGGGTTTAGCAACTTAACTGAATCTTTTTTATTTTAAAGTATTTTATTTAAAGTATATTTCTTGGTGGCAGAGGGGGGATTGCTATGGGAAAGAGGGGCTGGCATTTGTTTTTCATGTGCTGCTCAGCATGCACTGCAGTGAAACTCCATTTCCAGCTGAAAAACCTAAACAGCAGATTAAAATATTTAACCAAGTACTGTCAATTTATTTTAATAAAGAAATAATCTATAATTAGTACAAAAGCATGCTTTATAATCCTTGTTTTGAAAGTCAAGGAGCTGTTTTCTAGTTCAGAAGGCTCCTGAAGGACTAGAAGGAGCTGTCCTAGTGTGACATTTCCTCCTGATCTGATACCCAAACATTGTCCAGACTGATGTTGGTGATGGAAGGAAGGAACTGCCCATGGAAACTTTTATATCCCCCTGTGCAGCCCCATTAACATCCCAACAACAACAACAAAAGTTCCATGACATTAACCAGCAATGCTGAGGGGCTAAAAACCACCCAGCCTTTAACAATCCTATCTCAGGTTTGCATCTGCACGCTCCATTTTCTGGGATGAGGAGCAGCCAGGACTTCAGACTCCCTTCAGAAAACTGCTCCAATTCCCAGAGAGAAGGAGAGCATGAAGCCCTCGTTAAAATTCCCTTTGTGTGTGTGCTGTGAGCCTTCCCCAAGGTGAGGGATTCTCCAGCTGCTCCCAGCACAGCAGGGATTGCTCCAAACCCCACCCCCGGTGCCAGGGGAGCCAGGTGATCACCCTATCCAGCATGGAAAACCTCATTTGTTTCTGTCTTAGCTTTAATTAGTGATTTCTCTGCCCCTTCTCTTATTAATTGTGCAGAAAGCTGCCCCTGCCATCAGCTGCAGTGTCACCTGCACCCCGGGGATGTCCCTGCAGAGCCCACACTCACACTCGGGAGTCTCTACAGGAAATAAAAATCTGAGCAGAGGTTCTCAGGGTCTTTCTGTGAGTCATGATGACAGAAAGCTGTTGTGGTCATGAATAAACAGCACTGGATTTTCTGACTTTGTTCTCATCTGAAGCAAGGCCTGCTTTTGGGCAGTACAAAGTGCTGCTTCCATGGAATTCAGAATTCCAGAGGCTGGAAGTGAAGACTCAGGTGCTGCTTGAAAAATTCAAGTTCTTGAGCAAACCCCAAAATGAAGAGACCATGAACAGCTAAAAGCTCTGTGCACAGGCTGGAGAACTCCTCTCCCAGTGGGGAGCAAGCTGGAACTCGCATGGGGCCCTGCACACCCGGCAATTGCTGGGAGCAGACAAAGTCTGTTCAGTCATGTCTGCTCAGGGGAAGGCTGGGACACCACATCTGCACTGCTCCAGCAGTTCTCCAAAGCTGCTTTTCCACCCCTTTCCCCCCTGTCAGAACCCCCCTCAGCGGCCCAGGAGGCAGCTGTGACCCCGAGCTCACAAAGGAGCCCTGGGAGGAGCAATCCCAGGGATGTCTGGAGGGATTTGAGCTCAGAGTGGCTTGGAGACATCCCCAAGCTGAGCTGCACTGAGGAACCACAGATCAGCCTGGGCCAGGAATTCAAACTGCTGCCTTCATTTCTAAAAGGATGGAGCAGGTAGCAGGATTCTTGCTGAAATATTCTTGCAAGGTTTCTAATCTGTAATTACGGATTAGAATCCATTATTAATGGTTTCCACATCAGTCAAAAGCTCTTGCTCAAAGAAGGAAGAGCTCCACAAAGCTGGTTTAATGTCCTACAATCACCAGAATATGAAACCAAATAATATGTTATATATAAATTAGCACAGAAATCCTACTGCTTTCGATTCATGGAATAACCCAAATGTAGACTGATTCTGTTGGAGATTTTATATTTATGTGGAAATATCCACTCTTCCCTTCAGCTTAATTCTGCATTCTAGAGAATTTTAAGCCTTGCACGTCATATAGACACAAATAATTTATTTTGCTAAATTCTTGATTAATAGATGAAAAAACATGTAAACAATAGTTTAAACTTCCTTTAAATTTCATCCCTTCTGATGAAGGGATGTTTAGTTTTTTACTAAAAAACTATGTCTAGGCTTCATGTCTCGTTAAAGAACTGAGGAGGATTTATTTTTCACAAACAAAAAAACCCTAAAAGATCAGGTTCAATAAAAGAAATGATTTATCTCCATCAATGTCTCCAAGTTCTAATCTGGGGCAGTGATAACATCAGTGCCATTAGTTTAGAGACAATTGCTGTTTGCTTTATTTAGAGCAGCCAATCAAAAAGGGATTTATCTCGACTAGAACTTTTCCCACACCAAGGAGAAATGAAATTCATATGTACAAGTACAAAGCTGGGCAGGCACATCCCATTATTTCATTGGGGGAATTTGGTTTTTAAATTCTGGCACTGCTGCTAACAAGAAGAAAGAAGTCAAACCCCAACAAATCATTCAAAAGGCAGAACAAGTGACAATTATTTATAATTATAAAGTTCATGCAAAGATGAAAAGTGCCATAAAAACTTATAGAAAATTATGCAGCGAGTCAAGGATTACTAGAAGACAATGGGGAATGGGATAAGTCTTGCATTTCTTCTTCATGTTTGCAACTGGACTCAAAGGGCATCAGACCAGCAGGAATAGGGATAAAATTGTGTTCCTTGACTTCTTCACTATGGCACAATTACATTAATAAAGGGAATTTTTGTCACTCTGAGATAATGGTGGTGCCACTTTGATTTACAATCCATAAAAAAAAAAGAAATTAGAAGCATGTCCAGAAAGGGCAGCACCTAAACTGATGAAGTCATGCAGCAGTGAGACTGAAGGATAAACATGTTTAGGTTGTCTGATTATTAATGACAGCTCTCTGAAAAATGAGTTAAAGGAGATTTATTACAAGTGTTTCATAGAAACTGAGACGAAAAATTTATTGACTGGGATCTAAAATCACTGCAGAGTGGAAACATCCTGCAGGGGAAGGAAGGTGTCAGAATGCTGCCAGCACTGGGGAGGAGAGTTCAAAAGGAGACTGAAATGAAGTAAAATCATTTTTAATACAAGCTGAGAGTTTGGTCATGAGATGCACAGACCAAAACGTGGAAAAGCTTATGGTGACTGACAACATAAATGACAAAGAGGTGCTGGAATGAACAAATCCTTTGTGCAAAACATGGGTAAAACACTGGAGACAAAACTGTGGGGACAGTGCCACGTGGGGCTTAATAAAAGAGAAAATCCTGGAGATGAAAACACATCAGTGCCACAGGAAGATCCTCCTGGATCAGGAAAGTCATCCTCAGTACTGGGGCACATTTGCCTGAAGAATTAATTTTTCCTCTGGAAGGGTCAAAACAATGATCTGGGCCAGCATCTTTGGGAAATGCTGTGATACATGGGAATATTATGATTTTTGAAGTTTAAGAACTGGATCGAACAAAATAAGTGAATCTGAAATACCAGGATACATGAAATATTTTTGAGGTTTAAGAACTGGATTGAACAAAGTAAGTGAGCTTTAAATATTGGGATACATGGGAATATTATGATTTTTGAAGTTTAAGAACCAGCTTAAACAAGGGTTAATTGTGACAGCTCTAACAAAGCAGATCACAATTGCTGTGTCCAAGGATTGGTGGCCAGAGCTCGTCCCCAGCCCCGTGGAGCTCAGCTGACCAAGCAGGGCAGTTTTTAATCACTCCTGACTGTGGTTAAAAAACTGCTCCAGCCTCCTATTCCCAAAGGGCTGCACAATGGGAATTCCAGCCTCCTGCTGAACCTCGTCCTTCCAAATTGCTTTGTCTGTTTTGGCCCTAGGCTGTGTATTAGAAATGATAAAAGTGCTTCTTTCAAACTCACAGCAAGACAGCTCCAGTGCCAGTGTCAACATGACAGAGTGCTCGTGGCTACGGGGGGGAGCAGGAGAAGAGGGGCAGGAGAGAACTCTGCTCTTAATGCTGGGCAAGTAGGAACAGAACTTTTCTCCCTGGCTGAAGCCCAGGCTTCTCCCACCGGATTTTTAACCTGCTCCAAGTTGACTAGACTGGAATAGTTGCTCTGGCAGCAGTTGCAAATCAAACTCGTTATAATTACTCTTACAACATCAAAAATGAAGAAACGTCCCTGGAAAGGGTTCTGTGCCTTTGATATGAGTTCAGCGCTCTTGTAATCAGGGTTTGCCTCGCTCAGAGGCACTGCAAAGAAATAACCAATGAAGAAATAAAGAGGATTTCTTGAAAGGAAGCCAAAATGCAATGTTTTGTGCTGACCTACGCATATAAGGTAAGGAGGGGTTTTTTTCCCCCCTCAGTGAGTGAACAAAAGTTCAGTTTCAGGAGGAGAATACCTTTTTGACAGCACATAAATTAGAATTTGGGACAGACAGACACACAGCTCCAACAGACTGTAGTGGCTTGTCACAGTACTCAAGAATCAGAATATTCTGAGCTGGAAGGGACCCACAGTAATGTCCAAATTATACCTGAATAAGACTTTTCAAATATAATAATTAAAATCGTGACCAAGATCACAGAATCAATAAAATGGCCTGGGGGTTGGATGCACACAAGTGTTCACAAACAGCCAGAATAGAAAGTATGAACAGTCAGCTATTTAATCCTGGAGAATTATTCCCCTACCTAAGAAGAAATATTTATAATTGCAGACATGATAAGGTCCACAGAATGTGTCTGAGGAATTTGCAAAATTCAAAGGGAGTTCACAACACTGCAATGCCAATTTGAATTTTTAAATTGTGCTGTTATTAATTTTTATGAGCAGAAAATGCTCAAACGAACACAGTCAAAACATCCTGCAGACAAATGCAGGTAAGATTCAATTTAAAATAATACACTTGTTATTTACCTGATGTGCATATCCCCGTGGAACATGGCAAACTTTCCACAGAATACAAAGCCAGAACAGGACTGTGAATGCAAACCCAACAAGTTACCTGGGCTATTCCCTTAAAGATTCTCCATGGCGTGCAGGATTCTTACCCTGGATTTTTGTTTATCTACAGAAAGCTTCCACAGATTTTATTTATAAATTCCTGCATGGAATTTTCAATTATTTTATTCCCCAGTGCTTCTCCTTTGATGGCCATCTGTTTCTTCCCAGATCTTGCCCCAAGGCACATCAGCTGTCTCCACAGCTGAATGAAATTCCCATCTCTGGCTCAAAGTAAAACTTTTTAATTTTTTTGTTTATTTGTAGAACTAGAAAGAAGCCACCCATCAAAAGGAGAAACCTTCACCTATGAGTTGGGTCTTGGGATGCTGCACATATCCTCCCCACAAATAGCTGCATATTCTGACTTTGAAATGCAAGAAAATAAGCAGGTTATTGAGTGGGAGACCAAACTATTGCTCCTAAATGTTTTATAGCAGAGTTAATTAGTGAAAATTTTCTCTTCAATCCGTGATTCTTAAGTGGATCATTTCTTCCATGTATTAACTGAGTAGTGAACAGCAACGTGCAGAAGGAAAAATAATTCTCTCAATCAGTGCAACTTAAAAAAAATCCTGGTGCCTGGCTTGGCACAATGCAAGAAAATGGTGTTTAAATTAGAAAATGATAAATGGACATAGCTGCCATTATTGACTCAAAAGAGAAAGTGAGACACAGGATGGGAGAGGAGATGTGGAGGATTTGGAAGGAGGAAGTCAACAAAGAGCTCTATTGAGGCTTTTTATCTAAAATTTTCCAGAAAATCTTTTACAGCCAAGAATCTCAAGAGGAATGAAAAGCTGCTTGGAATAGGAGAAGCATCCAGCAAAACAGTTTCTATTAAATCATCCCCAAACCAGCCCAAATTCACCAATCCCCACCAAACCAGCCCAAATTCACCAAACCAGCCCAAATTCACCAATCCCCACTAAACCAGCCCAAATTCACCAATCCCCACCAAACCAGCCCAAATCCATCAATCCTCCCTAAATCAGCCCAAATACACCAATCCTCACCAAATTTCTGAGCTCACACTCCTCATTTTGTTCTGACCACTCAACACTCCCCAGTCCCCTGCTGGAGTCCCCAAACCCTCCCTGGAGGGACTGGCACTGGGCAATGGGGTGGGAAAATAACCTGGCAGGAATAAAACCCAAACAGAATCCAACAGCAGCCCTAAAAGGCAAAAAAGGAATGGGGATGGCTGAGGATGGAGCTGTGTGATCAAAAAGTCATTAAAATGAGTGAGCTCCAGCCACCCCAAATTTTGCAGCTTTTCCTATGTAAATATCCTACATTAAGAGGTTGTTTTGCTTTTCCAGCAAATTTTTTCAGTGCCCCTACTACAAGATTTTTCCTTCTCTACTACAAGGTTTTTCCTTCCCTGCCAGCCTGGGCTTATTCCTCAGCCTGCCACTGCTGTAGGACACTGACTGTTCCACGTCACCAGCTCCAGCTGGAGAATCAGATTTAAAAAAGATTGAAGCAAGCAATAATTTGGACAATTGGATCATTGAAGGAGTTTTCTTGCTCACTGCAAGCTGTTACATCCTGACTGCTTAACAACACATCTGAAGAGAGAAAACATCTTTAAAACCAGGCTCAAAGCAGGCTCAGCCCAGGCTCCAGGTGCCTCCAGTGACTGGGGAGTCACTCAGCTCCCTGCAGCTCCTGATTCCTGCCTGTCAAACAAACCCTCCCACCTGATCCTGCTGTTCAGGAGATAAAAATCACACCGTGTCTTTTGGGGACTGAGATCTTAATTCTGCTCCCTTTGAAGTCCACTGGGATTTTGGCATTTCTCTCCACGATGAAGGATTGGATCCCAAAGTGTTTGTTCAGCAGTTCTGGCAGGATGCCAGCCTTAATCAAATCAATCAAAATGCATTTTAAAGACATGGCCAATCCAAATATTTATTTGCAGACTCCCAGACTCATCCCAATATCTGGCATTTCTTTTCCAGCTGAAATGCACAGTGATGCTGCTTGGCAGAGGCACTGACATGTTCCCCACATTTCCTGAGCCAACATTCCTGTTCCTGCAAGCATTCAAATCAGGAGCTTGTAAAGACTCAGCAGGACTGAAACACTGTTCACTTTCTCATCTTCACTAATGGAATAATGTCTTTGATAAATCTGGCCCAGCAAGATCTTAATCCTACCGTTGGAAGAAGTTCATGAACTTAGCAAGGTTTTCCCCTTGAGAAAAAAACCCTCCTCAAGATAAGCTATGATATTTATTTTTCCACAAATTAATTCTATTGCTCCAATGAAAAACAAGAAGGCAAAAAAAAAAAAAAAAAAAAAGCTGAGGGTGTTATTACCAATACTTTCTGAAAGTACTGAGTACTAATTAGAGTGGAAAATAAGACTTTTGTCCATGGTGCTGGCTACCACCATGTCCTTACATTTTCAGGACACCACATCCAGGAACAATTTGCTGTTTTCCAGGTTTTTTTTAGAATCACAGACAGAATTAGAGGCTGAGCTGTGAGGATAGCTGAAGGCTTCCAGGGGACACAGAAAAGGCAGCAACCATTTGCCACATGTGCACAACCTGATGCATTTGCAGAGTGCATGGCTGAAAAGCTCAAGTGAGAGCAAATCCTCAGCACAACCACTCCAGAGCTCTGAGAGGTCCTGCATGAACACATTTTAAAAAGATTGAACTCCAGCATTCCTTTCTGGGTTATTTACATGCATGAGTTCTTGGGAATTTCAATTTCTACAGTCTTATGAAAGTTTTAAGATTTCTCTAAATATCAATTCCTCATCTTGCTGTCTCCATTAGAGGCATAAAGTGCAGCAAATATTCTCCATCTTCATACTTAATCCATCTTATAAAATCTCCTTTCAATATGTCAAGAATTATTAGAGTTTTGCTTAGAATTATGGAAACAATTAAATGAGGGACACCTGGAGGTCATCTATGGTATGGGAAACTCATCCCATTTAAACCTTCTCCCCTGGGATAATGGCACTGTCTTCACCTTTTTGCTTCCTGACAGAGTTTTCTGCTTAGAAAGACAGAAATGTTGTGTTCCAAGTGCAAAGCCTTAATTATGAGATTATTAAGAAATTATTTAAATTAGATAAAAGTGTGAAAGTGTGGAATGAAATCACTTTTCAACCCAAACCCACTCCTCAGGATCCTATGAAGTTCCCTCACAATGAAGACCCTTCTGCTTTGCACTGGAAATTAAAAATCAAAATCTCAACACTTACTACACTCCTGTGAACAAAACCAAAAGTTTTGCTTTGTAAAATCACAAATATTTATGACAAAAGGTTTTTTTATCCACGACAGCAGAATGATTTCTGTTCAGCCTCACACAAATAAAGCCTGTCCTGAAAATTGTCCCTTTTCTTGAAGTTTAACCTCAGTCAGAAATCAATAGCAATTCAAGGATGTGACCTCCCTCTAAGCAGTATCATACAAACCCTATGGTAAAGGAAACAATGGACAGGTGTAACCTTACTTTTAACTATGAGGGAAAATTCAATCACAACAAACAGTTTAGAGCTTGTTTTATTTAATTAAGACAAGTAAGTCCAAGCAAACTAAAGACATCTCTCAATTTAGGATTATTTTCCTCCTGGCAATAAAGGAAAAAGAGTATTTTTACAGTCAAAGACATTCAAATTTTTTTTTTTGCTTTAAATATTAAAATATCCCCCACACTTAATTATGAAAATCTCCCAAAAGACAACTTGGAGACAATAAAGAACAATTCCCTGACTGCTGTATATTTTTCTATTTAAGACAGCTAAAACAAAGACAGCATGACAGCATAAATACTTCCAAAATCCAGCACTGACTGAGCCTTTTCAGAGAAGTTATCCCTCTTAATTTTCAAACCACCATATACAATAGAAGCTTGATGTGCAAATATATGACAAGCTTTCCATGTGCAAATATATTCTAATACACTCCATTTTGGACAGCATCTTACATAACCCAGAGCCAGAGATGTATGTCTACAAAATAAAGCCAAGAACACAAAGAATTCCATTTCTGTGCCACATGCCCAAGGCCCACGGTGCCACAGCTCCAGTTCTGAGTCACAGGGAGTTGGAAAATGGATGCAAAATAAGCCTGGGTCAGGTCCTGGCAGCTTGGAATTGTACAGGACCCTCCAACCATGCTGGGGATGAGCAGGGATGAGGAGGAGGAGGAGGATGAGGAGGATGAGGAGGATGAGGAGGATGAGGAGGATGAGCTCCACATTTGCTCCTCAGGGAACACCAGGCAGATGTTTGTGCAAAAAGTTTTCATAATTGAACTGCACGCCTTGCACTTGGTTTATTTTGCAGTTTGTGTCCTTGCTGGGCTGATTTTGTCAAATTGCTTTCCTGTGCCTCTCCCTGGAAAGAAAAGAGGGTTCCTGCTGTGTGCAGGAGCTGGAAATGATCAGGCAAACCCTTCCTCTTCTGCTCTGACCCAAATATTTGCTGAATAGCAACACGAGCACCCCAAATGCTGAAGGTGAAACAACCTCCAGCTTCCAGCTTTGGCTCTTTCCTGACACTGCTCCATTCACAGTGCTCTGTTTAAATTGGGATATGAGGCTCTGCAGACACCAAACTCAGCAGTTTGGCTGGAAATGAACAACAAAACCTCCCCTGCAATAAGAGCAGCAGGAATGTCACTGGTAGCACAGCTCAAGAGCTAAGTGCCTACAAGAGGCACTGTCCAAAGCTGCACTTCGTGTTATTTTTATCCCACAAAACCCCCAAAATATCTGAAGATGAATATTTGAATCTATTTGACTGTTGAATGGAGAAAAATAAATTTCAGCCACTTCCAACAGAGTTTTCATACTTTGATTTTTTCAAATCCCTTCCGTAGCAACCAAGCACAACCAAGATAAACACCAAAGTGGATTTGTCACCTACATCTTCACTGCTAAAGTATCTTCTCTCCTCGGCAGAAAAATGTGCCAGATTTCCCTAAAGCAAAGCATTTCTCAGTGAACTGAAGGGGAAGTTGGAATACTGGGGTCCCAGCAGCTGAATTTTTTGTACCATTTTTTGGGTATTTCTTCCTCCTTGGAGAGGGGAACGTGAGAATGGTGTGAAAGCACTGACACTGGGGACATGAGAACTGAGCTGAAGTGTGAGACAATGCCTTTAGGAATCCCATTTTGTAATACCTGCACTCTTGCTAAGTTTGAATTTCTCTGATTTTCCCTAGAGAAGTTCTGGAGGACAGCTGGGAAAAGTCTGCTACACAAGCAAGAGCTCTCAAGACTTCATTAATTTCTGTCAAAATTCCCTCATGTTAATTAGGAACTAATTTATAACCTGAAGATATTGACTGGAATTGAGTAACTTCAAGGAGTTCAAGATGCCTGCATGTGAAAATTCTGATAGATATTGAGAAATACCCCAGAGGCTTCACTTCTCAAATTAATCCTTCAAAAAGACACAGTTGTACTGCAAGCATCATATAAAGACTGCAGATGTTATCTCCTCTAATTCCCTTCCACAGAACAAATCAAACAGAGCTGTATGTTGTAAAGTTATCTGTAAATATGTAAATGATTTGAAATTATTCAAAACACTGCCCTTGAAATGAGACAGTGGCTGCAGAGTTACTGCACCTCATGACATTAAAGACAAATACCTCTAAATATCTTGAAATGATAATTTTTCAGCATTTGATTGTTACTACAGATAGCTACATTAAATACAAGTAACAGGATCTGTGTGCACTTTGGAAAGAACTGCAGGAATAAATTAACTTTGGAGTTATGAACATGAAAAGACCTTGCCTTAAAGCCTGACTTTATTATCAATAACCAGAACAGGAAAGCTTGACTGAGCAATCTGGAGAGCCACAGCCCTCAGCAACTCTTTGATTCTGATTTCTGAAATAAAACCCTTTCATAAAAGGACTCGTGGTACAAAGTTTGTGCAAAGTCTCTCCAAAACCTCACAATATTTGCATAGGAATTCCATTAACATATTTGATTAGCACCAGGTTCCTATAAAAACATTCTTATTTGCTGCAATTATAGAGTGCCATATACATTTCAGAGCTAAAAGGAACCCAAATATCATTTAATTCCCTGTGAGTTTTTGGTGTGCTGTTGTCAGACTGTGACTGCCCGTGTCAAATCCAGCACAGCTGCATTTCCAAGCCAGCACAGAAAACACAGCAATGCTGAAATAGATGTGATTGTAAAAATACCTCTCCTTTGCTGGATTATAGAAATAAATGGTAAAAGAATGCATCCCCAACTCACAATGTGCAATTTCAGTGTCATTTGTTTTCTGTTTGGAACTAGAATTATCACACAGCAAATAAAGATCAGCATTTGGTTTTGTTTTGGCTTATTTTTTTTTTAATTTTAAACTACATTTTGCTTGCTTTCCAGTTTTTTCCACTCTCCTCTGAAATTATCATGTTATCTGGTAGGATTAGGTATTTAAATCAACTTAATCAATCTCAGTTATTGTGTGAAAGCAGACAAGTAGACATGTGATTATAGTATCTTAAGTGTATTTTTAGTTGTAATAATAAAAACCCAACCCTTAAGTGAATGGCCCACACAGGGATCAAACACAGAAATTTGGGTTTTTTTAACACCATGCTCTGATAAATTGAGCCCATAATAAAACAAATCACCTCAGAATATCTCTAGGGGTCACATAAATGCTCTGGGGACACTCCTGATTTGCATTGAATACAGCAGGAAAAGAGTCTAATTAACAGAAATTGTTGCCTTTCAATTCTGTTTTCTCCTCACCCTCAGCAGCTCTCAGGAGATGCTAGCAGGTATAATATGCTACATTATCTATATCTATATATCTCTATATCTCTAGATCTAGATCTAGGTGTATGTATGTATGTGTGTATGTGTTTCCTGAATCAGGAATAGCTCAGGAGAATTTTTCTCACAATTCTCAGAGAACCACAATTTTCTTTCCTAAACCAGAAATTCTCTGTGGGCCATGCACAAGTGCCCAGTCCCCTTGGACAAATGTGGAGTTCCACCACTCAGAAATCTGGAATAAAAACCTCCCTGCTCCTTTCCAGAGGAGAGAGCTGATAAACATCTGGGCTCTGCAAATCACTTTGGGATGTTTGGATTTTCAGGCAGCAAACTGCTCTCACACACTGTGGTACATCATCACATGATCCTGCACTTTTCCAAGAAAAACCCACTCAAGTGAAAAGACTTCATTACCATCAACTCCTTTTTCTTAAAAGTTACATAATTACCGTGCAATCTCTTGTACGATCTTATTTGTTTAAGCTTTAATTACTTCAATGAAAGGATTATTTCATAAAACATATCTTTTCACTTCAATAAAAAACACAGCTCTCTTTCTCTTTGCTGTGTATATTTTGTTTACCACTTGCCAAGATGTTATTTCACATATGTGAAAAGCAAACTGGACTGAGCACATGTGAAATCAGCTTTGGCAAAGGCACTGCAAGGCCTTGCCATTGGGAAGATTAGATTCACTAAAAAAAGATTTTCCTTTTTCTAAAATCAACAAAGGTATTTAAAAACAAATCTCATAAAAAGGAAAGAAAGGATTTTTCAGGTAACTGAATTTCCAGGTTATTGAGATTTACTCAGAACACCTCAATTCTGTGTCCACCACAAGGTCAGGGCTCCCATGCTGAGGAAAGGCAGGATTATAAAATCCTGCTTTTATTCCAGTCTGTGTTCCTCACTTGTTTAACAGACTGGGAACTCCTGATTAAATCATCAACAATTCTGATTAGAATTGGTTTTATTGATTAGAATTGTTGTTAGAATTCCCATTAGAATAGAGCACTTAAATTCTGCAGCTTTTCCTTCATTTTTGCACCACCTTATTATCCACAAGGCACATTATCCTCTATTTTAGTTCATTAGAAATGTTTCAATTACTAACTCCAGAGCTCCAAGTTGAGATCCATTTGAGAGATATTAAAAAGTAAATTTCTGACCTCCTGTATGGCACAATTCCTGCAGACCAGTACTGAACAGCAAGACAGGAATTTGTTGCACACACAGTGTCTGCATCTCTCGAGTTCTCAGCTGAGGCAGAAAAATGTTTTCAGCCAAAAAGATGCTTGTAAAATTGAAAATGAAATTATTTAATTTAGCAGCTTCTTCTCACCAAATGTGCACAAATTCAGCTCCCAGCAAAGTTTCCCAGGTGCAGATTTACTGGAAGGTATCTCAAAGAGGGAATTTTAGGAGACAAAAGTTCAGGGAAAAAAAAGCATTACAAAGCTGCTACATAACTTCAACGTTATTAAGGACTATTTTCTAATATTTATTAAATTATCATGTATCTACTTTAGGTTATCCATCAAATACTGCTAAAATGAGAATAAATTACACCATCAGCTATGCCACACTTGTCCATAACAGTTCAACTGTGCAGCTTGGACAAACTTCCATTTATTTCTTTCAACTTCCCAACAGCCAAAATAGAAAAGTAAATGGCACAAACACCTGTGAAAAACTCCCTTTTACAATAATTTTAAAGCTAGCAATTTTCTCACCGTTTTTCAAAACTTTGCAGGTGAAAAAACCAACAAGGGTGAGATTGAGCTCCCTGATAAAAAACCCACAGAACTCGGAAAGGATTCGGGGATCCCCGATTGCTCCTTTTCTGCAAGAAATTCACATTTCTTTCTAACCTCAAACAAAAATCAAAGATCTGAGGAGATTTATGACAAATCAAACTGCCCTTTTATCCCTGTCACAAACCACAGATTTTGGTTCAAACCCAGTTATTATGGAAAAAAAAAAAAATCACACTTCCACAGCACAGCAGAAAACACTGGCAGATTAGAGCCCTTCAACGTCTTATTAGCAGAAATTGTTGCCTTTCAAGTCTCTTTTCTCCTCACCCTCAGCAGCTCTCAGGAGATGCTAGCAGGTATAAACATGCTTTCTTTTAATTACAGAACTGGATTACTGCTGTAACTGATTCCCAGCTCCAGCAAATTATAATCAAGTGCCCATTGTGCATAACAATCATTTAATGGCCGACAAACCATAATAAAGCAAGCTTTAATGAAGAAAGCTGGAAAGCTGCCCGAATTTTATGGCAGCACACTCCAAAAGAAAGAGTTACAATCTGTATTTAAGATTAAGAGAGCCTTTTAATCCAGATGGCCAGAATTAAACAAGGCAGTGCAAGGAAATTTTGATCAAAAGCTAGTGCAACATGAAAGTCCCAAAATTCCCCCAGTAAACCACGGCTAATTATTGCAAACAGAGACTGCACGTTTGTTTTGTATTGGGAAGAACTCAGAGGGAAATACAATGTGGATATTTTGCTTTCTCTGTGATAATTCACTCACCCATTATAGCTTTTCTATCATAAAAGCAAGCAGCAAGAAATCTCTTTGCAGGCAGAACTGTTTGGACAGTTAATTAATACATTTTTCAAAGAATTTGCAAAAGAAGTGACAAATTAATTCAGATTAGTGCACATGCAGCTTTAAGATACAGCTGAGTAAAGCTGATGTGGCTGCAACTGGAATTTGAAAAAGGCCTTAGTTTCAGTATTGTGTTATTAATTAATAAATGACACCCAAATCTCACCCAAGTTTGCTCCTCTCTGCTTTAATTCCCTTGGATGTTGCTTTCTCTGTGATAATTCACTCACCCACTATAGCTTTTCTATCATAAAAGCAAGCAGCAAGAAACCTCTTTGCAGGCAGAACTGTTGGGAGAGTTAAACAATAAAATTTTCAAGGAGTTTGCAAAATAAATTACAAATTACTTCAGATTTGCAGCCTTAAGATACAGCTGAGTAAAACTGAATCTCTCTAATTGTTCCTAAAAAGTACAAATAGCAATTTTTAGTAGAGCAATAAAGCTTCTCAATGGCTCTCTTTCTGCTGCTGTAGAAACCCCAGTGTGGAGAGGTACACAAAGAAGTTGATTGCTCAGCTTCTCTACAATAAAAACATTTGTCTTTTATGTTGCTGAAATGAAAACCTCTGTAAAATTCATCAATTAATTAGAAATTGTAGAGTCCTGCCAAGTCTGAACTTGCACAAACCCAGCTTCATTTCACCTTCTGAAAACACCCAGCATGGCCCCATTTTGGACACCTCCTTCTTCTTGCTCTGATGTTTCCATCCACTGCTCTGATCTGTTTGCTGAGGCCAAGCAGTGCTGAACTGTGACATAAATCATTTTGTCACAGTCAGAAATACTGATTCAGACAGAAAAATAACGAATTCTGTCGAGAGTGGGCAAATCCCAGGGAATAATGTTGTTCCACAGCATCCTGCTCGCTCCCAGAGCAGCCCTGGCAGCTCTGCTTCCTGAGCTCTGGAAAATGGAGATGTGATCTGACACACTGACTTTCTGCTCTTGCAGAGCTGGCAGGAGATCATGGCAGCTTTGATTTGTATTTTTTTCTGTTTCATGATTTTCTGACAGCAGCAACCTTTGAAAGTCTGCCAGGCTCCCTCGAATGAAGAAGGACTGACAAAATGTGATCACTGATGTCACTGCTGTCCATATCTGTATTTTTATTATTTATGTGCACACACAGAAGGAACTTCAGTTCTCTCTCCTCCCAAACACACACCAAGAGCTGCTGCAAGCACAAAAGCTGCCAGTTAATCTGGGGTTTTTTTTTTGTTTAAAAAACAGCAACATTTCTACCTCATGGATTAAAGGAGTTGAGGAAAAACTTGCTGAGACACACACACACAGAGGTTTGACAAAAAGGAAATCAAGACCCAAACACCTGAAACCCCAGGTTCATCCTGGCTGCACAACACCTTTCATTTTCTAAATGCTATCATTTTCCCTCTGGGCTCTCTCAGGGTGAACAAAATATTATTGACATGACTCAAAATGAGAACAAACACTGCAGCAACTGAGCGTGAGCTGAATCACCAGAACTGCTGCTGCTGGTAACAGCATCTCCTGGATTATTTGCAGATTGAGCAGTAAAAAACAAATCCTGTCCAAAAGCAGCAATGCTGGAACTGCTGCTCCCTGTGGGACAAGGAGCAATCCAGGATTGTTCAGTCCCCCTTATCCCCATTTTCCAAACAAGCCTCTTGTGCAATGTCAGGGTTTGTGCTGCTGTGGACACTGCACTCTTGGGTCAGGAAAATCAGAACTGTCACTCACAAGGCTTTGCACACAGGAAAAACCCAATGGAGCTGTGACTATGGTCAACTATTCAGCAAAAACAGCCCTGAAAGGAGAAAAATCCAATGAAAGAAAAATTACACGTGAAATTTCTTAATGAGAGACACGGGAGGAAAATCGAATTGAGGAGAAAAGATCAAAACTGCCAAAAAGAAGATGCAAAAAGAAGTTGAAAGCAGCTGGCCTGAACTATTCCAGCTCTTCTTCCAGGACTTGTGGAAATGTGAAATTCCAGAGTCAGGCCTGTGTCTGCACTTGGGAATTGGCTCCTGCTCCAAAGCTCTGCTCTCTGCTGTACAAGGGAATTCTTAGGATAGCTAAGCTAAAAATTACAACATACCATACTGAAATAAACACTGGAGAACAAATAATTATAAAATAGCCATTAAAATGCCCTCCCCCCAAATCAATGTATTGTTTATTTGTGGAATGCCTGCAATTGTTTTTTTAAGGGAGTCATAAAAATTCCTCGCTCACCAGGAGCCCGTCCATGAGGGCAATGAATTTCCAGAAAATCTGATTTTTTTACACAGCTCAAGAGAAATATTTTGGGATACAAACTTTTAAAAAATAGTGCTTTTAAACTAAGAGCTTTATTCCCTAAAACGAACAAAGGCTTGCCTGCAATGTAAACAATGAAAATAAAATTAAAAAAAGGAAGACCACAAGTCTTGTAACCTAAACACAATACCCATTGTCTGGACTTCCCTATTTCCATGAAGAACATCTGATTTTCATTTTGGATTAGAACATTCTGCTAAAGTTACTAATATACTGGGATAAAACTTAATTTAAAATTTCCAGATGAACAACTTCAGCTCCAATCTGATGGCTGTTCCATAAGTGAGAATTCCCATTTTAACTCCAGAACAACCATTACAATTCAGTATTGAATCCTTGTTGCAATAAGATTTGATAATCTCAGAGAGAACAGTAGAAAAAAAACACCACATAAAAGTCAGATCCACTGGCAGCTTTTGCCACTGCCTAGCCAAGGAAAGCTTGGCTCGTGGCCTGATATGTTTGTAATTCCAGGAACTTCCAGTATTTTTCTGTGAAGAGATACTCATTTGCCAGGGGTAAAAATTTGACTTTAAATGTGCTGGAGTCAATGGTGAGAACAAAGATGACAAATTTCTCTCTGATTTTCACTTTCTTGGCTCTTCTGCTCCATAAAAAGCTATGGAGAGACCTGAGTTGAACAAAAAATAGAATAGAAGGGGCTCCTTCTCCTTTTTGTTTGTGGGAGGAGGGTGAAAACAAATTTGGGAATTGTTGGTGATGTCAGCAGGCTCTGGTTTGTAATAAAAACACACAAAAACCCAGAGCCCAACAGCAGCTTTGGTACAAAAACTGCAACACAAGAGATTTAGCCCAGCTTTTCCTTGTGCTCCTTTCCACTCCTTCCATGGAATTGGGGTGAAATAACAACAACACCTCCAGTGGAAAGCCCAGAAAGGTTTGTAAAAATCCTGACAGCAAAAATAAGGACAGAAACAGATGTCTGAACGAGGGCACACATCTAATTCTGACAATGGAAATACAGTATTTTTTAAAAAAAGGTATCTGAGGTCATCAGTATCCCGTGGACAGCTTTAAATTTCCAAGAAATTACATTCCTTTCAGGCATGAAGAAGATAGAGGAAAAACAAGATTTTAAAAAGCTTTTTTTAATATAGCTGTTAGGGTTTAAAGTGTAACTTTTGATGTTGAATTGGCAGATGTGGAGGTGCCAGGCCCTGGCAAGAGCTGTGGATTAGAACAATTCCCCAGGCACAGGGGGCTCAGGGAGGCTGAAGGAATATTTCCCAAAAATGCCTGGTAAATTATACCTGATACTCACCAGGCAGGAAAAACAGGCACTGACAATTTCTTATTGCTCAACAGGGATGCAAATATTGGAAGGTGCATGTTTGTACAAGAAGAATGGAAAATCAACCAGAATATTAAATTGACTTTATAGGGAGAACAGAATAAATGCTGGGCAAGGCAGTCACCTCTCACAAAAGGAACAAATAGAATAAAAACAGGACCTGATCCTAACCTGAAGTCCAGTCTTTGCAGAGAACAAATTTAAATATTTAAATGCAAACAAAAAAAATTAAGACTAAAAATTAAGTGAACAGCACCACAGCATTTCTGATGTAACTCATTCATCCAGTAGCTGTTTAAAATGGAAGTGTTTGCAAGCATAAATTGAATAAATGCTGCATTACTCAACAGATTATTGTGAAAGAACAGAAAGACTGAAGAAAAATTATGGTGGTTTTTTTTAACATGACAAGGCTCAGGAAAAGTGCAAGAAAGGGCCAGTAATGAACAGCATTTTTTGTAACATTGTGATAAAAAACCTAGTCCATTATTGAAAAGTAAATTGTTTAGAAGCATTCCTGTATCACCTTACAATTACCATTAGAACAAAAGAATACAAAAATAACAGGAAGCTGCAAGTGTTGATTCTGAGAGCTTACCATAAAATAACCTGAAGTAAGTCTGCAAATCTGGAAGATGAAAAGGTGAACGTTTTTATTTAAAATCCAACATCCAGAGGATGCAAAGGAGACATTCAAAGCCAATGCAAGCACGTGGGAACCAAAGAGAGAAATGATGGAGCACACAGGGAAGTGAAATCCAAAGGCAGCAAGAGATGGGATTGAAAAGAGTGAATGAGACAGGAGAATTTCATCACTAAATTCACAGCAGTGACACATCTTGGAGAATTAAAGCAAAACTGAGAAAATGTTAAAAATAACAGGAAAGGGAGGAAGGTTGAAACCAAACTCTATTGAATGGGGCTGGAGCACTTTATAGTAAACTGGAAAAGCACAATAGGAGGATGGGAGGTTTTGAATGCTTAACAGAAAACATTTGTGGCCCATGAATGAAATAGTTCCAGCTCCCAGTAACAATGACAAAATTGTCACAGCAAAAGGGAAACCAGGAAAGTACTTAAGAGCAAAAATAATACAGTGGTTTGCATAGCAATAACATCTGTGACTATGTCAATATAAGCACAATAAAGAATGGGAGCTGTCTTCATTCAGCTTTAAAAATACCTTTGGGTGGGATGCAGAGAGAAAAATGAGCTGAGGGCTGGCAGGGCTGGAGAAATCCCAGCTCTTGAGTTTTGTGGACTAACAGGTTTTTCCTAATTGCCACTAATTTATAATCTGTGCAAAAGATTATTTCCATTCTTCCCTTCTGCCCTCCAACTCTCTGCCATCCAGAACAAACAGATGCTTGCATTTGAAGATTTTGATTCTGTGGTGCCTCTCAGAGCATGGAATGAGAAATCTTAAATTAAAATATTCCAGTGCCACTTGGCCAATGGGTTCTGCAAGCCAGCACTGCAGTCCAGGACAGACAGACCTGGGTGACTCTGAGCTACCTCCACATGGTGAGAAACACATTCAGCACCAGGCTGGGCTGCCTTGCTGTTTGATTCCTGCAGGAACAGCAGTGATCCTCTGTGCTTCCCCAGCTGCTTCCTGGGAATAGGAGTGTCCTGCTCTGCTGAGCCTCACATGGATCACACTGCACACAGGCTCCTGGGAAAACCTTCAGTGGGTTTTTCACTTGGCTCCTCATTCTGTACACCCCATAACCCCAGTGTGCTGCCAGACTTCACCCAGAAAATCCTCTGCAACGTGCCCAGCTTCTCCAGCGTGCACCTGGATTCCTCTGTGCTCTGCCTGCTGAACCTACCCTGGAATCACTGCACAGCCCCCAGACAGAGATTCCTAAGGTACATGAGACAACAGCTCTGAGAAATTACAGGTTTTACTCTGCAGGGAAATGATTTATTGATGCTGAGAGCTCAATTTACTAATCAGACACTATCTGAAGAGAGAAAAAAGCCCCACTCAGCCATGGAACAGTTAGATGAGGAAGCTATTCCAGCTTTTGATGTAGTTTTGTCCCAAATTCAAAGTTAAAAAGACTGGGAAAGAAGTTATCCAATTTACTGAAATCCAATCTCATACTGGATTTCACCCAGGGCTGTACCTCACAGGCAAAAGGGACTTAGTCATATTTTTACATAACTAAATTCCTGAGTCACATTACAGAGGGGAGAGTCAAAGGGAGCTCAAGAACAATTTCTGCCATTACATATTTTCTCTTTATAGCGTTGCTTGTAAGGAATTAATGTTGCAAGACTTATTTCAAAACTTCAAAACCTTTCATCATTGATTATGGCTCATTTCTCATTCCGACTCATATGAATTCCCACAGCACTAATTCTGCACCGTGGTATCAAGAGCAAATGATGACTGCTGAGCTAATTTTAAGAAAGCAATAAATAATTTGCAATTAATCATCTGTTAAAGCAATAATCCTTTTGAAACATCTCTGCAGTAGTACAGACTGCACAGAAAGGAGTGGAATGCAGCTGTCTAGAAAGCATTTCTGGATGTCACAGCACTCTCTGAGCTGGGTTAGGGAAGCAATGTCAAAATGCTGCCAGTTTTATCCAGCTGTGATTGAAATGATCCAATGGATGTGAGATGCACTGGACTCCTAATTCACACAGAAAAGAGACCTTGCAGCAGCCCAGCACATCACAGAGCTGTTTCACATCTGCATTTCCCCTCTAATTACACTACCTGAGACTAAGTTTTGCAGGAAAAAAAAAGCCAATTTCAGTCCTTTGTTTCTAAAGCCACGATTCCCCACTTCCTCTTGCCTTGCTCAGACCCACATGACCATTGCTGTCACTCACCTCTGCAGATCCCCACTGCTCCCAGAATGTTTTATCCCAGAGGTCCAGCCCATCCCCAGCAGCTCAGGCCATTTCCTCCCCCACAAGCTCAGGAATTACAAGTCATTTCAGAAATATGATCTTGATCACATCAACTCTGCTGCAGCTCAGTGCACTCATTAAGCTCCATTTCTCTGTGCAAAAGCTGGGTTTATTCCTTTCTGTACATTATCCAGCAATGTGGAGACCTAAAGAATGCTCCCATAAAATTCATCAGTGGCTCAGTGTCAGTTCAAAGCTGTCAAACCTGCTGATTCATTTCTGCAGCATTTATTGTGCTTCATTAATTCTAGATCTCAATGTTTTCAACAAAATAATGAAGTTATATATAACTCAAAGCAGCAGCACCAATAAATCCTTCAAGCCTTTGGCAACTCCTTTAATCCAAAGTAATCATGTTTCCTTGTATAACAAGTCTTGTGATGTGTGTAATAGCATCTCACTATAGTAACACCAGCCTTCATGTTACAGCTCCCTGCATGCCTCGAGTATTAATCAGATCCCAGATTTAAATATGAAATTGGAGAGCTCTTGATACTCTTCCTGAAACAGATATGCTAATCAGAGCCCCCCTTTCCTCCCAAATGTAAAAAAAAGTCCAATACAGATCAGGCCAGTGGAATTGCTGATGCTGGAGTCAAAGATTGCAGCTTGCTGGTTATTGCTGTGCTCTATTACCTCATCCCTTGCCATTAAAATAACAACTCTAAACAGCCAGTCTATTCCATAGGCAGTTTTCTCTGCCACAAGCTCTTTTGCTCTGCTTTTAAACAGAAGAATAAAAAAAAAATCACCCACAAAAGAAGGAAGGATTGCAAACTTCATGCTAGAACTGGGAATATCATTCGCCTTCAAATGCAAAGGACACAACGACCAAAACATTTATTCTTCAATTTAGAAATTTCTTAATGAAAGCAACATTCTTCTATTGCATAATTGAGCTTAAATCTTAGCAATTTTCCAAGTACATTGGCTTTTTTCTAGTATTGCCCTGAACACCCCTGCAGCATCCTCCAGCAGCTGTTAGTTAAAGGGATGTGACTGCTGACCAACCTTGCTTGAATTCAACCTCACTTAGCAGAAACCTTTGTGACCTTCATGCCTCAACTTAACTGAAATGGTATTTAACAGCATTAATTCCTTTTCCCCAATCTCCCATAACCATCTCTAATTTTCCACCATATAAAAAGAAAAGTCACAGTTAGCTCCTTGAACTTTATCAACGTGTTTGGCTATAATCAGGATTTTACTTTGTTGAGCAATCCAAAGATAATCTACAGGCATAAATCTGTGAATTAAGCAATATTAAGTTGCATATTAAATGCATTCAGCAATTCGATCCGAATACTAAAATACAGATTAAATCCAGAAAGCAAAAGTATCAAATGCAAAGAAATTTCTCTTAGCAGAAATAATATCTTATTTTGTATTTGCATCTTCTTTGCCCGTTACCCTTTTCAGATCTAGGAAGAATTAAAATCCAGCTTCAGTTTCATGACTGTCTGTCCCTGAAAAGAAGCCCAAGGTATCAGAATTGATTAGATATGAGACTATTGCCTGTGGAGGAAGAGATTAAATGAGTTTTAGTCTTGAGTTACTCTTGCAGAAAGGTGAGCACAGCAATCCCAGGTACAGCACCAGCAGTGTTTCCATAGGCACCATGTGTGGCAAAGGCAGATCCAGAGATTAGCACACATAAATCACTCAGCCAGGGAGCAAAAAAAGCCTCTTTGATTGCCAGCTAAGACAACTAACACAAAATGCATGTTTTTACAAGGGCTATTCAAAGAAATAGCATTAGTGGGGAGAATGAGTCATGGGCCAGCAAGCTCCACACACTGCAGCTACTCAGAGTGAGAAGACAAAGGGAATTAGGACTTAGATGATTATTTTTTTTTTTAAATAACCAAGAAGCATTAGCAAAACCAGCTGCTGCACTGTAATGTTTCTAAATAGCTTTGTTATGCCTTCATATTCTCTTCCAGTAGGAGTTTTCTCTTTCTAACTTGCATTGGGTTTGCTGTTGTTGGCAAGCTGTCTCAGTAGACGTTAGACAAATAAACTTTTCAACAACATAAAGACTTTTAAAACTGTATCTCTTAACCCCTATCCCCCTGAGAGGCTGGAAAGTGGCTGCTTAATTCTTTACAGGTTTACTTGTGCCTCCCTTCTCCATTTCTGTCATTTCTGTGACTGAATTTCTTTAGCTCCCAAAACATAAATAAGCCTCTAAGCAGTTATCTCCACCGAAATCACAGTTTGTATCTATTTCCTAAGCACGGATTTTTTGTATTTGCTGATTAACCTATTGGATTTCACACTTGACTTGATGGGGATTAAATTCATTGCCTGGTGGGCTTGAGTCAGTTCTTTACAATTACAGGAGTTTATTTTGTATATAACAAGTGCTTCAACACAACCCTTATTTTCAGATGACAAAGTACTGGTGTACTTGCACACATAGAGTTTTTCTCCAAATTTATTTCCATTATCTCACAGCTTTAAGGTCATTCCAAGCTTTATTCTGTTTATTTTTGTGTTTTACACAAAATAGAGTCAATCCACCTCTTGTCTTAGAGAGTCCTGTGCCATTAAATGGCCATTTTGCAATATTTTACACTTCAATAATCAGACAGCATCTGCACATACACCTCCTGCACAGAGATGGCAGCAGAACTGCCACACACCGACTTCAAATCACCTCTGGGACTGATCCTAATCCCATTTCAGCCACCAACTTCCTTCCTGCCAGGCCTTGCAGCTCAGCCTAACTTTTAATAAAAGTTGTTGTTAGATTTCCAGGTCTAGCATTTGCTGCTTACCCAAACCACTTCTAGATATCCAGTACAACTGCACTATTTTAAGGTTGCTGTATAACAATTAAATGACTAAAAATCATCACCACACCTGTAGGATAACAAGAAGTTTTCCTAAAAATAACAGCAAACCCAGTAATTCATAACCAGCTTTTGCTTTGTGAAATATCACATGTAGGGAAAGTTTGGTGTCCCATTTTGTTACTGCAAAAATGCAGCAACTCATCACTCATTTGAAGGATATTATTTAATACCTAGAGTGGGGTTTTTAAAGGCTGAGAGACCAAGAAAAGAGAAATTAATCCTAAAACTTTTTTAATGTTATGCTCTCCAAACTTAAAAGTGAGACACTTTTCTTTTGGTTAATTTTTTATTACACGTGTAACAATGCAGACTTTTTTGACGTCTCTTCATGAGGTCAGGCACAACTTTAATTTACAATTTACAAGATTTAACTTTGCAACAAATTTGACCTTAAATCAACTAAGAGTAGTCAATGCTAAGGAAAAATTATCACTGAAGTGATAAAAGACAACCAATCTTTATCTTCTCAGGCACTAAGTGGCTCATCTTGGAATCAAAGCTGGGTTTTAACTACAGAATTGGTCATTAATTTTTATCACTCCTGAGATATCAGGTGGTTTCTCCAGGACTCCAGCCAATCCCATAAAAACAACGATGTTGCATGGCAGATTTCAGCTGGAAGCCAAGTTTTAATATGCTCCAAAAAAGTGTTGGAAAAAGAAAACTCCAGGAGAACCTGAACTACAGTGAGGGAAAGGAAACACCAGCTCTTTGCAGAGATGTTCATTAAAGTGCAAACACCAGGAAAATATTCAAACACAAAGAGAGCTCAGGCCAGTAAGAGCTAGGTTGGTATTAATTTTAATTCTCAAATCTGCCTGTTTTATAAATCAGTGTCAAGCAAAACTCAGTAGCAACATGGATGCCAATCTTTAAAATAATTCCACTGTTCACAAAGGAAGAAAGCCAGTGAAAGACAAAGTGAAAATTTAAGCTGAAAGCTGTTCATGAACAGTTTTCCTTATGAGATTTCCACACAGGAGCATGTCTTAAAACTGCTGCTCTCTTCTTAAAATTTGTGGTGCTTAATTTCCTCTGTGAATTAGCAACTACTGGCATTAAAGAGAGGCTGTGCTAAACCCACAGGGTTTCCCAGCAGCTCTTCACATTTCAGTCAACTTCATTTATTACCATTGCCTAGTTCCACCTATATTTACAGGAAAATCGCTCCCAAAGTTGGGAAGAAGCCAGTGCTGCTTGTGCAGAAAGGTTTTGTGGTGGCAATAACAAAGCCCCAAGGCACTTGGGGGATATGTGATGTGTGCTGATTGCCTGCATGGCCTCAGCCCAGGCACAGAGAAGTTCAGGAGATGTTTCCAGAGGAAATCTGCATTGGCAGGAGGAGGCAAACACGGTCAAGAATGAAAATGTTCTGGTGGACAACATTTCACAGGCTCCAAGATGACCAGAGCACATTGATCCCTAATGAATTAATTTAATTAACACTTGAGGGGGTGCTGAGGCAGCCCTGCCCCAAGCCATTCCCAGCACCTCTGGGTAAGGCCACAACAATTGGTGCTTATTGAAACCTGGCACTGATTTGGCCAGCACCAAACTTTTCTCTCTTTTTAAAAAAATTTTTATTTGAATGATCTCTGCAAGGGCTCATAGAGTCTTGGAGTGAGATGCACATTGTAGATTTTGTGGTCCTTATTAGAATTTTAAAAGTTCATCAGCATGTTTGTGTTGTGTAATTTTTCATTCTTCACATGAGAATAACAGAATGCATCTTGAACAGTCTATTCATTCTTCTTTTGTGACAAACTGTATTGGAATGGAAGAGATTTAATCCCTGAATTATATTATTTCTCCTTTACTGGAAATTTTTCCTTCAAAGGAAGAAGAGTCAGCAGAGTTTGAAACTCTTTCTAGAAGAGAATTCTTTCCCCAAAATGAAGATTTTACAGCTTCAGTCTAGCTGTTCCCCTCAAAATTTTAAGGTGCTGTGTTCATTATTACTAAAATGACTCTAAAATCTTCAATAAAGTAGAACTTAAGATCATTTACTACCCCAGCACAAATCAAAACATTACCTCATCAGCTGAAATACTCCTTGTTTAGGTGCTGATCTAACGAGAGCAATTAAAATGAGTCATAAAGAATTAGCAGTGCACCTTTGCAATTGGGCTGGGGGTGGAGTTCCTGCTAAAAGAGGGAAGGCCAGAAAGCACAGAGCCCCCTGGGACAGAATGGCTGATATTGATCACCTCCACTGATCAATACTGGCCAGAAAGAGGAAAAACAGCCAGGAATGATTTCTTCATGAAGAACACAGAGTGCACACTAAAGCTGCTGCAGGTTTTGTCCAGGTTTTTCTTGCAAAGCCTCCTCCTCTCACATAAAAAGTGATGAGATATTCAATTTATTCCTATTAGCACTTTCCATTTTATAGTTACAGGAGATTAACTGTGAAATTTTAAATAGAGATTTAAACTCTGTCAATGTTTTGACAAAGACAGCAATTCAATTAAATTCATGAAAAAAAACCAACAACAAAACCTGTTGCTAACCCAAATGCCATGATCCCATTTTTTTCAGTGGGGTTTTTTCCCCACATATTTCACATTTCAAACAAAAATGATGACTGGATACCAACCAACTGTCCTTCCCCCTTCCTTCCCTCCAAAATAAGAAATATCTGCACAAGCCCCTCCCTGCCCTGAAGGGATAAACACACATTTATTCAGATTAATCATGGAACATGCACACATTTATTCAGATAAATCATGGACCAGGAGCATTTGTGCACATCACTCACTGACATAAGCCCCAGGAAGATCATTTGAATATAATTAATGATAATAATTGAAATTATCAGGGAAGGTATCAGGGGAAAGGCAAGGAGCTCATGTTTTGGTAGCAAACAGTGGCACCACTTTACAGGTATTTCTAAACCCTTCCAAAAGCAGCAGAAGGCATCAGCAGGAAAAAAAAATATTCAAAGAGCTGGGAAATGTTGCTTGATGAATGAAGAAAAATGATGACACTAATTGACATCATGAGAAAACTCAAAAAGCAAAAAACAACCCACCTCCTGAAAGAAAACAAATTAATCTCTTAATCTCTTAAGAAAGAAATTCCAGGGCAGGCCTGAATCTGTCAAAATTAATTTCTCCATAAAAACATAAAAACATAAAGGAAAATAAAAGTGCTCACAGTCACAGAAAAGTCTCAAATATTAATTTTGGGCTACCCATCAGTAATGATTTCCTTAGGAAGTTTTCATAACACCAAATAAAAGTAAATTCTGAATAATACTTGGCTAACAGAGGAAAATTGTCAAGTTACAGAATTTGCTGTTACAATATTGTTGTAGCTGGGTTCTTCTGTTTTGCTTGGGGTTTTTTTTTGGCTATTCACATGTTATTGTTTCAGCATCAAATACACTGCATAATATAATGCAGAATCAGAAACAAGCAGGATATTTTTAATAGCAAAGCACACTGGAAATTCTGAATTTTCTTCCAAATTAGGACAAGCACAAAGTTCCTTTTTAATACCAGCTGCTTATTCTACAGCTGAGCCTTGTTCCTCAAGAAATGCCTGAAAAACTCTCAGGCACAAACCTCAGTGAATGCAGAAATGATAAAATGGGGTTGTCTGTATTTTCTCTGAGATTTTATTCATTATTTACTATTTTCTTCATTCATAAGGATTGTTTGGGATACAGTAAAGCAGCACAGAAAAGGGATTTTGGAAATGCCAAACAGGCCTCATTCACTGACTACTAGAACTTGTCACAGAAATTATAGATACCATCCTTCTTGTAAGAGACAGAAACCTGAAATACAACATTACTGAAGTAAAATAACACAGACATAACGAGCTGCTGGCACCAATACCCGACCTTTAAATTCACATTCAAAAATAGCAACTCTGCTCCAGATTTGATTTTTTCCCCCAAAGCTCTTTATGACCTTCTTAGATTGCAACTTCTACCCCTTCTTGTTTTTTTAATCAGAAAACCAAGTGAAAATTTTATTTCTGGTGTGTGCTTTCTAATCTTTCATGCTGGTGAGAGCAGGAAGTGCAGTAAAGCATCCAAGTAATTCAGGAATTGAAACCCAAGGTAAGAGAAGTATATTTACACTTGGGCCTTATTACAGAGAGCAATGAGAATCACAGAGAGAAATGAGTTGAGCATAGCAGCAAAGCTGGGATTTAAGATGAGAAAACTTTCGATTGAATTAGAAATTTTAGAGGAAAAGCATCTTTACACCCCAACAGCCTTTGCAGGGCTAATGTGGAGCACGTGGGGAGCAAACCATGTGGGTTTAGGGATGCAGTGACAGGGAACAGCCGTGGGCAGCCCAGCCAAGCTCTGACCTGGAAATGATTCACTTTTGAGTCTCCAATTCCACACCTCCAGCCCTGACTGACAACCCAAGGATGCTCAGGCTGCCTCTATTTTAAGCCCAGCCATTAAACTCGACTGCACGGTGAGCAAGGGGCAAGTTTAGAAGCTGGGGTTGGCAGAAAGGCACCGAAGTGATGTGGAAAACAGAATTTCAGAGCTCCCATCAGCTCGGGCAGCTCCCCAGATGAACTGGATCCAGTGGAAACAGGGCCTGAGTGCTGACATGGGAGTTTCCCACAGCCCCCCTTGGCCCTCTGAGCCTGTGTCATCACAGGCTGCTGCCCAAGCTGCACAGAAAGGTCTGAACTGGGGGAAAAAAACCCAAACCAAAATGTTCCACAGACCCTAAATTAAAGCCAGATGTAGAAGGAGCAGATTCCTGAAATGTACTGTCGGTTCAAGACAGGATAGGAAAGCTTGCTGGTGTTATTATTTATTAATTGTCATGCTGAGGAAGTCTCAGAGAACATTTATGATTTCCTGATGCAGCTGATGTTGAAGAAATAAGTGCTCTATTGACTAAAAAATCCTGCAATTTGTATCAACTTTAACCCACACTAAGTCTGTATTAAAATAGTATGGTTAACAGCACAGCCCTGGAATAGGAATTAAACAGTGCAAGTAAAAAAAAAAGATTTTCACTAAGTGAAAAGTCTCCCATATTTTCCTGCAAATTGTGTTCCTTTAATCTGGGCAGACACACTCAGTGCTAACAATGTGGGGGGAGTTTTCATGGAAATTCAGGCTATCCAAAAATGTTGTGTTTAACAATCACTCCTACAGAACATGCACAACTCACCCAGATTCTCTTTTAGGCAAACTCCAAACTTAGAAAAAAAATCTCATTAAAGCACTTTTACACACACATCATGAAAGCAGCTAAGCATTTAGGTGAATTGAAAATAAAAAATATTTTTAAAATATTGAAACATGAGAGCAGCACGACAGTTTTTCTGACCACAACAAAACACTCTTGGCAAAATGTTCCAGGAAATGCTTTGAATGAAATCACATTTTAACAGTGAACCTTTTAAAAATAAGCACAAGATTGAGTAGTTTCCCTATCAGATCCAGGTTTATTAGTGAAATATCAGGGATTTATATATGGAATTACAACCCAATTATGATGTTACTGGGTAAATATAAGGTTGGATGACATCTAACTTTACAAGTCTATTTTCTTTATAGCTCTGGACTAGCACTGGATAGATTTTACTAGACAGGAGGAAAGGAAAATCTGCAGTTACCAGAAGCCATTTTTATGGTCTCCAAACGCACCAATAATCCACAAAATCTCTCTGAAGAGTTTGAGTGCTGAAAAGCAGATAACTTCTCACCAGAAAAATGAAATATTCCCATCCCAAAGCAGGCCATACACACCTGATGAAACCTCTCACTGCTTTTGCTGCAGTCTTTAGAGTGTAATGAGAGCATCTCACATCAAAGGAGCACCAACCTCAGCAAATCTAATGGCTCCATTTTAGGGAATACATCCTGCCAAGAGCAGCTCCAAAGCAGCCAGAAACCCAAAAAAATCATTTTGCAGACCTCACACTCCCCAGCTGCAGCGTGAGAAAAAGGAGCTTGAAGTACAAGAGAAAATGAATTCAAGATAGGAGAGTAATTCTACAGAAAAGATATTAAAAGTACTCTCTTGTGCAGCTAAAATATTTCAGAATTGCCCCAGATGAGAGACTCGTGGAGGAGCACAAAACAACCTCTTTGTTTTTCAGAGCCAACAGTGGCAAAATGGAACCAAGAGCTGGTTTTGAATCCAAAGCAAGCAAGAGTGCTCCAGAATCTACAAATAATCTGTCAGCCCTTGCCATTCATTAACACAGATTCATCAACACTATCAAACTGGTTAACTGCTAAAAGAGGAGAATGAATTTCCCCAAAAATGCAGCAATCCTGCAGGGAAGAATGAAGCAAGCTCCCTGGTTTTATGGCAGTTCACCTAATTTGAAAGCATGAGCTCTGCAAATCCTTTGTATGTCAGATTTTCCACCTCTGAGCAGTGATTTCACTGCTTGCATAAACCTCACTAAAACACCCCAGGATTTTTGAAAGGACACAAATTCTGGGTTTTAAGCAAAACTTTGAACTTCAGGAAGTTGTAGCAAACTCATACCAGACTCTGTATTTTGTAGAGACTATCTGAAACTTCATTGACAAATACCTATTCTGAAGTCACAAAAAGGATTATGAATTAATACCTGCAAAATAATACATTACTAGTTTTAATAGTTTTTCCATTTTACATTAGCAGCTTAGACACAAAGCCAGGCCTGGCAATTAGACTTTAATTAATCTTGCTGTTAATGAGTGGCATGTGTTAAAGGCTGCCTGTTTTCCCTTCCTGGATCCCTCCCATATATATATTTAATTTTTTTCTAGGTATGACCATGCTGATTTCAGAATGCCTTAGGTATTTTAGAGTTCATGTTTCCAGCATCTGCTACAACTATTTTTCAAAGGTTAAAACATGAAACAGAGAGCCAAGTCATCATTATCCACCCAAAACTTTATTAAGAAGCACTGTGGAGCCCTTTCCAGCTGAAAAAACAGCTCCAGCACTTGCACAGGCTGCAGGGACTGAATACTCACTGCTTCAGAAGCATCTCTGGGATACAGCTATGCAAAATTAAATGATGATGTAGAAGGGTAGGGATATTGGCAGAGGGAGGAAGGAACACAAATCATGGTTAAATATACTATTAGGAGATATCTGTTTCATTCTTTATGGAACACAGGAGCACAACTCAATATTGAGTTATCACCAGTGCTGCTGTCCATGGGATCAAACACATCCCAGTTTCTGCACACATTCCATTTTTTGTCACTGGGCAAATAAACAGCATTGTTTCCTCCATATTATAATCCATCAAATTAATTTAATTGACCTAAAATTGCAATTGATTTCCTCACACCACATAATCCAAGTCACCTGTTTCCTTTAAAAATAATACTTAAAGCTTCAGATACAGAAAGCTACAATTAATTTAAGAGAATGTCTAAATCATTGTGTCAGTCATTCTGTAAATGAAACACTACTGCTTAATTCTATCATTTGATCATATGCTTAATTCACATCCAAATTTCATTAGCTTACCTCAGCAGCCTGTGTCTCCTGGTGTAATAAAGTCAGACCTGTCAAGTCTTCCAAGAAGGAATGTGAAGAATTAAAAACTTTAGCTAAGAAATTAAATCCTTCTCTTTCATACTGGTCAAGGACCTGCCAAATAAACAAAAAGAAGAGTATTTCAAATATAATGCCCACAATATGATCCATCCTCATATTTGGCTCACAAAATAAAAGCAGAATCTTTCTGAACACTCAGAAAATGACTGGATACTGCAAACAGGTAAAAATGACAGAGAACACACCAATCATTTTTACCAACACAACTTCTACAGTGAGGAAAGCTGGAAGCAAGAGGGAAGAGCAGGGGGGTTTAAGATTTCCTGCTTTCAATACATTTTTCAGCTTAGAACAAGACAGATGATAGGGCAAGAAGGCAAACTTGGCTGCAAAGCCATGAAAGGAGCATTTGAGTGCCACAAAACACAGTGAAAGCCTGTTCAGTGTCTCAGCTCAGGAAAGAACCATGCTGGGACAGCCTGGAAAAATTCCCCGAGTAGGTGTCCAAGCCCAACATCCTCCCAGCCCCCAGAGATTCACGGTTCTGAGGCTGTTGTATCTTTCTGCTTTAATTTTCCCACTTTATCTTTTATTTGGACAATTTTACAGGCTCCTACAAGAACTGTGAGGTTTCAGTTTATGTGCCTCTCGAGCCCTGACCATAAAGAACTTTATTTCAACTTTAGGGAAGGATCTGCCAGGCTGATCTCTTCCCTCAACCTGCTTCTCACTGGGTTGAAAAGATAAATATCAAACATGAACACAATTCTACACATCTTGAGACAGCAGGCAGTCAGAAAATGGAAGGAATTTATGGCTGAGCAATGCCAGTATCCATTGTTTCCTTATTTTTATTCCAAGTTCTGACCATTTCATACTCTGCTCTCACAGATCAAGCAGCTGAGATTGATGCATTCCAAACAAATTTTCCTACAGAACTTCAAGAAGCAGAGCAGGATTTATGCAGGGACCTCAAAGCCACACATGTAATTAGAAATTAGCAGAATT
The DNA here is from genome assembly GCF_052056855.1 of Sturnus vulgaris. Classification (NCBI taxonomy): domain Eukaryota; kingdom Metazoa; phylum Chordata; class Aves; order Passeriformes; family Sturnidae; genus Sturnus; species Sturnus vulgaris. The sequence continues at coordinate 18,251,627 of NC_142253.1, read as the reverse complement.
TGTGACAGGGGAAGGATCATCAGTATCACCCTGGATCCAGAAGAGGCAGGATTTTCACAAGAACACAATTTCTCAAATCACATCTTACTCTCACAATCTTACTCTTTCCTAGTTTAACAATTTCTAATGGTCCCAATACCCATTTCATTGATAAAACTGTGGGAACTTGCCCAGCCCAACTATATTCTTCAGCAAAACACATCCTGTGAGCTTTTACACAGAGTCCTCCAGGAATTCAAGCTCATTAAAAACCATATTTATATTTAGCTGACAGGATTCTAAGTTTACTGATAAAAATAGACTGGGATCCTCACTCATCTCTTCATGCAAAACTACCTAATATATAATTAGGTTTCAAAAAATACAAACAGAAACACAGCTATGAAAAGGAAGACAGATATGGGTGATTATCAAACATTTGGCACCTTCTTGACCACACTTCTTGATAATAAACAAAATCAGCACACTTCATGTTTCTTCCTGAATCTACAGAAATTGTTCTTCATACTCTAAAGTTATTTTGCCATAGGGGTTTGGTGTGTGTGTACAATGACTGATAAACATAATCATGAATTTAAAAAGAAAAAGGGCTTTAAAAAAGAAAAAAATGCTTGGAGCATTTCCTTGTATTTGTCTTGGGGTTTTTATTCCCGAGCTAAATGAAGTAATGTGAATGTTCACAATGCAATCCAGAGACCTGAACAATTTCAGTATTTTATTGAGATGTGTCCTCTCAACATGATCCACTAAACATGGTGGGATTGCACTGTGGATTTACACATTTAATGAGAATTCTGGGTTTCAAAATTCCACTCAAACAACCCAAGAGCAGCAGTCTCCTGCATGTGGCTCTTAGTGGAGCACTGCACACACACCAGTTTCCAACCCTGAGTGTGTTCACAGCCCTGCCTCTGGGAATTCCTGGACCTGGCAGGGTTATCCAAGGTTTTTGGGGGAACCACAGCCCAGATTTTTGGTGCTGCAGGACAGATCAGAGTTCATGGCCCTCTGAAACCATCCCTAGCCTGCACAAAGCAAACCTCATCCTTATTTTAAATTATTACAGCACCTCAGAGAAACGCAGGGACAACAACAGTGAGGTATTTTGGTCTCTTCCCAGGGGTAAAAACTTATTAAAAGATGTAAACCACCTTGGGCTATGCAAATATTATGAGCAGAGCAGGGAATTGAGTGCAAGCTTTCTATATACAGCTCATCCATCAAGCAGCCCTTAAACCTGGCTGGGTTTGTTATTCAGCAAGTTCTGCTTTGATCCTCGCTCCCAAAAACCAGGATTTGAGCCTGCAGTGAGAATTCCCAGGTGCTGCTCCCTCAGCCAGTGCACAAATGCAGAGTGCCAGGGTGCTGAGCATGAGGTGCCCTGGTTTATCTCAGAGATGGGCAGACCTTGCCAGGAATTCCTGAGCTCACCCAGAGCCTCCCTGACAGGCACAAAGTCCTGCAGTGCCTGGGGATGGAGCACCTGGAACAGCTCTCCTGAAATCCAAGTGCCCTTTGTGTTGCCATCAGTGTGGATAATGCCAGGAAATCTCTCATTAAATGCCTTTTAAAGTATTAATATTAATAAAATATTAATAAGGTCACAGATCCAGGAGTTGTAGGTACATTATTTTTAGATTTTTTGGTGTTGGTACACATTAACATGACCAAATGGATTGCTATGGAAAGATTTAAACATTTCTTTTCCCCCTGTGTGGCACAGAGCTTCCATGGGGCCACAATGGCAAATTCAGGTTTGGGTAATAAATCTGACCATACACACAGGATCTTCAAAACCTAAAGCACAACAATAAAGAACATTTTTTTTCTTCCAGCAGCAACCACAGAAGCCTGAAAAGCTGCATTACAAAGTGAACTTGCTGATTATAACAACTTGCTTTTCACAATGAGGACAGCCTGCTGAATGGATGTATTTGCTAAATAGTTTTAAATCCAGAATTCCAGCCACAGGAGCCAACAAATGTCCTATCAGAGAGCCAAAACATCACCTGCAGCACCACATGTGCTGCCTGAGCAGGTACCACTCAAGAAGATATCCCCTATAATGAAATCCTTTCAATACAGGCAGTGACTGGGAGAACATTTTGTCACCCTCAGGGACTTTATTTCCCAATGAAATGATTAAAAGTTTCCAGTGCCACAAAAGGGAAGAACTCCATGAAGCTGTCCCACATCTAACCTTTCCCACCCAGATTCAGTAGCAGCTTTTCTCTGATAAATGGAACAGGGCACAGATTTGTTCAGCAGCCACTGAGCAGACCTCAGAAAGGAAAAAGAATGAGGCAAAATAATCTCAGATTCCTGTGCCAGGAGACCACACAGGGAATAATCACACAGGAATAAAACCAGTCTGGACAACAAAGACACAAAATAATTCTAAAAGACGTTTTCAGATTTAATAAGTAGCCAATTTGTTGTTGCATGGAAAGAAAATTTTCTCCTATTTAATCATGCCCAGCAGAGCCCAAGGCTGACATGGATTTGCTTCTGCACTTCTGAATAATTCCTCACCATCCTTGGTCCCACTGTGACCCTCCCAAGGAACAGCTTTACAGGAGCAAAACGCTTGAGAGATGCTACAATTTTGATGATTCTTCATCTCAAAACAGTTACTGTGTGACCACAGATGTACAAAATCCCACCTGAACATTTCAGGGAATAAACCCAGCCCTTCAGTGATGTGCCACTATGCAGCAATTCATCTGCCAGGCAGAAAAAACACTATAGAAGCACAATAAAAAGAACCAAAAATACACAATTCTTGCACCCAGCCTGGGAAGCTGGGGCAGGCAGGATTTATTAAGGAACTTTTATTTTTTCCTCACCTGCAGGACATTTTTCAGAGCTTAGGAGAGCTGGGAAACACCAATTCCTTCTGGATTTCATGGCTGCTACAAACACTGCCAGGAGAATCCACGTTTTCACACCACCCTCTCCTGACATGCAAATCTCTCAGGAACCTTCATTTGAGTCTCCATTTACAGAACCAGAGCTCCAGAATTGGTTTTCTTTACACAAAGGCATTTTAATAGAGCAAATCAAGCTGGGGATGCACATCATCACAACAGGACCAAACCATGGCCTGCCAAAGCTGAGTAAATGATACCCAGTAACCCATTTCATGAGCAATCTTTTTATTCTGGCCTGCTTGCAAAGTTTAAAAAAACCCCAAATCTCATGGCAGAAGGAAAAAAATACAGGCTTAGAGTAAAAGGACTTGCTCTGAAATGAGAAACAGATGTTCAGCCTCGCTGTTATATTCTTTTGAACAGCATTCTGCACAAAGTTGTCTCAATTGCTGGGTACAAAGACATTCAGAAAGAGAATCTGGCTGCAGGATTGCTTTATAGCAGAAAAGTTAATATCTGGTTAAGCAAAAACACAAAAAACAAGCTCCTAACCCAAAGAAACTGGCTACTGATGCAAAATTGGCTCTTGTTTTATTTCTGTCACATCAGTTTCAAACTTTTTGACCAGTATTTACATTTGGTTTGGCTTTTTTTTTTTTTTTTCAAAGTCGTTTGCATCTGCAGAGCTTGAACCAGTGCTGTTTACTTTCCAGGAAAAATAAAATAAGGAATGAATGCTACCAGCTGAATTATTTACACTAAATAAGATTTCTGGGTAACTTACCCCCAAAACAAGTTTCTGGATTTAAACACTTCCTTCCCTCAAAGGGAGCAATACTTTACCACACATTTCAGTCACAAAAAAATTCCCAATATTCAAGGTTCTGTTTAGAAATTGGCCAGGCCTGGGTATATTTTTACACACTGTAAACTCCCTGCTTATCACAGGCCACGCAGCAAAGATAGAAAATTACTGTTCACCTGCTGTAAAGACACTTTTAGAAAGTAAGACAGACATGACAGCTCCACTCTTCAAAATTCAATGTATCTCCTGGAAAAACAACAATTTGAGGAAAGTTTTATACTGTGAAGAATCTTCCTGAATGAGAAGAGAATGAGCTGAGCCATTGATTCAATATTCAAAATGTTACCATACAACCCATAATTCTGGTTTCTTTAAAAAAAAATCCTCATTCCCAGACTCTTGCCTTTTCACTAAGTTCTCAATTTTTATTGCCATCTGAGCCTAAAAAGTCACCAAGAAAAGTCTAATAAGGTGATGCTGTAACACAGCAATAAAATTGCACTTTTTGTGAGGATCATGGAACGATTTTTCAGGGCCTCAGTTCATGGGTTTGGAACAGGAAAATCTGAGAATATTACACGAAAAAAAGATAATACTCCAAAAATTACCTAAAGTGAAATTACCTAAACTTGTGCATTCACACATGATTAAATTTGAAGAACAAAGTTCTGCAGAAAGTTGTGCTCCAGGTGTGCACTGAACAAGGCCATGCTGGAAATATTGGAAATTTAGAAACCACGAGGCAAAAATGGCATCATTTTGGGCTCATGTCCAAATCATGAAATCACTCTCTGCATATACACAATTCTTTCCCATAATCAGTATTAAAAATGAAAGCAAATCAGTATAAAACCTTAACTAATCCATGTACAGCCTGCTGAAAAATCACTTAAGGAAGAGATTGTTAGTTTAATTTACAGTGGGAAAGGAGTGATACAAATGAGCTTTGCCTGTGGCTATTTCCTACCCTGATTTTGAATTGCAAGGGGCAGAAAATGGAGAATGAACTCATTGAAGAATCAGCTCTGAAAGGTCTTAGGGGGATTTTTTTAGCTTGAGATTTTTCAGTTTTTTTCTGAATAATGAAAAGAAGGAAAGTAGAGTTCTTAGAAATGTAAGAAATGCCAGTTTAAGCATGGCCTTGTCAACATTTAGCTCTTGGGAAATGCATGATTGTTTCCTGCAATAATCTTGATGTGCTTCATCAAGCACCCGTTTTCTCTGACAGATAAAACTGCAGGATTTTGATTTTAGCTGCTCTTTTAAAAAGATTTCTCACAGCTTATTTTAAATGTAACAGCACCCCCAGATTGCAGGCAGTCTAAGGGATCTGCATTGCACACAAGCTGAAAGCATTGCCTGCCTGAAAACAGGAGCACAGAGAAATGAAAGGGAAGAGAGGGATCAAGAGAAAAATCAACACCCCCATTTTAGAGACTGGGAAAGAGGCACAAAAGATGTTTCTGGTAGCCAGCACCACCAGATCCTGTGTGCTGAGCACATCCCTCAGTGCCCTCCCTGCTCACTGCAGCTCTCCACACGATGGATGTTTACAACTTGGATATTTACAACTTCATTTATCCCCAGGCTGCTTCCTGTGCACAATGGAGCTCAGCTCCAGCAAGCTTGGCTGCAGCTCCTCCTGCCACGGGGAGACACAAACCCCGAGCCCTGCCAGCCCCATCCCACACGAGGAACAATTTGGGGCTGCATCTTGTGTTAAACATGCACAGGGACAGGCACCTAATCCCCAATGTTTTGGAGGAACAGTCCAGGAGCAGCATCCACTGTGTGCAGAGCCCCCCTAAAGCTGGGAGAGAAGCAAGGGCACTTCCCAACATTTTAATGAATGATTCTTCTCCCAGCAAAGCAACTGCCTGATGCTGAATGATGCTTTGGCTGCCTGCACAAAATTTGGATTTTACAAAGGCAGGAGTGGCCCAGCTCTGCAGGGTTGGTTGGAGCCAGCCAGCAATGACTGGGTACTGCCCAGAAAAATCCGTTTATTGCACAGAGCCCTCCCCTGCCAGCAGCACTTCAACAAGAGGCAGATCTGTCACACACTGAGCACCCAGAACTGGCACTGCCTCAGGCACTAACTGCAGCTGCTCAGTGCTCCAAAATTCACATTTTGTGGGTTATTCCAGAGCAGAGGGCTTTATTAGCTTATATTTATTATTTTATTACCTATGCAAAACAGCACTGGAGGAGCAACAGCACTTTCTTCAAAACCATATTTAAGGGATTTCATCCATTTCTGCTATTAAATACCCTCCACTCTTCCAGTTTCAACAAAACATATAATTCTACAAGGACAGATATATCAGCACTGTAAAAAGGTAGGAAAATTGAAAAAAAAGTCAAACTTAGCTTAAACTGTTCAAAAATATTTGCAAGCAAAGACCAGCTTTCCAATAAAGCAAGGCTGATGATTAGTGAAGTTGAAGAAAATGGCATCAGGGTAGACAGATACCTGTCAAAGACTGCAATGAGAATGCAGAAAAACATCTGAAAAATGAGTACAAGAATTAAAATAGAAAATATCATTAAAATGAGAAACAAATCATCGAAAATATTGCATCTCCATGAATATGCACTGGAAACTTGGAATAACTGAACAATGAACTTTGGCAATAGAAAGCATCAGGCTGCAAAAATGCAAAAATCTCATGGAAGGAAAAAAGAACAACTACAAATTGCTCACATGTAGCAAAATAAACAAGTGATCTTCTGAGTTCCAGGTGGAATCCTACAGGACGAGGGCTGGAATTGATGGTGGGATGAACTCCACCATCATCACCACCCCAGCACCACACATTGAATATTCCTGAATTTTAATCCAGTTCAGTTCTCCAGGTTTGTTTTTGCAGTTCTTGTAGGCAGGTATTTCAAGCCAAAGTATTTGAGTTTGAACTGATAGAAAAGGAATTGTGTAACAGCTTCACAGACAGATGACAAGACAGCACAGATTATATCTAATATAAATAATTAAAAAATATATTCTAGGCTCAGGTAGATATTGAACATGTCAATTCCAGAAAACTACAGTGATGCTGTCTTTTTCCTCATTGATAGTCCTTTACTCTGTCACAATTGTAGTTAGAATTTCCTTGAATTGGAAGAAGAATACCAGGAAAAAAAAAAACCAACCCTTTAGGACCCATTAAATTTCATTTAAATGCAACAGAAATACAACCTGTCAGAAATGATTCCATTCTCTTAAATAATGGCAGGTTTCTTCTTTCCCTTAAACCCTACTACTTTGAAATTTAAATGTAACAATGGGAAAATTAATTTTTATTAATTTCTAGGAGAAGTCCTACGTTTAACTCAGTATGCTGAAAATATGCCCTGGTGTATTCCTGATGCATTCTTCAAGTCCCAGTGAAATCTATCCAATATTAATACAGAGGCTGCACTATACAGACACTTGTCAAGTGTTCACATATGGAAATTCAGGAAATAAGGAAAGTTATAAATGGACTCTGTTTCACTGACTTCACATTACAGCACAGCTACAGAAACAACTCTTAAAGGATTCTCTTAAATTTTGGGAATGGTCATTGCTGAAGGACAAACATTTTTCCCCATTTCCTTCATCATTTCTGCAAGCTCTACAAGATTTTTTTTTTTTTTTTTAAGCACAGGAAAGACCAAGGAGTTTTCCCACCATGACTTTAACATCCACACAATACTTGAATTGAGAAATGTATAATATAAAAAGATTTAAAGGAGTTTCAGTGACAGATCATCCATTGCTACTGGGAGAAAGCAAATAGGAATGTCTTAGTGCACTCAGGGCAAATCTGAAGGGCTTGGAATCAAAATCAAAATTATCTCAAGTGAAAAACATCAGTGAGTGACTGATTCTTGCAGGTTGCTGTCCTGAGTGATCAGAACAATGTCAAATAAAAATGCAGGCACAGCAGTTAGCAGAGGAGAACAATGAGAGCATTGTTGAGGCTCCACGATGACAGATTTCCAAACTGCAACGCTCATTAATAACTTACACAACCCCAGGCCTCTGTAAATGTCACAGCACAAGGGTTTCATGTATTCCTGGGATGGCAAAAAGGGAAAACATCTGCAAGGACAGGGGAAAATCCTGACTGAAAACACAAATTGTAACGTAATGCCAACAGTCCCATCCCTGATGCCAGTGTCTGCCCCTTGGTGACACACAATGAAACTGAAAAACATTCACCATGAACTCAGTGGGGAAAAAGGCACTGCAGCAGCTCAGGTTCCCAGCACACCGAGGACAGAGTTAGGAAAGAACTTGGAAATTAGCAGAGATGCTTGTGCTGATTTTTATAGATTTCATAATGGGAGTAGCTACACATGAGAAGGACTCTAAGTAGGGGAAGGAGAGGAATCTCTTTAAGGAGAACAAGTCAGATTTCCAGTGCATGGGTGCTAAATCCTAACTCTGGAAGAAATGTGAGCTATGTGTAAAAACAGAGGGCTTTTATATCTTCATATTTAGGTTGGTTGGTGGCAATTATCTTCTGAAACATTAAACTCTGGATCTGTGGAGTCTCCTTGTTCATTCCATGATGCACAAGAAGGAGAAGGGAGCAATAAAAGGAAATTTTCATTGTCCTCATTAAAACAGAAACACTGGCAGTTTTGCATTAAAATATATCCATATTTTAACACTCATGATTTAAGGCTTTAACCAGTTTTCTGCAAGGATCAGATCTGTTTTCCAAGGAATTGCAACACTTCTCACTATAATATAATGAACAAACAGCCTGATTTTGCTCCCAACAGGCTAAATAGGTTAATTAGCCCAGTCAGTAATAAGTTAAACATTCTCTCCTGTAACTAAAGCAGTTGTAACAGATAAATATCCATCCTAAAGAACTCTGGAGTGTCCCTTGTTGGTGCCAGAACAAGTTTGGCAGCAGAAGAGCTCTCACTGCTCTCCCAGTGCCCTGAGCTCTCACTGGGATATTTGACATTCCAGCACAGCTTCTGCACAGCCAGAAAAAGACAGAGGGGGAATCATACAAGGAAAAATTGGCCCAGAATAGAAATAGATTGGTTTCCTGCTGTAACCATCCCAAAATTCCTGAACAATTGCCTGCAGGAAGCTTCTCTGGCACGTGGTTTGGGCAGGACAATTCTGGGTAAGGAAAAGTTGGCTCCTTGCATGTCTGGCCTCTGCAGCCTCAAAAGCAGAGAAATGAGATAAAATGAAAAGGACTCAGATCTCCAAAGATGCAGATCCTTAGCAGCTTCTCCTGAGTCCTCCTGCTGGGCTTCAGGATGTACTGGAATTCTAAAATTCCTTAGTTTTGTGCTTTAAGAGTTACAAGAGCTCAGGAAGGAGAATGCTGACAAAAAAAACCCCACGATGAACACAATGCCAGCAAATTCAATTCTATCTGTGCTGAAAGTCTGAATCTCCAGTAATTCTGAACTAGAGCAGGAAGAAATGATGCTAAATTACCTTATTAAAAAACAAAGCAAACCAAACAAACCCTCACACAACAAACCAACATACAGACTACAATTAAATCGTAATTGGATTTGTCATGTCAAAGTATCTGCATCAGATTTCCACATAATGCAGGGTGACATATTCTTCTGCTAATAAATAAAGTTAGCAAAGTAAACAAAGGCTGTGTTTCTACTGTAAGGAAATCCCTGAGCCAATGGAGCAACCTTTTCAGCACACAAGTAATTCAATCTCCAAACCACATGAAAAGTGATCTCTCTGGGAATAGCACAGCTGCTAAAATCCAAGGCAGTTTTTATTAAATCATTAAGTCTGTTTATGTAAAACGGGGCTCTCTTAAAATGACCTCCAAGAGGAAATGATTTGCTAAGGAAAAATTGATCCCTGCATTGAATTTATCTGTGTGGATGTCCATTTTTATTGTTTTTACCTATCAGTGTTTCCTGAATTGGAGATAAGGCAAAAATAAGAGAAAAAGAGAAAGAAAAAGCTTCTTCTAACAGCTTAAATTCTCCACCATCAAGGTTTTAGCTACTGCTGAGCTTTCAGCTCTTCAACAGGGCAGATAAAACTGCTGTTATTTTTAGAAACACTCGACTTTAGTGCTTCAACTTTTGAAGAGAAAATGCACATTAAGAGTCCTTCAAAACTTGTCAGATGTACCCAGATAGCCCAGAGGAAACAAAGGAACACTGGAGAAGAAGATATTGTGCAAATTCTCTAAAAGATGCCATTGGAGAACATCCCATTATTGTTTGATGGCTCTTGGAAAGGAGGACAAGTGCAGTGAAAGGAACAGAGAGAACTTCCTGCAGTCAGTCCCAGAGTACAGGAGAGTGAATTAACAGCACTCCAAACAGTTCAAACCAGGAGTCAAAAACCCTCTGAATGTCCCTGCTGAGATAACTCAGGGAAAACTTCTGGAAGTTGCACTTCACAGCCAGAAAAAACTTTCCAGGGGGAACTTTTCAAGGCCACAGGAGAGGGAAACAATGCAAGAGCTGCCCCAGAGAGCCAAGAAACAGCTGGGAACTGTGAGGTGACTCAGGACTGGCAGAAACAGCAGCAAAATGAACAATCTGCTCAATAAAGGAATGGTAAGAAGCAATTTTTCCCCTCAATTGTTTATTATTTGTCTGTTTTGTACCACAAACCAGAAATTTTGACTATTTTGCCTATTTGGAAAGACATTGAGCTGCAGAAGACTAAAGGGATATTTATAAAACAGACATCAGAAAGGATTTCTTAAATAATACCAATCTCATTGCTTCCTACAAAGCTGAAAGATAATGACAGTATTTCTGTAATAAACTTTTCAGAAATATTTTGGTCAATCTCTGCTTGGATTCTTCAGGTGATGGCAGCATTTGTGTGGAGATAAACAATGCAGCTAAGAGGTGATGCCAAAGAAATTTGGAAAACAGCTCAAAAAGAAAGCTATGAGGGCAAAAGAACTTTAGCTGAAGTGGGAACAGATCCAAGCCCTAAGGAAGTCAGAGAATAAATGTCAAAAAGTTCCCCAAAATTGACCTGGAAATATAAAAATACTAGAAAGCACAGACAAACTCAGCCTTACCTTGGCTGAGCAGGCTGTACACTTATCAAATGCCAGGCTGACTGGCAGAACATTATCAAATCTGGATAAAAATCCTCGGATCTAGAAGATAAAAAAAAAAATACATTATTATTTTAAACATTTCCAAAATTCAATATGAACTGGACATTCCATAAAAAGAGTATCTGTCATGTTCTAATAGTCATCCTCAGTTAAACTTGTAGTGAATTTATAGTAAGCACCTATTACTGCTTTTGGATGTACAAATAATGGCACAACTGCCTAAATGCAGCATTATTTCCCCAGAAATGGAGGCACAGCACCATCTGCAGTTGGTCTTTTCTGAGTGCAAAGTTCCATGAAAAATAAAGTGTCACGGTGTGACCACTTAAACACTTTTGTCTCTATCTCTGTAACCTGCAGTCTGAACATTTAACTGCTGTGCATTCCTGAAAAATGATGTTAATATGATATTATTGACTGGCAATTTTGAAATTCAGACCACTGTTTCTGCTAACAGAAGGAGCACTGAAAACATTTTACAGCAGGGTTTGATCATTTCAATTGTGAACACTTTGGAGTATTGATCATCCTTTTTATTCTGTTTATGTCACCAGGAACAGAACTTAAGTAACTCTGCAATACAAATAATAATAATAATAATACCTCAATTTTGAAATTTTAAAAGTGAATTTTTGAAAATCTGTAACACATTTGTAAGTAAGAGTGTGGGTTGAGTTGAAGAAAAAAGTGCTGTATGGTACCAAAACAGCATGAATATTTTGTGATAATAACAATAACTAATAATTATAATCAGCCAACTCACATAATAATTGGGAGTTGGTTGATTTGAATTGTTTTCAAACTGAAGAGATTTAAGAAGTGAACTTTAAGACGCTCACATTGGCAGCTCTGATGGAGAACAGAAAAGTCAGAAATTGCTTTATTCACATAATTTCTGCTCCAAACAAATTCCTGCTCAGTAGGTAGCAGGAGTTTTGTGTCCATGAGTAGCACAACCACAATGCCAGGAACATCCTGCCTGAGCTGTGTGATGAGTTAATATTATTTAGATTTATTTTTTAATAAACATGCAGAGCTGGTCCTCTGGGGAATGGAATCAGCATTTTTTTAATGACACAACATCTGTGATGATCAGTTCCCAGCTCTTAAACAAAAGTTTTATCACAAAGAATTTACCTGGTGAGGAACAAGCCCAAGGGAAGTGGGTGGTTCATTCATTCTGTCATCACTGCTGCTGGCCACAGCATAACCACTGCCAAAAACCCAACAGGGAAAATCAGAGCAAGACAACACACTCAGAATTTCCAGTCAGCTTCCAGGCATTTTGCTACAGCTTAGAATGAGGCAAGGAATCTATGTGGAAAGTCTGTTTCATAGGAAGCAAGATTCAGCATGATAAATACATATAAATCAGTCTGAGACTCATCTTCAACTCCTAAGTCACTTCTTCTCTCACAGGTTTTAAAGAGAGAAAACAAGCTTTATGTTCTGAGTAATTTCTGTATCACACACACCGAGTTAGAAATAAGATTTGCAACACAGGGCTTATCTTGAAGCCCTTGATGTGCCACAGGTTACAGCAGCTCCTCATCACACCCAAACACTGCTCAGCAAAGGAAGGCCAGCATTACTAACAGCAACATTTTCTGCTTTTCAAAGATTCTTAATACTTCTCTGTGGTTAAATTCAGAAAGAGAAAAAAAATTTAAGACTTGATGAAGCAGTTCCCCCAAACACTGCACACTGCATTAATTTACAAACATCACCCCTCCCAGAATTGTCCTTGAGCTGTAATTCCTCCTCCTCCCTGCAGATTCTATGAAATGATCCAGATTTCTCAGAGAACACTCAGAACAGCTCACCCTTCTGGATGCTGCAGGACAGAAACCATCAACTCCACTGCCAGGGCTCCAGCCACCATGGCCAGCCCAGGGCGGCTGACCGTGCACTGCTGGTCCAGAGTGCGATCCCGGGTGGACTGCAAACACAGACAGGGCTGAAGGGCAGGAAAAACAACTGGAAACACACAGAAACAGGGCTGAAGGGCAGGAAAAACAAATGCAAACACACACACAGAGACAGGGCTGAAGGGCAGGAAAAACAACTGGAAACACACACACAGAGACAGGGCTGAAGGGCAGGAAAAACAACTGGAAACACACACACAGAGACAGGGCTGAAGGGCAGGAAAAACAACTGGAAACACACACACAGAGACAGGGCTGAAGGGCAGGAAAAACAACTGGAAACACACACACAGAGACAGGGCTGAAGGGCAGGAAAAACAACTGGAAACACACACACAGAGACAGGGCTGAAGGGCAGGAAAAACCACTGGAAACACACACACAGAGACAGGGCTGAAGGGCAGGAAAAACAACTGGAAACACACACACAGAGACAGGGCTGAAGGGCAGGAAAAACCACTGGAAACACACACACAGAGACAGGGCTGAAGGGCAGGAAAAACAACTGCAAACACAGACAGACAGGGCTGAAGGGCAGGAAAAACCACTGGAAACACACAGACAGACAGACAGACAGGGCTGAAGGGCAGGAAAAACCAACTGCAAACACAGACAGACAGGGCTGAAGGGCAGGAAAAACCACTGGAAACACACAGACAGACAGACAGGGCTGAAGGGCAGGAAAAACCACTGGAAACACACAGACAGACAGGGCTGAAGGGCAGGAAAAACCACTGGAAACACACAGACAGACAGACAGACAGGGCTGAAGGGCAGGAAAAACCAACTGCAAACACAGACAGACAGGGCTGAAGGGCAGGAAAAACCACTGGAAACACACAGACAGACAGACAGACAGGGCTGAAGGGCAGGAAAAACCAACTGCAAACACAGACAGACAGGGCTGAAGGGCAGGAAAAACCACTGGAAACACACAGACAGACAGACAGACAGGGCTGAAGGGCAGGAAAAACCAACTGCAAACACAGACAGACAGGGCTGAAGGGCAGGAAAAACCACTGGAAACACACAGACAGACAGACAGACAGGGCTGAAGGGCAGGAAAAACCAACTGCAAACACAGACAGACAGGGCTGAAGGGCAGGAAAAACAACTGGAAACACACAGACAGACAGACAGACAGGGCTGAAGGGCAGGAAAAACCAACTGCAAACACAGACAGACAGGGCTGAAGGGCAGGAAAAACAACTGGAAACACACAGACAGACAGACAGACAGGGCTGAAGGGCAGGAAAAACCAACTGCAAACACAGACAGACAGGGCTGAAGGGCAGGAAAAACCACTGGAAACACACAGACAGACAGACAGACAGGGCTGAAGGGCAGGAAAAACCAACTGCAAACACAGACAGACAGGGCTGAAGGGCAGGAAAAACCACTGGAAACACACAGACAGACAGGGCTGAAGGGCAGGAAAAAAACACTGCACACACACAGAGACAGGGCTGAAGGGCAGGAAAAACCACTGGAAACACAGACAGACAGGGCTGAAGGGCAGGAAAAAAACACTGCACACACACAGAGACAGGGCTGAAGGGCAGGAAAAACAACTGGAAACACACAGACAGACAGACAGGGCTGAAGGGCAGGAAAAACAACTCCCAAGTAACCAGCTGCCCTGTACAGAACACCTCTACTGCTCTGCAATTCATACATGTGATCTTCCAAATAAAGATCACCTATTTCTTTACCTCATGTACATCAACACAGCACAGATCCCTTTAGGAAACTCCATTAAAACCAAATAAAAATTCAAGTTGCAACAAGAGAGAGATATAATCACCATCTGCATAAGGTTCTACTCACATCCCCTGGTGCCACCACATCATTGCAGAAGTAGCAGCCCAGTTTATAGCCAGGGATATTTGAGAAGAGTGAGGATCCCAGCAGATCAGAGGAAGCAGAGGCGTTGCTGAAATGTGAATCATCAGATTGTTGTTGTTTTGGCTTCTTTAGGCCGTGTCTCATAACAACAAAAGTGTCAAATCCCAAGGCAGCATTGATGACCAACTGTGAACAATAAAGGGAGAACAACAGATTTTAAGTGAGCCAAAAAGGGAGGGGGGAAAAAACAGCCTTGAGGTTTTTATTCACTAAAAATGCCAAAAAAACCCACACACTGTAGATGGATGAGCAACCCATTAACTGCATCTTAGCCATAAAGAACAGATTCTGAAAGGTGCAGAATTCCAGATGTCAAGCACATAGGAAAAAACAAAACCAAAATAAAAGTCTGTTTCAGAAAGTCACAAGCTCTTTTTCTGTGCCTTTCAGGACAATCTGATCCCAATGAATGACTCTCTCTAGTTGTCACACAAACTTGTGACAAAAAAGCAACAGCAACTTCAAGCAATGAAATGCCATCTGTTAGCCAAACCAATTTCTGCTCAGTAAGGAAAGCAATTAATGATTACTTATGGCCTTCATCTGCATCTGCTTAGTCACATGGGGAGCAGGAGCAGCTGTGCTGCACAATTCCTGTGTCCTCATTTCCCCCTTCCTCCCCACTTTGTGGCAAGTGCCCAGAGGAATCTGAAGCACAATATCACCACAACAATGGCTGCAGCCAGACAAGTGTAAAGGAAGATGCACTGCTTCATCTGCAGATACTGTGGATAGAAATTCTGGTGCAGCACTTCCTTGTTTTCATTTCTTCCAGCCAGGAATTATTTAAAAAGAACTCTGAGAGAAGCTCTCTCAAGAATTAGTCATCTTCATTAGCAAGCTTTGATCTCATCATCACTCTCAGTATTCCCAATTATTTCTGCAGATTTTCTTTCAGCCTTGGAATACTTTATTTTTCCTCAGTCCTGAAGTGGAACCCTGCTGTTGAATCTGTGCAGGGCTACAACAATTAAAACATTGCATGTTCTCACTGCATCTACCTGTAAAATCTGAATATGGTGTTCCACTTCCAAAATATGAGTAAGAGCTGGTATTAGCAGAAATTAATAATATTGTTAAACAATTCCCACTGCAATCAACTGTTTCTCTCCTCTCAGTTTACTGGCAGGTAACTATTTCATTCTAACCAATTGAACCTCAATTAAAAAAAAAAATCTGGTTTTGATAAAGAGACAATGGAAAAGTATATTTGGCACAGATTAACAAAAAGAAAAAACAAGCAAATTTTAACAAGTTCCAGTGCTCAGCAGGAACAGAGATGTAACATCTGACATGAGGATTTAGCATTTGAGGGGTTGGTTTGTGTGAGGTGCTGTTTTGGGGAAGGACTGCAGGAATGACAAAGATCACCAAGGCACCTGAATGCTGAAGTGGGAGAACAACTCCTGCTGCTCCCACAGACCTGGTTTTGTGCATTTTACACAAACCATCACTCACCCTGTTCTTTATTTTCTCTGTGCCTTTTTGAGACCTTTGGGACCAAAGTGTGCAGTACTAGAGATCTGCAGGTGCACACAAAACCACATTTGAAGCAGAGCTCTCCTGGAGTGTTTACCAATATAAAATACTGAGCATTTGTTTGGATACCTTGAGATTGCCCTGCTGTGTTCTCTCAGTGACAGAGAATTCCATCTCACATCAAAGTGATGGCATCAAACCAACCACCTGTGATGCAGACACACTACACCACTGAGTAACAGAAAAATGTCACAAAAAAGTTTCAACGTTTATCCTCAAAATTATTTGAATGCTGCAAGAAAAACGTAGAGGGGCATTGCTGGCTAAGCAATGTGGGATGGAAGTTTTGGAAATCATAAAACCACTCTATCCTGATTGAACCAGACAGGATTCATATAAAATATGCACATGAAACTCCAAAATTACCAACCATCATACCACGTGGAAGAGTAGGTTGGCCTCAGCACTTCATAGTTCAACACCCAGCTTTCCAAACTTGCTCTTTTTGTCATTTCTGTGCTGGTTTTAAACAGCTAAAATATTGCTGAAAGACCAAGGTGCAAGCTGCAGAAAGGCCAGGAGGCTGAAGGAGGAACTGATGAAGTTACCAAGTTACACACACCCGAAGCTGTGATTCAGTGAAGCCCTCACTAAAGGGACACTGATCTCTCCACTGGCAAAGGGAAGCTCATTTGAGCTATAAAGAAATAGAAGTGCATTGTTCAGGCCAGAAATGTATTGGAAATAAAGGGAGAATGAAGGAAAAACTGGATTAGTACAATACCTTCCTCTTGCTGGCTGCAATGACAGCAGGCAGCCAGCGACTCTCCCGAGTGTCCATGAGCAGGAACACAACATCGTGGCCATCAATGAGCTCCTCAAGCTTGGCCACATCCTTCTGAGCCTGGGCCATTGTCACCTCTGAAAAATTCACTGGGTGGCCTGGCATGGGGATGCTCATGTTGTAACCTTCAGAGCTCTGGAGGGAGGGAGGCAGAAAATCACAAGTTCAGAAGGTAGCCTTGTGACTGATGGGTGTAAAATTCAATAAAAATCAGAGTACAAATTCAATTCCTGCTTGTCAGAATGGCAGCTCTGCTCTTTGCACCTCTCTGTGTGGCAGTGCTGTGCACTAAAGCACAGTGCTGGGGTTTCTCAGTCTGCAGTTATGCAGAACTGACTCAGAAAGTCTTAGCAGGCCTAGGAAATCACTACAAGAACAGAGTGGAACTGCTCCTGATCCCAGGGGTTACAAACATCACCCCAAAGCCAAGCAGCCACATTTGCATATGATTATGATCTGTGATTAAAACTTGTGTCCTGGATTCTCTTTCCAGCCCCTTGCCACACAGTTTTAGGAGGCTGCAGTTTGTATTTCTGCTGCTCAACACTGCCTCGGGCACAGTCACACGTGTGCAGGAGCACACATTGCTCTTTATTTTCAGCTCCTGAGGAGAACAGCCTGGGATGATGTCCCTGTAATTCCCCAGCCTTGGGGGAACCTGAGACAGCAAAAAGCACTTCTGAGATTTGTCACTGCACAGCTGGAGGCTTGCACTGTGCAGATGCTGGAGGAGTTTGTTCCTCTGGCAGAAACATTCCCCTCTTCCAGCCCTTGCTTGGGCAGGACATACTGAGAGCAAATATTGAGCCAAATAAGCATCTACAAAATGCATATACAATGCAAACAATTAATTCACTCCTTTGGAAATGTGTCAGCACAATCTGCCAGCCATCTGCTGGAAGGGAAGGATGGATCCCTCATTTATGTTACAGAAGAACAAGCCTTGCCAAAGCCTCCCTGCTTGGCACTGCAGGAAAAATTCAAAACCAAAATGTAAAAACTGGATGAACCAAACATAAAATTCCATGGGAAGAGAGGAAAGGTTGGTGGAATGTACTTTTGCACAGACCAATTAATTACCAGCACAACTCATAAATCCAGGTAAGTCAAATCACCAGAAGGCTGAACATGAATAAACATCCCTGAGGATAAAAAGAACCAGGCCCAGTGAGCAGCTTGGAGAAATGACTGTGGGTAATATCTGCATTAACCATACCAAAGGATACACCTTTTTTTTCCCTTCTGTACCATCACCACAGACATCAGGAAATTACTGGGGCAGGCTTTAATTTCAGAGTCATTATCTCCTCCAAAAGGTTGTGGTAGGAATATAAAACTTCATCCATGCTGTGCCTGAGTAAAGTACTCATGGATAACTCATCAAGCCTGTGTTACAAAGTGCTGATTAATTAGATCAGCTCAGCTGACACTGCTGGTGACTTTGGAGGACAATTCTTGTTTAATAAATTAAAACAAATAGCTGGACATTAGCTGCACCAAAAAACAGTCAATGCTGTTTGTAAATACTAAAATCCTACCAGAATTCCAAAAAAAGCTCAATCCAGGCATTGTGTCTGTAGGACTACTTTGCAGCTTCAACAATTTTATTTGAATAACTGTCCCTCAAAAAAGACAGCAGCCACCAGCCAAAGTGGCTGAGGTGCACTCTGGCAATCAAACAATGGCAAAAAGAGCTCAAAGGGCACAGTGCTATTATTTTAAGGAGTAAATGTCCATATATATCCCCAAAGAAAGATCTGGCTCATTCCACAGAATCCCAAAATCTCAGGAATCTAAGAAAAGATTTTAAAAAATCATCCAAATATTTAGCTACCATCTCATAAATTATCAGAATGACATTAAAAAGGGGGAACTATATGTTGTTCTCTTTGCTGGAAGTTAAAAACAAAGCTATTATCTTCTAATGGAGAAAATCAATTTAGAGAAGATTGCAAAACTGAGGTCTAAAACATAATAGGAAATCTCAAAAATACATTTATTACTTCCCTCAAGACCTGCTCCCAGAGTAAACAATTAATATGTCTGACCTGGCATTACTCAAAGCTCCTTAGGACATCCTAGACAGCAAAAAATTTCACTTCACTATCAATAAGCTACAAGATGACTTAATGATCCTTAATTATATTTCATTACTCCAAATAATTACCTCAACAGTTACCAGGAGCAGAGATTTGAAGTAAAATATTTCAGCAACCAACAGAGCACCCGGGTCACGTTTTTAACATTTAACTACTAGAACTTGGAATAGCAATTTCAAGTAATTTTTTTTTTTTTCCTCCCAATGGTAGTACCATGGAAATAATGATCTTACCACTCCAGGGAAGATTTTCTGCAGCCTTTCTGCTGCTGCCAGAGCCTTGGGCTTGCCCCCACTCAGGCAATCCTCGAACTCGTAGAGCGGCTGCCGCACGGGGTTGGAGTAGGAGATCTTGGCATTGTCCACAAAAGTGATTTTCCTCACTCCCCAGCCCTAAAGGAGAACAAAGTTTAATAAAGATAATTACAACAGCCCTGGAAAAATCTTTTTGAGGAATGCCAAATACTCAACGTTGTGTTTTGTCCACTTTTTTAAGATACAAAAGCTTTTGCAATTATTCGAAGCAACTGGAATAAGAGAACAGAAAATTTGGTTGGTCCAAATACAGCATTTAACAGAAATCCCTCAAAGCCTGCTGAATTCAGTGCAATCTGGTGAACATCCCTGAAAGGAATTATCAGCACAGTTATTTCAAGTGCTTCACTGTGAATTTGGCCTTTATAGCTTGTTAATTTGTTCCAGAATCTCTTTTTTAATATACAAAATATAAATACAAAATATATAAATACAAAATATTCTGCCAGGGTTCCCTTACTATCTCATATTAGCAGAGCTTCAGTTACTTATTTCCATTAGCTACAGATCTCACCTCCTCCCTGCAATTTATAAGACAACTGACATGCATTCTGTGTATTTTGATGCAGAGAATGCAATTTGCCTCTGATGTGTCACAGCAGCTGGATAAAAAAAAAAAATAAAGAAATATAGAATTTATGAGAAACTGGAGATTATTTGTAAGATTAAGGATTTACCATCAAGGTCCTTGCAACACTACAGCCCAGGGTGCCAGCTCCCAGCAGCAGACACTTGGCAGTCACAATCTTTTCCAAATCCAGAGTAGGCACCAACCTCCAGCACATCAACTTCAAATTCAGATCCACGGATGATTCTGCCAACCTGTGCCATGGAATAAACAACAACAACAACTTCTGAACCCTCCTGGGCTTCTCCAGCAAAGGAATTACTGATATTTCAGCTGAACGAGTTAATTTGTAAAAATGTTTTTACAGGAGAGGAAGAATTCAGCAGTGTAACACATGGTAATATTAAAAACAATCAGGCAAGGGCTTCTGAAAAAGTAACAATCCAAAACTAAGATTTTAGCAATAAAATTGATGCAAGCATGAAAATAAAACCTGTGTCTGAGCCAAGATTTCTGTTAAGCTGAGTGCTAAGACAGATAATTTGTCCACAAATGTTTGTTACATTTTTTAAACTACCTGGTTTCCTGTATCCAGTTACATCTGCCCTTAATGTGAAATATTCCACTTGTGCCCTAAAGCCTGTGAGCAGCTCTTTGTGGAAGTCTGAGAAAGAAAATGAGGTAGGAAATCTGTGTTCAAGCCAGGGGCAGAATTTTATACCCATCAGAACCCAGGGTGTTAAAATTCTCACCAAGCCTGGCCCCCACAGCTCTCAGATTCCTGCAAGTTTCATTCCCTCACACAGGATAAATAAAATCTTTTCAGCATCCAGTCAATTATTTGTCCAACAAGGATTTAAAGAGCAATTGTCAAGGCTGGCATTTTACTACCACCTCTGTGGGAAGCACTTCTATAATTTACACAAGTAAAGAAGGTCAAGTTACCTAAAGAATTAAGAATTGTGAGTTGAATTTTATTGAATATCTGTGAAGACACTGAGAATTTCCACAAATGCTTGATGGGCAAAACATGAACCTGAACCATCAGACCAATCATTTTTTCCAAGGCAAGGACACAGATGCAGATACTCTGTATCCCCATTCTTTCCAATCCACTGCCCCAACATTATGTACAGAATGATAAAAATTATTAAGGTCACATCTCCTGAGCTCTTTCCTGTCCCACTCTGACAAATCCCAAGGGATGAAGTTTCCCCCGTGCTTCTTTTCATGAACACCCTGCAGGTTATAGAGTTCAATGACATTACCCCAGGCCTGTGACACTCTGACCCACATTTCATTTTGAAATAAATGCATTCAGAATTTTCAACTAGAGTCCAAAACTGCCAAGATTTCTGCTGCAGGCAGTGCACTGCTCTGTAGAGGTCCTTACCTCCAGAAAAAGTCCAAACAAGATCCAGTGTCTGTTTTACTCATCTATTTCACATTTCAATTTGTTATGGATTAACCCCAAGTAAAGAAAACTATGGGGATTTAAAAGATAAAATTCAAACCTTTTTGGATCCATGCATTCACTGAGATTCACCATCCTTGGCCCCATGCCTCCCTTTTGGTTTTTCTCCCATCCAACAGCTTTTGGACAATCTGTTTGAAACATTTAAAAAATAAAAAACCAAACCAAAAAAACAAACAAAAGCAAGAAAAAAGGAAAGAAAGAATAAAGACTTCAACATCACAGGACAGAAAAAAAAGAAATTTTGTTGGACTTAACCCTGTTGGAAAAAGCCTTATTTTAAACCTGCCAGTAAATAAACTGTATTTTAACCTGCTGTACAAATTGTGCTGTTTCCATCAACTGAAAGCTCCTGGAGAATTTCTTTGCTCTCAGGTGTCTCCTGTGCTGCTTTTGCCTGTTCAGCTTCAAACCCAGCACAGAGCTGACATCATTCCCCCCCAGATCTTTAATATCGAGCTCAATAAATTGATAATTCAGTAAATTTTGCCAATTTCAGTCATCATTTCATGGTCCCTAGACCCCATCTGCAAATCCAGTGGAGAATTACATATCTTAATTATATATAATAAAATAATTTGCAACAATGTTATGTGAGGCATTCAGAACTTTTTGCCTGAGGAGGTAGAGAAATTTTGTGAAACTGTCCTGTACCTAGAAATTAAATCTGAGATGATGTGTTAATATTTTAAGTCCATTGCTTTAAAATACACCTGGATGTGTCACTATGGGATTAGAGGAACAGTTCCACTCTGAGGCAGGTTTTTATCATTTTAGAAATTCTCCAGAAATTTTGCATCCCATAAATTCATTATCACTTTTTTCCTACCTGAGGGACTGTATAAAAATTCAACAAGAAAAAATGAGACAAACTGCTCTTTTATTGTGTTTTCTATTACACCAGCAGGACTTCTCTTGGTTTTCAATTAGAAACACAATTGCAGGAGGAAAAAATTAAGAGAGAATATTCCCTCTTCCTTCTTTGTTGAAAAAGGAACCATTTCCTTTAGAGATATTCAACAGAAATTCAAATTATTTCAAATCCATTTGAAATAACTTAGCATAAGTAACAGTTTCATAGTAGTAATTTCTTTTGCCATGTCAGCAGCAGTTTAGAAGGAAAATAAAAAGGGAAGAAATGCTTTTAATGGATTACCTGGGCCCAGGGGTGTCTCTGGCAGTTGGATTTCAAAGATGATGCTGTGTGTGATGTCTCTCACCCCCTGCATGGTCCTGTCTCTGAAGCAGAGCACTTCAACCCTCTGCAGAGCACTGCCCCTGCCATTAAAATAAAAGATAAATAGAGACAGACATGCAACTTCTTTAATAGAAAGGGGATTTGTTTTAATCACCATTTCATACAGGTTTAGTCCTTTGCAGGTTCTGAATGAGGCTTTTTTGTCTCAGGACTGAACACTGGTGTCTTTATCAGGTATAGAAAGAATTCCTCAAGTGTAAGAAAATGACTGGTTTGGTGTGAAACAGCTCCAAAGCAATGCCACTGTCAGCCTGTCCTTGCATTTATCCAGCACTGCACAAACTGCAGATTTCGAGGAATAAAAAGCAGAAAAGCATCAGAGCACACATCAGGTGACACACTGGGACCTTGCTGTGGCACCAACATCCTCTAAGTTCTCAATATATGTAATTTTTCCTCTTTATAATTCCAACCCCTAAACAAAAAATGAGAATTTTAGTGCCTAAACCTCTCTGAACCTCAAGCCTTGTAACAATGTAAATGTAACATTCAAAACTATGGAAGTGCAACCTAATTACAGTTTTGTTACAGCAACCCAAATTTAGTTGCTAATTTAAATCCTTTCTTTCAAAACTCAGAGTGTAAAACTGTGTCTTTGTCTTCCCACCTTCTCCCCAACACAAAAAAAAATAAAAAAATCAAGCGGTGCAAGAAGAAAACCCAAGAATATCTGATTTTTAGAATCTAAGTCTGCTATGACTTGACACTAATTAATGATATAAATTCAGAGGCATTGGCAGGGTGTGAAGCTGGCATTTCCAGGTGCATGCATCCATGTGAGGAATAGGATTAACAGGAATCTGTGACTGACAGAAATATAAAAAAGAATAATGCACAAAATCAGAATCACTCCAAGTGGGTAATGTAAAGAGAAAAAGCAAAATCTCAGGTGGGTGGTATGAGTGAAATGCCATGGGGAGAAAAATATCTCATTTAATATCAACCAATAAATAATCTTGGTGGGAAAGAATAAAATAGATACCATTTGTGGGCTGCCAGGATCAGGAAGT
This sequence comes from Sturnus vulgaris, assembly GCF_052056855.1. Lineage (NCBI taxonomy): Eukaryota > Metazoa > Chordata > Aves > Passeriformes > Sturnidae > Sturnus > Sturnus vulgaris. The sequence continues at coordinate 18,227,991 of NC_142253.1, read as the reverse complement.
TTCTCAGTGGCCATCCTGGATACTGGGATAAATTACAGGGATCATAAACTCCAACTGTCACCTGCAAATCAAATTATTCTACATGAGAAGTCATCTATCCACAGTCATGCAAAGATTATTTGGCATTTTAAAATAAAAATTCTGGACAAGGCAGGCCTACACATCCATTCTGCATATTTATAAATATTTAATCTATGGTCACACCAGGTTTTAGTCAAGCTTTTGCCACAGCTGTGAAATTTATTCTGTTTGGTCTCTTTAGGGGCACTGGATGTCACTGCAATAAATGTTCCTTTATTACCTTAAAAACACAATTCTGAGGGAAGCCCAGCAACTGAAGCCTTGCTCCCAACCCAGAATTCTGCACTGATTTTGGGATGAGCAAAAGGTGAAAGGGCACAAGCCAGCAAGAGAATAAATCAAAGAGAAAACAGCATAAAAATCACTTTACACCCTCCACACACAACCACTGTGCCCAGCTCAGTATTAGAGTGCCAAACCATTCACAGATTAAACATTTCCTTATATAAAATGATATAAAATTCTCATCACCTTTTCTCCTTGGTCTGGAAAGAAGCCATCCCACCTTTTCAGCAGGGATATCATGACAGAATTATCATGATACTTAATTAAAAAATAAGGCAGGGCTGTCACCCCCTCCTCCTGGCAAAGGTCATCATAGGCTTTCTGCAGAGCTTGAATCTGGAGGTGAGAAGACAACTGAACCAACAATTTTAACAATTTTGCACTTTAATATGAAAGAAACTAAAACTAGTTTAACTTTTCTCCTAAAAAAAACTTAAAAATTTATTTATTTTTCTTGTCTAATCATGCATTTTATTAATAATGATGAGTTGGCTCACTCAGGGGATGCCCCTTTATAAAGATTTCTTTCAAGTGACTTTCAAAACCAAAGCTATATACATAACTACACATGAATTTTAATTCTTATATACAGCTTAACATATGTATCTCAAAAATAAATATATATTATATAGCTTAGCATAATCACCTCTTCAAGAATTGCTTGCCATATCTGCATCTAAACTGAGACAATTTAAATAATCATGGAACAAAAGGTAAACAAAAAAACAACATGGAAATTTAAAAAAGCAAAGATTTAAAAAGAAATTAGAGTCTCCAATTAATTCAGTTTATGGTAACCAAAAATACTGAGTTTTAAAGCTCACAGAAGTTCTCAGTATTGCAGAATTCACAGTATTTAGGATTTTGAATACCTGATTCAGTGAGAACCTGTCCCCAAGACACACAGGTTTCTGAGTGATATGAATTCCATCAGGGAAGCAGAGAGCAGGGTAGCAAAACCAGTAATAGAAATGATACTTTTTTAAATCCTAGGGAAAAAAAATTGTAAAGTTACATAATAAACAGATATAGCAAAGTAAATTGTATAATAGTAATTCTAATTAATGGTTTGATTTTAACCATGGGAACCACAGGGATCTTTACCTCACAATAATTTTAGAAGATCATAAAAATACTAAAGACTTCCATTCTCTGTATATGTTTTAATTTAAGATTTAGACAGACAATGTGTGTATAATCCTTCAGGTTTTGTTAGCTGGAGTATTTAGTAAAACTTTGAATTTATTAAATATTAAACAGCTGCTCTATTTTACTGGTATCTGTAACAGTTTACAGGTTCACCTGTAAAGATTTTTATAAAGAATCTAAGATTACCATCAAGTGATCTTATACAATGGTAGAAAAAAATATAAAAATATATTAATGAAGCATTATTATTAATGCAAAATATATTAATACTCCTAAAAAGAAATCACTTTGCTACTTCCACTACAAGTAGAGGACACAAATAATCTGTACTCACTGCAAATGTCAACAGCAGGAACCTGTTCAAGAGCATTGGGTTCTCCAGAGCAGCTCCAGATTTGATTGATTCCCAGATCTGCCATGGATTGAGGGGACAGGAAGGAAGAAAAAGGGCAGAGAAACACCCAGAGAACATGAGAACAGCTGCAATAATCTGTAACTCTTCCAGCTACCTTTAAAGTATGCAAATAAACATTCACTGTGATCTTTTCTAACTGAATTTGTCCAGTATTATCTGTGCTAAAAGCATTTTAAAGGTCAGACAAGAGGGAATTACGAGGCCACAGGAATGCAAAATATTCCTAGTTTGGAGTGAAGATATGCATGAAAACTTTGTTACTCAAGGCAATTAATTAAAGGAATCAAGGACTGCTCAAAGTAAAGCATCTTAAATTTGGCTTTCACCTCTCCCCAGGCCATGACATGAAATTAACTGGTGACAGTGCAGGCACACCAGCCCCTCCAGGCCATCTTTTTCTTGCTTTATCTCAGACTTCTTGCTGCTCTGGAGCTTCCCCATCTCTTTGTCACACAGATAAATTGCAGTAGTCTGAGGTTTAAATCAGGCACTGCTGCTCTTTGGGTATGAAGGCAAATTTTTAAAATGTGCTCTACAGAATTCAAGTCCCTGGCAGCTCCAAGAGCATTGTAGAGCTTAAAATGTGATGGAGCTCTCCAAGTCAAAGTAGTTATCATTAATTAAATTAGGTTCTACTCTCTTGTAGAGAACATTAAAAGGCAAACATCAAACTCTTCCAGAATAAGCTAAATCCTGAGGCTACTCAGGACTGGAGTATCTCCAAATTTGGGGCAGAGTGTAAAGCACTTCAAGTGGTAGAAAGGATTTGGAAACACTCAGTGATTTGATTTTAAATCTTACCTCATTTGCTTCCTTGTCCAGAAGTGCTTTCTTATCACAGGATTTGAAAGTCTCCAAAGTGTTGGTGTTATACAACGTTCCAAAAGCAGGACAGCAACGTGCTGGTATTGAAGCATTCCTGGAAAAAAGAAGGAAAACTCTGGGCATTAACACAGTCATCATCTGCAGTATCCATCTTATGGTGCAAACTTCACTTACCAAATGATGAGGCACAGCCATAAAATTAACACCACCTCTAAGGAAAACATCTTTAAGAACGTGGATTGATGGAACAATAACCACTGTAAACACACATCTCCATCATGGCTTCAAAAATACATCTGGCATCTGCATTTTTTACTAAATCAGGGATTGAAGCTTTTAAATTCTGATCAAATAGAAGCCACCCATGACAAATGGGATTTGGGCTGAGCTTAGTTGTCAGTGTTGTACTCACATAAAGAGTTAGTTAAAATTTGATGTTTAAAACTCATCCGAACAGCTTCTGTAGTTTTTAACATCATCACCTGTTTGCAAACAGCATTTCATTTTTGAGACAAATTAGGTAAAACCCCTACAATATTCCTTTAATTTACAGCTCTGATTGATTTCATTGCCTCCTTTAACACTGTTCTCAAAACCTGATATTTTTCCAGTCATAGCAGATAAACACTTTGGAAGAGATTACAGTGTAACAACCAAGGATTGTAAAAACTATTTGAAATCCTAACTAAAGCTACAAGGGAAGCCTCCCTAATTCAAAAAGCCGAGGAAAAGGGGGAAAAAATTGGTATTTTACATAAACATAGATGCAGAAAGTGAGTGAATCTGAGAATTCAGAGTATCTTAAATTCAGCCAAAAGCAGTTAATTTTTTGTGACTCGAAGCAGTCTCTCCACTGTTACAAAGTTCATTAAAATTTTATTTATTCTCATGTAGAGTTTCTCTAATTAATGTATCAATTTTATGCTAGGAAAGTGTCTTCACACCCAAATGAAGGTAAACCACAGCCCATACTTACATATCAAAGGCACTGAACTCCAGTGTCAATCGAGCTGGCAAACCCAAAGGATCACCTGGAGAAAAGAAGCAACAACAAAGCTCCTTTCAAACTGAAATACTCAGGTTATTTCCCTTTGTTGTTGCTGTTAAACATAGTGAAACGTTCCAAATTCACAGCCACGCTTTCTAGTGTTTCAGCAAAACATCTGAAATATGTCAGATGCTCAGAGGAGCGTCAGGAGAAACCCGACCCGGTAAAACACTGAGTTTGTACCTACCATTGTAGTAGTAGCCCTTGATGACCTTGGGGGTCTCGTCCAGCCGGTACTCGTTCAGTTTCCTCTGGGTGAGCTCGTGCCAGAATCCCGCGTCCAGGGCGCTGCTGAAGGGAGCGAACTGCAGCTTGGAGAGCGCGGCCCGGCCCGGATCCCCGCCCGCGCTGGCCATGGCTGGGCTGCGGATGGCTGCTACGGAACCCTGCAACGGAGAGAGACCGGGGGCTACGGCAAAGGGACACGGCACCGACACCGAACAGGGACACGGCACCGACACCAGCACCGGGACTGGCCCCGTACATGGACACGGCACCGGCACCGGGACATGGCCCCGAACATGGACACGGCACCGGCACCGGGACATGGCCCCGAACATGGACACGGCACCGGCACCGGGACATGGCCCCGAACATGGACACAGGACCGGCCCCGCACAGCCACACGGGCCCGGCACCGGGAGTGGCCCTGCCCAAGGACACGGCACAGACACCGGGACCCAACATGGACACGGGACTGACAGAGGAGCAACATGAGACCGGGACCTGCCTCGAACATGGACACGGCACCATTCCCGCACACTGACATGGGACCGGCCCCGCACAGCGACACGGCACCGACACCAGGATCGGTCCCATACACTGACACTGACCAGCCCTGCACAGCGACACGGGACCCACAGAGGACCTAAACGGAACCGGAACCGGCCCCGCACAGCGACCCGGTACCGACCCCGAACACGGACATGGCACCATCCCCGCACATTGACATGGGACTAGCCCCGTACAGCGACACGGGACCCACAGAGGACGTACACGGGACCAGGACCAGCCCCGCACAGCGACCTAGCACCGACACTGACCCCGCACATGGACATGGCACCATCCCCGCACACTGACATGGGACCGGCCCCGCACAGCGACCCGGCCCCGGCCACTCGGCACGGAGCAGCCTCAGCATCATCTACGTTTGACTGCAGCTCCGGAAGGCGGCTGAAGCCCGGACACACCGACCGCGGGGAGTGCAATGGGCAGTGCAGGTGCTGTGACCCGGCAGGGACAGCGCAGGGACGGTGCCGGTACAGTGATCCGGCAGGGACAAGGACAGTGCCAGTGCTGTGACTCCGCGGGGGCAGCGCCAGGATCGCGACAGTGCCCGGAACCGGCAGGACCCACCCGCTCCATCCCCACTCCCCCTCACCAGCTGCGCCGCTCACTCCGCACTTCCCGCATCGCCGGCCGGCGCACACCGGTGACGTCACCCAGCTGCGCACACGTGACGAGAAGGGCGGCGCGGGGTGATGACATCATGAGGCGCGGTGGGCGGGCAGGGTCCGTCCTAGTGCCCGTCCTCATCCCGGTCCTAGACCTGGACACCGTCCCCATCCTGATCTCGGTCCCGGTCCCAGCGGCATGCGGCGGTGTCCGCCCGCCCTCGGTTGCATCCCTCACCTCGGGCCAGGCCGGCGCAGCCGCGGCGCGGGCGGGTCCGTGTCCCGCAGCACTCGGAGCCGTGTGTCCCGTGCCGTGTCCTGCTCCAGCGTCCCCTTCACACGGCAGAGCCCTCACAAAATGTAGTGCGGTTATTATGGATGGTAGGAAAGGGCCAGAATGTGCACCTGCGCTCATGTTTCCTCTCCTGTCCGCGGCATTTCCTGGAAACACGGGGAAAGGCGCGGTGAAAATTGCTGCTGCAGCGTGCCGGGCTCGCTCCTGTCCCAGCAGATGTCCCCAGCGGCCCGGGCAACGCTCCGAGAGCAACTCCCGAATTCTGCGCCTGCAAAACCACGTCCACTCCCAGCACACCTCCGTCCCAGAACATCGCCGAGAAGTCCCCAGACTCTCGTTGTGTTTGCTGGAAGCTCCGTGTCCTCTGACCTTAGTTGTGAACTGGAAAAAACTGAAAATATTTGCAGGAAACCACGCCTGAAACATTCTCTTGAGCCTTGGCCTCACGTTGGTGGGAGGCTTCTCCATTTCTTACCGTAATTTGTTTTCCTCTGCTTCCCTCTCATCCAGAGCCACTGGAATTGCCCGCTCAGTGAAATAAACTGAGAAATTTTCTTAATTTCTTAAGTTTCTTAAATTAGGCACTATCCCATTTCCCTGTTTTATCTAATAGCTATAAAATGTGGCTATCATAAATCCACTGTCTTTGCTGTTAACACGGTTACACAAAGATCACGGGTAAAATGACTTGAAATAAAAAAAATATTCAGGCAGCTTTATTTTCCTGTGTTAATCTGTTTGAATGTTCTTTATTTTTACAAAAGGTTTTTTCTTACAGTCACCATCATTTTTAAACCATTTTCAATGATCGTTTAAATAATTTTCAATGATCTTGCTGAGCTTTTGTAATGTATTGGTACGTTTTAAGGTCAGAAAAGGCAATTTTCATGATCAACGGGACAGATTTCTTGATAACTCCCAGCAGTGCATGGGCAAATGTGTTTTTCAGCACTAATAACTGTTGCTGACTTTTATTTCCTCAGGGATCATCTAAATTACCATCCATTTTGGCCAGAGTTGCTGTTGCAAATCAGAATAGAAAAAAACAATTTAATGGCTGTGAACGTCAGCAATTGTTTGTAAAGGCCAGGGATTAGAGCATGTGTTTCAAAAGCTTCTGTTCTCTACTCAAAAAAGGTGCATTTTACTTCTTGTGCAGCTGTTCCTCCTGCAGTGAAAAAGTTGTCCGAATTCTGCAATGAATTTTTATGTTTTATGTTCTCTCCCTGCATTTTGCCGTATTTCTCCTAGATTTAAATTTCCTAACTGCAGTTTTTCCTGTGTGCAACTTGAAAGCAAAGTCAATCTCTGAACCTTGCATAATACACTGAAATAGACTGAATTTAAGTTTATTCCTTTAGCACATTTCCCAGTTTTATTAAAATGCAGATATATCAGGGCTTCATTTAATATTGAATTCTTTAAATACAGTTAAGAAAGTGTTCAGGATGTGGGAAATGCATCAGCACAACAAAAGGAATGAGAGGATTTTATTTTTTCTTTGTAACATCAAAGCCAGCCCAGCTTTCAGTTGCACTTCAACATCTTCTTGGTCTCTTTTCCAACACTGAGTATTCTTTTACTATTTTTTTTTCCTGAAATATTTGACAGCAAGATTTATGAAATACAATTAAATAAAAAGGGTAGAAAAGGTAAACATATTTCATGTATAATCAGCTATATTCTGCAAGTCTAGAAACAGCAGCACACCCTTCTAAAGCAGATGGTGAGAGTGTATTAAGCATGGAAATTCTTTTGGGACATAAAAATTGTACTTTTTTTCCAGCAAAGATAATGTACAGTTAATATAAGCACGATATCAAAGGGATACAGTAGGATACACACTAAAACTTGACATTTGATGTAAAGTTTGTGATTTGGAGGAGGATATAAATAAATAGGGAAGTTTTTTAAAACAGTTGGAAGTTCTTTCTTTGACTGTGCAAAGTGCCTCCACTTGCAAATGTCACTTCACAAGCAATGTCTTTAATGGAGTAAGTTGAAAGAAAAAAAATGCTTTTGGCTAATCACAGAAATGTGATTTCTTCCTTTTCTGTAGCTGAATAATTTATAATCGCTGAAAACATCTATTTGTATCTCCATTTCTGTGATGGAAGTGGTGATCTCAAATGACAACACTGTAACAGTTCATATATTGACCTAGAATTTTTCAGATTCTTGATCCGAAGTTGCTCTTCAAATGTGTTAAAACTATCAAATGCACATTTCCCACTTTTACTAACACTTCTTTATAGATTACAGTTTGGCAGAGTCTTTTACTGCACCCATCCTTTGACACTGGAACGTTTTGTTTGCTTGAACTCCTGAGCTGCACTTGAGCTCCATAACCCCAGAGCAGCATCAAGGAATGTGAAGGATCTTTTTAAAAGTCTTCTTGAAATTGTGGTTGCAGAGAGGATAGAGGAATGGGTTCAAGGTGGAGTTGATGTAGCCGAGCCAGATGGTGAACCTGTGCAGTTCTGAGAGCTGCTCGTGGTCGTGGAAGGTTACCACCATGAAGAGCACGAAGTAGGGGATCCAGCAGAGCATGAAGGCTGCCATGATGACCCCCAGCTGCTTGGCTGCCTTCCTCTCCCTGTTGCCGTGCCGGTGGCTGCTCCTGGGATGGCTGTGCAGGGTGTGCCACGTTTTCCTCAGGAGCGTCAGGCCCCTGGAATCCCTGCGCTCGGTCCTTCCCTGGGGACAGCAGGCTCCTGGGGGGCTGGGCTGCTCTGCTCGGGGCGTGACCTCAGTGAAGGTGTGGTTGTCGGATGCCACGCTGGAGTCACTGTCCTGGCTGTCGGGCTGCTCGTTGTTCCCGGCTTTTCTCGTGGCACACACCCCCTTCTTCCCTGCTTTATCCAAGCCAGGCTCGGGCTTGGCTGTGCTGAGAGAGAAACAGCTCCACTTCGGGACCTTCCCATTGCTCAGTGCCTTGGAAGCCTTGTCAGCATGGCTGAAATGAAGCTCTGCCTCCACTCTTTGGGGCTTTGGGGAGTTCTGCTCGTCTGCGCCAGGGCTGTTCACACCTAACATTTGCTTCTGATGGCAAATATTTTTCTCGTCCTTGGTCTTGGCCTGATGCACGTTTTTTTCCACGGCAGACCAGTAAGATCCATTGGTGAGCTCTCGGTGCTGGCAGTGTTTCCGAACAGCTCTGAAGATTTTGCAGTAGAACCACAACATCAGCAGGGAGGGCAGGTAGAAGTTGAAGATGGCCGTCACCACCTTAAACCAGGTGACTTGGAAGAACTCGGTCTCACACTTGTCCCTGGCCACCCTCCTTTGCCCGTTGTTGGCAAAGACGTGCCAGCCCAGGATGGGGATGACCCAGGTGAAGGAGAGCAGCCACACGGCCAGGATGAGCAGCGAGGCTCTCATTTTGGTGCGGTACTTGAGGTACTTGAGCGGCTGCTGCACCGAGCGGTAGCGGTCCATGCACAGGATGAAGAGGTTGAAGATGGAGGCCGTGCTGGCCACGTAATCCATGGAGAGCCAGAACAAACAGGCTGGCAGCCCCAGGGGCCACTCGGGGCTCAGCAGGTACACGATGTGCAGGGGCATCACGGCCGCCCCCACGATCAGATCCGCGATGGACAGGCTCACGATGTATAAATTCCCCACGGTCTGCAGCTTCTTCTCCGTTTTCACAGCACACAGCACCAAAATGTTCATGACGATGGTGATCAGGGAAATGGTTCCCAGGAACAGCCCCAGCAGAGCTGAGGAAGCGTTGCTGGAGTTCCCTGTAGTGTTGTTGGACATGTTTGTGGCACACAGAGAGAGAATCGCAGTGCACGTCCAGGCCTCGGACGCTCAGTCATGGTGTGCACTCCTGGATGAAAACGTGTTGGGTCGCCTGGGGATTTTTATTTCCAGAACTAGAGAAAAGAAAAAACCATACCAGTCAATGTAGTAATAAGATAATAAAGCTAATTTGTGCCTCAGCTTAGCACTTTTAGGGCTTTCCTAAATAACAATTTTTTACAGCATTTTACAGACAGACAGTTTGTGTTTTATGAAACCCCACTAACCAATCCCAAACAGTTTTCATAGAGCTTCATCTATTTCTGACCCCAGAATCTGAAGAAGAAATTTAATTCCTCATGGCTCTAATTCTTTATATCTCATTAAACAGCTGATGATGAACCATAACATAAACTCTATATTAGCAAACCAATTTAAAATGTGGTATCAAAAAGCAATATTAACATATTTTGTACTAGATAATTTAAACAAGCCAGTGCTTATTTACAACCTCCATCTGACAGCTTGAGAATCCAGCAGTTGGCAGTCAGTAAGCAGTCATTCAAATTATAGGTAATGAGTAATCTCTTCCTACACAATTTAGGCTCACACAGATTTCAAACATTTAATGATGCCAGGCTTATTTGAGATCAAATGCAAAATAATAGGATTTTTCAGGATTAATAAGCATCTTTTGCTTCCCAACTGCCAACTTCGTGTATTGATCTATAGTGCAGAATTGCTTAATAGTATTTTATATCTTATAACAAATGATCAATTGACCAAATTCTGCCTCCATTCCATTGGTGAAAAATGTCTGTGAGGGCAACACACATTTTGTGCCATTTCATAGCTTGTCTGTTTAGGTTCTGGTAAATCTCTTAAAGCAATAAGGAAGGAAATTGAGACTGTAAATATATTTGCTCAAAGTATTTACACAACTAACATTGAGGATGTACTCACCCTCATAACTCTAAACATGGCCAGAGCAACACAGTGCAACAGTTGGTTCAATAATCAGGATTTCATATTGAAATTCAATGATGCAATACTTCATTTAACTATCCTTTTTATTCCAGTAATCGGGGTTTAAGCTTAAATGATTTGTGCTTCCTTATGAGAGGTCAAATTCCTTCTTTCCTGGGCTTTACTCACCGGTGGGTGTTGGGAGAGGAGCTGTGTCCTTGGGGCCAGCAGCATCCATAGGCAGAGGAGACAGGAGCACCTTGGGGAGTGCTGTGATCCCAGATTCCTTCAGGCTCTGCCAGGACAATTCCTCTGTGGCAGCTGCTCACAGGTCCCAGAGCCCTCGAGCATCTCCTGAAAATGAGGACAGAAATTACTCCATGGGTGTTTGGGACAGAAATTACTCCATGGATGTGAAACCAGCTTGTCTAGAGAGTGATTACATTCCAGTGTTTAAGTTTACAAGGTATGGTCAAGGCAAGGAGCTGATGTAAGAACCTGGAACGAGTGATCTTCACCCCCACATATTTCTATTTGAATGTATGGTAAAATAAAGGGAGAAAAAGCAACTTTAATTGAGTCTTCAACTGAAAAAAAAATACCAGCAAAGAAAGCTGCCTGGTTAGACAGCTCTCCTTGGCTGCATGTGGAATATATGAACTGCATTTGGGCTTGGACTGGATGATCTCCAGAGATCCTTCCAACCCTAAGAATTGTGGGATTCTGTGAATAAAACAGCAGAATGCAGTAAATGGTGTTCACTGCTTCCCAGACTTTCTCCTGAGCTCTGCTGTGGTTGGATAGGGCAGGATTTAGGAAGCAACTTGCAGAGCTGATCTGGGGTACTCCTGCTCCAAAGAAGGTTAATGTGCCCTTTCTTCAGGAGCCACTGATGTAGTTCCTTATCTCTAACTCACCTTCCAGCAGAGGAAAGTAATAATAATGAATAAATGGGGTTTAATATTTGCACAGTTTAATTACACTGAAACAAAGTTCACTAAGACCGACTTAAAAAAAAAACCAGCCCAAAACCTTGAATTGTTTTGTGGAAATTCTAAACCCTGACCTCACCGTGAAATGCCTCTTTAATTTTTGCTGTCTGTGAAGAGATTTTTCTACAGGGAGGCTCAGCAATCACGGTTTGTTATTGTATTACATTTCCAAGGAAGAAGGATCTGCTGGGAGATGCTGAGGGGATGCCTCGGTGCCTCATTAGTGCAGGTGCAATCCATTAAGCCCTGACTGAGTGGGAGTGAGTTTCTAGCAACTGGCACATCTCTTGCTGATAGGTTTTTAAGAAATTACAGCTGCAAAGAGAAAAGTTCTTGTTCATCAGACTAAACTCAAGGCAGAAAGTGAGATTTTAATTCAGATGGCCATTACTCACTCTGTGATGATTAAGAGACTTTTTTATTTCTAGTGGTTTTTTTTCCCTAAATTATTCTTGACTTGTTGAAAGAAATTTGATCAATTTCCCTCTCAAAACTAATTTATTTCTCTGTAGGGGGACAATCCCTATGCAATTCCTGCCAATATTCAAGGAATATTTTTGATAAAAAGTAAATGAAAAAACTTGGTAAACCTGCCTGTTGTTTCCACTCAAATGACAATTCTCAGTCCAGCCAGGACAGTTTGGAAGTGTAGGTTCAGTATCCTTCAACTAGCATTATTAGCTGCTTAAACAATATTCTACACCCCATTGTATTTACTTTCTTTTTTTTTCTAAGTGAATTTATTATTTTTAAATTTCAGCCTTAACCTGAAGTTACCAGGAGATAGATACAGACTTTTTTGACTCTGGCTGGCATTTTTTTAACAACTCTCTTTAACACTTGGCTTATATTCCATGAATATTAAAAAGAGCTAACAGAAGATGGACACATTCCAAAGAATGTTTTGGCCTTCCAAATGTAAGCTCAGACTTCCATGAAACTCCTCTTCCGGCAGTTCAATTTTCTAGTTAAAGTTGTTCTAAATGTCAGTTTTTCCATAACAAAATCCAGTCTTGTTCTTGTGGTAGCATTTTCCAAATATGGATTATTTTGTCAAGAGATTGGAGAAAAATGTTGTCTTGACTAGAATCCCAGAGCTTCCAGATATGGTATTAATTTACCCTGCTAGTTTAAACATTAACAATATCAACTATTTGATCATCAATGGGATCTCTTAGCAAACAGTATTTAAATGTAATTTCCTATAAGTGCTGCTGTGCTGTGTTTACTCCATTACTGTAAAAAGCAGAATTTGCTATAGGTGCCAGACCTGTGAAATCACTTCTGTAATAGAAGAAAAGTCCTTTGATGCAATAAATAAACAAACCTGTGTGCTGTAAAGTTCCATATAAACAAAGGGGAATTTCCCAGGAATCTGGTTCCTTCAAAGCTGAGCAGCTGCAGTGGTGCCTTTGTATTCTGGGTTTGGAACTGTTATCCCAACTCAGTCTAACAGGACATCTTTCCTAAAAGGACAGCAAAGAAAAACCTTGATTTTTTTTGGACTCCACCTTGTGTACTGTGTACTGACTCCAACCTCTGACAATGGTGGGTTTAATCCCTCTGCATCAGAAATACAATTAACTTTTTAAAATGTAACTCACCCTGTCATTCAGACATCAAGATCTGGTTCTTTCCAAGTGGCTTGGGAAATCACTACTCACAAAAGTAAAAAACAATGTATGTGAGTAAGAGTTGGGAGTTCTTTCAGTGGTGAGGTTGACCACTATGAAAACTCTTTGGTGACATACTTGTATTCAGCTCAAGTGAACTTTTGGTGCCTTGGAACTGTATGAAAACCATCACAAAAATGCCCAGATTAAAAAATTCTAGTGGGTTTGGGGAGTCACTGTCTCTTTGTACTGGGAATAAAAGTAAACCCTGCTACGGAAAAATTTATTTTGCATCACTTTTTTTTTTCATCTCTAATTTGGAACCCCTATTTTCAATCTCTTCAAACATCTGGTGAACTTGCTGTGATAATTTGATTAGTTCCTTCATATTTTAGCAATAACTCATCTAAAATACAAAGCTTTTCCTTTCTAGAAATACACATCTGACTTAAACAAGCCCCCCCCCTTTTTTTCCAGGTAGCTTTAATGTTTTTTGTTGGATGACAGAGGGACACAGGGTCTCTTACAGTGAGAGTGCCTGCTGCCTTGCAAGTAAAAACTTAAGAAAACATCTTATCCAAGATTTCCCATTCCTCTCCATCATTCCTGTCTGTGAAGGAAAGCCTGGCAAGGCCACAGCAAGAATGGGATAAGGTTTAGGGCAGTTTATGTCCCTGCTATAGGGTCAACCCCCTCAGCATGAGCTGGGCTTCATTTGAGAAAAGATGTGTATGAAAATAATGCATTTAGGGTTTTTCCTCGCAAGAGCACAATTGTTTTCAGAAGAGGGTGAGGAGGGGCATGAGGGTTTAAGTTCCTTCTCTTCCTCTTTCTTCAGCCAAGCCACTGTTCTCCCTTAAAACGAGGAACCAACCCCTCCCTGCCTGTTTTTCCCAGCCATGTACCCTTCCCCTCCCTCACCAGAAAGATGCTTGAAACAAAAAAATAAATATTTTCCGGGCTGACAGGAACTCCCCCGAACCATTGTAATTCAAGCGTGGCCATTAAGTACAATGGAGAATCTGGACTTTATCCATGTTTCCCTTCCCTTCCTTTCCATTTCCATCTGAACATCCCCCCGTGCTCTGGCCCTTGCTGCTCTGACCCGCAGCCACTCTTCTGTGCTCCGGGGACAGGGGACAGACCTGGAACTTTTGGAGCCGCTGATCTGCAGCTTGGACCAGTGTCCTCCGGGGAGGAAAGCTGCCTGAGCTCCCTGCAGGCTACTGATGCACTTTTGGGATTTTTCTCTAGCTTGGCTTGCCCCTCCCTTGGTTTGGGAGACCCTTTGCTCCACGCTCCCGTCTGCTGCTCTGGGCTGGGATGCGCCGGGTAAGGAGCAGCCAGAATCTGCCAAGGGCTCCCAATTAATGCTGAGCGAGAGTTATGGGAAGCGGAGTGTGTTTGCTGGTGAGTTGTGCTGCTCCTGTTGGCTTTTCCCTCCCCTCTCCCCTCGCTGCGCTCAGGTACCGCCGCAGCCTCAGCCGGGACGAGCGAGCTCCCAGGAGCCTCCAATCCCTCCAATCCCTCCCGTTTCCCCTCGCCCCGGCTCCCTCCTCCCTGTCCCCGCCGCTGTTCACTCACCGGAGCGAGCGGGAGAGCGGAGAGCGGTGCGGAGCTCCGGCAGCGGGGCCGGGCGGGGCCGGGCGGGGCCGCTCCCCCTGCCCCGGGGCTGGGCAGGGCACGGCGGGCACGGCCAGGGACGGGACGGGAGGAGGAGGAGGATGCGAGGGTGATGGGATAGATGCGATGGAGGGGGTGGGAAGCGATGGGAGGCGATGGGAGGCGATGGGAGGCGATGGGAGGTGATGGGAGGTGATGGGAGGTGATGGGGTGCGATGGGAAACGGTGGATGCGATGAGAGGCGGTGGATGCGATGGGAAGCGATAGGAGGCGGTCGATGCGACGAGATGGGAGGCGGTGGATGCGATGGGAGGCGGTGGATGCGATGGGATGCGATGGGATGCGATGGGATGCGATGGGATGCGATGGGATGCGATGGGATGCGATGGGATGGGAGGCGGTGGATGCGATGGGAGGCGGTGGATGCGATGGGATGGGATGCGATGGGATGCGATGGGATGCGATGGGAGGCGGTGGATGCGATGGGATGGGATGCGATAGGAGGCGGTGGATGCGATGGGAGGCGGTGGATGCGATGGGATGGGATGCGATAGGAGGCGGTGGATGCGATGGGATGGGATGCGATGGGATGCGATGGGAGGCGGTGGATGCGATGGGATGGGATGCGATGGGATGCGATAGGAGGCGGTGGATGCGATGGGATGGGATGCGATGGGATGCGATGGGAGGCGGTGGATGCGATGGGATGGGATGCGATAGGAGGCGGTGGATGCGATGGGATGCCCGGCGCCGTCCCGCCCCGGCGCTCCGGCACGCTGCAGAGGGACGTTCCCCTCTTGCAGACGGATGTTCCCCTCCCTTCGGGGAAGAGCCCGGTCTGGCCGCTCCGCTCCCCGCGGCTCTGCTCTCCCCGCCCGCCGGAGAGCCCCGGGTGTGGCTGCAAACCTGTGGCAATCTGAGCTGGCTGCAGAGGGGAGGTGACGTGGGGAGTTCACCTGAGGTAACCCCAGGAGGCAGCGGAGGATCGGACACCACATCCTGGTTTGGGACCATCCCAGCCCTCATCAGTCACAGGGCTGTCACTGCTCTGGGGACAAGCACTGGGGCTGAAGTAGCAGTAACTGGGTGTTTTTTTAGTGGAGCTGCCTTACACAACAACTTTGAGATCTGGAAAATCCCAAATATGTAACACATCATTGCATATTTAGCTAAATGGATGTCTTTGTGATTCACATAGGTCCAGTACATCTTCTCTGTGTTAAACATGCACGCAGGGTTTGGAGGATGTTCTTGCAACTAGCTTACCAATATTCATTCCTTTCTTTAAGATCATGCTTATTTTCCCCTCATTTTTAAAATCGTTTAGAAATGTGTTGCACAAAACTCTCTGTGGATTCAAAGGAGTGATCTGCTATGTAAGTCACAAAGAATTTGTGCAATGATGTTTTTGCAAACAGCATTGTTGGGCACTTGGTAACTTCATTGTTTGTGAAACTGGTGAAGAGGAATTGCAAAGTTTGCACAATTCCTCTCCACCTTGAGCAAATAGGAAAATACAGGAAATCCCCATGTTCCTGCCCTTAATCTAAGAGGATAGTATCCATTGCCAAAAAGTGCAACTCTCAGCAAAGTGCTACATCCATTAACTCCTTTTTTGGTGTTTCTAAGGCACTCCTTCTGCTCTTGACTTATTCCCTGTGCCATTGCAATTATGATAAACCTGATTTCTAAACAGATGTTAGCTTGGGTCCTGTGTCTGGGTGTCAGAGCAGGGACCAGCCTGTGCCCAGTGGTGCTGAGAAATAGAAGAGGCAACAAGCAGGAAGTGATGCCTGGGAAGTTCCACCAGGACAGGAGGCAGAACTTTGTCCCTGGGCAGTGACCAAGCACGGAACAGATTGCCCAGAGAGGATGTGGAGTGTCCCTCCCTGGGGATATTCCAGAGCTGTGCGAACACAATCCTGTCCTCGTGTCCTGGCATGGCCCTGCTGGAGCAGGGAGGTAGCACCAGCTGAGCCCCTGTGGTGCCTTCCAGTCTGACCTGAGAGGCTTTACCCTGGAAAATGCTTCTGAAAGAGATGAATGTCTTTTCTTGCTCGTGGCTGTCACACAGGACTTGAAGAAGAACCTGTGTGCTCCCAGCCCCGCTCGCAGCCAATGATGTTTAGCTTCACTTCTGCAGCAGTTTCCTGCTCAGTCTCCTTTGCTGTTTGACCTTTTTGCTAAGTGCAAACAGGTTTTAGGTAGGACACCGTAAATCAGGGATGTTTATGTTTCATATAACACCGATTTGCAACTGCTCCGTGTGTTTATTCTCATTTGGATCTCTTCCATCCAGACAATGCTTTCTGCAAGCACAACCAGAGATGGAGGCCTTAGCCCCACGCTGAAGTGGTGCTGTGAGATGTTCCTGTGTCCCAGAAAAAGTCTTTGTTCCAAACTGGATTTAACCTCCTTTAGAGTGCCAGGGGCTTTGTGCTGCTGAAGGTGGAACCGGAATTTGCATTTATATAGAAAGGACCAAAGTAAATCACAGAACTCCAGGATGGGTCAGGCTGGAAGGCACCACAGGGGCTCAGCTGGTGCCACCTCCCTGCTCCAGCAGGGCCATGCCAGGGCACATGGACAGGATTGTGTCCATACAACTCTGGAATATCCCCAAGGAGGAGACCCCACAGCCCTTCTGGTCTCTGTTCAGGGCTGGGCAGAGGGGCAGAATTGCTCCAGATGTGATCACAGGCCTGGCAGAGGGGCAGGGTTGCTCCAGATGTGCCCCCAGGGCTGGGCAGAGGGGCAGGGTCACTCCAGATGTGTCCCCAGGGCTGGGTAGAAGGGCAGGATCACTCCAGATGTGCCCCCAGGGATGGGCAGAGGGGCAGGATCACTCCAGATGTGTCCCCAAGGCTGGGCAGAGGGGCAGAATTGCTCTAGATGTGCCCCCAGGGCTGGGCAGAGAATCCCTCCCTGCCGTGCTGGGAATGCTCTTCCCGATGTCCCCAGGGTCCCACGGGCCTCCTTGTCCCCAGGACACCCTGGTGGTCAGCACACCTGAAAGAGCTCCACTTGTCACAGCAATGACAATTCCTTGGGGGATGTGCCTCTATTATCTTACGTCCAGAGCTCTGTATTTATTTTGAAATTGTCATTTATTTTGCCAGGCAAAGTTCCAAATTTGCCATAATGTGAACAAGCTCACAGAGGCTAATAAATAAGAATTTTTCTGACAGGATATTCATACAAATTTAGCAGGTTTTCCAAGCTTCCTGTTAAAAACTTCCAGCCCAGACTACTTTTGCTGGAGGATTCTGAAGAGATCCTGTTTCAAACAAGCTCTGATGGAATTTCAAACAAAGCAAATGGATTATGGTTTGAGACAGGGAGCCCTCTTGATTTACACCACCATTACTTTTTATTTGGGAAAACTGAGCAACAGGCTAATAATAGTACAAATGTTGGAGTGTTTGTCAGGGTTTTTAATCTTTGTTTAAATGTTCATTAAGTCTGTGCATGCCCACTATTTTTGCTTTTGATTCTGCATATTGAACTACAGAGTACTGCAAGCAGTTATTGAAGTAAAGTTTTGATTTAATTTGCAGATTCATCTTTATAATAAATAATAAATTAATCCGCCCATGCAAATGAATAAATCTTTGTGAATTCTTTCTGGTGTCCATTATGCCATAAGTGGTAATATGTGATAGCTCAAGTATGTGCTGGGGTTGTTTTTCTGTATTTTCTTCTATTGATTCTTTTGGATGCAAGCAATCTTCTGTTGCCAGCATGTATTTGAAATATCTGTAAGATTTATGTCTTTAATTATATCCATGACTTGCTGCTTCCAATGCACATAAACCATTAAGTTATTGTACATAAGTTGCCAATTTGGGAGCCTACTTAATGTCATTAAACTCACCTAGCAAATTTTGGTTTTTTTCTTGCTGAAAAACTGCCCATTGAATTGGCTTTATCCCTCTCTCTCTTTCTGTTTTGTCTCTTTTTATAATTACTATAACGTTTACTTCATATATGTACTAATTATAGTTCTATTATTTCTATTTCTATTTCTATTTATGTAGATATTCCTGACTATAAATGTGAAGCTGTGCACCTATAGATTCTGGAGCTGGAAAACGAAACCCATGTTTCTTAGTCTCAAATGAAACATGTGCAAAGCAAAAGCTGAGGTGCAAAACGTCATCTTAAGGACATGCTAAGCATCTGTGGAGCTGAAGAAGGAGGCAGGTGGGTCCCAGCCACATTTGTGTCTTTGTAAATGCTTTTAGAAATTAATTTATAAAAGCAGATTTAAAAGGAGATTTATGGACTCACCCATATCCCCTTTCCCTCAGCTCAGGGCTGCAGGAAAATGAGTCAGGCAGGTTAAATTTGATACTCCACGACCAGGAATTCTGGATTGAGGTTTGAACTCTGACTCCACATTTATTTTTGGATTTGGACAACCTCTGTGCTGGTCCCCTGTGCTGTTCTTCATCTGTTGGGTGTTATTTTTGTCCTTAAGGGGTTGCTTTGTTATCAGTGGATCCATGGCATTGCTATACAAACTTAAAGTATTCAATACAGGCAAATTTTCTGGTGCTGCATTTAATAGAAGTGAATGAATAGAGGTGTGATGGACATGATGGTATCTGTGCCAATCAGTCTCCAATGATTTTTTGTTTCTTTGTTTGTTTTGGACAGTCTAGTGGGTGTTTTGTTTGGACAGGGCTGGATTCTCAGAAATGGAGCTCTGGGATGGACATATCATATTCCTATGATAGTTTCAACATGCCAGGTACCTCTGGGAAATCTGTTTCAGTGTAGGTGAATGCCCTACCTGTCCATTTGGATGGTCAGTTTTTCAGCCATAGATCAAGCACATTCACATGGAAAAGTTAGCTCCAAGTTCCTGAGAATATTAGCAGAAACTACACTTTTAGAGATTTGTGATGTGGCAAAATTTCGCTAGAAATCTCAAAATAGTATCTTCAATAAACACTTGAGAACTTGGCTTCTGGGATTGAAATTGCCTGATTTTTGTCTTGCAGATTATGACAGGCCCTTCTGATAAATGGGGAGACTGATTCTATTTTGTAAATATGCTCAGCATTTCTTTGTGCTTGCAGAAAGTGATTTATTCTGGAACAGGATAAAACAGTGCTGTCAGAGAAACTGCCTAGTAAAGATAAACCAGGGGAGATAAGGAACAGCTTTCTGGCCCTTCAAAGGGCTCTGTTGTGTTACAAAACAGATATTAACCATAAGCAAGGGGGGAAAAAAGGGAGTTGTGCTGTTTTACTGCTCCTTGTTTCTGGAATAGGGGAGGAACAGAGTGTGAGGGACAAAGGTTCTGTGTAACCACCCAGCTGCACATTGCCACACATCCAGAGCCTGCTGGAGGCAGAAAACTCTGTCACTCCCTGAGGATTACAGGTGCAGTTTGAGCTGGGCTATTACAGCCTGATCTCCCAATCCCAGCCTTTGCAGGCAGAAATTCTGTGGTTTCTGCTTTTCTTTGTGTGCTCTGCCCAGTGTGGAAGGAGAGGTTGGTCTGGAGGTCACCTAAACCTGTCCCAGGGGGTTCATGCCCCTCCTGGAGCTGCCAGCCCTGGCTTGGTTTAATTTTAGGAAGCTTCCAGGGATGGGAATTCCACCTCCTGTCTGTGTGAAGGTCACTCCGCTATTGCACTGCTCCCCTAAGGTGAAGTTCAGGCCCCGAATAAATGAGATTATGGGGTAAAACACTAAAAAGGGTTGTGCTCATCCCTTAGGGGTCTCATTGGGAATGGAAGTGGAGGAGGGAATGATGTGGGCAGCCTGGATATAGTTGGAACACCATAACATTTCTTAACACCATAAAATAAATATATTATGGCAGTTTAAGAAACCTCTCACATTTTAACCAGGGGAATAAGACTAAGAAAGTGTCATTACAAATGCCTTTTAAAAATGCTATTTTAGTTATTCAGTTTAAATATGAAAAGAAGAATTTTTGGTGTGGGATGTCATGCTTTTATCCTGAACTCACTTCTTCCATCTGTGGTTTAAATCTCTTTGCATGGTTTGGGGGTAGCTGAGAGCCAGGGAACACTGTCAGCCTGCAAATGATGATGGGATCAAAATATGGGATCCCATATCACGGGTATGGGATTGAGTGACAGACCAAGCCAGTTGGGGGAGGTTGGACAAAATGTCATTGTCATTCATTTCTTTGGTGTTTTTCCATTCAGTCTGAGCTTTTCCACATAGGGATATAAAGGGTAGAGACTGAATCTCTGGTGAAAACAAATAATCCTCCTTCCAGACCCTCCAACGTTTCTGTTGTGAACAGAACATAATCCAAAAACGAAAAGGTCACATCCATGATTAATGACAAAGAAATAAACCAGGTTCAATTTTCTAATGCAATCAAAGTCAGTATTTCCTAGTGAAAATACTTCCATTTCTCCATGCATGGGTGTTGATATGCAGAGTTTTCTCCGATGGAGATGAGTTGAATTTTTTTTCAGACTGCAACAAGACACAAGAAAAATAATTTTCCAAAACATGGAAGAATTGTGGAAACTCATGAAAGGAAGAACTAAAATAACCTTGATTTATTTTCATTTTGATTTTTTTCTTTTTATAGTTTTTTTAAAGAATGGAAACACCTTGTGGGTAGGGGGGAGTTTTTTGGGGATATCTTTGGTTTGTTCGTGCTTTCTAGTGTTCAGCCACCACATAAATAGATTATTTTTATTAATGCTTCTGCTAAGGACTGTTCAGCATCTCTGCTTTTGAGCTTCTAAGAGTTGACTCTGCTGGAGATATCCAGAAATTCTGGACTTTGATTTCTGTTTCCCACTGTCTTTCTGTATTTCTGATGCTGTTGAGGGAATGTTGGCTTTACATTGATGTAATTTCCAACATAAATGTTATTTATTCTTGCCTCCACACTGGAGCTGTTAAGGTGGGTTATTGCCCATGAGTTTTAACCAATACTGGCAGATTGGATCTGTGCATGAACAGAAACTGGCCAGGAAGAGGATTCTGTTCTTTTCTAATTCCCTCTGTCTGCAGGAGATGCATCTGTTTTTAGCTGGAGGTGAAAGGTGAGGCTCGTTTCACACCAGGCACTGATACAAAAATGCTTTTTAAAAATACACAAGTGCTTTTTTAGTGAACCACAGAGCTCTTTTTAGCCATTAAGCCACCCATAAACCACATGAAAGTGCTCATAGGCCACTGCCAGGTATTTACACTTCCAAAATATTAATTTAAATCTATATCTTATTGATACCAGTAAACATGAGGAGTTTTATGTCCTGAAAAGCAGTCTGGGGGAATGTGTAATCTTGAGAAACTTCACTTTTCCTGGTCAAAATCCTAAGTTTTAGATACTTAGGGAAGTTATTAATGTTTGGTAACTGTGTTTTGTGAAGGAAGAAGAAAGATTTTCCTGTTCAAGGTAAGGGAAACAAAATTGTGTTGTGCCCTTCTGTATTGAAGGAAGATGGTGGAAATGAGAACGTTAAATTTGTTTTCTTTGGCAGGGGTCCAGGGACATTGAGGAAAGGAAATTATTTTAGATCCTGAAGAGACGTGGAGGAACTGAAAGTTGAATTTGGCTTTGACTGAGTTCAGCAAAGAGAAACTGAGTTGTTTTCACAAACACCTTTGAGTTTTTAAGGATGAAAATTTGCTTCTTCCCCCTCCCTGCTTTTCTCCATCAATAATTTTTTTAAAAACTTTTCCTCCTGAAAATTGCCAGATAGTCCTTGCCTCAGGAAGTCCAACATGTCCTGGATGTGTGTGTGGATGTGGGCATGTTAGATATCTATAAACATACACATCATTTCTGGGTGATATATTCAGAATGAATCATGTAGGGAATGATATGGAGCTGACAGGAGAGATCACTGATTTATGATGTGTTTCAGACTTTTCTGAGATGGTTTTAGTAGGAAGGAACAGTGGCTGACTGCATTTCCTGTGCAATATTCCACACAAATCCTGAGTTCAGCTTCAGGGAATTCTGGAGCTCAGTACAGGGAAATAAAAAAAAAATAAATCAGTATTGAGGAGCCACTCTCCTTTGTGCCTGCAGTGGCCACAGAAATATTTCCTTGGAGGAGGAGCAGTGTAGGGAGGAGTTCACAGCTTTCCCCCTTGTTAAGGTGGTTCTCATCAGACTGGTCCTGAGTTGTGCTCAAAATTTCTTCTCTCAGCACCTGGACAAGTTCTGCTGGTGGCAGTGAGGAGTTCTTCTGGTCTCTGATGGAAAATAATTAGTGATGCTCATTTTGGTGATGCTGAGGAACACCCTGTGAAGTAGAAATGGGTGATTTTTATGGGCTAGATCCATAATTCCCAGTGATTGGGTATTTTTATAAATGCTGTATTTAGTGTGTCTGTTCCTCTGTATGTCAGAAGGATATGAGCATGGTTTTATTCCCATTACATAAATAAATGTAGCCATTCCCCCATTATTTTTCCCTCAGGGCATGCTGTTTTTCATGATTAAGTTTCTTCCTAAGCACAGCATGCAGGATAGGAAGCAAATATTACATGTATGAGTTTATAATTGCAAGTAAGTGATGATAATACATATAATATTTAATAATTTGCCTATACTGATTTCTCCCACTCATTTTTCACACACTTGATTATGATTCCTAATTGCATTTTCCCTTCTGCTCCATTTGCACATGGAGATATAAAAGCTGTGGCAATGCAGAGTGGGTTTAGTGTTGATTTTGCAGAGGTGTGAGTTGGGTATCACTTGTGGGGTGGTTTTAGGAACAGTCTGGTGCTGTGTCCCTGCTGTGGGGATCAGAACACTCCTGAGTTTCCTTTCCAGCTCACTAAACCACATTCCTTGGGTTTGCCTTCAGCCAAAGGATGCTTTGTGGTGAGCATAGGAGCCTGGCTCCAGGCTGCCTGTTTCTGACCCATGAAATCACAGAAGTATTGCAGGCAATAGCACAATCTTGTCTAGCTCACATCTCAAAGAGAAGCTGTAAAAAATTTAGGTCCTGGCCAATGATTTCCTCCAGGGTGCCCTTTATAGCTGTACATGTGCCAGCTGGATTATTTGCATTGCACCTGCCTGTGACTCTCCTGTATTTCTTGTCTGGATTTGAGATTATTAATGTTTGGTTTTTTTTCTTCCTGTGACACTGGGTAATTTTTGAGTGATTTTTACTCTTCTGAAGTAAGTTAGATGGGATTTTGGGCAGGAATTGTTCCATGGCAGGGTGGGCAGGGCTGGCACAGGGTGCCCAGAGCAGCTGTGGCTGCCCCTGGATCCCTGGCAGTGTCCCAGGACACTGGGGCTGGAGCAGCCTGGGACAGTGGGAGGTGTCCCTGCCATGGCAGGGGTGGCACTGGGTGAGGTTTAAGGTCCCTCCCAACCCAAACCCATCAGTATCTTGCAGAAGAAGTTTTCTCTGAAGTTAGCAGATGTTGCAGAAAGAAGCTGCTGTGGGAATGTGGCACGGATGAAGTATCTTAATGACCTTCAAAGTCATTAATTGCAATCCTGATCTACATTTGTTGTCTGAGAGGTGAATGAATTTCGAAGTAGGAAATGCACTGAAATTGCCTCACTTACAAGAATTGAAACCTTAGCTGGTTTTAATTCATCTGAGAAGTGGAGAGAATATTATTCTAAAAATATTATTGTGAATCTAAGTGCAGTTTTCTTTGCTTGGTGGATGAGTGTTGTTGTGACAGTTTCTTAGTGCTGGGAATTATTTTTTCTCATTAGACATTTATTTTCCATAAACCAAGTCTTTATGATGTGATCAGCTAAAATTAGGCTGCCTTTCTAATAAATTAGTTTACATGCAGTTCTTATATCTGACAGAGGAAAGAGCAGGAGATCCTTGTCCTTGTAACACAGAAAATATTGGATTTGTTTGCAAATTGATGAGTATTTTAATATTTGTAAAATGTGACTTGGTTCAACCTAAGATCTGCACAAGTGCTCAAATTTAACTGGACTTACCAAAACTTTATTTTTTTTTTATACTGGCTTTGATTCCAAAACTTGTAGATATTTTGAGGGAGAAAGTGAAACCTGTCCCCACTAAGAATTAAGGTTAAAGCAAAGATGCCTTCCTAACCAAGCCAACAATTTTTATGAGGAAAATTCTTTTATACAACCTCTGAACATGATCACTTGTGGGGAAAGGTGCTGTAGCTGCAAGAGGATTGATTAAAAGGAAGCACTCTGGATTATGTCAGATTTCTGTAGTTTTATAAGTGCAGGGTCTGAACCTTCAACCACTCTGACTATTTCCCTCCTTTAAAATTCTTTTTCTCCTTAATTATTCCTTGGCTCTGAATAAGCAAGAGGAGGAAGTCTGGCAGCCAGAAGGAAAATATTTACCTTTTAATTTTCCATTAGGCTGTTTGTGACAGAGCAATGAATGTGTTTGTGCCATTGAAAAGGCAGCAGCAGGTGCCACTCAGGGTTGTGATTTAATGGTGGGCTTGGCACTCCTGGCTGTGACTGATGCTCTTCCAGGTCTTTTCCAGCCTAAATGATTCTCTGATCACACATTTGTGTCTTACAAATGCTTGGAGGGGAGAGGAAAACGAACCAAAGTGTGGGAAATGTTTCATTAATGCTTCTTGAGGATGGTGGTGGCACAAAAGGCATCTCAAGAACCTCAGTGCAGGTCGGCATCAGCTCCAGCAGCACTTTGGAGGACATGGAGTTGGAAAATACCTTTATTTCCAACTTACATAGCCTTTACAGAAAATGTATTAAGGAATACTGAAGGAAAAGCTGATCAAAATTCCAAAATCCCTTTTCAACAGAATTAGACTTCAAAGGAAAGTGTGATTTTCAGCTGTTCTCAGGATCGAGGTTATTTTGGAACTTTTGGAGGGAGGGATTTTTTCCTCTTTGTTTTTGCAGCTCTTAGGAGGAATCTGAGTCCTTTCAAGGCTTGGTTTGGGCAGCATTTTGCATATTCCTTTTACAAGTATTGTCTCTGGGAAAAGTCTCTTCCCATCAATGAAATTCTACTCGTGGCTGCTCCTCATAAACCTTTCAGGGCTGAAAGGTGATAAATGCTGAAATACTTCCAAGTGGTTTGTATCCAAATGATCTGAGTTCAGCTGTGGGGAATTTGACCAAAGATGACACCAAAAATCTGGTGTCAGGTTTCATTAACATCCTTGCTCGTTCTTACAAAGTTCTTGAAATGGAGAAATGTAGAAAATGTAGAAAAAGGGTAGAATTTTTTTCACAGATCCTTGTGCTACAGACATAAATTCACTTTTCTAGCTGATTTAGGGCTCTTTCCAGTAAAATCCATAAGTTAACTTCAGGATAAAATAAGAATATAGGATAATATAAGGTAGCATCCATGTGTCTTGATATACCTGGGAATTGCTCTCCTCGTGAATCAGATTGATTTTCTTTTTCTGTGCTATGAGAAAGAGCAATCAGGCCACCCAGGAGAATCTGTGGAAAACATCTTGGGTTGGATTTGTGAGGGGGCAAAAAAAGTACATTAAGAAATGCTTTATACTCTTGAAAAGTGTAAAAAAATAACACCAGAAACTCTTGCAGTGTTTTACAGCTGTTTTGTGCACAAGGTGTGGTGTTTGTGGAATTCATTGCCCTGCCCTGGATTTAAAAGTCTACTTAAAAACCATGTTGCCCTGGGTATAAAACCTATAAAATAAATATTTCTGAGCAATAAAAAGAGTCCTTAATAATTCAAGATGGATTCAGGGAGACAGAAGGGCTTTCAGTGGAAGATTAAGTGCCTTTTCAGACACTTTAGCCATTTGTTTCCATCTTCTACTGCATTTACTATTTATTATTTTGCTTCAAAAAAAAAAAAAAGTTGGTCTCATCTGTGCACTTATTCTTGCAGCTCTGGGGTGGAACTGGGAGGGGAATTCAAGGTGAAAACTTTTCTGGAGCAGCTTGAGCTGAGCTCAGAAAGGGATTGCAGGAACTCAACATTCCTTTCCTCCCTTTGCCTCTCTGTGTGTATTTATCTGAAATTGTTTTGTTATTTCTCTTTTCACGCAGATAACAGGAATGTTATTGTCCTCACAGAAATTTGTTTCGAGGCAAAGTTTAGCAGAATTTTAGGAGTGGAAGGCATTCTGAAAACAGAGTGCTCTGAAGTGCAAGGAATTAAGTTAACAAACCTAAGCTTGGCCTAGAAACAATTTCATTATAAATATGTGAAAAACGAAGTTCGCTTTCCTGGTAAATTTTAAAAGATTTATTAAACAAAGACAAATAGGAGACAAAGACAATAAAACAAAAGGTTCTTACTGCGGGTGCTTGGCATTCAGCCAAGGGCACACACAGACTCAGGAAACACTTTGTTAAATGCATCAATGTGTTGTATATTCATGGACCTTTATGCATGATTCAGAATCATCCCCCCAACCTGTAAATCAACTTTTTTTTTGGTGGCTCCATCCTGTCGCCTACTCCCTGATCAATAAATTCCTTCCCTGGAGTTTGGTTATCTTCATCCAGATAGGATAATCCAAGAATGTGAACATTTTCCTGATTATTTTTTAACCACTCTCTGAGTTAGTTACATGAACAAAAGCTTTTTCCATCACCATGTTATTAGTCCAAGAAAAATATCTTTATCACACTACAATTTCAAAGTTTTGTTAATAATAGAACTAAAAGAAACTATATTAATTCAGCAAAGTTTTCCAACATTATACATATAGCATTCATTTTCATATTTGTGAAAAGCCAATAATATAATATGTACTTATAACAATATATATATAGTAAACTGAAACAAAGTAGAAAATGATCCCAAGGGGAAAAAATGCTGCTAAATAAACTATTTGTCCTCTGCTCACAGGTGTGCACTTGAACATTATTACATTTAATATACACCACGGGGTATAGGCAGCAAAATCAAATATTCCTCAGCTCTTCTGCCTCTGTGTGAAGCCTGGTCCCAGTGTGTGCAGCCTGCAGTTCTGTATAAATGCTCTGTCTGAATTGAAGGGGTAATATCAACTTAGCAGCCCTGTAGAGGAGAGAAACTGAGGGCATTTTGTTTCTGCACAAAGTGTTTTAGTGTGGGCTTGACTCCAGGAGCCTTTGTGCTGTCACAGGTGAGCCGACAGCTGTGGTGACATTGGAAACTTGAAATTCCATTGTTCCGTGCTCTCAGAGTTTAGGAAGGGCTCAGTAGTGAAGGATGATATGTCCCCAAAGCTGCTTTTCTCCACATAAAATCATAAAAATTGGAAAAGAGCTCCAAGGTGGAGTCCCAGCTGTGCCCAGTCTCTTGTCCCCAGCCCAGAGCTCTGAGTGCCACATCCAGGAATTCCTTGGACTCTCCAGGGATGGGCACTCCAAACCTCCCTGGGCACTTCCAAGGCCTGAGCCCCCTTTCCATGGGGAAATTCCTGCTGCTGTCCCACCGGGCCCAGCCTGAGGCTGTTCCCTCTGCTCCTGTCCCTGTTCCCTGGGAGCACATCCCAAATCTCCCCTGGCTGTCCCCTCCTGTCAGGGAGTTGTGCAGAGCCAGAAATTCCCCCTGATCCCCTTTGCTCCAGCCTGAGCCCCTTTCCCAGCTCCAGGTGTGAAAACCCAAAACCCATTGTCCGTTTTTGGGTGTAGCCCCTGAGGGGCTTCATCTGCCCAAAATGTGCTTTCAATAAATAGAACTGCTTTTATTGCCTTCATTCTGTCTGCCCTCTGTTTGTAGGGAGCCCCAAAGGCATCAGCTCAGCCTCTCATCATTTCATCATCCCACTTTGCAGTTATTGCTCCAAATCCACAATATTTACAAACTAAGACTGTTTCTATGAGCGTTGTCCTTGCTCTCCCCAGTAAATCAGCAGGGATAAATTGTGGACACACACATTCACAGAGCTGGGGAATCACAGCTTGGAAATTCTTTCCAGGCCTGGATTTCTCCTGACTCTCAGCTCCATTCCCAGGCTGACAAGCTGACTGCAGCTTCAGTTAGGGAGGAGTCTCCCAGGGTGACAACATGGTGACAAACAGAGTGGAATTCATCACCAACATTAACCCCTGGTGTCTTTCCCGTGGGACACATCCTGAGGTGCTGTCCCAAGGATGTTTTTCCCAATTGTCCAATGAGCTCCTGTCCTGTCCTGGCTGCACTGACACACTTTAAATCCGGGCTGTCTGTACAATAAATTTGCCTTTTTTCCCCAAAGAGCTCCGTGTGTGTTGCTGTCCTTTCTCTCTCTTTGCAGGGCAGTAACAACAATAAATCACCTCACTTTTCCAGCCACAGGGCTTTAGGCTCCCACATTATCCACAGTTATTTCCTTCCTGAGAGCTCTCCAGTCCCATTTTCTTCCTGGGCTCTCCAGGCTGTGGCTGTGAATCAGAACTGGAGCAGGAAACAAAGGAGCCCTGGGAAATCCTTGTGGTCCTTGGACAAGAAGTGATCTCTTAATTCTAGTGGGTCACAGGAAAGGTGAAAACATATTTATCTGCACATATTTAGGCAGCCAATTAATCTCATTTATCTAGGAGTGCACTGGAAGTGCCTTTGAGCAGTCACTAATTCCATCAGGTGTTTATGCAGCACCTTTACAGTGCAGCAAACTGCCCCACAGGGTGCTGCTCTCATTTCTTCTTTAAAAAGATTTTTTTTTATTTCCTAGATAATACAGGAAATTATCATTATAATCATAATTACAATTGTAATATGTCATCACCTGCAAATACTGAGAATTTTAATTATAGGCAAGAAATATCTCAAGTGAATCTCTTACAATAGAATTAAATCAGGTATATAATTCCCATTTAGCTGCTTTCTTGGAACTGGGGCAACATCTTTGTTTTACAGGAGGGTTTTTCCCTTTCTCCATGAGAAGGAATTCTTTGGTAATTCTCTGTCCAGACTGAGATGATGTAAAATTTACAGAAGCAAATTACTTGTTTGAAAGATTTACACAATATCAAATATATCTGTGTAAGTGGATGTTTGTCATGGAAAAAATCAGGAAAAGTCAAATAAAGTCACAATCCTGGGCAGGACTGCATGGAAGGAGTTTTGCTGCTGCTCCCTCTTTTAATGGGAACCGAGCCCAGTGCAACACAAATCCTGTCCCAGGGTTACCCAGGATTTGCAAAAATCCACAACTTCTCCAGAGATGGTGACCATGGTTTACCTGAAGTCCTGAAGTTTGTGTCCTTAAAATTGGTCATTTTTGGCTACTTCTGGATGCAAAGAAGGAACTTTCTGCCTTTTTTTTTTTTTTAATGAACCTAATTTCTCTTTCTCCATTTGCCTTCACATAATAATGATGAAGACATGAGAGAAGGATGAATTATGAGAAAACAGAGGGAATGAAAAGAAAGAAAGAAAACAACAGGAAGCATCAAGAAATAGAAATAGAATAATGTAGTATTATTATTAGTCTCTGTAATTACCAGCTACAATGAGGAGGCAAATCCAAAAGAAAGAGAGGCTGAAGACTTTGAGTTTAGAAGAAGAAACAGCCCAGGTCTGTTTGGTTTTTAAGGCAAACAACCCAAAGTGTTGGTAGTGAAAGGAATGAATGGGCTGTGAGCAATATCAAAAACCCAGAAATGTGGTTTGCCACTGGTGCTTGAGTCAAACAAAGGATATCTGTAAAACTTGCAGAACTGGAAGGCATTTCATGCTGTAACCTTGAAGTCTTGGGGAAGGGCTGCAATTAGAAACCTGTGTGTTTCTATTGGAATATTGGAATATTGTTTCTAAGGAATGCCATTTCCGGGTTTTTCTGGGGTGTGTTTGGTGCAGGTTGGCAGAAAGTGAAGGGCCAGCCCATGTGCACAGAGCTGTGGCTGCCCTGAATTCTTTTTTCCCCCCAAAATTTGTCCCTGCCAGAAGCTGGTGATGCAAAGCTGAGTACAGGGAGTTCTGTGTTGAAGCAGCAAGCAGGTGAAGGAAAAGTCTGGCATGATGTCCAGAGGGAGCATGGATTTCATCCTGGAAGGGACTGATATTCACAGATTTTAGCCCATTTCCTCCAAGCTTGCACAGAAATTCAACCCTGGAGGAAAGCTATTGGAGAAATAACTTTAAAGGCTTCCCTGCTAATGCTCACCCAAAAAGAGAAAACACAAAAGCACAAAAGCACGTGCTGGGATTCTCTCAATTGAAAACCTGGCTGATATGTTTTACACAGAGGAGCATCTTCTCAGTGGTGTTTCATTGAGAAAAAAAAGGAAAAGAGATGTAAAAGCACTTTTTAAGCACTGACTTTCACCTCTGTTCCTGTTGATTTGTCACTGAAAGTTTCACCTCTCACTGCCTCTCCAAAGAGCTGCCAGTCCTGAGAGAGGGCATCCTGCTGTCCCTGCCAGGGGGACAATTTCTAGGGGGAAGGAGGTGAGAAAAAGGAGGAAATGGAACTCCAGGCACTGCCTTTGGGATCAGTGAGTGTCAGGAAAGGCGTGTGAGGAGCTGGGACATGGATAAAAGCTCATCCCTTGGCATTCAGGGAGCGTTCCCCTCCTGGTGTGTGCCAGGACCCTGCTGTCCCTTGGGTCACCCTTGGGTCACCCTTGGAGCTGTGTCCTCACTGGGCTCACAGGCAGGGCATGAACTCAGAAAAACAGATCTGAGCTCCTCGGGGGTTGATTTTCAGCTCACTTGGCTTCCAAACCAGAGCCACTCTGGATTCTAAACCACCAGGATGGAGGTGAGCTGGGTTATCTGTGCTTTGTTACATTGCATTTCTGTGCAGCCTTTGCCAGTGAGGGGTTAACAAAGCTTTAAATGGATTTAATGGTGGGATTTAATTGTACACAGGTGAAGGAGTCATGGCAGGTGGCTTTTGGGAAAGCCTTCAGGACAATGGTTCTGGAACAACAAAGGAATTCCAGGATGTGGACATCTGTGGAGAGGAGAGATGAGGAAAAACAACAGAGTCAAGAAAATATACATTATTTGCTTTACACTTTGCTGCTGAGGTGGGGGACTGGGAATGTTCATCTTTCAGTGCTTTTGTCACCTCCAGCTCTCATCACTAATTAGATATCTCCAAAAAATCCCTGGAAAGATCCATCAGGAAGCTTGAACAGCATATGTCTGTATAAGTTACCAGCTGAAAATCTAAACAATATTCTCATCACTTTTTACAGACTCCCAGAGAAACTGTGGCAGAAAATGTCATGTTGACAGAGCTACATCAGCCAGGTTTTTGTAGCTAAAAAATTAAATGTTTGATGCTTGTGCTGACTGCAGCCACTGAGAACAGAATGCTGAATTTATAGGGAAGTTGCAAAGGATGGGTTTGGTTTAATATTTTACAGGTTAGAGCCTCATAATCAGGTTGTTAGAGGAAATCATAACTTCCTAAACCCAGAAGCACTGCAGGTAGGGAGAAGAATTCTCTTTTTCACCGTGTCCTGCCTTTATCAAAGCAGAGTCTTGTTTTAAATACATCTGTATATATACAAGTATTGTAAGCATGGCTCTGAGGTGAAAATATGTGTTAAAAATAAGTGTGTGAGGAAAAAGAAGGGAGTTTAAAAATCCTTCAGGATTTAGATGAGGAATCACATCTTTGCTTCTTGTTGGGATAAAAACCATAAATACATGGTTTATTATTATTTAAATCATTTTCACCTTGCTGTGTTTGCTTCCCCATCCTTGCCTCCTAACCTGCTGCAGAAGGGGCATTTTTCTGGTGTCCCTTACTGGAAGTAATAAAGTTCATCACCTCCAAAACTCCTTCCAGTACATGGAATAATGAGTGCAGGTTCTGCTGCTGTGGTTTTCTGCATGGATGGGATGGCTCATCTGGGAGTGTTTACAGTTAAAAGCAATATTTTCATGGTGATACTCAGCAGGAATGATAATGGAAGAATGTGGATGATGATGTGGAAAATCACTAAGAAGTAGAGTGAATTGCTAAAAGTGAAGAATTCTAGTTTCCTTCTGGTTTTTCCTAGGAAACATTCTGGGGAAAAATAGAATTGAGATCACGACCTTTGCTTAATGTAGCTACTTACCCTCTTTTTCTTGTTTGACTCTGTTTTCCTGTGCTCCTGGTTACTGATAATGAACCTCTGCTGCTCTGAGGAAGCATCAGCACAACAGCAAAATCTGAATGATTTCTTGAAGTGCTGAAAAAAATTCTCCTTCAGATGGTTTAAATATTGTGTATTATTTCAAATGATAGTAAGACACTGAGAGATAGTAATTTCAGGATTAATTCTGGCAGTTCTGCGAGGAAAGCTTCTCCAGACTTCAAAAGGCAATTCAGAAATGGATAAGAAATTGTTTTGAAAGCTCTGCTGGCTTCAGAACTGCTCTGGCTACTGCCTGTGCAGTTTGTTAATGGCAAATGACTGTGGATGGGGAGGATGGGGATCCAGGACACAGGGGATGGAGGATCTGCTGTGTGCAGACAGCAGGGCTGGGAATTCCAAAGTTTCTTCTCCTCTTGCTGGACTGACCCATAAATTCCTGCTGAAAATCCTCCCAGACTCTGAAAAAGGACAGGTCAATAATCCCAGAGCCTGCCGTCCTTGCCTGCAAGATCTTGTAGGTGAAAGCTTTAAGAAAACCTAAAAATCCTTTAAAAATCCATCCAGTATTTCCCGAGCAGCTCAGTCCATTGCCAGCTCTGCTCTTGGCCGTGGCTGCTGTTCTGCCCCCTCCAGACAGATTCTGCTGCTGCTGCTTCCTCACTGAGCACCCCATTCGTTCTCTCTTTGTATTTCTGAGATGCACAAACAATTTTATTTTTCTCCTCTGCACTGCCCAACTGTCTTGAATCTTCCCAGGACTATTTATTACAAACACAGGCTCCTGCCACCTTCAGAGAATCAGGGCCATTTGAATTGCCTTTCTCTGGCCTCTCATTCAACTTTTAACTTTTCCCATGAATTTGGTTTTTGTAACAAAAAACCCCCAAACATTTTCTGTATGCATTTTATATATTATTGTAAAAAATGTAAGAATACTGAGAACTGGAGGGTTTTGTTGTTTGGTTTTTTTGTGTGTTTGTTTTTTGGAGGGGAGGCCTTTTTTCCTTCTTTTTAGGTTTATTTGTTTGTTTTAAACTGGAAATGCTCTGCCCAGCTCTGAAATATGCCCCTCATGATAGAAGAACAAGCAGAAGATATGTTTCTTCCATCTACTTTAGAAAATAATTGAATTTTCCTTTCATATCAAGAAAATGTTACTATTTAAAATCCCATTTTCCATTCCCAAACCCCATGTTTTCAAGCCCTGAAGTGTTGTTAGAATGGTACATTAATAATTATCCTGCTACCTAACTTCCTGTGTAACTTCTAATAATTGTGCCTTAAACATTTGCCTGGATGTTTATCTCATAATCTCTCAGCTTCCTTCTCATGTTCCAGAAGCCTGAACAGTGCCTGCCAAGTTCCCTGCTTTCTTCCTGACACCTTCTGATTTACCTCTTGCTTGTACCCAAAGATCAGGCAGTGCATTAATCATCCAAAATACCATTCATTTAATTAATATGAAATCACTCTGTCAAAGAAGCCATTTCCTTTTCCTCCTGACAGGCTCCAGAGATCCCTCTGGTTTGGATTTCTCTCTGAACTGCCCAGGAGTTTTCAGTAGTTTGGCACCCACAGCTCTGCTGGAGGATGGGAACTCCCAGCCTTGAGTTCCCAGAGGGAAAGGGAAAGGTAAATATTGCACATTTCTATAATCCTGAAAGGTGAAGGGGATCTTCTTGTCTGCTCCAATCCCTTACTCCAGATGGAAAATTCGGATCTGATCTTGAAGTGGGATTGGAATCTTAGCCAGTGAAATTTGGGGGTGTTGAATGACACAATTCCCCTGTGTCTCTGGCAGTGGTTGATCATATCATATCATATCATATCATATCATATCATATCATATCATATCATATCAATCATATCATATCATATCATATCTCATATCATATCATATCATATCATATCATATCATATCATATCATATCATATCATATCATATCATTCCTTATGTGCAGTTCTGATTTCCTTGGCTGCTCCTTGCTCTTGGTGCCACTCACCCTTTCTGGAAAGGTCCCTGAGGTGGGTCTGGCTCTTATTTTATCTTGGACATGTTCTTCAGTCCCCTGATTATCCTCAGGCCTTTCTCACCTTGTGTGCTGAACCTGCAGCTGCTCACTAAAAGTGAATTTTGTACTGCTCATTTGATGCCTTTAAAATAAAAATGTTATCTTATGGTTTATGATCTGAGTCCTGGGCACCTCCTCCTTTCTTTCCCCACACCTCTCTCCCAATTTTAATACATGTCTCTTCAAGTTTTTCAAGCACATTCTCTCTTCCCTGTGTGCTCAGAATGATAATTACCACTACATTATGAAATCTTTGCATCCTAAGGAAAGGCCTCAACATGTGGCTTTTATAAGTTTTATTTTATAAGCATTGGCAGCTTTCTGAAGTGTATTTTGGGGTTTTTTTCCCCTCTGTAATAGGTTTTAAGAACAGGAAAGCAATCTGAAGCATTTCAGTGCTGTTGTGTCCATGAATTCCTGTTCCTCTCTGCACGGGTTGGGGGGCTCACCCAAAGGAATATTCTTTACTCTCCTCACTAATTGCTGCAGACTAAGCCAGTACCCACTGCAATTTTAATATTCTTTACTCTCCTCACTAAGGAGACTAAGCCAGTACCCACTGCAATTTTAATAAGAGGTCTTTGCTACAAAATGCAGAAAAAATGGATTTTTTTCTTCCCAACAGTTCATGCCCCAGTGAGCAGGCACTGGAAATGTTGCAGGGGGAAGCAAGGCTGGGCTTTGTGGGGCTGAGCAGCAGCAGGGGCAGCCTGCAGGGCAGAACCAGATGTGTGTGAGCAGCAGCAGGGGCAGCCTGCAGGGCAGGACCAGATGTGTGTGAGCAGCAGCAGGGGCAGCTCCTGCCAGGGTCATTTCCAGGCTGGAGGATGTGAAGCTTCTGCTGCTGCTTTCCTCTCCTGGTCTGGAGGATCAGTGCACACACTGGAGGAGTTTTAATGGGAACAGAGAAGCCAGATAGATCCAAGAAGGAAAACAAGAAAATGGTAGAAGTGGTGCTAACGAGTGTCCCTGCATTTCTTGTCAGCCTCTTGTGCTTCATTTCCCCTGTGTTTGCTGTACTGACAGTGCTTGGCTGTGGCTGTCAGCCCTGGAAAAAGGCAAATAAATTCAGGGACACTGATCTTTGAGGGCTTTGTAAATGAACCACGGGATCACAGACTGGTTTGGGTTGGGAGGGACCTTAAACCTCACCCAGTGCCATGGGCAGGGACACCTCCCACTGTCCATCCCAGTGTCTCCCAGTGTCCAGCCTGGCCTTGGGCACTGCCAGGGATCCAGGGGCAGCCACAGCTGCTCTGGGCACCCTGTGCCAGCCCTGCCCACCCTGCCAGGGAACAATTCCTGCCCATTATCCCACCCAGCCCTGCCCTCTGGCAGTGGGAAGCCATTCCCTGTGTCCTGTCCCCCCATCCCTTGTCCCCAGTCCCTCTCCAGCTCTCCTGGAGCCCCTTCAGGCTCTCCAGGGGCTCTGAGCTCTCCCTGGAGCCTTCTCCTCTCCCTCTCTCCTCACCCCCAGCTCTCCCAGCCTCTCCTGGTTCTGAAAGGAAGAGCTAAATGGAAATTCTCTTAAAAGTGTGGTCACAGGGATTCCAGCTTAGCTTGGATGTTGCTGTGTCTGAGCACATTCTGGATTTTTGAAATCTCAACCACAGCTGACCATGTGGCTGCCAAATTTTAGTGCTGATCAAAAAAATGAAGGGAAGAATTTTTTTTTTTTTTAAATCAATGGACTTTGGTTCAGCCAAACCAAGAACCCTGGAGTGCTGAACTGCAGGAGGGCAGTGATTAATTATAAATGTGACTGTTGGGTGTATTTGGCTCTAATGAAAAATGGAATCATGGTTTAAAACAGTGCCTTTATTTCTTCATTTCCTTTCCATGCCTTGTCTTTGCTGTATTTATTACCTTGCCTTATTCCTGGGTCATGCTGATTGTGCAGTCCTGGGGTCAGTGCAAATTCCTGGGCTGGTCAGCGATTTTTGAATTGTTTCCAAAAAAATGAGAGCTGTAGCAATAGAAGTGATATTCCTTAAAAGTTCTGATAAATGCTGCAGATCCTCAAACCTAAAAATGAAGGGCAAGCTGTGAGTGAGATCTGGAGAGCTGGACTTCTTTTCCCAGCCAAGTTTTTCAGACTTTCCCCTTTTGCAAAAATGATTTTTCTCCATGCTTGCACAGCTGAGAAAATAAATCTCTCTTTCTCCTGAGGTACATAAATACCTCAGCAATAAATATTGTAGAAAAGCTGATAAATATCGCTGAAATTAATATATTTGCTGAATGAAGTTGCAACTTTTAAATTCTTTGACCTGAAGGAAATAAATAGAAACTAACTTTAAACTTAAGAAACCGAATTAAGTTACTTTAAGAAATGAAATTAAACTTTTGCTGAGAAGCATTGGAGGATAAATGAGTGGGGTATGATTTACAGTAAACTATGTGTTTGTTTTCTTAATTTCAAGTGTTCCTGATTTCATTAGAACGAGCAATTTCCACAAGACTTGATTCCCTGGATTTTTGTGTTTATGGGACTGGTTGATATTTTCTGAACTAAAACGTAAGAGCAGCCTCTGCTGGCAAAAACCCCAGATGAAAACAACAACAAAAATTAATAAAAACCAACCCAGCCTTCTAGAGAAAAGTACTTTTAAGCTGCCTATACCAAATTGTGGGGCTGAAAGTGTGAATAAAACAAATAAAACATTCTCTGTGAGCCAAATAAACCAAATGTAAACCAAATAAAATTCTCGGTGTGATTTGATATTGTCTCATAGGCCACCCATGGACTGGGTTCATCCTGCCCTGCAGCTTCCCAAATTTCTTTCAGCCTTTTCCAAAGCTGCACCCATCCCATGCACATCCTGCACTCTGCTCAGAGGAGCTGAGGAACTTTGGGGAACTCCTGGAGATCTCAAGATTTTGAGGCTGCAGGGGAAGAAATGGAGATTTTTTAGCAGCACTCGGTAAAATGAAGTTCAAGTATTTATTCCTCTTTTATTCCTTCCCTCCCTTTGCCCTCTCCCAGAGGAAAGTTTTATTCTGCATTTTGTGTGTGTGTGTGTGTCTGTGTTAAATCTTTTGCTCACTCGAGGTTCTGCACCCTGTAAGAGGTTTGCCAGCACAGCATCCACCTCTGCCAGCACTGGGCTGAGGAAAAAATTTCCATTTTAACGTGTAAACTCACTTTTCACTGTGTTTGGCCCTAGAATGTGTATTTTAAATCTTGTTATTTGGAGGAACACTTCGTGTGTTTTGATAAATTGTTGTCAAGCAAGGGTTCCATTCTGTGGCTGTGCTAATAATTCAGAATTTGTGCCACAGGTGGAATTCCAGTTCAATTTGGAACTTTTTATTTCTTTTCCTGTGTGTGAACTGAAATAACCAGGCAAAAATCCCGCTGTGCTAGGATGTACAATGAATTTTTTTCCCGATAAAATAAAAAGCAAACTGCCAAAAGTCCTACTGCTTCAACTGACCACTTCCTATCCTTTCTCTTGGCTAAAATATTCCTTCTCAGGAAATCCAACCATCACTTCTTTTAGCAGCAAAATGCCCCAGGAATTTTATTGTGATGTAGAAGGAATTTAATTCTTATCCTGCTTAGGAAAATCAGCATCTGCAGTTGCTCAGATGGGAATAACGAATGGGAATTTGGAATATGGGAATGATTAATTGTATGGGAGTAATGGAGAATTTTAATGAATGTGCAGTGAACAATTTCAAGAATTCCGAGCCACGTTCAGATTGTTAAATGAGGAAAGATGAGTGAATCTTAAATCATTGGGCTGAAAGAGTGGATTTTGCTGCTCCAGAAGCTTTTCTGTAAAAATCCAAGTCAAAATGAGAGATTTGGTGCCTCTCCAGCCAAGCTGGGAGCCCAGAACGTGTCTGGGAATGTTCCTGAGCAGCAGGCAGGGATGGGGCCCTGGCAGACATTCCATGCAAATTCAGCCCCTGTGATCTTTCCTTAACAATGGTAACGAGCAGAATTAGAGGATTCTGCCAAAAGGTTAACAACTTGCAGAACTTCTGGGAATTTGAAAGCATATGGATTTTTAATTTCTTCCCCCCCCCCCCCCCCAGTTTCTAATTAGAATCTCATCTCCTAAATTTTTCCCCTGAAAATATCCCACCAGGACATGAGTCTGTATGCTAAGGAGAATGGCTTAGCTTTTTTCTCCTATTTTTTTTTTTTTAATTTTTATTTTAAAGGAGTTATTTAATTTACAGCAGCCCTTTAATTAGTGGCTGGTTAAATGTTCTGGGGGAAGGTTTTCTATAGGGGAAAAAGCTGAGCTAGGCTTGCTTATGACCAGAGTAAACTGCAGGGTGGGCTGGGGAGGGGATGGGTCCTGGAATCTGATAAAAACTGATGAAAATGGATGGAATCTGGTGGAATCTGATGGAATCTGGTAGAATCTAGTGGAATCTGATGGAATCTGGTAGAATCTGATGAAAATTGATGGAATCTAGTGGAATCTGATGGAATCTGATGAAAATTGATGGAATCTGGTGGAATCTGATGAAAACTGATGAAAATTGATGGGATCTGATGAAAATTGATGGAATCTGATGGAATCTGATGAAAACTGATGAAAATTGATGGAATCTGATGGAATCTGATGCAGAAGAAAGAAATGAAAGGTTCAGTTCACATTTCCAGCCTGGAGTGGGAGCAGGGACAGACTCTGAGCTGCCTCAAATGCCAGGGTAGGATCAGAAAAGTCCCAGCTCAGCTTAAACATCAAGGAAAAAAATCTCAAAAATGTTTTTCAAATCTCAGCATTTGCTCTGATGAGCTCGTAGAGAGGAGCTTTTTTACCTACACAATCCTTCTGCTGTCTAATGGGAAATTAGAGCTAAATGTGGCAGCAGGAAAGAAAATTAACAACTTTATTTGCCTGTGTTGTTTTAGGCCAGGTGGCACTGGAAAAAGAGACAGGATTTGTTAGTTGGCAGTGCCAGCTCTGCTCTTCCTGCCACTGGATGGCAATGTTTGACTAAAAAAAATGAAGAATTTGTGAGGAAATAAAACTGATTCCCTCTTTTCATGACACATCTTCCTTTGGGTGTGTGACTTTCTGGAACCTGAAGAGGAGGAAAATATAATATTGCATTAAGCTGCAGCTAAATTTCCTTGCTCTGTTTGTTATTATTGTCCCAAGAGTGCTTAGAAAACTCTTGGGCTCTGAATTTCAGTGGGTTGGATGTCGAAGAAAATGTTGGACACTGTAGAAAATTCACATTTTATGTAAGTGCTGGTTGCAGACAGCTCAGCACTGTGGGAAACACAAATCTCAGTGCCCCCTTTGCCATCCTGCCTCTTGCTAGGAAAAGCAGGTTGATAATTAGTGCACGTTAATTTTGCCACAATGAATATTTATGCTTCAAATTGCACAGGTGCTTTCAATACTGAAAGTCTCTCGTGTGTCAGGCGAGGTTACAAGTGGTGTTTGTCAGACAGGATTAATTCGAGGCAAACAAATATAGGTTAATAGAGCTGTTTATTCCTGCTTAAATGGTGAATGTTTAATTTATGGCAGAACTCAGAACAAGTTTATTTGGGTGGGTCAAAGGGAGTATTTAATTTAGCACTTCAGCAGGGAATAATGCAAGAGTTTGGTAAAAAAGATCCAGAGGTCTTTCCTTTTGAAAGGCTTCTTCTACAAATTTGTTGGAGGTTTTTCGTACTATTTTCACTTTTTAAAACTGAATCTCTTCAGAGGAGTTCCACAGATCTATTACATTTTGTGCAAACACCTCATTTCTTGTAGGTTTTGGACTTACTTTGTTGTATAAAAAGCAGGTCAGAACCTTAGAAAAACCTCATTCCTTGTAGCTCTGTTCTGCCATCAGCCACAATTTCTGTGGATTATTTGGCTTTGGGCCAAGTCAGCAGGTGCTTGGGGACTCATTTTATTTGATTTATTTACAAATGACCAAGGAGGAAGGAAAAAGTGGATTGCAGTGGAGACAGAATGAAATTCTGTGATTGTGTCTGGACCAGGGCTTGTTTGCAGGATAAACTTGAGGAGTCAGGACACGAAGGAAGAGAGGAGTGTGAGGAGAGCAGGTACTCACCTGGCTGAATAGATTTGCAGGAAATTCACAGTTACTTTAACAGGCCAATTTCTGATCAAAGGATCCATTTTTACCTCTGCTCTCAGTAAAACCTGCTAATTCAAACCAGATATATTTGGATTATTTCCAAAGATGAGATGGGAATCCTCCAGTCTGGCTCCCAGGGATGGAATTCCTGCCTGGAATCCTGCCCTGGGCAGCCCCAGGGGGCTGAGCAGGGGCAGCTCTGGCATCACAGGGTGCTGTGGGGTCCCAGCAGGTTCCAGCCATGGGGCTGCTGCTGCTTCCAGGGAAAGCACCAAGAGCCCTGCTCTGCTTTAGAGTCGTGGAATCCCAGACTGGTTTGGGTTGGGAGGGACCTCAGAGCCCACCCAGTGCCACCCCTGCCGTGGCAGGGACACCTCCTGTGGGGCTTTGCACCACTCATTGTGGTTTGTCAGCAGTTTCTCTGTTTTCCCTCTGAGCCAGGGTTAATGGAAACACGATTTGAGGTGATTCTCATGTTTGGACTTGGATGTTTATTATATCTTATCAGAAATTACAGAAAGTACAATAGCACCTCCAGCTCCTTGCTAGAAGTGGGAAAAATGGCCCCAGCTGAGCCTTCAAGGCCTTTTAAACCTAAACAAACCAATACAAGTTTAACACCTCCATTATTTATCCATTTGACCCAATAATAGATTCTCACCACCCTTAGAGTGACATTGACTGACCAACCAAAGGTCACTGCCTGAGTTCTGTGAAGAAGAAGGAAGAACAAGAAGATGAACAAAGCAAAAGACACCACCCCAAATTCTCCATCTTGTCCCCTATCCATCACTATACTGCAAAAACCTCAAATTTAAAACCCATCACCCAGTGAAAACACACACAACTAACCCACTGCACATTGGTGATTTCTAACTCATTATTCATATTTACTAACTCAATATTCATATTTACAAGTCTTTTCCAAGGTTTCAGCTCCAGAGCAGTGTTTTCCAGGGGGTCTGTGCCTGGAAGCACAGAAAGCTCAAAACCTCCAGATTTCTGAGATCCAGCAACCTCCCACCATCCCGGGCTGCTCCCAGCCCCAGTGTCCAGCCTGGCCTGGGACACCTCCAGGGATGCAGGGGCAGCCACAGCTGCTCTGGGCACCCTGTGCCAGGGCCTGCCCACCCTCACAGGGAACAATTCCTGCCCAATCTCATCTAAATCTCTCCTTATTCAGTTTACAACCATTCCCCTGTTGTTGTATCATTATCCTGAATCACTGCTGTCTAATCAATTTAAGGCTAATCTTATCTTAGTCAAGCACAGAATTCCTTTCTTTTTTGAAATAAACTCTCCAAAGGGTTTAGGATCTATGCTGCAGTATAAAGGCATTGAAAAATGTGCTTTTTCAAGATTTCTGACTCCTCTTTTAACCATAGAGAAGCTCAGACAGTGTAATTATAAACACAGGGCCCCCTCCACACACCCCTGAGCACAGCCCAGAGGGGAAGAGTTTTCCATGGCAAGGTCCTTGCCTGGAATTTGGTGGGCAAAAAGGTCTGAGGTGCAATTTCCCGTGGAATATGGACTCCAGTAAAATCAGCCCATTTGCCAGTCTGACTGCCATTGAAATGGGAAATTATTTTGTCCACATATGAAAATCCACATTCTTCTCACAGAGAATAATATTTGATGAACTCGTAGCTCCTTTGGAGCTCTCCCTGTATGCCAGGGGTTTTCCCCTTCCTTGCAATAATCTGCTCAAATGTAGAAGTGTCAGGGAGGTTTTGGACAGATCAATTATCTTTGAACTCCATTGGGGCTGAACATGATCCACTGTAAATGTGTCTGCTTCCATTTGCCTCTGCAGCTGTTGCACAGCTCCTGAGACACGGAGCAGGCAACTGGAAAAAAAAGCAAGGGAAAGTGTTAAAATTTTTATTTGCTATCAGCTATGACACTGTGGAAACATTTGTGTTTGAAATCAGAGGTGTTGGGAGCACCAAAAGGACAGAAAAGTCTGCTGTAGCGTGAAGGATAATGACACTGAATTTGTGGTTTTGTTTTATTTAAGGAGTATTTCAGTGATTGACAGAGATTATTCTTAGAAACATTCTGATATTAATCCACATACACCTGGATCCTTTGCAACTCAAAAAATTGGTAAAACATCATAGATTTGTGGGGGTGTCCTTGTTTATTTGGTGGGAGATCAGCTCCCTTTGCATTTCCATTTACAATTTCCTTGGACTCACACTGCAAAGAGAAACCTCTGCAGGGGTTTCAATAGGATGGTCCAAGATTCCTGTAATTACAGAGCAAGGAAGGAAAGATTCTTCTGCAGTTCTAGATAGTGTCTAATGGAGATGAGAGGGATGTTATCCTTTGGACTCGCTCTACTCCGCTGCTTTTTGTCCAGATCAAAGTGTTCACAGGATTTCATTCTGTTTAGATGCTGCTCCAGTGTCATTTTTAAGATGAGATTGTCACAGCCTGCTCGGGTCCCCTCCTTGGGCTGCAGGTAGCACAGAGACTTTTTTTTCCTTTTCTTTTTGTCTCTGTATCTAAGCTCTAATTGCATTTTGGATTTGGGAAGCATGAGGTGTGGGAAAAGAGCAATATCAAATATATTTGAAGTGGAGAAACAGAAGAGGCAGGATCAGACAACTTTCCCCATGCTGAACTGCTGCTCATGATAATCCTATTTTCCCATTAATATCTATTTTTTTCTGTGATGACTTTGATACTCTTTTCTGCCAGCAGCACATTTCCCCAGAGGATTTGGGAACATCTGCCTTCCTGGCTTGAGCTTTCCAGTATCCTGACCTGGGGAGATGCAGTTTTGGGGGTGATGAAGGCACCAGGCTTCACTCTGAGCCAGAAAAGAATTGGTGATTAATGGAAAAATGGATCATCCTCTTTGGTTGTGGAATTTTGCTGGATTTTCTTGGGTTTTAATTGGTTGGTGAAATTTTTTGGGTAAGGGGCAGAATTTACTCATCTGAACTCTGTTCCCAAAGAGAGAGAGAAAAAAAATCTGAAATATTTTTAAAGCAGCTTTCCTAAGAAAAAATCTCAAATTGCTTAATTTTGGTCAAGAAAAACAGACTGAAAAAAATCCCCAACCAGCAACCTGAGCCCTTGGAATGGCAGCACTGAATTGTAACATTTCTCTGGGAGTTGTCACTGGCCAGGATTTCCATCCCAGCTGCATCCTGAGGATTTACTAATGTTAAAAATCATCTGAAACCAGTGATGTGTAAATACCAAAGGCAGGCTCTGTGACTGTGCACGTGGAAAAACCTGAAGGGAGGATTCTGAGAGGATCTGAACTTTCCATGACCTGCTACCTGTTGATCACAGCTTGGCTGAGCTCTGAGTCTGCTCCTGATCTTGACTGGTGGTGTAGGAACAAAATGCTAATTATTTTATATGTAAAATGAGAAATCTTGACCAATATTTAAAATCCTGGTGTCAATGTAAGAATCTATTGCAAAATAGATTATTATGTATTATTATATATTACAATATTGTAAATGTAAATGTAAATGTATATATATATGTATATGTTACATTATTGTATATGTTATATTATTATATATATAATTATATATTACAAGAATACTCATTGTTAAGTACACTATGAACATAATAAAAGTCTTTAAAAGGTGAAACTACAGCACTGTAAAGAAGTTTTGCCACCCTCAAAATAAATTCTTTACCTATAAAAGTGGCTGTAACTTACCCTGTTTTGGTTGTTCATGATAAAATATGATTGGCTGTGCTGTTCAAACCCCACCAAGTGTTTCTTTCTGATATAAATATATGTATTATTCTATTATACACTCGTTCTGGGGAGGTGGGAGATCTCATCGTGGGAAGAGCTGGATGCAGT
Source organism: Sturnus vulgaris (assembly GCF_052056855.1). Taxonomy (NCBI): domain Eukaryota; kingdom Metazoa; phylum Chordata; class Aves; order Passeriformes; family Sturnidae; genus Sturnus; species Sturnus vulgaris. Next base: position 18,183,614 of record NC_142253.1, on the reverse strand, counting down.
ACAAATTCCCCAGAGCAGCCCAGGCACTGTGTGTGCCAGTGGGGCTGCACAGAGGAGAGCAGCAGGGTCATTTTTCTCTCCATCACTGCCATCCCTGAGCGTGTGGGGCTCTGGCAGCTGCAGGAACAGCTGTACCCCAGGTCCTTTGTCCTTGTGACCACCCCACAGCCTATTCATGGCACTCTCAGGGCTTGCAAACTGGATGGCAGGAATAAAAAAATCTGAATATTCTAAATGCCACTGGCTCATTAGGCAGCGCTTCCCACAATGATATCTAATTTTTGAGAGTTCACTTGGCACGAGAAAAGGCGTTTGCAATGGGACAAGTGTTTCACAGCTTTAAAATGCGAGCAGCGTTTTCCCAGGCAGCACAAAGGGGGAGGAAAGCTCTCCCCAGATGGATTTAATTGCTCCCTCTGCTCCCTGGCCTCGCTTTGTCCCCAGAGCTGAAGGAACTTTATGGCAAAGACAATAATTCCTGGTGTGGAGATGCAGGTGCCACAGGAGGATGGGGAAGGTGGAGAATTTTCTGTCGTGTGCCTGGTCCCACAGACAGCATGAAATGAGATCTCTGTTGTATCTGTCACCCTGCAAGTTCAGGATTTAAGCTCCACCTTCCTCCTGGCTGAATTTTTCTGTTTGCTGATTCCTTAACAGTTTTGTGCCTTGAGGATTTTGAGGTTTTCAAAAAAAAAAAGAGCTGGACTTCTCCAAGGCACGTGGATTCCAGGCTAGTGGCTGTGCTGCAGATAAATTTATTTAATTAAAAGAGGAAAAGAAGGTGCTGGAGACCTTTGTAAATAAAGAGCTTTTGAAGGGGAAGAAAGAAAGATTTTAGCTCCTGGGTTAGGAGCTTTCCAATCTGAATTTCATCACCTCGGGAGGCTGAGCCTTGCTTTGCCTCCTTCCTCTTTATTCAGTGTATTGAAGATATTTAATAAATTTCAGCATTCTTTTCTTCAGGTTAAGCTTTCTGTAGGGTTTTATTTTGGTGCTGCATATCAAACCAAACTCTGTAGGCACTCCTCCTTCTCCAAAGCTCATCATTTTGATGCAGTATTTTGGCTGCAGAGTTCTCCTGGGTTTGATGGGTGTATTTTGCTTGGCAGTTGTAGGAGCCATATGGAGCCCTGCTGAAAGCTGAGACAGGCTCGAGACTTGGGGAGATACTGGGAAAAAAATGAAAATCTGACACAGCTGCTACTTCTACTTGGAAATTGGAGAGAATTTCTTACATGGCACTGAACCTCGAATCTACATGGCAGTAGTGAATTAATTGAACTGGAATATATTGAAATTTATATTTCAATGTATGGTGGAGCACTGCATTTCCAGTTCCTCTGGTCAAAGGTTGTTTCAATTCTTTCTGTGTGAGCTTCATTCATTATAACTTCATTTATTATAACTTCATGGCAATCTTCAGTATTTTACTCCAAGCAATGACAGAATTAGTATTTGCTTTAGACAATGGTACAATGTGGAGAGTGTTGGTTAACAGTGCTTTTTACTTATTTATAGTAAATTTATTTCCTCTTCCTCTTCTGTTTTTTTTTCCTTTTTTTAAGTATTTCTGGCTCAGAAAAAAATGCTGAATCCCAAAGACTCTTTATTAACACGTAGTTCCTTTTATATTTATCTGTTCCACCCCTCTCTTCTCTGGAAATAAAATTCTCTGTTCCACAATAAGGTCCAGTGTGAGCTTAGAGCAAAACTCTGATGATGTTAAAAGCATTAAAGAAATTTAAAAAGGAGGTGTTTGGGTCTGAGGGACAGAAAAACAAAGTGGTGATGCTTTGGGATTTCCTGTCGCTGGTTGTTGGTATCTCCTGCCCCCTCATTTTCTTTGAATCTTCCTGAAAATTGGGCAGACATGAATGGTATATCTGAATAATGCATATAATCAAAATAAACTGAGAGAATTACGGTTCTGTAGTGTTTGCAGCTACTGAAAGACACTAAAACCCCATTTTTATTTGGGTAAAAACTCACCCACATTTGTAGGATTTCACACTTCCCACCAGCAAGATTGCTTCTGTTGCATGTTGGTGCTGTTATTTTGCACATATATCAAAACAACAATTGCCACGTGTCCTCTAATGTTATGGATATTAAATATTTTTGGTCTTCTGTAGTAATCTAGTGTATGGAATAATTACAGAGAATTCAGAGTTATGGGTTAGGGCTTAACCTTCCAAATTTACTCTTTCATTTTGAGAAGATAAGTGAAATATTCGACTTGTGAGAGTAAGGAAGCAACTCTAGCAAAGCTCTAATAACTTCTGAAAATAAATATGTGCATGTGTGTTATATGGAATAGAAATGGAGTATCTGTGATCTGTAGCTGAGAGCCAAAGGTGATCACAGGGATGATTGATTTTGCCACTTCAGAGGGTGATTATTCCTCTGAGGAAGAGGATATGGGGCATGGATAGATCAGAGATTAGGGAAAATTCCTGAAGGAGCTGATAAAGAGGAGCTGCTTTGAACAGATATTTGTGTTTTTCATGTTTGGACACATTGGGGCTTAAGAAAGAGGGAATTGTGAATGTTACCTGTGGAAAGGAGGGAATAAATGGGAATATTCATATGCACATCCAGGGAATGATCCTGCTGATGGGGGCATGTCTGTGATGTGTGCATCACATATAAAAATCAGTTTTTATTTTAGATAACACTCAGAATGACTGGGATGTAGGGAGCTGGTTCCTATTTTTCTCTCTGTTGCCATGCTTGCTTTCCCATTTATTAGCAGAAGGAATGATGGTTGTCTCTCTTGTGGACACTTGAACGTGACACCTGGAGAATTTAAGCGATTTTAAGAGAATTTAAGAGATAAGCACTTCCCCCTTACTTATTTTGTGTCATTAATTTATTTCTTCTGCTCCCTGGAGTTCTCTTTCTCCATTCTTCATGCTCATCATTAAAAGCTCCCACTCTATTTTTTTGCCTTTATATTTTTTTAAAATGGAAAGTATGGAGCAAATTCTAAATGGCCTGCATTGTCTAACAACAGAAAATTTTCCCTTCTTTTCGTGTTTCACTGTAATTTTTGTAGCTGTTTTCCTTCACACTCAGTATTTTTAAAATGAGCACTTTGAGAGGCACCTTGGTGAACTTTCCAGCCCTCCCCATGTACAGCTGCATGTATTGACCAGAACATTTAAATGATGTATTTTGGCACATTCCAGTGAGCCCTGACCCTGGAATTTTTGTGTTTTCTGAAATCAGGATGGCCAAGGAAGGTGTCATCCTTCAGCTCCAGAGTAAGGATGAAAAGTTCACCTTGTCTTGGTCTGAATCCTTCCTGCTCTGAGTGGGAGTGTGCAGTAGAAAATGACATTTATTAACAAAAGTACAATGTCAAATGAATTTTTTTTCCCCATTAAAACCGACTTTTCCCATCCCAAGGAGCTGAACCATCCCATCATGGTGTGTCCATGGTATTTCTGAAAGTGGTTTTTAGTCCAATGCATTCCTTCATCTCTTTTCAGTTCAATTTCACCCCGATCTTGAGGATAATAAAGATGATACATGTTAATTATGCACATAAAAAGTAACGTGTCTTACTTTAATTAGTTAAGTGATCAGAAGCAGCAATATAAAAATATACAGTCTATATTTACCAAGCTGCTTTACTTAGAAAAAAGCCCAAAAAACCCCCACAAGCTGGTGCTGAAAGACACCCAACACAAATTAGTTTATTTCCATGAAATAATTTTACTTGTAAATCCACTGCTATTGCTTCCTTTTCAGATTTATTTCCTGGCTACTTATTTCTCCTTGATTAAAATATATCCTGATTAATGCTGAACTGAAAGGCTTTGACTGTTCAAGAGCTGACATTGCAATGAGTTTTTCAACTTGCAAAATTGCCTGGAGGGGATCTGCTCCTTCAGATTGTGTTTTTTTCCCCCCCATGGTAGCCTGATTAGAATATCCAAACGCATCTTTCCTCATGCACAGGCTCTCCTGCTCACTTAAAAAAAAAAATAAAATAAAATTAGAATGATTATTCATCAAGGTGCACAAAATAGAAATATTTATGTGTCATGCAAGAGCATGGGAAATGTGTGTTCTGCTTCTCCCACTGAAGAATTCTATGGCTCTGGCCCTGCCAAAATCCATGTCCCTCATTTTCCAAGCTCAGCTCTGCCTGGTGAAGCAGACAGGATCACCTGGAGTGCATCAGCTTGGAGCAAGTGAGGGGATTAAAAACCCCAAAGCCTCAGATTCCAGAATTTACTGCCATAGAAAATGCTAACCAGCAGGGATTTATTTACAGTGGTGTCAAGGAGACAATATTGAGGCTCTTTTCTTAAGAAATGTGTAAGTAAATAAATAGAAACTCGATGCAGAATGTAAATTAGGGATCAAATATACAATTTATTGGGTGCTACACGGATTGAACTTGGTGAATTTAATCTCTGCAGCACTGGATATCAGGCAGGTCCTAAACAGTGTGTGTCTTTCAGAGCATTAATGAACAAATTATTTATTTACCAGAAGATGTTTGGGAATGTTTCTCTTGGCAATCCTGCTGTGTTGTAAGCCAATATATTCAAACATCTGCAGCCCCTTCCTGTTCTGGGGAAAGGTTTTTAATTCCTCTTGCTTGGGTCTCTCTTTAAGAAGAGTCATTATGCCCCATCACAATAAGAGCATTAAGACAAAGGAGATTTACAACATTTCTAATTATTGAACTTTACTAGAGAATAAAGCAGCAGGAAATAATTTCCTAATAACTGGCTTTCACCAGCTCTGCATTAAAGCTTAATGAGGTGATCCTTTACCTGAAACCACTCAGTTTTTAGCTCAGGATAATCCTGAATTGAAACTGGATTCCACCAGCAGCTCCTGCCTCCCTTGATCTTTTTTAGGAGGCATTGGTTTGGGGAAAGTTGTTATTTTTGGGTGAAAGGACATAAATGTATGGAATTAATGGAGCTTGGACAGAAAACATCACCTGAGAATCTGCACCTTTATATTTAATTATCACAGTGATGTTTAATTCTGTTTGTCTGAAGCAGGCTCTTGCCTTTCTAAAGGAAAATTCACCTTGCTCTGCTTTGCTGTCACTGGCAGTGAATGCAGATTTCCACCCTGGCAGGGAATTTTGGGCAGCTGCTTCTGCCTGGGCAGAGCTGTGTGGCTGGGAATGGCTTTGGGCTTCCAAAACTGACCCCTCAATCCCAAGAGCTGGAGATTCAGTGTCTTGTGCAAATTCCTGAGTTGTGTCAGGGGTTTGCTTTTTGTTGTTTGTTGTTTAATTTTGGATTCTTTTTTGCATTTTGTGTGGTGTTTTTTTTTCTTGTTTAGTTTTTAAAGGTCACTTCGTTCACCTGGCCAATCGTTTCCCCAAAGGAAATGTAAATTTGAGCAGCAATTGAAACATATTCTGGGTGTCTCAGGCTGGACCAGCAAAGCTCTTCTCGTTCCTTCCAGAAATGGGGGAAGGCTTGTTTGGCTGCAGAGTACATGAGGGGAAGGTGTGAAAAGGAGTTAAAACCAGGAATTTCATTGTTATAAATGATGGGATCTTGAGTTTTGTTACATCAGATGCCCCTTTTGTAAGTTAATATTGAGAAGTGAGAACAAAAAGTGACCAGGAGTTGAAGGGATGTTATCCCAGAGAGTGTCAGCTCTGAAATTTGCTTGTGACGTGCTCATTTGAGCTGTTTTGGAAACTTTTCACTGATTTATTAACAAGCAATTTATTCACAGAATTATCCATTTATTAGCAAACTGAGAGATGCCTCACAGCAAGTGCAGAATTACCTGTAAAAATTGGATTCACACAAGAAGAGGAAGGAAATGCATCTTAGAAATGGCTGGGATTATTTCATAAATTGGAATAAACAGCCATCGTGGTGAGGCAGTCCTGCCCAGTGAGTGACATGGTGGAATATTGGTGTCTAAGAATAAGCAAGTGCCTTTTTTAAAAGAACGTTATTCTTACTGAAAAACAATTTTAAAGTAGTTATAAAAAAGTTTGGAGTTGGAATATAAGGCCCTAATATTTTTATTTGTTGGATAGGCAAAGGTTAGGAAAACGAGTGATGGGTTAGGGTGGTTATGTTTCCATGTGCAGGACATCCTGGTGGTGCTGTCAGAGGCTGCTGTGTGCCACAAGAGCTGGAATTGCTGCTCTGCTTAAACCCATCCCCAGCAGGGTCACAGGGAGCCCTGACTGATACCCCACCATGTCAGCAGAGTGAAAGTTAACTTCCTTCATTCCAGAATAATAAATTAAAAAAATATATATTAATAATAATAAGACCAGAAGTCAAAGTTTCAACGAATCTGCTTTCCTGGAGCATGAAGGAGTGCCTCTGGAGCCCTGGCAGGTTCTTCTTCTTTGCTGCTGCTTTCTGTGCCCAGTCACTGGGAGGGTGAGGGGTGGTTTGGAGCTCAATTTTTCCATCCTTTTCCTCTCCCCATCAGCAGAGGATCATCAGCCTCCAGGTTAGTGCAGTTCCTGCTCCTTCTTGCAGGAAAACATCTCTGAAGAAGCAGTTAATTCCCTCCCATTCATTATTTTATTGAGGAATTATGGGGGACACCTTGCTTTGAGGCAGGTAGGGACAGACCTGGACCTTGAGGACATCTCCTCCTCTCCTAGAAGGGGGCTCAGTGTCCTTTTAATTCATCCCCCTCAAATGAAATTCTCAAATGAACATTTCCATTTAAATTAGAGGAGGATATGAACAAGGTGGATTTCAGTAGAATTGACAAAACTGAGTAGTAGCTCTCTATCTCTAATTTTTTTCCTGGTTTTAGGACTAATCTAACTCTTAATATGGGAGGCCTGGATTGTGCTTCTCTTTCTGTTTCAGGATGTTTCAGCCAGCATCTCCAGAGGCTCCCTGGCTCTGCTCTCCTGTGCAAACTCTCCCACTTTGCATGGACCATGCAGCTCCTGGTCACAGGAGCCTCAGGGACAGGACACCCTTTTGGCAGACTCTGCCTTCATCAGGGATCTGATTATTTTTTATCCTCTTGGTGCTGGAAAGTTCCTCTGCAGGGCTGTGGGTAGGAAGGTATTGCTGTTTCATTTTCCTCTCCCTTCCTCATCCTTGGCTTCCTGGACCTGTCCCAGTGAGTGTCACTGGAGTCCTTTCCTCAAAGGCAGAGGTGACCCAGCAGCAGCCAAGAATTGAGTGAATTTTGCCTCCATTTCAGCTGTTTTTTGGGGCTGAATGCTTCACGAAGAGCATCTGATGATCTCTTGATAATCAAGTCTATTGGTGAGCAGTGCTTGGCTGCAGGAGCTGCTGCTGCCTGGTTGGATAAGCACTGCTTTCAGTCTGGAGGAGACTAGAACTAAAAGTGGCAATTAAATAATAATTATCAAACATTACCTTTCTGGATGATATCTGCCTGGCTTGCTTCCAGAAAAATACATTTTCTGTAGGTGCATTCACTGTGTACAGAACCACCCTTTGGGGATCACTCTTGCAGAGAAAACTGGGGCAAGCAGGCAGGAGAAGAGGCAAAAGGCTGAATGCTAGCCCAATAATAATTTTGAAGCGTGTTCCAAGTCCCTGTAGAGCAGTCTGTAGGTATTTAGGAGCTGTTTTGTCAGTAGCACCTGTACTATTCATGGATAATACCTGTATTCGTGAAAACAATTCATGGATATTCTGAATATGCAGAACGAGAAGTCTCTGCTCCATGGGAGCTGGACACCAAAAAAACCTTATTTTAAAATAAAAAGGACCTGATTCAGGTCCCCCATGTGCTGAGGGAGCAGAGGTGCCTGGAGTGCTTGGTACCAGTGTGTCCCAGTTTGTTCTGGCACACCCCTGCTCTGACCTCCCCTGCAGTCTCACCATCACCACCTCCAGCACCTCCACTGCTGCTTCAGCTGCACTCCCAAAATGCCTCAAAATAAATGGCAGCAACATCCTCAGTTAGGGTGACTCCAAAAAACCCCCCAAAATCCAGGCAAACACCTTTAAAAATCAATACCCAGCAGCTGGCACTGAGCAAAGCACTGGGGATCTCTGCTGTGGTTTCCACTTTGCTCTTTTCCTTTGGGAACACTTGATGGGAAATTGCTGCACGGCTTCCATCCACAAAAGCTGCTGTATTTTCCTCCAAGTGTGTTATTTCCTCAGCCCATTTGTTTCCCTGAGTGCACACATCACTCCTGGCAGGGAGATGCTCTGAGCAGCTCTGCCAGCCTGGCCCTGCCCAGGGGGGAATGATCCCCCCTCAGAGCAATGCTCTCCAACAAATCTGAGCTTCTCACCAGGAACAACTCCTTCCTGGAGACTGATTTTCATAGGGCACAGTATTAAACGGGCTGAAATCAGGATTTGATTCCACAAAAGTTCACTCCTTGGCCTTTTCCAGGTGAGGTCTCAGGGCTGAGGCAGGGATTGCTGCTGTTCACTCATGCTGCTGTTGTGATTTAAACATGAAAACAACCCCCCTGTATCCAAATGTGTCACGCTTCTGAAGATATCTAACTAGTTTTGATCTTTTTAAAGTCAAATCCAGCTTTTAAAATCTCATATCCTCCCAACAAATGGTGCTTTTGGGGAAGAGTTGCTGTCGAGGAAAGCAAAATATGAGCTAGAAAATGAACAGGGAAAAGACCTTCAGGAAGGATTAGCCTTGCAACTAATTTTGTCCTTCAGATATTTTCTTCTTCGTTTCCATTTCCAATTAATAGTTATGAATCAGGAGTTTTTCATCTTGCATACTATACTAAGCCATCCTCTGGCTAATATATTTGTAGCCTGCTGTTTTGTCTCCTTTTTTTTTCCAGTTATTTTTTTTCTGATGGAGATCCATGCTTCTGTTGCTGGGAAGAATCTTGCTCTCCTGTATATGTTCATTTTATGTGTTTTATATCTTCTGTCTGAAATGTCTTTTGATCATCACAAACCTCTTTGAACCCATCTGGGCAGTGAACTTTTGGTTCAGAGCTGATCCTGGCCCACAGTATCATCCAGAGCTCACTGTTTATTCTTTATTTCAATTATCAGACTCTACACAAGGAGTCATTCAGCACATCCATGCCGTGTATTAAAGTTGTTTAAATGTCTTGTGGTACCTTGAGTGAGGCAATCACAAACCAGTCTGTGATTTACCTTTCTCAGGCCCCAAGTTTATCCTCTCTGTTAGTCAGCCTCTCCTAAAATGTGTTATCACCTGAGGAGCTCCTGCCCCTTGTAGGGTTAATGGGCTCAGCTTGGATGTGGATAACATCAATAATTAGCAAGGATATTAACACAGATGTCAGCACTGCACAAAGGATGACTCGGATTTTTAAAAACTCGAATGTGGTGTGAGGGAGAAAAAACAAGAAAATGACAAATACTTTGGTCTTTATGCTCAATGGAACAACGTGACCATAGAGAAAGAAAAAAGTTCCTCCCTATTCACAAGAAAATGACAAATACTTTGGTCTTTATGCTCAATGGAACAACGTGATCATAGAGAAAGAAAAAAGTTCCTCCCTATTCCTGTCTTGTTTATGGGGCAGAGCTAATGAAAGCTGCATCCCCTCACCACACCCCCAGAAGGAGACTTCCTGAAAATATGATTTCCAGGAGTTCATGTCAGAGTCTGAAGTTCTTGGAAGATTGTTTTCCCTTGCAGCAAAGCTTTTGGGAGTGATTCATCAGATCAAGGTATTTTTTGGATGCATGGAGGCAGGTGCAGCTGAAGGCAGAGTCACTTTGGTGTGTATTTACAGGTCTCCTGTTACAGATGTGCTCTGTGTCCATCCAGCCTCGCCTCTGGAACAGAGAAATCCCAGCCCTGGCACTGCCCTGGGTGCAATTTGCACACGCTGGAGATGATGAGGATTCAGAGGGCTCAGAACGCTGATAGCATCAGCCCTGGTGCAGCCCTGACACAGCAGCCCCGTGACGGATGGCTCCAGGAGCAGCAGAAAATGCCTCGTCCAGAGCTCTTAACGTGAGCCTCTCCTTGCTGCTCCTCCAGCCCCTGACGGAGTGGTGGCTCTGAAAGCCATCGTGGCTGGCCCTGCAGCAGTGTGCTGATCGGGGGCCTTTTGGGGAGGTTTATTTGTGCCCATTCTGAGCACACAGCAGCAGGGCTGTGCAATGTGACACATCCCATTAGGCTGAGCCCTGCACGCAACGGGCTGAGCAGAGCTGCTGCAGTGATGCTAATCCTTTGGGAAGGTGCAGGGCTCTGATGGGAACACCACTCTAGGGAAATGTTCTCAGCTCAGTGGTGCAACAGATAGGCTGTGCTGTGCTACAGACAAAATTCACAGCTGCTGCCTTTGGTGCTGCCTGGACTGGGACAAGAAGAAGTGGTGGCAGAACTGCCCAAGTGTGGAAAAGCATTTCTCCTAAAGGGTTGACTTCCAGGTCTGGAGAAAAGGGCTGCAGCACTTTAGCTGGGGCTTAAATCAGCTTCATTTTAGCTGTGATTTGTGATTCCAGAGCAGGACAGGAGGGGCTCCCTAATGATCTAAATATTGGTGTGAGAATCCAGCACAAGGAAGGAGGAAGGTGTTTTCCTCGGTATGAAGTTTCTACTCTAATTTCTGTCATGCTCTCCCAATAAATTGTGCCAACAAAAAGCACAACTGAAAGCTCAGCAAGTTCTTTTTTTTTTTTTTTTTTTTTTTTTTGTGCTTGGTAGTACAGAGGTAAAAGAATCCCAAATTGAGAGCTGTGCTGTAGACATCAAGGTGAACAAGATCCAGAGGTGTCCAGAAGCATGCTAAGGGAGATGTCCAGGGCAGTGAAAAGGGAGAGTCCAGGGCAGTGAAAAGGGAGATGTGCATTTTTCAGCTGCATTCCTGCTGAGGCTGTGGCTGCCAGCCCTGGGATGAGCAGATCCTGCTCTGTGACACACCATGGATGTGCTGCCATGGGAACATCACTGGCACAATCAGGGGTGCACAAAACCAGACCGTGGTCCCAAAAAGAAGAAAAAGCAGTGCCTGTAGGATGTGCTGTTTGCCATACAGAGCACCCAAAATCTCTGGAATGCAGCGCATCCCACCTGTTGCACTCAGATTCTTTCTTGGCATTCTGTGGGGTCTGTGTGGCACCTCCTTTCCTCCAACAAACTCAGTGGTTCTGAGTAAGGTGAAGAAAACACCTTGCTGGGCCTGCAGAGAGGCTGTCTGGATTTTATTCCTCTCTTAAAAAGCAAAATAGAGGACAAAGTGATTTAGAAATTGTGGACCTTCTGTAGAATAGGAAAGATTTTGTGTTTTTCAGTGGGATTAGTGGGGGTGGTTTAGTGTCTGAGGGACATGGGCCATGAGCTGATGATATTAATTTCAGGTTTATTCACTGCTGACCAGGTTCTCTCTATGGTTTGGCAATGCAGATGTGCTGTAGGACTCAGAAGAGCCACATGGGACAGGAGCCTGCATGTTCTGAGTTGTAAGGAAATATTTTGGCCACATGTCCCCTCTCAAGTGCTGGGGCTGCTGCAGCAGAACTCAAACCCCTGCACTTCCCACTGCAAAGCTGGGCCACTGCACTATGGCAGAAAAAAACCCAACTAACAGCAAATCTCAGTAAAAATCCTTCTTCCCTGCCCCCCTTCCCCAAAATCCCCAACTGCTACAATAGAAAAAGCCAGGACTTTTGTGGGTTTAAACACCTGAGGCTCTCCTTTTACTGCTCCTCAGGTAAGGGAGAGGTGGGCAGTGTTCCTTTCTTCTGGTGTAAAATGTCACAAGAGCTACAACAGTGTGAAAAGCAGGAAATCAAACATGCAACCTGGAAATAATCGGACCCCTCAAATATTTCAGCTCTAAATTGAAATTGAGTGGCTGCAAGCTGCAGTTGGTTATTTTTAGATTGCTTTGATGGTTTGATGATTTAAAGTCCCATCACTGCCTCCAGTATTTATCCCAGCAATCTATTTTAAATTTGATCAGAGACTGCAATCCTCCAGAGTTTGTTCTTGTGTTATTTAGGAGTTGGCTGGTGAGGCAAGAGGCTGCCCAGATTTCAGTGTTCAGCACCAGTGTATGCCATGCAAAGAGGAATTTTGGATAAATCCCTCCCTGATTCCTCACTTTCACCTGTTGCATTATTCAGGGGATACCTGTGAGAGCAGGAAAGCTTCAGTGATGGGAGAGTAAAAGCAGAAGGGCTGCTCTGGCTGCAGCACAATCAAAGGCTGAAAAAAGATGGAATGAACGGGGAAAGGTAGGGAAGGAAAATCCAGCAGAGCTTGGGAGAACTCCTGAAGTTACAAAAGGTGTGCCAGGCCTTCATGGTAATGCCAGGGCTCCTCTCTGTGGCCTTCTGAGGAGGCCAGCAGTGATTTATCAACCTTGATACTCAGATGAAGGGTATATCAAAAATAGCGTAGCAATTTCCAGCTCTCATTGCCAATGACTTGAGAATCAACCCTTAGATTCTTCTTAAAATCACAAAATTATAAAATCACAACTGACCAAGTTAAAGCAGAGGACTTTTCCTAGTCCTTGCTGGGCTCTCCTGAAGGGAAGAGGCACACGGGGAACTGACTGAGTTTCAGGGCTGACTTTGATTTAATAAACTTAATTTTATAAAAGAGAAAACAGGGAAGTCTTGCTGCTGGTGGGAGCTTTGGGTTCCTGTTTGACCAAAGGACCAGGCTGAATGGTGTTTATTATTGATGGGCAATCAGTGCACAGAACTTGTTTGTACACAAGCCAATGTGAAATAATTTTTCAGTTCATTATTAAATTCATTATTATTCATTATCAAGATTCATTATTAAATTTTCCTGTATATGTATGAAACACAACAGAGCTGTAATAATTGTGAACTCCACCAACAGATTTTCTTTGATTTGTTTTGTTGTTGTTTTTTTTGTTGGGGGTTTGGAACCCGAAGATCTTTGAGGTTCCTTCCAAAATCATTCTGTGACTCCACAAAAATCCCATAAAATCATTTACTCCCACAGTTATTCTGCTAGAAATAACCATCAAGTTCATGACATTTTCCTGCTGCAAGACTGTCACAGGCAGCTCCTTTTGTCCAAAGCTGCCATCCCGAGGTCAGCCTTTCCAATCTGCCACTACTCCAAAATTGCCATTTTTGTCATTTATACCTGCTGAAGCTGTGCTCCAGCTGGAAGCAGCTGCTCCAATTTTTCCTTTATATATTTTATGGCCACTAAAGAGTTGACTTCTGCCACGGGCTTGACTGGGGACAAATTTGTATTTCACTGCTTTGCAATAGCTGAAAAATGTACAAGGGAAGATTTGTGCTGGGCCAGTGAGAAAATCCAGTGAAATAAATATTTAAGGAAGCATTTATCAGATGAGTTTAATGCTGGATTTTACATAGGCTGGAAAACTAGGAAAATATCCAAGACCAGAAGGGATTGTTTATGTTCCAAGTGTAAGTTCAGGTATGCTAATGTCTGTATGAGCAGTAGGATTTGTTAAAAAAGGATGGAAGAGCTTTTTTTTTTTTTTTTTGCTTTAAGCCTTTTGGCTGCAGAAGATTAGGATTAGAGAGGGTCAATGGCTCTGACTTAATTTTTGGTGTTCAGGGAACCAAGAATTGCCTTTTTTTTTTTTTTTTAATTATGGGTGGGAGCAGGTTGGTGGGAAGAGGACAGATTTTCAGGTTTTAGTACAGTGAAGGCTATTCAGAAGCAAGTTGGGGTTTGATTGAGAAATCCCAGAGGTGGAGAACATTTTCTCTTCATTTTCTCTTCCATTCCTTGTTGTGTTTAATCTGTTCAGCAGCACCCAGGAATTTCTTTAGCCTAATGACAAGAACACTTTTCTTGGGTGGGTGCCTCTAGCAGAATTTGTTTCCAGCTTCCTCAAGTGCTTTCCACACTCAAAGGTCTGCAATAAAGGATGAAATGTGGCCTTCTGTTTTCTTTTTCACACCACATAAGAAGTTAATGTTGAATGAAATAAGTTCTTTCCAGTTAAAGAGAGAAAAGACAAAATTTAATGTAATTTATTGGTTTAATTGGAACATGTATTTAATTGGAACATATAAAAAATATTTAAGCTTTTTTGTCTCATTAAGCAACTTAGTTTGGATTTTATATCCGAAAGGTTTTTCAGTTTTGCTGTTTAATGAAGGAAACAAAATATGACATCCTTTGGAAAGAAAAGAAAAAATGTTTGCACTCTGCAACTTTATATATCCATAAATAGAAAGGGTAAAAATATATATAATATGAAAAGGGTAAAAGTATAGAATATGAAAAGGGTAAAAATAGAGAATATGAGAGCCAAGTGCTGCGTGAGGAAAGCCGGGCGTGGCTGTGCTGCCTAAGGGAGAGAGCAGCTCCTTGCCCACCTTCACCCATCCCCTCCCAACAGAGCCCTGAGATCCGAGATGGAGTCGAGGCCTCCCTATTCCCCTCCCTGCTGCCTCTCTGTCTGTGGGGTCAGGACTCCATGGCTGCAGCAGGTGATTGTTGAATTTCCAGGCACACTCTGGGTTTCTCGGGAGCCAAAGGCGCCCCTTGCCCACGGGGCCGTGGGGCTGGTGTGGAATGGGGCTCTGGGGCCGTGTGTGCTGCCCCCAGCACGTCCCTGATGCTGAGGTCATGATTTGGGTGACATGTGAGGTCATGATTTGGGTGACATCGGGGGGTGTTGCTAAGGAACAGGCAGCAGCTTGCAGCCCACATTTGTCCCTCGATTTCGCGCGTCGGATCCGTCCTGACGCGTTCGTGTTCCACACTCGGCTCGGGGTTTGTTCTGGGTGGGTTTCCCACAGGCAGGAATTGTCCAGCTCATCAAACCCAGCCCTTTGGGACGGGGTGGACTCCAGCAAAGCTTTGTGGGTTGAGATCCCAGCACAGACTGTGGGGAAAGGAAACAAAATAAAGCACTGTGGAAAGAGAAGATGGAGAAATGAAGTGATAGGAAGGACTAGAGAATGTACCCACCGAATCCTCTCTTGGATAACATCCCAGCTGGTCCCACAGACACCTCTTTTGAAAACACATATTTATTTAAAGCTGCATAGTATTTGTCCTCCTCCACACAGAGCAGGCTAAAAATGTCCTTTAAATTGTGCCAGGCATAAGCGGAAAATGAGATTCATGACTGCATGCCCTACATTCTGCATTCAGCTTTGTTTGGAATTGTATATTCTCCCCATTATTAGTCCTTTCTGTTGAATTCCACATGAACGTCAGGCAGTAGTTCATAAATGTTAATTAAACTTTACTATTCACCAGTGGGGAATAATTCTTGTTTGATAGGCAGGAGCACAAAGTGGATGAGTATGACCTGTGTAGGTGGGGGACCAATAAACAGAATGCACTTTCCCTGGTGGTTTTGGGGTTTGAATTAGCTCTGCCAAGCCCAAGAGAATGTCAGGGACCTCTTCCCACAGTGTCTGAGGTCTGTGTGACCATGGCCACATAAAATTGACCTCTTCAGAACACCCAGCTGAGGTCAAGCTGCCTTTCCCAGCTGCAGCCCCAAATTTCTAATTAATTTTCCCTGCCTTGATGTGCTAATTTCAAGCACGTGGAGTGAGGGTTGCCTGAGCTCTGAAAAACATGACAGGCAGCAATTTTTTTCTCCCCAGATCTCAATCTAAGGAGGCAGGAGGGGGCTGTAAGCTCTGCAGGGTGCCCAGGGCAGGAAGCACCAGCGAGATCAGTGTTTGCCATGTCCCACAAGAGCCAGGGCTGGTGAGCAGCCACCCCAAACCCCCAAACCCCACCTGGCTCCTCCAGCTCAGCCCCTCTTGTTACACCCTCAGGAGCAATGCCAGCTGAATTTTCATGTGTAAACACCACAAAATGCAGTTGTTTGGGAGAAGTGTCCATGGTTTGGATTTTCTCTTGCTCTGCCTTGAGGCAGCTTCTCCCCCCTTTATGAATCTTTGCACAGCAGCACTCTGCAGGCATTTCTGCTCCCAACAAACGTTCCTTTCCAATGGGGATTTGCTTTTTGCTCCCACTTGGAGTCAATAAAATGCATCCATGTGCTTTATACTCACAGTGGCTTCCTTCTCTTTACCCCACTGAGGGCACTGCACCAGTGCAGCTGCATCACTCCACAGCTCACCCAGCTGCAGATTATTAAATCTGGGGCTTTGGGTAACTAGCAGTTTCACTTTTTTCTTTTCCAAGAAACCTGCTGCAGTCCCACATCTTCCTTATCAAATCAACCAGGGTTCATCAGCCAGCCAGAATGGAATATTTGGTTCCCAGGTTACATCAAATCCTTCTGGGGTGGTGTTAAAATCTAGCAGGGCAATATAATCCTCTTTTTTAGCCTTCTGAATATCCCTCTTTCTCAGAAGGTTTCTCATTGTTCCATTCCATCTTTGTTCCAAGCAGATGGTTTGCTCCTTTCACGTATTCTGCATTCTTAGTTAAATTCTAATTATTGTCTCTCTCCCCAAATGCCTCATACTTTGTGTGCTGACAAGCACACATTTGTGTTATCCCAGAAGTGATTTTAATTCTGTTTCTTCACAGCCAGTGTTAAATTCAGTCTGTACAATTAATGTTGTACAGAGAATAAAGCTCTGTCTGGGCTTCTTAAAGTCACTGTGTGTACTTGCAAAAATACCTGAGAAATCACAGCACCTCTGCTGCCCAACAGTATCAGGATTTTCTACTAAAATAAGGAGCAGGTTTAAAAAAAATCATAAACCCTAAGGCTTTGGAAGCTGATGGGTAGAGTTTCAGAAGGTCACTGCTCAAGTGTTGATGGATTTTGTGAAATTCCAGCTTCTCACATCATGTGCCTAATTAGGAGATTGGAGGCTTTTGGAAAATGAAGGCCACAAAGTTCAGTCTCCTCCAGAAGCAGCAAAAAGAGCAGAATTAGGATGCTGAGAAGAGACCTGCAGGCTTCAATTAAAGAGCCCTGAAAATCCCTGTGTGTCTTGAAGGGCTGCGTGGGGGGAGCAAGGTCAGGCTGGAGCAGCAAGGGAGGGAAAAGGCTGAAAGGGAGACCACAGGAAATGCTCTCCAAGGGCTGGAAAATAATACAGGACTGAAAGGACATTGCCAGAGGAAATGAGGGAATGTCAGGGAATGATTTGCAGCAAGTGGAGGAGGAGCAGACTGACCCCATGCTGGTAACTGGAGTTGTTCACAATGCTGGCCCGAAACACATCTGGCTTTATCTCCCAACAGAAAAGGCAGCAAAGGGGTTAAAAGGAAAAGCCAATTTTCACAGATTAAATCAAATCTAACTTTTCTTAAGTATGCTCCAACATTTTCCAAGAAAGAGGTGAAAGAGTGAAGAAGAAAGTTATTTTCTTCTCGTGCTGATCATGCAATCCCCAGAGGAAAGGACAATTCCAGAGAGCCAACAGTTGTGGGAGCATAAAGCTGGGTGTGGTGGGAATTTGTCCATGTAGAGCATTTGGACATCACCTCACTGGAGACCTGAAAATATTGAAATATCTGCATTGGTTCCAGAGCAAGAACAGAGAGAAATGTAAATATGCAGAAATATCCAGTGTTGGTATCATCACTGGCACGGCTTGGTGGCACTGATCCTCAAAATGACTTTGTGTCTCTGCAGAGGAGCCAGATCCCAAATCCCACTCCTGAGATTTCCCTTGGAGTGTGGGAACCTGTCTACATACTCTGCTTTTTAAAAATTTATTTATTTGCTTTTATTTTATCTGCAGCCTAAAAGCTCTTCTTGAATTATTTTCATGTTAATTTGAAAATAGTGTAGCAAAACCAGGTTATGAGCAAGGCTTCCTCTGAACTATATGTCCATATAAGAATGGAAGGTGATTCATTTCCAGGTGAAAATAAATGAGAAATGAATGATTTAATTGATTAAATAAAATAAAATTAAATTCCCTCTATTGGGAAAGGGGAATTTAATGCAGTGAGGCAGCTGGAAAATAATCAGTGCATGGTGCTCATTTGGCCTCACAAATCATTGGGTACCATTTAATTCTTTGGATATTTTTGGAAAGAAATCTAAAACACCTACTATAATATATATACAATATATAATAAATAATAGAGAATATATAACATATATGATATAACATCTAACATATAATATTGAAAAAACGTATTGGTTTTTTGCTTAATGAGCAATTATGACCAGGTGATGTTTTGTGGTCTCTTGCCATTTTAATTTGGGAAAACCCAAGAATTCATGCCATGAAAAATGGCAAAATGTGGGAGCTGGTGGCAGATGACAAGGCAGCCTTTGCTTGGGAAGAAAAGGGGCAGTGAGCTGAAACTGAGGGACCCAAACACCTTCCACAGCCCAGAATGTTTGTAGATCATTTTTCCCCTCACCTTTGGCACTGACATAGGGTGATGGAGGGAAATAAATTCCATATTTTCATGACTCAGCTGAGGAACTGATTGAAAGCAGATTTTTAAAACGATATACAGTGAGTAACAATATTATTTAATGTTGAAAAATCATAATTATAACCATTTGTGGGGGAAAAAGAATCATATCAGAACTCCAAAGGCTCACCTGTAGCAGCACTTTCCAAGGTGAAGCAACAATCAATTATCAGGAGCAATTAAGTGAGGAATAAAGCATGGAATTATCTGGGTGTGGTCACTGGAAATCTGCTCTGTCAGGGCAGGCTGAACTTTGCTGTTCCCTGACTGCAGCTCACGTGGATTTCCACCTTAATAAACCCAGAACTCACCACAGATACAGGCAGACATCAAAATGCCTTTGTGAGGAATTGCTGCAGGAAAATCTCCAGTATTACAGGAAATAAGTGTATTGTATATGCCAGGACTTGACAGAGTCCAAAACTATCCAGGAAAGAGATGGAAATAGCCTGAGACATGTCTGGGATGATGTGGAATTTGGGAGAACAAGTCAAAGGAGCTGATTGAAAGAATCTGTCTGTTAAATAACACTGATGGAAGAAAAACCCACTGGGTTTGTAGGGCATGGCTGGGACTGGACAGCAGAACCTTCAGCCCTGCAGGAATTCCCAAAGGAATGAGCTTAAATGAGGAGATTTTAAAAGTCCTTTTCTGTCTTTATAAGCATTTTTAGAGGAGAAATTGTCTTTACTGGTTCTTGAGGATCTGTCTGGGGTTTAATTTTGGTTTGGAGACTTAAGAGAGAGAAGTGAATAACCCAACCCTCACTGAGTAGCTGCACCACAAGCACTTCCACTTCTGCATTTTACTAGAAAAATAAGGGTGTTTTTTTTCTTTTTTTTAATTAGAAGGTTTTTTAATGAGTTTTTGGTTTTTTTAGGTTTTTTTTTGCTATGAGGTTCACCCTTACCTTTAAAAACTTCTTTTATTCCAGTCTTAAAGAAGGCTTTACACGTACAAAATGAGCATTTTTCTTTATTCTGACTCTGTTGGGCAAAACCTGAACAAAACCACTTTTTCTTCTCCCTAAAATCCTTGCTTCCCTTAAATCAATATCGATTAAATAACTTTATTGTGTCAGCTTTATGAGCTTTCTATAGAAGGGGATCACATATTAACAGTGTGATTTGGAGTTGTTGTGTGTGAACCAAACCCAATCATTATTTATTTAACTACTGGTGAGCTTTGCACTTGGGTTTTCCAGCATCAAGGAAATCTTATTGACTGAGAATGACTTTGAGTTGTTTAAATTTACCTAAGCTGCCAATTCTGGCAGCAGCTAATAATTCAGAGCTGCTGTAAATCAGTTATTTTAGGCTTTATTGATTTGTACCTGTAAGCAAGCATTCAGTTATTCGAGTTATTTCCCCAAACTGATTTCCAAGCTTTTCAATATATTTTGCTGATTTGTTCTGTCAGTTCAATCCCTTAAAACTTTGGAATGAAGGCATCTATACCTACCTAGGAGCTTTAGTTTTATTCGTGTTCCTCTTTTTTTTGTGGAGAGGAAAAGAGAGATAAACTAATTCAAATAGAATTAGGGAAATTTGCTTGACTGGTGACCAGAACAAAACGGAACCAAATTTTTTTTTCAATCACTTCATTAGAATTTCTTTTCCCTGTGCTTCGACATTGGTTTCCCACTTTCTCTTCTCAGTGTTCACACCACGAGGTGATGACAGGATGACAAGCAGGAAGTTGTGTGCTGCAGAGAGAGGTCACTTGGGCAAGTGAGTCAAACATGGGCTGCCAAAACCCTGATGGAGGCACGGAGGGAACATTAGGTTAATGAGGCCATCAGGAGTCCAGAGGAAATCTGGAGGAAGAACAGTCCTGATGCTGCAATTACCTCCCAGGGTTTCAATTCCCTTCCACAGCCTCAGCCAGGGCTGCTGAGTGTAAATGAGGATGAGTGTGAATGATCTGAGTGTAAATGATGATCTGAGTGTAAATGATGAGGAGTGTAAACGATGATCTGAGTGTAAATATGATCCCAGTGTAAATGATGATGAGTGTAAATGAGTGTAAATGATGATGAGTGTAAATGAGTGTAAATGAGGATGAGTGTAAATGATCCGAGTGTAAATGCTGATCCGAGTGTAAATGCTGATTATCAGGGCTCTGGGGCTGTAGGGGACTCATGTTTGAGGCTGAGGATGGCTGCAAAGCTGGTGGTGCTCCCCTGCAGAAATAAATGTCACTGAGGGAAGGCTGAGTGACCTCTCCAGAAGGGTGAGGAGCAATGGAAAGTGAGGCTTGGCCCTTGGTACAAACTGGAATATTCCAGTGGCCCTAAAAGGACCCTGCCTGTTTCCCCATCGCCCTGATAATCATCATTTACACTCGGATCAGCATTTACACTCATCATCATTTACACTATCCTTACTCTCTCTCTCTCTCCTTTTCTAGAGCAGTAACCACACACAGGGAGTGGATTGAATTATTAAGGTTATTAAAACTATTAAATTTTGCAATTTAAAATTATCATGTCTCTCTCCTGACATGAAGGAGATGCAGTCTTGCAGCTCTGGATGTGTTACAGAGCTGATTCTTGCACTCAAGCTGGGAAATGCTGCTGCTCCAAAGGGAGCTGCCCTGATCCTGTGAGGGGATTTAAAATCCAACTCTGCAAAGGGAACTGAGCACAGAGTCCTCTGGAGAAATAAACTTTCTGGAGATTCCTGTCTGATGCTCCTGTCCCAGCATGGCTAAAATTGTTTTTTTCAGGATCTGACCTGTCTGATGCTCCTGTAGAAACCTCTAAAAGTCTGAATTGCCTGCAGGGAGTTGCCCTCTGTAAAACAGTGACATAAATCCTGTCCTCCCTTCCCTAAATTAGGAAAAGCATGGAAGATGGAGCCCAATTTATTATCTCCACTTCATTAGTGCAGCCTGTGTTGTCCCAGCACACACCTGGGGGCTGCCTGGAGTGGAGGAGGAGTTGGCTGATGTCAGTCTGCCAGCAGGATTTCCCCTGCTCCCACAGCTTTAGCATCAGTGCAGGAAGGAGCCGGGTGTCCTCTCTCCTGCCAGCCCCACCAGCTTTGGGAAGCAACTTAAAGAATGAAATAAAGCCCAAACATCTGATCTGGCACAACCCTGTGATAGAAATTTATCACCATGATGACTTTTATTCACTGGCTCAGAAAGAAATCCGCTGGTAAAATCACTTTTAATGTTTTAATCTTCTTTTTTATTTATTTTTTTTATTTTTTTTTGAGAGGAAGTGCCCAGTTAGCAGCATTCCCCAGCACTGCTGTGTTTGCAGCTGGACCAAGGCACGCACAGCAGTGCCATGTAGCTCCAGGTTGTTTTCTGGGGTCATGGGACAAGGACATGGATCTATTTGAAGATGAGAACTTAACACTTTCCTAACTCCTCTGGAAGAATTAAACCAGCCCTTAAGAGGGGCAGGTTGGAGTTCTATTTAATGTGTGTTAATCATCAGTGAATATTATGCTCTCGATGTAAAGGCTGCTCTTGCACAGAGGAAGTTTAGGAAAGTGAAGTGATTTATGAGGAATAACGTTTGCATTAGCAGTTTGATGTTATAACTCAAGCAATCCATCAGATTTTACTTTGGTCCATTTATTTTGTACTTGCCTTGCCCAAGGCCTTGTTTCTCATTGCAATAAAAGGTCAACTCCCAGCACTGTGCTAAGCAAGAGCAGTGCAGAAGAGAGTTCAAAGACAAGGTAACACACAAACCAGAAGAATCCAGGCAAGAGTTGATATTTAAAATCCATGTATTTGAAATAGAAATACACATAAAATCAATACTTAGGAATAAATCTGTCCTGGCTTTTAAAATCATCTGCCTACAGCTTGCATTTGGTGTGTCACTTTGGGGACAGCAGCTGCTTTGAAAGCCACGTGTACACATCAGTGTCACATCATCATCATCATCTGTCAGGTACCACAGATCCTCCTGAAACTTCAGAGGCTGCAAGAATCCTCTGTGAGCCCAAAAATCCTTCCTTAAAGCCGAGCTGGGCACAGGGGTGGCATCAGCCTGTCACAGTGTCCTGTACCCACGGTGATGGCATGTGAGCACTGCTCAAAATGAACCCGTGGGAATGGAAACCAAAACGGAACCAAATGGAAAAGCAGAGTTTGTGTGCACAGGAAGATCAGGCAGCAATCCTGGTTTTGTAGTGAAAATGCTCATCAGGATTATTGCTGCTGCCAGGTGAGACTGAGCCTGAGAGGAATTAAAATTCAAATAAGGCTTAAGAGGAAGAGAATGTGGAGAGGGATGTGGAGGAAGAGGTGGAGGAAATGTTTTATTTTGCACTGCTGGTGCACTGGAGCTGTGTGTGGCCACCAGAAGAGCTGTGGCTGTGGTTTCTGGACACGAGGGACAATGGTTGTGTCACATCTGCTTGATTTGCAAAAGATTTTGTGCCAAATTAAATCAGAGCTTGCTGCAGCAGCAAGAGCTCATTTTCACCTGTTGGTGCAGCTGCCACCTTCCCAATAAATGTCTTTGCAGGGCAGCAGAGGCAGTTTTTGTTCACTTGTGGGTTTTTTTCCTCTTCCAGTGGCTGGGTAAGTGTCAGGGGCAGGGCAGAGGTCAGAAGGAATGAAATGTTGTCAAGCCTGGCTTTGCTGGAGCTGCTCCTGTTTGCTGGGTGCCCAGCCCTTGCTGTCCCAGAGTGTCCCCTCAAAGTGGCACCTGCCACTTCCTTCATGTCTCCTGGGCTGGAGTGAGACTGCACAGCCCTTCTCTGGCAGCCTTGAAGGGTTCAAACCAGGGCACGTTTAGACATCAAAAGGAAAATAAAAAAGGTGCCTCTGGATTGTAGCTCCCTGGAGAATGGCTCTCCTCTGCACCCTGCCTCACTTCCATAGTGCCACTGTGGATTTAGATTTGCTTTTTCAACTCTAAATACATCAACTACTGACAATGCCTGGTGCACATTTAACAACAGAAATCTATGAATTAAATTGCAAATTAATGCATATTGACATATGAGTCCTTTGTGTCAGCCAATTCTTGGTTTCCAGTTGCTGTCTAAACAGTAAATATATATTTATCTAAATATAAACCCCACAACTTCTTGGCTTTATCATTCAATCCATTATACAGATAAAATCCTCATCTGAGAGAATCAGAGGGAGAAACTGAAATTAGCTGATCAATGAATGGGGATAAGTGGAGAAAAAAACTGGTGTGGAGCTCACAGGAGAACATGGCAAGTGTCAAAAGAGGCAATCATGGTATTTACTGACAAATGAAATAATTAACACTAAAAACTTGGTGGATATTTCTGTGCAGAAAAGGGTTGGGTTGAATTTCCGTTCTACAGTTCTCTGGTTTGCATATTAAGGCATAATTGCTGCTCGTGATTAGTTATGTTTTGTTAAATTTTGGAACAGTAGCACTACTAAAAAACTATTGATTTCACCCACTTTGGAGCATTTCAAGTTGTTCAAGTTTGGAAAGCAGCATCCCACCAAGAGATCCAGATCTGCACAGAGGGGGTTTTAATCGACCAGCTGAACATCACAGTACACTAAAATACACAATATTTAGGCTGGAAATTAGTTATCTAAATATTTTTCAGGTCAATACCAAACAAAATCAGGAGTCACACAGTATTTGAGGTAAGAAGGGACTTTTTTAAGTGGCAGCCCTAGAGAACAGCTGGCCTCACCTTGGACATGCTCAGGCAATAAGGGATAGACTGTAGTTTCAAATATTTACAGTAAAAGCCATTAAAGAAGGAAGAAAGTGCTGGAATAATCTACTCTGGGACTAATTCCTGGTGCCTGGGAGCTCCTGTGGTGCTCCAGGTCTGAACCTGCCAGCTGGGAGCATCAGTGGAGCTGAACTCGGGGTACACAGCAGAATATCAGTGTTTTTAGGGGCTGAACATGTCCTGATACAAACTGCATCAGTGGGATGTGACCTTTTTATGGGAAATGCCATCCTGTGCCAACGACTGCTGCCACCCCAAGTGGCATCAGGGGATGGAAGGACAACTCCAGCCCCACCACCCAGCCCTGGCTGGGCTCCCACAGCTCTCCCTGGGACACTGGAGCTCGAATTCAAAATGCTGTCTGCAGAGAAAACACCTCCAAGCTTGGAGCTTGCCTTGATTGTGCCCGTGTTTCGTTTTCCCCTTATGCTGAAAATCTGCTCAGCACCTCCCAGGCATCCTCGTTTCCTTTGCCCTGGAATGAGAGCCCAGGGAAGCTGGGAGCTGGAAGAGGGGCTTGGAAACCCCTCTGCCAGAGGCCAGGGAGTGTTTAGGCTGCTAATTGTCTTGGCCAACATTCCAGGCTTTAATTAATTTTAGCCCATTTTCACCTCCCCTGTTATTTCTGGGCAGCACCTGTAGGCAGCATTTGTTGGGAGATTTTAAAAATGTTTTTCTGTCTGCATTCATTGCTTGGCAGTCCCTAAGAGATGAGAGATGCCTTTTTAATACAGAAATATAAAAACACACACACTTTCTCACCCCCTGCCCTGTGCAGTGCACTAAACCCATTAATGAGTGCAGCAGCCTCGAAGAATAAGATGAAGAGCAAAGGCTTGGAGGAAGCTGAGGAAAACCCTCCCCACGTGCAATATCCACCCGGTTTTGTTCAAGTCAATGGAATAATTCCATGGCAGCACAGATTTCCTTGATGATATGATGCAATTAAGGTGAAATAGATGCATTTAAAGAGAGTTAACCTCTGGTTTCTGAGGAATGGAAAGAGAATTCAAATATCTGCCTGCTGGAGCTGCACGGAGTTTCTCTAGGGCAGGAATTCCCTGGAGTGCAGCCCCTCACACCCCTGCCCTGGGGGCTCCTGCAGCTTTGCAGCTGCTGCTTGCAGAGGTGGAAATGCAGATGTGGGGTTTGGGGGCACAATTCTCCTCCTGTGCCTTTTGGGCTATGGATTGTTGGCCACAGGGACTCTCAGCTTCCATCACACATCCCAGATTTTGGGCACCAGAGTTGCTTTGCTAAGAACATGTGGTTAAACCAGACTGACAGAACAGAGCAGAGAAACAAATTCCAGATTTAAGTCAAGGTGCTTTCCTTCATTTTTTTTTGGAATGGAATCCAGGATAGAAGATGCTTTCTGCCTTGCCTTCTTTCCCGTGTAAAATGTGTGTGCAGGGCTGGGGGCGGTGTCACAGCCCTGCTGGGTCCTTTGGGAGGATTTATTGATTTATTTCTGATGGGATTCTCACTAAGGATGTGCTCTTATACACAGGTCTTGTGGGAATGCCTTCACCTCTGGAATTTAGCAGCTGCTTTGCCTTCTAATTTTTTTTCAGTGTTGCATGACACATAAGAAAGTGGCTGAAGAAGTCAATGGGGATTTCTTCCCCCATTAAAAAAATCCCAAACCCAGTCATAAAATTATCTTTACCCCAAAGCCTAGGTATACTTAATAAATGATGCAAAACTATTTAAAAAATCTCAGTATATACCTCAAGAAATTTAACCTTAAAATAAGACTAACCTATAATGTAAGTTATATATTACAAAAGATAAAACAACAAAAAATGAGCTAACAAAAATAAATTTTGTGAAAACAAAACAAAACAAAACAAAGATAAACAGAACTGTGTCAATATCCAATCATCAACCCAACCATCAAATGTACTATTTCTCCTGTCCTAACCCCACATCTTACTAAAATAAAAACCACCTAAAAATATTAAAAACCAAGCAATACTAATTAATAAGATTTATATTTATTATAAAATAATTTACTAATAAATTAAATACAAACATGATGCAAATAATATAAAATAAAACCTAAAAATTATGTTGAATCTGACCAAAATAAACTTCACAGCCCTTACAGTGCTGCACTTTACATGAATAACTGAAAACAAATATTAATAAGAAACCAATATTTTGAGTAGCAGTGACCAGCACTGTCCCTATGAGAACTGGTGAGAGGTCTGAGTGAGGAAGAAGTGTCTCTGAAATTTGATTCGAGAGCATAGTTCAGACAGATATTCATATTTTGTTATGCTGATATAGGTGGCAGTTTTAAGAAAACTCAAAATCTGCTTTCTTATGTATTTCTCAGTTCTGCCAACCTAAAGCCACTAATCCTCTCATCACCTTAAATGAGCTCTGAAGGTTTCTTCATCATTGAAACCCTTTGGAAACTTTTAAGGAGCATTCTGAGCAGGCTGCACCAAGCACTGCACCCCTGTTTTCCTGTGAAAACACCTTTTTTCCCCTGCAAACATCCATTTTTTAGCACGAGGCTCTCAGAACTGAATGCCTCTCTCGTTTCTCTCCGGTGAGATTGATGCTCCCCCTTCCCTGGATGAGCAGGGAGGCCCAGCAGAGTTGTCCTGAAGAACAATAACCACGACAGAATTCAATGTTTCTCTGGCTCTGCAGGCTGAGACTGCTCTGTCAGCAAGGCTCTCAGTCTGGTTATGGAAATGTCAACTTTCAATCAATAAAATAAGAGTAAGACCTGCTGATCTTTGGAAAAGAAGGAAATAAAAACCAAATCAGACTGTACTGAACTAAGTGAAGGTATTTGTGTTGGATCTCATGTAAATGCCTGCAGGCTGAGCCCACCATCCACAGCTGAGAACAAAATATATTCATTTTATGACTGTGGGCAAACCACCCTGAATCTGTCCCTGCTTCTTTCCCCCGTTGTTTGTTGTGCAGAAATGGAAGTGATGATCCAGCCCCAGCTGGGAATTCTCTGCACAACCTCATTTTCTGTTCCTGGATTTGTGTTTGCAGTGCTGTGGATCAATACAAGGTGATATTTCCCCTGGTTGGATGTGACAATGCCACCAGTGTCACATCGGTGTCACAAGCCACGAACCTGTCCTGTCACACAGGGTTTGGGTATGAATGGACCAAGAAATCTCAGGGAATGCTGAAGGTCTCATGGAGTGGAAGTGCAGGGAACAGACCTGGGCTTGGGGCTTGGTTTGGGGGAATTTTGGACTGAGAAGGACCCTGCGAGGCAAAGTGATGTTGGGAGAGGTGAACCCCTGATATCTTCAACCCCAAAATCACTCACAGGTCCCTGCTGATGCATTTAGAGAGAAGATTTGACCTGGTGACCAGCTGCTGTCCCTTCATACCTTTGGAGGTTCTTACTTTAGGACTGGGGAGATTTGATAATTGTAGGAAGGGTCAGGGGGATGGAAATGTGCCATGGCCATGCCAGGGAATGTGGGAGTGTGGGCAGTGGTTGGTTCTGGAATCCACATCAGTGATTCTGGCCCTGGTGGTGGCACAGACACCAGGCTGGAAGCACTGGGGCAGTGGCACAATCCCTGCTCTGCCCTCTCCTGCTCTTTTTTTGGGAAGTCATTCCCAGCCAAAATCCAGTATTTCATTCAGCCATGGCTGCCTCACCTTGAAATTCCAGAAGATTTGAAAATCTCATAATTTCTTTAGAAAATTGCAGCTTGAATTAGATAAATTTGTCTTTGGGTCTTTGTTTCAGGAGATGCTCAGTTGGCTTCATTCTGAAATGAAATATTTGCTTATTTTGCATATTTTTTTTCTTTTTCTTATTTTTTTTTTTTTTTGGCAAAAACCTGCCACCAAGTTTGACTTTTTAACAGATTGTTTGGATGGCAAATATGTATTATCTGATGGAAATGGAGCAGCTGCTGTAGCAGCCCAAGTCAATCTCTCCGCTGACCAATTTGAATAAAGGAGGGAAGCAAAGGACTCCTTGTGTTTTACTGATGGTAAAATGAGGCTCAGAGCCAGAGCCATGCTCCAGCCTGGGGTCTGAGAAAAGGAAAAGTGTTCTGCTGGAGGGATCAGCACTGGTGAGAAGCAAAGCACAGAAATATATTGCATTTTGTGGTACTTTTAAAGGAAGCTTGGAACTGTGGTGGTTTCCAGGAAATCCTGAGGGTTGGGAGTGAGGTGTGGACCTAAAAATTGGGAATCAGTATTGCTAAAGGAAAGCAGAGCAGTGCAATTGGTCTTTTTCTAAACAAATATATCTCTACATATGAAGTTGTAAACTTATTTTTTTTTTCCAGCTGTAGTCCTGTGAGATTCCCCTCGAATAATTGGATTACACAGGAATAGAGGAGCATATAAAGAGGTTAACGTTGAATTTGCTGAACAGCTTAAGTGAATTGTATTTTTTATTATTTCTTTAGGATGTTCATAGTCTGTGTGGGTGGATAACAGGAGAGAGAGAGAGAGTTCAGGCAGCACTACGACCTTGCATTAGGAATAAAATGCAGCCTGGAGGAGTTCTGCTTTATGGTCAAATTTTAAAGCCTTTGATAATAAGAGAAGTAAAGAAAATGGATTTGCCATTGCTGCAGAATGCACAAAGCTCTGTGTCTAGAACCTGTCCTAGATTATTGTGTGCAGGATTTGCTGTAGCAGCAGCCTCCTGTGGGAGCCCTTCGTGCAGAGGGAGCTCAGCAGGAAGGGATCTGCTCTGGGAGCTCTCTGCTGTCTGGGGTTTTCTCAGTGCCCATCCCGAGTGTGCTCGGGTTTCCCGAGGTCTGTGCTGCTCTGCAGAGAGCAGAAAAGAGATTTAATGTGCTGTGAAAGGCCCTGAGCATGGCAGGGAAGGGAGGGAGAGCAGCAAAAAGTTTACACTCCCGACTTGTCAGCATAATTTTGCCCCTGCAGGATCTTTTTTTTTTTTGGGGGGGGGGGATGCAGGGCATGTGAGACAGAAATGTTGCCTGGCAACTGGAGGGGAGCTACCTGTGCAGGGAAAGAGAAAGGAGAGGGAATAGATGTGACCCTTATTGCTCCTTTCAGGACTGAGCCAGGAAATCTTTTCCTGAAGCTCTTTTTTTCTTCTGCATTTCTTTCCCCAAACAAGTGACTTCTCTCTCTCTCTATATATATATATAGGCAGGATGCACCCATCTGATGAGTTGTTGTGATAAAGGAGGTTGGACATCTGGAAATCATAAAATTTTAGAGTTCCCAGAGTGAATAAAATGCAAGAGTGCACTGGAGGAAACTCAGGTTGCTGGAATGGAAAAGGTTTAGGCTGCTTGGGCTGAACTCTGCAAAGTCTGGAATGAATTGGGGTAACAAAGGGAGGAGATCCCTCCCATCAGGGAGTGGCATGATGCACTCAGGTATTAGAGGAGATGGAATCCCATACTAAGAGTCAGGACTGGGTCTGGGTTTCAGGGAATTATCTTCATCACTCTCTTCTGGTTTGTGTCCAGTACCAAAGAGAAGGGTGGTGTCACCCTGCCAGATTCTGTGGGCACAGCAAAAAATCTGGCTCACTTCTTAGGAATTTTAGGGGGAAAGCCAGGGAAAGTATCTGTTCCAGGCTCTTTGTTTGCAGATAACTTTAACTGTAGAACCACAGCTGAGACCATCCAAACCACACTTGGAGCATAAAATTCCCCTTACCTCAACTTTTATTCTACAGGTGTAAGCAGAAATAATAGGTGAAAGTTGGCTTCTGATTGCACACAACATCACTGGTTGCTTGTAAAGCTCTGCAGAAATAGCTCTAAAATGGATTTTTACCAGCAGGCTCTATGAGCAGTGAGTCCATGAAGCACAGCTGTTTGAAATTCGTGTCTTTTTGGAATGCAGGAGCTGAAATTCAGGTGCTCTCCTGCAAGAGGCAGGAGCAGGAGGTGGGAGAGGAGGCTGCCCAGAGGATTGATTTGCATGCAGGACACTGGGTGCTGACAGAGCTTGGGAGAGAGCAGTGAACAGATTAACAATTGCCCGTGCTTCAGCCCCACTTCTTCTTTGCTTGCTAGGAAGTGTCAGAATAATTTTTTTTTTTTCCCAGAGAGTCTGGAATAGTCCCGTGATTGCACAGATGAGCTGCACGTGATTTTCATGGAATCATAGGAGGGTTTGGGTTGGAAGGGACCCCAAAGCCCATCCAGTGCCAGCCCTGCCATGGCAGGGACACCTCCCACTGTCCCAGGCTGCTCCAATCCCAGTGTCCAGCCTGGCCTTGGGCACTGCCAGGGATCCAGGGGCAGCCACAGCTGCTCTGGGCACCCTGTGCCAGCCCTGCCCACCCTCACAGGGAACAATTCCTGCCCAATATCCCATCTAACCTTAATCTCTTTCAGTCTGAACCTATTCCCACTTTTCCTGTCCCTCCATCCCTTGGGAATTGTCTCTCTCCATGGTTCCTGCAGCCCCTTCAGGCCCTGCACACACTGAATCACAGGTCAGTGACCCCAAAGCTTCTCCTGTCCAGGTGAACAATCCCAGCCCTCCCAGCCTTTCCTCCCAGCAGAGCTGCTCCATCCCTGGGATCATCCTGGAGCCTCCTCTGGGCTCTCTCCAGCAGCTCCAGCTCCTTCCAGGGCTGGAATTTGTCTTCACACGTGGAAAGCCCTGTGCTGCCTTTTGTGAGAATCTTGGAAGGGCTCTCAATGGAGAGGCCAGTGCCTGTGTTTGGGTGGATTACCCCAAAATTGGTCAAAATCCATACCAAAACTTTTCAAAGGAAATAATTTTGTACTTCACATCCTGAGAAGACAACGACTGGAGCTGCCCGCATTGTTTATTTTTGTTTTGTTTTGGGGATTTTTTTGCGTGTGGAGGAGGGAGGGAACTGGAATTCCAAGACTTTAGAGAACGTCCAGCAACTGCAGGGAAAGGAAGATTAGGATGATGTCCTGCTGCCCTCTAAATTCAGGTTTGGAGGCAGCCTGAGCTCTGCTTTGGTGCTGGACAGGAGCAGGGTGGGAGGTGAGGAACTCCTTCCCCTCCAAAGCTTTCCCTTTCCAGGGAGAGCAGCAGGGCAGCATCTCACCAGGAGCCAAAGCCAAGACATTTCCCCCTCTCCCTCACACAGCTTTTCCCTACAGGCTGATTTTTGAAACCAGGGAATTCTCACTGATGGGAACCATTTGATTTGGGAATTGCCAAAGGGGAAAGCACAATGGTGTTGGGTTCTTTCCTGGAATTTTGGTACAATTTAAGGATTCAGGAGGAGACCAAACAGATGTTTGGGAGGGAAGGCAGAAGAGAGGGAGGTGGACAAGGACAGGAACTGCCCAGATTTGGGTTGGCACTTTGGGTTCACTGCCTGCCTTGGAGCCCTGAGCTCAGGCAGGGTTGGAGTTTTGGGAAGCAAGGATTTGTGTGCAGAATGTGATACCTGGGAGAGGCTCCCAGAGCTGAGGCCAGGCCAGGCTAAGAGAATAAAGTGGGGATTTATTGGAGCCTTCCATAGGCACAGCTTGGGCAGGCAGAGCCTCCCAGAGGCTGCACCCAGGGGGGACAATGGTCACGAGTTTATCACACAATTATAAGTTTGGTCCATTTACATATCAGGGCTTAATCCTCCAATTACAGTGCAGGTCATGAAGTCATTTACCCCCAGTTTGCTCCCCTCAAATTCACTTTTGTTTGTATTCTGTGGGGCCTGAGGCAGTGAGGTGTCCTTGAGTTTCCTGGAGAGGAATTGTGTGTGAATAAAATGTGAAGACAGGAACTAACAGGCAATGGAGTTCAGAGTTATGCACTAGAGCAGTACAGGAACTGAAACACATAAAAGCTAAAATCCTAAGGCATGGAATGGACCAGGGGCTGGCTGTACCCAGCTGCTGGTCCTGCAGGGCTTTACCTGAGTGTTTCTCTTTGCCCTCTGACAGATTCCTGCCCCAACCCCCTTATCCCAACATAAACCAGGCACAGCACCTGCAGAGGGCACAGAGCCACTGACTCTGGGCCATGTGAAAGCTGTGACATGACATCCAATGTCATTAACGTCTCAAGTTGCAAACCTCGCTTGTTAAGATTTTTTTTCTGCCAGATTTACATATAAACAATTTAGATTTAAACTCAGCCAGTGCATTTTCAGAAGTAACTCCAGTAAATCACTTTAATCCCCAGCGTGCTCTGTTAAATAGAGTTGTTGTTAAAGCTGAAGTTGATATCATTAAAAGATTTAGCTGAATGATGTCATACTCTGCTTTATCCAAAGTGCCTTTTGCAGTTTAAATAATTAAGCACCAAAAATTTTTCTCAGAGGGCATCCTGAATCCGAGACTACCCAGACACATCCTGTTTTTCTCCAGGTTTTGGGATTGTTTGTCTGCAGTTAAATACTTTAACAGAGCAAGCCCTCGCTGGTACTATTTTATTTGGTTTTTTGGGTTTTTTTTTGTTTTTTTTTTTTGTTTCCCTCCTTTCTTTTGACCTTGGTGTGTCCTTAATCTTTGCTGGCAACGCTGCTGGATTGCTTGGAGGCTCGTCTGAGCAAAGAACCTCGTGTGTGTGTGATGTCAGCTCCATGCCAGAAGGCTTGGAAGGTGAAGAACACTTAGATTTTCCTCTGAAAGGCTTTCTGAAAAATACGCTTTTGTGACAACAAAAATTTCTGTCGCTGGGTTTTGGATTTTGTTGACACGGGAAGGAGGAAATCAGCAGCAAAATGGGAATGGGGGAGAAAAGATTGTAAGGAAATATTTGTAATTACTCTTCAAAGTATTTATGATTTACTTAGCAGAAGAGGTTATAAAACACAAAAGGCTTGTGATTAAAAATAATAAAAAAGAAAGATGAAAGGAGATGCAGTAAGAAGCTGCAAGTGTTGTTCTTTGAGATTAAGTTGGCTGATCAAATAAGGAGCTAAAAAGTCTGATCTGCTCTGTTCATAAATCTGTCTTGGATTAATTAAATCTGCCATTTATTTATTTTATATACATGTCACATTGCCATATTAAGGTTTCTGCCTAAAACAAAAGGGTTGCCAACAAAAACAGAACAATTTGGTTTAAAATCAAAGACATGAGCACAAGCTGAAGATCAGAAGGTTTTATAAATTCCACGTGTGGCTGCCTGATCCCAGCATCCTGGAATTTCTCATCCCTGGGCAGGGCCCATCTTCTCCTGGAGCTTTCTGAGAACATTTTAGGAAATTTCACTTTAGTTTAGAAGGTTGTGCTATTTAATTTGGTCTCTATGGTCTCTGCTAAGCTTCTATGAAACAACCAAATTATTTTCCTCTCATCATCCAGACAAATTGTGGTGATGAGGAAACCCGAATTTGTGCTGAACTCTGTGGAGTTGCCTCATCGTGAGCAAGCCCAGAGATGAGTGTGAGGCAGAATTCTGGTGTTGGGGCTTTACAGAGCAGCAACCTGAGCAGAAAATCAATGTTTTATCTCCACTTGTGCTGCCCTGGATAAACAAACACAGCCTGTCTGATGTGGGGAAAGGGAAGAGTCCTTTCAAGAGTCCTGAGCTGCAGGTGCCAGGTGATGCTTTGTGAAGTTATTGTCCATGAATTTTATTCCACAGTCTGGCTTCAATGGAAATGCACTTTGTCCTGGGCAAATATTCCCAATCATGGGGAAGTATTTGTGAAAGAAATGAATGTTAAATATAAAAACAGTGGAATTTGGACAAAGTCTGAAGAACCACGTGCTTTCCTTTCTGTGCCCGTGCACCAGGTCACCAGAAACTGAATTTTCAATGGGAAATTACTGCAAGTTACAGGGAAGTGACCCAGAGGAGTCTTAGACTTCCCTTGCTTGGTTTGTGTTTCATTAGGAGTTTAAAGTTCTCAGATTTTCATAGAGCTCATGAACATTTCAAAGTAATCTGTGCCTTCCTGTGGATGAATGTGAGTTTGAAGCCAAGATTTATTACAGAGAGGGGGAAATTAATGGAATTCATCACTTCAGCAGTTTCAGGGGGTAGTGAAGCCACTGCCACTACAAAAATGCAAGTTTATATAAAAAAAGGTGTTTTCTGTGAGAGGAAATGGTGTTTTCTGTTTCCCTCCCTGCCCTCCACACAGATTGTGACTTTCATTTGGTGCATCTGAGAAAAGCTGCAGCACAAATCTTGTGGGAGGTGCCTTTAAACCTGTCCAGTCCCAAATCCAGAGGTGCTGCTGGAGCTGACTGCAGGACCTGCCTCAGCAGGTTCCTCCTCTCCTGCTCCCAGCGAGGCAGAAAGGGCTGGGGGAGCTGATACTGGACTGACAGAGAAAATATCTGAATATCCCAGGAAATATCCCCGGTCAAAGCACAATTCTCTGCTCTCCTGAAGAGCCTGGGATGAGTGCAGCTGCCTATAGCAAGGAGAAATCAGGAGAAAATGGAAATTCTTCACCTTTTGGGCTCATTTTCAACTCCAGGACAGAGCTGATGGAGGCACACACTCCAAGGAAGCTTTTGTGGGGTTTGGTTTTCATCTCCAGCTGCTTCCCAAGACCTCCAATTTGTCCCAGCTGCAAAGCTCATATGACAGGGTGATTATCTTGATTGGTAGGCAAAACAAGAAGGCTCTGAGACAGACTAATGAAGTCAATTGTGCTGCTGCAAGGGCCAGTGGAGCACACTTTGTGGGAAATAGATTCACTCAGCTTCTGCAGAATATGTGAAAAAAATCAATATTTTCCTAAATTCCACATCCTCCAGATTATTCTGAACTTTAATCATGTTTAGAGCCATGATACATTTTGAAATAAGAAGTTCCAGGCACTCTTCATTTTCCAGTAGGGAGGAAGATTCTGGTCCCTTGCTCACTGCATTTTGAGGAAAGGGATTTTCCCTGTGTGTCCTTCAGGGTGTGAGCTGGGGAGGGAGTCCCAAAGCAGAATTCATTCCCCAGGGAATTCCACACCTCTGCAGTGCTGGCCTTGGTCTGCAGCTGGGCAGTGATGGAGCTGCTGCCCTGTAAATCCTGTTTATGGCTGAATGGGATTCCTACCCTGAATACCCAGCCCAGAGGGTGCTGCTGGAACAATTGAAACCCCAATGGTCTCATTCAAGGGTCAGTAGCAGCCTAGAGGGAGGTGATGATTTCTTCTACTTCACTCTAGGATTAATTTGTGGTCATTTTTAATATTTGCTAACATGTTTTTACATTTTTATTTCCCTTCTTCTCTGAACTGCAGCTCCACAATTCATCTGAATTTACTACACTTGGGGCCTTCCACATATTTTAAATGGCTTTTTTTTGTTTTGTCCCTCTCAAGGTCTGCATTTCTCAATATTGATGAGCTGTTTATTGCCTTGGAGGTCCCCTGTGGCCCAGATTTTACCATCCCATGTGTGCATTCCTCCTCCCGTGGCTGCAGTTCTCACTGCTGCACCAGGCCTGTGTTTCTCTGCGTTTTATTTTTGCATTACAGTCATTAAAAAGTTCATTTCACACAGAATTACTGCTGTGACTATAAAACTATGTTTGTAGCACACCAAGATAACAGAAATAAACCAGATTATCCATAGATAACTGGTCATTTAGAGAAATTGCTGTCACAGCTAAACCAAGTAAAACAAACTGTGGGCAGGTCAGGAGAAGTTCAGGCTGAGCAGCCCCGAGGTTCTGCAAACCCTGCATGAAACTGATGGCTTGTTACTAACACAGAAATTCCAAAAAATTCCAGTTCCTAAGTTCCAGTTCTTCCTGCTGGTGAAGATGATCATGTTTTACACAGAACTTCTATTAGTGCCTAATATTTTTTTTCCTCTGCCTTTATTTTAGTCAGAGTCAGGATTGAAGCATGAGAGACAGGAATTTCGTGTTCAGACTCAGTTGTTTATTAATTTTTATCTATAGTACAGTGAGTTCTACAGCACTTCTAGCTAACATGCTAAAAGTGGAAAATTTTGATAGATCTCACTAGTTACAAGATTTTTTAAAGGCAAACAGTCCAATTAAAAGCTGATATTTATATTGTTTATACTTTTGACCCAATGAGCAAACACCTGTGACTCTCAGTGCAGCACCTTTTATCCAACCAAAAACTACTGCCTGAAACCAAGAAGGAGGAGGAACAAGAAGGAAGAAAAGGACAATGCCCTAGAATGTCTATTTTTTGTCCCATAGCCATTACTATATCCTAAAACCCCAAATTCCAAACCCTTCACCCTGTGATATTACACACTTCTAACTCCACACAGTGATCCCAACTCCATCACTCAATTCTGGAATCCTTCTCCAAGGGCTCAGGTCAAAAGCAGTGTTCCCCAGGGGTCAGTGCCTGACAGCACAGAAAGATCAAAACTCCCAGGGTTCAGGGATCCAACAAACTTCCAGTGTGTTTTCCCAATTTCCTTCCAAATCAGGGTTTTTGGACACTGAGTTTGCCTGCACACCCCCCTCTCACCCCTCATTTGTACAGATGTTTTTTAGGGGTGTCACCACTCAGACTACATCCACCAGTGTGGGGTTTTATAACAAGGAATTCCAAACTCCTGTAGATGTCCAAACTGGAATCGTTCGAGGCAAACCCTGTGAAAAATCTGCAGGTGGGAAGATGGATGGAGAAAACATCCAAGGCAATCTTTAACTGTTCACAAATCAACCCCAAACCACACGGCCTGGTCTCAAGGAACAAGTTCTTTATAGGGATGAGTAGCTTTGCTCAGTGCTGTCACAGCCAGGAGGATCCTGGAGCAGATTTCCCTCCTCCTCCTCCCTGATTTTCTGTTTCTCAGGAGGCTTTGGAAGAGCTGGTGCTCCCCTGTGTTTGGGTTTTGCTGTCATCACCTGCCCACACAGCAGATCCTCTGCAGTCAGCACAGAAAACACTCTTACCCTGCGAGGGGGAATTTCTGGATGGAATTCCTGCTCCCTGTTTAGCACAGGTGAAATTTTCCAGGTTTAAAGAGAGAAGTTTTTTTTACAAGCTGTTAAATTCAGCCCTGCCTCCCTCTCTGCACTCTGTAGCTGCATTTTTCCCCTTTCCTCTGAGCTGTTTTGTATCCCAGAATGACGTGGTGCTCTGTTAGAAAGCTCTTGGAATTAAAAATATGCTTTTTAAATTAAAAATTTCATAATTCTCCTCATCACTAAGCAGACAGAAAAATCAGAAAATCACTAAGGTTGAAAAAGACTTCCAAGAACCTTCAAACCAACACCATGGTGCAAAGTGCTACATATATTAATTTTTCTACATTTCCAGGGATGGTGACTCCACCACCTCCAAAGGCAACCTATCCTAATAAATACCTGAACAATTTGATTTTATGGAAATAGATTTTTAACTTTGAAATGAGGATGTGTATCAAAAACATGTTTATCTGTGATTCTTCAAGGGAAAAGAAAGTAAAGGTTCTTTTTAGCCATTAATAAATATTTTAAAAAGTAAAAAGTATGTCATCTGCAATAATTTATTCAGAATATTTTTGTTCTAATTAATTTCTCAAGTGTTGGGAAATATTTGCATAAGGAAATCTTTGTAGTTTTGACTCCTTTAAAAAGTAAAATCAGCCATTCATGATGTAATAATTAGTGAGAAGTACAAAGTGATCTAATAGCCATTCTTCTGCATCAAACTGGCTTTCATTTTTAATCATAAATGCTGCCATTCTTAGCTCTGGAATAATTACAATTTCCATCGAGCTGCCTAGGGGATGTGCTCAGCCCTGGGAGAAGGAAAACAGGTCACTCCTTTGTTCTTTTTCTCAAAAACCCCAAACTTTTCCAGCCATGGTGGGAAAGGTGTTGAGAACCTCATCCCATAAACACAGCCACGCTTCTCCCTGAGCTTCTGGCATTGCTGCTCTGCCTTCTGTGCCAAATGTGGGCCTGGAGAGCCTCAGGAAATAAAACCATAAAGATCTGTCCCTTTAGTGTGTCATTAGGAAATGCTTATTACTCTTAAATCAGCTCATTACAGCCCCTTAAGTCCAGCAGGTGCCCCCAGGTTAAAAATCAGCCCAGCAGTTCCTGCAGCAGTTTTATTTTGCATGTTGTGTGTAGAATAATCGGGCTGCAGAATCAAAATTCATTGCTGAATTTAGGGGCCGGGTGTTGGTGCTGGTGCCTTTTTGGGGTTCCCTACAGAGGGCAGACAGAATGAAGCAATAAAAGAAGTTCTATTTATTGTTCTGTTTATTGAAGACCCTTCAGGTACATTTGGGGCAGACAAAGCCCCCCAGGGCTGCACCCAAAATGGACCCTGGGTCAGGGGTTTGCACACTTTGATAAGTTTGGTCCATTTGCACATTGGGGTTAATCTCCCAATTCCAGCTCCAGGTCATGAAGTCATTTACCCCGAGTTTGCTCCCCCCAATTCACTTTTGTTTCCATCTCTGGGCCCTGGGGCAGTGAGGGGTC
The DNA here is from genome assembly GCF_052056855.1 of Sturnus vulgaris. Lineage (NCBI taxonomy): Eukaryota > Metazoa > Chordata > Aves > Passeriformes > Sturnidae > Sturnus > Sturnus vulgaris. The sequence continues at coordinate 18,145,329 of NC_142253.1, read as the reverse complement.
CTTGATTGCCAGGCTGGAGAGGAATTGTTGTGTGTGAGCAGAATGGGAAAGCAGCAGCTGACACTGTGTGTGGAGTTTAGAGTTCTACACTAAAGACCTGCAGGATTGCAAATACACGAAAAATAGAAAAGCTGAAATCCTAAAGCATCAGTGCCTTTTTGCTAAAGTCTGCTGGGCAGTTTGAGTGGCTAAATGAATCGGTGCTTTTGCAGAAAAACCTGATGCTCCTTTCAGAGTGATGGAAGGAAAAAGGAGCTGGTTTGAGTCATCACAGCCACCAGTGATGTCTCTGGAAAGGACATTCCCTTGAAAGTGGGAGGTGTGCAGTAATACTGAGTGTTTGCCACATACTGGTGGCATAAATCCCGTGGATTTAAAAACATTTCATGGAGGAATGTGTGTGAAAATGATTTCTTGTCTGAAAGAACAGGATTCAAAGTCTAGGGAATATCCCTGTGAAAAACAGAACTGGAAGCTGGACCTGGTGGGGTTTACCTTTTAAAAGATGCTGAGCACCTTCTGTGTTGAAGCTTTTCTTTCCTTGTCCATTAGGATGTGGGAATGTCCATTAGTTGGTGGGAATGTCACCTGCACCTGTCCTCACCCAGACTGAGATGTCCCCCCTGCCATGGGCACTGCAGAATTTGGATTTGTTATTCACAGATAAACAGAGCTTGGTGAGGGAACCTTTTGGCCGAGGTAAAACACCAAGTCCTGCTGACAGACACAGGCTTTGTGTCTGTGCAGGGTTGAGGGAATGAGAGCTTGGCTTAGCCAAGACCCCTGGGCTGCTCCATTGGCAGTGGGAAATAAGGAAATAAGCCAGGGAAATAAGGAAATAAGCCAAGGAAATGAGTCCTTGAGCAGATAAAGACAACGACCTTACAAGTGGTGGACTTGTAACTCTAACAAGAGTTAAAACACAACTGATTGAGCTCTGATGCAATCATACAACCTGCAGTTTGCCACCCTTTAAAAGCCATCAGGACGTTCCCAGGGCGCTGTGAGGGCAGTGTGTGGCCAGAGCTGGGAATGGGGTGAGCTGAAATGGGGAATGTTGTCCCTCTGCCCGAGCTGAGGCTGCTCATCCCTGGGATGCAGGAGAGGAGCACGGGGTGCTCCCACCTGGCTCCCAGCAGATGGACTCACCAGGGACCCAAAGGGAGGTGAATTTTCCTCCTCTTTTGCCTCCCCTCTCTCCCATCAGTCCCTAAAAGAATGTCCCTGGCTGGTTTGAAGGCTTAGGCAGTTGTGGCATTTGTACTTGCCCTGACAAAAAGCTGGGCAGCGCAGAGCGGAGCGGGAACATCGTTGTGACAGCCCAGTGAGTTTTACACTCCCAAACTTTCCTGGTTAATGTACCATGGGCTCTGGCCTGCTCCTGCCTCCCTGGGCTCACTCCTGGCCCCGGGAAATGCTGGCACACGTGCCCTGGGATGGATCCTGGATCAGCTGGGATCACCCAGAGGGAATTGGAATGGGAATGGGAACAGGATTTTTCTGACACCCCCTTTGCCAGGGGAAATCTGCATAGGGATGATGAGGGAAAAGTGGCCTTTGCAGGAGTGGTAAAATGCTAGAAAAAGACACAATGAAAAGGTTGGAGTGCTCCTTGGGAAAAATGGGATTTCCAACCCTTTGACAGTGGTGTGGTGGTGATGTTCTCTTATTTGCATTTTTGTGCTAATGAAAGCTGCTAATGAGCTACACTACTCCTACAGCAGTGACTTATCTAGGAGAATTTGGAATGAAATGTTTCCTGAAAAGCCAGCAGTAAATAAAAATAACCCCCCATCCATGAGTCCCAGTTTCATAATCTCGGAGAATCAAAGTTCATGAGATAAAGAGAAATCAAAGCAGAGCGTGGAAGCACAAAACAAGAGTGCCAGAAACCCCTGGAGAGGAGTGTGGCTTACAAAGGAAAAAGATGAGCCAAACCTACAACAGATCATTAAATATTGAATGGTAAGTAACACAGAGCATGTAAAGAACAAAGAAAAAAGCTTTTCTGAGCATATTTGAGCAAGTTTTCTGTGAAAGTGAGAATCTTAAAAGTGACACACACAATGTTTCACGCTGACACCTGAATGTCTTTGAGTGATGGAGCCGAGCAAAATTCCCCTTCTCCACCAGCACAAGGCCAGTGGATTGGTTCCTTGATGTTCTCCTGATTTGTTTTATTGTGCCATAAATTGCTTATAAGCTGGCATTTTATGATTTCATTGCAGATATTCAAACCTATGTATTTTTTTCCCCTCAAAACCCCCACAGCAGTCCCATAAAATAATGTGTAAAGAGAGTAAGAAATGAGAGCAAGTCCTGTGAGGGTCCGAGGGAGCTGGGAAAGGGGCTCAGGCTGGAGCAAAGGGGATCAGGGGGAATTTCTGGCTCTGCACAACTCCCTGACAGGAGGGGACAGCCAGGGGGGTTCCAGGAGGAGAGGGAATGGCCTCAGGTTGTGCCAGGTTGGACATCAGGACAATTTCTCCACAAAAGGATGGTTGAGTTGGGCAAGAACAGGAATCTCTTCTCTGGCTCATTCCCAGCTTGCATTTCCTTATCCCAGCTGGGCTGGGGGTGGCTGGGAGCAGCTGTGGGAGCTCAGAGCCTGCAGTGGGAAGTGCACTGGAACTCATTTCCCCCCAGCACCACAGGAGCAGTGAGGCAGGATGGATTTTAATGCACATCCAAGTCCAAATGTGTAGGTTTGAAGCGGATCCTGACAGGCAAGTTCTGTCACGATACAGGGTGCTCAGAACAGGAGGAACCAGGCTGGGAAAGGTCACCCTCAGCCCCTCAGAGTGAGGCTGGATCTGGGGAAAAGCATCAGGAAAGGTCATGTGCTGCTGCTGTGTGACAGCTGGGGAAGAGCAGGTTAAAAATTGCTGAGCTCTGTCACTTCCAGGCAAAGTTTGTTGCCTGCAGTGTGAGTCGGTGTTTCTCCCCAGTGTTTTGATTAATTATTTTGGTCATTCATTCAGTGAAGTGTTTGCAGTGCAGTGCGGTGAACTGAAATGACCTAGAAATAATTCCCTAACACAACCTGACGCTCTGGCTTATATTCAGGGAGAGATTTCTTGTGTTACTCACGGGGGCATCTTCCTCAAAGCTCCTCAGCCATCCCAGGAACGCTGGTGCCCTTCCTGCAGGACCAAACAGCTTCATATCCACCAGGTGATGTTTAGTGGCTTCCTGCCCCAGCACTGGAGTGTGCTGCCACAGAATTTTTGCCCGTGGAGCTTTGGAGGAGCCCTGTGGGACCTGCCCAGGGGCTGAGCCCCGGCAGCAGGAACTGCAGCTGATTTTTGGGAATCAGCCCTGGGTTTTGGGAATCAGCAGCTCCTCAGGCACAACCAGGGGTTGGGGGAGCTGCTGTTTGTGGGGTCTGGTTAGGGTTTTATCAGGGTCACTGCCCTGCAGGAGCTGTAGTTCATTTTTGGTGACTTTCCATCCACTGGAAGCACTGGGATGCAGCAGCAGCTCTGGGTCTGCACGTGGTGTGGCCAGTAAATTATAGTGCCAGTGGGGCCTGGGAAATCTTTTCCTAGACTAAACTGAGCCTTCAAGTCTTCCTTTTTTGTGTTAAACATTTTTAGATGTTCCCAGGTTGTTCTAGAATAATTAAAAGGAACAGGAACTGCATGATGTAAGGGAATAAGGCAGCGACTTGTTCCATTCAGTTTTATTCCCCTTCCAGCACTAAGTGGGCCCCCAGTTTGGTAAAGTGCACAGGAAGCTCCAGACTCCAATTGAACATGTACATTTTGGCTATTTTCTACCCTCTGTTGCTTTGTTTGTGGCCACCTCTCATCTGCTGATCCCCAGAGGCACGGCAGGCAGATCTTGCAGCCTGATTAAAGCACCATTGCTGGCAAAACACATTAATTTCTGTCCTGGTGACAATGCCTGATCCATCCTGCTCTTCTCTTAGGCACTGCTGGACACATTTAGCACCAGCATGTACTTATGACTCACAAATAACTCACAGGATTACTTCAGCCTGCTTGAGATTCCAAAATAATCACTCAGGATTTGCCACTCAGTTGAATGTGAGACCGTTCACAAACCCGGGGGGAAAAGTGATCAGATATGAAGCTGCAAAATCACGGAATTGTGGAATCACAGGATGGTTTGGGTTGGAAAGGACCTTAAAGATTGTCCCATGGTCAGGGACACCTTCCACTACCCCAGGATGCTCCAAGCCCAGCCTGGCCTTGGACACTTCCAGGGATCCAGGGGCAGCCACAGCTTCTCTGGACACCCTGTGCCAGGGCTGGAATTCCTTCCCAATATCCCACCTAACCCTGCCCTCTGTCAGTGGGAAGCCATTCCCTGTGTCCTGTCACTCCAGCCTCTCATAGATAGCCTAAAAATTCTCTCCCACCATTCCATACACTTCAAAAATAAGGTTAAAAAAAATAAATTAAAAAATAATGACAAATCCTGAATGAAAGTGCTGGTGTAGTGCATGGTCAGAAGGAAGAACAAACCACAACAATACAACTGTAAAAGTTACCCAGGTTTCTGTGAAAACAGAGGGATTTGCCCATTCTCCATCAGCAGGAAAGAGTGATGTAATATTGACTGGCCTCAGACTGTAAAGGCAGAATGAGAAGTGGCAATACTTGGACCTTCTTGGACCTTGGAGCTTCTTAAGAATACCAAGCTCTGTAGAGGGATAAATATTTTGTTTCACATTGCCCATTTGTGCTTTAATATTTTTAAAATTTTATTTTATTTTTTTTAACTTCACCGGAAGAAGAGAGGAAGTAATTTAGATAGCAGGAAAAAAAAAAAGGTATGTGGGCAAATCCCCTCCTCCCACCTCATTTTTACTGGGTTCATTTCAAACACCCTGAGCAGGGCAAGAAGCTGGGAAAGAAGAACGAGGGGAGAGTAAAAAGAGCCTTTGGGATGTTAAAAGCTGGTGCCTTCCTTCCTGAGCAGTGAGAGCGGGTAATTGTGGTGCTTTGGCAGAGCCAAGGAGGGGCTGGCAGCTGCTGCAGCTCCAGCTGATCCCTTCAGGCTGCTGGGAATGAGGATTTGTTGTTGCCGTGTCTGTCCGTGGGTGTCTGTCCGTGCTGTGCAGCCTCTCCTGCCTCCTGTTCCTGGGAGTGGAGCCCATCCATCCTGGAGGGAAAGGCATCAGGAGGTGGATGTCCAAACGCTTTATGCAGCCCCTTTTTGCTGGTGCCTGCTGGGCAGAGCCCTGTGCCATGGGATCACCCTGCCTTGGGGCTCCAGCCCCTGAGAACCAGCCAGCAGTGGGGGCTGAGCACTCCTAATAGTTAATTGCAATGCTATTGTGGCCCGAGCAGAACAAAACAGAAATAATCAGGCTTAAAACAAACAAAAAAAAACAACCCAAAAGCAACACAGTGTTATTTTAGAATAAAAGCACATGCAGCTGAACTAATACTCCTGACGAGCAAGGACATGGATTTCTCCCAGGGCATCCTGCAGTCCTGTAGGGGAGAAGTGACCTTATTTGCATTTTTCTTGTTGAATTGCCTTTGGGATTTCTGCAGCACGGCAAGAGCAAATTCCTCCAGGAGAACATGGAAATATCACGGCACTAACGCAATATCCTCCAAGGAGCTTCCTGCTCCTCAGCCCCTGCTGCCCCCCTGGCCTGCCAGCACCCCCAGCCAGCAGCGACAGCCCCAGCCTCTTCCTTCCCCATTTCCCTCTGTATTCCCAAAATTGCTGCTTCCCCTTCTCCAGAACAATCTGGGACCTGCCCTGGCCGCCGTGCCCTCGCCGTGCGCTCCTGCTGAAGGTCAGCACTTGGCACTCGAAGCCTGTGTTTCCAGACGCCTCTTGGGAGCGTTTTCCATCCTAATCAGGTCCTCTAAATCACTCAGGCTCTTCCCAGCATGAAGTCCTGCTCCAGTTTCGCAGGCAGATAATTAATTCCCGAGCCCAGGAGCGGCGGTGCAGCTGCGCCGTGAATTCTTCTCCGCGTCTTGTCCGCATCTTCTCACCCTGCCAGGGCAGCTGGCACAGGAGCTGCGAGCTCTGGAGCCGTGGATCACCTCCCCATGGAGTGCCCAGCATCGGGAGAGCTCCTAAATCAGGGAGTGCTGCAGCTCGCACCCCAAAGCAGCAGCAGAAGTGCACCCGAGGACCGTCCAAAGCATTCCAAAAATCCATATTTTTTTTTTTTTTTTCCTTCTCCCAGAGCTCGCCCTGCCATCTTGCCACAGCAGAATGGAAGCAGCAGGATGCCAGGAAGGGCTATTAACTGGCACCTCTTCAGCTCCCCGTATAATGTATGCACATACTAATTACATTGTAGGAATAGCATGGATTAATTATACACATCACAAGTGGGATACAGCGTTTTGGTGTTTAAAGGATATTTTTAATATAAATGGCACATTTGGAACTTGAAAATAGCACAGATTGGGTTTGTCCAATGAAAGACTGCAAAATTCTGAATTTAATGTATAATATAACCTTTATTCTTTTTCCTCTAAACTCTTGGAAACTTACATAACAATCGTGCTTTAATTATGACACCGTTTATAGACATTTAAAATGCATCTTAATTTATAAATATTTTACATTTGGTCCATAGAACAGGTTGCAATTTACTAAATAATACTGTACTCTTTTAAACAGGCTCTGTATATATTTTTGAATATGTATATATTACATATATATTTTTATATAGAGATAGATTTGCTTGGTGTTGGATATTTCCTTATTGCAAAAAGCATATATGATCATACAATAATCTTTCTTTTTCAGGGCAAGTACTACAAAAAAGATACAGCTATTCACAGTTTACACACAGTAGTTCTACAACACTAGTTTGTGCTATGTGATAACGTTTGTACAGCTTTTTGCTAAAGAGCAGGTCTGTCAAACATCTGTCATAATTGTTTACAATCAAACATTAAATACTGCATTTTTCTTAGAACAACATGGGACTCGGTTACATTAAACAATAAAGAGAAAGTTGGAGTTTTTATCCTTAGTCTAATGAAATTCACAAGTATGATGTATCATGTGTGATGTCTGTGTAGGATGTGGGGGTTCCTCTAAATCCCAAAGACTTACAAGACGTTTGCATCTCAGCTATGGCCGTTTAGGATGGAGCTTAGATCTCGTAGTATTTTACATTTGACCTAGGTATGAAACAGTTTAGAACCTATCCGACATACTCTGAGAGTTTAGGATGTAGTTTGAAATACATGTGTATTATATATATATATTATTTCTACATAATGTGCTTGACATTCTGAGAATAATACCTTATTGCAAGAACATGTTTGTCACCTTCAGACGAGAACAACGAAAAACCCAACATTCACAGGTAACATTTTTTTTTTTCCACGTAGTAGTTCTACATAAATTGTGCTATCTAACATTGTACGGTGCACAAAAAAAGTTTGCTGAAAAGCATGTTTTCATTGCACAGTTCTGTCACAGTCATTTACAATCAAACATCACCCTCCCAAAAAAGAAAAAAAAAGAAAAAAAAAAGAAAAAAAAAAAAAAGCCTCCGTGCCTGTCTTATAGCTGCCAAACGAGAAATGCCAAGCGGGGCTCCCGCTGCATTCCCCACACAGGGAAAACTTCCAGGGGCTGGCCAGGGATTGCTGTGGCATCAGAGAACTCTCCCTCGTGCCCCCAGCACCAGCCAGCCCCTGGAAATGGAAATCCCACTGCTCTCAAAGTGCTGACCATGCGGGGTTTGTGCTTGGGAACTGGGGAAGTTCTGTAGCAGGATCAATCGAGCCCGAAATTGGGACTTACAAGGAGAAGCTTCAATCTTTTCTGTTTTGGTTTCTATTTCGGTGGCAATGCAATAATAGTAGAGTGATAACAGCATGATGAAAGCTCAGGGAGTCTGAGCTTGAATGGCAAATACTTTGTATTTTACTCCTGGGAATCTTTAAGAGCTCTTGGCTATTACTCTGCTAAAAAAGTTAAAAGTTGTATTCCTGCCTCTAACGTTGCTTCTTGCTTCTTTTATAAGAAGCAAGATATGTATTTTTAAAGAAATGTATGACCTTGTTTGAAAGTCACCCTGAAAGGCTGAGCATAGCCAGTGTGTTTGGCCTGGGCTGCTCTGCCACAAAAAACTCAATTTTTGCACTAGGAATGTTTATAAAGGCTGTGCCTGCTGTTAATTGAAGGAAGAGACTCTTCCCCCCTCAAATGGCCTCAGCTGGAGCAAATTTTAAGGGCAGACTTTTGCACTGGAAATCACTTGTTTACAAAATACTCCGTTCTTTTTGTACAAAACAACTCCAAACTTAATTTTACTCCTGCAAAGTCAGAAATAACAGTCTTGGGATTCAGCGGTAAGAAATAGTGATCAACTACTAAAAATCAGCAGCACAAAACTTCAAATAGTCGTGCTAAAAGGTAGATTAAAAAGGTCCTGGCACATCAATTTACAAATTCCAAGGTATGCAACTATCATTGTGAAAGGATAAAAACATTAACAGTCTGTGGATTGCTGGAGAACACAAAAACACTGTCAAACATCTGAGCTCGCGACGGCTGGATCGAACCCATGGCGATTCCCTCGGAGTGGAGATGACCTTGGTGCTTTTTTTTTCTTTTTTTTTTTTTTTTAAATGTGTATTTTCTTTTTTTTTTTGCCACTAGAGGTAGGTAATTATATTCTCAGACGTGAATTTGTGGTCATATTCAACCATATTTTTTGTTTTTCTGGAGGAGGAGTGGTTCTCGGATGAGAGGAGTTTAGATGTAGGCTTCTTTGTTGGCAGAGTTGCTCTGTTGGGCCTGGTCTGGCCCGTTCTCAGGGTGGGTGATGTCTTCACTGGGCTGAATCATCACCTGGATGCGCTGTTCAAAGGACAACAATAAATGTGAGGCAGCCAAAAAAACTCTTTCTAGGCTTACTCTTAAAAAAAAAAAAATTAAAGACAATTCTTTACAACAACCTATCTTCCCAGGGACCAGCAGTGAGCCATTTCCACTAAACAGAATTCCAGCTCTGTCCTGGACGTGGCAGGAGCTTCCCTGGGGACAAGGAATGAGGAGAGGCTGTGCTGTGAGCCCAGGGTCCAGCACAGGGCTGCAGTGGGCAGCAGGGCTGGTGCCAGAGTGATGAGCATCTCCCCAGCAGAGCTGAGAGCTCCTCCCAGGACAAAACAGCTGGAACACTTTTGTATTTTAGAGTGGTTTATTCCTATTCTGTCTTTCCTCGTCCTTTTGTCCTCTCTGGTCCTTCAGCTTCTCTGCCCAGCTCACATTTATGTCTCAAAAGAAATCCCAGTTTGGCTCCTCAGGGCCTCTCACTGCTGCAGCTCCTCCCATCACTTAATCATCACTGCTCAGTGCTTCCAAAAATGAGACCCTAATCCACAACGAGGCTGAGATGAGGAACTTTTACCGTGGTCTCCCACAACCCTGCTGCATTTTAGGGCAACAGTTCTCCTTTGGCACCTAAAAGTTTCCATAAGACTAAGGGAAATCTATTCAACATGTAAGAGCTAAGAACAGGAAACAGGGGAAACAAAAAAAAAAATCAAAATCCAGTTTGTTCTTTTTTTTTTTTTTTTGCAGACTTCTTTGAAGCCTCACTGAGTCCTTCAAAATTTGCTGAAGACAAATATTTGGATCAAGATCCGAGTATTTCATGAGACATCACTCGTCAATTCTGCTTAAGATCACCCAGCCCTTTGCAAAGATGGCTCTGTCAGCTGATTTTAGAATATTCCAGAAGTTCTGACAAATTCCTTTTGACAGTCTTTGGCTCCCACAGTCAGAGTGTTTCAGTAGCTGGGCTGGAGAACTGGCTGTGATGTACAGGAGGAGCTGGAGAGGGAAAACTGAGGATCCACCCGGATTAAAAAAAGGAGGTGTGGTGATTGTAGGTGCTTCCTGAACAGTGTGTGGGGCAATAATGTATTAATCAGTATTTCCCACTCCTTTAGCAGCACATCTCTGAGGGCCTCAGAACTGAAATAGAAACTGCCTGAAATAAAAACTGCCTGAAAAAACCCCAGACTCTCTTCCATGAGAAGTGTTACCTCCTTTTAAAAAATGGGATGAGCAATCAGGGAGAGGCTGAGAGCAAGGAGAGAAAAGCCCCAAATGTTCTCCCCGAAACAGAAATCCCTTCAATAAAAGCTAAAGGGAAGTGCTCCCCAGACATTTCGTGTCCTCCCTGCCAGCTGCAGCAGAGCAGGGCAGGTGTGGCTGGGAGCAGGTGAAGAGCAGGAGCTCAAGCCTTGGGGCCATCAGGGAGATGCAGGGCAGGGTCACTGAGCAGATTCCTGCAGACCCAGAGTTGTGTGGATTAGTCCCCGGCTTTGATCCCAGCTCCCCAGAGCACCCCATGGCCGTGTGTCTCATATTCATCAGGACCAATTCCCATGTTTTACAAACTGCTCCTCTGTTGTCGAGGTGTGGGGAGCTGGAGTGCCAAGTGTCTGCAGCTGCCAGAGCAGAGATGAGGAGCCTGTGGAAGGTGGGAATTGTGTTCAGCAGCAGATGGCTCAGACACTCTCTTGTCTTTTGGCCGCCACTTTTATGTATTTTTAGCTCAAAGCAAAATAACTGAGGGGGAAATAGATGTCAGAAAAGAAGTGCCCAGCACTCTTTGATTGCACAGGTCCCAGGGGGGTGGGGACAGGCAGACTTACCTGTTTTAGGGAGCCTTTCAGGGTTAGGAACATGTATGCCATGTAGCCAGGTATCAGCACCATAGAGGACAGGGCCATGAACCAGCCGACCCCCTGGCCCCATTTTGGGAACACGTAGCTCCCCATTGTCAGTGGGGTCATCTGCACAGCACTGAAGATGAACACTCCCTGCAAAAAGCAGAAGGGAGGGTTTGGGGTGAGGTTCCCACAGTGTTCTGGCTTCAAGAGTTTTTATGCAGCTTCCCAAGATGCCTCTTACCAAAAGGAATGTTCCATGTTAACACTGTGTTTTCACTTATAAAGCTGCACCTCAGGTAATCCAGGTGTGCTCTGGTACCACTAAATTCCTTGGATAACCTGCACAGAGCCAGAGGGAAGGGGCTGCTGGGATCCTGGGAATGCCTGTGGGCATGTACGTGGTGCCACTGAGCAGCAGCACCCACGCAGTGCTTTGGGATGTTCTCCAGTGATGCCCTGCAGCCATGGAATTCCATAGGCTGTTCCCGGGAAAATCTCCCATCCTGGCCTGACTCAGATGTCTAAACCAGCCAGGAAAAGCTGCTCAAGTGAACCAGGAGAGAGGGAGGCTCGTTCTGGTGCCAGGCTGAGTCCTTGTGCAGGGCAGATTCCCAGAGGAGGATGCAGAGGCAGATTTTTATCCCTGCTCTGAGCTGGGCTGGGCAGCACATTCTGCTGAGGACTTGCCAAATCTGGCCAGTTTTACAATGCTGGCCATCCTCCTCCTGTGCCACTAAAACAAAATGTGTTTCTTACACCTTCCTGAATGCTTGTTTCTACAGAAATCTGGGAAGGGATGACTCGAGGACCCCTCAATGAACACATTTCTGTGTCTCTTTAGTGCTCCTCGTTTGCTTTTGTCTGGTTAAATGCTGGCTCATGTGTAACAGTGGCTGCTTGATTAGTTTGTTACATCACAGCTGGGTTCAGTGTATGTGCTGTAAATTTACATTTCTTTGCTTATTACTTCACAAGGTGCTGAATGGGATTAACTGGGTAAAGTTTAGAATCAAGAAAAGGCTGTCCTGTGGTTTCCAGTACAGGTTTCTTGCAGAGTTAGCCAGAAAACCCACAGCAATGTAGTATAAAATAATTAATATATCCCATGAGGGAAGAACACAAGTATAGAACCCTGCTCTGTCACCAGCAGTGCCTGTGGAGGAACTCAGTTTACAAAATGCTGGTATTTTTGTCTATGTGGAAAATGTAGATTTTAGATTGCTAAATCCTATTTTAGAATACAAAAAAAAAAACAAAAAAGAAAAAAAAAAAGTCAAAAGTTTTTCCTTACAGTTTTCTAACTCTGCCAATCCATTTCCAGAGGTCTAATAAAAACCTTGGCTTCTCTTTTTGTGGCAGAAGCTTCCCCTAATGCCCAATAAGCTTTTTGCTTATTGCCTTCAATGGGATTGCACACATCCTTAAAAAAAGAGTGAGGGCAGAACTAATGTGAACCTGTGGGGGTGGGAATGACAGGGCTGCAGCACCCAGGCCACTCATTTACATCCTTTCAAGCAGAGAATAAAAGTTTGTTCCTTACTGCCACAATGATAGGAGTGAAAAAGGACCAGCAGAGCTTCCACCAGATGCAGGGTCTGTATCCCACCATCTCTTGGATGTTGTCATAAAATCTATTAACACCTGCACATAGAAATAAGAAACAGCACAGAAACATATCAGGTAATGGAGTTGACTGGAAGCTCAAGGGTTCTGAGAGACATTGTGATAAATTATGATTATATTTGGAAGCTCTACAAAGATCTCAAGATAACTTTTCCTCTGTCTGGATGAGAAAAAGTGTGCCAGCTCCAAAGCACCAAAAATCACTTGTTCTCACTCTTCCACATCATAATTAATTAAATAGAGACCAGCAAACTTATTCCCGTGCAAAATGAGGAAGTTGTACACGGGAAGGTCAGATGCAAGAAACACCCTGGATTGATTTCAACCCTAGGTCATATTAGGATGAGAAATTTGGGGTGTATTTTACAATTATAAAACCCCCCAACCCCTCCTAGCATGAGCCAGCTTTGTTCCAGTGCACTCCATGCACGGGCACCATGCAGGGTCTGAAATCAGAGAGACCCTCCTGCCACTGCTGCTCTGCACCAGCTCCCCAAAGCTGGGTCTGCCACATATTTATGGCTTTGATTTCTTCGTGGGCAGAGCCTGGAGCTGATAATTCCAAGGTGTGGTTCAAGCCCTGTATGAACCATCCACTTAAGCTCCTTGCTGGGTCCCTCCCAGCTCAGAATATTCTGTGATTTCTGGGATAATTTTGGTGTATTTTTCCATTTGCTGGGTTCACCAGCAGTGCCTCTCCCCTGTCCAATGCTGCTCCATCCTCTCAATCTAGCAGGAGAGCTCCAGTTCTCCAGCTCAGGAGCAGCTGGAGTGCCCAGGTGAGGATGGGGGCAGCTCCTCAGAGGAGCTGACACAGCTCTGAGGTCAAAAACACCCTGTGACAATATCTCATTAATCCTTAGAGGCAGAGACTGCCAGTCTAGCATTCTGGATATTTCAAGGTGATTATTCCCTAATTGACCAAGGAGCCTGACTCACTGCAGGACCCCGGAGTGAGAGAATTTCTGGAAAAACCAAATATTACAAATCCCAAGAGCCCTGAGGCAATATGTACCCAACACCTCTGAAGATCCAGGCTTTCCAAGGGATGGGACAGGAAAAGAGATGAAATATCACCTTGTGAATATTCCTGAAACATTTCACAGCTCCCAGACCTCTAGGTAAGGTGTTTAAAAGGCAGCAGCACCTCCCACAAGCCAACTTTGAATTATCCTTTCAGTGCCACCCCCAGCAGGTGCACACTCAACCACAGATCAGAGGATGAATTATCCTCGGGGTGTGTAAAGCTTAGGGGAAAATGCAAACAGGCTGTTTACCATAGCACCAGGATATCGAGATGCACTCAAAGAATACAAGGAACAAGAGACTCATTCCACTGGCAGAGTAGTAGTCAAAAAGCTTAAACACATAGATTCCACCCTAAAACAGAAAAGAAAGTATTAAAAATAGAGCAAGGCCTCCAGCTTCAAAATGTAAGGTACAAACTAACAGTGGTGGACAGGTTAGGGGCCTATTAAGGGAAACTGAACAATAAATCCTTTTAAGGCTTGAAGTCAATCCTGACAAAATTAAGATTGCTGCTGCATAAACAGAAAAGTTTAGTTCTGCTTTTTTAGTTCTGTTTGATAATTAATCATAATTGAATCATAATTTCCCTCAAAGGGTTTGCAAAGTCAACATCTCCAGCTGCCACTTTTTGGGCTGTAAGAGGATGGGGATGTGCATTTTGCTGTCCCCTGATCCCTGCAGGGGACACCCAGGTGATGCCTTTTTGGGCTCCCTACAAACAGAGGGCAGACAGAATGAAGCAATAAAATCAGTTCTATTTATTGTTCTGTTTATTGAAGACCCTTCAGGTACATTTGGGGCAGACAAAGCCCCCCAGGGCTGCACCCAAAATGGACCCTGGGTCAGGGGTTTGCACACTTTGATAAGTTTGGTCCATTTGCACATTGGGGTTAATCTCCCAATTCCAGCTCCAGGTCATGAAGTCATTTACCCCGAGTTTGCTCCCCCCAATTCACTTTTGTTTCCATCTCTGGGCCCTGAGGCAGTGAGGGGTCCTTGATTGCCAGGCTGGAGAGGAATTGTTGTGTGTGAGCAGAATGGGAAAGCAGCAGCTGACACTGTGTGTGGAGTTTAGAGTTCTACACTAAAGACCTGCAGGATTGCAAATACATGGAAAACAGAAAAGCTAAATATATAAAAGCTAAAATCCTAATACAAATAAATCAAATATAAATAAAAAGATCAAAGCTGAACTCCTAAAGCATTGCAGGGAGCACAGGGCACTCTGCACTGAAGCCTCCAAACTCCTGCGTGGCGCCAATCCCTGCCTGTGGCTGGCAGCGATTCCTGGCTGGACTGGGCAAGGGAGAGTGCTGGTGGCAGACCCAGGTGCCCCAGGTGCCCCAGGTGCCCATGGCAGTACCTGAGTGATGTTGGACAGCCCTATGACGTAGGACACGATGCACACCACGGCGATGAAGAGCTCGCGGCGGTTGCGCAGCAGCTTGGGGAACTCATCCACCAGGGCAGTGATGAAACCTTCCACGGTGCAGAACTGCAGGGAAAGGCACACAGAGCACAGTGCAGAGCCCTGCCAGGCCAGCACGGCCTTTGGGGGAGCAGTTCGTGCTTGCACTGGCCTAAGGCTGCAGCTGTCCAACGAGAAGTGAAAATTCACTTGACTGCAGTGGAAGCTCTGCTCTTGAGCATCCTTGTTTCTGTCTAAAGAGATCTGTGCAGAAAGATTGCCAGCTCGAGGAACGCTCAAAATTCTAAGCTATGCACTGTTGCTTTTGCTCTGTGAACAGGAACTGCTCTTTTTTTCTAACAAAGATGATAAACCTACAGTTGAGGGCTTTGATCCCTCAATCCTAAAAAATAAACTTCTTTTTTTATGTGATTTACTCACATACAAGAAAGCCAACACTCAGAGAAAGTCTAACCAGATTGGTGCTTCAAGCAGAAGGTTAAAGATTCTCATATGATTCTCATATATAATAAATCAAATATTCTGTTATTTGTATCCCCAGAAAACATTTTTGTCGAGGCCGTGTCCTCCAAATGGAAATCATGGCCACACTCCAGAATCCTTCTGTGTCTATATATTCAGATAAATGCTATCATTATGCTGGCTGAAATAGTGAAAACCAGAAGGTAAGTAAAGTTTTATTAATTTTCAGCAGAGCAAGTAGATTTCAACCAATGGTTACAGCTCTTGTAAATTACCGTGTATGAAATGTTTCAGTGACAGACAGAAATGCAGAAAGCATGACAGCCTGTAGATATATATTCTTTTTAATACTATTAGACCACCTTCCTCAGCTGTTAGTTGCCTGGAGACAAGTGCTTTCAAGAATATTTTTGACCCAATTAATTTCACAGCAGTTTCCCCCCAGACTGAGCAATGGGTTTTAATGTCAAGCCTGAAGCTCACTGAAAAACAAAGAAATAGAAAGTGTAAATTTTCCTCCTTCTTTCATCTGCCAGGATAAAAATGCCCTCTTGGTCTTTTTGTGTTCACAGACTGAAGTCAGCTTAGATTTATAGAAAATGATGGATTTTCTGTCCTGCAAGACTGGTCCAGTGCTAAGGCAGTAAATCCCTTATTCCTTTATGTGCTGGGAGGGCTGTGCCAGGAACTGGGAGGTGCTAGTTTGCCAACTGCAGCTGGTTGCAAGTGAATTAACACATCTGCCTAGGATTGGTGTCATAAAAATGATCCAACAGTTCACCAGCCCTGACCAAGCCCTCCAAATATTCCTTGCAAAATAAGCAGGGTGCTCTCCTGAGTGCTGCCACTGGGGTTGTTCTCTCTATTAAAATTAGCGCTGATTAACAAAAGGTTTTGTTGGACATCGTTATTTCTAAAGGGTTTTCTCTTGTGCTGTGTGCTTTTTTATTTATGTCACAATCAACATTTCTAGTGATTCCATGTCTTAATTATGCAATAGTTTAATCTAGGCAGAGAATGTCTTGGATTTGCAAAACCCCAGGCTTGAGCCTCCTCATCCATCTCCAGTTGTCAGACACCACCCAGAGCTTAGGTAAAGCCTGAACCAATACATTTGTGATCCTTTCCCTTGGGAAGTGATTTCAGAACACATCAAACCACAGAATATCCTCAGTAATGATCCCATTGCCCACTGAATTAACTCCAGATATTAAAATGAAATGTGTGCTGAGTTTTTCACTCCAGTGGTGAGTTCTGGAGCTGCCTTTCACAAATACCTGTGGCATCTAAATCTTGTAAAATACATCCCAGCGTTTTCTACACAGCTGAATATTGCATAGGTATTTTTAATATTGTGATTTAACAGGAGGTGTTTCAAGGGTAAGCTCCTTTTTGCCTCCAGAATAAATTTGCTGCCTGTTTTTCACGTGCTTTCAACAGTTCATGAAAGAGCAAAAGTGTCTAAGCATCAATATTTTACTCAGTCTTTCCTCAGTGCCTCCTACTCTTTATGTGATTATTCCAGGGACCATCCTGCCCCACTTCCAGCTGGCAGTGGAGAGCACAGGGAGAGCCCAACCCCGTTCCAACCAGTGGCACAAAATGTGCATTTTGATTTGTTTTCACCCCGGTTTTACCTGACTGTCAATGCCAAGCATGAGCAGCATGGAGAAGAAGAGTATTGCCCACAGAGGGGAGATGGGCAACTGTGTCACTGCCTCTGGGTAAGCCAGGAATGCCAGTCCAGGGCCTGGGGGAGGAACAGAGACACAGCATCAGTGGGCAGGGCTGGGGCTGGCACTCTGCTCCTGCTGAGCTTTGTTTGGTGCCTCTGGACAGCCCCTGAGCAGGGATTTCAGCTCTTCACTCTTCTCTGACCACGAGGGCACTGCAAGGACCTGGCTTCCAAAATGAACCAGCCAAAAAATCACCACCAAAAAAACCACCCCCAAGACCCCCCAAAGCCAACCAACCAGAATAATGAATGCAGTTCAAGTTCAGAAGCTGCTCCTGAGACCCCCCTTGGCACAGCCAAGGCAGGAATGTTATCCTGGGCTAGGCTTACATCTCCAGGCACTGCTCAGCTCTCTCCCCTCAAGCAGGTTTGGACAGCTGCAATCTCTGCTTTGCACCGTGCAGAAGAGAAACAGACACAGCTCAGAAATGGAGAACACACTTTCCAGCATTTCCAGTATTCCCATTTGCTGTCCCATTCCATTCACTCACTCAAAATACACATTTTAAGAAACTCCATAGCTGTGGACAGCCAAACTGTTTAATTTTTCTTCTTGCTAACTGCTGATGGGGGGCAGAGAGTTGGGAGGAGAATATAAATTCCTATTTAAAAGGAGGGTTTTTTTGTTCTCATGGCATAAATGGATGTCAGAGTCAGAGAAAAACTAGCAGATTTAATAAACACAGAAATAAAGCTCATGTGCTTCACCTAAGCAGTGCCTCTGATTTTTCAGTTTCCATTAAAAGTCTGGCAGTGACAAGTGCTTGGTCACAGCTCCCAAACCAGTGGAGCAAGGGTGACATCAACACCTGGATTGTCAAAGCCTAATGAGGATTTGGAAGCAATTAACTGCTAACAAGAGCAGATATGATTGGAAACCAGTTCAGAAAGCATTCCAAATAGCAGTGCCAGAAGCAAGATTAACTTCAGACAAATATGTTAATTTTACTCTGCTCTGCATTCCACAGAAATGCAGCTACACCTTTTAACAATATTATTTGTTTTATAAGGCTGTATAAAAGATGGCAGAACAACCCCTCATGGTGGTAAATACTGGCACCAGCCTCCGAGCTTGCTAGGAGAAATAGAAGCCTTAATTAAAGGGTCAAATTTTCAAATATCCTTTGCAATTAGTGGTCATAGGCGTCTCTCAGAGGTCTGTTATCAAATGTACTTAACACGATGTAAAAATATTGTTGTGTTTGCAGGTGTAGCCTTTATACAACTCTATCTGTATCAAAGACATAAATCCAAAAAGCTTATTTCACACACCACTGCCTTTCCAGAGCAGCTTTTAATAACAGTGCCTGCCATCATCATTTTGCACCTAATCTCCTTGTATGTGTAATTTATTGAAGATTATTTTTAGGGCTTAAATTCTCTCCTTTTCCAACTGAGGAGATATTTCAGTGGGTTGTGTTTGCTAACACAGCCATCCAGATTTTGTCCACCAGTGAGTTCCAAGCAAGCTTTGAGTTATGAGATCCCTCCCTGTGGCCAGAACTGCTAAGTGAGTATCTGGTGCACCAGCTGGGTTAGGGCAGCCATCTGCTCTGCTGCTTTAAGCTTTTTCAGCTGGAAGACAGACAAGAAACTGCAAGGAATAAAAGAATCCTCCCATGGACATCTCCTTGCCCTGAATAAAACATCTTTCATGTGAAATAGGTGTAGGTGTGAATGGGTGAGAAATGGATCTGCCTCAAAGGGCTTAACCTCAAGAAACGGGAAAAGGAGTTAAAACCCAACTGAACCGGAAAATGTTAGCTTAAAAACCACCCCATCATGACCAGCACTCCTCCTGCTGTGCCTGGAGTGGGCTGGGACAACACTTTTCCTTCTGCCATGGGGAGACCGAGGGGACAGGGAGCTGAGGAGCTGTGAGGATTTCGAGCAGTTGCACGAACAACCTACAGGCAAAACAATAACTGATGGACAGCTTAGAGGAAAAGAGATCAGGTACCTGATGCTGCAACATCTGCAATTGGCCTCTTTGTGACATTGGCCATGAATCCCACAATGGAGAAGATGACAAAGCCAGCAAACATGCTCGTGCATGAGTTTATGCAGCACACTATGATGGAGTCCCTGAAACAAAGGGAAGGGGCTTTAAGCAGCTGGAAAAGCAAATTTATTATTATTTTTTTTTAATTATTATTTTTTCTTTTATTTTGTCCTGAGGAAAGATTTCACAATTTAGGTTTCACGATCTAGGATTTCATGATTTAGGATTTCACAGTCTCCATTTCATGCTGGGGAAATGTCTCCCACTGGTGTAAATGCAGTTACACATCTCACCCCCAGCCAGATAGAACAACTAATATTCAATATTAAAATTTATTTCAATTATCTGTACACAGAGACAGAGCCCAGCTCCAGCTGAGACAGGCAAGTGCCACTGCAATATGTGCAGTCATCTGCTTACCTGTAAACATTATTGTGGAAAGGGTTGTAACTTCCAAGGGCAATCAGTGAACCAAGACCCAAACCATAGGAGAAGAAAATCTGTGTGGCAGCATCCAGCCAAACCTGATTGCAGGAAACAATTTTTAAAAAAATCTGTTTCTGCACTTGAGGAGCAGGTCATATGTCTGAAAGGGGAACAGTGAGGAATGAAACTTTTGTTTACCGGGGGGAATATTTACCTCAGAGTCTGAAAGCTTACTGAAGTTGGGAGTTATATAGAATAAAATGCCTTCCTTTGCTCCAGGCAGTGTTACACCACGGAAGAACAAGATAAGCAGCATAACATAGGGATAAGTAGCAGAGAAATATACCACCTGATGTGAAGAAACAAGACAGTGTAAGTGTGCAAGGAAGAATGATCAAAAATATTGCTCCCTGAAAAATACTCTAGCAGCAACTGAGGCTCTTAAAATTGAGGCATTTTTCAATGAAAAAGCTTGGGAAGTGCCTACAGCAAAATCCCCTAAACTCCAGGTCTAAAGGCAGGTGGCTGTTGCCTATTTTACTGCAAAGAGTGGATATTTTCACACTTTTTTTTTTTGGTATTTAACACGAGGAAGTCCCAAAATCACAAGGATCATGGCACCAGGATCCTGCTCATAAAACATCTGGCAGTTTCTTTTCCCACTCTCTCCTGCTGTATATTACAGGCTCCTACAGTCTTGCCTTTTCTGAGGTCCCTTTCTGAAGTCAGACTCAGCTCTCTTTTTGCCCTCTCTGTCCCTTGGAGACAGGAGAGAGGCTCTGGTTTGCTCTGAGCTCAGCTGAGCCCTGTTCAGCACAGTGTGAGGTGGGTCACAGTTATAACCTCTTGTCCAAAGCCAACGATCCTTTCCTTCAGTGTGAGGAAATCCCAGTGCTCTGCACCGGAGCTGAGCTCTTCTAACCCAGCCCTTCAGCTGACACCAAACCCCGTTGCTGTGGCTTTTCATTTCCCTGGGATTTGTCCTGACAGGGAAAGGCATGAGCCAATGTCAGATGTGGCTGCCCCTTCATTCACAAAGGTCTCTCAATAATGTAATTTCCTTTCATTGATTAGTAAATCCCAATTTCCACTGAGACCCCAAGAAGCACAGTGTGAAATCCTATGAAAGGGCCTCAAATGTTTCTCACTCACATGAGGGAAGGTGGGAGCAGCTCTTCCCTACACCTCCTCACATACCCAGGTCCAGCAAGAGCTGTGCAATAAATGTACAATTCCTACTGAAACCAAACCACTTCACCCTCACTCTATTGCTGCCCTGGAATATTCATCCCAGGAACAAGCAGGAATATTTTTAGCTGATTTTATACCTGGCCAAGCCAAGAGGTCTGTAAGTGAAGTATCTATGGCTGTGGTCTGACCCAGCTACAGAGGAGCCAGCTCTCTAAAACATGGGGCTGTATCAATTCAAAAAACCACAAATTAAATATTTCCCAGAGCTCTGATAGCCAAACTGCCCCCAGTGCCTCTTACCTCAAGAATTTTCAGAATATTTGAGCAAAATGGGCATTTTTAATTGAAAGATATTTACAGTACTTTTTAATCTTACCTTTCCAGTCCAGCCTACCCCCTTCCAGATACAAAAATACACCAGAATCCAGGCGATGGCCAGGGTGATTGCCAGTGGCCATCGGATTTGCCCGGGCTTTTCCAAGCCGTCGGTCATTTGGTGCATGTTGCGTCTGCAAGGAGCCAACAGAACGGGGCATTTGGCAAGGAATTCACAGGGTGGGATGGGAAGGGTGACAAGGTGGGCCTGGACCATGCCCGGGAAGGAGGGAGGAAAAGGATGAGCTTACTCCCAGAACTCCACCACGGCACTTGTCATGTTGGTGGTGTTTGCTAAGGTGTAGTTGGAGAAGCAGCGCTCCGTGTTCCAGGGGTTCTCACAGTGTTTCCAAGGAAGGGTCTGGTGGAGGAAGGGAACCACAAACCTCAAGTCAAACACTTTTAAAGCAAGAATTACCTCAAGTATCTCTTTCTTTGCTAGAACTGACAGCTGAGTGCAGAACTAAAGCACCTGGAGCTCTGCAGACATTGATCTCCCCAGGGATAATTGAAAAGTTATTTCAATTCCTATCAGTTGTGGGAGGCAGGTGTGGAAATATTCCTTCTTTTCTTGAACCTAGCAGCCCAAACGCTCTGGATTCAATACTCTCACCATGAGATTCTATTAAAGCAGCAGGAACGACCTCCTGGAGGTCCTGGTACCTCTTGTTGCACAAGAGACAATAAAATTGGCATGGTTATTGATCAGAGATTTTCATTTTCCCCTCAGGTCAGGGGATAACTAGAAAAGATAAAATTTCTCTTTGCTACGTGCATGTTCTGCATGTGTCCATCCCATCTCTCAGAAGTTCTGAGGAGCAGAACCTGTTTCCCATGGTGTCCATTAGAATGGGCCTCATTTACAGATAATTTATAGATCCTTCTGATGGCAATTGTTGGAAAATCCTGTCACAGAACTGTTGTATCAGGGCACTGTGTGCTTTATGCACAGGGATAAGAGGCTTCAAGGGAATTAGAAGTCAATATTCATTGAACATGGGCCACAAGAAACACTTCCAGACTCTGCCTGACCTTTCACATCAATAACAATTCTGAGGACAACAAAGCAGAAATGGTCATGTCACTCCCAGACAGTAATTAATGCAAATTTGATCAAGGCAATATTCTTTAAAGCCAAGAACAAGCAAGCATGAGCAAAATTTATAGAAGAGACAATTGAACAATGATGCATTAATTATATGCAACTTATGTAAGAATGCTTCCTCAGATGGCCAAGCCCCACAAATCAGACAAGACTTACTCAGCTGATGAATCACCCTTGAGGGGGAAAAAAAGGCAGCTAAAAATAAAGTAAACAGGAAAGAAAACAAAGCAAAAATAACAGCAATGAATGGAAGTTCAGAGCTAATAAAATCACAGACCTTCCATTCCATGGGGGTTTCTTTAATAAACCCCTCCATCACTAAACCACATTGCAATGATACTACTTCCCAAAAAACTCATGTTTGTGTGGCTTCTACTGGAGAAATAAAATAATTAATTGTACACTAGAATTGTTCTTGGGAGAGTGACTGGCCTGTAAGCTCAGTTTTCTTTCTAAATTTCTTGTGGAGAGAAAAAAAAAGGGGGGATTTTTACAAAATAGTTGGGTTTTTTCAGTAAGAATGGATTATCCCACAGATTTCTGTGTGTGCTATGTTAATCTCACACATCTACACCGAGGCAGATTAGTGATGTATAAATATTTTACTTGGCTTTACATCCAAGAAATAATTCCCCATCCCCTGTGACACACACTTACAGTGGTAAAGGAATTATACAGGTAGTATATGGCCCACGAAATAATCACAATGTAGTAAATATTTAGCCAAAAGGACAGGACTGCAGCAGCCAGCCCCACACCTGGAAGGAAAACAAAGAGAAATAAAACAAGAGAAGAGCTCAGTTCAGGGCAAACCCATCACATGGGGCAGGCAGCACGTGGGAAATGCTGCAGGAGTGAGCAGTGCCAAGTGCCATTCCACAAAGGGGGATTTGGGGGATGGCTCAGCCACCCACGAGCTCACTGCCAGCCTTCAGCTCTCTCTGTGGTGCACTCCCACCTCAGAGCTCCCAGGAAAAAGAGGGAAATCAGCTCCTTGTCTGGAGCAGCAGCCCCCAGAGCCCGTGGCAGATGCACACACAGTGAGGATGTGTTCCAGGGCACTCAGGACACGCAGCAGAGTGCCTGGTGCTCAGGCTGACTAAAGGAATGGCAGGGTTCCATCGTGAGGATGTCTTCTGCTCCACACGGGCACTCCAGGGCTGTTCTAAACTCTTCAGGACAGCTGTTCCATGACCCTGAGCAGGAGGGAGTGCTCACAATAATCAGGATAATGCAAAGCAAGGTTCTACCAACCCCTACCAAAAACTCTTCTCTGTGAGAAACAATTTCATCTCTCCGCGTTTTCCCAATGCAAAACCTCCCAGAGCAAAATTCAATCTCAACAAACTCTCAGCTCACCCTGTGCTAATTGCCAGCCCTACTGTGTGAGGTAATTTGGAACAGCACAGCAGCTCTGCTGGGCCAGGACTCAGCTCAGCAGCTCGGAAGTGTCAGAGGATTTGGGATGAGAAGGGAGCAAAGAATCGTTTGAGAGGTGTGTGGGTCTGTGCAGAATGGGGATTAAAACCCTGGGGTTCTGGTAATCAAACCTCAAAGTGTGGAGTGAGTTTGTCTTGAGGAATTCAGCATGAATTCCTGGCTTTTCAATTTCAATTTAAAAAGCAGTTGATACCAATCTCTGTGAGCTCAGAAAAATTTACCAAAGTTTACCAAATTGCTGTGAACCGTTCCAAACCTGCTCAGACAACTACTGCTGGATATGCTATTTTTAAGTCTTTACACATTTCTTCAAAAAACCCCAAGAGTTTTTGAAGTTCAAAAATAAGTTTGTTGCAACTCTAATGCCTAAATCCTACTATTTTTAATGGAAAACAAAAAAAAAAATCCCAACATGTTTCAAAGTCATCAGTTACACCTCAGAAAATCAGTGTTTTCTCTAGAAAAATCATGGTTTAAATATAAATGAAAGGCACCAAGAAACATCCTTGCCGTGGCACTTTGTGAAACTTCTGCAGTTTGGAAACAAATGAGGAATAATTGGAATCCATACTGCACCTTTGAACATTGGAGCAAGCTTCCACACTCCAAGGCCTCCTATAGATGTATACTGACCAAGGGAACACTCCAAAAGGAACAGTGGCACTCCAGCAAAAATTAAAGTAAGGAAATAGGGAATCAGGAATGCACCTAAAAAGAAAGTCCAAAAAAAGTCAGTTAGGGTGGGGAAAAACACAACTGAATTTCCAGTTTCCATTTCTGTTGTATATGAAAAGAAACCCACAGGATTTTTTATTTTTCTCTCAGATGTAACATTTCAGAAATGCTAGTGGAAATCACATGTGCACTTCTGAGCCAGCACCTCAAGTGGTGAAAATAAAGGGAGAAACATAACTCCTCATCATTTAAATGTTTTCTGTTGAAGTAAAAAGCTGAAATCCAAAAGCCTGTGGACTTTGTGGCCTTCACCTCTCATGGAGAGCACAAAGGCTTTAACCAGCCCTGGCTGCTTTCCAGCCTTTTATGGGGAGCTCACAGTCAGCTACAAACCCCATGAAATCCTCTCAAAACTCAGCCCAAAAAAGAGGGATCTGCAGGGTTGGGTGGAGGGCAACGTGCTTTAGTTCTGCTCTGATACTTTATGGTCTTTTAAGTGCAGCTGGCAGATAGGAGTGAGAATAAACTTCAGGGCAGAGCTCAAAGCAGAGCTCCACACTCCAAAATGGCTCTGAACATCCTGGGAAAGTGGAAAGCAATAAAACCCAAACAGCAAAACAAAACAAAACCCAAAAACCAAGCCAAAACAACAACACCAACAAAACCCCCCAAACCCAAAAGAAAACGACAACCAAACAAAAATAAACAAACAAAAGCCAAACAAAACCCCCCAAAACCACACACAACCAACCAAAAAAAAAACCCAAACACAGAAAACATCACAGCAAACAGTCAAAAAAACCAAAAAACAAACCAAACCAACAATAAAACCCCAAAACAAAACAACCCCTCCAAAAAAGCCCCCTAACCCCCCACAGTCAACAAACAAAATAACAAAAAAACCCCTCAAAACAACAACAAAACCCAAAAAATCCAAAACAAAACAAAAACAAAAAAAAACCCCAAAAGACTCCATAGCAAACAAACAAATGAAAAACCAAAACCCCCAAACAACACAACAACAAAACCCAAAAGACCCAAAATAAAAAATTAAAAAAACCCACCAAAACCACCACAGGAAATAAACAAAAAAAAAAAAAAAATCACAAAACAACCCTCCCAATAGACCAAGCCAAACCAACCAGCCACTCAAAAAAAAAAAAAAAAAAAAAAAAAAAAAAAAAAAAAAAAAAAAAACCCACCAAACGAAAAAACCCTAAAAAAATAAAAATTCCTGCAACTCCCCCAAAACACCAACAAAAAAATCCCCAACCAAAACCAACGATGTGTATGAAAAATCTATTCAAACCAGGTTTTGATTAGTTGGCACACACAAACGTACCTCCACCGTTCTTGCCACACAGGTAGGGGAATCTCCACACATTCCCTAAGCCAATGGCATAACCTACACAGGACATAAGAAAGTCAAATTTCCCTTTCCAGGTGTCTCGGTCGGGAAGGTCCGCCTTCTTCTTCTGCACTTTTACTACCAAGGTTTTGGGCTTGTCGTTGGTGATGGAGGCGTCGACCTCGGTGGAGATCTGTCCGTCGGCCACCTTGGTGCCGTTGGTGGCCATGTCTCTGGGCTTGGCTGGCGAGGCTCTGGCGGCGGCCGGGCGGGAGATTTCAGCACCAGTCCACGTGGACAGCAGCTTTGCGGCTCGTGGCGATCCACCCGCGAGTGGGAGCGATGGCGAGGGCAGCGCCGGTGCCCGGGGCCGGGACACGGAGCCTCAGCGCGCTCCGGAGCCACCTGCGCGACACGGCGACACTCACACTCGAGCCTCCACATCTACCTCTCGTGCTTTCCACATTCTGCATGGTGCATAACGCTAAACTTCATCTCGAGTGTTACAAGTTCTCCTCACAGCTCAGCCAAAACTCCTTTTCCAGCCCCAGAACCAAGGACACGCTACAGCTCCAGCCCCAAAAAGTGCAAACAGCAGCGAATTGAGGAGAGAATCTGGGAGGGTGGGACTGCAGAACCTGGAGCTGGGATTGGACAATGAACCCTGCGGGAATTACTGCGCCGGGACAAACTCAGGCGCTCTCTGTATTCTGGTGTTGAAGTTTGCAGTTTATTTCGTAGGGTGTGGGTTTATATGAGACCCTGCTGGGAACTGCAGCCACAGCTCAGAGCACGATGGAAAAAGAGAGATAGAGCGAGAGTAGGAGGAAAGAGCGAAAAAAAAGTAAGAACATAAGAAAGAGATTTTCCCCTTTACAATACATTAAATCTTCTTCTATGTTGAATATTCTAATTTCCACTAACCAATCTAATACAAGATACAAATTCCCTAACATTTGCATGCAACCTATAGGAATCACTATATTACCATGTTTTACTGCTTTTATTATCTCTAAATTTTATCTGGGACCTTCCTGCCATGCCTAGGGAGGATGTCTGTTTGCTTCTTGGTACTGGCAGCATCTACCATTATCTAAACCAAGGCGCCTCCAGGCATTCAGTTGCTTTCAGTCGAAAATTTATTTAGCTTATATTTTCCATATTCTCAAAGTCTTTTGCTAGGCACTCATATTTATAAGGTTTCCCTAATTCATCCTTCCCAAGAGAACCCCAATGTGGGAATCGAGCCAAACTTATAAAAGTGTGAGAACTCCTGACCCAGGGTCCATCTCGGGTGTAGCCATGGCCGGGCTCTTGCACTGCCCAAGGTGAATCCCTCGAAGGGCTTTTAATAAATCCCTGCTTTATTCCTTTAACTCTGTCCAGCCTCTGCTCTAGGGAGCCTCTCCAGGCACCAAGACACTCACAGCAACCCAAGGCCTCATGGAACCCCTGGGCTCTGCCCTAGGGGTTTGTTCTGGACTCAACAGGAACAGGGGAGAATTCCTACAAAACAGGCTCCAAGATCCACTGATTACAATTTTCCCTATAGATCTCCTATGAGGCTACAGAAAAAAGATTTTTAAAAAAATCAAGGAATACCAGTTGCCACGTTTAACAGTGGATCAATACTGAGTTTAGAATGTTTATAATTAATCCAAAACAATCTCTGAGACCCACTTACTATATTTTGTCCCTATGGATTAATTACAAGTTTACAGAAAAAAGAATTTAAAAAAAACCCTGAAGGAATAGCAGTTGCCACCTTTAATCGTGGATTTAGAGAGTTCCCTATTAATACAAAACAATCTCTAAGACCCATTTATTGTATTTTCTCCTATAGATCTCTTATGAGTCTACAGAAAAAAGAATTTTTAAAAAATTCAAGAAATAGCAGTTGCCACGTTTAATAGTGGAATAATAGAGTTTAGAATGTTGACAATTAATCCAAAACAATCTCTGAGACCCACTTATTATATTTTGTCCCTATAGATCACTTACAAGTCTACAAAGAATTAAAAAAACCCTAAGAAATAGCTGTTCCCACCTTTAAGAGTGGATTAATACTAAATTTAGAATGTTTGCTATTAACCAGAACAATCTGAGACCCACTGATTATATTTCATCCCTATAGATCTCTTATGAATCCACAGAAAGAATTTAAAAAAACAGAAACAAAAACAAAAACAAGTAACAGCAATTGCCACTGTTAATAGTGGATTTAGAGAGTTCACTATTAATACAAAACCATCTCCAAGATCCACTTCTCATGTTTTGTCCCTATAAATCTCTTATGTGTCCACAAAAAGAATTAAAAAAACTAAAAAACAAAAACAAAAGCAAAACAAAACAAAAAAAAAACCCAAGAAATAGAAGTTGCCACACTTAAGTGAGTTTAGAATATTCACTATTAATCCAAAACAATCCCCAAGACCCACTGATTATAATTTTTCCTATAGACCTCCAATGATTCTACAGAAAGAATTTAAAAAAATAAAACAGCACCATTAATAGTGGATTTAGAGTGTTCACTATGAACCAAAACAATCTCCAAGACCCACTTATTATTTTTTTCCTATAGATCTCCTATGAGTCTACTGAGAAAAGAATTTAAAAAAACCCCAAGAAATAGCAGTTATCACCTTTTATAGCAGATTAATACTGAATTAAGAACATTCACTATTAATCCAAAACAATCTCCAACACCCACTTCTTATATTTTGTCCCTATGAATTTCTTATGGGTCTACAGAAAGAATTAAAAAATAATTAAGAAGTAGCACTTGCCACTGTTAATAGTGGGTTAACAGTAAATTTTGAAAGTTCATTATTAATCCAAAACAATCTCCAAGGCACACTGATTACATTTGGTCCCTATGGATCACTTACAAGTCTACAAAAAGAATAAAAAAACCTTCAAGTAATAGCAGTTGCCACCTTTAATAATGGATGACTAGTGAATTTAGAAAGTTCAGTATTAATCCAAAACCATCTCCAAGACCACTCATTATCCTTTTCCCTAGAGATCTCTTATGAGTCTACACAAAAAAGAATTCAAGAAATACCAACCAAGAAATAGAAGCTGCCACCTTCATTAGTGGATTAATACCAAATTTAATGTTCTCTATTAATTAAAACAATCTCTGACCCACTGATTATATTTTGTCCCTATAGATCTATGAATCTACAGAAAGAATTTTAAAAAGTAAATCAAGGAATTGCAGTTGCCACCATTAATAGCAGATTCATATCTCATAGTAAATTTAGACAGTTCTCTTATCTAAAACACCTTTCCCTAAAATGCTCCCAAAGGAATTAAACAATAAACCAGATCAAGCAACGGGACTTAATCCTGGGTGGTGATGTCAAGTTTTACACTGGTTATAATTAGCTGCTAATGGAAGGCAAATGTTTCATGAAATTTAAATTCTAAGCACGGTAAGATGAGAACCTGCAATGATCACTCCTCATTTCTGTTCCCAACCATTCGTGGACCTTTTAAAACACCTCTGCTGTTGTTAGGCACACTTTCAAAACCCAAATAAAAGAATAATCGAGGAAGCCAATATGGATTATGAGAAATGACCTGGGGTATTTTAGTCAACTCTGAAGTGCCTGCAGCTCCCCAAACTTCCACAGCTCTGCTTCAGCTGAAAAAAACACACTGAAATAATGCTTTCCATGTGTCCTGTGACCCCCCACAATCCATTTATTGTCGGTTTTCTCTTGATAACCCCTTTTGGCCACATGTCAGCCCAGTGCTCAGACCAGAGGCTGCAAGCCGTGAAACGCTGGCCAGGGTGAAGAGGCTGCACCTTGTGCTGGTAACACTGGCCACGAGGTCAGGCTGACATCCACAATCATTTAATCACAGAGTTTTGTAAGGGAGGATTGAGGTTATTAGCCATTCACTTCTACTTGAAAATTACGAGAAAATAAACATAAAAAATACGTAAAGGCTGTGTTTTTCTTTGAATTCTCATTTCTGATCACTGCATTATTATTAAGCCTCACCCAACTATTAAAAAGAAAGCTTTTGGTTGGAAGCTGTAGAAGAATCAGCTGTAGGTGTGGTTGGGGTGAGGAGAGAACGAGGTTGGTGCTTGTAACCTTCCTTCCTCCCTGTTCCACTTCGGGATGGGGCTCAGAGAGGGAAAATCCATCTCTGCATCCTCACAAGTCCCGTGTGCAGGTACCTCCCTTTTTCAAAACCCAGTTTTCCACATTCCCAAGCCTGCCCAATTCCCTGTCCCAAGCCCCACCGTTCCCAGCTGCGCTCGGTATTCCAGGCACTGCATTTCCCGATGCAGGAGGAAATTGGGATCACGGTGGTGGCAAAAGGGGGCTCCTCTTGTGAGACCCCCCGGCACTGGGAGCTGCCCAGACCCAGTGCCGTGCATGGGTGCAGCCCCAGATGTGCAGTTTGTCAGCCCCATCCCCAGATGTGCAGTTTGTCAGCCCCATCCCCAGATGTGCAGTTTGTCAGCTCCATCTGCTGCTCAGCAGCCTCAACTGAACGTGGCTCCTTTCAGCCAGCACAGCCTGGGTGAAAAAAAAACCCACCAGGGTGTCCTGGGACTCTACAAACAGTCCTGCAACAGGTTAGATTTGTTGTTGTTGCTGCAATTCCTGTTTGGGTTGGGCTTTGTCACCAGCAGAGTTTACAAGTATTGGAAGAGGCTGAATGTGTTGAGGATGAGTGGAAAAAAAAAACCCAAACCAACATAAAACCCCCGTGCAATAACCCAACACTGCATGGAGAGATCTGCATGGACATCTCTTGTTTGGTTCACAACGAGGGAGAAGTTCCAGCTCCCAGGGGTCTGACCTGAGTCAGAACTGAGCAACCAAGCCAGGAGGAACAGGGATTGGGAGAACAGGGATTGAGAGAACAGGGATTGGGAGAACAGGGATGGGGAGGAACAGGGATGGGGGGGAGCAGGGATTCAGCCCCTCAGGTCTCCAGACAGGCTCTGCAGGTGAGCCCTGGCCATGGAGCCCATCCTGTTGCTCCAGCCCTCCCAGGCTCTGCAGAGCTCTGCTGGGTTTAAAGCCTCTGCTGACTGCAGAGAGAAACTCAGCCCAGTTTAAACAAGACTCCATGACAAAGACAAAGCAGAGGGTTAGTTAGGAAATTTTCAGGAATAAAGCAAGGAACCTCCTGGAGGAATGAGGCCAGACGTGTTTCAGCAGGTCTGTAATGCTGAGACTTCTCAAGACAGCCCAGCATGTTTGTGTCAAAGGTGAGGGGTGGCTGGAAGGCAGCTTGGGGCTTTTTAATATAAAAGACATTGGAAACAGTGGTTCAGACAATCACCTGGGGACGTGCTGCAATTTATGATACAACACAACCACTGCACACACCACAAGTACCCCAAACCTTGCCAGCAGCACACCCAGAGGCTCCTTTTGAGAGGATGGAGGTGGGGATTGATCAGATTGCTTTTGTGCTGCCCTACCACTTCTGGTGCCATTAGTCCAGGTTTTACTGGCCTTGGCATCAGTGCATGGACATTTGTGTATTTATGGTCATACAGCACATCAGCATCAGACAATGAACAAAGTCTTCAATTCCACAGTTTGGAAAGCAGGGGTTTTTTCAGACTATGAAAAGCAGCTTTTCCCAAGCCTAAGAAATAATGATAAGAAATTACAGCAAGAGAAGTGGAGTCTCACCTCCAATCCACACTTTCCATAAACTGCAGTGCTTTATGACTTACAAAAACCTAGAAGAACTGGCAGTGCAGCAGCAAAGATCCAAGGTACACGCTCTCTAATCAGATTAGGCACTATCCCACAGCACTGGGATTTAAATTTCAAATTGCTCTGACATGGAATGGGACAGAAAGACACTTATGTAAGTTCTGTGGGCTGGCCTGAGCAGGAGGAAATACAAATTGCAGCTGTCAGGCAGCAGAGCAGGTACAGCCCTCGCTCTCCAGCGCTGGCTTTGCAGGAAGGAGATGGAGAAATCCATCAAACAGCTCAGTCTTTGCTCCCCCATCCCTTCACACCAACCCCGAGTGTGCTAGGAAGGGCACAGCAGCTTCCCACCACATTCCTCAGGGCACAAAGGAGCCTCCTTGACTTCAGTTACTAGGGCTGCTGAGCCAAGGGCTGCCAGCCCTCTGCAGCAGGACCTCGGATCCCAGCTGGTTGTCCCGCAGCACCAGCAGCCTGGGCAAGAATGGCCTGGGAGAGCCAAGCTCACATAGCAGCCAAGGGCATGGGCACTACCAGGGAAACTGCAACAAAGGCACGGCCCCTGCACAACAGCATTCTTCTCTCTCCTGGGCTGCACAAAATTGGATGGGAGGAGCTGAGCTCATGGAACTGAACAGCAATATTGCTGTCATCTTTCACAAGTTTTCTTGCTTGTGGCAGCAAAAAGCAGGGAAATCTCTGTTAGTGCGTGGCCAGTTGTGCAAACATTTCTGCTCAGGATCAGGCCAGGAAGTGCAGCAGTCGAAGGAAATGCATCAGATGCACTCTCCAGACTGTGGTGCCTAAAGTAGGACGTGGAAACTGATTTTTAACAAGTCTGTATGAATGTTAGCATTGAGAAAAGCAGAATTCTCCATTTTGGAAACTTCTGAAGAGCAGAGATCCACTTCTGGAAATGCCAGCTCATTGGTTTCAAAGACACCTGCAAAACATCACCTCACCAAACTCCAAAGAGTACAAATTTGTGAAATAACCAGAACTGCAGACTTAAACCTGGGAAAGCCTTGTCTCTTCTGGCACAGCTTTTTAATCCAGTTATGCTGACAGAAAAGGCACCAGAAACTCAAAATCAGATCCCTGTGCAGACCTGTGCCCCAAGCCCTGCAGAAAGGAACCTAACAGGGCAGGTCAGTGACTCAGTGTCACAGGCAAAAATGCTGGTGATGGGTGGCCAAATATTCATCAGAAAGGAGAAGGCACCACCATGGTTTGAGCAGCAGAGAAAGCTCTTCTCAATTAATTCTCTACTGATCAAACCCCCAGCAGTTCCAAGGCATCTTTGCCCTTCTTCACACAGGACACACTAAAACAGGAAAGGCTCCAGTCTGAGGCAGATGTCACAGGCCAGAAAGGGGCATTGGGACAACTTGGACAAGGTTTGCCATTCTCATATAAATTATAACCTGTTCTATTGCCTGCTGCTTCTGCAAGCTTAGGTTCCAGATTAATTAATATTATTTCATAATAATTGTTTCATTTATTTTATGTGACCATGCAAGTCTCTGCACAGTTCAAGCTGGATGGCAGAACCGAGCTCTATCCAGCAAATATTTTTATTTAAACAAATTCTACATTGACATGGAGAATCCACTCCCACCTGAGCCCAGTTCCTTGGTGCCATCTGATGCCACAAAGAGCAGCACAAGGAGGACAAAGAGGGAGGATCTGGCTCAGTTGGAGCCTGGCAGAGGGGAGCCCATGCTCAGGTTTCACTTCTTGCCAACTCTCCTGATCTCTGTGGCTGAGCTCCCCACTGGGGTGGTGTTAAATCACACCCCATCCTTCCCAGGCTGATGGGCTGCACTTCCTTTATAGCCTGGTCCCTAAATCCTCCAAACAGCATTTTCCCCAGGCAGCCAGAGAAACCCAAATGAGCCCTGGACTGGAGGAAGGGGCCAGTTCTGAGGTCAGGGTGGAAAATGAGGTGGAAGCAATGCAGGGACCCCTTGGCAGCAGCTGGAGGCTCCTTCTGCCACAGCAGGGGCTGATCCAGCTGCAGGGGCTGATCCAGCTGCTGGGGCTGATCCAGAGCCAGCACTGAGGGGACAATTCCTGAAGAAATTCCTGCTGTGGGGACCCCCAGGTCAGAGGAGTCAGGCAGGAGGGAAGTTGAGACTTGGAGCATCAACTTTTCCAAGAAAGGAGCCACTGGAGTGGGGAGACAGCTGGGGTCAAACAATGGGTGAGCCAAAGCCTGGAAAGGAGCAGCAGAAGAGGCCAATGGATTTCCATCTCTCCCTCCTTCCCCACAAGTGCCTGGCACAATGTGGGCAGAAAACACAGGAATATGTTGAGAGACACAGAACTGTCATGGAACGATTGAGGTTGGAAAAGCCCTGTAAGATCCTGCCAAGCCCACCACACACCTCTGTCCCCAGGTGCCACATCTGCACATCTTTTAAATCCCTCCAGGAATGGTGATTCAGCCACTCTCCTGGGCAGCCTCTTCCAGTGCAGGACAACCGTTTTGGTTAAGAAATTTTTCCAAGTCTCCAATCTAAATCTGCCCTGCACACTTGGAGGAGTTCCCTCTCCTCCTGTCCCTGTTCCCTGGGAGCACATCCCAAATCCCCCCTGGCTGTCCCCTCCTGTCAGAGCCAGAAATTGTCCCTGATCCCCTTTTCTCCAGCCTGAGCCCCTTTCCCAGCTCCTCTCCTGCTCTCCAGCCCCTTCCAAGCTCTGTTCCCTTCCCTGGACACCTCCAGCCCCCCCAGCTCCTTCTTGGAGTGTGGGGCCAGAGCTGCCCCAGGGTTTGGGGTGGTGCCTGAGCAGTGCCAGCACAGGGGACAATCCCTGCCCTGCTCCTGTGGCCTCTCTGTTTCTGAGCCAGCCCAGGGGCCATTGGCCTCTGCCCACCTGGGCACCCCTGGGCTGGTGTCCAGCTGCTGTCCCTGCACCCCCAGGACCTTTCCTGCCAAAAACAATTTCCCTTCAGGCTCTAAGACACGTCATGAAAGCTCATCTGCTTACTCCCAGTTCTAGCCACCCCTAAGGAAACAAATTTCCCCTCCAACCACACAGCAGAGCCTGCATGTGAAGGGAAGAAAGAAAATAGTTTCCTAAAAATAGCCTGTCTCCTTAAAGGGTACCTATAGCACTTATAGTCTGTCATGGGATGCACAAATGGCCACCAGAATCCAAGGAAATTGTGAGGATGTCATATTTAACTATGGCTTGGAAACAGGCCCACCACCACCAGGAAGGAAAAGCAGCTGCTTTGTTGTTTTCCAATCTTCACCTGCAAGGATAACTCAGCACTCCAGAAATGAAGAGCAAACCCAAAAGCCACAAAGTGTGACCAGAACTGTCCACATTTCTGTGGCATACAGAGATTCCTGGGGAGGCACCTGTGCAATTTAGAGCCCAAAGAGCAGATATTTAGTCTCCAAATCCAGCTTCAGCTCAGTGATGAGATTTATAATTTTCTGTAGCTCTCCTGGCATGAAATTCCCTCTTGATGTAAAGATACAAAGGTCTAACCTGCAGAGAGAGCTTGTCTCTTACACAGTGTTGCTATCAAGGATACATCCTGGTTAGATCCTTAAATAAATATTAATCACTTAATTAATCCTTGAAAAAAAAAACCCAAAATTTCATATTTCTAAAGAATTTACTAGCAAATGTGTAGTTGTGCAATTATAAGGGATTCTGTAATTAGTCTGAAAAAATCACAGTAAAATTAAAGAAAAAAAACCCACATCAAATTAGAGAAAAGAGAAACAAAAAAGAAATCCAAGATACAAAATCATGAAAAGTGCTGGCCACGTAGCCCATAGCAAGGTTATTTCTGAAAGACAATGGATTGTGTTATTTTTGTTAACATCAGGGTCAGGATACAGCAAAACACTCAAACCACGTGTGCAAAATGATCCTGACCATCTTGGCAACCTGCATGAGGCTCATTCCAAAATCTACAATATTTTCTTGTAAACATGTAGTGATAGTCCTTTCCTGATCTGGTAAGTTTTGTTTTTTTTTTTTAAATAGACAATAGATGCTGGAAGGAGAAGCTTTTTCCACTCATCATGGAATTATATCAAAACTAACTGATAATCAGTCCCTTACAAAGATTTTACAGTAATTAACATCAGTTCCTAATCAATCCCAGGAGCTCTAACAAGGCTGGGGGTGGTCATAAACTATTTTGAGTGTGTTTTTCCTCAGCTCACATTAGCACCATCTGCTTCTACTACTTTATATTTACACACCACAATATTTTGGGCCCAACTTCAGATAGAATTCTAGCAATTCACAAGAGAACCAAATGGCTCTGGGGTACCTGCTTGCTTTGGTGACTCTCACCTTCTGGAATGGTGTTTCCTTTGCAATAAACTCTTTGTCACAATTTCTATCTTTAGCTTCTAGACTGATTAAATATAATAATCAATAAAAATGAATATAATAGAAGTTAATAAGTATAATAAAATATAATAATCACCATCTACTGCAACCACACATTCACTTCTAGCTCCCACACAGTAAATAAGATGTGCTTTAGAAAAGCAAGGACAGCATTCCCATATTTATTTAGACTCCTGATTATACTCCCATCCATCTGAAGTTTAATGGAGCAGGGTGATAATACAAGTTACTGCTGCATAAAAATGGGTTTGCTCGTTGTTCATTACATTGATTGGGTGTTATTCTTTAGCTCTTATTGGTGTTAATTTTTGTTGTGCATTCCCCAAGTCCTTCCCTGGGAGCCCAGACTGGTTTGGAGGGTAGAAAATGCAACACAGAGAGGCTCAGAAAAGGACATAAGTGGTGCCTAGAAAATGCAGCATCTGGGATCAGGGAGAGGCTCAGAAAAGGACACAATGGCACCAGGCAGCATTGGGGTTGATGTTACAGCAGGTTCCATTATCCCTCTGCTGACACCCAGGAAATAACCCAACATTCCCAGTCCTCCTTGGCCACAGAAACAAAGCCAAAGCCAAATTTAGTGGAGCAATGGATTTACTGCCCTGTGCTGAGCTGCAGAAATCAAAGGTTCTCACTCATAGCTGTTGGATCTCAGAAATCTGGAGTTTTTGAGCTTTCTGTGCTTCCAGGCACAGACCCCCTGGAAAACACTGCTCTGGACCTGAAAACTTGGAGAAGGCTTGGAAATATGAATAATGAGTTAGTAAATATGAATAATGAGTTAGAAATCACCAATGTGCACTGGGTCAGATGTGTGTGTTTTCACTGAGTGATGGGTTTTAAATCTGAGGTTTTTGTAATATAGTGATGGATATAGGAGAAGATGGAGAATTTTGGGTGGTGTCTTTCTTCTTGTTCATCTTCTTCTCTTCCTTCTTCACAGAACTCAGGCAGTGACCTTTGGTTGGTCAGTCAATGTCACTCTAAGGGTTGTGAGAATCTATTATTGGGTCAAATGGATAAATAATGTAGGTGTTAAACTTTTATTGGTGTGTTTAGCTTTAAAAGGCCTTGAAGGCTCAGCTGGGGCCATTTTTCCCACTTCTAGCAAGGAGCTGGAGGTGCTGTCACACTTTCTGTAATTCTTTGATAAGAATCCAGGTCTGAACACGAGAATTGTCCCAGTCGTGTCTCCATTAATCCTGGCTCAGAGGGAAAACAGAGACTGCTGACAAACCACAACGAGTGGTGCAAAGCCCAGCTTAGACCCCACACACACAGGTACCACCAACCACAAGATTTGCTTCCCTTCTCCCTTCCCCTTGCCTGGGAGGAGTTGAGGGTGGTAAAGAGCCCACCCAGCCCTTTCCCCTGCTGCTCTGCACCTTTGATTTTTGGGTGTTTTTGGAGTGGGTGCCCCGGGGAGCTGCTGTGGGCAGGAGTTGGGCAGTTCTGACTTCCTGCCTTAGGGGCACAAAGCCCGTCCTTGGAGACACACCAATGCAGGAAGCCAGCACAGAAAAAGGGAGCAGCAAGTACTCAGAAAGGCAAAGTAATTTGCCCAAGCAGGAGGCTGGAGCAGAATTTAGAGCAGAGTTTCTTTGCGTGCCAGTGCAATGCCTGAACCTTCAATAATGCTGCTACACTCTCCTCACGGCCCCTTTTCATCTCCAGCATGTACAAATGACTAAGTATGAAAGACTTTTTGCCTTGTGGAAGCAAATAAAAGCAAACAAAAGCCCATAAAAGCTCCAGCAAGGATCACGGTCTCTGGGGGAAAATAAAT
Organism: Sturnus vulgaris; assembly: GCF_052056855.1. Taxonomy (NCBI): domain Eukaryota; kingdom Metazoa; phylum Chordata; class Aves; order Passeriformes; family Sturnidae; genus Sturnus; species Sturnus vulgaris. Next base: position 18,107,969 of record NC_142253.1, on the reverse strand, counting down.
AAAAATCTCAGTGTAAGTAATTGGGGGTGGTGTTTGTAATTTAATTTTTACCAATCTCTGAGCTCTGTGCCATTTCTCTTCCCGAAGAAGAGGATGCCCTGGCACGCCAGAGCCAGATTTGCTGGCAGGCAGCGTTCCATGAGGGAACAGAAATGGAGAAGGTGGTCCTGCTGCCCCAAACCCTGCAGCCCTGGGCACCCAGCACGGGGGGGTCACCCGTGGTTTTGGAAGCTGTGAGAACCAACACGCTGCCAAAATCATCTGGAGGTGCCACATCCCCCATGTCAAATATTTCCTTTGCTGAGAACATGATGTGAAAACATGACATCAAATGCTGTGTCTGCCTTCTGTGTGTGCTGCTCGAGTCCCCCAGGATTTTGGTTTGTTTGAGGACTGGAGGCAGCTCCCATCTGTTGCTGTGTCATTTTGTTAAAGTGTCATTGTTTTGGGTGAGAGTAGGTAGAACCACATGTCAGAATGCAGCAGAGGGAACATCACTGCAGCCCGAATTTCTCATATTTAAGGGAAACATTGAGAATTGATCAGCAGCCTGTGAGTGGCTCCTGGCTTGTGTCAGAGCCCAACGTCGATGGGGAGCAGCAGCCGAGGCAACACTGAATGCTTTGACCAAGATTCCAAGGCCAAAATTCACAGAACCTGACCCAAACTCCCAGATTTTCATCAAATGCTTGGTTTTCCTCAACCTTTAATTTTCCATATAGCTCCCAGTGCCCAACCAGGCTGAATTTAGACCCGGCACTGTCTTAAAATGGATCTCTGATCTGAAAAGGCTGTTGGCTCTTAGTGCTTAAAAAGGGGCATCTTCACCTTTGTGGGGGTGAGGTGCAGAGAGACAAAATTTTAAAAGTGTGTACAATTCTCTTTATTAGATTTAAACACATTACCCGAGATTCAATTTCATGCTTAAGAATGAAGCCATAAGGAGAAGAAAAACATTTCTGTAAAGCTGTGCTGAAGAAAAACTAGAGCTTTGAAGATCAATTCAAACTCAAGTGGAGCTTCAAAACGATTGATAAAACCAACAGCATCTGGGCCACAAAAATACAACATTTTTGTTCTGGATGTCTCCCTTGTGCTTCTCCTGCCACTTACAGTGAGTGCTTCAGATTTTGGGGATGTTTGAGTTACTCTTAAACCTGAGAAGGCTGCCTGAAAGTGCCAGGGCTGAGTTATTGTTCAGGGGATGACATCTCGGCACATCTGAGAACAGATTTTGTCTGTGTGACTGGGCAAGTCACCCTGGGTGACATCGGGAGGGGGAAGGTGTCTGCAGCTCCCAGACCCACCCACCAGGCAGGATCCACAGGGCTCCAGCATCAGAGTGAGGGCTGGAAATGCATTCTGACAAACAGAGCTGAATTAGCTATCTCCTTTTTTTTTCTGACGTTGGCTGTGCCACCTTCGTGCAAGTCGAGTTTCTTTCAGTTTCTATCATTTTATTGTAATTATTTCTTTCCCCCCACAACTCCCACAAAAGTCCTTCTCCAATTTTAGCCCAACTCAAGGCCTGCCCTTCCCCAAGCCTGGTGGAGAGGGGGCAGCTCTGGCAGATGCTGTTCCCTGGTTTACAAAGGCTCTCCACTGACAACAGCAGCTGCCAACACTGCTAAGCCAAAGCATTCTAATTTTGGGGCTTCCTCTACGTTTTAGCTCCTGGCTTCTTTTAAAGCCCTCTTCTCTGAATAAGAAAAGATTTTACATTTGTGATTCTTACATGCAGTTATCATACAGAGCAAAGCAAACAAAAAAATGCTGCAGGCACATGCACATGTTAATGCAGTTAAGAATCTTGGCAGGAGAAATTGGAAAAATCAGACCATTTTGGAGGGGGTGCAGTAGAGAGAAGAAAAGCCCTGAATCTGAGGTTACCCTTTTCAGATATAGCTCCAAGCTAAAGCCACATTTTCTATCTGTTCTGTTTTCTTTGATCCTCAAACTTCAATCCAAACCTTCAGGTTTAAATGGGATTTCAGTCTGAACTAAAAGCAGTTTAAATGGAAACAAGAAATTCTTCCCCCCTCACCCCTCCTGCCAAACCAGGAGTTTGAAGCTGCAATATCGAGGTGCTCTGCAAATCTATAAAACTTTCTGGCTTGAAGTGATAAGGACAAACAATCAGGGCACTCACTCTGAAGGTAGGAGATAAATAGAACAACTTGTTTTCTTTACAGTTGAAAAAATATACATATAAAAATAATAAAAAGCTTAAGGGAAATTGGAGCATTCTGAAGTGGTCAAAAGCAGTCCTTGCTGGTTTTGGCTGATGGCTCAATTGCAGGGCAATGCCAGCAGGGCAAGGCTTCACGCCTGTCCCAGAGCATTTCCAGCCTCCCCTGAAGACAAGCACCGGGGTCAGAGTCTGTTCTGAAAGGCTGGCACGGCTCTGAACCGGACACAAACGCGTTTGGGGGATTTGGGAGCCGTGAATCCCAGCCCTAATTCCCGTGACAAGGACCCAGCAGCACCTCAGCTCAACTTCCTGGAACGAATTGGCCTTTAAGAGATGCAAACCTCGTGAATGCCCAGAGCTCATGGCAGGAAATCTCTGCTGGGCTTTGGGGCTCACATTTGGATTTGTCAGGTGACACCTGAGGTCTGGGAGCAGCCCCTGCTCACATTTCCCTGCATCTGTCTGCAAAGTCAAGCCCTGGGTGAAGGGACTTGGGATCCCTTCCTGGAGGCATCCTTTGCTCCAGGGCAGTCATATCTGTGCTCTGGCATTTTATTTATAAGGTTAAAAGTGCACCTGAGTGGTTTTTACCTGACTACTGTGATGTTAAAATAGGTTTATTTTGAATATATGGAAGTATCATACAAAGATTTCCAGTGTGGAGGACATGCATTGAAAACCATCACTAGAATTTTGGTTTTACCTGTCTGGAGCTTTCAAAGAAGCTTTTCTGCTTTGGTCAAAATAAATATCTTGAACAACCTCCTCAGGCATGCCTTGAGTATCCACTAACAACTCTCCTCACTATTTACAAATATCTGCCTCTCACAGCAAGTCAGGTATTTCAGATATAAAACAAAACATCCACTTTACTCACTGCAGGGTAAACATGGGGAAATACTCCTTCCAATTCCTATCTGTTACAGGTACTGAATTCCTACAAACAGCCCTTCTTTCCACCATGGGGCTCATGCTTTCCTCATCAAAGAATACTGCAAACTGATGGTGGAAATACAACAATAAATCAATAGCTGATGTTTTACTTGCCCCATGCCTTTTGTTCTGAAACATTTGGGGGCTTATTTTTTCCTACTCTAACAAGCATCAAGCCAAATGCAATAATGAAGGAGTAACAATTTCCTGCCTCAAGAAGGAATTGATTTGTGGGTTTGTTTTTTTTTTTTTATTTATTTTCAGCAAACTTACCAGCAGTGCCACTGCTCAGAGAAGCAGCTGAAAGGGTGACGAAGGCACCCAGCACCAAATGCTGTTTTCTGCCATGGCTCAAAGCCTGCTGCTCTTACCAAACACACAGAGAAGCTTCACACCATCGGGTCAACTCAGGGCTTCCAGGGGAGCTCAAGACAATCTGGAAGCAAAGGTTAATTCTGCAACCTGAGAGCCACTGGCAACATCTGGGACAACTGCCCCTGGTCTGTGTCCCAGAAGTGCTTGGAGTTCTGGAACTGCTCTGTCAGGGATGCTGAGATCACCCTGGGACAGAATTAACGGGGCTAATTGATCAGGGTTTCAATCAGCGAGCAGGAGAAGCAGAAAAGCTGCAGGTCCCATCTGGAACAGGTGACTTGGGTAAGTTCAGTGCCAGGTGTGCTCCTGCCCAGGGCCAGGTAAATGTTCTGAGGACAGCAGAGGTTCTGGGGAGCCTTGCTGGTGACATGGCAGGGCTTGTCCAAAGTGTTAAATCCTCCCTTTGAGCCCACTGATCATCTCTGCTCTAAGGGGACAGCTGCTCATTCAAAGGCAGAAGTTAAATTATTTATTCGCAGACACTATAAAACACATTTTCTTTGATCTCTAGGGCATATTTTTCAGTATAAAGCCTTAGGAGGCAAACACTTTTCTCGAGGAGGCAAGGAGGGAGTTATCTTCTCCCTCACCATTTGTTTGAATAATCAACCATCTGAGGAAAAATATGACACAGGAGAGGTGTCATTTTTTTTTCCCCTGGAGGAGATTAGGTTAAGCTTGCATTTTTTTCCAAAGGTACACAGTTCATCAGCAAGAAGTTTAAGGAGGAAAAATGTGTTTTCATATCAGGTAGGAGTGCACACAGTGCTTGCCTTGCTCTCAAAATGGATGAGTCTGCTGCTATCTGCAGGACTGACAGCTTTATTTTCATCTGCCTGCCCTGATAGAGCATATCAGGAAACATTTTTCCAGATCCACACTTGAGGATTTGAACATTCATACTGATACCACTTTAATCTCACTTGACTTTATAGAAAAAAAAAGCGCCCAACCTAGTTATATGCATTTAGTTACATCAGATAAAATCTCATTTGCTGCAGCAAATAATTTGGCTTGGTGTTCCCCTCCACCCTTTTTTTTTGGGGGGGGGAGAACTGCTTTTTCTCCCCCTCAGACTTTCACAGCCTTCCAATGGCAAGGTTTGTGGCACTTGCCAAGGGTGAAGGAATCTAATTTGCTAATCCAATCATCATTTGCAAATTAATGACTGTGAGCACATAGAAAACCAACATTAAAAGATCTGAAACAGCAGCTATGGTGGGGAATACATTCTCAGAGTAAACAAAACCACCTTGCAACTGCAGCATTTAAAGCCTGAGCATATTTCTGGTTCAGGAATTCAGTCTCTTCCTGGACAGCAGCTCTATTATTAATGAAATTAGCAGTAATAAAAACACAGCTCAAACCTTCTCCCACAGCTGGGCTTCTCCAAGAACTCCAGCTGGACTGACTTTTGGGTTAAGGCAGCACAACAGGAAGAGTAATAAACCCCCTTCTTCTCAATCAGTGCTTCAGATTCACCCAAGAAATGACATTTCTTTGTGTTTATCTCTAAAATTCTTCAAGCTCCCTAAATTCCAACTCATAGTAAAGGACACATGTATGAAAATAAACAAAAAGCTCAATGTGACCCAACAGCAACATTCAGTTCTCTCTATTGACGTTGCTTTGGGCCAGACCTGCAGTTGATAATCAGTAAAAATTCACTTTCCTGAAGCACATCTGGAATTCCTGCCTTTAACCACCTGTCAAATCTGCCTGTGACCCTGAGCTGGCAGAGAGGATCCTCCCTGGAAAAAAAGGATCCCCCATGGAGCACACTCCTGCCATTCAGGTGCTGCAAATGACCCATCATCTCAGGGAGTCCAAATTAGATTATTGTGCCAGAGTTTCTCCAGTGGAGATGTGAGAAGAGAGCCCTCAGGCCAGCACAGATGCAATAATAAATTCATTTCTTTGAGAAAACAGCCTGGAAACGGGTGTTTGTTTGGACAATCAGGGAAATGTGTCCTCTCAGCTGCTTTTGGATAATAGATGAGGAATGTTATTTATCAGCAGGCATCCAGTGATACTGAGGATGGATTAGCAGCTATTCCTGTGCTGGCACACTGTAGTACATGTTCTCCATGCTTTTCCCATCATGGGTTTCACTTTTCCCCACCACAGGGGGTCCTTGGGATCGATGCATTCCCCATCCAGCAGCATCTCAGGACTTCCCAGACAACCTTTCCAAGCAGGAGAGGAATTCCAGGTAAATCCATGGAGCAGATCCTAGACAAACACGTGTTTTCACACTGGAACAAATGAGGGAGGTATTGATCTCGCATGGTGCCTGTGAGTTCTTTCAGCAGCAGCAATTCCTTCCTGCCAGGAAGTTACACAGAGCAGCTTTCAGAGAGCAAAAATCAATCGAGGAACGTTTGTCTGTTTTACAGCAAAGGCAAAAAAACTAAAAGAAAGGTGAAATGGCCACAATTATCTAACAGGAGCTGATTAAGCTGGAACAGGAACCTGGTCCTCTTCAGGAAGAGCAGGTCTGGCTCTAGAGCACAAAGTTTTCCACAATTCCACTAAGTTTTCCCTGGCCAACAGGCTCTGGAGGATCGGGTGGCTGCAAACACCTCCAGGGACAAACACCTCCTCTTCCTGCACAGAGCTCCCGTGGAGGGGAACATCCAGCTTTCCAAAGGCCACCATGAACTCCAAAAGGGAAGCTGGCACAATGCCTGTCCCCCTCCCCGCTCAAAATCCGAGTGCAATTTGCAGCATCCAAAGGATTTGTTTCACCAATTCCCACGTTTTGGAGCCAGCATTTCAGCAGCAATTGGGTATCCAGATCCTTGGGGAGATTTCAGCATCTGAAGACTGACTAGTTTGATCAAAAGAGGGGCAGACTAGAAATAAGCCAAAAACCGAACCAGTGCAGAGAATAAAGCTGGAAGGACATTGCTAATCCCAGCTCCAGTACAGGATTCAAATGCAAAGCAAAAAGAGCCTCCATTTATTATCAACCACCATTTCTGCTTTTCTACATTTTATTTTACGGATTTGGTTGAAAATCCTTCATGGTAGACCGAAGGCAGGGTGGTCACCACTTCCAATTCTTCACAAAAACCCCAGAGTGCAGGTGGGAAGAGGCCAGGTAGCACAGAACCAGCAGCAAGCAGGGCATTCCAGCAGGCAGGCAGTTAAAGAGGCTCAGAAAATGCCAGCTCAGCTGCCACACACAGCTGAGCTGTTGAACAAGCTCATCAAATTCCCACTGGAGCATTTCCAGTGGCCCAGCTGACTTGCTGAGCTCGGGGGATTCGCTGGGCTGTGCTGGCACAGGGAATTTCAGCCCCTTGTGCAGGGCCACAGCCCGTGGCATCTGCTCCCTCCATCACCAGCTGCCTCTTTGTCACGGCAGGGCTGTGGTGGGACACAATTTCCTGGTGGAATGGGGGCAGCCAGCTGGAAAATGCCAGGGCAGGAGCCCTCGGAGCCCAGGGAAGGGAGCCTGGCCAGGCTGCAGGGAGCAGGCAAAGCCCAGGCTCTGCTCAGGGATGGTTGGGACACTCTTGGTGAGGACATCCCTGCTCCCATTCCTCACCTGCCACAGCACAAAGGGGGAAAGAGAGGGCACTCTGCCAAAGGCAAAATAAACACCCCCCTAACCTCAGGAGCTGTGACTATGGACCACACTTCTGATCTAAAAAATCCATCTCGTGCTCTCTTTCTCAGGCCTCAAGTATCTGAAATGTCTCTGAATTACACTTCTCCTAAGGGCAGGCCGCTTTTCCAAGAAGTATTCCACACAAGAAAGAGAAATATGACTATTTTTCTTTATTTTTCTTCTCTCTTCTGTCCCTTTTGCCATGCAGAAATGGCAGATTTTTGGATGCCAGGCTCTGACATACTTACTGAGGATCAAAAATTAAGGTGAGCACCACACTGTGTCACAGATCTCAGCTACCAAAATAAAATATTTGGGGGACTAAAACCCTTCAAACCCTGAAAATCCCAGCCTGTTCTTAATCCCAAACAGACCTGCTTGCTCTCTGTTGAAAATGTAGCTCCTGGGTTGGTTTTGACTGTACTTCACAAGCCTGACAAGTGTTCCACACATTTTGTGCCACTTCTTAAATGTCTCCATTCACTTGCTGGTGGGACCAGCTTGTTTGGAAAGGATTGCTCAGACCCAGAAATGGGAATTCTTTGCTGCCCTCTGATAAGGCAGCAGACAGCCCCAGCTCAAAACATTTTTCAATTTCATTATAAAACTAAACAAGTGAAAAACCAAGCGAAATTTCCTTTTCCTAATGGGCTTTATATTTAACCTTCAATTATATTAACTGTGCCATAAAAGTGGATGTGCTACTGTAATTATACACTCCAAAAAGGCTGCTCAAAATCTGAAGTGATTGTATTGTTTCATTACCTCGCTGCTTTAGAATATTTTCTTTTCCAAACATCTCCTACCCTCAGTCCAGGGGAAATGTTAAAGGTGACAGGATCTCTCAGAGCCCTGATTATCCATCAGAAAATTGCACTTTCAGGTCCTACAAAGCCAAGAGGAGCTGAATTGCCTGCAACTGCAATTCCAGCCACTGCAAATCATATACAGCTCTCCCATGAAAGCATTAAAGAGCTAAGACTTAATTAGCATCCCTGATTAAATAGCAATTCATCCAGCCATTATATCTTCCAGTTAGGCAGCACAGTGCTCTGGAAAAGCAGAGAAGGAAGTAAAAAAAATAAAAATCCACACACGCTCTTCCTCTCAATCAAAAAATTCACCTCCACTCACTTTCTCCAAACTTTATCCTGGGAAATGTTCATTATTTACGATGCAGAGGCCACTGCCAGGCACACTTTGAGGGCTCCCAGGCAGAGTTTCCCTCTGCAACCTCGGCCTGTGTGAGAGACCAGAGAGCCCCTGAGGAGCCCTGGCAAAGGCAGGCACCAAAACAGCTCAGGGGCAGCAGCAAGGACAGAATCCCACAGGAGTCACATTCCAGCAGCCTGGGAGGGAATGGGGCTCTCCCAGCACAGAAACCCCACGGAGATGAGAAAAGCCTCCAGAGCAGGCACTGCTGAAACTCTGCTCCTGCTCTCCCCTGCTTCCCCTTCCCAATTCCCAACACAGCACGGGAGGAGAGGATGAACATCCTGGGGCAGCTGGGGTGGAAATTCTTCACCCCCCCGTGCTGCTGGGCAATGAAGGGATGGAAAAAGGGGAGCAGAGCAATACTGGGAGGCAGAGACACATCCAGAGACCCCCCTCTGTGCTGGGATAGCACAGCCAGGGGTGACTTTATGCTTTAAGAGCTGTTTTGAGGTGGAGGAAATGCCTTGGATTATGAATTTCCGCTTCTGAATATAATTATTCACCTGTTGGGTCTGCCCCCAAGGTGCTGCCCTGTCCCTGCTTCTTGCTGGATTTGGGAAGATCTCCAAACAAAGAGCATCTGTTGCATTTTTAACCAAGTGGATAATGCAGCACAAAAACCAAACTCCTTCTCCCCAGCCAGCTCCCAGCCTGGCCATGCTCTCCAGGCTGCAAGGATCGTTCCAGCCCCTTGTGAATCTCATTTCATGAAGCCAAGCAGGAAAAATGTACAAGAAGCAATGATGAAACAACAGCAACAAAGAAGTAAGGAAAGGGAGCAAAAGTAAATTTGCACCAGACAAATTTGCAATTTCCATCGTGGAACAACATTTTATCAGGATTAACAACACTGATCCTCCACTACAGCAGAGTCTCAGTTTTCAGATCAGGAGGAGAGATGATTTGGGCTTTTAATGATAAGGCACAGGGTCAAGAACTGCTTTGGGGTACTACCACACTGCTCCAGGAGAGCACATTGGGATTTTGGTAGTTTATCTCTCAGACAAGTGGAGAATTGCACTGCAGCAATATTCCCTTCCCTCAGCCAAACTGGACATCTTAGATACATGAAATAAGTCTGTGATGAAGAGAAATAAACTGTCACATGACCAGACTCCAGTAAATTAGCCAGCCAGACAGAACAATGACAGATGAGATATAAGAGGAGAGGGAGTTGCTGTATTTAGTGTTTGAAATGTCATTTGGATGCTGCTCACTGCTAATGTGCCCCCTGGGCCTTGCAAAGTCCTGCTCCATTGGCCTTCAGAAAGCCAGAGGTCAAATTTACATGGAATAATCTGAACCCTTGCTCATATTTGAACATTCCCTGCTTCCTGCTACAAACATTCTCCAGTAAGTTTCAGGAAAAATGTGTTCTCTGGAGCACAGTCCCTCACATGCACCACACTCCTGTGCTGCCTCTGGCATCCCTCATTTCTGCCTTTAGTCCCACTCCACACTATTCCCTTTCCAGAGATCTTGGAGCAGCATCCCTTCCATGGAACTGAAGGAAACTCCTTTTTCCATCACTCCTAAATCTTATCCAGGTATTTGATGTCAATACTCAAGGCACTGTTGGCTCCCTGGTGCTCCACAACCTCACCAGCCCCGTTCACCTCTGCCTGCTTTCTCCAGCTTAGCCACTGGCTCCTGCTGAGGGCACAACCAAGATTTCTGGATTTTCACAGCCCCAAAGAACTCAAAGCCGTCACTGAACACACAAAATAACTCAGAGATGAGTGTGGAGCAGTTTCAGCTGTCTGCACTGTAATACATGACCGCTCAATTGGGGAAAAGCTTGGAACAACATATGGTCCAAATTACCTCTGTCCTCCTGCAACCAATGCTTTTCTTTTCCATGTACAATTTATCTGTGCTGCTTGGCAGCTCAGCTGGCTCCCCTTCTTCTCCTGAGGAACACAACCACATGCAGATGCTATTTATACACCAGGCAAATTATTTCTGCAACCCTATTTTCCCAATAAAACCGGCCTCGTGTCCCATCCAAAAGGTGAGAGTCGTGATCTGTGACTGTGAAAGATGCCTTGGCACTTTCTGAAAAGTAAATCCAGAGTCCTGGCAAGGTGTCAGCTTTGCAATTGCATTCTGTGGCCCTGTGGTAGCTCTTTCCTAACAAACAGCTGATGAATTCCACCCCAGGTGTGACTGGGAGTCGGTCCCAGGTAGCTGTTAAACCAAACTTCATAATGAGCACCATGACCACAAGCCTTCCTTTCCTCATGGATCTGTCCTTACAGGTATTTTCATGCTCTTTTTCAGCTCCCACAATCCCTTCACAATAGCTGGGCTCAATAGGAATCACAGGAGGAAATCTCTTCCTGGCTTTCTCTTTGAAATGCTGCTCACAAAGCCAGGGGAATACAAATGGCACACGAAACCTCACTTCCCTCACTCCCTCCAGCAGCAGCTTGGGAGTGTTCAGCTACTTCCCATTTAAAACTTTCCAAGCCTTGGCTGAAGGGAGAGTCCCACACGGGTGCCAGTGCCAAATACTGACAAACAGATCTGAAGGGGAGTGAAATGTGTTTTGGAATAATTTGTTTCCCTTTGCACTGGTTTTCTAAGGTGCATTGTCGTATTTAGGAGCAAAAGTAAACGAAAAAAAAATTGGATTTGCAAAAAGCCAGTTGCAAAACAGCTTCTTCTAGGTAAGAAAAAAAATCCCATCACACATGAAAACTGCTACAGAAATCCCCACAAATACCAAATATCTTTCTATCCTATATCTTAGGGTCCATTTAACTCATACAATTTGAAAATGAGCACAACATTCTATCAAAAGCACTAAAAAAACCAACCAGAAACCCAAACCCAGCATGATTATGAGGCACCATATTTATTGTACACCAATGGAATATCAGCTTATCAATGTCCACAAAAAAAAAAAACAAAAACAAACGGGGGAATTCTGTAGCCCAGCTCTGCAAGCTCAGCCAGAATGTGGAAGAGAAGAGGTGTTTGGAGCATCTCCTCTTCTGTCACCACCCCCAGGCTGAACACTTGTCACAGTGCCATGTGCTGCCAGGTACCCAGCAATTGCAAAGCAGAGAGCTGGATGCTCAGTAACCCTCCTGAACTAATTTTTCTCACTCTCTGGGAACAATTTTCTAGGCCATCTATCTGGGAATGTCACCTTCCTAATGGGAAGCAAATAACTGCTGCCTCCTCCAGCTCCAGGAGAACACAGCTGAGCTTTACTCTTCTTTTTATTAACAACCTACAGCAGTGATGGCACAGGAAAAATGTGTTTTATTCAAGACTTTAATCAACACTTGATGAGAATTATGTGCTTTGCTTCTTTAAATGTAGCTCTGTGGCTTTTTTTTCTTTATACTGAAATGGAAAAGTTTTGCTTTAAACTGGTGAGATTGACTGAAATTGAGGTAACAGCCTAGAAGTTTAACATAGATGAAGAGCAGGAGGAAAACTTTGAGCCATGCTTCCATGAGAAACTTGGCAGGGAGGAGATGGTTCCATTATTGGAAATGTCTTTTTATTTGCCTCACTACAGGTGCTTCCATTAAAAAAAAGTAAAACATAAAAAAAGCTGAGATGTTCCCAGCTGGTTCAAGCTTTTACAGCAATTGAGAGAACCCCAGTGAACTTTTCTGGGTCCTGTGACTGGGAACACTGAGAGAAATATTCAAAATGTGATCTGGTTTTGATGAATTTTTAAGATAAGACGAAAAAGATAATATTTAATACCAACATTTCTGAAAAAAAAAAAAAAAAAAAAAGCTGAGCCTAATGCCCAGAGCACCGAGCAGCACTGCCCTGAGAGAGCTACAGGAACAGGGAATAGAGAAGAAAATTCCCTTCCACTCCCTCCACTATCCCCGAGAGAAGGAAGGAGAGAAGTGGGGAGCAGGCAGAATATTAGATATATTTATACATTCCTTACCTGGCACAGAGAATCCCAAGGCAGCTCCTCATTCACAAGAGGTGTCACAGCTTTGAGCCCAAACCACCCCTGTGCCCCATCAACCACGAGCTCACAGAACCCTGCACTGCCTCCTTTCCCAAATTATTTTCCTATTCACCAATTAGAGACAATTCCCCAGGGGCTCATGCAGCTCCTGAGCAGCAGCAGCAGAGCTCGGGAAGCTTCCCTGGCCCCTTTGTCCCCGGATTTCCAGCTGGAGCACCGTGGTGTCCCAGAGCTGCTGTGTTTCTGCAGCAGCAGCAAACGTTGCTGAGGCAGTGCCCTGGGAGCCCTTCCCTCTGCACTCCGGACGAGGCTCCCGAGGCTGGGCAGCCAAATTCTGCTTGTGAGAGCCGAAATGAGGGATGCAGGACTTCAGGGTGCTCTTTAAAATGCTGTTCATTGTATCCAGATGATGCAGAAATTCACGGGTCATGGGTGACAGAGCCCAGCCCACAGCCTGTCACCTCAGCTCGGGGTTTGTGTGAACCCTCTCTGGTTCTGGTTACAATGCACGATGTACTTTTTGGTTTAGAGCATTTTAAAACAGAACAACCAATCAATACTTTCATTAGTCCTTACAGCCTATCATAACGACCAATTAGTAGTTACTAATGCTACTAATTAGTAGTACTAATATTACTATGTTCATGTTACTATTTTTCAATCACAAAAAGTTAGTATGTTGCAGTTTAAGCTAGAAGTTGTTTTTTAGTTTTCTTCTAGAAATTTTTGAGACTTTTTCTTTCTACTTGCAACATTGGCGTTTATATTTGCCTGTGAAAATCTTTTTGCTTGGTAAAAACATCTTTTGTTTAAAGTGAATTTATCCTTTGCTCTAAGTCATAAAAACCTTTTTCAACTCGTTTTACTCTTTAGCTTCTTAGTAATCTAGTAAAACTAGCTCAGCAATTCTTTTATATCAAAGCTTACTATTATTTTTATTCCTTCTTCAAATTTTACATTTAAAGATTTTTCTGTCATACATACATACATATCTGTGAAACCTTCTTGTTAAATCCTTATTTTTCCCAACAGCTTGTCCAGGGTGTCACAAGTCCCAGGGGAGGGGAGGCCCCCAGGAACAGGGGGAACAGCCCAGGGGGGGTTGGGGGAACAGGAACTTTGTTTGGGATCACAGCATTAACCTTGGCAAGGTGAAGCGTTCCAAAAGCTCAGGACTGTCCCAAACCAACAAATATATCCATATATTCCCTATATAATAGCATGGGTTTTGTTTGCTGAGGGGGGAGCAGATACTACTCCAGTGCTCTAAGTGAACAGGCACAGTGCCAAGGCTATCAATGGAATTCTGTCTGCTTGTGCTGCTGGGAAGTTCTGCTCTTTGCACAGCATTCACTGAGGTGTAAAATGAGCACTTCATGTTACTTGCTTGGACTCATTTCAAAAGCAATTGCTGCACCTGTTCATACCAAGGCATAAAGTTCTTTTATTTTTTACCAGAGGCCAATGCCACAAAACCTGGATTGAAATAATAACACTGTCTTTTATATTACTCCACGTTTCTTTATTCTTTACTAATCACCTCCTTTCCAAAATGCATTTTCCCTCAAAGAAATCAAAATAAAAATCGGTTTCTGCCTATTAGACAGCAAGCAATTCCTTGGCTCTCCAGAAGAACAGAAATCTTTCTGTATTGCACAATATTGAGTTCAAACAACACATCCCAGCTCCCCTGGAGCTTCATCTTCCAGGCATTAACCAGGCCATGGGGACTCCTCCAGAATAATGCACATTATAGTTAATTCCATAGCCTCTGAGTGCAATAAAATAACAAAACAAGTGCGTTTTCTCCACAGAAAAATCTCAGTTCTTATCTGCATGGCACAGACTGAGTGAAGAGTTCTCCCCTGTGACTGAGCTCTAAGCCAAGCTAAAGCAGCAGTGGACCTACTCCAAATATCCTGCCAGACTGCATGGATTGTGCTCTGGAAGGCAATGAATATCCTCAGCCTCCACTGGGAGCCCCTGGTACTTGGAAGGAAAAGGGAATTTCACCAAAGGGAGAGAATTTTAACCCAAACAAACAAACAGCACACCGTGGTATAAAGTTATTACAGCAAGGAGAGAAATCTTCTGTAGCTACAAACATTTGTGTGCTTGGATGAAGAAGAGAAAGTGAGAGATGTGCATAATTTGTTGATTTATTGCCATTTGTCTATAAGCCAGTCAAATGCAGACAAACAGCCAAACCCAGCTCCTGGATGAGCCTGATGGTCTCCAGAGGCTCTTCCCAAGTTTCCTGTGAAGTGCACCATGAATTTTGGAGATGTCCATCACCTCTAAAGGTGGCCCAGAGATCCTGGGGGAAGCCAGGCCCATGGAGGAGGCTGCTGTGATGAAGCTTTCCTTCAGGGAAGGCAGAATAAATCCTCCTGCCTTTACTGATTGATATATTTGCTTGTTTATTTATTTATTTTAAATAGAGCAAATAGGCCCCAAATACTGTTTCTTCTTGGTGTAAACATTGGCTGAAGTGCCTCCCAGCAGCAGAGGCTGCATTCAGATATCTCCAATTTTGCAATTCCATCATTCCCATCTTCAAACCACAGGACCTTTATGTTTTGTTACCAACACAAATATGAAACTCTCCCAATAATCCTGAAGGGATAACAACACTCAGGGCAAAGCTGGCACGTTGCTTGAGGAGGCAAAACCTGGTCACACTCCAGCAGGGCCAATGCTGTTTGCAGATTTTTATGGTGCTCTGTTTCCTCAGGTTTGTTCAGGATAAGAAAACTTGTGCAATTCACAGCAATTCATTGCCTACCTCAATGAGAGGCAAGGAGGAAGCTGAGGAAAATTGGGTTCTCTTGAGCTATGGAAGCACTTGTGGGTGTCAAGTGGTAAAATTAAATAGAGAGAAAAAAATAACTGTGGGAGCATTATTGTTTTAAAACACTACATGGGCAATGGGAACGTCACATAACAAATATTTGTATGTAATTCAGAATGTGTTGATAAAAGATCACCATTGGATTATATGAAATAGTGTGGCTGAATGTTTCAAAAATACACACGTGTGCATTTCAGTGGGATTGAGGTGTCTGTCTTCCTTAGACTCCCAAGAAAAATTAAAAACCCTATGCTGAGTGATTAATGCCTAGTTTGGGTCAGAAATACCAGGTTTAATTATGTTTTGGTCCAATGGCTGGCTCAGTCTGGGGAGGGAAAGACGTGGATGGGGCAGGAGAGAGGTTCCAGCTGCCAACCACATCCACAAACAGCAACAGCATTTTTAGGATCCATCAGAGCAGAGCTTGAAGCCTTGTATTGGCCAAGAAATTCCCATTAGCTGCTGCACACCTCCCATCGTTCAATGATCAATACACAGCCGTGTGCCCAACGCTCCCGTTTTCACTGTGCCCCCATCCTGCAGCTCCTCCTGGGGCTCCTCACGGCAGATGACAAAGTGGCAGCTCCCAGCTCCCCTCCCTGTACATGCCAATCTGAGATCGCACAAGGCAGGGCAGGCTCGTGTTCTATCACATGTCAGGAGCCAGAAACAACAGCCTGGAGGGCGCCTCTCCCCCCTCCACCCCTGTAAACAAAGGAACTCTTATCCCTGGAGTAGGAGATCTCGCAGGAAAGCTGTGAATCCTGGCTGCTACATGGCACAGAGAACTGCTGCTCCTGCTAAGCAAAGCTCCTACAAACAAACCCTGGTGCTGCTGGAGATGTTTATTTGCAAGGCAGGTTAGACAGCCTCACTCACAATCCCTTCTGTGTGTGGCAGAGTGATTCCAGTGATGCAATTTCACTCTGGTTTTAAGGAAGCTGCCACCGTTACACAAATAAAATATAGAGCCTTGTGTTAAATTGGATGGAGGTTATTTTAATTTCTGTTCCAGAACTGGAAACATTTTGTGGAAGCAGCAGGGACATTAAGTAGCTGGGACTGAATTAAAACTGTAAGAAGAATAAATGGAAGCAGCATTCTTTTGTGATTCCCATCCTCCAGAGAGAACAATAACCAATTCAGCTTTTCTGGGGAAAATAAGGACCCTCCCACACAAAAAGTCACAGCAGCCCAGCTGCCACCCAGTCCACATTTTATGCTCCCCATCACCATCTAAAAGCACAGAACTGCATTGTCCACTGCTGGAAGAGGATCCAGGCCAGTGGAGCTATGGCTTTCTGCAAAGATCCCATTTCTCTCTCTTCCAGCTGCCCAAATTCCACTCCAAGAGCTTCCTCTCATTTCCAGCAGCTGTTTGCAAACCCTCCATCGTGAAGGCAGGAAAACCATGGAGAAAAACCTGCTGTACAGCAAACATTCCAGCTCAGAATAAAGCTCAGAACAACCTCTTGCCATCAATTCATACACAAAGACGGAAAATGCCTTTAAAAATAATAAATAGAAAAAGCAGTGTGATCCTAACCAGCCCAGCCCAGCAGAAAAGACAAGGGGATGTGGCAAATCCACAACTGGCTTCCCATAGAAACCATCCCAGATCATCATGGATGACACAAGCCCAGCAGAATGGATGGAAATCTCCTTCCAGCAGCCCAAATTGCAGCAGCCCTTCTCTGCAGGAGTGCATGAATGCAGCCCTGATGAGCAAATCAAGCTGCAGACAGACATTTCTTTTATTTCCACACATGACATTAGCTGCCACACGTGCGGGTGCTAATTGCTCGTGTCCCAGTGCTGCTCCTTAGACACCAATTCTTAGGGGTTTTGCTCTTTGCCTGGTTCGTTTGGGGATTTTTAGATGGTCAAAGCATTCTGCAGAATGTTTTTTGCTTGTTTATTATGCTCCTAATCCAGAAGCAAGCAGTGAGCAGGCAGAGGTGCTGCAAGCTGAGCTTGTTCCCTGCTGCTCTTCAAACTCTTCAGCTGCAAACTCCTCTCCTGGACACAGCTCCCAGTCCCTGCACCTGCTGGGGAGAGCTGGATTGCACGGAGCACCACTCCTTGTTACCCAAAATTAGCAGACCAAGTGGAATAAAATGGTGCACGAGGGCAAAAAAATGCCCAGGCTTTAACTCCTTGGCCATCCTTTAATCCCAAAGGATGCGAGAGGGAGCAGCCACTCCTTCAGGACCAAGCTGCAAATATTTCTGCACTGCTGCAAAACCTCCTGTGAGCAGCCAAGGCAGGCAGGGAGGGTGGCCTTGATGGTTCCCATCTGCTTCCCAGGGAGGATAATTCTGCTAATGCCCTCATCGAGGCCACGTCTTTGAAGAGTTTATTATTTCCATGTGTTCCTGTCTCAGCCTTCAGTCTCCACACCTTGGTCACCCCCAGGGACAAACGTGCCCAGGAATCAGCCCACTGTTATTCTGCTTGCTTTACTATCTGCTCATCATCACCAGTGTGGTGCTCAGATTGTCTGCATGGATGGAGGAAACAGCTCATTTTGACTCAAATTAATGAATCCCCACAATAGGTTGTGGCCAAAATGAAGCTACACCAGCTTTGGAGGGAGTCTGAATGAAAGAATTCAAACAACATCTGTTGTAAAAAAGCAGATTATTGCCCTGCCCCTCCATCTCACCTCTAACATCAGCACATCTATAAATGAAAATAATTCACTTGTGGCCAAAACACACCTGGATTTTAACCACCAAGCACTCACATATTCACCTGCCGTGCCTCAAGCCCCTCTCAGAATCCTTTTTTTAGCCTCTTGAAGCAAAGCCCAACACAAGCAGCTCTGTCCTTGCAATGCAATTCTGTTGAGGTTTTCTACAACGCAAAAAATAGTGGCCAAAGGAAAATTTAGTGGCCTCATGACAGGAAAAACAACCCCTTGAAGGGTTTGCTCAGCAAGTGTGTGTTCCTTGGAAATAAAACAGTTTTTGTGGTGCCCAGAAGACAAGGCAGTAAGTTCTTATATAAAGAACAAAAGGAACTAAATGGGGTTGCCTTTCTAGCACTGTCAGTGCTGGCACTGATGTGAGCTGCACATAATAGTTCATGTGATTTTTTTTTTAATAGACTTAAAAAATTATCTAGGAAATTTTGGAATATATTTGAATGCCTATATAAGCATTTTCCAGGTACACATTTGTCCATTACTAAACCACTTTGGCTGACACACAGGCTCTTGTAAAATAAAAGACATTCTTGGAGAATTTTTGTTTGAACCTTCCTCTTCCCCAAGATATTACCTCCATCAGCTGCTCATTTATTTGTATGTAATCTGCATAAAGACAGGAGCAGGCTATCATGCTGAAGCTCAATTTTCAATATGAAAAGGTATAAAGCTGTAATAAATCCCACCAGTCACAGTTCAGCTCCCTTCTGTGGGAGGCATCACACTGAGACAAAATCCAAATGTTCCACGGCCAAATGTTCCAAATTGCTTTCGAACTCTGTCCTTGAGCACCTCCAATTCTTTATTATTTCCATCAAACCCAATTTCCACTGGGACTACCCCAGCAGTTTATCATCACTCTATAAACCTGTCAAGTCCCTTGGAGACCCCTGGCAACAGCTTTTGTCACTCCAGTGCCTCCTTGGAAACTTTCGTTGTGTAAAAGCAAAATCATCCTCGTGCTCAGTGCAAATTGATATCCTCAGAGGGGCTGAATGCAGATGTGGGAGAACAACCTTCCCAGGGAAGCACAGCCATCCATCTCCTCCTCCAGCCAGCCATGAACATGAAATCCTGCCACGTGTCCATGCACTGGCAGGAAAAGCTGCTGTGAGCACTAGGAATGGGAATTCTGAGTGCTAAACCACAGCCTGACCCCTTTGCTGGTGTTTGAGATCCAGCAAAACCCTCCCTGTGCTCCTCAGGGGAGGGCCAGGATGCCAGGACCAAATTCACAACCATGACAAACTCCTGTGGGTCTGTTCAAGCCTTGCCCTTTCCAAGGTATACCCTTGGCTCCCTTTTTCCCACAGAAATATTCCTTTTATTGCCCTCTCAACACCACAGGCTGATCACTGGGACAATATCGTGCTCAAACCAGCAAGCAGAGCTTTTGTGGGTTTGGGGAGGGGGCAGCAGCCACATCTTTTATCACACCTGCTCTCCTCAAACTTGGCCAGCCACGGGGAGTTAATTTAGCTTCTAATCCCATCTTTAGTGCAGTGAACAAGGTGGAATTACAGAATGTTGTGCACCACCCCCCAGCCATCAGCAGCAGCTCTCAGGGTCAGAGATGCTCAGCCAAGAGAGGTCAGCTGGGGGGTCAGGAAGGTGAGCACTGGGACACTGGATGGTTTTCCATGGAACAGCAGCACCAGACTCCCTGCCTTTCACATGGCTTTGGTATTAATGCCCTCAAAATTTAATTTCAGAAAAATGGAAGCTGAGCAGATATCATAATGTAAACACACTTCCTGATTTTATCAAATTTAACACAATTTGGCACCCAAAATTCCTGGGTGCAGAGCAATAGGCTGACAGACATCAACCCCATAAAAGCCCATAAAAGCCCATAAAAGCCCATAAAACCCCACAGGCACACTGCCAGGCTGTGTGTGTGGTTATAGACATTTCTGCTTGTCCCCATACCTAAAGCTGAGCTTAAGGATGCTGCTAGTCCTGGACTAGCCCAGATAGCCCAAGGACAAGCTGTGACAAGCAATGTCTGTGCCACTGCTGCAGGCTGGCTCAGAGCCAATGTCAGTGTCAATGTTGGTGACATTGTCACCTCGTTTTGGTGACAAACCACTCCCAGCCGGGTCACAGCACAGGCCAGAGCAAAAGCTCCAGTTTGCTCACTCTGAACTTCATAACCCCAGAAATCATCTCCCAGCACTGCCAGGTGAGGACAGGAGGCTCCCTGACACTGGAGGAGGGGACAGTGTGGAGTACACTCATTGTCACACACACAGGGGATGGTGGGCTGGGGATTTGTACATTTACAGGCATTTTTTGACATTTACAGGCTGATCCCTGCCAGCTGGCAGAAATCCCAATGCTCCTGTGCACAGCAGCTGCACATGGAGGGGTGGATCTCAGGACACGTGAGGAATGCTCCTCCACCAGCCAGGTTTCACTCAGGCAGAAGTCTTACTGATATTAAAGCCATGCCTAACGTCCAAGCTCATTCATTAGTTCACTTCCTAAATCCAAAACATACTTTGTTTCTGAAAAAGACTATGATTTCCACCTGCAAAATTATTACATAAACTCAGAAAACATTAAAGCATTACAAAAAAAACCCCCCAAAATCCTGACCAAAATGTCTTTAATTAGACATACCAAAATCCACTAGTGTGTTTAGGTGCTCTGAAATATAACTTTCTGTACATTATAGAGCAGGGGTCCTGGTTATCAAAAGGTGTCTTAGATGATATCCCAGTTTGTCCTGGCTGTACAAAAATCCCAGAAGTCCAGAGGAGACGATCCTGTACAACCAGGCTTTGGAATTGGCAATCAAACTGGGAACTCTGCTGGGATGTGGTGGCAGGATTTAAACCCAAACTGAATGTCTCTCTGAGCACCACATCGGACATGACCTGGACTGAAGAACAAAGTCACACAAACCTGCAAATCGTGCCCAGAGGGCACAACAGCCCAGAATTTCTAAATCCGTCCTCCCAGACACATTTCTGACAAATAACACCTTAGATACTTTTAAAGTTCACCATCTCTGCCTCAAGATAAGCATCTTATTAGAGCTGCCACAGAAAACCTCTCTAATTCACATTTCCTAAAGGTCCAGCACTTTTGAGGCTGATCCAGACAACACCAGGAGGTCAAAACAGCACAAGGCAGGTATGAAAGAATTCAGATAACTTCCCAAAACCTGCTAAGCTCAGTAATTACACAACATTTTCTCTAACAGGGGCCAGTTGCCAGCAATCCTGCTGAAGGCAAGCAAGAGTCACCCTTCCCGGGGGGGAAACATGAGAAGGACAGGAATTTAATTTGCATTACCTCATCTGCACAATCCTCCCGAGCAAGTGGCCCCAGCTGCCTCTTGCCAAGTAGATAAAGCACTGAGAAAGTTTTGCTGGCTTTTGTCACTGAGGATCTGGGCTAGAGGAGCAATAATTAGAGTTTCTTTGTCATTTCAGGAGCCAGAACTTCAGGCTGCAAAATTGCAGCAGAACCAGTCCTGCTTTGTCCATTTCTATGCAAGAATCCCAACCTCACCTAAAAAACAGAACCGAGTGTGATCCTGCTCACAGAGAATCCTCCAAGTTAAAACCTTCATGTTTTACCTTGCCCCAAATTAAAACCTTCATGTTTTACCTTGCCCCAGCTTGGCAAAATGGCCAACACTGCCATAATAATAATGTTTGGCTGCCAGTGAGTTGATGTTTCTTAATTCTTCTTCTATTTTCCACAGCTCTGCCACTGATTAGACTCGTCCTGGGACAAAAATGAACTTTCCTGTGCTACCAAGAGGAGCAATAAAGGGATACAGAGGGGAACTGTGACCCTGTGCAGGTGTCCAGGTGATAACCACCACAAGAGACGTCACACAGGTGAGGGTTCAGCTTCCTGGGGTGTTTTATTGTCACTTTAAGTCACCTGGAGCGCCTCAGTTCCAACTCTTCACTAACTCCAGCTCAGCACCCAGGACTTTGTGAGCTCCACAAGCAAAGGCTGTGACCCTGATGATTCTCCCCAGGAATTCCTGCATTCCTTCTTCTCCCACCCCGTGCAAAAGGCAGCTCTGCTCACAGGAGGAAATTCTGCCTGGCCCCAGCCCAGCTGATGAGCTGCTCTGCCTTGCCAGGTGGAGCTCCCAAGGAATCCAGGAAATCTCAAATCAATATTCAGCACAGATCCCTGCACCACAGCACTTACATTATCTTGTGTGGCACATGCACCGTTCCCATGGCAACCAGCATCCTTCATCCAGCTCCATTATTTCTGCTGTTTGAGGCTCTCAGAGTCTCTGGTGCCCCAGCCACGGCTCAGAGCTACTTTGTGCTAATCAGCCTCAAGAACAGATACAAGGAGAAAAGAAGAAAATGCAGCAAAGTCTGGTTTTTCTAATCTATCAGCGACATGGAAAGCAAGAAGTGGCCTGGGAAATGCAGCTCCAGCAGCTGAGGGGAAGGGACTCTTATGTAACCACTTTCATTAGGCGAGACTAACGTGCTGCAAATCCACCCCAGCCTTTTAATTCCACACATTTCACAGCCTGCTCGGCCACTTTGTTCACCAGGAACAGCTTTGTAAGAGGTGTTAGCAAATCAAATCTCCCTGCACATCTATTGTAACATTAATGCCTCTATAATTGATATCACACAGGTCTTTATTTTGACAAAGGGCTCAGCTTGTAAGCACCAGCAGCACAGTCCAGGAAAATAATTTGATTTTGACCTTTTTATGATGTCTGCTATTAAAATTTTAAAGGGCTATTATCAAAATCTATAATCTTTATAGTGTAATCTATATTTGCTTGATATAAACTGTCCCTAGATACCTTAAGCAAGCTCTATCAATAACACCATTTCTTTTTCTTTTTCTTTTTTTTGGGGGGGGGGGGGGCATTTAAGCATTTCCACATCAAAGCATTACAGCAACCTCATTATGCTCTGCACAGCTTAATACAAAGTTTCTCTTAGTCACCAACCAGGGAATTTCAGGCAGAAAATAAATAACCTCACTTATTAAAGCAACCCTTGACAAATCATCCCTAAGTTGCCAGCCCGGGGTTTATCCCTGGGAAATACACATGGGTCAGTAGGAACACACACAAATGCTTTGAAGTTGGAGGGCTTGAAAGCTCCTAAAAAGAGATGTTGAAATACATAAACGAGGCACTATGCCAGAAAATGTGACAAAGGAGACTGGCAGGCTGCTGAATTAAGCTGAGCTTAATTGTGCTCAGCACCTGTTGGGAAGAGCAGGAATTCTCTGAGTGTCCTGAGCAGCATCTCTGACAGCCACGTTCCCTGCCAGGGCAGCTCTGGGGTCTTCTGGAGGTGAGCAAGGTCACAGACAAGTTCAACCATCCCCACTGGGAGCAGGGAGATGGAGGGAAGCAGCTGTGCCCCTCTCACCACCCCCATCCCTCCAGAGCATCCAGGCAGCCCCAAAGCCCAATTTCCTGGATTCAAACAGTGCAGGAACGGGGCTGGCTGAGGTGGGAGCCATCCTCCTTTCCTCTCCAGCCCCAAAGCAAACATTCCAGCACAAGCAGAGTCCAGGAGGGGTCCTGGCAGCTCCTGCTCTTCCAGCCTGGAGAGCTGACACCGTGCTCTGAACACAATTTTCAAACAGAAGCGATAAACACGGAAAATAAGACCCCAAAAAAGCCCTTTTGCCACTGGCTCATGAATGTGTCAAGCACTGAGGGGTAGCAAATGCAAGAGGAGTGGGGTGTGCAGCTGCTGCCAGGGCTGGTGTCTGGGCTCCCAGAGCTTTGTGCCTGCCCAGCAGCCAGGCTGAGCCCCTGCCTCCCCAACCCCAGGGCTGCTGCTGCTGCTGCTGCCTGAGCTCAGCTCAGGACAGCACAGAAAGCACAGAAAACCATCACCCCCATGCCAGCACGGAGCTTCCATGAGATTTCCGTGGTTTCACGCTGGAGGTGAAGCCCTGGGACAGGTTTGGAATTGTGCTCATGCTCCACAGCCAGCGAAATCGATGGAATTAAATTCAGGCCATTTGTACCATTTAAGCCCACAGAGAAGCTTAGCATATTTAATCATATAGCTTCCTTCCATTAAATAATTTGCCAGAGGAAAAGGCATGGAATTTTCCATCCCCACTTTCCCTTTGGAACATGCATCACTCATGTGCATGGCTCCATTTTTCCTGCTCATGGGATGGAGAAACTCTGCTGATGACCCAGGAATGCTTGAACTGCTCTCCCTTTTTGTGTGCTCCAACCCAGGGGTGGCTCTTTCCTTCCAGGCTCTGTGTCACCCTCCTGGACATGAGCAGCAAGGGATGCTAAAATGGGAATAAAATGGGATTGGGAGGTGAAGGGAGCAGCACATGCAGCTGAGGAAGATGACATTGTGTTACCCTGGAGCCCATCTGCTGAGCCAGAGAGGCTCTAGCACACAAGAGCAGCAGGATCCTTGAGGAATGATTTTTTTTTTCAGAGATGTTCAAACCCCGTTCAAATAATCCCAGTTAATTTTAATTTCGGAAGGTTAGATAGTCCTCAGAATTTTCTCTAATTGCATATTCCTCAGAATAGACTCCTCTGGTTGCTCTGTAATCAAATCATAATTAAAGCATCTGTGTCGTTTTATCCAACCCTTCCTGCTATTTGTAGCATTTACAGAAGGCAACAAAGATGCAGAATGCAAAATTTCCAGCACCGAGGCTGGGCAGCAGCAGTGCAATAATGGGGATTTGTGTCTGAGTGTCTCCTTAGGCTTTGGCTGGCCTTTAAAAACAACTGAGGAGGAGAAGAGCACCAAACAGTGCCCCCCTTGTTGTGGCCACGACTGGAGGCTGTGGTTTATTCCTGGGATCCTTGTTTTAATCCAGCTGCCCTGGGCAGACAGGACTGGGGGAGGCAGAGGGGGCTGGAATTCAGGGAGGTGTCAAACAGCAGCATCACCTGGGCAGGGGACAGGAATTTCTCTTTGGGCACCTCTTTGTGGCAGCTGTCAGATGAGTCTCCACTCATCCAGGGAAAAAAAAAAAGAATCTCCAGATGAGTCTCCACTGATTTCCAGCCAGGAAAAAAACCCAAACTAAAACAACCAACAGCAAAGCGATTCCCTGAGCTTTGTCACAGAATTCAGAGTAACTAATTGGATTATTGGTGGTGCCCTTTGCCTTCCACAGCATCTCAAAAGTCATATTTCAGATGAAAAGTGTTTCCATAAACCTTTCACCCACTGCTGTGAAGTGATGAAAACACTTTCTCTTTGGGGAAAGAGTTTGCAGTTTGAGTTTTGTCTGCTTTGCTTTAGAAAGACAGGGGAAAAAAATCATAATTCCTTACACAAGCAGAGTTCAGGAACAGACTGGGGTAATTTCCCTAGGAATTTGTAGTTCGTATTAAAAGGAATCCATTGATTGGCAAATGAAAACATCTATTTCTCAAAAGAAAATTTTGTGATGTATTTAGGCACCACTACCATGGCTTTTTCCTCCATCCTAGATTTTAGTCCTGTTACACAATTTTGTAATGCTCAGCTCTGTTGGCATCACTTGATAAACTCCTGAATACAACTGGTATAGAAAGTACTGATTTTTCATTGTATGCTTTCCACTGTAACATCATTCTAATGAAACATTAAAAGAATTGTTATTTTGCACGGAAAATATTCCATTTACACAGAGGTTACTCTAAGCACTTCAGACTAAAATCAGCTCTGAGTTTGCTCTCAACATCACTTTCCTTCTGAAATAAAACTCACAGATAAAGATCAAAACTGAAATCAAATCAAAATTTGCTTAACAATTCACTGTAGGAATCATTTTTAAGTAACTTCTATTTTTGGACAATAAATCCTTTCAGAACTGGCTTTGAGTGGAAAAGAAATTTTGGAAAAATTGATAGCTCAGGTTGCTTAAGTCTTAAATATAATTTTCATAACTATTGGATAATGTTGGCTACGATATCTGGGGTGATTTTATTCGTTTCAGGGGGTGTTTTATTTCATTGGGATTGCTGCAGATCACTGGGATTGCTGCAGATCACTGAGCTTATTAATTATTTTACTTCTAGTTTATAAGGGACAAAGCCTGTCCATGTTCTGTCAGATTTTTCTCCACCAATAAAGAAGATCCAGCTGTAGATGAATTCACTTATCACACTACACACTTCAAATATGCAGCTGCCAGTCTTGCCCTGATAAAAGGCTCACACAAGCAGTCTGTGAAGCTGTTACACATATTATTTTCCCCCTAAAGATCTCAATTAAAAAAGCAAAAAAGCAAATCCCATGATGCAGTTGGTGTCTCGTCCTGTCCCCACGCAGAGCTGAGGACGGGAGCAGAAGTTGGCTCTCCTCACCCTGACACTCACAGGGCTGGAAGCAGGGGGACAAAACCTCCCCGTCAGGTTCTGCAGCAGATTGATTGCGGTTTAAAATCCTCAGGACCGACTTTCTCATCGCTCCTGGCACAAGCAGAGGCTGAGCTGCCTGGGCTGAGCTTTGCTGAGCCCGTGTATGTGTGTGTGATGTGTCCTGCCGTGAGCACAGCCCTGTCCCCTCTGCCACCTGCTCACAGGGCTCAGGGATGCTGCAGCATCTCCGCTGCCCTGCCAGCTCTGGGGGGGCTCTGAGGTGCTCTGCTTTATGTAACCAAACGTGTCACCACATCCACAGCACAGCCCTGCAAATGTCACCGCTGACCCTCGAACGTGCATTTGGAAGGCACAGATTTGTCCCCGAGTCCAAACTCATTTCTCGTCTCCAACGTTCAAGGCAGGCATGAGTTAGAAGAAATCATGGTAAGTAAAAAAATCCTAAGATAACTTGAAAAGAAAGTGTCACCAAGGATTCTCTTCAGAGATAATATTTTTTTTCCAAATCACTTGTTCGTAGTTGAGTCATCCCAGAGAGAATCTAAAGCTTGTGGAAATTTGTCACTGTGTGTGGTATGAGGAGTGCAGAACTCTTACAGATTATTTAGAAATTTCCCTTTTGCATCTGGAGCTTGGATTGCACTTACAGGGTGAATAGATTCAAACACACAGCCAAAAACATCCTCCCCCACCACCTTCCCACTCGTTCCCACTCCTCACGTTCAATTACTACTCTGTTAGACTTAATAGTGCCATCAACACTGCAGCTCCCGAGCAGGAATAAAATCAGCAATCAGTGCCTTCAGTAAATACATTAACACCAACTCATCCTCGCTAACAAATCATTGTTTACTTCTGAAATATGTTTTAGCAACCCACGATATTCATCAGGCAAGCGAGACTGAGCTGTGCAGCCTCTGAACGTTCTGAGACAGGCTCAGCTTTTCACTTCACCAAACAGAACCACACGTTCCACAAAACAAATGGAAATGGCTTCGCTTCTCCCTTTTCCACGTGTGAAGCAGGAAGGGTTGCACACCTAAAATATACACTGCCCTGACTGGGATCTTTGAAACTCTCTGTCTGTGGAGGAATTCACCATCACAAAGCTGTTGAGGAGGAAAACACCTAAAATTCACGCAGACCACACTCAGCTGGAGACACACAATAAAAACCAGCTGTAAAAACCAGCAGTCCCTGCTGATCATCCACAAATGACACCACTTATGCCTTTAACCTCAGAAGAAAACAAACCCATCGTTCTGTACACATCCCACACACTCTCAAGATTTAAAACTCTTACAAGGAGTTCCCTGCCATGGCAGTGTTGCTATTAAAATCCTTCAAACTTACCAATTATGTTGCCTAATTAGAAAGATAAATAACTTCTGAGCTGTCTTCAGTACCATTCAATACCATTCTTAGCATGGCAATTCCTGACAGATTTCATGCATTTACCATTAGAAGTGCGATTTATTTTGGCAGCTGAAACAGCTCCTGTTTTCTCTGTGCCCCCTGCAGCACCCCCAGCATTCACTCACACACATTAAGTGACTTGATCCTCTTTGAAACCCGAGCCACTTTCACACCTGCACGCGAATTTAGTAAGTCCGAGTTTTAAATCACTGCCCTCCATATCCAGAACTCCACATTTGAAACACAAGCTGCCAAGTTCCTCAGCTTTTGAAAAGACCAGAAGCAGCCACTGTCCCTTTAATGTTCCACCTCGTCTCCAAAAGAAACGTCTTTTTACTAGAGCTCAGTGTGATTCATTGGAATTTGCCAGGCAGGTCAGGAAATCCCCCGAAGCAGAGGAAGAATATTAAAAAGATGGGACATGTATATCAAATCTCATTACTGTTCTCTTCTGAGAATCAATCAGGTGAAAGGATGTGATGATGTCATAATGACATCATTGACTTTGAGATTAGCAATTCAGAGCTACTTAGCAACCAAAGCTGTCCAATACAGAAGTAAGAGATCCAGTGGAAGATGTCATCATCTGACCCACTTACTGCAAGATAAATATTTGTCAATCCTGGTTTCGAGACTTTATAAGAGATGCAAAAACTTAAGAACAGCCTTGTTTCAAGTGCAGAATATTTGAAATAAACCTCTGAACCTTTTCCATGAATGTCCAAGCGTATTCTTCACCCCATAACAGCTCATATCCATGTTCCCTCTCAGTCATCTTCTTCCTCACCTTCCCATAAATCTAAACCCTAAAAACGCACAAAGAAAAACCTTGTGCTAAACAGACTTTATTATTTTAAGAACTACTAGCACTATCAGAAACCCAAACGTCGTATAGTCAAGGGAGACTAATATAATTGCATCAAAATGCAAGCTTAGAAAGCGTGCTTATTTCATTAAAGTAAGCTGAAAATATCCAGTTGATGAGGTCCGGTATCCGTCAGAAATTCCAACCAAAATAAAAAAGAAAAAGCTTTGTGCATGGAAAAAGAATTGGTCACGCTACTTCTGTGGCTATTTCTGGGACCTGAAAGGGTTTGATGCCCGGAATCTATGGCTGACCTGATTTTCTTTAAAGTTCACTCGTCTCCGTTGAAAACACAGTTTCGAACGAGTTCTAAAGCAACCGAGCGAAGCTCTCAGATGCACTGAAATTATAACTAAAGCTTTAAATCCATTACCAACCAGCCAGAAACGGAGCACTGGGCTGACACTTGGCGTTCCTGCAGCCGCGCTCCGCCACGGGCGAGCGGAGCATCGGGACGCGCTTGAGGAGCGATCGAAAGAAAATGAACCACTCCGCCTTCTGCAAATAACTTTTATTATCGGGGCCAAGCCGGTCCAGCTTTGCACGGCGCCCAGAGCCCCGCGCTGCCGGGAGCGCCCGCGGACCCCCGAGACCCCCGAGCCCCGCACCGCGGGCTCCGCCGCCGGCACGGAGCGCACCGAGCCCGGCGGAGGCTCCGGGAGCCCGGCGGAGGCTCCGGGAATCCGGCACGGCCACCCGAGCCCCCGAGCGCCGGCTCAGCGCCTCCCCGAGCTCCCACAGCCGGCAACAGGCGGCTGCTCCCGGCACCGCTCCGGCCGCTCCGCTCCCCGCGGGGCTCCGAGGAGACACCGGCTCAGCCTCCATCCCCCGGGGGCTGCCCTCTCTGCGCCTCGGCAGCATCCCGCTCATCCCCGCATCCCGCACATCCCTGCATCCCGCACATCCCTGCATCCCGCACATCCCTGCATCCCGTATATCCTTGTATTCCGTACATCCCTGCATCCCGCACATTTCTACATCCCGCACATCCCTGCATCCCGCACATTCCTGCATCCCACAGCATCCCTACGTCCCGCACTTTCCTACATCCCATACATCCCTGCATCCCGCACATCCCTACGTCCCTCACACCCCTGCATCCCGTATATCCTTGTATTCCGTACATACCCCTACATCCCGCACATCCCTACATCCCGTACCTCCCTGCATCCCCTTCATCCCAGCATCCCATATATCCCTGCATCCCGCTCATCCCTACATTCCACTCATCCCTGCATCTCTCAGCGTCCCGGGCGCGCGTTTCCCCCTCGGGGCTCGGGGCCGGGCTGGGCTCCGCGGTCCAAGGCGCACAGCCTACCTGCCGCCGCGGCCGAGGAGGACGAGGAGGAGGAGGAGGAGGAGGAGGAGGAAGAAGAGCTGGAGGTGCCGCTGCCGCTGCCGCCGCCGCCGCCCGTCCCGAGCCACCGGCGCTGCCCTCCCCGAGCGATATTAATGTTCATTTAAAGCTCGGCGCCCGCCGCTCCGCCGCGCCCTCCCCGCACGGCAGCGCCCGCTCGGGCTGGGGGCCGGGCCCGCACCGCCCCTGCCCGCCCCCGGACCGCCCCTCGGCACCGATGGGTCCCCTTGGGGATGGCAGAGCCCCCTCGGCACCGATGGGTCCCCTCGGGGATGGCAGAGCCCCCCCCGGATCGATGGGTCCCGTCGGGGCTGATGGATCCCGCTCCGGGCTGATGGATCCCCTCGGGATCAGCAGACCCTCCTTGGGGCTGATGGATCCCCTTGGGGCCAGCAGATGGATGCTTTCGGGTTGATGGATGCTTTCGGGGCTGGCCAATGCCCCTGGCGCCCGGCGGGTCCCCTCGGGGCCGGTGGCAGGCAGAGCCCCGTGCCGCAGGGTCAGGTGGCACCTGTGACCAGCTCTGCCCTTTCCCCTCATCCTCCTCCGGGCTGGCTCCAGGATGGTGCTGGGCAGAGCCAACCCAGGGATCTGTTGCCCTCAGCTGCTTCCCTCCAGGCCCCAGTGAGCCAAAGTTGACCAGAAAATTTGAGAATGGCAACCCTGGAGGCTGAGAGCTCTCTGGCTGGGTCTGGGTCACGAGTGTGGAATTGATTTCAAACAGGAATGCTCAGAACTGTGTTTTGAATGTGCGGAGACACAGATGTGTTCCCAAGCCTCCTCAAAAGTGTGGCCAGGATGGTCTCGTTTCTGGGGTCCTGCTCAGTTTGGTGCTCCCTCAGTAAGATCCAAGTCAGACAGGGACAGGTGGGGTCACCTGAGCCACCCCAAGGAAGGCCCAGCCCAGGCACCCGGGGAAGGTGAAGAGCAGGGAGAGGAAACGTGGAACTGAGCAGGAATGTCACAGCAGCCCAGAGGACAGACCCCAGGGAACACCTGCTGGAGGGTGAGCACGATGGCTTCTCTTGCAGCAGGATTAAAGCAGCCACCACAGGGATGGAATCAGTCTTGTCTAGTGCTGTGCCTCACTGCATGAAAACACAGCTTGGAGAGTGAGGTAACACAATGTTGGTGTTCAAATGCACCAAATCAGTAACAAAACAACAGGAACTGCACTGTCAAACACATGTTGAGGGTCTGGCCTCCTTCTTTCCATCCCCAACAGGCCTGAAGGGTTTTTTTACTTTTATTTACCCCATCAATGGATCATGAACTCATTCCAGATGTTCATTTTCTCAATGTCTACATTGCTCAGTGTGAATTTAAGGATGACATGTGAACCAATGTGATAATCACACAGCAATAGGAACATCAGCACTGATGTTTTTTAAGACACAAAGATCAGGAGGATACATCCCATAAAACGGGCTAATTACCATTTCCAAACCCAGCTAATTGTGCAGAGGTCGCCAGATTGCTCAAAATCTTCAATGACTTGCTCACAAGTTTTAATGGAGAAAACATATCAGCAGAGTTTAACTCTGTTGCCCATTAATTACAAGGAGTATTTATGCTGAGAATAATAATTGGATTGCCCTGTAATCCACCATAATAATCAGGAATTTTCTTTGCCCATGTGGCTTGAAAAGGTAATAGCTAATGATACTTGAGCTGATTTCTACAGCAGCAATGAGTAACTCCTACCATTACTTCAGGGTTATAGGTTTTGCCACTGATTAACACTTGATTAGGTCTTGTCTTCATCATAGTGCCATTGTCCTTGCATTGTGGTTAAGGATTGGTGCTGATTGACTCAGCTTTTTTAAAATACAGGATATATTCAGCTGCTCAGACCTGCTCTCAGAGCAGCACAATTTGACTCTTCATTTTCCCTTGAGGCTGGATCTGGAACAGGAGAGGTGCCTTTCTCTGGGCTTGGACTGCCATGAGCTCTGGTGACACTGCAGTGGGGCTGGCTGGCTTCTGCCTCTGTGACAATCTGCTGTGGATAGGTGAAAACGAATGGAAAAGGTCAAAACTATTGGAAAAGGTCAAAACTTCTTGACCTGGGCACTGGCAGCCATGGGCAGAACCACTTCTCACATTTTTGATGCAATGCTTGAGCCTAGATGTATCTATACCAGAAAGCTCCAGTTCTGCAGAACAAACCGACAATAAGAGAATTAATTCTATGAGGGAATTAAGGGAATAAACTGCACTTAGAGCCACTAAAGTTCAGACCAAAATCCCCAAAACCCTCACACAGTGGGTCCCAAATTCTCCTGGCCAGTGCTGTGAACTGCATTTCAGCACTGCACCTGTATTGAGACGTTAGATTTCAAGTTCACCTGAATTCATCGTGGTCTGATCCCTGCATAAGAAGTTTGAAAATCTAAAATAATCCTGTTGTTCTGGTATTAGAGAACAAGTCTTAGGAGAAGGAGCTGAGGGAGCTGGGGTGGTTTAGTCTGGAGAAAAGGAGGCTCAGGAGAGATCTTGCCTCTCTCTACAACTTCCTGGATATAGGGACATGGAAGTCAGTCTTCTTTCCAAATAACAAGGGATAGGACAAGAGGATACAGCCCCAAGTTGTGCCAGGGGGAATTTGGAAAGGAAGAAATCTGTGCTGTGTTTTGGAGGCAGTGCCATAACCTCTCTCTCAGCCTTACCTGTGATTAGAGCTGTGCTATGCTCCAGTGGGAAGATCTGTTTGAGCTTGGAAGCCACACTGCAGTTCATTGACTTGAGAAATATCTGCAGCTCTTCCATCCTAACTCAGAGATTTGGGGGCTTGGAGAAGTGTCCAAGCTACCTTTAAACCTACAGCCACGAGGCCAAGGCATGGATTTCAGCACAGGCTTGTGCTGCTCTTGGTACCTACAGGTGGAACCCTGTCTGTCCCCTGAATATCCTGATTTGAATTCCTTTGTGTGCTGCAGAGATCCTTAAAAATATCTGAAAGGAGCTCCTGTTGCAAGCAGCTCTTGTGAGGGAGGAAAACTCCGGTTTCCCCCGAGTTTCCCCCAGATTATTTATAAATGTGCCAGGCTTCTCCTGCTGTGTTGGCAAGCTGGTGACTCAGAAGCACAAATCTCTGGGAATCTGCTGGGTGGAGGCAGGCCTGGCTCCTGGGGGCTGTGGCTGGGTGCTGGCTCCCCTGGGGGATATTTTGGGGTGATTTTGGGGTGGCATCAGCCTGGCTGGAGATGCTAATGAGAGAGAGAGGGGAGTCTGGAGCATCCCACTGCCAGTTCAGTGCACAAACCTCACATTCCACATGGGACAGGGCTGTTCACAGGAGCAGGAATTCAGTGTCACCTGGCACGAAAAGTTAGCCAGCCACTGCCTTAGCAATCTAAGGGAAAATTGAGGGCTCGAGGGCTGAATCCCTACACATCTTTTCAGTTGAAAAATGAGTGTAAAGTGGGAGCTGCTCCCTGCAGGCCTGAAGGAAGACAGCAGTGGTGCTGACAGGCACAGAGCAGCTCAGCACTGGCTCTGGCAGGTGTAAAAACTATTGCTGCCTCTGTCTGCAGCACTTATCATGCTGCTGAACCCCCCAGCTCCAGTGCTGAACTTGTGATGCTGTTCTGGATGACACACGAACAGGCTGGTGCTTTGATCAGTCCATTTGTCAGCCCCTTAAAAAACTCACAGTGACATCTTTTATCCCAAAAGGTAGCTGCTTTTTCTGCCAAAAGGAAAACACATCCTTGTGGTCAGTGTTGGTTCTTTCTTGGTTTTGCTTTTTGTTGTGTTGACATTGCTGCTTTTGATGTCTGGAGATCAGACAGACATTTACTCAGAGCAGATAAAGATCATGCCCTGAATAATGGACCGGATTCAAGCAGTAACAATTAGCCTTTGCTGCTGATAATTTGCTAAATTGTCAAGGCTTGTGGCCATTGTGGGTTGGAAGTCCTCAGATCTGAGCTCAATGAGGTCATGGGCAGCCTGGCCTTGGGTAAAGGATGTCACCCCACAGGTGTGACACTGCTGGCTGAGCAGAGAGGAGCTTGTAGGGAAGCTTGGAAAGGGATCCAGTGAATCCCAAAGTCCTGCTCAGCATTTTTCATGCAAGGCCCTGTACATGCTGTCTGTACAGCACTGCACTCACACACTTTCCATCTGAGAAATAATTGCCAAACATTCCTGTTGAGTTTTCCAGAGTCTTTATTCCGTGCCCTTCTCCTTGCACAGAGAGCACACGTGTGCTCAGGACAGCAGGTCCAATCTTTCCAGTCTTCCTCCAGGAAGTTCTCTCATGGAAGGGGCTGCATTGCAGAGGTTAAAGAGCACCCACCCCCATTTGAACTTGCAATTAGGCACAGCATTTGGCCAGCTTTTATCAAGAGCTCTCGGAGCCTTTGATGAAATATGCTATTATGATTGTAATTTGCTCCTAATTATCTGTTGATTAAAGCCAGCAGGAATGTGTGTCACTATCTCCAGCTCCCAGTTCTCGGGGTCAGGCAGCAATGAAATCTTTCTGCTGCTTTGGGACAGTTGGGTTTGATGGGGAAATATTTCAGCTGTCACAATTGAATCGGTGCTGCTTACCCCGTCTATGAAGGTTTATTGCCATCACCTCCCCTCGTGGGGCTGGGACACAGCAAGAACAGGAGCTGCATTGAGGCTGGGGTGCAGAAAGGGACAGAGCCAGAGGAGATAACAAGGAAAGAACTGAGCTGTTTTCTAGCACAGGTTACCCAAACCCCCCAGGCAGTGCTGTGCAGATCTCTGTGGCTAACATCTCCACCAGCAGCACCCTCTGTGCTTATTTTGCCTTTGGGAGGAGCAAAGGCAGCCTCTGCAAGCTTGGCCGGTTTGGAGCCTGATCCAAAGTACCCCGAACTCAGTGGGAAAAGTTTCTCGTTGACTTTGACAATGGTGTTTGGAGCAGGTCCCTGGTGATGACAGCGCTGGAGCCCAGCCACAGTGACTCTGTCAGAGCTATGATTTGGCCTTGAGGGATGATGAGAAATAATCGAATGGTTATTACAGCACTTATTTCTGCATTTCTATAGCATTAAAAGGCATTCATAAGGCTTTGTTGTATTTTTACATCTCAAAGAAAGAAAGTTGGCTTGGATTGGGTTTTAAAAAATAGCTTACATCTGTCTTGGCTCCACAGAGCAGTTATTGGACTTTGATAACATCTGGAAGGGATATAAAAGTTGCACACAAGGAGGGGGATAAGTATAGCAGGGACAAAAGACTTGAACCTCTCATCAGAGCACTGAGCCAAGGGAGAGAAGGGACTAAAGAGGCCTTGTGTGGCTGAGGAAGTGGCAAAAGCCAGCTCCAGCAGGGACAATGGCTGGGAAAGCTGCTGCCAGGGCCAGCCTTTCCTGTTGTCCAAAAAAGTTTTCAAAATTTCCTCCTCCAACACTCTCTGCTTCCAAGCAGCCCCTTGCATTCAGCCTGGTTCTGCAGTTCATTGATGCAGTGGGGAGATTATGTTTTAAATGCAGTTAACATTATTTTCATCCTGCAAACCATGTCGGATTAATTTGGGACAAGCTGTGTTTGTTTTTATTTTTTCCCCTCCTGCCAGAACAGTGTGCTGGGCACTTTCTGGAAGCCAGAGGACCTTGCTGTCTAGGAAGATGTCACACAGAGGTGGCCGCAGCCACATGTCCCAGTGCCACACAGATTCTGGGGAGAAAATCTTAAAAAAATCTATAAAATTTGTTTATAGCAGGAAAGCAGAAAACTCTTCATGGACACAGGGAGAATTCTCTCCTCAAAGTCATGGGAAGAAGAGGACAGTTCCACAAAGGGTTTGTTTTTTTTTTTTACCCCTTAATTCCTTCTTAGGTTATCAGTGAACAGCACGAAGGGATCAGTGACACCTCAGACCTTTCTGCACACCAAACATGTAATTTGAAATACACAATTTCCTGATTGCAGGATTCTTCTGCCAGGATTTGGGCTTGTGCAGACCCTTCTTTATTATTTTTTCCAAAATCTTTCAAAAACAACTGTTTCAGAGACTGAAAACCAGAGAAACCCAAAGGGCTTTGTACTCAAGTCATTGATTATTGTCCTCTGGGGGTTTATTGGATCTCATCCGTGGGAAATGGGCTCAGGAATGCACCGAGTCAATGGAGTGAGTTCTTTTGTACCATTTAATTGAATCTCATCAGCATTTCCTCCTGGTTGTGCAACTGATAGCAAGCTGTGTTCAGGCACTGTGATTTTCTGAGGAGAAACTTAAACTTTATTAATAAATAATTTATTTATTTTGAAATATATATATTTCTTGGTGTGAATGAGGTTTGCTTTCTTGATCATGCAGAGGGGAAATAAAGCATTAAACCCCTGGAAGGATGACTGCAGAAGCACCAGATCCATCCTCCACCTGCTCTTGAACAGGTTTAAGGATGCAAGAAGCAATATTTTTATTTTATTTTTATTCCCTCTGTCAAGGAGCTTGAAAGCAAATCTGTCCCCACTCCTGTAACTCTTCTCTGCATCCAAGTTTATGGTGCTCCTTGGAGATGAACGTGGTGTTTGTTCAATGCATGACTGACAAATCTGCCTCCAGATTTCACAACTCAAGGAGTTGGATATCACCACAAAAAACCAAAAACCAAAAATCAAAAACCCATAAAACTAACACAACAACAACAACAAAACAAAACAAAACAAAGCAAAAAAGATATTTAGTTTTTCTCTCAAAGCATCAATGCATTTTATTTTTTTTTTAAGGTACAGCAAGGCAGGTGATGCAAAGGATTATAAAGTTTAAATAGAAGAGTTTCCATCAAACCAGGAAGGAGTATCCCCAAGTACCTGTCTGAGCACAGGGATTGATTTTCTGAGACAAAGGCATTTCTAGGGATTAAATCCAAGGGGCTGTGGCACTGTTAGGGGGAGTTTTGTGAATAAGAGAAATGAGAAGGAACATTTCTGTCCCCAAGTCAGAGGAGATCTCTAGAAAGTGTCAGATATCTGAAACCAGGACAATAAATCCTGGTTTCAGGGGCTCTCCGTGGGGTCTCTGTTATTCAGCCAAACAAAACTCAGATCCTTCTCCACAAAGAATTGAGGTAATGTCATCCCCACTTATCTTCTAACGAGCTCCCAGCTTTATTTTATTTTAATCACTCATATCACAAATATTTAACATCCCTTGGAAAAGTCCAGTCTGTGCCAATCTCTTTTTCCCCAAAACCCACACGGGCTGTGCTGTGTGAACTTGTTGATGTGCAGAACTGAGTAACACTCAAAGCAATGCTAGACACTCAGAGGAACGCTAAAAATGCTAAAAATACCCTCAGTTATCAACCAAACACACCAATATATCTGTTTGGGAAGAGATTAGAAACCATCAGAGATTTAGTTCAATTGGAATTACCAGGACAAAGCCTTGCCCAGTGGAAGTTCTGCCATCATCTTGTGGTAACTGGATTCCCTCATCCATGTGTCAGCCTCAATGTCAGCTCAAAAACACAAATATTAAAATATTAGCAATGATTTTGTATGCAGAGCCATTTAATGGACTTATTGCCATTTTAGGAGCCTGCCAGCATTTTGTATTTTCTGCTGGCACTGTGACTGCACTCAGTGGTGTGTTTGCAATGTCTGTTCAGGATAGTTAGGCAAATTCATTAGTTCAAGCTCAGTAGTGCAATATTTCCAATATTTTGATGTTTCTTTTTATTACTCCGTCTCTAGTGTGGTTTTTCCTCCAGTAGGATGTGCAAACAACTTTGAAAGTCACCTGCAGGCTCTGGATTGCCAGCACCCTCCTGTTCCAGTGGTGCTGTGCCCTAAAGTTTGGCAGCAAATCCCTTAAAATCACCTCAGTGCCGTGGGGTTTGTGTCTGAATTCATTTGGCTTTTTCCCCCAAGGCAATAAACACAGAAAGCAATGGGGACCAGGTCCCTGGGTGGCTGCAGTGCCCTGGGAGTGCTGTGCTTCAGAAAAAAACCAAACCAGATCCAGGTGCTGCAGTAAAAGTGGTTTTTGTTCTTCCTTTCATAAGAAGAAGAACATTAAGCCCCGATGTTCTGGCCTTATTCCACCTCATTCTGCCTGCCCCAGGTTTTCTCTGCAGCTGGGACTGCTCCCCATGTCCTGCTTTTGGCTCAGACAGGTTCATTTTCTTCACAGTTCCTGGTATGAGGCTCATTTTTGGACTTGTGGCCAAACTTTGACAACACAGGGATGTTCAGATCACTGAGAACAGCACTTTTATATTCTCACATCAAAGCCTTCTGTGCTTTGGAGCCACCAGGAAGGAAACTGGGGGTGCAGGAGAAACTGGGAGGGTGCAGAGCCAGGACAGCTGATCTCAGTTTTCCAGAGGGATATTCCATGTCCTAGGGCATCAGGCTCAGCAATAAAAGCCAGAGAAAAGGAGGAGATGGAGTGGGAAATGTTCAGGGCTGTGGTATTTCCCTTCCCAATAAAAATCATGCAAGACAGAGTTTGGCTTTCCTGGGAATGGCCAAACATCTGGAATGCTGGGAGTGAACTCCTTGTCCTGCTTTTTTGTGCACTCAGCTGCAGTTTCACCTCTGAAATCATCTTCATCTCAACCTTATTCTCACTTTGCTGCCTTGATCCCAGGCTGCAGGATGGGAATGCCACAGCAAAGCCACGATTCCAAGTGAGGACTCTGTGGATTCTGATGCCTTTTTGGGCTCCCTACAAACAGAGGGCAGACAGAATGAAGGCAATCAAAGCAGTTCTATTTATTGTTCTGTTTATTGAAGACCCTTCAGGTACATTTGGGGCAGACAAAGCCCCCCAGGGCTGCACCCAAAATGGACCCTGGGTCAGGGGTTTGCACACTTTGATAAGTTTGGTCCATTTGCACATTGGGGTTAATCTCCCAATTCCAGCTCCAGGTCATGAAGTCATTTACCCCGAGTTTGCTCCCCCCAATTCACTTTTGTTTCCATCTCTGGGCCCTGAGGCAGTGAGGGGTCCTTGATTGCCAGGCTGGAGAGGAATTGTTGTGTGTGAGCAGAATGGGAAAGCAGCAGCTGACACTGTGTGTGGAGTTTAGAGTTCTACACTAAAGACCTGCAGGATTGCAAATACACGAAAAACAGAAAAGCTGAAATCCTCAGGCATCATTCCCACTGACACTCAGGAAGTCACTGCTTAATTTGGAGTAAATATGAGCTCCAAGGGGGATTTGTGCTGTGTTTTTTCCTCTCCCACACGTGTGATTTCTGTGTCAGGAAGTCCCACAAGCAGGAGCACACAAAGCAGGGATAAGAGCAGGCGCTGCCACTTGGTGCAGCTTCTGAGAGTGGCTGCTCAGCCACCACCACTTTGAGTTTGAGGTTCATGTGAGCAACATCTACAAGGGAGGAAGTGAACTCCAGCAGCTGGAAATATATTTTGATTGCACTCTGATTAATTTCCTGGGGAGAGGGTGAGATGCTCTCGTTTTACAAAAACGTGGCACAGTATTTTTTGTCCTCCTCTGAAGTTTTCCAAGCTGTATCCTTGCAAAGACATTGAAGTCCTCCACAATGGGTTTTCAGTTTCAGTTTACTTTGGGATTAACTCGAACCCCAAAAATGGGATATCTGTAGACGTTTTATGACCATTCTAATGATCTCTTTCCTACTGGCCATGGGTGTCTGATAAAGGGGAGCCCCTTTGAAAAAGCAGTTCTAAAATCAATTTTAGGTAGAACAACAGGAGGGAGAGGGCAAAAGCAATTAAGCAGCTACTAGAGAATTGATTTTCACTCGGATAATAAACAAGTATTCTGTACTTCTCTGCTGAGTTGTGTTCTACTGATGATGGTGATTGTATGGTCCAATAGCACAGTGTCACATATTTTGCTGTCTGTATAAAGTTATTAAAAAATAATTTCATGTGTTGGAAACCCCCCAAACAAACACCACATGTGCACACACTCAGGAATACATATCCCAGCAGGAGTTAATGTTAAAAGCACACTGACAGCTAGCACTGCTTTTCTATGGATGGTAAAAAAAAAAAAAAATCAATTTTTAAAAGTCTCTTCAATCCTTACCCTGTAATTTCCTGCTCTCCACACACTCCAGCCCTGTAGCAGAGAGAGAAAAGCAGCAGCAGCAGCTTGGAAAAGGAAATTTCTATTCCCCAGCACCATGTCATCACTGCCCCATCCTAACATGGGAAGAAGAGGTGCAGCAAGAGCAGGAGTGGCACAGATGGGTGAGGAATCTTTCCAAAGTGACACCCTGAGCTCGTTCCAGGACTTCTGACTGGGATTTGCAGACAGAAATGTTTGTGTCTGTGCCTGTGCAGACTTCCTGGAGCATGAGCCATGTGACAGCCACAAACTGGCTCTGCACAACCAGGTGTAACCCTGCCCGAGGCTGGAAACCCTGTAAAACCTGGTTTAAGCAGCCTCAAAACACTTCCACACTCACCCAAAACTTTTTGAGTATTTTCTCTGGCCTTCATTGTCAATACAGCTCCCTTAGCCTCATCCACCACAGCCAGAGTTGGAGTTCAAACACGTAAAATATAGATTTGATGGGGTATCCCAGCCGCTGAGTGTGTGGGGAAAGAAATGTCTTAAGGACCAGAGAAGCCATGAAAAAATGCCATGAATTTCAGCACAAACACCATCAGAGCAGCCAGCTTTCCCCAGGCCTGTTTCATCATTCTCCCTTCACACACAGCAGCTCCTACTCACAGCTGTGACCCCTCCTCTGCCGTTATTAACAATTCTGAAGTGTTTTAAAAATCACCAAACTGCGTTCCTACAACCCCAAATATTCATTAACTCCACCCTGCAGGCTGTTCCTGCCCTGTGGGCTGCCCAGCATGGATGGTGTGGATTGTATGGGTTAGACAGCAGGGATTGAAGAGCCCTGGGGCTGGAAATTCCAGGAAGTTTCCAGGGGTGGCACTTCCAGCAGTCTCAGCCATCCACTGACTGGTCCCAGACCATCCAGGAATGCTCTGGTAGCTGATTTCTCCAGCTCATGGCAATTCCATGGCACGGGACACGCTGGGGATGCTCCATTTCAGTATTTAATTCCAGCAGCTTCTCCACTTGCTTAAATCACACTTGATGGAGTTCCCCCTTAAAACTCCTTACTCCATTCTACAAACCAATTTAATCACTAATGGGCATTTATTCCAGTTCTTGCCAGGGAAGCATCAGTGGAGCAGTAGCTGTAATGCAAACTGAATTTGTTAGTGAGATAGGGAAGCTAAGATTGCTGAAATGTGTGATTTCAAGTGCCTGTCCTCAATAAATGGGAAAAGGATTTCTCTCTGGGAAATGCTGAATAGCAGTGCTCTGGAAACCTGGTTCCAGTCTCTCAAACTGAGCAGCCAGAATTACCAAGTTCTTCTGAAAAGATATCCCCATGTCATTTCAGAAAGGGCCAAAAAGGCTTGGTATCTTTGTTTTCTGTCTTTTTAAATAAGGACTTCCCAAAAGTTTGGATGCAAAGTGGTTTTTAGGAATTATTTGAGGAAAACGGAGCACACCTTATTAAAATTTGTTTTCAGATGGAAAATAGAAATGTTTTCACCACACTAAGAGATTGCTGGTGTAAAGATAATTTTTGCCTTGCTCTGATAAGAACATTTAAAATAAAAGCCCTGTAGGTAAGAGATAAAGTTGAAAAAAACAAAACTGATAACATTAATTAGCTATTCATGTAAAGAAAAAGGACACAGAACTTGAACACAAAAATATGCTTGAGATTCCAAATTGTTTTCCACTTTTTATGAGGTGGCATAAAATCCTCATGAGACTGGTTTGTTTGAAGACTGATGACTGAGATAAAAATGAGCAATGTAATTCTGGGTTTGAAAGTCAAAGAGTTTGGGATTGATCCTATCCCTCAGAGAGATAAACACCATCCATCTTACACTGCAATTGTTTGTATCCTTACCAGTGGGCAGGAACACACAAAAGTCTTGGAAACCCAAAGCTGGAACTTCAAAAGATTTGTGATTTCCTTGGGAGGGTGAGGGAAGGGAATGCAGGCAGCACAGCTGTTTCTGCAAATGCCTTCCTGCTTCGTAAAAAAATGATTCAAACACAAATTACATTTATATAATATATATATAAACTATAGCTCCTGCTGTCCAGTGATGTTTGGAGTTCAGAATCATCTCAAACCTTCTTGTTTTGATGGTATTTTAATTCTCTGCTGACTTTCTTCCATTCTCCTGCTTGTCTCTGCTTTCATCAGCCATAAAAAATGGCCTGGCAAATGCATTCTGAGGAGGTTAAATGTTGTCAAGCACCTGCTCCTCTTGGTTAATGTCTGCAGGAGTTTATTCCCACCTCCTAAAAACGCTCTGCAGTGTGTGATGGATGGTGTCTAACACCAGCTGTCAACAAATCTCATCCCATAACACAGTAAATATTACTCACCCTCCCCTAAAATGAAATAAATTAACCAGCTTCCCGTTTTCCTGAGGCGAACTGGGAACCTAACTCTGCTTTTTGTGGGAAGCAGGATCAGGAGGATCAGCAGGATCAGGAGGATTCTGTGGCAGTGCTGCTTTGGACAAGAGTTTTTCACAGCTCATTTTATTGTCCTGTGGCCTCAGAGGTGGCAGCAGCAGCCAGGGAATGTCACTCCAAGTGAGAGTGGCTGCAGTGCTGCTGCCCTGGAGCTCTGCTGGGAGAGCTCAGACTCCAAATTCCCCGTCCTGGCCTGAGTTTGCTGCTCTCAGCAATGGGAACCAGCAGCTGCCTGCATTTTACTGCTGGACTGGTCTCACCGAGGTGTCATTAGGAGAACACACAGGGGTGAAGGAAACACTTCCCTACCTGCCAGCATCTCCTGGAAAATCTGCCAGGACAGAGGTGGTGGCAGCTTCTTAAACAAGGAGCAGCAAATCATCATCATCATGTTGTATGTGAGAGGTGCCAGTGAGGAGCTCTTTATTCCACGTGGGTTTTAGATTATTAACGTTTTTAAAACGTGGGGTTTATATTATTAACTGTGAGCTCTGGAGGTGAATCTGAGGAAGGTGAGAGGTGCAGCTGCCCTGGAAACCTTGGCAAATATCAGCAGCCTTTGGTAGCCAGTCAATATTCCTGCTCGTGGTTGAGACTTTTTTTTTGTGTGCTACACTACTCCAGGGTCCAGCAGGATTCGTGATAGCAAAAATCAAAGCAATTTTTAAAGTTATTTCCATCTATAATTATTTTGTAGGAAGTATCCTGAGCTCACCCCAGATTAAGGAGTCGTTTCAGATGAAACTCCAAGTTTTATTAATGGAACTTTCATTTGATAAAAGAAATAACCCAGTTTTAGCAAAAAGCTGCTGAATGCTCTTCCCTTAAAGAAAATTGTCTTGAGGCTGGGTCCATTCAGGAGCTCTGTGTGTGGAAAGAAAGAACACCACTAAACCAGAGTCCCCTGCAATGCTGGTGCTCTGCTTCACCTCTTTTTATATTGCCATCATATGGATTGGTTTCCTTTAGCCAGGGAATTTGGAACTGCAGATATTCAGCTGTTAAAAATATTTCAGTTTCCCCTTTGGTGACCTCAGCAGCTGCACACACAAATGCACTCATACGTGCACGTGTGATGAAAAAACAAATGTGAGAACGTGGTAGTTTTTTTAAAAAAATAATATCAAGGTTGAGAGGGTTTTTTTTTTTTTTTACTGGATGTCAGAAGTTTGTGAATTCCTCTCCAGATGTCTCAGCACTTGGAGGCAATGATATAAATAAGGTAAGGGATGTTTGATATGGAGTCAATGGCTGGAAGAGCAGACTGCAAGAACAGTACCAGGAAAAAACCCAAGAAATGCTAATCTGAGGGCTGTGAGCAAAAGCACAGGAATATTTAAATTCAGCACCACTGTAGTAAGAGAACCCATGTGGAGAAGGAGAGGCAGAATCACAAGATTTAACACTCAAGAGCAGTTCTGGGGTCCTGCCAGGCTCTGGAGACAATAGCAATCATCAGCTTCCCAGTGGAGATGTTCTAAAGATGGAAAGGTCACGTTGGTGCTCGTGGTGCCTCTCACATCTGCACAGATGCTCTGGAAGCTGCCCTGGCACCCTGACAGCATTCCTGGAGCTCAGCAGAAGTGCCCAGGAGCATGGAAGCACTCGGATATTTGGGAAGATGATGTTCTGATTGCTCTCAGTTCTGGAAGTGATGCTTGTTCACTCCCCACTCAGCATCTCCTGGGAAAGCAGTGAAATTAGATAACAAAAACAGGCTAAAGAAATATAATTTTTAATGCTGGCTTCTTGCAGGGCTGCTGAAGACACCCTGGTTTAGGTTTGGGGAGATACATGAAATTACTTTCTGCTGCGACAAATTCGAAATGCTGAAATCAAAATTGGAATTT
Source organism: Sturnus vulgaris (assembly GCF_052056855.1). Lineage (NCBI taxonomy): Eukaryota > Metazoa > Chordata > Aves > Passeriformes > Sturnidae > Sturnus > Sturnus vulgaris. Next base: position 18,063,866 of record NC_142253.1, on the reverse strand, counting down.
TTCAGAGCTGTTTTAGAAGGCTAGATAGGCATCTGCTATTCAAATTAATGGAATTATTTAAAGCAGGTTCTATAGCTGTGTGTCTTGGAAGCTTTTCATAGATCTCACAGATAAGAAAGTTAGCAGTGCTTCATCCTTCTCTTTGAGTGTGCAACCAAGCATTTAATGGTCTGTCATTTCAAATTCATTGCAAAACATAATTTTTAATCTAACGTGTAAACTACTCCTCGGTAGTGTGAGCTGGATCCTTTTGTAAAAGGGAAATATTTGGACTTTACTTCAAGCAAGGCAGGTTTGGGGATAGTTTGCTTTCAAAAGGACACATTCCCTAAGATCTTTTGGAGCTGTCAGTTAAATGGTTTTGGTTCTCTCCAGTCCCAAGGGAGCAGAATGTGGGTTCTGTACATGCAGAAAGGTGATGAGGCTCCTCACAGGCACTGAGGCTTCTCAGGGTGAATCTTTGAGATTTGTGAGATTCAGAATGAACAACTGCAGGTGAGATAACACAGAACAAGTGAAAACCCCACCTGCTCCAGCTGGATGTTCATCCTCATTGGTCCTGATATTTAAAAGAAAGAAAATTTGAGTGAATATTTTCTGTTACTGTCGTTTTCCTGAGGAAATAGGTGCAGCCTGGAGCCCTGTAATATAAGCTTTGGGATAAGAGGATTGCTTGTCTGTACATTACTGGGGCTGGAAATGCAGTTCTAAGCTCTAAGTAATGAGATATTAGAAATCCTATTAGGAACCCTATGGTTAAACATTAAACAGGAGTCCCATGGTACCACTGAGCACACAGCTGCTACAGAGCCACTGAGGCAATTTCAGTGGCAAAGCCATCTCCAAGCTCGCTGGCAACTGAAACAATCAGGAACAAATTTGGGAGTTAAACCACTGAACTCTGAGAGGAAAGGCAGGTGAGGCTGCTCAGTGGATCAGACACAGGGTGAGGGATGTTCACCACAGAGGAAAGGAAAAGCTGTTTTAATGTTGTTTTTGGGAATCCCTTTGCACGGCAGTCAGGGCTGCACTTCCCCCTCAATGGTGAACAAGGTCCAGCCCCTCTCCTCCTCTGGAGAAGGAGATTTCAGCTTTTCTGTATTTCATGTATTTGCAATCCTGCAGTTCTTTAGTGTAGAACTCTAAACTCCACACACAGTGTCAGCTGCTGCTTTCCCATTCTGCTCACACACAACAATTCCTCTCCAGCCTGGCAATCAAGGACCCCTCACTGCCCCAGGGCCCAGAGATGGAAACAAAAGTGAATTGGGGGGAGCAAACTCGGGGTAAATGACTTCATGACCTGGAGCTGGAATTGGGAGATTAACCCCAATGTGCAAATGGACCAAACTTATCAAAGTGTGCAAACCCCTGACCCAGGGTCCATTTTGGGTGCAGCCCTGGGGGGCTTTGTCTGCCCCAAATGTACCTGAAGGGTCTTCAATAAACAGAACAATAAATAGAACTGCTTTGATTGCCTTCATTCTGCCTGCCCTCTACTTTTAGGTAGTCCCAAAAAGTCATCAAAGGGAGTTCCCATCAGTGATTCCAGGAACCTGCTGGGCTGTTCCTACCCTGCCGTGTGTCCCTCCAAGGGACACTGGGCAGAAATCCCCCACAGGGATCAGGGTGTGAGGTGAGGCTGCTCCTGCAGAGTGTCCCTGGGACAGAGTGTCCCTTTGTCTGACAGCAAACCCCACGGCAATGTCACCTCACCTGTCTCGCCCTCCCTCACTCCTGATCCTTGCTGGTTCCTCATCCATCCCTGACACAGAGATGCCACCACGTTCTCCTGTCCCCTGCCTGTCCTTCCCCCATCCTTCCATCCCAACACTGCAGCCACGGCAGCCACAGAAAATACAGAAATACAGAAAATACAGTTTTACTCTGGAATGTCTTGGTACACGGACATGCTTTTCATTTTCTGCCCTCCTTCATGTGAGAGAAAACTCTGCTGTTCGTGGTAGAATGGAAATGTTTCCCTAAATCCAACAACTGTCTCCAGACTCACCTCCTTTTCCAAATGTAGCCTCTTGCTGTCAGTATTGTCCTGTGGCTCTTCAACAAAATGCACACTTCTATTTTAAATGAATAAACCTAATAATCTTCAATTTCCTTAGACTGTCACAGCCAATGAATAACTTGCTGCCAAGCTGGGGGTAACACTAGAATTATTTGGTGCTGTATGGGATGAGCAGGAGCAGCTGACAGAAGGAGAGCTGGTTTTGTTCCCGATGACTTTTTGGAATTCAGTTCTAGGCAGTGTTAAAATTTAACAGGAATTGCCTGGATCTCTGGTGCAGGTGGAGAGAAAAGTGTGCAAGGTTTTGATGTCTGAGATTGAGCATAAAAAAGGGTCAGGAAGAGCAAACAGATTTAACAGAGATCCCTGCCCTGGCTGGGATCCCAGGAAATTCAGGAAAAATAAACATAAATCTTTTCTAAGTATGGAGAGCAACCCAACAGAAACTGGGAAGTGCCCTAAGTTTGGACTTTTTTAATGTTTAGCATAAATTCTCTGAGCATTCCCTGATCACAGTTGGTGACTGGATTGTGCTCAAAGGTATGGGACTCCAAATTCAGGTGTAGATGCAAAAAATTGCCAGTTGACTCTTATAAAACCATTTTTCTCAGCCCTGCTTGTTACAGGACCTTAGGTTTTATGTGATGCCTCTGCTGGATCTGTTTTTATTCTTCTTTCTGAGCCTTTTCCAACCAGTTTTGGTTTCTGACAAATAAAAGTTGTTATCACCGGGCTTTACCAACATTTATGTATTATTTTGGAACACTGATAATTTCTCCTAAATTGAATTGTTATTCAGAATATGAAAGTCAGTGCCTGCTGAGAGAGTTTGACAAAACCAGGTATATTTTTCTTGAGTGATGTTTAGATAAAAGGGGTTCTAACATGTTGAAATGTAACTTTCTTACAGAAATATCCCATTTTTATTATTTATTGCAGCAGAAGAGGCCTGAATAAGGTAAGGCATGCTGGGAGACCTAATATCTTTTATTAGGCCAGATGATCCATCTGGAAAGGAGTCAAAACTGTTTCTGTTTCAGGCCTGAAGCAGGAGCTGCATGCTCCAAACTCTGCTGTTTACCAATAAGAGCAGCTGGTACAATAAAAATTATTGCCATTTCCTCCTTCCTTACCTGCCTCCATTTTTTATTTCACAGTTTTCAATGTGCTCCTTTGGATTTTTTATTACTTTTTGTTGAAATTAGAAGAGAAGAGGCTTTTTAAAGGGCCAGATTCAGGATAGGATTTAAAAATGGGAAGATTTTGTTCCATTTAGAAGCAGAGCTGGAGTGTTGAAATCTCACAGTCCATCAGAGCAGAGAATCCAAGTCCTGCTCTTTTGCCCTCAATACCTGACTTCTCAGTGGGACAATCCCTAATTCTGTCTTTTCTGCATCTTTACCAAGAATTATGTGCAGGCTGATGGTGCAGGCTTTAGGGAACAGTCTTGGTGAGAAGAGCTGAGGCCAGCAGCAGGGATTTGGGATGGGATGAGCCTCCTTCTCCTGGAAGGGATGATCCAGGAGGAGCAGAGCAGCCCCAGGTGAGCACCAGGACAGCAAGGTGGACACTCAAGCCCTGCAGGCTCTTTCCTGCCAAGGTTTTCTCTCCCAGGTACCGATTTGGGTCAAAAGAACACATCCATAGCATTGCCCATAAAAATCCAGTCTGGCCCTTGGGTGGAGAACACGAGGATGGAGGAAAAGTGGACACAGGCCCTGCAGGCTCTATCCCCCCCAAAGTTTTCTCTCCCAGGTGCTCCTTTTGGTCACCTTTGGGGCCATCTCTAGTAGTCCCCATAAAAATCCAGTCTGGCCCTTGGGTGAAGAACACAAAGATGGAGGAAAAGTGGACACTCAGGCCCTGCAGGCTCTTTCCTCCCAAAGTTTTCTCTCCCAGGTACCAATTTGGGTCAGAAGAACACATCCATAGCATTGCCCATAAAAATCCAGTCTGGCCCTTGGGTGGAGAACACGAGGATGGAGGGAATTGGAGCAAGTTTCAGCAGAGTAGAGCAGAGCTCTCAGGGCTGTTTGCTCTGCTCAGAATGCTTCCATCAGCTCTCCTCCCAGGACTGGGACACGCTGTGTGCTGGGGGTGCTGGGCTGGGAGAGGAGCAGGGAAATCAGAGGATGCTTTTGCCCTGGCAGGGGGCTGTTTGTGCACTGCTGGGATGAGAAAAACCCTATTTTCTTCGTGGCAGGGTGCTGCTTGTGTAGTGAGCCGAGGGCCTGGCCATGGGGAGAGCAGGGGCTGAGCAGCCCCAGCTGCCAGGGAACTTTGTTGTTCTTCCCATCCTCGGAGCTGAAGCATGGAGAGAGGCAGCCTAACCTTTTGTTCCAGCTGCATTTTTCACATTTCATGTTGCTTTGTGGTATGTTGAGTGAACTCCTGACATCTGGAGTCCCAGCAGTGCCTGGCCCCCGAGCACAGTTTCCATTACAAGCCAGACCCCCCTCTTTGCCTTTTTATTTGCACAATAACACAACATTTATTTGCACAACAACACAACACCCTGGCTCTGCATCCCTCTGTGCAGTGGCTGGCTCCCAGAAAACCACAGACACTCCACATTCCACCTGGTTCTCTGCTCCTTTGCTGCATCCTGCCATTTGCAGGGTGGATTGACTGTTACCAACTATTTTCTGCCTATTCAAGAACTTTGTTTAGAAATTACTCTAATGTATAAGGCTGGAGAGAAAGCCTCCAGGAAGGGATTTCTATTTTGCTTCCTTTGCATTGGTATCCCATTCCTTTAGCTTGATCCAGTTAAATTTTGTCACCCTGCACTGCCCAGGTTGGGAAACTGAGGCACCGAGGAGTTAAGGAGACATGGAAAAGTCTACACCCCTGTTAGGGTTCACATTCTGATCCTTAAATCCATTTCTCATTTCCCAAGGACATCAGGTGACATTAGAGTTCTGGTTTGACAGGAATGGCAGAATCAGCATCTCCTTACAGGAGTTCTCCAGCAAATCTAATATTAATTCTTCCTTGTTATGGCTAGAAACTGAGAGCAAAGCAGTTTTGTCAAGTGAGAAGATGTGGAATTTTGATTTGTGGGGTTTGTTGTGTCTTTGCTGAATGGTGTGAGGCAGACAAGGATTTGGGACTGAGTTCCTCCTGCCCATCAATGCCCCTGGAATCACCAAGTTTCTGCTGCCTTGGCACTGGCACACAGAGGTGCCTGACATGTCCATCCCTTGCAGAGAGCATAAAATCAGATTTTAGTGATAACCCCACCACCTGACTGCCCTCAGCATGGACAGCAGGAGCTGCTTGTGGGACTGGGCAATCCACACAGATTAAATTATCCCCTCTAATTACAGGGCAGAAATTCAGAGGCTGGGCAGTGGGATTGTCCCAGAGGCAGGCAGAGCAAGGCACAGCACACAGGAGAAAATAGAAAATGTGCTCTGAGCATGCAGCCCTTGTACCCAGCCAGGAGCACTGCAGATACAGAGCCCTTCAAAACATAAACCACTCTGCATGTTCCCCCACAAATGCAGCTGATGAAATCTCACGGCTTCTTTCTTTTCCTCCTTTTTTTTCCTCCCCCTACAGCTGCATTTTGTGAATAGTCCCGAATTCTGTTTTGTCACTTGCACTGTGCTCTCCCAATTAGAACCACAGAATCATTTAGGGTGGAAAAGACTCCTTAAGATTGTCGTGTCCAAATATTAACCCAGCACTGCCAAGTCCACAAATCCCTGTCCCCGAGTGCCACATCTGCACATCTTTCAAACCCCTCCAGGGATGGTGACTCAAATACTGCCCTGGGCAGCCTCTGCCAGTGCTTGACAACCTTTGCAGTGAAGAATTTTTTCCAATATCCAATTTAAGTCTCTCCTGGGGCCACTTGAAGCTGTTTTTTCTTATTTCATCCCATGCTCCCTGGGAGCAGAGCCTGATCCCCCTGGCTGTCCCCTCCTGTCAGAGCCAGAAATTGCCCCTGATCCCCTTTTCTCCAGGCTGAGCCCCTTTCCCAGCTCCTCTCCTGTTCTCCAGCCCCTTCCCAGCTCTGTTCCCTTCCCTGGACACCTCCAGCCCCCCCAGCTCCTTCTTGTGAGGGTCCCCAAACTGACCCTGGGATTTGGGGTGGTGCCTCCCCAGTGCCCAACACAGGGACTGCTATCAAACACCACTCCTGGTAACTCTGAGATTTTCTCTCTTTAAATACACTTGAGTGGTTAAAAAACCCAAAACCTTTTCCTGTGTGTCAGGCAGCACAGGGGTTACCTGGTGATTTCAACAGTTTGACCATGGACTAGTTGAGAATTTTCTTTTTTTAAACCCAGCAGACCAAGAAATAGTGAGAATCACCTCAGTGAAATCTAAAAGTCGCCAGGAGTTTGTCATCACAGTCCCTCTGGTGCTATAAATTTAATAGACTTTTCTGACCAGAGCATAATTCAATCCAGCAGGATTCCCACATTTGATTGGTGGAATGAAAGATGTGAAAAGAGGTTCTGGCCTCAGTGTCTGACACACTACACTCTTCCATGGCTACTCCATAAAAACCACAAGGAGATTAAAAGAATTCTTATGTTATTCAACCAAATTTTCAAAATAGGTAATAACTTCTGAGGTTTTCTGTGTTTCATTTCTGTTGGTAGTGGAATAGCTAAACCCAGAAATTACATTATGTTTCATTGCATTTCTTTTATATTGAGTTTTGGGTTCTTGCCATTCTTTTTCTCTTGAGAAAAGTCACCATATTTTCCCTCCCTACTGAAATTCAGGTGAGCAAAGAGCAGCTCATTATTCTTTGGCAGATAAAGAGCTGCCCTTTATCCCCATATGCTAGGCTTTTACCTACAGAATTGCACTCCCAAATTTTTGGGAAATTAAACCCCAAATGCAGTTGAGGACACTCTTTGCCAACAGAAGGATATTTTATATCCTCAGTCCATTTTTGTGCCTATTGGTTATGAGCTGCTCCTATCACAGATTTACCAGACAGATGTACCCACTCAGTTGTGTCTGCAGAAACAGAAAAACCCAAATAAAAAAGAAATAAAAAAATTTAAAAAAAAAAAAAAAAATCAAGGCTGGAGTGTTAGCCCTGATTTTGCTAACTGAAACAACAACTGCAACCCCAAATTTTCCCCCTAATTGCATCATTATAATTTGTAATTATTCTGAAATTGCATCTCCAAGTGATTGGAGGTGGAATCCTGTCTGGCTTTGTGGGATGACGAGTTACACACACACAATTTTCCTGAAGTGATGACAGATGGCAAACAAATGAGGGATAAAGTAACCTGCTCCACACCAGGAAATGCAGCATTTAAATTCCCATCTGGAATGCCTTTCCAGTCAAGTGCTCTGCTGCCCTTTGGCCGTGGATTGGTGTCCCCAAGCCCCCCGGTGTCACTTTGGGTCCCTGAGCTCTCCTTGGCTGCTCAGGAGGCTCCAATTTCACCTCTCCCAGGGGTTCATGGCCTGGGGCTGGGGCACATCCTGATTTTTGTAGTGCAGGAAACTGGAAAAGAGCAGCTCTCCTCAAAGCAGCCCTGATTCTGTCACCACATCTGGATTTTGGTGCTCACCAGGATTCCAAGAGTTCCTGTTCCCTCCAGCCAAAGGAATTTAGGTGCACTTTAAAACCATTTAAATCCTGGTTAGAGAAACCATTTTAATCCTGGCTAGATAAATAATATAAATCCTGGTTAGATTTTTCACAAATCCATGATCCACATTCGAATTTTGGTGCTCCCTGGGATGCCATGATTTGCTGTTCCCTTCATTGTAGGGAATTTAGGTGCACATTAAAATAATTTAAATCCTGGTTAGATTTCTCACAAATCCACATTTGAATTTTGGCTCTCCCTGGGATTCCATGATTTGCTGTTTCCTTCACTGAAAGACATTTAGGAGCCCATTAAAATAATTTAAATCCTGGTTAGATTTCTCACAAATCCATTATTTTCTCTGCAAATCCAGCTATCACCTCTATGGGCCTTGCATTTTGCTCCAAAGTGCCTCCTGGAAACCATGGATGGTCACACATCACCTGCTCAGGGGTTCTGAAATGTGCCAGTGGTAATGTGTAAAAAAAAAAAATGAAAATAACCACACACACACACAGTTTTTAGAGGAAATTCCAAGTATTTCTAGAGAGATTTTTTCAAAATATTGTCCTGGGACAGCCTCTCATTATCACTACCAATATTCAGGGCTTTGTTTCCATAGATTCCCCACTTTAAAATGCTGGTTTATATATCAAAAATAATATTTATTCCATGTAGTATATTCCATTTTGTTACTGCAGTACGCTCAGGCTTCTTCCTCCCATTTTTTCCACAACAATGGTGACATTCCTTATGATTTATGCTGGCTTCAGGGCTGATTATTTAGGAAAAATTCCATCTGTAATGTGTGGCAGGACCCTCATGTGCACAGAGCACAGCCCAGCTAAGCCTGGCTCAGCCTGACGTTGCTGCACTGAAATTACAAAAAATAAGAACAGCAGACTAAAATCATTTAAAACCCACCAGCAAAACTCCCAAATCCACTGGCACATAGCTTGAAAAAAAAAGTGATTAATACTTGTTTTGCTTTAATTAGTTTTGGATTGTGTTTATATTGAGATTTACTGAGAGAGATAGTTGCTTTTGTTATTGTCATATTTTCTGCAGAACAGTAAAAATTACTGAATAATCCCCTCAAATAGGTCTGTTAGGAACTTTGTGTCTACATTAAATTACAAACACACAAAGTTCTTCTAGACTAATTCTTTTAGCTTTTGAAATGGAGTTTAGTAATTTCATATCTAAGATTTTACCATTAGTATCACATGGTCAGTCAGCATTATATCTAGAAATATAACAATTGTCCCCTTGATGCAGGTTTTTGGCACAACTGGACCTTTATTTAGGTATTTTACATGTTTTCATGAAGGATTTTGTGACTTCCAGGCTCTCCTTGGTGTTCCTGCTGCAGTTACCTGTGGGATTGTTTTCCTGGCAAGGAAAGGTGAGAACACACCTCACTTTAGGAGAGCTTTAGGACTGTCCCTAAAAAGAGACAATTTACACTCATCTCTAATTAATTCCAGGACTAGCCAAGAGTATCAGCCCCTCCTGGTTCTGCTGGCTGTTTTTCCCTAGTTTAGGGCTGTCTAAAATTATCCTGTTTATATTTTTGTCTTATTTTACCTCCCCTTTCCCACACAGCTGTCCCTGGTGAGGGACACAGCTGTATTGTCTTTGCAGAACAGAATTCCCCAGGGCCAGATCTTTCCCACATTGCCTATCTTTAATCCTCCTATATTTCATTTGAAGATGAATAAATAAACAGAACATACCAGATAATATCAACAGAATCGTTCAACCTGCTGGACAATTCTCTTTTGGGACAAAGCTGTCATTTTTCCATGGGGCTGCTCTGAGGGACATAAAGCTCCCCTTCTATATCCATTTCTGGAGCATCATTTGTGAATATCAAAGCACTGCTAATGACTGTGGTTTAGATTCAGTTAAATTCACCATTTTCAGGGAAATTTAGAGCATTGGAGCTCTGTGCTGTCTTTAATGAGAAACTTTCTGAGAATTGATGCTTGAAGGTGAATGTGGCTCTCAGTGTGGAGACAGCAAAAAAAGCTATTCACAAATTTATTTAGACACTGGGTGTCCAGAGCTGGAATTCTCTTCTAGGACCTGCTTTGCCAGCCCAGCTCTCTCTCCCTGTTCAAAGGAGAAGATTTTTCCTCCTAAAAATGAACTAAATGGTGAAAACAGGACACTGACACTCAGGGGTGTTCCCTTCACCTACATCCTTCATTTATTTTCCATTACTATCACAGGAGATGGTGTGAAACTCTTGTAGTGAAGGGAAATTATTTTTCTCTGTCTAAAGATTTGGGAGAACCTTCCAAACAGCCTCTTAAAACATATTCTACCCTTGAATCTGAATTTTGGACCCTGTTGTTGTGCTGTAAGGAGCCAGCTGCTGACATAAATCCATGTTCAGGCCTTCCAGTGGGTCTCAGAAAAACCTAAAAGTTAAATAAAGCACATTTCCACTGAAATCACAAACTCATCCCACCACAGGAATAAATATTAGATGAATTTAAGATCAGAGATTTTGTAGCTGCAGCTGAGGCTTCCTGTGCTGTGCAAGTGCAGAGCCTGGGTGACCTCCAAACCATGGAAATGAGGGAGCACAGTTAACCCTTCACACACAGGGAATGTTTCCATCCACTGCTCCTCCACAGGGCTTTTGCTGCCCCTGAAAGCTGTGCCTGCACTGCCTGGGGGATACAGGAGCAGCACTGAGTTCAAATTTATCAGGGGCAGGAGGTGCCCAGCCAGGCACAGAGAAGAAAGTACAAATGCTCCTCTTTTTAAAGCTGTGGTTTTGGAACTTGCAGCAGCAAGGCCTCTGTAAGTCTAAGTGAGGACTGTGACCCAAAGATATTATTTTTGATAGCTTTTCAATCTCCTTGCTGTTATTTTCCTTGGTTGCCCTTTGCTTGCATTCTGGGGATGCTTTTTTGCTGCCCCAGCTGACCTCCACACCCATGGGGATTTTCTTGTTGTGCCATCCTTCTCTGATTTTTTTTCCAAGGTTTTCCAGGTCTTAGTCTATGACTTGTTCTTGTGTGGAGACCAAATCATATTTTTCACCATTGTCACACTTGTTGTCTACATTAACACATGAGTTTCATCATGGGCAGATGAACTTCATTTTTCAGTCACACCTTCAAGTCACAGATGTGCAGATAGTGAGAATCAGACACAAAACCTAATCAGAACTTAAACAGTGAGGGCAAGAACTCAAAGAGCTGCCTGTCCACAATGTTCCACAGCTTTTCATCAGACAACAACCAGGATTAACCCAGCCTGAGCATTTGATCCAGTCACTTCAGAGCTGGACCTTCCAACTCAGAATATTCTGTGATTCCCTGTTATGATTAAAAAAAAAAAAAAAAAAAAAAAAAGACAAATGCCACATTAAAGACCTTCCATGTCCTTTTTTTTTTTTTCCCAGCATATAAAAGCAATAATTTTAAAACCAGACATATCAGTGTCTGAGCTCATTATTTGTTGAAGAACAGAAATGAATTCGCTGTGGTAATTCAAAACCTCAAGGCAATGAGGTTATGAATTGACAAGGAAAATGAGCCTGGCTCACCAAATTCTTCAGGCTCTGAAAGCAAAGCCTGTAAGCTCAGGGTAAGATCAGAGCTGGCCATTGATTTCTGCCCTGGGAGATGCCAGAGATCCCAGCAATGAGTGCTGCATCACCTGCACTGCAGTTTTGCTGGCTCCTGGAGAAATTCCAGTACTATTGTTGGGTCCCTGAACCCTGGGGGGGTTTTGAGCTTTCTGTGCTTTCTGGCACTGAGCCCCAGGAGAACACTGCTTTTCACCTGAGCCCTTGGAGAAGGCTCCAAATTTGAGTGATGGAGTTAAAATCACGGGTGTGGAGTTAAATAAAAGTGTGTGATTTCACATGGTGAAGGGTTTGAAATTTGAGGTTTTATAGGATAGTAATAGGTATGGGACAAGATGGAGGATTTTGGGTGGTGTCTCTGTTCTGTGTTCCTCTCCATGGGTTTCAGGCAGTAGTTTCTGCTTGGTCACTCAGTGTCACACTGAGGGTCATGGGAATCTAGTGGGTTAAAAGTATAAAAAATATAGGTGTTAATTCTCTATTGGACTGTTTGGCTTTAAGAGACCTTGTAGTAGCTGGATCTTTCTCCATTTTACTCACTTCTAGCTGGTGGCTGGAAGTGCTGCTAAACCTTCTGTACTTTTGGTAAAATTTAATAAACATCCAAGCCCAAAGATGAGAAAATCAGTTTCCTTTGTGTATTTTTTAATCCTGGCTCTGAGTGAAGACAGACGAGACTGCAGAAAAATCACTGATTAAATGGTGCAAACACCCCTCACCATTACATTTTCTGCTTTTGCTTCCAGCCCCAGCAGATTGAAGCTCTCCCTGCCTTTCCTTTCCTGCATGGGTGGCAAGGATCAGCCAGGCAGTTTTCCTCAAAGCTCCCCTGATTGCAGGAAGGTTTCAGTCCAGCTGCAATACATTGAATACATCTCAAAGATAACCCAGCCATTTCTCCAAAGGAGCTTGAGGCATGGGCAGAATGTGGGATGCTGGGGAGTGAATGATCATAGCCAGGCTGGTTTTTGATGTTGTCAGTGAGAGTCAGTGTGTCAGGGGCTGTCTGAGTGCCTGTGGCACCCCTGGGAGATCACCCAGCACAGAATGCTTCTCCTCCTTGCTGAGCTCCTCTCTGAAAGCTGCAGCCCTGCTGATCCCTTCCCTTTGTTTCATTCTCCTCACAGGCACAGCTGAGCCTTAGAGCAGCACACTTTATAAAAAGGGGAAGATTTTTTAAAAAAGCAGCAAAATGTGTAAAAATCTCCAAGGGGCTAATTTAGAATGACACCAGGAGTGAGGAGGGGCAGAGCCATAGGAGCAGAGCTGGGTGTGTGGAGCCCTCCGAGCTGCCCAGAGGGGCAGCACAGACACAGCCAGGCTGGGGCTGGGAGTGTGGCACACACTGAGCTGAGCAAACGGGCACAGAGGGAAGGGGGAAATCTGTGAGCAGCAGAGCACAGAGGTGTCCTGAGGCTGCTCCAGCCCATCCCTGCCCTGCTCTCTCTGCTGTGGGCTGGGTTCTGCCACCCTCACAGAAGAAAAATCCCCTATAATTCCATTCAACCCCGTTTTGTGCAACACATTCTCCTCTTTCTAGCACAGCTGGGGGGCACCATTAACAAAACTCCCTCCAAAGTGGGCCAGACTGCAGGGAAATGAGCCAGGCTTTGCATTCAGGCTCATCTAGCTCTGGTGTGACTTAAGGACTTCAGGAAGAAAAACTTCTATCATTTATTTATTTTGCATTCTTCATCAGGGTTAAATAATTTTCTCCTTTCTTTTTCCTCCCCTCCCCTTCCCTGCCCCCAAATTGACTCATCCATCACTAGAATCAATATGAATGCAAAGATTTTTGGTGGATTTGTTGTCATGGAAACCACTTCTCCTCTCTGATATTCCCTTACAGGCTTTCCAGACCTCCTCTCGCCTCTAAATTACCATTCTGCCCTACATTCCCAACACACTGGGCTTGAATTCCACGTTGTGAGCTCCTTTTGGAAACAAACTGGGCACAAGCACAACAAAACCAACTGGAGAAACAGGAGAGGAACCATTCCCTGCTGGAATGAGCACCAGGGATGGTCCCGAAATGGCTGCAGAGGAAAGGGATGCTGCAATCCCCCTCCCTGCAGGACCTGTGTGAGACAGGATTTCTGTTCCAATTCTCTCTCTGGAGCTGCCAGAGAAAGGCTCATTTTGTGATCAAGGCAGCAAGGCATGAAATGAGGCTCTGGACCAGTTAGAATTACTCACATAAATAAAGTTTGCAGGGTTTAATCTTGTGAGTTGCTCTCTCTGTTTCCACTCAGCACAGACTTGTGTCTTGAAGAAAACTTGGTTTTTCTCCTGCCATGGCTGCACAGACACGAAGGTGATCCCTGCACATCCTGCCAGGTGTGCTGGGAGCCTGGGATGCTGCAGGAGGCACCAGGAGCAGGTAGAAAGCTTTGTAGAAATATTAAATATTAAATATCAGGGGGCTCAGCCTGTCATTCCTCCTGCATCCACAACCCACTGTCAAGTCCCCAAGCAAACTGCACATTCCATTAGGGGAAAATACAAAACTCTCACATTTTTAGTAAGTTTTTATGCTAATTTAGAAGTTATGTTGGAGCAAGTTTTCCTAGAAAGCCCAAGAAGTTTTATGGCACGTGGTTCCTATTTAAAGCGACTGCAATCTGTGCTTTTAACATGGATAAATGTAAAAAAAAACCCAAAAAACTCATTAAGAAACCACCATCTGAGCAAGGTGATTAAAGAGGGGATGGAGAAACAGAACCCCAAAAATGTACATTTTTGTACATTCCCAAGTTTATTATGGAGGGGCTGGCAGAAAGCCTCAGTGTGACAGGAGCTGGGGAGGGAATTTGATTTTTAGGTTCCCTTTGCTCTGCCCTGTTCTCTAGACAGTTGCTTTCACTCAACATAATTTGCTCTTGGTTGCCATCCATTGACATCACCAATATTTTAATAAAAAGGATTTAAAGTGTCCCAAAATGCTCTATAAAGGTGCTGCATGAAGCACTGTGAATGTGAAGAGGTCCTGTCTTCTCACAGAGTCTGCAAGGAATTTCTGATTTATTACCTGCCCTGCTCAGCAAAGTCTGGATTAGGTCAAACTGGGTTTTTTTTGGTTCTGGGAAGGTAATTTTTTTTTTTTTTTTGGTGGTTTTGGGTTTTTTTTTTGAGCACCCTTTACAAATCTAACTAAATCTTCTAACTGAAACATCTTGAAAAGAAAAAGTCCAAATGAAATTTTACAACATTGACAGAATTCAGTTCCTCTGACCCCTGGAAGAAAAAATAATCTACTTTTCCCAATTTGACAAGCAACTTTAGGCTGAGCAGGGCACTCCCAAGCAGATCTGATGGAAAAAGTCTTGCCTGCCAATAGCTCAGTAGTTAAAATCAGAAGCCTTTACAGGCCTGCTCATCCTCTGAATGGAGGAAGAAACAAAATGCATTTAGCAATCAGAAAACTACAGTCGTTTCTATGCATAAAAATACGAGTTTTAAACATTTAAAGCCAAGAATTCTTTTTTTTTTTTTTTCTTTTAAATTAACGAGACCTTCAGTTCAAATTCTGCCTTTCTGTTGGAAGCTTTTCTCTTTCCATGTCCACCTGTTGGGGATTTGTTTATTCTTGTTCAGTGCTTCTAAATTCATTTATTGGATCAGGTCAGGTGCTGAAAGAGAAGGGGTTTGGTTCTTTTACTCTTTCATTGTGTAGTGAATATAAAGAGTGGACAAATCACCACACTTGCACTTTTCCCTACATTTGTCTATTAATTGACCTGTGAAAGCATGGATCATCCTGAAAAGAAAATAAATTAGGGAAAAAAAGTCTCCTAGGAAGGAGGGGGAAAAAAAAAAGATGGCAGCAAATGCAAAAAGATAATTCTCCAAATAGAAGACAAAGTCTGTTCCAGTTATTTTTGTAAGGGGTTGATTGCAATTTGCATCCTGCTCAACCAGCATCTGCCATCAGCAGTGCTCTGTAGTCTTTTCTCTCTCTCTTTTTTTTTTTTTTTTTTTTTGTATTTTGCCTGTGAATGTGGCTTGATGACATTTCCTTCCCAAATCCTTGCACAGTGATCACCCCCCCTTCTCCTTAGACCTGAACATATCTTGCCCCAAGGTACAGGTGATTTGCAGCTTTTATTTCTACCACATCCTATTTATGGCCCAGGGGGCTCCCATGGAGCCCTTGGGGTGAGCTGGATTGAATTTTATTGGAAAATTGGATTCCCCAGGGAATACATCTGGGATTTGGGAGCTGTGTGATGCAGAGAATGAAAGAAAGAAAACAGATGGGGAGTGAGAGGGGAAAACCAACCCCTGTGAATTCCACACCTTCCTTCCCCAGAGGTGCACCTGGAGAACAAAGCACTGCTGGAGGGAGGACAAGCCTCCAAAAACGCCTCCAAAAACGCCTCCAAACCCTTCCTGCTGGAGGGGCCCCCGTTCCTTGGGGCTGCAGGAGTCCCCACATGGCTCACAGGAGCCAGGTTTGCATTCCCCATTCCCTGGGGACAGGCAGCATCCCTCCCCAGAGGCTGGAGCTGCCAGGGAAGTGCCTCTGAGCAGGGCAAACAAGGACAGAGCAGCAGCACATCTGACGTTCCTGTGCAGTTTGTGTTTTTAACTCTTCTTGCTTTCACGGAGTAATTCGATCCAGATGTTGGTTTTGTTTATCCCTCTTGCCTTTGAGTCTTGCTCAGGGAGTTTTGATGAGTGACAGAGGGAAATTCATCTTTCAGCAGCCATTAACCAGAGGGAACCTACAATTCCTTTCCCTCACAGCTTGGGGGTCCAACCTGCACCTTCCCTTGCTCTGAGGCCAAAGAATTCTCTCTAAAAAGCACTGAGAAACCCTACAGATTTATCTTGAGGATGATATTCCTGGGAATGGAATATTCCTGGGATATTCCTGGTAATGCCCAGTGCCTGGAAATTGCTGGGAGAATAGAAACCCACCCAGGCAGGGGGAGGCAGCAGCTGCTGGGTCAGTGAGAGAGGAGCAGCTGAATGACAGAACTGGGGATGGATTTAGGGAGATGCTGCTCACAGGTGGGTCAGTGCTCACAAGTTGCCAGGGAAAGGCAGTGAGCACAGCCCTGATAAGCAGGACATGGCACAGAACTAAGCCCAACCTTTCACAGCCAGCGAGTAACATCACTGTTTGTGTTTCATTACACTGCAAATATGAACAAACCCCATGTCCTGCCCATTAAATGCACTCTGCTGGTGGGCTGGAGCTGCTTTGCTCAGAACAGAGTAGGAGATAAAAAAGGGGGGGCAATAATCAGTGTTAGAAAGAATGATGGTGCTGTGACAGCAGGGATTTTGCTAACATAAGCAGCATAATATGTCAAAAAAAAAAAAAAAAAGCAGAATTCTGCCTGCAGTTCAGCTAACTACAAGCATGTGTAGCTGTAAATTTGATTTAACTATGGCAAGTCAACTGCTCAGCTTCAGGTAGCTGGGGTTTGGAATGTTAAACAGCACAGCAAAGATGTTATGGGCAGGGGCAGGAGCAAAAGAACACCACAAATTGCAGCCTGGTGGGAAAGGAAGGAGTTTAAGGTGTGAATTTTCTGTTAGCACTGATGGGACTCTTGCACCTCGTTCTGTACACACTGAACCAGTACAGCTGAAGAAAGGAATACTGTTTGTAATTGGGTTTTCCCCATAAAATTGAAAAGTAAAAGAGAAGCAGAAAAAAAAGCAAACAGAATGTTTTTGCATTTCTCTCATGACACAGAAGCAGCATTTATTGAAAGGCACAGAAGACAAAGATCCAGGATTCCAAACACTAACACAGAAAATCCATAGTCCCAGAGAGCCAGGTCTGTGCAGAAACAGCCCCAAACCACCTCGAGAAGCAGCTCCAAGAGGCCTTCTGGGAGAATTTATTTCCAACTGCATTTCAGTTCAATTATGCAGCCAAAGTCTCTCCCACTTGTCAACTCTGGTTTCAACCCAGCTGTGAACGGGATTGGTAAAGAAATAATTGCAGCAGAGCAATTGTGCCCTGAGCAATGGCTGGGATGTGCCAGCCCAGACATGGAGAGCACTGCAATAATCACTGGTTCATGCAGCTGAACAGCTCTGGCCACAGAAATGCCCTGAGTGTCTCACAGGATTCTGCTCCAAGCCCTGGGTGAGGCTGAGTTGGGCACAGCCCTGTGCCAGGGGTGGGATGTGCCTGCTTGGCATGGGGGGGTGATCTCTGGGGGTTTCCTTTGTGGTTCCATCCGTGATTTCCATATGTGATGCCACTCTCCCCAGCACATCTGATGGTCCCAGTGATGCCTTAGGGTTTTATATTTTTAAATTTTAATATCTTTTTATATATTTGTACGCTTTATCTTTTATATTTTGCAGTTCCTGTGCTGCATTAGTGCATAACTCTAAAATAGAGTGTTACAACTCCACACTCTAACATAGAGTTATAACTCCATTTGGAGCATTATTTACTGTCTTCACGTTTTATTCTGACACAACAATTCCTCTCCAGGAATCTCAAGGACACCTCACTGCCTCAGGCCCCACAGAATACAAACAAAAATGAATTTGGGGGAGCAAACTGGGGGTAAATGACTTCATGACCTGCAGTGTAATTGGAGGATTAAGCCCTGATATGTAAATGGACCAAACTTATAATTGTGTGATAAACTCGTGACCATTGTCCCCCCTGGGTGCAGCCTCTGGGAGGCTCTGCCTGCCCAAGCTGTGCCTATGGAAGGCTCCAATAAATCCCCACTTTATTCTCTTAGCCTGGCCTGGCCCCTGCTCTGGGGAGCCTCTCCCAGGCAGCCCCTGCACCCTGCTCAGCACGGGGTGAATGTGCCACTCCGTGCCATCCCCGTTAGATGTGACTTTAACTAGTGTGAGCAGCTTAATATGCTGATGGTTAATGAGCCATTCAGGGAGATCCAGCTTTCTGCTTTGTTGGCTTCATGAATTAATCTCCATTCCTTAAAGCTCCTCCTTGGCTTTGGAGGCTGCTGGATCCCAGGAGAGGCTCTGGAGGGCCACTGGGGCTTCAAACTGCAGCCCAGCCATAGGTGGGGACGTGTGGATTGCTGACCAGATCACATCCATCAAATACCAGAAAATAAACCTGCTCACTGAACCAGCTCTCTCCATAGAAAACACTGGGAATTGTTCTATAAGCCTCTCTAAGTTTCAAATTGGTACAGGACTCTTTCAGGTGGCTCTTTTCCTTTATTTTCTCCTTCATCTCTCCTTTATTAATTCCATTCCTTTTTTTCCCATTTAACTTTTTTTTTTTTTTTTTTCCAGTGGAAACAAACAAACAAATACTCAAATACTTCAAATACTCGTTTGTTCAGAGAAATCAAATGCTGGAAAAGTGTTGGGTATGGCAGAGCCCAGAAACCCCACCCAGGTGAATGTGAGCCCTGCACAGTGAAGGGAGGGAAAGCAGAAAATCCTCACACGGGGTCAGACTTTTGGAGAAGGTTCCAATGAGCAACTGAGATGCTGAACAAACCCATGGAAACACAGAGCTACAAAGAGCAGGATTTTGGATTAATTAGCCCATGTCCCAAACCACCCAAAATCCCAGAGTTTCTCTCTCAAAGGAATCCACAATTAATCCCTGGTTGTCCTGGGGAAGGGAATGGTCTCCTGGAGGATGTGGAGCCTCCCAGATATCTCAGGCACCATTTACCTGAGCAGCCAGAGCTGCAGGGCCTTGGAGCCACTCACACCAAAGCTGGTGAAGGAATCAGTCATTCCAGTCCCATCACACATTAAATCAGAGGCTATTCCAGTTATTTAGAAAATAAACTGAATATGATTGGAATGCAGTTGTGGTAAGTTTTGTTTAAATCATGGAGAGCTTTTAATATTTTTTTTCCCATGGCTGAGAGACAAATTTATTTATCAGGCAGAATTTTCCAGTCAGAAAACATGTGCATCTCTACATGCAGATGCACACAGGCCTGCCCACATTTACATGGATTTATCCATGAGACATTCATGCAAAACACTTGCCAGAAACATCAGAAATGGATTTGAGTATGCAAAACCCCGAGCATCCGCTGCAATTACTGAGTGTCTGCGACTTCCTCTGCCTTCCAGAGGGGAATAAAGACATTCAGCAGCTGCATGGAGGATGCAGCCACTGCCACCACTGCACAGAGCTCTGAGAAATGCTCACATCTCACAGTTTCTGCTTAGAGTGGTGAGAAAATCAATTCCAGACCGAAAGGGCTGGAGGCAAAGGGATAAGATGAAATGTGACTGACAGAGAGACAGCATCCAGTAATGCTCAGCCAAGTGAAAAGGCAGAAGAACACAGGAATAGTAAAACCTCTCCATTTTTTTGTTTTAATTGGGAGGGGACTTAACAGGCAGTTCTAGTGCTCCAGGCAGCCCCTGGAAATGTTAACTGTGCTCTGTTCTGAGGCAAAACATGCAGAACACACACAGGGCTCTTTGCCTCCAACACTGTGCCACGGGAAAATGAGACTGTGATTTCCTGTGACATTGGGATGAAATGAGGTTGTCAAATCAAGTCAAAGTGAGGTGGTGAGGAAATTTTCCTCTGCTCTCTGGTGCCAAGGTGTTTTTTTCAGTCAGTGTCCTGTGCCTTTGCTTCTCACTGGATTTTGCTCTGATATTTGTGTTCTCTACACACACAGATACAAATACAAAACAGCCTCTGGAGTGGGAAAGACAAGGCTTTTCTC
This sequence comes from Sturnus vulgaris, assembly GCF_052056855.1. Lineage (NCBI taxonomy): Eukaryota > Metazoa > Chordata > Aves > Passeriformes > Sturnidae > Sturnus > Sturnus vulgaris. The sequence goes on along the minus strand of NC_142253.1, from coordinate 18,043,997 downwards.
CTCAATCCACTCCATGCTCTGGAAAGGAATTCAAATTATTGAATTCAAAATATTGAACCCCGAGATTTTGGCTTTATAATCTCAGATGTTCAGCTTGGCTTCTGTCCCCACAGCTTCAGTCCCCCCTCCCAGGGAGCACCTTGAGAGCAACATCCTCTGTGGGCTGTGAGAGATTGCAGGGATTAATGAACACGAAAATGTCGGGCTGAAATAACCCCATAATTACAAACCATTGCTACTGCAAGAGTCAAACTGATGCTTTTGAAAATCGTGCAGCACGGAATGGGAAATCTCATTTTTGGGGGCTTTTTTCCTTCTCTGGTCCTTCCAGCATTTTGAAGAGACTGAGGGGAAGGAGCAGGTGACAGACACCTAATGAGTGGTAGGAAATGTCAAGCTGAAGGAGAAGACACCCTCCAAGGCAGCAAATCTGTCCTTTGGAGCTGTTTTATCACAGAAATCCCACACATCCTGACCAAAGCCAGCTCAATTTGTTTATTTATTCATTTATTTATTTGGGAGGTTGATCACATTTGTTTGTGGTGATTTTAGAGAGGAAAGGCAACTTCTCCTTCCTGTCCATGGCAAAGAAATTGTCTCCTCAGTAGCACCTGGCTTTTCTGGGAGTTTCCTGCCCTGTGTGATCCCTGAGCCATCTCCATTCCTGTGCAGATGGGAGAGCCTCAACAACACAGGGAAGAATTAGGAAAGTTTAAGCATTACAAATGCAAGATGGGGAGAGCTGGAAGCAGAGCCAGAACAGCTCAGAAGCAGGAGAGAGAGCTTGGATTGCAAATCCTGCTCACTTTCCCAGTGGAATCAGTGGAGTTTACAAAGGAAATGCTTCCTAGGGAGTGGATTTTTACCAAAATCTTCCCTGTGTGGAGATTAATTCCATGTTCTGAGGATCATGTGGTGAGGCCATCACACCACCCATGTGCTCCAAACCACAATGTCTGACTGGCATCAGCCACTCAGGAGATTTTCTGTCCTGTCTGTGGCCAGCAAGGCAGGACTGCAGAGTTCCCGTGTCCCCACAGGGCTCAGTGGCTCTTGCTTTGCCACACACTGGTCCCGCTCTGCCTCTGGAGAGCCCCTCTGCCCTGGACTCGTGTGCATGGTGGTCCTGGAAGGATGGGAGCAGTTGGAAATGCCAGGGCAAGCTCTTGGTTAATAGCCTGGAACACCAGGGTGTTTAGAAGAAATCCAGCAGACATTTCCTAGGTCAAAGCAAAGATAGGAGAAGTGGAAACATGGAAGGAAAAGCTTCATTTAGATGCAGTAAGGTGCCTTTGGAAACCTAAAAGTGGCTTTTCGTTTTTTATGTCAGGCTCTGAGTGAGTCTCTGACCACCCCTGAATTGTCCCTGCCTGGTTTTGTGCTGCCAGCCCAGCTGGGCTGGGGAGATGTCCTGGTGTGTTCTGAGCTGTTCCTATCTGGGAGCACTGCACAAGTGGAGCTGTACAAATCTCAGTCCTCCTCCAGGGGTTTGTCCTTCCAGCAGTGAGGAGAGAGCCACTGTTGGGGTGCAGATTAATGAGATGTTAATGGAGCAGTGGGTGAATTCCAGTGTCAGTGCTGTGGGGGTTGAGCTGAGCAGTTCACTTCACAAAAGAGCTGTACAAATGTGGAGTGCTCTGAGCTGAAGCGAAAGCTGAAATAAAAAGTTTTGCTCAGCCAGGAGAGCATCATTAAATAACCATATTTTGTGATATAGGCAGGCTGGGAAGAAAGGAGTCCTGCTCTCTGCTCTGCACTGCCAGGATTTCACAGGCACAAAGACAAAGGGTGGGGTGAACAAAGTGCAAGTGTGGCTCTAAAAGACAGAGTGGGGCAGCAGAATATATCAGAATATCACACCACTTTTTAAAGCAGTTATCACTTCATTACATGTGGAGAGAGCTGAAAAGCATTTGAGAGAGTCAGAGAGTTACCTCTGGAAAAAACTGCAGGACTTGACTGACAACTCACTTCTTACAACTGCTGCACTGCCTGGACATCAAACTGCACAAGTTCCATCAATCCATGAGAAAATCGGGTAACTCCATGGGCACTGTCACTTTGGCAGTCCCCACAGTGCCACAGTGAAAGCTGAAATGAGGAATACTCTGGGTACAAAAGGCAGGGGAAAGTTTTATTTCTTAGAACTCTTGTGGGGGGGCTTTGGTGATGGGGACAAGATGCTCCTCACATCTGGGACCTGATGGCACCCTGAGACTGCTGCTTCTTTATCTGCTTCAGTCTGACTGTGCAGCACTGACATTCGCAAGGATTTAAAGGGCTCAAAACAACCTGGCCAGGCTCTACCTTGGTTTCCTTTTCAGAGGTAGAGAGCTGTTAATGAGTTGTGACCTTCCCAGCCCAAAACCAGCCCAGAAAAAAAAAAAAAAACAAACCACAAAAAACCCCCCAACTCCCTGCAGCTTTTTAAAGTTTATTTTTAAGGGAGATGATAATAAAATTATAGACTGGTTTGGGCCACTCAGGGACACGTTCCACTGTCCCAGGCTGCTCCCAGCCCCAGTGTCCAGCCTGGCCTTGGGCACTGCCAGGGATCCAGGGGCAGCCACAGCTGCTCTGGGCACCCTGTGCCAGGGCCTGACCACCCTGACGTAAAGAATTTCTCCCCGATATCTGGTCTAAATCTGCCCTATTATTCCATGAAATATCAGAGTTCTGCAAGAACCATGGAATAGGGTTTGGCCCAAAGAAAGGAATGGATGTAGAGGTAATGGCATTTGAGGTGATGGCATCACCTTCTGTGTCATGGCACAAGTGACTGACTCTTGTCCCTTGAGCCCTGGGAATGCACCAGTGCCACCAGTGCCACCCCAAGGGGCACAGCCCCTGCTTTGCTGACCCAGGGCCACCAAACCCCCCCAGAGCTGTCCCTGGCTGCAGGGACAGGGGCATGGCAGCGTTTGACTGCGATTTCTGTGCAGCACAGCTCAGTGACCTCCCTCAGTGTGGGCACAGGGGACAGCAGGGGAGGGCAGGGAGGTCACCCTTCCCTGGGGGACACCTTTCCTGGGGCTGGATCCTCTCCATCCTCCAGGAAAAACGCCCGTGGGGTTGTGTGCACATGGGGCACGCACAGCTGGAGCCACAGCAAGGACAAATGTCTGTGAGAGAAGACAAACAGAGAATAAAGCTGGATTAAAGTGCAATGACACCACACGGAGCTAATCACCCTCTGCAGCTGCTGGGGCTTGGAAAGCAACCAAGGGAAAGGCTTTTCAGAGGTTTTACTTCTGGCATTTCTCTCCTCTAACACTAACCTGCTTCTGAAAGGAGGCCCCCACTTTGTGTCAATCACCAGGAAAAAAATAGGCCTGAGAGTGCTCTGTGCAGAGCAGGTAGCTCATTTCCATGCAGAATCAATATAATTGCAAATGGAATCGTTGCTGCCGAAGGTAGCTGGGTTTAATTGTGTGTATACATGCAGAAATATGTGTGGGCTCGGCAAAACGCTCACAGGGCTCAGTGTGACCTCTGAATTCATCGAGAGCCTCTCTGTGAACAGCAGCCTGTGTCAGACTGTGTCAACCTTTCCCCTCAGTCACCCACGGACCCAGCTAGCCCAGGGCCACTGCTGTCACGAGTGGGCTGCCCTGGGGACACCCGGGAGCCAAGGTGCAGCCAGGGCACTCAGCCCTCCTGGCTGCTCCCAGCGCCCGGGAAAAGCCAAAGGATGAGGAGGAGCCCTTGGATTCCCTAACAGGATTTATTGGGGAGGAGGAGGGAGAACACCAAACGCATCGGAGAGGAACCCAAAAAGACAAGGACGAGCGGTACAGCGACTTAAATAGGGGCCCTCCCCCAAGGGAGGGTACAAAGGGACAGCCAAGCAGGGAAAGCGATGGGCGTAACATGAGGTGGGGCTGCAGAGACACAGAACCAATGGGGGATACCAAAGGCGGGGATTCATACAATAAAACCAATCATGAACAGAGCCAGGGATACTTGACACAGAACTTTCTGGAATAAAGGGAGGGGCCAAGAGGGATGGGCATCTTGTGGGGCAGGGTTTAGGGTGAGGGACAGGGAACGTTCTGGATAAAGGGGAGGGGTTTGGGGTGACGGACAAGGGTAGACGCGGGAAGGGGAAAAACCATTTTACAATCACAAAGGGGTGTAACAGGGAAAAACCATTGCAACATGAACATATTACAACCAAACAATATTTAAATAAAACAACGGCCACAACATCTCCCCCTTTTCTTTTTTAAAGGGGGGTGGGAGAGATGGAGCCCTCGTCTGAGGTGGGCCTGTCCTCTTCTTCCATGTATGCTGGAGGATCTTCATCTCCTAGATTCCATTCTGGATCAGGCCTCACCTCAGCACGGTTTACTCTGGGGGAACGGGAGATGCTGTGGACTATTATGGTTTTGAAAATGGAGGGCTCAGTGTGACCTCTGGAATTCATCAAGAGCCTCTCTGTGAACAGCAGCTGTGTCAGACCTAACCACAGACACACGCCCCAAATATCCTCCTGTGTCACACCAAAGATCCCTCCAGCCCTGTGGGTATTTCATACAGATGTGCCAAACTGTACAGAATTTAGGTGTCTTGATTTTAGGTACCTTGAACTGAAGGTTGATGAATCCTCACTGACCAAATGTCAGCTTTGTATGAAACTCTGTGAATTCTGTGAATTCCCATGGCCCATTTGTGGATCCGTAAGGAATGCTGCACAGCTTGTTCAGCTTCCCACAGCACAAATGCTACTGGAGGGTTATGAACTGTGAGTTCTCACCCCCTTTTTTGTCCCATCTGCCACTTTCCAGCCTTGGGACAATTACTCAGCACCATCAAAAGCCTCTGAAGCCATCCTGGTTATTCAAGGTGAACATATTTTACTGATCACTGCTCTAAGAACCCTCCAGTGGGGACAACTCCTTAAACCAAACAATTCCCTACAAGCCCTGTAAGAAGGACTTTGGGAGCAGGAAGTGCCTCTGTAGTGAACAACAGGGGTGCTTCAGCTTTTCTGTAATTTTACATTTAACCATAAACTGTAGGAGGAATTAATCAGCAAGAGCTGCTCCATCAAAGACAAGACAGCTCTGTCCACCACACTGGGCACCAAAATCTGCTTTGGATTGAAAGACAGGTGTCTGCTAAGGAAGGCAGGAGCCCCTCTTGAAATGGAAAATGTAAACCCCCCCTCCCTCTGAATTATTATAGTTTTGAAATTAAGGGGCTCTCAGGCAAAGCTAAGGGAATAGGAATAATAGGTTTTTTACTAGGAAAATTAGGAAAAAATATAGAGCAATAAAAAAACCAAACCAAACCAACCAAACAAACAAACAAAAAAACCCAAACAAAACAACCCCCCCAAAAAAAAACAAAAAAAAACCCTCCAAAAACAAACAAAAAAGGCCACAACAACAACAAAAAACACCCCCTCCAAAAAAAAAACAAACCAGACAAAAAACCCCCACCAACAAAATCAAAAAACCCCAACACTGACACAGTCAGAATCCAACCTGACAGCTGTCACTCAGTGTTGGTAGCAGCCTGATTAAATGGTGGCTGCATCCTCCTGGAGTGACAGATGTGGTTCGTTTGAAGCAATAACCCTATAAAAAGTGCAATTTTCCTCTGAAAATCCAGTAGAAAAAGGCTGCTCTGATGTTCCAAATCTCAGATTTTATCTAGGTAGGGAATGCTTGGCTCCTCCCCCTGAATAAAGCATCTCACAGTGAGATGATATAATTATTTCAGTCATGCAGTAAAACTCAATAGCCCATTAATGAAAAACATCTCTCTAGACAAAAAAAAAGTCATAAAAGAGATAAAAAAACCTGCCCCACCCAGTTTTAGCAGCTGGCCCATTAACAGAAGCTATCCCTCTGAAAGTTATGAGGGATAAGTCACAAAAGAAATGAAGAGCACTGCCCCACCTAGTTTCAACAAACAGTGATAAAATACATCCCTTTAATCACATATTGCATGGCAGCCTAACCCAGCTGCTGCTCAGCCTCAGTCCTGGACAATGTTCACTCTGCTCCTAAAGGGGCAGAGACATCCCCACACCCCTGATCCCCACCTCGTGCCTGAGGATGCAGCCAGAACCCACAGGAGTGAGAGTGGGGATGCCTTAGGCAGGTCACAGAAAATCTCTAGCTTTTCATGTTTGAAACACTTTGGTTTCCTTGGTTTTATTTTCTTTGAAGTGGATTGTGCTCTGAAATTTCCTAACAGAGCACTGCAGCACTCCTCCTGAACTTTCCTAAGATATTTTCCTAATCCTCCAGAGGGGATGCTTCACCTTTCCACCCCTCTTCCTCTGTGTTTTAAAGGGAAAACTTGATGTAATTAAGACCTTTTATTTGTGAAATTATAATTGCAACCCTCAAATCGATTAACAATAAGGAAAATCACACAATACTTTGCAGTTTTGGGTCTGTGGTTATGTTGTGCCTAAAGCTGAGGATGAAGAGCCATTCAAGAGAGAATTGGTGCAAAACAGCCCTGACTTTGCTCTGTGTTTGCCCCTAGTTAATTTGAAGAGTTTTTTAGAAAACAAATCATGCAATTGCAGGGGTCATGTTCATCCCAGTTTTGTAGCTGGAGTTGCAAATAATTTTACAGAGTTCTTACACTGCAATCCAAGGGAGGGGATTGGTGTTCAGGACTGGACTCACACGTTGCTGAGTGGATTTTAGTGGGCAGAGAATGGTGGAAGCTGCCCATGGCCAGTGTGGGAAACTGAAAGGAAAACAGAAACAGCAGCAACAACTCCTCAGAACTTAAAGCAGGCATTTAACAGTTAATTGTGTACAATATTTGTGAATTGGGGTTCACAAATATTAATTCTAAACCTGTAGAGCCATTTACACCAGGTGTAGGCTTTGCTCAGGAGTTCATTCCTGGGCTCACTGTCAGCCTCACACAAGGATTGCATGCATGAGCCCACATTCCTGCCTAGATCTATAACTAGAAATGCTTTAAAAGTTTCTATAATTTTTTTTTTTTTCTACTGGCCATGGACCTATGGCTGTGTGGCAGGCTCAGAGGAAGGCTGGACGTACTTGAGACATGGGTGAACTTTGATTTTTAGGGCTCAGATTGTGGGTTTGACTGAGACACCACACTGGGAAATGAGTAAGAGCAAAATTCCTGCAGTCCACTCTGGCAGCACTGCCCTCATCACATTCCCAAAACATCCCCCATGGAATACAACCACTGGCTCTGGTGGATTCCAGTAATATCCCTTAAAATTCCATGGAGGAGAGCAAAGACTTCACTGCCAGCTGAGCTCTCTGCTTGTATTTAACATCCAAAAATGATAGAAAGTCTATTTACTACAGAAAAAGGAGAGGGAGTCTATCTGCTCTCATCAAACATATTTATTGATTGACAAATATATAAATTGAAAATCAAGATTTAATTTAGCCAGAGGAGCACCAAGTGCACATTTTCAATGCATGAGAAATGCTGGTATAAATCAAACTTAGAACTGAAACCTGCTATTACTTGAAAATAACTGTCCAATATCTCTTTGATCTACAGGCAAGGAGCAGAAAGAAATAAATGTGCCTCTGAGGAATCAGGACAGCCCTAATTATTTTCTTGTAAAGGGTGTATTTCATTGCAGTGCAAGCAACACATTCAATAAAACAAAGAAATGCAATCATTCAGTGCTCACTGAATTTATTTATTTATTTATTTTGGACTTACAGGAAGCATTTTGCACAACATTATGGTAGGCTTTGGTTTCTCAGGTTACCTGTGTAGTCTCTTGAGTTAAACACTTATTAGTGTGGAAAACTGTCCAGAAAACATCAGACAATGCCTCTGAATACAAATCAATTCATAAATATGCAGGTGGTGCCTCAATGTGACACTTGGCTTGTCTGAGGAACACTGATAGACTTAAAAAAAAAAAAAATATAAACTCCATCGAGTGTGAACACAATTTAATTTAATTTAATAATTTTTGTGCTGAAGGCAAAACTAAGAATTTTGGGGGTTTGTAATGTTTCAACTCACAGATAAAACAGAATATGCATAGCTTGACGTGAACAGGGTCAAGGGCAAATATTTGGGGGGAAAATCAAGATCAGGGCAAGGAGCAGAGTTAATGATGTTGCCACAGTCAGAAGAAGGAGGGAAAAAAAATAGAAGAAAAAAGGAAAAAAAAGAAAGAACAAAAAACCACCAGGTAAGGGGGAAAACAGAACGGATTGGGGGTCTCACTTTGGTCTGATTCATTTAGAAATAGTGAGGAAAATGGATTTTTTTCCCTGGAGCTGAATGGGTGACTCCTCCCAGGACAGAGTGCTGTGCACATGGAGTGGTCAGTGCTGATCCCCATGGATCACAGCCTGAGTGTGAGGAAAAACAACTTCAGGAAAGGGAGGGAAAATGGAATTGCACTGCACTTTTCATTATTTTCCAGAAATTAATGGACCAAAACCATATTTAGGAACCAAATCTCCCTCGAGCTCAACTTCTCTCCCTTGTATCCACTTTATTGTCCAATACACTCCCACAAGAAATAATTTTCAATGTTTCACATCTACAAAATCGCTTTGGAAGCATCAAAAATGACATTTTCCTGGTCAAGCCTTATTGAACATCTGAGCCAGATTCTTAATTTAGTCTTGGTGGATTATTTTTATGCTCAAAGATTTTTTTACCCTTCTCAATCTACTGCCAGCTCTATAATTCCTTAATTGTCTTCATTTCATCTTGGCAGTCACTGCAGGACCACGGTGAGATGCAGACCTGTTGGGAAGGAAATAAGCAGAGAAATGTTCTTCCCTGCTCCAGAACACAACTGAAACCTGCTCTGCAGAGAAGAACACACAGAAGATACAGATTTAAATCACATTATTTGGCTTCAAATAGGATATTTTACCCCCAAATGAGCGTCCACAGAAGGCCCCAGACTTGTGGAATCACTATGCAACTCAAACACAGGAACAGGCACATTGAGGAAATTGATTTTCCTTATCTGTGCTATTATGAAATTAAAAAAAAAACCTCAATCACCACCAGGAAACATCTTATACTCTCAGTGCAGTTTTGTAGAGTTGCAGAGAATTGAGTGCTAAATGACCTGGGTTTCTATTTCCTGGCATTTTCTGTAGAAAACTGGGGGCTAAATTACTCAAGTTTCTATTTCCTGGCATTTTCTGTAAAAAATTGGGGGCTAAATTACTCAAGTTTCTATTTCCTGGCATTTTCTGCAGAAAATTGGGGGTTAAATGACCTGGGTTTCTATTTCTTGGCATCTTCTGTGCCTGTCTCTGAACACTGGTGTCACTTTATCCTCACCCTGACCTTGTCCCAGTGCTCAGCAGGGCCCCAGTGAGGTGAGTTCAGCTGGTTTGGGGTCATTATGTTGCATTTTTTCCCAACCTGGGAACGAAACTCAAGGTAATTTTGGCAAGGAGGTGATATAAGAGTGGATCTTTAACTGCAGGACTTCAGGGGCAGTTATGGAAAGATGCCCACAAAAGCCCATCCCCACAGGGATGAGTATATTTTTATAGGTTTTAGCAAATTAGGAAATTAGGAAAATTTTAGGAAATTAGCATAATTAGAGTAATTGATAAAAAGCACCAATTAGGAGGATGAGTGGTGATTTAATTTCTCCCCATGTTGAGACCCTTCTCTGGAGCTTCTTTTCTTGCTATTAGTTGTACTTTCTTTGTGAAAATGTATTTTGAAGAGTTGTTTTTTGTTTGGTTCCCAAGATGGCATAGGGGCTTTGTATTTCCTGGGGCTTGGAGTTCTGGAATTTGTTTTGGTTTTTTTGCTTAGGGAAAGGCCATGGAAAATTACTGGGAAAATTAGCTCCTAATACAATAGGCTACAGAGCTACAAATATATGTGCAAAGAATACAGGGAAGATGTTAAAAAATGGCATAAATGGCACCAGGCTCACACAGAAATCACAAACAGCATCACCAAAGGCATCCCGAGACCTGAGGGTGGCTCCTGATGGCAAAGAGTGATGGATAAATTTCCTCCTCATTAATTTCCATGTCTGTGTTTGGCAAAGAGAAAGCAGGAATTCAATACTTCAGCCTCTGAGCACATCCATTTAAACTCCTGGGAATGACTTGGTGTTTGGACTTTGCACTTGGTGTTTGCAGCTGGAATTTCAGATGAAGGGAAGGAAGGAAGGATCTTCTCCCTGTGCTGTGTTTGGGTGGTTTGGTGCTAAACTGAGCCCAGTGATGCTTCTCTCTCACCTGTTTGTTTGGTGGTGTCACAAATGGGTTTTGGTGTCTGTTGTGTTGAGTTTTACCTTGTAAAAACTTGAGATTTACCAATTAGAAGACACAGCAGTTAACAGTGCTGGTTCCCATCTCTGAAACACAAGGAGATATTTTAGGGAGAAATTGGGAGTGAATCTGAATGTTCAGGTGTTGCCATAAAATCAGTGATACACCTGGAGGAGGGTGTTAAACACGGGGGTGCAGAATTTCCTGTGGCACTGCTGGATCAGGTCTTGTTCTCATGCCTGAGGGGATCTGAGAGGGAATTAATCCTCTTCCCCTCAGATAATTTCCTGTGCAACACCTCAAACCCAGGCCAGGTGGGTGTGTAACACCCAGAAGGTGTCTGAGGTGAAATCTGGAAATGCAGATGTGAAAGGACAGGGATGCATTTCCTTTCTGACCTCAGCCCACCTCAACACTTCCCTCAAACACCAGGGGGTCGTTCAGCAGTGTCACATCCCATTATGCAGCTTCTTCACTCTGGGACATATCCACTGGCATTCCTTCTCTTTTTGTATCTGGTTCAAAATCTCAGCAAAAAAAGGATATTGAGAATTAATGCACAGGCAAGTGTAGGTAAAAAAAATTACAGAAGAACCTTAAAAAGCAAAATAAAGCTGGAAGTTTTTCACAGCTGATAAGACAGAGTTTTCCTTTTGCAATCATTTAAATCTAAGTGAGAAAAGGTTTCATATACACTGCTCTCAGCCCAGGTGACCAGAAAGCTTCCACAGATAAAAGCATAAGGCTTTCACACTACATTGCAGGAGTATCTGAATTTCTTTTTCCCTCAATACATTTCCTATTGATTCAATCAAGTTGCCCACCATCCTATTTTTGACCCTGTAAATACTGCTTTGAGAGCAAATATGCACTTGACCTCTAAATCATATGGCAGTGAAGAATGTTTTAACTTTTGTTTTTGTCAGGGGCCATAAAAACTTTGGAAAGTCATGGAATTATCTATTAAAAATATGAATTAGCTTATGTGAATATTAAGCCTCTTCCATCCTCTAGAGTGACCAAGCCATCCTCATTTGTGGAAGTTAGTGCTGAATTATGAGAGAAGTCAACCTTCAGAGCTGCTGGCAATGTAGAAATAATTATCCCAGCCAAAACTATTTATTGGGAGCCATGAGCCAGAGGAATAAGTGTTGATTCATTTATTTATTTTTAGGAGACACACAACATGAAAAACATCCTGATTCCACCCCAGGGCAAACCTTTCCCTCGAGTGGAGCAGCACAGGAAGGTATCCAAGGGGAGAACAAAATAAACAGAGCCAGCCAAGAGAAGGCTCCTTTGTGCTGCCCCTCCTTTATTTCAGAGCCAGCCAGCCCAGGAGACTTTGCTCCCTTATCTGCAGCAGCCTCTCACCAGGCAGAACTCTGGCTAAATGTGTTTTTTGGCAGGAGAAAACCAACCCTGCTCTTTGCAAAGCCAGACACCAAGCTTAGAAAAGCTCTCGAGGGTTTGGACCAGCCAGGCTGCTCACACAGTGACACAATCCTCTTTTTTTTTGGCCCAGTCACAAAAATAAAACACATCTCAGCACCAAATTCCAGGGTGGCTTCAGCTCCCACCAGCTCACTGCACTCAGAGCCATCCCAGATTTATGGTCAAGGGATTCCAGGGCTGGGGGAGTGTGGGCAGCACAAAGGGGCAGCTGGAATGAACCACAGGGAATTCCAGTGCTCAAATGCACCTGAAGGACTTTTCATTGCTTGTCTCAGGAGCACACTTCCAAGTTTTGTCTGTTTTTTCCTTTATAAAATCATGTCTTTGAAAATGTTCCCCTGGACAGGGCTCTGCTCTCTCCATGGCAGAGCAGCTTTGATATTTTTTCCATCCACCGTGGGGGAGTATCTGGGATTTTCACAGTGCAGACATGGCAGATGGCATTGGACATGGGACTGTGCAATAAACAGAGCACTGCAGAGATTTGTGCCATCCAAAACCTGCCCAGGATATTTTGGTATCACAGTTCCCAGTAAACTGGAAGGGAATTGCAGGAATGAACACTGGCAGCCCAAATCACACACCACAACCAAAAAATATCTCCCCAAAAGGCACAGAATGGAATCAAACACTCTGGGAGAAGTTTTTTCTGAACTGAGGGATGACTTTTTCAGTGAGCCCTGCCTCAGACAGTGCACTGAGATAAAAATTGTTATTTCCAATACAATATATTATCTAGCAGTGTATTTACATAGAAGACTTCATTGCACTGCCCCAGCAATTGTTTTCTCACACATAACTCCTGTATAAATGAAACTACATAAAGATTATGGAAATATGGGTGAGAAAGTGAGAGCTATGAGATTTTTGGAGTTTCTTTTCAAACCATATTGCTGTTTGTTGAAGAAGAATTAATTTTGGTTAATAGGTAATAAAAAAAGAACAAAAAAAAATAAATTATTGCAGAAATCACTTTGGAAGCAAAACTTGGGCAAAACTCCTGAGACTATATTTTTTATTTTTGTTTCTATTTTTATTTCCATTTTTATTTTTATTCCCTTGGAGAACTGCCATTATAGTGTACATTTTGTGGATGTACATGTGCTCAAGGGAGGGCAGAGACAGCACAGGAAATACACATTTTTTTCACTTTAAAACCTTTAGAAACTGCAAGCAGCAGCTGGGTAATGCCTAGAAAAACCTTTTACTTTCTTAAATCCAAAGCAATAAAGAAATAGTCCATAAAGGTGGCCAAAGATGATAGCTTAGTAATTTCTTAGGGTTATTTTTAGGATGTAAAATTGAGACATTTTACAGAAAGACTCTAATGGAGAGTTTCATTTCATTTGCAGTCCTGCTGGCTTGTTATCTGAGGAGAAACAAAACCTCAGACGTGTAGCTTAGCTCTTCTAATAAAGCTAAAAATTTGAGACCTGAAGGCCACCACAGCAGAAAGGTTTTAATTTCATTATTAGATACAAATCCAAATGCAATTTCTTTGGATACAGCTGTTTCAGGGAGAACCAAGCATGACAAGAGAATGGCTTTGTTAAAGGCTTTAATTAAGAAGGCAGAGCGTGAAAGAGAAGAATGGAGAGAGGATTTTGCTGAGTTCTCCTGAAAAGGAGGGGTAGAAGCTACACAACCTCCACAAAATGATCAAAACCACCCTTCTGGTGCAGCCCAAGCTGAAATGCCAGAGCAAGAAGCCCTGGAAGAGTTTGGGACACAGCAGCAGCAGCAGGAAAATTCCAGTGACCACCCCAGAGCAGCTGAACCATCAGAACCCTTCACAGCTCTGTAAAATAAGAATTCCCTCCTCATGCTGTGGTAATCAGCAACAAAATGCCAAATTATCTGCCAAAATAACATGAAGAGGTGCAAAGGAATGTGAAATAGGCAGTGCTGGGTCTGAATAAGGCTCTGGGAAGCCCAGTGTCCACTCCTTCTGCTTAAGAGCAAATTTACCTGCAGAAAAGTTGTCCCACTTGCCCCTTCAGGAGCACAGGCTTGGTTTTCACACCTGTATTTCAAAGAGCTTAGATTGATGTCTTAGGACATTGTGGGAAAACCAAACCAAACCCTTTTCAGAGAACTGTTTCAGTTCCAAAATCATGAGCTATTTTCCTTCCAGTCACCACCTCCCTGCCCTGCTCTTGCAGCTCCTCCACCCCAAAGCACAGGAACCCAGAATTCCCCGATTAACAACCTGCCTGTGCCCCCACCCCAAAGCACAGGAACCCAGAATTCCCCGATTAACAACCTGCCTGTGCCCCCACCCCAAAGCACAGGAACCCAGAATTCCCCGATTAACAACCTGCCTGTGCCCCCACCCCAAAGCACAGGAACCCAGAATTCCCTGATTAACCCCCTGCCTGTACCCCAGCTCCTTGTAAATCCATCAGTGTGGAATTCCAGTGGTTCTGGATCTCCTTTCACCACCAGCACACAGATAATTAACCTCCAGGCTAGCAAAGGACCCACTTTTATTCGGTTTTCCCCACAAAAGCTGTTTGGAGCACAATTTAACACAGCAAACATCTCAACCTGCTGTGTATCACCTCCTAAACAATCAGCCTGGTGGATCCTGCCCCTCCTCTGAGGGATGATGAAGAACACAAAGGGAGCCTTCATCTGCCGTGGTTAAAAAGCTTTTGGGATGAGGATTAATTAGCACGTTGAGCACACATCTGGGGACGAGCAAGTGAGCTGCAAAAATCACAAAGAAATTTCTCTGTGCTGGCCTCCTCTCGGCTTTTCAAAAAAAATCTCACACCAGTGAATTCACTGAGAGTTTAACCACTGACCAATAATTTCTCAGGGGAATGTCCCTTTTTAATTATCTAAAAAAGGGAACTGACCTCCTTTAGTGTCTGCTGCAATTTGCTCTCTCAAAGAACAATTCCTGTTGATGAAACCTAAACCAGAACAATTCAAACCCCAGGAACTGCTCAGGTTCTGCTGAAAGCTGGATGTAAAACTGACAGCAAGAGCAATTATATTTGTTTATTCATATCTGACAACCAATCACGAGCTCAGAGATCTTTTTCAGACCCAAAATTTTGTCAGGATGGAGAAAAGTTCTCCTGTTTGTAGATTCATGTCCCAATAAAAAAAACAAAACCTCTGTCCTCTATAAAGATTGTGCTCAGAGGCAGCCCAAGCACTAACAAGTGTTGTTAGAACTTAATTGCATCACATAGCAGAGAAATTTTAGCTCAAAATAATATCTTTGAATTGTACACAGAATAGAAAGACTTTTTTTTTCTTAATGTTTGGATCCCACCAAACTTGGTTCTTAATTCCAAGCTTGGTGAAAATAGCACCAAGAAAAAAAAAGACACTGATGTGAGTCAGGTTTTGGGTTTGGAGAAAAATAAGTTTTTCTGTTGGTCTCTGATCTTTACCATAATTTAGATTCTGTGGAATTAGAGCAGAATTGTGCAGCTTGACACAAGGATGAGCCTGGGTTCAGGAAGCCTTGCCTCTCTTCCTTACATTTAATATTTTAGCCAGCCCACACTGTTGTACAATGGAGGGATGCAGTTGTGTTTTCTGCACCAGAGGGTTTTCTCACCTATTCCCAAGTTCTATTGCAGGATATATTTAGCTATAACTGCACTAGAAACAAGAAATACTCCTACTTTTGGAATTTACTTAGTTTTCCTCCCACACTGATGTGAGGAGGAATTACAGAGTTTGATCTGTGACTGAGGGCACATCCAGAGGTGACACAGCTGATGGCAAGTGACACTGCTGAGGACAAGGGCAGTGTGCAAACCCACACATTTCTGTCCCTCTGCTTCACCTCAGAAATATTTTATCAAGTAAAATAAACTTTCAACAGCAGAAACAACATTAAGAAATAGAGTTTAAGGGCTTAGCTTCCTTTACAAAGGTCTTCCAAGCTACCACCTCCTCAAATAAAATGTGCACCACAGATATTGATGTTTAATATTTATTTAGCACGTGCATTGTGTTCTTTTTACCAGTCTGGAAAACTTGTGACTGTAGGATGGAAAGAAAAACATTTGAAATCACTCACAGCACTTATTTATCCACAGAAATTATCCCCATTTAATCTCAGAGCAGGAATACCAACAAAGAAGAGACTCCAGCTGTGAGTATGGGCATGGAAAAATGACTGAGCTGCCAGAGAATGGGGTGGTGGAACAGAGAACCCTGTGGGGTTGTTGACGTGCTGAAATGCACACAGAGCCTGTTGTCCTTTCTCTCTTTAGCTGAATTATTCCTCTGATATTTTGCTGAATTATTCCTCTGATATTTTGCTGCACTCCCCAAAACCCTTTAAAAGCAGGAGCATTGCTGGGATCTGGCAGATGAGAATAGAATCACGAGCAACACTCAGTGAGGGTGGGCAGGAACAGAAGAATCCCATTGTCTAATTATTAAATCTATTCACCAGGCTGGGGAAAGGTGTCAGAACGCTCAGGAGAATTCATCCCAACAGCAGTGCTGCCTTTAGGGAGATGCTCCAAGGACTGGGGAGAGACAACAAAATGGGAATCACAGCTGGGGGTGGGGGACAGTCCATTTAGGGTCCCCAATTCTGTCCCCAGCTCTTTCTCCCAACAGGGCTTCTCACCTGCCTGGGTGGGAGCAGCTGCAAAGGGTCAGGAGAGGCCTCAGGAAAGGGAATATTGGAGAATGGAGATCCCAACCTGTATCAGGGAGAAAGTCAGTGCAGCCAGAGCTTTGTGTGGCTTTTCATGGAAGGAGGAGGAATTCCATGGATTCCTGGCAGTGGGGGTGAGTTTTTGCCAGCAAAGAGATGAAAATGCTGGGGTTGAGCAGCAGCCAGCAGGGATCTCCTCCATTCACTCCGAGCCTTCCCTGGCCTCGTGCTGCACCCTGAGTTCTGCATTGCATTTCTGGAATGATTCTGGAAGCCCCTCTGCAGGAGCCAGGGGATTACATGGGAATCTCAGCTTCCATCAAAGACCTGACATCAATTTTTCTAATCATGCTAATTGCAATTTCAAAAATGTGAAGGCAACGTCTTTAGAAATTGCATCCTCAAAAAGTCCAGCAGTATTTTTAAAATTACCAACATCAAATTTTTGAGAGGCACATTTTGAGAATTCACGATTTTGAAATTCAAATAGTGATGCTCTTTTGCTGGATCACCCCATCTGACACGACCTATTTTATTTTTTGTTCTATGTCGAAATTTTAATTTGACCAATAAAATAGAAATTAATGAATTTATTTTCATTTTGAAAAGAGTTTCATGCCTGTAAACGCACCCATGATACTTTAAAAAATGAAGTTAAATATAAGTCAAAGCCCCTTTTATCTATTATGATCTCTTATGCAATGTGTTATAGACTAGCTACATTCAATGTGTTAAATTATTTTTTTTCCACTTACACAATATCCAGATACAGAAATCAGAACTCCTGGTATTTCTCAGATACAGAATCTGAATTCAGATTCACACAGAAGAAATAAAAAGAGGCAGCCAGGAGAGAGCAGATACTGACTCAAGAGAACATTCCTTGAATATTAACCATAATTTTGAATAATGTCTTTACAGTCTTCCAAAATTTTGTTTGCTGTTCCTCAGTGCAAATATTTACAGAAATAACAGAAGGATCTGCTGGGAACAGCACAAAATATTCCCAGCATGGTGCTGCAGGAGCAGTAGGAACTTCCTCAAAGCATTTTTGTGTGTACCTCCAGCTAAAGACAGAGTGTTTACACTGCAAACAGCCTCGTGGAGCATTTCAGAGAAAATTCATCCTCTCAAGGAAATGCAGAAGGAATTCTCAGCTGAGCCTCCAACAAGCAGGGAAATGTCTTTATTTGTGTGTGCTCTGGAGAGCATCCTGTGCTGGACCAATGGATAATCCAGGGATGTCAATTAGACACATCTTGGAATACTCAAAAATCCAAAATGCAGAATTTCCATGTTCCTGACATGCATGGAAATGAGCAGAAAAACAACAATTCAGAGAAGATTAAAATGCCACACAGAAGAGCAGGAATTCTGCAGGTCTGCTGGTGATGGGAAACTCCCTGTGCAATTTCATGGGTGAATTCTTGTCTTTTGGGGCTGCAGGCTTTGGGGTTCTTGCTGTGGCCAATGGGGATAGGCCTTAAAGCTGAAACTTAAGGAAAGTCCAAGATCTAAACACAAAAAAGGCTTCTTAATAATTCCACTTTTAAAACCCTGTCAGAGACATTGCAGTTACCAAATTTAGTGATTTTTTTTTTCTGTTTCCATTCTTGCCTTCCCCACCAGCTATTCCAGTTAAGAAATGGATCCTTTATCAGCTTTCCATGTGTGCCCTAAATAAGTTTGGTCCTCCTGGTGTTGGAAGCAATTTGGCTGGAAACTTTTCCTGCTTTTCTGGGAGCTGCTGGAACCATCCAGCACAGCACATGGCCCACTGCTGAAAGGATTTTAGTGGAAAGAATGGAGAAAATGGGCAAAATATGAAATATTTTAGAATCAAGCTTATAACAAATAAATAATAATTATAATAAAGTCATAAATTTATGATAAATTTACAATAAATAGTATTTTTAATACAATCAATAGTATTTTAAAATAAAATGTCCCTTGATATAACAAGCAACTCCTCTGCATCTCCTTCCAAGTGGTGACCAAGCTGCCTTGACAAACATCATCTTCTCTTTGATTTATGCTGATCTCCCCCTCGACATGGAGAAATCCTCATTCCTCCTTCCTTTCTTTCCTTTCACTCAATCCCAACTCAAAGGAGACAATTTCGTTTTTATCTTTAGTTTAATTCCTGTCTTAGCACCCAAATGATACCGAGCTGGTGGAGTTGTACAATTTGAAGCTGGCCTGGGGTTTCCTGATTTCACAAAAAAACCCCAAACCAAACATCCTGGGCTCAAAACTCCACAAGTTATGAACAATTTGAGGCAGACCCATTTCATTTTTTCAGTCACAGCTGTCTCACTCTGCCCTTCTTTTTCTGACTGGCACAGAAAATGTTCCTGCATCTCTGTTTAAAAAATGTGATTTTTGTATTGGGATTCCAAAGCACAAAATGCACAAACCCCCTGATTTTGGGGGTTTTTTTCCCCCACTTTCCAACCCAATACAAAGTTGCTGCTGGGAAAACTCAGTAACTTTTGCTTCCTCTGCCTCACTTCACCTTTAATAGGTGCAAACCTTATTAATGACTAACAACTCACAGCAAGGGGCTGTGGCCACAGACAATTCAGCAGCTCAGTTTGCCATGGTTGTTATGAATAAAAATTTTTTAGAAAGACATTAGAAATCTCTTTCAGGTTACAAAGTCAAGCACCAAACAAAGAGGAAGAGCTGGAATTAAAACTTGCCTGCAAAACCTTAATTTGGCCCTTTCATGCACAAGTATTATGATATAGACTTTAATTACATGAACACAGCCTATTTTTTCCACATCTAAATGCATAGATGTGCAAATTCTCAAGCAGTTGACTTGATTACAAGGATGCATAATATAAAAGTTCAATAGTCTATTGATATTTAGTCAGATTGCAGAAATTCCACATATTCATGGCAGCAGCTGACTATACTGGGAGACTATGCCAAGAGCTGAACAAATGAAATCAGATTACTGCAAATGACAAGGAACAAATAGCCAGGAAAAAAAAAATAGAATAGTAGGGCCACAGGAAGAAAAACAAAAAAAAACCAAAAAAACCACCCCAGCATGGTGAACAGTAGACAACTGAATTAAGTTCAGCTGAAACAAAGCAAGAATTCTAAAGCAGCCCACAAATAATATTTAGTCTTTCCTCTGGTCCCAGGAAAACAGAGTAATCAGCACAGAGCCACTTGATATTGGCTAAGTCCAGAGACTAAGCCATGAAAATAGGGTCAAAGTAGAGGTTTGAAATACACACAAAATATTCGAGCCGACATCTTGGCCTGTAGGTCTTCTTCTGGCTGCAGAAAAAAAATAGAAAAAGGTTAATTTGAAGGTTAGAACTAACCTTGTTCTGGATTTTTTTTTTCCCCAGAGCCCAAAGCAGAGCTCATGGCCAACATGTCACCTCGAATATCCTTTACTGTCTCGACTGTGAGTTTTCTATTAACCTTTTCTCTGAAGTTTGCCAGTCAGGATGCCAGTGCTCTGCAGGTTTTGCTGCAGTGTGAAGAAGCTTGGCTTGATCTTCTTTTAATCACTGGCCAAGCATGCCCAGAGCCTGGCAAATGTTGGTGGCAACGTTTTTGCACCTCAGAGAGCATAAACCAGGGCAGAGCTGGGCTCATAGCTCTGCAAACAAAAGCCAAGGAGGCAAAGGCTTCATTATTCATGGATTTATTTCTCTTGTGATATCTGAGGGACACACTTGGAGATACAGGAACATTTTCATGCTCTTTTCCTACATGCACATTATGATGCTCAGTAATTAATGCCTGGTCCTCTCGAGGTTTGCTGGAGCAAAGTTCAGACCTCAACACCTGGCCTGGTAAATTCTACACACTGCATATATTCTGTGGATATTCAGATAAGATTGAATAGTCAATCCAATTTTCAGCAAAAACACATTTTCCTTTAATACATCCTTTCTTGTTTCTTTTTTATTTTTTGCTACTCTAATTCCTCAGCTGATTCTCTTCAGTCCTGGTCACATCCCTTTCAATAAACAATAATCAAGGGATTATTCAATTGATTCAATAATTTTATCAATAAATAATTTTTAATCAATTCAATTGATGCAATAATCAAGGGATATTCAGAGCTAATTCCAAGCTAAAGCTGGTCCGAACAACAGGTTTACTCACAGGGAAGTCTAGAGAGGTTTTCAGTATCTTCTTTAAGGTTCTTTCTGTGCTGATAGCTTTGGTGATGTGAGGGTATGGCAGAACTTTTTTTATTTTCATTTCCACACACAACTTCCCACATCCCACCTCACTCAGCCCTGATACCCAGAGCAGAGCATCCCATTGGAAAAGCCTGTGTCACTGAACCTTTTCCTAGGCTTTTCCGGGGCATTTTACACCCCTGTGGCATCAGGATTGCAGCAGCACTCACCTCTGGTGGCAGGGGTGAAAATACAAAATGCAGTGCAGCCTGCGTGGGTGCATTGATGTTGGGGTGTCTGCCTGCCTCTTCTTGAGCAAAACGTGGGATATTCAGCTTTTAGTTCAAATTACTGAGCTGAGCCTGCTGCTAATTTCTCTGTTACATGAGGAGAATTTCACGTTGCAGATCCTTCTCAGGGCTCACAGGCTGGGGTGTACAAATATAGTGCACAGGGAGGAAAAGCTGCAGGGAAAAGCTGTCAAAAGCAGTGCCAGTGCCCTGGTACAGCAGAGCCAGGCACAGGGAATGCCCAGGGCATCGCTGGGCTCCATGTGCTGCAAGGGGATTTTATCTGGGGCAATTAAAGCCAGGAAGAAAAGGGATGAAGGTCAGGAAAGAGCCAGCAAATCTTGCTACCTAACCACGTTCCTGTTTGGCACAGAAATTGTTCCTGGCTGTGCTCGTGGAGCTCAGGTTTCTCTGGTTTGAAATGGGGTGTTTTGGGAAGAGCAGCACAAATCCAGGCACACCAAATGTGTGTGTGTGTGTGTCTTATCAAAGAAAAAAATTCTTTGTGGGTGACAGAGCAAGAGCAGAAATCATCAATTTAGCTGTGCTGGAGAAGAGTCAGGCTGGTGACACAGACACAGGGCTGGATCTGCTCCATCAGCAGTCTGACAGGCACAGCTTTACAGCCCCTGCAAGGATCTTTATTTATTCCTTTCTCTAGAGATGGGATGGCTGCAGGCTGGTGTAACAAAGCTCGGGGCTTATTTCTGACATGTTTCCCTCAGCTGAGCCTTCCCTCCTCCCAGAGAGATCCAGAATTCCATGGACAGCTCTGACTCAGTCTGGAGCAATCCCGTGTTCTCCTGGGATGGCTGGTGGCACTAAAGTCTCATTCAAGATGCCCAGGAGCCAGCTGGCCGTGGAGCTGTGCCACAGCCCCTTGGCAAAGCCATGCCAGGCTCCCTCCAGCCCAAAGAGTGAGCTAAGGAACTCCAGGTGCTCCTGCTGCTTTCCCTCAAAAGCAAGGAATGGAGTCTGAAATCACTTTGGATTTCATGGAGTCAGAAATCACTTTGAATTCCTGGAGTCAGAAATCACTTTGGATGTCATGGAGTCAGAAATCACTTTGGATTCATTCTTGGGTTGGTGTTTGAGAGGGGACTCTGTGTCCAGCCCTGCAGGGATTTTGGGTCCATGACTTGCCAGGCAGGGAACAAAAAGTTCCTTATTCCATCAGGAAAAGCTCTGTCTCTGCAGAGGAAGAGATTGCAGCTCCTATTCACTGGAGCAATGATTTCTAATCTCATTTCAAAGACCTGGAGTTAAAAGGATGAAGAAGAAAATATCTCAAGTATTCCCACATGCTCTTTCTTGTCACCTATAATTCAAATCCTCTGTCCTGCCTGTGGGTTCCAGACCACACCACAGGTACCCAAAGGCTGCCACACAATCTATTTTTCTATATTGCAGCAGGAATTTTATTACTCTGCCAAGACAAGACTTCCCAGAGCTTTCCTAACTGAGAATGACATTTTTATGGGATTAACAGTTGCAATAAAACTCACCCCAGCTCTAAAACTCAGTTAAGAACAAGCATGAACGAGATGTGACAAAAAGAAAATATGAGATATTAAAAAGATGAAGAAAACTTCAACTTCAGCCTCCCACAGCTCCATGAAACGCTGAGAGCCATGTGATACTCAGTGTCCTGTCCCACCACACCTGTTGGGCAGGTTTTTTAACACATCACCTCTGATTTCCATCCCAATCCAATCCTTGGAGGGTCTCAGAGCCAACATCAGGGGTTGCCTAGCGACAGCACCGAGCCTGGTGGGATCATCCTGCTGCTCATTTCTGCACTGATATTTTGGTTCCCAAGGATGCTTTGGAATAATAAAGGACACTAATAACCCCCATTTTCTTAATTAATGCTTTTGCTGGTGTGAAAGTCACTGCCTTCCCAAAAATCAAACTATTTGTCAGCTCTCTCAGGGAATTTGGGAGCAGCACATGGCACTGGGTCCAGCAAAAGAACCACAGGTTTCAAACAAACAGCATCTGGAGATCTCTACATCCACACAAAACTCACCATTTGCCCTGAATTATTGCTGGGTGTGACTTCTGAGCCCTGAAAAAAAGCATTTCAGGTTGAGGAGATGACTCCAGCACCACCTCAGCTCAGTGAAGGTCTTTTTAATTAATTCTATTCCACTCTTGCAGCAGTGGAAGGCCCAGGAGCTGTTTATTATCTACAAATAGATTACTTTAAATCCAGACCAAAGGCTAAGGCAGCAATGATTTTTGTCTTTAAGAAACCAGAATAATACTCTTGGGCTAAGTGGCAAATTCCTGTTCCATCCTGCCCAGCCCTAAGGCATTACCAGCTCCAAGATACAAATAAAAAGCCCTCAGTGATCGAGGACAGGACTTTATTCCCATTTGTTTCTGCTGATCTGAACAGAGAAGCCATAGCTGTTAATACAATAAATATTTTTCTTCTATTAATATTAAAATGTAAAATTTGAACAAGAAAATCCCATGGCTCTTAAATCCCACGGCCAGCACAGTAAGACTCAATGAGACAGAGAATTTATAGACCTGCAAATAAATCAGCAAGGTGTGAAGTACATCCTAGAAATGACTCAGCCTGTGTTTGGGGAAATTTTTAGGATTTCATCCCGTGGTGGCTGCTCAGATAAGAGGCAGTTTCAGTTCTGGAGTTGGAGGATTCTTCTTCCAGAAGGCTGAAATGTGCTGCTGTGCAGCTCACTCCAGACAGGATTTTTAAGCCCCTGCTTTGTGAAGCCTCTGGCCCTGAGCAGGCCCTGGGACAGCAGGGCAGAGAGGGGCTGGGAGCTGGGATCTGAGGAGGGTGAGGGACAGCAGGGCTCCTGCCAGCACCATGGGCCACGGGCAGGCCTGGTCACATTCTTTGTGCTCGCTTTCACATCATGTTCACGTTATTTGTACTCCTGTCGTGTGCAGTTCTGGGTGAATGCCAAACTCCTGAGCCCAGACTAAAGCCTAGACTAAAGCCCAAACCTTGCCCAGGTGCTCCTGTACAAGCTGGTATCAGACTTCAAGGGTATTCCATACCAAAACCCCCCAAAGACCCTGCCCACACTGGATTTGCAGTAGCACTGATGGGAGCATCCCAAGTTTGATGGGAAGCAGAATTCCCCTAATTCCACATGGGAATGAATTAATTCTCACTGAAAGTGCCTGTCCATCCGTGCCCTTACACCTGAATTTCAGTCTTTGTGATCTGCAGGGCTCTCCACACACAGATTTTCTCCTCGAATTCAACTTTTCCTCTCTCCCTCTGCTGTGGCTGCCAGGAAACTGCAATGGGACCTCAACTGGCTTTGGGGAAGGCTTCAACCTTCATCCCAAAGAAACCAGCTGGCACCATTCCCTCTATTTTCATGGCAGAGGCAGCTCTCTCTACCCAGTGAATCCCAAGCAGAACGAGCCGTTTGACAATTATCATTTTGAACAAATATTTCCAGCTCCGCGCAAAACACCGTGGCACAAAAAAAAGCAAACTTTCAATAAACAGAAAATAGATGATTGTTCTCAAATGACAGCTTTCATGCTGTTTATCCCAAAGGATCCTCAGAGCTTATGGAGTATGAAATAAATTTGCCACTGGTTAAAAATGTAAATTCTTTAAATACATAAAACCCTAATGAAAAGGCTTGTAACATTTCCCTTTTCCTGATTCCCACTTTTCTCTTTTTATCTTCCTAGAAGAAGACGTTGATTATAATTACAGTGGAGACTAAAATGTAGGCTTGATTTTGTGTTTAAAAAAAATTCGGGAAGTAAAAGGAGCTCTTGGTGTGATTGGGTGTGTGCATGTGCTTCCACACATGCATGTGTGCCTGAATTGTGTCATGGCATTACAAAATACATAAAAGAACTGATAAATTTCATATTTAAATGCACGTAATTTGTGGGGAGCACACAGAAGAGAGGCTCTGCTGATGGAGATGAGAGAGAAAAGCTGCTCTGAGCTTCCAGCTCCTCTTTAGTGCTTGTAAAATGCACGGGGATGCAGAAGGCAGGGGCTGACACTGCTGTCCTTGGGCACAGTGGGGATGGAGGGAACAGATCCCTGGGTTATGGAAGAGCTCCAGTCTTGGTCTGGAGTTTGCAACCAAATCCTCCTCTGCTTCATTATTTTTTAGTGAAAACAGCACAGGCACAAGAACCCCCCCAACAGCGAGTTGTTTGTATTTTTAGTGAAGTGCCTTGCAAACGCTGTTTTTTTTTCTAAAAATAATACTATTTTTACAATCAAATAAACAAACAAACAGTGGGGAAAAAATGTACCATCACCTTCCTTTAGTTGTGACAGAGAGAGAAGTACAAAAGGAGCTCTAATGTTCATGTGGGCTTTAATTCAGATTCAAATTGTGCTTTATGTAAAATTTAGGCATTCTTCACATTTTATAAGTTCTTCATGAGGGAACTTTGACTTACGTGGTTGTCTAAATTTGCTCTGAGCATGAAGCTCACGCTGACTCTGGGACTAATTCAGGCAACCAAAGTAAACCTCAGTCAGGTTTCACCCCAGGGTCGTGCCAGGGGAAACCAAACTGCTTGAAAATGCAAACCCACAGTCACGTTTCTGTGCTGGATAAGGCACTTTTCATAGCATTGTTCAATGATATGAAACTCATTCAATTTTCCATTGCATTATTGACACAGGAGTTGGGAAAAGTGTAAAATAGTCAGAAGCAAACTAAAATATTCATTGCCCACTTCACATTTTTCTGTGTCCCTTTTTTATTAGGACTGGAAATGCTGAAAAGTTTTTTGTTTTTCTCTCTAAGTGATTTATTTATATGAAGAATAAGAAGGAAAGGTTTTTCAGAGAAACAGATATTCCCAATATCCTACTAATACTATTTCATGGATTGAAACTAGTGGGAAATTGCCATGAAAGAGCTATTGCAAAGCTACAGCAATTCTAGGGCTGGGATTTCCAAAGGCCTTGTTCCAGCTTTGACTACTTTGAGCCCACAAAAGGATTCCAGAGTTTCCCCTGACTAGAAATTCTCAACATCTTCCTTCTGTATTGGTTTTCTTCTGTCAAAACACAACAGTGCAGCTTTTCCCTCTGGGAGAAATGAGATTTAATTCCTGTAAATGCAGCACCTCTCATCACTTGGCTCTTCTCTCCTTGGCCACATATTTTCAGAAACCTTTTTGTAGTTCATTGTCTCAAGCCCTCTGTTCCCTTCTCTCACCACTTGAACTTCACCATGTGCAAAGCTGCCTTGAGGGCACGAGGAGAAATGAGTGTCAAAACCCCCCAAGATGCATTTCCTCAATGATGAAGATGAAGATAAATCAGTTCTCAGATATTTTCAGATGAATTCCTGGCTGGAGAATCTGGGAGGATGCGACTTTCCAGCCGTGCCTCTGGGCTCTGCTGGGAGCAGTGGATGTGGAGTTTCTCAGGCTCCTTCTCTTCCCACATCTCATTGTTCCTGTGCCAAAATAAAAGAAGCAGAGATGTATTTTTAGAGTAGGTTGTTCCAGCTAAATCCATCCATCATCCTCTGAAGTTATTGTACGTGGGTGAACCTTCTCTTTTCATTCCAAACTGGGCTACATTTTACAAAGACCAGTTGCAATTCAGGCAGGGACCAGCAGCTCTGACAGTTCAGAGGGGATCTGTGAATCCATGGATCCATCCTGCCCTTGGGTCTGCTGCAGACTGGAGGATGGAAAGCTGGGAAAGGTCCTGGGGGTGCAGGGACAGCAGCTGGACACCAGCCCAGGGGTGCCCAGGTGGGCAGAGGCCAATTGCCCCTGGGCTGGCTCAGAAACAGAGAGGCCACAGGAGCAGGGCAGGGATTGTCCCCTGTGCTGGCTCTGCTCAGGCACCACCCCAAACCCTGGGGCAGCTCTGGCCCCACACTCCAAGAAGGAGGTGGGGGGGCTGGAGGTGTCCAGGGAAGGAAACAGAGCTGGGAAGGGGCTGGAGAACAGGAGAGGAGCTGGGAAAGGGGCTCAGGCTGGAGAAAAGGGGATCAGGGGCAATTTCTGGCTCTGCACAACTCCCTGACAGGAGGGGATGTAGCAAAGTGGAAGTTGATCTCTCTCAGGGAAGAAGAGGCAGGACAAGAAATGGCCTCAAGTTGCACCAGGGGAGGTTGAGGTTGGATATTGGGAAACATTTCTTCACTGAAAGGTGGTCAGACATTGGAAGGGGCTGCCCACGGCAGCGCTGGAATCACAATCCCTGGAAATTTTCAAAAGACTCTTGGGCATGGAACTTGTGGCCATGGTTTGGTGGTGCTGGATTAATGATTGGATTCAGCCCTCAAGGTCTTTCCCACCCCTGCCCATTCCATGATTCCATTCCCCAGCACATCCCTGGAGCTGCACACAGGATCCTTCAGAGATCCTAAATGACCCGATTTGCCCTTCCAGTTTCTATTGTGGACTCACAGGAAAGAAGCAAAGGGAACTTTGCACGCTGCTGCTGCTGCTTGGAAGTCTCTGCACGATGGATTTGTCCAAGTTATTTCTGTTAAAGGCAGCTATAAATAACCTGCATAATGCCTCAAGGGTGTTACGGAATTATTGGGAGTTTTGCCTGATTAGAAGAAATAAGAAGTAAAAATCTCTGAGGAAGGAGTGCAGGATTTTACACAGCAATAAAGAACAGAAAATGAAGGGCCATATATCTATTTGTGGGCTTAAAAATTGAGAATACACTCAAGTATTTTGCTCAGCTGGAGATAATTTGGGAAATAATGCTGGTCCTTATTTATCCAATACAAAAATGGCCACAAGATGTCTTATCTCACACCACGTGTGAGTTTCATCAGAACTTTTAATTGCTATCAAACAATTTGTTTCAGTGCTCTCACCAAAGCCTCACTTATTCAGTATGTTTGGGTTTCACTTTTCTTTTCATGCCCAGGATCCAGAAGCAATTCCTCAGGAGCTGTCTAGAGAAAAAAGAAAAGGCAGTTTTAAGGTAGAGAATAAACTGCCAAAGATTGGTTTTGGGCACTGCCAGGGATCCAGGGGCAGCCACAGCTGCTCTGGGCACCCTGTGCCAGGGCCTCAACACCCTCACAGGGAAGAGTTTTGTCCTAATATTTAATCTAGACCCACTCTGTCAGTTTGAAACCATTCTCCCTTATCCTGTCACTACAGGCCCTTGGAAATATTACAAAAATGCACTAAGGAAGGCTCTGTTTCTCCTGGAGCCATCATTTTGCTCCAGTTGGTTGTCCCCATCCTTCCCAATGTTTTTTTATGGATTCATTGATAGATGTGAGTGTCCATCTCCTCGCTCTCAGGTGAGATCTCTTTGGAAATCCGAATTGCAGGTGAAACAAGAATGCTCCCATGGTCCTTAGGCTGCCACATTCACTGATGGTTTATTTGGTGAACAGAAATTTAGGGCCAGATTCGTGTCTCTGAAAACCTCTTTACATTTCTTTTTCCTCAGAACAGAGTTAAAGCTCCTCACATTCCTCCTTTTTCACCTGAGTGGTGTTGCAGAGTGATTTCAGTCTGTGATAACAGGATTAGATGAATGTCACTCATTTCCACAAACCCCCAGTCCTTAATTCTCCATTGCTGCAAAGTCAGTGCAGTGGGAGAAGCTTTTATCACCTGGGGTTGTGAGCTGCTGCTCTGCTTGGAATGTCAATGATACTGGATTTTGGGAAGGTGGCTCCCTACTGGAATAGTTTCCAAAGAGGGTCTTGCACTCCTGTGCCAGAAGCTCGGGAATTTGGCTGAGCTGAAAAGCTTTCTGATAAAACCCAGCTTTTCATTAACTCCTGTAAATGAGGATTCTCAGGAGGAGCTGACCTGCTGCCCTCTGGAGACCCCGACCCAAACCTGTGCCTTGCATGGATATTTGATGAGATTATCCATCCCTGAGCTGTCCTGCAAAGACAGACTCCAGCTCGGTCACTGGTGCAGGACCATGCCACGTTGTCATGGAAAATGTGGTGGTTTTAATATGGCCCAAAAATGCTACAATTTATAGTTAATCCAAGCCAACCAAGAGCATCAGTGACATAAAAGATTCTGATCTCTAGATTTACTCAGTTTGCTGAGGTGACCATTGTTTAACCACGGCCCAGTGAACATTTTTCTGTATAAATTTGAACAGTTTAATCACCCATCAACACCACAAGTAAGAATTCTCCTATTTTGTCTGACTCAAGGCCAGAGTTCAGGAGCTGAGGGACGAGTGAGCACCGAGTTCACCTTCCCAGCCTCCAGAATTGCCCAAGAAATGCCTGGAGAGAACAAACTCCACAACCAGCAGCATCCCCTGAACCCAAAACTTGGAACATTGATGAATACATGAAATATCTCATTTCCAGAGAAGAGGGGTTTGGTTTCAGTATGAGAACCTCCAGAAAGCTGCCCAAGGACACAGCCAGCAGCTTCTCCCAGTGCTCCCAGTCCCTTGGGAGCTCAGCACCTGCTGCCCAGCAGCTGGGGAGGCAGTTTGGGAGCAGGCACTCTCTCCTTGCAGACCTGTCACAGCCCCAGGCACCGAGTGCAAATAATCCTCTGCACAAAGGCACGGCGTTGATGTAAGAAGATTATACATTTCCAGAAATAAATCTGCTTCAACACTTCTCTAATCTATAGTTAGGGGATGCTCAGTGTATAATTTTCCTCACAACCACTGGATACTTAATGCAACAACTGATCAGGCCAGAGCTGTTTCTAGGTCAGAGACACAGTTTGGGGAAAGCTTTGCAGTGAATTCATCTCTTGGTCAGCAGTTGTTCTTCTTGCTTCCACAGCTCAGGCTTGGCTGCAGGAGGGCTTTGTCCTACTTGAGAAACTCCCAATAATCTCAAAAATTATTCCTAAACACACTTTGTGTGGATCTCCATGTTAGATATTGACTGATTTAATGTAAGAATGATCTCACTGTGCATCACTCTTTGAAGATATATTTCAATTTACTGTGAGAAATACCTGGCTTGTGGTGGGCAGAGGCCACGGGCTTTTATGGGAAGCTACTGGAATATTTACTATGAGAAGGGCAGAAACCTCTCAAGTATTGCCAGTGAAAACTGCAGGTAACATCTGGGATTTAAGCACCAACACAAATAAAATTATATTAAAGAAGTGATGGCACTCAGGCCAATACACAGGCTCAGACAAGTGGAAAGCCAAAATACCTTGGGTCATTAGACAAGTGACCTTTCCCTGCTCAAACACCCTTTTACCTGAACAAAATGTACACATCATCTGAAAGGAGACTGGCTAAACATCTTTTACTATTAATTTACTATTTTTTCACTATTTGTTGCCAATTTTGAATGGTTGGGTGTGCTCAGACATGCAGACATTTCACCAGGTCAGCACTCAGGCAGTGAGACGAGCCTAAAGGAACAA
Source organism: Sturnus vulgaris (assembly GCF_052056855.1). Classification (NCBI taxonomy): domain Eukaryota; kingdom Metazoa; phylum Chordata; class Aves; order Passeriformes; family Sturnidae; genus Sturnus; species Sturnus vulgaris. The sequence goes on along the minus strand of NC_142253.1, from coordinate 18,013,870 downwards.
TTGCCAGCAGAATTCAAAAATTCAAATTACAGGGTGGTAAGGGCTTCAGACAGCGAGCAGAAATCAAGTGAGCATCTCAATTTTTCCACCATGCACAGTGAGTCAGGGCTTGGGAGGCTTTCACTTTAGAAGTGTTAGAAGAGGGCAAGAGGTGGCCACAATCTCTCAAGAGAAGTTGCTGTAATTTGAAGTGTTCAATAGGATTCCAACACCACCAAGTGCTTTCCCAAAAACAATATTTGTGCTCTGCAAGAGCTCAGTGTGCTGCCTGTTATTGCCAGCCTCTCACTGATAAGAGCTGCAGGAAATCTTTATCTAAACCCACAGATAACCGGACACTTGTAATGCAGAAATGAAAAAATCAGGCAGTCAAGGTCTAATCTTGCCTGACTTTGAGTTTAGACTGAAAACCCCTCACATTTACTGAGCTGTGTCTCCCATCAGTGACAGCACAATTAGATGTGAGCAAACCACAAAAGGAAAAAAAAAAAATCAGCCCAAACCTTCCACCTGTGCCTAAGCTTTGAGTGATATCCAGAAAGATTTTTAAAGGATGACTTTTTTTTTTCCATAGGTGTACACGTCAAGGACCTAAAAATAGGTTACCTCTGCTCCTAATACTGATAATTTTCTGCTTTTATGAAATGGGACATCCAAACACAACAGGGCTGTGCTGGGGTAGGTTTGAACTAACTCAGAAGTGTTCCAGAATTTTTCTTATCAGAGGCTGCAGAGGCTTTGATTCCTGGGAACATCCCAGAGGATGGATGAGCTCTGGGCAGCCTGGTGTGCTGGAAGGTGTCCCTGCCCATGGCAGAAATGACCTTTAGAGCCCCTTCCCACCCAATCCAGGCATTCTTGTGCACAACAGGCTCTGGGGCTGGGGATCTGCCCAGATTTCTGCCATTATAATGCGAATTTAATTGTGAAAACTCCCAATCTGCATGAGTTTAAATAGGTACAAGAAATCAAAAATCTTTTGACCACATCAGGTTGAGGGCAAAATTTGCAGCTCCACCTGTATCCAGGAGAGCTCTTACAAACCCTCCACAATAATTCACTGCAGATACCAAATGAAACTCAGCCCACAAAAACCATCTCCCCACTTTAAGAGCTCTGCTGAATTAAGCAGGAATATTCCCATGAAATCTCTTAAGCAGATTTTCCTGAAGTCACCAGAAACTTTTCACAGGAAAGGCTTTTTCTGGACCACTCACCAATTGCAAATTTCCTTTTTGGATGTGTCCATCTGGATTTCTGGGGGTTATGAAACTGCCCAGGTGCAGCAGGACAGGTGCTGCCTGCAGAGCCACCCTGGGAGCACAGAGCAGCCTCACCTGCCTGGGAGCCTTTGCCCCAACCCTGCTTTTGTGTGGAATCCCAGCCCAGGGCGTGTTTATATGAACTGCAAACCTGTTTAGGTGGAGCTGGGGGGATTTAAGGTTTGGTGTGACATTCACACACCAGAGTTGAGGAGGCCAAGCTTTAGGAAAGCCTCTCACGTTCCTTCTGCACCCACAATCAACCACAGCAGGTCCCATAAAAAAAAATCCCAGACTCTGTAAGGTTTTTGCATGGCAAGAATGCCAAAATAATGTAAGGAGTTGATCCCTTTCCTAAAAGGACTTCCAGAAAGGGATTTCATTGCTACCTCAGGCACGTGAGTGATGAACTGGAGCCAGCTGTGCTTTGTAAAACTCGCAGTAAAATGCACCAACAATCAGCCAGTGTAATCAAGCTCCTAATCAACCAAAATAGCTTCAAATGCACCACCACTACCTGCTGGAAATCAGTTTTTGTTTTATTTGTATTGCTGTTTTATTCAAACCTTGGGGCGATGCAGTGAAAGAAAGACAGAAGCAGACAGGGAGTTGCCAAAGCAAGGCCAGGTATAAATGTATTTATGGCTAAATGAGGCCAACACTGCTTAGGGAATCAAACAAGGCACCCCTATGGTGTTATAACAATTAATAATCCAATACAAAAAAGGAAAAAAAATTCACTGTGTCATCGTTGCATCACAAGAACTTCTGTTTCCCACCCCACCGCCCCAGCAGTTAAAAAGAGTGTCAGGGAACCCCAAAAAAGCATCACTGCTGTTGGACTCCTTTCAGAGGAGTTTGCAGCAATCTTTGATCCCTCCAGGCTCAATTTTGGGGCAGAAGGTGGAGCCTCATCAAAGCCCCCAGTCCCAGAGCACATTTCCTCTCTGGCTCTGCTCTCTGCAGCCTTTTCTCACCACAAGCCTGGATTTGAAACTGAGCTGAGCACACCCAGCCCTTCTCCAGGGGTGGAAATGGGGTTTTGGCTGTGGCCACACCGACCCAGGGAGCCTCTGTAAGGGGCACCTCATGGCCATGAGTTGGCACAACCCAAAAATAAGAAATAAAATGTGTGGGAATATTTTCAGAATAACAGGCACGTCCCCTCTTTGATGACAGCCCTCACACATGAACAGAAAGAGAGAAGAATTGGGTTGTTTTTTATTTCCTGGGAAGGAGGTCTGTGCATCTTGCATTTTGTATTAATGAGCCTTTGGAAACATCCAAGGGCTGCGTTTTTCTGCCCATTTAAATGAACATTTAAAGAGGCACACGGGGGAAATGAAGGCCCTTCCCTGACACTTGTTTAAAGGGCTGAGCTATTTATGTGTCACCAGGGAGGCATTCATTGATTTCCCAGAGATGAGCTGGATAATAGAATTCAGAGATTTTCACTTGGAGTCACTGAGTCAAGTGCAGGTCATTAATGACACGAAAGAATCACCCCTTGGAGCTGTCTGACACTGCTCATCTCACCCCAGCTTGGATCTCCTCTCCCACAAGAGCCCCAAATTACAATTTCTAGGGTGATCCCTCTGAGGTTTCCACTGCCATCAAAATTCCAGAGGACCATCCACCAGGAAATCGCTTCCTGCTTGCCATAGCCCTCCACAGCAGGGCTCGAGTTAAAAGAGAAACTTGTGTGGCTCAGTCAATTAATTATGTAATTAAAATTTTGTACAGTGCCCTGACATCCCATTCTATTGTAATATATGGGGAAATGATCCAGCTCGCCACAGAACTTACATTTTGAACAGCATTTACTGGATTTTCCAGCTATCTGTATCTGCTATTAAACATCTTTTAGGAGTAATTAGCGAGTCCATTTAGATTTTCAGCACTGTCTGCAGCCTCTGTGCAATTATTTCAACACCTTTTGTCACACTGGGAGTAAAAGGATGTGGAAGAGGGAGGGAGAGCCAGCCCAGGCTGTGTGGCAGTGAACGTGAGCAGTGGTTTATAAAAGTTACTCAGGGTGGGAAGGGCAGGAGAATCACAGCAACTCTGCTCAGCAGAGGTCAAGATGTCACACCTGGAGAATTGAAAATGTATTATCCAAGTTATTCCTGCAGCAGTCCATGAATGGAGAGGCTCCTCTGGTGCCCTTAAAGCTTCTCCACGCTCCCAAGCACCTGAAAGGATGATTCTCTAACTCTCTTAGGAGCACCCATCCTCAATTTATAATTTTTGGCTGATTTGTGGCTCAAGTTCTCTGTGCAGCAATTCAGCCCCGTTGCTTGTCCTCAGGAGAGTCACTTCTCTACAGAGACATTTTATATTTGAAGTTTGTAATGGGCACCTTGCATGGGCTCTGAGCTAAATTAACTTTTGCCTTCTTGTCACTCTTTGTTGAGGACAAGGTTAGATTTTAATGATTTTTGATTTGAACACCCGACTTCCACACTGCTCAGAAACTCTCAAACATGTAAGGAAATGGGACAGAAAAAGTCAGAGTTGACATTTTCCTTCTTTCTACACCTCAAACAACCCCTGCAGCACAGTGAGGCTCTAGAAAGAAATCATGAAACATAAAAAACCCAAAATGAAATCTGGGATGCTTTTGCCTGATATAATGTTTGAATTACCCACGGGTTCCACATGGGAGCTTATGAATTATTTCACTCCCCTTTTGCTGAGGAGCCTGGAGTTTAAGATGCCCTGATTTACAATGTAAAGATTTGGGTTGCCAAAGCACTTTGAGCTTTGTTAGAGTGACATCCAGTGGCATTGAAAGTTTTCTTGCTCGTGGCAGCATAAACCAGAAATCTCTATTTGAGCAGTAGCAGCTGTGCAAACATTTCTGCTCAGGATCAGGTCAGTGACCAGCACAGGAGAAGCAAATGCAAAAGCTGAACTCTCCACGTTGAAGTAGGACATGGAAATTCATAATATAGTTATATAAATTACCTGCTGGTGTTGAGAAAAGCAGAACTCTCCGCTTGATTATGGAATTAATGGAAATTTCTGAAGAGCAGGATCTGGCAATCCCAGCTCATTGAGTTCAGACACCTTTAAAACATCCCCTCACCAAACCCCATTAATGCAATAACCACACACTCTGCTGGGACCTGCAGCCAAACCTGGGAAAACCTTCTCTCTTCTGGCACAGCTTTTTAATCCAGCTGACAGAAAAGGCATCAGAACCACAAAATCAGATCCCTGTGCACATCCTGCTCCAAGTACTGCAAAAAGGAACCCACCTCAATTAATTCTTTAATGGTCCAAAGACCAACAGAGAGATGAAACACTTCACACAGGACACACTAAAACAGGAAAGGCTCCAGTCTGAGGCAGAAAGGGGCATTGGGACAAGGTTTGCCATTCTGATATGAATTATAACCTGTTCTATTGCCTGCTGCTTCTTCTGCTGCCTTAGGTTCCAGATTCATTCATTGTTTCATTTATTTTATGTGACCTTGCAAGTCTCTGCACAGTTCAAGCTGGATGGCAGAACCGAGCTCTATCCAGCAAATATTTTTATTTAAACAAATTCTGCATTGACATGGAGAATCCACTCCCATCTGAGCCCTTGGTGCCATCTGATGCCACAAAGAGCAGCACAAGGAGGACAAAGAGGGAGGATCTGGCTCAGTTGGAGCCTGGCAGAGGGGAGCCCATGCTCAGGTTTCACTTCTTGCCAACTCTCCTGATCTCTGTGGCTGAGCTCCCCACTGGGGTGGTGTTAAATCACACCCCATCCTTCCCAGCCTGATGGGCTGCACTTCCTTTATAGCCTGGTCCCTAAATCCTCCAAACAGCATTTTCCCCAGGCAGCCAGAGAAACCCAAATGAGCCCTGGACTGGAGGAAGGGGCCAGTTCTGAGGTCAGGGTGGAAAATGAGGTGGAAGCAATGCAGGGACCCCTTGGCAGCAGCTGGAGGCTCCTTCTGCCACAGCAGGGGCTGATCCAGCTGCAGGGGCTGATCCAACTCCAGGGGCTGATCCAGCTGCAGGGGCTGATCCAACTCCAGGGGCTGATCCAGCTGCTGGGGCTGATCCAGAGCCACCACTGAGGGGACAATTCCTGCTGGGGAGGGGACAGACAGGGTCAGTGCCAGGCCAGAGGAAATTTGGTGTTTTGAGCACCAACTTTTCCAAGAAAGGAGCCACTGGAGTGGAGAATCAGAGCTGAGGTCAAATGGGTGAGACAAAACCTGGAAATTAGCAGCAGAACAGGCCAGTGGATTTCCCCTCCTTCCTTTCCCACACAGCTCTTGGCAAAACAGGGAGGAAATATAGAAAAGGTATTGAGAGATGGCAGAGCTATCACAGAATCATTTAAGTTGGAAATGCCCCCTAAGACTGAGCCCAGCACTGTTGGCACATCCAGCTACAAGTGACAGCAGAATTTAGGCTCAGCCTCCATCAATCTGCTGGGATGAACAAGAAAATAAAATATTTCTGGTTTAACAGTTACAGGACACTGTCCTCCAGCTGGTGCTTCAGACACTCTTTGTCCTGCAAGTTTAATGGTGCTGAAGAGCCAAAAGTACAACACAAACACAGCTTAACATCCAACACAAAAGTTGCTTCAAAAGACAAAATTGCTGGAGCAATTTCAAACATTTTTCCGAAGCAAATGTTGCTCAGACAGACAAATCTGGTTCTGACATGCTCCCCAAAAATAGCCATGTCAGACTCAGAATTTACATCTACATAAAGAAGGTTAATGAACCAGGCAAATTGTACTGCACAGGAAACAAATGCCAAATATTGCTCTTAGCTTTTTCTTGTGAGTCAGTGGCTGCTCTGGGAATGGGGGCACTGAAATAAATAGTACCACATCCTCAGTGCACTTGGAACATTCCAAAATGCCATGGAGCTGTCAGTCTGCATGTCAGAATGGATGTGCAAGCTTGTCAGGAGAAAAGCAGGGCGAATTTGGGGCTTGAAATAGTCACCAGCTACTATGGTTTATTAGGAGTAATGGAAGCAAGGCCACCTCAGGATTGTAAATCAGGCTCTTTGTGCAGAACTGTGCTGTAGTAATTAACTTTTCGTGTGAAATCATAAGAGATACCTATTTATTCCTGTCTGAAAAAGAAATACTGTAGTCAGAAGTGACAAGACAACTAGACTTGGAAGCATTGACAAGGTTTGGGAAAAGAAGGGGTTTGAGAAAGCAGAATTTTGACTGATATTGACAGAAACTCAGCAATGCAGCTCCTTTGCAGGATCCCAGAATTCCCAGGGCAAACCCTGAGGGTCCAAGCTGGGGGGTTTCAAGGAATTCCCATAAATTAGAGCTGAAAGGCCTCGATGGACCAAAGGACCAAGTCCTGAATGGGAAACCTCCCAGTAAGCAGTAACTGAAGCCTCAGTGGGAATTATTCCTCTTTTCCTCCTTCTAGCCATGTCCTGGCCCATCTCAGGGGGTTTTTCTCTCTCACACATCTGCTTTCCAGCTGTGGTACAAAGCATTCATAGAGATAGGGAAAGCTTTGCTTAAAATGCAAGAACAAACACAATTAAATACAAATTGCACTTTGTTCTTATTTTCCTTTGCCTGCTGGTTTCCACCTGCACCTCATCACCTCACACCTGGATACAAAACTGTCTACAAGTGTTAATTACACCCACTTCTAATTAAACAGGAGGTTTGTTTCAACTATTAATGCTCTGACTTCCAGATATTCAGTGAGGAACCTCAGGCCCAGGATGGGCTGACAATGGGGACATTTTAGTTGTGCAGACTGGATGTTGTGTGATGTTCTTCAGAAATATTGGGCAGGATTCAGATAAAAGAGCAAGAAAACAAGGGAGGAACAAAAAAAAAAAGAAGTTAAATTTAAATTTGACTTTCTAGGTTCATGTAACCTGATCAGTGCAACATGAAATGTATGGGAGTGGCCTTTCCCACAGGATGCTTTGTCATCATTTTCCCTCACACCACACATTATTACCCATAATTTAAACATCTATCCCAGTCTCAGTGGCAGCTCAGCTTCAGCCTGAAGCTTTATGGATATTGAAGGAAGAATTTTCATAATATCTTCTTGTAAAGACTCGCTGCATTCTTTGCATCACGATTCAGATCCAAGGAAACCTCTCCTGACCCTCTGTGTTCAGCTCTGGGGACAAACAGATTTTGTGTTGGCATGTGCTGCCACCTAATGATATGGAAACCAAGACTTTGGAAGAAAAAAACCTCAGAATTGCATTTAAAAAAACAAAAACAAAAAAACAACAACAAAAAGAAAAGCAGCTGCAGAAGGGATTTGTAAATTTGATCATCTGGAACAGGGAAGGATTGGGTGGGAGGTGGGAACTGGATCCAAACCCAGCTTCAGACTGCTTCTAACCAAAAGGTGTCCCCAGAGCACCACAGAAATTCTGTGCAGAGGTTTTTCTGGAGCACCTGCAGCCCGGGGCTGAGGTTACCCTGCAGCTTTTCTCTCTCCCACAGCAGCACAGGAACCTTCCCCAGGGAGCTGCTGCCCCTGCACAGGGCACACAGCACTTCCTACAGAGACTTCCTACAATTTCTGGTCTGAAATATGGAACTGACAGCTGGGAAAATCAGATTTTTGAGTCAGATTTCACTCACTTATATCCTCGAGAAGAAGATATAATCTGTCTCAGATAATCCCATGTAAATGCAGAGTGGTGGGTGCTGCAGGAAGCAGAATTCCAGTGTGCAGTTCCCTGAGTTCGAGGGTTCCTCAGTTCTATCAGCTCATGAAATATCCACTTTTATGTATTAGTAACAAACCCAGAGAAGCAGAAACTCATTTCCTGCCCCCAGTGCTGCCTCTTCCCTCCATCCTGCCTGCAGATTCCTTCCCAAAACAGAGCTAACAACACAGCTTCCCACAGATGGGAAAATGTCATACAAAAACCCCCAAGCTCTGTTAAAATATAGGTAAATTGAACTCCTTCAGCTGAATAGATAAAAATTTATTTTACCTTGCTACAACAACTCAAAGGACACTTAACAAACCAGCAATGCACAATAGGATTAGTGCAGACTAACACTGCATTCCCAAAAAAAAACCACACTTGGCTTTGTCAATATCTGCTGAAAAAACTCCTTTAATTCCAACAATTTTAAACCACTTTACTTGAATTAGACAAGTAATTAAGATTTTTTTAATTAGCAAGAGCACTGTAACACACAGAGCAAGCTTACAATTCAACCTGCAGGGATGGGGTGGATAAAACAGGGGTTTGAGGAGGCTCAGCTTGCCAAGGGTGGGAATAATTGAGGAAGAACTTGTACATTCTGTGAATCTCAAACCTGCAAAAAATCTGCCAATTCGGATCACAAAAAGGCCTCTGAGAAAACCCAGAAACACCTGAAAAATCCACAAACTCAGAAGTAACAACACTGGAAAACTGGTTGAAAAATAAAGCTGCCACCCCTCCTTGCTGTGTGCTCAAGGAAAAGAGAGCACAGCTCTCCCACAGGATCTCCTTCCAGCTTCTTCCCAAAAATCCAGCCTCTTCCCAAAAATCCAGCTTCTTCCTGCCTTCTCTCCCTATCACTTCACTCTCCTTCCCCAGTCATGGTCATCATGTGCAGCCAAATTCTTTTAATTAATCCAATTAGCTAATAGCCCTTTCCCCTTCTGCTCCAGGAGCAGAGGCTGCACTGGCAGCTGAAGATGTTGAAGGGAAAGGACAAAAGTGGTGCCTGCAGGAGCTGGGAGAGGAACAATCTGTGCCCCAAGAACCCAAAAAGTTTCCTGTGAAGTCTCAGGAAAGAGCTTTGCAAACAGGCAGAGACTTTTAAATATAACCTGGGCTGGTTTGGTAGAAATAATATCTTAAAATAAGCAGGGAAAAGTAAAAGCTGATTTAAGTGTCACTTGTACCACACCACGTTTTTATCCCTGCAAACAGCACACAGAGGTTCCTTGTTCCTGTTTTATCTTGATGGCCTATTCTGCTCTTATTTCTGTTTTCTGAGCTGGTCCTGAGTTCTTTGGCTTGTGATTTCTTTCCTGCATTTCAACCCAGGCAACAAAGCTGATTTCACTGGGGAAAAAAAAACAAAAACAAAAAACCAAACCACTGAAACCAGGCAAGCTGATAAAGCCCAAAATAACCCCCGGTCAGGTTTCTGCTGGAGTTTATATATTTGTTCTTCAAAGGTGATGTGGGGACAGGCTGGGGGGATACCCAGGTGTCTCCAGAGCAGGCAGAGCTCAGCTCCTGCTGCTCCACAGAGGGCTGTGAGCACAAACACAGCCCTGTCACAAGTGAATAACCCACAGAAAACCTGGTTTTGTCAGGAAAAGTAATCCACAAACACCGGAGGTTTATGTCCAAAAAGGAGGCAGAGGAGTCTTGTAACTTTATTTGAATAAAGGGAGAGGCCATGGGCATTTCCCATGGGGTCTCTCAGATTTTTGGATGACACAACCTCCTTTGTATCCTGATTTCCTGGCCCTCTGTCTTTCCCCATGGGCTGAGGTACCTGAGACGTCCAGAATCCCCAAATCACCTAATACAGATGTGTACCCCCCTTTCTATTTTCCTATGGAATTTCTCCCATTACTTCTTTCACCTCTCAGGATCCTGCCTTACCCACAGTTTGTTTGTGAAGACAGATCCTTCTCATTCCTTTCACTGATTAGTGGAATCTTTCCCACTGTTTCTTTCATCTCTAGCTTTATTTACCAGCAGACCCCAGTTTGCTTGTAAGGACAAATCTCTCTCATTCCTTTCCCTCTGAGTGCTGCTGAAGGCACAAAGGGCCATGGCTTGGCTGTGCCCCGTGTGGGATCCCAGAACCCTGGGGGGGTTTGAGCTTTCTGTGCTTTCTGGCACTGAGCCCCAGGAGAACACTGCTTTTCACCTGAGCCCTTGGAGAAGGCTCCAAATTTGAGTGATGGAGTTAAAATCACGGGTGTGGAGTTAAATAAAAGTGTGTGATTTCACATGGTGAAGGGTTTGAAATTTGAGGTTTTTATAGGATAGTAATAGGTATGGGACAAGATGGAGGATTTTGGGTGGTGTCTCTTTTCTGTGTTCCTCTCCATGGTTTCAGGCAGTAGTTTCTGCTTGGTCACTCAGTGTCACACTGAGGGTCATGGGAATCTAGTGGGTTAAAAGTATAAATAACACAGGTGTCAATTCTCTATTGGACTGTTTGGCTTTAAGAGGCCTTGTAGTAGCTGGATCTTTCTCCATTTTACTCACTTCTACCTGGTGCTAGAAGTGCTGCTGAACTTTCTGTACTTTTTGACAAGATTTAATAAACAACCAAGCCCAAAGATGAGAAAATCAGTTTCCTTTGTGTGTTTTTTAATCCTGGCTCTGAGTGAAGACAGAAGAGACTGAGACAAATCACTGATTAAGTGGTGCAAACCCCCACCACTGTTACACCCCTGTTCCCTGCCCTGCTGGGCTCCATCCCTGCCCTCCCATGTCCCAGCCAGGGCAGTGACACCAGAGCTGAGCAGAGCACGGCCAGGTCTCACGTCACTGCTGCTGCCAAACTTAGCCTGGCCCTGGAGGTGCCTGCCCAAACAGCTGCTCTTTGCTCTTTGAGCATGGCATGCCTCAGTTGCAGACAGTTTCCAGCCCTTTGGGAAGAGGGCAGGGATGATTCATCCTTGAGCATCCTTGGCAGCCCCGGCTCTCAGCCTTCCTCAGAAGATGTTTCACAAGAATATTGAAGCAAAGCTGCTGTGCCTCTTGCAGAGTGGAAGGGAGAGGGGATTGAGGGGCTGGATTCACCAGCACACCCCAATATTCTGTCATTAACCACTGCTAGCAAGGAATTCTTGACTATCCTTAGGCTTCTCTTCTTGTTTAATTGGAATACCCCAAGGACTCCCTAATTGTAAAAACCATGGAGCTCATCAGAGTCTGGAAGGAGCCTCTCCATCAGCTGATAGCAACATCCTGGGACAAACAGGGGCCTGGCTGTGGCTTCTGGCACAGAGTGAAACAGCACAGAAGCACCCAGGAGTGGCACAGTCAGAGAGGAGTGGAAAGGTTTTGTCAAATCCATAACATGTTTTCCTTATTAGAGCCAAGCTTGGGTAGTCAAGATGAGAAAGAGCCTTTAAGAAAAGAATTTAATTTCCTGTGTTGCAGGCTGCTGTATAAGAGGGTGCCTCAGGGGAGCAGAACTTTTCATGAGTGTGTTGTGGATTAGAGCAAGAATTTCTCCCTATACGTGGGCCAGAGGTATAGGAAAGGATCACTGAAGAATTTGGGCTGGAAGGACCCTTAAATCTCACCCAGCTCCACCCCCTGCCATGGCAGGGACACCTTCCACTGTCCCAGGCTGCTCCCAGCCCTGTCCAGCCTGGCCTTGGGCACTGCCAGGGATCCAGGGGCAGCCACAGCTGCTCTGGGAATTCCAGCCCAGCCAGGAATTCCTTCCCAATATCCCATCCAGCCCTGCCCTCTGGCACTGGGAGCCATTCCCTGTGTCCTGTCCCCCCATCCCTTGTCCCCAGTCCCTCTCCAGCTCTCCTGGAGCCCCTGCAGGCTCTCCAGGGGCTCTGAGCTCTCCCTGGAGCCTTCTCCTCTCCAGGTGAGCACCCCCAGCCTGGCTCCAAAGCTGCTCTTTCATCACTTTTGTGGCCTCCTTTTGACTTATTCCAACAGCTCCACATCCTTTTTTATGCTGGTGGCCCCCGAGCTGAGCACTCCAGGCACCCAGAAGAACATAAAAGCATCAAATCAGGGCACAAGAGACCTTAGGGGGGACAGAGCACTGGCTGGGAGTGAGGCTGTGGCTGGGAGGGTATTTCAATTCAGCAGCTGCAAGATGCAATTCCCCTCCCTGGGGCATCTCCCTCCAGCACCAGCTTCTGTCTGGGCAGGGAGCTGGAGGCACTGGGAGCTTGGCTTGGGCAGGGTTTTCATCCCCAGCAGGTCCTGAAGCCACTCCCTGCATGGCTCTGACACTGCCAGTGACACACAGGGGCCCCAGAAAAAACAGCCAGGAGTGTGAGGGAAGGGGCAGCAGCAGCAAAGTGGTGGCTGTTCTACATTTATATCTATTTCTATTTCTATTTCTATTTCTATTTCTATTTCTATTTCTATTTAATATATTTCTTCTATTTATGTTTACTTATGCTTTATATTTTTACCTATATTTATATTTTATATAGATATTTAGATATTTATATTTCATAACAGTGACATGAAGTCGTGACCCCAGGGAACCTGAGTTTCTCTGAGCCACAGATTTGCTGCATGACCTCAAACAAGTTTTGTTAAACCTCCTCTTGTTTCTCAGTTCCCCACTTCACATCAAGGGACATTTGTCCCCTCTACCAGGGTAGCTGTGATTATTTAATTCATTAGGGGAGTGCCATGTAAAGTACATCAATATAAACTAAAATACACAGAATGGGGTTTGCCCATTTCCTTTAATTTTTGAGAACAGAGTAAGTAGACGAAATCTTGTGCCCTTCAAAACCAAACAGAATCTTTCTTTGTGTAAAATGTTACATAAACCTTAGAGGTTGTTCATTTTTATTGTATTATTTTAATAATTCTGCAAATATTTCAGAAAAGGGCAGTTTGTTCCTACTGCATAAAAAAATCATCACCACAGAGCTGGGTTTTTTACATTTCCCCCTCATATAATTTCAAAAAAAACCCCCCAAACACAATAAAGAAATTTACCCTCCCACTTCCCTCCCCACAAAAAGAAAAAAAAAAATCTGTTGTTTTTTTTTTAAAATCAGTAAGGTGTTAAAGAAGTCAGATATTAGGAGCACACAGAGCACAGCACATCAGTAACACTGGGGAGGCTTTAGACCACGCCAAGCCCTGCACAGAGCACAGTGAAATGTTCACAGCAGCAGCTCCTGACCCAGCACAGCCTTCCTGGAGGGGCTGGCACAGGCACAGAGCCCAGGGGAGCTGCACAAGCCCCAGGACTCCTGCTTGTCCACAGCAGCGTTTATCCTCAGCCCAATGATGCCTTAGGATTTAACTTTTAGAGTTTTCAATTCCTGTTCTACACTGGGGCATAACTCTAAACTCCATTGCCTGTTAGTTACTGTCTTCAGGTTTTATTCTGACACAACAATTCCTCTCCAGGAATCTCAAGGACACCTCACTGCCTCAGGCCCCACAGAATACAAACAAAAGTGAATTTGGGGGAGCAAACTGGGGGTAAATGACTTCATGACTGCCCTGATATGTAAATGGACCAAACTTATAATTGTGTGATAAACTCGTGACCATTGTCCCCCCTGGGTGCAGCCTCTGGGAGGCTCTGCCTGCCCAAGCTGTGCCTATGGAAGGCTCCAATAAATCCCCACTTTATTCTCTTAGCCTTGTCTGCTCTCTGATCTATGGAGCCTCTCCCAGGCAGCAGCAGTCTCCTGTCCCATCTGGGGTGCCAAAATCCCCGAGGCATCACCAAGGGCTGCCATGGCCTGTGTGGGGTCACTGTGTGCCCATGGATGGCCCAGGAGCAGGGGCTGCACCTCGTGGATCCTCAGGATCCTGATTGTGCAGGGAATGGCACTGAAACCCAGACCAGGCACAACCTAAACGTCCTCAGGAGTCTTAAAATCAGGGCTAAGCACAACCTAAGGGTTCTCAGGAGTCTGAAATCAGGGCCAAGCACAACCTAAAGGTCCTCAGGAGTCTTAAAATTAGGGCCAAGGACAACCTAAAAGTCCTCAGGTGTCTGAAATCAGGGCTAAGCACATCCTAAAGGTTCTTAGGATCCCTGAAATCTGGGCCAAGCACAACCTAAAGGTTCTCAGGAGTCTGAAATCAGGGCCAAGCACAACCTAAAGGTTCTCAGGAGTCTGAAATCAGGGCTAAGCACAACCTAAGTTGCATCTCCCTGATCATAAAATACCCTCACATTCTCCCTGGCAGGGACAATAACCTCCCCATGGGTGGCTTTGGGGCCTTGGTTCTTCAGTCTGGGTGAGTGGAGAGAAAGCCCAGGAAGGGACACTGGGTCACAAACGTTGCTGACTTGTTGGGACTTCCAAAAATGTGAATTCCTAGATTTTGGAGTGTCAATGTCAATTCAGTTTCTTCATTGCATATAAATCAATGGTTTCAGTTCTGGGAACATTTCTCTCACAGTATCATTTTCCCATGGGAGTGAGTTTTGGCTCCCTCTGAGGGAGGCACAAAATGATGGTTCTGTGCCTTCCTAAATCCAGTTTCTTCCAAATGTCCTACCCCAAGCACCTCACATTGGAAACAGCCAAATAAGACTTAGAGGATTTGAAGTCCTCTGCTAGGCCTCCACCTTGCCACACGCAAAAGAAACCTCTACAAATAAGATAAAGTAAAAATGAAATGGCTCTATTAGATTTAATGAAGTGACTTGAGACAAAGCAGTATCATAAAAATGCTTTTTTTAAGAAGTAACAGCAAGAGCTCAGAGAAGTGCTGACCGCAGGTACAGTTTTCAATATTAAGATGGATTTAGTGATTTCTAGGGAAATATTTCCTTGGTTGAAGGTCAGGAGCCATTCCTGTTGGTGACAACTCCAGGTGCTGTGTCTGAGCTCCAGTGGGTTGGAGTTGCAGAGAAGGCAGCAGGTTTTATGACATTTCTTCTGGGCTGTTTCTTGTCTCTCCCTCCAAATCCTGTGCAGTGCAGGATGCTGTTCCTCCACAGGCTTCTTACACAACCATCAAATAACAAAAACAGGCCAAGAAAAAGTTGTCCAGAACAAATTATAGTGTTTGGAGTATTATCAGGTGAAAAACCCACATCCTGAGACAGAGTTTAGGAGTTTTGATACTGGGCCATCTGCACACCTCCTGGAACAACCATCCAGCAGCTGGATCCACGTACAAAACCAGCTTTAAACCCAGGGAGTCAGTCCAGACCAAAGCCTGATGTGGCAAACCCAGCCCTGCTCCCTCTGAGCCCCTTCCCTCAGCACACAGCAATGACCTCCTGGCAGCCCTGCACACATAAAGGACCCTGCCCAACCCTGTGCTACAGAAATGCCTGCTCTGACTGCAGCCAGCCCTCCATGCCATGCACAGCCTGACCTGAGGGGCCTGGAGAGGAGCTTGGAGAGGAACCAGAACGCCCTGAGCTGGAAGGACCATCCAGTCCAGCTCCTGGTCGTGCACAGGAGAGCCCAGACCCCAGCCTGTGCCAGCAGAGCAGCTGTGCCATGTGCCATGTTCCATGTGCCATGTTCCATGTGCCATGTGCCATGTGCCATGTTCCATGTGCCACATGCCACGTGCCATGTTCCATGTGCCACATGCCATGTGCCATGTTCCATGTTCCATGTGCCATGTGCCATGTGCCATGTTCCATGTTCCATGTGCCATGTGCCATGTGCCATGTGCCATGATCCATGTGCCATGTGCCATGATCCATGTGCCATGTGCCATGTGCCATGTGCCATGATCCATGTGCCATGTGCCATGTGCCATGTGCCATGTGCCATGATCCATGTGCCATGTGCCATGTGCCATGTGCCATGTTCCATGTGCCATGTGCCATGTGCCATGTTCCATGTTCCATGTGCCATGTGCCATGTGCCATGTGCCATGATCCATGTGCCATGTGCCATGTGCCATGTGCCATGTGCCATGTGCCATGTGCCATGTGCCATGTGCCATGATCCATGTGCCATGTGCCATGTGCTGCACGTTGGCATTGCAGGATCCTGGGCTCCTCTGGAGGGGAATGACTTGTACAGACAGAGCCCTACACCTGCTCTTTCCCCCTCAGAACACCTGCAGCTCTATGAAATAACCTTCCTGTCCTGTTGGAGGAGCACACACTAACACAGGTCACTCCAGGGAGTGGGAAGTGCCAGCCAAAATTCGGGAGGGAAATGGAAAGGTGTGGGAGGTCTCCTGAGGAGCACATCCTCTCCGAGACCAGGAACTTACAGCAGCAAAATTCAGAGCCCTTCAGAACCAGCCTCTGTCCAATCTCCAGGAAAACAGGGGCTCAGGATGGGCCCATTCCACATTCCCAGCCCTGTTGAAGCCAGTGGAGGGTGAAGGGAAGGAGGTGGGAGCAGCTGAGGCGTCACCAAACTCGCCCTGAAAGGAGATTTCTTCCCAAGCAAACCACAGGACAGGCTGGTCCCCTTTATATACACACATGGACAGCTGAAATGGTCTGAAATGCTTACAGGTTAGAAGGTCTATACAACATTACACCTGCCACAAATCAAAGTAGAAAAGTTTTACAGCACATTATACAGGTCCCTCTAAAGTCTAAAAAAAAAAAAAAAACATTGACTGGAATCACCATATTACAAGAAGTCATCACTAACAGACCATATAATACTATTTCTTTTTCTTTTACAGAATCATTATGGATAGAGTAATTTAAAAAAATCACTTTTTAAACAAGTATACAATTTTCACTTTAAAATTAACTGGTTAATAAAATTCTGTGCAAAACAAGCCAGCCTCTATAATTAAGTGATTTTATTTATTTCTTTATACAAAAAAAAAAAAATAAAACAACAAAAAAGAGTTCTTTCAGAAATGTGTCTCCTTTTCTGTGATGGTGGAAATGGTGCCATCTCCTTTCAGTTTGGCATCGCAGTCATTTATTGCTGCAATGTAGGCTCCTCCTCCGAGCTTGCCCCGCATTTTCAGGTCTGAGCTAGGTGTAATCAACTTCCTGAATTTCTAGAAAATTGGAGAAATTGGAAATCATTACGGTTTTTTCTCGGTCACAGACACACCTCTCTTTAACAGATCCATTATAAAATGTCTGCTTCTCATTTATTTCCCTGTTGTGGGCACATCCTCAGACCTGCAGGCTGCACAATTCTGGAAAAATCCCACCAGACCAAAAAGGCAAAGCTCAAACCAAAGTGAATTTTTATGCTGATTTAATCATCCCCTTTCACAAAGACACTCAGCACTGTGTCTGTTCTACAGGTACATTTTGTTTCTCATTTTATCATCAATGATGCCCACTGGAAAAAAGCAAATAAACCAGAGACAGCAAAGGTGTCTTGAGCTGTGAGAAACAAAAATATACTTTCTCTTTTCTAGCACTGACATCCAGAGCAAGGTTGCTGCTCACAGCAGGGAGCTGGCTCCCCCAGCAGCTGCCAGCTGTGATTAAAACAATCCTCTTGTCATCCTGGCAGGGAAAAGATAACGACCTGTCTGCAGTGCTGCAGCTCCAGCAAAGCCTGCTCACCTGCAGGGACAGGTGGGGCTGGTGTATTGAGGAAATATTTAATGTTTAGATTTGTGCAAACGTCCTTTTTTGACTCTCTGAGACAACTAAATCATGGACAATTCACTTTTAGTTTATATACCCAGTAAAGATTTCCTAAGAAGTCTCCAGGCTGTTTTTAATCAGCTGAATGGAGTCTTTGCAATATGGACAAAATGAGGCTTTTCTGCAATGCTGAAATCCCAAATGGCTGAGTAAGATTTGTATTTTTGTTTCTTCCACTGTTGCTTCCTTCACTGCATTTCTTTGGAGCTCCCACAGAAATGAGCCACATTCCAAGCTTAAATTTCATAATAACCTCAGCCTAGACCTGAGCTAACCTGGCACCAAATGTCAGAAAATTTCACTGAATCTCTTTATTTGCCTGAGTTTCTCATTCAGAAAACCGAAATTAGGAAAACTGTCCAGAAAATGGGAATGTGGGCAACCTAGCTCCTGGAGAAAATCCTGACAGTGTGAACAAAAACCATGGGAAAAGGCAGCTGACCTGAGGGAATGGCTGGTACAAACCTTGAGGGATTTGGGTGAAGTTACAGACATTTAAAACTACAAATTGTGCTGGACAGAGCACCTTAAATCAATAGTTTTGATTAGTTTCCCACTGCAAAAAAAACCAAGAGGATTTCAGAATGAACCAGAGAAAGCCCAGAATTCTCCTTCCACTGGCGACTGAGAGCCCTAAGGCAGGGAACAGGGATGTGGCACTGCTGCTGTGATTAAAGGATGCAGGTGAGGGCTCCCAGCCCCTTCCCAGCTCTTTTTCCAGCATCACTGATCTGCAGATATCTCTCACCTCCATGAAGGTGCCTTCTGTCTTCCAGAGCTTGATGCAGATCCACAGAGGGATGCAGACCATGGAGGACAGTGCCATCATCCACCCGATGCCATAGCCCCAGTCAGGGTAGATGTACACATTGTTGTACTTCAGGGGCTTGTATTTCACCAGGAAAAAGATGAAGATGCCCTGAAACAAGCAGAGATATAGATTATTATATTATATTTGGGCAAAGTCTGCATGGGTAACAAGGATTTGGCTGAGTGTTGAGGCCAGGCCAGGCTCCCTGAGGAGGGAGAGAAGAGGGAAGCTCCTCACTCAGAGAAAAAACCCACCAGCAACATCCTCTTTTCTGTACAGCTTAAATAACACATGTCAGAGACTCCTGCAGAAACGAGCAACCTTTCAAGTTTAATCCTATTTGCCTCTTGATGACAATAAACCCTGCACTTTGATGGCAAACAGCACCTGGGCAGGAGAGATTAAGTTTTGCTACAGTGAACCAGCTGAGATTAAGTAACACGAGCTGGGCTCTTTCCAACCTGTCAGAATGAAAAAGGAAAGCCAAAATTTTTGAAGTTGCTTTAATCCAATGTGTGTATCTGCAGTTTTGCAGGCCAATGCTTTCATCCTGCCAAAAGCCCTGAAAAATCTGTCTAAATTTCTAATCAAGCAGCTTGGACCATTTCAATGTATGAAATAGAGAAGAGCTACCATGTAATTTTCTCCAAAGTGGTGAAACGAGTGCACAAGAGCAAATGGTACAGAGATAAATTCAGATTTGGTGCAAATGAGCCAGAAATTTTCCTAAATTTGCAAATGAGAACCTGGATCTCGAGGTACCCCAGCTCCTGTGGTTTGCTGTTCCATCATTGGAGTCTTACACAGCTGGAAGAGGTGTTGGCATCTAAAACTCAATTTCAAGGGCGTTCAGATCATGCTGCTTTTGGAACTTTGTCCCTGGGACACTGCCACAGGTCTGCAGAGCTGGCACCAGCTTCCTTCCCCTCCTTCACCCCTGTGGGACTGGCTTTTGGCCTCTCCTACTACTTTTAAAAGATGTCTTGTGTCCTTTGGAAAATGTCCACTCGCCCAAAGAGAGAGGAGAAAGGAGGAGAAGGGAGGAGAAAGGAAGAGAAGAGAGGAGAAAGGAGGAGAAGGGAGGAGAAGGGAGGAGAAAGGAGGAGAAAGGAGGAGAATGGAGGAGAAAGGAGGAGAAGGGAGGAGAAAGGAGAAGAAAGGAGGAGAAAGGAGGAGAAAGGAGCAAAGGACCCAGCACAAGCCTGGAGGGTCTCGAGCTGTGTGTTGGCACACAGGGTGCAATAACTACAGGGAAAAACATCCCTCTTGTTCTGGCAAATGTTCATTTAGGGCCCTGGCATTATTTTTGCTCCTATGTTTGTACATACTAAGATTTTTCACAGAATATTTAACGACTTTTACAGATCCTACAGAGTGGGCTTTTATTTGAAATACATGCTACACCTCATCAGGCGTTTTTTCTCAACTACTAGCAGCAGCAAAATTTTTAAAAAACATGTAGAGCACCCCCTCTTTATATCCAAAACAAGTTATTTTGGACAGTCTGTACTTACTGCACAAATACCTGGAGTTAGGACCATCCAGCACCACTTAATCAACGACACAGGTTTGTACCCAATCATGTCTTCAATGTTCTCATAAAAGCGATTGCTGCCTGCCCAAAAGACAAAGGAAAAGCAGATATAGAGTGCACCTGGAAGGGGTTGTCCAGGTCAGGATTTAGAGCAGTGGAGAGAAAGCACAGACAGAGCTGGGAAGGCTGAAGCTGCTCCTCTTTTCCCTGGAAAACTCCTCCCTGCCATCTGCCCATGCTTGTGGCAGGGGTTGATATAAAATTCCTGCTGCTATAAAACTTCTGGGGCTATAAAACATTTGTTTCATACAGATCATTTTATCTCTTCTCAGAGAGGGAGATCTGATTAGTGTGGCACAAGCTGTCACAAAAATATTAACATTTCATTTAGTCCTACTCTCCTTTTTCCTCCACACCTTGAGTTTTGCTTTCCTTCAAAGCATGTCTAAACCTAATATATTCTGCTTACTTGGTTTATTCTCTTCGTTGTAGAATCAGGTTGTAAACAACCCCAGCCTAAGAGTATCTATTTTATAAATAAATATAATTATATAGATGTTACAAGCTCATGTGTGAACCCAAGGATAGCTGGGCACGTGTGGTCTGCAGTTCTGTGTTGCTTTACAAAGTGAAATTATCCAGAGTGTGCATCTTTGTGGAGAAAAAGGCATTTATGACTTTTTTGGGGAGGCATGGGACTGTGGAGGGTCCCATCCATAAGGGTACAAGGTTTTCTCTTTTCTTTTATGCAAATAGGAAACTTGGATAAGAAAACAGATCAGTTTTTATCACTCACCATACACCCAGCCTATGCAGACACACTCAAATATGGCAACAAAGAGCAGGCACATCCCACTGGCTGCATAGGAGTCAAAGAGCTGAAAGACATACATCCCACCCTGGAAGAGAAAATAGGGAAGGGAAAAAAAAAACCTTAGGATGGCACCAGTGGGGATATTTCATAGCAAATCTGTTTTAATTACACTGTCAAGCTGTTGGCTCCCTGGCAATCTTCCTGCTCGAGTTGGTTCTTTCTTGAAAAAAGAATATTCATTTCTTGAGGTTTTTTTACTCTGCACTTCCTTTGGGGTGTTAAATCTGGAGTGAAGTAAATTTGGTTTTTTTCCAAAAATTCTCTCCCACTGCCCTGTTTTTCCCTCGGTTTTCACATCAAGCTGTAGATATTCCCAAGAGCTTCTGGCCTCCAGATCCTGGTTCTGTGTCTGTGTTATTAATATGTAAAATAATTAGTGAAAATGTGGTGAAAGAAGGTAAAATCTGTAGCTATCAAAATCCCTCTCTGATGGTGTAGGGACCACAAAATGAGTAAAGTGACCTAAAAAGTGTGAATGCAGCTCACAGACTTTAAGGCATATGACTGAAACAAGTCTTTATTATTTGCCACAAAGAAAAAGAAATAAGGATCATCCAATCAAGAACATTATGGTTAAAATAATAAGAATAAGAATGATTTACAGGTAAATATAAAGTATATATGTATATAAAATATCTGTTCAATGCATTATTTCACACAGAGCATCATATCTCTTATCAGAGAGGGAGATTTGATTAGTCTAATTAAATATTCATGTTCCAAGTTCCAGATTAGTCCAAGTAGGAAGGGACAAAAAGTTTTGCTCAGAGATTGGCTGCACTGATTGACATGGCCTGGTGATCTGGAAACCAAAGATGGTTTAATTTTCTCTTTTCACTTTATTTAATTTTCTTTATTTTTCTTTCCCTACAAAATGTGGTTGTTCCTGCCCAGGGTAAGCAAGCAGAAACCACGGTCAGTGTGTGTGGTTGGCTGGTGCAAAGCAGGGGGAATTTCCTTGGCAGTGCTGTGTATTTTCCATTAAAACATTTCTTGGGCTCAGCTGATAAAGCAAAGCCACTCTTCCCATGTCAGATGTTACACAGGAGCCGAGAACAATCTCTCAAGCATTGTGCTGTCACATTCCTGACAGGGAAATTTGTCTGTGGCAAAGATTCTGTAGCTGTGGAAAGGGCTTTTAACCCTTTAAGTGAGGCAGAAATAAGATGCACAGCTACAAGGTTGTCTGTCATGACAGGAAGAAAGAGCCAAGTTTATTCACAAACACACTTGGTTTTATAGCAGGACTGCAACTCCAAGAGTAAAGAAAAGGTGATTGGTTCAGAGAGAAGACACCCCATGGCCAGGGCCTGGGCACACACCACAACAGGGGTTTGATTTTGTTATTAATTCCTTTTTATTTTGACCAAATTATCACCCTGGGAGAAATTCTCCCTAGCCTTGAGCTGGACCAGCTGATGGGCTGGGAACAGAGCTGAGAAGCTCCAGCCTGGAATATTATTCAGGCTGTAATTTTCTTCCTTTCTCAATGTGTCCCACAGATTCCTGTGCTTTATGTGCTGTGGTTATGCAGACCAGCTCCCCTGCTGAAGCAGGCAGCTCTCACCTCAGTTAACATGATGAGGCCCAGGAAATAGGACACGATGGAGAGGCCGAGGATGAGCAGCTCCCTCCTGTAGCCCCTGCGGAACACCTTGGGGTACATGTCCACCACAGCTGTCACGATGCTTTCCACACACACAAACTGCAACAAAGCACAGCAAACACCCAGTGAAATCTGTCTCCTCTGCTGCTGGGGCTGGGATTTGCCACCTAACACTTGAAATATCCTCCTGTTTTCAGCACACAGGATCTCTGGGCATGCTCGGACTGGGAGGAACATCTCCAAATGTAAAAGTCCAAAGTTATGGATTTCCACCAAATTCAAACAGTTGGATTCTCTAATATTATCCCAGACTGCATCTGCCCTGTAGCAGGTGGATTCAATGAAAATGAAACCTTCCAAATGTGGCTTGAATGGGAATTAAAAAATGTACAAACCCTCCATGAGATCAAGTCACTCCAGGAACTTTTGCCAGTTTTGCCATGCATCCTCCAACCTGCCAAAGGAGCAGCAGGGTTTGGGAGAAGTTCTCTCCATTTACCAAAAGAGAGAAGTTCCCTAGAGCTCTTCAGTGCCCAAGCCAGGTACTTCTAACAAAGATGGGCAGGAACATGTTCAGTGTCTTTAAACATCAAAAAAAAGCAAAAGACCTGAGCTTCTGATTCAGAGCTCTGGAGCAAGGTTTCTAAAATTAATACCCCAAAATAGACATTGGAATAGTGAAGAGCAGAATCCAGGAACTGCTCACTTAAAAAAAAACCAAAAAAACAAAAAAACCCAGACTTTTAAGAACCTGTTAGATCATTAAAAAGAGCAGTTATTAAAAGAATTAAATTTAATGACTGAAAATGTCATGCAGAACAAGCACTGCTGAGCTTTAAAATAAAAAACTTTCTGAACCCAGTCATGCCAAGGGCTGAGCTGCATGCTAAAAATCCCAGGCACTTCACATTTTTCTTCAAGCAGTTTTTGCAATTTTTACAGTCACACAGGGACAATGACTTCAGTGCTGCCCCTTTGCTGCAGGATATGACTACACATTCCTTGCTATGGTATCTTGCAGTAAAAATACACCATAGAAAATTACATTATCACTATCTGATATTCAGCTTCAAATTTCACTGCAAAGTGCTTTAAAAATGGGCTGGTATTTTACTGAAGCGTGAATTTCAATCAGCCCTGTTGAAGTTCAGACTGATTTCCATGTTAATAATGAAAACTGGAGCCAGGCTGAACCAGCCTTTGCAGTGAATCATGAAGGAATATCCAGCATCACGACTAAGATTTGAAATAGCAGAGAATTAAGTTAGGGTTCAGTGTTTCATCAGGCTGATGCTGTTTAGATATTATTTCCACCTGTTGGGGAGGCTAAAAAAAAATCATAGAAATGGGTTTTGCTTCATACCTGACTGTCCAAGCCCAGGAAGATGAGCATCATGAAGAACAGAGCTGCCCACAGAGGAGACAGAGGCATCATGGTGACAGCTTTAGGGTAAGCAATGAATGCAAGTCCTGGTCCTGGGAAGGAATAAAGAAAGGAAAAGTTGATACTTGTGTGGGAGTGTGAGATGGAGTTCAGCTCCTCCAGAGCAGCCTGAGCTGTGGGAGAACAGCATTGCTGACACCCAAAGTGTGGCTCAGGCTGAGCAGGGCTCACTCTGCATCACTTATCAGACTCTTTTATCTGGACACACTCATTTTCTCACTTTCCCTCTTCTGCTCCCTTCCCCATACCCCTGTGGAAGCTGAGTGAGCTGACAGCAGTGTGGATGCTCAGCTGCTGGTCAGGGTCAGCCACCACAACCTGATTCTTCTGTCATGGCAGGTAAGAGGAACTGAACCCAGGGCTGAACACCTTGACAAACTCTACATCCCTCATAGTCTGAACAACTGGTGCTGAGGCTTAGCAGGAGTGGCACAACCCTGCCTGCATCCTGGCCAGAGGATGCTCAGCTTCTGTTCAGACTTCCCAGAGCTTTCTGTTCCCCTTTTTTTCTGTGTGGATGTGCAGCACTACAAACATCTCTGAATAAATCATAGTGTGTGCTCCTGTGATTGCCTTATATAACTTAGGAACATATCCTGGAGTCTTTATTTTTTTCCTAACCTGGTGCAAGGCAAAAGTTGGTTCCCATCCTGCTCTGATTTTGGGTGTTGCTGCTGCTGTTGCAGTGTAACATTGGCTACAAATTTAGAGAAATCTTCAAAATACAACATTTGATTACTCCTCAGATCTGCTAAGACACCTTCTCACCTTGCTCATATTTTCCTGTTTTAATTTACCAGCTGCTTTTTCAGAAGTCAGCCAGCTTTGAAAGCAGGGGCACAAAGGCCCTCCCCCAGACAATAAAGGAGAACTCTGTGCTGCTGCTGCTGCTGCAAAGACTTCAGCTCAGACCTGTCACACTCTGCTGCTTCTTCATTTAAAGCAGCATTTACAAGCTCCTATAATGAAGTGCAAGACAGTTGTATTGAGGGATTTAGGAGAAGATAAATATTTTCCATGAGAGCATCAGTGAAACCCTGCTTGTTTTGCAGTTTTCCTGAGATTAACTCCATGAGAGTAATTTCTCTTCCTTGACAGGAATTGCATTGCATTGGGGTTTTTTTTTCTGTTATTTTTCTTCTGCTTGAGGGTGCTACAGCCACAAAAGTGTGGAGTAACTTCCATTGGATGCACAGCTCCAGTGGTGGTTGTGGATGGTTAATTTTTCAATAATCTGGGCCTGTGTGCCTGTCTGGCTTCTCATTTTAACAGCTTTTTTTCTTTAATATCCTATTTCTTTTTTCTTTATTTTTTTTTCCAGAGGGAACAAATATTTGTGGATTTTAGTCTGTCTCATTGAAAGTAGGTGGAATGCAGATGAGGATTAACACAACTGAGTTTGTCTCTGCTAAACAACATTCTGGATGCCCAGCTGCAGTAATTTTGTGTAGCAAGGGCTCCTTGAATTCATGAATTTGGTTCTATGCACAGCAACATTCATATTTCTCACACACAAATATCTGGCCACAAAAATAGTTCAGAACTCTTCCTGCAGCAGTTGTTCCATTGAATCATCTCATCCACAGGCCATGGCACAGACTGTGAACTCTGACCACATCCTCTGGGCATTTTTTTGTTAACTCAGAAATCTGCTTTTGGAACTTACCTGATTCTGCAACTTCTGCAATGGGCACGCCTTGTTCATAAGCCATAAATCCAAGAACTGAAAAGATAGCAAAACCAGCAACAAAGCTTGTGCCACTGTTCAAGCAGCAGAGCATGATGCAGTCTCTGAAAATATAAATAAAAAACACTGCAGTTGATCTCCAGAGCTGGGGATTCTTTCATCCACTGTGCCAGAGGATTGACAGAACCCTGGGCTGCAGGAATGGAAAGCAAGTTGTTCATTAACAGTAAGGTCCCAACTCAAATTATTCCTGAGAGCAACCAGGAATTAGCACGTGCAGGAGGACACCATCAGAATATCAGAATCAGAATTCCTTGCTCGTGTTTTAACTGCTGGAGTTGCAAACCTGTTGCAAGTCACTTGCTGTTTTCCAGTAAAATCTTTAAAAAACATGTACAACTATGTAAAACATGTAGTAATTCTTAAGAACAATTTCTCCATAATAATTATTCTAATAAATTCCAGAGAGTGTGAACTCATTAATAAACTCTATAAAAATGGTAACATTTGTTTCCTGGGTGGGGAAATCCTGTGGTCAGATCTCAGCTCCTTCTATCCCCGTTAAAGAACATTGGCAAAATATATCCATGCAAAATAGAGCTGCAGCTGGGTTTCTAGACATATTTAAGAGGCTGTGGGAATGAAAAGCACCGTACATAATCTGGAAGTGTGTGCATGCCTAAAAAAAGTGTGTAAAAAGAGGCAAAGGCAGTGCAGGGACAGAGATCTCTCAGACAAACACATCCCACACTTCAAACCACGGCAAGGAAAGGCCAAGGTGAAGAAGGATTTCTTTGCCCAGACTGGAAACGTCACAAGAGTAAATCACTTTAAAGAAAGGGAAGATCCTGTTGCAGAAAGGTGTGATTTCCCCCAGAGGAAGGGAAATATTGTTCCTGCTGCTCTGAGAGCTCTCCAGGCGTGACAGATGATGAGGCTGTGATGATTTATGCTGACAGTCACTCCTTGAAGACTGTTTGCCACGAGAGACAGCTGTGTACTTGAGAAAGTAATAATCTAACCCAGATGTCTGAGGTAAATTAGGGCTCTAACCCACAGAAACACGAGCCTGGAGCTGTCTCGAGCCATCCCTTAATCTGCTTTTTCCCCATCCCACTGTGGCTCTGAAGCAAATTTTTGTGCAAGTTATCAATAAGAAGAAAGGATCTTGTAAAATCCAGCAAGTTCTGAATTCACAGCTTCAATAATTCAGTAAAGAATCACATCTTTGTCACAGATTTGCCTTGAGAATCAGAGACAATTCCTACTTCAAAGTCCTGGCAATTATTCCCTCAACATTTCTCTGCTAATCTCCCTGCCTTGCCGTTTGTCTCATTCAGTTATTTTTATCCTGTAACATCATCTCATCGATTTTTGGAGCTCAAAGTGAGGCGAGCACTTCCAGCACCTTGTTCCCTCACTGAAGAGCCCAGCAGTGTCTCCCACATCTGCCCAAAGCTCTTCTGACACCCCCGGGACCCACCTGAGCCCCAGGGACACACATTCCCCAGCCAGGGAGCACCTTGGCATTCCTGAGCTGCAAAGGCAAGGATCAGCCCAGCCTCTGGGCCATGGGAGGCTTGGGCTCCCTCTCATCACCTCAGCTATGCTTCATTTCAACTATTGGTTTGGGAAGGTTTTATTGTTTTCACAGCAATTTCAGAGTAAAAACAATCTCTGTGGCACACCATCTACAAATTGCTAATAGATGCCCAGCAATGAAAAAGAATGAATATTCCCATTTGTAATGGACACTCAGACAGGGACAAGTGCAGTGATGTTCACACTTTTTGCATGCCTGGACTCTAACTCTGCTCATTTGCAGTGAAATACTTGCTGAAAATACAATTCTAACCCTTATTTATTGACTTTTCATATGAAATTCTCTTCATAATTATGCCCAGCCAGGTCAGTTCTACATTTTGGACGTTTTAAAGTAAAATATCAATCCACAATAAAGGACTGAAGAGCACAGAGGCCTTTGTGCTTTGCAGAGATACAAAACAATGAAAAATCAGCCCTTTCCTGACCTTCTCAGTGAATTTCAGCTCTAAAGAGCTCTGGAGGGACTCTCACCCCACCTCTCTCACCTCAGGAGCTGGTGAGTTCAACACTGAGAAATTAAAACTGAGTGTGACGAAACCCTGTCTATAGGAGAGGTCAGCAAGATGAATTTTATAATCCTTTGAGGGGGAAAAAGAGAGATCCTGCTTTGGGGGGATGCAGCCAGATGATGGGCACAGGCTGTTTTCTTCAGATAAGATTTGGTTTCGATAATTCCCTGCTTCAAATGCAGTCTGAAAGAGATATTTCCTACTGAGGAAGGGCTGGAGCCCCTGGCAGGATCTGCTGCTCCCTCCTCCAGCAGGGACAGAGCCCAGCTGGACAATCCCACAGAACCAGAGGATCCCAGGGATCTCCACTCTCAGGGAAGTCTGGCAAACCACAGCACCACGGTACAAATTATCTGCAGGATAAGAACTCATTTCTCCAAGGAAATGAGAAAAAGGGGATTTTCATCCCCTCCAGCCAGTGAGGTTCCTGTTCTTTTCAGACACCACCACCTCAGCTGAATGGGTTCATCCCCAGGGAGGCAGTCACAGCTTTTTGGGGACCCTCATAAAAATATAACCTCCTAAAAATATAACCTTGAAAAAATACAACCTCGTAAAAATATAACCTCCAGCTGCCCTTCCCTTGGCTTTGCAGAAGTTCTACCACCCCCTCAGCTCCTGGTTTTTATCCCATAGGCAGAAGTAACCTGTAGTTCAGGGTTTGCTTTTTTCTTCTATGGGAAGGAAAACTGGAAGGAGGATCTGGATCCATTGATTGTGAAACCAATGAGTTTTAAAACACAAGTGCTCAGGAACCATTGGAAGGGCAACATGAATTTTTTATGTGCACCCTTGGCAGGAGGACATCAGAGCCTGACTGAAGCTCAGACTGATTTCAAGTGAAAGGAAAACTTCAAATTTTTATGAAAACTTCACATTCTTCCAATTTAAACTCCTGCCAATCACCTGAATAATTCAAGATGTGCATCACTTCTCCTCTCCCTGCCTGACAGGCAGGACACTTCTGAAAATTCATCCTGCCTTCCTTAAGGAGCTTCTCTGAGCCCACAGAGCCCCTGGCACCCCTTCCCTGCATTTATGGATTCCTCAAGACCCAACTGAGAAATTCCCATTTATCTTTTCCTCCCAGACTAAAAACTTGACAAAGGACAAATTTTCAGGTCATAAAAGTTTTGTCCATGTGTGAAATCACTCCTTTATCTCCTGCTCCACAGGGGGAACGGGGGAGCTGATCCTGGGCTTGTACCTGGGGATGGATTTGGGATTCTGAGCTGGGCAAAAATCAGAGGGAGCATCATCATCCCTGTGGGGAAACACTGCCTGCCAGGGCTTGCAGCTTCTCAGAGGAGTCACTTGGGACACAAACTCTGGGGCATCCAGGGAGGAGCTGGTTTTGTGGTTTTTTCAGTGAAAGATACGTAAGGATGATAAAAACTCATTTCCTGTTCAAAGACACGAAGTGACTTTTGCAATTCATTTACCACGTTAATGAATTAAATCAGGTCTAAATCTTAAATTCACAAGGCCCACATGCAGTTCAGACTTTCCCATTTCCCACTGAAACACCCCTTGCCATTATTTTCCACTGCAATTTTCTCTTAGGGGGAAAAAATGGAATAAAACAGAGCAGAAAATAACAATGTTATGATCAGACTGTGGGGATTGCAGAAGGAAAACCCCCAGCTTGATTTCATTTTTTTTAAAGTTGTAACAGTTTTTAGTTAATTTTTTTTAAGGTTTAACTTTTTAAAGTTTTTTAAAGGTTTCATTTTTTTAAAGTTTTAAAGTTTTTTAAAGCTGGTTAGAATACAAAATAGTGGTTTTCACATCAGAGCTCAGTTTATGTCTTGCCCTGCCCAGCTTGGCCAAGTTCTGCTCTTCACATCTGTCCTACCCCTTCTCTCAGACTCGTTAAAAATCACACATCAGGACCCATCAACATCTGTTTCTAAGCTGGGAAATTTGGGAAATGTGAAGGGAACTGTGGAGCCTGGATGGAGTAAAAGGTGCTCAGCTGCAGCATCCTGGATGTTCAGGAGCTTCAGAGCAGAGTTTCACCAGCTGAGCTCCAGGGTGAGGGGGAAGGAAGGAAAATTCCATAAGCACACACATCCAAACTCCTGATTTTTCTAAAAGAATAAACACCTCAGGAAAAGCATTCCTGCACTCCTCGAGGCACTGACAATTTCTAGCTGGGATACAACTGGAAAGAAATAGGAATCAAGCTGAATAAGAGAGGAAAGGAGTGGTGCCTTTGCTAAAGCATCACTTGTGCTAATTAGGGAAAAGGTTCATTACCAGCAGCTCTGGAGGTTGTGGGACTCACACCACTTTCTGCAGCAAAACATTTTGTCTTGCTAAGACATGGAAAGAAGGAGCATTTCCTAAAACTTTCTCCTAAACTATGGAAGTAAAAATGTAATTTAGATTTTTTTAAAAAGTGGTTTGTTTGGGGTTCTTTTGCTTTTGGACTGTGTTATTTCCTTTATAGAAAAATGAAATTTTAATTCTCTGTCTGGAGATCATAATGGAGTCGCTACAACCAAACTGTCCCTGTAGGAATTTTAGGAAAACTAATTCAATAAGCATGGATTCCAGAAGAAAAGAGCAGTGCTCATATTGCTGCCCATGCCAGTAACGTGGAATGGGGGCTCTGAGTAAATCATATCCTTTGGGCATTGACTCAGGACAGATTAAAACCTCCTGAAGTCATTGGTAATTCCCTCCTTGGGAATATGGAGGTAAGCCACGAAATGCTCCCCATACCCCAGGGTTGGGGCTTGCAAACTTCCCAAAAAATGGGGAAAAGTGGCAGTCAGAGCACAGACCAAACTGAGGTGATTTTTAATGGCAATTTTCGGTAGTACTTTTAAAAAGCAGCGTAAGTAATGCACAGACATTCGATTATACCTGCCTGAAATCCTGTATTTTTACATGAAATTTGTATCTCTGTGTGTACTGAGGGGTTGTAGAAGGCTCAGATTTGACCAAAAAAAGGGTGAAAACACCACAATTTGGAGCAGAGTTCCTCTGGAGCAGCTCCAAGAAACACTCCAGATCTCTGCCCTACAAAACCCTGTGTGTGTGCTTATGGTTCTCCACGGAGGAAAGGAAAGGGAAGTGATTCCAAAAGCCAGCCCAAGGGCAGAGCTGCAGCGTGGGAGGTGTTACCTGTAGCAGTTGTTGTTGTAGTTGTTGTAGCTCCCCAGGGCTGTCAGGCAGCCCAGGCAGATGGCGTAGGAGAAGAAGATCTGTGTGCCAGCATCCACCCACACCTGGGGACACAGAACAGCGAGAGCTTCACAAAAGCAGCCAGGAGAAATCACCCTCCCCGAAAACATGGGCTGCAGGTCTGCACAGGCGGCTCTGCAGGGTAAGAGGCTCTGGCAAAGCTTTTACAAATCACAACTTTACAAAAAAAATGTGCTGGGAGGGAAATTCCCCTCCCCATCCCAGATGGTCTTTACAGGCTCAGCCTAAAGTAGAAAGGGAGATAGAATTCCTAGAGAAGAACCTCACCCATTAAATTCATTAATTGTTTTTAGATAGTTTTAGTATCACCTGCATTTATCTCACTCCCACTGGACAGTTATTTATTAACATTTAAAAATTTAACGTGAATAAATGCTCTAAAGACAAAATTCCTAGATAATACATCAATTAAGCTGGGAAAGAAGGGATAACTTCTCCAGGGAAAGAATGTTTTTAGCAAAATGTAATGGATCCAACAGGTACAAAAGTACAGTTCTGGTCGCTGTCCAATCAACAAGTAAAAGTTCTGTAGAGCTTAACGAGTCAGTAGCTTTCTAATGTCATTGTGGGAACATTTATATCCTGAAGTGATGCAAACAATTTTAAATCAGAGAAAAGGAAGCGTGAGTTAACACAGTGAGATTCTTCTCCTCAGAGCAACCTCAGAACATTAATGAGCAGGTTCATTTTACTTTAAAAGTACTGCAACAAAGCAATTTATTTCACTTGACCAGTGTGGATGTGTTCCCACTGGAGCTGGAGGTACCCTTGAAGTGCTGGTTTTAAATGGGAGTGATATGGAGAGCCCAAACCCACACAGCAATCCAATAAAATCCTGCTCCTGTTTCCCTGGGATAAACGATCTCTTTAAGTCCTTTGTTAAAGCAGAGCAACCAAAACACCAAACCCTGAGTGATAATCAGAGAGGGAACACAGGGAATGATTTCAGGACTAATAACAGCCATCAAATCCTCCTAAACACACAGAGGGGATGTGTTTGTTTTACATCTGATCAAGTGAGACCTTGCTCTTTGGAGCTGTTGAGTGTTTCTGTTTAGAAATAACATTAAGATCACCTTTGATTTACATCAGAGGCTTAAAGGGTTGCATTGCTGTCACGCTGAATAAGACACAGCTGGCAGAGCTTCACCACTGCTGAGGAAAAGCTGCACACACGGAGGCTTTTGACAGACAGGCTCTTTAACAGGACTGGAAGCTCCCAAAAAGCTGTGAGGAGCGTGGGTCAGCTGAAAATGCACCGTCTGCTGGGGCCCAGACAAAAGCTGGGAAACTGGAAACTGGATCAACACATGGATCCTTCCCTTCCTGTCCTCCCACAGCTGCAGGGCAGAGCACTCCGAGGAGCACAGCCCTCCCTGCTGGCATAGGAATGATTATCCCAGCCCTGCTGGAAGTGGGGACACAGGAGAACTGTGCTGGGAGGGTGTGGAAGGGGCAAACAGCTGGTCTGGAGCCAGAGTTAACTGATAAGGTTTACTCCTGAAAGGAATTTGATCAAGGCCATTGGTATGGACACCGAGGAGAAGAAGATGAGCAAGAAGAATCCTGCAGCTGGGAAAAGTATTTCTTGAAAAGTTTTGTGAAAAACAGTGGTGGTGACTGCTTTGCACCAATGAACAAAGTGTAAACTTTGTAGAGTGTATAATAGACAGCGTGCTGCTGTAATAAACAGAAATTAGCCTTCTGAAATGTAGTGTGTCTATTTGTGTTTTATGTCTGCCCCAACAGGGACAGAAGGGACAGAAGGGAGCAGCTCCAGAGCTGCTGGAGCAGAGAGCACAGCCCTCTGGAACTCCTGTGCCCAGACAGGAAAGCAGATCAACTCTGGCCACAAGTGATGCTGTTTCCTTCAAAGGAAACAAAGACTGTCACATCCTACAGGGATTCAGCCGAAAAAGTGACAAACACTCTATAAGAAACATCTTCTGCAAGGAAACATTCACATATCCTGGAAAACTGGAACCAGACTGAAGAGTGTTTTTGTTGCACTCCATGACATCAGTCTAGAAATTCCCTCAGAACTTAGGGCTGATGTTTAAATAGGAATGGAGAAGCAATTTTATTTGCTGAATGGAATAATAATGGAATGGAATAATACACAGCTTCTTTTGGGTTGTATACTCAGAGGACAAGTAACATTTAATCTGTTCAGGTTTCTAAAATGACAAAAAGTGATCAGCAGAGTGGCAAACAGGAACATAAATTCAGAAGCCATAGGTAGATTTTCTGTGGCTGAAAAAACCCGAGAGCTGGACTAACCCTGGTATGTATTGCCAGACACACCAACACTTTAAACCTTGAAGGTGACATTTCAGATCAGCTCTCCATCTCCTTGCCCCAACAGCCAGGGACCATCTGACATTCAGCCTCAGACTGCAGCACTCAGGTCATGGCTGGAGAATTTGGGGAGGTCTCAAATTGTTTATTAGTCTATGTCACCCCAGCCTGGCCATTCACAAAGGCCACCTCAGGGGAAGTTGTTCTCATTCCAACCTGTCATGGGCACAGATGGGCTCTTGAAGACACCAATCCCAAATCCAGGGGCAATCCAGGGTTTGTGGCTCATGGGCACAAAACCATTATGGGATATTTCTGAGAGTGCTGAGCCTCTTTCCAGGCAGAACAATGACATTCTGAAGGGCAGGGACACAGAGGCAAACTTGGGGCAGCAGCTGGGACAGGAGAGGACATTTTTCTGAAAGGTGACACAGCTTTTCTGCCTTTTCTGACCTTTTCTGCCATGACTCCAGACCAGAGGAAAGGACTTTACTCATGCACCAGAGAACGCCCTGTTGGTGCTTTATGAACTTTGGACCTTGAAAACCCTTAGGTTAGCAATAATTAATTCAATTTAGCATTCACAAATTTGGGATTGGAATTGTTTTATAGCTTCTATCAGCTCCTACCTTGAAGGATGGAACCAGACTCTTTTAGCTTTTTTGATCTCACATAAAAAGCTTCCATGCTGAAGCACGATTAAAATTGAAGCACAAAAATTTTGATAACTAACCCTAATATTTGGAAAATCGCAATTTCAAAGGACAGAACCTTACAAAACAATAAACAGCAGCATTCTCTACAAAAACCAGAAAGTGCTGCTCTGCAACATCCAGCTCTCAAATCTGGCAATGCCCCCGTTTTAATCTGTCTGGGTAACCTCAATTTGGCCTTCTTGTGGCAGGTCTAGGACACAATCTCCATTTCCATGGGTGTTTTCTCTGCCCAGGGAGATGAATTGAGCTGGCCAAACACAGGATGCTGCTGTCTGGAGGATGCCCTGCCTCCTTTGTAGCTCAGGCAATGAAAGCAGGGTGAGGAAGGAAGAAGGGGGATGTGCTGTAGTGCAGACAACAAAACCCTGCTCTGGAGAATTAAGTTCTTTTCATGTCCCTGCCATAAAGTTTCTGTGGGATGTTATGTCCATAAATCACTTCAAGCAACCTTTTCTCATATGTTCCTTGACTTGGCTATCCCTTAATGGGGGTCCAAAGCAAAGGACAAAGTTACTGAGCACTCACTGCTGCAGATAAAGTGAAATAAAGTCACTTCTTGAACAACTAAAAAACCCCCACTGCTTAACAAACCAACCTCAGACTGAAAACCTCCAGAAGAGTGACAGGCCCTCATTTTAGTCTCAATGCAAATGTCTTTCTGTCAGTAAGATGGGGTCATGCCATACACTGAAAATAAAATAAATGAGGTGTCTGAAGCATAGGGCCAGTGCAGAAATAAGTCCCTTTGCAGGGCTATTTTTTTGTGATGATCAAGCCTTAGGCAGTGAATTTAGAGGGCCAAGCAAGGAGTGAGAGGGTTAAAACAAAATCATGCACAACTGTCCTGAGATGAGCTCAGTGCCTGAACAAAGCAGAGACCTCGGGGACACCCTGTGGGATGTGTTGATGTGGATTATTTCCATCATGCATGGAATAAAAAATACTGGTGCTCACCTGAAGGAATATCTCAGACTCCAGGGGCTCCTCTAACCCTGTACCTTCCCTTTGCTTTCTGTGCTCTCTGGACATATTTTGAATAAGCTGCAGTGCAGCTGTTATGGAATCTTCCTGTGGCTGCAGGAACATCTCCCAGGACACTCTGACTTTAACTGGCCCTTCCTCCATGACAAACAGATGAAAAACTCAAAATTTTGTTTGTAGTTGTGTAAAAAAAAGTTGTGTAAAATTGTTCCACGTGTGGGGAACATGGGAAAATCAGGCAGTTATTTTCAGTCTGATCATCCCAAAATATAGTCAGGGCTTTTACAAAAATAAAATATATTCTGTTGTCACCTGAGAAGGTTCATTTTACAGCCCAGGGGTTGATGTGCAGCTTCTCTCGTGAGGGTAAAGCAGCACACAGGTCCCCCCTTCTCTTTAGGCAGCATTCTAAATTTCATTTCACAGGTTTCTCAGTGGCACCAGGTCCTTGTGACACTGCTCAGGTGACATCTGGGGTTCCAGTGTAATGGCTGAGCCGAGGGAGCTGCCACATCCAGGGGTCTCCATATAAACAGGAACAATAATGGAGCACCAGGAGGATTCTCCCAGTAAATAAAATTAATATCTTGGTTTTCTGTGTGTCCCTGGCCTTTCCTACAGCCCACACAGCTCTGGTTGCTTCCTTGAGAATTCCTGTCAAAATCAAAGGCATCCATTTCCCATTGAAGCCCAAGCACTGGCTGGAATCTGTAACATCATAAATACCAACTTCTTTTTTTTTTTTTTCTCATTCTTAACAGTGAGGTTGAACACCAAAGCTCAAAGCAGCCTTAATTCCAGAGTGTTAATGACAGTCCCATCATGAAGCACTGCCTGAGAATATGGGAGAGCTCACAGACCCATTAAAACCTCTGCTTGCTCTTTAAAACGTGATGTTCCAAATGCTGACAGTCATTTATTTCCCATTTTGTTATCAGAGAACGAGCAATCACTCCAGATTTTCTTTTAATTTAAATTATTCATTACTTTTTGATGAATCTCAGCAGTTGTTTGTATTTTAAAAGGCAGTTTGCCTTTGGTTTCAAATTAGAATTTTAAAAATAAAGCCGTGTCTGTCAGGAGATAATAAATGAAATTTCAAGGTTAGGGCATAGAATAATTGCAGCATTTTATCACAAATGCCTGAATAAAACAACCTGTTACCAGACAGGTTTAGGTGTGACAGGACTGGAGGAAATAATCAAAATGTCAGGTCTTGACCCTGGGGTAACACCTCCACTTAGAGTGACCCCATCAGACATGGGACAATTAGCAGCAGGTTTAATTACAAGCACTAACAGAAGCTTGTGGAGAATCAAAGGGTTTCAAAAGTACCTGCCAGACCTCTCCCTAACAAAGGCTTCCTTCTTCTCCTCTGGAATGGGGGAGAGGTTCTGGGAGTGCTGCCTTTGGCAGCTCCAAGCCCTGCTGGAAGAGCTCAGAATAATTTCTGACATAAACGATAGGAAACCCTCAAAATAAATAAATAAAAAAAAAAGCAGTTTCTAACAGCTTTGGGAAAAAGCCAAAGTCCCAGTTTCACCTGTGCTTTCATCTCCAGTATCCTGGGAAGTTATTTTCTATCAGTGGGTCATTCAAGATGCTTTCAGTGCCCAGCTGGAGCACCTGCCTGGGAGGAGCTGGGATTGGAAACCAGGGGAAATTTCTGTTTTCACCCCACAGAAAACATGAGGTGCTCGTGCTGTGAACCTTCCCAAAAATTCAGGGTTCACTCACATGGAGAAACAGACCCCACCAGGGTGTTCTGACCTTGCTGAAGTTCCCCACACAGAGAGCTTTAAGATTTTCTATTTACAGCACTCCCTTTTCCAGTCTTAGGTCCCAGGTCTATCTAATAAAGGACAATTTTATTCCCAAGATGAACTTTTGGTGACACCAGGGAAGTAAGAATTATTCTGCTGTAATGTGCAATGAAAAGAACCATTCCCTAAATTACATTTTATTACACTCTTCTGCTCCAAATCCCATCTTTATGTATATATAAATGTATTTCCAAGAATAATACTAAAATACGTAGTAGTGGAGGACTGAGCATTTTACCTCTGATGTTATTCCAATAAAGTGATTTTTTTTTTTTCTGGTTTTTCATTATAAAGAACATTCAAGCACATCACAGCCTCCTCTGTTGGGCCTGGTGTGGCAGCAGGGGGGAGCGTGGATGGGAAATTGGCAGCACACACTGGGAGGGAGGCACCACATCTACACCTGGCTGCTGCTTTTAACACTTCCCGTGTTCCTCAAGCTGAAAAATGTCATATATTCACATGAAAGCCCCCCACAAAGGCAGGCAGAGATGCAGTTTGGGCATTTTCAGTGCAGGATGTTTTGTGAAATGGATGGAGAAGAGGCTGGGGCACCACATCTGCCCGGCCACGCTGTCACCTTCAGATTCTGCACCGAGTACAAAACACAATTCACAAATCCCTGTGCAGAGAAGGAAAAGAAAATGAGCCAGCCTGCATTTACTCTCTAGTCACTCTCTTGCAATCAAGTGAAATTTTTTCTTAAATAGCAGCGAACACAGAAATCAGCTGAGTGTCTGGGCTGTGCAGCTGCCAAAATACAGAATTCAGAGGTCAAGGTTCTGTTCTATTTGCAAAACAACCCAAACACTTGGAGGATGCAGACGTTCAGAGGGAATAAATCCATTCCTTGCACGCATCCTGCTGTTCCCTGACTAGCAGGACACTGATTAGCTCTCATTCCTATCAATCCTGCAGGCAAAATCGAACAGGGAGCAATAAACTTTATTATCTTCATTTTCCCACATTGTCAACACAGTTGTTGTACTTGTGTAGTTTTTCGTATTTGACTAAAAAAATAGTCAAATATGAGAATTTGACTATAAAATAGTCTTGGTATATGTTTAGTTTTTTTAAAAAAACAACTACAAATCCTCTGAACACAGATAATTTAAAAGACATTTTGTGCTTAAAAATCAGACAAAAGAAATTATTTCATAAAATTAAGCCAGTTAATCCCTGGGATCCCAATGAAAACCTTTTTGCTAAGTACAAAAATACATTTTTCCACTTGGAACTAGAATCTTGGAACACCCAGAGAGTAAACCAGACTGCAATAACACAATTTGAAAACAGAATATTACTTCAGCTACGGACACAGGCTAAATCTCAGAAAATTTTTAGGATGTTCTTCACAATAAACGACTCTGGATGTCGCTGCCTCAACAAATACAATCTCTGATCCAACTTACTTCTGATATATTTATTTTCCAATGAATATAGCCTTTTAAAAGTCAGCTTTCAATGCCTTTTATCCTCTCGGCATTTATTGAACCTCTGCTAGGAGTGTGAATGTAGAAAAATAAGGCTATAAATCAGACTATCCACTGAAGATGTGCCTCGGGCTGCTTGAAGTGGCAGCGCTTGTGACAGCCATTGATGTAAAAGTGTTTGGTGAGATGCTGGCCAAGTGAAGCTCAGCTCCTCCAGGCTCCTCCAGATGGCAAGAATAGCACAAAAATATCCCTCAGTTATCTCCAAGCAGCCTCAGCTCCAAGGAGTTGTGGCTGAGGGCAAAGCTGGGGTGCCTGGCTGGAGAAAATAAAGGAAAAATCCCACTGGATCCAAGCAGCCTGGCACCAACCATGTTACCTAAAATAAATAAGCTTTTTAGCCCCTGCCCCCTGTCCCCAGATGCCTTCTTGGAGGAAAAAAAAAAAATAAATGTATCTCTCCCAACTCAGTGGGAAAAGCCATTAAATGGGGAGCTAAACCCAAACAAAATATGAACTGTGCATTGTGGGGAAGCAGCAACAAAAATGGTGCTTTTTGGATGCAGGAGCGAGTTTGTGGCTGAAGTTTACTACCCAGGGCTTTCTAAACAACACGGCTTCTGAAAGCAGAGCCTTCATTAGAGCAGGAAAACACCACTTAAACGGCCAGGCAGAAAATGGCTGAATTAAGCTCTTTTTCTCTCTCTTTAATGGTAGTGATTCTCAAAAGATTCAAAGTAGGTTAGGGGAAGAATAAAACAGCTATGTTTCTAGTGTCTACCTGACAACAGCTTTTGTAGGGGTGAATAATTACATGAAAATCACTTCCTTTCCACCTCTCTTTGGGATTTCTGTGGGTTGCTAGGCAGTCTCTCTGCTACCTTCTGCTAATGTCACTTCCAGAGGGCTGAATACAGTAAATTCATTGGGAGAATGGAAACTCGGGAGAAGAAGGACCTAAATACTCGGAGTTTTGTTTATTCATTGCTGCCTTTGGAGCCCAGCACTATAGCTGGGATCACTTTACAGGTATTGAAATGCTAATTTCCCGGGGGCTCTTTCCAGCCAAGTACCACCCAGTTAAAATGGGACAGGACCTTCCTCCATACTGGAGCCACACCAGTCGCATGTTCCTGTGGCAGCATCCAAGGTGGAAAACCAAGTGCTGGAGCAAAGCAGGCTGAGGATCCTTCAGGGACCTACAGGAGCAATTCTGGTCCTCCCTCTCACTGCTGTTCATGAGTAAAATGTTCCTTCACTCCTTAAGCCAAAGTTTAGGGCTAACTTGGCTGCCTTGGTGTGATTCCAAGAGGAGCAGCCACAAGGTGCAGTTGTACATCCCTGAGTAAATCATGAGGATGTTCACGGAGAGGAGGGGGCAGGAAATCCTGGCACAGGGTGCCCAGAGCAGCTGTGGCTGCCCCTGCATCCCTGGCAGTGCCCAAGGCCAGGCTGGACACTGGGGCTGGAGCACCTGGGACAGTGGGAGGTGTCCCTGCCATGGCAGGGGTGGCACTGGGTGATCTGTAAGATCCTTCCCAACCCAAACCACTCTGTGCTTGTGCATAGGTTAAAAATAGAAATGAACTTTATGCAAATATCCCTCTCCACTGCAGAGTGCTGGCTGAGAAAGCTGCAATGCTCCCTGCAGAGAGCAGGGATGGGGGGCTGTGGGAAGGGCAGCAGCCAGACCCAGAGCAGGGCTCTGAGAGTTCTGGAAGTGTCTTTGATTTCCAGTTTCAGTCTCCCGAGCCTCTGCTTCTCTTTGATTCTGGCCTTATCTGCTTTCATCCTCAAAGTTCCCTCACTCAGCCTGGCACAACAGGACACAGGGAAATCCAGAGCCTTTGAATTCACTTCCCTGTCAGCATTTTCTGAGGACAGCATTCAAAGCCTTTGAAATACGTATCAGCTTTCCATTCATTCCGCTCTGGAGCATGTGGAAGGAAATACCTGGCAGTATAAGGTACACAGAATATCCCAGAGATATTATTCATATAAAATCATTTATATCCTTATGATAACATGGGTTTTTGGGAGGGAAAAAATAGTATCTGGATCAATTTTGTGTCTGAGTGATAGGAAACAAAAATTGTCTTCAGTGCTTAACTTTGAGAAACTGGCAAGATGGAAATATTTTTGGAAAGGTATTGATATTTAATCACAGTATCTCCTTTTAAAAGGTATCAATAAGAGGCAAAGCATTAAATCCCAATATCTCTTGGGAGCAGCACCTCTTTCTTTACTTATTTCTTTTAAGTGCAAAGGTTCAGGGCAGGAGGATGCTCTGTAAAGTTCTTGTGGGCTGTTCTTGGGTATGGAAAACCATCCCATGCTCTGGGAAGGTGAAATCCCTGATTGCTGAGCATCCCCTTGGTGTGCTGGAGAGCCCTTTTGCTTTAAAAACATCAACTTTTTTTTCTCCTACTTTTTTACTATATCATGCTTCAGGCATTTAGAAATAAAAGAATTTCATTTCCATTCCGTGTATGATATGGAAAAGTAAAAAGAATAACCATCCTTTTCTTTCTCTTTTCATATTCCATGTATTTCCATGTATATTTCATATATTTTCAGTGTTTCAGAGACACCAGAATTTACCAGGTCTTTTAGGCATCCTGTTAATATCATTTCCTATAAATGATAAATAAAGATGCTCAATTTTTAAAAATAAATGCAGGAAGTGCAGTCAACTAATTCTTAAAATGAGGGTGTTGATTAGAGTTCCACTTTACTGAGACACTACCAACAAGTGCTCTCAGGATGAGAGCTCTGACAGCTCCCACATCCCCAGAATGCACTCACAGGGGTTTCAAAATATTGACACTAAATTCAGCTGAGGCATTGATGGGAGAGGTGACTCTGAGTCATTCCTGCACTGCTCTGAATCCAAACCAAGATGGTTTTAAGGTGTTTTTTTCTTCAAATATTCTGTTTGTGTTACATTTGCCAGAAAGCAAATGGGCTCTGGGGTGAGTTTGGATTTGAGGTTTTCAGGGGGGGGACACAGGAGATTTAGCAAAGGCAGTGAGGTTCCATCTCCTCCCACCAAATTGATGGCTTCAAAATATCCAATTTTTATTACAGTTTTGCTCAATTGTAATATCCCAGTGACAAAAGCCCTTCTTGAGTGGCTTTTTTGTTAATTCCTCTTACTCTCTCTGGTGTCTGCTTCAGCCTGAGGAACACTGGAGATGCCAAACACAACATCCAGCACTGATATTTGAAATATTTTGCAAAGGGGAAACGTTTTGGTTATGATGATTATTCAAAGATTGCACTCACAAATGAAGAGGGAGATATACTTGGGTTATATAACATCGGGTGAAATGTTATTTAATCTAATTTCT
This sequence comes from Sturnus vulgaris, assembly GCF_052056855.1. Classification (NCBI taxonomy): domain Eukaryota; kingdom Metazoa; phylum Chordata; class Aves; order Passeriformes; family Sturnidae; genus Sturnus; species Sturnus vulgaris. Next base: position 17,972,487 of record NC_142253.1, on the reverse strand, counting down.
TTAAAAATAATAATTCTCAAGGATTCTTTTTAAGCCACCTGAAGAATATTTACCTATAAACTGAACTGCTAACGAAGGATCTAGAAAGAACAGCTCAAAACCAGAAGAAAACAGAGTTAGAGAAGCATGAACATAGTTTGATCTTAAATTCTTCCTGTTATTGAAAACAGCCTCAACCTTATATAAACATCTGGCACCAGAAGATCCTCCCAGAGGATTCTGAACCCAGAGTGGGTTCAGTTGATGTTGGGAAAACAGAAGTGCTTTGCACCCACCAAAATCATTGTTTTTTCCCCAAAACACTGATTCCCTCCCTTCAGAGGAGCCTGTTTCCTCTCTGTTTCTTATATGAGGAATGAAAACCACTCCGTTGGGGTTTTTCCTGCTTTTCAGGAATCCCCAGTGATTCTCAGTGAGCCCTGAAGATCCCAGACCACTTCAAAGTCCTGCAGGTTCTACTCGAGCTCCATATTTCACCTCAAACATCTTTAATGTCAAATTCACCACATGCAAATGTCTCTGTGTAAGGCAAACTTACATCTAGCACTGAGCACTTCTAAAAATTAAAGAAAAGGATGGTCAGAAAAGAATCTGCTGCCTCACTACTGAATGCTTAAAAATTTTGCATTTTTGCATTTCAAACAGGTGAAGCTTCTGTGATGTTAGGGCACAAAATTCAAAGGAAATTTTCCCATCAATTTCCAGGAGCCTGGATTTTACCTTGCTAGATATTGCAGAATTGGAATTCATGAAAACAAGAAATGCAAGTAAAAGACTCCTTTATCAGCTTCTTTTGCTTGCAGGAATATATCTTAAGCTAAATTAAACATGTGAATACTACTCTAATGTAGTATTTGGCAAATTATGGGCTTGAAAGCACAATATGCAGAGTAAAAATTAAAAAAAAAAATCTCATGCCCTACATTATAAAGACCTTAAAATTGAGCTGGGTTGGCATAATCAAATGTATGCTATAAATACTCATCTAAATAAAAAAAACAGCCTGTAGGGATATATTTAAATTTTCTAAGCAGTAAATCAAAGTTTGTCTCACCAGAGCTTAACTCTGTTCATTAGAGCTTTGTTCCCCCCAGAAATCCCTTAGAGGACAAAACAATTCCCTGACTGCCAAAGGAACCCTGAAGGTGGCACTGGGGTATTAGGCCAGTTGGAGAAAACAGGGAAAAATAAACTTAAACAGAGACTGTCCCCTTGGATAAACTGTCACAGAGACAGAGAATTTCCCTGCTGAGATCCCTGCACGACCTCAGGTCACCCGAGGTGTTAATTGTGACTTAGGGTATGCAACAAACACCTCTTAACTCCTGAAAAAAAAAGAACTGTCTTCAACTGGACAGTTTTGTCAAGGGATATCTGAGAGTGCTTTGGTTTTGCATACCAATAATCCAGTTTTTTTCCTGCAGTGAGCTCTAACAACTCCACTTAATTCCCTGGATGAGGATGTGATGGATCCAACTCCTTGGATTGAGAGGATGTGGCAAGACCAGCCCTGGATTGTGGGAACAGCTCTCCTGAAATGTGCCCTTCATGGTTATACTTTTTTTTCTTGTTTGTTTGTTCTCACATGTTCTACAGCAGCAGCTCCAGCACTAAAGGCTGTTTGGAGCAGTAAAAATTTTATTCCCGTTTTCTCAGATCAGATCCCTCCCTCAGTCATTCCTCATAGGGCTTGAAGGAGCTGGGGTTGTTTAGCCTGGAGAAAAGGAGACTCAGGGGTGACCTTGTCACTCTCTACAGCTCCTGAGAGGTGCCTGTGTCAGGTGGGGCTTGACCTCTGAACAGGCAGCACTGACAGAACCAGAGGACACAGTCTTACCTGTGCCAAGGGAAATACAGGTTGGACATTAGGAAAAAGGGTGACAAAGTGCTGGAATGGTCTGCTGGGGAGGTGGTGGAGTCACCATCCCTGGATGTGTTTAAAAACAGACTGGATGTGACACCGGGTGCCCTGGTGTGGAGTTCAGGTGTTGGGCTGGCTTGGACTCAATGATCTTGGAGGTCTCTTCCAACCTGGTGGTTCTGTGATTCCTCTGTGGTGGGGAAGATGCCATTGATGCTGAGCTATGTTTGTCCTGCCTGCAGTTTCTGCTCACACACCTCTGCTGTCAGAGCCTGCAGGCAGCAGGTGATGGTGAGGAAATCTCTGTGTCCCCTGTCTCCATGGAGAGCACTCCCAGAGCACAGCTCCCAGCTCCAGCTGCCACCAAAAGCCCAAACCTGAGGGTGAACAGAGCTGGATTTGGCAGCCTGGCCCTGCCCAGAGGGCAAGAACAGATTTCCCCTTCTCAGCTACCCTGGCACAGTGCCCTGGGTGGGCACCTCCAGCTGCTGGAATGGTGCCACTGGCAGCTGCATTCCAAAAATTAAGAAAGCAATGGAGTTTCTATAGCACTACCAGTGCAGAATTCACCTCTCTCTCTCTCCACAGCCTGTGCCTTCTGTGCCTTCTATACTTGGAATTGAAACCCGGACAGAAGCTGCTGGTAAAGCTTAGAAACTGCAAACAAAAAAGATAAACGCCCCCCAAGAGAGATTATTGTTCCTAAGGGGTTTTTTTAAGTGGTCAGCAACCACGTGGTTGAAGGTGAAGGAGGCCTGGTTTTATATTCAAAAACACTTTGGAAAAAATCTGTCACTAAAAGCTCTTTAGAAACTTCAGCAACTGTGGTTTAAGAAAGTCACTGCTGGAAAAATCTCTAGGGAACAAGCTCCTGGAAGGTCCTCGGGGACTGGTGACCATGAGCCAGCAGTGTGCCCTGCAGAAAAGACCAGGAAAGACCTGAGCTGAGGATGAGGAAGAGTTACCAGCACCCCTTTCCTCTGCCAAACACCACAAATTCAGTGCTGGCATCCCAAACCATGAGAAAACAGAGTTTTACCAGAGCCCTGTGAAGGGCTACAGATATGGTTGAGGGAGTGCTGCATCCTGAAAAACGTGAAAAGTTTGAGAGGCTGAGAGAGCTGGGACTGCACAGGTTAGAGGAGAGAAGACTTGGGATTCTTGAGTACAAATAAAAGTGTATAAATCAATACCTGGTGGGAGGGAGTAAAGGACAGGGAATCAGTGTCCTCTCAGAGGTGCTGATAGAAGGACAAGAGGCACAAACTGAAACACAGCAAATCCCATTTAAATGTAAGAAAAACTTTTGGAGAGAGTAGTAAAACCCTGGAAAAGGGTGCCCAGAGAGAATTTGTGGAGTCACCATCCTTGGAGAGCTCAGAACCTGACTGGACACGATCTCTGGTGGGGTTTGCAGTGCTGGGTTCAGGGTTCTTTTCCACCCCAAGTGATCCTGGGGTTGTTCTGGTGGAACCTGCTTTGGGGGATTCTATTCAAACAGGAATTTTCTGACCTGCTGCCATTCTCTTCACTTTAATTTACACTTTATTTTACAGCAGGGACACAGACACTGCCCCAGCAGGGTGGACAGCCCAGGACAGGGAACCTCCCAGTGAAAGCTGGGCAGAAACCAGCCAGAACCCCAAGTTAAATCTGGACTCTTGTGTTTAACAGTTCACAATTGGCCCATCCGTAATTAATTGAATTAATTGATACTTTCAGCCTCCCACATCCTCCAGCAGCGAGTTCCACCATTTAGTCATTCATTGTGTGAAAAAGCACATTCTGTTGTATTTTTCTAAACCCACTCCATCTCCATTTTTATAGACTTTTGCCAAAGCCAAGGCAGGGTTCCAGGAGGACCTCCTGAGTTCCTGGCTGAGTGCCACCCAAACAGGGAATGGTGCCTTGGCTGTGCAACCAGGAGGGCTGAGCACCATTCCAGGTCTGACAGTGTGTAAAAGCTTTTTTTCCTTTTTTTTTTTTTTTTTTTTTTTTTTTGCCTTTGCACAGAAAAAAAACCACCAGTGACTGTTGGGTGTAGAGTGCCCTACACTGCTCTATAATGAGTATCACAAATAAATGCAAATCTCTGAACAGCCACTCCAAATACTCAGTTTTCACCAAAACCATGGCTAAGCTTCCAGTTATTATCCACTAAGTCACTCTATGAAATTTGATTCATTTAAAAAACCCAATTTATTGCCCAAAGACCAAAAGGAAAAAGGGAAAATGTTTTTAATTTAACGGAAATGTCTCTAGAAAATCCCTCAACTAAAGCCAGTGTTTAATAAACCCATTAAAAAGGCCAAGTGACAGCTTCTGACCCACCACAGCCCAACACAAAGGAAAATTTAATTGAAGGCAGCATGGATCTCATGCTGCCCACAGAACAGTCGAAATATTGCCCTTCACAAGCAGAATGAAAACTGAGTGCTTAGGCAGAACAAATACTAAAGACACAATTAAAAGTTAATTATCTTTTCTAAAGTAACCTCAAAACAGAGAAATGAAATCTGGGGCAACACATTGCTTCAAATATTGGTAGTGACAATATGGGTCAACAATCCAAAAGGACGGACAAGGAAGAATTTAATTTTATTCCACTTTAATCCCATTTCAGTCACCCAGCCTTCCTCAAAGCTACTGATGTGGATAATACCATGCTAACTCAGCAAAAACTGGCCCAGAAAACGATGAACTCCATAAAGTTAACCTAGAGCATTCACCACTTCATTAAAACATCGTTTTTCATTTGAGAACTATCATTTTCTGTGTAATAAGATTTAATAGAATGGAAGGGTTTGAAATTACTATCAAGACATGGAAATAAAACCTTTTTTTTTTTCACTTTAGCTGCAAGGGATACTCACTTAGCTATAAAAACATAACAAAACCATGTTCAGCCAGTGCAGAGGTCACACACTGTCCTTTTTTTATTGTTGCCAAAACCAGATGTTTGGGCAAAGATTACAGCAACAAATCCCAATTTTAATCTGGGCAGTTAAAATGCATCCCAATTCCAATGGCTGGAGCACGATGCCATGGGAGTGCTCCCCACAGGTAAATTCTCTCTCCATTGTCCCACAGGGAGTCTGGGGGTCCCAGTGGGTCAGGGACACCTCGAGGAGCAGCCAGAGGTGCAAAACCAATAAATGTCTGCAAACACCCCTGAAGGGTGGATGGATGTGTCCCCTCTGAGCACAGCAATCCCAAAAGAGTTCCACCATCACTCAGAGCAGATCCAGGGAGCAAAGGCAGGAATCCACCTCAGCACCAAACCCTCAGCAGATCAATTCTGAGGCAGCACAAGCAGTGAATCGCTTCAGAATCATTGCAGAGACACTGAAATGTACTCACAAAACCTTATACATTTATTTACTGCAGCCTCAAAGACTCCAAAGTCACAAACACAAACTCTGCTTCTTTTTTTCCTGTAGCCTCATCCTCGAATTCCACCAATAATAAAGCATTGAACAAGCTGTAATTAACTTTGGCATTGTACAGAACTGTAGAATAATTAAATCAGTTTTAAATTCACCTCTGCCCATGCTCCCAGCCCTTTTGGTGGGAATTCCACAAGCACAGCTCCCGAGGCTGTGGGAGCACAGTCCCCAGGAAGGAATTTGGGGTGGCACCTGAGGACAAACAGGGGTTTTGTGGCTGGATGAGACAGCAGGGCAGCCCTGCAGAGATGATAACTCGGGGTGGCCCAAGGGCCTCTGCCTCAGAGTTAATTGCTGGTGAATGGTGGCTGGAATTTGCTTGGAACCAAACCAAGAGCTTGGCACCCACCCAGGATTATGTGCCAAGAACCTCCGAGATTACTCCAGCAAGCTCAGAGCAACAATTTGTCCAATCAATCTCTGATTTTAAGAATTAATTTTTTTTTTTTTTAAAGAGGCATTTGGGATTTGTGGTTTTTCTCAGTTGCAAGGCACTGAGAGTCCCCCTGACAGTGTAGGGAATTTCACATTCCCTGCTAAGGAGCTACTGACAGCACCCAAGCAGAAAAATCAGAATGAGCTCCCCAGATAATTTTTATAAATAAATACCAGGAGGGATCAGAAAAGACAAAGCAATAAAGCAAATTTGGTTTAGACCTTCAGGCATAAGCTTGTGTTCTCTTTCCTGTGACAGATCTGTCTGTGTGAAGGGAATTATGAAAACAAACAAAGCACTGCTCATGTCCTGGGCTGTTTTTAAAGGCTTATCTGAAGTGTTCCAAGAGCTGACTTAGGGGTGGTTCCAACCCCAAACCATCCTTGGGGCAGTGTCTGTCCCTCAGAATCACTCCTTGCATCTTCTCCCTCCATATGAAGGACCTTTGGCTTCTGTCTGCTCCCTCCAACCTCCAGCACAGAATGGAAAAAGACAGAAAGGGACCCTGGTTTGGCTTCTTTCTTTCTTTCTTTCTTTCTTTCTTTCTTTCTTTCTTTCTTTCTTTCTTTCTTTCTTTCTCATTCCCACTTGCTGCCAGCTCACTCAGGGTTGCCTTCTTCAGCTCAATATTTTGGGAATATGCCCTCATCTCTTACTTTAACTTGTATATGTATGACCATGGAACTAAAGTAAAAATTTAAGCCATAAAATTAAATAAATAAAAAAACCTAAAAACCAACCAACCAAAGCAGCAAACAAAAAACCCCAAACCAAACAAAACCAAAAGAGCAAGCCAAACCCAACAAACCAACCAAAAAACCCCACCTAAACTATTTAAAAACCTAAACAACTTAAAAATCTGCAGGTAAATGGAGTTCTAGAAATACAAAAATATATTTACCAGCAATATACCTGTACTGAAAATCATTGTCTGCTCCGTGTCAAGAAAGTCAATTAAGCCCTGTGTTATTTCATTTCTGCCTGACTGACCCCAGCTGGGTGCTCTGGCTCTGGGGCTCCCCAGGAGCAGGGCACAGAGGAATTTCTGGGACTGATGGTTTACAGGAACCAAAGCTCACTTCCAAGACACCTTTCCCTTCTCATGCTGGAAGGACAAGCCCTGTTCAATAATGTGACCATGGACCACCTCACCTACTTTGTTGTGAAGATCAAATTACCAAACAGAAAATGTAAATTTGTAATCCCTCCTCCTCTGCCACGTTTTCTGCCTTCATAACCAGTAACTCACTGAGGGCTGCTTCCCCCACTCGATTTTTTGGTGCTGCCATCATTTCCCACCTCTGTTGTGCTCCCCTTCATGGCTGGATTAACAAATTCCCTGAGCCCCCCCAGGCTGGAAAGCACCAGGAGCTTTTTGTGAGCATCCCTCAGAGCGCCCATGTTGTTTTATTATTTTACACAGAGGTTTTTAGAGCATTTTAAAAGCCTGAGTTGTTTTCAGAGTGGCAGGAGCCGTGTACCCAACCAGTGAATTTTTAGTAAACAAGCCACTCAACACTCACTGGAATTCTGCTGTGAGCCTGGGCGTTTGTCAAGAGAGCTGGGCAGTGGAAAACCTTGCATTTGTGCCACAGAGCTGGCAGAAACAGAAAGTAAAACTCAGATCAAGACAAAAAAAATGCTAGGATAAAAAAAAATGCCATTTAGAAGCCGTGTTCAGGACCTTGCTTCTTGACATTTGGGCCTACTGAAAGTACTGACATTGATCAAATGTTTAATTTTGCAGATGAATGAAGCTGTAATTTATAATTTCATTTGCAAATTGGTGCGAAACATAAAAGCATTTGGCCAAAAACTGGAAGGTTATTTTGAGAAGCCAAACGTTGTTGCCTCATTTTTAAATGAAGCATTTACTTTTTAATTCCTAAAGGATATATTGTTTCAAAATGCAATAATAGGTAAGAATAAAGAATTCAAGCTCTGGTGTATGTGAAATATTTTCTGTTTGTTTTGCTAAAATATCAGTGTGCAAACAGAACTTGAGTGCAGAATCACCAAGAACCAGATCCCATTGCCCATTTTTTAGGGGTTCAGCTGCACTTTTTGATTCAAATAATCTCTGGAACTGACCACAAACAAATGAGAAATCAGTGAACCCTTACCCCAAGCTGCACCAATATCTGCAGATTTCCTGCCAAATTTATAACACATTTTCTCAATGCATTTCACATTTCATTCCCTCTCAGCTTGTGACACCCAAAATTTTCTTCTCTTTTCCTTATTTGCAGACCCCAATTGCAGCAGCAGTGAGGGGCTGGCCCTGGTGGGACAAAGCCAATTTTATTATCTCTGTTCCCCAGGGGCATCAAGAGCTGTTCCTGCAGCCAGGATTCTGAGGAAAATTCTGGGAAAAGCTCAGTTTATTGAGCCTCAGTTTTTAAAGCAGCTGCCAATAAAAATCCACGTGGGAAAATCTGTTTGCATGGGGAGACTGCACACAGCTAAGGAAGGTTTTCCTTAAAATATTCATGATCTTTATAGGAATTCCTGTATTACAAAGTTTTCTGAGATTTGATGTTAACACATGGAAATTTCTCTCTTTAAAGACTCATTTCAGAGGGAAGAATATGAAGTCACAGAATGCACCACAGCCAAATGTGACATTAGGAAAATATTGATTTCCCATCCTGTCATTTATCCTCATGAGCCAATTCTGGTGATGTAACATCAGTGGGAATATTGAGTGTGTATTTTATCAAGCAGAAGGGAGAAACAACTGTGCAATGGGAGGTAAAGAACTAAAATTGGAACAATAACCCAACAAATAATTCAACAGCCTACACCAACCCCACACCAGCACAGGGGAGTTCCTTTATCCATAGGGAAGGAAGAGGCAGCAAAGCAGTAAATCCCATATTTAAGCACAAATGGCACACAGATTGTAGTGGATACCAAAATCATGGCAGTAAATCCTGAGGGAGCACCTTTCCAGCCTCACCCCAAGCCCAGAGCCTGGCACCTGTCCCAGGACAGCTTTGGGGCTGCACACTCTGCTTTCCAGCAGATGTTTGCCCAGCCTTCTTTCTGTTGGGTTATTTTGAGAGTTCAGCTCTTAACTCCAGTTCTGGGGTGGAAATGAAAGTAGTTTCAGAAATGCCAAGGGAAATACGAAGCATTTTTTTACACAGGTCTCAGACAGAATAATCTTTAGGAGCACTCAACTTTTTAAAGAGCAAATTCCAGATTTTCTGCAATAAGCACATCATTCCACTAGTGTAGCAATCTTATCTTTTCCTTTTTTCTCTCATACCTCTGGAATAAAGGGATTAAGAAGAATCCTACAAGCAATTCTTAAAATAGCTCTATATTTCCTGTGCCTCTATTTATAAAGCATCATAAACCCACTTGTATCACAGAAATAACATGGGATATTCATTTGCTTCACTTACTGACTCCCCCCACTGTGTGCAAGCTCCCTTCTTATTATTTCCTCATTAATATCCATCTGTCACTTCGCATTTTATTTTACCAATTCTGAATTCCATCTGAAATATGTGCTTTTAACAACAGCTTTTCTCTGCTGGAAGACTGGACTTCTAAAGTAGCTGACAGAGTGAAGTCATTGATATTATTTATAATCCTTTAAATGTTCCCATTTAGGCAAAAAAAAAACCCCACTCTTTAAGTTTCTCTTGTATTTCTTTCCAGGTTCCATTATGAAAGCAGTGGGAAATCTCTGGCTGTCATGCCCAAACTCTGAGTTAATGTGTGGATCCCTGTCTCCCTCCAGTGGCAACTGCACCAGCCTTAAAATCTGATATTGAAGTGCAATTAAAGCCTCTCTGAAACTCAAATGATGCCTCTCCACTGCCAAGGTTGCTAAGGGGTTGCAGGGACAGCTGGAGGAGATTCCATATGGCCCAGAAATCCCAGAGAAATCCCAAAATGAGCTCATTCTTTCAACAAGTCTCTCCTCAGTGCCCAAACCTGCTCAGCTTGCTGCAGCTTGTGTAAAAAGGGCAAGAAACACAGGGAGAAACCATGGGGGGAAGGAGGCAAATTATTTGTTCAGGGCTTGAAATAACACCCCAGAGCCATAACTGGAGTTCAGAAAGCACATTTGAACATAAAATTAACAGTCACGACATTATGCTGTTGAATAAATAAACCAGAGTTGGCTGGTGAGCCATGAAAAGGTGAGTTATGTGCACTGACACACCCCGAAAGTCTGGAATTGTATGGAATTTATTGGAAAGTTTGGAAGTGCATGGAATTTATTGGAGAGTTTGGAAGTGTATGGAATTTACTGGAGAGTTTGGAAGTGCATGGAATTTATTGGAGAGTTTGGAAGTGCATGGAACTTAGACTGAGCCTTTTCCACAGAATACTTAAATTTACCCAAAACCTTTCCACTTAACTTTTGCACTTAAATATTCCCAAAGCATTTGCACAGTATAAAAGCTGTTGTGGTGAGCAAATGCTGAGCTGCTCCAGGCATCACAGTTATTTTTTTGCCCCAGGAGGAGCCTCTGGGAGTTGCATCCCATCCTTTTGGAATGTGTGTTCCCAACCAGATTCCTGCCAGAGAATGGGAGCAGTGAAAATGCAATGTGCTCCCAGGCTGGCCCTTCAGGGGTGATTTGGGAAAAATGGGAAATCCAATCCACGAGGGATTTCTGGCCTTGTTCAACACCTCTGCCCTTGCACTGCATTTGGGATTGGTTGCTCTCCCTACTCTTTAAAGCCACAGAATCTGTAGTGCAAAATCTGCAGGATATGTTAAATGAAATAATTCCTCATTGGGGAGGAATTATTTGTAGGAAAAATATCTCGAAGCATCACACTGGGCTGTATCCTTTAATTTAATTCCTTACAATTTCAAACCTCAGTAATTTGTAATGATTGTGCAAAGAGCAGACCTGGAGAAGAATTAATTATTTTCCCAGTTTAAATTTGAAAAGTTTGGGTAGGAGATTCCTACTTAACAGCAGCACAAGAGCCTCACCTGCAGCAGCAAGGCTTTTTCCTTTCCCTGAGAGAAAAGTTTGAAATTTAGATTATTGCTTGTTCAAAGGTTCAGATAAAGGGGCAGTTGTAGTTATACAGATAATAAATTTGGCTGAGGATTTTCATCCTTGCAGCCTCTGTATGGATAGCTGACTCTCACTCTTGTTTTAATTTACTGCAACTCACCCCTGGTTCAGACTGTGAATACCAGCTGAGGGAAACAATCCAGAGAATGGGAAGAAAATGGGAGAAAAAGAGTAAATTCTACACCCTTAGCAGAACTGCACGAGTGTGATAGGAGCTGGACATCATCCTCCTTTCATTGCTACTGTTTTTTCCCAGTAATTTCTTTTTTTTTTTTTTAATTGTTTCCTAAACTCTTATAAAAGTCAAAAATGCAGTAAATCACTGAGGGGTTTACTAACTTATTGGTGCCAGAATTCTGCTAAGATTCAGGATGTTTGACCTGTCTCTGAAGCATTTTTCCAAGTGCTGTCCTTAAGTATTGAAGTATCCCATGGAGCAGTTTCTCATTCCATTGCAAGTTTTTTATTCAGGGAATCATGGAATCATTAAAGTTGGAAAAGACCTCTAAGGTTGTCACTTGTCACATTTCAAAAAAATAAAAATATCCAAAAATTCTCCTGGATTCAGAGATAATTTCATTGCCAACATCTGAAAATTCCAAGGTTTCTATTGTAAGGATCAGCAGGTTTAACTGCAGGACAGATCTGAAATCCACTGCTCAGCAACCTGGATTTTCTGAGCATGAAAGCACCCACAAATGAAACCCCAATTTCTTTTACAACCTTTTATTTTTTAGAGAAAGCAGAGCCCTAACATTTATATTTGAATGCAGCAGTTTGCTCTACTCTCAGAGGCAGAAAAGAGGATTTTCCTCTGCCTTAGAAAAAAGGCTTCACTGGCCTCGAGGTGGCGATAGGATTGTGGATTCCAGGGCTGCAAATCCTAAAATTGAATCAATTTGCATTATTTCCTCTTCCTAGAGCAACTCAGCCTCCCTAACTCTTGGAAATCAAAAAGTTAAGGGAAGAGACATTCCCAAATGCTTCTGCAGTTTGGGTTTTCAGATCAGGATTTAAGGAAATATCACCTCCACACGGATTCAGTATTCCCAAACTTCTCTCACTTGTATGTATATTGTAATTAGACTAATTGGAAAGCAATTGTTTGCAGTTTGGGTGAGCAGCATCTTTTTAAAAGAATATTGTTATTTATGTGCTGAAACAGATTAGTATCATGTTAAGGAGGGAAAACCCCCCACTATAAACTCACATTAATACAGAAACTAAGGAAATGTAATGGAAAATTACAATTTCCAGGGGGATAAAACCGATATGTGCATTTATTTTAGAGTGACTTTCTACCAGAAAAAAGTGTTTTCTCTGAAAGAGATGTTCTAACATTCTCTTTTTCTCTACAACCACACATGAAAACAGCCTAAATGCCACACAGGAAAAAGCATTTTTTGATCCAGAGGACAATGTAAGGGAGAGAGAGATGTTAGAAGTATAAATCTAGCCAGAGTAAGTGGGTTTGCAGGTTAAGCTGATGCTCATTGCTGTGATTGCTGTGCACTCATGTGTTGGTACCCATTTTCAACAAGGAAAATCCAGTGGGCTTCAAGCCAATCACCAAACCTCAATGCCAAGGAAATTTATGGGAAAAGTCCTTCTGGAAGCCATTTCCCAGTTGTCACCTGCACATCACAGCTGCCTAAAAGTGAATTCTCCTGCTGAGCTCCCAAAGAATTGCAGAAACGTTTCTGCCACCACAAATCTTATTGCAATGTTAACATTTTCCCATTGCAAACAAAAGAGCTGAGAAACCTAAAACCAATTTACCTGTCATGGCTATGCTTTGCCTGTACCTGATTAATTTGGCTTTTTTCCTCAAGCTCAACATTCCCATCAGAGTTTATCAGAGATGAGGTACAACCTGTGTTATTTCCACAGAGAAATGGAAATTTGTCCGAGATTTTGGAAATCAGCTGTTCAGGGGAGTGTGCAATTGTGGCTGTGTTGATAGATGCTCTTGTGCATATGTTCATTAAAACAATTCACAGCTTTAAAATTAAAAACAACAAAAAAAAAACCCCAAAAACCAGCAACTTGACCAATTTTTAGCATACAAACACGCAGCAAACAAGAAAGCTTTATCCTTATTTTCCTCCCCTTTTTAACAAGCTGCTGTTACAGCAGGGGTTAAATTGCTGTGATTTTCCATAAGATTATCCACACTGTTACTTCCTGACCCATCAAACTGCTACATCTGCTACTCCCTAAACTTCTTCCAGGCATGAATGTTTGCAAAATCCTCTTACAAAGAGCCAAATGTTTTGCCCAGAAAGGCTTAGTGAGCACCACACACAAGTAACAATCACATATTGAGTGCCTTAAATCTGTCCAGGGACAAGCAGAACCATATTCTGAGTCAGGCTTGCACACAAACCCCATAACAATCCCATTAACTTGCTGAAGCACTGCTTTTGTGGGAGTTATAACTCAGCAAAGATCCCTTATTTAAGCTATAAACAGCACCTGTATCTCCCAGATTAGGGCACAGGGATATATTTCAAGCCAATTTGAGCATGAAGATTATTGAGACCTTTTTGTTGATGAAGGAAAACACTTCTGAGGCTTAAATAGAGCTCCAGACTGTTCCAGCTTCCACTGATGCAAAACAAAGTGATTGCTATGAGCTCTACCCATGCTCAGGACAAAAAATGGCATTTTCAGAGTGAGAGGATTGGGTCTGCTGGAGAGATAGAATATAAAAATGAAATGGAGACCACTGCCCTTGGAAGCTGAGGGGAGCTGCAAAGATGAATAGCTGCTCACAAAGCTCTAACCCACCATGGAATGCAAATTGCACAAAGACAAAAGAGTCCAGAACTTCAAATTGAAGTGAGCCTTGAAGAGAAACTTGATTTATTTAATCCCCAGTAAACGTGGCTGGCTGTGGGGCTAAAATACCTCTCTCCTAATGCAGACCCAGCACCCTCCCTGAAATATAACTGAAACAGGCCTGCAACTGAAGAGGAAACAAATTCTGCTGGTACACATGATTTATGCTTTGGCATTAGGGATAAATCCACTGAAATGAGTAAACATGGAAACTGGAAGCACAAATCTCCAGGTAGTTTCAGTTGTGCTCCTTGGCAAAAAGGAGTCAATTTGACAAGAACAATTTGACTTGAACCAATGGACAAGAGGTTTATGGGGTGGGGGAGGTTATCCTAATATTTGTGGGTTTGAACATTAAATTCTACATTTCCATAAAATGGAGAATGCCTTTATATCCATCTTATTACCACTATAAGTCGCACTAAAGCTGAACCCAAGGCTATTTGTAAAATAAAACCAGTTATGTCAAATTCTAGCCTGGAGAACTAAGCTTCCTCTCTTTCCTCAGAAGTGACTAGAGATTGCACCCATTAGCCTGAAAGCTTTCTTCAAGTATTGAATTAATTTTTCCCAACAACATATTTCAGTTTTGGAGGAATGACATTTTTTTTCAACACAAAAATAATTCTCTAAATCCAATGAATACTACAATTCAATTACCTGCATTGGTGTTCACCACCACTGTTTGTTATGACACATTTTACACATTTTATTTCAGCTTCTTTCTACTAAAAGGTGTTTAAAATACAACTGAAGGACAAGAACACGTCAGTGAAAGTCTCCCTGAGCCTGAGGAGTATTTGGCTCTTTAAAGCATTCCCAAAAGGAATTCCAGCCCCACACGTGTGGGACAGACAGACACACCCCAGTGCCTCCAGCACTTTGTGCTTCCCAGGCTGCTCCCACCAACCCATGGGCTCTGCAAATTGTCTTGGCAACGATAATTTCTTTACAAGTGGCACCACGATAGTAAATAGGCATATAAACCCTCCTTGGAGCTGCCAATAATGTCCCTAAAGCTGGCAATAATGTCCTTTAAGCTGGCAATAATGTCCCTTAAGCTGGCGTGCCCTCCCTCAATGGCAAACACAGCAAGGGTGTCAGTGGCACGTGGGAAATCCACAGGCAGGGCAAAATCCTGTTAAGAGCCTCTGGAAAAGCAGTGGGCAAGGGAAGGAACCAGTTCTTAAAGAGCAGGACTGAGCCCTGTTCGTGCAAGGAGTTCAGTTCTCCTGGGGGGAAAGGGTGGGAGAATTGGGATTGTTCAGCCTGGAGAGGAGAAGCTTTGGGGTCACTGAACTGTGGCCCTGCAGGGCCTGAAGAGGTTACAGGGAAAATCCAGAGAGGCTCTTTCCAAGGGATGGAGTGACAGGACAAAAGGAAATGGTTCCACATTGCCAGAGGGCAGGGATGGATGGGATATTGGGCAGGAATTGTTCCCTGGCAGGGTGGGCAGGGCTGGCACAGGGTGCCCAGAGCAGCTGTGGCTGCCCCTGGATCCCTGGCAGTGCCAAGGCCAGGCTGGACACTGGGGTTGGAGCAGCCTGGGACAGTGGGAGGTGTCCCTGCCATGGCAGGGTGGCACTGGGTGATCTGTAGGGTCCCTCCCAACCCCAACCATTCCATAAATCCACACAGACTCTGCAAGGGGGGCAGAGCCCAGGGAGTGGCACAGGAGCAGAGCAGCCAGAGCAGGGCTGGGGAAGGCAGGGGCACCTGCAGCTCCACCCCACACCCAGGGCACAGACTGCAGCTCAGACTGGGCTGAACAAAGTGATGCCACCCACAACCACAGCAGTGTCCTGGCACCTGGAGCCAGCCTGGATTGCTGGATTCACTGCACTCTGAGCCTGCTGGAAGGTGCAGACAAATACCTGGGAGTGTGCCAGAGAATGCTGGTGTTCCCTCTGTCCCAGGGCTCATTTCTCAGGTGACCTGAGGCCACCTCTGCTGAAGGTGCAGCTGGAATTCTGCAGCCAGCACTGGCACCACTTCCACAGCTCTTTCACTTCCCACCCGTGCTGACACATAGCACGAACATTGTTAATTTTCATCTAAAATTTTCAATCTTGTACAAAAATGGTTTTTGTTCTTTTTTGATTTTGTTTGTTTGTTCGGTAGGTTGGTTTTTTGGTGTTTTGTTTTTTTTTCCTGTAGAAATATTACTTGTTTAAAGCAAACATTTACAGGTATTTCAGGTGCCCCAAGAAAATTACCTGAAGGAGTTCCTGTATTGTCCTTTGTATCAAAATACATGAACAAAAAGATCAAAATACATGTTTAAAATAAGCAGAGATTAAAAAAAAAATATGCTCTGACACCTCTTTAGTAAGCAGATTAAAAAAATTCATTTTGACAAATATTCCCAAATTCCTTTCTGCATCCTTCTCAGGATCCATTTAATCATGTAATAGCCTCAGGAGAAACACTGTGTAATGTCTTTTACAGTGCCAAAGCAGATCAGTAAAATGCTGTCTGCAACCTGTCAGGTTCTATAGAGATTTTGTCATTTCCCCCTTCAATATCACACAGATGATGGACAATACTGTTTTATTGCAATCCTCTGTCACTCGAAATAATAATAAAAAACCAACTTAATCCATTATTTCCATGTTCTGCTTTACATTGGAAACAACAAAACAGGCAGATTTCCTGGTCTGAGCACTTCATTCCTCCTCAGTTCATATTCTGCTATAAAGACAGCAATTATCTGAATGGGCAATTTCTCTGTTGATTCTGCATGAGATTTAGCTTTGGAGCGAGCAAAGAACCAAAAATTGGCCAAATACCAGTTAAATTTGTCCCCATCGAACTGGTGGCAATGCTCTTGTCCATCAGTGGCAGAAGCACCAACAGCAACTGGCTCTGAAAATCCTCATTTATCAACCAAGGTACTTCCCAATTTAAAAAATGATCTGTCCCAACACACAACATGGCTTCACAGCCCTATCCCCAATCCCACATCTGCAATGAGGAGCAGCTCCCCTGCAGTCTGCTGTGTTCAGGTTTCCAGGGCAAGGAGCTCTTGCCGTTTTTCCCAAAGCAGCCCCAGGTCCTACCTGTGGGTCAGAGAGGCGGGAGATGTCGGGGTAAAGGTAGAACTTGATGCCCTCGGAAGCGCCGGGTAACGTCACGCCCCGGATCAGGAGGATCATCAGCATGATGTAGGGGAACGTGGCTGTCACATACACAACCTGCGGGAGAAAACAGACAGCACAAAGGGATTTTCTTCCAGCTGCAGCCAAAACACCTTGATTTCACATCCTCGGCAGGTAAAGTGCATTGCATGCCTTTGTGCAGGGGATTTTTGTCCTCCAGCTGTGGAGAGGCTAAGAGCTGGCCTGAGCCAGAGAGGGTTAATGAATAAGGGTCATTTCTGAAAGGTATTCTACCAAGGACGTTGGCTTGGAGATCAAGAAGAGAAGAAGGACATAAGCAGAAGAAAACCTCCAGCTGGGAAATGTATTTTTAGCAAAGTCTTGTGAGAAACAGAAGTGGAGATGGGTTTTACACCAATGAACGTTGTGTTGATCTGGTGTAACCAATGGACAAAGTGTAAAGTTTGCAGAGTGTATAAAAGACAGCGTGCTGCTGTGACAAACAGAAATTAGCCTTCTGAAATGTAGTGTGTCTATTTGATTGTCACACCCACCTCTACAACGACATCCAACCATATTCTCAACTCTGGAGGTTTTGGGGGAGAGGTCAGCACGTTTTTATAGAGATTGGGAAGTTCTCTCTAAGTGTATGATTTCCAAACACAGGTACTCATGATAGCAAGGAATTAATTTTATATATTTTAACAATACAAGCAATGGCTTCTCAGTCACCCCGGGATTACTAAACTGATTTCTCTTCAGACTGCTCTGCCTGCATGTCTGGGTTTCAGGAATAAGCATTTCATCAAGCCCAAAGGTTAAATTTTATCCATATTTCCTTGGGATTTGATAGAGAGCCTTTATCTTATAAAGAACCTTCAAAAGAACCCCAGCAATTTCTGTTTTCACATACATGGCCACACTTTTTTTTCTCCCAGAAATCAGTTTGTTTTCTGCACGGGGAGCAACAGGAAACCTGCAAGAAGTCACATTTTCCAAAGGAAAAATGGAGCAGAATTGGTCCTGTTTCACAATCCCAACCCTGAGAGCAGCACATGGCTACTCAAACTCAGAGAAGGATTAAATGATAAATTCCATGGCACTATCAATATTTTCTTCATGTGACAACCACCTCTGTACAAATTTAACTCTCCTTAATTGCTGATGGCCATTTCCACCTGTGAGATGTTACTCTTACACCTGTCTTGCACCAGTAAAAATTAGTTAAGCTGCAAGAATGGAAAAAGTCATTTAGTGAAAAATACAACCTCAAAAATTATGCATTTTAACCTCAGGAGTCCAATATCTGTCTCCTATGTAAATGAAAGGGATACATCAAAGAACAGACCTGTGAAAAGATTCTCAGACATATTTTTTTAATTAATGAGCTGAAATTGGATTTTCAGACTATTTAACCCCAAACATTAAATGATCTCATATGCCTCATCAGGTACCCTCAAAGATGGAGGAACTTGAATTTCCCAGGAAATGGAGATCACCATTCTGTTTGGGACCTATAGGTCCCAGAAGCCTGAGCTGATGAATTCCTAGGTCAGTACAATGCAAAATGGGAACTTTTATCCCAGTGCTTACATTTGTTGACTGTCAGTGGGAATGCAAACTGCCATGACTGGCTGAGTTGAAATAGACCTTGTCTTTCCACATTTGGGTTTCAAATATAAAAATGATCAGCAGCTAATGAGAATTAAAAAATAAACACATGGGATGGACACGGTCCTGCCCTGAGCATTAAATTAGCTGGAAAGGATGAAGTAGCCAGCTAATGGTTTTCATTTATTTACTTCTGTGCCAGCAATTTTTTTCCTCCTTGTTTTAAATCAAAAGTTGCATTGAACAGAGGGTAATCAGCAGTGAAGGCCTTGCACCTGAATATCTGTAATATTTCCTTGCATTTCCTTCCTTCCCTGCACTGCTGTGCAGCACATCCACGGCATTCTGCACATCCCACAGTGCCTGGAACGCTCTGCCTGAGCAAACGCTGTGATCTGGCAGAGGCAGATTCCTCCCCACCTTGTTTTGGGAGGATTTCCTCTCTCATCTGCATCAAGGAAAAGCCAAACCCATTCATCCCTGCAGCCAGGAGAGGCCAGGTACAGCATCTGTGCAATCCCACAGCTGCAAGGGCTGCAACCACAACCTCTAATGAACTTTTTGGCCATCAGGGCAGCTCTGCCCCAGCTTTAGAGGAACAAGGGCTCTCCCTGCTCTCTGGCTGCCACGCAGAAAGGGAATAAAAATAAAGCTCAGTATTTCTAGCAATAAACACCAATGCAGAGATCCAGAACCTCAGTGAGAGGGAAACCAAGGGAGCAGGGCTGGCAAAGGTGGAAAGATCCCCACTGACACTGCTGAGAATTGATCACACACCTCCCGAGGCTGGAAAGCTCCTCTTTCACCTCAACAGGTGAGTGCACTGTGCAGGGACACAGCCACTCATTCCCATTTTCTGCCCCTCCCCAGGAGCTCCCGAGGTGAGGCAGGATGGGGGATTTAGGAACCAGTGCCATTATTAGCATCATCATCACATCTGTCGGGCATTAAAAGTTTCCAGAATTGTTTTCTTTTCTTTCAACACATCGAACCTCTCTGAATATCAATGTGAACACAACTGTTTCTAATTACACCACATCCTGTTTTAATTGACTTTAATTGCTTAGTATGTTAATTTGCATCCCAATGCTCAAAATGCTTTTTTTAAACCCTTGTCAGAGCCATGCCAATGTTTAAGCAGTTGGAAACAAAATAAAAATTTCTGGCAGGCGAGTTTTTGCACCAAGTTCTCTTACAATGTGGTTGAAAGAAAAATTTACAATGCTATTTAGACATTCAAGTAGGTGGAAATGCAACTCTGAAGTATACTTGGGTTCTTTACTGAAAGTACCTTGGAACCAAAGATCCTGAGAATGGATATTTTATTGACTGCCACAAGCTTTAAGTATCAAAGAATAGGAAATAAGTTGAGTACCAAGTACTGGAAATGTAAATACCAAAACCTTAAAGAAGCTTTGATGTCACTCAGGGTTGATATACAGATATTGAGGTACCTATGAAATGATTTCCTGAGTGAGGCACCATAAAGATTTTGAGATCTGAGCTAGATTTCAGTTTCATCTTTTCACACCTAAATATCTTATTAGCACAAATTTGTGCCTGTGTTCCAATTGTCTCTGGGACTGTTGAACTCCTTGTCCTGAACAAAAAGGTGTTTTTCTGAACACTCCAGGCAGATCATACTGCAGGGTGAGAGGGATCTGCCCTGTGAGAATTAGAAATTCAGGATAACCCTGTAGAGAATAAGAAGGAAGATTTCCATGCACTGAACTGAGACCAACCCATGGAAATCTCCAAGCCCCAAATCAGATTTCTCTGGCCAAAGCTCCTACAGAACAAACCATCCTGAGCTTCACACATTCCTCACAGCAGCATGAGGCAGAGAACCTTCCTGCTTTGCTTGGTTCTTGCTGAAAACACACAACCAGAATTCCTGAACAAAATATCCCCTGGAGGCTGAAAACACACAACCAGAGTTCCTGAACAAAATATCACCTGGAGGCCAGCAAGCTGATGGAATGCTTCCCTGCAATCTGCAGTGTTTGAGCTTGTTTGCACTGCAATGAAACAACTGCATTTTATAAATGGGATAAAATTTATCTTGATGCTTCAGGAAATTACTGGTTTGTCAATCCCTGTCCCCGAAGTCCTCTATGGCTCCACTGGGCTGTAAACACGGGGAATATCAATGCAGCAATTGCCAGAGATTTGCCAGAACTCACTATTAAAGTGTTAATGGAAAATCAGACCTGCCCCCATGCTCTGCTCATCTTGTTTTCATGGAGTGTTTTAATGCTGGTGTCATTTATATTATTTATTTGTTTGTTTGTTTGTTTATTTGAAACCATGACCATGGAGAGCCAGAGTGAAACCCCCAACTGTGCCCACACTGCACTACACTCCTGTGTGGAGAAACTGCTCAGGAACCAAAATTTCACCAAGTGATGTGAGAGGGAAAAGAGTCATTTTTATCCAGGAGGACATATTGGCACAAATACAGAAATATAATTATCATACCCCTGCCTGGCAGCTCTGCTGCCTGAGTCAACACACCCAGGAACCACTAATTTGGGCAGGATTTACATCAAAATTTTTAAAATTGTCCCATAAGCCACAGTCAAACCAGAGTTGACCTCACTGATATTTGCCAGTTTCACAAATTCTGACTTCCTAGATGATTCCAGCAGATGATAAACATGATAAAAGATTTTCTTTTTCAACTGTCCTGGGAGAGTGTAAAATATTCCATGCAGCACTGTTTGGAGAAAAAAAAGCTTTTGTTCATCTGACTCTACACCATCTATGGAGCTACGAGTGACAACTGAAAAGGGAGATTTTCCACCTTAATTGGATTTACAAGAAAAATGATGGAAATTGGTATAAAACAGTATAAAGGAATGACAGCAGATTCACAAGGTTTTTAAAAGCATGTCAAAAGGGGGAAAACATTTGAGGTCCACCAACATTTTAAATTTCATATGAAGAGAAATAAATTAAAGCAAAATCCCAAGAGAACACCAGGTAAGTGGATTTGTATAATTGGCATGAGGGGAGGTGGTTAGAATCAGCAAAATGGCTGATTAGAAAAAAAGATTTTTTTTCTATTTTCTATTTTCTCTGTTTTATTCAGCATCTTCTTATAATTTTTTTTTTTTAATCCACAGAGGGAATTTTGCTCCAGAATAATTCTAGTAAACCATCCTTAACTAGATTGCCTGTGAACTGCAGAATTCCTTCTAAGTTACCACTGAATCATGTGTGAGTGCAGAGAGCTTCACTCTGAGCAGGAATAAATTCAAAACCAAACAGCTAAGAAAATTTAATGAGATCTGAGGGCTGGGAAATAAGTAGCAAAGAGGAAAAAATTCACTGGGAATAAAAATTCAACGAGATGAGCCAGAAAAGAGGGGCCAGGAGAGGACACTCAGTGAAGAACCTGAGTGATCACAGGAAGTGCAAGATTCCCCATGAAATAAAAATTGCAGAAAGGAATGATTCCAGCACCTCATCTCACTGAGGACATTGCTGGGACACAGAAAAATCCCTACCTGGCAGAGCTGTGCAAGTCCCAGTGGTTTTCCACATGGTGGTGAAGGCAATAAATAAATAAATGAAAGTCTGAGCCCTGCTGGAATGGTTTCCTTCACAGTGAAATGGAAACTTCACTCCAAAATTCATTGAGTCAATTAAAAAAGAACCAAAAAGACCCTACAAAATATTCTGTTTAATTTTGATTTGGCATTCTTTTAACTGAATGGGTGGAAGGGAGATCTCTCTTGAATGAAAAATGCTTTATCAAGACAAAGTTGTTATTTAGAAGCCTTAATCCCATGTTTAAAATGGGTGAAAAAACCTATTTTCCATATTTTTTGCAGCACGAATTATTCTTTACATTGGGTCTGATTTTATACACTTTTGAGCACTTCCCCCATTCCATTTCAAATCTTCTATGTTCAAAAAGCTGCTTGCCTGTAGTGAAAAGTTCCAAAAGAAAGAGAAGTTGTGGTGCAAGGCTGAATCAAAAGTGCTCTATTAGAAAGGGAGGGATGCAGCTAAAATTGGAAAACAATGAGAAAGCACCGAGGGCAGACAATATCCAGGCACAGCAGCAGCTCCTTTTCCCAGCTGAACTGAGGGAACAATTCACTTCCACTTGTGCCCATAAATATTCCTTAAGCAGCAGCAAGTTTTCTAAATCTGTGTTATTTCCCAGCTCCTTGCAGCAGCTGGGTTTGTTTCCAGCTCACCCAGGAGCATTAAAATCAAAATCTGGTTTCTTTTTGCTAAAATTGCTCTTCAGGCTTGGTGGTTCTTTTGATGAGGTCTACAGACCTGCTGCTTAATTAAAAAAAAAAAATAAAAAATTAATTGTACTGTCTAGAGTTAATAAAGATAGATTTCCTTGTATTTGTGTAAAAATTCTCTAATTAGCAGATCCTGCCTCTAAATATTCATTTGCAAGAATATCAAGAACAGAATATGCAGACATATCCAAAAATCCCACTCATGGAGATCAGAACACACAGAAGGAACCCACAGAAAATGTAGAAACAGTGAATTTTATCCCATTATTGCAATCATTTATGTGAGCTCCTGCATTTAAACACTATAATAAATTAAATTAAGAATAAATAAGCAATAATGGCAAGAACAGAATATGCAGACATATCCAAAAATCCCACTCATGGAGAACAGAACACACAGAAGGAACCCATAGAAAATGCAGAAACAGTGAATTTTATCCCATTATTGCAATAATGTATGTGAGCTGCTGCATCTAAACTCTATAATGAATTAAATGAAAAATGAATAAATAATAATGGCAAATACGCTTATTAATAATAAATTATTGAGAATAAATAAATAAATAAATAAATAATGGCAAATGCAGATAACCAGATTAATTCTTGATACATGCACAGCTTAATAATGAATTAATTAGTGACACATAATATGCCAACAGCTTCTAAAAAAAGGGGGAGTGATTATAAATTATGGGCTGGATCCCAAAAAAATGACTTTAAGTCACAGTTCTTTTTATTTCAAGGATTCATTCCAGCCTGAATAGGCCTTGGTCAAGTTCATAGAACCAAATTCACAGTAAAATTTACACACTGTACAAATCAGTGCAGACTTTTTGACTGCTCTGAAGTGTTTTTAAATGTTCACAAATGAGTCCACACTAAACAAGGATCAGCCTGAACTAAAAACTGAGCAACTACTGGAAATGTTTCTTTAATGTTATTACATTTTGGCTGGCATTAAATGCCAAAAAGAAAAGCATTTCTCCATTTCATAGATCAATACCCATAGTAAATACAGCTCAGGAGCTCAGTGCCTCCTCCCAGTGCTTCCTCAATCTCCAAAATTACATTTTCCACACTCAGCATTAATCCTTCACTTCCCACCTGTTCCTAGAGGATTATGGTGATGGAAGAAGTGAAGGCTGCCACAACCCTCACCACCACCACCACCCCAAAGAAGTGCTCTCCCTTTGCAGCAAAGTGTGTTCCTCCTGCTGCTAATGTGCTGTGAGCACGCTGCTCCTGCAGAAACCCCAACAGCTGTAACACAGCGTGCCCAAAATAACTCTGGGAGGCAGGGCAAGGTCTGTGTGGAATTTCTCAAAGGCAGAAATTGCAGAAAACCTTGAGCAAAACGAGCACTGCAATTTTGGCAAGCAGGCACAGCCCTCCCAGTGCAAATACAAAAGCAGATTTCCAATGTTAAAATCATGATATTGCTGTCCCTGGCACCTGGAATGTGTTTGTTGGAGATTTTTCTTGAAAAGCAGTGGAAGTTTTGGGGTTTGGTGGGGTTTTTACCCTGAAAACACGATTGATTGAAGTTTATACTAATAGTAGTGATAAACCAGTGAACTAACAGCACCCTATTTAACAATAATTTGATTTTTTGTTTGACATTCAAAGGCACAAAGAACAAGAGCTGCCCTCTGCTTGTGGGAAGGGAGAGGAAGACTGATGGGGAGGAAGAAAATTTCAGCATCTGGGCTGAGCTCATCACTGCAAGCCAAGTGTTTATGTAGAACTCCCATCAAGGAGGGAATCTGCAGAGCCACAAATACCTCAGAATTAAAGACTCCTATTTAATCAAGTAAAAGTCAACTTTAAAAATCAGTCAGGAAGAGTTTTAAATATAAATTAGGACTAATTAATCAACTGAGGGTTGGTTTTTTTGTTTGGTTTTTTTTTTTTCATTTTGTAAAGGTCTTTAAAATGTACAAGCTTTTATAAAGCAAAGCTGTTCCTTTCCAGAACCTTCTAGGATTTTCAGACCTCTCAATGCTATCTAGTTTCCCCAGGTAATATGAGTTACACATATTTCCAGAAGTTTGCATTTTGCTTAAAAAAATGTGTATAATGGGATGACTATTCCTCATAGCAACCCCATTTCTGTGAAAATAATTCAGAATTATCCCACAGTAGCATCTGGATTTCCAGTTGTGTAATTGATTTTTCATGTGCAGAAATAGGGGTTCACTAAGGCACTACATGAATTAGAATTTTTACTTTTTCTAGGCAGACTTTCCAATTCTCACTCCTCAGGTCCTGACCCATCCTAAAAATGTTTAACCTTTGAGCAGATAGAGATGCAAAGTTCACAATAGGGCAGGAGGTGATTTTTCCTGTCACTCCAAAATGTGTAAGATCTTAAATGTGCATTGGAATGGACTCAAAATTTTCGGTTTCAAAACCAAAAGTCAAAAAATATTCAGCTCCTTCTCCTGATTCAGGGTTTGTTTGCCCTCTGGCTTATTGGAGAACATGAAACTGGGTTTCCTGGAGGAGTGCTGTCCTCATGGAATTATTAGATTGCATAAATGATTCATTTCAGTGAAACATTTCCCAGTAAAAATCAGGATTTATCAGAGCATTCCTTATCATCTCCAGCTTAGATTCCTGCTTGATTTTCCTCACTTTAAAAAAAACCCAACAAACTCAAACAAACAAAAACAACACAAAAATGCACACCCAAATGAACATCAGATTTAAAAAAAAAAAAAAAGCTGGATGCAGCCTGGGGAGTGGGAGCAATGCTATAGGATTACATACAGCAAAAGGATTATAGGGCAGGTTTTCCAGAACTCTGTGCAGGTGGCCTCAAAAGGTAAAAGCTGGAAAAGGTCAGGGTGTCAGCCAGACTCTGCTGTCACCTTGCAGTGACAAAAAGGTGAGGAGAGAATTAGGAATTAGGAACTGTAGCCAGCATTTGAGATGTCACCAAATAAATGCATGATATTTCAAATAATTGCAAATATTAAAAATATAAAATGTTCATTCAATGGTAATAAGAATTTTTGCACCAAAACTAAGCATATGTGTGACTTTCTTTAAAAATGATTCTATCAATCCTCCAAGCACTCCAGCAGGTTTGTTAGTGGCCTTCTCAAAATCTGTCAGTCAGTTCTGCAGTTTTCTGGGCACTACATCTTGTGCAGTAAATTCTGGGGAAAAAAAGATTTGTAAACTGTCAGGCAAAGATATCCTATAGCACACCCAGACCTCTCTATTTTTTTGGTGATTTTTTTTAATCATGAAACTGAAGGAAATGGGTCAGACCTCACTGGGTCTGGGGCTGCAGCTTCCTCAGGAGGGGCAGGAGAGGAGCAGCTCCAATCTCTGGGACAGGGACAGGAGCCAGGGAAGGGCTGGAATTGTGTCAGGGGAGGCTCAGGTTGGGTCTCAGGGCGAGGTTCTACCCCAGAGGGGGCTGGCACTGCCCAGGCTCCCCAGGGAATGGGCACGGCCCCGAGGCTGCAGAGCCCCAGGAGAGTTTGGACAATGTTTGGGAGGGATTGTTGGGGTGTCTGCAGGGATGGGAATTGAACTGGATGGTCCTCGATGATTCCACTGTCTTGTCCCTTCCAACCAAAAGCATTCTGTGATTCTATTGGGACGTTCAGGACTTTTTCAGGAGAATAAAGAGCTCACATTTACATGGGAAGAGGTGTGTTTGTGTGCCCCAATTCCTGTCAGCCACTGAGGACCACGAGCCCTCATCTCCATGGTGACAGCTGAGCGATGGATGCACCACCAAGCATTTGCAATACTACTGGTGCATCAAGTATAATAACAAAGGTATAATAAACAGCCTCACCAGCCACACTGACAAACGTCCCCATCATCCTGACCCTCATTGTCCACACTGCCCTTCCCTGGGGCTGCTCCACCCCTCCTAATGCAGTTAGTCACACCTTGACTGAGGCTTCATTGCTCTGTAACTTCCCTCTAAGCAGCCTCTTACTGTAGCTGCTAAATCACCTCAAGGCTGATTTGTAGGACACCGATCTGACACTGCTGCAATTAATTTGTGGGTTTGAGCAGATTTTCAGGTGAGAAGAAAAGGTGACATGATGCATAGAAAAAATGAGAGGGATCACACGATAAAAACCTTGGGCTGGAAGACAAGGTGACTGAGGAGGATGTGACTGCCACAGATTTATTTTTCTCTCCTAGGGCCATGCTTTGATGTCTCAGCCGTCCCTTCATGCCCTCAGCTCAGCAGAGATCCCTGAGTGGCTGCTCTGTGGATGTCCAGGGTCCCTCCCTGGGGAGCAGAGACCTTTCCCTGTGCTCATCCCACACTTGGAACACTGAGATTCCAACTTCAGCAAGGCACTCCAGGAACAAGGGACACACGAACCAAAGCACAAAAATCCTCACTGACCTCGACCACTGAAATTCTCTCAAATATATTTTACACCCACAGGAAAGAACCTAGAATTTTAATTACAGTTAATTAAGAGCAGTGCCTTACACTTTCTACAACACAACTATCTACTAATTGTCTAAAGTGTCTACTTTCCATGACACAATCAAGCTTACACAGGATGTTTTGAGTTTCTTCCTTTCTTTTCTGAAGCACACAAGTGTTTTTTTTTCCAGCAGCAGGAGTGAATAGCAGGTGCACAGCAGCCAACTCCCTCCTGGGGCTGTGTTTTAGTTACCAGCCCAGCACCAGCAGCTGCCTGGAGCTGCCTTTGTTGCTCCTGAGGCAATTTATTTCATTAAAGCTTTGCCATTCCTGGGAGTGAGTTTGGATCCGAGCCACAGGAGCTGACACTGGGGTGGGATGCAGGGCTCAAGTTTGTAAATCTCACAAGAACAGCCTTGTAAACAAAACTTGTACTACAAAGACATCTTCACATTGTAGATAAAGGCAGAAATCTGGACTTTGCTGGCTGCAGAAAGCAGAGACTGCCTTCCCACTGGCAGGAATTTGGTTTAATATAACCCTGGCATACAGGCTCGTGGGGATGGATACCCAAAATTGCAATTAAGGAGCCAGTCTTGAAGCTGGAGGGACTGGCAGGAGCTGAGGTCAAACAGCCTGTGTGAGAATAGGGGATTGTAGCTATTCTGCTTCATGGGAAGAAATATGAAATTGGAGCAGCATTAGGAAAGTCAGAGCTGTAAAAGTTTGTGTATCTGAACTGAGGGACCCTTTATGTTCCTGCAGAAGAAAAGGTGCAAATAATATTCCAAATACACATAGCAAAACTCAAGAAAAGCAATATTCATTGCCATTTCCGTGCAGAAATTCTGTGCACACACACAGACCAGGACGTGGCAAGCACAAAATTTTGGGGAAGGCAGCTTTGGAAACCCCTCAGTTGTAAATCCCAGCCAGCAGCAGGGCCATGCACACGAAGGGATGATGTTTTAGCCCTGACACGTGCATCTACAATGATAACAAACAGGAAATGTTGTATTTGGACATCCTGCTGGATGCTCTGCTGCAGGGAATGCTTCTCTGATTACAGGGAGGGGAGGAGGAGAATGGGTGAGGAAGGGCAGGTTCTAGGAGAGAAGTGAAGCATGGAGAGATCACACAGGAATAAATGCCTGGAACTCTCACATTTCTAAAGTCTCCTTGGTGGGTCAGTGTAATTTTGATCACGAGCTAAAAGTTCCTGGTAACCTCGATGGCCAAAATAACCTTTATTTGTTACCTTTAGCCAATCAGTGCATTTTCCCCACACAGATTGCTGTTAATCTGTGCCTTTGGGCTTTCCCTTCAATTTTGCAGCAAATTTTCCCTGCACTGCCACAGCAGCTATCACAGCTGCTTTCCACCCTCTGCTCCTCCCTACCCCTTCTGATTTTTCATACTTTCACAGACCAGGAGATTTCTCTGCCCAAAACCTCTCTCTCTCTCACACCTGTATGTGCCCTGAGCTGTCCCTCAGTGCTCTGGAACGCTTTTTACTCTCTTCAGCATTGGACCAAGGCTTAGATCCGCCCTAAATATTCACATAAAAGTGGTTTTCCCCCCTAAGGTGCAGCTGGGAAGGACTGAAATCCTGAAGACAGGATTTTGATGAAGTTTCCTATATGATCCCTTCCCCAGCTGTCAAACAGAAGATCAGGAAAACCACTGAGAAGCACAAAAATCTGTTTTGTTTTGTTTTGTTTTTTTTTTAACAAACCCGAGGTGTCCTTAAATGCTCAGAGCACAGGAGAGTGGAAAAAAAAAAAATAGTTTTGAAACCTCACACAGAGGAGGCGGAGAGCAGGAACTCTGCATGCATCTCATGAATGTTCTACTTTCCCCCTTTGAATGCAGAGATCAGCCTTGGCCAGAGTTAAAGCCTCACCATGAAGGGCCATTCTTTGCTGTTACTTCAGCCTCAAACAAAAGACACTTCAGGAGATACAATCATTGCTGCCCAGTTCCTTTTCCTGGGCTCCTACAATGGGCCCTAGTTCTTTCTTTCATTTTTTTTTTTCTTTCTTTCCACACATCTTTCTCTTATTTTTTTTTTTTTGTTTCTGTCCTTTTGCTCCTTCTTTCTGCCTCATTGAATCCATTAAGGCCTTTAGATGGCCTGCTATTGAGAAATAAATTTTATTTGGGACTAGTGACTGAGTCTCACTCTGCTGGCAAGCAAGGCTTAACTCCTGAGGGGAGGGAAAATGATGGCTAAAATATATGAAAAACCCACCTCAGAGTCTGGGCTCTCCAAGCACACTGGATACCTTGCAGTGTCTTGCTCCTCAAGGAAAAGGAACAACCTAATGCCAGAAATTCTCCCACTTCTCTCATGCATTCATCTTGACACACTGAGCTCTCTTTCTGCTTGTATTTTCCAGCAGAGCAATAAATTCTCTTCTTTTAGGTCCATTTCCAGTGATTTGTGCACTACTGGAAATTATGAGATCTCCAGAGAAGCTGAGAGAGGTGCTCAATTAACACAAAATTAGCCCCAGTCAGAAATACAAGCACTGTTCAGACCTGCTCATGGTGAGGGGGTTATTTCAAAGCCTCATTCAAACCAAGAGAGCTGAAATTCACCTCAGAACCAGGACAAAAAAACCTTGGGAAGGAAAGATTAAACTTTCAGAGTTCTGAGAGTGACATGAATCATCCACAAAACAGAAAGAAATACGAGCAGGAAGGGCAGGGGGTGCAAAAATAATAAATGATGTCTGGATAATGAAGTTTTCTGGGGATGCACAGTGAAACATCCATGAACCATCCCCTGCTGCCTTGCCCTGCAAATGCAGGTGGAGGAGGGAGCAGAACCCTAAAAACAGAGCTAAGGGGGGAATATTTGGAGTTCAACAGTGAGAGGTGACACCACAGTCAGCCAGTAAGGCCTGGGAGCTCCCATTTTGCATTTTAAATTGTTCACAAAAACAATTCTGGGCATTTTCTTCAAGAGCAAAATGAAAAATAAATTATAAACAAATGTTAACTACAGTTGCAGCTTTATTTTATGTATTTATTTTAGTAGTGCATAGTCTAGAGTTTAATTTGTTGCAATAAACTCCCAACAGGTCAGGTGTCTATGTTATATTGAATTATTCAGAACTGCAGCCTGGGACAAGTGGTCCTCAAAGCATCATAAAATGAAAATAAACCAAGCTCTCTACCTTTAGTTAGACCTTGTTGAAGTGGGAGTGTGAATTAAGGATATTTAAGTACATTTCCTTGGCCACCTCATTTATTCATTATAAATGGTCCAGTTTGCAGTGACTGGGCAGAAAATCTGTGATTAACAATAATGTCAAAATCCCTTTTCAGAACAATTTTTTTTTCTGTTATTGTTAATAGGATTCTATGTCAAGATGTCCCAGCAAACAGGCTGTACCTGTTCTCTTTCATCTCTGGTTTTTTTTTGACAGGTATAATTAATACAGATTTCCAGAAATTTCCTGACACTTAACTGGCCCTTCACTGCCTTCAGCTCAGCAAATCAAAGTGATCAATGGCACTAATTAACGAGTGAGCAACAGTGCAGCATTGCAAAGGACAGCAGCTGTGCAGCTGGAAGATGCATTTCAGAGAATCACAGAATAATTAAGTCTGTAAAAGACCAACCCTTAACCCAGCTCTGCCACAGCCACCCCTGTCCCCAAGTGCCACCTCCACGTGTCCTTTGAGCACTTCCAGGGATGTCATTAGACCCTGGGAGCCTCTTCCTGTGCCTGATCACCTTTTCAGGCAAGAAATGTTTCCTAACATCCAACCTAAACCTGCTGCAGCCTGAGGCCAGCTCCTCTCACCCTGTCCTTTGTTCCCTGGGAGCAGAGCCTGACCCCACCTGGCTGCACCCTAATAATAACAATAATAATAGTAATAATTTGATAATTTGAGGGAGCAATAGGATCCTCCATGAGCCACCTTTTCTCCAGGTTGGACATCCTCAGTTCCCTCAGCAAATTCATTTTAAACTCCTCAGGCTGATCACTGCTTTAAATGCACTCAGCAGCCTTTACAGGACTCTGGGCTAAGTTTTGTATGGAAAGGTTACATTAAATGCTCAAACCAGGAAATATCTGGGGGTCTGAATGGAATCTAATTAATTTTCCTAAATGCAACTTTTAGAGAACATTACAGGTTAAGGCAATAGGCACAATTGCAGGAAAAAGAGAAAAAAAATCAGCAGCAAAAGAGTGAAAAGAGAAATGATGCCCTCATTAGCACATATTCAACCCCAATCCTGCTTCTTGTGGTAGCTACAGAAGCAGAGTTGCTCCTTTGAGAAAAAAAAATAAAATAATTCTCTGCTTTGCTCTGGTGTTTGTAACTTTTCCTGTGGGGTTGTGGTAGAAAGTGCAACACTTTAATGAATAATAAAGGTGACAAGAATGATATCAGAGCCCCTCACCCTTTTATGTTTGTATTTAACCACACCACCAAGAAACCTTGCAGGTCATTTCTGAGGGTTTACAATGATGACTGCAAACTGAACACAGCCCTTCCAGACATGCAGTGGGTATCCAGTGACAAATCAGGGGAAAAGCCACAAAGGAGATCCTGTGCAATCATGAATCTGTTCTTTCAGATTTTGACTCACAGGACTATTTAATCAAGTATCTCAGCTCATGTTTATGGAGAGAGAGAGAAGCTCCATCAGAGCTTTTGCTCATGGAGCACAACAAAACCTCCCAGCAGAGCTCTCTGGGCTATGGTCAACAGAGCAGCTGTGAGTGGAAAGGGTAAAAAGTGACAGCCAGAGCCACAAAATTATCAAAAACTTGAGGAGAGGGGTAAAAAGTGACAGCCAGAGCCACAAAATTATCAAAAGCTTGAGGAGAGGGGTAAAAAGTGACAGCCAGAGCCACAAAATTATCAAAAGCTTGATGAGAGCATGCAAGACATTTGCAAATTTGATTATGATCTGAAAAACCAAGCAGATGTATTTTAGAGCAACAGCTTTTTTAGTTGTGACATCTCTGCCTCTTGGCTCTGGGTCTACAACATCCCTGCTCCCACCTCTCACCATCACCCTCTGCATTTATGAGCCTCTGCTCCTGAGGCAGCTCCAAAATAGATCAAAATATAGCAAAATAAATCAAAATACATCAAAATAAATCAAATTGAGAGGCAGCTTAAATTCAACAGCTTCTAACATCAGCATGAAGTGCAACTTCAGGGAACTGAGCACAAAGAGAAGGAAAGTGTCCAAATATTCCGAAGTCAGAATCAGATGGAATAATATTCAGTGATTATGGTATGTAGAGCAGTTGCAGAAAATGTTGAAGAATGGATTCCTGTGAGATTTTTCTCTCTTGCAGCTGGTTCTGCACAATGAGAAGAATTTCTCATCACTTATTAACCAGTAACTAGTGGAGAAGTAAAAATCACTGTGCAAGAACTATTGGAGCTTAGCTCTGGCAAAAGAATATTTTCATGATGTTAACAAGAACTCGTACAAAAAGACCCAAAATATGAGAATTGGTCTCAGTGTTCCTGCAATCTGTGTGATATTCTAATGCTCAATAAAATCCTAGAGGAAGAATATTCTTTTAACACTTCACATCAGAAAATGCTGGCTTGGTGTTGAGTCATAACATGACAAAAACTTCATCTTCAGTTTAATTAATGTGCTGTGGGTGGGGTAAAATGTTCTAATACCAATAAATTAAAAATTATACAAAAACTGTGAGGGGATTTTAATACTTTTGATTCAACTTTTTCCTCATCTACAGCACAAAAAGCTGAAGCACATCAATGCTGATTAGCTCTTATTTCCACTCAAGATGTCCAGGCAGGAAAGCTGGGTTATTTTTTTTAACTTGAGTCTACTAATTTAGATTATTGATCCAAAAGTCTTTTCAAATCAATAATTGGAGATACTCAAACCCATGCTCTGCAGTCACACAGATGATATAAAAAAATGGGCTTTGATTTGGGCTGGATAGCAGAAACGTAACAAGTTAATAAAAAAGAAATCATTTATTAAAAAATATTGTAGTGAAGCAACATGTAGGAAATAATTGATTAATGAGTCATATCACGAGGGGAATTGGGCACTGGGAGAGACATGAGCAGTCCCTGTCCTTGGAGGTTTTTAAGGTGCAGCCAAACACCAAGACAGCAGCTCCAGGTTCAGTGCTGAACTTCTCCAACCCAGAAATTTCACCTGAGACATTCCCAGGTCCCTCCCAACTTTTGCAATTCCAGAAATCCAAGTCCCTGCCAGGGTTTCAGACCAGGAATAGCAGCACAAGAAAGGGATGTGTTGATGTGTTGACCCAATAATTAAGGAAGAGCAGGAAAGAAGATTGAAAATGCTTTTCTGTAATTTGAATCCAGCAGGCTCCTCCCTTCAAAAGGAATTGGGCAGAAGGTGCAGCAAGACACGACTGAGCTCAGGGGAATGCTTTGTTTGCAAAAACTCCCATGAAAATAAAAACTAAAAAGGAAAATATTAGGGTTTCTGCCTTCAGCAATTCATTTAGGAAAAATATATTGGCCACTACTGGTGTTGCTCTCTCAAAGTTTAAAGTACAAGGACATTCAGTTAAATTAATAAATGGATAATCAGGATCAATAAAAGAATAGATTCCCTTCTTCCTGAAGATTTCATTAATGAAATAGGAAGATAAAAAAATGAGGAAGACTCAGCAGCTCTATGTACATAATAGAAAAACTCAGAATTTTCATAAACCAGAAATCAAAAAAATTTTGGAAAAATCACATACTGAACCAAACTTAATGATCAGAGACTGGAATGATCATTTAAATGCTTAAAAAATTAACTTTCTTCAGTGTTCTAGGTAGTTCTTACCTCATCTTTGGAAGCATTTGACCTCAACTACTGAAAACTCTTCTCCATGAGATGGAGATCAGATATCACCAAGCAAGTTTCAAAATACAGATGAAATTATGGTAACACTGCATTGGCACGTTTTTCTCCGTGTGATTTTGAGTTTCTCATTGAAAGACCCTGCATTTTTCATTTTTGCAACATTTAAAATGTGAAAGCTGGCACACAAATATCTTTGGATCTAAGACTGGATAATTCAGGGCAAGAAAACTTGAATAATTAAGGACAAGAACCTCTGAAAGGGCACAAATCTATTTCACCTGAAAGCTGCCAGAATGGCCTGGATTTATTCTGCTATTTCACATCTGTTGAAATGGAAAATGGAAATGCTTTGTGAGAAAGTGATGAATTTCAAGAACAGTAATGGAAAAGTTGGGAACATCCTGTTAACAGTGTAATAAGCACTTCCTCTGGAGTTAAACTTTATGTTAGTCTTAATATATTTAATATCCTGAAATATCAAATATTCATGATCTGTGGGAGTGCTGGTTGGAGAATGATGGGGTTATTTTATAACAGCTTTTAAGGCTTGGATTCTTTTTCCACCATACATTAGAATGCAGAGTAAAAAAAGAGGAAAAGAGTGAACCAACATCCTGAATATTTCACAAAGCACAAGGCTGTGGAGAGCAGGTCCCTCCTCACCTTCTCCATCTCACCTCTGTTTTCCCTGTCCTCTTTCTCTCCACTAGAGAGAAATTTGTCTCACAGACACCTCCTTTTGAAAAAGTTGCAAAGGTGATAAAACTTAAAGAAGTTTTTTGCTTTGAATAAATGCAATTTTTCATTGAAATTATTCAATCCAATTAAAGTATGTAATAAATTTAACAGACAGTTATATTATTATAATTTAAAAACCCAGAAGTCAATTTTAAATGTTTCCTGGAAATGAGCATATAATAAATTCAATTTAGTGGGAAGGCTTATGGATGTGCTTGAATATGAATTTTAGAAATGGCACTAGATTTGAAATGGAAACTTCAGCCCAGAAATCTGCTGCATCATTTATATTTCAGAACATTTAATCTGTCTATAGCATGAGTGCTAACACCTTTTTAAGCTGGGAATATTGTTGCTCTGGGAAGGCAGTGCCATGGCCCAGATTTCCAGAGATTAGGCTGGAAAAAGTGGCAAGTGGAAGAATATTGAATAAACAGTAAATCAGTATATTAACAAATTAATAAACAGTACATGTATGCCCAGGGAAACAACCTGCAGCACAGGACCAGAGCTGGAAAAAGAAATTATCAATTTTGGGTGGGACAGATCCTTACTGAGAGCCTCTGGAAATGCAGATTCATGGATACCACAGGGTCCCCTGAGAAATGTGGGAATTTACCAGTCCTGAGGAATTCCTCAGGATTCTGGAAACAGAACAGCTGCTCAAACTGATTTCAATGGTGCAAATATATCACGAGTCTGCCTCTTACAGAACTCTCATCTAAATGTTTTAAGCTTGAGACCTATAAAGCTGAATATTGGCTATTAATTCCCTTTTCTTCCCACTTTGGTTGCAGGACTAGAAGTTATTAAGACTAGAAGTTGTAAAGTTTATTACCCCATTTCATGTGTCCAAGACAGGCTGTTCTTTTCTAGGCTGACCTCATCAGAGAGGTGGTTATCAAAATCACACTGAAATGAAATCAATTTATTCCACCTACCTAAAGCTGAGGGTTTAGCTAAGCTATCAGAAAAAGAAAAAAAAAAGAAGTTCAGACAGGTTATCTACCTTCAAAGCACAAGATCTGTTTCTGGGGAAATGGTATAAACTAAAAGAATGGAAGAACAATCAAATCCTGGATGTAAACTTCAGAAATGTAAAAATAAATCCTTTTTAAAGTCCCTTCAGCCCCTTCTGAGCCCAGGGCTGCTCCCAGGGCTTTGTGTGAGTGCACACACGAGCAGCCACGGAGTCTTCCCTGCACCCCTGAGGCAATTAAACCACGCTGGCATACATTTCCATCCTCAGCCATTCCTTCTGATGGAGAAAAAAAAAAATCATTTTTGCTCAGTTTCAGTTCCTCCCTGCCAGCTGCAGCCCCTCAGCCAACTCCAAAGGGCTCCTCATTCCTCCCTCTGGCATTTTCCCCTCCCCTAACCTACCCCGTGCCCATCCCTGGGCAGCATTTCTCAATTTCCCTGCAGTGACTCGAGGAAATCTCTGTGTGGAAATACAGGACAGGGAAATGCAGCAGCAAATCGAGTGGCACAGCTGGCAAACACACCCAGGACCAGCCACAGGGAGCAGCCAAAATGTTGAAATATTGACGGTATCAGAGATGTGTGCAGTTGAGATAGCTGAAAAATTTCACTCTGGGGTTTTCTGAATTTCAGAAAATCCAGTACATTTCAAAGATTTCGTTTATAAACAGAGGCCGCTAAAACAGAAACAAACAAACAAAAAAAAACCCCAACCCAACCACAACCCAAACTACGCAAGAAACAACTGAAAATTAAAAGTTTCAATGCACCAATTTTGTTCCTGGTTTCCTTTAGTTCCAGCATGAGGAACCAGGGCTTTTTTTAGATCCTCCCTCCAGACCAGTGGCTCTTTTCCTGTCTCAGTGCAGTTGATTATTTACAGATTCCACTCAGAATTATTCAGATTATTCAGAGATTCTATTCAGTGGCTGACACCACTCCGGGGGCAGCTTCTCCCTCATCCCATGGCTCCCTCTCCCTGCTCCCAGTCAAAAAAGTGCTAAATATTTTTCTTTTTCCCCATAATATGCCTATCTTGCTACTTCTCTGAGTGCTTTCATTATTTCTGCTCTTCGTATTCAATCTGTATTTCTAAATTATCTTTTCATTTGCATCAAAACTCTCCGTGGCTCTTTTGTGGGACTGAGAATTTTGACTTCTGACAATTTGGGGCAAAATCTAAATTTTGCAGAATTTGTGCACAGAAGTCAACCCAACCTGCCAGTAAAGCTCATTGCTAAATTAACAAAAATAAACCAAAACCACCCAGCCTCACCTAAGAGACTTAGGAGAAAAGCAAATCACGAAACCAAAAGGAACAAAAAAAAATGCAAACAACTCTTAATTCCAATTAATTTTGCTCTTTATACACCCCTCGAGGGTAGGAATTCTCCCGTTCTGATGGCAATGAATACGAATGGCAGCAGAGGATTTCAGCCTCACCTTTCCAGTGGATTTGGTGCCTTTCCAGATGCAGAAATAACAAATAGTCCAGGCAGCCAGGAGGCACAGGGCGAGCTCCCAGCGCAGGTTCCCAATGTGCTCGATCCCATCGGAAATGGCCAGAACCCTGCGTCTTCCATGGGAAAAAAAACAGGAGAAAAAAATGATAATATTGAGCTAAAACAGCACTGCATGTGAAATACGGGGATAAAAATGAATTCAGTATTAAAAAAAAAAATTATAATTTTGAGCTAAACCAGTACTACGTGTGAAATAGTGGGATAAAAATGAATTCAGTACAAAAAAAAAATATAATTTTGAGCTGAAACAGCACTACGTGTGAAATACTGGGATTAAACCAAATTAATCACAAAAAAAAATTCATTATATTAAGCTAACACAGCACTACATATGAAATACTGAGAAAAAAGTGAATTCAGTACAAAAAAAATTATAATTTTGAGCTAAAACAGGATTGCATGTGAAATACGGGGATAAAACTAAATTAATTACCCAAAAAATTATAATTTTGAGCTAAACCAGCACTACATATGAAATACTGAGAAAAAACTGAATTCAGTAAAAAGAAATTATAATTTTGAGCTAAAAGAGCATTACATATGAAATACTGGGATAAAAATGAATTCAGTATTAAAAAAAATTATAATTTTGAGCTAAACCAGCACTACATGTTAAATACTGGGATAAAAATGAATTCAGTAATTAAAAAAAATTATAATTTTGAGCTAAACCAGTACTACGTGTGAAATAGTGGGATAAAAATGAATTCAGTACAAAAAAATTTATAATTTTGAGCTAAACCAGCACTACATGTTAAATACTGGGATAAAAATGAATTCAGTATTAAAAAAAATTATAATATTGAGCTAAAACAGCACTGCATGTGAAATACGGGGATAAAAATGAATTCAGTACAAAAAAAATTATAATTTTGAGCTAAAAGAGCACTACATGTGAAATACTGAGAAAAAACTGAATTCAGTACCAAAAAAATGATAATATTGAGCTAAACCAGCACTACATGTGAAATACTGGGATAAAAATGAATTCAGTATTAAAAGAAATTATAATTTTGAACTAAACCAGCATTACATATGAAATACTGGGATAAAAATAAATTCAGTACCAAAAGAAAATTATAATATCGAGCTAAAACAGCATTGCATGTGAAATACTGGGATAAAACTGAATTAATTACAAAAAAAAGATTATAACATTGCAGAAAAACAGCATTACATATGAAACACTGGAATAAAATTAAATTAGTTATTAAAAAAAAGGTGGTGGTATTAGGAAAAAATAGCATTACATATGAAAACGAGGATAAAACTGAATTAATTACAAAAATAATTGTAATATTGAGCTAAAACACCACTACATATGAAATACTGGCATAAACTGAATTAATTACAAAGAAAAGATGATAATATTGAAGAAAACAGAATTATAGATGAAAAACCAGGATAAAATTGAATTAATTGCAAAAAAAAAAAAAAATAATATTGGGCTAAAACAGCACTACATATGAAATCAGGATAAAACTGAATTAATTATGAAAAAAATATTACAGAAAATCAGCATTATATGTGAAATACTGGATAAAACTGAATTAATTGCAAAAAAATGATAATAATGAAGAAAAAAGCATTACTTGGGGGGTTAAAATCGAATTAATTTGATTCAAGGCCTCCTCATTACTTAGTAATGAAAATATTCTGTGCTAAGGTGGAAAGGAACACAAAAGAAAAAAAGCCAGAATATTCTCAGTATTTTGTATCTGGTTATAAATGAACAAATTTTTCCCCTTTTCAGATCAGCGACAAAAATTTTAATTTTAGAACAACTTTTCCTTAAAGTCAAACAAAAAGAAATTATTTGATTGAGTTAGCAACACATATGAGCCAAAAATAAAACACTTCCTAAATAAACGGTTTTTTCAATTTGATTTTCCCCCCTTAAAAAAAATTCCAACCTTTATTTTCACCTGTGAACCTTAATTTTAATGAATTTCCTTTTGTAACTGGAACTATAACATTAAAATATTTCTTTTCAAAACCTCAACATTTTGCAGCAACTCAAAGCAGCAGATGCACAGATAAAAACTTTCACATAAATGTTTTTAACACTCAACCTCAAATAAACCATCCTGAGCAGAGATTTCTTTGAAAACTGTATTTCAAATTAATATAAATTAGAAATTATTACAACCTATAACAATTATAAATTATTATAAGTTATTACAACTCCACATTGTGAGTAGAAATGAATTCATGGATTCTCACTGGTTTCAATTGATTATATAATTAATGTCTACATAGGTTATACACATAATTTAATTACAATTTAGTAGAAAGGTTAAGTATTAAATTTAAACCAAGCAAACTACAGTTAAATACATAAAATAATTCTTCCTCTTGTATTTGGTTCACTTATTGTCCCAGGCAATAAATTCAGGGATATAAAGTCTGATCTTGTAATTCCAGCCAATAAAACATAATAGTTAAACGGTATAGAATATTTAGATGAAAAATAGAATATTGACATGAAATAGAAATATTTAAATGAAATAAAATGAAATTTTAAAAATGAAAAAAAAGGAGGAATCTGCTCTGTCTCATGCAGCAGGTGAGGATGGAGGGAAATCCCTGTAGTGGAGGGAGTGGGAGGCTGGAGATGCCAACAGAGGGAAAATGGAAATATTGAAGGAAATATTGAACCACGCCCAGGTTTTCCACATTTCACACCTCCAGAGCTGCAGCTGCTGCTCCTGAGGGATGCAGCCACTCATAAAATGTGTGTTTAAAATTTCCTCTTTAGCTAGGGAGTAACAGAATTAACAGGGTAAAGAAAAATCACAATTAAAACCCCGAACCCCAAAATTTATCTCCATATTTCCCAATTAATAAAGACAGATCTTCCCAGTCAAAAAAAAAAAAAAAAAAGGGGGGGGGGCAGGAAGTCAACACAAACTTTTTGAGCATTATCTGCTGAAATTAAAATTGCTGCCACTTCATCCATGTTTGCTCTCCATCCAGGAATTGGTTTTTATTCTTGAAATTCTTTATTCTTCAAGTCGTTATTCTTTAAATCTTTATTCTTTAAATCTTTATTCTTCAAATCTACGAGCAGCTCATTTGGGAGAGAAGTGATCCAGCATGGAGCACCCTCAGTTTGCCAAGAGCTGCCAAGTGCCTGGAGTTCTGTCATCAAAATGCACCCAAAAGGAGAGAGGAGGCTTTTAATGAAGGGTTATTTTAATCAAGAAGAGGAAGGACATAATTGATACCTGCAAACAACATCACTGAGGCATAATTACACAGAGAGGTGATGAAATACAGCGTTGAAATTCCAGTTCTTCTAAGCTGTTCGACAAATGAATGTGGAATTTTATCTAGGATGAAGTCCACCGTCCTTGCAAATTCTCATTCAAAACCCAAATGAAATCTTTGAATTCATAGATCACCCAGAAGAGGAATTAATTGCAAGTGAAGCAGGACAAAAATTGGCATAATATGATAAAAAAAGGAATAAGTAATATAGGGCAATAAATAATAAAATGCCTATTAAAATAGTACATTTTTAAGATGAAAACTGAGACAATATTTACGTCTGGGCAACAATAATAGTGAAATGGATACCTTTTTCATTTTGATATATTTTCACTGTAAAATAATAATGAAAAAAGTTCCTTATGTTTTAATCAAACCGGGGGTTATATGACTATTTGAATTTATTTATGTACATGTGAACCGGGGGCTTTATGACTATTTGGATTTATTTACGTGTGAACCTAAACATGAGTAAGGTTCCTTTTCCAAAATGAGATTCCGAGTCACATCAATCCCTACGCTGTTCTTCCCTACCCACAAAACAACTTCAGCAATAAATGTTCTCTCTCTCGTGACTGAAATATTTCACACACCAAAAGACGCCTTTGCCTCAAGAACATCAATTTTAATGAAGGCTCGAGATGAAGACTTTTAAAAGCAACCAATTCCTGGGAGCACAAACAGCTCAGAGTTTTCTGGATGCTCTGGGGAGTCCCAAAGAGCAGAGCCACCTCCTTTCCCCACCCAGGACTCCGGGATACTTTTGTCAAGCGTCATACAAAGCAAATGGCAAATTAATGGGCTCGCCACAATTAATTATCCCTGCGGGTCCTATTGAAAACAGACACGTGGTGCCAATCAACGGGAACTGTCAGCACCATAATGAGGATTTAATTACCCTGAAGTGCTGTAAATAGGTTTGGCTTCCCTTTGTTCTGCTGGAACAAAGGGTTGGTGTTTCCCTCAGAAAGGGAGCAGCAACAAGTCCAGAAATGGTAATTAAAGTAGAATATAAAATATAGGCAAAGGGTGGGTGCGAGGAGGGCAAAGCCCTGCCCAGAGGCCAGCAGGGAAATCCCTCAAGCTGTCCCCAAAGCCACACCTCAGTCCTGCTGCTGGAACCGTGTGAGGAGGGAGCAATCAGAACATGAAATTCTTCTCACAACGCTTCAGTTCAGTCCTATCTACCCCTATTCTTTTATTATTCGACTGAAATAAGAGGAAAATGGGACACGTTTATATATGATTGTCCCCCGTGTGTGAGAAGTGAGGTTGATATTCAGGGGTCAGATCACAGCTCTGCAGCTTCTGTCTAAAAGCTGCCATGACCTCGCATAAAGCACTGACAACAACAAAAAATGTTCTGTGAATTCCTCCAGGCCTTCCTCCTCCTCCCTTACCTATCAGAGCCCTGCACTCCCTCGTTCTCCTCAAGTCTTCATGCACAGCACACAGAAACAAGCAGTAAAACCAGCACTGAATGTGCTCCTCTCTGGTCTAAAAAACATTTGAGGAAAAGTTCTACAGTGAGTCTATAGCTCAGCTGCTTCACATCACACTTGGGTGAAAAGAAATAAAGAATTTTATCCTGTACATCGAGACTTGTTAAAGCTGAGCATCTCTAAAAACCCCTTAAATGAGAAATAACTGGTATTTCTTGAGAAATACAGAAATATCTTGACTCTTTCTCATTAGAATTCACTGCTGCCACTTCTTTATTTGAATAAATGATTATCAACAACATTCCTTGATAGATAACAGTCCAAGAGCCTGGGAGACCACTGTAGCTGGCAGTACAACTGCAGGTAACCATTTGCATTACTCCAGAACATCAAATCCCTGCTTGGTACAAGCCAGTTTAAACAGAATTTGCTGGCAACAACTTCAGGCTGTGTGAAACTTCGCTGTGAGAAAGAGTTGTCCTGCACTGAAGACACAAATTATTCATTACTGCTGGATCTCATTGAAACCAGAAATTGATGGGAGTTTGAAAGTGTTTATTGTAGGCATTGAGCTTGTTTTGCTGTTGTAGCTGTTTGAGGGGGGTGTTGTTTTGTTGTATAAAAATACTCAGCACTTCAGCCCCTGAAC
The DNA here is from genome assembly GCF_052056855.1 of Sturnus vulgaris. Lineage (NCBI taxonomy): Eukaryota > Metazoa > Chordata > Aves > Passeriformes > Sturnidae > Sturnus > Sturnus vulgaris. The sequence continues at coordinate 17,930,014 of NC_142253.1, read as the reverse complement.
CCACCCAGAGCCTGGGAGAGAGGCCAAGGGATTTGGTGGCATTTGAGCTTCTTGAAGAGAATATTGAGGGAAACAAACTCCACTACATTGGGGGGGAGTTTGGAATCCAAGGTTAATTCAAACCAGGGCAAGGTTTTAATTCAGTAGTAGCAAAGTGTTAATTCTCCACAGCATATCTTACTTGTAATTAGAATATTAAACCCCAGCCAAGGTGGATTTGTGGTATCTCCCACTGTGCTTGAAGGTCTCATTACCTCTGAACACACACATCTAAATTGGCTAAATGTTAGTGAAGACTGTTACATTTCTTCCTGTAAATAACACAGAATAGAAGTGGCAAAAGATCCAGGAATCTAATGAATAAAAGATAAATTTGGGTGGAATAATAGGGCACATCTCCAAAGGGTGGCTGTCACAAATGCTGAGGTTTGGTCACAAGGGTCTGTGCAGTTGGGCTGAACAAAACCATGACAAAATTACTCCAGTGTAGATTAATTCTACTTCGAGTAACAAATACTGTAAGCCTGGCTTAAATCTCACTTGAATCTAAATATAAATGTGGATCAGAAAGAAAATAAAAATGGATAGTCAGGAACATATAAAGATAGATTTCAGCATATTTTCAGTACACATAAAATAACAAACACATTATTAGCAATTAGACAATACAATTAGAAGCAATTAGACCCCCTGCAAGGACCTTGTGCTCCCCACATGCCAGGGACACCCCTTTGCCAAGGGTCACCTCTGTCCCTTCCATTCCCATCACTGCACGAGCAACATTTACACACAATTCACACAGATAACATCCCCCTGGGAGATGGTTTTGACAAGCATTAGATACCTACTGAAAATGGGACTGATTTGTGTGGGAAAGCACCAAAACACATTTCAGTTTGGTGCCTCAGTGCACGGAGAGGAAGAAGGGCCCCCCTGTTGGAATTGCTGGAGAGGGAAATGTTATGAGATAATTGCAAAGCAACCTTTCCACACAAATTTGAAAACAAACACATTCTGAAAGCTTACACACTATTTATTGGCTATGGGAACACTGGATTTTCCTGGGAAAGTGTCTTGAGTAAAGTTTGAGGAGCTGGACCAGGCTCTTGAATAGAAAGAGGATTAACAGCTGCCAACACGTTGTTGAAAGGAATGTCCTGGGGTGCTTCATGAGTTATTTCGTGATTTCAGAAGCTGAAGAACAGCTCCAACCTATTCGAAGAAGGTCCCTTCATGTTCCCACTTTGATTTGGAGCAGTTTCCAAGATACTTGGCTTTAAAAACCCCAAACAAACAGCACCCAAACAGAGGAGCCTCTTGAGGTGCCTTGTCCATGGGCATGTGTCCAGCCAGGATCTCAGGGGGCAAAATTCCCTTTTTCCCTGGGCCAGGCCCTGCCCTCTGAGCATTCTGAGGGGCTGAAAGGACAACAAAACCATGGCACTGAGCAGTGGCCCTGTACAGAGCCCTTTCTTAGTTTATATTTTGTGCACTTTTATCCCTGCAGTTGTCAAAGCCAGCCCATATTTACCTTGTGAACTCATCACTGAGCTCCTCTTTAAAACACATAACACACCTGAGGGCCAGTGCTGCACAAATTCCCCATCAGGTTAGGAGAAAAGGATTGAGATCTTTGAGACATCCTCTATTTCTGTGAGAAAGTGAATTCAAGTTTCTATCTAAAGAATTTCCTTAAATCACATCTTTCTTCCTCTTGCACTTTATGCAATGAACATTCATTTGTTTCTGTGAAAATTTGTTGGTTTGAATATTTCACACCCAAATGCATTCAGGTATCCTGTGCAAATACCCAGTTTCTGACTCAGAAACTCGAGCAGATATTACTGAATCCTGAAAATTGTAGGATTGCAATTCCATGCAGCAGAATCCTCTGTGGATGCTTGAAGAGCCAGGAGATTTCCCATGCCAAAATACCTGTCAGGAAGATGAAACATTTCCCTTTGGCTGTCTAATGTGAGCTAATTGCTGCCTAATTTGGGAGAGGCAGATCTATGCATCCAGACTGCATAACTCCAAGGTGGAAAAGAAACAGCTGAGAAGGAACAAGTTGTTTTGAGAGAACTAGAGAACACGAGATATTAAAGATTTGAGATATTCTCCACTGCTTTATCTACTTATATGATAACTTGGGAAAATGATACTGATAAACTTTAAAAATCTATGCTGAATGCTAAATATAAAACTGTGAAACCAAAAGATTGGCAGCTAACTTTGTGAAATTCTCCGATTTTTTTACTTAAGATAAACACATTTCATATAGATCAAGGTAAAAAGAAAACTTATCCTTCAATAAAATGAACCTAAAAAGACTGTTGTTAATTCTTCAGTCAATTTATTACTGCATTTCTCGTGCTGGTTTGCAAGATTTCTCTTCTCTGCTGTGGTTTGTTATCTTTACAATGAAAATGTAAAGAATGGTGCAATATTGTCTTAGAGAACAGGTCGAGAACATTCTATGTCCTGGAAATATCAAAGCTGGGAAACATTTTTCAACTTTAACACTTAAATATTCTCTTCAATACATTACAGGACTGTAAAGGAGAACTGTCAAATTAGAGACTTTTTGAGTCTCATTGCATAAACAAAAAGTAACAGTTAAAAGATCACACACCTCTGATGAGGGACTTGAGCAAAAATGTGTTGGAGACCTCTCCCTTTTCCAGGAAGGGAGCACATATTTGGGCTGTGATAACCTTTGAGAGTTATAGCCCCAGAGTAGCACAGAATCACAGAATGGGTTGGGTTGGAAGGGACCTTAAAAATCACCATGTTCCACTCCCTGGTCTAGGCAGGGACATTTTCCATTATCCCAGGCTGCTCCCAGCCCTGTGAGCCTGGCCTTGGGCACTGCCAGGGATCCAGGGGCAGCCACAGCTGCTCTGGGCACCCTGTGCCAGCCCTGCCCACCCTCACAGGGAACAATTCCTGCCCAATATCCCATCTAACCCTAATATCTTTCAGTCTGAACCTATTCCCACTTTTCCTGTCCCTCCATCCCTTGGGAATTGTCTCTCTCCATGGTTCCTGCAGCCCCTTCAGGCCCTGCACACACTGAATCACAGTTCAGTGACCCCAAAGCTTCTCCTGTCCAGGTGAACAATCCCAGCCCTCCCAGCCTTTCCTCCCAGCAGAGCTGCTCCATCCCTGGGATCATCCTGGAGCCTCCTCTGGGCTCTCTCCAGCAGCTCCAGCTCCTCCCTGTGCTGGTCCCCAGGGCACACACTGAATCAGTGTCACAATGCAGCAGGACACAACCCAGGCTGCATTTACTTGGTCCTGACCTTTCTTCCATCCAAACTCTACCATGTGGATTAGCAGGAGAGGGGGAGAAGCAGAGACACTCTGGGCACTGCTTGGCCCTGCTTCGTCTTGCTGCCCTGAGGAACTTGGTGACATGATGGTGACATGGGCAGGAGTGGCACAGTGACAGCATGGACACCCTGTAGAGAGCAAATACCTGACACAGAAAATGCCAGGAAAAGGGAAAAGGGAAAGGGAAAAGGGAAAAGGGAAAAGGGAAAGGAATTACTCCTTTCAGACTTTCTTTCCCCCTCTAGAATCTGATATTTGGGAAACTAAACACGGGCTGGTTGTGCCAGGTGTTTTCCCAGGGCAGCAATATGGTAATCACTGAAACACCTCCAGAACAAGCACAGCTACAACTGCGAAATTAAACAAATCCCAGTGGATTTTTTGCAGATTTAGTCACTAAAAGTGTTTAAAATCAAGAGAGAGAGTCTGGATGCCAGACTCTCCCTGCAAGTCAGCATGAGCTGGCACTTTGGCTTTTCTGGAATATTCAGAACAAGAGCTACAGGCTCTGTGTCCAAAGCTCTCTTTTGAAGGTTTCATGGAAACTCTAAAATAGGAAATACACCCAGAGGTTTCTAAAAGAGCTAAAAGTGGTCATTGACAGATATTGCTGGATGGCCACTTGTGCTCCCCAACCATAGAGCTCAAGGACTAGGAAGAAGTAGTCCAGCTTTTAGAAGATAATCCATGGGTTACAGATGGAGAGAAATTTATTGGAAATTCTTTAAAGTTAAATTATTTAATTCTTCATTGCAGGATATCCACTTGATTCCATACTTGGCTTGTTTCTCAAAGCAGCAGACAGACAATTCCCAGTGGTCACATTAGCAGGAGTCCCTCAGCTACATTATTCTGAAATATTTACCTCTTCCAGCAGATCCCCAGTGAATTACACTTAACAGATTGAATCATTCCTGGCTGAGCCACATTTGCTGCTATCCAGCCTGGTTCCTTCTCCTCAAATTCCTGCTAGGGTTCAATGTTGTTCCATTCATTATCCATTGCTATGCACATCCAATTTAAAAGTGAAATTAGGTTTTCCTCTGCAGATTTTTCTCTGAAATTTCTAATAAAGCTTGCAAAAAAATGAAAATAATGACACATTTCTTGTGTCATCCCCTGTGTCATTAAGGTTATTTGATTGCTAGTGTGTATATATCTATTATTTTTCATTTTTTACACGTGTGTGTCTATGTATCTCTCACACAGAACATCCCATTCCTGACCTATTTTCCTCACCCCTCTTTCCCTGAAGTCATGGCAACTTCTCTAACCAACCCCAAGGGTTTAATCCTGTTAAATCACTTTTTGTGCTGTTCCACTCACCTCTGCTTTACAGTCTTTTTTCTCAATATATCCAATGACTCTTTCAGGATTTTTTTTTGTAATTTTCCCTCTTCTCCTCTCTGAAGAAGTCATCCAGCAACAAAAATCTCCCTTTCTATTCACCTTGAGTGGTATAAATTAGCTCAGCACACAGCACCAGCTGTGAACTGAAAGCACCCAGAAGAAATGAAGTCAAGCTGATGCCTCTCAGAATTTGTGTGCAGCCTTTTAAAAAAACGGTACAGTTATACTTAGCTTTTCACTACTAATTAACTGTTCATCAAATGAGAGCTACTGAGCACAAAATATTGAGAATTACTGCCTGATCTTGTAAAACAGGCCTTCAAAAGTGAGGGTTTGGCTAAAAATTCATGTAACAAATGAATGGTGATAGGCTCTCATCTCTTCCTCACAGAACAGGCCAAAAGAAAACCATTACCTGAATGGTAAAAAATTTTTAATTTTAAAAAATTCCTCTGCCTACATATTTCTTGTCTCACTTGCCTTGGACTAAACTCTAGTCACAAAAAAACCCCTAAAACATGAAAAGGACCAGGGGCACAAGGAGTAAAGAATAATTTACAGCCCAAAAGGGAAAAAAGAAAGCTGCAAATGGACAGGAGCTATTTTGGGAGGTCTCAATGCTTTGTCCAAATTTGCAGCTCCTGGGTCTTCATAAAACATCCCTCTGCTGCAGCACTTGCAAATTACAGAATTATTAATTAAATCCAGATTAATTCTACTGGCTCAATCTTTCATTTATGAACTAAAACCCATGGACATCAGATATGAAATAATGAAAGAAGAGCTGTAGAAAGGATTTGGGGGAGGTATCAGTTATTTCCTTTACACCCAGAGGACAGCAGTGCTCCTATGCTGTTCCAAGGCTGCACTGATGGATGTTCTGAAGCCTTTCCAGGAATTCCAGTGCAATATTTAATGACTTTCCTCAGGAATTCCTCCTGACACAGCAAAGCTATTTTGCTGCCATATAAGAATATAGTGCAAAACAGCAATTTTTTTTTTTAATGAAGTATGGTCGTTTTGTTTTTCCAGCCTGTGCTCACTGTAAATTTTGCACAGTGAAGACACCTCTCCTTTGAGCATTTAATTCAATTTGAAATCCCAAGCAGCCACTCTCTCTGTTAACACCCTGAATCTACAAAGCCTTATTTGGAAATACTCTTTAAATAAATGTCTAAATATTTAATTTTTCTTATGATTATATTTTTTCAAGTGCCAAAAATAGACAGAGGCTTGATGAATTGTATGGAAAACCATCCTTTACACAGTATCCATGCTGAGATAACCAAAACCCAGAGGAATGTGATTCCTGCTAAGTGATGTTTTCAGTTACTTGTGCATCTCTAAAACCCCTCTCACCAAAGCCCTTCACATTCCCAATTCCAAGACAGGGAATAAATGTAATGGACACATTCCTGGACAGCTGGAAATAAAAGTCTCTTATTTACTTGGATATTTAAGGGATTGCAGAGGTAAGAAAAAATATGCCCTGGAAGAGCTCCATGTGGTTTGTTGGCACATCCAGGCTTGCACATCTCCTTCCTGTGGTCAACCAGTCAAGAAAATAATTCCTGGGGTGGGAAATTTTGTCAAACTTGGATGGGACATTTCAGCTTGTCCCATGAGGAGCTACTGCAGGGGAATAACTGATTTCAGGCAGTAAATGGCACCAGAAGTATCCTAATTTCACTTTTCTAGCTTTAAAATTTTGTGTAGAGGCTTCCCACTTTAATTTTTCTAGATCTAAAAGTTTGTGTAGGTACTTCCTATTTTCATTTTTTTAGATTTAAAAGTTTGTGTAGACATTTCCCACTTTAATTTTTCTAGATTTAAAATATTGTGTAGACACTTCCTACTCTCACTTTTCTGGGTTTAAATGTTTGTGTAGATATTTCCCATTTTCATTTTTCTAGATTTAAAATATTGTGTAGACACTTCCTACTCTCACTTTTCTGGGTTTAAATGTTTGTGTAGATATTTCCCATTTTCATTTTTCTAGATTTAAAATATTGTGTAGACACTTCCTACTCTCACTTTTCTAGAAGATTTAAAAGTTTGTGTAGATATTTGTAGGAGGCTGTACATAGCAACTCAGGAAAAAGGGGATGAGCTGATTTTATAATGGCACAAAACCAGATATAGCTGAAAGGGGGCCTTTCAATGGAGGGGATTTGTACATAAATTAAAAAAAAAAAACATTAAAATCCCACACACAACAAACCCAGCAAACCAAAAAATTATGAGAAACCCCCTGTTAAAGGCAGTTTTCTTCACTCCTGGTTATTTTGGCCGTGCTGCTCGTGGGCCAAGCCCATCCTGGCACAACTGAGGTTCTGCTATTTTAGATCTTTCACTTTAATTTCACCTCTTCAAGAAAAAGAAAATGTGCTTCTCTCATGTAATTCTTCCCCTACAACAGCAAAAGTGCATATATAGATGTACAAGTCTGTAAACCCACGTTCCTGCATTAACTGGAATAATGAAAATGCCCTTATTGCTACAAATAAAAAAAGATTTACCATCTTTCAGCAAAATTGGATATCTAAGCCAGCAGTTCTAAAGATCATAGTTTTTAAGCACCTCTCTCCATTTCTGTGCATATTTACCTACCACTAGTAGCAATAATAGCATTTCTAGAACTTTAAAATTTGTGCAATTAAAGGATATTTTAAGTAGATCATGTATGAGTTTTGCTACAAAAAATTCATTTCTGGTTTTGACACCGCTGCAAGCCAAAACTTGACTGTATTTTAACAGGAACCAACCAAATGCTACAAATTCCCAAAGCAGTAGAAAGCCAGGAGAATTTGCAAACTTGAAGGTCATTTTTGCACCATCCATTGAGAAAGTGTTATGTACAACAAGAAGTGGAAAAAATCAAAAACCGTGGAAATTCTTCCACCTGGCTTAGGGTCCAGCCTTCAATACAGGAGGAATTGGCAGCATTTTGGCAGAAAATGTAAAAATCAAAAACTGTGGAAGTTCTTCCACCTGGCTTAGTGTCCAGCCCTCAGTGCAGGAAAAACTGGCAGCTTTTTGGCACAGTCCCATTTGCTTTTTTCAGCCGAAGTCAGGCAAAGTCAGTGCTCTTGAGGGGGAGCTCACAAAGCTCCAAGCAAAAAGCAATTTTCACATTATGAGCTGGGCAGCCAGAGGAGAGTCTGGCACCTCTGAATGTCCTACAAGACACCCCCAAAGGGGCTGGCTGGGGGTGCTGCTGGATCCCCCGGGCACTGAGCAGGAGCAGGCTCAGCTCAGCCCTGACTTTTCAGTGTGCTGGGGATTAACCACAGTGTGACTCCTGCACTCGTTTGTAGCCTGAATGAAACAGGAAAAACCTCTTTTATGACTTTGCAAGGCAAGGGTTTGTGCCTTTTCCTTTTTGCTGAGAACAGCCCCTTTTCTTTTTGCCCAGACAAAACCAATGCTTTTTTCTCACTAGGCTTTACTTGGAAAGGCTGGGGATGTGTCACCCCCTCCAGAGAGTGACAGGCCAACAAGCAGACCTCCTTTAACTGAGCACCAAGTTGTTGCTACACAGCCAATAAAAAAGCTATTGAGGTGGAATCGGCCACAAAACCATGTCTGGTTGTGTCCAGCTCCCTTCCCAGGGCACGGAAAGCTCCAAATCCTGCCCATGGTGACAGGCTGGAGCAGCAGGCAGAGGAGCACACGGGCATAGCTGCAGCCCCCACACCTGCCTGGCAAACTCCTGTCCTAGGGAAGCAGAAAAATGATGGAGCAGAGCATGTCCCCTCTGTTTCCTAGGCTGCAAACACACCCTCACCTACAGCCATTATCAGTAATTAGCAGCTACTACGAACTATTTAAAGTTTGGACACTAAAAAGTCTATGTGCCACACATTGAAACTGTGATTATTATTTTTTCCCTAGAAAATCCCTAAACAAACTATACCATTGGGATGAGGGAAAGGCCATAAATGGGGGAAAACAGGTCAAGTCTCTGAATGCTGGCACTAGTATGAAGGGAAACGTGGAAATTCAGGCTCTTGTCTGCCCTTTGGAACACAGCAGCAGAGAGTTCGAGGAACAAAAAGTGAATTTTTATCAGTTTAGCTGCTTCCCTTAGAGACTGTACACACAGAATGTGGAACTTCTCAAGGCTGTGGCTTGCAAGGCCTTTTTGAGCAAGAAATCCCTTAATCTCCTAATTTTGATCAGTTGTCAGTGCTGTCTGCTTGCTCAAATGAAGTCTTAAAACACCAACAGGCATAGATATTTCTAAGCAGAAAAAGCAGAAAAGAGTGTCCAAGCTGCCAGATTTTGCTGCACCTCCAGTAGGATCAGCCCATTTTCCCTGTGTAGCTACAAGGAAGTGGTTATCTATTACAGTCTCAGAAAAATATTTAAAGTTTTGAACTTTCATGAGGTTATTTGGAGGGTACCAGAAAGAAAACAGCACCTAAGACCTGCTGCAGGATTTCTCTGTGAATCTTTTTTTGGTTGGTTTGTTTGTTTTAACAAAGAAACAATCCATGCAAGACAAAATTTAAACTTTCACCCTCTGTGTGAGGCAGCTGTGAAAGCAGGGAGAGAAGGATGAATAGTCAGAAGTCACGTTCCTGCTGAGGGAGCAGGGGAACAGCATCCTCTGGGCACACTGGGGAAGAGGAGCTGGAAAAGCTTCCTGGCACTGCCAGGTGTCCTCTGGCACCTCAGCTCACGGGTCAGTCCCTGCCTGCCTTGAGCCACGGCTTCAGGAGCTGCCAAGGCTGCAGAAGCAGCAAAAGCTGCAAATATTTCAGCAGAAAGGCTGGAGCTTTGGTTTGCAATCCTTAAGCCAGCTGAGGATTTGGATTTACTTCCAGTCATGAGTAAGGGCTGAGCCTTACAGCCTAGTTAGTGGAAAAGACAACAGCACCAGGTAAAAGAGAAAAAATTCCTTTGCAAAGCCAGAAATAAAGATGTTTTGGGCCTGGTGTATTCATTTACACACTTAAACCCAAATCCAACTTGTCCCCCCTGCTCCCAGCCTCTGCTGGCACTGAGAGAATGGAAATCTTGTGTGAAACAGCAACCTGAACCTCCCAGTATGAGGAACTCTCAGATGGGAGCACTGGGCTTGAGAGCAACTGCAAAGCACTGGGGAATTCCTGAGTCTCTTCTTGTTAGGCTGGGTTTAGTTAAAACCATCTGAGGAGATTGTGCTGACTCTAAAAGGCTGTGGAAGGAAAGCTGCAGCATCAGCCTGACACTTTACAAATGCAGGATTGAGCCCCACATGTAAACAAGCTCACTCACAAAAAGCAAACACGATCTCTGTGCACAATAATTACCACTCTAATCCACAGATTAGCTCATCAGCCAAAAAAAAAAAAAAAAAAAATCCCACAAAACCCCAATTTTTTTTCCCCCACAGCCAACCCTTCACACAATAAATTGGCTTTATGTGGCCACAACTTAGAGGAATTTCAGTGGCAGCCTTGGCAGTGCAGGGAGCAAAGTGGGAAGGTTCTGAAGGGCTGTTCTGAAGAAATCTGAAGCCTCCCCCTTCCCTACTCCAGGAACTCGCCTCTTTACTATTTGTTTCCACAAGTTTACACTGAGTTTATGGCTCCTGGCAGCAGAATTTACAAAATAATAAAGCAGCAACAGGAAAACACCACCTCTGGCTGAGGAAATAACATTGCTGGTGACAGTTATCTCCAGACAAATTAACTCTGCTAGTAAGATTTACTTTGTGTTAACTGCTCTGCCGTCTGCTCTTTATACAGAAAGACCCTGCTGTGCTTTTGTGTCTGATATTTAAGACAAATAATTTAATTATTATCTTAATTCCAATGAGTTATTTCAAGGCAAAAATCAAATCTTGATTTTTAATAAGGCTCGTTCTTCCACTTTGAAACTAGTTTTTTTATTATTATTTATTTTGAAGCCATGCAACGCCATAAACTAAATTTCAAACAAGGCAAACACCTTCCTTAGCAGGAAGAGAGTACATTTATTTTCCATGTGCAAAACTATGCAGCTCCAGTTTTGCTTGGACAGAAAAAGTAGATAAGTTTAATATCTTAAGTTATTTTGGCCAGCAAACTCTTAGTATTGCAAAAATTTTGTCTGTGACACAATAAAGAAAGACGTTTGAAATAAATAATAGATTATGTAATTTACCTTTTTAATTTTTTTTTAATTTGATGTTTGTGATTTTAAAAGGTTTGGAATGTGTATTTTCAACTTTTTATAGCCAAGACTGTAAAACCAGATAGAGAAAAGGCTGAATCTGATTATCCCTTCTGGTTTCATAATTTATTCCTGATTTAGCCAAAATCAGGTAGGGAAATATGCCCCAAAATTGAAGGCTTTTAAACCCACTGCAACTTGATTGCAAGTTGAGCTTACACAATCTTGTTTAGCTTCATTTCCAGAGATTTCGGAGAAGGGATGTGCTTAAAATGGATTTGTATGTGCTTCAAAATAACACCAACACAGGAATTCAGGCAATCCAGAGATGAGCACTAACACAAAACCCACAAAACCATAGAAATATGAGAGAATAAAACTTTGTGCCCTCCACAGAATTGAGAATAAACATTTCCTACTTCTCTGGATAACTGGAGTTACCATCAGCAGCCAAGCTGGGAATATTGCTGAAAAGCCATATAAATGCAGGGGGTAAATTGGCTAATACTTGAGAAAATATGTTGTTCATTTATTCTACTAAGACTTAATTCTCGTTAGCCCAAAGCACCATAAGAGATTTCTGCTAAAATAAAATGTAATTGTAGCATTAAGAGATGCCACCTGAGAAAGTCTTGTTTATTCTGAAACATTTGAATAAATAGATTTCGATTTAAGATGTAAGGTGCCCAGATTATTGAAAATTTTAACAGAAAATAAAATTTCAGCTTTACCCAGAGAGTCCCTGTGTCTCTCATATTGTTCAGGTTTAGTTTAGTTGAGGGAAGGAGCATTTTACTTTTATAGAAAATCTGCTGAAACAACACATGAAGCCTGAGTTTACTGATGTAGCAAGAAAAAGAGATTCAGGCAGACCACAGCATGTCCTAAGATTCATGGAAATTATGTCAATGTAGAGCTCTCCCTTCAAGGAATTTTAATTCCTGGCTCTTTAAAGTGCAGCTGCCCTGAACACAAAACAACCTCAGAATAAGGCTCTGTCTTAAAAATAAAATTAATGGGTCCTCAAGAAATTGTAGTAACCCAGAATTGTGTAACAGGCTTTGAATTGTGAAGTCACTCAGAATTCAAAGTAACATTCCATTTCTCTGATTGGTTTAACACACACTACACCCTGCAAGGAACAAATGAGAGGTTACACTGCACTGATTAAATATTTATAGTCAGAAAAAAGATGTCACCACAAAAGCAGATCATCTTTTGCAAACATCTGATTTTCTTCCCTTAGTCTGACTAGAAATCAGAGTCAGGGGGACAGGAGAGAGTTAAACTCTCCTGTTATTCTGGCTGAATAACTAACACTTACACAGTCCTTTAAAAAATAATGAGATCCAGAAGCCAGAGTATTTAGTTAGCTGAAACAAGGATGAGGATACAGCTCTCAAACTCCTAAGGGAAGAAACATTTGGGGGGAAAAAAAAAAAAAAGTGGGGGGGAGGGAAAAAGGAATATTGTAAATCATCTTCTTTCTTTCACCTTTGCCTCCTCATTAGTATGGGTTGGAGGCTCTTTCCTCCAGCAGCAGGAGCCAAGCTCCCGAGCAAGTGGCACACTTTGTTCTATGTCCTTTCAGGATATGGAATTCCTTTCCTTGTATCCCCTAAAAAAAAAAAGAGTTAAAAACTCTCCTTCTGACTGTGGCTGGATAGGAAAATTTCCAGCTGAACTCACATCCTTAAGTGCTATAGGGTTACGAGGTGTAAAGCATCGAATCATTGCAAGGTAATGAATAGTCTGATCAAATAAAAAGTTTTTGTGCACTTACTCCCAGAATTCCATCACTGGAGAAGTGGCATTCTGTAAAGAGACTTGGCTGCAGTTGCTCATGTTAAGTTTTTGAAATTCCACACAGTTTTCTAGGAAAGAACAAAAAAAAAAAAAAAAAAAAAGAGTTTGCTATGTTGACATGCAAGCACAGTTCTTGTTCGTGTCCCAGTTTGTGCACCTTGGAAAGCCCCCGTTCTACCCCACATTTTCTGGGTGGGGTTCAAGGGTTTCTGGGTGCACTGAATGCCACAGCTGCTACTCCTGCAACACCAGGTTATGATAACCCAGAAAAACATCCATCAGGGCTCTCCCACAACACTTCCCAAAGGCACAGGGCCAAAAAATCACCTCAGGCAGAAGAAAGAAACGTTGAGAAACTGAGCATTGGGAATTACAACGTGCCCCTACTGCAGCTGCTGGTGCCATGGTTTATGGCTACAAACAGCTCATGGAACATGGCCAGCCATAAACTCCCACTAGGGCAAGTGGATATTTCCCCTGGCTCATCATGATTATTATTATTATTATTATTATCTCTAACACAAAGGCCAAAGCAGCTCAGCATTGTGCAGAGTTTGAGCAGTGACAATGCTGGCCAAGCTCCTCTGCAGGGCTGCCAGAGTTGATAGCAAAGCTTTCCACATCCACTGGGACCAAAATTACCTCTCTGACTGAAAATAAGATTTCAGACAGCTTTAGGTGTGCTCAGAGAACACAACAAATGGCCAATTAGTGAAAACTATGAAAGGCAATATAATGGATACTTGATTTGAAATTGGACTGTATATACAGGATAAATGCTAAAACTTCAGGAATGTGGGAACAAGGGCACTGGGATGAGATCCTCCCCATGGATGTTGGGGATCTACAGACTCAATAAGCAGAGAATGACAGATATAAATATCAATGAGAGGACAGATGCAGAGCCCTACCCCACAAACCCTTCTGAATGCACACCTCATCCTTCATGCAGGAGGCTGCTTTACATGCAGCAAGGATTATTTATGAGACTAAATTTCCAGAAGTAGCTTGATGAACATTATCCCTCAACATCTGGCATTTAAAAGAGCAAATCCAGAGATTCACATTTAATATTTTTCCCTCTCCATTCAAACTCCTCCTGATTTCATTAGAGTGAAAGAGCAAGATTGCAACCTGTCATCAGGTCATTCTCTGCTGCAGAATTCACTCACTGTGTTCACAGAGAATAGATATGATTGCAAATGAGAGTCTTGGGATTTAGCCAGAAGATCTTACAGAATTAACAAATCCATAGTCTTTTTCTGCTGACATTCTATTCTAGAGGAGTAAATGCTTTACAATGACCTAACTCAAAAAGGTCCAAGGCAGTTTCACTCCAGATTTCCTTTCTCTTGCTGTAGTGGGATGAGATTGGCCCATTTCCACAGACTTTGCTACACCAATAGCTTTATTCAGGACATTTCAATATATGAATCAATCACTTGGCAGGATTTCTATAGTGGGGATCTCTGCTGAGGTCATACCTGTATTCCATTCGTGGCCACAGGAAGCCCAGGGAAGCTCTGTAGTAAAGCAGTTGAACAAATAGAAGATAGCCCATGCTAAAATGATGATGTAATATACATTTAGGTGTGCCTCTATAACTTGGGTAGCATAGCCAATGCCTGGAGGAGCAAAAGAAGAAGTGAGATACAAGACTTCTGCTTTTCAGGCTGTATGTAATTTAAAAACAAAAGCTTACTCCTAAGTACATCTTCAATTTTGATTGCATTCAATTTGAAGTAAAATGAAATAAATGGTTTCTCTTGCAGTAGAACACAGAACTGTTACCTTCAAAGAGAGGGCAAACTTTCCTCCAGCATGTGATGCCTCCTTCACTTGTAAACTGTCCCAAGGCTGTCTCCAAGAAAAATACTGGTATTCCACAGCAAATAAAGAAGACCACGTAGGGGATGAGGAAAGCACCTGCAGGTGAATATTGAGAGGTGTTGGTTACAATGAGCAGGGCTCCTCAGCAGCACAGTGACGATTTTCCCAGCAAAGGAAGGATCAGCTGTGAGGCACCAGTGCAGTGCAGGAAAGGTTTATACTCCTGCCCCAAATATCCAAAGTGAACCTGTAAGCCAGGGCCAGGGACTAAAACAGACCAGATCAAAGTTCCTCAGCATAAAGTCAGCTCAGGAGTCTCTGAAACACAGAAAAGATCCCAGCCATGCTCAGCTCAGCACCATGTCAGTCTGCTCCACCTTCCTTGCTTTTCCAGGGGTGAGGAAACATTACAGATATTAAATCTGAGAAATCCTTTTTGTGTTATTTATATGAGCCTGATGATAAGGATTGTGAAAAGGCAATGAGCAAACAAACTTCAGAACTACTTATAAGGACAGGGAAGCAGGGCCTGGCCTTATCAGCCAGAAATATTGATGTGAAATTCCAGGAAAATAACAAAGCATCAGTATTTTTGTTGGATGCTGACAGTAAATTCCAACACAAGTAGTGAAGCACAGCAAAGCCCAAACACAGCACACCCAAATCCTGCAACAGCTGAGCTGCTTCAGTCACCTTGGTTAGAAGGTTGACACAACTACATCCACCTGCTCTGACTGGCAGTTCTTTCATCACCAGGAGTCTCTTCCCTCAGCCAGGAAATTTGCCTAGAGATGAATGCCAGGTGTCTCTCCAGCAATCCATAGGGATTCCATAAATAATGGAATACTTGCATGGCTTCTCTGGACAATTTACTGGCCAGTAGCAAATCCAGCTTGGCCCTCTCATACACACAATCAGTGGGAGTTTAACATGGCAACCTGTGGAAATCCAAACTATCAACTTGGACTCTTTTTCCAACACTGTATTCCAAGAAATACCTAATTCTAAACACACAAAGAAATTCATTTTCATCACAACCTGAACATCCACAACCTAAAATTATGGATGATTATTCCTACACTCCCTGTTATGACTTGGAGTAGGTGCCAGAGAGGTCACACCTTCACAAGTTCCAAACTACAACTTGTAGATTTGTTCTTTAAAAAGCAATTTATTTCACAACTAGCTCAGATATTTACCACTGTCTTCCCCTAGCACACACCGAAGGGTTGGATGTATCAGTTTTAAGCACTAAAAACAAACTCTGCTCTAATTCCAGCAGGGGGTTACAAAGCCACAGGTCATAGACTGAGCCTTCATTGACTAAAACTGGTCAATGGCAAATATCCCATGGTGCCAGGACACGACCAATTAAATCACATTCTATTCTTAAGGAATACAGTGTTGATTAAATATGATATTTAAGTAATCACTTTTTCATCAAATCACCCAAAACCAATGAATAAAATATTTTCTACCTTGTGTTACAGCTTTAAAAATGATAGCATCACCTTTTGACAAGTTGGCACACACCTACAAACGGGCACCTAAAGGTGGCTATAGGACCCAGAAAATTACACACCAAAAATACATTCCTGTCATTTCCTCTGCCAAAAGTTTTCTGGGAGCACTTTGACCATCAAGAAAGGGTTGAGAATATGATGTGCAGCGTGTTAATATTCAGGATTTGGTAGCAGCATTCTCTAAAGAGCTGAACTCTCGTTACCTAAGTTTGGCCAAAATACAGAGACATAAACAAAGGAACTTCCAATGATAAACACAACTTGCAGTGCAGGACTTGTTTTATAGAAACAGCACACGAAACGGGCTAAAAAACCACCCCTGAGTTCAGATAAGGAGGGACAAGGAATGGAAATTTGGCACAGCAAACAAACCCATCAAAAAGCAGATCAGTGCTTATCACAGCCCTGAACATCCTATTTTTCTTCCAGCCTCTGTGTTTACAGTGCCATTGACTCAGGCCTTAAGTGGGGAGAATGTTGAACCCAGTCCACAGAATTCTAAACTGAGTTTGTAATTTACTTTTCTTTCTTAATTGCTGCCCAAGTCACAGCTGATGTGCTTATTCTCAACTGTCATTTATCTTATACAGTTTATAGTTGGCTATAACCAATACATGCCACATGTTATACTCCTGCAGAAGTCGAGCCTGCTCTTTTCTCTCTCAAATAACATTCATATTTTATATTTATTAGGGCTTGCTCTCTTCTTTGAGTAACCTGCAGTTTTATATCTTCCCCTACCTTGCTGCAGGAATTGGGAAGTACCGAGGGGAAAAAAAGAGCATTGAGGTATAAAAAATTTAAAGAAAATATATTGAGTCTTTGTGGCATTATTAGAAAAAATTATATTCATCCTCTCCAAAGTAGACTGTTGTGACAAATAAAGTGCTGCCTTCGTTTCTGTGTCAGACAAACTTAGTTAAGTATGCCAGGGTGTGTATTCACATGCAGAAGACAGCGTGTGCTACTATAACAGAACACTGGCTTCTCCTGCATGTAAAATGCTACTGAAAAAAAACATGTCCATTTACTAACGCAACAGAAACTTGTAAAAATAAACCACACAGTGTTTGGAGGGAAGGAAAGAGAAACACAACGATTTTTCTTAGTTGTCAGATGTTTAATGCTTCCCTGTCTGCACATGCACTGAAATCCTGACCACGTATCTCTTACTAGTGCAATAAATCACTGCAAGGCATTCTTAACTCTTTCATTCCCGTGCTTAATTCCCATGGAAATCCACACGTGATACCATCTTACCTCCTCCATTCTTGTAGCAAAGATATGGGAATCTCCAGACGTTTCCCAACCCAATAATCTCCCCTGCCACAGAAAGCACAAATTCAACCTTATTATTCCAGTGGCCTCTTTCATGAACTTTCTTATCATTGCTGTGGACGAGGTTGGTGCTTGAGGCTTCTGGGTCCAAAGCGTCTTCTGGCTTGCCATTAATTATAGGAATAGTCTTTTCAGCTGTCATGACTTTTCAGCCTAGTGGAGAACAAAAGAAAAACACACAGGTGTGTTAAGACACTTGCTGGTACTGATCTTCAACGACTGAAATCTCCCAGGCTGGCATTGGCTTCTTGTTACCCATGGAAATCTGCGGGTGAGAATGAGGGAGGCAACTCCACAAGGCTGGAAAAGTTATAAAGCAGGGGGAAAAGGAAAAGAAAGGGGTGGGGGAAGAGAGAAGGTTCTGTGCAGAAGAAGGAGTTATTCCAAGTGGATACAGGTAACTTCCCAGCAGAGAGGGAAGCCTTTCAAAAATCCCTCCCCAGGCAAGGATCCCAGCCCGACTGACCTACCAGAGGACAGGCATCTGCTGCCCGTCCACCTGAGCCCGGGCGCGCTCGGGGATGTGCAGAAGGGCTGGGATGGCCGTGGCCTGCCCGGAGGAGCGGGGGAGCTCCGGGATTACTCACCCAGGGCTGTGCCCGTGCCTGGCGCCGGGGACAGGGGCCGGGCTGCGCTCAGCGCTGCCTGCGGGCGGATGCTGCGGCTCCGGGAGCGCGGGCAGGGCACGGCCGGCCGGGGAGGAGGCGCTGGGGATCCCGGGGAGCCGGGGAGCCTCGTCGTGCCCTGCCGCTGCTGGCGGCCCGGCGTGCCTTGTAGGATGCTCCCCGCGCTCTGGAGCCGGAATTTGCAAATGCTCAGCCCTCCCCGGAGCGATGGTTTAACACCCGCCTCCCCCCTCCGCCCACCTCAGGCTGTCCCGCCAGCTCCCCCCTCCTCCTCTTCCTCCTCCTCCTCCTCCTCCTCCTTCTCCTCCACCCAGCATCGCCACCGAGCATCAGCACGGATCATCCATCCCCAGGCTGCGCTCCCCGCCCCGCGGGCAGGGCCGAGCCCGGCAGGTTGGCAGCCGCGTTCCGCATGCCCGGCGGATCCTGGGCACGCCTGGGTGCCCGCATTGCCCGCCTGGGTGTCCCCATGCCCCACTGGGTGCCCGCATTGCCCGCCTGGGTGTCCCCATGCCCTCCTGGGTGCCCGCATTGCCCGGCTGCGTACCTGCATCGCCCGGCGGATCCCAGCCCCGCTCCGCGGCCGCCGGACAGGGCTGGGTGTCCCCATTGCCCGCCTGGGTGTTCCCATGCCCAGCTGCTTGCCCACATTGCCCACCTGGATGTCGCCATTGTCCGGCTGGGTGTCCCCATTGCTAACCTGTCTGTCCCCATGCCCACCTGGATGTCCCCATTTCCCGGTTGTGTTTCCCCATGCCCACCTGTCTGTCCCCATGCCCACCTGGGTGTCCCCATGCTGCGGGCGGGGCGCGGGCACAGCCCCACACCTGCGGCGCTCCCGGGCTGGTGCAGCCCCGCGAGTTAAAAAAAGGAACCCGCCGGGAACAGATGACACAAACTTCAGCTGGAAAGGGCGGCAGGGGGAGCCGGGGGACAGACGGGATGAAAAAATAAACGGAGGGGGAACATTTGGGAAGTGTGGAAACAATGTGGGCGCTTTCGAGTTCCAGCAGGGAAATGCAGCAGCAGCCCATGTGGGAATTGCTAGCTGGGGCTTGGCTTCAGACTCAGGCTGAAAAAGAGGCGAAAATAGGGGAAAATTATTACAAATGGTTTTGTTTCAAGTTGCATGAAATATTTCGAATAGAGATTTTTTTTCTATCTAACCCTCTCCCTTTTTAATTTTTTTTTTGTAGGTCAGTCATTTTCATCCTAAGTTTCCAAACCCCAATTAAATACCTCTTCTTTCTTCATCTCTGCAGCTTCTCCTTGGCAAATGGCAGCACCCAAGCCAGGCTCTTGCTTCAAATCTTCCCTCAGCTCCACACTCTGCTGCAGTTATGATCAGCAAGGCTTTGCTCTGCAACTCCAGGGGATGCACTTTGGAACTCACAGGCTCCTAAATCCAGGATTCTCTGCTGGAAATGTCCCAGAGACAGTCAGATCTTCTTCCATGGCAATCCTCTGCCTCTCACCCTCCAGCTCCAAGGACTTCTCCCACTGCCTGGCCACCTGTTAGCAGTGCTGTGGAAGACAATGGAAAGATGCCCATGGATAGATTGGAAATTAACTTGAGCTGACTTTGTACCCGGCTTGTACATTACACATTGGAGCTTCTGCTGTGCTTAAAGTTTTCAGGATTTCATTTCAGTGATGTCTGTCACAAGAGTGGGTGCTGGGGCCTCACCCTGTCAACCCTCTGTCACATCAACCCTTGCACCTAACAGGTGCAGGATGAGCCTCTCTCTGTTCTTGATGCCAGCTTTTATACTTTTAGTCAGACCTATCTTGGGAAAGGAAATCTGCCAGTGGTAAAACTGAAAAGAATGCAAAATTCTTGTATTTTATTTTTTTTAAGTATCCTCACCACAGATATTACCAGAGCTAGGTTTGATTTTGGGTGGTGCATTTGTGGTTTTTGTTTTTAATGCAGCTGGTATTCATTAATTGAGGATGGAATAGATCAATTTTTCCCAAGCTGACTTTGCACAAACTAAACTCCACTTGGAAGGTTTTTTTGTTGATTTATTTTTGCCTCCTTCTTCATCTTGTTTTCAGCAGGGATCAAAACAGACCCTGTTTTTCTGCCTCCCAGCCAGGCCTAGCAGGCTCAACAGGATACACTTGAACATCAAAGCTGACAGTAAATTCTCATTTTATTCCTGAGAGTAATTCTAAAAATGGAAGGAAGCTGAGGGACAGTAAACATTGGATGATTGAATAGAGAGGAGAGACCAACCTTCATCAAGTAGATTGATGATCCCAAATTGAAGGGCCTGCTGCAAGGGACAGCCTGCAGGCACATGCTGAAGGTGTTTATTTGCTGATTTATTCAGTATTTGAAATTACTAATTCCTGGTGTCAAGTGTTTTACTCACTGCTGTATTCCTGCACCAATTCCCATTCAGTCTCCTACCAGCTGAAGTGTTTATGGAAGCAATTGCTGGCTGCTAATCCTTGTGAACACTTCCCAGTGTCTGCAACAAAAATGACACATTTTAGAGCAGGCTGAGAACCTTTTTTTTTTTTTTTTTTTTAAATTCTGATGGAGCCTTTGCTATTGCAATGAGGGGAATTCCCTGGATTACAGGCCAGGTCTCAGTTTGTGCTCTCACTTTGTCTCTGGTGCTCCTCTCAAGAATTCCTGCCTGTTCCTCTCAGCCTTTTGGGAGACCCTGCACAAGTTTCCTGGCCATGCTTTTCAGGCCTCACATTAAAATGACGTGCCCTAAAAAGCAATTCAAGTTCTGCTTTATTCAGGTTTATCTCCACACTCCCAAGGAATCCTTTACAACTCTGTGCAGAAAGTACAGGGGTGGGGGTGGAAATCAGATGTTTCTGCTCACCACAGAATGGTGCTGTGAAGTACCAAATGTTCCAAGGCTACATTTATTTAGATTTATAAACTAAAATTAATCAAGAGAAGCCATTCATACCTAGAGTAACTTGGGAAACAATCTCCAAGAAAAATCCACGTCCACAGGATTCTGCCAGGCTGCCAAAATTAATGTCAGCTAAATTCATGGGATATAACTTTGGAAATTAAAAACCGGGGTTGGCTCATTTCTTTCCCTTATTGTAACTCTGAATTTCTGTGTTGTTTCTGCAATACAAAATCCTCTGACAATATAATTGGGAGTGAGGGAGGGGGGGAGAGGGAACAACAATCCTCTCCAGATTTAAAACCTTCAGTTTAGATTTGCTATAAGCAAAATCTGCACAAGCCTTCTATAAAGATTTCATAAAGTTGGACTCTTTGTGGGTAAATAGCTACACAAAAGCAAAGAAATACAATCAGAATTTCAGCAGTGATAACAATCTGACAATATTTTGGATCAAAAGCCTAAAATCACAAAGCCATTTGTGAACAAGACCAACACATTTAACTGTTCTATTAGAGGCTAACTTCAATCAAATATCGGCTGATTTGTGCCTAATCAGTTTTCTGTAAAGGGAAAAAAATTTCTTTGTTGCAGATAATTTTAAGTAAAGCACCACCTGATTGTTTGGCTTCTATTTAGAAAGGCTTAACCCCTATCATTGTAGATATCTCTCCATGCAATTTATTGCCTCACAATGGGTGAGATGCTGAGTTTTGGGTTGAGGAGAGCTGCAAAAATCACTTTTCCATCTATTGATGTTGCCCTTCCCTTGTTCCCTGCTGTCAGTCTGAGACCTGTATTTTGTTACCTGCATTTTATCTTCCACACCCTCTTCTAGACAGGAGTGGGTGACAATATTCCACTGCAGAGGATCTCTGCTGCAGACTTTTGCTGATCTCCTGGAAAAGGTGGCACAAATTAGAGTTTCCTTGAGTTAATTCATCCATTCCCACTGTGCTTTAGGGACACACCCCTCTGCTAATGGGTAATGGTACCTTGAGTTTGTTAAACTTTAATTTTATGTACAGACAACACTTGGAGAGAACTTCCAATCCTGGATTATCCACAACTCCCAAGAGTTAGCAGTCACCCATCCAACTGTAGAAAACAGTAAATAAATGACAGTACTAAATGAGAAGACATCTTTGGAATGTTTTAATGGGACTTAAAAGTGAGACCAAATAAAATAAATACCAAAGAGACCTGAGAAGAATTTGATGTAGAACACCAAAACTGTCTATGGTCAATCATTCTTCCAGATTAGAAGCTGAATTTGCAGTCTTCAGGCAATAATATATAATATATAATAAATATATAATATATAATATATAATTAATATATAATATTATATAGGTATAATCAGCATGCCTAACTAATAGTTGCTGGGAGCTGCTCCAGCCTGGAAAAGGAATGAACTGTGAGGAGAGTTTGTGCTCAGCTCCTCTGGATGTATTTTCAACTATATGAAAATATTTTCTGTTATTAAAGGTACTCAGTGAACAATGTCAGAATTTAATGCAGATTGCAGAAGCTCTCTGCAGGCATATAAAATCTTTTATCTTATCCCAGACACTCTTTCTTCCCTCTTGCAAAGTAGGGTTAGGGGTTGCTTTGTGCACTGGGTGATCCAGATCAGTATGGGAAGATTATTGGGAATTACACAAGGAATTCAATTTTAAGGAATTTAATAACTCTCACACCTCTGATAGGAGGAAGCATTTCCCCCCACCCTCAGGTAGGGGTCCAGTGCCCTTCCATTCTACAGGCAGCCCACTGAGCTTTGGGTTAATCCTAGAATTTCACAAAACCAAGTTGCCTTTAGGTTGAGTCTATAGCACAGCAATTAAAAAAATTAAATTCCAGTTTATAGATGAAGATGATCATTCCATACTGTGAAGTGTCAGCTCAGCAGTAAAAATGGGGTCAAGAGGGAGGGAGGACGATGATTTGAGTGATGGCATTTGTCCTCCCAAATATCCCATGGGATGAAGTCCTGCCCTCCTGGAAATGGCTGAACATCCACCTGCTGCTGGGAAATAGGGAATTCACTCTCTCTTTGGCTTTGTTTTACACGTTCAACTGTCTCTATCTCAGCCCCTGGGCTTTCCCATCCCATGAGTTTTCCCACTTTTCCCTCTCTGATTCTCTACTCTCCCAATAGGGGAACCTGTGCAATATTCAGGTTCAGTGAGGGGTGGCAGCAACACTGCACACTGTGCCAAGTGTTGCTCTAAAATACATTAAAATCAAAAGCAAGTTACCATTAGAAACACAATCATGGGTGGGAAGGAGGGAGAATTTGGTTCTGTGCCAGATGTGAAATAGGAAAAAGCTCCAAACCACAATGAATTAAGATAATTTTTCTCCCCAGTGTAAAATAATAAGAAATATATATGACCCCCTAAAATTTCAATTTAATCACATTTCATTTTTGAACTAGAGTGGAACAGTAATATATGGCTTCAAAATTTAAAAAGAGGTCCCATATTTTCAGAACATTTCCTTTATTGAAGTCTTTTTGGCTGAAGCTACATGTCAGTAAAGCAAAGTAATTGCCTGGAAAATATTGATTAGCTCTTGTCAAACAGCCCCTTTGCTATTGAGAATTTCCATTTCAGCACTGTCAGCACTGATCAGTGGCCCAGGAGTTGAACTGGTGTGTGTGAGCTTCTCCAAACAGCCCCAGTACAGCCCCACTGAGCCACTGCAACTGCTCTGCCACGGGAATTCATTGACAACTTGGACTAACTCAGCAAACAATCCTTTCCTGAGCTGCCTGCTGGCACATTGCTAATTAACAATTAATTGCCTTCCACAAGACTCCTGCAGAGCAGATGATGTGATACTGCAGATGTTTCAGCCAACTTGCATTTCTGTGCAGTGTTGCAAAGGGCCCAAAGATTTCTTTTACTCTTTTGCTTTTTGTAATGGTATTTTTAATCAGACATATATTCCTTTTGTTATTTTTTAAAAATATGTTGCAGTACTTTAATACTGAAACTCCTCTTACTAAAATACTTTCTTTCCAGCTGTGAATCATCAATTGTTGTTGACACCTGTAGGTTTATAAGTTGAAAATTGGGTCAAAATAGAACTTAGCTGGCTGACCAGGAGAAAAAAATCTTGGATAATAAATTCAGGAAAACAAATTATTGTGAAACTCTACCCAACTATGCCCAGCAAAAGCAACATCTCTGCTTCAAGAGCCAAAAGAGAAAATACTCCCCAATTTTATTACATCCACTCACTAAAAATGCATGGACTTGTGTGTCTTTCCCAGCTAAAAGAGGGAATATTTTATTGTAGACTCTAATCCATTGGGAAGGCAAATGAAGACACAAAGGCACCAGATTATCCAGAATTTCATCTCTGCTGGACAGCTGTTTTCCCCAATGACTCCTTGAAGGTGAACAAAGAAACTCAGTGAGAGAAGAACCCTGCAGCAACAAGGCAAACATCACACTGAGGTGCACAGAGCTGGGCCTGGAGGGACAAAGACCAGCAGGGAGATCCTGACTTTGCTGGCACACATTCCAGGAGCCTGACAATGGGTATGGTGGGAGGGCAGGAGGAGATGTGGGAATTGCTGCTGTACTCCTCTAGAGCTGGATGAACAATTCAGGCACAGAGGACAAAAATAGAATGCTGAAAGTGGGAAAAGCTTCCCTGGAAATTTTCAGAAAGCTCTGAGTTGATTTTAGGTTCTTCTCCCAGAGGATGCTGGGCACTGCCCAGGCTCCCCAGGGAATGGTGACACTCCCAAGGCTGCCAGAGCCCCAGGAGTGTTTGGACAGCACTCCCAGGGATGCTCAGGGTGGGATTGTTGTGGGGTCTGGGCAGGGACAGGAATTGGACTGGATGATCCTTAGGGGTCCCGTCCAACTTGGGATATGATTATTTTTATGTCTCAGGATATTTCTGACCATTCCTACTCCCTCTCATCTCAGTTCCTCTCCTATCCACAGGAAAACTGAAACTGATCCTACAGAGTTTGACTGTGTTGTAAAGAAAAGCTTAAAATACACTTGCCTCAAATCCTTTTCCAAGTGTTTGGCATTGAGAAGAATCACCAAACTACCAGAAACATGGAGTCTAATCCATGGAAAACTGAATCCAGGAGAGGAGAAGGAATTTTGCTGGAGGAGGTCATTTTATGTATGATTTTTGCCAAAGGCCTGTTTTTGACTCCCTCAACAGCCTGATGTTTGTAGGGTGAGTTACAGGTAATAAATCAGGCAGAGAGGAGACATCCCATATTTCCTGAGACATGGAGTTCTGGCTTCACAGCAGCAGCAAAAAGAAGTTGGGCTCGTTTCTTTTTGCAGTCTGTAATAAGGAAGGCAGTAGTAGAAATAATCAGTTGAGATTCTGGGCTCCCACCATGTTTTAATTTAAGCACAACGTCTGTTGAATGGAATTCCCAAAGGAGCACCTATTTCTTTAATTATTTCTCTAAAATTTACTTGCAATTTATTTTATAAGAAAAATTCCCTATGCTGAGGAAGGCTAGGCATCAACTAAAAAAAATACAAAACCACAATTTCTTTCAAAGTTTAACTTTCTCTGAATATTGTTCTAGCCATCATTTCCTCATGACTCGAAGTGTAGTTAACTAAAACAGGAAGAACACACAAAGATCTCCTTATTCAATGTCACTTTTACTTGTCCCACCGGGAAAGGAAGACTTTGCTGATGGAGTCAAGGCAAATAAAGCTCCTCTAAAATGTCAGAGCATGAGTGACAGTGACACATCCACAAATATCACATCTTTAACAGCCCTGGTATCACAACCATACAATTTTTGGGAGCATCTTTGTATGTTTTGCAGCCAACTTCTCCACCTGCCCCTTGTGATTAAATATCATTTAAGAGTAGAAAAATTGCACCCAGAAGAGGAAAATTTCTTCAGCAGAGGTGTCCATAATCACAACCTTTTAACTTTATGCTGCAAATAAACACAATAAAATTTTCCACCAGTGCATCATTTACAAAACTTTCAGCTTATTCAGTCTGAAATTAATTTCTAAAGAAATGAACTTTGCCATAAACTTTGCACAGACCTGGGGCCTAAAGGTCAAGTTTTCAGGAGCTAAATTACTGAGGTGGCCTTTTCTGCTGAAGAGGGGCAGAATATGGCACTTGATTCATTGCTTGCAGTTCAAAAGGGGTTTGTGCACCTTAGACATTGCTTGTTTGGATGATTAAAGTAGCTGAGACTAAGGAGATGTGGCTTTATATCTGCAAGTGCTTTTATCTTTGCAGAAAATTACTAACTTTACATGCAGAAAAAAAGAAAATCTGTAATCCACATAGTAATAGAAATAAAGGTTTAAAATCAGGCAAGGTTTTCTTCTGAGGTTTGTTTTTAAACCAAGCAGGGAAGGTGTGGAGCAGGCAGCTCTTAGTGCAATTAATTTTGGGTCCTTGTTAGTAATGATAAGAAAGTATTAAATTTCAGATGATAAGAAAACATTACATTGCAGCTGCTTGTGTTACATGGATTTTTGATTCTAACTTGATGCCTATTTTAAGTCTCTTTAAGCTTATTAAGAGTTTCTCAGTTGAGCCCTGGGTTTTACAAGAGCCTTGAACCAGGAGCAGAACAAAGTGTCCCTCTCCTCCAGCTGAGCTTGTCATCCCTTGGACACACAGGGATGGTTCAGCTGCTTCCAGTAAAGACAGAACTTACAGGTGCAAGACCTGATTTTATACAGAGAGACTTTACAAAGCAGCTTCTTTCTCCTGTGCTGTTTTATACTCAAAGAAATAACAATTTATGTTCTTTTGCTGCATGGCCAATAAATCAGCAACAGACCTCACGTGTTAAACATGGATTTTGTGATCTGTAACACAAATCATTCTCCACCAAATATTTCCATACTCTGAAACGTTTCTGCACACTGAAATGCACAGTGCTGGGGTTTGTGCACTGACCTTTCAGCAGGGCTGTGGTTGTGTCACAGCACACTGACCCATGGAAGGCAGCACCATCCCTCAGCAGGGCAGACTGAAGTTTGTGTTGATTCACGAGGGGGAATCACGGAATTGTGGAATATTCTGGGCTGGAAGGGACCCACAGGGATCATTGGGACCCACAGGGATCATGGGGTCCAACCCCAGCACAGAAACCCCAACAACCCCACCCTGAGCATCCCTGGAGCTGTGTCCAAACTGTCCCGGGGCTCTGCAGCCTCGGGGCTGTGCCCGTTCCCTGGGGAGCCTGGGCAGTGCAAGCCCCCTCTGGCTGAGGGAAGAACCTTTCCCTCATCTCCACCCTAAACCTGCCCTGGCACAGCTCCAGCCCCTACAACTCTTTGTTCACCCTTTATACTCTCGTGCATGCAGAATGTTTTAAACACGGGGCCCTCCGTGATTTCTTGAATTGTTTCAGCGCCCCTTTGCTAACAGCATCCTGAAGTCCTGAGTCCCTTTTTCTATTTGCAAATCAGAATCCTGGCCAGACACAGAAAACAAGCCATCTATGAGTCCATTTGATTAAAACAAAATTTGGCTGCTGCCTAATGGCTTGCTCAGGAAGCGTTTGGGTTGCATTAAAATGAAGAGGCCAAAGCAAGTTCCTGAGCTGCATTCAAAATCCAATGGTAAAGGTCAAAATACCAGAGTGAATGGCACCTCATCTGTGGAACAGCTTTCAGGAGCTCTTTTTACCACCTTCAACATTTACCACTCTATTCTTAGCTGAAGCAAATGTAAATTACAACTTCTTATTGAAACAAATGAGATATTCAAGAAAATTTCTTTGAGGAAACTGGAATAGTTAAATGCAATAACCTTAAGACACACTTGAGTGCTGTAATTAATCTTATTTTCCCATAAGTAGTTTAATCTTAATGAAGATTGTTGTTTTACAGGCTATTACTCTAACATAGATATTGTTATTACCCTTTGTCAGGTGCACTAAGGTATCTGAAACTCTGTCCAAATTACCACTTCAACTCTACAAATATCACCCTATTCCAATGCTAGGCTGAAAATAAATTCTCACTCTGCATCTACAACTGTGAAGAATCTAAAATAATTCATAGTGCTAAATATATATTATCAAATTTGGGGGGGGAAAAATGTATTTAAGCTTTCCATGTTCCAAGTCCTAATTTAATTTTTTTAGAATAAATGAAGGCCTCTTTCACCAATGTTTGTTTAAAAAGGGTTACATTATGGTGTATTTTACTTAGAGTTGGTTTTTTCACATCTTCCCCTTATGTTTGCAGGCTTTAAGATTACCAAATGATTCCTCATCAATTGTTCCTGAGCCTGTGATACCCCTCTGCAAATCCTTTATAGCAGGGCCTTAATCAAATGGAAGGATTTCCACACAATTGTAGCAAATTCATCTTCTTGTTTTATTTAAGGACTTGGGGAGGTGGAGTGTTTAAAAAGCAGCTCCTGGTAAAATTTCCTTTCAATAACAATAATGGGCTTTCTTTTCTCATTGGTGCATCCCTAAAGGATGGAAAAATGAGTCCCTGCAAACTCCAGCCCAGTCCTGAATACAACACTGAAAATTAAATAGCAATAGTAGGGCATTTTAAAATATTCCTAAGACTTTATAGAATACTTCAATCCCTTTTATAGAAGGCAAGCCTTATTTTCCTGGGATTTTCTACAGCAAGACATCAAAACCCTTGCACACCTAAAACTCTCCTGGTAAATTAAGGCTCATTTTCCTTCTGCTTTGAATAAATTTTTCTCAAAGCTTTTGGGTTTTTTTCAAAGTAATAACTTGCAAGATTTTTCAGTTCACAGTTTTGAACTAAATGGTTTGAATGGAATAGTCCAGCTGGATTGCCCTGTCAGCATTTTATCTTTATTTCTGTTAATGACTCTCTAAACCAATTTTTATTATTGGTTTGCAAGGCAGAATTACCTGAATGTAATCAGATACAGCTTTTCCATTAACTGAAATATGTCTCTGGGCCATAAAGAGCTCTCTGCGGTTTTACAACATTCTTTTAATTTATTATTTAACATATTTAATGTTATTTAATGCATTATTTAATATTTTGATATACAAATTAATGTTATTTAACATATTACATAACATGAGAATAACTTTGCTTAGAATCTATAACAATTTTATAGGCCATTTTTAACTCTAGCATTGTAATTTTGACATTATTGTTCAAGTTGCATCTTGCATTTAGTTCCTTCACTCTAGATTACCTTAAAATATATTCACAAATGCAACAAAAAAAGAAAAAAAAATTAAAAATCCCTACTTTTAGATATGATTAATGACTGAAAGTTTCCTGTCCACGGCACAGGGTAAGAAAATGTAATTTTGAAGGTCCTTTCCAACCCAAACCATTCTGAAATGCTCTGAAAATCGGCCTCCCATTCTTACTGTCCTTTTTATTGGTATTGACTGATTTTCTAATTCGTGTTCCAAATCAGGCTGTGTTTGCTCCACTTCTGCAAGAAACAGGTAACTATTTATAAGGAGTATTTCTGATTTTCTATCTTGTTCCACACTGTTTCTACAGGTGCTTTCTAAAGACTGTAAAAACGCCATAAACAGCAAAGGTTCCTTGCTAAGGAATGGATTTCCTCCATTTATTTCTGTCATTAACTTGGAAGAACTGTGCCTAATTGCTGCAAGGAGGGATCCACGGAGCTGAACAAAATCTTGGCACTTCAGAAAGAACCCGAGCCAAGCTTGTGTGTTTTCCTGAGCAGCTCTGAACTCTGCCCAGATGTGCTGTGATCCAATAAACTCCTGAGGGGATCACTGCAAACAGAACATTCCGGGTCACCAGAGGCCTCACTGCACTGCCTGGAGCTGTTTTCACAGCACTGCTTGGATTCTAGCAAATCAACTGATTAAAAACCTCACCTAGATAGAAATAAATGTAGATACAAAATTCTTAATTCATCAGGGAAGATGTGCAGCAGTGGGTCCGTGAGAGGTGCAGCAGCAAGGAGGAGAGAGAAATCTCCCAGGAATTTTTTATTTAGGGGGACCATGGGTGCCCCAAGGTTACACCAAGGAGGACAGAGAAATCCCCCAGGAATTTTTTATCTGGGGGGACCATGAGTGCCCCAATGTTACATCCCTGTTTTGTTAAGCTTGGTTCAATCTCCCACTGACTCCAGGAACAGCTTAGAAATTTTTTTGTATGACTACTCCCCCAAAGGATTCAGATCTATGATTTATAGCTGAGTCTTCATGGCATGACTTATTTTTAAAAGAAAAGCCTGCTGTTGTCACCTTGTCCTGTGTCAGCAGAACAGAAGGGTACCAAGCTTTTAAAATGTGATCAGCAGCAGTGAATTTGAGCACACAGCTATAAAACCTGCTCCTGTCTCCCTGGAACCTGCTTGCTGCAGCTCTGACAGGTATCCCAGACTGCTGGAGATGCACAAACTCCCCTGAACTTGCAGCTATTGAAGGAGAGACCTTTCCAAGGAGCAGCTTTCCTCCACTGCCTCCCACCCTCCAGTGGGCTCTCTATTTTCTACAAAATGGGTTTCTCAGCAGGAGCTGCTTGACAACAAAATGGGCCCTTGGCTCAGGCACTCGATGTTGTCAGAGCTGAATATCTGCCTGGAACAGGACTTGATACTCCTTAAAATAAGTTCATTAACTGTTTGACCTTTTCTACTTCCTAGGAAGATAAAAGTATCAATGCAAAGCCAAAGCACGGCCCTGGACCACCTAGGATGCTGTGCCATGGTTTATAAGCAGGGACGTGGGTGAGAGCAGAGCCCAGGCTGCCCGGAGAGCACAGGGCTCCAGTGAAACCAGCTAAAAGTCATTAACATTCTCCAAGACTTTGCTGGGAGCTTCAGTGCCTCGGAAATGTGGTGTCTGCCGAGCCAGGGCACAGACAGTCCCTGTGCCCAAACATCCCCCCCTCGTGCTGGATTCCCCAGCTGCCAAGTTGCCTCTGTGTTTATCACTTTTACAAGTGAACAAAATGACTGGGAAGCAGCAATAATTCTGCTCGTGCTCCAATAATGCACGTTTTGTCGCTGCTGTTAATCTCGGTGACAGGGTAAACTGAGCAACTGCAAATCCGGGGATTCCATTAACTACAGGGCAATGATGGCAGTAATTATGTTCATAATAACATCACACTTCCACATCCAATTACGTCACTGGTATATGAACAAAAAGGTACCAAAAATTATTTTCACCCTGACTGCTTTCTTGAATTATTTTCCAAGGGATTTTCATGAAGACCATTATGAATTTGTCAACAACCTCAGCAACCAAATGACTGTGTGGGCTTGTTCTATATAAATCCCATCTTTCCTCTGCCTGCTCATTATCAGTATTCCCCAAAACATCAGCAACTGCAGCCTCAGGCCTCCGAGGCCTAACCCATGCTTAGCTTCGAGCATTTAAGAATTCCAAATAAGCACCATCTCTTAACAACCTAAATCCAAAATTGTGGTTTTACACAATGATTACACACAGACGTAACCAGTTCTGGCCACCCACAGATCCTCTTTAGCCTCTGGAACCACTCTGCTAAAACAAACCGAAAATGAGTTTTTACTGGTGGCAAATCTGTGTCATTTTGATCTCATTTCCAGTTGAAGAAGAGATTGTTTTCATCCTGTACCAAGTCTGCATGATTAAACATTTACACAGTTCCAGAGAGACTTCAGAATAACTTCTTCCAGCATCAACAAATCAAGGTTTTGGCTGAGTGTCAGTTTAAATGACAATTGAGAAGATCCTGGAATTAAAAATGACAATTGAAAGGATCCTGGAGTTTAAAATAGTTTGGATACAAATATTAGAGTTGTAATAGACACTGATTAAGCACAATCCTGTAGCCTAAAGTCATTGATCTACCTATGGCAAATTTGTGTTGTGCAAATAGTGTTGATAAAAAAAGGAAACTTTTTTTTTAAATCCACAATGCTATTTCAAATTGCATTTCAAATTGATTTCAAATGCAATTATACAGAGAGCAGTTAGGAATTGGGGTCTGGACTTTACCTTGTAAAATGAATTTGAGAAGAGGCCATCTGGGTAAAGCTGGAGTCTCCTAAAGCACTTTCATCTCTAATGCAAGGAGAGTTCTGTAGCACAAAACACCAGCTGTGGGGTGGTACAGTACCAATACAATAAAATATCAGCAAACAAAACCAGGAGAACTTGCCTGTGCTTAAAAATAAATAATTAGAGAGATCCTAACTCTACTCCCAGATTTTGTATATAAAAATTCCAAAATCAACTTTAATCTAAATTAAAAGGAAGAACAGACAGGAATTCAGCAGCACTGTCAAAACTGGGAGTCTTGGTGCCATCCCTGGGTTTGAGTGCAAAGGGAGGGGTGAGAGCAGGTGATCAAACCTGTGCCTCTGGATTAATTCAGTGATTTAATTCAGGAGTGGTGGTCTGACCCCAGCTGGCAGATCTAAATTGCTGTATTACCTTGATAAACTCCATTTGCATGCCAAAGAAATCATCTGTTTCTTCACAAATGTCTCCTCTACTCTCAGAAAATATATTTTTATGAACAGATTTAAACTGACTTCATGATATTGTGGTTTATGGGTAAAAAAATACAGCTATTCTACCTCTAGAAGGCTGCAATATATTCTTTCCATCAGAAGAGGAAACAGGCAGAACAAAGTTACTTCTCAAGCAGAAAATTGCTAGATGAAAAATGCCAAGCAAAGCCAAAACTCCAAACATGACATGTATATCAAACATTGCTCATAAATGTCACCTGATGGGAGGATAGGGATTCATATCCTCTACTAATTTTGTCTATTTATCTTTCAGTGGAAGCATCCTGTCTTCATCTGCTCTGGAAAACAAAAAAGGTTGAAGTTGTTATACAAAAAAGATGTTAATTCTTATAATACCAGCCAGGATATGTGATTGCTTTTATTGCCACACACACCAGACTGAGCAGTCAGTGCTTTGGAGCCCCTTTTTTGCACTTTGAAAAGGGACATTCCTGCTCTGTCATAGGGGGCTTGCCCAGTAAAGGGGCAAAACCAGCAGTAATTCTCAATAAAAATTAAAAAAAATATTGAAAACTACAATGTGACAGATTCATTTGGCTTTATCCTTCAGAAAATGTCAATTTCTCCCTGGCAAAATAAGAAGAAAAAAAGAATTTTGTTTCCTGTAATCACTGGAACATGTTGAGTGCTCATCCTGCTAATGCTGAGCAGGACTTGGGGGACATTTTCTTTCTAAATCCACACATTTGCTGTTATACTCTCAGCCCATTTATTGTATATTTGAGTAGCTTGCTGAGGTTTACAAGTAATTATTCCTTGGCCCAAACTCTATCCAGCTCAATTCTCCATAGGACAATAAGGGACTATTTTTGGTCAATAAAAACAATTTGATCTGTTTATAATTTCATTGCATGGTCCCATTTATCTCCTTACATCACAGTCAAGATAATTTGTGACTGGTGCAATTGGTTTGATTATTTTGGTAAAAGTCTTCTGAGTTATCAAAACTCATTTTCCCACAGCACAATTATTTGAAATCCACAGGAATCTAATACATGCAGATTTTTTAATGTCTATGTTATATATTTTTAATATATATACTAAAAAAGTAGCAATATGTGAATAAAATATCTCAAAGAAGAAATGGAATTTGCTTTTTTTTGCCTTTTTCAAACATGATTGAATGCAACAATTGTTGAGTGAGGACTCACTGGGTTTTGTGACTACTAGGGCACAGATTTTCTACACACTTGGTGAAGAAATTACAGCAAAATAAACTGCTTAGAAAAGTTTAGCTGAGGTATAATAAAGGCAGTTAAGTTTTATGGTTTGGCTGATGAACTCCTCATGAAAGATAAGGACCCTTGGCCTCCTAGGACAGATTTCAGTCTACATCAGCACACAAACTGCAAGAGAGACTTTTAATAATTCATCTGTAATTTCACATCACTGCAGAAATATTTCTAAATGCTGTTGCTGTCCACAAAGAAAAATGTTATAATCACCCTCGTGATGTCCTTTGCAGGTTATAATTTTCCTTGCAGCCAATAAATAATGGCTGTAATAGGCAGTAGGTGATGGGAAGGCAGAGAGAGGTTTCCTTGTATTTATTTATAGCATTATTTAGACAATGGTTAGAGCAAGTTAAGAAAAGATAACTTGGTAAGGCAGCACCCCATCACAGATAAACATTTTGGGGAGAAAGGATGTGGGAAATCATGTTCAACTTCAAAAAAAAAAAAAAACCACTGAATGGGGTGGCACTGCTGAGCTTTAATGAGTTAAAAACTCCACTATTGATTGCTTTGGAAACCCATCATATTCCACTGCAGTAGCAGCAGAAAATCTGTGGGTGGAGGTGCAATATCAACTGTGATCAAAGAGAATAGCCACCACAAAAATCCCAGGCTATTATAAATCAAAGCCTAATGTTGGCACAATGGAGGAGCCTCGTTTCACCTATTTAGAGCATCTATATGTTGCTCTAAAATATTCAGCACATTCTGATTTTACCTGCAGCTTGTGCTGTGAATCTCAAATAATCCTGACCTCAATCTGGGCTAGAGTGAGCAGCTTTCATCTTCTGTATTTTAATTGCTTCTTAAAAAAAACGAAAATTTTTTTTCTTTTCCTTTTTTAAAGAGCTCTTTTTTTAAAGAGCTTCTTCCCTCTCTGTTTTTTTCCCTGAAGGTGCTGGTACTCATTTAAGAGTCCACTGTTACAATAACAACTACAATGTCTTTCAGATTTCATTTACAGGATTTTAGTTTGGATGTGAGCATTTTGCTTAATTATTTTGTGAGTTGTTTTCCTTGTGCCCAGGGAAGAGCAGGGTTGGCTTGTGGGAATTACTCTGTGGTAATACTCAGTGTACAGACCCAGGTTCTCAGAATTTATCTAACATTTCTTTTCTAGTTTTGGCCTACAGTAATATTTGGAAATTATCTAAGCCACTACACAGATATATTCATATTTTCCTTGTGGCTCCTGTGTGGGTCTTTGAGCACCAGCACCCCAAATCAAAGGATTCTCCAAAGGTAAAAATAAAGGGTAAAGATCATCATGGAACTAGAAATCAACACTTTTTAAATATGGACTGTGAAAAGAAATGCTACATTTCATATGAATCTTCTCTGGAAGAGCAAAGCAGTACAAAACCATTTGAAAAACAATTTTTGTATACCCACAGACAGGAGAAAATTCATAACTAAAGTTACCCACATTATGGAAAACTCCACATCTGCTGGCCTTATGGGAAAAGTACATGTATCTAGCACAAAAAAGATATCTTCCAACATTCCTTGTTGAATAATCTGATCTTTGAATGTGGGAATCAAGAGCTGCAGCCTTAAAAAAAAAATTAAAAATTAAGAATCTTCAGGGAAACACAAAAGTTTGTGAGAGGGTACGTTCACTATAAGAAGTGAATTATTACTTAGCCTTGGTACACATGACCAGACTGTAGAAACATCAAATCCCAGTGAGTCAATTAAGCTTTGTTACTTCTCCATAATTAAAAAGCACGTGGGTAGAAACTTGTATTACCAAAGATTATTCGAAGACTGTGTCTGGTAGACACACACAAAATTACTCAAAGTTAAAAAAAAAATACATTAGCATTGTTCCTAACTTTTAGAATTTTTTGGTCCCAGTCTGGCCAACACTTTGTTTTATGGGCATGAGACATGTGAAGTAATCTATATTACATGTACTCATTTAATTAAAAACTAATTGAGTCACAGAGTTAAAAAATACCTGTTACAACCAGAAATACCTTAAAGGAAATGGTCTGAAGCTAAAAAAATTATTCATTGCCAAGGTCCTAGAGCTATATTCACCTTTAATTTTTTTCCTTCCCCATATGATTCTCCTTTCTTAAAAGGAGAAATGGAGTATCTTTACAGTGATCTAGTGCATCCTGCTGCCCGTTCTTGTGCTAGGTCTTGGCCAAGCACTGCTAGCTACCTGGTGGAGTTATTTTTAGGAGCTGAACACATCCCCAAAGTCTGTTCTGCAGTGGCAGAGCCAGGCCCAGGTGTCACACGGAGCCTGGATGCGTTCCTGACGCCTGTGGGCAGCGATCCAGCCGTGACGGTGCAGAGCAGGCACGGAGCAGCAGGGCTGCAGGGAGCGCTGAGAAAATGCTCCAGGCAGCCACAAAACATGCTGGAGACAGGAAAATGCTGGAATGGCTTCCTTTGTGCTCATCCCTGTACTCCTTACTGAAAAAGAAAGAAAGGAAAATATTGGAATGGCTTCCTTTGCGCTCATCCCCGTACTTCTTACTGAGAAAGGAAGAATGGGAATGCACTACTAGGAGTTTAATTTCTGGGATAAAAGCAGAGAAGCTTAATGGGGCTGATTAGAGGAACAGAAGCTCACAGACACTTTGTCCTCTGAGCAGGAAGAGCACTGCTCATCCAGAGGGCAGCCACCATCACTGCAAGGCATTAAAACCAAACAAAAAATCCCCTTGTGAGGCCTTGCTCTCATGTTATAGGTCAGGCACTCATGGTGGGCCCCACAGTGCAAGCCTCGGTTCCCAAGAAGCAAAACTACTTCAAGTACAACACAAACACCTGAGGGAATCAACCTGACCAGTACTTCAGGTCAGGCAACCCTCACAAAATATAGGTTGTATCCCAGCCCTAAACCTTGGGAGGCATTTGTTCAAGTTGTGGTGACCCCAGAAAAAAGTTCCAAAGAGTTATGGGATTGCCCATATGAATACCTCATACATATTCCTAACCCTCATTTCCCAGTTAATTATCTCCACTCCCAAATCCAGAATGTTCTCCCTTCCTTGTGTTCCTATTGGCCCTCAGTTGGTGCAATGTTCCACCCCACCTACCCCACTGGACCCTACTTTCCCTTATCCCACCTCTGCACCACTTTCCCCTATACCCGTTGGACCCTACCTCAACTCCACTCCTCTCCTACCCCATATTTATACCCTGGACCTCCCTTCATCTTGGTCTTTGACCACGGCTCCTAAAGAGACCTTGTCCCCTTGGATGTTGTATTTGGATTTTTGGGCCTTGTCCCACATTTACTTTCATTATTATTAAAGTGTTTTATGTTGCTAAGTCGTGGTCGTTGTGGACGCTCTTCTTTTATTTTTGCCACTTTTTCCCTAATATCCATGAACCCTAAAAAGGATTGTCAGGGCCCACCCTCGACCCCAATAAACACCTTTGAGTGCTGCCAGCAGGACACCAACTATATCAGAGTGTCCTGAGTGGGAAGGAACCCCCAAAGACCATCCAGTTCAATTCCCATCCCTGCAGACACCCCAACAATCCCTCCCAAACATTGTCCAAACTCTCCTGGGGCTCTGCAGCCTCGGGGCCGTGCCCATTCCCTGGGACCCTGGGCAGTGCCAGCCCCCTCTGGGGTAGAACCTCGCCCTGAGACCCAACCTGAGCCTCTCCTGACACAATTCCAGGTCATTCCAAATCCCTGGTCAGCACACCATGGTCAGCACACCATGGTCAGTGTCTGCTCCTCCTCTTCCCCTCCCGAGGAAGCTGCAGGTCCCTGAGGCCTCCCCTCAGTCTCCTCTGGATGAACTGCCCAGCGCCCTCGGCCGCCCCTCACACCTTCCCCTCACAGCCTGCTGCCATCTTCCTGTCCCTCCTTTGGACACTCTCCCATACTTTAATATTCTTTTCATATTTTGGCACCCAAAACTTGACACAGTACTCAAGGTGAGGCTGCCCCAGCCCAGAGCAGAACAGGACAATCCCTCCCTGGCCTGGCCAGCCATGCTGGGCCTGCTGCCCTCAGGACACCGATGGCTGCCAGGACACACTGCTAGAGCCTCGAGGGAAATATTTACACCTATCTAATTCACAGATTCCTGCTCATAATCCTCCTCTGGGACCTGTGGTCAGTCACCTTTCTCCCTCACCCTTGGGATTCTTGGTTCAGATGTCAGTCCTGTTACGAGCATTGGAAGCCCTGGGATGAAGGCTGTTGTAGGAGTGACGGAGGTCAGGACGGTCGGGACTGACGCAGAGATCTCTAAGCCAGGTGTTGGAATCTGTGCTTTATTGCCAAGGCACAGCCACAGCTCGGAGCAGGCTGTGAGAGCAGGAGGGCAAGAGAAAGAAGAGTAAAGAAAGAAGTAAGAGAACAAAGAGTAAGAGAGCAAGGTGTACGAGGTAAAAAAAGAGAGAGAGGTTCCCGTTATAATACAATAAATCTTCTTCTGTGTTGAATATTTGAATTTTCACTAACCAATCTAATACAAGATACAAATCTTATAGCATTTACATACAGCCTATAAGAATCATTACATTACCATACTGTGTTACACTTTAAAAACTACTCTTTGGACCTTTTCTGCTCAGCTAGCAGGGTCTTCTCTGACCCTTGGACCTGTCTGCAGGCAGAGGGGATTGTTCAGTCAAGGGGGGATTACTTTCAGCTGGCCATGCTATTGTTTTCTAGTTGTTCAGTAACTGAGGTTTGGTATCTCAAAGATGGCTTTCATTTCAATCTCGCTTATAGTTTCCATATTCTCAAAATCTTTTGCCAAGCAATCATATTTATGAGGTTTTCCAGTTTCATCTTCCCCAACAGGCTGTGCTCCAGACTCACAGTTGCTTTTGGGGAGGAATCTTCTCTTCCCAGCACAAGGTCAGGCTGCCCTAGAGGGTGCAAAATCCTACAAACATCCAGCCAGTGCCACTCTCTCCAAAAGGCAAACTGGAAGGGTATCAAAGCCATATGTGTTGTGGCAAGATGAAAGGAAGTCTAATTTAGTATAAAATGTTGATCTTTGGCAATAGTTAATCTCGACATTAATAAATATGAAGAGGAATTGTTCGACTGCCTGTCCTGTCTGCAATCCTGGTAGTCTTAGATGAGATGCTCTGGAATTGCATCTTTATGGAAATGATCCTGATAGAACTGCTGGTGTGAACTTGTGAAGAAATTATTCACAGCAAACATTACATTAACTGCTATAACCACATAAAAAGGATTAGTACAGCAGTACCAGTCTACCTTTCTTGAGCCTTGAAATTCAAGTATCTTCAGTACAAATATGTGAATGAAGCACAAGATTACAGGTTACCTCTGTATCCTCCACTCCACAAAACCACACCAACAATTTCTGGCCACATATTCACAATTAATAAGAATTAAAATTTTGTTAATATAGTGAATTTCAGTGTGGTGATATAGGCAATTTTTTTTTTCAGTCAACGGGTATTAAAAAGTGCATTTCCTATTAATGAACTGCAAAATAGAGGCTTCCAAACTCAAAAAAGCTGTGGCTCTTTTACATTCTAGCATTTGATCTTCCATTTATTTTCAAGGAATTTATAAACACATACTATTTTAGCTTTTATACCTCAGAGCTTGTTTGAAGGCAGTAATTTGGTTTAAAAGCACTGGGGCAGTGATTGACTCCTGTCAATCACACGAGCACAGGCAGTGCTGCAGGATGAGAGAGGAGCAAGTCTCCAGAGGGCAGAGCTGAGACTGTGAGGATGATCAGACTGAAGGGCTTGCTGCTGTTTCCCTGATTTTAGCTTTGCAATCCCCTGAAACAGATGAAACATTTGCCCTTGGAAGCAAAGCAGAGTAAGTAATGAAGTATTAACGAGGTAGTAAAAGCAGGAAGGTAAATTGCAGACTCATTTAAGAAGCCAAGCTACAGAGAAGGGAAGTGCTATCCCATTCCTAGAGCTGCCAAAGAGTAACAGGCAAGATGTTCAACAAAAATTCCTTTTCTGACTGCCCTCCAGATTAGGGTGGTCTACTCTGTGTGCTCCAGAAATACTTCCTCTGCTCACCTCTGGCTCCAGGTCACTTGCTCACCCAGCACAGTGGCCTGAGTGTTAAAAATAAACCAAACTTAAAGTTAAAAATCAAACCACTATGTTTCCAAATCCCTGTGGTTTTTGTTAAGTGGCTATGATATTTAAATCGCAATTAATGGCCTATTGATTATAAAGCCTTGCTGGACAGGGTTATATCCCAATTTATAACTAAGAAATGAAGGCCAAACCACTAGTCAGAGGTCCTGTGCATAACTGAGTGATCAGAGTCTCTCGAATTCTAAAAATGTTGTGGAGAACAAAAGATCTCTCACTCACAGAAAGATAGGCAGCTCTTGGCAGTCCTCACCATCATTTGTGGCAGCAGTAGAATCCCAGCAACCATGCTTGGAAAACCACGTGCTGAATTTAGTGAGAAGTTCCAGCATTATTTAAAACTACTATGAAAATGGAAGGGTTTATCAGCCACATTTGTATGTGCAATGAAACCTCAGTGGGTGTTCCTAGAAAAGGCTGATTTTCCCTGAACTTTAGAAACATAAAACACCCAGAATAACCTCCATCCTTCTTTTGATTTTTCATGGGGTACCAGCCTAGGAGATTCAGCATTTTCAGTTCTCAGACTGGAGAGTGGAGGCCCATTGTTTATCTAGTCAGACCAGGATCCCTGTTTGGTTTGGATGAATTGCATTATGATTATAATCAGAATTTGGGGTTGGTTCATAGATAGAAAACACAGGCAAAAGCTTTTGTTCAGCAGTAAGTGCTGGTAATTAAGTATCACCCATTCTTCCCTTTATTTGGCAAAACTACACACAGAATATAAATTAAAATTCCCAAAGTAGCCACCGTGGAATTCAATTCTCCCCCTTCAAACAAGGTGACCTAATTTGACTCATCTCAGTTTTACTTTAATCTCCACAGTGCAACCAGACCCATCCAGAAAATGGGGCAGGACATCTGGTAACACAGGGACATGTATGAAATCCAAACTCATTACAGATGTTCACATTTGTCTTTTGTAGCTGGATTAGGAAGGAGTTTCCTTACACAACCCATAAAAGTTGTTTGCTGGTGAAGATAAAGATGCCCGAGGAGCTGATTGACAAGTGTGAACTGAGAGGGGCTTTTGGAAGACATTGTTGATGTATTTGGTGTAAAGACAACAGAAAGGGAAAGTTGGATTATGCTGAAAGCTTGCCAGGAAAATCCTCACCTCGGGTCCCTGGGAACGAGAGGAGACTCCTCTTATTGAGGCAATGCTTCCCCAGCCCCAAATCCCTGCCCCATTTCCAGGGAGCAGGCTTAGGAAGCAAAAGATTTCCTTGTTCCGGCTATGCAGGTACATGTATTTATTTACGGTAAAGTTCTCTCCTGGCTCATTTGTCCTTCTGTCCTCAGAGGGGCCTTGGCAACACTTCCCTGAGCATGGCTGGGTGGGAGCTGCTCCCCGGGGCTTGTGTGAGCCTGAAAAGAGAGACACAGCTCCCAACCTCAGCTTTTATCTCCTCCTTACACTGGTTTTTAAGCACAAGTGCTGTGGATTAGGGATAACAAGGAGCTGTCCCTGTGCTCCCATCCCACGGTCCCCTCTGGTGCTCCATTTTCAGGTGTCTGATTGCAATTACACCAATTAACCTCAGGAAAAGATAAAGGCTTGATGAGGCTGGGAGATAATTTTTCTGAAGCCACAATGTAAAGGTGTGACTTTGGTAGTCTCTTGTACTGTGCTCTTGGAATTTACCAGCC
This sequence comes from Sturnus vulgaris, assembly GCF_052056855.1. Classification (NCBI taxonomy): domain Eukaryota; kingdom Metazoa; phylum Chordata; class Aves; order Passeriformes; family Sturnidae; genus Sturnus; species Sturnus vulgaris. Next base: position 17,888,696 of record NC_142253.1, on the reverse strand, counting down.
CTACAGCAAAGGAGTTTTGAGCTCTAGGGCAGACAAACAATGGATCTTGGTGGAACAAGCCCTTTAAAAAGCTTCTCAGTGCAACCTTTTCTTGCTGTAGTCCTTATTAAATATACCCTGTGTATTAAATACATAAATGTAACCCATGCCCTGCCTTCATGGGCATTCCTGCAACACACTCCTTTTTTCCAAAAGATACCTTGAAAAACATGTGCAACCCCTCTGGCACTGGCTGCTGTTCCTGGCTAGCTCCCCATAGCACTCCCAAGCTGTTGGTTTAGGAGCAGCCCAGGAACAGCCCTGGAAAGTCCAGAGCATCCAGGAAACACGGGATGGAGATCTGGGCAGGGGAGTGGGGCTCATTCCTGAGGGTGGCACTTGTTTTACCAGCTGAGAAAGGCAGAAGTCTAAACTGGGAATAGAAAAGGGACAATTATCCAAATGTTACCACCAACCGCTAAAACCAGCTGCTACTGATGTTGTCAGTATGGGAAGCATATTTAACACAAATCCATTGAGCTGAGTGCAAAGCTGGTTTGACTTAGGGGTTTTTCTGTTTTTGGTCTGGGTTTTTTGGGGGGGATTGTTTTGTTTTTTGTGAGGTTTTTTTGTTTGTTTGATTGATTGATTTGGGGTTGACTTTTTTTGTTTTGTTTTTTGGATTGTTTGGGTTTGAAGTTCCTAGAGAAGCACATCTGTACCAGCACAAGTACAGGCTCCCTCTGGTGGCTCGTTTCCATAAATGACAGGTTTTTTCCCCAAAAAACCATTCTGTGCAGTCCAACCAGTTGGAGTTGGCCGGATGAGGTGGAACCTATTTGAGAGCACGTAGGTTCAGGACACTCTAAGGTTTTTTGTAAAGCACTGAACAATTAATTCTCTTATTATGAGTAAAGACTTGGGGGATATACAAGCTCTTTGTTGTTGCTAGGCAGGCTGTGAAAGAATAGAGAAATCTTCATTTTTAAAAATAAAAACCTATTAAAACAAGTATATTAACTGTGAAACAGTCTAATTTTATTTAATAATGCTTAAAATTATTAATTCCACCCCCGCTTTATTTGAAAAATTACCATCCTTGTAATTACTTCAAAGTTGATAGTTGCTAGATTTTGGGGGTACAGGAATAGAATGAGGCTTAGAATAGATTGAAAGACTTTAAAAGAAACAAACCAGAAGCACAAACACTTGGAAGAACTGATATTGGACATGTACATGTCTTTTAGCTCACCGAGATATCAAAATTAAAAAAACAAAACACATCCCACCTTAAAAAATAAAAAGCCAAAGGCCCTGTGATTGTATAATCAACATCATTGCTCAGCTTGCAGCACTTGCACTCGGCTATTCAGCCTTGATCCCATGTGGTCCTACCCAAGACCTACCAGATTTTGACTGAAGTAGTTAAAATTTCATATGTGCCTAAATATAGCCTGCCAGTCAGGAAATGCTGCATGGATGGAACCTTCCAGCAGGTCAGGAGCAGGAATAGGTAACCCAAGCACATCCAGAACATTTTCCACCAGGCTGGAGCTTAGTCTGGTCGTGTCTGACAGCTGCTGGGGCTGTACCTGCAGTGAGGAGGAAATGCTTTCTGTTCATGCCTCTCAATGTTGTGTTATTGGTATAAACTCATCAGAGCTTCTGCAAAATCCAGGAGAATTTTGATAGCTCCTAATTCTGCCTGTAAATATTTTGGCTGCAGCAGAACAAACTGGGTTTGAATAAGCTTCAACAATTTTTTATTGCTTCAAGTTTTGACCTCACCAAATTTTATCCTAAAGGATTTGTCAGAGTCTCCACAGGGAATGATTCCTAGTTCTGAGGTAGCCCTTTGTGAAGCATAAACCCTTCTTCAGTTTAATAGAGTTTTTAATAGAGTTACAAACTTGGGAGTTATTCCAGGATTGGTCCTCTTGTCCCCTTTCCCTTAAAACCTGTCGGAATTGTCAGAAGGGTACTAAAGACAATTGTGCCTTTAAGAAATGTTCTTCTGTCACTTTGTTTTATATTTTAGGCCAATCTCTCCAGAATCCTTACCTAACCTTTACAGTGCTGGAGAAAGGGGAGGGGAAAAAAAGGTTGCTAGGATACTTGCAAAAAGGCAAATTAGCTGCACTAGAAATAAAACAAAAGGATTAAAAATCTCTAACCTTTTGAGTTAAACACCCAGTTCCAGCAACTGCCAAAATTTCATGGTCCTTCTTTTTGTAACAAAGGAATGCAGAATGTCATAGAGCCCCAATTTCACAGGCATACAGGATTTTAAAGCATTGCCTCAGTGCATTAAGTTTAAGATATGATGAACTCTATGGTAAGTTTTTCCTACTGTTTGCAGAAAATTTGATAATTATTTATAAATTTATATATTTCTCTTTCTGTCCATGTTTGGCAGTGGAACTTTGGAGTTTTAGATATTCCCTAACACACTGAGCTCAGCTGAGCAGAGCTGACTCCCTAAAACCAGGTACAATCTCAGGCTTCAAGGAAAGACTTACTTTTGGACAGAGCTGTGGAGTTCTCATTTTATATCACTTTAGTTCTACTGAACTTTTCTCCATTTATAGCTTTGGCAGAAAAGAATCCACAAGAAAAGTAAAGCTGAAGATGGAGATTCTTTCCCTTCATTAAATATGCACCACTGATTGAAACACTTGCAAGAAATCAACCCTTGCATATTTTACTTCATCTTAAGTGTAGTAAAATTTCTGCTTATTTCAAGAAAATCTCATTTTACATATTCAAATCCACTGCAGCAGTGAGCTCCAATTGCCACTCCCTGCATTAACTCTGAGGCAGAGCCAGCATTCATGGAAAGCTGTTGGGATTATCAAAGCACATCATTTTCAGGGCTCTCTGTTCCACTGAGCTGAGCAGGTTCTGATCAGATCCAGGCAAAGGATGAAGCCATCATTGCTCTGGCCCCTCCAGAATTTGGATGCAGTTGTGATTTGTAGGCCAGCAAGCACATCTGCATTGATGACTCTTTCTTCTTCCCTTTTGGCCTGAATAATGCCTGAAGCAAAACCCCTGTGTCCATGGCAGATTCTCAGGAACACTCCACAGCTGGGGCACCTTTGGTGTTTCAGCCCAGAGAGATTCTACACGATATTTACCTCGAGATATTAAGAGGAAATGCAAAGCAGAGGAGCGTTAAGCTTGAGGAAACCAACATTCCTGATGAAAATGGAGCAGGATTTGTGTGGTTACTGAGCTGCAAAGAGAGAGAAAGGACAGCAACACACACGGAGCTCTTTGGGGAAAAAAGGCCAATTTATTGTACAGACAGCCTGGATTTAAAGTGTGTTAGTGCAGCCAGGACAGGACAGGAGCTCATTGGACAATTGGGAAAAACATCCTTGGGACAGCACCTCAGGATGTGTCCCACGGGAAAGACACCAGGGGTTAATGTTGGTGATGAATTCCACTCTGTTTGTCACCATGTTCTCACCCTGGGAGACTCCTCCCTAACTGAAGCTGCAGTCAGCTTGTCAGCCTGGGAATGGAGCTGAGAGTCAGAAGAAATCCAGGCCTGAAAAGAATTTCCAAGCTGGAATTCCCCAGCTCTGTGAATGTGTGTGTCCACAGATTTGCTCCTTGCTCAGTCCCAGATGGGATGAGCTGGCCTGGGTGTAGGATTGAGGGAGGGCAGTCCTGCAGGTGCAATGGAAGGCACCTCTGCCTCTTCACATTGTCAGAGGCTGTCAGAATTATCTTTCCCTGCACAGCCAGTGAGAACTTTTAAAACTTTCAGTGAGGTAGAACGCTGCCAGTTCCATAATCAATTCCCATGGCTCTGCCATTCCCATGTCTGATGCCAGCAAGGATTGGTCCTGCACCCCTTCTGATGCCACATAAGTCACAGATGGAAGGTTTGGGTTTCCTTACTTACAGGAGGAGCTGGAGATCATTATATTGCTCTGGCTTGACCATTTCCTTTCTCCAGCTGAGTCAATGCATAATATTCCAGACAAGAAAATGTATACCAGGAGCCTTCCCTTGATGTATTTTCTCATTTATCTCTTTGACCCTTTTAAACCATGGATTTTCCTTCCTCTTCTTCCTCTCACCCTAATGTGTCACAAGAATTTTCAGGTTTGTTTTTTAAGTTGTTTTGTTGGGGTTTTTTTTAATAAAAAATAAAAAAGTATAATCTTTGCATGCATAAATGGAACTGGAGTATTGACAATCTGAGATGGCAAATTGGGCAAGAATCCGAATGCAGCTGCATAAAGAGAGAAAACAGCAAATTGGAATGGAAACACATTTGGATAATTACAAACTTGCCAAATCAGGAAATGTAAATCTCCCTTAAAAAAAAATAAAGGAAAAAATTTAATACTGTTGTGTTTCTGCAGTGCTTACTGAATTAAAAATGTGGAGGCTGTGCTATTACAAAGCTCAAGATTTACAAAGGAAAATGAGTTGTAGGAATTAAGGATTACTGAGATCTAACAGGTCTTTTTAAAAGAACTCCAAAAGAGCAGATCCAGGGCATTCCACAGGCACATTACTTCCAAAGGAATAGGAAGCAAAACCCCCAAGGAAAGAGCATCAGCAGCCAGAGCTCTGCCCAGAGCAGCCACAGGAGGCAAGAACAGCCCCAGAGTTGGTCCCAGGCTCAGCCAGAAAACCAGGGCTGCACACAAGCCATGGAATCCTGCACTCAAAGGATCCCAGAATAAGCCATGGAATTCTCCACTCAAAAGATCCCAGAATAAACCATGGAATCCTGCACTCAAAGGATCCCAAATCGTAGAGGTTGGAAAAGAGCTCCAAGGTGGAGTCCCAGCTGTGCCCAGTCTCTTGTCCCCAGCCCAGAGCTCTGAGTGCCACATCCAGGAATTCCTTGGACTCTCCAGGGATGGGCACTCCAAACCTCCCTGGGCACTTCCAAGGCCTGAGCCCCCTTTCCATGGGGAAATTCCTGCTGCTGTCCCTCCGGGCCCAGCCTGAGGCTGTTCCCTCTGCTCCTGTCCCTGTTCCCTGGGAGCACATCCCAAATCTCCCCTGGCTGTGCCCTCCTGTCAGGGAGTTGTGCAGAGCCAGAAATTGCCCCTGATCCCCTTTGCTCCAGGCTGAGCCCCTTTCCAGCTCCCTCAGCCCCCCACAGGCTGACCCCCTGCCCCTTCCTCAGGGTCACCTTTCTCAGGAACTCAACAATCTTAGGAAAAATATTAAGGCAATTTAGAAACTATTAGGTATAAAACAAAACTTAATTAATTTTTCTATTCTAAAATCCATTAAATGTCTTTTTTTTTCCTTTTTTAATTTTAAAGGGGGCAGATATGGTGCAAGATGGCAGTTCCTGGAATACTTTGTTTAATATTTTTCTGTGGTGATCCTCATTTCATTGACCATGCTTTTGAGAGGGCATGAAATAGAATAAATATTCTTTACAGGATAAGTAAACTTTTAATATGCCAGACTTTTTTTGGGGGGGGAGAGGCGTTTAATATTAATAATTCAAGCCATCACAGTACTTGATTAAGCCTCTAGGAATTTTAAATTATTTGTTAGGTAGCTGGAGTACTCCTTCAGAATATCTATTTCTGTTTAAGAATCTTAAGATTCAAATGACTGGTGTTTCTCTTGTTCACTCAAAAACATTGAAAGATGAATTTATTTGCTTTTATTCAAGCATATAGAAACCTGCTGGAGAAAAGAAAAAAAGTGAAAATATAGTAGGCATGGGCATAGATAAACTTTTTAGTAATAACTTGTGTTTGGTCGAAAAAAAAAATCAAAATTGGGCGTGTCTTGGGGTAAACAAAAAAAAAAGGCATTTATAGTGTGAATCTTTCTCCAGAACTGAATTCCTGATATTACAGCTTTATGATGATTACAGTGAAATGCAACAGAATAGATAAAAGTGAAATAATTTCTGGGAGGATCCAGCACTTTGCATTTCAGTGTAAATGAGACAATTAGAAACCTAATAGGAAACATAACTTAGGGACGCCTTTGCTGGTTTTGTTAGTTTTTTTTTCCTGTTGAAATTCCTCCAGTTTTTAATCACCCTCTAAATCTTCTCCAAGCAGGGTAATTAGTGAGGGCACTGAACCCTAAGGGAGGCAGGCTGCAGTCACACATATCCAGAGGGATAATCATTCCCATTGATTATTTTCTGTGCTACCCTTGATTTCAATGCTGCACCATTGTCTTAATCCACATTTAAGTTTAATAGAAAATGACAAATTGAACTAATTTGCACCTAAATAGCTTTTCAGTACTGCTTTTTCATTTCCCAAAAATGTGCAGCACAGGTATTAAGTCTCACTTAGCTTTCAAAGCACAACCCAGGAGTTGTAAACACCTTGGTGAGAAAACTCTGGCAGGTGAATAATGTGAGTACATCCTCCCACAGGAAAGGCATTTGCAGGGTGCTGAAAGTCTGGTGGTTCACACTCCAGCTTGGAAAGTAAAAATTGGGCTCCTCTTAGGAGCTGCTATTTTGTACAACCCGTGCAGAAATGCTGCATTAAAGCACTTCAAAATATGGGGCAGTGATCCCACAACTCTGCACTATAAAGAGTTTTTCTGCTGTAATCAGAATGGGATGCAAATCAACTCTTTGGTGGTAATTTTTGAAGTTTCAGGTTTTATTGGCTGATACTTTTTTAAGACATGTTAATAAAACATTTTTGCTTTTTCCAGTCATGTGCTGCACAGCCAAGAGTGACAGGAGGAAGGGGGAATGCCTGCTGGGATTTCAGAATTTATAGCATCATTTTAGAAAATATAATGTTCTCTGACAGAGACAACTCTGTCAATTCCTACTGGACAAATTCCTACTAAGCTGATACCTTCCCATTCCCCAGACACAGCTAAATTATTAAATATAGCTTAAATATATAAATAAACATATTTCTATAACATCTGTGGAACAGGGGAAGTATTAATACTGATCTGGTCTCAGTGTTTCACGTTTCCAGCAGGAATTAATTCCATTTTAATTCCATTTACAAGTTGGTATGAGAGCTTTGCAAAGGTCTGAACAAGTCATTTAACACTGAAATGTTTTCAGGGGTTTCTTCTTCAGGGATGGAAAGTTTCTTTTTTTCTTCTACAGCCAAACAGGAGTTTTCTGTACTTTTTTCCTTGAAACAGGAGGGCTGCAAAATGCAAATGCCATCAAGCTGTCACCTCAGTCCCTGCTCCATGTGGATTGCACATCCTGTCCACTTCCAGCAGGGATGAAATCTGCACACTGAGGAGTCTGTTCAACCCTGCCCTTGGGTTGTTGTGACCCCCAGCACCTGCCAAGGTTTGGTTCCCCCTGCTCCCAATCCCTCTCCTGAATTCCCCTGGCAGGTTCATCACAGGACAAGTTGCTCAATTCCTCCTTGCTAAAATGTCCCACTGGTGGGATGTTCTCATTATAACCACACAACAGGGCCAGAATAAATGCATTAATACCTCGACATCTCTCTTGTTTAGGAGATGGAGCTATGCAAGCAAAATATAAAATAAATATTTCAGAGGGGCAGTTAAGAGGCAGAGTGTGTAAGACATGAAACTTCCGTTGAGTTCCTTCCAGAGACTTTTAAAAACATCCTTCTTCCTCTAACAACATATTTAACTTGTTCCTCCCCTCTGTGTTTGTTGGGGATTTTGCATAATGCAGTGTCACTAGAAACTTTCTGTCTAGCTGAATTAAGAACCACCAAAAGTCTCTCTAGAATGGAGTTCCTGAGTGAAACTGAAAGGACTAAGTGGCTGAATAACTTTTTTAATTAAAAAAAAAAAAAAAAAAAAAAAGAGGATATGGCCAGTTGCTTTGGAAAAAAAGGCCATTCACTTGCCAGAGGACTTGGAGATCTCCAGACCACCCAGAAGGCAGGGACCCTGCCAAATCAAAACCCCAAGGACATCATGCAGAAAGGGCTGCAGTTGGCTCCCAGGACTATTGGGATTTTACCTTTTATACTTCAGTGTTAAGAGCCATAAAGGAGATCTTGTAGCTGAAACTTTGTATTTTATCATTAATAAGTCCCACCTGTCTGAAAAATGGGTAAGAGCAGAAGCAGAGATGAGGTGCTCACTGGGAAAATCAGATTAGCAGCTGAATGGGATTGGGAATGGCAGGAAGGCCGAGTTTTCCTTGCCCTACACAGCACCCAGGGGTGCTGCAGCAGGTGGAAGAAGAGACCACAAGGACAGAAACTTTTGTACCAAACAGGGACATCACTGGTGCCACTCAGTGAATTTTGGGAGCTGGCTCATGAAGTCACCCAGAGTTGAGACTTCTGCTTGGGGTTTTGCATTTGTCACCCCTGAACTTCCATCTCTACCATTGCTCTGTCTCTAATTCCCTTAAACACAAATAAAGCAAAGCAAATGATGAGTATTTGTCAAGCTTTAGAGACATCTGTTGTGAAACCAATTGTACAGTTAATAAATGGAGGAGTAGCACTGTCAGGAATGTTGCAGGGTCAATATGGTGGCAGTGGTTGTTCTGGGAATGTCTTCAGAGTTCCCATTCTGCTAAAATCAATATTAAATTGAAGAATATTAGAGTGATGCCTTGCTGGGGCTCCCTACAAACAGAAGCCAGACAGAATGAAGCAATAAAATCAGTTCTATTTATTGTTCTGTTTATTGAAGACCCTTCAGGTACATTTGGGGCAGACAAAGCCCCCCAGGGCTGCACCCAAAATGGACCCTGGGTCAGGGGTTTGCACACTTTGATAAGTTTGGTCCATTTGCACATTGGGGTTAATCTCCCAATTCCAGCTCCAGGTCATGAAGTCATTTACCCCGAGTTTGCTCCCCCCAATTCACTTTTGTTTCCATCTCTGGGCCCTGGGGCAGTGAGGGGTCCTTGATTGCCAGGCTGGAGAGGAATTGTTGTGTGTGAGCAGAATGGGAAAGCAGCAGCTGACACTGTGTGTGGAGTTTAGAGTTCTACACTAAAGACCTGCAGGATTGCAAATACATGGAAAACAGAAAAGCTGAAATCCTCAGGCATCAGAGCATAGCTCACACTTGCACTTTAAGACGTGATAATCAGATAGAAACTCTGTAACATTTATAAATGAGCATTCCATTCTCACGAGCTCGTTTCCAAAGAGCATTGGTAAATGATGTTTGAGTTTGCATGGATAGGTAATGCAGCCTGCCCTGGTGTGCCATGGAAGCAGAGCCTGGCGTTCCTGAGCTGGGGTTGTGTAACAGCACCTGCCCAGCAGCACCAACCTGCCAAAAACCAGGGACAGCTCATGGCACGTGCCTGAATGTTCATTATTTCAATTTGTGTTGGAATAAGAGCAGTAACTAGTGATGGCAATACCACAAAAACGCAATTTTAGTGATTTGTAGGCGCTGGTGATAACTCAGATTTACAAATTCTTTTATTATACTTGAAAAATGAAACTGCACATGAACTGGAGGCACAATAAGGTCATGGCAGGGAAATTCACTGCTCTGATGGATGTGACTCCACCTCCTGCACAGCACCTCACTCAATCACATCAGGAGCCAGCCCAGGCATCCACTGAGACAAAATTATAATTCCTCCCAAAAATATTCCTGGAAGTTTTCCAAGAGAGAAAACATTCCTCCTTCAAGTTTGTTATTTGAATGTTCTATTTATATAGTGAAGTGTTAAAATAATTCAATTTTTTGGCCAGACTATGATAATCTCTTGTGACAACCTAAGTGGGTAGCACAGCCATACTTTTTTATTTCCTGGTAATTATTTGAGTTCTAGACCAGCTTTCAGGAAAAAAAAAATCCTATTACAGTGTAGAAATGGAGGTGTAAGAGAGGTAGAACTTCAGGAATTTGTCACATGTGGGGTAATATGTCACTGGCAAGTTGTGCTTTTATTTGACTGCGGGGTTTTTGCAGGCCCAAATTTAGATTTTCATTAATAAGTCAATAAATTTCTTTTCTTCAGGAGTAAGTTCCAGTATAATATTTCTGAATGCAGAGAAAACCTGACCACTCCCAAAAACCAAGGAGGAGGGAAAGATTAAACCTCTGTGTGAAGTTGATAGGAAATAATTTTTTAAAATATTTTTTAAACCATATTTTGGGGGAGGGGGTAATATTTTTTCAAGTACATACATAATTTTTCTTTTTTTACAATATTTGATGAGTTGACTTGTCAAGCTTATTTTTTTGCTAGGCCTGATCCTAAACTATTCATTTTAGTCCGAGCATTCAGTAGAATAATCACTGAATAAAATAGAGAAATGTTTTCCCAATATTTTTGTAAGATATACCATGAGCAAAAGGAACATTTTGTGGACGAAAGATATTCATAAATTGAGGCAGATTTGTACCATTGCAGAGAAGGTCCTAAATGTGGGCCCTTGTATTTCACACAGTGGAGCTCTGCAGGACTTTGAGGAGACTGAGCAGTCCAATGAATGAAAAGATTGTAAATTATTGTCAAATTATTCATTTTTTTTTATACAGAGGTGTTAAAGAGAGGGTCCCAAGAGTTCCTACACCACATAAGGACTTGTAGTTTTTGGTTGGGATAATACATCCAGAAAATAAAATTTCATCCTTAAAGACATCTCTGTTATCTCATGGTGCACATGAGGCTTTCAGCTGGATAATATGAATATTTGAGGGATATGGAATATTTAATATTCCTCTATTGCAGCCACAAAGTTAACGTTTGTCACAGCAACGTTGATTCTGTCTCTTGTGCCTGTTTTCTTCACAAGATCACAGAATAATCAGGCTTTTTCTTATTTTTTCTTACTCTATTCCAAGATGATTTAGAGCAAAAATCTGCTCTCTCCTTCACTTTGAAAAGGCAATAAAGCTCATTTGGATGTTCATTGTGCACAGGTGTAAAACTCCATCAGAAATTAGGAAAGGTTTTCTTCACAGCATCAGGAGGTTGGAATAATTTAGAGAAAAAAATTATATTGCAGAAATGACTTGCACAAAGCATACTTTACTTCAAAATATATTAAATTGCCTTTATAGATGCAAGTACTAATTCCAGTGTTATTTAGTGCAAAACCAGGTGCTTTGGGTAGGACTAGGAAAAAAAACAAGTCACTTAGCTCTAATTGCTGAATATTCTTCTTGAACACTCAATTTAAAAAGCCCAAAAGACCAAACTGTTATTTGAAAACTGAAAACATTTGATTATTCAACTGGATAAATTATCTTAGACTGAGACAAGGCTGGAATGAACTGCAGATATTACTAAAGCTCCCTGAGAGCAGGCTACGACCATTCCATTAACTGAATTGTTGTGCTACTCATTCTCAACAATCCATTTCATTTGCCTTTTCTTTCCACTTGATGTAGTGGAGATCACAGCCCTCCAACATGTGCAATTTAAGTTTTCAGTGCTGATGACAAGTTGAAATTGAAAGTAGTTTTGTAAAATTACGAGTGTCAGTGCAGGCAGAACAGAACAATGTAATTAACTGCAGAGCAAGTCATTAAAGAGAGAGAAGAAATGAAACTGCAAATCAGCTGCAAAGGCAGACTCTGAACTTTTGGCATCACAAATTGCTAATTCATTATCAGCATTGTTGTTATCAACCCTCTGAAATATTTGGCGACCTTTAATTTTAGAAATGGAACTTTGGGGAGTTTGAGAAACTCAGAAAACCACTAAAACTGTGCCTTTTCTTTTTTGCTTAATTGAAGCAGAGTCATATAGATCAGGATTTCTATTTAAACACAGCAGCAGTGCCCTTCAGACAATCAGTTTTGTGGGACCACTGCATAAATTCACAGAAGGCCTTTACAAACTGCAAGAAGCAAATCCATAAATATAGTGGGGAAGTATTTCGAGCCATCACAGGCAGAAATTTTTTAACCAGAATCTGCAATTGCTTCTAAAGTAATGAGTATGTAATGCTAGAGCAGTAATTATTATTTTTTAATTTCTGGAAATGAACAGACAGAAAGCAGACAAAACCAAACCATTTGGTTCCTCATTTGAAAAAAAGAAAAAAATTAAAACTATTGGGTTTGGCCATAGATAGTTCAAGTCAATAAAATGCTTTGGAAGGATGGGAAATAAGGACACCAAGGGAATTATGGGCTCATTTCTCAGTGTTTACAGAATTTGCCAAGGACGGTTGCAAACCTCCCTGCCTCGGGAAATAAAATCAAGCTAGAAGTCATAAAGTTACAGAACTGCACTTTGTACAGACAAACAGTTGCTGCATTTGGGACCAAAAATCAGACAAATTTCACCTCCCAGGAGGAAGTCCAGCCAGAAATGCTGTGAGGAGTTTCTGCCTTAGCTGTGTCCAGGACAGTGATAAATGTTTATCCAATGTGAGACCATTCCAGCAGAGACTTCAGAGCTTTCTCCATGAGCAGAAAATTGGGAATTCCAGCATCTGCAAGAGGATCCCATGGTGATGGACTTGCAGAATGCACATTTATGATTATTATCCTTACTCCTCTCTCAGTCAGGAATTCTGGGATTTTGTTATCAGGAGGATTTGTACAGCCTGCTATTTTAACTGACATTTATTAGGAAATTTGAGTCTGAAAAGAGTATTAGAATAAATCTTATTTTCTTGCAAATATTCCCATTCCCTCTATTAGTTACTGGGGACAGGAAGAAAAACACTCAGAATTTCCCTCAATTACTTTAATCCTGGTCTATATTTTATCTATAAAACTCTTCCCTTTGTATCCAGCTGGAGAGCAAATATTTTAAGGCCCAAGGAAGAGCTGAACAAGAAAAAAATTCAAGAAAAATAGTAATTATCTGTCAAGTAAAACAAAGTTTTCTCAGGAGCTCCTTCTTAATTTCTTCATTATGATCCAAGCAGATGAAATGGCAACTTTAAGAGTTAGGAAAGAGTGACAACAACAGCAACACCACCATGAGCCAGGGACAAAGAAACCTTGACCTCAATCTTATGTTGTTTTTTATTTTTTAATGTATTTTTTTTTTACCTGTCTGTTGTTTACATTAAAATATATAATTATTTTTATATTATTTATAGTCCCTCTTTGGGCTATTTTTAAAGTCCCATCTACCTCTGTTGAGCAATGAAAAACAAGTGTGATTCAAGAGAGCTCCAACAGAGGTCTTATTCTTTAGGGAAATCAGATTGAGTGTGGACTTGAATAAATTCAGGTTGCAGCTCGAGCAGCCTGTGGGTGTCTGTGAATGGCTCATTTTGTATTCCAGACACACTGGGAGCTACAAATGCCAACCACCAGAGCTGCACTGCACAGATCAGGCTCTTTCTCCATCTTAAAGCAACCACTTCCTTTCTGAAAACGCACTAAAAAATCCTCTGAGGGCACAGGGCTTTAATCTGGGAATTTTTCCTCATCTAATGTTGGCGTGTTTTGTGATTTCACCTCCAAAGGCGAGGCTGTAAACAAGGAAAAGCAGCAGCTCAGGAGCAGAGCTGAAATGGGGGAGAAGAATTGGAATTTGTCTGTTTTGGCAGATAAGAGCTCGCTGCTGTGATCTGTCATTTGGGTAATTTTCCCCTTCAAAGTGGGAACTGAAATTCATTTTGCTGAGATTTCCTTTGACTCTCTGCATGCAGGGAGGCTGAGTTTCCCCACAGGACAAAGTGTGAGTTCTTTCACTCCACCTTCATCAAGCCCCCCCCGCTCTGCCCAGCACCTGCACTCACTCACACACCAGGCAAATTCAGGCAGCAAACCTGGGCTGGGTTTCAGAACAAAAGAAGCAAATTCACCCTGATTTATCTGTGCACTGAGCATGCTCCTCCTGCACTGGGCATCCCGTGGCTCCTTGTTTCCAAGGAAACAACCGTGATGCTGAGCACATCCTCTCCTATCAAGAACTGCAGGAGGGTTTGGGGATTTTTTTTTTTTTTTCGCCCCCTCTGAGAATTTTTTGAAGACATCAATCTGAAATAATTTGCTGCACTTGATTGGCATTGATTTCTATTTACAAATATGTAATTCTTCCCAGGAGTAGAGGAGATTATCTAAACCTACTCTGAAATGAACTGCAGGAAATACATGGCACGGGCAAATTCATTTAATTATATTTGGGATGGGATTGCTGCAGTTTACAGGGGAATGGAGATGTTACACAATTGTGATCCCTAGATGGGGCTTTTACTTTGATTCTTGGGAGGCATAATTTTCATTATTGCTGATTTGCCATTAAAAAAAAAAAAATTAGAGATTGACAGAGCAGCTGCTTCCTGTGATCGTGCCTGGAGCACCTGGAAAACACTGAGGAAAACAAGGGGGAAATGGGGAAAAATGGGCACAAATCTGAAAGTGTGGCACACCTGAGGGAAATGGTGCTTCTGCCTGTCTGTGGATTGGTAAAATAAAGAAAAAAAAGGATTTACAGGAGCTACAGAAAACCCTTCAGTACAATGATAAGGGATTCCTGAAGGATGCTCTTACCCTTCTACTTAGTGGTCTGGACTTTTGCACCCAGGACAGTTTTTATGGCATCAAAATTTGTTAAATAGGACTGGAGAACTGCAGTAGTTTGGTTTCCAACTTGAATCCACACTCTAAGTTAGGAACTGCAAGTTTTCATTGCTTTCTTTCTTTGTGTGAACAACATTAGTACAATAAATGACATTATTAAATCCCCCACATAGTATCAAATTAAATTCTAATTAAAGTGAAGAAATCCACTGAAACAGAAAGAGGAAGTTCAAATAACCCTTATTAAATCTATAAATCCAAAATGATACAAATTTAGGCAATTTCTAATGTCTATTTTTGGGAGCTTTTGTAAGAGGGTTCAGAGCTATGCAGACATTAATTTTTATTAATGAAAACAAACATTCAGGAGATCACCAAAGCACCAAGAAAGCACACAGGAATTTTTCTGTGCCAAAGCAGGCAGAAACTCCAGGGATTTTAAGAGGCTGAGCTGGTTCTGTTTGGTCACTTAATGAAAGGAACATGATTTCCTCTGCCATGATAAAAATCCAGCAAGACATTACAGAGTTTGTAGTTAAAATCTGCCAGGCCACCAAGAGAATTTCCAGGTTCTTGGAGACCACACTGTGCTTATTTCCAGTGGGAAAGCTGATAACTTTAGTGGCCAATATTAACTGTCCCCTATTAACAGGCAGGAAAAAAGAGAATTGGGTTTGTGCTCTAGGAAGGGACATTGAAGTGCCAGGATTGAAGCAGGTAATTTCATCTAAACACGTGTAATTTGTTGTGCTGAGGAAAGAGAATCAGCATTCAATGAGGCAATTTATTTACATCCTTCTGTCCTGAGAAAAGAATCCCTCACCAAGCCTTTGTGGTGTCATAAAATCTTCCCCAGAAAAACCTCTTTCTTTACTGTGTTGTGTTCAAAAGCACAGAAATAGTCACATGTTCCTCAAAAGGAATATATATTCTTTCTATTCCTTTTGGAAAATATCTCTGTGGAGGTTTCCAGACAAAAATATTACTCCAGTTTCAATCAACTGGTTTTACTGGAGGTTGGAAGGGAGCCTCAAAAACGAGCCCTAGCAGTAAGGACTCCCTGAAATCCAATTTACCTATAAAATACTTCATGAAAAAAAATTCTTCATGAATGGAAATGGAAATTAAAATTAAGAGCGTTTTTTCTAGTAGAAACTATCAACAGATTGTTTGATCAGACTCCAGACTGGAAAGCAAATGGGGAATTTCTATGGATTTTACAGAAATTAAGGATGTTTGAAGGCCAAGCCCAAGGCCATGGTGAGTTCCAGACTCTTCATTGTTACTCTGTTAGAAAGGGTAGAGTTGATGAGCTTTTACTCTGAATTCTTTCTTATGCAATTCTCTATTAAAATGGAATTAAAAGAGACCAGAATTACTATTTACATTTATATCACACATATTTAATTGAAAGAGGATTTTTTTTTTTTATGCAGCAGCATGAAAAGCAGAAATCCCTTCAAAGTTTGAAACTCTTTTCCAGCTTTTTTTTCTTCTTAAAAATTCAAAAACTGATACTTGCAAGTTGAAACCTCCACAGGAAACCTTGGGGAGTTTAGGATAAATTATTTCTGCTCAAAATTGATTTGGGGGGAAAAATTTAAACATTTCTTTATTTGTCCCTGCACAGTGCAATATAAAAAAAAAAATTTCTTTTAGAAGATCTCATGAGTGGATGTAACACAGTAAAAAGAAAACTTGAGAAATTAAAAATCCCTTCCTCCTGGGACTTATATTTTGTTTTGGCTTCCACCTTCTGATATCCAAGTGTACTTAAATTTAGAAGGAATAAAATATCCTGAGTATTGTAATCAAAGATGTTCCTTATTAACCAACAAGCAAAGAAATGTTGCAAAAATCAACATTTTAAAACAGAGCATCTGATCTTAGAAGCTCTGTTCTACTTGTACCTTTCAAAGCTCTAAAAGCCAAACCCCTAATTTTTCCAGACTTAAAAATGATCACTCTTTCAAGATTTTTGTAACAGCTAGATCTAAATCTGGACATGACCAGCTTCATTTTAAATGAAAGCTCTATGGGGAAAGCCCAGGAATATAAATCTCTTTGTATTCCAAATAATTTCAGAAACCAAGGAGAAGGTTTTGCTCTGGGATTGCTTTTGAAGCATCTGGAGTAAACATTACTGGATTAATTTATTGGAGTAAAGCTGAAAGGTTGTACTTTTTCTGAACCCTATATATGCCTTCAAACCCTAAATTACCTTTTTAAATTTGGAAAACTCTGCTTTTGACAGAAAATGCCAAAGAATTAAAAAGAGCAGACTTAGGATGTTCTCTTGAAATCTGATGAGGGCAGAGGCCGAGCTCTCAGGCAGAGGAACTTGCACAGAGCCCTTTGCTGATGGCAATTAGCACAAATCATTGAGGTGGCTCCTGCCCAAAATTTCAGCAGCACCTGGGCAGCAAGACTTGGCTTCAGAGGTGTTATCCAGGATGAAATAGATTCACCTGGGAAGTCGCTGATTTATTTAGAACCTTTTTCAAGCCTATTTCCAGCACAACTTTGCAAAGCTGGGGCTTTGGTTGAGTGCCTCTCATTAGACTTTGTGATGGTCTAGGGTGACACTATGTGGCTAATCCGAGCACTGAAGGATCAATTGCAAGTCAGCTCTTGGAATCGTTTGGGAAGAAACTGATCTCACCTCCTGAATAAAATCCTGAGCAGGAAAATGTGGAGCTTCTCAGGTTTTTGGAGCGTGTCACATGGAGTGGTGAGCATGTCTGAACTGTTGTTCTCGACTTAAACCTGCACAGAGAATCACCTGACATAAAACAGGAATGATCACACTGGAAATGCCTTCACTCTGCCTCAAAAAGGACAGGAGAGCTTGGCTATGGGATAGAAAGAGAAAAATGATTTATGGGATTTCTTTGTCAGGGTCTTATCTGCCACCAGCTGTGTTTTCCTAAGGGTGCTAAGGGACAAAGAGCAGGCCATGCTCACAATCCATCACCTTGATCTCTCTCCTGTTAGCTTGGAGCTCGTTTCAGTTCCCTCCTCTGGCCCCATCACTGCTTCTGTCTCACCCACCCACGTGGATGTGCACACTCACAATTCATTGTGCAAACAACACCAGAGCTCCCCATTTCCATGGATTCTCCTTTATCCCTACAGTTCATGGCTGGCCTCACACAGGTTTGGGGGACAGTTTATTTCAGCTCATACATCTTGAAGGAAACGTAGCTCAGAATTCCACAAATTTCAACACAGCTTCACCAATTCTACCCTTAACCCTTTACATAATAAATCCAAAGTCATCCACTTGTGAACTCAAGGAAAAATCCCTTTATAGGAGTCAGTGGTGGATGCAGCCATAACTTCTCATACTGCTAATACACCAGTTCTCATTTTAAATTTTCCAGCATGCACCCAGCTGGGAAAAACAGCCCCAGTGTGCCACCCTGTGCAGCAGCCTCCAGGTGAGGGGCTCAGCCCGACAGAAACCACCACTCTGGATTGCATTACCATGCTCTGAGAGCATCTTGGGCTGTCCTTCAGCTGCAACTCCATTTTCACTTGTAAAACTTGGGCTAGAAGAGTTGGAGGCTGTTACAATGTGCAGGTCTCATCTATTGCAGCAATGAACCAGGGATTTCATAATTAGTTCAAGCACTTTTGTATCATCTCTACATAATTAGATCTTGCTCTTGACTTAAACTCTGAGTGAGGCTATTTTAGCAGTGTTTACCCTGACATTTCTCCAAAGGCCTGCCCTGGTCCCAGTTTGCAGCAGTGTTTCCCTCAGAACTAACGTGAGTCTGGCTGGATTTAGGGACCATCCTAAAGCAGATTGTCTCCTTGGCTGCTCTGGAAGCACAGCAGGAGCAAACCTATTTGTACTTCTGGGAAAGGTCCTCCTGTGGTGTCCCTTCACAGCTGTTTGGTATTCCAGCCTTTGCCACAGCCACATGTGCAGTTTGGGCTCACAATTCCAGTCCCACTTCTTAAGTGCATCCATCCTTCCTGCAGAGCCATGGAAGTTTTGCTGGTTAAGGACCACCAGAGACATCGATGCTCACAGCAGATTCCAGCCCCTTCCTGAGCTATCACTGCTGCTCTTGGAATTTCTATCCCAAAAGATGACTTTTACAGCAGAACTGGCCTTTTCCAAACAATTTCTTTATTCAAAGGGAATTGCTACAGTTACTTTGCTAGACACTTTCCTTTGCATTTATTATATAGTAAAGACCAACCTGACAATTTTGGTTTTCCCTCACTTGAATTTTAACAGTAACCCATTAATTTTCCTAAATGCCTTCATGGGTATATCACTGTTGAGACAGAAGTGTCTCAGTGGGTTTTCCACTGGCAGGATGCTGCAGTGTCCCTCTGTTCCCTTGTCACAATGGTTTGAGCAAACAGAGCAGCCCGACTGCCCCTTTAAAGGGCTGAAATCAGAAGTGTGGTGTTAAACAAAGCTGTCATCATCTGCATAAATTGGGGGTAGATTTCAAAGTCTGCGTTTAAAACTACGACAAGAAAATGCAATTAAAAGATCAGAAGGGATTTAATCTGTTTAAATGATTAGAAATTAATTCAGACCTGCTGGAAGGTGCTGTTCCCCTGCTTGAACAGGGCTCAGAAGAGCTCCCAGTCTGAGTTTAGCCCTGCATTTAAAAAATACGTGAAGAATTGAGTTCTTGTACCTGGGGCTCTGATTATAAAACCCAATTTACAGTTTGAATTCCTGCACACTCTGCAAGCCCATAAAGAATTCTCTACTCCAGCTCCCCAAACTCCTGGGTACACCCTCCTTGTCAAGCCTCTGAGTGTTCTTGTGTCCTTTGCCCTGTGAATTCAGCAGGGGAGTGACAGAATTCCCCCTCTGGGGTGGGGTTTGTGATGTGTGGGATGCTCCTCTGTGCTTCCAGCAGATCGAGTGCTCCTGCACAACGCTGTGAATTCCACACAGGAGCTGCTGGATCTGGAAAAGCCTCCCCTTTTATCTCAGTGGAAAAAGAAAATTATTGGCTGAACTGCTACCCTTAACCTGAATGATTTCATTAATCTTTGTGAGAAAAAGTTTTAAGTATTATTTCTTAAAGATTTAATATTATATTACTCGGTCATTAGACTATCATGAACCTTTTCTGCAGCCACACTGAAGCCAAGTGGAAAAGAAGAACCCTAAAAAAAGAAACAAAATCAAAGAATTTGGATCACCACGTGCATTGCTATTGACCATGGTTTGGGTTTTTAATAAAAACCTCCTGAATAAGGCCATAATCTACTGATAGGATTTTTGGTTGTCCTACTTTGATAAACCAAAATCAAAATTCCACTAACAGCAGTTTAAAAAAAAAAATAAAATAAAACAAAAGCCACCCCAACAAAAAGAGGTAATAGAAAAAGAAAAGAAGGAAAAGTGATCAGAAAGCAAAAGCAAGTCTTAGAAACAGCTCTTCCTTTTGATCAGAACAACTTCACATGGAAGAGTCTGCTTCAAAGCTCAGCAGTTTTCTGGGAATTATTGAAGCTCGAGGAGAGTGTTTCAAGTGATAATCTGCTCTTTTCGTGGTGTGCACTGCACAAAATGGCCCAAATGAGATTCAGTTCTAATGTCACAGGTCTTTCATAGCTGCATTTTAATCTCTGCTGAGGGCACCCAGGATGGCTGAATGAACAGCATTTCTATTCGAGAGAAATAAAAATTCAGTTTGAAGATGAGCTTTAGATAATTTGTGCATTTCTTCTCCACCCAGAAGTGCTGCTGTGGGGGAAGGAGCAGGAATGGGGTGTCAGGGTGCTCATTAACCCCTCAGAGGGACACACAGTGGTGGCACTTTGGTAACAGAGCCATGCAATATGGGCTGGAGTGCTGGGGAATTGAATAACCCCTTAGCATTTCAGCTTTTCTGTTTTCCATGTATTTGCAATCCTGCAGTTCTTTAGTGTAGAACTCTAAACTCCACACACAGTGTCAGCTGCTGCTTTCCCATTCTGCTCACACACAACAATTCCTCTCCAGCCTGGCAATCAAGGACCCCTCACTGCCCCAGGACCCAGAGATGGAAACAAAAGTGAATTGGGGGGAGCAAACTCGGGGTAAATGACTTCATGACCTGGAGCTGGAATTGGGAGATTAACCCCAATGTGCAAATGGACCAAACTTATCAAAGTGTGCAAACCCCTGACCCAGGGTCCATTTTGGGTGCAGCCCTGGGGGGCTTTGTCTGCCCCAAATGTACCTGAAGGGTCTTCAATAAACAGAACAATAAATAGAACTGCTTTGATTGCCTTCATTCTGTCTGCCCTCTGTTTTAGATAGTCCAGATAAGGCATCAGGATCCTCACTGATTTCACACTTTTGCCCTCTGTTGTTATTCTGAACCTGTTCTTCCAAGCTGGGATGCCTTAGCTCCATTTGAAGGAGAATTTCTCCCAGCCTGGACCACTGGCATGGTGACAAATGTCCTGTCCCCTCACTGGTGCCACCATCAGGGGCTGCACCCTCAGCATGAAGTGAGTCAGGGGAATCACCACAGTGACCATCGCACACAAAGCCTTCAGCACTCAGCCTGGGCTGGGCAGGATTCAAACCAAAGCAGCTGCTGATGGTTCAAATTCCCTCACTGTGGCACTGCTCCTGCACTGCTGCAGAATGTTTCCCTCCTGTGACCCTCAGATCCAAACACAGCCTCTCTGTGATGTTAGAGCAATCCAAATCTGATGTCTGAAGGATGCTGCTCTGATTCAAATTCTTCCAGTGCCCCTCCTGTCATCCCTCTGCAGCAAATGTTTCTCTGCAGATGTGCCACCGAGGTTAATGGCCACGGCACAGAGCTGACAGCTTTACAAGCCTCTTGTCACACTGCTCGTGTACAAGATCAGTTTTTCCAGTCCAGAGCCTCTGAGGGTTTGTCAGAGACTGGCAGGACAAGAACAGATCACCATTGCTTCTGAAATGTGACATTGCTATTTATTTTTTGTTCAGCTTTCCATATCAAACAGCACATCTGTGTACTCTGGCTGGAAATCAGCTCTTTTTCATTCAGAAACCTGGTCCTGGCATTTCCCCGTGTCTGCATCCAAAACATACAAACCTGTGCCAACAATTTGTTGCATTTCTATGGCATCATCTCAATCTTTAATGCCACAAGAAGCACATAAAAATGAGTTGCATATTTTCTTTCTTTCAGTATTATAATCTGAGGAACACATTGAAAAATCTAACACATAAATTACCCCAAAATATAATAAGACAAGGAACTGTAATTAAAAAGTATCACTGCAATGAGAAATCCACTATGAGGAGATCCTAAAAAAAAAACCCAAATCCCCCTCAAACCTCCCTTAAATCTAAACCAACACATTATTGTCCTTTCTCTGTATGAACAGATTTGAAAATATTTCACATCAATCCTAAAAACCCCTACTGCTTTCATTGTCAGGGACAGATTAAGCACAAGAATGAGCAAAAGGAGTCTGATGAGATCAGGTTTTTTCAGTGACTTTTAAGATGTATCAGAAGAATCTTTGAAATCTGAGATTCATTTCCACTGTGGGTAATCAATATCTGAATTCTGCCTCCCTGTTTAGACAGCAGTAAATCATTAATGTTAATTCATGCCTTGCTTATACTCCAGGATTATTTTTAATCACTGACCCTGGCTACCTATCAGTGGGGAGAGCCTAAAATACCAAACATCTCCAAAATTAAAGTGCAAATCCACAGTTCCTGTGCTCCCTTTCCTGGCCTTGTTTTCTATTACATAACACCCATGGACACTGATAGGAAATTAAGGATGATAAATAGGAAAACCTGGGGGAACTCAGAGCAGGGAAGAGGTAACTCCTGAAATCAAAGCTATTTGTGCTCTGTCAGTTGAAATGAGAAGCAAAGATTAACTGAGATACCAACAGCTACAGAGCACTGCATTAACTTTGGAACACTGGAATTTTTCATTATTTATGGAAATGTTTTCAATTACAGTCTCTAGTGCAATTTCAAACCAGCAGATTAGAAGCAAAAAACAACATCAATAACTGGAATAATATTCCAAAGAACTGAGATAATGTTTGAAGATCCAGACTAGGAGGTTGCAAACACCTCTCATTGCAATCAAAGGTAATCATGATTTTGGGATGAGAGAAGAAAAGCAGGATTTCCCCACGGGGGCTTTGCTGCATTCTTCTGCCCATAAAACCCAAAATTTTACCAGGAAGTTTCCTAAACTCTCTAATGGCAAACAGCAGAATAAAGGGGGGAAAAAAAAAAAAAAAAAAGGGCAAGGATGTTCCAGATTATAAATCCCAGCAGGGTGGGTGAGGGATGCAGCAACCAACCCTCACTATTCCCCCAAAAACTCCATTAGCAACACCCTGCAGGACACAACAGCTGAGCAGAAGGGAATCACTCCCCTGAGCTCCCCAGGAAATAAAATATTCCCTCCCTTCACTCCCTGCTCCTCTCCCCCACTTTACCTTGTCAGCAATGCAGGCTGAGCTGCTCACAGCCCTCACCTGCTGCAGCCCCCCAGCCTGACCTTGCATTTCCCCCACGCTCCTTAGAGATGCAAATTAGATAAATCTGTCACAGTGAGCAGAAACGCTGCAGCTCCCAGCTTTGGATTTAATTGCTTACATACATTACAGTTTCTGGGTACCTTTAAGAAATTCCCTTTTGGCCCCTGCTGTTTCCTCTGTCTGCCCAGCAGTCCCCTCATCACAAGATTTCAAACACTTTTGTGCTTTTTTGGCTTAGCCTGGAATTGAGCTTCAGCTACTCAAGTCTTGAAAACATTTTTAAATTGTGTCACCTACAGTTTTCTTTAAATAATAGAATCTTTTCCTGTGTTGAAATTACTTGATAGGTGTTTCAGTATTTGACTTTTCTGCCACTCTGACACCATTTAGTTGCAGCCTCAGGAGAAAAAGCAGTATTTTTAAAAGCTGCTACCATTGCAAAAGGCAAGATTTCTTATCTTTTCCTTTCCACATTGCCTGCAAAGTCTCGATATCAGAAGTAGCTGTTTTCTGGGCCCAGGATAATCCAGTAGTTATTTTCTTAAAGCCAGCCAGATTTTTTCCTACTTTGACAGCATTTATGGAATGATATT
The DNA here is from genome assembly GCF_052056855.1 of Sturnus vulgaris. NCBI lineage: Eukaryota > Metazoa > Chordata > Aves > Passeriformes > Sturnidae > Sturnus > Sturnus vulgaris. The sequence goes on along the minus strand of NC_142253.1, from coordinate 17,865,234 downwards.
CTGTGGAGCTAATTTACAAGGAGAGATCATTCAGGATGTTTAAGTATCTCCCTGTTTTCCCTACTAAATCTCAAATTGCTGGGGAACCTAAATAATGTTTTTGGTTGATTTTTTTTTTACTAAATCTATGATTTGTAAAATGTAACTTGTGCACGAACTACTGAAGAAAGGGAACTCAAATTGTGACCACAGCTTTGTCCCATTTCAGGATTCAATGACACAACCAAACGCTTCAGTGTGGTGAGACTTCAGAGGTTCTGCATTGATAAAGAAATTAAATTAATTCTTGATTATAGGTAGCAAAGCTTTCCTCTGCTGTGAGGTGATTCAGGGCTGTCCCAGCCATTCTTTTCAGTGTCTGCTGTTTGGAAGGATGGCAAATTTCCACCAGGCTCACCATTAGCATATGGATGCTCTGCCAGTGGCAGATCATAGACCAGCCTCCAAATTTTCAGGAACAAAATGTCCCGGCAGGAACACTGAGGAGACAAAATGCTTTGGCATTATTGGGGAGTGCTTGTGTCCTGATACATGAAAATGAAAAGAAAGGCAATTGAATCATCCCTGCAGTGTGCTCAGCCAAAGTGGGTTTTCTCTGTGTTTTCTCACCCAGTGAAAATGCAATTTATATCCAAGAGTTGTGGGATACAGGAGGCTGTGGGGTTTAATACAAGGAAAGAAATCAGAAGGAATATTTCACTGTGGCCACTTTTGTCACCTCAGGCTTACAGAAAACAGCACAGAAAATGTAATAGAGAACCACTGAAACCATCCAAATCCCTCACCCCACAGACAGCAGGATAATGAAACCAGCTAGAAGGGACTTTGTTTCCTGGTAGTAGAATAAAACCTCCAGAAAGGTCCCTATGGCACCAGAAGCAGCTTCCCAAGGAACAGGCAGAGCTCGGTGTCACCAGCCTGGCTCGCTGTCCCTTCCAGGAAGGGCGATGGGTTTGTCACACCCAGGGATCCCTCCTGCTCTGCAGCAGCCACCCAGCACCTATCTGTGCCTCTGCAGCTTTGCCTCTGAAACCAAAATCCTCTCTGATAGGTGACAAAACACAAAGTGCAGAGCACTGAATGCTCTGCTGGGGAGCTCTGGAGGTATCTGTTCAATCCCCTTCTTTTGTAGGCTTGGTAGAACAGACATTTTACTCTGAATTAATTATGGCTTCATTCCCTAATCAGGCACCACTCCTCACAGTGACACCAGGCCTGGAACTGGAGGAGAAAGACACTGAAATCCCCCAGCAACATCCCAAACAGACAAACAGTGGAAAACCAGATGTCTCAGGCCAGCAGCTCCAGTGCTCTTCCCAGCCACGATGGTTTTGGGGGAACAGCCAAGTTCCACCTTGGTCCTGCATGGTCACAGGGCCATGCAGCACTGCTGGGATTCATTTGGGTTCATTTGGGACAGGAAGGTTTCTATTCCATTCCCTTCCTTCCCACAGAGCACTATTTATGTGCACTGTGCCATCTCCTATAACTCCTGGAATCTTTGTCTTCTAGAAAATAATTCCAGACATGATTCAAATTAAAAATTGTAATTAACTCTCCTTATGCAAAGAAGCATGAGACAGCTTTCCCATTTGACGTGCTATGGTGAGAAAGTATGAGTAACTCATTCCTGTGATTTATCATCCCATAATTCTAATTAAATTTTCTTTAATAATTTTAGATAATTATTTTAAATGCCTCTTTTGAAACTCGAAGCTGGAATAATTTTAAATAACTCACTGATGAAAGCATTAGGAGGCTTCATAAATCCATGTGTCACCTTCTCTGGAGACATTCCAGACCCACTTGGATGTGTCCCTGTGCCACCTGCCCCAGATGACCCTGCCTTGGTGGGGGTTGGACTGGGTGACCTCCAGAGGTCCCTTCCAACCCTGGCTGCTCTGGATTCTGAGATAAAAAGCCATCTTTAGCAGGTGCCAAATGCTCTCTGAAACTTTCCAAGAAAGCTGCATAACTCATTTTTCTAATTTTCATAATCTTGTAAGAGCTGTTTGCCATGCACCAAGAATGGTGATTTTATACCAGCTCAACTCCTACAGATTCTCAAATGCCCACACACAAGGGGTAGAGGGAGATGCTTTGTAATTTGCTGGAAAAATCAACCAAATCCATCAGAGAGAGAAGTGAAGTACATGCCCTTCCTTGGAATTTAGCACTTCACTTATTACCAGGCAAACGTGGGCTCCCAGATAGACAGAAAAACAGAAAATCAGTTTGTTTGATCATATGGGAGAGGATGTTATTGTAAATATTTCCTTGGGTTTGTGTTTTTCAACAGTCTGCCCTGTTTAATAAATGAGCTGTTTAATCATACTTCTCTTCAGTTCCCATCAGGTGAGATCATAACATGCCTGTTAAAACCTGCTTGTAAAAAGAAAAACAGGATCAGACACTTCCCTATTTTTCCCAGTACCTCCTATAGCAGTGTGCTGGTGACCAAACCCGAGCATTCCCTACACGGATTTTATAAAATGAGAAAAATGGATTTGTATTTATAGCCCAGGGTGATGCACACGTGGACCCTTGTGCAGATTGGAGCCAGGAATACATTTTATTATGTAGTTTTTACTACTATTATTAATAATAATAATAATATTACGTTCCACCCTGCCAATGTCTCACACAGCTGCAGGAATACAAACTCAAATGGCAAATACCCAGTGCTTACCTTTTGTGGTTCCTCAAAAGCCACTCTAAAAACGCTGGGATACCAAAAGGGGGAAGGGTTGAGCCCTGGTGCTTCCCCTGTGCCCACATTTGCTGGCCCAGGGAGAAGCAGCAGCACAGGGGGTGCTGGCACAGGAGAGCAGCAGGTACACAGGGATGCTGGAGGCCACCTGCTCACAGCTGCTCTGGGAATCTCTTAGACTCCACTGGACAACCCTTCAGACAGGGAATACTCTTGGATTGGAACTCAGCGCCAGATCAAGCCAGTTACAAGCAATTACAACTCCATTTCAATTCAGTATAGAGCAAATTATAAAGGCACCTGCATTTTCTTCCTCTTTCTCCCTCATTTCCCCTTTTTGCCTCTCCTTTCACCATTTCCCCCTTTCTTTATCAGCAAATCACCACCTGGTTTTCTCACAGAGGTCAAAATGTTTACCCTCATGGTCATGGCATAAAACAGCTAAAAACTCCCAGCATTCCTATTTTGAATCAGGGTATCAGCCCTGCTTGTCCCTCATGGAGTAAAAGCTTCAAATATGTGCCTTTCTGAAGCCTCAGTTTGCTGCACAGAACAGCAATTTAGTGCTGTGGGGAATTTCATTCTTGCTTTTTTTCCCAATTTGCACCTACAACTCACATCCATCCCGTGCTCAGAAGTATTTCACAAACTCCCCTGAAAAAGTAAAGCTCCTAAAATACATCTCCGAGGCTCCAGCATTCCCAGAGTGTTTAAAACACACTGAACAACAGCAGAATTTTTTCTTCCCAACACCTCCTCCCAGACACTTTGCAGAGATGAAGGGTCCTGCCAAAAGCACTTGGACTGAGGCTGAAAATAAACTTATGTGTGGAAGGAGGAGGTAAATGAGTGACAGAGAATTAAAGTAAAAATATCTTCTGATTATTACCTACCCCGAGCTCCCAAAATCAAAGCAGAAAACAGTTTCATTCCAAAGTAGCTGTAAAGTTCCATTACTCCAAGAGATCTGCTGTCTAAATAATTGTTTTCTGTAGGGGTTTTGTTGAATTCACTGTGTTGAGTACATTTTTATTTGTTGGTAACTTTCCTCACAGTGTAGAACTATTTCATTTTGGCCTCTATCAAGTATAACTTCTGATAGAGAATTGGTGACTAAAAGTTTGAAATCAAGATGAGAAAAGAGAAAAATCTGCAGTTTGAAGCATTTTACCTTTACAAATGAGATTATCTGACAGTGACTCACCTCACACCTGGCCAGCTTGGCTAACTCCTAAAGCAACAATATTGTGTGAGCACAGCTGCATTGCAGTCCATGAACAACTGCATCAGTCTAAGCTGGAAAAAAAGGGAAGGAACTTTTCTGGACTCAGGGCTTGAGCACTGGAAGGAGAATTCCCTCCTTCTTCCCTAGGTCTTAAGTGGCAGGATGAGTTCTGGAATGAACTCCCCAGTTCTAGGAAGATTCAAAGTTCGTTTTTCTGACCGTGACAGAGGGAGAAAGAGCTGAAAAAAATCAGTGTAAGTGCAGAGCTGCCATCCATGACAGGAACAGCTCGGAGAGCTGCTGGTCTTAGGGCCAAGATTAAACTGCTTGTTTCCTGAGCAAATTCACTTCATCATTTGACTTCTCTGTGCACTCATTCCAGCGATTTCCCTGCAGCATTCCCTGGAGCCTTCCCTCCTCCATCTCCTGGCCCAGCCAGGCAGGAGTTACAGCCCTGGGGGCTGCTCAGCCCCTGGGCAAGGAAAGCAAACTCTGCCTGGGGAGCAGGGTCCTCACTGCCAATCCAGATTTACATCCTCCTGCACATCCGAATATCCCAGTGGGAATCCACAGCTGCATCTAGTGACTGCAGGTGAGAATAAAGAAAGCTGTTACATTCAGACCATTATTGTTCATGCTGCTTTGTGAATTTATTTCTTTAAATTTTCCACTTGTGCTCCTGCCAAGAGAGATCTATTAGACAGAAAGCAGCAAGAGTAAATCTTTATCATTTTGTTTCAAACTATAAAATAATTTACATCACATATTTTACTTACTTTTGTCTTTTTTGTTTGTTTTTTTTTTGAAACCACAAACATTCCAGCATCACACTGTAGGAATAAGAATAACAATAGAAAGCATAACCTTTTGCATAGTATTAAATGAACAGACAGAGTAAGTTCTTTATTTACAATTATTGTCTAGATAAAAAAATTCATAAAAACAGATGAATGAACATATATTAATAACCCCTAGTGGGATGGATTGCCAATGTACCACTGTATTGTTGTCCACAAATCTCATGCTGCTAAGTACAGTACGTAGAGAGCGAGCATTTATATATTGCAGGGAATTTTAACAAACTGATCATTTTGGTTTTTGATCCATTGTTCCCATCACAGAGAGGTCAAGCAATAAAAGAAAGGAATTGTGATGCACGACTTGTAGTTGAAAGGTCATAGCTATTCTGCTTTAAAAAAAAAAAAAAAGTCTATCATTTATCATATACATAAAGCACAGTCTCTGCTCACAAAAGCCCAAGTTTTCTATGCATCTCAGTTTATATATGTTTTACTATATATACACAGAATGCAGTGTTCGTTTTCTTAACAGTTTTCAAGTCTGCGAATGGTACCTTAGGGAGGGGTACTCCTACAGGAAAAAAAACTTTAAAATTAAAAAAAAAAAAAAAGAAAAAAATGGAACCGAGAAAAAAACATGAAGAGTGTTTGAAAACAAAAAGGCAAACAGTCAGTGTGTTAAGATGCTGAAAAGAAACTGTTCCAGTATTAATAGCTTCTGTAGATGTTCAAGTCCAAAGCTAGAGGCTTCCCTGTGAATAGACAGACTTTAGTCTTCTGACAGAGAGCCCATCCGTGGTGTACGGGGGAGCACGGTCCCGGCTGGCTGCCCAGCCCTGCTCCTGGCAGCCAGCTACCACAGCCAGGGGGGCTGCAGGTGCCTCTGCTCACCTGGGCACCCTGCTGGGCTCCGCCTGGAGCACCGAGCTGAGCCTAAAGCAGGCAGCTCCTACCCCAGAGTCCGGCAGCTGGCAGGGGAAGCTGCTTCGAGCTTTACCTGGCTGAGAGTCCTGATGCACCCTGGAAACATCTGCGTTCAGTTCTGCAGTTTGGCCATGAGTCTAAGCTTGGTTTGGAGAGTTCTGGCTTGGTTAAGCTGCTGTGACTGCAGAGATGCACCACTGTTATGGAGCCAACTTTAAGACAACCAGAAAAACACCTTTAACAACTCAATTGATCGAGATGGTTGGAGGGTGTTTTGTTCCAACACGCCTGGCATAATCGATTGTGTAATTCCAAATGTCTTTTGCACTGTACAGTTATGGAAAAAATCATATGCTGAAAAGTCTCCAAGCAAACTTTATATTAAATACAAAAATTATTTATGAAAAATCTGTGATCCACAAAGTGCTTAGCATTCAAGTGGTTGACATAGCAATTGTATAAGCTCATAATTTTTACGTTTTTAGGGCTGTTACCATCTTGAAAAATGTTTTTCACCTTCCGTACTGCAGGTTTTCAAAGCAGCTTTCTTGGTAGAAAGCTCAAGGTAAAATGATGTATTACTGTGTTACTACAGGAACACAAGCTTGGTTAAAAAAATAAAATCACACAAAGCACATCTCAATACACAATTAATAAAGATTCGTTCAGTCCTAGTAGTGCAGAAATTATATTTTTCTTTAAAAAAAAATCAAAGCAACAACCTACAGTGATTTTCATCCAAAATGCCAACAGCCCATACTTTGTAAATAATAAGGAAATAAATGCCTAAAGTACTAATTGAAAAGGATTAACACAGTATATCACAAGATTTTAACATTTGTTTTATCTCCATATAGACAAACCAAATATAACTTATTTTAAATTATAAACTCATTTAATGTTTTTCTAAAAATAGTTTTTGAAGCCATTGCTGTATGTCTAAAGAATGAAATAGCCTCCATTATTGTACGTTGCACCAAAACGAGTTCAAGCAGATTATCAGAGGGAAGGAAGGAAGGAAAAAAAAAAAAGGAGAGAACCTGATCATTTTGATTTTTATTTGAAACAAAGGAAGCCTGGTTTACCTCCCTGTATATAGGATCACAATGCTACATCCAATGTGTTATATTTTGGCTTCTTTTGTTATTTACTAGCAGTATCTACATTATTAACAAAAAAAACCCCAAAGAACAAGGAAAAAAAAAAAAAAAGAAATCAGGCAGAAATCAGAACACGGTTGTAATAAAATATCCAGGGTGCGAGAGTACAGACATTTTCAATGAGCTGAGCTGAGCCATTTTTATACTACTTCGGCAGGAAGTGCTTTCTTAACCCTACAAATAGTTAAGGATATTATCTACAGGTTTGTAAACAAATTACATTCTTTTTTAGGACATAAATAAGTTAAAATAGTCAGAGCAATTTGAGCAGAAACAAGGCAACATGCCAACAAAGAAACTTTATATATATATAACTATATATATATAGATAGATATATACATATATATAATTAATTATCTATATACTTATATGTATATATCTCTATATATAGTCTCATAAATGTTTAAGTTCCTCTGTCCAACTGGTGCAAATCTACTGTGCAAGATAAGCTTTGCAACTTCAAAAAAGTTATTTAAATTAATCTATACAATTGAGTCCATGCCACACAAGCATTTCAAAAACTCACAGACCAGTGAATTGGATAAATAGCCTCAGAAAGAAGTCCTCTGCAGTTCCTGCTTAAGGAGGAAAAAAACAAACAAACAAACAAACAAAAAAAAACCAAAAAGGAAATAAAAACAAACAAAAAGAGAGAAAGAAGGGCCAGCAGTGTACAGTACATTCATGCAGGAGGATTTTTTTTTGTTTTTATTTTTCTGAAAGGGAACGGGGGTATGTAAATCAGCCATTCATTCTTTCCCCAAAACCATTGTGATCAACAATTCATTCACTTGTCTCAGAGTGAATAAGAGTTCAAACAGCTTTTCAGCCAGCAATGTTTTTAATATATATATTTATATATCTCGGTTGCTGTGGGGTTTCTTATTTTATTTTACTTTAACTTTTTATATTTCTTTTTTTTTTTTTTTTTTTTTTTTTTGCAGTGACCTTTTCAGCTAAAGTGATGTCTCCAGGCTATGTATTGGGCTTCCTGGACTAGAAGAGGTAGCTGATTTACTTGTATCAGTTGTAAGATTGATTCCACTGTCGATAGCACTGTTGTTCTTGTTCAGCGAGGACGGTGGACTCGAGTTTTTCTTGAGAGCAGGGTCTTCTTCTAGGTCTGTGTCATCAATGAGTGGGATGTGGGGCTGGGAATCTTCTATCCTAAATTCAGGATGAGTCATAAAGTTGTGAATAGAGGTTCTAGATTCTGGTTTTTCTAAACCTTCATAGAGAGAGCTACGGAATGCCTTCACGACGCGGATCTGGGGGGAGAAAAGGAAAGGGCTGTCAGAGGGCACCTCCCCAGCCAGCAGCAGGGCAGAGAACACTTGGTGAAAAATGTAGCACATGGTTAGGGCAGTGCAGGCAGCTGGAGTCCAAAGTCTCTGGATGTTATATGCATAAACGAGTGGCTCAGTTATGTGCATTTTGTATGTCTGTACCAACTGCAATATTAAAATAAATCAAAGTTTAAAGCCATCAAAGAACTGATGGGGAGGAGTGGTTAAAGAAAGCCAAGGTCCACTCGTGTGGTACATCCCTAGTAAAAGACAAGCCATGTTAATTGTAATGCAAATGTCAAACCATGCATGTTGATAGTTTTTTTTGCAGTGAGTAAGTAGAAAGGCTTTTTTTTTTTTTTAATTAAAAAGTCTCTTTTGTATTGTTGTTAAAAAAACCATTACACATAACATATCACACTTCACAAACAGAAAAGCACGGAACACGGACACGGTTGGATGGGTACGTATGAGACACACACAGGAGCCAAGTGTAAAAACTAGAATATCAATGTTTTAAAGCAAAATCTAAATGGATGCAGCCAAGAGCACAAAAAGCCAAGCAGACAAAGTACTAAGCGTAATCATGCTACCACAGGGGAAAAAAAAAAAAAAATCACAGTTACCACATAAACAGAGATAACTTGCACACAACAACTACACTTGGAAGCCTGGATAATGTGAACATAGTATAGTTGAACCAAGTTTTATTTGTCCTTCATGCAGATGTGAGGTAAACACTCGAGTATAGACCCACTGTTCTAGCCATTCAGCTTGTTCATAAATAGAAGAACATGTAAATAAAATAATGGATTGGTTGTTGGGTTGAATTGAGTCCCATTGTTAACAGCGAGCTGTTTGGATTTGGTGTTTCAGTCGTGCAGTTAAATGCTGACAGCCACACGATTTATGCCATTTATGCAGTCTTTAAAGCAGGTCAGTGACCTGTGCCAGGGGCCACCTAATGCCAGAAACCACCTGGCAGTAAGAACAGAGGTGAAAATCAACTCAAGACTCAGCCCAGCGATTCTCAGGGATGGTGCCCAGCATTTGCCCAGTAGGAAATGGGAGGAGCAGAGTAAGGAGCAGGGACACTATGTCCTCTGTGGGTGGGCAAAGGGAGGGATGCTCTCTACGTCCCAGGGACCTACCAGTTCTCAAAAGAAGTGAAGGGTTGTGCTGGGTTACTGCTGAAAAAAACAGAACTTTTTGGAAGGGGGTGGAGGGGCAGAGAGGAAAAAACGGAATGGCAAAACGTGATCTGTTGGCAAATGTTTCATGACTAAGTATGAGTTCTATCCCTCTACTTCCATGTAGTCCATGAGAGAACCTTGAGCATTTCTCAGGGGGGAGACTAAAACACAGGCAGAGGCAGAAAAGGTGCAAGCAGGTACTGTGAAAGCTTCTCCACGCACATTTGAAATGGTTTGGTGGTTGGCATGTGGATCTTTTTACATGTAAATATGCTGCACATTGTTGGTTGGCCTGATACACCACTGCTTTGGAAAGCTTTCATTCCTCTTTGCCTTGGCAGACTGCACTTCAGTAATGGCACAGGGCCACAGGGTTCCAGCTGTGGGGTCCAGCTGATCCCGTGCTTGGAGCTGGCCAAGTTGTACAGAATTTCAGCACATTTGAGGAAGAGGCTGACTTGGGTTGTTGTTTTTGTTTTTTGTTTTTTTTCTTTGAACTCAGTTTATGCTCTCTGAATTTGGATATTCATCACCAGCTGAAGTCCTGCCACGTTCAGATCCTTTGGTCAGCCCAAATTCTCTCCCTTCCCTTCACAGATACATTTGGTAACAGCAGGGCACAGTACAAAAAGTAGTTCATGTGACTGCTCATGCTCCAGGTAAGAGGATTGGAGTGGTACAGAACAGCTCAGCCAGACCCTGGGCTGCGAGAACATTTTAGGTTGGCAGAGGTGCAAGAGAGAGATTGTCTTGCACAATAAAATCCACAAATCAATTTCGAATCGGTTTTACCCACTGCAATCACACAGTGTACCTAAGAGAGCTCCTGGAAATAAAAGCCAGGGGTTTATGAGAGCTGAATCTGAGCTGTGTGAGGGCTCTGTAGAGTCAAGAGAGGGGGGTAAGAGATTCCTCTGCATTGCTAAAGACAAAAAAGGTAACAAATTCCTTCTCTATCTATGCCCTCCAAGCTTGTCTTTTAAAGTGCAGAGTAATTAGTCTAAATGATGAAAAAAACTGTATGATTGTTGAGGCAGCCTTAAAACCACGTTCCCATACTGCCCTATTTTAAATCAGGAAACTTTTTGTACTGGGGGTACTTTAGAGTATGGGCTGATGAGGTGACATTTCTGCAAACCTCCCCATTATTTCGGCTTTTTAAGCACAAATTCCAGTCACCTCCTCAGCTGCAGCTGGATGCTACAGCTTATCAATTAACACGATAATTTCATTAGCTTGGAAACAGCCACTTCTTATAGCATAGGCTTCAGTTCTATTTATCAGCTGGATTCTTTATAGCAAAGGTAAATTTTTACATAAACAAAAGAGTTTGATATTATCCTGAACAGATCCAGCAGAATCCAAAGAAAGGAAAGCTTTTCTTCATCAACAAACTGTATTTAAGTTTCCATGGTTTAGCAAGGGTGAAACTGATCTCAATTTGTGAGCTCCACATCCCACCTAGGGAAACATTTATATTGCTTTAATACCAACATTTGGCACCTCATTTGGATTTAATTCCCAGCCTCTAGTCAATCCAGGGAAAGCTTTGTGTTTGACAGGCAAACGTGCCTGCCACGACCTGGATCTGGGGCTCTGCAGTGCCTCTGGAATTAATTAATTAATGAGCCATTGCAGGGGAGCACTGCAATAATTATTTTTAGCTTCATGATCTGAAAATAAAACTGCAGCCTCTCACTTTGGGTGAAGGTGTGTGGCAACATTTTTGGCCAGGACTGTTTGGGTCTTGCAAGAACATTGAGGTGTTTCTAGAATGGCTTCCACCTGTTCACATTGGTTGGTTCTGGAAATGTCAGCTTAGAATTGCTTCAGCTCTGCTGACACCTAAGGTAGTTCATCTTCTGAAGGCAATGGTAATGGAAGGGCCAAACTTGACAAGTCCCTAAGGCTGACAATAAATCAAATTAGATTTCTAAATAGTTTTCCTCACAAGGGAGCTGTAGAAACCTCTATCTTCACTTAAAATTTCTCTATGGAGATGTATATTAGTTTTGCATTAATTTTTCGCTTTTGAGGAAACTCCCCTCTCTACTTAAAATGTTGCACGTTTAGCTTGGCAACCAGAAGAAAACTTTAATTCTTTTTTTAATGTCACACATCATTCTGTGACAGAATTTCTGCATTACAATAAAATTCAAAATCACTTCCAAAGTCTGTCCCCCCAATGGATCAAATTATTGCTTGCAGGGACAAAACTTAGTGGAAGCAAAGGCAGAGGGTTTTTTGAATATAAAGGTGGCATTTTAATTTCTCTACCATAATACTACAGTATTTAATCTACCTATTATAGCTGATCCAACTCCCAGATTTAAAAATATTTATATTTACCCTGAGTTACATGGCCCAACAGCTACAAATTCTTTTAACACACGCTTAAATTCAAGATTCAAGAGGTAATAGTTGGTGTAAAAACGTTTCGGGGCTCTGCTGAAACAAAGCTCAGCCAGGTTTTTTTTGAAGATAAAATAAAGCAGATGTACTTGGGATGTTGTTATGGCTGTAAAAGCATGGAAAAGCAGGGACATCCATGATGGATAGAGCCTGGGAAGTGTTGGTTTAGTATGAACTATGTAGAGTTCATGTAATGGTGTTTCTTTATGAGACTGACAATGCCAAGGGAAGACAAACAGTGAGATACAGCTCCCTTTTCTCACAGTAATGGAGACAACAGAAAAAAATGAACTGCTTTTAACAAAAGACTGCGGGGACAACACTTCAGGACATTTTTGACATTGCTATAAGTTTCCACTTCTTTCTTCTCTGGAGCTGTAACAGAAAAAAACTTCAGCTTCATCCCACCTTGAAAGTCAGATTTATTATACTGCATCAGGCAAGAAAAAAAAAAAAACAAAAACAAAAACAAAAAAAAAAAAAGGAAATAGAATTTCAGATACTACAAATTTTTTCCCCATCAGAAGAAAAAGGTGATATTGAGAATGTCAGTCCTAAATACAAGCATCTAGGCAAAATCTCCCAAGCCTTGTAAGCACCAAAGCTGTGTTCTGGTTGGTAGTGTGTGGGCTTATACTCGAATGTTTACCTGGCTTCATCTAAGCCAAGTATCTGGAGTTTGGTTCACATTCATTTCAGGCTCAAGGTTAAAGACTCACAACCTCTTTTTATTTCACTCTCTCCTGCTGAACCCTTTTGTCCAATGTTCTCTAGCCCTCTGGGAAAACAAACACATTTAATATTCAGACAGTAGAGAGTAGGGCACTGCAACAGCAAATAAATTCAATACTGAAAGGTCAGTAAGGTGATTAGTATAAAATTGTAAACAAGAGGTCAATTTTGCAAAGAGATGCCAACTCTTAGGTGTAACTGAGACTACTCTAGGTCAAGACTAAACTGTACAAAGGTAAAGGAGTTTGGACAAGGACTATTGCAAATGGAAAGCTTTGAAATAGAAAACATCTTCAGGATATTGATATTTCTTTTTGAATCCTCCCAGTTTTAGGTGAGTAAAATCAGAGTAGGTTTCCACAGGAGATGCTGCATGAATTGGGGTCACCTGTAAATGTTGTGCCTTGTATGTTCTGGGGAGTAGGATGCAGAAGTTGAGCAAATTCAAATATAAAGTTAAAAAAAAGTGTATAAAAATTAGAATTTCTAGTTTTCTGCTTTAACAAGTGAAATAGATGCATAACATTATCTGTGCTACTCTCTTCCCACATAAAGATGCAGCAAATCCTGCAAGTGCTGCTCAAAATTCAAACCATGGGCAGCAAGGAAAGCAGAGCACCCACACAGCCTGATTCTCATTCCACAAAAGGTTGAATTCCACTGGATTTTAGAGTAAATGGGCAGAGCCTGTGCAGGGCTTCCACTTTCCACAGCAGGATCACTGCAAAATTATGGAGTTTGACGTTTTTGTATCAGATTTCAATAAATCACACAAGCCTTTAAAAGAACCTGTTTGTGCTTTAGGATCTAAGCCTTCCTGCCATGGCACATCTCCACTTGAGGGCTTGGGTTTATGTTTGGGCTCTAAATCTGCTTCATTACACTTCAGGGAGGAGTTCCAAGAGTTGAGTTTGATTTTTTGCACATCCCAGGAGGGTTTTGTCAAACCTTGGTTCTAGGCTTTACTGTGGAACCCCAGTCTCTGGTTCCATGGTGTAACTTTCATAAATATAATTTTAGCTGTGGGTTTTATTTAATTTCTGTTTGTTCCATTTCTTCCTTTGATGGCTGTACCTTCCTGTACAGAAAATGCCCACTGGGCTTGGTCTGTGATCTGAATGTAGATCCATACTGGGCAGCAATCTTTGCCTCAGTTTTTATTAAAGTAGATGATTTCTTTAAAAGAAATTTATTCTCATTTTTCTTTATGAAAAATTCCATTCAAACAAGACTTTATTTTAAGTTTTAGCTCTGAATTCTGAATTATTTCCTTCACAGAAATTTTGCTATGTAAATATTTAAAAGTTCTTCATACACAACAGATTGCAAACAGTTAAATGAAATCTTTAAGATGATCTCTTGGGAAATGAGAGCCACTGGAATGGAGCTTGAGTGCCCCACGTTGGTGTGACACAATTTGCAGATGCTGGTGGCCTCGTGCCCTGGGTGACACCTCACCCTGCAAATAAATGACAGCTCCTGTCCTTGTGCCACCCCCAGCCAACGCTGAACGTCCAAGCCTGCTCCCTACACATCCTGGCACATCTCAGAATGCAAGGACTCTTTACTCACAGGGCAATGGGAAAGGTTTGCTTGCTGTGCACATGAAGCCCCAGCTGTGGCCGTGGCCCCTCCAGGAATGGAGGCTGAGCACAAATCCAGCCTTAAGGGTGCTGTGCTCTGCTCCTGCATGGACACTCTGCTTAAAAACCAACAACCAATCAACCAGACAAAAATAATAAGCCAAAAAACCCTTCTGAGATCTGTATGATGGACAAATACCTCTGAGACCATTCGGTGATTGATTGGTGAGGTTTGAACTGCTGCTAGAAAATTTGGAGTCATAACTCTCACCATACAAGTGGGTCACTTGAGGCCACTGTTGCTGGGTTCATGTAGTAAAAAGTTTCAAGTGATTCCATTAAATATTCACTTCTAAAAACCTCTGACAAGACAGTTCTCATGAGAACCAAGGAGAAGGAACTCTGGGAGGTCTCCTTTTGCTGGGGTTTGGTTTGTTTCTTGTTTCCCTAATGCTCCCTAAACTTAAAAATTAGAATATTTTCTGAAAGAGAGATTTTTTTTTTTTTTGAGGGACCTGCAGTTCCTGACTGCTTGCACTTGGGAAGAGTATGAGCTCCATATGAGAATGAGAGGAAGAGCAAGTAAAAAGGAATATTAAAGGTGTGTCCTTCTTGGAAAAATCTGAAACAGTGTTCTTTTGCAGGGGTTACCTATTGCTAACATAAACATCTGAGAACCAGGAATACACAGAGTGGGATAAAGACTTGGTTACTTTGTGTACAGTTAGATATTCTCACCCTCTATATAACTAAAAAATTTAATGGTAAAAGCTTTAATCACATGGTAGATTTTAGGCAAAATTTAATTTTTGGTGTTACTAATTCTGAGCTTCAAAAGGAAAAAAATGATGCTCCACTGCCCCAAGGTTCTGGGCTTCCCCCCCCTAAATAAAGCATAGAAAGAAAGACATATAAAACACAAACCTACCAAAGGTTGTATCTGAACCCACCCTCAAATCTACAGTGGCAGAGTTTTCTAATGATAGAAATTTGTGTGTGTAAATCTGTGTCTGAGAAGGTCTGAGACCACCTTGCTTCACTTCCCCATATTTTCATTTTCTGTAGCTTAAAGGCTTACATATTAAACAGCTTCACATATTTAGTGTGCATTTAAATGAATTTCCTAATTTTATCAGAATATACAAAATGCCAGGTTTTAATTTGCAGGAATTTTTACTCTGCTTATTTAAAGCTGCAACATCTTTCAAAACAGATAAGGGACTCACAGACCTCACTGTTATCCATCAAAGGTGACATCCAGAAATTTCTAATTTGTTATTGGTAAAAACACCCTGATAGCTCACTAAAGAAACTTTAGTATTTTATTAAACATTCCCTTGTACAAGCTGCTTTTAATTAAGGATTTTCACATCTCTGAATGGGCCATATTTGTAAATAGCTGCTAATTACAGGTAATAACTTGCTAATCTGTTTCACAAACCATTGTAGGAGTGGATGCATTCCACAGGCAGATTTCTCTTTTAGCAAGCACTGAGCTTTGAATCAAACATTATTTTGCCCAAAAATACTAGAAAAACATTCAATTAAAAAAAAAAAATCAAAAATGTTACTATAAACCTGCAGGAGACATCTCACAGATTGGGAAGGTGTCACAATGAACTTTATATTAAAAAGCAACACAATTAGTAAAGAGCTTCATAAATGCTCTGTTAAATTAGACTGACATATTAATAGAGCATCACGTGATTCCTATTTTTTTAATTAAGTATTAATTGATACTGGACCTTCTCCATTTTGGGCACCCAAAATGACACCTGAAATATCCCAATTGTTGCAACATCCTGAGCAAGTTTCAAGAACTAGACCCTGTTTTCCTCCCTATACTCTCAAGGTTTTCTCTTGATACTCTCCATGATATATTTATATGTATGTTTAACGATCCTGAAGACTGGGAAAGGCTTCAAAATCAGAAGTAAAATTATCTCATTTTTCCTTCCCACCCCATAGGAAGAAGAAAATGGGTTTGGGCTGTCCTGAGCAGCTCAGAGGAAAGCAGCCAGTCCTGTGTGCCCACACACATTTTAAGCACAGAGCTGAAATGCAGCCCTAGGTGAGCATTTAGCAACTGGGATTTCCTCAAAAAAATTCCAACTCACAAAAATTTCTCCCATTTCTATGACATTGGATTAGGAAAGGTTTTCCTTTTGCTCTTGAATATGAGCAACCCACTGTAAATAAAAACCATTTAAAAATAAAAACCATGGGGGTTTTACCTGATGAGGTTTTTTCACTGCCATTGCTAAATTTGTGTTTTTGCATGAATAAATCAAAACTTTCCCTAAGTGTTATAGTTTCTGATTTAATACCAGCAGACATTCTGCTGTGGTAATAAACAGTCCAGAATAACCACTTGAAAATCCCAATCTCTAATTGCCCTCTGCCATAGAGATCCTTATCTCTGAGAAGTTTAACAAATCAATCACCTGGCTTTTATTTTATAAAACAAATATATCTTTTATTTTATAAAATAGAATATATAAATTTATGTAAAATATAAAATATGTTATAGCCACTGAAGAAATGTGGTTATAACCATAAGCAGCTCTGGACACCTGTTGTATTTCTCCAAATGAAAGGTGACAAAGGCTGAAGCAGATTCTGCTTTTCCCTATTCATTAACTTCAGCCCATAAACGAGTGAGGCCCTTGTCAAAACACAAGAACATCCAATTCTCGTTTCTTTGCTGCAGTGGATAGTAGAGAGGGAAGATAAATTGTCTATTCAAATTTTATTAGATCTTTCCTCCCAGAGTGCTGGCTACAGCACATTAAGGAAACATTTACCACAGCACAACGAGCTGCTCCCAGTTTCCTACTCAAATGGAGAAATTCTATCCCAGGCAGTCATTCCCTGGATTAAAAGTTGCTTTGGAATTTGGGGGTTTGTACCCTGCTCAGTGTGGAAATGAGGGAACCTGGGCTCAGGAACCTCCATGACTTCACTTCCCCTGATCCTGCTGCTGCCCTGGAATAACTGGGGCTCTTGAGATGAAAGTTCTCATGCCACACTTCCCAAGACAAAAATAGGAAAATATAGAAAAATCTCCAAGAAGTAATTGCCAATGCTGGAACCAAAATAGCTTTAGCAAAAATAAAGTTTCTCCTTTAAAACCAACAAAACTTCTGGTGCTGTGCTCTGCTGTTGCATGAAAACACTTTAAAAACCAACCAACCAATCCACCAGACATGAAAAAAGAAAAAAAAAACCCTTCAGAGATGTGTCTGATGGACAAATACTTCTGAGACTATTTTGTGATTGTTTGATAAGATTTTAATTGCTGGTATAAAACTCCTGTCTGAATGTTTGGTGTGCAAATACTGAGGGGGTTTGCACTCAAACAGAATGGAAAGGTCAAGCTTCCTTTTTTCTGCAGGAGCTCTGGAATTTGATGCCCATCTCTGTTTGCCTTCCCTGGCTCTGTTGGCCAGACAGATGAGAGCAGTTTCTTCTCTGTTTGGCCAACTACTAAAACTTTTATAAGGAATATAAACCAATTATCTTCTGAAGTGTGGGACAAGCTTGTAAACTGAGTTTTACACATTTAAATATTCTTTTAATGCTGTAATAAAAAATAGCTACTCATAGTCCTGAATAAATAAAACTCTAGAAACAGAGTTAGATTTTTCTGAGCAATTTTTCTGTTACTGAACCAGCTCTTCCTTATCAGCTGTCTCAAAGATTTTTCATTCATTTCAGTATCTCTTCACTGGATATTTTGCAGCTAAAACCAAGCTGTGTCAGGATTTTAGGGTTCAGAAATCTGTTTCTTCTAAGGAATTTGTTACCACACCAATTTTGTTGTTTCAACACTGTCCTTTAACTTGTCAATGTCCCTCCTGCTTCAACGCTTACCTGCCAGTGAATTTAGAGATAATAAATCTACACCTAAATAAGACAGAGATAACAAACCTAAATCTAAATAAGGTAGAGAGAATAAATCTAAATAAGAGATAATAAATCTAAAACTAAATAAGAGAAAGAGAATAAACTTAAATAGGTATTTCATCTTTCATGTAAAGTTTAAGCCTGGCATCATAAACCTGATTCCCTGCTTCTTGTTCCTTCCTTTCCATGTCTTTCCTGGAAAAGTTACAGAGTCTTCCTGGTGAAAAGCTCTGGAATCATTAAAAATCATTAAAGCTCTAGAATCATGTACACTGCATTTTATAAACAGTAGGAAATATACCCAACGAGGCAGAGAGCTCTCAAATAAAACCGAAATCTCCTCCCAATGAAAAGAAATTGCTGTGGTGACTGAGAGTCAGCAAAGAGGGGAGGAGAGAGCAACCCCTGGGGAGCATCTACTGTACACAGAGTAATCAATCATGTGCCAGGCTCGGGGGCTGGCTGGAGTGGGAGCGGGGCAGAGGGGCTGGCTCTGAGGCCACTGTGGCTAAGTTGGCATCTCTGAGGGTCGGGTGCAGTAAGAATTCACACTCACGCCCAGCCGCAGCAGCAGAGGTGCTGGTAGGAGAGGAAAGAGCATTGGATAACGATACGTGACTAGGGCTAGAAATATTGGTTACATCCTGGGTCTGGCTTGTGACGGAGGACTGTCTCCTGAGAGCCCCCTGAAAGGAAGTGCCACTCTTGAAAGTATTGACTACTTCGATCTGTAACGGAGGAAAGAACGAGACAAGTTGCTTAAAGTATGGACACAGTTGCATAACTGACAGGAATCATCATGAAAAAAAACAACAAATCGACCGTGCACACGCTTCTGCTTGCCTTGGAATCAAGGTGTTCCTTCTCAGTGATTTTAGAAATTATTCAAATTCTCTGGCTGGGTAAAATGAGGCAGCTCCGTAGGAGGCAGTGGAGCTGCATCACTTTAAACAGTAGAAAATTTGAAATGACAGTTTTAGCGAAGTTTAAACCATTTTATTTAGAGGTAAATCAAATCAGGTGGAATACTTGATATAACTAATCTCCACTCTTT
Source organism: Sturnus vulgaris (assembly GCF_052056855.1). Taxonomy (NCBI): domain Eukaryota; kingdom Metazoa; phylum Chordata; class Aves; order Passeriformes; family Sturnidae; genus Sturnus; species Sturnus vulgaris. The sequence continues at coordinate 17,846,248 of NC_142253.1, read as the reverse complement.
TTTTCCTACCGAGATTAAAATTATGTCTCTCCAGGGGGAGAAAAATTCAGTCACTCAATTGGAATCTGGGGAAGGGGGACGGGAATGACACTCAACCAAAACAGAAAAACTTTAAAATTCAATATATGACTCCATTTTGTCTACAAACCCAGGGCTGTCAGTACACTAGTTTGACAAAATAAATCTTCCAATATTTTAGATGACTTTTTCTGTAATGAAAGTTTGTATAAATTTAGCTTAATGATAAAGAATCTTGGAGTTTTATAACTGGAGATTTAAGATATTAATATTTTATCTTTATACAGAACACTTAAAATCACTTGGAAAATGACATGGAACTGGATTGACTCTTACAGCAAACAACATGACAATTTTCTGCTTGTTTTCATATGCCTGCTGTACTCCCTGTTTGACAGATCTATCTTCCTTTCACTCCCCACCACAGTGGAGGAGTTAAAAACAGAGCTGAGTATTTCAAGGCATCCTTTGGCACCGCTATAAACTCATTAAAAACAGGCTTTGGGTACAGAGGGAAAGCCAGGGATTGGCAGGAGTAAACCCCACAGATCCCTACACCCCAAAATGTCCTCTCTGTTGCATCAGTGCAACCCCAGCAGACAAAGCAGCAGAATATGCCTGGGAGGAATTCAACCAACTACTTGTTTGAGTAACCCACTGTTACCAGCTCATGCAACCCACATTTCTGGAGATTCCCAGCCTAGAAGGAGGTAAATTGGTGGTATTTTTATCCATTTAAACAGCATAAATTTTGGTGCAAACCCTGCTAAATTTTCCAAGTGGGAAGCACTAGAATGAATTTATGATTTTGTGCTGTGGTCAGACTCGGGAATAAACCAATTTATAGGGCTGCAACTTTAATAATATGGATGTTTTCCCTCTCTTAACCTTTTTCTGGCCATCATTGTTTACTTTCCTGCATTTTTTGATGGGAATAATCAACCACAGCCAGCTGGAAAAAGGATCCCAGGTTACTGCTGTACAATTACCACAGTGAATTTTCCTCCACAAACCCAAGGGGCTGATTTGTTCTGTGTGAGCCCTGGTACCATTTCACTGCACACAGCCAGGGCTGGGCAGTCTCAGCAGTGCCCACAGCATTGGAGAGTTTTGGTTTTGGCAGCAGAATTACATGTCCAGTGCAAATGTCACATAATCAAAGGACAATGTGAGGTGAGTTTGCACGTGGGATAGGGGACGAGGGGATCTTCAGCTCAGGGTCATGGAAAAACCACATGGCTCAAACCACTGAATTAAATACTCACCTGAAACACTCTATAAAAGTAGAATTAAATACAGATCTTGGATTGCCAGGGTCTAACCCAGGTGAAGAGCACTCTTCAAAAGAGACCATTCAAAAAAGACTCGAAAGGCCCTAAGTGAGGGCATGGAATGTGTATTTGTGTGATAAACCCTGAGCCAAAGGGCTTTTCTAGATGTGCAAAAGCCTTCCTAACAAACTGAAAGCCTTTGGTGCAAGAGTGAAAAGATGAGGGGAGATCTGCATTTAATGGTTTCTTCAGAGAAGAAGAATTAGAGCCATGCAATTTGCTTTTCTCCTGAAAAAAGGAATTCCAGCTCTTCGTGGATATAATTCCTGGTGGGAGGATGCCAACCTCTCCAGAATCCTAAGAGCTGAACACACAGCTCTGACTGAAGCCAAGAAAGAAGAGAAGAACTTGTTCCAAAAGTTTATCTTCTCCAAGCAGAAAATAACCAAGAAGAGCTCATGGAAACAAATAGTGCATTTCGAATTCAGATGGAACCTTTTCATGACAAAGGAATGCATTTGTTTAGAACAAGCTGGTAAGGAAGAGAAAGGAAACAAAAATTCATAAGTTTAAACAAATTTCCAACATAATATAGGATGCAATTATGTTTTCATTATAGGCCTTCAGGTAGAGAAAAAATGCTGTCCTACATTTGAAGCTTATCCATAAGGCTGACATTTTTCCCACCTGTCTCATGTTTCTCTCTCTTCCATACTCTAGAAGATCCAATTTTTTAGGTGTGCACAGCTAATAAAAATATGTGACTAGCAATTTAAGAAAAAAATAAAAATCTGATAGTAGCAGGCTAGTCCTGGCAGAACAGAATTTTTTTCCTGATTTTTAACACAGAACAGATTTTCAGAAATATTTCTGTTGCCGTTAATGTAAGATCCAGGTATCATTCCCCTAATCTCCAAACAGGATATTAATTTAAAAATTTAAAAAAAAAATAAAAAGCCACCTTTCTGTATGAAATAATCAGTTCCCCTTCCATTTACACAGGGCTACCGTGATGTTTTCTATATGAAAAGCTACATGGAAACCATAAAATGAGGTGCTGGCTTTTTGCCCAGCTTCAGAACTTCTTGCCAGGAGTGACTTTCACTGCTGGAAGGTTTGAGTTGTTCAAGAGAACATTTGAACATTTGAACGTTCAAGAGCAAAGTTTTCATGTTTTCTACAAGAAAAATGAAGGGTGAAAAATGCAGTCCAGCACCACATTGTGGTTTTTAGTATCAGAAGAGAAACAACCTTCAAGTAGCAGTTACCCTCTCACCTGGATTTTTTTTTTTCAGCTTTTCCTTTTATTCTCAGAACACTTCAGACAGTTGTTCCCATCTGATGCAGATAAAGCAAACTGAATTTCAGGATGAATGAAGCAGAAGAGGAAAGAATCAGGCTGGGGGTGTAAAATCCTGACAAACTTGAGAAGTTTTTGAATCTCCTCGCTTCAGAACATTTCTATTCTCAAATGTGAGGCAACTAGAGAAACTTTCAATATACAACTAGAAGAGGTGAGATGCATATTTTTTTTCCTGTTTTTTACTCAGATTGTGCAGTTTGGCCTGAAGATGAACTTGGTGAACTCCCCAAAGGCTGTCAGGCATTCCAAGAGAGCATGATCAATCCTGTCTTCCTTCAGAATGAAGGATTTGTGAGAATAGCAACAAAAACTTGGCAAAAAATGCAGAAAACTGTTGGAAATTCCTGTCTCTATGCAATTTCACACCCCTTTTAGACCCTCCTCAAACTTGCATATCTAAGAGAAATCATTTTTGAAGCTTCAGCCCTCAGTGGCCATCTGAGAGAGGTTTCCAGGAAGGAAACACATCTATTCAGAGAAGGGGAACACACATGCATTCTGAGATTCCCTATTGCATATTTATCAGACAACAAAATATCTAAATGGACAAAAGGAGGCTGAAAAGAGCATCAGAAGTTGATAGTCTCTGGCTTAACTATGTGCATTTTTCATACACTTCTCTTTCAAGTAAATTTATGCATGTCCTCACAGAAACAGAAAAATCCTGATGGAAAACTTTCCTCTGGGTTGAACCCTCTGTTTGAGAGAGGATGTAGACAAAAAAAAAAATCTCTTTAACACTGCAAATTTTGTCAGTTTGGAGGGGTTTGGATGGCAGCACTCTAAGGAAGATGTGTTGGTTACCTGCAAACAACCCCCAGCCTGTTGGAGGTTCTCTGTTTCAGCAGTGAAGTTTTACTGGCAGCTGTGGCCACCTGTCCAATAGTGACTGAAGAGAAAATAAGGGCAAATAATTCAATTTACAGCTGGTGGAAACTGGTGGTGTTGGGACTGAATGACCAAGCTGGTCCTGAGCCCAGAGTTCCATCCTAGTCTGCCATCCTCAGAGATAAAAAATGAGGGGATGTTCTACCTTCTTCCACATCTCCAGGAGTGCATTAGACAGCAGAGGATTCCTGCAAATCCTCCCAGGGATGCTAAAGACATCCCAGTCTTCTTCCAGGAGCTCTTCTTTTGTTGGCCTCCTGAGGAATGTGCTATAAGGGAATGAATCCACCTGGATGGGCCCCACAGCAGGGATCAAATTTGGCCTAAGTCCATCACTCTCCACTGCACACCTGGGCAGTGCTTTGGAATCTGTTGGTTTTTTGGTTTTTTTTAATCTTCATTATCATTCCACAGATGTGAAATGGATGCAAAAACAAAAAAGTCATTGAGTAAATAAAATGAGAAGAAAAATCACAGTGGAGGGAGACATCCTACAAGAGGTGCTTCTACAACTAAGAGCAGAAAGGAAACCAAGATGGATGTTAGCAAAGAGATATCATTAATGTTCATTTGGGTTTAAGCAGTGTAAAAGAATCATTTCTCTGTGAATTAAGTGGACAAAGAGTTGCAGAACTAAAAGCTACCTCTCAGACTAAGAAGAGAACTGCAAGGATGTAATTTGCTTTGTGTTACTTGAAGTCGTTTACACTCACCCCAACCAGAAAGACATCGTGACAGAAGTGCCAACAGGCAACACTCCTCCTACAGGCACCAGGGAGAAAACAATGCACATTAAAGCTCATCTGGCCCTGAAGATCACCAGTACCTGGGCACCTGTTTGTCACAACTGAAATTTGAATTTTCTCTAGTGATGAGTGCTCATGACTCAATGGAGTCAAGACACACAAGCTCAAAGCTGAAGATCCGTATTTAATCTCTTACCACAGAAGCCTGGGAATTCCCCAGCTCTTAATCTCTCTGCCACCAGTTTCTGCCCTCTTTATTTATGCTCTGCAGATGCAGCCAAATGACCTCACTGCCCTAATTTGACTTCTTTCCATCATTTTTTAATAAACTCATGGCTGCATCTTCCCCCCTCCCAAAAAAAAAAAAAAAGTATCAATTTGCAGATGTGAAAAAGCAGAATGTGCTGTTTATCTTGGATGAAGACAAAAACCCCAAATCTTCTGAGACAAAATTGTTCTTTAGAAGATTCTTTCAAGAAAAAAAGATCTTTTTCTTAATTATTCACCTCTTTTTCTTGTCAGGCTCATGTAAAACACACACATCTGATGTGGTGATGTCTGTTCTCTGCTGCAAGCTGGCAGAAATACTTGATCTTAGAAAGATCAAGCAGAGCACACCTGAGTGCAATGAAACACTTCACTGCAATGGAAAAGGCAAAATACTTCACATGATTTTCTTCAGCACTCCAGGATAAATTTCACAGCTCCTTAACCTGCACTATATTTAGCACCATGATTCAGTGCAAAGGTCTGGTATATTAAAAAATGCCATGGATTTTTGTGCTTGGCAAAAGTTGGGGAGAGATATTTCTCAAGAATTGTTCCTAGTAGCCAACTCTTACACCTCAATATTTAATGGCAGCTTAAATCCTACTAAAATCCAGAACCACATTTTTCATTACCTAATAGGAAAGAAAATCAATCCCTTTTAATCGTGATTGATGTGTGGCAGTGCCAGAACTGAACAGATTTCTTTTTTTTAATCAAATTCTACATCATACTTCAGACTCAATTTCAATTATTCTGTTAGTGCAGCAATGGCAGCAACAATGTATTTTTTTTCTTTTTAGCAAATCAAAGAATACATTTTAGAAAGCTTTCAGAACACTCTGCGAGCTGACGTTGGCCAAGCAGCACAATCTTATGAGCTGTCATCACTCCAGGAGAAAAAGAACATCCAGTCATGATATTCTCAAATCACAGATTCCTGCTTTTACATTTTAGCATTTTATATCTTTCCAGTTTATCTCTTCTGCTGCACACACCCCCTTTGCTCAGTTCCCCTATTTTGTTTTTCACGTTTTTCCTTCAAGAACAATTAACCAGTGCCATCCTCCACACACACAAACACTCCTTGGCTTTCCTGTTAATATTATTTCTCCTTCATCTCACATGAATCATTTCTTTGGCTGTTTTTGGACCTTGTGGGCATTTATTTTTAACATACCTGGGTTTGGATTCTGTTGAGCCCTCGGAACCAGAGGATTTGTCCACGTCGGAGTTCTCTCTCTGCATGATCTATTTCTTCAACATCTTCATTGAGTTCTTCCTCAGGGACCTCCTCCTTCTCAGTGAGCCTCCCTGCCTCCTTTAAAAACTTTAGCCTACTTGTTGGGATGGTTGCAATGACCTAAAATTATAAAAAAATACTGAAAACATAAGCCTCATTCAAGAGCAACAGCAGAACAATCTGCTAATTACAAAAGAGCAATCATATTTTAGTCAGATCTATCAAGGTGAGCTAAGTCTGTTCCTAACAGCACTTTGCACTTGGACAACTCCATTTTTGTCCCAAAAAGCTTTAATTTACTGTGTAAACAATTAGCATGACTTGCACCACTAAACCAAAATGTGGAGCAGGTTCAAGGCTGGGAAAAGTCTTATCAATAAAACAAATAGAAGATAAAACAAGATGGAAATATTCCAATGCCATTATGTAAAGAAAACTTAACCAGATTGATAGCTCTGCAATTAGAGTTTGGGTATTTCTAATGACTTATGGTAATGGGAGGTGAAAATCCACTGTAGCTCATGCTGATAAATCTTCTCACCCTCCCTTGGTTCATGGATTCAGCTTCCCTTTGTTCCAGCAGCTGAAATGCATTTCTGGCATTTATCAAAATTGAGTTTTCTGAAAAGTTGGATCTGATTGTTGGATTTCTCATGGGGCTCTCTCTCACTCTGTGTCCTTATTACAATAAATTCTGATTAAATTAACCTCTCTTCTTATTCTGTTTGCCCAGACAAGTGGTCCTTGGAAGCAATTAAGAGAGGAGAAAAATCTTTAAAAATTGCAGATACTGTAGCTGGACAATTATTTTAAATCCATTTCAGTATTACCCTGTTGGGCAGTCAATTTCTCTTTGTTCTGATTCCTTGCATAAAACCAGGAGCAAATCATGGCAATTTAAACAAGACATTACCTGGAACATACTGAATGCTTCAAGTAAATCTACAAAACAAATTATTGGACCCACTTAGCAAAAAACTGCTGCAATTTTCTCTTTTTTGTCTTCATTTCAGCAGTGAGCTAGCACAACTGTGAAGCTCAGATGTCTGAAAAATGAAGAAAGAACCAAGACAGCTGCAGGAAAATTGGTGAGGAGAGACTTTTTAATTTTTTTTTTTTTTTGTAAACTGGAATGGATGCAGTGAAGACACATGGAAAGGTTCTGGATATTTTCATGGTGAAAGCAAACCTTTGAGTTTGCTGAGGGTCTCCTTGAACTCCACAGGACCAGTTTTTATTACACTGTTTTTAAAGATAGATTGAAGAAAAAGAAAATACAGTTTCTACACTATTATAAAACCTTTTTAAAGGGAGATTGAAAAACAAGATGTGAGCCTGGAAAATTAATGGTGTGACATGAACAAAGACAGAAGAGGAGAGAAAAAGAAAGGGTAAATTCTCATCCATTAAATACTTACTGAAAGTCCTTCAGCCTCCCAGCTTTCAAACTACAGTGACAGAGAAACTACTGGAAACTCTGGGATCTGATGAAAGTGATGGTGATAAAGGATTTTTAAGCTGATATTCATTAAAATAAGTGTATTGGGTCAGGATTGTGTGTGACAGAATGTTCCTCTCTTGCAGCACCTCAGCCAGGCTGATGAGACTCTGCTCTAATTCTTTTCTTAAGGTGTTCACATGGCTTTTTTGATTATTCATTTATTTTCTCTGTCTGCCAACACCCAGCCAGTGCAGGACACAGACTCAATAAATGCAGATTAAAGAAGCAAATATTATTCCCAGAAAAATGAGCACAGTTTGTATAAGTGATCAGTAATTCTGGGAATGGGATATGGAAGACTTTAAACGAGCTTGGTTTTCAGAAGAGATGGGAGCTGTTAGAAAACTGGCCCTCAAAGAATCTCAAAGTGCCTTCCTGGAAACTTCTCCCTAAATTCCTTTCAGAAGTGTCTGCTTTGACACCAAAACTTGGAAATCTCGATTGCTTTCCATGGCTCACAAGAACAGCAGGTTCAGGATGTGGATTTTAAAAAAAAATAAATAAATAAAATTTTGTTTTGTGCTGAATTAGAATGAGTCACAGCAGCACAGAAAAGGCTGAGGCAGAAGAGAAGCATCACTGCTAAAGGAAAAGAATTCTCTCTCACTGAAAAACTCCATGAAGACAGACCTTTACAGACTGTAAATCATGGAAAAAAATTTTCTTTTTTAGAGTCCTTTTTATTTTTCTGATCACTAAATATTGACTACAAGACAGATTTTTCTTCCCCCCTCTGTATTTGCTTTCTTCTCAGTGATAAAACTGGGGAGGTGTTCCAACAGTAGTTTTAATTTAATGTCTAAGATCTCACAATAAACCTGGGGCAAATAAAGTGAAAAAAAATGCTAATATTAGTATTAGTTCTTGATGGTTATGTATAAGCCACGGAGAACAAAATTTAGAAGCCAAAAAATTGACCAAAGGCTGTGGGAAATTTTCACAGCTGAATGAAACACTTTGGATTCTTCTCCCTCTCCCTGCTTGACTTCCCCTTTCTCCAAAAGTTGATATATTTTCCAAACAGTTGGAAAAACACCCAAAAAATCCTTCCTTTCTGAGATTATCAAATTGATTTTAGGTCTTCCTCCTGCAAGGCCTTAAGTCAAATCCCAACCTCAAGTAATAATTACAGCAGAATCCTCTAATCGTGGTGGTTTTCAGCCAGATATGCATTAAAGGCTGTTCTGATTCTGAGCTTATTTCTAAGGAAAAATGAGACAAAACCGCCAAAAAAAGTTGTTTTTTTTTTTTTCCTCAGAAGTCAGGTTTGAAAGCAAGCATTTATTCACTACAGGTCCAGCAGAACTCAGTTGCAGTGGGCAATTTCTTGACTCTTCATAGAGGCAAACTGTGGATCTACAAATCCCTTTACATCTGAGAGAAAAAAATGTAACTTCACTTTTTCTTTACTGCACCAGGTGGCAACAACTTAAATACCCTGTCAATGCATTTAGAGGTGAAAAAATATTAATAACTTTGGAACCTGTGTTTGCACATAAAAGAATAATGTTGAATGTTAACAATACTGATTGTGTCTGCATATCACTTCCAGAGAGTCAATCCCAATCTATTTAATATCATCTCACTGACATTTGTTTCTTCATCAATATATAATTATCTATTAGCCAATGATCACAGGGGATATAGCAGAAATTGAAAAGGACACGTTAATTTAACTGCCATTTTCTACAATTGTTGAAGGCAAAAAATTTATTTTTTTTCATTCCCTCTTCCATCCTTCACACACAGAATGGGGATGGGGAATCACTGCAGGAAGATTTTAAGGGCACTGGAATTTTCCCTATGACAGTGGCCAGAATGGCAATTTCAGCAAGGGAACTGAAACTTCATTTCAGCTCCAAAACTTTGCCACATCCTACAGGAGGAATTCTGTCCCAAGGAAGGTCACAGTGCATTTGCCTTTGCTGCATTTTTTTATGACTAAAGGACTTGAGTTGTGATTCAACATCTTTCATAAAAAAGCCTAACTGAAGATGGCCCTGATGACAGCACACCCTGCTAGATAGGAAAGATGTCAAAATTAACAAAAAAACCCAAAGGAACAAAGGGATGAATTATCCTTATTAATAAATCTCTCCTTGAAGCTCTCTAAGAGCACCTTGGGTTTCAGTGAGGGCTGCAATGGGCACTGAGAGAGAGCAAGGAAATAAGAGGAATATTAACAATATCACACCTTTGAATGTGCAGCTTCCTGAATGCTTACCTGACCCCACACCAGCTCTCCTAATCCAATAAATACACACCACATCCACTGGTCCAGCTGCAGGGGAGAGCAGCTGAATGGCTTTCCTCCAAACTGGACAATTACTATCTACAAAGAGAACACAGAGGAAAAGGGGTCAGTTTTTCAGAAGGAGAAGGCAACAAAACAAAAACAAATAAAACCAGATTAAAAAAAAAAAAGCTGCAGAATTTTGGTCCCCAAAGAAACCTCATCAAACCCCACAAACTTCTGCATCCCCAATTAAACATGAGAAAAAGCCAGGCCATACCAGCTCAGACTAAAGTTCCTCAGCCTCATATTTAACAGTGGCCAGATATGAATGGTCAGGAAGGAAGAACAGGACAGGCTCCATGTGCTCTCCCAGCTCCTGAGTATTCTAAACTGGGGATTTATTGACCCTGATCCAGTTTATTTTGGGATGTCCATTGCAAGAGAGACTTTTCTTTCTGAGTAACACTTTATTTTGTATTTACACATGTGCATCATAGAGAGAGAGGCTACAAAACTCGAGATCTGTTGGAGGAAGAGGGTGGGAGAACCCCACACCTCCAGCAGGATAACACACAGCCTGAGAAGGTTTTGCTAAATGAAAATCAGATAGTATTGATATTTCTTGTTAATAGTGCTGCTGCAAAATCAGGGTCCTGAAATCACATCCAGAGGTTTAAATTGTCCAAGTTTTAAACTCATGATTTTGAATTAGCTGTTGAAGGCCACCACTGAAGTTCTGCTCCTATCACTTCTGCCCTTCCTCCAACACTGAGTTTATTGAGGAGTTTCCCTTTTCCAATCACTGTAGCCCAAGTTCAAACTGCTCTTTCCTCCCCCTCCCAGGAGAAAAGTGCCAATAGTGAGGTGCCAATGCAGAGCTGAGCAATAATGACAAGAGAAAAACAGATTTCTAAATGAGAATATCAAATAGCATCAAGTACAGGATGGATGCAAGCAAAAAAAATGGATGCAGAAGCAGAAGGAATTCTTACAGAAGAAAAATTTTGGAAAAGTGTGTATTACTGTGATTATGTTCACTTGTGATGGGACAGCAAACTCAGGAGAGGAACATGAGGAATCCCAATCCAGGGGCATGATTGCTGGGAATACTGAGCAGCACTGGGCAGTGGCATTGAACAGAAGAACTGTTCAACATCAGCTATTTGAAGGTAAATTTGTCTTTTCATGGGGTAATAAAGAATTGTAAAATGCTTTGTTGCTATGCTATTAAACAATTTCTTATTTAAAAACTAGTTACAATATCAACAATGGCTGTTATTACCGTACATGCTAAGATTAATTTAAGAATTAACTCAGTTATAAGGATCAAAATTTCAGTTTTATTAGTATGGCTACATAACATTTTCCATTATTAACACTTATATTGATTGAGAAAATACATGAAACCAGGTGCTTTACTATTAAATGGGTCTCCTGCAGGACACAGATATAAAATTTAAAAAAAAAAAAAAAAAAAAGAAAACACAAAGAAGAAAAGCCCCAAACAGCTTAGTGTGGATTTTTGATGAACAGTAACTGATTTGATGTCTTATGTTTTAGCTTTCATATTTTCCAGACTCTGGACTGCATTGGTGTGGGACTCTGAATTTCATATCAAGTGTTACAAGTTCTCCTCACAGCTCAGCCAAAATTCCTTTTCCAGCCCCAGAACCAAGGACACGCTGCAGCTCCAGCCCCAAAAAGTGCAAACAGCAGAGAACTGAGGAGAGAATCTGGGAGGGTGGGACTGCAGAACCTGGAGCTGGGATTGGACAATGAACCCCAATGTGGGAATGGAGCCAAACTTATAAAAGTGTGAGAACTCCTGAGCCAGGGTCCATCTCGGGTGTAGCCATGGCCGGGCTCTTGCACTGCCCAAGGTGAATCCCTTGAAGGGCTTTTAATAAATCCCTGCTTTATTCCTTTAACTCTGTCCAGCCTCTGCTCTAGGGAGCCTCTCCAGGCATCACCTTCCTGCCCAGAGCATTACCTGAATAGCAAATGTACCCAGGACAATAGTGCAAAAAATGGGATTTCTGAAGATGCCATCGAAGACGTTCCTCTCGCCGTGGATTTTGCGGGCGTTGATCTCGTTGAAGAGCTGCATCATGACAAAGGTGTTGAAGATGATGGTGTAGTGCTCAGAAGGAGGGGAGTGAAGCGGGGCATTCCTCCCACTGTCAATCTTAAACATTTTCTCACCTAGGTGTAAGATAAAAAAGAAAAGTTTCCTCTAGAATGAAGCAAACCAATTCATATTCCCCTTGTTTTCTTTACCCTGCTGCCTTCTCTGCTTTAACAGCCTTCTAGGTAAAACTTTTCTTGCACCAATGAGCAAAATACATCTCAAGTGAGCAGGAAGCTTTTCCAGCACTGCCTCCTATCTAACAACTCTACACCTACACTGGCATTGTCAGTCCTACTCTTACCTACCCAAGCAGGAATTACTGTCAGCACTCAATTCTTTCAAGTGTAATAAAATCTTAAGCTCATTGCCAGTGTGTTTGAATTCTCTACAGTGCTTGGAAGCCACCCCTCTTCATCAGGTTTTACCCGTTTACCAATCCAGTAACTTCTGCCAAGCATTGAAAGACATCAGTGATAAAAACCACAGACATTCCTGATTTTAAATAGATTTGGAGTTGATCAGCAGCAGGCACTGCTGTTTCATTCGAGAATTTGGCTTTCACTCATTGATCTGACCAATCAAAAAGCAAGATACAACCCATGGTGAGTAACTGTAAAAATGTGGTGAGTCTTGAAAAAATAAAGTTTTTTTTGTTATTATTCCACAGTCTGACAGGATAAGACAGTGAATTCTGGATTTCTGATGTCTCAAAGACATTTACTGCATGTTCAAACATAATGTATTTCTAAAAATAAAAAAACAGATAAAAACTTGATGTGCTGGTCACTGAAGAAACCTCCTACAAAAAAAAAAAGGAAGTATTATTTGATTAAAATAGAAATAATTCTCATTAATTTGAAATTTAATTATGGAAGCACTGAGTTTTGCACATTATGGCACTGCAAAGCTGAGCCCTTAGAAAGGAAAAGGATATTTCCAAGGCTTATCAGAAAATTGTCTGGGATGTGTGCTTCAAAATATGCAGGAGTTTTCCAAAGACACACAGGAGCAATCAGAAGAGGGGGGAAAGCCTGGTTTGCTTTCATCTGGCTCAGTATAAAGTCTTTTCAACCATAAAACTCATCAAAAAGCCATTCTAACTCCCCATAAAGTTCACAGAAGCTCTTGGTCCAAGATTCATATCACATGAATTACCAAGAGTTTCTTCACTTGTTTCAGAGAACCTGAAAATCCAATTTCCTAATGCAGACATTCTCAAAATTCCCTGTAAATCTAACATTAGAGGCCACCTCTCTTCAGAAACCTGGCAATTCTTTTGGTTTAATTCCACTGTGAACAGATCATCACCTCCTCTTGAGCATCCCAAATAAGCCCAGATGGCCATAAAGTGGACAAGGCTTTCACAACGGAGCTCAGAAATCTCCTAAAAACTATAAATTTACATTTGCAGCTTATCTGGAAGTCTGTATATAAGGACAAAAAAAAGCCCCTGAAAGACAATACACGTGATTTAACAGCAACTACAAAGTGACAAGAAGGCAGTACCCAACTGAAAAAATCATCTGTCCTTTGAGAGGGTTCAGTTATTATTGTGGAGCAATAGAATCTATTTTTAGCTCCTACTATTCCCTGCAGCAAGAAACATTTCTCCTCCTCCCCTCCTCTCTCCAAAATACAACCTATAAAAAGCATCCATTGCCAGCAAGGCCTGAAGAAGAATGCAGTAATCCAATAAATTAGACTTCTTGCCCCCTTTTAATCTCCATTCCAGAAATTAAATGTCAAAGCAGAGTGTTATTTGTATCACTTAATGCTGATTACTTACTTTCCATACCACTTAAGATCAACATTATTTCTGGACTGTGGACAACATTTTGCTCTCGGTAAAATGGATCTTGATTTTTTCTGTGGTTTGTTTTGTTGGTTTTTAAAATTTGTTTTTATGTCCCTACTCACCACGACAAGTCACACAATGAAATTTTGGTATAGGAGCAGCAGGGTGGAGACTCCTATTACAACATAACCTCCTACACTGTGCTTTGATAGAAACTTTTGCCAAACTTTGCAGGTTTGCCAAAGCCCAAACCTGTATTTTATGAGGGGAAAAAACTCAATGAGGCCATTCCCAAGGTAACAATATTTGGAAAGTGACTACAAGACGACACCTGCTCTGCTTCCATCCCATCACCCAGTGTTGGGAAGGATGAGGGTTTAACAGAGGAGTTTTGGAGATACACAGAAAGTTCTATAGGAATAAAAGTAAGTTTTAATATAGAAGGAAAGAATTGCTGAGCCAGTCTTACTGGGTAACTAGAAGGCAAAGAGTAAGAAAGTTGGAAGGGGCTTTTATGGCTTAGGGCAAAGGATAAATCCATCTTAAACAAATGATGTTTTTACCAAACAAAAGAATTTTCACAGGCAAACAAGAATGCCAATGTTGCAAGTAGAGAAAAAATTTTAGAAAATTCCACTGCAGAACAAGTCCTAAAGTTTAACATGTAACTACTAACTCTGATAATTAGCTAGTCACTAACATAATATGATAATTTTAGCAGTTTTAATGGGTTGTATGTAAATGTAAAAGACATTGTGTATAATGTTAACTGGCAGCCATGTATTAAGATGCTCTGTAATAAAAAGTATATAATGCATTGTAACCAAAACGAAAGAGGCTTCAGGACAGCAGCTCTATGCTCAGCCACGACCCCCAGCTGCTGTAACCTCGTGTATGCAATAAACAGCATTTTAAAAGCTGCCTGAAGCCTCCATCAGGCTCTTACACCCCAGGATAACGAAACAACAAACGCACATCAATTCATTGTATTTAAAGCATTTCAACCCTTTGGCCGCACAGCCCAGCTGTCTGTGAGCTGAGCCCGAGTCGGGGGGAGCCTCTCACCGACAAAGAGCAGGGTGAAGATGAGGGTGAGCTGGTAGACGGCGTGGCCCAGGATGTTCTTCATCATGGTGCGGGAGATGAGCGGTTTGTTCCTCCCGTAGGGTTTGCGCAGCAGCAGAGCCTCGGTCGGCGGCTCCGTGGCCAGCGCCAGCGAGGCGAACGTGTCCATGATCAGGTTCACCCACAGCATCTGCACGGCCTTCAGGGGAGAGTCCTGACGGGCAAAAACAGGGGTTTGTGTTTCCCAGGAAAAGCCACACCTCGAGGTCGTTTTTCCCATAGGACTCAGATATGCCCCCACTGAGCTACCAGCTACTGGATCCCAGAAATCTGGAGTTTTTAAGCACAGACCCCCTAGAAAACACTGCTTTGAACCTGAAGCCCTAAAAACGGCTTCTAGATATAAGTAGTAAAGTAGAAATCACAAGTGTGCAGTTGTTGGAGTCAATAAATCAGAAGCCTCTCTGAATTCTTCAGAGAAATTGAATTAAAGCCTTTGGATGAAGTGAAGTATGTTAAGCCACTCACACAAAGTAGAGGAATAAGTTTAAGTTTTAGTATAAGCAAGCAAGTAAGTAAGTAGAATGGGTTTTAAGTGCTTTTAGTAAGTAAAAGGTCTTAGATACCAGTGTCGAAGTTCGAGTTCTAGTGAAGGTTGAAAAACATAATCTTAGATACTAGGAGTTCCATGCAGGCTCCCAGAACATAGTTTTAGACATAATATTGCTTACATTTTTCAGATAGAACAAGATAGACCAATATACACAGTTTATACATAGCCTGGTGTGATAAGTAACTAGAATTCCAATAGGTTAAGAAGTATTGGCCTGAGTTTGTGTCTCAGCTTGTTGGGAAGTTTCTGTATAAGAACATGCATTAGGGAGAGCTGGTGCTTTTTGCCATTTGCTTTGTTTCTGCTTCTATTTGAAACTTCATACCAAAACTTAGCATGGACTTTAGTGCCTGTGACTTTTGCTTTTGAGACTGATGTGCTTCTGCAATAAACAACTTTATAGCAGCCATGAGCTGCTTGGCTCATTGAAGAAAACAACCCAAGTTGGGTGCTTAAGAGCACCCAGAGGTTTAACCTCACATGCAGTGATTTAAAAATGTGTACTTTCACAAGGTAATAAGTTTTAAATTTAAAGTATTTATAGCATAGTAATAAGTATAAAGCAAAATGGAAAATTTTAAGCATTGTCTCTTTCTTTGTTCATCTTCCTTCTTCTTCCTTCTTCATGGTTTTCAAGTAGTAGTTTCTAGTTAGTCAGTCACTCTAAGGGTCATAAAAATCTAGTTATTAAGTCAAAAGTATAAGTGTTAATTCTCTATTAAACTGTTTAGCCTTAAAAGAGCTTGTAACAGTTGTCTCTGCAGCCATTTTTCCTCACTTCTAGCAAAGAGCTAGAAGTGCTGTCATACTTTCTGATAAAACATAATAAATATCCAAACCCAAACACAAAAAAACTGCTTCAACCGTGTTTCTGTTAATCCTAGCTCTAAGAAAACAAACGAAACTCATTAACAAGGCACTAATTATGTAGTGCAAAGCCCCTACACCACAGCCCACAGGAGCCTTCTTCTGTTCCTTCTGCAGGACCAGGAGCACAATGAGCTGAGCAGAGGGAAATGATGTCCCTGCAGGCATTTAACCAGCACCATCTGCAACCACAAAACTCACACCATGCACGACAGTAACTCTGTGTAACACCTATTGCAATGCTCTGCATTCCTTATGCATCGTGCTCGCATTTCCAGCTGCATTTAGATATAACTAGAGAATCCAAGTTTCTCTCCTGGAAGAAAAATTATATTGAAACAGAACAATAAAATGTCACTTTAAAAGTAAGATTGCTTTTATACTAAAACCTACCTGTCTTTTTTTTTTTTTTTCAGAGACAGCTTGAAATTCTTGAAAATTTATGTAACAGTTACAGTGATGTCTTGATACATCACGCTTAAATAAGATGTTTAACAGTAGTGACATAATAAAAAAAGAGCCTGATATTTTGATAATAAAAATAATCTGAAACTTATTAAACTTTCAAATGTGCAAAAGCAAGCCAACCTATTATTTTACTAGTAAAAGGAAAGCACATTTGGAACTATGGAAATGGAATGGAAAACCCCACATATTGGTATTTGATGCAGGCTGTGGTTTTTGAAGCAGCTCTCCAGTCACTAGAAGGAGCTCTTTCCTCACACAATCCCATAAAGTCTGTGGTCATAATACAGAGGACTTGAGGTCATGTTTAAAAACCCCAAATTAAATAAAGCAAAGTTACACAGATCTCAGGAGACTGCTGGACAACTCTTAGGAAGTTTTGATGTGTAACTCACTGGGGCAGCTGTAAGGACAGATGTTTCAAGGAGCCAGTGGAGGAAAAACAAACAAAAAAAACCCCAAACTGCTGTACCTTTAGACTCTGTATAAAACAGGCAGCATTTGCAAGGTCTGCTTCCTGCTCCAAACTGACCAGTTTTATGAGGGGAAAAAGAATCACCAAAGTAACAAGGCATCGACATGACAAATTTCATCAGGAAATTGAGTTACTCTGCTGTGTGAAAGCTGGAAGAGGGAAAACTATTTTTATGTATTTCATTACCATGGTGCTGCAGCAGTAAAACAAAAAGAAAAAAAAAGTAGAAGGCAGGATACAAACCAAAGCAAAGCAAAGAAACTCCCTGAGAACTCTGCCTGTTTCTTCAAAGGGTTAAATATTCATTTCTAATGAAATACCATAAAAGAACAAGGACCAACATGCATTCAGTGTCCCAAAGACTGATAGAAAATAAGGGTAAGTGCTTTGGTCTCTTGAGCATCTGGTTTAGATTCCAACTCTCCCTTGAGACAAAATATTATTTCCCCTTAAAAACAATTTTTAACACACTTACACAGATTTTGATGTATTTAATTAACAACAACAAAAAAAAAAACAACAAACAACAAAACTTTTGGCTTATTCAAAGGGATGGAGAAAAGTAACCTCCTGTTTCTAAGTCTTGCAGGTTGGGTTCATGGTGGCAAGGAGGACAATTAGCATTAATTGATTCTTGAGCTCTTGGTTATGGGTTGCATTAACTGTGCTTATCTGGAGAGCTCAGCTCATTCAATTGAAATGCAGCTGCAGAAACAGGAAATGCTTTGTCTTTAGAGGTGGCTAAAAAACTAAAAGTGATCAGGACAAACTTCATCCCAAATCGAGACCTCATTCCTTTTTATTAACACTAATGGCTCCAACAAAGAGAGCACTTAAGTAAACAGCAATTTGTGGCTGGGGCTCACAGACCCTCAATGGGACACAAGTAAAAAGGAAAACATCTTTTCTGCTGAAGAATTTTCCTTGTCATGTTTTTGCCTGTCTTATTAATAAGTTGGAGCAGCGTTCTCTGCTTTGATCTAGTTACAATTACCCAATTTCCACTTCACATGCTGACTTCTCTGTCAATAAAACCAAATTTCCCTGTTGCATTTAATAGATAGAGTCAGAGATTCAGGTGTCTCTCAGAGCCTGCCATATTCCCAGCAGAATGGAAAAGGCAGGTTATTTCAGTCTCTAAATCACACAACTGTAATTGGCAGTCATCAGTTTTGGCAACAACATGTTCTCACCATTTCACACTGCCAATCACCTTGGGTGGCTGTGGTGCCCCTAATAATTATCTATTATTGGCAGTGCTGCACTGCTCAGTCGAGTGTGAGAGCTCATTCCAGGCTGAAGCCAAAACATTAAATACACATTAGTCTGGGCAGGCAGTGGAATGAAATTTCCACTGCAACTCTATCTGATTTCTGATTAGTTGGTGGAAACTGAGGAAAATATATATCAGCTAAGGAGCTTAGGCTTCCACTGCAGATTTTAGTCACTTATGCAAGTGGGATGCAAATCAGCCTTCTTTTCTGTGTGTTTTAGCCAGAGAGCAGCCAACTGACCAGCCAATAACTCTTAATCCCCTCCCTGAAAACTTTGGGCATGTGAAGCACCCAAAATCACCACTTATTCATCAAATTCCTTTCACTTGACCTTGGAATAGGTTAGCCTTGGCCTAGAGGTAAAAGGAAAATGTCCCTTAAATCAAGTGATGTTACACTTCATCTTGGAAACACTTAAAAGTACAAATCGCCAAAGGCTGGAAATAAACTACAAATCTTTTGTGACATGCAGAGCCTCACAAATTTTAGAGCTTGTTACTTTTGATTTAGATGACAAGCTGCAAGAGAACAAAAAGGTATTTTCACCTTTACCTCTTTACTCCCATATGCCACAGAACACATGCCGGGATTCATAAAAAATGAGCATTTCTGGGAGTTACCTTTCTATACGTTAATGCAAAAAAAGTCACTGTGCTGCTAGATCACACTGTCTGCTAATTGTATGGAAGTGGCATCCTCAATTCCATCCCAATGCCTTGACAAAACAATGCTAAACAGTGCAGACTTTGATTTTATATTACAGCTTTTTCAAGTTTGCCAGTGCTATTATTTTAGAATTTGCCAAGTACAGTTCTGCAGTAAAACATTATAACCACGTAAATTACTGCCTTATACATGTAAGTATAGATCATCCTCATTTTTTTGAACAAGACCTGTAAAAACAATCAGTGATTCATGCAGCAGTTCATTGCTACAGTGCCTTTTAATTAACATTTAATTTTCCAAACATAATGTCCTATGGAGTCACTGTTTTCAGCTCCTAATGTCTGCTAAAACATTAAGTCCCTCTCAAAGTGCAAGAATAATAATTTGAATGTAAAATGTTAAAACACAGCCTTTGTCTTCCCTTTTTTCAGTGCAACCTTTCTGAAGAGTCCAATTGCCTCAACAGTTGGAGCCACAGCCCGAACCTGGCACGGAGAGAAACCCGCTTGCTCCATTGCTCCAGTAAAAAACTGTTCCCATTTGACTGAGCTGCATTTTAAATAATCTTCATTTTGCTCCTAGCCAGATCACTTTGGGCAGCTCCAAAGGGAATGAGCTGATATCCTCTGGGTGCTGTGGGTTTGCTGGGGCAGGGAGTGGGGTGAGCCCATACAGAGCTCTATAGGACACCCAGAGATGTGCAGCAGTGACTCACTGCAGGCACAAACCTCACAAGAATCGTGGGCAGAGCTCCAAAGAACCACCCTCACTGACTGAATCAATCAGGGGCTCTGCAAAACTGTTATTCAGAGAATGAAGTCAGAACATAAAAGTTTGTAGCTCATAAATCCGCTGGAAAAACAAGTGATGGGTTTAAGCTGAGGCAGTGGCTGCAGAAGGGGAAGGACAATTCTACACAAACTGGTCACACTAAAAGTGTGCAATGGGCACCACAGGGAAGGCAGCAAGAGGAAACTGAATTAGATTAATTAAAAATAAGTTGAACGAGCCCAGCTCAGCTGCACTGAGCCACACAAACCTCTCTGGGAGTAACCAGAGGTGTGAACTCCCTGGGGGTTTGTGCACACACAGACACTGAGCTAAAACCACCCCTGCACCCAAACTGAGGGCTCCTGAGTCACCTTCCCACCAGGGACTTCTCCAAGCTCTGTCTTCCTGCATGACCCAGATCCCAGAGCTCCTTACGTAATTACAGACTCACAACACAGAAGTTCATTATTAGCTGCAAATTCAGATCTTGTGGCTCATAGATGGAGCTGCTGCAAACTGAAACAGGGCCCCGTGTAAGTGAGATCCCTTGGAGGGGTGGCTGTGGCAGCAGCTGTGCTAAGCTTGTCAGCAGGTGACACTGGATCTGTAATTCTTGTGCTGCTCAGAATATGATTGCTGTCACCTTAACATGACTTCGTGCTGGGAGCCAGGGGAGACAAGAGAAACAACCATTTGCCTTGGTCTGTGCATAGCAAGTTCTTTGACAGCCCACTGTTTGTCCTGCATAAGCTTTATCTGGCACTGGAGCAGCACAGAGGGTCACTTGTTCACATCACTATCTACTGAAACAGCAAACCAGGACAAAACAAAAATCAGAGATATGGCAGATATTCTCCAACTGTGCTACCTCCTTGAAGCAGGCATTGGGTAGATGAAAAATAAAACTATATTTGCTTAAAATTAACAGAATTAAATAAACAGCAGTTCCCTGAAGTGTAATTGGCAAGATCCCTCACTTCATTAATCTATTTGAGGAAAAAAGCAGCAGATTATTAAAATGTCCACTAATGGTCCCAGGTTCTGCCTAATGTTTTTCTTAAGCCTCTCCATAGGCCTCCCAAGGTGCTCTGGACCAAACAAATCATCTCCTGGGTGGGCAATGCACTCTCTAGGTACCCCCAGGAGGGCTGGCTTCACTCCCACCACACTCACAGAGTCATTAATTAATTCATTAATACAGAATTGCTGTGGTTTCACTTGGAGTCCTGCAGGGAGATGACCACATCCTCATATTTACATGTACACCAGAGCAACTGCAGGATCAAGACTGAATAAAATTAAGCCCATTAAGTTGCAAAGCACAAGCCAAGTGTTAAAAAAAGATTAGTCCAAGCAAAGATTTTATTATCTTTGTACTTTCTTTAAGCACAAACCAAAAAGAGTGGGTGAGTGTAAAGGCAGCTTCATCCTGAAGCATCCCAATGTGCTGGTTTCAAACAGGTCATTTGAGAGGTGGCATGAGAAAGAACAGAACAAGTGTTATTACCTACAGAGAATTTTTCTCATTCTAAATATGAAATGTCACCAAAAGAACAGCCTGTGTAATGCTCATTAACCCAAATATTAATGATGGACTGAAACTATATTCTGTGTGTCAGAGAAAGCCAAACTGAGCACCTAAATCAGAGGAAAACTCAGTCCAGTGTGGACTTCCTTCATGCTCATTTTGAAGGTCACAGTAAGCTGTGCTGCCTTTTGGAAACGATAGATTTAAGCTCTGTTTGTTAAGGACTGAAACATTTCAGTCAAAATCTGTCAGCCAGACCTATGCACAGCTCTGCAGATTTGGATGTACATGTGTGCACCTAGACTGTTGCAGGCAAGATTTCTCTGGTAGAGTCCTGCACTTTGTGCTGGAGCTATTTTCATAGCAACCAGAGGGTACAGCATGTTCCCAAGTGCAATTTTTAGCAAAGCTTTCAAGCCAAACAGAATGTCCTTTGGCTGGCTGGAGTCAAAGCCTAACACAATAATGTGCATTTGTGAGGCAAAATCCTCCTTGAATGAGACAGAACCGGGAGCAGCTCGAGATTATTCACACTGAGTGTAAACAGTGGCAAAGGACAGCACTGCTGCCTTTCTGCTTCCATTTCCACTTCAGCTTCTCCCACACCTTTCCTCTGGGTTTGCATCCTGACTGCCAAATTAAGGAATTGCACCAGAATCTGCTTGCAAAGCAGCCCAGGAGTTCCAGGGGGTGCCCACTAAAACCTGAGAGCAGGGACAACATGCCCAGGGATGGTCTCACAGACCCCTGGGGCAAGAGAAATGCATTGGGCCTGATCCAAATCCTTCCAGAAGCCAAAGGAATGATACAAAGGATGAAAAAAGCTCCAGAATTAAAAAGGGGAATATGCTTGTACTGATAATGCACTTCACATTCACTTAGACTCAATTTAAACTAGTCCTTGCACTGATCCAGCAATATTTAACTTCTTCAGGCATAAAAAATTATTTGGTTAACAAATAGAATGAATTTCCCTTTGTGTTTTCACAAAACAACTGAAGAAATGCTGAGCATTGACCAAGAAATTTCACCTTAAACAAATGTTTATAGTCAGACACTAAAATAGTCAATAAAATCAGTTCCAGTGATGGTGCTGTCACCACTCTGCTGTCACCCCCTTGTTCTGACTGGTTTTGTACCACCCAGAGTTTCAGTCCTTATTCCTGTGTTACCAGCAACAATCATTTCACAGCTGGACATTTTCTCAAGATCCTGGCAAATATTTCCAAAGGGAAATTCATCCAACTTTGCTGCAGCACCAGGAATTTTGTCCCTCAGCACAGGCTCAGTGGTGACAAGAAGGGACCTCCAAGGCCTCTGAATGTCAGCCAGGGCGCAGGAGAAGTCTGACCTCGTGGGTTTGTCAAGGTACCTGGGTTTCTGGTTGCAAGGATCAATTCCATGATTCCAGTGTAAGTTTAGCCTGGAGCACAGCTGATGACTTATTCATTGCTTTGCTCAGGTGTGCCTGGGCTGAAATGTACCTGCTGAAACAGGTATGGGCATCTGGGTGATGCACCATGAGGGAAGCATCAGCTTTCCCACACTGCATCCCAATCCAGGGAGGCATTTTGTGACAGCACCTGTCTGCAGCATCTAAAATATACATTATTTTAGGACTGACAGCACGAAAAAGCACATTTTTTTATTTTCTCATTGAAACAAAAACCTTACACTGTACTGCATATATCCTGTTTACTGTCTAGAGGAAAAAAATATTTTTATTGCCCTAAAATTTCTCGAGGAAAAAATATGCTTGCTTTGAGATATGCTTCTTGCAAATGACCTGGACATGTTGCATGTGCACCAGGATTGCAGTGAGGGATTCATGGAGTGGAAGAGAGATCAGATCAACTCTGTGTGTCATTTAATTGGTCTGTCATCTGCATCTGGAATTAAAAATAACTGCCTGAAAGCAGTAAAATAATTTTATCAGGCAAAAAGATTAGGGTTACTTCCATGTGTCAGCACTGTTGTCTTGAAAATAACCTCATTCCAATAATGCATAAAAACGAGGTACTTATTAGTGAAGTATTCTGAGAGGAAAAGGCAAATTCATATAACGTCCTCCTTTCCCAGTCCATGGTGCTTTCTGTTGGACCATCACAGGCTCAAGGATGACAACACTGAGGGAGGCAAAAAAGCTCCTAAAAGCGAGTTCCTCTGGGAAAAAAGTCAGATTAATCCAGCCTGATGTCAGCAGCTCTTGCCTGGAATGCTCAGGAGAATTCCCAAATGTTTTGATGCCATGACAATTTTTTCCCTTTTCTTTTATATATCTTTATGTATTCTGAGAGCTCTTAGCATACATACCTGTAATTCCTGAAGTCTGATCACTTAGCACAGTCCTGATATTCTATTAAGCCACAAAACCAGACATCCTAAAGGCCTCAGAGTTAGAGGCCAGAAAACCTTATACTAACTTGAAAAACCAAGGTCCCCTCTAAAATACTACCTGTAAACTTAGATTAAGCTCATCCTGGAAAAAATACTTCAAAATAAAAAGGTATCACACTATTCATTCCAGCATCTCACTGGGGCATCTTTGTTAGACAAGCTCATTTGCAAGGTCCATAAAATTGTAGACACAATCTATCGTGTGCACACATTTCAGCGTGCTCCACCTTGGTGGAGTGTTACACCATAAAAATCCTTATTAAATACCAAGGTAAGAACCTTTAACTGTGTCCAGCTCTTTATTTTAGGACCAAGGAAGTGTTGCAGTTATGTCGAGACAGACATGGCTGGTATCACCACCAGTCCTTTAGCTGCAAACTCTTCGTGTCTTCTTCTCTTAACAAACTTCTCTCAAGCAACTCTCACTCCTTCTTTCATAAACCTCTCTCAGGTAACTCTGACTCCTTTTCTTACAGGCAGCTCCACATAGCTCTGACTCCTTTCACTCTGCATGACTGGCTAACCCCCAGCTGTCCCTTTCCCAGCCACCCTGCCCTGACTGTCCCTCACACAGCATCTTCTTACCTTGTCTGTCCCTTGCACAACCACGTGTCCCTTCCTCCTCACAGCACAGCCAGCAGATTCCTCCTCTTACTCCAGCAGACCCTCAGCCTCAAGATCCAACTCAAACTGCAAATGGTGCCAACTAACCCGCTCTTTTATATCCCCCAAGCTGATTGACCAGGCACAGATATTTCCACTCCTTGGTAATCAGTTCAGCTGCAAGTCACTGGGAAAGACTCCCTCCTGCCCTGTGCTTTTAGCCCAGCCCTGCACAGGGAACAGGCCTCAGTTTACCTGTGTGCCAAGCACGAGCCAAATGCAAGGCCCCATCCACGGAGAGCGACCGGATCGCGACAGGATCCCGGCAAGATTTCGGCAGGAATTGGGCAGGAGTTGGGCAGGAATTGGGCAGGAATTGAGCAGGAATTGGGCAGGAGTTGGGCAGGAATTGGGCAAGAGTTGGGCAGGAATTGAGCAGGAATTAGGCAGGAATTGCTCACCTGGGTGATGCAGGCGCCGGTGAAGGCCACGATGACGGCCACGATGTTGACGGTGAGCTGGAACTGCAGGAATTTGGAGA
Organism: Sturnus vulgaris; assembly: GCF_052056855.1. NCBI lineage: Eukaryota > Metazoa > Chordata > Aves > Passeriformes > Sturnidae > Sturnus > Sturnus vulgaris. The sequence continues at coordinate 17,821,527 of NC_142253.1, read as the reverse complement.
TGCTGTCGTAGACGTTGCGGCCCCACATGACGGCCTTGACGATGCTGCTGAAGTTGTCGTCTGTCAGGATGATGTCCGAGGCCTCCTTGGCCACGTCCGTGCCAGCAATGCCCTGGGGAAAGGGGTTGGGAATGAGATTCCCTGCTGGGCAGCACAAATCTGCACAGTCAGTTTTATATTTCCTGGGATTTCGCTAACTCGGCCTGGTTTTGGAGTGAAACAGGCCACAGGAAAGGGAATTGATAGAGAGCAGAGGAATTCATGTGGTGATGGCTCTGAGTGTGTTATCAGATTAAAGACTGCTGATCATCAGAGTTACTTTTGTCATTGATGATGTTCTTTTGTTATCCATGAACAGAATTGGTAACAAAAATGAGAATTAAATGTCTTTATACATAGTCAGAGTACACATGGAAGACACCTTTCCAATTAGTGGTGGATTTTACCACAGCAAAAGAGAACTCCAGTGTTGGGAAGAAAAAGTTCATTTTTCTGTATGGGCACAGGATTCTGCATAAATCCAATAACTAATTTGACAAAATCCTGAAGAAATATGAAAACAAGCAATGCCAGTGAATCCAAGTGAATTAAAGAATTCTGAGTCAACATAACTCGTTCCCACCAATATATTCCTGCACCAACAAGTAATAACTAAGCAACTTCACATTTAATGAATGGAAAAGCTCTTTCAGCAAATTCATAATGGCACAAACATCAAGATTATACCATTGCAAAGCCAACATCAGCTTTTTTGAGTGCTGGTCCATCGTTGGTTCCATCCCCAGTCACAGCTACCACCTGCCTCTGTTCCACCTGTGTGCTGTCAATAATACCTGCAAAAAATGTAAATATAGGTGTGTGTTTACAGACATTTAAGGGCAGTAATTAGCAAGATAAAATGTCCCTGTAAAAAAGCAGGGTCTGTATAATACAGATTGGATAACACCACACAGGTTTACAGAGATTTAAAAGGCAGATCTGTAAGGAAAATAATGATGAAAGCACCACTACCCACTACTAAACATCACCATTAGAATTTACGTGGAAAGTTCTGATCCTGCATCATCAACACATCAGCAAAACCTGTACAGGCTTCAAAGGGCATGAGAGCAGCTCATTCTGTCCTTTTGTCAGATTCCTGGTATTTAGTGTTTTATGTCACAGCCCAGCACTGATCAAACATCAATGGATAGGATTTACCAAAAACTTAAGTTCGTGTTTAGGACTCTCCTAAACTGAGACCCAGCTGTAATATCAGCTTTACTACGAGGCCTTCTTAACCTAAGGATGACAAAAGTCATTGATGAATTTTCTTTAGCTGTAGAATTTTTGCAGCCGTGTTCAATTCTGCCAAACAATGATTAAGGAGATGTAAACTAATTCTTTACATTCTGGGCATTTTAATAAATAGATATAATAAGATAATTTCTACTTTCATTTTGAGATCATTTGGGAGAAATAAAAAACACTTTTCACTTGGTGAATCAAGTTTTTCACACAACAAGGCTGCAGGGAATTACTTTCCACTTATGCAGATAGGGAAAGTCAGGAAAATAATAAAGAATTTTTCAGAGGCTACAGAAGCAGCCCAGGTTTTTATAGGATGAAGATAATTCACCACTCATGTTTCTATTTCCATGTCAAGGTTCCTTAGAGTATGAGTCCAGAACACAGGATTGTTTGTAGGATACAAGAACACCTTTCCATATTGATAACTATGGGGAGGAACATGACAGAATTCCTTTTGCTAACACATTTTGCACAAAGTCGTTACCTCCAAAAACAATTATCCAAACCTACCCAGTGAGAAAAGCTTTCATTCTGCTCTGAAAAAAAAAAAAAAAATCCCTCCCATATCAGATAACCAAGGAGAAATAGGAAATTGCAGATTACAGAGCAATAGCTGCCTCTTGGCAAGGTTCAGGCTTATCAGGCACCAGAAGATTGCAGTGCCCTGTGCAAGCAGTTAGTGCCCTGTATTTTCAGACTTATGAAAATGAGAAAAAAAGCCTTATTCACTTTCCACTGGTAGGATGATCTCAGAAAAATGGCAATTATTCTGATAAGATCTTACAATTAGAGCTTTCGGTTTGTTGGGGTGATTTGCCTTTGGAATTACTAAATAAACAGGAGCATCATATGTCAGTACTGTTAAAAGCATTTACTTGGTCTTGTTATTAACACATCCTTTGATGTCAAATTAATAGTTTAAGCTTCTGGAAAATAAAGTCATTAAAATCTTTGGCTCATTAAGGTATTAACTGCCCCAAAGAGGTCGATAGTGTCCGCTCACAACTGGGTTCCAAGCGGGAGCAAAACCCAAATGAAGTTGAAGAGGCTCGAATAAATGATCTCCTACTAGAGATAAATGGATATAAACTGTGACTGTGTTGATGGCTGTGCCACCAACTGCCCTCCATCAGCCAATTCCTGTGTGCTGCCAAGTCATTCACAAGGTTTAGGAGACACTTTTATCCCAAAAACCACCTAACTCTGCAACCAGGATGACCCAGCACTGCCCAGAGCACAGACCTGAATACAGCCGTGGAAAACCAGACATGAAAAGGTCTCAGGTGTCATCAGCACCTGAGCCCCAGATCTCCCTGCAGTGCCCACTGGGAGTGACACAGGAAACACGTGGAATTCTGGGGATGGATTGCAGTGCACCCATGGGAGAGAGAAGGACTTTGCAAAACTCCTGTCTGCACGTCAGACAAACTTCTAACATGGAGCAGCAGCAATTATTAGGGATCCAGAGGATTTATCACAGCTCTACTGACACTCCCTGACTTGTGCCTGCTCCTTTTAATCTGTTCCTCCTCCCTGCTTCCTCACATTGCTGAATGTTTGCCTTCTTTCCAGCCTCCTTCCAAACACATTCAGGTTTGTTTTTAATATTCTGTTAATGGCTGTGATAAGATTTCACCCCAAGAATTTTCTTCATTACTGAGAGTTGTGCACAGACAAAATTCACAGTGTGAGGAGACCAGAGAGAAGAAGGATGCTTGGGAAGGGCTCTCCCTGTGCAGTCCTGAGCTGTGGGGATCAGGGGCAAATGTGACTGAGGGCATGAGCTGACAGGCTGCCAGTAAAGACAACATTCCTTGGCCTTTGCACTCAATCCAAGGGGCTGAAAAGAAGCTCCAGTATTAATTAATCACATCTAACAAACAGGAAATTTCTTCCAACTGTACAGCTTCACTCCAGTTGAATGCTTAAATACAGAATTCTAATAAAAACAGGTTTTCACAGGGAATTCTACTCTCAGCAAAGCTTCCTGCCAAAACAGCCTTTGCTCTTTCATTGGCTCTTCCCTCATGTTGAGCTGCTTGGCCATGACTTCCTCTGCCAGAAAGAATTTCTTTCAGCAGTCCTGGGAGCACACCTAGAGCAGAACATGACAGTGTGCTCCACACAGGGATCCTGCTGATGTGGCAGGAATTTGGGCAGGAATTTATCCTCCAGCTTGCATAAGACACAAGTTTCTCAGAGCAAGCAGCTTGTGTCAGATGAGGGCAAAGATCAGATTTAAAACAACCATGCAGAGCTGTCAAGAAGGGTTCTAAATGCATTAGCCTGCTATAAAAAGTAGAAAATACGAGATACAAAACTGAAATATATCCTACATCTCCCACCTTCCTCCCATTTAACACTAAGCAAGCATTAAATCAAATCCACTCAGGGTAAAAATTTAGGGAATATCAACCAACAATGTCTCTTCTGCAGCCATGGCTCAGCTCAAACCCACCCCAGGCAGCCCCAGGTTCTCCCTTTGTCACAGCACAGATGCTGCTCTATTTAAACAATCCTTGTTTGTCACCCTTAGAGTTGCATCAGTAAGAAGCTCCTGGGAGAAAGAAAATTCAGGTTTAGAGATTTCTTTCTGTCACAACTCTTAAAAGAGGCAGGAAAATGCAGCCCCAGCTAAGGATTTCAGAGCTGAAGCCCAGTTCAGGGTTAGAGAGGCAGGGAAGCTGATCCTCCCCCAGGCTCACACAGATTTGTGTTTCTTTGACAAGCTAAACATAGGTACAGACATGTATTTTCATAAACACGTCCTCTTCAAGTTAGTTTTTAATACTTCCAAACTTCTGGAAGCTCCTTCTTAATAGAACAAGAATTTGCAAAGTCTGTCTGAAGGAGAAAGCTCAAATTTATTTCAGTTACATGCTTGGGCACCTGCCTGGATAGAAATGTAAGGGTTAATATAAAAATGTTCTAGATGACATTACAGACAGCATTGGGATTTAAGTGAAATTCCTTCCCAAAGTTCAGGGTATCAAGAAATACAATTTTCTGTATTTTTATTATTCTACCCATCTCGTGGCTTTCCACATTAATGAGATTATGAACATACTACTATGCCACGCAATAATAATTGAAATATTTTAGTAATTAAGAGTAATTTCTAAAAATCTTTTCTTCCTAAAGTTCCCTTTCTGTTTGATAACAAATTAGCCCTACATAAGAATACTTGTTTTTAATGTCACCAAAAAAATAATTCCAGTCTAATTTAAATATATTGGGAGGCACCACTTCTTCAATTGGTAAACGGAATATTTCTTTGATCTTTCATATACCTTCTGATTATATTCCCCATCCATGTTAAAAAGCTGTTTCCCACAGTGTTTTTAAAAGATAAACTGACAATTTTGATTTATTTTAGCAATAACACTGTAACCTCACATCAGTATAAATGATACGTGGTTTTATTTATTTTGAAATAGAGTTAAAATATGAAATAAAATCAACAAGTGTCTTAAAACCCACCCCAGGTTGTATTTCAGTGAGATTTTGGTTTCACTGAAGCACTTTGTGATGATAAAGCATTCTGATGGGTGTTTTTCCAATCTACCCGTACTTCAAAGCCATAAATATTTGACTGCAAGTGTGTGCCCAGGCTGAAATGCTGAACCATGCCTTTCTCTGGTCCCTGAGCAGCACTGAAAACAAAAGTGAAAAATAAAAATGATCCTTTTGCTGGGTGGGATTGTGCTATGTTAAGGAGAAAAAAAAGATTCCCTCCAGCAGCTGTATGTCATTAAAAATTAAATATAAAAAAAAGTTTATTTTCTGATGTGTGTTTTTAGCCTAGAGCAGATAGAATACATCAAAGGGGAGAAAATCCTCTCAATCCCTCAAGTGTGTGAGAAAAACATAACATTTTAACAAGAGGCCCAAAACTAGTGAACATTTAAATAGTTTCTTGTAACTTTTAATGGCCCTTGGAGTATTACCAGCCAAAAGATTCCATCATGATTTCCACAGACTCATTCTTGAACTTTGTTAAGACACTTAATTGCTCTCTCGACCTTGTCACATTTTTGAAACATTAATTGTGGTACTTGCATGTGGCATTCGGTGAGAGTAAATATCTTTTGGGCTGTCAAAGTGCGTGTGCTACAAACCATCAACAGTTTGTTGTTCCTTTTTTCTCCAGCTCTCTATTGATTTCAATTTCCCTGGCAAACGTTTCCTTCTCCTCTTGAGGGAAAATCCTGAATGATTCAGACGAGCAGTCCTGAGGGACTTGGCTAATCCACCTAATGAAACACAAATTGTTGTGTTTCTGAAACAAATCAGCTGTTGGGCTGAGCAAGGGCTGTTCTCTGAGAGCTGGAGCACAGGGTTTGAGATGCCCTGCTGAGGAGAACTTCAGCTGACCTTGTGCAGGTCTAACACTGACCCATGGAGATAAAAATGCTCTCCAAACCTCTCCAATCCTGAACAAACCCCTGCTGGAAAACTGTTTTGGAGCACACCTCCCCCAGAAATGTATATTATTTATTAATTGCACATAGGTACTGCCATACTAAGAAATTGTGCACATTATAAAAGGGTGGGATGGAGATGATACATTTTGTCTCCAGCTGTCCCATCCAGCACCATGCCAGAGGTCCCTGGAATGATCCATGTTTCCACCTGGTCTCAAGCCCAAAGGACCCAACAGATGCAATATTCAAATTCACAATGGAACTTCTGCTCTAAAGTCATGTAGGCATTTTTTAAAATTGCATGATGCTCAAAAGCCTTTGTAATCAGTCATGTATGGAATCACAGAAATGAAACCTAAAGGATTTCCTCCCTAAATGTGGATTATTATTGGAGTAGTCAACCAGCTGTAAACAGGTAAGTGATCAGCTGGATCTGAGCCTGAACTTTAGCTGCTCCAAGAATTGCTAAAATGGGCTCTCCAGATTTTCCAGGGCCCTAGCAAAAGACTCCAGCTCTTTCTTCATCAGGAAGTCAGAACACAGCAATCTGCTGATGGGGCTTCCACCTGAACATGGCCAAAAATGAGGCTATTCCTGCATAAGACATCAAGTCATCCAAAGAAAAAAGTAAATTGCAAACAATGGGAGCATTCCATCTGCAGGCAGTGTGGTGAGAGAATGGAGTTTGTGTGATGCAGTTCCTATAGGACAGATTCTAAAAATACAGGAATCTAAAGGAAGCCCATGCAAATGACACAATTAGATGAGCCTATAGGAAAAATGGATTTGGCTGAAAATCTCCATCTCCACTGGGCAGCTCCCAGTTCCACCATCCCAATAACTGCTGTTGTGACAGGAAAAGGGGTTTTTTTCTTGGAATAGTCTTTAAGATAAGTGTAGGAGAAGAGATGCACTGGAGTGAGTGGATTCACTCTGAATGAGATTCCTCTTGTTTCCTTCATAAAGCAGTACAGGCAAAGATAAAAAAATCTATGTCCCTTCTTGTTTATATCTTGTTTCCCAGCAATATTTGCTTTCTGCCCAGAAAATGCACATTTTCCCTTCCCAGCTCAAGCCTCATTCCAATTAAAAGTCACAATGCAAATATGAGATTGCCTAAATCCACTTGCCAGGCATCTTATTGGTATTTCTCTTTTTCCTGCCAAGGAGTTTCCTATTATTTTCCATGTCAAGGCTGAGGTAGAACACAAACACAAGAGTGCAAGAAAACTTCCTTGTGCGGTGTGGGGATGTGCAGTTAAGATGACAACTCAGGTGGATTTGTAACAGTGAAATCAAAGCAGATGCTGTGCTTCAACACCTTTATCGTTGATTTCCACCCCCACAAGAGCAGTTTGCACCCACCTTTCACCAGAGTGTGTTTGTCCGTGGGGGAAGAGCGAGCAAGCACCCGGAGCTTTGGCCAGATTTTGTCAATCCGCTCCTGCTCGATCTGCAGGGGGAGAGCACAAAAAAAAAAAAAAGAACCCAAACAGTAAAACCACGGGCCTGTGATGAGCAGAATTTATATCAGAAAATTCCCCTCATTGCTCAAACATGCAGCTTTTCTCCACAAGCACAGAAAAATTCCAGCAGCCATGGATGCTGCAAGTGCAGACAAGGCTGGTACTAACAGGGCTCAGCTCCTGCCTAACACAGGTAAATTTTTCCACAATACCTAACCAGCCTTTTTTATCCTCTTTAAGGATAATTCCAGCCAGAATCATCACCCTGCATAAAGGCTGTTGGAGTTTCTCAAAGCTGATCAAACCTGTTTGTGAGTTTGTTGTTTTACTCCACGTGAGAACCCAAATCATTTATTACCAATAATGGCAGGATTTTCTTGTGTAGCAACAGGAACAAAGCCAAACCTGTTGCATTTATTAACATTCCCAGGATTCCACCTATCAGTGCAGGGAGCAAATAACTGTGTCCACTCATTTATGATGGACTCAAGAGCCAGCATAGAATTTACTTTTTTAGAACTGTGTGTGAGCTCCATCTTTGATGAGGAGTTAAAAATCTTCCAAAGGATAGATTTTTTTAATGCAAATCATTGCTGTGAGTACATTAGAGGAAGTGGAATAAATTAAAGACATGAGAGGAGCTGGTTCTCAGTACAGATTGCATTTTTAGGAGCAAAATTGCTGTTGAGTTCCTTCACCTCCTTGCCATCACCCTGCTTTAAAGGGCTTAGTTTTGATTTCTTGTGGAATAGTGCAGTGGTTCGAAAAACTGCAGAATTAGTCCAGCACTAAGCTTATCCTGGAAGAGGAAAGACTGGAATTTCACCACTGTTTCGAATTGCAAAAATGTAGTGGGAGAAATAAAAAAGGGATTTTTCCAAGCAGTCTTTACCATTATGAGGCACACAGCAGCGCAGGAGAACATTTCGGTGTTTTCAATGTTTTTATTTACCTCTCCCTTCTCATTTCGGATCCTCCTGTTGAACTCCTTCCCCTCGAGGCACAGGAAGTCCTCTCCCGGGTGGATGATGCCACACTTGATGGCGATGGCACGGGCAGTGTTGATGTTGTCCCCGGTGACCATACGCACGGTGATCCCGGCCCGCTGGCACTTCCGGATGGCTTCTGGCACCTGCAGGTGATGCCTCGGGATTTTAGCTTTTATATTTGTCAATAATCCCTGTTCTGCAAGTCCTATACTGCATCCTACACTCTCATTGCACATGCATAACTCTAAACTCCATGTGGAGCGTTAGTTAGTTCCTGTCTTCACATTCTGCTCACACACAACAATTCCTCCCCAGGAATCTCAAGGACACCTCACTGCCTCAGGCCCCAAAAATGAATTTGGGGGAGCAAACTGGGGGTAAATGACTTCATGACCTGCAGTGTAATTGGAGGATTAAGCCCTGATATGTAAATGGACCAAACTTATAATTGTGTGATAAACTCGTGACCATTGTCCCCCCTGGGTGCAGCCTCTGGGAGGCTCTGCCTGCCCAAGCTGTGCCTATGGAAGGCTCCAATAAATCCCCACTTTATTCTCCTGGATCAGAGGTAAAACACAAGGCAGGTGTTCCCATCCAGGAAAGTTTCAGGCCAAGAAGTGTCTGAAGCAGAAAGAGGAATCAGATGTGTTTTATCATTACTTGACTGCTGTGGAGTTGGGGTCACTCCACAGGCAAGGCAAATCTTGGATCAAGAAGCACAAAAAATATCTTTTAGATCAAAAATTTCTTTTTTGAATATCTTTTAGTTCCAAAAACTTTTCTCCTGGCTTGAATAAAAATGAGTGCTCTGCAGCTTTTTTGACCTTTAGTAAACTTGAACATAACTACTCAACTCGTGTAAATATGGAGAATACAAACATTTTGTACAAAAAATTATTTTACTTCAGATCCAAACTTTCCTTTCAACAAAATCTTAGAAGTTATTGTGATTCAGCACTACTTAATTCATTCTTATCAACAGGTGGAATTCCTAAACACAGGAGCTTAAAATTAGTATTTTAAGTGTTTGAAAATCATAAAAATGAAACCTGATTTTACTCATGCCTTTTTCTGCATGAGATAAACTTCTGCTGCACAGGAAATGTATCAGGGAGAGAGGATTCAGGGTACAACAGGGGCTGTGAGATTCATGTAGGGGCTCCATTCTCACTTGGCATCATACACATCTTATTAAAAGAAAAATACAAAACAGGAAAGATTTCAGGATTGAAAGAAAAGATTGATTCCTAAGAATTAAATAAAGCTGTTTTAATGCAGGTATTTCTGTAAATGAAGGCTGCAGAAAGGTTTCATGTCTGTAGCTCAATTTCAGATGGGGGATAAAATTCTGTTCCCTTAAATTACGTCCTAATTAATGATAATTTCTAAGTAAATATCACTAATTAATTCAGTCTCATTACATCTTTGCATCATTTTGCATTATTCTTATGAAAGCATTTTTTCTTCAAGAGAAAAATAGCAATATTATTTAAAGTGGGAGAATAAGGAAGGTGTTCAACATATCCAGAACAGCCTGGATGTTGTTCTCCCACTTCCCTAAATTCTCTATTTACCTACAAGAGTCTAGAGCACCCCAGGAGTCATCATGAAGGCTGAAGCCCTTCACAGAGCTACAGGGAAGTGAAGTGTCCTACTCAGAAGATGACAATGCACAATTATTAAAATATATTTTAAAAACTCACAACTATTTAAGAAAAGGTATCAAAATGGATATTAGTGTCTGTATTCAGTGCACCTGGCTGATCACAACCTCCAGCACAGATATAAATGTGTTGTGAGACTCAGTGCCAGTTTGAGGGGGTTCATCTCATCCAATAGTGCAGAAAATGCTGAGAAAAGGAGACACCATCTCCAACATTACACTGCTAATTTTATGCATTTTTAGATACTTTAATTTCCTCTGTAGCCACAAGCAGGGGACACTGCTGAGGGCATTAATGATTTGCCCTGAGCCAGTGTGACAAATATTGGGCTTTGAGGGATTTCCTGGGGCCAGGAAGGCTCTGGGTGTGCACTGAAAACCTGAAACCCCTACACCACACCACAGATCATGGTTCCCCCAATCTGGAGTGATTTCACACCATGCTTGTGAATATTCATTAAAGGCAGTTTGTGGAGCTCCTTTTTTCCAAAATGCCTCCCTAAACCAATGCCTCAGTGAGGACCAGAGCAGCACTTTTCCCAGGATTCCCAGGAAAATCCTTCCACCCTCAGAGGGTGACCACAGGACATGCTGTTTGCAGGACTCTGTCACACAGAGGTACAAAATCAAGGGCAGAATTCAGGGACAGAGCTTTGTCTTGCCATTTCTTCACCTCTGACTGGAAATATTTTCCCCACAAATTGTACACCCTGGAAAAATCATTTAGACCTAAAGCCTTTTAGTGATGTGAAATAGGTTTCTGTAGGGGAATGTATGATCAGGTTAAATCTGTTCCTTAAGCAAATGGCCCCTGATCTCCCCAGTTTCCACATTCATAATCCTGCCTAAATCCCATTTGTCAATTGGAAATGCTTTTGGTACCCACTGGAGCTGTGGTGACCCTCGTGCACAGGACAGGACAGATATAGATGGAAATCTGCAAAACCAGCCCAGTGGATTGACCATGAAGGAGAAAAATAAATTACAGTACAAGCAGCAAAAAAGGGTTATTCCCATGAAGTGTCAGTCCTATTAAACAAGGTCAGGGGAGGACAGCCCCAGTTGCAAACACGTCTCAAACTCACATCTAACTGGAGAAATCATTCTGTTTTCCTCTCCTGTCATTTTCTGGACAGCTGGTGGGTGGTATCTGATTTAATAGTGTGTACAGTAATTACAGTTAAAATATTGTTCATATTTTTTTGATTGCTGTAAGGGAGAGAGAGTGTTGGCAGACTGAGTGGGCAGAGGAAGCAGATATTTTCCATCAGTTTTGCAGAGCTTACGTACACATTTCACAGTTTTTTGGTTCATTTTCCCTCTGCAAAGCAAAACTTCCAATGCAAGCACGCATGAACAAAGGAATCCAATGCAGGAATATCTTTCCCAATCAGGTGACAAATAAATAGGAGATATTTGGAAGGGATTTACATTTGTCTCTCAGAAATAACAGACTGGAGGCGGTTTTTGGCAAATCAGTGTGAGCCAGTTCAGGCTCATTAAAATCAAGCCAGAAAGAGTGTCAGGATCAACAGAGAATCTCTGCAGGAGAAGGGCATCACTCTGCTTGCTCTCTTCCTGTGTATTTATCAAAGAAAAATAAAAAACACGCCCACAAAATATAAATATCAAGCAAGTAGTTCAGTGCCTGCTAAATCCAGCAGCTGCTGATGACTAAGCTGGTGTCTGAATTAACCTGGGAATATGGAAAAGCCATGGGTGGTGGGCATTCCAGAGAAAACTGGCATGTCCGACATCAGTTGGACGTCAGTGTTAAATAACTCATTCAAATTGTTCTTTTTAGTGTGTGGGGAAGAGGTGAGTGCCAGAAATCTCCCTGAGTATCCCAAGAATATCCCTGGAAGCAGGAGGGAGGAAGGACTCCTCCAAAACAGCTGGAATTCCCATCCATGCAATCACTCCTTGGCTGCACAGGAGCTCCCTGCCCAGCAGCCTTGGGGCAGCCCAACACCACCTCAGGGAAAAGGAAAATCCTGAGCCTTCCCCAGGAAACACAGAAATGCAGCTGAAGGGAAGCTAAAGGCTGCCAGGATGAGGACATTTTTTTAATTGGAATTACCTGGTCTATCACCTCCATCTGAATAAATCCTGACACTCGTGAATACTGAGAACATGGATAAAACAGCACTTCTAGTAACATTTCCAGATTTTGTATTCTTTTTTTTTTTTCCCTCTACAAAAAGCACTTTGAAAATGCATAAACTCCAGTGGGGAGTCGATTTAATGAACAGATTCCATTTTGGCAAAATATTCCCTATAACTGCTCAACAATTTGCATCAGCAATGGGAATTTCACATATGCACATTGTAATACTCCAACCAAGTCAGATATTCCAAACCCAGAGAGTTTTCTGAACTTTATGTTTTTCTCCTGGCTCAGGGTTTATTGGTTCATTTCTTTTCCCTAAGGTACTGCTTCTTATAATGTGCAGAGTAGTAATAATTTAAACATTGGTTTAAATATTTTCATGATGTTATTGCTACTCCAAAACAGTCAAAAGGGACAAGGTGGATAAAAATCAAAACCACAAGTCCCAAATCTCCAAAATTTGCTAAAATTCTGAAATTACAAATATTTTATTGTGTGTCTTGCACTAAAGTAGAAATGTTCCTGCATGTTCTGGTGTTAACCTACAAGAAATTCAATACAATATTCAAATGTTTATTTAGAAATGTTTTCCTGCCTTCATCTCTTTGATTCTTTACACAGAAGTCAGATTTGCCCTCTATTTTTAGCAGAATTATTCACTTTTACCTCAAGCTCCCAAGAAATGATTCCCTGCAAGATAAGAGCAGTTTTCTTGTAAAACACCGTCCTAATAATCACATGAAAGGAGAGTTTGCAGCTATTTTCCATAATAACTGCAAATCCCACTGCTCCCCAATCCCTCAGTCTGTCACACCACACGGAACCTGACTTAAAGCTTTTTTCTAACGTGGATGATTTAATTTAGGAGAGGATTGATTCACACTTCCAGTGGCCGCCAACAAAATATTTCTGAAAATATCTATATTTTCTGCAAAATGTCCATATATGTGAGCTGGAGCATTAAAGGAACACTGCAGACAGACCTCCTAAAGGACATTTTCCAACATTTTGACAGCATTGCAATGTCAGGCATGGGGACAGATGGATTAGCAGCAAGAGACCATCTGATGGCAGATAAAGTGGATGCTGTTTATCTGCTCTTTGTGCAGATAAGGAGTTTATCATCCAGTTGTCACCTAAGCAAGATTTACTTTATATTTTAACCTTCATATTGAGGGAAAAAAAAAAAAAATCCATTCTAAGGCAAGGCACAGTTGTGCCATTGGTACCTGGGGTTGTGTAGTGTTAGTTCCAAAGTTACTGTCACCATTTCTAAACCCTAACATGGAATTAGTAACTCTCCATTAATTTTCAAGCACCAAATAGAGAGATCAGAATTCTCTAACTCAACCCTTTTTATTTCTGTAGGAATATAATTTACAAGTGTAGAAGCAGAGATGTTCTTCCCATGTGCACACCTACTACTGATTTACTTAGGAGAGTTGAGCTGAAGTTTTACATGTTTGTACAAGCCATGTAAATGTGATATCCATGACAACTGCAGCCTTTCCTTGTTCAATACAACATTAAAAACAAGTTTTCCTGAGTAGTCACCAGGTACAACGTTAAGTAAAATGACAACTATTACAATAAATGGCAAAACTCCAGTTTCTCTGGAAACTGCCATTATAATCACAGCAATTTTAATCACTGCACTTGTCTTCTCTACTTTCAGAGTTGCATATCACTGCACTGCTTAAAGGAAAATTCTTTAACATGTGGGAGCATTACAAAACCTCTGCTGATCAAGTTGGTCCTGCAGTGCTAAAGCCCTATATTACTTTATTTAAATATCAGCTGACTGATAGTTGAATTTTATCACTTTAATTATTTGGATTTTATCAAGTCAAATCCATTTCTAAAGCTAGTTTTCAGCTTCATTTGACAGAGATAATTTAAAAAAATGAGATAAAACTTGTAAGAAACCTACCATTCAGGTTATATCCAGTTTTATATAAGATAAAAATTGGATGTACCTCTGGCCTTACTGGGTCTTCAATGCCAACGACACAGATGCAGGTCAGGTCAGACAAGATGTCGTTCTCGTTGTCCCAGTCGGGCTCGGGGCTGCTGGGGAAGTCTCTGAAAGCCACACAGATGGTTCTCAGCCCATCACAGGCCATGGGCTCAATCACTTTCTTCACCATCTCGTCCCTGTCACGGGGCCTGAAGATCCGAGGTTCCCCAGCTGCGTTGAGGATCCTGGAACACCTGGTTTGGGCAAGGAAAAGAGAATAAAACTGAGTGTGATGCCTTAGCATTTCAGCTTTTCTATTTTTCATGTATTTGCAATCCTGCAGGTCTTTAGTGTAGAACTCTAAACTCCACACACAGTGTCAGCTGCTGCTTTCCCATTCTGCTCACACACAACAATTCCTCTCCAGCCTGGCAATCAAGGACCCCTCACTGCCTCAGGGCCCAGAGATGGAAACAAAAGTGAATTGGGGGGAGCAAACTCGGGGTAAATGACTTCATGACCTGGAGCTGGAATTGGGAGATTAACCCCAATGTGCAAATGGACCAAACTTATCAAAGTGTGCAAACCCCTGACCCAGGGTCCATTTTGGGTGCAGCCCTGGGGGGCTTTGTCTGCCCCAAATGTACCTGAAGGGTCTTCAATAAATAGAACAATAAATAGAACTGCTTTTATTGCCTTCATTCTGTCTGCCCTCCGTTTGTAGGGAGCCCAAAAAGGTATCAAGTGTGCATCTACATGACTGCCAAAATATTTCCTGTATAAGCTCATGCTTCCCTTTTCTGATGTCAGGTTTTAAGTTTTTGCTGTAAATTTCTAGAAGATTCACTACCGAAATATCAGAGAGAATTTGTAAATTTTTGCACAGACACCAAGAGCCCTTCACATGTTATCTTCTCAAGAACCAGTGAGCTGACAGCTCACAGGGAAATTGAAAAGTGCTTCTTTTCCAAATGAGTTGAACGTAAGGAATCCATTCGTAAATTACCAAAAGCAGACGCAATTCTTTGGTAAGAAAAACACGCCCGTTTCCCAGAAGCACTTATAACAATTTCAAAACGTTTGTGGTGCAGGCAGCAAACCCCCAAGGCCAGAATTCCCAGGCATGAGTGTGGGGGTGCTGTGCATTTGGCAGCACAGGCCGTGGATCAGAGCTCTTACTTCTTGAGGACGATCTCGGAGGCGCCTTTGCTGTACATGCGGAAGCTGCCGTCGGGCAGTTTGATCACCGTGCTCATGGATTTCCTGACCGAGTTGAAGGTGTAAACTTTGTAGAGCTTCTCCTCGGGGATGAGGCTCCTCACGGGCTCGTAATCCTGCTTCAGGTCCAGCACAAACCCCAAGAGGCCACACTCTGTCTTATTGCCCACCTGGCGAGGCAGCCCGCCCTCTTTTTCTGGTGGCTGGAGAGAGGAAGAAAAAGTTGGAGATTAACTTCACAATTCCTAAATTACAGGACACAGTTTCATATCTGAGCTGTGCAGCCACGAGTCTTCCAGTTTTTAAAAGCAAGGTAAAAATTCCACCTGAAGCATCCCTCACAACAAGAAACATTTCTTTACACAATATTTGCCACGTTTGGTCTCTTGTGTTCCCTTTTTCCTAAATTAGCCATTGGCAGCTTGTGATGGTTGGGCAATCCATTAAAGAGGAAATAACTTTCCTTAGGCTGAAAACCAAGCAATTCTCACTTGTCACAGACACAGGATCTCCTTTCTCTCTTGCTCAGAATTCCATTGGTTTGCTGATTTTCACAGCTTAAAAAGTGACTTAAAGAAAGCTCTATCTTTTTTTTTTCCCTGCCAGGCATTTTTTCTATAAAAATAAATCTCCATCCAACCATAACAACAAATCTTAGTGAAAAAAATCTATAAAATAGTAGTTCTGGGTCTAAATGTACCCATTTCTTGAATGACTTTAGTCTGCTGCTTCAGACAAATAAATTCAATGTATGTTAGAGAAAATGGAGTAGGATGAACACTGTGCAACTTCTACCAGTTCTCAGTCCTTCTGAAGGAGAGAAGGAAGGACAAGGAAGACTTTAAATTCCCTTTCAAAATAGAAATAAACAGTTCATTTACAAACTTTCTTGAAAGTGTTGTACACACCAAACAAAATATTCCTGTGCCAAGACCTCAGACTTCAAGTGGCCAAAGTGTGAACAATAAACCATTGATAACTGACATTTTCTTATCTCAGCAGAATTAGGGAAGTGTTCCTTGAGTAATTGCTAAATTCCCCTTATGGGAATAAAAGTAGGAAATCATCTCACAGCTTGAATTTGCACTGAAAACAGATTTTGATTGGCTCAAGCCAAGACTCTAAGTCATCATTTTCAATGGGAGTTAAACATTTACCTCACATTCTGCAGGATTAGGACTGCAGGACTGTATTCAGAACCCACATTTAATTTCACTTTAAAATCCAGTTTACTTCAGAAATGGGATTCCTAAGAGATGGAATTTCCTGCATTGGCCCTCAGTGGGATGAGGGCACAGAAAGAGAATGATTAAAGCTGCAAATCAGCTGTCCTACTAGATTTGAATTCTTGCAACAAGTATGGCCACAGAAAGGGAAAAGGGGACTTTTAAATAAGCAGTAGTAATTAATTATCCCAGAAAACCACTGATTACAGCTGGTTTTAAAAACGAAAGTCAGATCGATGATAACAGACTGGTCTAGAACTGAAGTAAACAAATAAATATTATTTTTCCAAAAGAATTATCTCCCTACCAGCAGAAAGATTGATACCTGGTGACATGTAGATTAATGTCTTTTTTTTTTTTTTCAGAGAGAAGCAGCTATGATGAACAACACAGAATAACCCAAAAATCTCTGTCTGAAAGTGATTTATCCTTCCAAAAAGGATTCTAACATCTTTCTTTTATGTGAACCATCATTTTTCCTGACTAATATGGGTCACTCTGGTGTTGCTATGACATTTTAACATCACTCCAGGGTCACTGTAAAACAATGACATTCAGAAAAAAATGCCAGTGTGATACATTGATTTTATTACCTGCTATAACAACTTGTCCTGCTATAACCTCATTATATTGTGATGTAACTTCCCTCTGGATTCTCAAATTCACTTAGGATTCCCTAATTCAAAATGCAAGTGCTCATAGTGAGGCATATCTGGAATTCAGTGGACGTGAAAATCTCAGGAGTCAAAAAAATACCTTTTAAAATCCAGTTTTGTTTCCTTAGATAAGCTTTGTTTTCCTGGCACTGCAGGCACAGGGCTCCTGAAATCTGCCAGGAACTTCAGGTTTCTCAAAGCAACAGAGGAACCAACTTCAGTGCCTGGGTAGTGATGGCTGCTAGGGAAGATCCATTCCTCTGGGCATATTAAATCCAACTCTACTCATTTTAGATCTAAATCCTTATTTATGCTTCTCTTTGCCACTGAACTCAGTGAAAATTATCATTGAATTAAATGGGAATGTGATCAGGCCAGTGGAACACTCCTGGAACCCAAAGGAAGCCAAAGTTTTCCATCAAAGTCAGACAATCCTAGACAATAATTAATTTAGAGATACGTTTTCATCATGCCCTGATGTCAAGAAAATAAAAACCTGCCCACATTTCTCAATAGAAAAACGCCTAAATATCAGAGTCCTTCCAAAATTACCTTTATTTCAACAAAAAGTAGATCACGCTCCCCTGTCCCTACTGCAGCCCAAAAATAGATTTCTTTCAGGGAACATCTTTTGAATGCAAATACGTAAGCAAGGAGGGGAAAAAAAATACCCGTGAAAAGAAAAGGAACAGACACTTCGGAAAGGTTTCAAAATCTAACAAGTGGCCACCTCCCTGCAGAGCAGCTGCTGCCTCCATATTCTTTGTGCATTACATTAGGGGCAAGCATATGGTGCTGAGAGCTGGCACAGAGCACTTCCTTCCCTGCACTGTTCCAGCTCCAAATCTATATGCCAGGAGCAGCCTCCTTGCAGATTGTTCTTGACAATCCCTTGCAGAAGCTGCTGCCTCTGAAACTTCCTGCTGGGCTGGAGCTAAATTTATTTCTCGCTGAATTCTGCGGTTCATGGCACCTGGAAAACAAGGACAGCCCGATGGGGTCACTCTGGAAGGATTCTCTGGGAACAGCTTCAGTGGCTCCTCAGAGGATGGAATTGATCCTTAGCATTTCAGCTTTTCTATTTTTCGTGTATTTGCAATCCTGCAGGTCTTTAGTGTAGAACTCTAAACTCCACACACAGTGTCAGCTGCTGCTTTCCCATTCTGCTCACACACAACAATTCCTCTCCAGCCTGGCAATCAAGGACCCCTCACTGCCCCAGGGCCCAGAGATGGAAACAAAAGTGAACTGGGGGGAGCAAACTCGGGGTAAATGACTTCATGACCTGGAGCTGGAATTGGGAGATTAACCCCAATGTGCAAATGGACCAAACTTATCAAAGTGTGCAAACCCCTGACCCAGGGTCCATTTTGGGTGCAGCCCTGGGGGGCTTTGTCTGCCCCAAATGTACCTGAAGGGTCTTCAATAAACAGAACAATAAATAGAACTGATTTTATTGCCTTCATTCTGTCTGCCCTCTGTTTGTAGGGAGCCCAAAAAGGCACCAGAACCTTTGGAAGAGGGAAGGGGGAGAGGCTTTGAGCTGAGATTTACCACGGGGAGCTCCAGCAAAGACCTTCTGCTCCCCAAAGTCCCCTGCAATCTGTTCCATCACCTGCTTGGAAGGGACTGAGCCAGGACCTTCCCTCAGTCATGACC
Source organism: Sturnus vulgaris (assembly GCF_052056855.1). Classification (NCBI taxonomy): domain Eukaryota; kingdom Metazoa; phylum Chordata; class Aves; order Passeriformes; family Sturnidae; genus Sturnus; species Sturnus vulgaris. Next base: position 17,802,869 of record NC_142253.1, on the reverse strand, counting down.
CTTGCAAAACTGTTTTCAAACATTTCTCCCGAGCCTTTGGATTCTTTACCCACAGCATTTCAATGGTGAGCAGCTACTCACAAATGGAACCCCCAGGCAGATGTTTAAAGAGTCGTGGTTACACCCAGCAGATAGAAATAGGTTTCTAGGTCAATGTACAGCTGCATTACCAAGGCTTAAAAACACCAATCCAAAGCCAGTATTGACCTGATACCGAGTTTGGATTGCAAAGGGAATTTTCAGAATTGCTTCACTGGGAAATGATTGACTAATAAAAGGTTTTTAGAAGAAAGGTAACATTCTGGGCATGACTTAAAGAGGTGCTCCAGCTTCTAAAATTAGATTAGGAAATAATTCCCATTTTTGCCATAACTCCTTACTAAACCTCCCTTTCCTCACTGCCCCTTCTGATGTGAGAAAGGACTCTGCAAGAAGAGCCAAGTAGTCCTAAATTAAAATGTCAGGATTTCCCACATTACCTGAAGTCTTCATTTGTTGTATGTAACTCTCCTGTGTTCTACAGGTTGAACTACTCCTTTAGAATAACAATGACATTAAATATTCTAATTTATGAACATGAAAAATGAGCTTTGCTAGAATACTACATCACTATTGAGCGTTCTCTTTCAACCCAGCATCACAACAGGAAAACAGAGGGAAACAAAAACTTTTTAAAATTAAATTGTGAAAGATTTCCACTTCATACTCTAATTACTCAAACAAAACACAAAATGGACCAGAATGCACAGGAATTTTCTCTGTATAATTAAGCATATTATACGTAAAATTTAAAATAACCAAGAAAGATTAATGCTGTTCAAACCATGATATATTTTTATTTTTTAAATTCCTAATACTGCAAAAAGAACTAGTAAAGAACTGTGGCCCTATCAGAGATATTCCCTTGCTACATAATTGTAATCAATATTTTAATGTAAGACATCTAAGGCAAGATTAAAACATCCTAATTTATAACCAAATGTTTCAGCTTTTTGCAGATCCAGCTTCCTTCGACTGACTTCAAGCTAAAACAACAGATTTAGAAATGCCTGTTTATCTCAGAGAAAAGCTGCAAAATGAAAGGGGTGAGTCTTTTTTAGCCAAGGATTAAGAACTGAAAACTTTACTCAACTAAAGAAAGTTTCCTAATGCAAAATGGGAAATGGTTCCAGAAGCTCTGTTGGCAATAGGAAAGCAGGGAAATACCAACCCTCAGCTGCTTTAGTTTGTGTTTGGAATTTCTCTGGGATCCTGGAGCCACAGCAATGGTTTAATCCCAGCTGCAAACCAGAGATGGAGCCTCCTGCTCACTCCCCTTCCCCCTGAGATGGGATGGGGATGAAAATCAGAAATATATCAACCCCTGGACTGAGATAAGAACAGATTCCCTACAAACACCTGGCAGCAGCTGTGCACCCTTAAAATGCTGGGAATTTATTTCCACAAGGTCTCTATGTAGGAACAAAAATCAGCTTTTTTATCTGTGCAGACTCTGAGCTTTGCAGCCTCGAGGGCAGACCTGGAATAATATCATTGCTCACAGTTTGTCCTTGCAGGGTTTGGAAGTTTCAGGGGTGTTTCCACGCTAATGGTGAACAAGTTGCCAGTGTTCTCCACAGAGCAGGATGATTTTGGTACCACTCAGCTGCTTGCCAGCTCAGAACCAGCACTGCAAGGTACAGGCTGCTGAAATCCAGTTAAAATAAAGTCAAAAGTCACCTTGAATTGGGGTCAGCAGAAGGGATTGGAGAAGAGCAGCTCTGAGCTTGGGGCTGGTTGTGTAACCTCTCTGGCACCAGCACACCCAGGACTTTCATTCTGCCCTGAGCCCCCTCGCTGCATTTAAAGCCCAACATTTCAAACTTTAAAGCTTTGAGGGTTTTTACTTACTCTTTAGCACAGTGCTGAGTAGATTAACATCAGTGTTCCCATTCACTTATATTTACCTGTTCATCAGAAAGTGAATTTATCTCCTTTTAATCTTCAAAAGATTAAAAAAAACTTTTACACTGAGGTGATACAGATCTCTCCCTCCACTTCATTTCAATTCCCAAGAACTGGAGGTCCACAACCCTTAAGGAGAGCGAGCCTCTGAATCCCTGACTTGGATCAGTTTGCACCATTTTTTGGGTCCAATGATTGCACAGCCATAATTTCAAGCCCTGTGGCTCATACATTTGGAAATTAGCTCTAAACCAGACAACAAAAAATGCTTGGAAACCCTTTAGCAGATGCTTTACATGCCCTGGTACCTGAGATTGGATATATTTCCCAAATATTATTGGATTTGTTACATGTGGTACATAATGGTGTTACACAGCACTTGCACAGAAGACAGAAAAATATTAAATATATTAAATATTAAATGTTTTTAGAAGTGTTAATACAGGTTTTCTAAAATAAAATCATTATAGGCTAAAACAAGAACTTTGACTGTGAAGAGCTTCTGTCAGAGAAGAGGGAAAAAAAAAAGGCAACATTCACCTCTGCCAGTGCCACGTATTTTCAGAGAGAAAGAATCAAACAGAAGGTGATGGGAGAAGGAAAAGTGGTTTTTTCTAATTCCCCCTGTATTAGCAGCTCTCTCCCTTTTCCCCTCCCATATTTCCTGCATGATTTAGACACAGAAACATCTCTGTAGCAGACAGAAGGACACGGAGCTGTTGTATCAGCAGAAAGTCTGAATTCAAAATTGGAGGGAGGAACTGGATCAAGAGAAAAAATTGGGTTTTACTGATTGTATCAGTAATCCAGCACATCAGCAGCATTCCTGGGCATCAAACAGGACTGAACCAAAGGAGAATGCAGAGAGGTAAATAATAAATAATCACACACATAAATAAATAGCTAAAATTTCACCTAAATAAACAGCAAAAATTTCACTAGGGCTGCCCTTCATTGATGTCTCCCATATTTCTAATCTGAAAACACAAGAAAATGGGATATAGAAGCTAATTCCTTCCACAAAACCTCAAGATCCACAGGAGTTCCTTCTCTTGGGAAAATGGCACTGAACAAATCACCTCAAGTTCTCACTATTTACTTCAGGCACCAGCAGCCACCACCAAATTCTCTCAAAAGCAAGGCAATTTATCCCAAATCCTGGCTGACAGGTAAGGAATTGCCAGCTCATTCCACATCTACACAACCTAAAATGAAAGCACAATGAATGAACCACTCCCAAAGGATGTCCAATCTGAAGACTGGAATCAAAAATGTAAACCAGATTATTTCATAACAACAAAGTTACACATTAAGAGGTTGCTCTAGTGGCTGGTGAGGCTCCTGATTTACCCCATGTTGAATATGCCTCATGGTTATTAAACCTACTTAAATTTAAATTTTAATGCCCAAACTTTCTAGGAAAAGGGTAGCAGGAATTTTTGTCTCATTCTTGTCTCAGTTCCTGTGTGCAGCAGGCAGAAGGAGGGAATTATCCAGGTACAACTGGCACAATCAGCTCTCCACGACAGCTGGAGAACATTCAAAGCTTCCTGCCTCAGATTAGCTGGGATGCAGGGTAATTATTTCGGTTTTGGGAGGATAATTATTTAATGGTTTTCCCTATGCTGTGGCTCTGCATCATTCCCCTGCTGGTGCTCGAGGTGGGGACGAGTTTGGTCAGCTATAAACTGATATAAAAATGGTGATTTCAGCATCTTGCCTGCAAGTCCAGCAAGGCAGTCCTGGCCTGAAAGGGGCCAGCTGGAATTGTGCCATGGACCAGGGTGACATTTCCCAGCAGCAAAGCTGAGGGAGCAGTGCTGGTGTGGCTCAGTGAACCTGGGCTCGTGCTCCTTCCAGCTCCCAGAACAGGACAGGGAAAAAAAGGGACACAGCCCATGGATTCCCCCACGAGGGACTCTGAAAAAAGGGAAAATCAGGCATGAAGAACAGACTGAGAGCCTGGTGTGACAGCCCCCAATTCCCCTGACTTTGAATCTCAACTATTTTTACATTCACGGGGAGTTTTTAATAAAAAAACATTAATTTTAATAGCAAATCATTTCTCCTCTTAATTTGAAGGATGTATCTGCCTTTGATTCGCTTTAAAAAAAAAAAAAGGCAAAAAATACTGCCACAAACATGAAAATTGTTGATTCTTCTCACTGGTTTAAGATCACTATGTCAGGTTTGCACACAATTTTTGAAAAATTAGAAAGTTGCTCAGTGCTGTGTCCAGTGGGATTTTGAATATCTGCAGAGAGGGAGACTCCACAACTTCCATGAGCAACCTGTGCCAGTGTTTGACCATCCTCACCAATAATTCAAACAAAATTTCCTATTTCTTTCAGCTTCACAACCGGATAAGAAGAGGGATAGCTCTAACAGAAGTAGTTAACAAAGCTAAATTTAACCCCATTTATCTATGAGCAAGGTTTTCTGATTTCAAACTATAACTTATACAACTGATAACTTTTAAAAATTAAGAATATCTCTTCATAAGTTCTTGCACATGTAATAAGTAAGGAATCAAACACTGGCAGAGAAGTTACATTTGTACATCACAGTTCAGCAGTGACTCCATAATCTAAAGATATGAATTATTCCTCTCCATCTCCTAACCCTTTCTGATTCCCTAATTTGAACTTTTTGCTTTTGTAATAAATAGCCTGCATTCCAAGACAAAAATAATTAAAGCAGAAGGCTGGAAGTCTTTTAATTTAAAAAATACAACTCGTTTTGAAAAATCTCTCCATTCCAAATGACAATAATTCATGGCTGGATTTAGCCACGGGTGCATTAATGCACCACACCACAGTGCCAATAATGAACTCTGCCTTATTATGAAACTACTGATTAATTCTTAGTTATCATTAGGATCCTCCAGCCTTGGTGTTTCCAGATGAGATTGAACTGAATTTTACTGGCACAGATTTTTCTCCACATTTCCCTCAGAGGAGTCTTGGCATATTTATTGCACCATAAGACATTATTCATCTGTATTTAGGCACCTTCCTATTATTATTGATCAAACCCATTCCTACACTCCCATAAAACGAGCCATGTCATGACAATTTAGCTCTAAATTTGGAATATTCCCTATCCTCTTTCCAGATATGGCCACTAAAAATCTGCCCTCTTGTCCTTTTGTACAGCCCCAGGGAAGGGACAATTGTTGGATTTATTCTGGTGCCATCCCAGCTTTAAGTGCAAGGAGAGCTGTTGAAAAGTAACCTATATAATCAAAGTAATTAGACCTAGCAATTGTTATAAACTTGCTTTAATCAACAACTAATTGACTTTAAATATAGTCTGAGTACAAGGATTCTGTTTGAGTTTGCTAGAAAGAAAACCTCAGCATTTCCCCCATTACCAATATCAGCAGAGCCCAGACCAGAGTGACAAAGGCACAATTCCTAAACCAAACTGGCAAAAATTAAGATCAGATTAAGAGATTTTATAAATTTCTCTTCCCAAATTGTCACGAGCAACAACCAAGCTGAGCCTTTTTCATTTCAAAAGAGAAATTGCACTTAATGGCAGGGCTGTAATTGGTGCCACCTCAATGGCTCCTTGGGTTAGAGCTGTTAAACTCAGGTTTTACTGTAGCCTGTTGGGCCTGGACTGGCTCTGTGAGAGCTGCAGACACAGAAAACAGGACAGAAAGTGCCTGGGCTGGAGCCCATCAAGGAGGAACAATCCAGTTCCAAGGCAATGTCCCCAGTTTAAAAATCATATTTCCAAATTACACCCAGCTCTGGGATTTACATTTTTAATGTTGCCTTAAAGCATCAGCCTTGGGGCTGAAACCTCACCTTTTAGGTTTTTTTCTTCATTCTAAGCAGCACCTGTACCTTTGGAAAATGTCCTTGGAGCCACTCTACTACACACTTCAGTCATTTATCACCAGATTTTCCCCTCACATCTCAATCCTTTCTCCCACCAAGCCAACAGTGATATTCAATGATAGTGACCATGTGATCCTCAAACTCCTCACCACTTATTAACTACTTAACTCTTGTAATCAGAATTAATCACATTTTTTTAAAAACACCTCCACTGGAAGCCTGAAGTGCCTCTCATGCTTGTTTTTGGCCTGGCCATCGTGCACAAATTTGAAAGTGTGAAACCCATCCCCTATTCCATTATATCTACATATACCCTCTCTCACTTCTATTTGTATTGCCTCCTCTGTGCTTTTTTTCACTAATTAGAAGTGGAAAAACCAATCAACTAAACATCCCCTTGCACAAAAATCCACCAAAACCCAGTCCTACCATCTGAAAAATACTAACTGTGATAATAACCATAATGTGCAAGAATTTAATCACGCGTTAAATAACAGAAAATGCATGACCTTTACAGATGTGCATCAAAAACCTGAATTTCCATAAAAGAAAGAGAATTTACAGGTGGCTGATCTGTCCATCCAGTTTTCACATGCAGAAAACTTATCAATACTCTGGGAATTGTCTGTTTTTCTATTAAATAGAGCCAGATAGGAAAACTAAATTTCTAGAAAGGCCAAACCAAAGCAAAGATTAATCTTAATACTTGCTGCCTTTCTGGTGGCACCACAACTCCAAACAATTTGTACAGTCAAAGGAGCTAAATTTAGTGAGTGCAGAGCAAATCTAGCCACATGAAAAAAGGAAGTTTTTTTCACTTGATTGAACTCCTGATTATAGCCCATCATAATTACAGATCTCTGCTAATAGTACTCATTTCCAGAGTAAAGGAGAAGGTTCTTCAAGCACCCATCTCCAGAGGAGTCTAAAAACACCAAGAGCAGATATTTCACTGCTGATACAAATTGTGCTCCTCTTTACCAGCACGTATCAGCTGCAACTATTTTTAAATTGCTTTTGGCTTGTTCCATTTGGGCTTTGGGAGGCAAATGGATGAGCTCAAGTGGATATAATCTGTCAGAGCGATGCTTAGCTAATATATTTTCTCAGAGGGATTTTTTTCTTCTTTTTTGTATGATTGGTGGGATAATGTTTGGGATGCATTCTAATTTCAGTCCTCTGGCCAGGCCCTCTCCTTGTCAGGACAGCAGGAATGATGCCTTGGCTGGCCAGAGCAGCAGACAGAGGCTGCAGCCAATTTGTGCCTGATTATTCATTCAGGAGGAAACGGGACAGCAGTGATGGAGAGTTGGAACATCCTGTGCTTCTTTAGAGAAAAATCCTCCCACAAAAAAATCTTGTTTCTCACCTCTTCCAAATGCACAGCCCCTCTCACACCAGCACTGAGCACTGCCAGCCTTTGGAGTGAGGGGAAATGGAAGGGGATGGGATAAATGGAAATGACAGGGAAAAAAAAACAAACAGTGGTGGAAAAAATCTGCAGTGGAGCTGTTTAACATGCTCAAGACTTTCCTTAGGTGCTGTGGCCAATGAGCCACATCTTCTGCCCAGTCTCATCCAGAATTTCCCAAGGACAAGGTGTCCCAATGTCCCCACAAGGAGCCAGCCTCACTCTGCTGCTCTGTGTGTTTGCAAAGGTAATGCAGGCTCACAGATTTATTCCATTTATCCCATTCCACTCATTCCATTTGTTAAAGCAGGCTCACTCTATTTATTCCATTTATGTTTAACTTTTATAATTTCTAGAAGGTTCTTTTCCATGCAAGGTGTTTGCACAGCAGCTCTGTCATTTTTTCAGTGATGCTGAGGGACTGGATGGCTTTGACTGAGTTAAAACAATCCAAGAGCCTTTCCTTTGAAAATTTCCTGTTGCCTCTGCAAGGCTCCAGCTGGGAAAAGGATTTTGTGGGACACATCTCCTGCCCTGAGAATCTGCATCCATCACATCACCTGCCTTTGAGGAGCCAGAGCTCCCCATGGTAACAATTCTCCAGGATCCCACCCAACCTGCAGGTTTGTGTCCCAAAAACACCTCTAAAAGCAGAAAGGCCCAGGATTTTTGGACAAATTGTATCCCAAATCCGTTGTATCACACACAAGATGAGAAAACTGGAAGCTTGACAGAAAAATGGGCTCTACCAAATTGAAGCATAGATTTTGCTTATCATATAATACCAATTATTATCATTTAATACCAATTGTTGAAGTTATCTGTGACTCAAAAAGAATGTACAATTTGGCTTATATTAAAAGCAAATTCATAGATCTTGGGATGTGCAAGGTCAGTCACAAAGAAGAGCAATGAAAGTCAAATTAAAGACTTTCTCAAGTCTGCAAATAACTCCTGCCATTTATGGCTCTGAAATCAACACATTTTCTGTCATAGACTTTATTCCTGATCCAGTGTGCTTCAGATCTTGTACCATTTGCAGTTCTTTGGTGACTGGGGACTGTTTTTTTTTCCCCAGAGGAATAAACCACATTGGAGCCGTGAGAGTAAAAAAGAAAACATACTAAAACTACATTGTAAATAAAATATATATTTACACAATATAAATCTGAAAGGAAATTAATTTCCTATTTCATGATGAGGTGATTCACTCACCACATTGATTTCTAATCAGCCTGTTTGTGCACCTTATAAAACCACCCCATTTTCTGTGAAATTGGTATTAAATCATCACATTGGAAGGTATTACCTTCCTGCTTCTGTGACTGAGAGCACAAAGAAAACCCACATTAAAACAAAATGTGCCTGAAGTAATTGGTTTACACCAAGTCATGTAAAAACAAAAGCTCCCATCAGGAAAACATGCTCCCTGAGAATATTCCCTGCAAAGTGTTCACCACATCCCCAGCAGCACCTCAGTCAGCCCCAGGCTCTGATGGCTCCACCTCGGCAGGGTGCCAGAGGCAGCAAAAGGAGCCCAACACCCTCAAATCATTCACTGTGACAACACAGCTTTTAAAAAAGGAAAAAAAGTCCTAAAATGCTCAGACAAGAAGCAATATTTATAAACCCTGGTGAAAACACTGTGGAGTACATTGCAGGAAACAATGATTTCTAATTTTTTGGGAAAAGCTTGAAATTATCCCCACAAGTGAATCTTCTCATGCAGGACAAGATTTGTGCAGAATTATAACATAATAATGAACAGAACAATGAACATAAAAATGAACAAATAAGGACAGAATAATGAACATAAGATAACTAACATAAAAGAAAATTCTATGCAAGGCAATAGGAAAAACATTTGTTGCATCATAACAAGTTCAAAATCTGATTTACTCATTTTCATACCAGAAAAAGAAAAAAAAACAAACCCAAAGTATAAAGTGATATTATAATAACAAAAAAACTTCCAAGTGATTTTAGACTGACTAAAACCTTGCAGTGAATGTTGATTCCAGCAGGAATTAATGGAATCTGCATGTCCCAAACTGAAGGCAAAGGAGGGCAGGATGAAGGAGATGTTTGTTACCATGGATTCTGTCACTGGAGGAAATGTGACACAACAAGGATGGCGAAATGTGACGAAAATGAAGAAAGAGAAGTGAAACTTTTAGTTACTATGGGAATAACTTGTCAAGCAGGATTATTTATTTATCCATCTCCTTTTCCTCTGTCCATTGGTTGCTGGGGCAGCACAGTCAGCCCTTTGTGGGCAGAAATTAAGGATGAAGGGAGGGAGCTGCTGGTGCCCAGTGCAGCCACAATTCCAGCTCAGCGGGGAGGGGTGAGCTCTGTCCCAGCACATTTATCCCACATCCTCTGCCTCCAACACCTGTGCTCCTCTGCACGGAACCTCCCCTTTCCTCTGGCAACCAGGCCACCAAATCCCATAGCCCTGGCTACATGGCCCTGCTCCCAAATCCCCTCTCTGCTCCCACATCCCACCTCTCTGCTCCCAAATCCCCCCTTCTGCTCCCAAATCCCCCTCTCTGCTCCCAAATCCCCCCTCTCTGCTCCCAAATCCCCCTCTCTGCTCCCAAATCCCACCTCTCTGCTCCCAAATCCCCCCTCTGCTCCCAAATCCCCCCCTTCTGCTCCCAAATCCCCCCCTTCTGCTCCCAAATCCCCCCTTCTCTGCTCCCAAATCCCCCCTCTCTGCTCCCAAATCCCCCCTCTCTGCTCCCAAATCCCCCCTTCTGCTCCTAAATCCCCCCATTCTGCCCCTAAATCCCCCCCTTCTGCTCCCAAATCCCCTCTTCCCTGGCAGCTGACTTCATTCTACTCCTCAAAACTCACAAAAAAACCGAGATTTTATTAAAACTCGGCTTTTTTTGGCACAGCAAACCCTCAGGCCAAGGGCAGGAAGGGCAGGATGGGATAAGGGCTTGAGCCAGGCTTTACAAATCCAGCCTTGCCTAAACACAGTTATTTCAATTATTAAGTCAGCTGCTAATTCAGGGAGAAAATTTGGTTTTGTACCTCTCATTCTCCTCAACTCCAATGGCAAGTGCTGCGTGAAGATCATTACTTTCTGCTAATTACCACTCCTAGAAACACAGACAATTAACTACATCATCCATTATCCTTAATAATTATTATTTACACAGTAAATAAGATGGACACTCTAGGTTGGGTTTTTGCCCTGCCTAATTTATCCTGAGAAAATGCTTACCAAGGGTTTTATAGAAAGTTTTAAATATGTTGGGGGGGATTTTTTGGGTGATGATTGTCTTGCTTATATTTAGAAAGATGCTCTGGCCTGAGTTGTCTGTTCCCATCCATAATTTATAGCTGCTTACACACTTGTGTAACACTGGGAACAAAATATAAAAAAGCAGGTTAAGATAAAAATTTACCTAAAATAGCAGTTGTTTCACCTAGGAAATAAAACCTCTTACAAAACACACAAAATTTATTCATCAGTTCAATCAATTTTCAATCTAATCAACAAAATTTTTCATTTTAAATGGCTGAAATGCACCACTTAGCTGGAGATACAGACAATATTTTAATGCTGTCACCTGAGCTCTTCAAAAAGAAGAGCACAGGCAGTTTTCACAAATTTCCAGTGCCAAATTAATGTGCTGAAAGCAGCCAATAAATGTCTTGCAGCACTATCCAGAAGTTGTTTGATTCCTGGGATGCCTTTCCTGATCTAAATCCACCCTCCTGGTGCCACCCTGAAAATCACACAGGGTATCAGAGGCAGGAAAAGAAGCCAAACACACTCCAATCATTCACTGTGCCAACATATTTTCTTTAAAAAAAAAGAAAAAATATGGAAAAAAGGGGAAGAAAAAAGGTCCTAAAATGCTCAGACAACAAGGAGCAATATTTATAAATCCAGATGAAAATACTGTGGAGCACCTTGCAGGAAACAGTGATTTTTAAAGCCTGAACTTTTGGGAAGAGCTGGAGGTTATCCCCAAAATCTGTTAAGCAGATTTTTCCTCTGTGTTTCTCCTGGTATCCCATATTTAATAACTCATTGCACCCCAAAGGCTGCAGGATCCAAACTGTAAAATCTGGAGCAGTTTCAGGAGTTCCTCCAAATTCCCTTGGTCTTTTTCAGACAGGGAACAAAATGAGGATCCTTAAATTTCTCTACCAGTTCCTCCCAGTACATTTTTGTGAGCCATTTTCTGGGTGATTTAATTGCACAAGGAGAGGATTTTAGGACTCCAAATGTATTCCACAGTGCAGGAAGGTGATTCCAGCCTGTTTCTCCTTCCTCATCCAAAACCAGTGGCACCAACAAGGAGCTGCTCCAGTGCCACTACAAGGGCTAAGATGAAAAAATGAGGATTTGTTACTGTTTACTGATTTCCTGTATTATTATATGAGGATAAAACCTTCGACAGACCTATCCTTCCATAAAATACTGTTAAATAGCACTTCTCCTCCTCACCAGCCTTAAAACACAAACTCTGAAGTCGTGACAGAGTGTCTGAAGGGACAATTTACTTTTGAGCAGTGCTTGAGGAAAGAAAGCAGAGATAAACAAACATTCTGAAGGATGAATTGTCACCAAGATTCCCTCAAGGCCCTCGGTACCAACACTGGCACTGCAAAGCTCCCTGTGGACAGAGCCTGGATTTTGGAGCACACATGGTGCAGATAAACAGGATCAACCACACTGTAAATAGAGGAGCACAGAGTGGAGAGCTCAAACAAACTCTTGTGCTGCCAATTCTCAATGAGCCCTTTCCTTTCTTCTCCCCTTTTCCCTTTCCTCTCCTTTCCCCTTTCCTTTCTTCTCCCCTTTTCCCTTTCCTTTCCCCTTTCCTTTCTTCCCCTTTTTCCTTTTTTCCTTTCCCCTTTCCTTTCTTCCCGTTTCCTTTTTTCCTTTCCCCTTTCCTTTCTTCCCCTGTTTCCTTTTTTCCTTTCCCCTTTCCTTTCTTCTCCCTTTTCTGCCTTCCCCTTTCCTTTCTTCCCCTGTTTCCTTTTTTCCTTTCCCCTTTCTTCCCCTTTTTCCTTTTTCTCCTTTTCCCTTTCCTTTCTTCCCCTTTTTCCTTTTTCTCCTTTTCCCTTTCTTCCCCTTTTTCCTTTTTCTCCTTTTCCCTTTCCTTTCTTCCCCTTTTTTCTTTTTCTCCTTTTCCCTTTCCTTTCCCCTTTCCTCTTTCCTTTTCTTTCCTTTTTACTTTTCCTTTTCTTTCCTTTTCCCTTTCCTTTTTCCTTTCCCCTTTCCTTTTTCCTTTCCCCTTTCCTCTTTCCTCTTTCCTTTTCTTTCCTTTTCCCTTTCCTTTTTACTTTTCCTTTTCTTTCCTTTTCCCTTTCCTTTTTCCTCACCTTTTTCCTTCCTTCTTTTTCCTTTCCTATTTTCCCTTTTCCCCCCGGTTTGCCCTGCAGCTCTGCTTTTGGGGTCCTCACTCCTTTTCCCATCATTTCTTTTGCTCCCAAAGCTCTGGCACAGGCAGCTCAGCCTGGACTGACCACTGGCCCACCTGATAAATGATAAATGACTGATAAATGATAAATGACTGATCTCTTCCAAAGATTTCACATCAACAGCTGGAGCTGCCACCTGTGCCTTGATGTCAGTGGCAGGGAAATACAGGAGGAATAAACAGGATTTAAGCAGTGCCAGTTAATCTGTTGTCATTTAAATTATCAGAAATGAAAGCTTTCCTCAACCTATACTTACTAATTTTTTTACCACTTCTCTGCCCGTTTCTGTCCTCATATTTTGTGTCTGGAGGGGTCTTTTAAAGTCTTTATTTTGACTGATTTTTAGCAGCAATGGGGGAACTAAGCTGGATGAAATAAGAGATGGCTTGAACCTTCAAGTGCAGAAAAAAAAAATGGGAAAATCATCTGTACTTTAACACAAGAAACAAAGGGCTTGGGAATAGGTTCTAAGCAAACCATACCTGAGAGTAAAAATATCTTTGCAATTCCATACGCCAAAATAACTCACAAAGGCATTTTGGAGGTCAAAAGCTGTTTTCTTATGGCACTCCTTGGAATAAAAAAGGGAATTCTAGTGACAGATAACAGCAGTTTCATTTAGCAGAGTGCCCTTGGCAGAATGCTCTGCTGCTGTAGCCTCAGGCCACAGAAATTCCCTGATTTTTTGTTGATAGGTGTGGACTGATCTCATCTGTTGGGGCTTGAGCTTTTGTAAAAATGAAATTAAAAAACCTTTCCTAAACACTCAGGGTTTCCTTCTTCCTTTCCATTTGCAAAGCAAAACTTAAAATAAATACACAGACACAATTTAAAAAAATAAATATATCTATAACTCAAGGTAGCCAGATAAAGGAAAGGTCTGTTCTCTGTCAGAAGAGCATTAGGGAGCCACAAGCAACCACAGTTTAAAAAGTGACATTTCAATTGTCCTTCCAGTGGCTAATAACTTTACAGATTAATGTGGGGAAATGTATGGAAAAATCCATAAACATACCTACTACACCTCAAGTTTTGAGATTATTTGGTAAGAAACTTCCAAATATCCATATTCCCCAAAACAGTTTAAAGATTTTTTTTTTTTTTTAAGAAGACCTTTCTATATTGAAATTGTTGGAATTATGAATGGCAAAAGGAAATGGCAGGAATTTTCTGTTGGCTAAATAATATATGTATGTAATTATTGAGACCATTTTTTAATCTGACTAAACAAATTTTTTAAAATTCAAGATTAATTCAAGTATTTGATGAATAAAATTCAATCTTTGAATAAAAAAATAAATAAATCTCAAAGAAAGAAGCGTATTCTGCACTTTGCACACCTTCTCAAAGGCTGCTCCTGACAGGAACATTGTGTCTCCCAACAATCAGAGAGCTCTTCTTGCTTGGGATGCAAATATATTCTCCCAAATTAAAAGAACTTTCACCAAGCTACCACATCCATGCTCCCACTACCAGCAATGGATTTGCATCAATTCTTGCAGAGCAGCTGTTGTGCTAAAATCTTATTTTCTATCCATTCACCATTTCCCTTTTGTAGAATGTCATTGTTTCTTTTGGCTTCTCTCTATTATGGGTGTCTGATATATTATTATCTACCTGCCCTGCCTTTCAGCTGCAATAAAATTGTCTGTACTCTTTGTGTTTTATTCCATTTTCTCCTTTAGGTTTTATCCAACAACAGCCTTTTTGTCCCAAAAGCTTTCCCAGCTCACATTCATAACTTGATGAATATTTACCAACATACAGACCAACATATTTTTTATTTTCTTTCCTCTGGGAAAAGGGAGTGAATGTTTTGTGCTTTTCTGTGACATCTCTTCCTTTGCTTCAAGGTTTGCCACCACATCCTGCCACACTCTGTGCAAATGCACCAAACCACAGCCAGAACAGCACTAAAAACTCCTCCTGGAATTCCAGATATTCACCCAGCACAGGCAAAAGGAGCCTTTAATCCCTCAGCATCCATCAAGCAGCAAATAAAAAGTCGGTGCTAGATGCTCACAGTAACAGCTCCAGCTGGGACTTTTCCACTGGTGCTGAAAATCCCTCATCTAAACCCTAATTGTGGTGTCTTCTTAATCAGGCACATCACACCCAGCCAGCAGGAATCACACCCAGCCAGGAAATGAAAAGAAGAAAAACTTTTCTAATTAAAACTGGAATTATGAAAGCGAGAGCCGCACAGAGAAGTTCAAATCCGCGGTTTTGGTGTTTGGAGTCTCTGTTTCATCACTGCTCCTTGATGTCCAAGATCAATCTGCTCCAGCTCCAAGTGCCATCAAAGCATTCCCAAAATGCAGATTTTGCTCTCAGAGTGAGAGTTTTTGCAGTCCCCAGCACAGCTCACAGGCAAAAATGTACTAAGGCTGATTTTATTTCCATGTGGAAACAGGAATAATGAGCAGAAAGGTTTGCTGGAGAACAGCTTCACACAAACAGCAGAAAAGTTGTTCTGAAGCTAAAGGGATGCAAAATCAGCTCACCCAGCAACTTAATCTTGGAAAGCAGTAAAAAGAGCTATATTTAATGATGCTATTGTTCAGTTGGAATAATTTGTGTTTAATTTCTCAGGGAAATTCAAATCTTTTATGCCAAGCACTGATATTATTCCCTTTTTATATTTTTATCAATGGTTCAATTGCCCCTTAATCAAAAGACAATGCAAGAGGGAATATTTCTCATTCAGCAGAGCATCTTGACTAATTTTATGGTCCCATATGTGATCCCTCTGAACAGAAGTTCACACAAAGAGCAATTTACAGCACACACGTAGCTGGAGAGCTAAAAATAGAATATGCAAAACTCAGTCTTGGCAGCAGAACCCTTACAATGCCCTTTGGGTTTCAGCTGATATTCACAATTTGATTAAACATGCTCAAAGAATGAGTGCACGAGCGTGCATTCCCTATTAGCAGGAAGGAAAATAATTCTGTATATTTATCCTGGAAACAACTCCCTCAGGTATTTTTTTACTGCATTTATTTGAGATGCAAAACGGGCTATGGAACAATATCTTGTGTCTCAAAGTTCAGCTTCATCTTGTTATAAACTGTGAATAAAATGAAATCCCCTGAGGTTGGAGCTGTGGCTCTCGTGCAGTCCAGACTGCAAAGCTTTAGCTCATAAACCTAAAAGATCACCGTTAATTTTGAACAGATAAGTTCCAGCAGTCACTGATCTGCATCCAGAGGATTTCACCCCTTTATCAGTTTAGAATCAGCCCCTGTGCAAAGCTAAAAAAGCACTGAAATGGTGAAATATTGACTCTTTTAAATAGGCACAGAGAACTAATTCCAAAAGGAGCAATGAAACCAAGTTGGAGTAAGGAAAAAAAATAAAAATTATATTAAGACCATTTTAGAGCTAGTATTGACCAGAAATGTTTCTGTAAACCACAAGAAAAAGACAGATTATTAAACCTAATGTTGCAGATGGGGAAAGTCTGGTGATTTCCCATTTGCTCTGGGATTCAGGGGGGTGATCTGGTGTGGAAGCTGAGCAGAAACACTTTGGTACCAGCTTTGATCTCAAAATGAACAGCAAAATATAAAACTCTGTCTAAGCCTCTGCCAGTCACACCTGGCTGAAAACCCAACCAATTCCCTGGGAATGAGGAGAATTCTGCTGGCACTGGGAACATTCTCCCAAAGCCTCCCCTAAGTCACACTCCATGCCTTGTCTCCCTCCTGGGTATTCAGGGTTTTTCATTCTCCAGGAGGAAGCACCTAAGCTGACTAAGGCTGTAACAACATTTAAATAACCAAGGAGTATTTTCCTCTCCCCAGCAATCAAATCTTACATTGATTTGTGAGAGCAGGAATCACCCAGCAACAGCAAACTGCTCTTGCTGCTTTAGAAGAGCACAAAGGAAATTAAAGGAGCTGCTGCCATAAAATATCCACTCTGAGTTACCACACAGTATTTGTTTTCTCTGATTGTGTTTTAAAAGACCTCTTTCAAAACAAACATGAAGTACATGCTTGACTTTATTCTGCAGCTCAGCACAGACCTATAAAAAGGACAATACATATATTCATAAACCAAAAAGAAAAAAAATCTATTTGTTCAGCAACGTTAACATTCAGCTTGACCTTTCAAAGAACAAATCTATTGGAATTGCAAAAATTTTCAGCCTCTTAATTAGCTCTGTACAGAAGAATCCAATGCCACAAGCAAACAGGGTATTTCCATTCTGGCCTCCTGTACAGAGTGAATAAAATACTTCAGGATGTAACTCACTCGAAATCAGAATGAATACAAGTCATTAACCTTGTTTATTTAACCAATCCAATTTGTGCTCTTGGAGCATTAATTGAAATTTCTTAGACACACAAAGATAATTTTGCACATCTGAAGGCTGAGTGAATACCAGATGTGTTACCACACATTTGTGTTCCCAAATTTATTTGCACCACAACGGGGCCACCCCAATCTAATGACAGCAGGAGTTTTTTAAATGTCTCATGGTCTTGTACTCTTAAACAAATCCCTGTCCTTGAAAAAAAACCCAATAAAATATGCAGCTTTTAGAGCACCTGTTCTCATTTTGAGGATGTCAACAGTCATGTTGAATTCATTATGAAGTTCATTATGAAGCTAATGCTTTGTAATCAACAACAAGACGTTAAGGAATTAACACTTCTCAAAAATGAAAATAAACAAAAATTACACCTCCTTCTGCCAGGCCTCACTTAACTGCCCAGAGCAGAGCCCAGGTACTCACCAGGATTTTGGTGGTGTAAGCACTGTTGATAGCAATGGCATTGACCAGCAGCTCCATGGTTTTGGCAGGGATGGAGTCGGGCTCGGGGATCTCCTTGTAGTGCACGTCGCCCACGTATGCCTGCACCACCGTCATGCGGTTGGTGGTCAGCGTGCCCGTCTTGTCCGAGCAGATGGCCGTGGCGTTGCCCATGGTCTCACAGGCGTCCAGGTGCCTCACCAGGTTGTTGTCCCTCATCATTTTCTGGGGGGAAAAGGCACCAAAAGCCGGGTAAGGAACCCTTTGTGGTCGGCGTGGCCGAAGCGACGCACGGCCGGGCTCGCTGGGCAGGACGCGACGCTCCCCAGGCCACGGCTTTGGTGGGGGGCAACAACCCCAACCCCAGTTACAGACAACCGAGCTTTATCCCTGAGATAAACTAAAAGAGTTGCAGCATTTTGCTGCAGTAGCTTTGCATCTTAAGGAATAGCTGGAACTGCAAAGATGAACCAGAGATAACGGCGTTTTTTTAAACATTATCGTTACAGCAAACGTTTGGGGTTTTTTCTTAACACTGCTTTTTCTTAATACTTGCTTAACACTTTTCTTAACACTGATAATATGCCAGGATATTATCTGGCAGCACGCAGATGGACCACACATTTTGGGGAATGGGAAAGAAAAAGCATGTCAGAGGAAGGACATCAGGAGAATGAGAAAACGTTTTTAAAGCAGCTACATTCTTTCTTAGCAAAACCCCATTTTGAGACTTTCTTCTTTTTCCTAATAGTTGTGGTATTTGGCTACATAGAAGACAAGAGGTTCCTTCCTAAACTTTTCTTTAACTTCCTAAGTTACTTTGTTTACATGTCAAATGGAAATAAACTTTACACCATCCTCATGTAAGATTCTCAAAATGTTTAAATCATCTGATTAAACTGTTCAAGCAATCCCCAAGTCCAGGATGTCAATCCTCTTTAATTTCCTAATAGAACCACTTACACTGACTTCAAAGAACTGCAACTACATTTAAGAAAAGTACATGAAAGCTTCAGTGAAACTCTTAATTTCTTTGAGAACCTCCAATTTCTCTGAGAAGTGTTCCTGACAACTTCAAATCCTTGTCAAAACTTTGTACAATTGCACGAGGAAATTTGAATACAAAATTATTTTATATCAAAAGACTGGACTATTTTCAGAGCACATTCTGCTCAATAAATTCCTCCTTCCTTGGAAATTAAGTAGGTTTTTCTACTGCTTGATATTCCTGCACTGTGCAGTTTTAAGGAGGTACGTTGGAAGATGTATTTGCATTTTTGTTAGAAATACTTTCAATATAAGTTTTCTTTAAAGCAATTTCATGAACATTTTGAGCACATAATTTTCAGACCATTTTTCATCCCATCTGATAAAACCTGAGAAGCAACTCAGCAGAGAACTCAAGCAAACAGAACTTTTCTCCCTGAATTATTTTGAATGTCTCTTACCTTCACAGAATAAGCCAGAGAAATAGTGACAGCAAGTGGGAGTCCCTCAGGAACAGCAACCACGAGCACAGTAACACCAATAATGAAGAATTTAACAAAATACTGAACGTAGACAGGAGTGCACTCAGGCAACCACTGCTTCTTGTTGACCACAAAGGTGTCAATGGCAAAATACAGTACCAAGATGATGACAGTGATGGCAGACATCACCAGACCTGGGAGGAGAAATCACCAGTTACCATAAACCCAAACACCACTGAGAACACGAGCAATTAGAAATTGGGGTTTGACAGGTAATTATTTCTTTCTTTGTGACATTTTTCACCGGTACCAATAACAATGATAAACTGTACAATGAAGAAAAAAACGTTGCCATACTATATTTACAGCAATCATACATTCCAGTGCACCAGAAATTCTAGGGAATTCATTTTGAAGCACTTACTGCTGCCTTTAAAGCTTCCCAGGCAGTGCAGGAGTTCTGCTGTCACTTAAGCTAAGTTTATTCAATTTGGCACATTACTTTGCCTGGTACAACATTTATCCGTCCTTTTAACCCCCACCTTTTACAAATTACTTGTCTATCCATATTTAAACACCTTTCTTCTAAATCAGGATGTCTTTAGAGGCTTGAGCAAAGGAGTCTCCCATAGTTTATGCTGCTGTATAAAATACTGTAGAAAAGCCCTACAGATGTGTCTGGGTGAATAGAAAGAGGCAATAATGCAGAATTACCCACAGGACATCTTTTCACTGGGTGTGTTTAAATGTGACTAATACTGCTGTTTCCAAAGTGTCCCTTTTCAAAGGAACATCTGCAGAGTGTGTTTTTTCATGAGCAGAGGTTCCAAAGAGACAGAGACACCAATAAATATTCCACAGAATTGACAAAATATCCCAAGCATTCCATCCACTCTCCCCATGGCACAGACTGCTGGGATAGCAGTCCTGCTCCACAGTTGTGTCCCTGGGTTTGAGTACACAAATAAAATTTCCATTATAGCCTCAGCTTTGCCTTGCTCTGAGCAGCCCTGTCTGGCAGGTTTGTGTGCAGCATTTAAACCTGCATTTTGGAATAAATTAATTTTTCCCTAATGAGATCACACAGTAGAAGGAGAATGCTGTGAATTTCATGTCTTGATTGCAGTTTTAAAAAAAATTGGTAAAGCTGAAGGATGCTAAGGTTGACAGGAAACAGATGAGTCAGGGAGATCATTCTGTGCCAGAGGATAAAGGAAAACCCATTAAAATATTGTACAGGCAAATACTCCTGACAACACAAGACATCCCTATAGATTGCTCAAAGCCAAAGAAAAACCAAATGAGGCAATGATTAATTAATTTAATTCCCGTTCCTTGCCACATTCTGGTCAGAAATCTCTACACAATTACTTTAAGGGTAATGTTCACGTGCCTGCCAAAATCCCAAAGAGGGCAGAAGTCGAGGCAGTGCAGAAAGATATTTAATCCAAGGAATTAATCATCAGGGCAAACAAAGGAGAGAAGCTGGAGGAATATGAACTGGGGCAAGGCATTAAATTGGATATCAGGGGTGATTATCCCAGCCCCTGTTCAGGCAAAGGGAATTGGCATCAGGGGGTTATGGCATCAGCTCCTGTGCTCAACTTTAAAAGGGATGGGAAGGGGAAAAACCAGACTGGGGATGAAGGCTGAGGGAGGAAGAACAGAAGCACAAGGATCTTGCAGGGCTTCAAGCAAGGAGCTGAGATCAAAATCTCTTTAACACCATGAGAAAAAACAAACCTAAGGAACTTTAGGCCCTTGTGGAAGATTTCCACTCTCTACCTACATGTTGGAAAAGTGCTGCTTCCAGCACCAGATGGTTCTGGATACAGGAGTCAGAAGATGTGTCATGCTTGGGGAGAAGGCAGGAACACGGATATTTGGGGAGAATAGAATGATTTCAGAATCCATGAGAGGGAAATACCGTGTGAGTGGTATTTTGAGATGGTATTAGAGATTCTGAAACTGTGTACTCCCAAGTTCTGAGGGGAGAGGAAATTAAATACATAATTACTGCACTCGGGAATATTAACTCTGAGAAAAGCTGCATTTCATTTTGATTCAAATATTCATTACAATCCAAGTTGCCCAAAGCTCCTTGACAGTCAAAGCTGATTTTTGGAAGAATAAAAGATCTTCAGCACCACATACTCTCCTCAGAACAGCTTTGTGATGACCCAATTCCAAATTTTGCAGTAAAAAAGGGCGTGTCCCCTTTCAGAACCATTTGCTCTTTGCCTCCTGTGACCCAGAGGGCTTTGGCGTCACCCAGCCATACCTGCTTTGCCAATCTGCACTGCCAGCTTGGTCAGCTTTCCCTGAAGGACGGATTTTTCTTTCTTGTGCATGTTGGATTTCTTCTTGTCCTTGTCGTCTCCCTCTCCCCCTTCTGCGCTCTTCAGGGGCTGCATCTCCATGGCAGCAGCCCCGTCCTGCTGCTTGGCTGATAATCAGAACAAAACTGTTACTCCAGAGCTTCATCCCTCCCTTTTCTCCATGCTCATCCTCTCTGGATGCAGCCAGCATCACAGGGGCTGGCTGGCACCGTCTGTGCCAGGACACCCTGGGCTCCTGTGCCACCAGTGGGGCCCTGCAGGGCACAGCTGTGCCACCACATCCCTCGGGACACCGGGGCATTTGGGCAGGAAAACCATTGGATTGGGTTTATCCCTCGTTCTTACCCCCACCCACGACACCCTGGGCCATACACATTTATGTCACTGAATGTCTTGCAGGTGACTTGGCAGGTGACAGCATCAGCACTGCAGGATTCCCTGGAACAGCAGAGCTCAGGTGCTCTGACACATCCGTGTTTCTGTGAATTTTGGGATGTCTCTTAGAATGCAACACCCCCTCATAACCATATTTCCAGTGCAAACATTCTGAAGGCAATGTGGCTGCACGGATGGCCCATGTGTCACCTCCCTGGGCTGCAGGGGCACCTCGGTGACCAGGACACCTCACTCTGCCATCAAGTGTTCCAGAAAATCCCTGGGTTATAAAACTTCCCCAGCATTCCGTGACGGAGTAACTCAACCCTCGGGTCTGGTGGTGGTGGCATCACCATTCCCCAAAAAAACCACACAGGGGCTCAGGGCTGATCCCTCCTTTCCTGCCAGAATGCCAACCCAAGGAAGCTTTATTTTATGTGTTTCTGAGAGGCAAAGACATTGCAGTGGATATATGTGCATGTGTCTGGCTTGTACTGAGCACAATAAATAAAATAGGATGAGATGAAACAGCTTTGCTTTCGTGAAGAGATTGTACAAGACCATGCTTGTTTGACCTGGAAATCTAATTTATCTACCTAGCCTGAATGCTTATTATTTAATAGCATTTTATGTGGCACTTCTGTACCATGAACCACTGAGTTTCTCTATCCAGTTTCTGAGCCATCACCTTGGCAATGTTCAATATTATCAGAGAAGAGAAGATTATCGTTTCATTTGGTATAACCCAAAGAATTCTTGATAGCTGTGTCTTATAATGAAAAGGGAAAGCAAAATATTGATTCCAATTTCTCCCTGACATTGTATATTAAATAAGAAACTTCTATGAGTCTCAATCTTCCTGTTGTTTATCCTTATAAAAGGCTTTTACACTGCTAGATAACACCTTGGCTTAAAGGTTTCCTTTTTTTATTGCCTTGCCTTTTGCCTGCAAATGAAGAGATGTCCAGACAATGCCATCAGACACCAGAGATGATGAGACATAAAAAAAAACTGGGCTGGAAAATCACTAACAGTACATAGGATACACAACTGACACAGGAAAAATTAATTCAAATGAGCTTTGTGAGACGAAAGCAACATCTATAAATGGTTCATTTAAAACACTCCTCTCCTAAATGCCTGCAGCTTGTGGAAGTTTCATTCTCTCTGCTGGGTTTGTGGCTGGGGTTGGTTGTTTGGGGTTGTTTTGGACATTGTGCATGAACAAGAAGGGCCAGTCTCACACACAGGCACAGAGGACAGGCTCTCACTGCACTTGGGGACAGGACTGAACTACATGCTAACAATACAATCCACAACCTCCTGAATAGGAAAGAGCATTACCTTTGTTCTGGTTGTTCTCCATATTCCCATCCTGCATCTTGCCTAAATGATGAAAAATTCCAACAGACAACAGACAGTAAACAACCTTCAGCCGAGACAGAACACGAAAAATGGGATTTTCTATCAATGGAGACAAAAGCCATGAGCACATCACGGGCACCTCCCCTGCCCTCACACCTGCACTCACTGAGGGGCCAACCCAGCTGGGCACATCCAAGGAATTCCAGCCAAGCCCAGGGCTGGTACACCTTCAATCAGAAATATCAGCACTTTTTTTTGAGGTATCTGCATAAATTTGCAGAGGGGGAAACTAATAAAGTGGATCTGGTGGAAAGATGAATTGGAATAATATTCCTGAGCTGGTGTTTCACAGGGTTGGGACTTAAAAACTCTGGCACAGACCAGTATAGAGTATGACTTTCTTAATGTATTCCAGAATTAAATTAATCATGTTACCAAATTGAGAAAAAATAGAAACGATAGTGTAAATAAATAGAAATAAATAAATAAATAAATATGCACATCAGCTCTTTAAATTTCATCTTCCTCACTTGGTTGTACTTTTCAGCAAATTTCTTTTGGAAATACAAGTGCCAAGTGACCTAAATTCAGATTTATCCTGAACACAGATTTACCAAGTGCCTCTTTAATTTCCAGCTTGACATTTTATCCACAAACAGTTTTACCACAGCAAGGTCCTTATTCTTTTGTGCCTTTTTTTAACTGGAAATGTCATTTGAAAGTGTGTATGAGATAAAAATAGCAAAATGGACAAATCACATAGAAAACTTTGGTATCCAGAATAGCAACTAATTATTTTCTAATGTATTCAAAATTTCTTGGTGGGATCCCTTATGAAACTTTCACAGTAATTATATGAATTTATGGCAAAGACTTCAACAAATATTATTTCAGAATGGATGACAGTGTCTTTTGGTAGTTATATAAAATAATAAATAAAAAATAATGCTAAGGAAAATTAAGTTAAAACACTATTACAGGATTGTGGACACATTCTAATAAGAAATATCATCAGAATTTATTCAAAAATGTGCCAGCAGGTACATCTTGTTCCTCTGACTGCTATGTGGATTCACTTTTTCACTCTGCTGTGAATAAATAATAACAAAATGGAAAAGCTAAGATGCATCTCTTGCCTGTTGGTTTTTGCACTAAGTGGGAGAGCAAAAGTGACCAACTCAGTCCTGTGTTTGTCAGGAATCAGAAACAGGTCCCAGAGTCACCCTGGGACATTCCAAAGGCCAGAAGCAGAGCCAGGGACAGGACATGACCTGAAATCAGCTCAGAGCTCAGGTGAATTACTGCAGCACACCACTGGCCATTAGCTGCTTGGCCATATTTCCAATCCTATTGCCACCCTGGCAATAACAGGACTTTTAAAAATCCAGAATCCACCTTCCAGAGCTTTACACTTTGCACTAGAGATGAATCCATGAAGCTGAGCAAAACCAAGCTCATTTTCCCAGTGAAATTCCCTAGAAAACCTTTGCCTGTGGGGCACAGTTGGACTCAATACCTGCCTGGTGGCTGTTTTTCTTAGAAGGGCTTTTAATAAAGTTACTGGAAGACATAAAATATCTCTGGAGATTGGGATTTCTGGCTGGAGCATGCAGCCTTCCCTAAGAACTGGAAGGCATTAATTTAGAGCAGGCAGTCTGCTCCATTTCCTGCTCTAGAGATCCTTTTGCTGAGTGCAATTCCAAACCTTGGATGGCAAAAAATTGAACGATTTTCAACTTTCAAAAAAGATAAAAATCACCAGCAAAACCCAAACGTGACTGTCCCAACTGGCAAACACATCATAGAGATTATTTTCCTTTGTAAATCAAAACATGTACTTTTAGGACATGTATTTGCTATTTAATGGCATAATTATCATAATAAATTACACTAACAATTGACTGGCTACCTGAAAATAGCAGTACACAACACAAACAATCATTAACAACAGTTTAAACTCAGGTATTTAAAAAAATACATTCTCAATATTCCTAATTA
This sequence comes from Sturnus vulgaris, assembly GCF_052056855.1. NCBI lineage: Eukaryota > Metazoa > Chordata > Aves > Passeriformes > Sturnidae > Sturnus > Sturnus vulgaris. The sequence goes on along the minus strand of NC_142253.1, from coordinate 17,777,907 downwards.
TTGCATTCAGGTTATTGAGTGGGGGAAGTCATCACAGGGAGTTACAGTTCAGTTATTTAGACAGAATAACAGAGAAAAGGTAATTTGGGTAATCAAGATGAAGAAAAGGAAGCTGAAAACGATTTATATCCTCCTGTGCCAAATAATTTTCAGGCTGCACTTTGCTATAAAATATGAACAAGGAAATGAAGGCAGAAAGAAAGGTGATAGAATCACCACTGCTGAGAGATCCTTCCTCCTTCCAGGTACAAATACATCCTTTGCTCCTGGGTGCATTGTTTAGAATCATCAAAAGGATGAGTATTTGTCAATATTTTGCTAGTAAAATGTGAAATAATTCTTTTAAAATATAATATTTTTTAACATAATTCTGAAAATATTTTCTTCTTTTCTGTTTGGAATAATAAATAAAATAAATGTTGTTTGGGCTGGAGAAATCCAGCTGAGTTTATCACTTTTCTAAGAAAGGATGAAAAATCTGAAAATTTAGAATAGCATTTCTAACACCACCTGCATTCTGCAGCTGATTGGAAAGTTCTGAATTTAAATATAAATATTTTTCACATGCTTTTGCCTCGCTACAATTCCTATATTTTGGAAAGGACTCGTGGCACTTTCACGGACTAAATTCTTCCTATAAAAGTCACAGACTTGACCAAATAAAATTCCCAAGAAAAGCCTCCTCTTTACCTGCTGCAGCCCTGGAGGAAGAGCCAAGGACACAGAATAACAAAGTCCTAGCACTATTTTGGAAATTATTTCCCTCATTTGGAAATTATTTCTAAATTGGAAAAAGTTCTTGGAATCAACCAAAGAAAATAATGGAATTTTGTTCCAAGTGCTGAGAGGGAACCACTCTATTAAAAAGGAAGTTTTAGATAATCCTTCTATGCATTCAATAAGTAATTTCAGAAATATATTAAAATGTAAATAAAATGTATTAAAATAGAAAAATAATATTTTTTAAGTTCAAACTGCAAATTGCTTTGCAGGAGCTGAAGTAGCTCAGTACCTACACAGGGATTGGCTGTAGATGTAAAATATTCCAGCAGAGATTTCTCTCAGTCTGGTAAGACATTTCTATATTTTTTATATTTTCTGAACACACATTTAAGTAGCAAATTCTCTAGGTTACAAATGCTAAAAAAATCTCAACAACCCACCCTGGAAATCCTGATTTAGGAAGGTGGCAGTGCTCTACTGGAAGGAAATCAAATTTGGGGTAATTTGAGCTACTAGAAGGAAATCAAATTTGGGGTAAACAAGCTGTAAACAGTGATTGCTGCTTCCCTGATTTTCATTTTTTAAAATTACCTTTACTAAATATAATACTTTGGAATGAGATGAATTTTCCTGAATTACTACCTTTCTGCAAAATTGCCTTAACTGGCAACCTTTCAAAAACTGAACATATTGTCCATAGCTCTGACAATGAGATCAGCAACAATTCTCTATTTTGATCTCAACTCCTGAAAATCAATGGAATTTATGAGAGTTCCTTTTGTACAGCACATAACACACAGGCTGGGTCACAAAGTAAATGAATTTATCACTACAGGCTCACTGGCTGAAAGAAAACCACCTTTTTTCTTTTGTGTCAATTCTGTATTGACAATTAAGAATAAAAATACTTTATCTAAAATGTAATTGGTTGATTTTCAACCAAAAACATTTCCTAAACTTGCTACTTATTCAAATATATAATTATTTTTTCTTATTTTAAGGTATTTTCTTCACAAGGGTATTAGACTTTAGGTAAAATTCTTGTTTCAATTCAGGAAGAATTTTCAGATTTTAAGAAAATATTCATTTTATCCAGACCAAAGGAGTATATAGATGAATTTAGGCTCCTTGCTTTGTAATTTATCCTCTCCCTCCTTTCTCCCCTCCAAACCATATCTACATTTTAAGTGTTTAACTCACCACCAATGCTAAGTGAGAAATCATCAGAAATCTGGCATTGGCCATTTCCCAGCTAACTGAGACCTGGGTCTGCCTGTGTGAGTTCCCCTCTGAGCAGCTGGATTGTGGAAAGCCTCTCCAGGACCAGAATTACTGAACTGCCTCATCTCAGAGGAGCTAAAATCCAAAACTTCCTTAACTGCACCAAAAATCCACTCCACACTGCAAAGCCCCGAGTTTGTGTGTCTCAGCTCCAGGATAAACACGGCCACTAACTCTGTTCCCGACTGGAGAGAGGATGATGGAAAATCACATCCCTAATTCCGACACTGATCTAATATCCCCTGGAAGTCAATTTCCTCATTAAGCTCAGCATTAAGGCCAAGCCCAGCAGGGATTGAGCAGGCAGCCCCGGGCTGAGCACCAGCAGAGAGGGGCTGAGCTCTGCTCCCAGCCCTCCTCTGCAGCTGCCAGGGATGAGCTGAGGATCCAGGGGGATGCAGGGGAGTTTGTTTGTTCCTTGTACACTCACCGAAATGGAATTATCACAGAATCACAGAATGGTTTGAGTTAAAATAACCCTCAAAGCCCATCCAGTGCCACCCCTGCCATGGCAGGGACACCTCCCACTGTCCCAGGCTGCTCCAGCCCCAGTGTCCAGTCTGGCCTTGGGCACTGCCAGGGATCCAGGGGCAGCCACAGCTGCTCTGGGCCAGGAGCTCAGCACCCTCACAGTGATGCAGAATAAAACACTGATAATTCATTCCCTGGTTCTTGGTCTCTACAGAATCTGGAAGCAGGATGATGGAGGTCCCTGCCATGCAAGGAGATGTAGGGATTGTAAATCTTAGTTTTCCAGAATGGGTTTTAAATCTGCTTATATGTTTCTTTTAAAAATTTTGAAAATAGGCTCAAATATTTCCTGTGTCACTGTTTTAAATAAGATCCTCCAGCAGTAAATCCTGGCCCTTGTTTAGCACTTGATATTGCTGTAAGAAACTCTCATTTCACATGTGAAATGCAACCTGCATGGAAAAAAAATCTTCTTTCACCAACATGATGAAAAGTAGAATGACTACTTGGTATTTTTGGCACTGCACAGGAGGAAAAGGTTGCTTGGTAAATAAAGGCTCATGTATCTGATTAGCAGCAAAATACAGCTGATGCCTACACTAATATTGACCTATTCAATCCCATTTAATGCTGGAATTTGACTGTTAGGAGAGACACTGAAATATCTGTGTGCTAACCAGCGAGGTCAGGAGCTGTACTGGGACACCATCAAAACTGCCTGCAGGAATGGTTTGGTTTGGGGTTAGTTAGGACATCACTGAGGGCTCACACCAATGTCCACAAAACTCCTCAGTCCCCACTGAAACACACGCTGAAAACAGCAGAAGTTTTTCCTAACACAGCGTTGGGTTGAAGTGGAGGCAGATCCCTGAGCCCAGCCCTCTCTCAGAACTGTGTGAAAAATTGTGAGAGTGAAAAAGAGGAGAAGCAGAGAGAGAATCCCTTTGTCATGGTGCTCCTCTCCAGACCTAGGCCGGACAATGAAACTTTATAACAAAACTTCAGGTGAATCCACCCACAGGTTTTGAAAGTGGCCTGACTTATCTGCTCCTTTAACTGCACTTTTGATGGCAAATAGATCACGATTCCAAACTCTGCCAGGCTGAATTCAGTGGGAATAAAGCTGCAGCATCCCTGGGCCCCTCTGGCAGGCTGAATTCAGAGGGAATAAAGCTGCAGCATCCCTGGACCCCTCTGCCAGGCTGGATTCAGTGGGAATAAAGCTGCAGCATCCCTGGACCCCTCTGGCAGGCTGAATTCAGTGGGAATAAAGCTGCAGCATCCCTGGGCCCTCTCTCAGGCTGAATTCAGAGGGAATAAAGCTGCAGCATCCCTGGGCCCCTCTGCCAGGCTGGATTCAGTGGGAATAAAGCTGCAGCATCCCTGGACCCCTCTGGCAGGCTCCTGCAGAGCGTGTGGAGCAGGATCTCTCAGAGTGCAGTCACACACACACAACATCTGTGCGGGTCAGCCAGGGGAGAGGCAGTTTGACACAGTCAGGAGAGAAATCCATCAAATCAGACAAGCCGGGGGTTGTGACGTACCATTGACTAAGCTGGCATTTGCATTATCAGTGGCATTTGCACCTGCTGCACCATCTGTGGCTGGAGGAGGGTGGGAGGAGGGATGGGAAGAATCTACTGAGCAATAATGGATTAAAAAAAAAAAAAAAACAACACAACAACAACAACAAAAAACAAGAAACAAACAAAAAAAAAACACAGAAAGAAAACAACAAATAATGAATAAATAATAACAACAACGCGAGCGAACGCACGTGACAGAGCGAAAAGCCTTCGTGGCTTTGTTTGCTCCCAAAATCAAAGAGCTCGAAATTAATTAACACAAATTTCCAAAGCAACGTGGCATTGGGAAGGTGTCACAAAGTAAGCTGAAAACTCAAATAATAACAACAACAATAATAATAATAAAAGATAAATAAATATGAAACACGTTTAGCAAAGTTAAAGGAGTAGGTGAGAACTGTACACAGTCCTGTGTATATTGCTTTAGTCCTTTTATGTCTTACTTTTTACACTTTAATGGAATTTATGCATTTTTTTAGGTGGTTGAAATATTTCCTTTGGAGTTAATTTACACAATGCATGGGTAGCTTTAAAATTTGCATTTAAAAATGCATTGTATCTCTATCTGTACCTACTTCTACATAGTAAAAGGGTAAAAACATATTATTTAAACATTTTATGTTTGAAATAATTTTGCACTTTATGATTTATCATCACTGATGCATCCCAGTCTAACAGGGCTCAATCCATGTCCTGCCATCACACAGGAAAAATACACATTGAGCTGAGTGGAAACATGGAATTTTCCTGTATTTTATGTGGAAAAGGCAAATATAATCTTGAGGAGAATAATGGGTTGTTTTAAATCCAGATAATGGACATTACATATTTCCTGGTTTGTGGTGACATGAAAGAAGAACCAGAAAAGAAAATCCTCTTTTTCTTTTCAGCAATTACCCATATATTGGAGAAAACTGGACAAGAAATCTTTCCTAACTGGAACGTGAAAAGCTTGAAAAATGTTTTATCATTTCACTATGTTTTTAATAGTAAAGTTCAATAAAATTAGTCTCTGCAAATAATAGATAAATTTATTTTGTTTTGTTTCTGGTGGTTAATTGCTCACAATAGAACCAAGTCCTGCCATGAATCCTCTCCTACAGGGATTCTTTCCTGCTGCACTGGGTTGGTACTGCAGAAGAATGGGCTGATTTTATTTACAAATGGCAAATTGGGAGAAGAAAATAAACAGCTCCCAGGATTTAAAAACACACCCTGTGCAACTGCGTTCAGGAAAATTTCAATTGCAAATTTGATTACTGTGGTGGCAACGACTTAAACTGTTTTGGTGACTCGTGCTTGTTCTTTATTCCGTTTGGATCCCCACCCCAACCAGCACAGCGTGAGCTGCTAACAGCAAATCAACTATTCCACCTTAAATACTTTGCAATTTGCTTCTGGAAAATAACTGATTATTCCAGCTGAACGGGGAAGATTTGCAACACCAACAATGCCTGCACACCAAAAGATTTGGCACCAGCAATCTTGTTGATTTGAAATCATTCTTTAATTTCAGCTTGACTGATTCAAAGGTGATTATTTCAATCAGCAGTTCCCCCCTGATTTGCACATTGGATGGGTACAATTCTTACTCTACCTGGAAGCTTCTGTTCCTCCTCCTGTTTCACACCTGCATGATGATTTTTAAAGTGTTAATGAAAATAAAAGCACACACCCACACAGACTGAAAGGGGCAGGGTTTCTGAGAACTGCAGGTTTAGGTACCAGAGGTTTAAATTTGAGTTGGTTCCTCCATCTGCCACCAGCATCAGAAAATGTGGAGGAATTCTCTCTATTCTGGATTTTCTATATTATAGCTATTTCTACAGAGCCATATTCAATGAAATTCCGTGTCTGCATCCTAATTCTACCACACCTGTGTAAGGATCTCTGGATAAGTTACAGCCACAGTGTGGGGAAAACTCCCTGATTTCTCTTCTCCTGCCTTTCCAGGCTCTCCCCAGTGAAAGCTGAGAGCTCCAGCAGTGTGCTGAGCTCAGCCTAGGGAGGCCAGCCCAGTTCAGCCCAGCACGGGGCTGAAGCTGCAGACCTCACAAAGGCTCTGAAGGACAGCAAGAACAAACTCCGAGGTGCTGCTCTGAACTACTGTGGCATAAAAGAGTTTTGCTTTGTGAAGTTCCAGGCTCCCTCCTTTCAGTTCTCCTGGAGCTCCCCAAGCCTGGCAGCTACTGTGCATTTCTGTGCAGAAATGAAATGATAAACATTTCATTTAGTAAGCAGGGATTTCCTCAAAGCAGCAGGGAGTCAAAGGCAGTCACTTGTTGAACATAGTCAGAAATGGAAATGGTAAGTCCTGAAAACCATTTGAATTTGGCCTTCCTATCTGCAGCTTCATAGAAAATGATGGAAACAAAAAATGGTGGAATCATATTGCTTATCAGATAGCAAATTAAATGTACACTAAAGCTTTAACTGCTTTTTTTATTAATAGTGAAAATCTCTAGAAGAGCAGAAATGTCTGAAAAAAACTGCATTAATTGGCCCTTAATTATGTCTGAAAGACAAATATTCTTAGGACGGACTTGGAATGAAATTGTGGAAGCAGAACAATTTACATGACTGTGTGAAGAAAAACTGGAAAGGACAGACATTAAATCACATTTCTGCTTAGTCTGCAGCCCATAAATTAGCAAATGCTTATGACATCACACTGTAATAAGGTGAAAAGTCTAAAGAGGCTTCTTGATTTCATTAACTGATACAGGACATGAAAGTAAAACTGTCTGCTAACATTTACTGCTACATTCTTGGCTTGTACTATTCTTAGCTCAACCTTTACACCTGAAGAAATTAAAATGCCTCTCAAGTCAGTCACTGACATTAAACAACCAGGCTAGCAAAGAGCCACAGCTTATCTTTATTTTAGTCCTGGAGCTCCAAGACAGATGCTATTTCCATGGCCAAGGGGTTTTTTTCCTGGGGAAAAAATAATAAATTGATAGAAAAGCACAAAATCTTAGCAATTGTAGGTGAGCATGGATTCATGTTGAGAAGCCACAGCACCTGGAGCATGCCCAGGTATTCCCTGGCATTTCAGTATGGACTGAATGGGAGCCTGCAATTCCACACTGGAAAAACATCTTGTTATCCAATGGATTTATTGGTTAACAGCTTCTGCTGTTTTTCTGTGTGACATGTGATGATAAAAATGTGTCATTAAAAAAAAAAAAAAAAAAAAAAAAAAAGGCAGATTGAAAAATCGCATTTATTTCTCAAGAGTGGAGGAGAGCTCTGGCTGCACAAAGCCCAAGAGCTTCCTTTGGAGAGTCCTGGTGCTGGGAGATTTACCTTTCTTGTCTTTCTTCTCCTCCTCTTCTCCCCCAGCTCCCAGCAGAGTGAAGATGATGCCAGTCTGAGAATTCACCCCCACAGCAGTCACCAGCATCCGCCCAGAGCCTTCCATGACATGGGTGCCTGAAAAGGTTACACAGAGCTAAAATAAATGTAAAAAATGATGCAAGGCTTTCCTGACCTTTTTTCTGCCTTTTTTGTCAGCCTTCTTTATTTCTCTCTCTCTCTGAGAGATATTTGTTATGCTTTATAAACCTATATTGAGGGAAATATTAGCACATAACCAAAATAAACCCTGTTGTGTGTTATTCTCAACCAAGAATTGATGTTTCAGCACAAACCTCAGGCAGCACATCCATCACCATCAGATTCTCTTTTTAAAGGAAATATTGTCATTAGCCAAGTTTATCATTTCAGCAAAACATCACAAATACACAAATTAGGTAAGACACCCCAAAAAAAAACACCCCAAAAAGAAATTCCATTCAAACCTAAAGATCAGAAAAGAGCTTTAAAAGCCAGCAGAGACTTGGTTGGTTCAGTCAGAAAAGAAGAGCTCTGAAACCGTCCTCAGAAATTTATCAGAGCCTCCTCTAAGATGTGTCACTATTCCCAAATACCCTTTCATTAAGACCATGCTATTTGTATCCCTGTTTTGTTCTGGGGGAATCTTCTGAATTGGACGACAAAGGTGGATAAAAATATCCTCCAAAAAAGTGGCATTCACTCCTACACCCCCAGAGCAGCTTCCCAGGAACACAGGTGTCACTGGCTGGGTTTTTGGGGTCCCTTTGGGATCCCTGAGGCTGCTCCTGCAGCCCTCAGTGACAGAGCACGTTCCCCAGCCTTGCCCAGATGGAATTTTGGCTCATGGGGAGCTCTCAGACCAGCAGGGAAAAGAAACCAGCACATGCAGAGAGGCACAAATCCATGGTTTATTCTATGAAGGCATCCTATTTATCATATACCAACGGCTATTGTTTTACAGGGGGTTTTATAACTTTTGAGGGTTTTACAATTTTCACCAATTACCAAGTGAATTCTACTTTCTGACCAATCCCTGAGGGATTTCACATTCAAAGCTGGCCTATGGATACTAAAAGAAAATGAACCACTAATATTGAAGATAGATAAGAGGGTCTTCCAAGGGGGGGGAAGCTAAATTCCTTTTGTATTCGTCATTTCACAGCCATTTCTTATCTCTAAGCTATAATTTTCCAAGGAGCTTGTTCTGAGGATGCAAAGAAACTTTCTTCTGTGTTTTCTGCTCCCTCCACAAACAGGCACCAGCACAGCTCCAGCTGAGCTCTGCACACCTGGATGGGGCAGGGCAGGAGCCCCCAGGGGGATGGGGATGGGGCAGGACAGGAGCCCCCAGGGGATGGGGCAGGGCAGGAGCCCCCAGGGGGATGAGGATGGGGAAGGGCAGGAGCCCCCAGGGGGATGGGGATGGGGCAGGACAGGAGCCCCCAGGGGATGGGGATGGGGCAGGACAGGAGCCCCCAGGGGATGGGGCAGGACAGGAGCCCCCAGGGGATGGGGCAGGGCAGGAGCCCCCAGGGGGATGAGGATGGGGAAGGGCAGGAGCCCCCAGGGGGATGGGGATGGGGCAGGACAGGAGCCCCCAGGGGATGGGGATGGGCAGGACAGGAGCCCCCAGGGGATGGGGATGGGGCAGATTTTACCTGACAGCAGCATCGGGTCCTTGTCCACCGACTTGCGGACCTGGTCGGACTCTCCAGTCAAAGAGCTCTCATCGATTTTGAGATCATTTCCTTGAATAAATATCCCATCAGCAGGTAGAAGGTCACCTGTGGGCAGAACATGGCAGTGGAAAAGCACCATGAGATGGCTTTTGTAATTGCATGATGAGTTTTGTTATAAAATCACAATTAGTTGCATTAAAAGGTGGAATGGAAGCAGAAGGGAAGGAATTACTCTGGATTCTGTCCACATGAGCCACAGCATTGCACTCCTGCAAGGAAAGGCCTTTTATTGCAAACATTTGCTGCTGAATGCTATTCCAGAATCCAGATGTATCACATTTAACACACCATGGACATCCCCATCGTGGGGGTTTGACAGGGAAGTGCTCTCCACATCACCTGAGGGTTTCTCCGTCAGATTTCATAAGAATTAACAGCAGCTAATTAACAGCTGAGCTGCCCTTTCCCCTTCCCCCCTCAGGCAGTCCTTAGGTAAGTCCAGGAGAAATGTGATGGCTGATGGAAGAGGGATCTTGCTGGAATTACCAACTCCCTCCAGAGGACACAGAGCTCCTGCAGGAGCCTTTCACTCCACTGGAGCACAGGGCTTTCCCTATGGCATGGAATGCTCAGGCACCTGATCTGCACCATCAGTCTGGACCAGTCTGCATCTGAAGCAACCAGTGAGGTGATCACAGAGGCCCAATTCCCTTCTGCACAACATTTAAAAATACTTTCTCTTATTTCTAACTGGACAGAAACAAAAATCTGAATCATGTAATCCTCCATGATAGAGAATTACCTTTGTATGAACAGTCCTGGTGAGTGGAAGAAGTTCACACCAATTAAATTGATTTCCTAGTGCAGGTTATTAGGTTTTCCTCTTGCCCTGACAGCTCAGTGTCACCTTGCCATGGCCAACACTGACTCTGATACCACATAAACCTGACATAACCCTGCCTTTCCAGCGAAGCCTGCCCATCCAGCAGGGAAGGGCCAGCAGAGCACAGGTTCTGGAGGTGCTGCACTCACCATATTTGACCTGTGCAATGTCCCCCACCACGATCTCGGCCACGGGGATCTGGATGACCTGTCCCCCTCGCACCACGGTGAACTTCTGCTCCTGCTCGATGCGGCTCTGCAGCCCGCGGAACTGCTTCTCCTTGCTCCAGTCGTTGAAGGCAGTGACCAGCACGACGCAGATGACAGACAGGAGGATGGCAGCACCTTCAATCCAGCCAGCTTCGGCCTCCCCCTCATCCTCAGCTCCCCCTGTCGCAGTCCCACACCCTGCAGGGATGGGAAGGATCGGCTTAGGGAAGGTCGGGTGCAGCACAAGAAATAAAATTTGCCGTGATGTGACAAGGTGAGGCAATGGAGCTGCTGCTTTGCCAAGCCCTGCCTGCTAATGAGAGTGAAGGAAAAGGACAAGTAAAGAGAAAGGAAATAAATGGACAGAAATCATGGTCCTTTTAATTTTTCTGCAGAGGAACCCATCCTTGGTGAACCCGGACTGAACAAATGGAAAGAGAGAGCTCCAATTCTGTTATGTGATAGAGGACTCAGAGCTTCACCTGAGCCACCAAAACCTGCAGGATAAGAACAAAAATAACACTGAAAGTGACAGGAAGGACCAAAACCAATGAATGACATTAATCAATGCAAAGCAATGGCATTAAATTAACATTAACACCCTGCCAGATTAAATGAAGCAATTTTAACACAATTTTAAAAACCATTTTCAACACCATTTCTAAATGTTCTCAACTAAACACACTTATAGGGAACATTTGCTTAAAAAATACTGGGTTAAACTGAGTTTATCAGCATTTCAACTTGATAATGAATGCATTAAGGAACACTGAGTAAAAACAATTCCCTGATATTAATTCATCAGTCTTCCCTACAGAGAAATAGAGTGGGATGCTTCTAGAACTGCAAGTACAAGAATTATTCCTGCCACAAGCAAAACAGTATTAAGAGAATCACTCTATTCTGAGCTGTTAATTCTGAATTGCTTTATATACATCTGCTAATGACTTATTTCAAAGTTGGATGCAATTAAAATTTAAACAGACTTCCTAGGTAAAATTCACCAAAGCAAAGTGACATACTTCTCCTTGTTACTGAAAGAGCACCTGGGAGAAATGCTGGACAGCCAAGGACACATTCCAGAGTCACAAGGCAGAGAAATCCCAAGTGATGGGAGAGAGCAGAGCCCAGCAGAGCCTCCTCTCCTGAGGGACCTGACAGGAATCTTTGCCATGTCCCATGAGGAATGGGAGCAGGCAGGAATGTGACATCACTTCTCCACCTGCCCCAGGTACCCGGGGGTCACAACTTCACCTCCACCTCTGACTGAAGCTCGATTTTGTTTAAATCATCACCTGTCACTAGAGGGAATTAACAACCAATGTGATTTCTAGTTTTAATTTGCAAACAGGAGCATCATAATCCATTAACCAGCTGAGTAATTACTCCTGCCTGTGAACAACAACAAAACTACCAGAAGTCAAAGGAAGAAAGATGAGCCTGAACGGCCACTAAGAGAGGAAGGAAATGAAAAGAAATGGAGTTTTTAGCCAAGTTCTCTGTAGTTTACACTGAGATTTCCAAGGCTGCTCCCAAGGCAGGGATGTCCTTCCCCTGCTGGCCCTGAACCTGAACCTTCAGCACAAGAACCTCACTAAAAGCACTCAAGGAAGAAATTCAGAAACTTTCTAAGTTCAGAACCTTCAGCTGCTCAGCACCAGCCACAAATGCAGCTCAGAAAACAACCCTGCAACTTCCTCCTGCAGCTGAATGGGATTTTGGGAAGGACTAATGAATTTTGCTCTGTTTAACCTTAATCTTCTTAATTAGGCTGTGTTAGATTTTTTAGATTCCTTTTCCAAATCAGCACATTCACTTTTGTCTTGATTGTTTTAAATGGTTTCCTAGTGCAAGTAATTCTGTTTCAGCAGACATAACACCAGAATTCACTCTCCTTTTTTCATTAGATATGACTAAGAATTAAATATGATGAATATTCTGATTTTTTTAACAGCAAACCTCTTCTTCTATTTCTACAAAATTTCTATTTCTACAAAAGAAACATGGCCTGGTTTAGCCACAGTCAAACACTCATTTTATTTCCTTTTCAGATGGCTGAAAATTAGTCCAGCTTGTACAAAATCATAAATTGCTGCTGCAGAGTAATATTTCCAAGACCCTTTAGTTTAAAAAAAAAAAAAAAAAAGAAACCTTGATTAAGCAAAATCAGGAAAAGAAATAAATCTATTCCTTGACTTGAGCAGTGAGGTTAATTGGTTAATTTTGTGTTTGTGTTGTCAGAACTGATCTCCATGTTCACACAAATGGTACCATGGAGCATGCAAATAATACAAAATATCATTAACATAAAAGGAATTACCTATAGATTAAGCACAATCAAATAAAATAATTCACTTCTTCAGCTGAAAAATTTGCTTTATTCCAGCTGAAAAATTGTTTGTAAGAACAAAGAAAGAAAATTTGAAGGAAACAGATTGAACTTAGATAGAGCTCTTGGAAAGTGTCCCTAAATCTGACAAGCTTCCACACTGAATAAAAAATCATGTTTATGACTTAAAATCATGAGACAATCCCCCACAACCCAATTTTAAATGCATTTAATACAACAAAACAACAACATTTTAAATGCATTTAATTTTTTTTCCTGTTCCTTTCATCTGACAATGACAAATTCAGCTGGAACAGAGGCGTTTGAAGGGAAAAAGGAATTTTAGGAGTAGAGAAATTAATTGCTAGACCTCATCAAAACCTGAAGTCTTTTAGAGGGATGGAGGAAATTCTGAGTTGATTTTTGGATTTTTGAGTGGCTAATGGTTGAGATTCTTTGTGGGCTCTCTAAAACCCCAGGAGATGCCCAGGTCCAGGTTATGGGACACACTGAGAAGTCAATCAGACCATCAGAAATTCCCAACATTTTCCTTTGTGTTTTACACTCCACAGAAAGGAGATGGGATAAAAGTGCTACATAAATTAATGCAAAATGCTCTTTTTATAGGAATAAACTCTAGCAAAAAACTACCTGCTTCTTACAAAAGCAAGATTTCCAAGCAGATTTTTTAAATATATGAAAAGCAGGATTTTAAAATGCAACCTCTGCCTTTTACAAGATGACCCATCTGTCTGGAAACATTTTCTTGAACTATGTGAATTTTTTTGAATTATCTTGAAACTGTTTCAGAGGTGTTCCTTTTAATAAGAAAAAAAAGAAAGGAAACCTGAATCTCCATTGGTTTCAGTCTGCCTAATGTTTTCTTACGTACTTAAGGAAAAACAATTGTGTTTTTAATTCTTTTCTCTGCTGTTATGGTTTTCTAGAAATTATAGAATGACTTATATGTATTTACAGGAAGAAACTTTATGTATTTATAGGGGGGAAAGACACAAACTTCTTAACTCTATATTTAGATAATCTGTCCTTATTGCAGTGCAGAGGGACCCAGTGTTGACCTTACAGATAAGGAAAAAATAAGAAAGATTAATAAAATACATAGAACACATCACATTAATACACCTAAGTAGCAAAATTGAGTTTAAAGCATCTAATATTTATTTTAAGTGTTCGTATAAGCTTGAAAAATCCATGTTGAGATATAAGATTGCTGAGAGCACGTGGCTCTCAATGCTACCCAAAAATATGCCTGAGATTATTGAAATGCACAGAGTGAAAAGCATCACAAAAGAGTTGTTAATATGCAGATGTGATTTGTGGCAGGGTTTTATTCCAAGACAGCGAATTGTGATGTTCTCATCTTAAATTACATTTAACAGAGGCCCTGTCTGTCAGAAAATCCAAATCCAGGGAGGTGAAGAAGTTTGAAACATGGAGCTCATTTCTACCACAGCTCTGGACGTGTCATGGCCAAAGTCTCACAGCACAGAAAACGGGCAGGGCTTGAATCTGAGATGCTGAAAATCTGCAGGACAAGAGCTGGGACTCCTTTGGCACAGAAAAAGCAGATGGAGCCCTAAAATGGATCAATTTATCCCAAAAGGAACACCCAGGTGAGCTGGAACTGCCCAGGAGAGGGAGAACCTGGCAGCACAGCCTCAAAGAATGCTCAGAAACACAAAAGGGGACCAAGGTGACTTTTGTGCCCATAAAATATCTGAAAGGGCTTTACCAGAACCTTGTGGGAGGAGAACAGAACTTTAAAAGATTAAAACTGGGCCAGAAATTGATCAGCAAAGCTGCTGAAAAAGTTTTCTACAGAGGGGAGATGAAAAGAAGGAAAAAATCCAAAGGAAAGGAGGGTTGAGGAAGGAAAGAACAGGAAAGTTCTGCCACCCATCCCATGCAGTGAGCCCAGCTGAAGTGGCTGGATTTCCATCTCAGCAGGGACTGGGGGGCTCCAAACCTGCCCAGAAGCCCCAGAAAATCCAAAACTGCCCTGAGAAACCTACCCTGCATGAAGAGAATTTAATTATATGGAACGGCTTAGAAGGGGGAAAAAAAGAAGAAGAAGAAGAAGAAAGGCATAGGGTATTAAAGGGAAAGTTAGAAAAAATTTGAATGTGCTTGTGGTGAAAGGGGAAGGGGAAGAAGGAGAGGAGGAGACACAAGGACAGGTTAAAGCACTTCAGGAACAGTGAGCAAGAGGCATCACGAGGTAATAAATCTGGCTGTTATTAATCATTTCAGCTTAGTGAAAGCTAGAAAGCAAGAAAGAGAAATAATAGGAAAAGTCCACAAAAAGCCAGACAGCATCACCTGACAGCTTGCCAGGCTCATGTCCTGTTGGATCTGGGATTTTTATACACCATTTCAATATTCATTTCTCGTGATATCAACCAAATCTGGGCAGACACAGGAGGAAGCACAAGGGCTCAGTGCAGCTAAAAGAATATCTGCTTAAAATTTCCAACAGTTACCAGGAGATTCTTAAAGCTGCTTTGAATAACATAATGATTATAATTACAAACTATACGGTCCTGAGCTGCAGCCTGGTAATTTTTATATCAGAAAAAGTACATTTTTAAAAATCTGGGAACATCTGTATTCCTAAATCCCAACCTACAGCACATACCTCTCAGCTACTCATTTCAACCTACACACTGCTATTTTTAAGCTGAGAATACCTTGTGGCATTTAAATTCCCTAGGAAAATCTCCTCACACCCCCAGAGGTAATTTTTTTAGTCAGTCAAACTGGTTTTGTCATCAGAAAGACAACAGTTCCCCTGATAAAAACTTTTTATTGAGTCGCTTTCTCTAAAGACATTTTTCCCCTCGCTGCAGCTCCAGCGCTGATGTTATTAAAGCAAATTGAGCAGCTCCAAGTTACAGCTTTGTCATCAGCAGAGCCGGGCTCTGCTTCCCAGCACCACCACTGATGATTCCTGCTTTACAAACGTACTGAGCTGTGCAAGAAAAGGAACAACAACCCAAAAATTATGCCATAAAAACCATCAATTCCCCTCCTTAACAAGGCTTTTAAAGCTGTAGCAGACACTGCAGCGTTTCTTTCTGCAGATTCCTCCTTGTGTGGTGTCTTTTGCTACACAATCAGTCCCAGGAGCGATTGCCACCACCATTCCTGCCCCAAATCCTCCAGTGCGTGGGGATGCATCAGCAGATGTTGAATCCCTTCCCAGGAGGGCAGAGCAGGAGGCACAGCTGGCTCAGGAAGAGGGGCAGAGGTTACTGGATTTTCAATGATTTCTGCCTTTCTCTCACTCCCTCCGAGGCTTTAGCCAGCCCTGACAAACATTTCCAAGTTTCCTGCAGGAATCAGAGCTCTCCAAACCCACACTCCATCCTGCCCCACCGAAGGGATTTATGAGTGTGACAAAATTACCCCACAAACTCTGAGGTTCAGGGGCTCTGTTCATTCACCAGAAGTAAATCTGGACACGTATTTGAAGCCAATATTAGAATTCCTTGCTTTGTGATCCATCAGTTTGTTATGTAAGGGCTCCAGGGGGGCAGGGAGGGGAAGCAAAGAGCTGCTGTCCCTGTGGGTTTGTTATGTAACTGTCAGCTCCACAGCCTGCTATTAAATATTTACACTTTTTTGGCATCTATATGCAAGGAAACAAATCTGGGGGCCCTGCAAGCAGATATAGATAGATAGAGATAGATAGATAGAGATACAGATATAGATATATAGATTATATAGATATAGATATAGATATAGATATAGATATAGATATAGATATAGATATAGATATAGATATAGATATAGATATAGATATAGATATAGATATAGATATAGATATAGATATAGATAGATAGAGATGATAAAGATATAGATAGATATAGATAGATTAGATATAGATACATTCACACATTCCTCAGCCTGATCACAAGCATTTATGAGCTCAGGAATGTTAATTGAAATATTCCCCCCACTTCAGGGGATGGGATGTGTCAAGCAAGATTCTTTTGGAAATGCATTTTGGAGAGATCAGACAAAGGGATGGCTTCTCACTCCATCAAAGGTCCAAGCAACTATTTCTACAATGTTTAAATTCAATTTTGTTTCCTCTTGTTGCCACAGAAAAAAAGAGAGAAAGGCAAAAAGGGAATTTTCATTGCAAGTCCTGCTCTTAGGGACTGCAAGAGAAAAACCTTAACTTTGGGTTGTTGTAGCTTCACTTGCACTGCTCTGAGCTAGAGATGTCTGGTAAATACAACCTCACATTCCAAAGGTAAAACATGGGCTCCAAATGCAGGAATCAGACCTTGACGAGTTGTTCTGTGTTTATTAACAAGGATTCAAGTGCAGTTATTCAACCACTTGATTTACAGAGTCACATCCTAGCCCAGTCCTACTTGCAGAATTAATATTTCTGGAGGATCTCCTCCCGGAAAATATGTGAGAAGATTTTTTTCTGCCCTCCCAAAGTTCTAAATCTCATTCCCTCTGTGCCCAGCCGAGAGCTGAGTGGTGCCTGGCACCCTGGCCATGTGTGATGAGCAATATCCCAAAGTTCTGTCACAGATCTGCACATCCCTCACCAAGGAAAGGCATCTGGGGGCCCAGCACAGACTTTAGAAAGCAGATGTAGGTCACCTTGCACTAGGAAATAATTCTTTAATCTGCAGGTCCCACACGACAAAAAGTTCACATTTTGCACTTTACAGGCTCTCAGTGGGCTCTTACTGACCCCAGCTTGGGGCTCAAACTTCTGTCATCCCAAAGCTGCCCTGGTGTGGGGAACCCCACAGAGCAGAGAGGGTGATGCAGTGGGGCAACACCAGATTGTAATAAATAAAAACCAATATAAAATAAATGGAAATTAAAAACTCCACATTGCAATAAAAATATCAATTGACTCAAAAACCCCCAAGCAGTGCTGGATGAGCAGGACCTCATTTGTTCTCTCATTCCAAAGGTGATGAGTTCAAAACAGGGGAAAGAGAAAGTCTCAAAGACAGCCAGACTGACTGGATATTCAGCCAGGAAAGCAGGAAATTAAGAATCAAGGATTTTATAATGGGAGGCTTCAGAAAAGATAATTTCTACTAATAAATTTTCATGCAATCTCAATCTAGAAGCAGGTATTTGTAAGCATTTTAGAACATGGTAAAAATCAAGATGGGCACATTCTAAAATGACCAGTGGAATATATCTTCATCAGAACACCTAGAAAGGAGCAAATTCATTCACTTAAATATCAGCAGCCCAGAAGGAATTTGCAGAACAAGTGTTTTGACACAATGTTTACCCCATAACAATAAACAACTATAAACAGCTTCACAGACATTACAAAATAAAATAAAATTAATTAATTAATTAAAATAAATAATCATTCTTCTTTAAAATTCTGTATCTAAGAATTATTTGAGGGATTAATTGTGAGCCAAAATTACAGGACAATATATTCCATAGTGCAAGGAAGGTTGTGCTGGGATCATTGTAACAGTGACTTTCTCTCAAAAAGAAAGAGCTCTTAGTATGTCCTGCAATTATTCCATAAAGAAATATTATTATTCAACTCTCTGTGTAGAAAGAGTGAAAAAAAATCAAATATAAAAAATACATTTGTCAGTAACAAGTGATTCTGATCTTGCATTTTCATTTTCTGCATTTTCATTTCCTTGTAGACATTCAATGATAAAATGTGGATATTCAAGATATAAAAATAGAGCTACAAAATTCTTCAAATTTAAGTCACTGTTCCAAGAAAGCAGAACAGGTACACGTGGTCTTAACCTTAAATAGTTTTGCTCAGTTTAGGCTCTTTCTCTGAGGGTTTTTAATGGAAAAAAGTTGGAAGACTTGAGCTCAGTTCCAGTGCAGAATAAAAATACATTGAGAAATTTGGTTTAGCAGCCAGCCTTGATACCCCCAGAAACTCTACCTGGAGGTAACCTGGTTAATTTAACTCTACCAGAAAAGTGTTTTAAGTTCAGACTTCATCAAAAACCAATTTACAGCAATGAAGAACACATAGCACAAATAAGGGATCCTCTTCAGATTAGGTTGTTTAAGAGTCATAATGATGAAAAAAATCAATGGAAAACACAAACTCAGTTTGCAAGATGCATGGACTAAATTGAATTAGCAACCTAGGGAACTGTGATCCCAGAGGTCTGGATGGAACATTAATAAATGTCACTGGTTAATTCAGAGTAAAAGGAGGGAAATAAATCCCTTTTTTTTTCTCATGATCACATGCTGCAAGACCACATTTAGAATAGGCTATTGTGCCAATGCAAACAAATCATTAGGAATAAAACCAATTAGAAATTAGAATTTCTGTTAGCTTGATATTAGCAGGGAAGTGGCTGTCCATATGTTGACATTTACTCACTTGGAAAACTTTAATTAAGTTTGATTTAGAATTCTAACCTTGCTATTAAAAAAAAAATGGCAGAGGGAACACTGCAGCTCCTGGGATAAAGTTGTCTTATTAAATATGTATGGATCAAGTAAAAAAAATACATATAATGTTGGGAAAATCTGCTAAGTTTGGAGCTGCAGCTAAGCAGCCATGTCAGAGATAAAGCTGCAGTTGGGTTCTAACAGGAATAATACTCCAATTTCTCATGGAGCAATCCCTGACAACTCCTGGTGCCTTAGCATTTCAGCTTTTCTATTTTTCATGTATCTGCAATCCTGCAGTTCTTTAGTGTAGAACTCTAAACTCCACACACAGTGTCAGCTGCTGCTTTCCCATTCTGCTCACACACAACAATTCCTCTCCAGCCTGGCAATCAAGGACCCCTCACTGCCCCAGGGCCCAGAGATGGAAACAAAAGTGAACTGGGGGGAGCAAACTCGGGGTAAATGACTTCATGACCTGGAGCTGGAATTGGGAGATTAACCCCAATGTGCAAATGGACCAAACTTATCAAAGTGTGCAAACCCCTGACCCAGGGTCCATTTTGGGTGCAGCCCTGGGGGGCTTTGTCTGCCCCAAATGTACCTGAAGGGCCTTCAATAAACAGAACAATAAATAGAACAATAAATAGAACTGCTTTTATTGCTTCATTCTGCCTGCCCTCTGTTTGTAGGGAGCCCAAAAAGCATCCCTTGGGAAATGCAGCTGGAAGCAGAGAAGGCTCTGAGCACTTCCTCAGCTCCCACTCAGATCACTGAGCCCCAGGAAACACAGAAACTCGGGCAAAGAAAGAAATGTTTCCCAAAAAGCAGCTCTCATTGGGGCACTCAGCTTTAAATAGAGCCCTGAAAAACATTTCACATTGACAGAGAACAACAAATAGCTCATAAATACACGATCAGATGAGAGCTGTCTGTCCTGTGCTTATCCACAGAGCCTCTTCCCTTTCTGTCTGAAGCACAGGGATGAAAAGAGCAAATCACTGAGGAAGGGTTTTGGGGTGGCATCTGCCTCAGTAATGGATGCTTGTGCTGTTCCATCCCTCTTTGACTGTGTTCTGATAGAAATAAAATGTGCTGGCTTCCAAAAATATTCTCCTCCTTTTGTTTTTTGATGCTTTCAAACAAGATATTCTAACAGAGAGGTTTTAACAGCAATCCTACCAAAAAAAAAATTTGCAAAAACAAAATTGAAAGAAGGTTGACTTTGCCTGGAAATCTTGACAGATGTTTCACTGGAGCTTCAAAAACCCCAGGAGGAGCAGGGGGTGGAGTGGTGATGCACGACCACACTCACACAAACATTTATCTGAAACCTTCCCAGGTGATTGCAGGTGCTTTGGTTGTGTTCTGTGCTAGCAGAAGCCTTTTCCAAAGTCTGACACACTTCACACACCCAGACCATTTAGAGAGAAATTGCCAATTTTTTCCACCCTGCAGAGAGAGGTTATTGAGAAAAGGTGATTGATTTAACAGGTCCTTAAAGAGTCATTCAGAGTTTTCAGAGGTTCAGAGCTGGAAAGGCACTGATAAAGGAAATTTGCAATTGAGGAGCTTAAACAAAAAAAAAAACCAACCCAAACTTCAATCCCAGAAAATTCAAGGAGTGCCCTTGGAGCCAGTCCTGGAGCACCTGGGCTCTGGTGATGCTGTCCCTGCCTCACTCGGGAGAAGGGGAAAACCTGGCCAAAGGAAACAGGGAAGATTTGTAGAGCTCAGCCACAAAATCCCCTCATAAAGTGCAGTGTTTATTGCTTTCATTCCAGCTCTCATCTCCATCCCTTCGTGCTGGAAAGCTTTAAGGGCTGAGGAATCAGCTCAGGAAAGGATTAAAATTCTCTCATAATGTCTTACAGCAGAATGCATCAAAAAGTTCTCCCAATATTAGCATGGCCCTATAAAAGCATTTTACAGTGCAGATCTCTGTGCTAGACAAACACGTCCTGGACTGTGGTTTACAGTTTAATTTCACCCCAAAGGATGGGATGAAATCTCCCCTGAATGTACATCCAAAAACACCTTCAGTGTGAACCCCACTGGGGACAGACAGGAGATGGGATTTCTGACGCAAATTCTCAACTAAAATGTTCACATGGATATATCCAAAGCTGCAGGAAATTAGGATAATCTCTATTTAGAATGTACACTCTATATTTTCTGCATATTAATTATCCCCACTAAACTGAAACAAGAGGAGCAGCATCTCCTGCAGAGAAAAAGCAGAACTTGTGCAAAACAGAAATTAATTGAAATTACTTATTTAAATGCTATTTTTCTAATAGGACAGATATATGTGCATATATATACATACATTAAAATATTCATATATGCAAAGTGCCTTCCTGTTCAAAAAGGTATTTCTGGCTTGTTTCTGTGCTTAAACTTTTTTTTTTCCAGGTAATAATTTTTTATTCTAATTCAAGCCCACCAACAATGAGGAACTGTAAGCACAGGCAGACTTTGGGATGTAACACAGTTTGTCTCAACTTCAACTGCAAAATAACCCAAGAACCTGATACAGAAATATTTCATTTTAAAAAATTCACATCATAAAGATTCTGCAAATTTGAATACTAATTGGTATCCTAAAGCTGCCAAATTAAAAATTATTTTTAAATCATGATGAGATAAGAAAAAAGTCAATATTCCTGTATTTTATTTTCTATTATTTTATTTCATAAACTATTAACTTTTGACAATAAAGATATTTTCTGAGCTTTTGGGTTCCCATTGATTTGAGGAAATTTTGAGTTGTTTTTTTTTTTTTTTTTTTCAAAAACCAGGAAAATATTTTTAAGGTAATATTTTGGCTCCCTTTGTCAGCTTCAGTGCAATATTTGCATTTTCTGTACTACTGCCATGCTGCTCACATTTCAAATTCCCACTGAAAGGAATTCCCATTTGTGGGTAAGTCTCCACAAACAGCTATTCCCTGGTATTTATCATCAGGCTGTCTTCAAGCAGACAAATTATGGTTGGAAATAAAACACCATAAATGGGTCTTTACATCCTCACCAAACACAAAATGCAGCTTTGTGTTTAAATTCTTACAAGAGATACCCTGGTTACACACCAGGAATTAAAGTTTGGTGCAGGGACACTCAGATTATCCAGGGAATTTGGAGGATTTCCATCAGTGGAATTTTTTAAAGATAAGTTTGATATCTGGATCTCAGAAACCTGAGTTTTTGAGCTTTCTGTGCTTTCTGGCACTGAGCCCCAGGAGAACACTGCTTTTCACCTGAGCCCTTGGAGAAGGCTCCAAATTTGAGTGATGGAGTTAAAATCACGGGTGTGGAGTTAAATAAAAGTGTGTGATTTCACATGGTGAAGGGTTTTAAATTTGAGGTTTTTATAGGATAGTAATAGGTATGGGACAAGATGGAGGATTTTGGGTGGTGTCTCTGTTCTGTGTTCCTCTCCATGGTTTCAGGCAGTAGTTTCTGGAACACCACCCCATTACAAATGCCTGCCAGGAAGGGTTGAAGTATTGGTGGTGCTTTTGAGTTTGGGATGGATAAATCCCCTCCAGCATCCCCTCAGGTTGGGTTTGCTCATCATGCCCTGCCTTAGGCTGGTGTTGCCAGGCTGGGATTAGCCAGGCCAGGCTGCAGTGCTGTCTGATTTATCACCCAGCATTCCTCCTGCCATCATTCCTAATTCAGGGAATGTTGGGGAGCTCTGGGCAAACCCAGCCTGGCTGCCCTGGGGTCAGGACCATGCCCAGGTGAGCCCTGGCACCCCTGATCAACCCCACAGGGGCCGGGACCTCCCCAGATCCCCAGATCCAGCCAGAAAACCCCACGTTTATCCCTCTCCAGCCCCACCTGGCTGACAGGCGCTGGGGCAGCTGCTGAGGCACTGCCTGGGCTCCAGGCTCTCTCCAGGAGCATCGTCCCAAGCAGGGAGGCAAAGCCCCAGGAGAGGCTCTGCAGGCTGGGTCTGAGCCCTGGCTGCTCCCATTCCCCACAGGATGCTCCCATCACCCCACATCACTCAGGGCTCTCACCCGTGGAGGAGCCCCCAACCTGAATTTGTGCTTTCTTTTGAAAATCAAACAAAAGCAAAAATGTTTCAGGAATTCAGTGGTGTCTCCAGGGAGTGGTGACCCATCTTCTCCCCGGTCTCTTCCCATCCTTGGACTGGTGACAGTGAGAGCTGAGACACAGCACACACACCCCGAGCTGTCCTGCTCTCTCCTGGATATTTACACCCTGCTTTGAAATTATATTTAGATCAGTAATTAAAAAATCAAATTCCCACAAGAACTGAATTTCTTTAGCCAAGCAGACCGGGGTGATGTCTCCAGAAGCCATATGCTGCTTCACCTCATCCACGCTTTGGGAGGAAGGAGGTTGAATGGGGGGTTCTGGCAGAACAAGCTGTTTTGAAAAGGGCAAATACTTCTGTTTCTCCTATTTCCCAGGCTGCCAACTGCTTCGTCCCCTTTGTGCTCACAGACTGTTTAGACTGGTTTAAAAAATCCTTCGGGAATCTCACAGTTTGATTTCTATGATGAATGAGAAGAGAATTTGAGCGTGTGCAACGACTCTTCTTAAAAGTTGTGCTTTGCTAACTCTGAACAACAATCTATGCTTTTGAGATTAATCTATTTTTTATTTAAAAATGTTATTTTCTAATAGCTCAGTCCATCTTGAGAATGCTCCTCCCTGGGCAGCACAATAAAACCCTCTGGTGCAGGGACAGCTGGGTCAGTGTGATTTGTTTAGCAGCAAAGATGATGAAGGATTCCTATTAGGACACATCAGCTTTTAAGGCCGTGTGGCCCTGATATCCCCTGATATCTATGATTTTCCATGGATTCCTTATTGCTCAGTGCCTGGAGAACATTATGTAACACTCTCTGTGCAGACTTAGAGAACGAGACAAACACATCAGGAGCTGGAAGATGAAACCACTTGTTTCCAGCACCTGCAGCAAAGTTCTGCAAATATTTTCAGTTCTTGTTGGGGATAGTTTGCTTTGTACTGGCACAGGCCATGAAAAGGGATGAAATTTAGGCTTCAAAACACTGCAAAGTGTTAAAATGAATGAATTTTGGCTCACTTTCTTTCGAAAAGGCTTCATATTTTCTCCAATACGTTTTGTTTAATGGAGAGGACTTGAAGAGATTACAGATTTTCAGTGTCCCAAAATTTTACTGGGAGACACTGGTTAAAGTGCACACACACACGAACTGTGGAGTCAGTTTTTCAACTCGATCTTGGCTTCATAACTGGGAGGGCTGGCAAAAGACTTGCAGTTGTTTATTTCTATGTCCTGCTATGATTTTAGGAGGGTTGCAAAATAACATTAACGTTGGCCTTACAAACTAGATTTTTGTGCTGCCTGTGTTTGTGCATTTTTAATGCAATCTACATTACCACATGTAAAATGCTCTTAAAAAAAAATTAAGATGTAAAGCTGCCACAAAAGACTAGAGAATTAACTTTGTTCAGCTGACTCATTTCTGACATTTCTGAGTTTTTCACTCATTAATCAAATTGATTATCTGCATACTAATGAAACTCAGAGTGGCAGATTTTTAGAGACAGGGACATACATGCAACATTTTCCTGTGGAAAATGTCCTGGGATCTTGAATGGGCCCTGCAAGAACCTCAGGATGGAAAAGTCTGGCAAAGGATTTACAAAATGGATGTGCTTCATTATGCATTCAACAGCCCTCCTGAATTAAAATGCTAGGGGAAATGTAGGCTGGGCTGAAAAGGTAAAAAATTGATAAATGCTGCATTAAAACATTGAGTTTCTATTCAATTGTGCCTCACTAGGAAGCAAACGAACCGAATTCCTCAGAGGATGGCACCAGACCTTCATGTGGCTATTTATCTCAGGTTACTATTAATTCACTTTAATTAAATTTGGTTCAAGTTCCTCTGCAATCAGTGCCTTCCCTTTTTTGAGCCATCCCCTGGGCCATTTCAGCCAGGGGGCACAGGAGAATTCCCTGTGGCAGTGAACTCTGGAGCCCGTGCTCGTTTCTACTCCCGAATCCACACAAACCGCGACAAAGCCAAACCCAACAACCCCGACCCGTGTGCTCTTGGCAGGAGCTGAACGCTCTCCCCAGAGGATGTCACAGCTCCCAGTGCCATTTCCCAGAGCAGATGAGGTGGCAGAGGCCCTGCAGAGCCAATCGTGCCATGGCTGGTGGAGCCAAGGGTCACCTCCTGCCCCGGTGACACCTGCGCCGCTCCCGAGCCAAGCCACGGAGCACGCACCATTCCATTTCCAGGCTCCCCCACCAGGCATCTGCTGTGCTTGTACAATCTAAGAACAAGATGATTTCATCACAGGGATGGAAGGTTTCTAAAATCCCCGGGGAAAAAAAAAAATATATCCACCAGACCCTGTTTCCTGAGACATGACGCTTCTTGGAAAGGGAATAGAAGAAGTTTTTTGATTGGGCAATAAGTGTGAGAAAGGAAAAATGTTGCTGGGAGAGTGAGAAGAAAATTGTTGAGAATTGGATACAGAAGGAGTGAGAAATTCCAAATATCACCCACCTGAAATTACTGAAATGAGTGCAGCTCTGCCACAATTATTGGCAAAGAAAGCGAAGGGAAGAAAATCACAGTTTAAAAACTAGGGGAAAAGAAGAGAAGAATTTTATCCAATCTATGGTCAAGCAGTCCTGACACATATGGCAACACAGAATGGACCTTTTCCTGCCTGTTTCACCTTCCCTGAAACCCTGGCATTCCCTTCAGCAGCCTAAAGCAGGAAAACCACAAACTGACCTAAGGAAAGGTGAGAGCTGGAACCACAACCTGACACAGCCACAACAACAACATCTTGAAGTGTTTTGAGGGAGCAATGGCTCCATCTCATGTTATTCCAATGGGTTTTAATTTTTTTTTAGGAAAACCCGCACTGAGTGCTGGAGGGTTGGGACAGACATCACATCTTTGGAACAGGACATTGCAGTTGAGCCCAGCACACACTCATTATTGCAGGTGTTCTGCTCCAGCAGAATTCCAAGGTAGGGAATTTGCATGGAGAAGAATTAGACTGTCCAAATTGATGGGAAATTTTTTTTTTTTAACATACATCAGTACAAACTGCACAGAAATTCAAGGTAGCTGGTGTTACATTCAGTATTGTCACTCCTAACTAAGAAAAAGAAGCTTGTTGCCAATCGCTCTGTATTTTTTCATAGGTTGATATTGTTTTTTATAGTATTTTTTCTAATATCAATAAAATTTTTACTTTTTTTCACTTTCTCCCAGAGACACCCATACTAACAGCTGGTCAAATCTTCCTCACTGTACCTCATTTCCAAAGAGATCTCAAAGACATGAAATGCCAAAGACACATCTCGAGCTGTACTCCATAGGACTCTGGGAGAAGGTGGGAACAGCACAGCACTTCCAACCCCACACAAGAGATCTGGACAAGGAGATGGGGAACTTGTTTGTTTGGCTTTGGGATTTTTCTCCTCCTCTGACTGATTTTTACAGAGTTTTTTAATCTAAAGAGCCCTTGGCTTCTGCAGGGAGGACCTTTCCTGCTGCCTGGTGGCTGTGGCTCTGCTGCAGGTCAGCTCTTGCCTTTCCCTGGTGTCCATCCCATCCGTGCAGGGATTTGCCATTCCCACAACTCCTGTGCCACGAGGGCTCAGCACAGGAACAGGGTAAGGCAGAATCCTCACAGGAGCTGTAGAGCAGCTGCAGCTTCTCTCCAGTTTCTGGATGTCCTTTCTGGCTTAAATCTCCAGCTTGAGTCCCCACTGAGCAATGTGGCACGTTATAAAAATGATAAGAAAACACCTGAGTGGTGAACCCCATGGAATAAAGTCTCTTTTAGGTCATGAGAGGCCAGCAGGAACCCCAGCTCCAGCTCTGGGCAGCAGCAGCATCATAAAACCACCAACATCTCAATGCAAGTGGCTTGGGAGGCCCAGATTTCAGGGGACCGTGTCCTGTTCCTGTATTTTTCCAACTTGCTGTATGAGTAAGGGGAAGAGTAACCCAGCCAAAGCCCTGCAGAGCAGCATTGAGCAATGCAACTGATCATTTAACTTTGTTTTCAATCCAGACTTCTGCCTTGGGAATTTTAACAGAAGATGCCTGAACCAAAAAGACTTTTCCTTTTTATTCCACCTTTAAGCTGCAAAAAGCTGTAAGCTGGAAAATAGATGTCCTGCCTGGGGCTTCCTGGTAAACACTGGGATGTTAAAACATCTTACCCCAGGCTGCCTTCTCCCCTCTTTGCAATCCAGAAGGAAAGAGAACTCAAGGAAGAGCAGATAAAATGTTAGTTACACTCCTGTAAACAGCAGATGATTGTCAGGGCTTGACATCAGCAGTTTTTGCAAGAGGATAATAAGATCCACATGTGATACTGGGGCTGAAGATAGAAACAAGGAGGAGGACTCGAGGGGGCTCAGAAATTGCTGCTGAAGGTGTCTGCAGAAAGCTCTGGGAATTTTTGACCAGTTCACATGGATAGAGATGGGGGAGGCACCAAAGCAGCAGAATCCTGCTGGGAGACTGGGGGAAAAGAGCTGCAAAATGCCATTAGGGCATTTCTGCCACAAGTGACTGCTCCAGCAGAGCTCCGAGAGAAAAGAGTGAGGAAACACCACAGCAAACCAGCCAAACTAACAAAAAAATCCCTAAAAAACCCACAAACAACAACAACACCCCACCAAAACCAACAAAACACCAGGCAGAGGAGAGGATTCTTGCATTTCTGCAGCCACAATAAAACAGATATTTGGGGATGGCCAAGAGCAGCCCTGCCATCTCCCATTCCCTTGCTGCATCTGTGAGTCCAGCACTCTTTCCTGAAGGATGTCCTGATTCCTCAAGCAGTGCAGTGCTCTGAGTCCAGTGCTTGCTCTCATGGAGGAGCTCCTTCTACTCATACACAGCCTTTAAAAACAGGGCAGGGCATTTCTTTACTAAGTGTACAGAAAAATCATTTCACCATACACTGATATACAAACATGTCCATTTTAGTCCTGGACAACCTCTTATCTACATTACAAAAAAAAAATATTAAAATGAAGCCAGGACCTCACACATTGATCAAATCCTCTGAGGTATCTTAGAGCCCCTACTCTGCATGGCAGAGAACACTGTAATCCACAAATCCCGGGCATAGAAGGGTTTTTTTCTGAGGAACAAAATATTTTATTGTCTATTTACAATGTATTTAGTGATATATTTATAAAATAAATCTTTATTTACAAATTTTATTATTTGCCCCGGCCACACCCCTGTGTGATCCTCACTGTAGTAGAGGCCACACCTGCACTGGGAATTTTCTCTCAAGATGCATTTGCTAAAATGCAGTAATGAGAGCAGCAATTGCCACGGGGCTGACAATAATTTATGCAGAAGATCTCAATGGCCTGTCAGGTGGTGGAAGGGAATGCAAAGCAGATCATCCAAACTCCTGAGAACAACACTCTTGAAACCTCCACTCGTGCCAAGGAATATGGAAAGGAAGAACTGGAGTGGCTTCTGGAGAAGCAATAAAAGTGCACTTTAATCCAGGGATTCCTCTAGATCAGATCCCCTGATTGCAGCAGAAATGGAAATCATGTTCTCCAGACTCACCCAGGTCTGAAATGAGGATGTGAGCACTCACATCCCTGAGGCTGCACCCTCACACAAGGCTCCTGAAGCAGTTCATGCACTCCAATATTTACTGGATGTGTGGATTTTATCCTGAATTTCTCCTTCAAAAGCCTCAGGAGAAATATATTTTGCGCTTCTAAATGCTAATTCTGTCACAGCATCAAAAGTTATGAGTGGGTTTCAAGAGTCAGGAGAAGAGTTACAGTGATTTTCAACTTGTATTAACCAGTAATGCCATTGCTAGATACAAGTTTAGGATGTGTGAAAGGCAGATATAAATATATTAAATAAAGGCAGATAAATGCTCAGTTAGAGACACGAGTGGTGTTTCCCTGACATTGAATTCTAAAATCTCTTGTTTCCATGTTATTATCCTTTAATCCTCCAAAGCAAGACTGTCACTTTTAGGGGGTGACAACTTTTCAAGTTACTCCAAGCAAGAAGTTGACAAGTTCAGAATATTGGCAGTGATGATTGAACAAATCAGTCTGGAAAGAACAGTGCTGTTAACTCCTTTTCAAAATGAAAATGTATTTCATTTGGAAAAACAAAAGAAAAAATTAGAATTTAAAAGAGAAGGCAAGATCAAGAATAGGGAAGAAAATGTGCCAGCTCTATTTTCTAGCCCCTGGCTGGACTTTCATAAGTAAATATATTGTTTTCAAGGGAAAAGAAACCACATAAAAGTTGCAAATAAGTGTATATTTCAATGAAATTTTCATTCTGGGGAGAGTCGGGAAAATAAAATACTGAAGACAAACCCATTAAAATCCATTTCAAGTGGGATTACTCCCCACTTCACCAAGGCAAAATCAAGCTCAATAAGTCAATTTTCCAGTGTTTAGGACTTTTTAAAAAAAGTCATCTACCAATAAATTAAAGCTACCTTTGGCAGCAATTTATGATATACTAATTTTAAAATTGAAATAAATTGTTTATACAACTGAATGTATTTTTTAAAAAAGTGGAAGACCTTTACAATGTGTTCCAAAAACTGGATTACAAGATATTCACTTATTTGATTTTCTTCTTGTGCAAACCAGGGCAAAACCTTTCAGGAAAGCAATTCTTAAAGCAGGGAAAACAGTGACTATTGAATAAAATGCTGTCTGTGGGAAAACACAAACACATTTTCCCAGGCTGTGCTGCTGAGCTTTCCAGACTGCCTCAGAATCTCAGCTGGCTCCTGTCTTCCCATGGGAAAAGAAACATTTTAAATGCAGGATCGAAATAATAAGAATAACAATTTGAAAAAGAAAGAAACAAACCACCCCTGCCTGATGACACATCTCCCCTCTTCCTAAACGCTGGAGAAATCACGCTTTCAAAATTCCTTCCCTCCAAAATAAAATAAAATAAAATAAAATAAAGTAATATGCACATTTAATCTAAGATAAATCCTAATTTTGTAAAGAATCTCTCATGGTTTATAATGTCCCCGAGGTATCCCACCAGTTACGTGAGGTAATTCCAATAAACAACATTTTCTTCAGCTAAAAAAAAAAAAATAAATTACTCCTTTATCTTTTCGTGCCTACATCGAGCACCTGCTGAATCAATAGCCACAAATTCAAAATTCAGTGAGAAAGCAACGAAATATTCCCAATAATTTATCAAGGAATGGCAGAATCCCCAGCAGGACCCAAGGGCTACGTGCTGATTGTGCTGCTGAATGGGGAGGGAAGGGAAGGAGGAAGGGGCTGCAAGGAAAGCAGCCAAAGGAAACTGCAGCAAATGTAAAAAGCATTTCAGGGCTATATTTAGAGGAAGACATTCTTCCTACATTTGCCAAGCTGCTCACGTCATTTCACACAGCATGTTTGATCCAGCTTTAGAAGTCTAGGAGGGAGCAGGAGAGGGGGGGGAGGAAAAAAATCTGGATCAGCTGCCAGAAATGGAAATCTTGCATTTATGGAGAGGAACAAATATTTTAAGCATGTGAATTTCAAGAGTGCTTTCCAAAGTGATGGGGGGGGGGGGAAGGGGAAGAAGGAGGAGGGCAGGCAGGGTGGTAAAACTTCCTGCAGCCAGAATTCTGCAGAATATGGAGAATATTTATCAGTAACAGCACTTTGCTCCAATACTCCCTTTGGAGCCAGGCTCACAAGCCTGAGCTGCACCACTAAAAATACTGAAATGTGTGAATCTCACTGAGTTCAAGCCTCCCTCTGGTGTAAACTGGAGCCTCGTCCGTGCTCCTGCAATGGCATCCAGCAGTTACATAAGCAATTACATCTTTCTCATCCATAATACGTGATAAACAACCACAAGGGATGAATCAAACACACTCCAAATGCAGGCTCAGAGGTGAAAACTCTATCAAATACACTCCAGTTTCACAAGAACGTTATGATTTTCCTTTAACTCACGTCATGAAGTTCAGGATTTGCATAAAGAAACGTCAAGATGAAAAGAAAAATATGTCAGGAGCAGATGTAATGGGATCAGGAACAAACCACGTGGAAATTTCCTGTTAGTGACCTTCTGGAGGGTGGTGATGGAATTGATTTGAGATTTAGGACACGCTTTGCTTAAACTGAGATGACTTCTGTGAAAAGTTTTTACCTTCATTCCCTTCTCCAGGTGGCTGATAAAACGAAAGCCCCAAAGATATGATGGCTGCAATTTCCAAGATTATAAGAGTCACATCCTGCAATGCTTCCCAAACTAGCTGTATGAATGTTTTTGGCTTCTTTGGAGGTATAAAATTTTTTCCAAAAATAAGCTTTCTTTTTTCTAGGTCTGCAGCAGTGCCAGCTAATCCTGTAAAGAAAACAAAATAAAATAAAATCAGGTGAAATCGCCATGAAATAGAAAATGCATTCCTATACATTACTTCTCCAAGAAAAATTCCAAGCTGTAGCACCTATGGCATATTAACAAACATAAATATGGCACTTAAATTGTGGTTTTGCAAGAGGATTTGTCCTAATATTCCGGACAGAATTCTCATGAGCTCCATTCAGCACTAATTCTTGCCAGTTTTAATCATTAAAAAGTCTTTGAATTCAGAGGTTTATATTAATAAGACCTATGTATATACATATACACAAGCAATGACTTCTGAAAATAGATCCTAAAGCACAAAGAAATTATTTTTGGGATGAAGCTGGAACAGGTGATGGAAGCTTTTGGTAATACCTGTAGCAGATCACACAAATCTTTGTTCTGAATGCAAAGGATAAATCAATAAAGCCTCTCTTGTGCTACTTCAAAGCAACCTCAGGCTGCAAATGGACTTCAGCACATCCCTGGAACGAGCTGCATCACGTTTTTGTCACGGGAAAAAGGCAAAGTGACAAGTTAAATATGCACAGGAAGGCAAAAGGAAACAATATGGCTCCATGTATTTTACATGATGCTTCAATTGAAGAGCATTTCAATTTAAGGACACAGGATAACAATGGGTGGTTGTGCTGAACAATCCACTGGGGTGGTTTTTTCCCCTCCTTTTTAATTATATTAAAGGATGCACGACTGGTGCCTTTCCAGAAAAACAAAACAAAAACCAAAACAAAAACCCAAAACAAACAAACAAAAAATTACTTGCAAGCATCATCAGGGTAAAATAACTGAGCCCAAATATCCCTCTGAGCAGCATAAAAAACTGCAAGAAGTGTTCCACATTTCTGCCAAACAATGCCTGATATCACAGGATTGGTAAGATTGGAAAAGCCCTTTAGGATTATCAAGTCCAGCACTCCCAATCCCACCAGCAGCCCCTGTCCCCAAATGCCACATCCACACCTTTTAAATCCCTCCCGGGGTGGTGGCTCCAGCACTTCCCTGCACAGCCTGTTCCAGTGCTGGCCAGCCCTTCCCATGCAGAAATGTTTCCTAATATCCAATTTACAGCTCCCTTGGTGCACCTGAGGCTGTTTCCTCCTGTCTTGTTTAGAGAAGAGACCAACCCAGCTGGAACATCTACAGAACTTCAGGTTTTGAATGTGATCAGCAACATAAAGTTATTTATGAGAGGAGGAGACTCAGGGGTGACTTTATCACTCTCTACAGCTCCTGAGAGGTGTCTGTGCTCAGGTGGGGCTTGGCCTCTGAACAGGCAGCACTGACAGAACCAGAGGACACAGTCTTACCTGTGCCAAGGGAAATACAGGTTGGATATTAGGAAAAAGGGTGACAAAGTGCTGGAATGGTCTGCTGGGGAGGTGGTGGAGTCACCATCCCTGGATGTGTTTAAAAACAGACTGGATGTGGCACTGGGTGCCAGGGTGTGGAGTTCAGGTGTTGGGCTGGCTTGGACTCAAGGATCTTGGAGGTCTCTTCCAACCTGGTGATTCTGTTATTTATAATTATTTATGATGATCCATCCTTGCATGACCCCGGGAGAGCCCCAGAGCTGACTTTGGAGGAACAGAAAGGTGTGAGGAGGAACCACCAGCCCCACACTGAGGATTCCTGGGCTCGGGTGGCTCAGGGCAAATCCCTGCCTCCCCCAAAGCATGTGGGACACCTCGGCAGTGGGGAACATGGCCTGCAAGAGAGAGGGGATGCTGAGAGTCCCCAGCCTGTGCCTGGCTCCCCCAGCCCCTCCCTGGGGAGGAAAGCGATGCCGGATCAGTGATCCCCACTGCAGGCACATCCTGACTCACCTTTCCCTCCAGGTGTCTCCTTACAGCTGCTGGGCAGCTCCTGGCTCTTGGTTAACTCATCAAAGTTTCATTTCCCCTTCAGCTGCTGAGAAACACGAGCCCCTCCTGCAGACCAGGGCTGCTGGTGTTATTATTAATTACCTCGGTTAATTTGCAGGGCCTCGTGCTCAGTGACACTGGGACAGACGGGTTCCAGCATCACCCTCCAGCATCCCAGCTCCTCTGAGAGCTCCCAGGCAGCTTCCAAGACAGGGAAAATCTTTTCCCCTGTGCCACAGGAATTGCTGCCTTTTTTTCCCCCCCCAGAGGTTTGGGGAACACAGGTGAGGCATCAACCTCCAGCACCAACCAAACCAGGGCACTCTGAGCTGCACCAGAGGGCTGCCAAAAGGGTTTGCACTAAAAATCAGAGAATCATGGGATCGTTAAGGTTGGAAAAGACCTCTAAGATCATTGAATCCAACTTTTAATCCAATACTGCCAAGTCCCCCATGGCCCCAGGCACATCTGCATGTTTTTGAATTATTCCAGGGATGGTGACTCCATCATTCCCCTGGGAGCCTCTTCCAGTGCTTGACAACCCTTCCATGGAGAACTTTTTCCTAATATTCAGTCTAAACCTCTCCTGGAACACCCCAGGCCATTTCCTGATCCCCCTGGCTGTCCCCTCCTGTCAGGGAGTTGTGCAGAGCCAGAAATTCCCCCTGATCCCCTTTTCTCCAGCCTGAGCCCCTTTCCCAGCCCCTCCTGATGGGACTTTTACAAAAGGCATCCACAATTTACATCATGCCCCCAAAACCACTCAACCTCACACATGAAGAGGAAATTCCATGGGCACCGTTGACA
This sequence comes from Sturnus vulgaris, assembly GCF_052056855.1. Lineage (NCBI taxonomy): Eukaryota > Metazoa > Chordata > Aves > Passeriformes > Sturnidae > Sturnus > Sturnus vulgaris. The sequence goes on along the minus strand of NC_142253.1, from coordinate 17,743,927 downwards.
GGGAATTGGGGCAGAAATTTTTATGCAATGCAGCTTCAGGCAGCAGCACAAAAATCTGGAAGGAAAAACTCAAAGGATGGAAGGAACAGCCATGTGAACCATGCCTGTTTTCCAAGGCAGAACATTTGTGCTCAGTGGTGGGGCAGCTCCAGCAGCTCAGCACGGGACTGGAGCTCTCCAGCCCAGCAGGGATGGGACAGCACAGGGAAAACTGCAGGGATTTTCAATAATCCCAATCTCATTTACAGGGACGTGCTGCATTCCTGAGTTTGGAATGATGCCCTGTACCCCCCTGCCAGCAGGGAACACAAAGCACAGCTCCTGTCCCAGCTCCTGTCCCATGTTTTTGGTGTGTAAAATACACCTGAGGAGCCTCCAAAGCCAAGGAGAGGCTGGAAATTCAAGAGCTGCTTTTTGTCTAAGATAAAATTTGTCCATTTAGACACCATAAGGCTGAGGAACAGAGTGTCTAAAGTCTTGGTCATCCTTATTTTCCTGACTATAGTCCATGTAATGCTGGAATTCAGACATCAGTCATTCAGACTCTTCCATTTTTGTTAATATCATTTTCTTTAAGAACCACAAAGGTAAATTATGCAGATGATTTTATTCTTTTCTCTAAGTCTTGGTGAAATTACTTACCCACTCAGTCTCATCTAAAAACCAGAGTATATTCATCTTTAATAATGAGATTTATTTCCTTGTAAATCATTTAGAAATCCTGGAAAATGACATCCAGTGTCCAGTTCAAACCAAAAGTTTTCCCTTCTCCTGTGACCCAGCCATCACTCAGAATCCTGTCTAGCAAAATTTTGGGGCTTTTTTTAACTCCCACTGAAAGGCAGAAATGAACAAACTCTTCAAACAAGGGAGAGAAAGAGAAAGGAAAGGAGACAACAGAGAAACGTGATGATATTGGATTTTAAGAGTTCTGCAGAGATAAGGTCAGAAAGGGCAAAGTGCATGGAAATGACAAAGATGTGGGGAAATGGGGCTGAGCCTCTGAGGCAAGGCAAGAAGTTCCCCATAAACTCTCAGAATGCACAAGCAGGTACAAGAGGAGCCCTCCTTATCTTCCCCAAGTCAGCTGCTCTCCTCAGAAAAGTCATTTGCATTATTCCTGGGGGTTCTGCGAGCGAGGCTGGGCTGCCCAGATGGCACAGCCAGCAGAGAGCACAGCCAGGCCAGCACAGGACATCTGAGCCTGCACTGCCTCTGCTGCTGCTCCACTCTGCATTGTTGGCTTTTTATCGTGGTAAACACACCGGCTTCATCTCCTGAATTTTACTGTTTTATTTCTCCCCCGAGTCCTGTGACAACAGTGAAAGAGCACTGCAGATGAGGGCAATTTAAAACATCATTTCTGTGCGAGGATATAAAACATCCAAGGATGTGGAGAAGAACCAACAGGGACTAAAAAACATGAATGGAAATAGCAGCTCAGTAGGACTTCAGATTTCTCACATTCCCAGCACATCTTCTTCTTCTTCTTCATCCCCCCATCTTCTGCTCTGTGTGGCAATAGAAGTCACAGACTGGCTGGGTTTAGGTCCATTTCTCCACACAAGTATGAATATTTTATTTAAGTGCTTTTCCAGGTCAAAGCTGTGCAGTACAACTTTGCTTGACCCGAGTGTTTAGAAACAGATGTGCAGATTTGGGTTAAATTTACACACAAATATTGCACATGAGTTTAGGAAATACTGTGAAAATTTACTGATGCTTCCAGCACTTGAGTGATTTCTTAAGGCTTCATTTTCCAAAAGTTTTCACCAAAATTTGTGCGAGAATGAAAGCAACTGCATAGAAAACATTTTCTACAGTGTCGTGCAGTGTATTAAATTCATTTATGATTTAATCTGGCATTGTTGCCTTTTTGGAGGGAGAAAAAGAACACAAAACTGGAGAAATGCCACTTAATGAATTTTCTCTGTTCCTTATCTACATCTGCCAGTTCCTGCACACTGAATATAAAGCTATTTTTTCAATTAATGCCTGGAAAAATGTATTTCTCTGACAGTCATCTCTACTGCAACCAAATGGAGCATGACAAACACAGAATGATTCTGATGCTGCAAAAATAGCAAAAAAGCACAGCACTACTAACAAAACAATGGGAAAAAAACACCATAAAACTTTTAAGAGAATGTTTGAAATTGGCTCAAAATTAGGAGCTGAAGGATGAAGAATTTACATTTGCATTAATTGAACAAATAAAGCAGTCGTTGCTTATTAAATTCCTTCTGTCCTTTTTCCTGATGCAGCCAGAAAAGGAGATAAGAATTTCGAATAGCAAAGCCTATAAATGATGGTATTTTAAAAATCAAATGTGAGATTTGTTCAGCACAGAAATGAAAGGATTCTAGGGTTGGTGTGGAAATGAAGGGAGAGACAACCATTTTGGTTAGAGATCATTAAAAATTAGATATGACACACCTGAGTTCTTCCTATGAGAACCAAGACCTGGGTTTTATCTCTGAAGCCCAAATCCCCCTGGCCTCAAACTCTCTTCTCCCACGATGAGCACTCCCACCATGACAGAAATTAAAAAATACAACACCCCAAAGAATCAGCTGGACAGTTATTTCATTTTCTTTGCCTGGTTTCACCCATTCCATGTATTTCCCATGGAGCTCCCTGCCACTCCTGCTGCTCCATCACAATTCAGGAGACCCTGCCCCAGGCCCAGGGGCTCATGGAGCTCTTGCAGACTCTCACATCCTCCTGATGAACATGAATTAGAAACATCAGCTCGGCTGCTGCTGGGGTAACCAGGACAATTCAAGTCCCACACAATATTTTTAGTGGGATTTGACTCTCTGCCTTTGGGAGCAGAGTTTTGCTCAGCTTTTCCCTCTCCAACAAGCAAGAAATAGCTCAGCTTTTTTTCTTCCATTTCCTCAGCAGCAATCTAAGCAGCATCATCTCTGTAACAGTGACTGAAAGAGCTGGAAATGTCACATTTTCAATTCAAATGAAGAGCTTGGAACCAACAGATTCAGTTCCTCAGGTCTGCCTTCGAAAACTGCCCCAGTGTGGCTGGGGAAGGCAAGGGGACACTCCCAGGAAACTGTGATCACTGTTATGGTTTGGATCAAATGCTAAGGAAGGTCTGGTTTGTCCCTAAGGTTTAATGATGTCACGGCTGTGATGTAATCCAGCATCAGCCTCCCTTAGGTCAGGAATTCTTCATGACCCTTGCTTATCTAAGGAAAACAAACACGTGGAATACCAGAAAAGCACAGGTTGCATTAAACTGACACAGGAGGATTGGTTTCCCAAAGATGGGAAACACAAAGTGAAATATTCACCCCTGGAATGGATTCCTCTGTGACCTCCCAGTTTAACCGAGATTTTCCACGCAGTACATCGAAATTCTGATCAGGTCATATTAAAATAAAGTCAGTTGAGAGAATGCTGCCCATCAATAAGAGACAATTTAATGAGAGCACCTTCTAATTCCAGCAAGGTGAATTGGAATTTCACTATTGAATGAACCTCAACAAATAATAATTTCTTTCTAATCTCAGGATTACAAAGCTGTCTCTAAGTGTAATGAATCTCATTACCCTTTTTCATTAATATCTCTTGAATACTTTCTTTTACATAAAGGTTAAGAAATACATCCAAAAATGAAAAGCCTTTGGCATCACAGTCATCTAAGCACGTGTCCTGTAAGCTCTGTGCTGCTGCTGGGACTATCCCTGGCAGCAGAACCTGCAGGACTCAGATCCTCCTGGTCCCAAACCCTTTACAGCCACATCCAGACAGCCAACACAGAGAAAAGAGGGCACAGAAACAGGAAATTAATTACCTCCCTCTCCACTTCCTCATTAATCATCCTCACTCTTCACATCTGGCAGCAACAGTGGCCCAGGCACCCTGTCCTGTCCTCTGAGCTCTGCCACCCCTCAGTGTCCCAAATCCAACGACCTGACTCCAAAACCCCTCCCAGAAACCTTCCCTCCGACAGGGTGCAGCCCAAGCTGTCACTGAAGTCACACCAAGTATGCAAATCCCTCTCGAATTCCGTGACCTTTCAAGAAATAAAGGAACTGAAGAGCTTAACAACTGTTCTTACAGACTGATTGTCTAATGCAAATGTTAGGAACAGGTACAGAACAACTTGCACTTCTGCCACGAATTCCCATCTCTCCATCTGTAGAAATTCTAGAAAACTTCATCTCAATTTGGTGAGGCAGGGAAAGGCTGAGGTTCCTGCCCCAGAGAGGCTGGAGGCATTTCAGGGGAGTGAATTCACATCATCTGATTCACATTTATACCAGGCAGGGTTTGTTACTGCCCAGGAGCACTGAATGCTCCATGACATCTCTAATTCCCTTCCCCATCCAGCCATTTGGGCTTTTATTTCTTCCTTCATCTTTTAATTCCTTTTTAAAGTAGAATTGCCCTGAAATGAAGCCACTGAGCAGGAACAAACAGTTTACATAATATGAGTAACAACAGCAGCACCAGAAATGGTTCTTGGTAGTGGCTGAAAACAGCCCCCAAAAAAGCCACTCATGTGAAAGACGTGCCACGATTTCATAATAATCTAATGACTGGACTTATGTGCAGCACATGAACACGAGCCAGGACTGGGGCAACACATGAGACATCAAATATTAAAGGCAAGACATGTACTGTAGCAGATGACTAATGGTTTTCTGGCCTAAACAGAGAGCAAGGAGCTTTCTGCAAAGGCTGATAAAGCACTCAGTGAGAGCTCAAGGTCCGGGATGAAGAAAGAGGAAGCAGAATTTTATTTTTTTTTTACAAATGTTCTGCTGTCAGTGGGAGTGTGGCTGCTGAGAGGGAAGAGAATTATCCCACCAGAAATCATTTCTTCAGCTCTTACTCCATCTGATAATCATGAAACCATCCACACATGTCTCACCTTGGTACCCCAGGCTCCCAGAAACATTTTCATTTTGCTCTATCATGATATATAGTACCAAGTACAATAAAACCATTAGATTCAGGGCAAGGGTTGTAATAAGTACTAATAATCTAGAATAAACACTAATAATCTAGAATAAATACTCATCATCACAGCCATCACTAACTAGATGATAAAATGCCAATAAAAAAATCCTTTTTGCATTAGATATGTAAATACGAGAGCGGTGACAGCACAGATTTCACCCAGCACTACGAGACAATTAAAGTAAAGGTTAAGGGAGGGTTTGGCAGCCAAGGCAAACAACCCCAAGGCAGTGGGAGAGCCCACAGGCACCAGATACTGCAGGTTTGCTCAGCATCACAGACCCCCAGCCTCTGAATGCTGCTGGGGCTTTCAGGGAGGGATAGAGACACAATGAGGGAATGGGAGGTTTTCTTTCCCCCAGTCCCACTTTCCAAGTACTCAAAACCTTGAGTATGAATTCTTCAAACTGATTTTTTGTTTATTAAAAACAAGCCAGATTTACCACAGAAGGTAATGTTAGGATTTAAAGTGGACCATACAAATGCCCTCTGCACATTTTATATTACCTACAAAATTCTGATTTCCTACTGAAACACAGATGTGTCATGTGGGACCAGTTCAATGATGTTGACTGAGAGTATGAAGGAAATAGTATCAAAAATGTGGGGCTACAGTGCTGAATCATAATAATAGAATTGTTCCAGATAATATGGAATCTTAATATTTGAATTCAATCTACATCCCTGGGTCCATCTTGAGACACATTAAGTGGTTGTTCTGGCTTGGAAAGCACTAACACATAAATCAGGTCATGGCAAGGAGCAACCATGGAAGTTTAACAGAGGAGATCCAAGGTGCTTGTCAAGAAAACAATCACAGAATGAATGACATCATAATGTCAAAGTGGAAAGCCTTCCTTAATTAACACATCTTCATAACCTCTTATCATTGCTCTTACTGGATAATACAAAAGAAATAAAAATCACCCCTTTCACAAAAATCACCAGTGGCAATTTCAGGGGAAAAAAAAAAGACCCTAAAATCCATGTGTGAGTCCCTGCTCCCCCAGCACAAGTGGGAAGTGCTGCTGCCAGAGGCACTGTGCCTGTCAGTGTGGATCCAGCACAGCCTGGGGATGCACGGCTCCCAGGGGAAGCATTTCCATCGGGCACACTCCCCAGGGAGCACTGGCTGTGTGGCACAGGGGAGGCACAGCTCACTCCTCCAGCCCTGCAGAGCTGCAGCCATCAGGTGCCAGCACCCCTGTTGGGTCCCTGAACCCTGGGGGGCTTTTGAGCTTTCTGTGCTTTCTGGCACTGAGCCCCAGGAGAACACTGCTTTTCACCTGAGCCCTTGGAGAAGGCTCCAAATTTGAGTGATGGAGTTAAAATCACGGGTGTGGAGTTAAATAAAAGTGTGTGATTTCACATGGTGAAGGGTTTTAAATTTGAGGTTTTATAGGATAGTAATAGGTATGGGACAAGATGGAGGATTTTGGGTGGTGTCTCTGTTCTGTGTTCCTCTCCATGGTTTCAGGCAGTAGTTTCTGGTTGGTCACTCAGTGTCACACTGAGGGTCATGGGAATCTAGTTATTGGGTTAAAAATATAAATAATATAGGTGTTAATTCTCTATTGGACTCTTTGGCTTTAAGAGACCTTGTAGCTAACTAGATTCATCTCAATTTTTCTCACTTCTAGCTGGTGGCTGGAAGTGCTGCTAAACTTTCTGTACTTTTAATAAAATTTAATAAACCACCAAGCCCGAACAGGAGAAAATCAGTTTCCTTTGTGTGTTTTTTAATTCTGGCTCTGAGTGAAGACAAACGAGACTCCAGACAAACCACTGATTAAGTGGTGCAAAACTGCACCACCTTTCCACACCCCCTGGGAGAGCAGGGAATGCCACAGGGGCTGTGCTCAGGTCCTGGCAGAGCCAGAGAGGAGAAGGATGGAGCCACATGTCCCTGTGTGAGCAGGACACTGAGCCTGGCGACTCCAGCTCCTGGGTGACCCCACAGAAACCCACAGTCACACAGCTGGCACAACCCTGAAAAAACCTCTGGTTTCTCTCCTGCCTTGTCACAGCAGTGACTTCACATCACTCGAGTTTTGCAAGTACAGAATTGTGTTCAGAGGCTGTTGGTGCCACTGGAATGTCCCAGGAGCTGTGGCCAGGTGACCAATTCCATACAGCTGAGGGTACCATGGAGAGCCTCAGCTGCCCTCTCACACCAGAAGGTGCTTTCAGGGTGATGTGGCCTAAATTGCTAAAGACATCCCATGATTTTGTGTGCCCACTCAGGGTGACACTCCTGGCAGTCAGAAAACAACCAAGGAATAAAGGAATAAAAGACATGAACCTGGGAAAGCACGGCCTGAGGGAGGGAGACATTCTGCAAGACACATCAGACAGACTTTTAAATCCAGAATGAGGCTCTTGGGCAGTATTGTGAAGGTCTCTTTTTCAGGGAGGGGAAAGAATCTCTCCTGTTATTATTTGTCACTGCAATCACCACAGTTTCTGTGGCATCAGCAGTTCTGAGGGTCTGGAGCTCATATTTATTTGCTGAAGCTTACTGAAAAGGTTAAAAGTAACACAGCATAACAAGAGATGCTCTGACAACAACAGCATGGGAAGAGGGGGCTTCTGGTGAGGCCAGGCATGTGTGGGTTAAGTAGTTAATTCCTCACAGGGTGCTTTAGTCTTTAACATAAAAACACAAAACAGAAAAATAAAATTATATTCCAATGGGACACATCTTTGTGAGGTCTGTAAGGAAGTTGAAATGAAATATCAAAATCCACTTTGCCCAGGCTGCTTCCTTGGCATGATTCTTTCCCAACTCGCTTAGAAAAAAACAACAAATAAACCAAACTGCATTTTCCTGAGGTGTTACCTCCAAGTGCTGCTGCTTGGCAGCTCTTAATGCCTCTGTCAGTGCCACCCAGTGCTCCTGTGAGAGCGTCACTGTGTCACCTACACAGGGCTGGGCTCTCCAGCTCTGCAGGCTGAGCATTCCCTGCTGGGCATCCAGCAGAGGGGGAGCCAAAAAAAGAGTGAGAATGCTGAAAAGACCCAGGGCTGTGATCATGATGGCATCTGCAAGCAGTGCTCAGCACTGCTGTCACTCCTGCAGGCACAGTGATTTCCCTCTGAGCACACTGCCCAGCCTGGCAGGTGCTTTTGGAGCATCCAAGGGATGAACTCCCAGAGCCCAGGAGCAATCACAGCAATGAGATGAGACCTGAGAGCACTCCCAGGAGCAATCACAGCAATGAGATGAGACCTGAGAGCACTCCCAGCACTCCCAGTGCTTCCTCTGTGACCCTGCACCCTCTCAGCCCATTGTCTCATGGCACTGTGTGTGGATCAGCTCCCAATTTCCATCCCATGGGAGAGCAGGGGCCAGGCTCCAGCAGCACCCTGGACATGCTCAGGTGAAACTCAGCCTAAGGGACTCACCTGTTGTGAGCTCTGCATCTGTTCTGGGATATCTGTCCCCTAATCACCACCATGGATTGACTCCTGGAGTGCAGTTCTGCCTCTGCATTCAGAGACCTCTCCCCAGGATGAAGCAATGAATGAATGACTGGGCTGGAAGGCAAATGAGATGGGTGGCACAATATAAACACAGGGAATTGCTGTGCAAGGGAATGGTTGCAAGCCATGAATGGATTAAATGAGTTCTCATTGGAGACCTTTTCACTAAAAACCTAAACTTCCCCAAGTACAAGGAAGGTTAATTAATAACTCTTGAGGTTAATTGGGGTGCATTAAGACAATACAATATTTGTTTACTCAGTGAAGCTGCCAAAGGATGGTTGTTAATGAGAACTTGGTGTTTCTACTACGATACAAAATAATACTTTGTTTTCTGCTGATGTGTCTAACACAAATGTGTAAATATTTATACACCCTTCAGATCGTGGGCCTTTCCTGCAGACTTAAATGCAGCCTTAGAGGAAGAAGAGAAGTGGAAGAGGCTGTAAAATTCCATCCATTGATGCCAACATGAGCTCTCCTACCGTGGCCAGCCCAAATCTGAACACAGATGTGCACTCAAAGCTGGCAGTCACTGGGCACTGATAATTCAGGCAGGCAAACAAGCTCCCTCTTGCCCCATTTTCCAGATTAAATGGAGAAAAGATGCAAGCAGAGCCTCAGGACTTTCATGTCTTGTGGTAATGAGTTCACTCAGTGCACAAAAGGAGTGCAGGTGTCCCAGAGCAGGGCATTCACCATGAGCAGCAGTGTTTTACCCGGGATATGGCCCCACTGGAACCAATAGAATGTTATTATTCCAAAGAGCTCTCAGCCTTATTTAAAACTAATAGAAATACCAGGGAAAGTGACAATGTTTTCTCGACTCCTGCTTCATTTTTGAGTGATGAGAAAACACGAGCTGTGACCAAATCAATCCCAAGATGTACTGAGGGATAGAGCATTATTTTATTCCTATACCCCCATGCAGCAGAACTCCACCAGGAGCACAACACCCACAGACATCTCCCAATTTAGCACCAAAAAAAAAAAAGCCCAAAAGAATAGATTCTCTCTTCCATGAAGCACAAATTGTCAATCACCTTGATTAGCCCTCCACACAATTAACAGAATCTGAATGCACTAATCACTACTGAACTTCTCCAAGTTGTTTTCTAGGGCAAATCAAAGATTAAATTAAATTATAAAGTCAGCCAAGAGCTCCATGGATTTTTTTATGGCCATCAAATTGGGCCCACTTCAAGTCCTTCCAGTTCACAGTCACAACAAAAGCAAAAGTGGGAAACACTTGTGGGGTACAAAAGATGGAGTTCCAGCAATCCAAAAAACCCCTGAAAATCACTGAGCTCCAGAGGAATTCCATTCGAGGTGGCCAAAGTGGGAAAATGTCTCTGTTCAAATCTCTTCAATTTTTTTAGTCACAATATCTTTGTGTTTGTGCTCTTTACCTTAAGAATGACCTTTTCCTCCATTTTAATTTTCTGCTCTGTGGTTTGAGAAATTAAAAATGTTATGTGTCCTTTGGCCAGTGCACATTGAGGATTTGAGGATGCAGTTCTGATCAAAGCCCTGGCAGAAGCGTCCTCACATTGCAAATGTTTGAATTTGTGATATTTGTGAAATTGTGAAATACTGTGAAATTTGTGAAATATTGTGAAATTTGTTGAATTTTGTTATAGACATCAGCAGAAATCAAAATATTGTATTTTATCATAGTAGAAGCACCAAACTCCTATAAAGAGACATCCTTGGACAGCTTCACTCAATAAACAAATATTGCATTGTCTTAATGCCTGCCAAATAACCTCAACAGTTATTAATTTATTAATTAATTATTTAACCTTTGGGAAGTTTAGGTTTTTAGTGAAAAGGTCTCCAATGAGAACTCATTTAATCCATTCATGGCTTGCAACCATTCCCTTGCACAGCAATTCCCTGTGTTTATATTGTGCCACCCATCTCATTTGACTTTCAGCCCATTCATTCATTCATTCATCACACAATAATTTACATTGTTAAATTAGAAACAAATTCTTGCAAGTAAAAACAAACAAAAAGCAAAAAAAACAAGAAGCAAAACAGTGAATAATAATAATAAAAAATAAAAAGTGAATAATTAAAAAAAAAGGCAACTAAACCAAACATTCTTATTTCACCAAAAGAGAGCAGAATTTCAAGCACTTAATAATTTTATCATGTAACACAGAGGCATAGATTTAGGTAACAGCCACTTAAAGAATTAATTACATTCTTTACACCAAAAGAGATGGAAAAATGAAGTTATCCCAGTTATGCTCACCCCAAGGAAAGGAACACTTAAAACATTTTATGAACTTAACATAGAATTGTTCACTTGTCTCATTAGTAACTTAATTGGAAATTCTATTTTGATTTTCTGTAGGAGAGTAGGTTTTGCTCTGCTCTGTTCCTTGACTTGTCAGGTTATTTTTTCTTGTGCGGTTCCTGCCTCTCACAAAATATTTTGGGGAAAGTCAGTCCAAATTCACAATCCAAAATCTTATGCAAATTACTACGAGCCAACTGCTGTACAAACATTAGGAAACAGAAGTCTCCCCAAGTCCCTTTCAATGGCTGCTGAACACAGCAGGATCAGACACTTTCTATTTTTATTGAAGCTCAGGTTTCCAAGTTGGTAGAATAGAAGACATTGGAATGAGCCTTTCTGAAATAGCAAAAAAAAAAAAAAAAAAAGATTCCGTGCCTAAGAAATAATGCTTTGGGAAACTGGCAATCTTCCTAAAACCCAAAATGTTCCAGAAGCACAGCCTATGATTCAAAGGCACTTTGTCATCTGTACAGTTTTGCTTATAGCTGCATTGCAGCATTCTCTTCAGGACTGCTCCCTGCTCTTGGAGGATAAAATGACCCAAGTGCCTCCTCTGTTCCATCATTATTCATTAATGAAGAGCCTGGGCCTGCAGGATTGGCATTGCAGGAGCAGGAGGCTTCATTAGCACATCCCTTCAGCACCACACACATGAACACCAGGCACGAGGCAAGGAGAGCAGACACAATTCCAGTGGGTGCTCCAGCAGCATTCAGAGGCTGTTATCAGTTTAAATGGCTCTGATAACGCTGTTCTATTAAGAAATCCTCCTGAAGAATGCACAAAGTGCAGAGATCTTGAACCAACAGGGCTGAGGATGAAGTCATTGCTTTCAGCCAGACATCTTGAACATGCATCTGTTTTCTCCAGGTTATGTAAATGATGCAGAGAGGAGCTGAATGCTGAAACACTCAGGGTGCTCAAAGGCAGACTTTGTGTGTGTGTGTGTGTGTGTGTGTTGCCTAATTCCAATATCCATTTTGTTGAACACATTTATGTTTTTCTCTGCCTCCCCATGCACCTTCAGTGCCTACTGTTCTCCCCAAAGACCACCTGAAGAGATCTCCCCTCCCTTCCTTTTCCATGTTTCTCAATTTCCCCTTCATTTTCTCTTTCCCTTTCATTTTTCTTCATTATGTCAGAGAAACTGATAAATGCCAGGCAGCTCTTCCTCCTTCCCTCTGAGCTCACCCTCTCCTTCTTAATCCCTGCACTCTGTCCTCTGAGGCCACAGCTCTGATCTAACCTCACACACCTCTTTGGGAGAGATTTTCACTTATTTGCCCCTTTTAATCAAGCAGCAGGAGCACAAGGTAAGCAAAATTTTGGGAGGTCAGCATGGAGCAATATCCATATCCTGTCAGGAGTGTCTTCAAAGACAACCATGAGTACCACACACTCTGCAGGCTTATTTCTTCTTCAACAAACAAAAGCCTCCCAACATTCCTAACATTGTAAGACTTTGAGAATCTTAGCAAAAATCTTCCATTCATTTAATGATTACAAAAACCAGCAGACAACAGAAAAATTCAGAAGTAATTACGTGAGCCTATTAATAGCAAGTGCCAATAAGTTTCCATTTCTGTGCCCCTCATTAGAAAAATGAACAATTTCTGGTATTGTGGAAACAGGCTTGCAGAACATAAAAAGACTCTAACAACATTAATCTTTTAGCTTCCTGAGCTTTGTCTGTGCCACAGCCTTTATTTGCAATCAAGCTTAGTGCACATGAAGTTCAGTGCCTGATCCAGCCCAGGCTGGGTAATTCAAGCTCCTTTTCACTGACCTACCAAACTCTGACCTGTTGGACCTGGCTGGTAAAAGTGAGAAGGGATTACAATTTCATTCAGATCATGATATCTGAGCAATTCATTCAACAAGGGGACCAATTATGTCTGATCCCCTCACCTTTCCCCCTGCTTCTGGGCTGGACTGATTTGCCAGGATGAGGTAATCCTGAGTCAGGGTGAATTTGATCACAGTGACCTGAGATGAAAAGTGTTGGATCTTGAAAATGGTCTCTAATTCATCCAGTTTGTTCAGCTGTTATAGACTGATGCCATGAAAGCAGAGGTTCTTTGCCTGGAGATAAATATCCAGCACATTTATTTATTTATTTACACACAGTCAGGATGATGCACACGAGACCATCATGTGCCCTGACAAAAACAGGGAATGTTTCACAGTGCTTCCCTGGTGCTCTAGTGTATAAAACCATTGCATCTATATAACACGACATCCTCTGTCACAGGCTGAAGGCAACAGATGATCCATTAACTCATGCAAAACCATCAGTCCAGTCCACCTAATACCCTGTTCTCTTGTTAACACAAAATTAATTAATAGCCATGTTCTATAACCAAACACAGCCACTAATGCAGTCAGCATCTAACCAGAACCAACAGAGAGCAAATTCCTCCACAGATGATGCTTGGCACGCTGCTGGATTCCGTGGCTGTCTCACAGAAAGGCTTTGCTCTGCCTGCTGCAGCACTGGCCACTTGATGCCTCTGACTTCACCATGCCCAGAGCTCACCAACCCTCCTCATCCCAATCCCGGGAGGAAGGATGGCAAAGCCCCAGGAGCCCGGGGTGCAGCCCCAGCAGGGCCCTGTCCCTGTCCCACAGGCTGGCACCCAGAGCTGGCACCCAGCTGCACCCATCCCTGCTGCCAGCAGGGATTTCCAGCTGCAGGGAGGATGCAGATGCCTCCAGGAGCAGATTACTTTATCAACACCTAATTTAGAGCTTGATCCCACCCCGAGGGCAGCAGCAGTTTTGCTGCAGGGAAAGCAGAGGGCTCGGAGCCCAGGGATGCTGCCCAGCACCAGCTCTGGCTCAGAGGTGACCCTTTCCCAGCAGAGCTGCCTCTCCTCCCCAAAAGAGCCACACTCTGCACTTCTCAGGGCTGACACATCACAGAAACCAGATGCAATTGCCCAGTTATAAATCCTGCTGAAAATCTCCTTACACATTAAAAAGCAGCAATGCCAGGCTGAGGCAGCTATTAAGCTCCATGTCAGCTCCCCCCTTGGAAATTCCTTACAATATGCCTTTAAAACATCTCTCTGGGCTCTGGCACTCTGCTTTGCTTGGCCACACGCTGTCCCCCTGCCCCTGAACGCAGGCTGCAGCTGCTGTGCTTTATGTAACCCTGCTTGCTGCAACGTCACAGGACCTAAATCCAACATTTCCACACAGAAACGTTTGGCTTTTGTTGATTTTGAGTGAGTAGCTCCTTCAAGCCATATTCCTTGAGGCTGGAAAGCCCAGAACTGGTCCTGAATCCTGGCTCTATCAAGCTGCTGCCTCCAACACCCTTGGCTTGCCCTTGAAGAGGCTTTCTGCAGCCATGACTCACTGCTACAGCACAGAGCCAGCCCAGCCAGGCAGTTCAGCAAGGAGGGACATTTCCATGAGAGAGGGACAGCAGGGACCTGCCTGGGGCAGGGGGAGGGACCGCTGAGCACCCACATCAGGGCTCTTGCTGTTTAAAAACAAGAAAAGAGGCACCTACTGTTCCATTTTCCTGGCTCCAAAGGTGCATTCTGGAGTCGCAGTTTCATTCAGCTGCAGGAAATAAAATGGTGCAGCCAAGCTTTGGCCTTGCAAGCAACCACTTAAAGGGGGGGAAAGTGCCCAGCAGGAAGGATTTGAATCATAGAAGTATTGGGAGAAAATAAGAAATGGCAAACAGGCAGGTAATGAAGCTGTTTGCAGCCAACTTTGATTTTCAAAGCCCACATCACTGGATATTTGCCCTTCAGAACAAAACTCCTTTAACACTCCATGTATTTCTGGAAACTTCGAGGTATAATTTTCCTAATGGCATAAAATAGAGCCCCAAGTGTTCTGGTGCTGCAACAGACCAAGAGGATTTTTTGTTAATAGTAGAATTCTGTCTGGAAATTGCCTTTGGATAGATGAAACAAGCTGCCCAAAAGCTGCAATTCCAGGAAGGGTAACACAGGATGATTTCTGGAACATATTTATTTACCTGAAAACCATGTGTGGTCATTAGGCTGCTTGTTTCCCAATAAATATGAATAATCTGTGATCTGTGGGATATCATCTGAGCTTCCCTTATTCTCCCCCTCTCCTATGCCCACTCAGTGCTTACAAATTGTGATGAGACATCACTGCACTCTCTGGCACAGTAGGGATTTGAATTCTGATTGAAGACCAGCAAAACACAAACATATGGAAAAATGGAGCCATTTACATCTCAATCTGGCATATTCCATGCTGTATACAACTAATTATGGATCTCTGAGCTCATTAATTTTCCCTGGAATTCCCATGCAGTGGTGGCACCGAAGCCAAGTGTGAGATGCCCTATGGCCAGTCCCAAGCCAGGCAGGCAGGATTCCAGATGTATTTCCCAGCACAGCCACACAAACAGCTGTGCTGACACTGGGAGCTGGAGAGAGCGACAACAGCCCCAACCTGGAGCATCCAAAGTGCTAAAAAACCATTTAACACCCCCAGCGCTTCCCCAAAGAGTGCAGAGCACAGGCACCCACCTAATGCAGGAGCAGGGCTGCGAAAATTCCCGAAATCCAAAGGATTCCTGTGCAGCAGTGCAGGGGCAAGCAGAGCTTCACATGTTAATGGTCTCCACAAAAGGCAGTGATGGTCAAAAGGTTGTGTTTATCCTCGTAGCAAGGATTGTTTATCCTCACAGCAAATGCAGCCACACTCCCGGGCTTTTTACAGCTCCAGTGTTTGCATAACATAATGCTCAAGCCATTAACAGCAGAATCCTTCTTGACCCTTGCATGCCCAGGTATTGCCAGTGTTTGGCCTCTCATTAATCCCAGGAAGTTTTATTCCTGGAGAAAAGAGAAGAAGTTAATCCAACGTGGATTACAGACAGTTGGTGCAATACGTGTCACGCCATAGATCACAAGTGTTTGCTCTTGCTCAGCTCGCACGTATCTGTCACATAATTGTGCCTTTATGTAAACAGAGACCGAGAGAATGTACACAAAGCACATCCACAAAGGTAGGAACCGTGTCAGGAACACCACAGGGATGATGCAAGGGAAGGGGCGAGCTGGCAATGTGAACCCTGACGAGAAACATGAAACACAAACTCTGCTGCACGTTCAAAACATAAAACCCACATAAGTGCATTTAACTTCTTCTTTTTCTTTTTTTTTTTCAATTATTCTTGCACCAAAAAAATATGATCTCTTTGCAACAAGGGATCAGTCTGATGGAAACCCATCTCCAGAGAATGGAGCTGCCCTGTGGGGCTCACACAGGTCTAAATCAGCTTTTCCAGAGCCGAGATTCCATGGCTCCCTGTCAGCACAGGGATTTCATGGAGAAATCCAAAGCAGGCTATTCCCAATTAACAGGCACGCACAAGGAGGGCACTGCAGTGGGCTTTTGAAAACTCTCATTTCTAATGTGCAACACAAAATCAGGGATGAGTAAAGGCACTGTTTTCATGGCCAGGCTGGATCCAGTTTGTCACTTCTGTCGTGGAAGGAAAGGATTTCAGAAAATTAAATGGATCCTAACTTCCAGTCACTTCTAAAATTACAGAGTTGAAAGATCACATTACAGGTCGTTCATTTTAGATCTTCTCATACCATAAATTTCCAGATCTGGAAAAAACATTAGTCCTCTAGGAATAAGTACAAAAGCATTATCTCTAAATACCATCAAAAAATAAATAACCACTGACTTGTGGATCTGAAGCTGAGAAATCAACAGATATGCAGACAGGGATTTAAGCAATTGTGGGAGGATTTTTAATGTTGTAGGGGGTTTGTATTAATTTCAGTCTTGCTGTAAATCTTACTGCAGTGATAATGAAGATTTCTAATGACTGATGTTTTGCTGGTTGCTCTTGCCCACAGCTCACACTCATTCTTATGGCAAGAAACAAAATGTTGCAAAAGCAACTGAAAGTATTTTTTTTCCTTGAAAAAACTATAAATAACCTGGCCTGACAATAATTTTCTTTTATTATCAACAAACTAACAAAATACTTGAATCTCAAGCATTCTTTGCAGTTTGCAATATAGAAAAAAACACCAGAAAATACCATGAGCATGCTTATATTTAGACTTCATACTCTCACACACAAAAAGTCACAATCTGATCTCAACCACAGGAGAGCAAACAGGCTCCTCTTATTGATGCTCCCCAGTTGTTCATTTTTTCACCCCCTTAGCTGTTTTCAAAAGTTCTGTGTCCTACCTGAAGGGAGCCCACAGGAAAGATGGAGAGGGGCTTTTTACAAGAGTCACAGGATAAAGAGGAATGGATTCCCACGAAATGGAGAGTGGGTTTAGATGGGAAATTGGGAAGAAATTCCTCCCTGTGAGGGTGGGCAGGGCTGGCACAGGGTGCCCAGAGCAGCTGTGGCTGCCCCTGGATCCCTGGTAGTGCCAAGGCCAGGCTGGACACTGGGGCTGGAGCAGCCTGGGACAGTGGGAGGTGGCACTGGATGGGCTTTCCAAGCCAAACCTTCTGGGATTCCTTAATTACCTTTCTTTTTAGTTAACTATTATAAGCTGGTGTTTTAATTCCCAATTTCTAGCAGACTAATTTAAATTCAAGTATGATCTTGAAGTTAACTTCCATTTAGCTTCAAGTACGATCTGCTCTGAAGCCAGGATTTTTCAGTGCTACTTCAATCATAACCTTAGAGATCCCAATAAAAACAACTTTGGGAAGCACAAACTGTACTTACAACTTACTAAATTGTCCTGCATGACTAAGCTGATTTCTAAATAATGACCATTCACTCTTTTTTCAATAAAAATAATTACAGGGTTGTATAAAAATGTTTATATAGGCAAGGCAAAAAGCTGCAACTGACAAGTAAATTATTCATCTATTCTAACTACACTGCTTACAAAAATTGGCTCAAAAAATTAAAATAAAAAAACGGTTTCTAACAAAAAACCCTGAGAAGCACTTGAAAGTTAAAAGAGTTGTGGTGTAAAGTTCACTCCTAATCTTTCTTACCACTCAGTTTTGGTCCCAGTGCCTGGGAAGATTTCTGTAAGATGTTGTAACTCGTCTCACATGGGATTTTAAAAGTTGTAGCACCAGGGAAAAAAAAGCCATTTCCTAAGATGTTACAAGTTGAACATAACAGTGAAATCCTGTAGAGCCCAGAAAGGAGGATGCTGAGTCTGCACAGAGGGACAACCAACACACAAACACTGCAATCCTGGAGTGCAGAGAACAACTGACTTAGCCCTGTCACCTAAACCCATGGGCAAGGGGCCTCAAGAACACAACAAATCAAAAATAACAATGAGAACCACCTAATGTTTGTCCTTAGCTCGTTTGGTGCAGGCAATGAAAAGGATTTGAAATATTTTTGTCAGAACTCCGACTGATATTGGCTTTTCCTTCCCTTCCAGCACTAACTGTGGGAATCAAACCTAGCAGAAAGGAAGGCCAAGTTCTCTAGTGCCTGAACACTGATAAATGTCAGAGAAGTCTGGAAACTGGGGGTCAGATTTCTCAGAATATGTTACACCAGGTGTTACTGCCACAAAATTTCCCAGAAATCCAGGATGTAGCAAAAGAGCAAAAACGCAAGACTCCTGCATAGAATCATTTGGGATCCTTGGAGCAGACAGGTGTGGTGAAAGGAAAAAGACAGGAAATACAAATAAATGAATAAACCCACATTATTTATAATGGAAAATAAATACCATCTAACAGGTTTAAGTTCCCATATAGATGTTATTTAGACAAGATGTTTTATCAGCCAATTTGAGTTCAACTTCTCCATTGAAAACACAAGATATAAGCAGCTGATTTACACTCTTGGGTTTCCAAGCCAAGGATGAACACCTGAGTGCAGGTGAAGAGGAGCCAGTGGAGGTGCAAAGCCAGAGATTCCCACGAGGGTGCTCGAGGCACACAGGAAGAGGGGACTGTGCTGGAGCAGAGGCAGGTGCCCTTCACAGCACCCAAAAAAGGGCAGGGAAACCCTGGTAGATCTCCTGGGGTTGAATCAGCATCCCTGGAGTTGCCTGAGCTCCCTCCTCGTTTCCAAAACACCCTCCAGCACTTGCACTTTAAAGGCTTTTATCGTTATTAAAGATATTCCTGGATATTCATCCCCTTCATTCAACCCCCAGCAGCTGATGGAAGGGTGGAAGATGATCCCTGAATACAGAAGCAGGTAAGTTACACCTGCTTCCCAGAGTGACAGGAATACTCTCCAGAGCTGCTGCAGCCCCAGCAGAGCAGGCAGAGGCTGGTTTTGACACATTGTCTTGGCTCATGCAAGTTCCATTTGATGTTTCATAATCCCAAGAGTGCTGAAAACTCAGTGAAAAACACATTCCTCCTCCTACAGATCTGTCTCATCCAGCAGGCACCTCCTCTGCACAGAAAATTGATCCCCAAGAGAAGGGAATGATGGATGGCTTAAAAAGGGTGGCAGGAGGGATGGCCAGAGCCAAGGACACCAGTGTGCCCATTCTCTGGGTCACTGTGGTCACCTCTCTGGGATTGCTCAGCATTAATCTTGGCACACTCCCAACCAATCATTTCAACTGCACTGGTTATAATTAGTGACAAATAACTCGCAAATAATGAGAGAGAGAGAGAGCTCGTCACCAGCACTCCCTGCTCTCAGGACTGCCAGGAGAGGTAAATCACACGGCACATATGGATAGATACTCAGACTTCCAAACCCAAAAGCCTCCCAAAACCAGACAGAAGTTCTCAAACGATGCAAACCTGACCTTTCTGCACACATCTGTTTATATTCCCACAAACATAAACTGGGGAGAAAACCCCAAGCCATTGGGGTGTATCACATACAGCAGTGACAGGGCAATGTTTGCTCAACTGAAAATAACACACATTTATGTAAGTGTATAAAATGCTTTTATACTGAGAGCCAGACTGGATTCCCAGGTTAAGAGGCACAGCTGATGGGAAATGTGCAGAATGCCAAAATGTGGGGAAGTCTGAGAGTTCCACACCTGGAGCTGAGGTGGGGAGGCGGGGAAGTGGCTCCAACTGGGACCCTTCAAACACCCCCACATCCTTTTGAAAGGGATGCAAAAGGATAGGAACAACTTAGGGTGAAAGGAATTCCTCAGCTGAACCTGATGCCTTGCTTTTCCAGCCTCTGGAGATAGGAGCCCAAGGCTAAGCACAGCCTGTGGAAGTTAAAGCAGGTCACTGCTGGGGGAGAACATTACCAGCTCCAACCTCTATAAAAACCAACATCCTGAGCATTTATCTCATGGAAACCAGCAATTCCCAAGGCTTTTCCTGCAGGGAAGGTGACAATCAGGTGGCAATCTCTGGATTCTGGTGGCAGGAGGCAGCAGATGGGATGGGAGCAGTGGGATGGGAGCTGCCAGTGTCTCCATGGGCCGGATAACGTTACCTGCACCGGGGGCTGGTAAACGGAGACACGGCTGCAACCTGAGCTCCTGGAAATTTCTGCTGCTGCCTTCAGTTGCCCAGGTTTTGCTGGAGAAGAAAACTTGGGCACAGCCATTTCCTGGGCCACCATTTCATAGGTGTTTGCTGCATCCCTTCAAATCCCAGCGAAATTGGAGGAAACAGCGCGCGAGTATTCAAAGCTTCAGGTGGTTTTTAAAGGTGATTCCACGGTAAGGAATTTGTGGGAGATGTAAGGATGGAGAGGATTGCTCTGCCAGCAGCACTCCCAGCGAAGGACTGGCAGTTTGCAGAAGAGATCTTGAGGAGAATCCGTGCAGTTTTAATTCCTTCCAGCGGAGGCCAGTGGTTTACAACAGAAGGAATTGGCTGGCTGCCTTTCATCTGGAATTGCGTTTCCCACGGTGCCAGTGCAGGGAACGCACCTTGCCCAGGTTTTCCATGAGCTAAGGATGGAAAGCCCCAGCCTGGCCTCTACCTGTGTTGCTCCAAACACCAAATTTGGCTTTAAAATTCCCCTGGAGTTCCCAAACGATCCCTGCAAGGGCGAGCTGATGTCAAAACCCCAATTTATCATCACATTCCTAAGCAGGGACAACTGGAACCAGTATGCAGAATGCTGAAATATTTTAAGAACTTTTTTTAGAACTATTTGTAGGATTCAGGATGTGTTCATTTAACTGTACAACACAGATTTTCTGGCTGAGACTGCACCTCTATAAAGGCTTGATTTCCACAGGGAAAAATCTCTTATGTAATATTTAATATTTGAAATAAAATGCTGAGAAGGCACGTATCTTAATTATTTAGCTTCTGACACATACCCTGCCTTTAAAAATTCAGCGTCTGACTGCAGATCTGAAAGACTTCCCTATAAATAAGTTATCTTCTCTGAAGCTGTAACAAATTTCAAAAAGTATTGCAATGGTTCTTATCTGATCAGAGGAAGCACAGGACTATTAAAATGTAAAAAAACTCACGTATTTGAATATTATTTTAAAGCAGAAATCCATTCCACGTTGCTGGAATTCTACAAAAAAGGCTCAGGGAGAGCAGCTTGAACAGAAGTAAATTAATTTCCCTGTTCCCAAGTACTTTTTGTCCAACAAGTCAAGCACGAGATTGAAGAAGTAGTTACAGTTTCTCTTATCTACAACAGACCTGTTTCTGCTGCAAATATCTTCTAAATGGAAAGCATTCTAAATTAATTAAACAAACCTCAAGAGACGGTAAACTAATTATTCTGGGCATACATAAGATGCTGTTGAGTTAATCTCTATGAACACAAGTGAGTTAAGTTTGTATTGACATATTGGGCCAAATTTATTGTCAGAGAAATTAACTTCAGGGGAGTTAAGCCAAGAGCGAATTTTTCCTCATTAAGGAGAAATAGGTCTATTGTCTGAAGTGTGAGGACTTAGAGCCTCTTGGGAAAATCATATTTCACTTCAGTTCTATAAGTGATGAACTCTTGCAAAGAGTTGTGCTTCAAAATGCACAGAATTCTGTTTAACCACCTCCGAGCTGGGCTCTCACATGGGACCTCTTTCATGTGAGCCCTGACCTGAGCATTGGGGATGCAAAGTGTTCTGCTAAGCTGTGGAAATAATTATCCCTGAAGCGTCCCTGCAGCACTCAAAGTGCTTGTACAAGCAGGAGGCACAACCCTCATACCTAAATTTAACACTAAGTTCGTTTAGTTACCACGAAATGTCTTTGCTGTCTACACTTAACCTAAGTGAGATATTTTTGAATGAACAACTCAGAGAAATTTTCATCTACTGCAATTTTTCCTGTTTTAAAAATAACCATTCACCTAAATTTTATAACGACTGTGCTCTACACAGGGGCCATAGAATGGCATGTATTAATATTTAAATTATTTTGTGCAGTGGAGCAGAACTCAAGGAAGTAATTGCTAACACTAATTAAGAAATAGACACAGTAAGGACCCAAACTGGCACGAAGATCATGTCTCAAGATGAGCAGTGCGAGCCTCACCTGCTCAGGAGATGGTCCCCAAACTCCTTCAGTTCTAAATGGTCACCTGAGGTGACCCCAGAGTCCTTCCCTGTGCTAATGGGACAAATCCCATCACATGTGGCAGGACAGCATTCCCAGCATCCTGGGGGACCCTGTCCCATCCTTACTGATCCTTAGCATCACCCTTCCTGCCAATCAATGGGGTTTTTTTGAGCTTTCCATCTTCACAGTTCAGCAATACGATTCAGCACTGGGTACTAAAGGTAAAACAGGATTCTTGTTTAATTTATCATCCTCTCTTTCCACCAACCCCTGGCTCACACAAGCATCCCAAAGAGAAATCTCTTTTCAGCATGGCCAAGAGAAACTCGAGAAGTGCCCGAGGGTGGAGTGAAGCAGGCTTTGGATGAGGCTGGAACTATTCAGAAACATTTGTGAGAACTGGCACAGCTCCACAGAACCCAGGGAACTCCCTCGACACAAAGCAGAGGCCTCCAAGTGCCCTGAACACTTTCTGAAGTGTTAATAGTTCACCTCTTCTCCTTGTGGCAGTCATTCTGGAGACGTCTGTACTAAGTGCTATTAGTGCTGTCACCTCGACTTGGTTTTCAAGAGTCCTTCCCTCAACGTGAGACAGAAAAATTAACCAGAGCTCAGCCTGACCTGGGTGATGGGGGCACACAGCAATCAGCACCCTGCATGTCCCAGAAGCAGCAGGAGAGAGGAGAGCTCGGGCAGGGAGGTTCATCCCACTGCCCTTGGGGTCACAGCCTGGCACCTGCACCTCCTCTGGCCCCACACTTCCTGAGCTCCACTTCACAGCAGGGCAAACATCAAGTTTCAATTTTATTTAGACTTTCTCACCGTTATTTTGGCAAAGGCAGCCTGAGCGTGGCTTTAAATACCTCTGGAAAAAAAAACCACGTTAAATTACATTAGGGAAACATCCCAAATTACTAGTTTTAAAATCAAAACCCCCAGTGCAGAGTATTATGGTGATGACTGAGAAAATTGCTATAAAAGCCAGGAGGTTGTTTTCTTAGCAATACCAAGAGGATCTTTCCCATTGTTCTGCCAAGACTCACAGCAGTGCCAGAAATATTCAGTTTTCCTGAGGTTCATCACTGCACTACAGCTGCTGCTTCAGCCACAGAATTGTGGCAGCCTCCTGGAGAGTCTTAATTAAATAAAAGGCAATTTTAGAGGGTGGGGAGAGCATCACTGCTATTTGGATATCAATTGACACAAAGCTATATTTGCTCTTTGATTATGTTTTATAAATGGCATTCAAATCAAAAGCAAAATTATTGCTGAATGATTCCATTTAAATTGTTTGTCACCAGAATTTAGGCTGAGGTGGTCACTAATTTAGATTATTTTTCAGCACATTTCCTCCAGGAAAGAGTAAATCCCCAAACTTCAAGCGTGGGGTCCTTTTATTCTTGGATGAGTATCTGATGTTACCCCATTCTCCAGTGCTGCTCCCACTAGGGGATGAAGCACAGTGCCATTTTCCTGGGATGGCACAGAGGAGGAATTGGAAGATGGTGCCCATTTTCCTGGGATGGCACAGAGGAGGAATTGGAAGATGTGCCCATTTTCCTGGGATGGCACAGAGGAGGAATTGGAAGATGTGCCCATTTTCCTGGGATGGCACAGAGGAGGAATTGGAAGATGTGCCCATTTTCCTGGGATGGCACAGAGGAGGAATTGGAAGATGTGCCCATTTTCCTGGGGTGCCATGGAGGAGGAACTGGAAGATCCTTCTGCTCACGAGGAGGAAGTGAGGCCCAAGGGAAGGGCAGCTCTCACCCAAGAAGCAGCAGTGCCCCCATTAGAGTTTTATTAAGCAAAATATTCCCAATTATAAATGGCTGTGAGCACCAGGACTGAAACCTTTCCCCATGTCTGATGTGTCAGAGCTCCAAGTGCCAGTTGACTGTACAAAATGACAACTATCCAGGCTCATCCCTTGCAACAACTGGCATCTGCTCTGGAGTCGTTTGAGTTGGTTTGAATGGCACTAATTAGGAGTAGTTACACATAAATGACATCCCAAAGACTTGACACAATAAACATTGCTATCTAGTGCCATTCATTTGCTCTCCCCATTCAAGCACACACAGTATTTACGATAATTTCCATGTTCACTGCCACCTTTATCCCACAAATAAGGTCAGGAGACAGACAAACAACAAATATGGGAAGCACCACATGGATGTTGAATACATAATAAGTTATCAACTGCTCTTTAAAGCATGTGGGCCGGGATTTGGATTGCATCTGGAAGGTGGATGAAAAGGCTATCTCCTTGTTTGACCTTGCAGAGAAGCATTAGGATTCCTCACAACCACCAGGCAGCTTTATAAACACTATCAGAATTCCCTATGTCCCTCTGCTCTGCAGGCAGAGAACAGCACTAGTGAAAAATAAAGATATTTCTATTGTCTCATGGCTACAGACTGCTAGGAAAGATGATGGACGTACCAAGAAACTTCTCAATTTTCCTTTTGCTGACTAAAATCCTCTGTTTCTGCCTCAGGAAAAGGCAGCAACCACCAAGTGATTTTCTTTGATTTCCATCACCCTACATTTTTAGCATCCCACTGTCTGCTTTAGACTTACAGCTTTTCTTTATCCCCACTTCATTGCACATGTCTTCAACGCCTCATACAAACTCTCTCACAGCCATAGTGGCACAATGTTATTTTCAAGCACATTTAAATAGTGCTGCTGATTAAATAACTCGTCACTAATGTGATTCCAGGAATCCAGAGCATCTCCTAAGGTGTAACCTTTACCACTAATTGCAAATATAGAACAGAAAATTAAGTCAGACTGACAGAATTAAATCAGGAGCTTTCAATGCAATGTCAAATTTCTGACAAACTGCATACTACCAAAGAACAAACTATTTCCCAAGTGATGACAAATTTAAATTTTCTTAATGATGTTTTGGGGCATCACGTTTTGTGTACAGCTTTGTAGAAGATGGAAGGAGAAGAATCCCAGTGGATTTAGAACAGAATGCTCATCAAAGGCTACTGGGACCTGTCAGGTTCTGAATCCCTTCCACCACCTTTGAAAACCTGGCATGTGCAGCTTCATTTCCATTGTTTCAGATCTCGGGCAATAAATGGAGACTTTTTTTCCCCCAACTACTCCCATTCCCAGCTTTACATGAGCACACACTTGCAACAGCCTGACAGGGAGGCTTTGGAGTCTTCCTTTGCTGGAATCACAGCATAAAAGCCAAACTCTCTGTGCACTGAGCAGCGTCAGCACAGAACAAAGGAGGATGAATAGAGACTTGATTGGTGTCCCCGCTCGTATCACAGAGCAGGGGAGGCTCAAACAAAACCTCCACAGACCAACCATTGCTCAGGCACTAATTAATTCTTTTCCAGAGCAGAGCCAGTTAACTCACAGCCTTCTTTTTACTTAACAGCCTGTTTAACTCTCCCTGTGGATGATCCAACTCCAGCTGAACTATCTGAGCACACACAGCTTTCCTGGAGGTGCTCGAAATGACAAAAATGCTCAAAACCTTTCTGAGGGTGTCCCAAGGTGTGTCCAAGGCACTGCAGAGGGATGGGCTGTGCCTGAGAGATTCCAGAGGTTCCCAAGGACAACCCCATGGCTTTGGGAACCTGTCATGGTTCTGTCCCACAAATGCCACCCTGCCTGCAGCACAAAGACCCGTGGGAGGGTTTGACAAAACCCAGTGTCCCCCTGCCTTTCACCAGGGCACAAAATGGTGCTCTCGACTCTTTTACTCACATCAGCTCTTTAAAAAGGTGTTTAATCCATTTTCACCAAAACTGTGTAACCTGCAGAGTACCAAACTTATGAAATCTCAAGAGGAAAGATGTTCAGTGTAAAGATTGTCCTGTCATACACCATGAGATGAAGCCCACTTTTACAAACTCAGCACTATACAAATGCCTATCAGGCCATACAGACATTCCCAAAACCAGACAGGTACTTGGGCTCCTGCCTCAACACTGGTGCCAGAACTTCAGCATGTTTTACCAAAGCAGGAGTCAAAGCAGGCTAAAAATTATGCAACATTCTTTTTCATTCAACTCGATGATTATATAATCAGATGCTTTTCAATATCCCAGCAGTATCTCTGTGCACGGGGCCCTGAAAAAGATATTCTCAGTCCATCCCTGCCCACAGCAGCTGCCTATTCTTTCTTTCCATTAAAAGACCAGTCTGGAGCAAATGGATCTGTCTTTTCCCCTCAAGGTTCTCTGTTTTGACAAAGCAGTGCCATTCCCCAGGCACAGCTCCCCAAGACTATGAAAATCATTATTTCATTAAAGCAGCTGCTGGGATGAGAACTAATAACTAGGTTATTTCCTTTTTTAACTTGTTACCTTAAAAGTTCTCTCATCTAACCAACTAGAAAGTTATTTATCACAAATGCACAAATTATGTCTGAGATTTGTAAGGATATTCTTAGTAACAGCATTATATTTTAGGAAAGAGTGGGTCAACTCAGAGTTTTATGTCTGCATTCACCAATCTGTTCGGAAGATGGAAATTTTTTTAAGAAATTCTTTTATTCACTACATCACTTTTAGCAGCCTAACTCTTAGGAATGACATTAAGATAAATTAATTTCAAAATCCTTTGCTTTCATTTGAGACGGCCAAAGGAGCAAGTGAATCAAGAAGCAGTTGCAGCACACAACAGGATGCAAAGGTTAAGGAAATAGAGCCAAGTGTCAAGGACGAGGTAAAAGAGTTACTCACTCCTTTTTATCACTAGGAAATGTGTAGAAGCTCCAGAAAAATCTTTGGAACTGTGAAATAGGAGCTATTTGGAGGATTCATTTGCACAGCAACCCGCTCATACCTAGATGTTATCCCATCAAACCTGCTCCATACCTGCTCTGTGGTGCAATCAGCACTTTATTCCCTGACAGGAGGTTGTGAATCAGTTAAGAGCCAGAACATTGTGTTCCACGTTGATTATTCACCCACACAAATGCAATAAATGCTAAAGAATATCCAAATGCAAGTGTGAATGACCACATTTCACTCTGGCACGAATTTTTTTAATTGCACTTCAAATTGTGAAAGTGCTGTTCTAAAAAGCAGAATAAAAGCACCAGGCTTGAGGTTAAGTTGTAGACAAGACCCCAAACTCTTCAGAGCAATTTCCATATGGACACACAATGTCCTGCACTGCTTTTCAGACCAGTCCATCCACAGCACACACACACACCTACAAAATGGTTGTTTTTCCAGCAGTTGCTAGTTACTCTGATTAACCCCTAACTCATTGTCTTTCTTTGTGCCCTGGAAAAATCAAATTCGAAGTAAAAATAAGTAGAAACTCAGAGCAAAGCACGTCTGTGATCAGCCCCAACACTTCCAGGCACAAGAATCCTTCTTAAACTTTTTCCTAGCAGCACTTTGCTGGGTTGGGCTTTCATGGTTGGTTTTTGGGGGGGTTCTTTTGTCTTTTCAAACGGGATCTCTGGAGTTAGAATGGCTATAACCACCACACAAGTGTTTCCCTGGAGGCCTTGGAGAGAAGTCCTGACTCCTGCACACAACACCTCCTTCCTATTCCTAAAAGCAGCTGGATTTCCATGGCCAAGCTTTCCTCACTGGTGGTCAGGCACCTCTGCTCTGGAACCTCGTGGATGTGTTCAGCTGTGAATTGTGCTTGGAACACCCTCATCCTTCTGCATCCTGCACTCACAACAGGGAACGAGGCACTGACCTTGCCACTGCACTGAATAAACTCTAAATATAGCTGGATTTCTAAGTATTCCAATGTTCTTTCACCAGTTAACTGTTAACTCATGACAACAGGCAAGTTTTGTCCCGAGGCAGGCATTTTTTCTTTGTTGTCCTCTTGTTCCAGGTTAGAATAAAATTGGTAAAGAGTCAAGATGACATTCAGGTTGTTTCTCGAGGCAAGTGCTTGATGACTTCAGGGGGGGAAGGCAAAATGCACCCAGGACTAGTGATGTACCAACAGCTTTGATTCTGTGAGTCAGATCTTATTTATCACTGCCTGGGCCTGGGCTTTGGTTTTGTAAGTCACCACAGAGGTGGTGTTGGGCTGTTTGAACTCACATGTATGGATGTTTCTGTGGAAAGATCTGCAGAACAGGTTGGGTCTCCAAAATCCTAATGGAGAAAGAAGGAAGGAGGGAGAGCTGAGGAATCCTCCTTAGCAGAGCCCTGCACAGGAGTGTCCAGGGGAGCTTTGCACATATTCAGTCCCATATATCAGCACAGGATTTACCAAGCACTGGTGTGACTGTACAGGAACAGCTGCTGCTGAAAGGAGAAAACATCAACATCATTCCCCCTCCCTTGACCTTGTCAGTAGATTTAGAAAAACCTCAGCTCTGCTTTAAGAAATTTCTAATATTTTCTCCTCTGTTGGAAAAGTTTAGAGACATTAAAATATTTTTTTTTCTCTTGTCTTCACCCTTCAGCTGTTGCAGAGCACACCTGAAATGCTGTGAACACTGGGGGAATCCAGATTTAAATAGTGGCCAGCCTTGGACATAAGAACTATGTGGGGAAAAAATCCATCTCCTTCACCTTTTTGCAGCATTTAATTGTCCTCAACAAACAGCTCTTCTTTGAGGCTCAGCTGTACCACATTTTCCCTCACCAGTATCCATGAAAGCCCTGTTAGGAAACACCTCCTCAAGCAATGCCCAACACCTGCTGGAGCCTTTGCTGCTGCTGGGGATAGGATTTGTCCATGCTCACCTGCACTTCAGCTTCCTTTTGGGAACTCTGCTTTGGTGCTGTTCATTCAGCATTGCCTGGAGATGAAGCTGGTTTGGATGAAGACTTCAGCAGCAAGAGAGAATTCCCTGTTTGCTGCATGCAGGCACCTTCCCTTCCCCTGTCAGATGCCTTGGAGCACATGGATATTCACCCAGGATGCTCCACACAGGACACCTGAGCTGCCTTCCCTGCCCTAGTCCAGCTATTTATAGCAAGGGACTCAAGGTGAATGGAATGGATGCCCAGGTATTCCAGATTCTCCCAGCCTGGGAAGGAGTCCCAGGTTTGTGCTGGCCCAAGGCACAGATCCCTCAGCATTCCCCAAATACCCTGAGCTGTGAAGAGCAGCATCTGGCCCCAACAGAGCCTGGCCCCACACACTCCCTATTTGATCTGAAAAGTGTCCTTTAACACCTCAGCAAAAAATGCTGAAAGGATTTTAAATTACCATGTCCTAGAATATTAAAATTCCACAAAAAGAATCCCCTCAGGAAATGTTGTGCTGCCTGCTCAGTACTGATGTCTCAGAATTTCCATTTCTCATGATTCAGGATTACAACTGGAATTCTCTATTATTTTAGCCCACATGTTAGTATCAGCATGGGGGCACTAAAAGTACCAGATCAGAGGTTGCTTTAAAATGAGGATTTATGGAGGGCTATAAATCAAAAGATATAACAAGGAAATTTAATAAAGATAACATTGTTATGTCAAATGCAACATGGATTCTAATACACAAAGAGCAATTGTTTTTCCACACAAAAAGCTCTCAGCAAGAATTTTGCACACAGTGTGAAGCTAAGAATTACTGGAATCATAATAAGTTGTTCTTGGAAATTAATTTAACAAATAATCTTTTTTATTATGAAGCCTACAAAAGATAAATACCCATTTACTGAAACAGAATCTTTAACTTCATTCACCTTTGTACCACATTGTTGGCATTTGCTTTGCCTCTTGTCTATAAACAACGAGGATTTGGGGAATACATCACAGAATAAAAGAATATTAGTACAGGATTCATCAGAATTTCATCTCACACATGTGTACAGAATTAAAACTTTAAAGCAAAATCAAGTGCCAGAACAGGAACTGCCATCAGATCCTGTCTCAGTTTGTTGGTAACTATGATGATGCTGAATATGTGATGGAAAAAAAATCACTTTTCCTGTAGATACCATGGCTAATAATAATAATAATTAATAATAATACACAAGGCTTCTATTCCCCAGTAATTTCCAATACTGCTAAGGGGGCTTCTTGAAAGTAATTCCATATTTTGTAGTAAAATGTAAACCTATGGATCTCTTTTTTACTGAGCAACAGAAATGTTTGTGTGAAAGAAGGCAACATTTATGTCTCATATCCTAACAGATGAATGGCTTCCTTTCTTCAATGAAAAATTTCTACTTTCCCTCCAAAACCATCCATGATCTGTGTTTAAGACATGAACAGAAACTTTTCCACATAAATTACTGCAAATGCTGATGTCCCCAAATCAAATATTATTGGAGGAATAGAACCTGACTGAAAAACAGCAAAATGCTCAAACAAAGCAGCTGTGGACAGCCTTGAGAGGCACTAAAATGCTGTTCCCACACGAGACCCCAGATTCCAGAGCATCCCTGTGGTACCACACACTGCACACAATGCCATCCCAGTTTCAAGAAGTAACAAGCTACAGTCGGTGGATATTCTGAAAAGACTTTACAAAAATCCAATTTTTTGCCTTGCAGGAGAGCCCTGCAGCTTCCTCAGGTGGATTCAGGGGGAGTTGTCCTGGACATTCCCAACCATCCTGCAGTAGCATTGACGTTCTGCATGCCAAGGACACCTCGTGCCCAACCCAGCCTCCTAAATTAATAAAGGCACCATTTTCTTCAAGCAACTTTTTCATCAAAAAATTCTGGGAACAGACACCTCAGCCCTCTCAGGTGCTCTTATCCATAATTCACCATCCCAGATTCCAGCTCACAGAATATTTGCAGGGAAAACCACAACTTGGCACAGTCTTTGTACAAGACAAGTGACAGAAGATGGGGGCACCACATCAGGGGCAATTCTGGCTGAGCAGAAGCAGAAGGTGGAGAAAAAACCAGGACATTTAAACATGAAGATCTGAAACTCAGTACACCTCTCTTCATAAAAACATCATTTACAATTCCAGCAACTAATCAGTTACTTGGAATAAAGAAGAAAGTGAAGCTGCTTGGAGTTTTGAAACAACAGATGAAAAACATCATTTCAAATACGATCTGATCTTTTCAAATAGGATCAAATATGAGCAAAACAGTCAAAATACAAGATTCTTCTTCCAGGAAAGTCTCTTGGGAGTAATTCCCAATCACCACATTGCTGAGTTTGTAACAACCAGCATCTATGAAAGCTGGAAAACTTTAATGTTTTCCAGCACTTCTCTTATTCCCTACCAAGCCACAAAGTAAAAATGACAACATCTTGGAAAGGGATGCCATACAGATCATCTGCTCATGCAGATGTGTAATTTGACCATTTTTCCTTTGAAGTCTTTTCAGATACAAAGCCTCAGACCAGTCCCACACAGCTGGTGTGACTCTGAGAACGAATTCCCAAAGGCCTGGAGGTGTAGTGGATGTTTCCAGACCTCAGCACCACAACTGCCCCATCCCTGCTGATCCCATGAGATGAAAATCCCACCTGTAAATGGCAGGAAGGTCCCTTTGCTGTGTGTGACAGCAGAAACTGCCATGCACTGAGCCAGGCTTGCTGCTCCCCAGCACAGCAGGGCACAGCTGCCCGAGCTGGGCTCACACCAGTCTGGGAACTGGGCTCACTCCAGTTTGGGGACTGGGGTCACTCAAACCAATTTGGGGACTGGCCTCACTCAAACCATTTTGGGGACTGGGGTCACTCAAACCAGTCTGGGAACTGGGCTCACTCCAGTTTGGGGACTGAGTTCACACCAGTTTGGGGACTGGGGTCACTCCAGTTTGGGGACTGAGTTCACACCAGTTTGGGGACTGGGCTCACTCCAGTTTGGGGACTGAGTTCACACCAGTTTGGGGACTGGGCTCACTCAAACCAGTTTGGGGACTGGGGTCACTCCAGTTTGGGAACTGAGTTTACACCAGTTGGGGACTGGGCTCACTCAAACCAGTTTGGGGACTGGGGTCACTCACACCAGTTTGGGAACTGGGGTCACACCAGTTTGGGGACTGGGTTCACTCACACCAGTCTGGGAACTGGGGTCACTCACACCAGTTTGGGGACTGGGCTCACTCCAGTTTGGGGACTGGGGTCACTCCAGTTTGGGGACTGAGTTTACACCAGTTGGGGACTGGGCTCACTCCAGGGATCCGTGGTGCTCTGCAGCTGCAATCCCATCACTCACATGTGGGATGCTGTGGGTTTTCTAAACGAGCCTGGCTCCCATTTACAGCTCAGTAATTGCCCATGGAAACGAGACAGTTCCAGGCAGCCAGAATTTGGTTATTCAGGAATGCAGCTCCCCTGAGTTGAGTTAGGTGATTTATGAAAGAAGTGAACGATTTTGATATTTTTTGGTTTATTTTTGTATATATATTTTTTGGAACTTCAGTAGGTTGGATTTGTAGAATGGTTTTTTGAGGGGTTTTTTTATGTTTGTGATTATTTTTTGAGGTAGGACTGTTGTTTGATTTTGTGGTTTATTAAGAGGAGGGTTTTTTTGTTAATTGTGCTAATGTGAGGTTTGTATTTGGATTTTTAGCATAGAGGTTTTTTTAATTTAGTGACAGGGGTTTTTTTATTTGACTTTTTATAGCATGAATTAAGATTGTTATGGAAACATATTTGTAGTTAAAAAGTACTAAATTGAAATTATTGAAGGTGTTTTTAAATAGCTGTTTGAATATGGAGAGTTTAAATTTTTTTATTGTTAGTTTTAGGTTTTTAATTATGTTGTATGTTAGGGGTGTTTATTTGGGATTTGTATTTTTTTTATAATTGATTGATATGGTTATTGTGTTGATGTTATGTTGAAATCTTTTTTTTTTAATTTTATTCTAACTACTAAGTATGTTTTACTTACTTACTATTCAGTAATGAGATCTCCCTCACTGGAATTCAAACCCTACCTGTGCTTGATCCTCCTCAAACACGAGATTTGTGAGTTACTGCCCAGCTCTACACTAGCCAGGCTTTGAAATTCAGCTGCAGGAAGCCCTAAAGGCCACTCAGATGTGATCAGATTTACAGCACACATTCCAAACTCTTCCTTACCAAGTTCTCACCTGATGATTGATGCAGGTTTACATATTTTAAATCCCCAGTTGTCAGTTTAACTCTTTTACAGTTTACAGCTGGTCCAGGATTTGTTTTGTGGTCTATTATAAAATCTCTAACTCTTGTTCTAATTCCCTTCAGCATTTTTTTTTTATTTTAATTGCAGGAGCATCTCCAATATTTCCATGACACAAAAGCTCATTCAGAACCTTGCTCCAGGAAGCTGCTGTGTGTCAGAGTGAAAAACACAACAGCCAAAGTGAAATATATTCCCTTCTGTGTAGAGCACCTCGAGCTTACGAAGTACAAGCACTTAAATTAGAAGCAAGTGCTACTTTATAAAATCAGGGCAATATTTCCAGCATTTGAAATGTACATTGCTGTCTCTGGTTTGGCAGAGACAATCTCTGCACTGTTCAAAACTAAATTCATTATTAGAACTGAGCACGATAAGATTGAAAATGAAATCCACCTCTGCCTTTCTCTGCAAACATGAGTTTTTGTAGGCAATTCCTTCAAACATGGAATTCCCCAAATGAGGTTAGTTTTGTCAACACAAAATTTAGTCTTCTAAATAGCCCAAATTCTTTAGAACAGCTGTGGTTCATGTTTTTCCATTGAAGAAAATAGTTTGGTAATCCACTGTTGTCTGTCCTATGAACTATATCCTGCCTTTCTTCCCCTTCTGCAAGCTTTGAAAAAATAAAAATATCTTCCAGGTTTTTAGCCAGTTGGAAATGGTAACAGGGTTCATGGATTGATCACCTCATTTTTTTTACATACCTTTTAATAAAATTTCTTTTCAGTTTTGGTTCCCAGAAGTTCTTAAGCACTTCAATAATTTCCTTTTTCAAAAGTATTATTGCTATTGTAGATTCTGGGGGGTTTTTTTGCCAGAAAACGGGTGGAAAGAGATGAGTAACTGCAATCAAATCCACTTTAAAATGTTCCTTTTCAGAGTTAGATACTATAAAAAACATCATATATACAACATTAAGAGCACCCTAAGTGTTTACAGAAGATATTCTGAGAGAAAGATTAAATTTTCATTCTATCTAAACATAAACACCTGGGTAGAAGAAAAAAAAAAATGTGCATCTATTTTGGGACATCAGAAGTCAGACTGGAAGCAAGAGAGAATTTTCGAGGCTGTTTGGCAGCACATTAAATTGCAGCGAGTAGAACATGCAAAATGAAGTCAACGTGACACAGAGGAAAGGCTTTTTACCCCTGCCAGGCATCATTTTTGATACAATTAACCCACACCTACAAATTTTCCTCTAAGCCTGCTGCTTTAGCACTCCCATTTAGGCAAATAAATACTTTGCTTAGAATTGTTTTATTAGAATAAGTGAAATAAAGTTGTCAGCTCTTCAGGTGATGGCAAGATGTTATTTATCAGTTGCTGCTTGATTTAGGGAAAGATCAAATCTTGGAGTATTTCTGTAGACTGAAACTTCTGTATTTCAAAAGGATTAGGAGGAAACTCCAAGCACACCTCCCAAAACAAGGAGTATGAGCAGCAGACTCCAGCTGGAAATTGCAACAGATTTCCAGCTGAAAAGTAGATTCAAGTTAATTAATTCTGTCATAACTTCAAGCAATAGAAACAGAGCTGTTCATGAAGGACCAGGCCTCCTTGGTTCTTTTATTTAACAATTAACCCTCCTGGAAAAGGAAACTCTCATCCCCAGGGAGCCCCTGGCGCCTTGGGCCCAGCGCTGTTGTACAAAGGAGTTAATTGGAATAAAAATTGGGCACGACTGCTGCCAGGTCAGAGCAGTGCTGGCTACTGGGTTGAAGTCTGTCCTCTCTTCAGGACCCTGCTGTCCTAACCCAGGCCATGGCTACAAACCCAGGGGCAAACCTGCATGTTCCACTGGCTCTGCCTGGGAACGCAATTTTGCCTTAAATGTTACACCAAAAAAACCCCCAAAATAAAGGCAAAAACTCCCAAACCAAGCCAAGCCCCAACAATTCTATGAATTCCACCTGCAGCAGAGAAGACCATGCAGTGCTGGGGGCTCTTTCTGCACAAACTGCTTTAACCCCATGAACCCCAGCAGGAACCCAGCCTGGCGCCAGGTGGATTTTGCCATTCCTGCCGAGATCTCCCACGAGCTGCAGAACAGCACCGTGGCCTTTGCTGACGGGGAGGAATGCATTAATTAATTAATTAATTAATTAACTAATTCTGCGTGCCAGCTCACCTTACTCTCACACCCTGACTCGATATGGAGCCCAAAGCTCACTCTGCAGAGACAGGCCCCTCTCATTAATTAGCGCTGCTCACAGCTCCCGTTAACGAGTTGTTATAATAAAGGTTGTTGTAATATAACGAGTTGCTGAATAAACCAGTGCTCGGTTCTCCAGTGAGGAAACTCTGTCCTGAGCCTCACAATTATCTGGTCCTGGCTCCTGCCAATTGTGCAAATGTTCACACAGCTCCTGCTGATTAGAAACGTGCCTGACCCCTTGGATTATCCACACATTTCACTTTCACTTCCTTTCCTGCTTCCCCAGCCTTTATGACCTTTCCAGGGTACTACAGGCTGGGGTGTTTTTAAACATTTTTGGCTACTTTTAAATTATATTTTTTCCTTTCAGTTTATCTATTTTTGAGGATTGAGTAGAATCAGGCTTTTGTGATGTGGCAAAAGCAGGAGCATTGCTGTAAACTTGGATTTGTGAAGAAGTCCTGGGCCAATGCCCTGTTGACCAGCAGAAAAAGCTTCCTTGGCTTTACACACTCAACTCAGCACAATTAATTAAGGTTCTAAAAATTGCCATTCCAGAGTTCCTCCCAGTTCTCAAACCAAAATTACCTTGAGCACTTTTCAAAAAGTCTTAAGTAAGGAGCAGTTGATTTTAAATAAAGATATTTAAACAGAAGAGTATCTGCTAATATTATACCTTATCACTTTCAATCTTTTCCTATGAAAACCAATTATCATGATATGAAAGTATTTTAACTAATTTTTTTTAATAATTACGTTTTGATTTCTTAGACTGGATATATTATTGCAGTTGACCAAAGAGTCAAAGCACCAAAATCCATTAATTTTAACAATATTATGAAAGTTTATCGCTTAAAAAGACTTTGTCATAAATCCTAAATGTTAAATTAATAATATCTTTTCTGGAAAGTATTGAAAACTCTTGTGATATGCCCAAAAGTCAAAAATTTAAATTATCTTGCTTAAGGAAGAAATAGAAATTTCCTCTTTGAGGTGAATAAAATAAGGGTTAGGTCAGGGGACAGAATGAAACAAAACCCAATTCTTGCATGTCTGGAAATGCGAACACAAGTAGCCAATCTTCCCTGTCATTTAAAATACTGAGTTTCAGCCTGTAACTTTTACATTTAATTATCTCACCCAGTGAAAACAGGCAAATGTTTTCAAAATTAATCTCTTATATAAATACTTCTCTTGACAGCCTTTCCAGCAAAGAGCAACCCAAATTTTTTTTCAAATATTCAGAAATAAAATCTGATCTAATTTTAAATGGTACGAAAATCTCTGTGCAATTTCGGATAGAGGGGTTTTTTAACATCTTTTTCAAGCCACAAGCCCAATTTGAAGATCATTGCTGGCCTTAAAATAGTTTCAGCTGGAAACTGGTACATCCATTTACAGAAGACCATCCAGTTCCATGCTCAATGCACCTAGCTTGTAATTATCAACTTTAATATCTCAGACAGATTTATTTAAAGTCATCCTGAACTATTTGCCTTGAACAGGCACCACTGAATCTGCTGCCAAGAACCAATGTAGCCACAATCACCCATTTGTACCAGGGATATTCGACTGATCCCCACCATCCTGCAGATAAGGGAGAGACAAAAGGGCCAAGTTCAAACAGCAACAATGGGGCAGAGCAGATAAAGGAGATGAATTCTGCCAAAAGGGCCAAGTTCAAACAGAAAAAATGGTGCAGAGCAGATAAAGGAGATGAATTCTGCCAAAAGTGCCAAGTTCAAACAGGACAAATGCTCAGCACGACCTGATCAATACTTGAAAGCACAGGGTCACCTTCAAAGATTTTGGATTGTTAGAGAAAGTGAAGCTACCTGAGGCCACAAGGGTGATTTCACAACCATTTCAAAATCAGAGATATTTAAGACCATCAGGAAGCAGAAAAATGCAAAAAAAATAAAACACCAAACCACCAAACTAATATAGAGCAAAAAACAAATGAGCAATAAATAAAGGAAATGTGTATCTGCAAAGAAATTGCAATCAAAGGACAATGGAAGAAAGTGAAAAAAAACTGGACCGAGAATAGTTTGGTCTGAAATCACAACAGAACAGAATTTTGGTATTTGTTTTTTCAGGTTGCCTATAAGCATAAACTCAGACATAAAAGAGTCCACAAGAGGGAACATTATACTGAATTTTAAATGTGGAAAATGCAGATATTCATAACAGGGCAGCTAAGTCACTTCAGTTTATCAGGGAAACCTTCTATCATTGCTGACCACTCACACCAGCACCTGCAATTCAACAGCACAAGAAAAATATGGATAATGTGCTTGATGAAGAAATATTTCCTAGGCATTACATAGCTTGAGATTTTTTTGTTGTTCCTTTCAGCCACCACCAGTCCTTGCAATCCATCAAGGTTACAACATTCCTGGGCAGTCCCAGGCAGCTAAGATGTGCTGTCAATTTTTAACAATAGAATGAACTTGTGCAAAACATTTCAAAATTAAAATAGGCTTAAGCCTATTCCCCTCCTTCTACCCCCCAAATTTAAATGAAGTTGGTAAAAACTTCTCTTAAAGATCCCTGAATCTTTTAAGGAAGAATTAAGCAAGACTGAGGAAGCTCCCCAAACAAAATTCAGGACTTCTAAGAAACAATGCAAGTTAAGAGGCTCAAAATAAAGGTAAGAGAGGAGGAAAGTCTCTGTAAATCACAATGAAATAGTGATTAATGAGAAATCCAGGGGACGGCAAACCGGGTCCCAGATTCAGGGCATTAATTCCAAATCCCTCATTTAAAAGAGAGTTTGCTGTTCCAACAGGAGCATGTCTGGACACAAGAGATGCCAGAGGCTTGCATTGTCCAGGGAAGGATGCCAGCAGTGCCCCTGCACCCGGAGCAGCAGCTGGAAGTGACTCCAGAGCAGGGCTGGTGTCCCCACAGGGACATCTGCCACCCACAGAGAGGTGAGGTGTCCCTCACAGCAGCTGCTGAGCGTGGGGACAATTGACAGGAGAGAGCAGAAGAACAGACACAAAGCTTTCCCCATCCAGGGAATGGCGTGGATTGCCATCCCACAGCAAGTCCCACCCGATTTTTGTCTGTAATTTTAAGCTGTGAGTCGCAGAGACATTCGTGTCAGCATCAATATTTTGGGAAAAGTGGGGCAGCAAAAAGAACTGCCAGCATCTCATGGCAAAACATGCCACACTGATAGCCTTGTTAAACAGGATTAACATCAGGAATTAAAAATAACATCTAGGTTTGGTAAAGAAAAAAGAAAAAAAACTACTGATTTTACCTTAAGAGTCCCCATCTATTGCAAACGCTAAAACAAAGTTATTTTAAAATCTTTTCAAACTCTGCAAATCTCTTCCTATGCCCACTCTGCCGGGCTGAAGGCACAAATTCTGTTTCTTCAAAGCCATTTATTAAATATCCAACCCAAACCAGCTCACTCAGCTTGCACGTGGTATTTTGGAGCAGTGGTGCACACACACATTAACGAGCTGGGTGCATTTGTCCTCTTCTGAGGGGTCACTTCAAAACACCGAATAAGACAATTTGAGCTTAATCTGATATTTCTGCCATCTGATATTTCCTATGGAAGCAAATGAACTCAGCTGTGCTGTGGCATTAAACACAACCAAACCAGCTCACTGAAGGAAACACGACTGACCTGGGCCACTTCCTCAGCTAAAACTGCTCCAATTCTCTGCTAACACAGCAAATTGTGCACATCCCTCAGTGGGGAAAAAAAACAAAACCACGGGTTTGGGTGGAAAAGAGAGAAGAGAGAAAACACCAGTAGTTCAGAAAAGAATGGTCATTCATTTAAAACTCACTTCTGAGGGCTCATGTTCTGGGTTTTACCTCGAGGGCTGCAGCACGGGAGGTTTCATGTTTATAAACAAGTAAAGCAGCAGGAGGTTTAACACAACCACTGAAACTTCCTTGGGAACAAACCCAGCACTATATTGCTAGAATTTCCCTAGCTATCTGTAAATTTAAAAAACTCATTTGTAGAGTCCTTCAACACCTGGAGCTTGGAATCATCAGATGGACAAGGCATCAAAAATAAGCAGATTTATCATCCTAGGGCCAGCTACAACTCTCGTGTAACAGCCTCACATAGCATTGAATCGTTGGAAATTATATAACTCTAACTAATTTTTAATTTAGTTGTTTTAATTAATTGCAAGTAGTGCCCACTTTTAGCCAGCATTAGTTAGGTTTCTTCACAGACTTGTTGCAGATTTCCAGCCTGGAAAGCTGGAGAAAAAGGTGATAAAAAGACTAAAGGATGGGGACCAAATTAGCATAAAGAGGAAAATATCAATAACCAATAGAGGACAGAATATTAACTAATGAAGAGAATCATGTCACTTAGAACCAATGAATATCACTTTTCTTAAAATGCATAAATTAGTGAAAAAGTTTTGTGTCAGCATTGGTGTGGGGGCTGGAACTTTGTCAGCCACTCAGCTCTGGGCCAAGATTGAAGTAATGCCTTGCTAACACTAAAAATACAGTGTTAGGGAGGGTTCTTTTTCCCCATTTGGGGAGGATTTTGGTACCATCATCGCTCCTGTTTGACACACCTATGCCCCTGATAACCACCCACAATTTACCACCATGGTCCCCTCAGATGATTGTACCTGAAGCCTGGAAAGCAAATTGTTCTGAACACTTCACTGGGCACCTGCTCCACACCCCCAGGTGAGCTCTGTCACACTGTCCCTGCAGTGCCCCACACACCCAAAAACTCACTGGCTTGAGAAAACAATGGAACAAAGGAGCTCTGAGCACGGGAGAATGCACAAAGCCAGCAGCATACCTGAACACTTCCAGAATTTTCCAAGTTTACACCATATTTCTGCAGGAAACAACAGGGGGATTTAATGTATTTTGAATTTTTTTTCTCTCAGTAAAAGCTCAACAATTTGAGTAGTGAAAAATCACAGGTTCTGACCCAGCCAGCCTCTTCACTCTTTGAATTCATTATCACAAACAAGGAGACATTTTCTCCTGGGTTTCTGTGGGCTGAAAGTCACCTGTAACACTACAGTTCAGGGACAGGCAGAGATTCTGGCTCGGGATGTCAAGCTGGATGACCTCTGGTATCCATGGAAAACCACCCAACAGCCATGACCCCACAAAGCAGAATGGCAAAGCAGAATGGTGATGTCATGCAGCAATTCCTATTACTGTAGGATTTTTTAATGAAGGTAAAACAACTTCAAGGTGTAATTAAAGAGTGAGCAAAAGCAAACTAGAAAAGAGAAAACAGAGTATCTCAGGAAAGAATGATCATTCCTTCAAAATTGAGCTCCTGTGCCTGGGAAAGGGAGGGGGCCAACACATGACTAAATGGAGGAAAACCCAAGGAAACCCACAGGGTCCCCAATTGTCCCCCAAGCTGCCAAACTGAGGCAAACACTTGAGACTGCCAGGAAAACTGCAAAAAATCCAAGTGGATTTGCTATATATTGTTTAAAGAAAGAATTAACTGAGATGCCCAGAATAATGCTAAGATTTTAACTGCACAGTTGCCCTGCAATTCCACAGCATTCCCATATATTTTTCTTCCACTTTAATGCTGCCACAGTCCTGAACAAACAGCACTCAGCTTGTAACATCCAAGGAGCTGTGCCCTCACTCACAGAGGCAAAGTGAAATCCTGCTGCAGTTCATGGGGCACTCACTGCATGCTCTGACAATATTCTCCTCTCTTATTCTGCACCTCTTTGAAGGACAAACTCACCTTTTGAAGCACACCTGTACACGAGTGGGCTATTCCCTCTTTTCCCTCATCTCCAGTGCTAATCAGAGAAGAGAATCATGACAGCTTTTGAACTACTCCATAAATTTGGTCGGTTTTCCTCCCCAATACTCATTTTTTCAGACTTTTTGTACCTCAGAGGACTGTACCTACCTAAGGTGCCCTCACACTGAAATAGACTGTTCCTCTGTGGAAAGTGCTGGGGAGGAGAGATTGACACAAAATGCAAAAGGAATAATCAAAGGAGCAGCACAGCCTGTGGAAGCTCAGGTTTGTGAGTCTTAGCAGAACTGACTCAGCTCACAATCCACACAGGAAAAGAGTATCTGCAGTCCCTGAAGAATTTCATTTGAAAGCAAAGAGGAAACAAGGGCTAGTAAATGCTATTGTTACAGAAATAGCAGCTACATACACCCAGAGATTTCTATTACACAACTGAAATCCTCTGCATTTAATAGAATCCGTGGCTGCTTTGCCAAGTTCTGGACTGGCAATTAGGATGGGACATTGAAATGCATTGTTTTACCAGCTCCAAGGCAAGGACAAGGAATG
Source organism: Sturnus vulgaris (assembly GCF_052056855.1). Lineage (NCBI taxonomy): Eukaryota > Metazoa > Chordata > Aves > Passeriformes > Sturnidae > Sturnus > Sturnus vulgaris. Next base: position 17,702,209 of record NC_142253.1, on the reverse strand, counting down.
GGATTTTTAATGAGCATTCAGAAAGGGCTTCTTCCTTCTTTAAAAGTGAAAAAGGAAGTTACTATACTGGGCTGAAGGCTGTGCCAGGGAATGTCAGCTATTATCTGTGAAACAGGTTCCTTATGTCTGAGGTAATCAGCAGCTTTGCAGGATGTTGGGGAGGCTGCTTTCTCCTTACACCTTGCAGGATCTCAAGCACAGTTTCCAGAACACCTACACAGATGTGAAAAAAAAATCAACTCCTGGAGGTAGAGGAGAAATAATTTCTAGAGATATTCGAAGGCAAGTCAGAAACTATGAGTGTACCACATGAAAGGAAGTTAGCACAGAGGGAGTGCAGATATGTTTGTCTTGGAAGCACACTGAGCTGACTGCAGAAATACATCTTTGGCTTTATTTTCCACTCACCTTTATAAATAACAGGCATGTCAAAAACCAACCTCTGACTTCTTGGAAAACAAATGGAAACAGTAAATTTGAACAGTCTAGATTTGAAGGGTGAGTAGTGATTGCAAAAGGGACAGGAGGCAGGAAATCATTACAGCACCTAAAGCTGTTCTTATCCCAGGTCTGTTGATATAAATTATCTTTAAAAGAAAAATGACTATTTAATCATGGTAATTCCTCTTGCAGGTCTGCTGAGTTTAGACTTGCATAGTGAAGCCACTGCTTCGTTTTATTAAAAAAAAAATAGTACAATCCTCTCTCATGAAAACACAGAAATGCAATGCTGAATGAAAGAAAAACAAAATTCAACATTTCATTATTGTGAGGAATCGCATTATCATCACCTGTCCAATCCACAGATGATCCTTACAAAGACTTTAGCAGCAAAATTTCCCAATTTCCATGGTTAGCTGGAAGCAGCATCACTGCTAGCAGTGGCACTTGGTAAAATGTCTGGGAACACCTAACAGAGATTCAAGTAATTGTTTTATCTCTGCATTTTCAGGTGACATTTTAAAGGGAGCAGGTTTTTGCACTCCTGTAAGGACAGCTGAGACAAGGAATTAAGAGCTGTGTTCTTGCAGCAGGACCAGTCCCACCAGGACAAAGCCACTGCATGGCAACTCTTCACTTTCACAGGGCACCGACAAAAATCAGGCAAAAACCCTCCTCTGTCTCTGATACACTGCAAAGGCAAAGCTTAATTCCATCAAGGGCACACTGGCTCCATCGATTGGATTATTCATTTGGTGTAATGGACTTTGCTTTCTTCCTGCAGCCTTCTCAAAACAAGAACAGAATGAAGATAAATCAGCTCTCACTCAAGGCTGGCAGTCTATAGATATTTATGGATTTCTGAGCCCTGCAATACAACAGAGGGGAGGCTTTCCCCAAGGATGTTTTCCTCTGCAGTCCTGTTACCCTCCCAGCAGCTCCCCAGCACAGGGACACACCAGGGAAAGGCTGCAGCCACCCCTCCCTCCAGGCCTTTCTTTTCCATCACTGATCCAAGCTCCAGCTTTGCCTTCCCCAGCACAGGAGCCTCTTGGACAGCACAGCCCAGAATGATCCCTGTTTGATCCTCCAAGCAAAGCCCTAATTGCCATTTTCCAAGGGAGCACCAGCAACGTAATCCCAGTTTGCCATTGGGACAGCTGACGTAGCTGCCATGGAACACAAAGATCACTCCCTCCAGCGTTGCACCGTGCCCATTATGCTGCAGGCCTGGCCTCATCTTTTTCTCACACAATGAATGAGCTGATTATGCCAACAAACTCGAGCCACTAGTCCTAAGAATGAGATTGCAGGTTTATCAACTGCCCCATATAATGACAACACTTTCCATCACTTATTAATGCAGCAGAAAGGGGTTGACTCACGGTATTGCATCACTGCATTCAGATCAAGGAGAAACCTGGGGCACAACACGTTATGGAGAGTGTTGACCTGCAATAATCTCTTTGCAAAGAGGGAAAGAATAACAGAAAGTTGCTGGGCCAGGTTTTCCTTTGACTTACAACACATTGTAGTTCTAATTGAGTTGTAAACTACAATGAACAAACAGTAGTCCTGTGCAGCAGAGGTACAGAAAAATTCCACACCCATTTATTAATCTGTTCATTTAAATCTGGGGTACAAGAGCAGAATGTATCCCTGTGGTCAGTACACCCTGCCTGCATGTATTTAATGTCTTACAGGGAAAAAGAGACTTCAGCTTGCATGAAAATAGCCTCCTCTCTAGTGTTGCACCTGCTGAGGTAAGATAATCATTGAGAGGAAGATGATGTCCTGGGTAATCACATAAATAAATCAGCACTGACCCCAGAAAATCTCTGATGCTGCCTAATAGGAAAAGCAGAAGGCACTCACTCACTTTCTGCTTTTCCTGGCCTTACTTTAAAGCACTGCCTGTAAACCAGAGAGAACCTTTTTGCAAGCCATTTAGGATTCTCAAAGGAACAGGTATCTTTTTTTTTTTTTAAAGCTTTATGGGGAAAATGCATCATGCAATATCTCTCTAGTTCTCCACAAGTAACTGAAGAAAGCCAAAGTAAATCAGCAAGTGGCACAACATGCAAGAGCCCAGAAACAAAACGAGCAATGAAATTGGACTTATCACAGAGAAAAATCTGAGCCATTCATTTGAGATGCTTATGTTTGGGTAACCTTTGGAAGAATGTGTGCTGTTTCATTACACAAACAATGGAAATATTAGATAAGGAAAAGAAGCACCATTGCCAAGAAAGCTCCAGGCACCCCTTCCAAGTCATGAAACATGGAGATGTGACTGTATGGAAATATAACATGCTGCCTGCAGCAGGAGTGTCAAACCTACAGAGCCATTCCTGCCAAGCCCAGTGGGTCCCAGGAGTGCAGGTCAGGAGCCCCTGGAGCAGCACATCTGCCTGGCCCTGGCCCATGGACTCACTGGGACACAGGAGCCAAATTCAACCTCCCAAAGGCCAAGCCTTACAGCTGGGCCAGGCCTGTAGGGCAGCACTGAGACAGCCCCGTGTGCCAAAGCAAACCTCCACGAGTTATTCACACACAAACATGTCACCCCAGCCTTCCCCAGCTGTTCCAGCCCTGCAGGGGTCCCTGTGACCACGGAGCTCCGTGTGACAATGGTGCTCCGTGTGACAATGGGGCTCCGTGTGACAATGGGGCTCCGTGTGACAATGGTGCTCCGTGTGACAATGGGGCTCCGTGTGACAATGGTGCTCCATGTGGCTGGGGACAGGCCAGCCCTTCCCCACAGAGCAGGGCTGCCAAGAGCCACCAGTGATGGCTGCAGGGCTTTTCCCAATGGAGAGAAGGGGCAGGAGGAGTCCCGGGGCCGGTGGGGAGGGAGGGTGCAGAAGGGAAGCCCCTGTGCACACTCTGTGCTGCCCACTCCTCCCACAGACACAGGGACAGCTCCAGCTCCCCCAGAGATAAAGGTAGAGAATTATGGAATTATTTGGGTGGGAAAGGAGCTTTAAAGGCTGCCCAGCCCATCCCCTGCAGGGAGCAGGGACATCTGCAGCTAGGTCAGGCTGCTCAGAGCCCCCTCCAACCTGGTGTGAAATATTTCCAGGGGTGGGACATCTCCCACATCTGTGGGCAGCCTGATCCAGTGTTTCACCACCCCCATTGTATGAAAATCCCTTCTTATATCCAATCTATATAAATCCTCCTTCAGTTTAAATCCATTACCCCTTCTCCTACCATAACCTGCTAAAATATTTTTCCTTAACTTTCTTACAGGCCTCCAGCAAATACTGGGAGACCGTCATGGCCTTTTTCTGGGGTCTTCTCTTCCCCAGGGAGAGCAAACCCAGCTGGATACACACGAGGGGTTCTGAAACTGCAATTCCCAAATGGAGGAGCATCCAGGCCCCCTTCCCTCCTTCCTTTGGCAAGCACAGGTCCCTGGGAGCTGCTGGGGCACTTGGGGGCAGCCAGTGCCCACGGATGGAACCACAGGAAAATGTCCAAGTTCCCCAAGCTCTCAGGCACTCTTGGCACTGCACAAACACCCAGTGAAATATGAGTTTAAAGTTCATCCCTGGGGGTTTTCCCATGAGAGGCAGGACAAACCCCCAGGGGCCTTGGCCCTGACCACGCTGAGGGGTTTGTTCATGGCCAGGGCTGCTCTCATTGTTCAAACCAAACCTTGTGTGTGGGGACAACATGGACAAATAAGGGCTGGATGTGTGCTGGGAGCTTGGCTGCTGGCCTGGGGCTGACAAATGGGCCTGAGCTCCAGGAGATGTTCTGACGCCACAAATAAGGACAAGGAATTAGGTGAGGCAGTGTGGTGACCCGAGAGAGGATGAGCAGCTCTAAGATGCTGCTTTGAAGGTTTCCAAAGTTCAACTTCAGCTCAACGGCACAAAGAAACTCTTAAAAGCTGCTTCAGAGGGCTGGCAACATTCCTATTTCAGGAAATTATAAAATCAATCAAAAATTGTCCATCCTAATCTTGACTGTAAAATAATGTAAGGAGATCTTGATCTTATGGATAATATTTAATGGTTTAATATATGATCGAGTGCATTCTTTTATCAATGAAAATGATGCTATCTCCAATTTCTTTACATTCATGGTCTATTTTGACAGCGTGTTAAAATAAAGCTCACTCTCTGACAATCACAGAACCAATTATTCTACATTTCTATTTTAAACTTCTATTTGTCTGAATCAAGTATTTTTCATTCCTTTCCCAATTTCCTGTCCAAATTCTTCCCATCTCTGAAGCTGACTGAACACGGTGGTGCACCTGACTGCAATTCAGTGTGAACCAGCAAGAGCAGCTTCCAAACAGACTATTAAGTTATTAAAGGTGCATTTTTATAGAAGCAAGTGTGAGGAACCAAAACTAAGGAGTATTAAAAGCAGCTGGTTAATTTTGTTGCATTCAATCTTTCTTCATCTTTTACCTCACTGTTCAAATTGTGAAAGGCTTTTTAGATTGCAATAATGAAAAATAAACACACCTCCCCAGCTGCTCTAATCGATTCTCAGTCCATATCCTCCACAAAACAAACAAACATGCATTTGAAAAGAGAGAGAACTTCTCTGGCAGCTCAACTAAGGGCGGTTGTTATGATTAAAAAGAAATAAAAATAGTAGAAATATTATCAGTTAACTGTTAATTGATATTGTGTCTTTCCATGAAATCTTTTCCTGTTATCCTGAGACCTACAGCCAGAAAAACAAAAACAAAACAAAAAAATAAATAAATAAAACCAAAAATAAGTTCTCCCCCAGTGCATTCTACTAACCTATTTCTACATGTAACACCTCCTGAAGCCTGTTTGAGGTGTGGTTGCACAGATATCACCATGGAAAGGTTTTTCCTTCATCTAAAAATTTTAAAAAGCTTCACTGTACTGTGGCAGGGCATGGCCCCAAGGCTGCCAGAGCTCCAGGAACTTTTGGACAACACTCCCATGGATGCACAGGGTGGGATTGTTGGGCTGGATCCCTTCCCACTCAGGGTACTCCATCACTCTAAGTGCAGTGAATTCTTCACTTTTTACACGCTCTGGAAATCATGGCATCCAAGTACTTTAAGCAAGAAATCTGGGAAGTTAATTCACTGACATACTCCTATTAGAAATGAACATTTTTATAAGGGGAAAGTAGATGAAAAAGTTGCTGTAAATTGGTGGGTACTGTATAAAATTGTGGGTATATATAGTTAAGTATTGGAGAGAGTGGATTCCAGTCTCATTTGGTATTCATTCTCATTTGGTAACTCATCCCATTTTACCAGCTGTCCTTTATAAGGTATCACTGATGCTCCAGTGGGCCCCAGAGACTCCAATTGCATGGAAAATTATACAACTGTCAGCACAGCTCTGCCCAAGGGGGGATTCAGCATTGTTTTGCAAAGTGACAGGGCTAGATCCTGCCTATATGTGGTATTGCTGGGATAATGAAAGTGAAACTAATCTGAACATAAATATTTTTAGAGCAAATTCAAGTCGACATATATGTGGGGTTTTTTTTTTTTTGGTATAAATTATTTCCATAGATTTTGGGGAGGTTCTTTTTATGAGGACTTAAACGGGAGATTTTCTTTGTAATATAATCACTTTAAGGCAGGAAATCCCTCAGGCATAAATGAGAGCTGGGTTCTCCACTGCATCTATAGCTAAAGGAGCAATCAAAGCAAATTTAAAGGAGAGACTGAAGTCTCGTAACCCATAATAATATTATTAATTCATTCAGCATGCAAATATTATTCTACTCAACATTCAGCAGACTTCTCCAGCTCCATGCTGAATTGAGACAGGAGTTCACAGGGAAATGAAGCTCACAGCAGTGTCAGTGACATCTGAGTTACAAATATGACATCTTAACTTGAGAAGTCCAAGGCCTTTAAAACCATTTCAAACAGCACTTCTAAGTGTGATTGATCCTACCAATCCCTAGGTGGGACATCAAATATTAACATGGGAAATTAATTGAGTCAGCTCTGAGCTCATGACTACTTCTTCTTTTCTAAATAAACCAGTAAATTCGGGTCAGGCCACATTTTACCAAATTATCACATCCCTGCTGCCAGGAAACATTTTGTTCCACTGCTCTGGTAACTGTTTCAGCACTTAGCCCACAGAATTACAAGGACTTTATGGAAGAGTTTATGAGGCAGGGAAGAACCAAGTTCTACAGTCAGGTTCCTTTCACTGTTTCACAGTCGCTCAGGACTCCTGCTCAGCCATTTGGTTCCTTCAAAGAAGTGCCCTGCAATAATTCTAATTTCATTCTTCCCATAAAACTATGTGAGATGTGCAACACACCAAAGTCTGAAAAACAAAGGAAGCTCAGTGAACTGTGCTTCACCAAAAATGATGCCTAGTTGGAAAAGTGATTTTCAGGTACTGTGGCAAATTGTGTTTTTTCATAAAGGTATTCAATGAGGAATCCATAGTTTGCTGCAGATACCGAAAGATAAAACTGAGTATGTCAATAATTAATCTTCTAATCATATCTGCTTGATATTAGAACTCCATTTCCAAGTAAGAAATGATTCTTTCTTTCCTCTAAGAATAGTCATGTCTCCAAGAATATCCTCTTCGCTGAGCTTGGAATCAAGAAAAACAATGGCTTGGCACTTAGAACTAAATATAAACTTTTATTTGCCATGAGCCTTTAAAGTTTCTCGTTATGGATACTTTCTCTCCAGTGAAAATTTCCAGAGTCTGACAGGACATATTTCAGAGAATTTTTCCAAGCAAAACAATTACAAAGAAGATGTAAGCTCCGTTTGACTGGGAACTCCTATTATGTGATCTACTTGAAAATTAAAACCCAGCAGAACCTTCACAATTCCAAGGCTATGCTGATTGCCATTTGAAGCTGGAAAGGTTTTTCCCTAATGCACAAGTGATGAAGTGCACGTAATGCTTGGAGGAAAGTTACCTTATCTGCAGTATCAGATATAGATTACTGCTGGAGTCAGCGTGCCACGCTGCTGGATCCATACACTCTGTCCCCATATGAGGAATTGAGTTTCCCTGATGTCATAAATTGAACACATAACGCAATTAACATCTCCTTTGAAGTTCACATTGACCAGGTAACCACTACAATGAGCTGGCAAAACTTGACTGAAGTCACCGCCCTGAGCTCGGCTCAGAGACTTCAGCTCTGACTTGCTGCAAACGTGGAATTCTTCAAGCTGAGACATTGACAGAGGCTCCTTTGGGACCCTCAGCTGGGGTAATTCATGGCATCACACTACAATTGGCATGTTTATGATCACACCAATAATTCCAGACTTTGAGGCATTTAAACACTGGAGGTAACTAAATGATTAACTTTAGAAAGAAGAGAATGGAACAAAGCCAAGACTTCTATCTTCTTGAAAAAGAAAAGAACTTAAAATGAACATCTTGGCTACATTACAAGACTGCAGAAATATTATAGACTGAAAGACTGTGTAATTTCCAAAAGTGTTAATACTCCTTGGAGATAAAAATAGTGACAAAAATAGAATTCTTAGAATGAAACAGAATTTTACTTGCACTTAAAGAGAAAGAAAATTGTATGAGGAGAGGGAGACATTGCACAATTGTCAATGCTTTATGGGGAGATATTTGGTTTGAGCATTGAAAACCAGACTAACAAATGATCAGGTAGAATTCTCTAAAAACACTTAGGAAAATAGATTCTGGAAAATTATGAATGGTATTATTAAACATAAGAAAGTAAGTAGCTTAATTTTACACACAACAGAAGGGCAACTAATAAAAACATTGATACAATCACAGATTGATGATCTCAGCAAAATTATCTATGGTAATATAATAAGTGAAGATTAGCAACCTATATATAAATATAAAAAAAATATATTGATCTACACAGTAACATAATGTGCATCTCAAAAGGTCATTTCATACTCTCAAGATGTCCAAGTACCTAGAAGCTGTTTTGAAGCAACTGTTTTTACACCTTCTTCCCCCCAGGAGCACAGAGGTTCAAGTCTCTTTGCAATGCCTAAAACATGTGCTGATTTTTTGTGTCATTTTAAGGAAGAATAAATGCATTTAGCTGTTAAAACAAGAAGCACTCCTTCCACTCTCGTGCCAGCTTTAGCTATAGCTGGACTGGTTTACCTGCTTTCTTAGAAGACTCTTGTTTTATTATTGTAGGGAATAATGGCAGCACCATGAGAATTCTGTTCGGGTTGGAATCAAAACCTCTTTTTTCACTGTCTGGAGGGCATTTACACCAAGTCCCCTAATTGAAGCGAAGTGAGAAGTGCTTACCTTCTGTTGGTGATGTCTTCAGATGTCTGCAGAGCCCCTCTGTTTCCCCATAAGTCTCTTTAATTTTTACTACTGCTTCTGTCCCTCGGAGTTCCATGAGGGAGCGCAGTTCCTGCAGAGTGCACCCAAACTCTCCTGCATGGTTGGCCTCATTTCTTTGGTTCTTGGAATAAAAATCGCTATTTGTCATGTCACCCATCGTGGCTTGGTTATATTGCTCCACTCGTTGCAGTTGATACAATCTTAAAACTGTTTAAAAATCGAAGGAGAGGAATCTTGAATTCCAAAGTGAGAAATTAAAAAGAATCCCGCGAGTGTCCGGCGAGCGGCTGGAGGATGCTCGTGGCGTGGAGGGTGTCCCTGACTGGCTGGAGGTCACAGAACGGCTGCTCTCAAGGCTGCAGACCAGCTCCACTCCATTCACCATTTCCCATTATGCTGCACCCAAGCTGTGGAATCTACATGGTCATTTCTTCCTCTGGACCTTTGGGAGCAAGCAGAAAGGACTCATTACACGGCGGGACGGAGGGATGTCAGGGGGATTCTGGCATCCCGGAGGAGCTGCAGCTTGGCAGCATCCAGCCCAGGAGAACACCAGCTCTGCCTTAGGTAAAGCTCTCCACGGCTGGAGCACCAATGGCAGCGCTGCTCCAGTGCCAAGAGCAGTTAAATAAGATGAGTCATGAATATTAATTAGTGAGCGATTAGCCCGGCGTGCAGGATGCACCCCAGTACGTGCTCTGCTCCATACAGCCAGCCGGGCTGTCCTCTGCCCAGAACAAAGGCTCCCTGATAAGGCTCCCAGGCTAAAAACGGGTTAAACACCACCAGCTTTCATCGTGGTTAAAGCAAAACTGTTTTTATAGCACAAGGGCGGTGAAACTTCGGGAAAAACTGTAGAGCCACCATGAAAAATGCAGAATATATTTAAATGCATTACATCCTGCAGCCGTGCCTTTGTGCGAGTGAGCAGAGCACGAGTGCAGTGGGATGTGTGGGGTGGGATGGGATGGGATGGGATGGGATGGGATGGGATGGGATGGGATGGGATGGGATGGGATGGGATGGGATGGGATGGGATGGGATGGGATGGGATGGGATGGGATGGGATGGGATGGGATGGGATGGGATGGGATGGGATGGGATGGGATGGGATGGGATGGGATGGGATGGGATGGGATGGGATGGGATGGGATGGGATGTCTGTGTGAGGAGTCCTTTCCCCTGAGCCAAGCCACCAGCAGGCACTGACACACACAGGATGCTGCTGGGCTTTCTCTTTTTACTTCTTTTTCCCCTTTTTTATTTTCTTTTTATGTGCAGGGTTGAACAAGTCCCGTTTGGACCATCTGGGAGACAGTTGATTGCTTGCTAAAGCCAGCCTTTAAAACCTGTTTCCCCTTCCCATATTCTAATGAACTTGGTTTAAATACTGCTGAAACCAGCTATTATATTTGGCACGCAGAGTTTTAACAGAGATTAAAGGTTTCTCTTTTTTTCTTTTCCAAGCGGGTTAGTGTGAGTGCACTGTCTAATCTAGAGGTCTCAGAATCGTTTTCATAATAAAAAGGATCTCTCAAAGGGCACCCCAGCAGCCTAATGACTGACCAACCTGTCACAGGCAAAGGGCACATGTTGAACTTTCTAGGCACAGCAATCCCCAGTGGAAGTTATATATAAATGCCCAGATAGAGCACATCAAGAGGAGCCCAATGCATTTCAAGTCCTGGTTTTATACTGGTGCAATAATTTTAATCTCTCACCCAGCTACAGTTGATATAACACGTAGGGTTAGCTATTTCCATGCTCTAAGGATATTACCATTGCTCTGCAGTGACAAAGATCAGCCTGTGTGAGTGCTAATTTGGAGTTACCTCGCTCAATTAAAAAAACTGGAACTCTACCAGCCCTTTTCTTTACAGCTTCAAACCTCAACATTCCTTTGATTTCCGCGGAGGAAAAAATTAAAAAAAAAATATATATAATTAAAAACAAAAAACAGAAAGGAAGTGCAAGTTTCACTATGATATTACAAAAACTTCAAAATTGCAGACCAAAATTTAAATACCAGCCAACTGCTGGTACTTTCTCCCACCCATCCTATTTACTGATGTATCTTCTAGTGCTAAGAACTTCTGCCACCCTCAATTTCACATGTTGCTTTTCACATTCACGAGATAAGAATTTCGGCACCAAATGTTTCTACAGCAAACAACAAATAGAAAACTAGAAGTAGCAATTTAAAAGGGCCTTTATTTACTAAACAAGAGATGGTGAACCATGCTCAGCTCTCCATGCAATCCATCCCCAGGTAATCCCCTACATACAGCAGGAAGAAAAGGCCTTACTCACACTATTGCTTCCTCTTGTTTGTAAACAGGATGGATCAGTATTCTGAACAGAAATAGCATCAGCCTGCAGCATTATTTGGGGAAAAAAAATTGCAGGCCAGAAATGTCACAGATGCCCAATCAAACAGGCTCCATCCCGGGAGGCAGCGGATGGCCAGGGCTCCTCCTTCCTACCAGCAGCATCCCAGGCCCTGCCTGCTGTCAGCCACAGCAAAATGCAGATGGAGATCTGACTGCCAGGAAGACTCTGAGCCGACAGTAATAATGATAACAAATAGCTGAAATAACAGGCTGCTCTTTACTTCCAGTGGTTAAAAAAAAAAAATAATAATAATTGTTCCTAAGCGCAGTTCACGGTTTCGAGAGTTGGGCATCTCAAACAGCCAGGATTTTAAGAAAAAAAGAAGATGAAAAAAATGTTGCTCTAATAAAAAAATGTTTTCAAACATTGCTTCAAAATAATAAAATTGTTCTTAAACTGTTCCATAACACAACAGAGAAAAGACAGTTTTGAGTATTTTCTGAAGAGAACCACCTACCAATTTCATTTCTGATGCAAAGGGCACTAAACACAGCATCAAAGACATTTTCTCCCTGATCTTTCTGTGGGAAGTGTCCACTCCTCTCAATCAAAGCATCTCTTTAGGCTCCCTGTGCTATCAGTATAAATTAATATATTTTCTTCTATTCTTAGAAATTCATTGTCATTTGTCTGCCATAGCAAGACAGTGCTGTTGCTTTTCAGCATGAGTCATTTGCCTGCTTAATTTTTAATTTCACCTCCGATTAAATACTAACCAATAAACAACAAATATGAAGTTTACACTTCCTTCAGAGCTTCAAAACCAAATCACTGGCAGCGTGTGCTGCTCATGACTCACCTAATGCTGTGCCACCAGGGAAACACCACCTCACGTTTCTGAGAGGCAGATGGTGAAAGGCAGCAGGCACAGAGCGTGACTGACATTATTCCCTGCTAATGCAGCTCCCTAATCCCTTGGAACAGGCTCCATCCCATCCCAGCATCTCTCCTAGCAAAAGCCCAGGCCCCTCACCAGGCTGCCAGGACTGACATGCAACCACTTCATCCCTCCTAAGTGGTGAATATTGAATATTTCTTCACCAAAAGCTGAGGATTAGAAAAGCTGTGGCCAGCACGTGGCAATATTCCCATTGTGGGGTTTTGCATCTCCAAAATACATCCAGTGGGGAAATTAAGTCTCATCCACAAGAAACCCCATAATTACACTGGGTTTGGGTGGGAATTTTTGTTTGCTGTTTTTTTGGGTGGAGGTGAGGGAATGGACTATTTTACAAAAAACTCACAATATTGATATTTTCAAGATGTAGATATGTTCTATGTGAACTACCAAGAAATTCTGATTAAAGGAAGTGATACTGGCACATTTTTCAATCAAAATTATCTCGTATCCTAATGACCCAATGAATAAAGTGAACTGGATTTATGCTGTGGGTTCTGCTTTCATTGCTCTATCCACGGTGGGTTTAATTCATGGCTGGAACATAAAGAGGCACCAAGCCCTGAGAGCACAGCTTCCCACACCATCCTAGAACAGGGTCACCTCCTCCTCCACGAGGCAGATTTGGTCTCATCATTCTCTGAGAGAAAACTTATAGGGAAAATGTCCCTCCTCCTCAGACACATTCTACAAAAGAGAAATAAAAACTCAGGTGAATGCATTTCACACACAACGTTAGTTGGTTTATCCAGACAAAAGCAGTCACTTTTAACAAAGGTTATTTGGTTTTACTTACTCTTCCCATTGTTTCTAAAGTAGAAAACTGAGTAAAAGAAGTCCCAAAGTGCAGTTTGAAAACAACAGACTGCTGTGGAGCTGAGATAAAGTCACAGCCCGCTTAGAAACAACTCAGGTAACAAAAGGCTTCACACACAGAACACCTGAGTAAAACACCGTCCTTATTTTCCTCATTCAAAAGTCAGAAGATCAGTCTGTCCCTTGCTCTGGAATCTTGTCCAAGATAGATTTTTGTTGTACAAATACAATATAAACTCGAGCTGGCTGTTTGCTTGGGTTTCTTTTCCAGAGTTGCTGTGTCTGGGGGAAGAGGCTTCCAGTCCTGTAGAGCCCAAGTCAAATATTTTTCATCTCCTAGCTGCTTAGAGGAAATGCATGCCAATTAAAACAGAAGCAATTTGGATGAGCTAACTGCAGGCCTGCTGGGAAAACTATTCTTTGATTTCCCTAATCAGGAAAAGTCTCATCTTGGAAGCTTGTAAATATTTTCACAGTGTGTTAGAATGTAGATATCATCCCCAAGTATTCTGACAGCTGATTTCATTCGGGCTTCTACTGGCAGCAAAGTTAGCAGCAATGTAATGAACCAGATTTCACCAGAGCAGAATCCCAAGGCTTGCATTTCACAGTCCTTAAGTCTGGACAAATAATGGAGTCACAATCAGTCAAAAAAAAAAAAAAAAAAAAAAAGGATTTATTCTTAGTTTGACTGTTTTCTCTAAACTGGCACCTGAGATTATGACAACTCTGATTTCAGTCTGCTGGTGGAGAACCTGTTTGAATTACAGGTTAAAGGGTGATCCCCTCTCAACCAGGACAGAGACCAGCAAAGCCCAGGCTCTGCTCACTGCTCATGCAGCTGGAAGGTGGCACACACAGCTGCTTCTCCAGGAATTAAACCCAGGGAATCAGCAGTTCCCAGCCTTCCATAGGGACCATCACTGCCCCACCTGGACTTTACTTGGCTGTAGATAAAATTCCAGCTGAGCCCTATAGAGAACCCCCAAGTAAGGAGGGGGAAAGCAGGGAAGTGTCACATTTTAGGGAGTACAAGGTGCACAACCAGATTCATCTGTATTCACTGGTAACATTCCTTAATAAAGCACGACTGGGAGCAGATTTCTGGGAGTTTTCCCTTGAGTCTGAGCAAAACCATCTGAGATGTTTTGAGACTACAGCTCCTTGAAATCTGTGCTAGGAGCAGCAGGGCAACAACTGATTGCAGAGGATGAAAATCTCACAGCAGACCTCTGCAAGGGGAGAAGAGTTGAGAAGGAAAACCATAACCTTCTCTGTAGAGGCCTCCAGATGTGTGAAATAAATCAAGTGTGGCCCAGCTGTGGCATCTTTTCATGCCAAAGCAAAAACTTCCATCCATTTGTGAGCACAATCTTCATGGAGCAGAATGAGGAATGGATTCTCTATCCAGCAGCCAACAAAGCTGATTAAATTCACCCAATGATGCATAAACTCACACTCTCTTTAAAAAAAAAAAACAAAAAACAACTCACACCGAAGCTCAATTATCAGGAATGCACAAGATGCAGAAGGAACTAAGGAAAAACACCATCTGAATAAAAGCAGGTTGGCACCTTACAAAGTGTGAAATTTTTGTTTCATACCAGGAAGCCAAAAGAAGATAAAGAAAGAGAAACTGAACTTTGTCACTGAAGTGTTCTCTGAAAATATTCCCGACTTCATCCCTACATTTCTTCATGAACTTCAAGTTGCCTTAAGTTAATCTGCCCACCTATAAAGAAGCTGCCCCATCCCTGGAAGTGCCCAAGGCCAGGTTGGATGAGGCTTGGAGCAGCCTGGGCTAGTGGAAGGAGCTGGAATGAAATGGTCATCAGGGTCATTTCCAACCCAAACCAGTCTGTGATTCTGTGATAATTCATTCATGATGAGCACACACAGACGAGACATCCATTCAGTTGTTGTTTTCAGCCAGAAATGTATTTCCCCTGATAATGGGATGACATTAAGACAAGCAAGTTGAAGTATTATTTTTAAAATATTACAAAACGAAAACATTAAAAAAAAAATCACAGGCAACTACCTGTTATAATCCCTTCACAACTGTTTCAGTATTTCAGCATGAACCTGACCCTCCTATCAGTACCAGTTTTGTTATCAGGTAGGATAAATAAAAAGGATTCTATGACACTGTTGAATATTTGAGGGCAACAAAAGCCTAGTCACAAAAGAACTTTTTATTAGAAAGACAAAGAATATCAATAACTTCAGTTCTACAATGAGCGTATTTCTTAGGACTTCTAGCAAACAGAATCTTGCACAAATTGGCTGATTTTTCTCTTTTCCATGTTGCACTAGTGTAATGAGGGCAGTGAATTCCAGCCCCTGCTGCAGTGCACAGTTATCCAGCCTACATCTGATCCTGCTTTCCTCTGCTCCTCGTGGAAATGGCTCCAGCAAAGCCAAATGAACTCCTGACAGCAACAAAAGTGCTTTAAAGGAATCAATTCAGGCCCATTAAATAATGAAATGACTCCATCAGTGACTTCAGGGGAACTGCAGCAGGTCCTGCAGATGAAAACCTTCCTCCCCTGATGCCAGAGCCTCATCTCAGCCCTGGAAAAAGAGATTTTCCCAGTAAAGGCTGTCCTAGCCACCAGTTTTCAGGACTCACTCTCACACCCTGCTGGTGCTAGCATGAATTTATGATGTTTTGTTTCCAGGGCTCAAATGAAAGGTTATTTTTCAGCAGCCATTTATTCTGTCAAGGCTCCAATTCCCCACTGCAAAGTAGGTTTGGGGTTTCTTTCATCCACTGCCTTCCTACACACCACATATTCCCACTCTTTGGGGATGTAACTTCTGGCACTGAAAAGACCCATTCTACACCTTTACAAGCTTTAGAAAACTCATGTTTTCAGGTAGAATTGATTTTATACAGCACAGCTGTTGCAAGGAGTGCCAACTTCCAAATTGTGTTATCAATTTAATCAAAAACACATCTGGGGAAAAACCTAAGGATATTCAGACTTCAGACACTTAGATAGCATTAAATAAAGCAGATGTGAAAAAAAAAAATCTAAATTAAATGCTCTAAAAGCATTAGGTGATCAGGTAAGGAATATATCCCAGCACGGATTCCTGCATCACTTCCAGAGTTGAGGGGGAGCCTTTTTTACAGCAGAAAACACCCAAAAGATGTGCTACACTGATGCTACATCACACAGGGATGTTGGAGAGCAGCTCCCCACCATCATCTCCAGGGCAAAATATTCAAAATTTCTTCCTTGGGCTGAGGTGCCTTTCCTTTTCCCCCCAAAATTAAAGTTCTATCCAGTCATTGCAGGTTCGACCCAGGGGACAGGATGAAAAATCCTATGAAAGAAAAGAGCCCAAACACACCAAGCCATAATTCAGATATTTACTTTGCTTCAGTAAAAGCAAATTATTGGCACATAAACACTAAAAAGATGAGTCATTCTACATCTGTCATTCATCTGTGTGTTTTACAGACCACCAGATTTCTTAAATCTAGAATTTGAGTTACCATGTGACCTTTAGCTGATTACCAGCTCAGTGCACACAATTTCAGGGAGTTCCAGGAGTCTGGGTGCCTAAAATACTTGATTATATCTAATTTTATCAGAAATTTCTCCAGAACATCTTAATAAAAAAATAGATTTTCCAGCTCCTTCCAACAAATATGATCTGAGGCTTGACAGAGACTGATTAAAGCTGACAGTCCTGCTGCACCCCACCTAAAATTTCTGGGCTTTTGTTCAGCCTCTGTTAAGACTGGACACTGAATTTGGTTCCTAATTATTACTTTTTAAAGTCCATTACTAATAATATCATTATAAAAATATTAAATAGCCTCTCCAATCTTCATATCTTGAGACTAACCCAAATATTTAATACTTTGGTGGAAATTGCAGTTTCTCCTGATTGGTCACATCCATCTCGACCTCTTTTCACATTGGTTACTCAGATTTTTTTTAATGGTATTTTACAGGCGGTTTCAATCCTAAAAATTGAGATTAATGAAGAAGATCTTACCTATATCTGAACAACCTACCAGGCTTTTAATCAATAAATTGCAATTTCATTTCATGATTCCTCTGCCACAGTGCTCTGTGCTCCCAGCTCTACCCTGAGGGCTGCATCAACCCACAGCTGGTTTGAGAGTTGTGAAATGGGAGCTGAAATATTTCCAGTCCTGGATAGGACTTTCTCATAAGAGCAATCTCAAAGACTTAAAGGAGGCCTGGACTTTATTACTTTTTAAATAAACTAGAGATAAATTGAAGGTTTTTTTTAGTTTTCTTAGAAGCACAAGGTTGGCAAAGTGCAGTGGAAGTACACTTGTTAATGTGAAATATAATTTTGATGGATTGCTTCTATTAACAAGTTGACAGGTATCATGTTTTCCATAAACATGGATCCATGGAATAGCAGAGAGAATAAAAACCTGAGGAAATCCATAACTGGCCAGCTGTAGAGAAATTCATTTTGTCATGATCTGAGCTCTGGGGGTTAAAGCACCTTTCCAATTTTAACATCCACGCTATCGTAGCATGATCAGTGTTGACACCCATATCCCTGAGAAAGAAGCTCAAATTTCTACACAACAACCCAAGGGAGACCATTAAGGGAGAAGAAAAAGAAAAAAAAAAAAAACAAAAAAAACAACAAAACCCTGGCCTTGTTCTGCTGTTTTGTCTGTCCTTCTGTCAGCATCTATCACAAAAATCACCCAGCCATCAGCAGGGAGAAGGAAAAGGACTGACTGGCTACTGGTGTCTACAAAAGTCTAGAAAATCAGAGCAGATTTAACAGACCTTTAGCCAAAAGAGAGGAGAGCACAGCACAGCCATGCAGAAATGGAATCAGATTGCTGTTTTTAGCCAAAAATGCCATCATTTCAGTGTTATACATACACAGTCTTTTATCTGTGAGAGGCTTCAAGACTGATTGCAGAAAAATCCAATTTTCCAGGAGTTACTCTGATTTTTCAGGTGTGTGATTGCTCAGCAGGTGAAATGCTGAGCATCAAACAAATCATAAGAAACAGCTGGTCAGGAGGGGGAAAAAAGGAAAAAAAGAAGAAAAAAAGAAGAAAAAAAAGGAAAAAAAAGGAAAAAAACAAACTAAACCAACTTCCACTCCAGGCTCAATTTGCAGACCTCTCTTCTGCCACCTTGGTTTCACTGTCAGAGGCATTTTATTATAATATTAATTAAAGATATAAAGACATGAAGCCAATACTGAAGCTTTTAGTGCAGCACCATTGGTTGTTAATGAGATCCAGAAAATGGAGCTTCCATGCAAAATAAGTGCAAGCAGAAAAGTAAAAGAGGAAGAACACAAAATATAAAAGTAAATCATTTGGTTGTTTAAAAAACCCCATACATAGTTATTTAATGGCTGAATAGAAATACATACAAGTGGAATTGGAAGAGGCACATTTTTCACTTGCACCATTCCCATAAAGGGTGAAAAAGCAAACTGCAGGCTATAATCTGCTTTTCTGAACGTATCTCTACATTTTCTTATTGTTAAGAGTGAAAAGAACTTTTGCATCTTTTTCTTAAAAAATAATTAAAGAAAAATATCTTACATAAGGCTGGGTTGTTTCATTCTTGGGATGGGATGCAGTTCTCTAAAATAAGAATAGAGAGACCAAATTATAACTAACAGGGACCATCTCAGAGAGATTTTTGTTGTCACCTGCACATTTGATAGCAGGAGATCATTTTAGTTAACTAAGGGCATAATCCCAAGCCTGTCTTGTTGTGTGGCTGCAATTACAGAGCATTCCTACCTATCTCACCTATTTATCAGGATTAAAAAGCAGCACATAAAAGTATAAAAAATTTTTAAATCAAGCTTTACTAGGTTATAAACTGCTAAAAATAAACTACCAGTAGTTTACCACCACCAGTACACAGAGCAGCGTTCAGCTCCTATAAAACCTGGCATCTCTTTGAATCTCCTTTATGCCACTGAACTCTCAGATCATCACCATGCAAGGACCAGAGGTAAAGAAAAATAACTTTTTAGCCTTGCTCTATCTTATGGAAAATAAGTTATGTGGGAGAAGAAAAAGGCTTTTTCCCCTTCAAAAGATAAATTTGCTTCAAGCATATTCTCGGGGGTTTTTTGCTTAAAAAAAAAATCCATGTCACAGCTTTATAAATTTTTTTCTTTTATAAACCAACTCATCTTTGCTACTAAAGAGAGATCCAAACCTGGCCAGCTTTGAACTCCAGCTCCACATGCAAACATCCTCAGCCACGAGCTTGCAGGCAAGAGAAAGTCAGAACAAGAAATTGCAACCGAAGTGATGATTTGGGCAGAATTTCTTTGTGGTTTTTGCAGAGAGTGGAAGAGAGAGAGAGAGAGAGAGAGAGAGCATCCACCTGGTCTGTCCCCAGCTGAAATGAAAGCCAAGAGCCCCCAGCCCTCCCAGCTGGCTGGGTCCTCTCACCTGCCAGGAAAAGCACAGCTCATTCTGATTCCCTTCAGCCAGGGGAGGAGAAGGGAAGCCCTTGGATAGGATGGAACCCAACAGCCCCCATCGCCTTTTTAATCACTAAGAAAATCCAACAGAAACATGTTTTCTCCCCAGTGCTTTAGCAGATGTGCCCTGTAAGGCAGGAGGAGCAGAGCTGCTGGAGAGGTGAGGCTGCACCATGAAAAATCCGTGTGAAAGGAGCAGAGGGAAAAATCTATCCCTGCAGGACTCGGGTGTACAATGGGAATTGTCAGCCAAGGTCACTGCTCAGAAAGAGAGCAGCCAAAAAGGAGGTTTTAAATCTCAGTGGGCATTAGCTGAAAGACACACAGCGATGTTCTGCAGAGGTTTTAAATAGGACATGCACAAAGGATTCCAAGGAGATGGCTATCAGGCAGCCCTATCAAAATACCACATTTTTTTCCCCGGGTTATTGTCATCCACGGACAATCACGAAATCATTTTGGAACAGAAATGATGAACTACAACTTGACAGAAATCCCAGCCAGGCCCTGCATAAATACCTCACCAGAATGGCTTTGCCAACTCCACGTGAGGGGGGTGAGGAACATTTGAGAGCCCCCAAGCAGGAGGAAGGAGGGTGAGGGCTGTGCCCAGGAGCTGCCAGGGACACTGGCAGAGGGCACTGGGCACCGTGGGGCTCCAGCTCCTGTCCCTGGCACCAGCTCACACCACCTGGCCATGGCAAGGCACTGTGGGGACAGGCATATGCAGACAGAACTGGCACATTAATGCTAAAAACCAGCTCATTAGAGCTAAACATCCAACAGGAAGAATAAAAAAATGTAAAAAAAAAAAAAAAAAAAAAATAAAGAGCTTGGGAAGAGAAATTTCCAAAGCTAAGTGTTCTCTACATTCAGCTTGAGGGAAAGCATCAATTTTAGCAGAGGGAAAATAAAATAAAAAACCCATTCTTCCCTCAAAAACGTATATGAGTACAGACATTACTCTCTTTCTGCTTCACAGAAGCAACGTTTGGAAAACTACTTAACCTTTCTATTTTTATCTGGGTGCATTCAAATTACCAATAATGTACAACATGCTGTAACAAAACCACTGATGTAGGGTATAATTTTCCCTCAAGCACATTATCCTAGCTGGTGGCTCAGAAAAATAAGCTGATAAAACAGCAGCAGACATCAATTGATGGATAAAAAGCGATCACAGCCATGTAGAATGTTGCTGCCCAACCTTAAAATCATACAATTAGCCAAAAAATACAAGCTGTAGGACAGGACATACCAATAACCATGCATTAGCTGCGGGGTCATCTCCAAAATCCTCCTACAAACACATTTTTAAGCAGACCAGCAGATTATCGCCTCATAATTTAGCTATTAAGGCACAGATTTATTTTAAAGCCATCATCATGCCTGGTACTTTTATTAAATATCTTCTTCCCTGTCAAGTTCAATCGGGATCTCATCCTAACCATGATGAGCTTTTAATTTTCTGTGCTATTAATAGCAACTTAAAAATAAAATGTTCTCTTTTGAAGCTATAAAGCTGTAACTTTCTTTAGGAGCTGCAAGGGGGAAGAGAGATTAATCTTCCTACTCTGCATCTCTTAAGCTACATTAGTTATCTGCATATATGGGAAAAAAACCCAGGAGAACAAGGAAGAAACAGGAATTTTTCTCTTCATATAACCCCCTGTAAGGATTTCACATGGCTGCAGCACAGAAATGAAGAATTACCAATACACAAGGAATAAATAATTTAATTACCAGGTAGGCTCTGAATCCTTCTCAGTGACTCTCGTGCCCATCATCAAGAGATAACAGATTAATGAATGACATAATTAGCTGCAGGTTGCACACACTCCTGTCCAGCAAGGCCCTTCAGCAGGTACTCAAATTTCAGCCCAATTGGGGTCCTCATTAATTGCCCAGCAAATAAAGAAGGATGGGAAGGTGGGGAGGAGTCTCATGGCACTCTGTGACCATCTGACACATGGATCAGATGCTCCCAGCTGCTCTTCCTCAGCTGCCTCCACCCAGCAAGGGCAGAAGGGAAGGCACAAACTTCTTCCAAGCTCTCTCTGGGTCTCTAGGAACGAAATGAATGCAAAGAGCTGCACGCTCCCTTTCAGCATCCAGGAATGACACAAGTAAAATCAAGGCTCCCATCACAATCACAGAGCCCCAGCAGCTGCAGAAAAGCCTGGAGAAGACTCCAGGGAGAGCTCAGAGCCCCTTCCAGAGCCTAAAGGGGCTCCAGGAGAGCTGGGGAGGGACTGGGGACAAGGGATGGAGGGACAGGACACAGGGAATGGCCTTAAGCTGGAGGAGGGCAGATTTCTATTGGATATTGGGCAGGAATTGTTCCCTGGCAGGGTGGGGATTCTCCCTGGCACAGGGTGCCCAGAGCAGCTGTGGCTGCCCCTGGATCCCTGGCAGTGCCCAAGGCCAGGCTGGACACTGGGGCTGGGAGCAGCCTGGGACACTGGGAGGTGTCCCTGCCATGGCAGGGGTGGAATTAAATGGTCTTTAATGTCCCTTTCCACCCAAATCATTCTGGATTTGATGGTTCCACGACCTTGGCACACAAGTGAGGCTCTGGGCTGCTTTGAGATGCATTTTCTGTAACTGCCTCGATGCCTGTGACCTTTCTTTTAGGATATGGGCCTTGCCACAGCTACTGAAGCCTATCTTTATCTAAAGATTGGAACGCTGAAGTGTGTTTTAATGAGGGATAAACTGAGACCATCTGGATGTCTCAGCTGCTACAGAGCATGATTGTTTGCTGATTTTAACCATGGCTCTTGCAGAGAACATAGACCTGTGTTGCACAAAGTGCACGAGCTCAGCTTGATTTCTCCTCGTAATCAAATGTGTTGATCTGAAATCTATTTCCAGCAAATTACTTGTCTGTTTTGGGAACAGCTCCCTCCTCATCTCTTCAGCACGGTGATGGGGATGAGCACAGACAATTGAGTTAAAAGGTGTTTTTGTGAGGGGCTGACAGTGAGTGTTCCCAGTGAAATCTTCCATTTTGGAACATGACCACCATTGACTCACAAGCTACATACCAGGTGCCAACTCATATTAAAATCTGGAATTTTATTTTCTTTTCTTTTTTTTTTTTTTTTTTACTTCAGGGGTTTCAGTGATTTTTTTTGTTGTTGTTGGGTTTGTTGGTTTTGGTTTGTTTTTTTCTTGACCAAGATTTGTTGTGAAAAATTGGTAATTAATTGGTCCCATTTGGATGGTGGTGGCATGAGGACAATCTGCATTTCTTCATGAACATGTTTCAATGTTAAACGTTCTGAATACTGGATAACCATATTGCAATCAAGCAAAAGAAACTGCGAAAATAATTCTGCATTAATTATTAGATTATTGTCTAGACAGCTGAGATTTCTGTTCAATTCTCAAATTAAATATAACCAATAGAGGAATGAACCCAAATTTCCCATGTTCCCACTGATTTTTTCCATGTCAGAGGGCTACAGGCACTGGAAACACTCCAAATTCTAAAACCTTCAGCAAACTTCACAACCACTTTTCCAGAGGCCTGGCTTTGGAGTGAGTGTGTGATGACTTCCACCCAAACACCTCAGCCAACAGGCACCATTAGCAATTTGAGATTAGAACATTGTTCAAATTAGTTTAAGTGCTGTTAATTATGCATTCACCAGGAATGACACCTGTGACTTCAAATTCCAAGCAGATCTGAAAATTAAAAGAGTAAAAGCAACAAGTGTTCTTGTAAGAAGAGCTACTCCAGGGATGCTGAGATCATAAGTAATTTAGAATATTTTAGCATGGTTTTTTCACCCTCTTAAAATCTAAATAAAGTTTCTGAAAAATAAATTGCTATCTGTTGCTTTAACCTCTCAAAAAGTGGTTCAACACAGAATGTTCTGGCTTTTGACTATAAGGGGATTATTTGAAAATGAAAAATTATCCTGTGTTCTTTTTCTATCAGAGTATCAATAAATGCCTGAAAGGGAATTTCTGGAAGAGGTATCTTGAGATGCTTGGGAGAAATATCCCCAAAACACCAAGATAAGCTGACTGCTCCCATTTATTAAACTCCATCTGGTACCAGGGAACATTGCTTTGTTGATTTGTTGGGCTCAAAACTCTTTCAGGAACAACACATAAATACCTACAAAATTTTCAGTTGGCTGCTTTTTTGATTCCCACCTCTAAACCCAAATAGTTTTGATAATTTGTATTCTTCTTGTCACCCATCAGCAATGGCCATCCCACACATGTTGGAAAGCCACATCCTTCCCTCTGGGGCCCACAGATATTTCACAACAAAAGGATTCCCAAAGAAATGCACTCTGGCTTTAGAGATGTGGAGGCATCCAGTGGACCAATAAAATTAAACCTGTGCCTCTACAGGCAGAAGCAGTAACAAGGAATTAACAAATTCTCCAAAGATCCAGGTTAGTGCTGAACATGCCTAAAATAGCCAAAGTTATTAACCATAATATTATTAACCTGTAATATTATTGGTCACATCTGTGGCTTGGTGTGTTCAAGATGTACCTACCAAGTTTTAAAATGAGTTTTAAACACTGGGATTCCCATGATTAATCTGTTTGAATCAAACCCCCTGCATTGCCATAACACCTGAAACGTGCAAGTAAACAAAAGACAAATCCAGTTGTTTCCAAGGTTTTCACACCCATCAACTCCTACATATTTCCTAGAGAAGCAAACTCACACCTCCTGCAACAGCTTTGGTTTTCTTTGTTATGTTTTGTGGACCCATCTGAAATAATTTAGATGTCAGAGAATTGAAATTACCATACTTCTAATAATTTTAAGCAATCTCCCAATCTGTTTTTTTTTTAATCAGAAATCTTACAGAGAGAGCACTCCCACAACAATCTCCAGAATAAAAGGGGGTTGTCAATTCTTTGCATGTTTAACTACAACCCCCAAAAAATAAAAATACAAGCTTATCTCAGAAAATTAAGCAAGATGGATCAAAGCAGAGCCCACGTCTCTGATTTGCATGCACCTAACCCACATGCTATCACAAAATGCAGATCCAGCCCACTCCTGATGGCAGTGAGCAACTCCACCAGGTTGGGGATTAAAAAACAAGATCCCATCTCTTGCTTCAGCCTGTCTCAATCTGGTGCTCCCCATGGAAATCAATGCAGGTTTTTTAGCATTTTAAATCAAGACAACTTTTGTTCACATATGTTCCTGTGATTATTGTTTTGCCTTCTTTGAAAATGAACAGAAAACACTTCCTCAGACGTGTTCCTTAATAACCTTATGTTTATCTTACTTTTTGTCACTTCTTGCAAGAACAAAACTTCCCAAGTTCTTGTACAGCCATTTTAAAAAGAACTTAAATCCCCACAGTCGAAAATGATCTGTGGAAATAGAGTGAGTGGAACAGACCCTTCCCATCCCTGTAACAGCAACTCCAGCGACCTTGAGGAAAACAGACAAATAGGAAAAACACAGAGCTGTCACCTAAACCTCTTTAACTCCTTCTGGAAGCTGCAGCTGCCCAGTGTCACCCTGGGACTGCCAGGAGCACGGACACCTCATTTGGAGAGGCTGGTGCCTTCTTGGGACTGCCTAAAAACAGAGGCCAGACAGAACTCAGAGAATAAAAAGCAGTTATATTTATTAGAGGGCCTTCAGGTACATTTTGGGCAGACAAAGCCCCCCAGGGCTGCACCCAAAATGGACCCTGGGTCAGGGGTTTGCACACTTTCATAAGTTTGGTCCATTTGCACATTGGGGTTAATCTCCCAATTCCAGCTCCAGGTCATGAAGTCATTTACCCCGAGTTTGCTCCCCCCAGTTCACTTTTGTTTCCATCTCTGGGCCCTGGGGCAGTGAGGGGTCCTTGATTGCCAGGCTGGAGAGGAATTGTGTGTGAGCAGAATGGGAAAGCAGCAGCTGACACTGTGTGTGGAGTTTAGAGTTCTACACTAAAGAACTGCAGGATTGCCAATACACGAAAAATAGAAAAGCTGAAATGCTGAGGAATCATTAGGAATGCCATTCTAATGGAATGGAACCATTCTGGTGGCCCTGTGTGCTCAGGCTGTGCCTTTCCATGCCAGTCAGGAGGCAGTGACACAGGCAAAGCTCTGTGTGTGTGTTTGCTCCTGTTCAGCTGCTGCTCTGCTTGACCTGATCTGCCACTGGTGAGTGCACAGGAAGCGCAGTGCACAGTTTATTTGCTGAATCTGTTTACCCCACTGTCAGTCAAGATGTAGAACGATGCTTAAACAGGCAACAGTCAGATTAATAGAATTGAGGCTGCAGCTCGGAGCAGCCAGGGAGCCGTGCTGGAATCACAAAGCGCTTATTCTCTTATGATTAAAACCTCCCCAGGGCTGTATCAGTGTAAAGACACACCAGATCAGGGATGCACAGGAGCCAGGGGACCAAGGGATGGGAGCATTTCCTTTTGGGAACAGCTCACCAGCTTGAGAGGAAGAAACATGAATCACACGGAGATAAGTTGCCATTTTAATTGCATAAGGAACACTGGTGGATTTGTCATTCCCTGTGACAGAGTTTTCTCCCCAGAGTCACATTCTGAGCACAGCTCTGCTGCTATTGTGTAAGACGTTTCATGCACCAGGGTGACAGCCCAGCACACAGATGCAGAGAGCCTCGTAAACAGCCTGTTTGCATTGACTCCAGGGATAGATGTCTCTCTGCTCCTCCACAACAGAGCAGGAAGACCCTGTCCAAACACACACAAAAAAAGGAGCAAATCAGTGGCTGAAAAGGAGCTCGAGTCCTCAGCACCATCAGACTGACTGAAAACCACACATTTCTTTGTGCTGGCATTGCTATTTCCAGCACAGGGGAAAACAGACAGGCGGCTTGCAGGTGGCATCCTCCTGCAGGGACCAACACTGCTGGCACAGATGGCACAGGAAAAAGGGGAGTGGTGGTGGTGGTGGTGGTAAATCCATTTGCTGAAGTCTTCAGGACCCTCTGCACTTAAATTCTTTAGTACCTCAGCACTACAAATGGCAGAGTTGGAAGGACAGGTCCTGACTCACAAGCTGTCAGGGGAATAACACAGAGAGGTTGTGGTGGTGGCAGAGGGCTCCTCAAGGCCTGACACCACAGCTCTGGCCATGTCTGGGAGCAGAACGTCCCCAGGGAGAAGTGCTGTGCTGCAGCTGGAGCTGCACCACACCAGCATCCCACAGCTGCCAACCACTGACTCGGTGTCACCGTGGGTGCAGTGATTTCAGTGACATTTGCCCTAGAAATGAGCCCTCCAACTCCAACCAAAGCACACAGGAGCCACCAGTGGCACAGCACACAGGAACTATTTCTGTATCTGTGCAGAGCTGATCTTTGCCTTTTCTCTAGCCTAGATTTTGATTTCCCTTAAGTGATCAGTGTTGGCCTAATTCTACTCCCATTTACATCACTTGAAGCTTTACCATCAACTTCAAAAGAAAATGGATTTAACCCAATATAGTTCATTTTGATAAATTCTCCTTTAAGAGAGAAGGACCTCTGCTTCTCCAGCAGAGGATAAGATGGTGTATTTTTACACCAGGCTTCAGAGCCAGATGACTTTGCTGTGCCCTACATTCACATTTTGGGTTTGAGCAGCACTGCAGCAGCTCTGCCAGCCGTGGCTCTGGCTGTGTCTCAGCTCTGTTTGCAGAGCAGCTCTGGAGCCCAGGCAGGAGATTTCTCTCAGAGAAAACAGAGCAGAATCCCTGCTGCAGGCTCACACTCAGCACACACAGCTCAGGAACAATCAGAGGGCTCTGGAAAGCTTCCAGTTCCAGCAGGAGCACTTTGGGGCCAAAGGCTCAGACTAAATCCAGTCAGACACGAGACCTGCACAGACCCAGGGCCTCAGCACTGGCTGCTCCCTGCTATTGATCTGCCTCTAATGCACCAAATGCCTTGAAAACTCCACTTCTACCTCTTATCTCTAGCATCTTTTTATTTCCCATGCCTTCCTCAATAATTCACACAGCATTACTGGTCTTCACAACCTTCTGTGTCTTATCCCCCGATTCTTATTTCAATTGCATAAATTTGGATTCAGTGTTTTTGGATTATAGCCTTGGAGCTATGCTTTCCTCTCACAGGGGCCTGACTCCAATTGTTAAAAATTCTCTCCCAGAATGAACCTTCCAAGACACGTTAGACATGGGATCATTTGTTTAACATTGCATTAACCAGCAACTTCCTAGCAAGAAAACTTTCCTTGTAAGGTTCTGTAACAGGTTATCTGACCCATTAGGCATAAGAACTTTAATCCAATTTAGGCACCAGCAAATCCACCATCAGAATAAAATACTGAAAAGGAACACTACGAAAACAACCCTTCAAATAAGGCTCAAAATTCAAAATCAGAGCACTTGTCTAGCAGGAACAGCAGAGGTTTAGGTTTTCAGCTTTTACAGAAGGAAGGACTGTTGCAAAAGGTACCTCTGCAAACACTGCAAAGGCAGGGAAAGGAGCAATTTCTTCACAGAAAAGGTGATTAAATATTGGAAGGGGCTGCCCAGGGTGGTGGTGGAGTCACCATCCCTGGAGATGTTTAAGGAAAAACTGGATGTGGCACTTGGTGCCATGGTCTGGTTGACAAGGTGGTGATCAGTGATCAGTGATGATCTCAGAGGACTTTTACAACCTAAATGTGCCTGTTAATTCTAAAATATTAGAAAACATTTTATCAGAGCACATGTAAGAATGCATCACAGATACTGAGCAGGAAGAGAAGACACATACTGTGGTAAATAATGTTCAATTATTGCAGCCTTTATCCAGCTGGAATCCCCTTTAACAATTATATCCTAAAATTGTTGGAACCCCTCTGTCTGCAGGAGTATCTCACTCTGCCTTTATACACCACGATTTATTTGCATTATTTCCCCCCCACACACTCCAAGATGAGGACAGAACCCTCCTGACTGTCAGATTTTTGCCCCAGAATCAAGGTGTTCTGTGGCCACCCTCACCTGGGCTGGCTCATCTGCTCCTGCTCTCCCTGATTTGTTTCTGCTCTCCCTGATCATCTTCTGCCCTCCCTGCCCATCCTGTCCCCCAAGTCCTCTCAGGGATAAAGTGACATCTCTAAGGCCACAGAATGATGGTGACACTTCCCCCAGCAATTTTCCTTTTACCCAGAGAGGGGGGTAGCACTTTCCAACCATTTTTCATCCTTGTAACCTCAATGAGCCCACCCTGCATTGCAGAAGTGACACCTTACATTCATTGAGCACGTTTTATAAAACTCATTTTCCTCTTTACTCACACCTTCCCCTCAGACACAGGCCTTTATAGAGATAATTATCAGATGTATTATTTACTATTTTATGGTGCAGGAAGAACTCACCCAAAGGAAGGTGACACTTGCAGGAAGGATGCTTTAACAAGAGACATTAATTAGCAACTGCTGTAATAACACCACAGCAACAAGTGTCAAACCTCCCTACATGGACTCCAGCAGTCAAGATTAAGTTAACATTTTTTCCTTGTTACTCTGGCTTTTATATAATTTCACACCATAAATGGAAAAGTCATCGAGAAATTTGGGGCAGGTCATTTATCACGGCTGAAAGCAACTCCACAAAAATGTCTGAAATGGAAGAATTTCTGTAACATTTTCTGAATTCCCTGCACAGGACAAGACTGTGCTGCTTTCACTTCTCCTGTTTCTGCACTTTGCTCTTACCTGTATGAATTCTACTTGCTGGAATCAATTAAAGCAACAGAAGATCACAAATCCATCATGGAAAGATATAAAAACATTGTAAAGAATGGCCAGTAACAGCCCATAATAGCAGCTAAGCATGAGCTGCCATTGCAAATCAGTGCTGCAGGACTGCCAGAGGACTCAGTGACTCCACAGCACAACTCTCACAGAGGTCCCATCAGACTAAAAGTTGTCCCTGACTCACAAAAACACAGGCTCAGACTTCCCTGCATTTCTACTTGGAAAACCAACTTCTAATCAAACAGCTCTCTTCTGGTTTTGGGGTTGGTTTTTTCCCCAGTATTCCTAAGAAAACCATAGGATGATTTAGGTTGGAAAGGATCTTTGAAGGTCATCTAACCCAACTCAGTGCCAACTTCAAATGTGGAACAGCTTGCTCAGGGTCATGCCCAGCTGAGCTCTGAATGTCCCCAGGGATGGAGATTCCCACCCTGTCTGGGCCACTGTTCCCATGTTGGAACATCCTCCTGGTGAGAAATCTATTTATATTTGACCAGAATTCCCCTTTCTGGAATTACAGCTTTTACCTCAAATCCTTTTGCTGTGCACCTCGGAGACGAGTCTGGATTTTCCTTCTTTTATGACTTGCAGTGGGTAAGAGAAGAAAGGAATAAAACCACATGCACCTCTTCTCCTGGCCAAGGAACACTGACACTGCCAAGCCTCTCCCTGTGTGCCATGGGCTCCCACCTTGGTGCCCTGCTCTGGACTCCCTCCAGCCACCAGTATCTCTCTGTACTGGGCAGACTGGTCACGACTCTCCAGAAGCAATATCACAAGTTTGAAATAGAGCAAGGAAGTTAAAAAGAGTGGAGAGGACAATTATTAACGAGTGCAATAATTGTCCCACCTTGAGCCCACATCTTGGCCCAGGTATCTCTGATAAAGCTGTTAAGCTGCACCTGCCATTCCAAAGTGCTTTCCCTGAGCCCACAACGTCACCATTCACCCAGAGCTGCTGAGAGCAAAGGAAGAGCTGGGATGAACTTTGCCAAAGTCCCTGGGAAAAGAACTTTATTTTCAGAATCAAGAATAAGTCTTCATAACCGGCACTGGAGGGGAGAAAAAAGTTTCCATACCATGAAGGCCATCCATTTAATCAAAACACTAATCCTAGAGCGAATTTTCTGAAAACATTTGAACCTCAAGGTCAAAAGTTGCAAATACAGATTAAATACATATCCATATCTTATATACAGGATTAGCCACACAAAAGAGATTGTTTTGAAACTTGTTATCCTTCAGTCCACAAACAATTGGAATTAAGGGACTTGAAAAATCAGCAAAGGAGTTTGATACATTTACAAATCTCCATTCACAGTGCTATCAAGATACACTTGCTAAAAAAATTAATTCTGATTATCAGGGGGAAAGAAATTGTTTGCTTGCTTTAGCAGGTTGCATAATTCTCAAACATACTTAGAGCAATATTAAATTCTGCTATATTGGAAGTTTTACATTATACAAGATAATGCAATACCTAAAACTGAACACGACCATTTAGAATCAAAGTAAGGCAGTGGCAGATTATTAATCACCTCTGCCTTTGTTTCATAAACACAATTTGAAAAATGAGAAAATTAAAATATGCCTTTGGTAAAGGCATATACCGAGAAACAAAAGCAAATCAGAGCAGAATACCGAGATTAACAACTCAACCAGCTTCCTAAAGGCCAAAATTTATCCAGAGTGGCTCTGCTGGGGGAAAGGTGAAGCAGGGATTGTGGTGGAAAAACAAAGGGCTAAAACAATCTGCATTTCAGTGGGGCCACAATGTCAATAAAGAGAGAACTTGTGCATGAAGGCTGTGGCTGTGATGTATAATCAAAATAAAATCAGCACACATGCAGAAAAAGCAACAGGGAGGCAGCTGGCAGCACAGGTAACAAGTGGTGGCACCTCTTGGAGTGGATTTTAATTTAGCCCTGGAATGTCCTCCAGCATCCCCTGGTGCCCAGCTCCATCCAGCAGCCTGGCACATGTGGGATGTGGAAAAGGGGAGGCTCTGCTGTCACACCTCGTGTCAGGAGAGACAGGCAAGCAGCAAAACTGGAGAAAGGAGGAGACAGGAAAGTGGCTGAAGAGCGAGAGATGCGTTTGAGCCCTTTCCAAATATCTGCAACCCGAGGGAGGAGACAGGGAAGGAGTGGGATGGATCAGGTGAAAGGAAAGCTGCCAACACTGCTCTGCAGCACTGATTTCTCAGGTTCTCCTGGGTCAGAAACAAACATCCTCATTTCTGCTCCCAGATTTATTCTACTGCCAGACTGACCAGGAGCAGAGCACTCTGGTGTCTGCCCAGCACTGACACAGCCTGGTGCTCACAGGAAAGGAGGGCAGGGAAGCTCAGAGCAGTGCTCTTCCAAAGGCAAAGTCAATTAAAACTGGATTTGGGGAACTTAAAACCACCCCAAGTTTCAGAAATAAAGGCTGAACAGCTTCCTAAGGTACTCTGAAGCACATTTTCTGGTAGATGAATATGGATTTTGCAACACTCACAAATCCCATTAGCAGCAAGGAGAGCCGTAGGACTCAGTCCACACGATGCATTACCACTGAAGTGATCCCTATTTAATTACTAAAGAAAACACAAACTCCTTTCAGTTGATTTTTACAGTGTTAAATAGCTCACGAATTGTTGCACAGATGCTTTCCCTGGCATGCATCAGGTCCAACACTTGAGCAAAGTCATTCCTTCACCTCAGCTGAAACCTGGGCCCTCGGTGATCAGCAGCTGCTGAGAAGTGACATTTCCCTTGATCCCTACAAAAACTGTGGCCATTCTTTGGGAGTTTGACATCTTCACTTAAAAAAAACCAAGCAGTTAGAGCTCCTTCATGTTCTATTTCATGGTTCCAGCAGTTTTCTTAACCTTGAGAAAATTTGGCACCATCATTCTAATTATGAGAAGTGGGAGTACATGAAATCTTTCCAACAAGAGAGAAACTGAGCTGGCAGGTGCATGAAATTCTATCCTGCAAAATGACAGAAGGGGAAGTAATGGGACACTAGACCTGTCACTTACCCAGGTAAGTGCTGTAAATAAAAAACTACATTCTTTTAAGCTCATTCAGCTCTTGATAAATTGACACCAAGTATGGATATTGTTACAAAATACAGCTGGGGTAACTCAAATTGTTTATTTACAAAACCAGTTGTCACTATAACACAAAGACAAGCAGTGTGTGTGTGTGTGTGTGTTTGTGATACATTTAAAGCCCCAAAGCCCAGGAAGGAAAGTCTGCCATGTGTCCTGACACAGCATCATACATGAAAAATGTATGATGCACTTTCCTGCTGAGCTCACACATTGGGTTACAGCCCCATGGGAGGATGTAAATACCTCACTGGACCTTCTCATCTCCAGGACAACTGCCCTGGAACCCAACATGCACAAGTCCCAGATGCCATAAAGGCTGTGGAGCCATCACTCCCTCAAATTCGGAGAAAAGTGAAGGAGTTTATATTTTAACAATTTCCTGTTAAAGCCCTCAAGTTTATTAAAGTCTCTGTGCTAAAAATCTTAGAAAGCTGTCATTCCAATAAAAGACACCATTGCACAGGTTTCCTCAAGCACAGGAAAGCACAGGGAGATCCAGGAAGGCTCTCACAGACATTGCAGTTTCAGAGGGGCAGAACTGAGCTGGCAGTGATCTCTTCCCTAGCAGAAACCTTTGGAGAGCCGTGCAATCACAGATTTCCTCACACACATTTAAAAGCAGACTCAGTCCCTCCTGCACCTTCCTCTGTGTTGTACTTGGCTAACCCCTTACATAATCCCAGGACTTCCTTATTTTAAAGCACATATAAAATAGTCTGAGTTCAAGCACAGAGATAACAAAGTCGTCAAACAAATCTGAACGCTTCCAAAACCTACTTTTCTCTTTTGACAACTGTCTGAGAACAGAGAGTGCAGAGAGCTGTTCCTCCTTTAAATTTAGCTTCAGCCTCTGTGAAAATTCCTCCCAATGCTCCAGCATTTGCTGCCTGGTCTTTCCATTCAAGTGGAACGGGGCAATGAACCCGATTTTGCTGACCCATTCCCATGGCTGTGAGATTACAGAAGGGAAAAAGCGAACACGTGTCTGAACAGAAAACCCAATATTTGATTTTTTTTTTTTTTTTTTTTTTTTTTTTTTTTTGCTTCTAAGCTGTTGTACGTGTGCAGCAGTGGGGCAGCTGCTGCTGCACCTCTGTTTGTCACATCCCTGTGTGCCAGGAAAGGAGCTGGTGCTGGTCCTGTGCCCCCAGAGCCACGTGAGCTCTGGAGCTGCTCAGATGTCTGCCTGACATGGGATTGCTCTGAAATTAGAACATTGCCCCATTTTCAATAAAGCCTCCAAGATTCCAGGGTTGTCCCTGTTAGCAAGGGATGTCCTTGAAAACGAGGACAGCTGATAACCTTAAAGAAGGAGGGTAATTAGTCACAGCCCTGCAACCTTTTCTCCTAAAGAAACAGTGATAAAAGTAAACTCCTATTAGAATATCATTAAATGCATTATTATGCAATACTGGTTACATAACCATGCTTTACCAACTCGGGGTATTTTCAGGCAGAATTCAGTTTCACAGACTTGCCCACACAGAAAGGTTTTTAAAAGTATGAATTGTATCTCTGGAAGGGATGAAAAAAGCTCAGGTAAACTGATGAATGGCAGATTGGCTGCCAATATTTCACATCCAACTTGAACCCTTTAAAAAAAAAATAAAAAAAGTCTTCTTAAGAATCCCTTCTCAGCTAATTCCTTCCAGAGAAGTGATAAAATTCATAGAAGCATTTGCAAATCCAAATATATCACCCTATCCAGAAATTCAGTACCATTTGAATTACAGCTAAAAATTCACTGTGAATCCATGCAAGAATCAAGGATAAGTAAAATTAGACTACATTAAGCATGACAACTTGAAAAATGTTGCTGCATTTCATCAAAATTAATATTGTCATCTATTTTCCTCTATCCCCGCTTCCAATAACAAGCAGGATTAGTGATGCATTCTATGTTTTACTAAAATATTTCATCTAATTTTACTCATTTAACAGCTTTAGTTAGTTCAGAAATGTTCCAACCTCCAGAATAAATACCTGAATATTGTTCTCATTGGTGCCTAAGCTCAAGTTAAATAAAATTCACAGCTATTATAAAGCCTAAAAGAAAAGAATGAAACAGAAGTGCATGTGAAATTCCAACAAGGCAAAAGCTGGTGCTGAATGGATTTTTAAAAGATCAGGTTTAAAAAGAAAGGATGTACATTTTCAGCACAGAAATCTAAGCATTATTATTATTTAAAGTTCATTAGTAAGCTGCTTATTTTCTTTCCAAACGTTTCCTTGCAATATCAGCCATTTACTGCTATCTGTGAAATTCACCCCAAAACATTGCATTTGTAATGGGCTACAGTGACAATCGTTAAAGAGAAAATAAACAGCTGATGAATATTTCAGGTACAACCCCATCTCTAGGTAATAAATCCCGCAAAAACCCTCATAGTTACAGTTTTCTTTCACATGCATGGCTCCATTCTAATGAATCATTTCTACTCCCAGACTTCCCGAAAGTCAAACGCAGGGGACATTTTCAAAGCAATTATCATTTGCCTTCTGGCTGTGCGAACTAATAATGGACATTCTCCCTCTCTCACAAACCCACATTTTCTGCCTCGTGGCTCAGCTTCCCACTCAGTGCTCAGTGCAGGCAGCCCAGGATGGTCCTGCCGGGCAGCAGAGCACGGGGCTGTGCCCAGCCTGGGGATGCTGCAGCCCAGGACAGCCCTGCTGGGCAGCAGAGCACAGGGATGTGCTGTACCCGGGATGCTGCAGCCCAGGACAGCCCTGCTGGGCAGCAGAGCACGGGGCTGTGCCGAGCAGAGCGGGTCGTGCCCTACCTGGGGATGCTGCAGCCCTGGCGCGGGTCCCGGAGGCGGCAGGAGCGGTGCAGGTGAGCGCAGCGCTGGCCATGGGATGAGTGAGGAGCTCCCCAGCGCCAGCCAGGGCTGTGGCGACAGGGACACACCTTTCCTGTTCTCTCCACCCCCTGGGATCCCTGAATCCCTGCTCCCGTCCCCGGGAAGGGAGGCAGCAGCTCTGCGCTGCGGAGCGCACCGGGAGGCGATGCTTTCTGTCACTGACAAACCCCGAGCGACAAATGGCATTTCTGCCGTGTCCCAGGCGGGGAAATTCCAGCTGGCCCCGCCAGAATTCACCGGTCTGCAAGAGAAGGCAGCGAGGAAGGTGGATCCCTGTGCTCCTAATTCCCTAATGCAGCCTAAGCCCAGCCTGGGCTGGGCGCGCTCCTTGGTGCACACATTTGTTGGGGTGCAGGGACGGGACAGCTCCTCACACACCCAAAAAATGGAACATGAGCACAACCCAGCACAGCCAGAGCTCAGAAACACTTCAGGCACAAATAAGGACTTTTCAAAACCCCTCTTAGGAAATGCTGCTGGAAAGGCAGAGAGTGTCAGAGTTCCAGCCAGCACCTTTTACCTTTTGAGTTATTCATTGAAGTTATTTTGAGTTATTTATATGCTGAAAGATAAACCCAGCAGCAAAGGAACCAAACCCAGAGCACCTGGCTCGTTATGCGCTGTGGGAATATTTGGGAAAAAGAGAGGCAGATCCCATTTATTAAATGGGATCGAGCAGAGGATGAAACAATCCCAACCTCCCTCCACTGAGCCCTCAACCCCTAAAACATCCCAAAAGAGGGGGGGCAGCAAAGCCAGAGCTCCAATTTTCAGCCTCTCTGCCCAGGTTTGGACACCAGGGTAGTTCCATATATTGAACTACTATTCTCAATTTTAGAGGAAATAAAGGAAAGGAAATGAGAGCTCCTACTAGCTCCATTTTTTTAAAATGTCCACACAAAAATAAGTGGGATGAGCGGGAAAATCCACGTTAAAAAACAAACCAACATCTTTATGGAAGATATATATACACACACTAAGTTCCTATTATTATTATTAATTATTATCCTCAGGCACTTTCTCACAGGTAAACATTTTCTCCCATCAATAAATGACAGAATTGTCATTAGAAAAAGATAATGATGATAAAATATCCAAAAGTAAGAAAGTTTAGTGCTGCTTTTTTAACTATTGTCTCATTTTCTCACGAAACATTATATTTTAATGGTTCAAATTATGTTTATCACTGTGGAAATTACTTCTGTGGAATTGCACTATGGAAATTAACTTCTGATTCCTTTAAATCGCAGGTCTTTGTATCTGTAAAGAGTAACATTTTCTCCTAAAAGAAGTATAAGGACTTTTAATGGAGTTCTAGAATAATTATACTGTGATATTTAAAAATAAGCACTTTCAGACTTACCTGAGAAAATCAAATTTTGTGATTTAATGCATGTTTGACTGGACAGAATTTTAAAAGGGTATTTCACACATACAGACCCTCCAGGTGAAGAAACCAACAGTCCCAGATCTTTAAATTTTGGGACTGCAAAAAGAGACTCCAAAAATACTAGAGATGGTTTCACCCAACTATTAAAATAAGTGGTTAAAACCTAGGTAGTTATGACATTTTAAAATAGTGCAGGAACAAAATATGGCATTAAGCTGTTAGAAAAGTACTTTTGTGGCATGCAAATGTCTCAAGGTAAAACCAAATCACACCTTAACAGGAAAGCAGCATGTGCAACCTCCACAAAATATTTTTCTTAAGCAGTGAGAAGCAACTCCTGTAGGTGAGAGGACTCATTTCTTAAGTGGAAGTGATAAAGATGATTGAGACCTATTTGTCATGTATTTAAAAATAATTTTTATCCATATTCTGCGTCCAAACAAGAGTCTGAGAAAGAAAGCACTGAAACCGTGCCGAGCTGCTGGGTTTCAGGTTGGTGTAAAGGCCAGGGCTGGAGCCACTCTGCCTTCCCCGGGAATAATGAGAGCCCGGAGCTGGCAGGGAGGGGAACAACAGCGGCTGCTCCCACACGGGCACCAGGTCAAAACCACTTCAAAGCAGGCTCTGCTTTTATTTGTGACACAAGTAAACACGTCTGGTGTCGTTCCCTTTTTCCACAAGGCAAATGGTCACGGGCAGCCGCTCCCAACCTGAGCGGGGCAGGCTAAATTTAACAATTAAAGGAATTTATTTCCCTTACCTTCGTGATACTTTCCATTCTGAATAGCTCTGAAGTTGTTTTAATCCGAATTTACAAAGAAAAAAAAAGTTGATTGGGGTGGAGAGTGTTTAAAAATTGCAAAAACCAAAGGAGAGAAGTTAGAAAAAGGACATTCAAGATATTACTTTGGGAAAGTCACTTTTGCCTCTGCTCTGAAATTTGCATGAAGCTCAGGGTAACTGAACGTTATCACCACATTATATTATATAATTGTCTTTTTTAGGCAGATATATACACATTTTCCTGTACATAAATGTAACTTCCTGGCCTAGATAACTCTGCAAACAGATAAAATATTGTTTCTTAACCAGGTAGTTTGGAGGAAATCTCTAACAGCA
This sequence comes from Sturnus vulgaris, assembly GCF_052056855.1. Taxonomy (NCBI): domain Eukaryota; kingdom Metazoa; phylum Chordata; class Aves; order Passeriformes; family Sturnidae; genus Sturnus; species Sturnus vulgaris. The sequence goes on along the minus strand of NC_142253.1, from coordinate 17,664,689 downwards.
AAACCAGATTTTAATTTTTTTGAGAGTTATATGTAAGATAAGAGACAAGAAATCTGTATCAAATGATTTTATCAAGGCAAAGGCACAAGGATAAAGGAGTGAGTGGAATTTCAAGGAATGAATAAGGAGGACTGGAGATAATGGAATTTATGTGTGGGAATGAAGAACAAATTAAGTAACAATTTCGGCAAACAATGAAATGGAAAAGGGTAATAGGAAAACTAGGCCAACATTTACCTGGTTTTCCATATATTTAGCAATGTCATCTCAAATTCAAGAATACAGCAGCTCATTTAAAAGAAACTACTATTTTTAAACAAAAACTGTCTACCAAAAGTTTGAAATTAAAAAAAAAAAAAAAGATCCAATCAATACAATCGTATCCATTACAGTTTCAGGGGTGACTTTTACATCAAATCTTTTCACCTTTGGAGCAATTCTGGTGGCACCAATTGTACGTATGTATGAAAAAGGTGTAAGAGATAGGAATTCTGACAAAAGGTGTAAAAACTATGAATTCTGACAAAAAGAGTAGGAGCTCTGAATTCTGACCAAAGCTATGAAGTGAGAACCCCACGTGCCAGCCCGAACCCTCATCCCCCAATAACCCAGGCTCTGCTGCACCCCAATATTCCACCAGCTCCCCTGAAACACGAGCTCCAAAACCCACGAGTGTGCAGGAAATGCAGCCTCACCTGCAGAAAGGTGAGGACAAGCCCAAGTGCACAGATTGCAGAGATTGCACACATTACACAGATTGCACAGATTGCACAGATTGCACAGATTGCTGTGTTGCTGCTGCAGCACCCAGCCACCCCACCCAGCACATTCTGCAGACACACAGGGCTCTGAGCACTAATATTTGATGAAGGTGTCACCTTACTGTCCCCAAAGGAGAAGTGCAAGCAGCCCTGGTGTCTCCAGATTTTGGAGGTAATTGCACAAACCTGTCACAGGGTGCCGACCATCACTGTCATACAAACTCAGGAACAAATACAGATGTGAGAGCTCCACATTTTAATGCAGGCTGGATGTATTTCACATCACAAACGATGACTCCAAATCCCCACGGCAAGCTGGATGAGCTTTAAGGTCCCTCCCAACCCAAACCATTCTGGAATGTGTCACAGGAACACAAGGCAAGGGGAGAATGGTTTTGCTTAGCCATAACCTGAGGTGAATAAGCAAAACAAAACTATTTTGTTCCACTGACTTCTAAATATTTATCAACAGGAACCCAAAATTTGATTCTTGTTATATTTTATCAACCTGCACACGTTCCTTTTATCTGCACTCTTGTCCAATGTCCATGCCACTGTTTGGTTTGTGTCCCATCAAACATTTCCTCAAGTAATGTTTTTTATCTAATGTCATCCAAATGCATCTGTCATGACAAACATTGCTGCAACGTAAGACCAGAGTTCTTGACTGAGAAGAAAGTCCTAAAACTGTTTTCTACTTTCTAAAGCTCTGGAAATTTATTTTTTTTTCCAGAAGAACCAATCTTTTCAAGAAATTCATCTGCTTTTTAAGGTGGGTAGAACAGCAGAAGTCCAAGCTGCAAAACCCCTTTCAACCTCAGTAAAATCATCATTTAATCCCATGCTGTGTTACATCTCGTGCAGCAAGAGAACAGGATTTAAAGATTGTATTTGTGCACTTTTGGGGCTGTTCTCACAGTCCCAGTCCATCCCCCACCACGCTTTTTCCATAATTATGACAATGAAAATATACAAACTATAATAAGCATGTCCCAAATGTTTGACCAAAACATAAACATTGCTTTAAAAATATCCTCATCCCATTTCAGAAGGACGACTAATCCCAGATAACAAACCTTTCCCAGATAGAATGAAATGGGAATTTCCCATAATTTTCACATTAAATTTGCCATACTCTGATCCCAGCTGTAGATCCAGCACCACGTGGACACGTTGGATGTGTGAGGCATGGAGTGGGATTATTGGGATGTCCTGGACTCCCTGATCCCTGTGGGTGCCCCCCAACTCAGGATATCCCATATATCCATAAGGATTTGTACACCAGGAAATGCAGAGTGAGGCTCCATTCCCATTGTTACCTGGAAAGGCTGGCCTGGAACAGAGACTAAACAAAGCAAAAGGAATAAAATAGGAATTTATTGAAAGGATACATCTTGGGCAGTGCAAGAGCCTGGCTGGGGCTACACCCAAGTTGAATCCAAGATGGATTCTGGTCATGAGTTTTACACTTTTATAAGTTTTGGTTCCTCTTCATACTGGGGTTAATTGTCAAGAAACCTCAACAGCAGCTACTGACTGCCCAGTTATGCAGTTAAATCAACATGGAAAAGATCCTGAACCCTTTGACATCTGCTTTGCTTTGGGGATGAAGGGCCAGTTCCATTATAAGACCAAAATCTTGCTCTTTTTAATAAAAAAAAAAAACCACACACACGGAATAAAAAATCTAAGACAAATTTTTAATGAATCATTCAGCAAAAGAGAATTTTCAGCTGGTTCTAGCACTGGTAATCACAGCCCTCAACAAATGTCATTTCTAGGAAAGTGTGTTTCCCAGTGATCTGAGTGCTGCAATAGTTCTGTTTAAAATATTTATATTTAATTGCTCAGGGAGCCTAAGGCTGCTCAGCCTTTAGCAAGGGCAGCACAGCCCCAGCTCTCACCTGCCCCTGCATGGAAGTTTTGCCCTCAGTTTTACCAGATCAGGTAAAACCAGCACCTGAGTGTCCCTACTATGGACCTTTATATTTTACAGATTGAGGGTGACTGCTGGTTAATTAATCACTGTGCTTCTCTGAAAGTCACTGAAATCATTAAATAAAAGTCATCTAAATCAAAATGTCTCTCTTTTTTTTTTTTTTTTTTTGTCCTCAGAGCACCAAGAGCTACAGAGATCCCAAAGAGCACTCTGCCTTCACAGACTGCTTCCCTGAATTCCTGGAGCAGGAATAAAAGCCTCTTGCATAACCCCCATCAGGGCAAAGCACTTTCTGAAATGAAATGAAACCTGCAGAATGCTCCTTTCAGACCACTAAAACACACACACACACACACACACACAGAGATTTTTCAGAAGACGATGCAGGAACACAAAGGAACAATTTGCCCTTACCCCAATGACCAAACCTCTCAGGTTATAAAAGCACACAGTGATAGAGGCATTGCTTCCTAAACTAATGAATATTTCGTGCAGACAAACAGGCATCCAGGCACTGCTTCAGCCCTGTGCCACAAATGCTGAAATCCCAGAATATTTCTCCAGAGCCACTTTGCAAAGCATTCCTTGTAAACAAGAAGTGAGCTGAGAGGGAGGGAATGGATTGGGGGATGATATTCTGCCCCAGTGACACATTAATGCAAAGCAGGGGGAGGAGAGATGGATTTTTCCTTCCTTGCCAGGGTCTTATCTTGCATCCAACCATTCAGCTGGAAGATGGGAGCTGCTCAGCAGCTTGAAAATTGGAATTTTATTGGTCCAGGAGAAGAGAAAGTATAAATATAAATATATACAAACACAGAATTAAAACATTAGCCCTGCTAAGGATTGAACAGTGCAAAGAAAAGTCACTGCCCATTTCTGTCTGAAGATGAAAAACCACTTTAAAACCCCCCCAATCACTTCTGGCAGCAATTCCCACCCAGCTGGGGCTCAGGAACAAGCAGGGCGTGTAATAAACTTTCAGTAGTTGCATTCTGAACAAATGAGTTCATTTTCACTTCACCAGGTGGAATTCAGAAATTCTCAAGACAACCATTTGTTGTCGAGATTCGAGATTAATATGAAAACCAATCACTCCATATTAAAAATTCAATATGTTAATAATAATAATGCAGTTTATTTTGCTTCTATTTATCCTCTCAGATTAAATTTAATCCGTGTTTGTATTGGTTGCCTGAGCATCTGAGCAAAAAAAAAAAAATCTAGAATTAGGAAATAAAATGCTGACCACTGTGATTTTAAAATAATCTTGAAAATCTCAAAATAATCTGTTTCCAGTAGAAAAAGAAAAATGTTGATACTTACAAAGCATTAAAATATTACAAAAACACAAGCTAACAATCATCAAAAATAGCCTTCACTTTTCGTCCAGCATTTTATACTTTTGTGAAAATGATTTTTAGAATAGCTAAGATAAGATGTCACAAAATTGAAGTGCTGCATTTAGCTTGGACACTGGAAAATCAAAAAAGTAGAAGTTTCAACACTACCAAAAATGCTTAAACATAAATATCTGTAAATATCTTAAACTTCATAAAGAAAGTATTATGGGTGACTTTGATAAGGAAAACTTCTGCAAGCATCAGTGAACTGTATTCATGTGTTTTTCCATTTAATCTTATGCACAAAAAAGGACAAAAATAAGGAGTGGTCCTACAGAACAAGAAAATCTATTTCTAAATATATTTTTCTGTTTGAATCACAGTCTCAACACGAGAAGCAGTTCAGGCCATTCATCCAGGTCTGTATCACTTCCACAGAGACAAAATAACCAAAATTCTCTTAGGATGACCCCAAAGAACCCTCTGCACAATTCCAAGGGTCAGGATGGGTTTTGCTTCATTGAAAGAACATTTTAGAAAGAGAAACAAATTTAAAATGTTCTGAGATCTCCTACGGTTACCCTAGGAGAGAAAAACTTCATTTTTCAAACTCTTGGGTTTGTCATGGCAAAAATAACCTTCACTAAAACAACACCAAAAAAAAAAAACTCCCAACACATGACTTGAGATTTGGTTACTTGGTCATGGGACAAATTTCTGGGTCTGATCATAGGACTCTCAATTTCTTACTTGGGCTTTGGACCAGCAATTTGCTCTTGATTTAGAAGGAAAACAAACCCAGAGTGTTCTCTGTTGCACCCTCAGCGAAGTGGGAACGTTCACACCTCAGCTTTGTGGCAGAGCTGAAATTCGAACTTTCTCAGTTCACTCCTCACTGACACGTGCCAGTGCCACGGGAGCTTTTCCCAACACCAAACTTGTGCCTACACTGCTTTCAAAAACACCCTGAAAATTGTCATATTGGACCCTTCTCATTCTATACTGCCAGGAAGAAAAGAGACAGCAAAGGTGAATCTGTCACTTCCCACTGTAGCATGAAAAATCATGGATTTGGCCATCTGGAAGTTCTGGCTGAAAAAAAAAAAATTGGGTGCTCTTGGGGTGTCATGTTATAAGCTATAAGTTTATATACAATATAATAAAAATTAATTATATAAGCTTAATTTTATATATATATATATATATATATATATATATATATATATATATATATATATATATAATGAATTATATAAGCTGCATTTTTCAGGAAAATAGAAGTTTTGAAAAACTGTTAGTGTGACAAATCATCCAAAGAAAGATTAAATGGCCAAGTCACCATTTGTACCCCTTCAATCTCACCCATGGGAAGCATGGAAATTTTGGGTTCAAGTCACTATTTACTCTCATTTGTTTTTTGGTTAGACTCTGCCAGGAGCTGTAAAAACACTGCCTTTGCAGGCAGAAAAATTACACTTTTCTGGGGGTAAATGAAACAACATCCTGAACTTCACAAATTGTTTCCACTGCAAACTTAAAACCAGTGAAGATGCTCACTGGAATTTTTGGCAAGAACAGTTGCAGAGTTGTTCCAGAGACTGACTTCAAGTTCTTTTGTTCCAGTTCTAAAACTTTTTAAATATGGGTCTAAACAAATTCAGATCCCCAAGTCATCCTCTTTGGGAAAAGAGCAGATTCACTTTTCCAGACCACTTTGATTCCAAGGTTGTGGGGGAGTGTGGGACTGCTTGGTTTGGGGTCTTTTCAGACCTGGCACAAGATTCTCCTTAAACAACAAAACAATTGTAAAAGGAATTCCAGTGGCCCATTTAAAATGTTGAAATGTTGACAGCCGGCTACTCCAGACTTACTCAGAGTAGGAAAAATATTCCTGTGGTCTTTATTGCATCCCTCACCTGTGTTATGAACAGGTTATAGCATTGTAACCACATGGTCACTTAGCTTTTAGAAATAAAATAATAATTCAGATTACAAAATCAGTTTATTCCTGAAAACCGATGAGAAACCAGGTGACAATATTTATTTGATAAACAGACAGCCCAGGAAGTGTTAGTCCCTTGGAATACTCCTGCATTTCCATATCAGTTATCATTGGTCCTTACCTTGAGAGCACAGACCTTCAGAGCTCCTCACCACACTGGGATGGTCCAAATTCGCTTTTCCGGAATTACTATTCCTGAATAACAGCAATGATCTGAATTTGTTTCAGAATAAGAATGCCTGGTTCACACTAAGCTCCAAGTTTTTTGAGAACAGTTATTTTCATTGAAATGCATTCTCAGCATTAACTGAAACCATTTTGCATTTATTTGCTCTGGTTTAAAATATTTCCCTGCTATTTCTCCTTTCTGCTTGCTTCTGCCCATCTTCTTGATGGAGATCTGCAAACACATCAGGCACGAGGATCTCACTGCAGAAATGTCAAGCTCTTGGATGTTGTTGAAGCAGAATAAACACGATGGCTTTTCTCTCCTCTTAAACATTGTAGGTACCAGGCCAGTTCTGCTTCTGCATTTTCCAGTGCTTGGCTGGCTTTTCTCAGACAGAGAGACTGCTGCCCATCACACAGTGACTGCAGGAATTGAATTTGCCCTGGCTGCTCTGCAAGGAAATGGTTCAAAAGCCGCAGCAGAAAGTTGTTCCTGCTGTTCAGAGCTCCCTGTGACAGGCAGGGTGACAGGGGAGGTGCCTGCAGTGGCACCAGGGATGAGTGCTCCTCCCTCACACCCCTGCCCCTTCTGCCCTGGCATCTCCCAGCTGAGCCACTGCACATCTCCAAAGCCATGGGGGTGGAGGCTGCTGGAGGATGGGGATGGTGCCATCCCTCCTCCTTCTCCTCCTCCTCCTCCTCCTCCTCCTCCTCCTCCTCCTCCTCCTCCTCCTTCTCCTTCTCCTTCTCCTTCTCCTTCTCCTTCTCCTTCTCCTTCTCCTTCTCCTTCTCCTTCTCCTTCTCCTTCTCCTTCTCCTTCTCCTTCTCCTCCTCCTCCTCCTCAGGAGCAGCCCTTGCAGTGAGTCAGGATGAGCTGACAGATTTTCAGGTGTCACCAGGGGCCGTGTCCCTGCCCTGCAGAGTGACCCTGGGGCTGACCTCGGGGGCACGCAGGAGTTGCCATCAGCTATTTAAAGCTCACTACAATATCAATGGCAAGCTCAAAGGAGCTGCCAAGGCCACTTAATCCGCAGTGCTGCAAGCACACCTTCCAAACCCACGGCGTGTTTATCTCCATCCAACTTCAGCCAAGCTTTTTCTTCTCCTCTGAGGAATCTTTGCAGTTATTGCTCAGTTAACTCGAAAGCTGTTCAGCTGTTCAACAGCACCGCACCTCTTCATTTCCCCCTCTTTAATGGTCCCTTCACTCCCCACATCAGAAGGAATTCCCAATAAACACTGCTGTAATCTGTTTACTCCATCCTGCTTATCCAGTTTAGGCTGTACTAAGCATCCCTAGCAGCTTAGACCTTCTTTATGTAATAGGGCCGTGCACACAGACCCAGAGCTGCTCCTCCACAACTCATCCCTTTTCAGCCCCCTTTTAAGAAATTGATTTTAAAATTCCTCTATGTAGGCACTCACCTTCCAGATATTTACCATTGAGAGAGTTCTTGCAGGAAGAAATATAAAACATGGATTTTATAGCTATTTCTGTAACTTAAGCATAGCATTGAGCTTTGATCCTCCTTTGAAAGGAGGATTGCTAATAAGAAAATGAAGGTACAATAATAGATCTTGTCTCTGGCTGGAAAAGCCATTCAGGCACCCTTGTTTATTATTCCAGGGAAACTGTAGCCACAGACACTTCAAGGAATTGTAGCCACTACTCAGAGAAATGGATTTACTGAAAGAACAAGCAAATAGATTTACTAAACCTCTCTCACACAGCGTTTTGGTGCTTTACAACACCCACATGGGGGTCATTGATGGGTAAAAAACCACCCTGACCTCTGCACTCCCCTGTACTACACTGTGGCTGCATCCATTTCTTAAATTCAAGGTGTTTGGGGTTTTTTCCTGTGAATAACACTGCTGCACATCAAAGCAGCAGATTGCTCTGGCTCCAGGAAGGCCCAGCTGTGGCCTTTCAATATAAAAACATGGTTTAAAAATGAGGGACTTTTAATCAAGTCCTGTAGCAACAGGACAAGGGGCAATGGTTTTAAACTGAAAGTGGGAATTTTTAATTGGATATGAGGAAGGAATTGTTCCCTGGGAGGCTGGACAGGCCCTGGCACAGGGTGCCCAGAGCAGCTGTGGCTGCCCCTGGATCCCTGGCAGTGCCCAAGGCCAGGCTGGACACTGGGGCTGGAGCAGCCTGGGACAGTGGGAGCTGTCCCTGCCATGGCAGGGGGTAGACCAGGATGAGATTTAAGGTCTCTCCCAATCCAAATCATTCTATGACTCCACCTCTTATATGAACTCTGTGACAACATCTTCATACAGAGAATGGGGGGGGGGGGGGGGGGGGGGGGGGGGGAAGTTAAACAAACCAATCAAATAAAATTAAAATATATTTTGGAAAAATTGAAGTTGAAATCGTGGCCAGACTCAGACCGTTCCAGCTAGAAGCCAAAAGAAGAGAAGTACGAGTGTTAAACCATCTACTTAAACCTGACATTATACATCCATAGGTGCAGGAAAGTAACCACAGTACAAAGTTACAGCATGGCTGCTGTTCCTTCACCAGGAAATGCTGACTTGAGCAATCATTTAAGAAGAGAACAGAAATCTCTCCAGAGAAACAGAGCTGAAGACTGAAACCTATATCAACCCTGATAAATTACACCAGTCTTTGCAGAAACATCCCACCAATGAGCCTGCAAAGGCAACAGAGAGTGTTTGGGAGGGAAAGGTCAGTAATTCCAAATCCAATCACACTGATCTGGCAAACAATTCTGTTGCTGAATGCTTTAAAAATATTGGTCTCAGAACAGCTGCAGTGCAACAGCTTTGGATGGGCAGACAGGTCACAGCTTTATTTTTTTTTTTTTCCACTATCTCTCCTGCTGCCACTTTGACCTTTGTTTGCAATCAGAAAAGGACAGAATTTAAACCCAGACTGGTGGCAGCCCAATAAAATCTGATCTCTTTAGCCCTCTTCTCTACATAAAATCTGCAAGGAGCTCATTGTGTATTTTTAGTCTCTTTAATAAAATATCGGACAACAGATCCTAAAAGTTTTTAAATGTTATTATTAATTCCATTTCCACCAGGCAATCTGGGCTGAAATTTGGAAGTAGCAATGTCTGACTTGAGGGAGAAGCTCAGAAAAGAAGCTGGGAAGGGAATTTAGTGAGCTAGGCAGAGAAATAATCCATCATATTGTCAGGAGTTAGCTGAAACCTTTCAAGCACACACCGCAAAGTGGAACCGTGGAGAAAGGGCACAAATGGAAGAACATTCCCAAGGAAATCAATAGGCACGAGCAGGACATCCATTTCCCACCCTGTGCTGATTTTTGTTGCACAGAACAAGACATCAGAAAGAGCTTATTTCCCTCCAGTCATGTTTCTCACACAAAGCTGGGGAGTTTCCAAGGGTTCCTTCCCTGCCTCTCCCCCTCAGCTGCACCAAGACCTGACTGGCAGGACCACAAAGATTTGGGATCAATCCAGGCCAAAAGCAAACCTCAGGAGTCAGGGATGGAAGCTGACAAATGGGAATGGGTTTTGTTCTTAGGACAAGGTCTCTCAAGAGAAAAGTTTGGCAGACCCTGAAGCAAACCTGGGATAATTTGAAATCTTCACCAGAGCTGCTGCAAGAGGCAGGAACCAAGGGATGAGACAGCAAGGAGGAGAGGGAGCAGCTGAGTCTGCAGTGCTGATCTCCACAGGAATGCCTTTATTCCATATGTTGGGGGTGGAATTTATGTTCCTCACACCATCCATCCTCTGCACTCCTTACCCTGCTGTCCAGCGCCCATTTGTGCTCTGAATGTCCCGATGAGCAGCTCTCTGTCAGCTCTGCACACAAGCCCAGGATCAGTGCTCAGACCCTGCTCAGGAGCTGAGCTGGCCCTCGTGGTGCCCATTTTCCCTGGAAGTGCTGCAGGTGGGACACGCTGGTGCAGGCAGCAAGCCCCAGAGGGGAGGGATGTGCTGGCACAAGGATGAGGCATTGTGCTGCCAAACAGAGCTGCAGCCTCCCATTACAGAGCCAGGGAGATGCTCGATGCACTGAAAATCAGAGTCTCCAGTCCCAACCACGCTGCCCTTCCCCTGACCTTACAACGAGCACAGCAGCACCAGGCTGGTCCAAAGGCAGGGACCTCGTGGCAAGTTCTGCCAGGAGCAGTTTTGTAAATTAATCTCACACTTACCAGCCCTTAAAGGTCTATTTTCAGTGCTGTAGCTCCACTTATTCAGCAAAACTATTTTGAAAGGCAAATACCCCACAGTAGAAAGGTGTGTGAAGAGTACTACAGCTCTAAACCAATGCAGATGATCTGGAGATCATTCACCCCTCAAAACAATTCCCCCAAAGTGTCACTGTTAACAAGACTATTTACCAACCTTATTATTCTTAAGGCTTTTCTGTCCCACTTGCAGACAGGATATTTTTCACCATGTGACTTAAAACAGAGTTTATGCCTACAGGTCTGGTCTTCCAGTTGGACCAAGTGCATTCATAATTTATCACTCAAATCTGAGAAAAACATTTCAAACCTTTAGGTCAGGCAGAGGAGAAGAGGACTACACCTCACTCACAGTTTATTGCTGGTGTATTTGCTATTTTAGACAGAGAAAACTGAGTACATTTTTCTGTACTACTTGAGCAGTGAACTCTCCACAGGTGCACAGGAAAAGGATAAAATATTCCTGTGACTACACTGAGACTTAAATCAAACACTTTGCTACGGCCGCTGCACCTTGATTTCAGAGCTCAACTTCCACTGAGTGAGAGATTGCTACAGGCAAAACCTTAAAAAGGCTATTATTGGCAGAAAACATCATATAAGGATTGTACTAAATATTAAGTAAGGGTCTCTAAACACAAAATCTTTTGATTTTCCACGCTATTGTTTTACAAACTGACTCTTCACTTGCCGTGAGCACAGGTCTGAGCAGAACTGCACCACGCTCAAGCACAGCAGCTCTTTGGTTCCTGTCACTTATTCAAACCAAGTCCATTCATTGAAGTGACTCCCAGTTAGATCTCCCCTGTATATCAATAAACACACAGAGTAAATTCAGCACAAAGTGGGAGGTACAGGCAAATGTTGCAGTCAGTTATTTCTCTGAATGCTCCAGGTTAATGAAATCAAGCAGACATTTACAGAAATCATATCATTCAGGGGCTTTAGGAACTTATTACTCGCAGTTGTAATCCATTTTCCTAATCCAGTGATTGGTATTGAGCAATAAAACATTTTGGTCATCTGCTGCAAAAATGTTTCATAAGTGATTATTTTATTTGCTGATACCATAATAATTGAAGTAATGCACAGTCAAATTAAATTATTTGGGGCCTAGCAAAACCAGCATCGTTTGGGATGTTATCCATTTTTAACCAGGGCACTCTGATATCCGTGCTATGAAGCCGGGTCTGAAAGCACTGTACACTTCTGCATTTAGCACAGACTGTCTGTAAGAATTCCAGGAGATTTTCTGCAACACAGTGCTGACATTTCAGCACAGAAGATGCTTGGGTTTTATTATTGATACACTGGCAAAAATAGAGGTTATGCTCACAAAGCAAATTTCCTTCTCCATCACTTGATCTGAAGCCTTTTCCTTGCAGCCCAACCTGCTCTCCCCAGCACAGGAGGATTTTCTAACATCCCCCCTTCCCCTGACAAAATCCCAAATTCATTTTCATCAACTTCATGGAGGGGAGGGAACTCACAAGTGTTTAGGTGTGACAACTGTCCTGAATATTTGAATCCCTCTCTGGGTCTGATGAGAAGGAACACAAGTCATTAGCACGGATACTGATGGAAAAGCATCTCAGAGGCTCCTCCAAGCAATTTCAGAAGCTGCTTCTCTTGTGAAACATCTTGTTTAGCCACATGTTTATGTGAAATAACAGCTCTGTCAAACCAGCACACTGACAATAAACCACAGATAAAAATACAAAAGAAACAGAACTACTATTGAAATGCTCTGAATGCTTCTCTCATGAGTTGAAAGACAATGATGTGATTGCTAACAGGCAAACTCTGGTTGTAGCTTCAGCAAGTTAATTTAAGCCAAACAGCTCCTTTAGCTTCGGTTTCAATGGACAAGACTCTGCTTAGCTGCAATTTGGAGCACTCTGTTATCTTGTCTAGATTTTGCAGACTGGTTTACCCATCCCTAATGAATGATGTATTTGCCTAATTAGCCTTTAACCCTTCACTGAGAACATACCTGGTGTGAGGTAATGAAAAATCTACAATATCAGAACCCCAACCAAACCCTCTGCATCACCTGCTCCTTCCCCCACCGACTTCCATGGTGTTCAGAAGCTCCAACTGTTTTCAGCTCCTGCTCAAAAGGAATACATAAAATTTAAAACAAAAACAAAAAAATCACTGCTCATCAAGACTAAACAAAGGAGGAAAATTGCTGAGCAGCAGCTGTCACCAAGTAGGAACTGAGAGGAGAAACCACCAAGACCTTTTTGAGTCTCCTTCTTTAAGAAAATCCCTCTTTTCTCTCAAAGCTGTTTTTTCAGCCTTTTAAACTCCAAATAACTGCATGACAATTTATCACTATACTGTCATCTACAAGTCCTTCCCGGGGGACTCTGTCAAAGGTTTGCATCACAAAAATCTCTGCAAGCTGCCTTGAGAGCCCCTCCTGGCCCCTTGCTGCACTCCAATGCAGACACGAAACCACTGCAGGTGTGGACACAACACCTGGGCCTGAACTCCTCCTCCCCAGGCTCCAAAATAAATTCAGGTGGCAGCACTGAAGTCAATTTGGAGCAAATTCTGCTGTTTATAAACTCATTTCTGTCTATTAAAAAAAAAAACCCAGCACAAAAATGGTGCCTGGTGGATTTACATCACTTTGCTAAACAAGCTTTTGCTTATTAATTCATTCTGTTTTAGCTGCTTAATGTTTAAATCAACTTCCAATAAATCACTCACACCCCAAGGCTGGTCAGGTAATTCAGAAAGCATTCCTTTAAAAACCCCAAAGCTTTTATACATATTTATAAATATAAATACACACACAGTCAAGAAATGTTTGGGGGATGTTAAGAGTGCAAAACTCAGTGCTCAAAGTTGCCCAAGAAACGTTATTCAATATTCTCTTGTAAATTACCTGTGCTCAAACCATGATAAGGTATTGCCCATACTTGTCCAAGCTTCTCATTTTCAAAAATATCAGCTTACATAAATAAATAGTTCTTAAAAAAAAAAAAATTAGCTTTATAGAATTCCTAGTTCTACATTCTGATACATCTGGGTTTTCCCTTTTCTCTGTCATCTACTGGCCATACAGAACTTGGATTGGCTTGGATTTTGACAACTTTCCCGTATTTTAAAATTCAATTTCTAGTTAAATCTTCATAAGAACGAGAAAGAGATTTTTTGGAAAGGAAAATAAAGAGAAAAATAAAGCACGAGATGAAATGTGACACTGGAAGAATGTGTATTACCACTTTGCTTGAGCTCCTAAGAACTGTCTGAGTTAACTGAAGCAGAACATAAATAAAATCAAGGTCAAAGAAAAGGAAAAAAAAATCATCTGGTATCCCTGTAATAATCTACATTCTCAAAGGCTCTAGTCTGAATTTGCATGAAATTAAATGTCTCATCTGGAGAATGGTCCAATAGTCCATTATTATTTGCCCAGTTGGTTTTCCACAGGCTTTTTCCACAGCTGAAATACACGTGGTAGTGATCTTTTTTTGTCCAGAAAATACCGTTGAAAAGTAACTTTAAAAAGGTATCTGATAGCCAGCTCATGTATGTTTTAAAAATAATTAGAAATTTTTTGTCTTTCCTAGGAATATATTATGTATATCCAACCATTCAGAAAAGGGTAAAAGCCAAGAGCAAACACATGAAAAGGCTTGGATGGATTTCAAACTCTGTGTGCAGCTTTGGAACATGTTCACATGCAGAGAAGAACATATCCAAATTATTTCTCACAGTTCCACTTTACCAAAAAATAAAGTTTCAATTAGTTTAAAGGGAAAAGTGAGCATAAGGAGTCCTTCAGCAGGTGAAACAAAGAGTTCAACAGAACAGAAACTCCTAAAATTCCCAGTTCATCTCAGGGTGGAGGCTCCATTTATTCCCTAGGCACAAACACTTCATTCCCTCCCTCAGTACCCAAAATCTGGTGGCTCTGTGTTTGATCCCATCTCTCTTCACCCCACAGGATCCAGCCCCTTCCTAATTCCTGATACCCATTTACAGGCAGGATTTATTTAATATACAGACTGCAGGTGTCACACACACACAGACTTCTCAAAAGCAGCAGAGTGGGGCTGGTAACAATATTCAAATAGGCCCAGTCACTCAAAATCAAGTCACAAAACTTGAATCATTCCATGGAAAAGCTGCAATGAAAGGCAATGGAGTCCATGAACAGTGAAAGACATGACAAGAGCTTTTTGGAAGCACATGAAATGAACTCCAGCTGAGCTGGTTCTCTTTAATTTAGAGATAAACCTAAAATACAGAGTTATTTCCCTCTCTCTCCATCATCCAGTCTCTTTAACGTGAATTTTTTTATGGATAACCTGCAAATCTGTCACTCAGAATAATTTTGGCTCTTTTTGTCAAGATGTACTGAACATATCTATGTCCAATGCCTCACCTAGTGTAGCTGCACTACAAAGATAATTGAGATTAAATAAAAATAATTTCGGTTAAAACTCTGGAAAACAGATATGATTGAAAAAGCAATGGCATAACAAACAGTTCGTAAATGATACATGAAAATAAAGGGTGCAATTCTTTAGATAGACCTAATTAAAAATTCATATAAAAATAAGCAATTCTAATAAATTCAGGTTTGGGAGTTTTTTTCTTTAACCTCTGATTAATTTACTGGTCATGATCCTAATTACCATGTAGGACACTGCCAAGTGCTGTCAATGATATCTATTCCTTTGTAGCACACGTTACTGCTCAAAATCTGAGATATCTCAGAATGAATGAAGGTTTTGGGCAGGCCACAGGGTTAATGGGATCTCTTAAGAAAAATATTCTGACTCAGCTTATTATTAGGATTTCCACTTTTACTCAGCTTTGGGAACATTTTCTCCAGAACAGGATGCAACTGTTTAGGTTGGAAAAGCCCTTGGAGGTCATCAAATCCAAGAGTTATCCCCACCTATCCATGTCCCCAAGTGCCACATCTGGATGCTTTTTGGAAATGACCAGGAATGGTGACTCCACCATTTCCCTGGGCAGTTGTCCAGCCTGACCACTCTTTTAGTGATTTTTTTTTTTTTCCCCCAAATCTCCAATCTAAACCTCCCAGCCTGAGGCTGTTCCCTCTGCTCCTGTCCCTGTTCCCTGGGAGCACATCCCAAATCCCCCCTGGCTGTCCCCTCCTGTCAGAGCCAGGAATTGCCCCTGATCCCCTTTGCTCCAGGCTGAGCCCCTTTCCCAGCTCCTCTCCTGTTCTCCAGCCCCTTCCCAGCTCTGTTCCCTTCCCTGGACACCTCCAGCCCCCCCAGCTCCTTCTTGGAGTGTGGGGCCAGAGCTGCCCCAGGGTTTGGGGTGGTGCCTGAGCAGTGCCAGCACAGGGGACAATCCCTGCCCTGCTCCTGTGACCTCTCTGTTTCTGAGCCAGCCCAGGGGCCATTGGCCTCTGCCCACCTGGGCACCCCTGGGCTGGTGTCCAGCTGCTGTCCCTGCACCCCCAGGACCTTTCCCAGCTGCTCATCCCCAGCCTGGAGCTGCACAGATTGGTGTGACCCCAGTGCAGGTGACCCCACTGGTGACCCCAGTGATCCCACACTTGGACTTGCTGTCCATGGATCCAGGCTGTTCCCATCCCTCTGCAGAGCTCCCTGCCCTCCAGCACACCTGCATCCCCCTGGACAGCAAGCAGGGACAATCACACTGTGCCCAGGTTTATATTCAATAGTTCCCTCCAGAACAATCTGCTGATGACACCTCTCAGTCCCAGCACCAGGAGTTCCAGCTCCCAGCACCACCATGGCACAATCCCAGTCTGACACTAATCCTGACATTCCTTCTGCTGGGCTTTACCCCTGTGATCCCAGTAAAGGCACCAGGCAACCCCAGTGGCTCTGTCAGAATCCCTGCAGGAACCTCCCCAAGCCCCAAAAACGCAGTCAAAAATATTCTTTTTAAAATATTCTGCACAACTCTGGCAAACCATTCTACAGCATCATACCAGGCCACTTCCCCTTGATTAGAAACATTTGCTCAATTTTGAGTTGCAAGTACATTACCTTGTGTCAGGGAATTATTCGAGCACACAGATTTTAATGAAAAAATTAACATTTTGTGTATAGGATAGTCTTTAATGTTCTAGACCAAGATGTCAGTCTGAATCCTAGGCAGCACCACACTTTCCATGCCTTAATTATTCAAATATCAAATCCTTGTCATGTTGTAAAAAACAGCTCTTTGAGAAGAATCATTTTGAAATGAAAAATATATTGACTATGTGTAATGGTGACTAAACCACTAAAGGTCAGATTCTATTTTGTCTATTAAAAAATACCGAGATTTATCAGCCTTTTTTATTTGTAAGCAATGTTTAGAAGGTCTGAATATGCAAAAATCTGTTCTTGCAGCTAACAGGCAGTTGATGGATAGGATCTCATCATGTCCAGAACAACAGGTATGGTGATAAAGGCTGGAATGCATCCAGGAGTTTGGCAGCAAGAGAACGATTACAGTCCACAGGAGAAGAGTCAAAATATTGTTTTGACAATTTACATTAAATTATGCTCTCACATTTCTTTCTCTGCAGCTAGAGGCACTACCAAAAAATACCAAACTTATTATGCCAAATTTTTGCTTTGCAAGAATTGTCAAAATCTAGTAAGTGCTATCTGCAGAAAATCCTTTTCATTTAATGTTCTTTATACATTTCCCATTCAGCTCACCTCTCCCATTGGCCCCAGGCTGAGGGGCACATGCCTGTCACCATAATTTGGGGACAAGTACTTGGTTATTCGTGATATTTCCAAAATGCAGGACTGTTGAATATTTCACTTGCAAAATATCTTCGTGCAGCTCTAGAACCACTCCCTGCTGCATTCTCCTACTGAAATTATCTCTCCTTTCCTCTTCTTTCCTCTCACCATCCCTGCAAACTTTCTCAAGGACATCCTGAAAATGTGGAGCAGCCCTAATGCAGCAGTGCTCTCCCCATCCTCAGGAACCTTCCTTAATCCAGGGCTGCACATTTCATTAGGGAAGTGGCAATTTACTTGGATTTCAGCTGGACCTGCTTGCATTTAGAACCACCAGGAGCATTTTTGTCATATGTTATGTGACAAAATTCCCAGCCAGGAGCTCTCGTTTGTGACAGAAGATGGAACAACAGCATCCTACATTTCCTCACCTTCTTCCTGGCTGCTTTGCATTTTGAAGGACAAATCCATCCATTCCAGCCCTGCCATTCTGTCTCAGTGAATTGGGAGCTGCCCACCAGCCCTGCCCTGCCCATGGCACCCCTTCTCCTGCCAGGTCCTTGCAGGGAAGAGCTCGGGAGCAGCTCTGGGCATCCTGGTGGGTCACAGCATCCTTGCCCTGCTCTTGCTGGCACTGCTTGGCACAGCAGCTCTGAGCCACAGCAGGAACTCACTGGCACTGCCACGGGCTGTGCCATCAGGTATGGGAATGCTTTAGAGAAAAATGGACATGCAGTGAACAAGGCAGGAAAAGGATATCAATGCTTTCATGAGCCTGTAGCTTTGTCCTTGAAAGAGAGATAAGAGCTGCAGCCTAACAAGAAAATATGGGGTGAGACAAAAAGAACTAAAGGTGAGAGGGGAATGCCAAGGAAAAGTAGAAAAGTCTGCATGTTTGCCTCGTGCAAGAAGGCTTCTGCCAACGATAAGTTGCATGGTCATGTGTAGGGGGAGAGAAATTCTATATTAGGGTTAGAAGAGAACAATAAAATGGCACTTGCTCGATTCATATTGAACTGTGCAGGGTCCAGCTCTTTATCTGCTCAATCAGAGGCTGTCAAACCCAGCCCTGCACGGCCACAGCAAAGCCACCTGCCACCAAAAACCCCTCTGGGCATCACCTCCTTGCCTCTGCACCCTCCCCAAATACTCCGGAATCTGCAGTGCTCCCAAAGCTCCACTCCATTGTTGCTACACACAGCAAATGCTCACTTCAACCACTGGGAAAAGCGATGTTCAACTATTCCCAGAAAAATCTAAGTGTGGTAGGAAAAGCAGAATTTTTACCCAAAGTATCAATTTCAGCGATTATATTATGAAAATAAATCTTACCTGTAAGATTTTTTTTTCAACGTTTCTATAAAACCTTCATAAATAAATTGGTCAATATTAAAACCAGAAAAAAGATGCAGATTTATTTCACTTCTCTTGTTCTGTCCTATCTTCAATATATTAGATGAAAACCAAGTTCTTGGTAATTTCACATCTAGTTTACTTAGAAATGAAGTATTTTTGAAAAGCACTGTTAACCATTTCCAGCCCCTGAAGTCATTGGGCAGGTCAGTTCTGCAAACTGCACACAGTGATTTAATGAACATGAAGAAAGAACTGCATTTAAGCCTATTTCTGGAAAATGGCTTTTGATTGTGGTTTTTAGACTGAACACAGGGTGGACTGAAATTATATTTCAGCTTCGTGAACATCATATGAACCATTTAACAAGAATTCTTCAAACTTATTGCCACTTTTTTTTTTTTTTTAAATACTCTTTTTGTCCAATAAGATGATAGATAAAGCACATTTCCAATGGCACAGTGACATACTGAGGGGGTTGAAATGCTCCCAGTTCTGAGAATCAGTTCTGCAGTAAAACATCCCTTCCATCCATGAGCAGGAATGTGCTCACCATCCAGACCGGCTGGGCAATGCTTGCAGCACCACAGTTTCTGCATCCATTATCCCTGGGGAAATATATAGATTTCTAATCATCTATTGCTTCCTTCTGAACAATACATAAGGGATCTATGAAAAGGATTGTTCAGGCACGCCATCAGTCAGAGAGCTTTAGAGACAAATATTGGGTTCTGAAAAAGCATTTTTACACTACTTGGACACTCACAAATGCAATCACTCCCTCCTGCCAACTCTCAGATTATTATGTAATATACCCAAGCTTTTACATTTATTCAGTATACACAACTGTGGTTCAATTTGGCACATTTTTGGTTTTTAAATATGAATAAGAATGCTTCAAAGAATAAAATGGAGTTGGGAAATATTTATACAAGAAGCTGAGTAGGGATTAAAATTGCTTGGCTTCAAAAGTAAAATTAGATGATGTTTAATTTAGTTTATTTATGAAGTTGTATTTGTTCAACTTAAATACGTAATCTCCTCTGAGAGAGTTCAGCTTTACAAAATGATAATCTGCTCCTATATTTCTATTAGTTGTGATTTATTCTGATTCATTCCTTTGTTCAAAAATGCTAATGAAAGCAGATGATGCCGAAGAAGATCCACAAGCAACAACCAATACATCCATCAGTCTGAAAAGCAGGGAGAGACTGCTCCACACAGTCAGGCAAGAAATCCCAGACAAAAGATTTCTAGGGAGACTCTGGCTGTGCAGAAAGCCAAGCACAGGCTGAACCAGCACAGCCTTAATTCTCACAACTCATCTCCAGAAGTTCTGCAAAGACACACAGCAAATTCCCCTCCCTCCTCTGGGTATACATTGGAGAGAGAGGAATGCTAAAAATCAACTTTGCTGGGCTGTGATGGGGAGGAAAATCAAAGTGGGAGGAATTTTTCCTCCCTTTCCAGGGAGGAAAAGCTGCCCAAAGCTCTGGGGACATGGGGATGGCATGGGGGGTGAAGGGCAGATTGCCAGCAGCTCTGTCACTCTGGATGTGCTCTGAGAAGGCACCAAAGAGATTTTCCCATCAGACACCCAGGTCTGGAGTGGTTTATTTGGCTGTCACCAGTCGCTGATGTGTTTATTCCACTCCTTGGGGAAGAGCCTCGTGGTGCTGGGGTGTCTGCACGGTGGGACCAGAGAGCTGGGCCATAAAACCCTTCTTCCATCCTACAGCTGCACCCAGAAACTCCCACAGAAACACCCCTGGGGCTTGCCAGGGTCAAGACCTGCTTGCAGACAAAAGAATTTGCCACTGATAACAGGGATCCTCGGAAATACCTTAATTATGACGAGATTTTTCCCGTTCTCCACATGGATTCAAAAATCTCCAAACCACTGCCACTGGTCTACATCCTTTTTTGTTACAAGGCTATTTCTTATGGGCACACATGGAATATCCCACATTCTGCATTTCCCATGGGACCTGGTGGATGTTCAATTTAAGTCACGCAATAATATTGTTTGAGGGGATAATAAATAACAACAGGTTTGAGGGGATTCCCTATTTCTGTATTCGATTTGCTTTGCTCTCCTCACAAAGAGGTGAAAACAAGTAGGATCTGCTCCTTCTTCCTTCCTGAGCTAAAAACAGCTGCATGGAGGAGCCCTTATGGCCATCACCAGAGATGTTTGGTGCTTCATGATTTAATGGAGCACGTGGTTCATCCCCTGGTCTGCTCAATCCTTTGCAGGAATGAACTCCAGAGCTCCCAAGAAGAGATTTTTATCTCAAGTAATCACAGGCATTCCTGTATTTGTTTTCTTACTGCTGTGGTGGAACTTGGGTGCTGTAAAAAAAGCAGAGTCATGGGAGAGAAAGTCAAATCCATACAAAATTTTGAATTAAGTAAGGCCTCGAGCTTTGAGGCTTTGTGCTCACTACAGAACAAACACAAAAGCCAGACCAACATGGAAATGTGCTGCTGCTCCTGAGGGTAACTCCTGAATAGAAATATTGGCAGCTGGGAGGAAAGTTTCTGGAGAACCAGCTGTGAGGTCAGACAAGAATTACTGAGGAAGGGAGTGGATCTGTGTGTGGGAGGCAGTACAAAATTGGTATTGTTTTCAAGTGAACCACTGCGAGATTAACTTTGAATGGAATTAAAGTCCACAGTAAGCCAAGGAGCACGAAGGATTTGAGAGGAACTGCTTTCTGTTCGGCTGCTTTTAGGGATGCAGACATGCACATGTGTGTGCACATACACAGACAGGGATTTTCCTCTCCACGTGCAAGGATTGATCCCTTCCCTCATCCAGCAATGGGCAGAACTCTTCCCAAGCTGCCCAGGGAAATGTGCCCTCCTTCAGGAACCCCTGCACTCCCCGGGTCATGGTGAGCACTTCCAGCACTGCCATCCCTGCGTGATTTGCTGCCACTGCCATAGCCCCGGGTCATGCTGTGCCTAAAGGCAGCAGGGGGAGTTCACAGGATGGGATAAACCCGGCACAGAGGCTTTCCAGAGGATCCCAGGCCCTAATCCTCTTTATTCCCAGTGCCCACAACAGCACTGAGCTCACCAGGACTGGCTCCCACTATATAAAGTGCCCTCTTTAAAAGGAATATGGCTGGATGTTTCCAGTTACTCAAACATTTGCTCTTTCACAGCATTCTAATTCAGGTTTACTTTAAATATTGCAATTATTCCTCTCTCAGGGTTTGGCAATTAAAGCACTGCTACTTACCTGATTGATACTAAGAACTTTAACATGTCCTGTATCTGCAGCTTTCATCTGCTCCAGATAAGGTAAAGGAGGGGAACAAGGTTGCCTTAGAAGGAAGCTGGACCCAACTAAGAAATTGCCTGTTCCTTTTCTCTAACAAGTGGGGAAAAAAATCCCCAAAAATACTTTCCTAGCAACATTTTTCAAGATCCCTTCCTAATCCAAAAGCAGATATGTAAATGAGGCTTGTATGTTAAGACCTAGTGCACTTAATTTTAATTCTTAAAAAGGTTCAAGAGAAACATCACTTTAGATGTCTTCTATTTTCCCTTTCATTCCTTCCCATCCTCAGTTCTGGTACCAGAACCATGTTTTCAGATTAAAACTTCCAAGTGTATTTCTAAACTAGAAAAAGGAGGACAAGGGCAGGGAAGAGGACACTTAATTTATTTTCTTTTCACATTAGAGTTACAGGGAACCTTAATGATATACCAAGCTATAAACCCTGTAGCTGGCACTGTATTAATCATCTGTCTACATGAGAACTCAGATAAATATATAATCCTATTTCTGCATTGCAGATTTTATATGTGCCTTCCTCAGATTGCTGCTTCTTTTTTTCGTTATTTTGTAAACATTGCTGGAAGGGAGGATCCATCCCAAGGTAGGGAATGGCATTCTAACTGTACTTGCTTCAACTGAACAGCCACATTAAGATTTATAAGAAGATAATAGGCAGCAATTCAAGCTTTGCAGCAGAGAGTCGCTTTTTTTTTGACAGTCTGAGCACAGTTTGTCTCTCTCAACACATTCTCCCTTCTCCAAGGTCAAGTCTGTTGCCAGCCACAGGCAGCAGCTGGCCCACCCAGGCTACCCCCAGCTTGGGGGACAAGCCAGGTCCCACCTGCATATCCAAAACACTTCATTTTAGACAGGCTCCAGTGTCCCTGTCCATGTCACCTCTTGTAGTGTCACATATTCCTGGGAAAATACATATTCTTCTTTTTTGTCTTCCCACTTCAGCCCAAGCATGCAAATAGATCCAACCTCTCCACGTTCTGTACCTATCTCTAATATTCAGGCACCACACAGGACAGATGGAGATAGGCAGTCCTATTTTAGATGAACCAAAACAAGGCTTAAAACCAAATAAACCAAAGATTCTGCAAACAGTGGTGCAAACTCACCAACACAGTGCCCCGGGGACAACAGCTCCCCACAGACACTCAGCATAAAACATCACCTCAAAACCCCTGTGCCCTGAAGGGCAGCTCTTGATGCTGCAGTGGAAGTACCAGGGCAGTCCTTCCTCATCCTTCCAGGTCAGCCCAAGGCACCCAGGGCACCCCTCAGCCTTTCCCCTCCATGCCAGGAGCTCTGTCCTGCCTGATGCAGAGTGGGCAGGAGAGAGGCACCCAAGGGACATGAAAATTACCTGCAGAACCAAGAGCTTGTCCCCAAGAAAGCTGAGAGGTGTCTCGCCTCTCATTCCTCCTGTAATGCTCCTGCTCCAACAGTTTGTTTTCCTGGCATTTTCAGCCATCTTATTCAGCACTGCTGATTTAGCACTACCATTTTATCCTGCAGTTCTCTGCATAACAATCACCATTACAGAGACAACCAGCCCTACCATAATGCAAATGTCCTCCATGGGTACTGCAACAATTTGCATTGCATCTCAGGAGCAGTCTGCAATTCTTCTTGGAATTTCCCAGGTTAGCTCAACTACTCATAAATAGGTATTGCTTCAAGCACTGGGGGAGGGAGGGTGACAATCTCGTGTCATTGTGATAAACACCACGAAATCATCATTTCATTGTAATTGCATTTCACTGGTCCCTTAATATCAAACATCATTTGGAGGTATTTTTAGAACAACGTGCGAAATGTTCATTACAATGCAAGCAGAGGGAAGGGACATGGGAAGGGTGCAGTGCAAATTGAACAGCTGTCCTCAGCCAGGACAGCAGCTTCTTCTCCAGCTGACTTACAGAGGACACAGATCAATGCTGCCTCCTGACTTTTGGGATTGCACATTTCCCAAGGAGACTGGAAGGGTTTATTGGGAACGCTGTTCCCTTCTAATTACCTGTGTGACACAAGGTGTCCCACTGTGAAAGACAAGTCAGGCCGGTGGCAGAGCAGTTTATTGTGCTTCATCAGCACCCACCGGGGGGGTGTCAAGGTGAGTGAGATGCTGAGCATCATTGCAATGAATCCATCCAGCCCCAAGACGAACAGTGCAAGTGCCAAAGAGCCACCAGCCCTCTGAGGAGTGTCACTCTTCCCTCAAGGCCCCCTGAAAGCTGCTGAGCAGAGAGGGTGGATGGCAGGACCTGAGCTTGGGAGGCTGAGGCAGCCAAGGGAACGGGGATGGAGATCCCCCCGCTGCAGTGACAGGTGACAGATGGCTTCAGTGCAGAGTGCAGCAATCCCAGAGTGTGTGTGAGGCTGTAAAGATGTCCCAGGCTGCTCCACTCTCCTGCATGAGCTGCTCCTTGCTGCTTCCAGCTTCACTGGGTTGGCTGCAGGTTTTGAGAATACCTGGACTAAAAAGAGTGGAGTGTGGGATCAGTGCAGAGGGATGAGACAGCACCACCAAAGGGACTGATCATGGCAGGGGCTCTGCCCAGATCCCAGACTGGGGATTGGAAAACTGAGGCCCCTTGAGCACCAGAAGGAAGACAAGTATGAACAAAGAAGTGGTCTCTGAGAAAATGAGGGTATCCAGGATAAAAAACAGTGGAGATTGCACAGAAGACCAAGGGGCGTTTGGAAAGACAAGTAAAGGGAGATTCTGGAATTCTGAAAAGCATGGAGGCAGAAGCCAGGGGGATGCCTAGGACAGGCAGTGTGTGAGATCAAGTAGGGTAAAAGCCCAAAACTTGTTGGATCTCAAATAAACTCCGTCACCCAATCCCAGTGTGGGCTGTCATTCCCTGCCTCACCTGTGACAGCTGGTGGGAATTGTCATATGAGACATCAGCTGGGGGATACAGGAGGAGGAATCCCAAATCCCATTTAAAATGCTGCATCTCATCCTAAACTGCAGGCCAAAGTCTACACGGATTTACATTGTGGAGCACAATCCAAACCAAAGCACAGAAGATCACTTGCCAGACTAAGACAGCTCTTGTCTGAGTGAAACTCTCCTCAGATGGGAGTGTACATGAGGAGTGTCATTCTCTCCAAATGCCCAACTCATTTCCAGAGGTCAGGAGCTGGGAAGGTCAGCGAACTGGACAGGCGAGGACTGCAGAAATAACTCTTTGCCCAACATCTCACAGATAAGCATCTTCCCTATCCTGTTTCCTCATTCTGTGCAACAGATTTTTCAGCAAGATCCAAATCAGATTGGACTAAATCTCATTTTATTTTTAATTCATTTCATATGGTTTTATTTTTAACTCACTTTAATTGAAATGAAATTATCAATTGAAATTACTTCATCAGCTGTGAGTCTTCATTCTTTAATATATAAAATAAGCTCTTAGTAAATTTGAATCACTGATTTTCCTGTTTCATCCTCAAACCCTGGGATGCTGATGCAATGCATTGGGTATTCAATACTGCAAATTCCACACTCCCAACCATAAACGTATTCAGGATATTGACCAATTTTTGGCATCTTTTAATAACACTTCAATTCTGGGCTGAATCTTGAAATTGCAGTTCCAGCTCTAATCCTCTCCTTCCAAGGGATTTCGTTCGATGCAATAGCCAAGTGTTTTATTAATGGCCTGGATGAAGGAATGGAGCATCCTGAGCAAGGGCACAGACTGACTGGGAAAATGGGGAGGTTGTGGTTGTGCCACCAGATGGATGAGCTGCCTCTCTGAGGGAGCAGGAGGCCAAGAGGAATCCTGGGGTGGCCAACAAAGGGAAAGGCAAGCCCGTGCCCCTGAGGCAGGACAGGCTGGGGGCCAGCTGGCTGGGAAGCAGCTCTGCAGAAAAGGCCCTGGGGTTGGACCCAAAGCTGAGCAGGAGCCAGCAGCGTGTCCTCACAGCTCAGGGCTGCCTCCCTTCCAGCAGCACTGCTGGGACATCCCAGGGCTCCCACCTGGGCTGGGCTCCCACCTGGGCTGGGCTCCCACCTGGGCTGGGCTCCCAGGACAAAGGGGACCTGAACCCCCCGAGAGAGCCCTCCAAAGGCATGCAGAGGTGAGGAGAGGACTGGAGCACCTGACACACGGGCAGGAGGTTCAGAAAACTGGGACTGCCCAGCCCAGAGAGCAGAAGGCTCAGGGGGACTTTATCAATGAACAGCTGGTGGGAGAAAGGGAGGAAGATGGAGCCAGACTCTTCTCAATGGTGTCTGGTGAAAGGCAAAAAGGCAAGGAGAGCAAAGGTAGAAAATTCCATTTAAAGGTCAAAAGCTGGCACAGGTGCCCCAGAGAGGTTGTGAATTCTCCATCCTTGGGGATACTGAAAACCTGACTGGACACTGCCCTGCTTTGGTGACTCCATTTGGGGCAGGAGGGGCTGGGCTGGACCATCTCCAGAGGTACTTGCCAACCTCGACTCTTCTGTGCCTCTGAAATCAGCTGCCTTCCCCAGCCATTTCACCTTCACCGTGCGGGCAAAGGAGACAAAAGGTTAAAAATGCACAAACTCTTCCACAGAAATCCCAGTTTTACTGCTGGTCCTCTTCTAGCTTTTCCCATTAACTGTTTCTAAGATTCTCTGAGAGCCTGGTGCACAGTCCTCAGATGATTTAACTCTGCCATGAATATTTTAAAAACGAGGGGAAACATGTTACCAGCAGGGTGAACTCGTTCATACACGGGGTGGTAGAAGGGAAGTATTTAGTAACTTGGTTACCATTTCCCAACTCTGCCAACTCTGCTACCTAAGCAGGAATTCCACATCCCTTCAGAGGCTCCATATTTCACTCATCTGCAGCGTTCAGAGGGAACACGTCCTGCCTTCTACAGAGCTGACAGCCTCTTGAATTTATTAAAATATGCCTCATTCCCGACCCTTTTCTCGTACATTGGTTCTTTAACTGCAAATCTCCAGGTTTAATGCAAAAACCAAGGTTATTTATCAAAAATACAACAGTAAAACCACGCTTTTTACCTAGACATGAGCAAAACCAGTAAAACTTGAGCCAAAAACCCTTCAGCTCTTAAAATTGTGCCGTATGCTTACATTTCCTACGAGAGGGCACCAAACTTTCAAATAAAGACGACGATAAAATGCTGTTGACCCTCTCCGTTGCTTTACGGATGGAATGAAAGCCTATACGTTTATATAACCTCCACAACGCCCTTTATTTATCTCTCTTGGCACATGAAAAAGCACCCAGCACGCGGAGCATAACCTACCTAGAGAGAAAGGCTGTTCTCTTACGCAACTGCTCCACTAAGGATGGGTTACCTTGGAGCAGGGCAGGGCAGCCGGGCCGGGATGGAGCATCCCTGCTGGGGCTGCCAGGGCCAGCCCGGACTGCAGGGGCTGCGGAGGCTCCGGAGATATCCCGGCACACACGGCCGGAGCTGTGCCGGCACCGCCAGGGATGCTCCATTCCGAGCGGAGTCATCGCTCCCCGCCTGCCCCGGCACGGGCATCCCACACGGGGGCTGCATGAAGCTTCAGCATCCTGTTTTAATGCCTAAATCGGACAAAAACACCTCTCGAATCCTTAGCTCGCTTGCTCCTTTTTTTTTTTTTTTTTTTTTTTTTAAGCCCCTTTTTCAACCGGCACGTTAAAATTAATCAGAAATGTGTGATTTTAATCATGGGGGAGGGGGGGAGGTTGACATTTGGTCAGATAATGTACAATCTGAACGTAATTAATCAGAGCAGTACTCGCAAAATTCCAGGGAATTACATCCTTCATTGTGTCTCCTTGAAAACAGAATGAAAAAAGCTGGCAAAAGGCATCTTATTCTCTACCAGGTTTCCCAGTCAGGTTAGTCAAAGGAACCACTTTCTTCCCTTCAGAACATGATTTTAGATGCAAGCTGTAAAAGTATTTCCATTTCTTAAGGGAGGTGGGGTCCATTTAGAGAACCCCCACTGCTGGAGTCCTACTGCAGTGCAATGGGCTCCCAGTGAGTGGGAGAGGGAGTTACAAGGTCAAGACTTCTACATTTATTCCAAAATGTAACAAGGAATTACTACGTACACAACCGGCATTTGACAATGTGAACCGCAGGATGAAAATTAAAAATACAAAAAAAAAAAAAAAAAAAAAAAAAAAAAAAAAAAGAAAGAAAGAAAAAAAACCACTTTTAACATTTTCATATGTTAGCAGGATGTATGCTCACAGTTGCTGTATTCAGACAGGAAGATACATATATATTTAGCAGGATTCAAAAAATGTTGCATCCCTAATCCAACAGCACTGAGAAAGATAAGCTGTACATTTCAAATGCTGGGGGAAGACGAAAGGGAAAAAGAAAATCTTTCCAAGCTGTTTCCTAGATACACGGTATGAAATTTAAAAGGAAAAAAAGCACTCACAAAAGTGACTTCATGGCAGCTCTTAGAAGAACAGTACGATACCTAGTTCATCATTACCATGTCTTCTGCAGCCTGGAATCCTGCTGGGAAGCATGAAACTCTTCCAAGCTGTTCCAATATACATGCATGTAACCTTTTTATATATGCAGAAAGCATGAGGAGCATCATGCAGTTTTGATTTGCAGCAGAGAAGAAAATTGACCTTTCCCGTGAAAATGAATGTATATTTAGCATTAATGCGGGCCAAAATCAATTCTCTAGAGAAATGAAGGCACATACACAAAAAGGATGAAAAGGCGGCACACAGAGACAAAAAATAAAGAAAAGGGAAAAACCTTCATGCTGCATTGCCCTACACAACTTATCTACAAGCCTCATTTTATCTGCAAACTTACTCATTTTACCAGCACTACGGGGAAAATATGAACCACCTCTTCACAGGTAGCAATTTGGATTAAAATGAGAGGAGCATGAACAAAGTAAAAGCTGTCTGTGATCAAAGACCTGCTGGATACCCGAGTCAAACAGTTATTCCAGAGCAAGGTACAAGAGCCAGTCATGCATATGGATGACCTCTCACAAATTAAATGCTAATCAGGAATGCATCTCAGCAGTAAAAAACACATGTGGACTATGAAGTCGATCTGTAATCCCTTTTCTAAGCAAATACCAGCAAAAAAAAAAAAAAAGCCCTCGTTATCAATTTCATACCACAATTATCTAACATCAACCTCAGATCCCAGCAATAAAAGCGCAATTTTCCCACATCAAACGCGCCAGCTCTCCTCCAGACATCCCAACTTGTGCAATATCCCTGCAATCCAACAGAAAGCAGTCGGGGGGTCAGAGGAGCAGGAACCCGGAGGAGCAGGCATCTCTCGGGGTGCAAAGGGAACCGGTTTCTCCCGAAAGCAGAGCCCTTCCCTCCAGCACTCACCTTGCAGCAGGGATGGGGAGCAGGGCGCTAAGCATCTGCTGGAGGCTGCCCCGGAGCCCCAGGGCTGCCCACAGCCATGGCCTGGGCAGCGCTGGGCACCCGGCTCGGAGGGGACAACCTAAAGCCAGGGACTGGCGAGCCGGGGGCTGGGGCTGCTGCCCGGAGCCGTGCCGGGCACAGGAGCTGCCAGCGCCGCAGGCGCGGATCAAACGCACACAAATCTCCCTTTACATAATCGGAAATGACTGCCGGGATCTTGGGTGCTCTCTCTTAAAGCCTTGGCTGCCTCGTGAACGGCCAAAAAAGCTTCGCCGTGCAGCGCTCGGTGGGTTGGGAGCTGATTCTTCTTTTGATGGAATTAATAAATAAATAAATGAATAAAAATGAAAGTCTATCTGTCAGAGATCTTAATTATTATACCATACACCTTCAGGAAAGCCTTTCCCCGTCTTGCCACAGGAAACATCATGCACTGTTAAAAGGAGTTATAGAAAATTCCCGGTTTCTTCCACATTATTTTCTAGTCCATCTCAATACAAAGGCAACGTCTGGGGTTTTTAACCTGCGTGCCCTTTACTTTCACACAAACGCATTGAAAAACTATAAACAGCTCTATAAAGGAACCCAGCTGAGGATTACAGATTTTCCCAAGAAATAGCTTTGCCTATCGTAAGAGAACATTAAAGTTAGAGAAATACAACAGTCAAATTGTACTGCTCACATTTTAATGAAATGTGAGCTTCTGAAAGAAAAAAAAAATAAAAAAGGCACATCCGATTCTTACCAGCAATGATAAAAGCAAAATCCCATCCACGTGTTTTCCCTCATCACTAAAGAACTCATTTAATCAAAATCAAGCCCATACGTTTCAAAAACAACAAGATCATGCTGAATTCTCAACCTACCGAAGCCCAGCAAACGCTTTCTGATGCAAGAGAGCCTTTTAGCGATGCAGTTTCTCTTTGACCTCACAGAATAATCTACACGAGTCGCAGCATTACCTTTGCAGAGATTCCCAGGGCACGAACCAAACCCTAATGCATCACTCAGCCCCAGTCCCCACACCATCTTCCCATCAGCTCTCGCCTTCCCCGGCAGCAAAACGCCAAATAAACGAGCTCAGAACGGAAAGCGGAACGACTTTATTATTATTATTATTATTATTATTATTGTTATTATTATCATCATCATTATTACGATTATTATTAGCATTATCACCACCGCCATCACCAGCACCGCCACCATGATTGCTGTCATGCTGTGGATGTCGCTACTTACTGGGCTAAGCCATCCTCCCCGGCGCAGCAGCCTGCTCCCGGGCTAGCGGGCGGAGGGCTCGGGGCTCGGCATGGGCGCGGAGCCGCGCTGCGCACCGACCGTACCACGGCGGAGCGCCGGGGAGGCGGCCAGCATCCCCGCACGGCCGGGGGACACGCCACGCCGCACGGAGGGGCTGGCGACAGCGGGGACACCGCGGCAAGGAACGGCCACAGCTGGGGGGTGTGGGGGGGGGAGGAGGGGGAGGGGTGGGGGGAATAAAAGAAAAAAATACAACGGGGAAAAAAAAAAAAATAATGGGAAAAAAAAAATGGACTGAACCACCATGTTTGTTGTTTGCGATTTTTTTAATGCTTCCCCTGGGATAATGACAAAAACGGAAGATGGCAAGCGACCAGGAATATGCCACTTACTGAGAAACGGGAGAAACCTTCAAGGACAAGGGCTGTCAAGTGCTATCAGTGCCGGCGGAGGAGGAGAGGGGGGGATGCGAGGCTGAGCAGCAGCAGCCGGGGCGCGGGCAGCGGCGCATCCCCGGAGCAGGCGCAGGATGCGGCGGGGCCGGAGCCCGCAGTGCCCGGCCGGGCTCGGGCTGTGCCCCCGCTGCTAATTACTCCAGCAGCACCCTCCGCAAAGAGCCGGGCCCTGCTCGTTCTGTTTGTGGAAGAACAATGGGGATCCGAAGGAAAAATCGTGGGGGGGGAGATATAAATAAATAAATAAATAAATAAATAAATAAATAAATAAATAAATAAAATGCAGCCTCGCAGCAGCGCTCTGGGGTTTGCGTCGCGTTTGTGTCCCTGCCATGCCTGCCAGAAATCCAAAACCGTGCAAGGAGGGACAGCGAAATATCCCGGTTTAATCTGATCTGGTCACATCGGCATGTGCTGTAAAACCACACACACACGCACATGCCAGAGCAGCTCTCTGCCCTTCTCTTCCTCTTCCCTTCAGCCCTGCACTTTGGGCAATCGCTGCATTTTTTTAATTCCACAGCTTCTCACCGTCCATTCTGAGTTTTTATGTATCTGCTATTTTGAATTATCAGCACATACAGCATTCGGAAATGTAAAAGGCTTTTCCCATGGAATATGGTGTTACGGCAGTGCAAAACAAACCCAAATACCAAAAACAAGACAGAGACATCAGTCCTTTGAAAAGCAGAACATTTTCTGTGTAATAGTTTATTTTTTCAAAGGAAACTGCAATCAGTACATGTACCACGTCCAAACTACAACTTCAACTTCCCTACCTCAAACCATTCAATCCTGAGAGTGACTGAACACAAGAAAATACCTCTATTTTAGGGGGGAAGAACGTGTAAAACAGTACAGATAAAAGTTGGGATGTGTTCTGTAGCATCCTAGGGCAGCAGTGGCTCGTGGCTTGCCTGTGCCTTGGCCAGGGTGGGCAGGAGCACACCTCCCTGAGCAATAATAGGAGTAGCTGTGCTGATGCTCTGTCATCCTGCCTTACTCGCTGCTCAGAATATCAATTCAGCCAGTTAAACCAAAAGTCTGCACTGCACCAAAATGGAAGCTATTAAAAAAAAAAAAAAAAAAAAAAAGTGCTGGGATCATTGATCAGGAGTTTTATCTATGCTGATCAATTTTTTCTTAACGAAGTAAAATGTAAATCAGGACTAGGATCAATGCAGAATTTTCTCATGTGAGACTGCCTTGATCATTAGGAAGCTACAGGCAATTACATGCATGCCAGGACACCAGATGCAGTGACTTTGGGTTATAATAAGCAGAGAGACGTGTCCCCTTTTCAGAACAAGTTTTCAGTACAAACTGCAGCTGTGAGGAGTTTGCAGTGCAGCTCGAACTGAATCCCAGCACTGAACAGAGCAGTGCTCGAGTTAAATGTCTTGTGCTGAGGTCCCAGACCCATAAATGTTGATGACCTCTACTGCTCTGTCAGAAAAGCAGGAAGATACCGAGACATCTGCAATTATCTGGCTACTGACATTCTCCTTTTTTGGTAGAAATTTTAAAGATAATTTGAAAACCAAGAGAAGGGTGATTGACACAGTACCAAAATACATTAAAGAAGACTTTTTTCTTATACTGTCTTTTCTGAAAGAAGAGAGGAATAGCTTAAAGAAATTCCACCCAGCATAAAAATCTCGTTCCACACATTTGGCTGTTGCCAGTTTGATGAGTGCTGCTCTCAAAGACTTTCTGTCATACTACAGAAACTTCAGGCCAGAGGCAGAATCATAAGGTCTATATCAGAAAAACTCTAATTCTTATTTTTAAATAACAGACTAGGCAAGGCAATAAGAGGAGCTGAAAAATAAAAAAAAAACAAAAATGTTCAAAAGGGAATGAAAACCTTAGTCTGAACATTTCATTACATACCAAATCCGACCAACTTTGCCCATGAATATTCCCAGTGCTCCCTCACCACAGGTCTCTGAGGCACCAGAGCACGTGGGGAGATGGACAAGCCAGGAGGATTTTTGGAGGTTTGTTTGGAGCCTGCTCACTGGGCTGTGTTAGTTCTACCTCCACCACTGCCATCCTGCAGCCAAGGCCAAGCATTAATGCTCATCTCCATCCCAGAGGATGCACATTCTGAGCTCCCAAGCCTTGGATTCGTGCACCAAGCTGGAGCCTGCCCTGGGAGTGCATCAAGGATAAAGAGGCAACCTTGTGTTTGCCCTCATTTAAAGCTCCCCTGAGAAAACTCTTCAGAAATGGCCCAAAGCTGAGCCCCAGCACTGCTGAGGCAGGGCCAGGAGTTCTCTGGCTCCAGGCTGACACCTGCTCACTGCCCTCCAAGTTACAAACCACCATCCCAGGGAATAGCTGCTACCCAGAGCAGGCACCCTCCAACCAGAGCTGCAAACAGCAATTCCACCCTCAGAAATGGGCCAGCTGGTAAACAGCACCTCTAGGAGCACTCCCAGCTCAGAATTTAAAGGGTTGGGGGTTTATTATTATTACTTTTTGGACACAACTGTGAAAATATTGACATTTTCCAACCTGTCTTCCAGCACGTGCAGTTCAAAGTGGCTGCAACGTTGGCTGGTGCTTTTTTGAGATATTTCATCATCAAATTTAATAGCAAAGCCCTGCAAAGCAAGACAGCATCTGAAATGAGGGTTTGTCAGCACATCTTCATGCCTATTAAAGCATCCAGCAGCATGTTATTTAGCTCTGACAGAAAAACAATTTAACACCTTAACTTGGGGGCAAGGAGCGGAAATGGAGCAGAAAAATGGAAAGATGCTCTTTGGGACCAAGTTTAAAAAACACAACAACGCTTACGGGATATAGAAGGAATGAGACTTCAGCTGTTGAGCTTGAACTGCAACTTGAAAAAAATTATTTCCCCGGTAAAACTTCAACTGCCAGTTTATATTCGGAGGCAAAAGAGCCTACCGAATTTCTTTGGAGAAAATTTTAATTCCATATGTACTGGTGATAGACATCACAAACACATTTCAAGGTCTTTATGAGATAATTAATGACAGGAAACACTGGAATAAAATTTTAATTCCTCTTTCAGCATCTTGGGGACCAAGACCTCCTTTCCAGTGAGGTTGTCTGACCAGAGGAATGGCATTGGAAAGCAGATTTCTAATATTTTCCTAATCACAACCCAGATACTTAAACTAGAGCAGCAGACTGGCAGCCTTTCATATTTTTTAAACCTCATTTGCTACGTTTTTATAAACAAGAATTAAATCTGTTTTCAGATTCGGAGTGTCTCCAGTTTGGGAACACAGAGCAGTAATATTTCTGCAAGGAAACAGCTTGAGCTCCCAAACTGCACAAACATGTTGTCATCCTGGGAAGCAACACGACCTAATAAAAGGAGTGGAGGAGAGGGACCTCAGAACAGTCACACTCAAGGACTTGCCCTGCTGTTTCCTGACTGGGAGATGTTAGTAGGTCACTTGATCCCACTGTGCTTCAATTTCCCTAACTATAAAATCAGTGTGTTCCCGAGTTTAAATTACAGCGCTTCAGAGCTGGCTGCTTGCTTAACCCTTCCGTGCCCTTGGGGGAAGGTGTTGGGCACACCTGGCTGTGCTGGGGCAAGTTCTGGAGCTGATCCAGGCACAGGGCTCGGACTGGGAGAGCCCCAGAGCTCCCATCCAAGCCCAACCATTCGCTGTGTGATTTAAACCTCGAGAGCTCGTGGTTGCCTGGAACTCTTTATTTTATCTGCTACATTTATTTTCCTGTACAAATTTCCACTTGCTCTGACTGATAAATTATTGCAGCTCCAAGCAGCTCATTTCCTTGACCAGCATCCCAACTTTCTCAAAATCTGAAAGGAAAACTACCAGCCAGCCAGCACTGCAGATCCCCCCTCTCCTTCAATCTCCACTATGTGATATCTACAAATACCCCAATTTTTCTTCTTTCACCATCTAAAAGCCATGCCCACAAAGAGCAGATGCCTGCAAGGCTGAGCTGCCATTGCTGTCCCCTCCTTGCCATAGATTTAAAGCTCAGAAAACAAAACCAGGATCACCCAAAAAAAACCCTGAGGAAGAAGGATTAATTATCCTGAGCTTCCCAGTAAAGCTTAAGTTAACCTGGCTCACTGCCACAGCCTAAGCACAGCAATGACACAGAAGCATCTTAGCAGCCTCCTCCAAAGGGATCTGCCCTGGCCAGAGTGAGGACCTGCTACATCTGACACAGCTAAACCTGAGTCCTCTGCTGAAATCAGCTTCTCAGCAGACTAAGCTGGGCCTAAGAATACAAAACCTGTCCTTCACCAGCACTCACCCTCTTTTTGGCTTAAAGGCACAACCTGCCATCTCACATGTAGGGGAGGAAATATTTGTTGACGCTCAGAAGAAATCTCAGACCAACCAATGGAGTGACCTGACAAGAGCTTTGAAGAGCAGCCTTGGGAAGGTGCCACAACTTGTGGGAACTGTGGATAGGCAGCAAAGGAATTCCCCCTTCATTCCATGGGCATTTAAACCCCATGAAATGCCAGTTCTCACAACAGAATCTGTTTACTTAATATAGTACAGTGATACTGGGAGGGAGATTCAAGATTCACAAGTCCTTTGTGGTTTCCACCACAGGAATTCCTTTCCCTGTGTTCTGGAAGGGAATGCTACTCTCCCCCTGCAGTCTCATATCACTGGTCCTGATGGAGATTAGAAATTTCATCCAAAGTCATTTAAACTCAAATTGTAGGCTTGTACCATTTAAAGGGGTCACATCAGCTCATATCAAACTGCAGATTTCA
Organism: Sturnus vulgaris; assembly: GCF_052056855.1. Lineage (NCBI taxonomy): Eukaryota > Metazoa > Chordata > Aves > Passeriformes > Sturnidae > Sturnus > Sturnus vulgaris. Next base: position 17,629,074 of record NC_142253.1, on the reverse strand, counting down.
GACAATCTGACTTTGAAGGATGTTTGGAAATAGGGGTGAAACTTTGCACAAGTAGATGGGTTACATGGACTCATCCCTCTATTGCATCAAAGTTATTCTCCCAGAAAAAAACAGAGTTTGGAATCAGAATTTTGGTTCAGTACCTTCTTCTGATATCACTACTGTCAAATATTACCACAATGTTCTAAAAGTTGTTTTTCCTTCTTATTTGCTAAACTTCTGCACAGAAAACTGCTTATCTTCCATTTGAAAAGAATATCCCGAGCAAGATGCATTTGAAGGAGCATCCTTAGCCATGAAATCGTGTATGGCTGTGACATGGACATGAACCTCATGTACCCCCTTTACACAGCCAGGTCACACCATGACCTTGGACTGCACCTTAAAACAGAAACCCACCATTGTTCTATTTAAACTGCTCAAACATTCCAGTCATATTTCAGATTAGACAGTGAGAAGTAATAGCAGAGAATTAAATTACAAATATGGACTGTTATTCATATTATTAAGAAAATGCATGTTCCTTTGAGAACTTCAAGCTTTCATTCATCAATATACAGACTATTCCTACAAACCTGGATCTCCTGACTATAAATCTCATTATGCTGACACAGTAACTCCCATTGTAGACTTTTTGTCAAATGGCTCCAAATGGAAGCCTGGATCAGCCTTATTTATTACTCTAATAAAGGCAAATTATTAACATCAAGGGGAACAACAGTGAGACAAGGTTCAATCACTCTCAACAATTCAAATGGGAGAACAGAATTTTAACAAACTATGAAAAAAGGACTTTTGATGTCTCAGCAAACAATCCAACTCTGATACACGTTTCCTAGTTATTAATCACCTGCAGTGATTGCCTCCTGTGGAGGAGAGGGTTTTCCCACTATAATGAGATAAAAGGCTATGTTTAGCTTAGTGGGCAAAGCAATCTGACCTGTTAAGCTTTGGTAAGCCCTGGGTATCTGTGCCTTGCTGATCACCCTGCCTGAGAACGTGGGCCACAGGCAGCCTGGAGCTCCATCCTGGCAATGTCGGGGCCACCTCCTCCAGAGGGTGTCCCCAAAACCCAGAGCCTCATCCTGGGAATCTCAGGGCCACCCTGGAGCCACCTGCTCCAGAGGGTGTCCCCAGAGCCCAGCAGCAGGGGCTGTCCTCACAAAGCCATGCAGCTCCTGGTGCTCCTCTGGGTGGAAGCAGCACCTGGAGCTCGCCTGTCACACAAATCATGGAGAACCTTGGCTGTTCTTCCCTGTGCCACCACCTGCAGCTCAGCCAAGCTGGTCACTCAGTGCTGCTGATGTCACCCGGGCTGGCAGTGCCACCCTGTCACTGTGGGAACTCACACTGCTCCCAGAGCCTGGAAGGGCTCACTGGTGCTGGCTGGAACACACTGGTACAGCCCAAAATGTTCCACACCACTCCTGCCCTTCCCTGCACGGCAGCTTTGACAGAATGGCTCCACTTCAGCCAAAACCGACAAAAAAATGTGTGAACTTCAAGAAATCAGTCCCTTCAATCCCACTGGAACATCTGGGAATAACTCACAAAAGCCAGCCCAAGGGTTTAAGCAACTATAGAGTCAAACCTGACCTGAAATTATCACAACGTTTATGGCTTTCAGATGTATTCTCCTATAAGAACTCAGAATTTGTATTCACAATTACATCTAGATTTGAAATAAATGTACAAATTCTTCAGCAAAGAATGGGCTTTACAATAAAAAAGCTTCAAGAATTATTGTCATAGAAAATTTACTTGGAGATGTAACATATAATTTGCACAAAAATACTTATTCACGTTATTAAATATTAAACTAAATACAAGACCCAAATGTTATTGGAATAAATATAGTCAGTATAGGAAATAAAAATATACTCTAAATGAAAATTAGGTGGGTGTCAGGCTTGGCTTCCAGATTGAGCCATGTCCTGAATATCCCTGAGCTGTTCCTTAACCCCAGATGCAACACTGTGAAACAACAGTTATGAAAATTTTGCCAAAATTTCAGAACTTTTTGAAGCAACTGAGCTTAGGCCTTGCCAAAACATTATTGTAGAGTAAAAGAGTCTGTCCAGCATAGAAGAGTGAACACGTGAACAAAAATGTTATTAGAGAAAAAACCCCACCAATATCTAGTCTGGAATAATCTCAATTCCAAACAAAATTGACACATTTTATAGTATTTTCCTTGGCTAAATAACTCTTCAAACTGTCCATTATTTTAAAATTGTCCTTCACCAACAACACTGATGGGCTGGAGGTTCCTCACTAAGAGGAAAGGTTCCAGTGCTTCAGGAAGTTAAAAAAAGAAAGAAAAAGAAAAACCACACAAAAAAAAACCCAAACAAACAAAAAAAACCAACAAAAAACCCAACTCATTTTGTTTGGTCAGAAATGTGTGAAGAAAGGATTTAGGGGCAAACAATGCACAGTAGTACCTCTCCTATCCCCCATAAAGGAGCCAGGAAATACAAGAACCAAAAGACCAAGGAGAAGGAACCCAAACCAGTCCTTAGTTCACAGAATATCCTGGGAGGGACCCACAAGGAACACTGAGCCCAACTCCTGGGTCCCAGCCAGGCTGAACCTAGCAGGGAGCACAGCCTGGGAGGTTTGAATGATCTCCTGATTACATTTCGTGTGATTTATTGAGTGCACTTTTACCTCCCTTTCTTCGGAGCCAGAATTGTTCTTTTCTGCACCAGCAACAATTTGTTTTAGGCACCGAGAACAGGACGTGGCATTGTGCAGGGGAAATAAAAGTCTGGTTATTTATTTCAGTGTGGGTCATTTGTCAGCTCACATCCCAAATCCAGCCAAATTCCCCTCCCCAGGGACCACCAGGAAATGCTCCAGGACCAGCAGGCAAATCCCAGAGCCCAGAACTCAAAGCCTCATGCAGAACTTTTCCACCTGGACAACCAACACCACCATCCCCCTTTTGCAGGGTTAATTCACAGACATGATCTCTGAGCAAGGATTTTGCTCCAAATAAATCTTTTGGATGTCTTAATGTCCAGTAATAAAGCAGCAGATTATAGTGATAAAATCCCAGCAGCCTCCTCCTGTCTGAGGCTGGCAGAAACCTCCCTGCCCTCACCTGATCAACCACACGCATCCTCATCTCCATAAACAGAAATAATGGGTGACAATAATTAAAAAAAAAAAAAGTAATTTACTAGTAAATAAATACAAAAGCCTCGCTGGGAGGTTGAGAAAATAAATCTGCAAAGTTTGCTTAAATAACTCCAAAAAAGGGAAGATAAGAGGGAGACTTTGAAGTGCTTGTAAACCAGTAAATCAGTAAAAGCCAGGAGAGCATAATTTCTTTTTTTCTCCTCTTTAAAGTGTTACAAGGTGATTTATGCATTGGCTGATAATTTAAGCCCATTAGGAATTCATCTGCCATTTCAGCTCAGTAATTTTGAAAGTGTCCAGCACCATCAGATAAGTCGAAATTCTACTTTAATCCACATTTCCACTTGGAATTCCCATATTCGGAAGGATTCCTTAATTTCTTTATACAAATAATCTTTTTTTTTTTTCTGTAACACAACACAGTCCTACAAAGATCAACTTCATACCTCTGTTATGTATCTTGGAGTTTTGCTCTCTAAGTCAGACATTCCAGTCTCTAAAAATACACAGCTTTTATTTTCAAAAGCCCAGGGAAAAGAAGATAATCAGTAATGCATATACTTGTATACATATATAATATATACAGGGAAATTCCTAACCTTGAAGGGAATTGTGTGCTAAGACCCATATTTCTTGAACACTGCTGCCAGTGCTCAAAGCTGTTACTTGACCTTGAGGATAAAAATAAATTGTGCAGTCCTGCATCGTGTCCTCGGCTTAGTTCACTAAAGGCATCTAAATGTTCTGTGCTTACATACCATAAAACAGTTAAACACAGATATTCCATATTAATTATATTTAATACTCCTAACTTCGATTTGTGGAGAGGAAAATTGGGTTTCCTGGGAGCTGCTGCAGCTTCCAAACATCCTCTAATTCACAAGCACCAGAGATGCTCACAGTGTTATATTTAGATAAAGTAGTGATGAGAACCCTCAGCACATTATTTGCAAAATTAAATCCCACTGAGGTTTTTTTCCTCTTGCCATTTCATTAATTCGAGCTCAGGAGCAACAATGGAAGATCATAATATGTGTAAGAGATAAAATAATAAAATGTATAATGAAACATCATTCGGAATTTGCTGTTTTCTACTTTTAAAAGAACAGAATTTTTGGTAATTTCTGTGCCTGGGAGAGAAGAAGACTTACAGAGAATTTTCCCCAAACTGCTGAGATGTCTGCTAGCACTGATTTCCAAGTAATTAATTCTCTTAAGAAACATCTGAATGCCAAGCTCAGCTATCCTTTAAAAAGGCAATGGTTTCTCAGGGAAACATTTTAGAGAAGCTGTCCATTATCTGCACGACTTATTGGTGGCTTGCTTCTTTTTCCTCTGCCTTCACCCAGAGTCAGGATTGAAGCATAAGAGATGGATTTTCTTGTTTGGACTTGGTTGTTTATTAATTCTTATCTAAAGTACAGAGAATTCTGCAGCACTTGTAGCTAACAAGCCAAAAGTGAGAAAATGGAGCTGTATCTAGCTAGTTAAAAGGTCCTTTAAGGCCTAACTGTCCAATTAAAAGCTAACTTCTATATTATTTATACTTTTGACCCAATGACCAAACACCTGTGACCTGCACTGCAGTGCCTCCTATCCAACCCAAAGCTACTGCCTGAAACCAAGAAGAAGGAGGAGCAAGAAGGAAGAAAAGGACAATGCCCCAGAACCTCCATCTTGTCCCATACCTATTATTATATCCTGAAACCCCAAATTCCAAACCCTTCACCCTGTGATATTACACACTTCTAATTCCACACAGTGATCCCAACTCCATAACTGAAATCTGGAATCCTTCTCCAAGGGCTCAGGTCAAAAGCAGTGTTCCCCAGGGGTCAGTGCCTGACAGCACAGAAAGACCAAAACTCCCAGGCTGTTCCAACAGCTGTCAGCCTTCGATTCCCTGTTTTACAGAAATTCCCTTCAGGAATGATCCCCTTGGTGCCACCTGAGGTGTCCCCTGTTGGTGCTGCCCTGGGGACCCCAGGGATGCCCAGGATGTTCCTCTGTTCCTCTCCAGGAGCCTGTTCCCGTTCAGGGCACTCAGGCACAGCACCTGCAGTTCCAGAGGCAATTCCATCACAGGAAGGAAATGCAGTGGGCACTGCCTGGCCTGCCTGGCAAAATCCACAGGGACTGGACCCAGTGCTGGACATGGCCACAGCTCACTGTTCATTAACAGAGCCCTGCACGTGTCCAGAGAAACTTTTGGTCCTTTTGGATGTCACAAAATCCCTTTCATTGCTGAACCAGCATCCTGCCCATACACAAAACCCCAAAACACGGATCCCACAGCACATCTGCAGCCAACCCCTCACTAATGTCACTTGAAATCCTGCCACTGACACCAGCAGAGCCCTCCCCAGAGTCTAGAAGAGTTTCATTCCAACAACAACAGCAAAAAAATGATCATTTGTTATCAGGGGAATTAAAAAGCACCATCTCCTTTGTCTAGCCTCTAAAATAGTTGGGAAAGAATCTTTGGGATGCCTCTTCTTCCTCCCTACAGGATTATAAAAAAAAAAAAATCTGACAAAACAGAACTTTATTTTACACCATTGGCTTTCTCTCAGTCTAAGTTAAATATAATTACTCAGAAATTAAGTCATCACACCATTAAGAACAGAAGAAGTTAATTTCACTTAGAGGACATAAATTTGATGGGTGTGAAAGGAGATCCTTCTAAACCAGCTGAGGAAAGAAACTCAGTGAATGCCCTGGAAGGAAGGATGGCCAGAGTTTATGAAGGACCTTCAGTATGGTGTTTAAGGATCCCCTGGAAAAGCATGAATTGTACAAATCAGAGATATAACAGCATTCAAGAGTCTACACCAGGATATTTAATTTATACAGCTTTTGGATCCTGTGTTTCCTGGAAGGCAAAAATAATAATAAATGCTGAAATCACTGTCTGTAAAGAGCAAGATTACCTCACTTGTAAGAAAATCTGGCTTCTTTTCTCCTGGTTTACAAGAAAACCTAAACACATGGTTTATTTGGGCACCATGAATAGGGAAAGTGATTGCACTGGTGTTCCAGCAGTGAAAGACTCTGGGTGTGTTTGCAGAATCAGCACGAGAGCAGCAAGGCAGGGATTTCAATCTCTAGGAAGGGAATGTTTAACCAGTACAAGGCAATGAACGTTTTTCTGGCACATTTTTCTATCCCTTACACAACCAATCCAAGTAATTCTTTTAAAACACCATTAGTGACTTGTGCATCCAGCAAGAGGAACTAAAAAATTTGCTGTTGGACACAGCAAAACCAGCATCCAGTTAAAGTAATACAATTTTACAAAGATTTAGTGATAACCTTAAATAGCTCTGGAATTTCATTATATAAGGGCTTGAAACCTCAAGATTTAAAGTGAACTTAGAAACTTCATTCTCAAACCAATAGCCCATCTTTTATAAATATGGCACCTAATGAAACCAGGCATGAATTTTAGTTTATACTGAGCAAACAGTGGGATATTGAGCACTTCTCTGGAGATAATGTAACAGTGAGATTCAGATCCTTTATCCCTCCTTCTCTCTCCCCATACTTCAGCTGTAAATAACCAATCCCACATTTACAGGCTCTAACGTGATCCCTGTGGAGATCTCTCTCAGATCTCCTACACACACCTTACATAAAGCATTGCCTCTCCATCACCACACAATCAGCTCAAGCTCCACAAGACTCCAGGGATGTATATTTAGCTGGAAGAGAATGGGAGTTAGCACAGCTTATGTTCAGTTATATCATCCTGGAAAATCGTGGAGTGAAGAGCTGAGCTCCACACTGCCCCACTTCTGTGATCACTTCTCAAGCACTGAGAAGCCAACTTTGAGACCCCTGCAGACTTCTCCTCACCCTGGCACTGACCCCTGTGGTGGCACTGCCTGGCACCAAGGTCTGGGCCAGCCCCTCCAATTCCCAGCCCAGCTCCACTCCTCCTACCTCAAGACACTTTCTGGGAATGCCACCTGGAAGAACGTGCTTCCTCTCCATGCAGCTGAACCATTGACTGAGGCTCTTCTGAGCTCTACACTTGCATAAAAACCGGGAATTCTCCCAGGGAGGAGTTCACTCTGCCCAGCAGTTGGGGTGGGGGAGAGGAGCCCCTTGTTCTGCCAGGGTCCCCTTGGGTAGCACAGACACTTCGTGGCTGCAGCAAACGCAGCCAAAGCCACAAACAAGCCCTGATGACAGAAGAGATTTCAAATAGAGGGTGACCATGCTGCAACAGGATTAGCTCAGGCCTAGGAAGATCCAGGCTTAATTTCAAGATCCATCTCAAATTCTCCCAAGTGATTTAATTTCACCATGTCCGCTTCCTAAATATACCCACGATAGATCATCCCCCAAATGTGCAGCAGGGACAAGCAGAAGATTGCTAAATACTCAGATAAACTCTCAGTATTGAGGGCCTGGCATAGGCAGATAAAATCTGCTGGGTAAATACAAATAAATATTAAGTAGCCAAATCACTGGGGAATTTATTGCAATCTATTACATTGCAGCAAAAATTCAGAGGAGTAAATTCAATATTCCATGTTTTACTGAACATAACACAGAGCTGAGGAGGACTACAGACTTTTTCCTGTGAGATCTTAAAAATATGGAATACTTTCTCTTATTTTCATGGATTAGAAAATCCTCAAAACTGTTCAGGGGACCTTTCTCCCAGTTTCTAACCTACAGAAATTCTGGTCAAATCTCAGAACATTGACTTATCAAGCATAAAAGTCAACACAAGACCGAGATCTGAAGGAATCCCAGCCCCAGCTCTTCTGGCTGAGCTCAGGAAGCAGCTCCTCTTTTTCTGTCTTACCTTCCACACCCATATTCTTTATTCCTTAAGATTACCCCTGTTAATTTAATTGTACTTCCAGATCTCTTCAGATATAAAACTGAATTCCTGCTTCCTCAGCTTTCAACTTGGATACCTTATAAAAACCCCAAACCAAATAACAAAAACCCATCAGCCTTCAGAACACACACACCTTTTTGTGTGACATGGATGCAAAGCTTCTGCATGCCCTGAACAACAGCTGGAGCAGCTCCTCCAATCCCCACATACAGAATGATTCAGGTTGGAAAAGACCTTTAAGAGCAGCCCATAAAACCCTGCAGCATTAGGGTTTGGTTTTTTTTTTGCTAATAGTGTCCTCGAAGAGCTCCTGGTGACAAGCACTCTCTGAAGAGCTTGTTTTATCCCTCTGCCCAATGTTTAAATCTGAACACCTGCAGCAATGCTGCCAGCCCTGCTTTCTGCAGGGAACAACTCCCAAACTTCCTTCCCTTATCCACGAGCCCTGGCAGAGGGACCTCTCCCTCTGCACCTCCAAATCATTCCACAAACCCCAAATCCCAGTGCAGCACCTGCATCTCTGCCCCAGGGCTCACTGGCCTCTCTGGAGGAGCTGCCCACCACCAAGGACTGGTGGTCCCCATAACAGCAAGGTCCAGCAGGATGAAGGGGAAAACAGGGATCCTGCTGCAGGGACAGCAGCAGGCAGAGGCACAGCCCGCACACAGGCACCTACTGACATTAGCAGTGCCACAGCTGGAAAAGCTCTGCTCCAAAAACATGAAATCCTCCAGGAAAAGTGAGTGGGACAAATCTCTCAAGCATTCTGCCATGGGAATGGCTGAAATGCCATTGCCCAGGCTGCTGGTGTCACTGTATTTGAATTTGCAGCCTAAGGAACACAGCCTTTCATTTATTAGGGTGAATTATCCAAACACAACATCTCACAATTCTGGCTGCAGGAGCCTGCTTAAAGCAGAAATAAACAGAAGCAGAGAATCTTAATCCCAGTCATTTGCTTCAAAGGAATGCTAAAGTGTTCAAGAAACAACTGGATGTGGTACTCAGAGCCAAGGTCTGGCTGACAAGCTGGTGTTCCAAGTTTGGGCTCCGTGATCTTGGAGGTCTTTTCCAACCTTAATGATCCTGTGATTCTAAACAGGAAGCAAAGACCAACATAAAAGCTTTCAGAACTATTGCAGTGCAGACTTCATCAGGAAGATCCAGACTGAGTGCTTAGCTAGCATGGCTGGAAATTAAAAAAAAAAAAAAAGAGATGGGGAAGAAAATCCTCCTCCTTCTGCTCCCTGCACTTTCCCAATGTGGCAGCATGTCCTAGTTCCCAAAAGCTCATTCAATTGTCTCTCTTTCAGCTCTGTAAACACAGTTGAAATCAGAGAACGCTGCTATTCTTCCTGTCCTACAAAAGCAGGCATTACTGTTACAGGTGTGTTTTGCTTGGAATGTTTTTGTTCACTTTTTTCCATTGTGATCCATCCTTTCTCGTCCTGGGTATCCTCACTGCATACATGACATTACACAGGTAGTGTCCAAGGGTATCTCAACTGTGGAATAAGTAAATGGAATTTTTCCTCATTAATCTGCACTTGTCTGGTTTTGTCAGTCCTGCCTGGTAAAGGACACCAAATTCGTGCCCTTACAGGGAGCTGTGAGTGGCTCTTGCCAGGCAGCTGGCAAAAAACTGATAAGGGCCCAATTAGCCAAAGCTTCTCACAGGTGTCGATGCATTACACACCATAAAGAAAAGCAGGAAAAAAAATTGTTTAGCGGTTCAAGGTCCCATTTGATTAGGATTTGGTTTTATTGTTACTTGGATTGCAGTTTCCCTGGCTGGGATTTCCTGCCTGTCTCCCAGCACCTGTTTCCCCAGGGAAGCTCCCTGGGTGTGCAGAGGAGCCTCAGAGCCCCATCCACAGCTCCTGAGCCCGGGTGAAACTGGGTCAGCACCAAAGCTCTGCTGAGGAGGAATCTCATCCTGCATCTCATTTCTCTCCTTGAAGCAGCAACCAAATCAGGGCATTATTTTCCATCTCCCATCCTGGATGGCTGCGGTAATTTGGATTTTCTTCTCCTTAGCTGAGCAAGCGTGAGGGAGGAGGAGGAGGAGGAGGAAAAGGTACTAATCTCTTTAGAAAGCAGCACTTGACACCCAGTGTGTAGGTGATAATGAGCACTTCTAGGGAGCTGACATAATAGCGAGCATTTACAGGAGGGAAACTTTGCTATGAGAGGAGCCAAGGTCCGCTGAAGAGATTAATTCATGATTTCTCTTCCCTCACACCGTCAAAAAAGCCCCAACACGATTAACTCTAAAGCGATGCTACAGTTGTTCAAACATCCACAACGAGAAATGACAGAGGTACCTCAGCCCACTCGGGTGCCTGGAAAATAAGCTACAGTCCACCTTAATTAATTCTCCAGAAAGATTGAAAATGTCACCTATTAGATTAAAACCAGAAGGAAAGAATGCACATTTTTCCATGCAGAAAGGAAAAAAAAAAAATATAAACCCAACTCAATTAAGTGTGGCAAATAGCAAAATAAACAGGAAGCAAATCTTAAATGAATCACAAGATGAACATTCCCCAGCTCCCCACACATCTCTCTCCGATGTAATTAAGCTAAAACTGTCCTTACAGAAGGAAAAAAAGATGCTATGGCTTTATTTACATATAAAGAATTATTCAGCTGTAAACAGAACTCACACACACAGGAGTTAATGGAGAAATCATCAACACAGCTATGGACTACACTTAGATCTCCTCTTCAGGTGCCAGAGAGCAATTACAGACTTCCACACCTCGGGAATTCTTAAATATTCCCCTCTTTATCAGGACTGACCTGTGCCACTCCTATTTCAAATACACTGAAGCCAAGTACACAAATACAATACACTCTCAGGTTGGAGCTTGGGGATTTCAACCTCTATCAAAGCATATTTGCACAAAGTGTGTCTGAGCCACAGTACAAAACTAAAAATTAACCAGGCACATGTAACTTTATAGAGGCTACCATAAAATGCCACCAAAGGCACAGAGATACTGCCTGAACCATGGCCTCTTTGGAAATCCACAAATGTTTGCTGGAGAATTGGACACGTCTCGCCACAGCAAATCTCAGTTTACCACTAAAAATCCCAATGCAAGACTTGTTTGGGGGCAAAATTTCCACCTACTCCTGCAGATTTTCCTGTCCAAACACTGCTTTGCCCCAGACACTGGCCTCCATTCCCTACTCCCAACTTGAACATCTAAGTTTTAATTGTACAATGGTGTTATTTGGCACATGAGGAATGAGGTTAAGTGGTAAATTATTACTTTATCTTTGTGACATGAATTAGGCCTAGACACAAAGGTGCCGAAGGTAATTATCACATTAGATGAAGCCTGGCCAGAATCACCAAGTTAACTCTGCACAGCTCTGCTGTGTGGAGCTGAGTGTTTGCTCCTTCTCTGGACTCTCTGAACACACACATTTCCCACTCAGAGGTGACAAATAAACCTCAGCAGCCAAATTAATGTCTCTGTGCTCCCTTATCCAAGAACGATCTCACGATAGGAAAAACTGTTAATTTTTGTTTCATTTCATCTTTCTGCTTGGATATGGATTCTGCAGCTTCTTTTCAACGCTCTTTGACAACACAAACTGTGCAATATTTCACTTTGGAAGTCAAGCATCTCTTAGAGGCAGAATGGAGCACACCCAAGCAGATCCAGGAGCTGCACCACATCCCCCTGTCAGTGCAGCCTCTCCCTCCCCATGTGGGACTGGAGCTCGTTTTCACCTCAGAGAAATCCATTTCAGAGACCTGGATTTACAGAAATTCCATTTCTGTCTTCCTGAAGCTCAGCTTTTCTTTGTTTCTGCTCTTTTTTCCTTCCCCAGCTAGCTCTCTGCAGGGTTAACTGCAGGAAAGTGATGCTTGAGGAGAAGGGAATGGGATCCTTTTTCTGCTTTTGTCAACAAATATTCCTTCATCCATCCTGATTTCAACTCCTACTCCACTGGGCCACTATCACTGCCCAAGCAAAGCGTGCTGGTATTCCATCAGCTCCAGGAATAAGAAAATCCCAACTGGAAACCAGCTGGTGCAACAGCTCAAATGCAAATTTAAGTTCACAAAGACACACAAGTTTTGATTTTGCTTTCTGCAATAATGACTCCTGTTAAAAAAAATTAAAGCAGAATGGGAGAAATTATGAACAGCTAAAGAGCTGAAGCTTTTCCTTTTAATGCAAATGTAGCTGAAAGTGCATTAACCACAGAACATTCATTGGGTAATAATCCCAATGCTAAAATTACCTGTGACCACATGGAACGTGTGCTGTCCCTGGGAAGGATGGAGCACAACTGCTACATTATGGAGTTTTAACAGAATCAGCTCCATCCTAGTTTTTACAGAATGAAACTCTTCTCTAAGTGCTTTTCCTTCAGCTTTAGGTGTTGGATAGGCTGTTCCCACCATGGGCTCCTGGAAGCTCCAGCAGGACTTGGACCAGCTCAGTGCAGGAGCCAGAGCAGGGCAGGACTGGGCCCATGGAGCTGAAACCAAAAAGGCCAAACCCCAGATTTCCATCAGCTGAAACCTCACAAGGGTCAATAATCCCCCTCCACAGGGAGGTAATTATGCCATGGATGATGATTCCTCCCTGACCACAAAGTGTCTCTGATTTCAGGCTCTTAAACTCAATTGAAGTGTCCCAGTGGAGATCATTTATGTGCAGTGAGCATGTTCACTGTGCAAAAATCAAACATAAATCACTTCTGCTCAGGAAACTCCATGGTGTGCACAAAATGAGAATTTTCTGTATCCCTCAGAAGTTACAGCCTCTTTTTGCAGTTACTTCTCACAATAGCAAACACATAGTCACAACTGCAAAGTTAATCTTTAATGAAGCTGTGTGCTCCCAGTTATTAATATGTTCCTCTCAGCATCTTATGTACCATGTACCCATAACCACCATATGGATCAGTGAAAAACAAACAAACAAACCCAAACCAAAACAGGTTGGCTGCAAACTCCAGAGTGGTTTTCATCAGGGCCGTGAAAATGGTAGAAAATTTCCCTAAATTCCACTCTAAAAATCCCATTTTTAAATCGCCACATTAATCAGTGACAGTGAAGCAGTTTCCCAAATCCATTTTGGTTAAAATCAGAGCAGTTAAGCTGTCACAGAGATTTTGGGGAGCAGCCAGGAGGACTGGAGGTGCTGTGGCTGTTTTTCCAAGGGCAGCTATGAAGGTGCTCTCTCCCAGAGGTGCCTGGGGAGCCCAATCCCAATCCCAGTGCCCTGAAATGGGGCTCAGTGCTCTGAGCAGCTCCTCCCAACAGGGAACATCAATAATTTGACATCTGGACCCCACAGACTCGGTCACTGTGAGATTTGTGATGCATTTTGGGTAGATCCTGGATCCAGAATTCCGTGAATGCTGCTTCCTTTTGCCACTGAACAGACTGGAGGCAAAGGATTTTCAGGTGACAGAGCAGAGAGCAGGAAAAAAAGGATGAGTTTTTAAAGCTTCTCCTGTGTTTGACTTTGGGTTGGTCAAAGTTAAACTGCTTTAATGAATTCAAGAACATTATATTTTGTATACACATCTTGTAAAAGAGCAGCCTGCACAAATTCCCAGACACTGGAATTAATCTGTCATCTTGCAAGGTCACCATCACCAGGGAGCAGCTCTGGCAAAATGATGGCTGATGGAAAGGCAGAGTGAGTAACTAAATCAATGACTCAATATTGCTCTCTAGGAAATGATATTCTGGGTTGGCTGATACCCTGCTGTGAGATATCTCTTCAGCAGGGAACAAGGTCAGGAATAATATTGCACTAACCAGGAGCAAACAAACATGGAGATCTGGCATTGTAGATGGGAAAAATTCACTAAAAATGGTTTTCCTACATCACTCACTAATTATTACTCATAATTAAAGTTTATAAATATTTCCTCATACCACATGCCTCTGAGTCCCAATCTTTTCCAGTATGCATCTTCCATTCTAAAAATATTTTCTGTTTTACCACTCAGCCATCAGCTGAATCCTTCCCCTAATCCTTTCCAGGTATAAAATTAAAATCAAAAGTAAAAATGAAATTTCCACAAAGGCCCAAGAGCCCTTCTGCAATGAGCTGTGCTGACATGTGGATTGCCAAACCACATTAGGACATTTTTGACCTTTTGCACTTTCAGATCAGTTGCAGTAAAGATATCAGGCATTTTGCAATAGGAGCTCTCCCCAAAGAGAGTTTGCACCAAGACTTGCTTCTAGGAAAATTTCCTTCTATTGCAGAATATGAGAAGAAGACTACCCTAGGAAAAGGTAAAAAAATCACAAAAATGAAATTTAACGATCTATTAGAAGGAGCTGTTAAGTCCTGGATGGCAGAATTACTCCAGATATATAAACGATTATATGGTAAATAATGTCTTGTCTGTGAAAATTCACACAACCAGACAACTCCAGCACCAAACAATTTCCAGTCTAATGTACACCACCACCTTATAAGTTCATTTAACAAACAACTAAAGGTAGAAAATTAGCAGAATAGTCCCAGGGAATGCACTTAAGACATGGAAAGAATCATTAAGGTCTCGTGGCACAGTCGTTTTTCTTCATTTTAAGTTGATTTGGTTCCCTGTCCTCAATTTGAAGGAGGATTAACAGGTGTGATGTTTAATAAAGTTCTATAAATACTGTGGATTGCACTGCCTTAGAACTCCATGGGACTGTAAAATTACTGGGAAGAATTCCTTGGATTTATTAAAACTTTATTAGGAGAAAACCTTTCTTTTACACCAATCCAGGACTTCTGTGGGCATAGCTCATTTATTGGTGGTAAAGCTGAGCACAAAGTTGCTCCTCAATGACCAGTCCCTGCTTTCCCCACAGCAAACCTTAATCCCTGTCCCCCCCAAACTCTGAAGAGCTGAAACTTCCTTGGATCCAGGTGGAAATCCCCACTCAGAGCACAGGAGCACACCAAGAACGAGTCAGGAATTCTCACAGGGTGGAGAAGACAAGGTTATTCCCCTCCCTCTCTGTTCACCTTTCAATATTTTGTCAGAACACAGATTTCCCACACCAAACATGTCCCAAATGGAAGGAGAGCTGTGAAAAGAATTGGATTATGAGAAGTACAAGAGGAAACATTTCTGACAGGATTTCTGCACAGACTTGGAATCCCATCTGCTCACAAAACAGGTGAATATTCATCACTAACTGGTCAAACTGGGCAAGTGTAACATCTCAGGACTTTTGCCTGTGTTTAGTTACAGCTCCAGCCTATAAACAAAGAAAAAAAACCACTTCCAGCCTATAAACAAAACCAAACCAAAAAAAGATATCCACACTGCAGAGAGATAAACCCCCCCTACCCTTAAACTATATTATTCACAGCTTGCATGAAAAATATGATTAAGATTGTATTTTTATACATGATTCCTTCCTGCATTGAGAAATATGGATTATTTCTCATTAATCAACAAGAACCAAGCCCAGTGTAACAGAAGTTACATTTACAGAAGTGAATTCACTGCTCATTCAAAGCTGAAATAAACGTTTTTCAATACACTACTGCATTTTGATTGTATATGAGCAAAAGCCCATTTTGTTTCTGTACTTTAGAAATACTCATATCAATATTGCCACAGGATTTCATTTGCTCATAATACTGAATTTTACACACTACAGAACAGACTGCCAGCAACTTCCTGCCAGGAGCCACAGCCATGCAAATGACACGACTGTTACCCAGTGCAAAAGTTTTTTTTTGGTTTTTTTTTAAATCCCATTTTATAAAAAATCTGACTCCTCTCTTTGGAAAGTGACCTTCTCTGGTTATCTTGGAGAGCTCTAGTGACAGAGCTGTGTTCTCCCTTCCTTCTCCATCCCTCCCAAGCAGTGGCAAACAGCCCCAAGCTCCTTTTGGGAGCAGATCCTTCTGCCTCAATGTGTGAGAACATGAGCAGAGCTTCTCTCCTGCAGTTTTAATTTCATTTCAGCTGCTTTGGCTGATTTTCTCTTCAGGCTCTGCAAACATCTGTGACTTAAAGCCAAGTGTGACTTTGGATGCTGCCCACAGGATCTCCTCCATTTCCCACCATTCCTCATCCCTGGGATCCTGCCTTGTTTTTTCCCTGCTGTATTTTTAAAGCATATTCTTCCCAAAGAGATCCCAGTGACAGTCTCCTGCTCAAGTGTTATGGATTTTCATTTAAATTGCTAGGTGGAGGAGGGATACAAACTCCCATTTTCCCATCCATTTCATGTGAAGCTGCATCCAAGATGATGTGAGTACCCCCAAAATAGCTGCTCAAAATGAATCATTCAAACCAGTTTCCAGCTCCTAACAGACAAGGACTGAGCCACCATCAGAAGAACTTAAAATGTCATATAATGGGAGAGTGTTTTGTGAGCACAACAAGCATTTCGTAAGCAAAGTGAAAAATAAAAATCGAAATTACCTGCTTTTTAAACGTGTAGTATGAGAATTATCTGTTTTACTCAAATTTGACCACAGAAATAACAAAAGTCTCATCACTTACAAAATTTATGGAAAAACAACACCATCACAAGGGTCAAGGCTTCTGCAGCAAAATCAAAGGATTCCAAGGAGCCTCCAGATGGGAAACAACTGAAGCTTTTCACAGGTTTCAATCTCGCTGTACCTTGGGGCTGCTGCTGAGCTCCAGCAGTGCATGTATGAACAGGCACACCAGCCCCCTGTGTATTCACACACACACTGCTGCAAAAAAATCCACTGCTTTAAAGCCCTTTTTATATCCTCAATATTCAAAGTGTAATGATGATTTGGAGGGGTTTCTGTTGCTGCCAGTTTTCTTTCAGATACAGATTGCAATAAAATTTTTTTTTCAGGTTCTCCTTTTTAAAATTTTACACTTTACCCATCCACATCTTACCAAAATTAATTTAAACTCCATGAAGACAAGATAGAAAATTCTCTGATCCTTAATAATTTCGTGTTTGAACTCTTGCAGTCTCCTCTTTTAGCCTTTGCAATCCCAATTTGCTACCCTTTAGTCTCAATCACTAAAACAGTTGGGCTGGGTCTGTAATTTGAATGCCTTAGGTTGGTTTTTTTCTTCTTCTCTCTTTTTTTTCCTTCTTTTCTTTCTTTCTTTCTTTCTGAGAAATGGGCTGTTGAGCTGGAGCACTCACCCTTTGTTCTGACAAGACCTCACTGAGTGCCCATTCCCCAGATTTCCCAAAAATCACACCCTGCTCTGCTCTGTTCACACAAAGCAGCCCCACTACCCTGCAATATCCACCAACCAACCTCTCCCCACAATCCCCTGAATCATCTCCACAAAGGACCCACTCTGGTGGTCCCAAGCTCTGGTCCAGAAGCCACTTCTGAGCCAGGAAATCTCTCAGGAGCTGGATATGGAAAAAGAAAATTCCTTGTTAAATTCTCACCATAAAGAAAGAAGGAACTGCTAGTTCTCCTCAGAAACTGTACATTGCTAATTTTCAAGAATGCTATTTGATTTAGGAAAAATTAAAAGAAGCTTATGAGAAAATGAGGATTCAGCTGCTCCCCGAGTCTCACATGCTCCATGACCAGTCATCCCCCAGGAATCCCAGTGAGGGGAGAAATGCTGGCATGCCAAAAAGAAAAGAGTTTAATTGGGATGGGCACTGATTTAATTTCCATTTCTGAGCTGTTTCTCCAGCACCACTGACAGAGACATTCACAGGTGAGAACCCCCTGCTCCAGCAGGACTGGGCACTCTGGGACCTGTGGGATGATGGGGAAAGGAAGGATTCCTCAGCAGGGCGGTTTGGAAAAAAAAAAAAACCAAACCAACCAAGCAACCTACAACAACAGAAATCAACCCAAAACAAAACCCCAAAGGAAACAACCAACCAAACTGAAAGGCCATCAGCCAGAGCAGCCCAGAAGGTGACAGAAGGACCTGGGAGAAGTGGTGACAGGGACACCCATTGGGGTCCTCCTTACAGCTTTCCCAGCAGTGCCAGGGATCATTCCAGGCTTTTAGGGTTCTCCTGTCTGACACAAATTTCTCCAGACTAACACGGACTCATCTCCCTCCAAGCTGGAATTTATACCCAGGGGCTTGGTAAGATTAGCAAGTGTAAAATATAAATGCCAATAAAGATTATAGGCAATGATTCTTCTCCTTTTCCCCTCAGCATTCCCGCTGGGCAGTGCTTTCCCAGCAGGATCAGCTGGATCACTGCATCCCAGACACAGCAGCAGCTTCAGCTACGGCACCACTGCAGCTCTGAGCACAGCTCCCAGCAGCTGCTGCAGCAGAGCTCAGCAAAAGAAACAAAACCTTTCCTCCCTTCTCCTCCTACAGCGTTTGAGCCACACATCTGCAGTTGCCAAGTCCTCTTTTTGATGCTGGAAATTTACATTTGCCTTCGTATACACACATGCTCCTTTTATCACGCTCTGATAAACTCAGTTTTTATTCTCATCCCAGATGATGCTGGTGGAGAGAAGAAACTACCTGCTATAGAGGAGAGGCTGGGCAGATGTTCCTGCAATTAAAAGTGTGGGGTTTTTAAACTGAGTCCAGAAAAGCTCATTTAATGGACAAAAACAAATCCGTGTTTGCATTTATAAAGCCAGGAGCTCGTGTAATTTATGCTCTCTTCTGTCTGGGTCTGGGCAGAAGGATTCACAGGCACATCATTCCCAGATTTTATAGTGAGTGGCAAACCTCTGCTAAACGTTGTCATTTATAAAGAGATACTTAAAATTATAACAGATTCTGAAACAGAGGTGTAAAGTTGCTGCAAATAAGATGAAGAAAATGTTCACCAAATTCAGACTAAAAAGTCATGATCTCTGCTATATTCCAGCACAATTCACATAAGTCACTGATCCCAGCCTTGACATTTCCAGTGCTCATTCACTTTAAGGAAAGAGGGGGAAAAAAACACAACCACAAATCCCAAATAAATCCTACAGAGCCCAGCCTTCCACCACATTCTCTCACACTGGATTCAGCATCAGTTCAGAGCAGGGCTGGTACCAGAACTGGCACTAAATGATCTGGGCCAACAGGAGCTGGAAGCAGCAATTTTCATATCTATCAAATAATCAAGTTTTGCAGGACAAGTGATGATGATGTGTAAAAATTCCATAGCAGCTAATCAAAGATAAAACTTGAGGAAGCAGCAAAAAGCTCATAATGAAGAAATATATTCCACCACAGGTGGCAGGAAATTGTAGCTACTGATAACAAGCGTTATGGGGCTCTGGCAAAGAAAGAAAATCAGCATAAACATGAAGGCAAAGTAGTGATAGCACCAATAAAAAAAAAGCCTCACAGCACTCTCCAGAAAACTATCATGAGAATCAAGTGAGAAGTAATAAATTTGCATTTTCTGTAAGACCTTGCATTTAAATATATTCTTAAATACTTTGTGAGTTTCAGGAGCTGGCTGCAGACCATGTGTTGCTGGAGAACATAAAAAGCAAAGCATCACTTCACTGAGCACTGAAGCAGCAACATCTGCAGGGAGAGATTATGGGGAAATCTAAAACGAGATTCAGGAACAAGTTGCTCAATCCATCCAAATGGTGCAAATGATGGAGAAGCCAAAGAATTCAAAACCCGTGCCTTGGAATATGACAGGGACAAGTAAGGGACAAAGCAGGAGCCTGAAGCCAGGGCCAAGGTGGTGGCAGAAGGTGCCATCCTGGAGCAGTCACAAACTCCTCTCCAGCTGTGTTTGAGGGAATGGCACACGGGAAGGGCATGGATCACAGAACCCTGCAAAATCTGGGACTATCAAATACCCATTCAGGATAGGTTTTAATGTCCCTGGCTTAGATGAATTCTCCAGAGGCAAAATGGATTGCAGTGGGAAATGAGTGGCTCAGCAAAGTGAAAGCAAAGAGAGGATTCAGCCACTGTAAGAGAACACAATTCCTGAAGCCAAGGGATTTCTGACAGCCATGACCAAGAGCAGGAAAACACACACCTTAAAGCTGCTGAACAGGGTCTGTGAGCTCAGAGCACACTCTAAAAAGGACCAGGTGAAAAAGGAACTTGTGTTTTGTCTAAAAGGACTCAGACTGATCTCAGCAAGGAGCTGCACTTGCAGGGTAAACTGGAAAAGAGAAGAAAGAACACCAAAGTCAAGGAGAGTCTTCCCAGCGGCCAGGAAAGCAATAAAATCAGCTGGGGGGGAAAAAAAATCCCCTATCCAGACTCTGCTGGATATATGCAGTTCAGTTTCTCCCTTAAAAAGAGAAATTTAACATGGAAATGCCTGAGAAAGTGGGGTCATGTAAGGAAAAATTCACTTTTCCATGGGATCAAAAGACTGAAACTATGCAAAAAGGAAATGCTTCTCTCTGCCTTTCAGGGGTGGATTTGTACAATGGAGAATGCTCGGAGTGTCAGGCAAGGCTTGGCACATATCCTTTGAAGAATGTGAATAAAGACAAATGTTAACACACTCCTTTGTGAGATTTGGTTTCTACATATTAGCATTTGAATTGTACTCAGCCCTCTGTGTGTCACATTAAGAAAATTCTCATTTCTGTGCTCTGCATTAGGAGAAACCAGCAGAAATCTGGGCTCCAGGAAGAGCCAGAAGCCAGTAAAAATGCAGGAACACACCTCCAAAGGCTGCACCATCAAAGAGGCTGCCAAGGAAAACCCTCGAGCAGCAAACACCAATTTCCCTTCACGGGGGGCATTAATTGATCACAAATAATTCACGGATATCACCAAGGATTGCTCCGAGGGCAGGAGGAATTTCTCATTTCCAGCTGCTCCCTTTGTCTTTGCTCAGAGAGGGAAATGTGGCCAAGAGCACCTACAAGGAGCTCCCATTGTGCCTACAGAGGTGGCCAGTGCAGAAATTCTAAAAAATGGGTTTTTTTCCAAAAAATTACTGAGCAACACCCCAGAGAAACACTCAGAACATACAATCAACCATTTCCTGGCAATCCTCAAAGCAGCTCTTTTGGTGACAGTGAAGCAAATCCATCAAATAAGCAGGAAAAAAAAATACCCCAACATGCAAAACTAAAATATATATTAAAAAAAACTATAATAAAATTAATATTATAAAAATATTTTCATTATTACTATGAGCTCTTATCTTTTGAGTTCTATTGAATATTTCCAAAGATTTTTAAATCAGAAAAGTGTATCAAAAGCAGTAAGAAAGAAAAAAAATCATAACAGTAACTAGAGTATTAAAATCTGATTTAAAAAATAAAATCTTTAAAAAATAAAAATAAATTAAAACTATTACAAATTATTAAATTTTTAAAAATGTGATTTAAAAATAAAATTTTCTTTGAATGTGCAAGAAAATTCCATGGAAATTTTACTTCCTGGACATGACAAGAGTTATCCTGCCTGGCTCCCACAGCCACACAGAAGTCAAACCAGGAGCAGGCTGTGATTTATATTCATTTATAAACTGATATAAATCAAATACATTTCCTCCTGTCCCTCGAGCAGGCACTGAAGTCTCACCTGACTCTTCCTCCCTGACATCACTCAATTCCTTGCAATCCTGGGGAGCACAAACTCTCTTCTCTCTGCCAGAGAGGAAGAGGAAAAGCAGCTCCTGACACTGAGGGTTTTGGCCTTTTTTAGCAGCCAGGTCACACCAAGACAGGTGAGAATTGCTTAAATCCCAAGGTAACACTCATTAATTAGAAAATTAACTGACATTATGTATTAACTTCATGTTAATCCGTTCAAGAGATGGTTTGGACCAAACACACAATACAGAGTTCAGCAGGAGCACATTCAATTTTTTCAGGGTTTTTTTTTTATCCTCATTTTATTCCATTAAGATTCCACTTATGGATTCCATTCCATTTATTCCATTTAAGATTTTCACTATTTTTTTTCTCTCTTGTGCTTCCACATTGTATTTTAATCTATTGCTCAGGAGTCTGATGGGATGTTTAGGCAATAGAACACATGGAGAGGTTTGCACAGCCATGCTGGACAACCTCACAGGGCCACAGTTCCCATCACCTTTAAAACAGGGATAAAATTCCATATTTTTCTAATGCACTTCAAGATCTACTGATGAGAACTCCATGCAAGAACTCCTGTCAGCTGTTGCCCTCACTGAGTATGGTTATGTTGGAATATTACCCTTCCTGACCTCTGAAAATAACATAAAATTGAAATGAAGCAGTAATTGTATGATTATAAAATGTCACTAACATCAGACAGCAAGAAAAGACTATTAAATTAAAGGAAGTTTGCTCTTCAGAGGAAGAAGAGTTCAGCTTCATTGACAGATATTTACATATTTAATTTATTTGTGCAAAGAGAAGGTGAATGAAAAGGTTTTGTAGGTACAGATCTGCTCTGCTTCTCCTCCCTCTGAAGGAGCATCATCCCATTCACACGTGCCAGAAAATGGAACGGGCTCTTCTTGCCCTCCAATGCTACAAAAGTGGCAGAGAAATGAAAGAAATGAAGAAAGAGAAATGGATGCTGGGGCTGTCTGTGACATCACACCTGCAAACCAGATTTTGCTGACATCTCTCGTTGTTTGGGGTGAGCTGGTGGATAATTTGTGCTGGGAATTGCAGTGAAGTGAGGCTGGGAGCCCCCATGCTTTGCTGTTTTCCTCCAGTGGAGGTGGCAGAAGTGACAAAAGCTGTTTGCCAAAGGTTATCCCACTTCTGGAAAAGCCCAGAATTCCAGTGGCTTCCCAGTGCCCTGCATATACAGGCCAGGAGGGGAAAGCAGGTGCAGCTAAACAATATAAAACCATTTCTCCAGCTTCCCATCCCCAGGTCCAGCTGGCATTTCAGTGCTGAGCAGCACAGAAACAACAGCACAGCCCGAAGTATCTCCTTAATAACTCCAATAAATCACAGGCGTGACAAAACCAAACCAGGAAGGATTTCACATGGGAACATCTTTAGGAGAAGACAAAACCAGCAGCTGCCTTTGAGAAAAAATAATCCTTGTGGGCTCCTGGGCTCAGCAGCCACATTCCCAGAGCATTCCCAGAACATTCCCAGAGCATTCCAAGAGCATTCCCAGAGCATTCCCAGAACATTCCCAGAGCATTCCCAGAACATTCCCAGAACACTCCCAGAGCATTCCCAGAGCAGTGGGGCCTCCCAGTTCTTGTCTAAAGCTCCTGCCAAGCTCTGACCACAGCAGGTGCTTTGTGTTCATCAGTGCAAACAGCAACACCTTCCATGTGTGCAGCCTCAGCTCTGCTTGGGAGGGAAGTTAGGCACACAGGAATCCAGGGATTCAGCCCATTTTATCCTGGAATGGGATGGGAGAGCCTGAAGGCCAGAGGAATTTTTGTTTTGGGGGGGGTTACAATTTTTTTATCTCTACAAGCTCACTGCATTGTGTGGTTGTGCCTGGCAGCTTGCCTTCCACAACAGGAATTGAAACTATTATACTGAGAAATGGAGAAAATTACAGTATTTCAAACTCTGCTTATTTCTCTAAAGAAAAAAAAAAAAAAAAAAGGACAAAAACCTCAGGAGGCTTTTCTTTTTTAATAGCTGAATGACTAAGAAAGTTCCCTCTCTAGTAAGTCTGTCTTCGCTTTTCAGTCTCTTACAGACATTTAAATGTCTGACAAATAGATTATAGACTACTTGTTTTAAGAGTTTGGGGGGGAAATGAAGCTCAAATCTGTAGTACTTTGAAAGACAAGCACAATATTTGGTGTGCACAGCTTGTGGCACCCATTAAAAGCTTCATTAAAGCCCCAGTGACAAACTGCTGCTGTCAGGGACAAGTGATGCTGAGCACTCTGCAATACTCGATGGTGCAGTTGCCCACACGGTCATGATGACCATGTTTTCGTTCTGCTCCATCCTGAAAAAAAATACAGGCACCTCCTGGAACGTTTTGATACGAGTTGGGTCAGTTTTAGCTACAAGAGCCCATCAAACATTTACATGGAGGTGACAACTATGGGCACACTCACCACCCCAGTGCAAGAGCATCTGCAAGTCACCAGTGGAAAAAGAGAGCAAACCTTTGAGTAATTCCTCCCCACATTTACATTGTGTAACATTGTGAATGCATTAAAGCTCTGCAAGTGCCACTTTGTATAATAGAATTATTTTTATAAACTTCCTAACACAACAGTTGTTATTTCAGGTTTTTCAATATACAATATAGAAAAATTAATCAAAAACAAGTTTGTGCAGTACTCTGCATAGCAGCTACACAGAACATAGAGCTCTGATCTATGGAGAGTTTCCTTCATTCCCTACAGAAAACCAGCAAAGTCTTTTAATCTGAGTTATTCATTCCTTTGTGCTTCTCCTATTGAGCTTTAATTCTGTTCCATACTCATCACAGGAGAGGGAGAGTTCTGTGAACAGACACCCAAAGCAACAGGGTGCTCTTGTTATCTTACTGTTTCCCACGTTTGCTTGTTGAAAAAAGAGTGTGATTCTCTTTCTTCCCTAATAACCTGCTAACTAATCTCAATATTTCCGGAATATATTTATTGTTGTCATAAAGCAAATTTGCTCAGACATCTCCTTGCAATCATAAAAATCAGTACCAAGCTTCTACTTCTCTCTACAAAATTCTATTTCACAGTTAATACTTACTAATTTTTCTTTATTGGTTCTACTATTTCATAAGCCCAAAACTTACTTGCTATTTTCCCTTTTATCTCTAATAGTTTGAATATTATACCTCATTTTCCCTCCTTGGTTAATGAACCTTCAGCAACAAGAGAGGTAACAAATGAAAACACAGATTGTACATGCATTGGATCACCACTTGCAAGTTACTAGAATCACTTGCTATTCAAGAGAAAATTCAGGATAAATACCAGCTTTTCCTTCCACTTACAAAGTAATGGAATTTTTATACAATCAGTGGTAGTTGGGCATTTTAACAGGATTTTAACAGGATTATGAAGTTCAGCCAGCCCAGCCTGCCTGGCTTTCAGTGCAGTTATAGCTAAAGAAGAGTTTGAGATAATGTGGTGCTGCCCCATACCTGATAGCACTGGCTGCATTCCTGCTCATCTAAGTGGAACATCCTGTAAGTGTATGGCTTCCAAAATTTAATAATTCAACCCCCCCACCACCTGGTTACAGAAATTAAAGTCTCATCACTGCTAATGCAGAGCATTTTCACACAAGTGAAAAAGGATAAATAAGATTCACACCACATCAAACACGATGACAAACGTATCAGCACTCCACCTGGATCTAACAATTTTCTTAAGTTGTGCTTATAAAACCTAGCTCACGATACAGATCAAAAAAATAATTAAGCCATGCACTATTACTGCTGGAGCTTTCATTTCTGCATCCCCACACTTGCATTCCAGACTATAACTGATATTTTACCTGAGAAATTCTAGTTTGTGAGTAAAATTGAGGGTTTGCCTTATGAAGAGCACATTTATAATTGTGGGAAAAAAACCTGCCTAAATTATTTAGTCCAAAATCCCAGGGTGTGGGGGCTGTGGGAGGATGCAGGATTCTGCCAGAGGTACCTGTGTGCACAGGTGCCATCTCCTCCTGCAGCACTTCCATGCTGGGATTCAGCATCTCCTCACACAACCCACCAGCAGTGCACTCCAGAACAGCTTTGTCACATTCCCTGACCCCACATTTCACATCACACAACGTAAAGAGACAGCAGATTGATCTTCCTGACCGAGGGAATCTCTCCTCAATAATGTAAAACCACACCATGTGGAAAAAATCTCTGGTAGTAGTGTGGTAAAGTGATAGAGCACTTCTGTGTCCTTGGCTGGCATCACCAAGCCAAAATTTAAGATTGTCTTTATCAATAAAAGTCAATTCTTCAAGAATTTTCCAGAGTTTCTATGAAGTTACAACAGTAGATTTTTTTAATTTGAGGGAGGAAAAGAAAAAGAAAGAACTTACAGTTGTCTCTTGTAAAAACGAGCGAGTGCTTCACAAACGGGGCTCTGAGTCACATAACCAGCTGGGTCTCCTCGTGTTGCCTAATCAATCTTGATTTCAAAACTGGAAGAAAGAAAGAAGATAATTAGACTTGACAAACCCCAGAGAATTAAGCAAATTAATAGAACAAACAAGGATTGATCTAAAGGATGCCCCACAGGAGAAACAGATTCAAGAGCAAACATCCAGTGTCATAAATAGTTAGGGACATTTTCCAGTAATACAAAGTGATTAAAAAGTTCCAACTCTGTGACCAAAGATGTGAATTAAAAGCTTGAAAACACAGGCCTCAGTCCCAATGACATCTCTTCTTACTCATTTATCAGAGCTGTAGCCCTCTGCCCTCTCATATTTGTAAATAAATGTGATTTTTAATGTTTTTGGAGACGTGTGTGTTGTGACTGAGAGGGAAAGGCGGGTAGAGAAGAGAGGGGAGACATTCCCGTGGTTTTCCTTGCATGACATAACTTGGAAGGGAATAATTGAGAGGTCTGAAGGTCAGCACAGCGATGTCATGGTGAATAAGTGACATTCTGCCTGGTCTCATAAATGATGCTCAGCAGGGTGCAGGCAATGACAGCTCTGCAAGGAGAGCCCTTCCTTGGATGGGACGTTCCATGTGGGAACACATCCCCAGCACCCCGTAAGGACAGACAAAAACAAATCCATTTGTCACGTTTTGGTATGAAAAGGGAACCCTTGTGCTCCAGCACGATGTCATTTTTTGATGCAAGGCACAGAATTACACTCAGCTCCTCTCGTGTCAGACCTCAGCATATGGCACAGCCAGAGGGGACACTCCTGGGAGAGCAAACATCCACTCTGACTTGTAAGTTCCAGCTAATGATCAATTCATCACACCCCTCAGTAAATCATGTTTGGATTCAGCTTGCAAAAACTGGATTGTTTAAGGCCCTTTGAACACCATGTGAAAACATCTTTCATTATAAATGAGGATTTCCCTGCAGACACCAGTAGGACCACGTCTGCTTCATCTTGGATTAGCAGAAAGGAGTGAGCTTCCCACTAAGAGTCAGCTCTGCCAGGCTGTGCACGTCGTGGCCTTTATTCAGTCTCCACCTTGTGCCCAAATGAACATTTAAACTATCCAAACACACTGCAGTTCCATATTGCTGGCATTTGTAGGACTTGTTTTGTGTATAGCAACATCCCTGAAATATTCCAACTCAGGTCAGTTCAGTTTGGATCATTTATCTGGGACTTCCAGGACATGGACACCATTCCTCTGTAAACTACATTTCGAATATCTTGTGAAGGTTCATGCAGAACACAGTGTCCAGGACCACACAATAACTCCAGACTTGCTCTTTCCTCGTGTCTGTGGAAACCAGTAGGAGCTGGGGGATGAAAAGATGGAGCAGCCCAGGGGAAAGGACTTGGAGGTGCTGGTGCATGAGAGGCTGGACATGCTCCAGCCGTGTGTGCTGGGACCCCAAACCCCCTGCCCTGGGCTGGCCCCCAGCACGGGCAGCAGACCAAGGGAGGGGATTGTGCCCCTGTGCTCAGGTGAGACCCCACCTGCAGAGCTGCCCCAGCCCTGGGGACCAGCACAGGGAGGAGCTGGAGCTGCTGGAGAGAGCCCAGAGGAGGCTCCAGGATGATCCCAGGGATGGAGCAGCTCTGCTGGGAGGAAAGGCTGGGAGGGCTGGGATTGTTCACCTGGACAGGAGAAGCTTTGGGGTCACTGAACTGTGATTCAGTGTGTGCAGGGCCTGAAGGGGCTGCAGGAACCATGGAGAGAGACAATTCCCAAGGGATGGAGGGACAGGAAAAGTGGGAATAGGTTCAGACTGAAAGAGTTTAGGGTTAGATGGGATATTGGGCAGGAATTGTTCCCTGTGAGGGTGGGCAGGGCTGGCACAGGGTGCCCAGAGCAGCTGTGGCTGCCCCTGGATCCCTGGCAGTGCCCAAGGCCAGGCTGGACATTGGGGCTGGAGCAGCCTGGGATAATGGAAGGTGTCCCTGCCATGGCAGGGGTGGATTGGGATGATCTTTAAGGTCCCTTCCAACCCCAGCCAGCTTCTGTGACATTTAATGCCAAGGGATGCACAGCCTGGCACTGCCCCAACACAGGCACTGCCACTGAAGGAAGAACTCACTGAACCTGCCTGCTTAAAACAGGAACCTATGCAGGATCCAGTCTGAAATTCCAGCCTCAAGGCCTTGTCTATGAAAATACGACTTTTGGAACAGGTTTCTAACCAAATATTTATTATCAGGCTGTACCACCAGGTGGCAAGATTGCAAAAATAAAGGGATTTTAAAAATTGTTCCTATAACCCGTTCAGTCAGGGCTGCTTCAAGGACCCCTTGCTGGGCCATGGGGACTGCTTTGGGAGGACTTGGGTGAGTATTTAACATGTACCCACATGGGTCTGTAAAATAAAGTATTTTAACTTTTCTCTGTCACTCTCCATGTAGTCAACAGTCAAATGGAACACAAGAATCCCAGAACATGAAAAAGGAAATTGTGGCCACCAGCTGCACTTCTTTGAAGAACTTGGTTTTCCCAGTTTTCCTCCTGCTCCCTCTTTCCCTGAAAACTAGTTTAATGTTTTCAAAAGAGCCTAAAGCCTGACATGACTGCAGGGAGCCACATAATAAATGGGAATACAACTCAAAAAGATTAATAAAATAACTTTGCAAAGGGAGAGCAAAGACTTTACACAGAGTGTCCTTAAAATCATTTGGGTATTTTTTTCCCATATATTTTCATTTCTCAGGTTATATCCCAATTATGTATAAACCAAGACACAGGGCAGTTATAAGTTCTACCTAAAGTTATGCTATTGACACCTGAGCTCAGTTTAAAGGGCTGAATTTTATAATATATTATTTTACAGCCCATTTTAATTCAAAATTTAGGCAAAATATAAATCTCCAGTAACAACTTGGAAAACTCTCTTTCTAATGCCTTGGCCCTAGATCACAAAGGACACCATGTGAGCACCCAGTCCACATGATGTGATTTATTTACATCTACACACACACAGAGAGATACATGGCTAAATAACAGGATAATAAAATATTAATAAAGCTAATACAGGTAACCAGACCAAGCTGGTGAGAAACTCTACCTGACCCTGAGATATGCAACACAAAAAAAACCCAATGATTCCAGAAATAGTTTAGGGACTTTTTCCTTCCATTTGTATCACTGCACCTGCTCCATAACACACAGCTACACTTCATAGATGCTTAAAATATTGTCATTATCCCTGGAGCTAGAAGAAATTAGGTAGGTGTAAAATAATCAGAATGTCAAGCACATTAAATGTCAAGCATAAATAAGAACCAAAATTGGAATCTCTCAAAGATGCTGGTACTCCCACAGTTGGGCAAAAAGTGTTAACTTCAATAACTGCCACCATTTGGGACTTGTATTATTACACAAACCACAGAATTCTCTGCCTTAATGGCAGAGAATCAGCTTAATCAGCTTGAAAGATGATTTGGCATAAGAAAGCAGAGGTAAATGTTATCCAAAACATCAAGAAAACTTCCTGTCCCAAAATAGATTTTTTTATTTGAGACTCTTCAATACAAAACACTCCAGGGTATTGAAATTAAAAAGAGAAATAAAATCTCCAAAAGACTTTGCAGGAGAAGGGAGGGATGAGTAATACACGAGCCTGTGTTACGTGAGATGGCACCAAAAATATAAACTGCAAAATAAACTGCCAAGTTATGTTCCTTCAACCAATAAAACAAAATAACTTGTTCAATCAACTTTTAATTCCATAATCCAATCATGATGGAAATTAAAATCAAGCACTCTTTCCCCAGTGAATATACACTAACTAAATATTTTAAAGTGAAGATTCCTAAAAACTTAATTAGATTGGAAACTCTTTCAAGAGAGATTTGCTTTCATCTAAGTTCATACCATCCCAGCATAGAGTCAAGTCCAGAAATCAGAAAACTGTAGTGTTAATTAACATTTAAGCTCGAAAAAAATATATTAAAACCCCCAAAGCACATTATGCCATGCTCAGGGAGTAACACCTGAAATGTCCAATGAAATCCACACGAGTGTTTTGGAGGGATTTTTTGTCCGGAATCAGCATCTCCTTTTCTTTCCACATCACCTATTTAAGTTTCTATCTGAAGCACACAACCAAAGCAGCATTACAGCAGATTCAGAGCTTGGGAATGGCTTTGCTTAGAGGGTTTCAGCTGAGAAATTCCCTGGGAAAAGTCTGTGACCCTGGAGAAACCGTGACCCCATCCCAGAGATGTCTGCATGGCCAGAACACGCCACAAAATGCTGAGAATTTATTTAGATATTGATGTGGAAGAGAGTCAAACTCTTGGACAGAGGCAGGATGGAAACTTTTCTCATCTCTGCTCATCCTTCCAGCCATGGGGCAAGAGCTCTTCTCTTTCTGGGAAGAGCTGGAACAGCATCACTGGATTGACATTGAGCACTTGGCCCCAGCCAGAGCCTCTGTCAGCCCAGGGGAGCAGAGACACTGATCTGATGTGCTGCAAGCAAGCACCAAGGTTAGAAAAGCCCCATGGAACCGTGCTCCTGAGGAGCAAAAACATTCCAGGGAGATGAACTTTAATCTTCCTTTAAGGCTCCAGAAAACCCCCTGCACGTCACACCTCCACCAGCATTTACTGCGCTGCCTGGCAGGTTCTTAGAGCCTAAAAGAAAACACTCAAACTCACCAACTTATCCAATTTTACAATGAGTTGATAGAATTAGGGCAAGACAGATTTACTCCCCTGCTTTAAGGAATGAAAACTCTCTGCATTGTTTAGGACCACCATGCCAGCTTAAGCCTCTGCTTCAAATTCCAAACCAGCAAGAAAATACAAAGTATTACAGTATTAATAACTGGGGTTTAAATAGCCAACAAAGCCTTTAATGCATTCTTCTTTCTCTTATGACATAGTAAGAAAATAGAAAAAAAACCCCCAAAATTTTATATATAAAATGATAGGTGAGCACACTTCCTTGAGATCTTCATGAAAATAACATTTTGTCTTCCTAGACAGTACTGTGATCCAGCCACAGACTCAGGCAACTGAAGTACGTGTTCACATTAAAAAAATAAAATAAAATCCTCTTCATGTTCAAGAGCACTCTCTAAAGCACTTACTCTATAAAAAGAAATCTGAGAGAGTGCATACACCTGATTTATTTCAGGAACCAAACAAAAATAACAAGAGTGTCACCTATCCTTTATTAGGAATAACAGAACTTCCCATGGACTGACCTTGCTGCTAAAAACCCTGCACAGCAAAACCTGACAGCTAAGAACATATAAAACTCTCCATCTGGGCAGAAACTTGGGGGGAAAAATGCAAAGGAGTGTTGCATGGAAAAGCAAGATTAAAAAGAAATACAGGAGGAGGAGGAGGACTTGGGGAAAAATAAATCTGTCAGGTATCAAATATATAAAATCCAAACTATTAAACCCAGGAAAACAAAGATGTTTTAAACCTTGAGTCCACATTTTGGGTTTCAGTAACGATTTTATAAAAATAAGTTTGTGTGTACCATGCAATGAGCAAACTTGGTCTAGAAGAAGCTGCTGTACAGAGGCAGCAGCTGCCACTGAACAGGAGACAGGGAATATTAATGCAGTGCAGACAACTGGAGCATCAGAGACAGGTGGGAGGGTCATTATTTTCTCTTTTTTAAAGTTTATAGCAGATATAGGAGCAATACAGATAAGCTATATTGGCACCTATACCAGGAAAATAGAAATAAATTATTGTACCTAGTGATAAACACATAAATAAATGTATTTTATGGATTTAAAAAAGGAGGAAAGTTTTCCTTTTTGGTAAAGGGAAGTCATGGCTTATGACCTGCTGTGTGCACATGGATGAGGGAAAATCCATAGATTTAAATCTATTAAAAACCAATAGATATTTGTAGGCTTTCCAAATTGTCTCCCACAAAGGGAGTCACATGAAAACTAAGCCACTATGAGATAATACAGAAGGCCTTTGCTTTTCAGGAAGATCTGGTGAAAATATGGGAACCAGAGCTGAGTTCTCCCTGCAGTGGACACTGCAGAGCTCTCCAGAAAATGTGAAATGGAAAAGGGAACAGCAGCAGAGCCAAGGAAAGGGACAATGTTCTTCCTGGAAAGTGAGGAGAACAGTGAAAGGACCTTTCCAGCTGCAACTGGGCATTAAGGCAGGAGATGAACTTCACCACAAGTCCCCATAATACAATAAACACCTGAAAAAACAAACCCTAAATTTACTGCTCAAAGAGGGGAGCTCTGAGCTGATCCCCTCCCCAGAGGAGTGAGGCTGGGATAAAACTGTGACATAAAACATGGGATAACATCCCTGCCATTAGCACACAACCACCCAGCAAAAAAGAGCCAAATATTTGTCACCTCTCCTATGGAGACAGCCTGGAGAAGGCTCCAGGGAGAGCTCAGTGCCTGAAGGGGATCCAGGAGAGCTGCAGAGGGACTGGGGACAAGGGAATGGCTTCAAACTGACAGAGGGCAAAGTTAAACTGGGTATTGGGAAAGAATTCCTGGTATGAGGGTGTTGAGGCCCTGGCACAGGGTGCCCAGAGCAGCTGTGGCTGCCCCTGGATCCCTGGCAGTGCCCAAGGCCAGGCTGGACAGGGCTGGGAGCAGCCTGGGACAGTGGGAGGGGTCCCTGCCAGGGCAGAGTGGAGTGAGGTGATCTTTAAGGTCCCTCCCGACCCAAACCATTCCTAATCCACAATCCACTGCCTGTAGGTTGGTCAGAAATCTCTTGTTGATGAAGCAATATTTTTTCAATCAAGTGGACAGGCAATGCTGTCAGCTAAACAATCATCTGCACTAAATTTCCCAGAAAACTGAGGTGTGAGACACCCAGCTCCAGGAAGCATTGCTTGCCAAGCAGATCTTCCTCAGAGACATGATTTACAGGATAAACAAAATGCAGTGTCGTGTTGGAAAGTAATGGAGGTTACCTCAAACCTGTCAAAATTCACAACTTCAACCTCCCCTAAAGTATTGCAACTGCTTTACCATAGGAAAAAGGTGGGAAAGAGTCCAAATGAGTACTGCAACCTTTCCAAAAAACACAATGTGAACTCAAATAAGGATCATTCTATCAAATTCCCCAGTAGAGGCTCCACAGTGAGAAGTGCTTATGGATTGACTTACACATAAAGCAGTGAATGATGGTTTATCTATTGAGGGAGCTTTGCCCCAGTGGTTTATAGAACATCAGTCCCTAGGTATAATTACAGCTATATAATCAATCAGGGACTGCATGTTGTTTTACTTTCTGTTTGGAATCACATCCAAGACATTTAAAATTGTACTCCAGTTACAGCTTTAAAAAATCTGCTGTATGGTCTCATCAGAGAAGTTTCAGAAGGATGCTATTAATAAGTATTGAGACAAATACAAAGAATGGCAAAAAAGCAGAAGTGTGAAAAATATTTCCCATTAACATGTGCATATGGTTTCATTCAAAACAAATTTTCTTGCAAGAAACATGTTTATATAACAATATTAAGTTGTTACATTACCAAACTGGCTGTAAGTTTATAATGGGGCCATTTTGATTTAGGCACCATAAAAATTTCAGCTGGAAGGCAAAAATTTCAAATATATATGGAAATAATGGAAGTAAAGTCCTGGAGGAAAACTATTTGAGAGAAAAATGATAAAGACAAAAAACCAAAACCTAACTGTTGTTTCTGAGCTCCTAATGGATGCCAAAAGCCCAAGGAAGGAGGAGGGAGATTGGGATTCGGCCTCTACCTTGCACAAAGATGTGTAAGACAGTTCCATAATCTTGCCAGTGCAGTTAATCTTAAATTCTTTATGCAAACTTGCAGTTTTAAGTGATTTTAAGAAGCCCATCAAGCAGCAGGGGCCACCTGTCCCCAGGCATTGCTTGAGCACCCAAGTCCTTGTCAATATTACCAAAGCACCACTTGAATATCCAGCTGCAACAGGATTTTTAAGCGATTATTTTAAGCTCCATGCTTGGATGAAATAAACAATTTGTACAGAAGGTTCTGTTGTAAATGTCAATTTTTTTTCTTGGCATTTACTTGCATTTGGGATCTGGATTAGCCTTCACGCTCGGCAGGACTGCAGCGGAACTGATACGTGATAATGCTAAAAATGGAATAATGCTAAAAATGGAATCGTGCAGGAATTTCTATGTATGAGCTTTAACAGGTGAGACTTACCCAAGGAAATTACCCAAACTCTGAGTTTAACACTTCTCACTGCACCAAAGGAGGGACCAACACAGGCCTGTGATGAGTCTCTCAGTGCTGAGAAAGCTGGGAGTTATTTCTGATGGAGGAACAAAACCAGCCAGAGCAGGCAGGAAAAAAATGGGCTGGATGGATGGGGAGCCCTGGCACAGGGTGCCCAGAGCAGCTGATCCCTGGCACTGCCCAAGGCCAGGCTGGACAGGGCTTGGAGCACCTGGGACAGTGGGAGGTGTCCCTGCCATGGCAGGGCTGGCACTGGAGGGGCTTTGGGGTCCCTGCCAAGCCAGGGAAGCTCAGGGGTTTGAAAAGGCTCAGACAGGCAAACCCCAGAACCACGTGCTGGTGTTTAAAGCCCTGCCCTGAGGTGAAACCCAGCCTTGTACCAGTGTAATTCTGGAATTTATGGCAATTAAGGAAAGAGCAGGCAATGGCTCGGTAGCAGGAATGTTCTTGGAGCTGTGAATTGGAGGAAGCACCATGGCACAGCTCAGGGCACAGTGACACTCATCGTTTGGGAGGCAGGGGTGCTGCACATTGGAAGAAAAGTAAAAAAGAGAAAACTCTTCAGGAGGAAAAGTTGATGCATGAGCCCTCCCAGCAGGTGTTCAGTGCTGGGAGAAAGACAGGTGCTCTCAGCATTGTCTTCTACCACAGGTAAATCAGATTGCAAGAGTACTTTTCATTATTTTCATAGATTGAGAGGATAAATATGAAACCAGTGTAACAAGTTGTTACTCTGGGAAACAAAAGGGGTACATTTGTCAGCAGCTATATGTGTACATCATCATTTCAAGTGACACATTAAACATGGATTATTATGCTGGGAAGGAGCAGCACCATCCATATTGAAGCCTTCCAGGAGGGTGTCTGAGTAACTGCAATCAAAAAAATCATAAGGAAAAGTCCAAACCCATTATATTCAGTATTTATACTTGTTTATGACATGAAATATTTTCTCTTTGCCCTCTGTTTTGAAAATATCAGATGCAACGCTTTTTGCTTCTTATCTAGCAAATACATAAGAATAAAAATAGATAAGATAAATCCCCCAATAGCACCCAGAGCAGCCAAAGAAAGAGGACAGACTCTCCATATATATTAGAACAAGCAGGCACTGAGTTCAAAATTCATCTCCCTCCAACTCCAGCCAAGTTGACTGAAAATGCCACTTGGAGGAGGGAGTCCCACACGACTTGATTTGCTCTGTGGATTGCAGGAAGTGTTTGACACCTTTCCCTGGAAAAGCAGGGCACTGTCCCAGCCCTGAGCAGCAGCATCCTCCCAAAGAGCAGAGAGCTCACTCATCCTCCCAAAGTTACACAGAGTCACCATGGCTGTGGTGCTTTTCCAGGCTTTGTCACCCTGAGTGTCAACACATCCTGGACACTGCAGCACCAGTAGTGTGCAAATAAACGTGACAGATGAGTTTAAAAGGTTCTCTGCAAAGCTTTGTTGAGACCAAGGCAGTTTTCATTGTCTCCTCCCTCTTTACAGCCATTTCTGTGTGCTCTGCAGCCCTTCTTTCCTGCACACAATTACCCAAAGTCACCAATAAAGCACAAACTGCTCACTGAGCTGCTGCAGATTGCTAAATGATGGCCTTGCACAAAGCTCATCAGCCTGACTTGGATATTGTAATCACCAATAATAATTTAGATATTTCATGCAAAATGCCATCCTATTCCCCTCTTAGAATTACCAACCTTCAAAATCGCCTTCCTGAACCCATCTGAATCAGTCAGAAATAACGAGTTCATTTCTTTCCAATTAATTCAACCTGGCTTAGGAAAAAAAGGAAGATTTTATTTGCCTCTGAAACAGTGGCAGTTCCAGATTTCTAGTACTTGAAAGTGTCTCTGTACAAGCAATAATACTTGCCCTAATGTCTATTCCTTTAAAATTAGCACCAAAAAACAGCTTCCATATCCTGCAGGATTTCCTTATCTGCTTAACTCCTCAAGGGTTTGCTGTAAATGAGGCAAAGAACTCTAATAATGGGGCACATGAAAAAATAACCCTCCTGACCTTGTTCCAGGAGGAAGAGATTTTCCAAAGGTAATGCAAGGTGCCAAAAGGCACACTGAGAGCAGCAGTGTGAGGGGTCCCAGTTGCCCCAGGCAGGACACAGCCCAGGGCTGTGCTCAGAGGCAGCTCTACCTGCAGGGAGCAGACACAAGATGCCCAAACCATCAGGTGAAGTTTATCCCCAGCACATGGAACATGCCCTTGCTCCAGCAAGAGCAGTCACAGCCTGTGGCTTTTCCCTGTCCCTTGCAGCTTCCTGGGACGTCACAGCTGCTTGGCCAACTCTGAGTGGGCACAGAGATTCCTGGGTTGATCACTTCAGCGTGGCTGAGTGCAGGGGCAGCACCAGACACCAGCTCAGGGTGGCACAAAGTGTGACCATGACGGGCACTCCAGTGGTGATGGGCACTCCAAGGTGTCCATCCCTGTCACTGCAGGATATCGAGTCTCCAACAGCCAATCCCAAAAGCAGCTCAAGGACTCACTCCTGATCCTTGGAACAACCCCATTTTTTTACAGAGGAAGTTTTGACTGGGAGTTGTCAGGCCAAGATTTCTCTGCAAAGGATTTATAGTTAGAAAGAAAAGACAGGGAGGTCATTGCTGGAACCCTGAACCCTGGGAGTTTTGAGCTTTCTGTGCTTTCTGGCACTGACCCCTGGAGAACACTGCTTTTGACCTGAGCCCTTGGAGAAGGAATCCAGAATTGAGTGATGGAGTTGGAATCACTGCATGGAGTTGGAATAGAAGTGTGTAATATCACAGGGTGAAGGGTTTGGAATTTGGGGTTTTAGGATATAGTAATGGCTATGGGACAAGATGGAGCTTCTGGGGCATTGGCTTCTTCTTCCTTCTTGGTTTCAGGCAGTAGCTTTTGGTTGAATAGAAGGCACTGCAGTGCAGGTCACAGGTGTTTGGTCATTGGGTCAAAAGTATAAATAATATAGAAGTTAGCTTTTAATTGGACAGTTAGGCCTTAAAGGACCTTGTAACGAGCAAGATACACCAACATTTTCTCACTTTTGGCTTGTTAGCTACAAGTGCTGTAGAACTCTCTGTACTTTAGATAAGAATTAATAAACAACTGAGTCCAAACACAAAAATCCTGTCTCTCATGCTTCAATCCTGACTCTGGCTGAAGGCAGAGGAAAAAAGAAGATAGCCACTATATGGTCATGAAGAAATTCTTCTCTGGTGAAGGTACCCAGACACCAAGCAGCCATTTGGGTAGCAGAGAAAAAAATTGATTAAAAATTAAATTGAAATGAAATTGAAATTGTTCCCTGTGAGGGTGGGCAGGCCCTGGCACAGGGTGCCCAGAGCAGCTGTGGCTGCCCCTGGATCCCTGGAAATGCCCAAGGCCAGGCTGGACAGGGCTTGGAGCAGCCTGGGACAGTGGAAGGTGTCCCTGCCCCATTCTAGCATTCTGTGATTCTATAAACTCCCCTCCTGAGCAGGAACATCTCAATGCCAAGATTTGCCTTAGGAACAAAAATTCTGTTCGCTAGCAACCTTCTCTCATCACCATTTATTGTCCCTAACTCCATTCTGCTCTCAAAGTTGGGAGCCAGAGAAGATGGATTTCACATAAGAGTGAAAGCTGGAATGGAAATAGCCCTTTATAAGTGATGGATCTGCATTACACCCTGAAAATTCTTCCTGGAAAATGACAGACAGCTACAGCTACAGTCTGAGGCATTGGATGGATTGTGTGAATGCTGCCAAAGCACAGAGAACTCAAAAGGTCGGCACAAAGACCTAAAAGGAAGATGAGGAGGCAATCACATTACTCCTCAATTTTCAACAAAATGAGAATTTCTCAAGTACATATGATGCATTAATAATTTCCAACAAAGATTATGCAAATGCTCAGGAAAACAGGTCTAGTAATAAAAACCACTTTGCCCTTCAGACCATTAAAGCAACCAAACACTGGAGCCCTCCTTCACTGCTGCCCACAAGGAGCCTGGGGCTCAGCCTTGCTGGCAGAACTGTGTGCAGTTAGTCCTCACTGCTTAAACCCTGCTTAAACCCTGCTCAAACCCTGCTTAAACCCTGCTCAAACCCTGCTTAAACCCTGCCCAGCCAAACAGGGCCCAGCAGCTCGTGCTGGCAGCTCTCACCATGCAGAGCCAGGAGTCAGGCTCTGTCCTAACCCCAACACTCACCTGAAGAGCAACCTCAAACATTCAGAATTTTGTTCAGAAGATTGTCTTAAAATCTTTGTTAAACTAACTTAATGCAAGGATTATTTTTTATAGTGGTCCTAATTATCCGTTATCAAGGTCCTAGAGAATTATTTCAAACAATTGTACAAATACAAGCATAGCTTATTTAAAACCAGAACAAAATTGACCAAATATTCCCATCTAATTGCAAGTGGCAGAGATAACCATCATAGAAAGAAAGCAATGCTTGGTTTGCTTATCAGGAAATAAAGCAACTCACCAAACATGTGAAAACACAAAAAAATGTGCTGGGAATGATACGAAAAAAATTATCTTAATTGAAAAATGATGGCTTGTCTGAGTTTTATTTTCTTTGCATCTTTTAAAAGAAAATTCAGACAGCTTTGCACTCCCATTGAATC
The DNA here is from genome assembly GCF_052056855.1 of Sturnus vulgaris. Classification (NCBI taxonomy): domain Eukaryota; kingdom Metazoa; phylum Chordata; class Aves; order Passeriformes; family Sturnidae; genus Sturnus; species Sturnus vulgaris. The sequence continues at coordinate 17,590,343 of NC_142253.1, read as the reverse complement.
TAAATATAATTGCAGTACATCATGATGGTTCTCACAGCAGAGATGACATATCAGTGGCAAGCAGGCCCTGATGTGGATGAGGATAATGGGCAAGACAGAAGGGGAAGAACAGAGCTCTGCCCTGCACAGCATTTTTCATGCACACTGTACATCCCCACAATCAAACACCACAGTCACCTTGCTGAATAATGAATAGCAGAATGAAAAGAAGATTAAGGAGCAGCAAGCAAGGGAGAGAAGATTCAAGCTGACATTTGCAATGAGAGGAAGTCACCAAGAGGTTCCCAGTGGCTGCTCCAGATGGCTGCAGCTATTTTGGCCACACTACCTGGCCAGGACAGAGCTGCAGTGAGGTAAGCAGAAGGGGACAGGAAGAAGGAAAGGAACAAAGGGAAAAAAACAAGCACTGAAAATGGGATTTGAAGCCTGCAGGCCGCCTCATTCTGGATCTTGTGAATAAGAGAAAGTCACAAAATGAAATAGTAACTCACAGTGACCATTTAGGAAAAGGAAACCAATTACCACTTGGAATTAGACACAGAAATTTCTTTTGGCCACTGTATGGATTCATTATCTCTCCCATGCCTGGCTTTCTATAAACATAATTAAATTGACTATTTCTTATGAGTAAATCTTACATGTGCTTTAGGCCACATAAAGTGTCTTGCCATCTAATTGTATTTTTCATCTCTACTTTCCCCCATTGACCTCCCTTACAAAACTGGGAAGAAAGGAAAAGCCCTTCTGTATAGATTCATCTTTTTTTTTGTTTGTTTGCCTTAAGGTCCAATGCATATTCTAGCTGTCAAAAGTGATTTCCCTGCTCACTGAGCAAATATCCTCAACAAGGATTTTCTTTTTTTTCCCTTACTATTAAACAATGATTTTACAGACACAGGTAATAGAAATGCAGGCAGGTCGGAGTGCATCAAAGATTTATCTCTGGGCAGGAAGTCAAGTTTCATTAAATATAAAAATGAAGTTTATGTAAGTGGAACACAGGGTTGTTGTGAGTTGGCTTTGGGACATAGGTGACAAAGTTGCAGCAAAATGATGAAAAACATCACAAAAGCCAGTAAGAACCTCACATGACCCCAAGCCTGTACAGTAGGTTGGTTCCACTTCCAGAAGACTCTTTTAAACAATATAGCAAAATATATTTAAAGACCTGAAACTGGATTGAGTCTTACAAATCTTATGTACTTTATAGCACTGGGCATAAGATGAGAAATAAACCACAAAGTAAAAAAAAAAAAAAATGCAAAGCAAGTTTAGAAGTGGTGTAAATCAGGTTTGTGTCTGCTAGCAAGGTGTGAGCTGAGTGCCAGTGCAGCCAGAGCCAGGGATTTGTGTCCAGAGTGCCCAGCTCCATCTCAGCACAGCCTGAGGCTTTTCCCCAGGGCTCTGCTTGGGGGCCTGAGTGGAAATGATCCCGGGGGTCTCACAAACCTGCTGGAGCCCAAACACAGCCTGGCATTAAAAACAGGGTGAAGCCTTGGGTAGCTCCTGCCAGAGGTCTCCTGGTGAGCAGGCTGATGGTGGAACAGCATCCACTGAGCTGACAAACCCAGCACATCAGAGTTGTAAATTATCTGAGCAGATAACAAGGAACAGAGGATCACTGCAGAGGTGAAACTGAGCTGGAGGATATTCCTATAAATGCAGCCAGGAGAAGCACAGTCACGTTTTCATTTAGGAATTCAAACACCCGTGGCCTTCAGTAGCCCTTAGGAAGCCAGTACTGGATACTGGAGGTATTTAGGTCCAAATAAGCACTGATTACCACTTCCAAAAATTCCTGTATTTCTTATTCTACACACCAGGTATCAGCATCTGATGTAGCTGAACTCCATTTCTCATCACAGTGTGGGGTCCCCACTGCAAAACCCCCCCTAAACTTAATGGGTTTTACAAATGCTAAATGTACATGAAAGTTAATCAAGAGAGAGGTCTTTACAAAATGTCTAAAGCTTCTTTAAAACCATTGCAATGTCTTAACAGCTGTTGTGAGTGAACTGCTAAATAGAAATAAAATTCAAGCAAGATCAGATACCAGGAAGGATTATATTCCCTAAAAAGGTCGAATGGAAAACTCAGAAATATTTCAGGCAACCATTTCCATGTTCATTAAACACCACGACAAAATAAACCAGAATATGGAAAGCAAAGCATCAGGAGAATTCAGGAAATTGAAGATGGAACAACATAAAGACAAACTTGTCAAGCAACAGATGTTTCCCTCACATGAACACACCTAAAAACTCTGTGACATGACACAATTTGGAAAATGCCTGGATGTCAAAAGATACCAATAAGGAGGAAATTGGGTGTTTGTTTAATGGATAGAAGAGAAATGCAGCCAATGCCATCCCATCATTAGAAAATAATGGTGTAAATACAAGAACAAGGAAAGCACACACCAAACATGGATAATTCATGGCTGCTGCAAGTGTGTCAGAAATGTGAGTATTAAAACATGGTTTTCTGTTTCTTTAATGAATTTAAAATAATTAATCCATAAATAAAAGCCTGAGGTGGTTTTGTTGGGTTTTTTTAATTAAGTCATGTATTTGGGTTAAACAATTTTAAATACAAAACAAAATCAAATCAAGTTTGTCAAAAGAATTATAAGATATCTGTGTTAAATACTGAAAAATAACAAGGCTTCACATTTTCATTATTATCAAAAAATATTAAGTAGAAACTACAGAAGAAAATTAAGTTTCTCCCTGACAGACAAAAGTATTATTAGGATAATTAAAGGAATCCAAATTTGAACAGAAAACCAGTTTTTGCAATTAAAGGCCAGTACTCTAGAGCCCATGGATAAGAGAAGATCTGAAATAAGAAAAAATCCAAGAGAATACAAGGTCCAAGCTTTCAATGTAAAAACAAGTAAAAGTCTGATTTCCAATACTGTCGGGATTTTCTGATTATTAGGAAGGCAAAACCAAGTAAAAGTCTGATTTCCAATACTGCCAGGATTTTCGGGTTATTAGGAAAAGCTGCAGACCTTCCATGGCTCTTGCCCCTGAGGACACACAGCTCTGCACTCTGCTGCAGCAGCAGCAAGAGAGTTCAAATAAATTAAGTCAAGCTAAGTGAAAAGTTCAGCCAGACAAGAATGCCAGTAATGAGGAGCCAGGGAGAAGGGACCATGAATGGGGAATGGTTACACAACACACAGGAAGAAATCAAGAAAGCCCCTCTGTGCCTGGCTGAGCTAATGAAGCCTCGCTCCTTCTCCGCTGTCTAATCGGATGCAAGATTGAAATGGAGCTTTTTTTCCCCAAATTAGTGACATCTCAGGAGATGTGATTCCCCAGCAGCTCTTTGGTATTCAGCAGGGATCATCAGCCTTTTTCTCAGGGTTTCTTTCCCCTCAGCCTGGTCATCTGCTTTTCCTGCTGGCAGGAGCTCCCTGTTCTGTCCCTACCTGCCAGAGAGACTCGCACTGGCCCAAGGATCCAAGAACTATTGGAGTGTGGGGAAAAGGGATGGATGCAGAGACACACCAAGAGATTTGATGTGAATGTTTCCAAGGGGAGCTGCTGCCAAATCCTTGCAGCTCCTCCTCAGTCACTTCAGCTCCTGCTTCGCATTTCCCCCTCTCCTACCCCCACTCAGGAGCACCAGGCTGGGAGAAGGAATCTGGGTTTTGGGAATGAATCACCTTCTCAACGCTTCTCTTCATGAGACTCCTTCCTCTTTGGAAACTCAGCAAGAAATCATACATATGCAACAGAAAACTCAACCAAATCGATTTATTTTAAGCCCAGAAAAAGGGAATTAAAAGACAAATACTTTGCACGAGTTAAAACCGAGCCATTTGCTGATTATTAGCAATGAGGACAAAGAAGGCAAATGGTCACAACGAACCTGTCAAGGCTTCCCAGCACCTCCTCATGAGGAAAGCTACCCTACTTTCCAGAGCAGTTTTCCTCAGACTCATCACTTTCTGCTAACAGATGGGAAGCTGAAGATAGAAAGAGGCATAGTTTATGCCTAGCACCAAGGGGAGGCAAAAAAAATTATCTCAGCAGGAGATTCTTTTAAAAAAAAAAAAAAAAAATCAGCAACTGTCCTCCTCAGAAACTAGGGAAGGGGAAGTGTTGAAGACAAAGGATCACAGACTTTTCCTGGTGCTGCCGATGTTCTGAATGCCAAACCAAGCTCCTCCAGCCTCTTCTGCTCTCCTTGATCCTTTTCCTAAATGTCCATCAGTGCTAACATCAGAGCAGAAGGAGATTAAAAAGGTCCTTCAGAAGTCTCACATAAAGAGTTCTATGATCAAAAAAGCTTCCTCATACTCTAAAAATTGCAAATAAGTTGTTTTTTTTTCTGTAAAACCCAGAACATTTCAGCTGCTCCTTAATCCTGAGTGCCTATTTGGATTCATTTCTTCACCAAGGAATCAGGATTTCCCTAACTCAGAGATGGCAAAACATACTGCAATGATCCAGCAGCAGGGCAAATCCTGGGATGCACATGGAAATATTGTGCAGTGAAATGCTGGGATGTACATTAAAAGAGACTCTCTGATGCAGATTGGAGTTTATAATTTGCCATTGAGACCTACAGATTTCCTGAAATTGTGACGACACAGTAAAAACGTCACTGGTCTTAAGTCACGTAACATTTTCTTCCTTTCCACCACTATGGACATGTGAGGATATTTATCAGTAGTGGTGTTAAAAAGGAAAAAAACCTCAAACACAATTCCCACAACAAATTAGGTTGAACTAAACACCTTTAAATTGTGATACTTTCATACTCAAGGGGGAAAGAAGACCTTCTACTAATTCAGCAGGCTTACCTAGTGCTGGAAAGGACAAAGTGCTAACGATTTTTAGCATCATTTGTCATCATTTTCTGGATGTCAGCACACACTGCACTTACATTTGCATGTGTTTGTGTATGCATGTGTGTCCTTTTGTGTGGTTACATAAAAATGCACACACATTTTGGGGACAGTGTCACCAGCAGCATTAACACCACATTGTCCACGCACAACTTTCAATTCCCACTGGAACCTAAATCAAGGAATTTGGGAGCAATTCTTTATTTTTCCTGACAGAGATTTACCAACTAAACTGAGTAGATAAGGGCTGGTTTGCTGCATTCATTGAGTAACACAAGCCTTGCCCAAACCCTCAGCACCTCAGGGTACAGGGAACAGCATTTGTGATCACAATACTGATTTTAGATGGTTTTTTAAGATTTCTCCCCTGTGAAGATGGGCAGTCCCTGGCACAGGGTGCCCAGAGCAGCTGTGGCTGTCCCTGGATCCCTGGAAATGTCCAAGGCCAGGCTGGACACTGGGGCTGGGAGCAGCCTGGGACAGTGGGAGGTGTCCCTGTCCACTGTAGGATGTGGAATAAGATGATCTTTAAGGTCCTTCCAACCCAAACCATCCTGTTATTTCTCTTTAGTTCCAATTTCAAGAGCCAGCTGAGAGAATTCAGGGATTTGAAAAAAATTATTGTGTGTATAGTTCTTCAAGGGAAAAGCTTCCATTTCTGTCTTCCCTAAAAGAAAAGAGGTCACCAGAATCAGGGTGAGAACGTTTCCAAGGATGTTTGCCTTTGACAGGGCAATGGAATTGCATGAGTGATTCTTACACAGGAGTGTGAAGATAATAATCAGGCTCTAGGAAGGCTGAAATTCACAGGAGGTCTATACACACACATATAAACCCTGAGATAATGAAAGATAAAGGCTGAGTGAAAGTATCAATATCTCTGTTATTTCTGAACAGATACCAGGTGCTTAATAGAAAAACTGAATACAAAGTCATCCACAAAACCAGAAGTAAACCAAAATGGTTTTTGTTTATTAGAGACATTAGAATATCATCAACTAATTAAGTGCATCTTCACCCCTTTGGGAAGGTAACTGCAGCCTCTGCAGACTTCAGAAATCTACATGGACTTGGATGAAATATGGAAAATGGAACTTGAGCTGCCTCTTTAAATGCCAAGTGATTGTAGGAGGGTACTTTTTACTCTTTTTTTTTTCAATCCATAATGTGACCATGGAAGAAACTGCACCACAAGTTCCCTGCCATGGGCATCAAGCTGGGTTTATCTTGGAATTTCATTAAACCATCAATTGAGACAAGCACTGACTGAACAAAGCAAAGAGAGGTATTTACCTACAAGCAGTGCAACAGATTGAGTTGCCACTAATTACAGATATTAAATAATGCAGACTAGTCTACAATGTGTTTTTGTGAGCTTCTATTTTTGTGGGAGTTCAATTCTGTGCCATTCTTATAGACTGTTTTGCAGTGTCACCATAAAGAAAATTTAAACCAGTTTCTCTCATTTCCCTAAATCTTTCTGACTAGCCTGATATATTCCTTGATTTATAAAGTCTGTGGTTATTTACAGATTTGCCCTCCATCATTCTGAAATGAATTTTCCTTGAACGTTCGTTTCCTGGCTGAAATCTAAGAGAAAGTAATACAAGGAGAATTTCAAGGGTAACCTTGACTATGAAATAGGTTAGGGAGCCTTCAGTTCAGAGGATCCTTGTTCAGAAACTACTACAGGTGGCAGAGTGATGAAAACAGTGAAAGAATTCTGGACAGGTCGTCACGAAAATGCTGGAAGATGAGACTCAGGATCCTGAGCATCCTCAGAGTGAAGACAGGCCTCTCATGCCAGATTTCCTTTGATTGCCCCAAAAGTCTCTGATTTCAGACTGCCACTATCACACCCTTTGATTACAATCATTTGCTGAGAGGCTGGAATTTCCCCAGAAATGTTTCTAGACACAGTCACGTTCCCTTGGCACACAATGAGCTGTTGACAAAAGTGATTATTAATGGGGAATTGATCTGCTCAATTATGAGAGAAGCTGCTGCAAACACCACCAGAGCCTCGCCCTGTGTGCTCCCTGTGTGCCCCAGGGCTGGCACAGGTGCCAGGACACAGCACAGCTCCACAACCCCAACCTTCCTTAGGAGAGCTGACCAAAAAAACCTGTGCCTTCCCTTTTTACTCCAGTTCACTTATTGCTCACTCAAAACAGGCCCCACAGCTGCAGGTGTTCCATTTTCACTTGTTAAAAACAGGGATGGGCACCACACAGATTTTTCCTCTTTCAAACCAACCCTCAGTGAGTGCCAACTCACTCTGCCTGGGTGGCAGGACTGTGACAGACACTGGTGGTCAGGCTCCAGCAGCATCATGATTAGATTTACAAAATTATTCATCTTAAAAAAAAAAAAAAAAGCCTGAAGTGGTTTCATGTGACCAAAAAAGGATGCTTGATATGCAGATTTTGTTTCATTTGTGATTAAATGAAAATTGAACACTCTTAAGGTGGGAGTTGGGAGATAAACTTATCCTGAGTTACCAGCAACACCAACCTAAGATGATTTCACATAAAGCTTGAGGAAATTAAAAGATTTAAATATTGAAAACAAACAAAAGAAAAAAGAAGAAAAATTCTCTTATTAGCTAGTCTGCCATACCTTATGTTACAGTGCTTAGTTTATATGTTATCAAAACAGAGGTAATTAGGTTGGCATTCAGTACATAAAAGCTGCTGAAATTTTCATTTGCAGAGATGTTTAACTATCATTTTCTTCACACTTTGAAAGTGAATATAGACAGTCTGCTTAATGTCCTCTTATGTAACATGCACCAAATGCAACAGAAAGTAATATGGAATAAAACATATCTAGGCAATTTCAATTTTACTTGTATTTCATCCATAACACATTTAACCTTTGACAAGAAGAAAGGTAATAAGAATAAAAGTCATCAATTTGAAATAGCATTTTTTGGTTCTAATCCTTAAGCTATGAAAGGAAGTCAAAGTTTCCATGGAACCAAAAAACTACTACCAAAAACCAGAAAAATAATTTTCAAATAATAAATCCTGAGCAACAGACTTTTTAGCTGCTAGGAGGTGAAAAAATACTGCTGCCAAGTGACTAAAATAAGCATTCAATCCTCTAGCAGTCTGAAGTATAACAGATTTCACTACAATATCAAAGTGCACTCAGGTACATGAAATACATGACACACAGGACATCCACAACCACATAAGAAAGATTTTTAAATTTACAGTCCCAATAAGAAACCTCCTTTTTCATGTCCTTGATAGAAAGGGCAGATATATGGAACTGCTGCTCTCTGCAGCTTGGCCATTCCCAAGAGGGAGAAAAAAACAGGATATTGGGAAGTGCTGGTTGGAGTTCTGGTGAGAAGCCTTTTTGCCTTTAATGCACTGACCCTGCATCACCAGAGGCAGATGCAAACTCCTAACACCTCTATTTCCTTAAAGAAATGAGAATATTCAATATTGCTATGCAATAAAAAGGCTTTTTCCACTACTAAACGTGTGTGTCCAGTTATGGGGATTGCAGCACAAACCATAAAAACATCCAGCAGGTCTGGCTGCTTTTCCTGGGCTGGGAAATTTGCTTTTCTGTCAGGAAGGTGGGTGCCCATGTCACCAGGACACACTAAAGGGGAGCCACAGCAAACCTCCACACTGATATTCCTGTACAGCATCATCCCCACCTGGATCTTCTTAACTCAAAGCTTGTCATGGAAAAATGGATGTTCTTTAGGAATGATGCAAAAAGAGCCATTTTTTACCCATTTCTACACTGATTAAATACCTGCATTGCCCAAAGCACTTTAATATATGCCTGCCTACTGCCTTCAAGATGCTTTAATAGATTTACCACCAGCTATCATACCTGGATTTTCCTTATTTTAATTACCAGCCTCAAAACCAAACTATCACAAAATAGCTGTTGGACCTGTCACAGCCTGAACACAGCAAGAACTAAATGCCATGTTTTCAGCTAGTCAGAAAATTCTTTTTTTAATAGAGATGATCATACCAGAAGACATCATCAGCTTTCACAATTCAAAATTCCTTTGTGTTGGTTGCAGCATATTACATGGCAAAACAAGTGGGGATAAGTATAAAAAAAAAATTATATATATAAGGACATAGATATGAGTTAGGTCTGGAATAGAGTAGCCAAGGAAAATTCAGGAAGACACAGAAACAAAAAAAAGCCCAAGTATCTGTTAATTTACTATTATTTTACACACTCTCCTTCCAGGTTATCCAGTCTGAAAAGTAAGGTGGCCTCAGGACCCACTTCCAAAGCTGTCACAGACTAAAAAGCACTTGACAGCTGACAATTTACTGTCACTAACTTTAAAAATATCACATGGATCAGCTCCAAGAAAGGCACCATGACCCACTATAAGAATGCAAAAGGAGACATGAAAAAAAAAATCTAAATTCTCTTAAAATATAGCCCAAAGTTCCTTACTCTATACAATTTTAAAAAATTGCTTCTTAATTTTTTTCTCCTTACATTTGTTTCTTCTTTTCTTTCTTGGCATTGGATATTCAAGAATCACAAAGAAGAAAAGAAAAAATATAAAACGAAAAGAAAAGAAAACACAGTCATGATTTTGAAAGCCAACTGAATGATATTTGCAATCACACTTGCAATATTCATTTGCCGTGCTGGATCTCCCAGCACTTGGATCTTAACACCACTACTGGTCCATGCAGGCATCTGCAGAGAGCATTTTGAAAAGAGCACTTATTTGGTTCTGTCTGTTGCCTCAGGATGGAGAAGGCAGGCTGGCAGTGATAATTCCATTAGAAAAACCAAACTCCTTCATGTGAAAACCTAATTTTTGTCTCTCAAATCTTGAAAACTTATCCAAAAAAGAAGTTGAAGCTTGCATTAAATGCTGTTGCTCATCTCAAGGGCTGCCATGCACAAGCTCATTTGCCAATCCCCACTCAGGGAGGGGGCAATGCAATTCCAGACGTGCCAAAACAACATTTTCTTGCACTCCTAAGAGTGGTGGCCAACACATTTGGGCCAGCTCCCTTCCCTGTGTGACTGGCAAGGAAGGACCTGGTTGAGCTGTAATTACTCCTGGCAGCAGGAGTTGCCTCCTCCTCCTCCTCCTCTCCCCAGCTTTTGGAGAACCAATTCATTTCTTTCCAATCGTTGGGGCCATAAAAGTGAATTCCAAGTGTCCCACCTCCTATTTTATATCCATTGTTCACATGCAGGGATGCTGTTGTGGAACAAAACCCTGACTCCTGTCAAGGACCTATGGCTGAGTCACAAGGCACAGGAAGAGGCTTTGGAGGGACTGCTTTGTCCCTGGGCCGTTCCTACAAGTATTTATGGCAAAAGCAAGCTGCTAAAATGGTAATGGAAAAGGAAGGAATTTAATGTGGGACATAACCTAGGCAGTGCTATAACCACGCTGTAAAAATTTCAGCAGGAACCTTTTCTGTGCAGACATTTCCAGGAGCCTTTTTTTGGTTCAGATTTTTGCTCCAGCTGAAATATCAGACACATAAAACATCGAGACAACTCCACCACCAAAAGCATAATTAGAGATTTGGAAGAAGAGCTTCATCACTTGTCCATTTAATTCTCTCTCCTGGCTCCAAGAGCGGCAGGACCAAATGCCTTGGAGCAAAAATGCTCCAAATAAGAGGAATCAGAGCAGTGTGCAATCTGGTAAAACCCTTTCCCATGGAAAGGTTCCCTGAACTCCTCTCTAGCTCTTCTTATAGAATATAAATAAGCCAAACTTTAATTACTGTAAGCTTTCCACATACTAATGGAATATAAGGAGATTTAAAGAAATTTGGAAAGCAGCAATTTACTTTGGAGTAATGTAATTTTACTTAATTGCTTCTAATTAAAATTATTCTACAAATGTAAAACAAAAATGTCTATTAATTCTCTGCATAAACTAAATTTAGGTATCAACTGAGTAGCTTATTCACAGTATTTACTATAATTACTGCAAGACTTTTGTAACTTTGATGATTTAAAAGTTTGGAGGCTTGATACCAAATAATGGTTTCTGCTGCATAAAGCAAAATAATCTTTCAAACTCCCAGTGCCTTTGTACTTTGACTGTGACTCACTAAATTTACATTTTGTCAAAGTACATGTAGGAGTAAAAGCACTTATGCATTATCAAGAAATATGACATTATAATCCCATGAAGTTACTACTTATAGAAAAAAATAAAACTGCTCCCATTCTCTTCCACACCTAAGTGTAAAGTGAATACCTTCCATTAACTTTACTTTGGATTAACTTTAGAAAGAAAAAGGACACTTAATATTTTTGCATATATTTTAAACTTCACTTGTAACACAAAGTTTTAAAATCATCCATGAAATATAAAAATTGGAAATATCTTTCCATAGAGGTTAACTCATCTGAAAATAATTGTTGTATTTTAAACTATCCTGTGATTTGTGTCAAATCTGACAAAAAGTTGCAGCCAAAGTTGGGGTGGAAAATTAAACCAAAAAAAAGTGAGTCCATTCTGCAAAGTTTGATATTTTAGAAACAGACCAAGTCAAGTCCAAAGACAGTTATTTTTAAAAATTTCTTCTCTTTTATCTTCCTTATTCTCCCTCTTTATGTTTTTGCTACCTAGTTTTTCATTCGGTTCTTCAAACAGCCCAACAAACCCAAATGCAACAGGGCCAATGTGCCATTTTGTGGTGAAATTTGCTAACTTGAGTAAAAGAGGTACCAAAAGCCATTTTCTTCCCCAAATTCTTTAATATCCCAAAGTCAGTGCATCACGAGAGAGCCATGGCTGATTTATTCCGTGGGACATTGTGTTACCACGGGGTTCAGCCACCCTATGGAGCTCACCCCACTGAACACTGAGCATGGACCCCCAACAACAAACAGGGAATCAGGAGGACACAACCACGCTCACAGCTCCTCTTTCTATTGGGAATCATGGAATGGTTGGGGTTGGAAGAGACCTTAAAGCCCATCCAGTGCCACCCTGCCATGGCAGGGACACCTCCCACTGTCCCAGGCTGCTCCAAATCCCAAATGTCCAACCTGGCCTTGGGCACTGCCAGGGATCCAGGGGCAGCCACAGCAAATCTGGGCACCCTGTGCCAGGGCCTCACAGGTGTGATAATTAATAAAAGATTCGTGTTAATCACAAAAGCATTGGGGCTTGTATAAACCAGAATAGTAAGCTCTGAAGTGAAGCATGGACACTAGATAAAGGCAATTCTATGATAAAATCATTCTGTTTAAAATCACCTTGTTATGTTATATTATGTTATGTTATGTTTTCCAAATAAGTTGTACCGGCTACCAGCTTGCAAAATCAGATTTCCCAATAGCTCTTCCTGCCTTTGTCTGATCAATGCTGCCTATCTCAAGGACCACACTTCCAGAACTTCTCTGGTGGTTGTCTACAAGGACCAGATGACTATCTGTGACTGATTATCACCCAAAGGCTTTGTAAATTTGTGTAAGGATGTTTATTCAACCACCACTGCTTACCTGGCAAAATTATGACAGCAAAAAAACCCCAAACATCATTGATGACAACGAGAAACCACAGTCTAAGAAGAGGCTGCAAACCAAGGTTCGGTGGGGTGTGGAGTGGGCAGTGACCCCTCACGTTCCCCAGCGCGCTGCTTGCTCTGTCTATATCAAATCAAACAACCTAAATTTTGCTGAATATCGAGACTTTTGTCTCTCATTTATAGAGAGGAGAAGAAGAATGGGAAGAATTTCATCCTAATATCCAACCTAGATTTTCCTTCTTTCAATTTGTACCCATTACTCCCTGTCCTGTCACTCCAGTTCCTGACAAAAAGCCCCTCTGCAGTTCCCCGTAGCCCCTTCAGACCCTGGAAAGTGCTGAGATGTCCACACAGCCTTCTCTTCTCCAGGCTGAACAGCCCCAACTCTCCCAGCCTGTCTCCTTAGGGGAGGTGCTCCAGCCCTCTTATCAACATCCTGCCTTCCCCTGGACTCGCTCCAACAGCTTTTATGGTGCAGGAACCATTTGAAGACACTTTCAGAACCTGGCAAACCACGGAATGTGGAAATCCAGACCCTGGTTTTGTTTTTAAACTTGGGTTGGAGGAGGAGAAAACATATTTCTGCAAGCCAACAATTTTGGCACCGTGTTACCATTATTTTCCTCCAAAAAAACCCAGTTCCAAGATCCTCCTAAAGAAGTCACAGAGTGCCACCTTTGGGCTCAGCCGTGTCACAGAAACATCTGTGCAGTGCAGGGTCAGCATTTCACCATTTCAGCAGGGTGGAATCTCTCCATCCGTGCAAGGGCATTTCCCTCTGCCTAATGAACTTCATTACCTCCAAATTACCACCGAAGCCCAGAGTGAGATCGCTGATGTCATGGCAAAACAACAAGCAAAACAAAATTAAATTGTAGTGGCAGCAGCACCCAGGAAACAATTTCTCACAGTAATTTACTTCTCACATCACTGTGTGGCCCTGACTGTATCCCTTCACTGCCTGCATGCCATGGGAAGCAGATGGTTACACTTTTTTAACCCCAAAAACAGGCTCTTAATTAAGAAAAAATCGGGGAAAATAAGCTTTAATAAACAAATGGGTTACATGAATACAAAATGCAGAGGGCATGTTTAAAAACTGGCCAGGATCAAAAGCAGGAATAATGAGTTAAATTGCAAAAAGAGATTAAAAATGTCTGTTTTGAATATCTGAAAACAAAAACCTTGGAAATGCACTGTTCCAGGGAAAAGTCTGGAGTGGAAGGAAAAGATTCCCAATGCAACTTGAAGTTTTTTTCTTAAATTCAGCAATTCACTAACAAATCAACATTAAAGCCTTAATCCCCAGGGCATTGTAAAAGCACTTTTGCAGCATTAGTAATAGGCCATTTAATTCCCCCACTTTATTTCTAATTTCTAATTAGGTTTTAATTCATGATATATCTTATCCTCTCATTGTGATAGCCTGTATTCTTAAGGAAATGGGAATTTATCTTTCTAAGCTAAAAGTTTTTACAGTCAGGATTGCTGGATCATGGTGTTCCATCTGCTTGTTTGCCATCTCCCTCAAACTATCCTAAAATAAATCCAAGTGTTTATTATTGAAATATCCTGTTTTTCCCTTATCTGCTTATGCTGCTCAGCTGGCATTTTGGAAATGTAAGAATTGGTGACATTCCATGTATCACCACCTCAAACCACATTAAAAAGTCCTCTGTACCAGGAGCCTTGTCTTAAAATAATCTTGAAGAGCTTCACCATGGGACATGGAATAAACACCTGGTCCCACTGCATGTCACCCAGACAAGGGATGGTGCCAGGGGCTCCTTGTCCTGCTTGGACTTCTCCTACCTGTGGATTGCTGCACTACTTCACTCTCTAAAAGTTTCTAGAGGACAGCTGCTTCTATTGTCAAAACAAAAAAAAAAATAAACAAGAAACCCACCCCCAATAAACCAAAAACCCATCCCCAAATCAGCTGCTTTTCCTTGTGATCCTTACTCCATTTTCTCCTGCCCCTGGTAGAAGGTGATCAGCATGGTACATCCAAGATTTCCTTGTGATCTTACACAGAACAGAAGAACTGGAATTAGGGTAGAGCTAGAGGTGGAGTGGAAGAGAGCAAGGGAAGAGTTGTGGTGAACTGGAGTTGGAGCAGAGCAGAACTGGAGCAGAACTGAATCCCTGCACCTGCAATGCAGCACATCCCAGCCCTCCTGCTCAGCAGCAGCAGCAGCAGCAGCAATCTGCTGAGGGTGAGAGGGACCAGCTGCACCTCGGGGATTGCTCCTGCACCCACAAATTCTGCCCCTGGAGAAGCATTTCAGGACCCTCCCAAATGCCTGTGCTGGGGACAGGAGTGAGATCCTGGGGAATGCTGTTCCTCTGGTTCTTTTTCAGCTGGAAGGCTGAGTTTGTATCTGATGCCCAGCAGATTTTCCTGTCGTGGTTCAGTTTAATTTGTTTGGTTCTAAATAGCAGCATATGATAGAGTTGGGGGGAAAAAAGAAAAAAAATCCAGGAGAATTTGTCTCCCTGACGTACAGCAGAGCCTGGGAGGGGCTGCCAGGTGATCCCACACTCAGATCCTCACCCAAGGCTGAAAAGTGAAAAGCGCTGCTGCACTGCAGGGGTTGCATTTCCAGCCCTCCCAAACCCTCAGAGCAACACAAGCAGCCGAAATCAGCCCAGCTCCCTCCGTTTGGATTGTCTGAAGGAGCAGCACGCATGGCTCATGCTAGGACAGGCTGGTTTTCTTTAGTGTGCTGATCTCATTATAAGCAAATACAAGGGCAATCTAATTTTATCGGCCACAACACAAAGAGCGTGTTTAAATTTTAACATCCAGCCAAAACCTCTTCTGCTTATAATTTGAGTCTCAACTTATACAGCATGTTCATTGCCATAAACAATCTGCAAAATGGGCAGAAAACAAACTCCCCCCTTGTAATCTGCCATCAGGAAACCCCAAAGAAATAAACTTTGGCATCTCAGCTTTGCCTTCGCTTTGCTCTCAAGGCTTTGGAAAGAACAGCTGAGAAGTTTTCCTTCCAAACAAACTGAAGGCTTTAAACAAACCAAAGAATTCTTCCAGATGTTTTTCTTTCAAGCATACCTTAATAAACGACCCTGAAAAAAGAAAACTTCAAGGTAGATAAATAGTGTCTTGGAGGATAAAGAATTAGGAAAGGGCTCTAATTATTAGAAAATTTTACTCATCTTTCATCTCAATTGATTTTGTCCACCTAATCAGTAAAATCAGCAATAGCAACTTGACTTTCTTCTTTGTGAAAGGAAATAAAATACTATTTTAAAATATGAGATAATTTCAATTTAATAAATACTACATGTGCAGATAATGGGATTTCCATGAAAAATTCAAAAAGCATTGCTCTTCATCATTAAATTCAAGTTAATCAGCATATTCTGCTGCAGATTCAATTAAAAACCAATATTCTAAATTTATTACTCACTTGTAAATATCAATTCAGTTTCCAAGCAAAACAATATGAATCTGCAGTAAACAGCTCAATCATTCTGGAAGTTGTCTAAACACCAACCCCAATAGCAACAGAGAAAATAAACACAAGAAAAACCACACACTAGCAGCTTCTCCAAAATCCAGGATATGTGGTACAACATATTGTACCTTAACAAACCAAGAGAAGTGACAAAAAGCAGTGATAACCAACAGGAACGAAGGCTGCTATTGGGTTATCAAATGTTATAAATTATTGTTTTAAACAGATGCCCATTTTGAAAGCCATATGGGAGATGGGAAGGGTCTGTCAGAGCACAATCCTGATGGGAATCTCCTAATGAAACCCGACAGAAAACCAAACCAACAGATTGACAGCCAGCAATGGCAGATGCCTCATTTCCTTTGGAAAAGCAGCCTGAAAGGAAGGGCTCACTATCAACAACCACAACATCCCTTGCAGTGATGGTCACAGCACCCACAAAAATCAGCACAATGACATTTGATGGGAAAACAATGAATGCAGAGAGCAGAACCCCTGGAGGATCCATGGGGATGGATCCAGGAGGAGCTTCTGTCCAACAGCTCCGGGGGGAGTTCCCTCCTGGGACACAGGGACACAGGAACAAAGCACGGGGATGGGGATGGAACGAAGGCAGGCAGGTAAAACCTGAGCAGCTTAGTCCTGGCTTTTCAAATCCAAGCCCAGCAGCTGCTCTGAAACTCCAGCCACAGGGACAGCCAGGTTTGGCCAAGCTGGAGAAAAGCAGGAGCCGAGGGAAGGATGGAGAAAAGCAGGAGCTGAGGGAACATTGGAGAAAAGCAGGAGGTGAGGGAAGGATGGAGAAGCAGGAGCTGAGGGAAGGATGGAGAAGCAGGAGCTGAGGGAACACTGGAGAAAGCAGGAGCTGAGGGAACACCGAGCTCCACAGCCTGAGACCCTCAGGACCATCAGGAATGCCATTTCCAGGAGTGCCCTAAGTGGTCACAGACTCCACTTTAATGTTTCCCTCTCCTCTCCCATAAGTTCCTGTTCATTATTTTCATATTTTCTCTTTGGCATATAGGAACAGGATAATACCAAGTTTGAACTAAATTTCTCCATGACTATAAAAATATATTTGATTAAACAGATGTCAGCAAAATTTTATGGAGTGAAAATTGAGTAACAGATGGTGAGGTCTGTGGAGTTCAAAGAGGCTGTATTTTATTAAATAGGAAATTTGAGGAAAAGAATTATTTTGCTGGAAATATTGATGTAGTGTTTAGGCAAACGTAAAAGCATTCTTACTTGATAGAAAACAGTAAGTTTAAAAAAAAAATTAAAATAGATGTATTCATACCATGAACCTCAGACCATTAAAAAAGGGGAATTAATTCTACCTTCTTTTTACTGACTACAGCACAACATCAAGGTTCTCAAAGAAATATAATGGGGAAGAAAAAAACGCAGCTACTAAACCAAAAATAATAATGACCTTGATTAAGCATCCTGAGCAAAATACATCCTTTGTGTGATACACAAACTACTGTGAAAACAAGTTTGAAGTACAAGACCATGGAATAATAAACAGTTATACCAAACTTCTATTATAAGCATTAAACAAAATTGCAAATAATGGCTTATGTGCTATGGGAAATGAGACAGAAGGATTATAACTCCTGTCTGCCATTAATGTATCACCCCTATTCCAGCTTTACTACTTGGAATGCTAGAAGAACATTGCCACCAGTGGAACATAGACAGAGAGTCAATGAAATGAAAAGAACATCATAAATGTAATTATTATTGCACAATATGATTTCTCTCCCTATTCCTATGGATCTCAAGTCTTTTTGTCAAGCTGATAATTTAAACATTTTATTACATCATTGGGAAAAAAATTCAAAGGGCAGAAGTAGTTTCAAATTCATGACCAGGCTTCTTCTGCATCAAAGAGAAAGCTCCAGTACCCTGTGGAATAGCACTCAGTGAGCTGCCTCAGATGTCCAGGGGGAAGAATTGGAGAAATCCAATCATTCCAGAGCATTTAACCATGCTGAGAGCTGCCTGTTGTCCAAACAAGGCTTGTGTTGGCTCTGGGGGCTCCTGAGCTGACAGAGCCTCTCTCACCTGCCAGAGGCACCAATCCCTGTGGCCAGAGCTGCACCAACACAGGCCAGCTCCATCAGAGAGCTCTGCTCAGCCCCTCCCAAAAACCTGCGGGGAGCTGCTCAGCTCAGCCAGCACAGCTCAGGCTTTGCTTTGACTCCCCTGGGTCAGAGCTGGGAGTGCTGATGTCGCCAGGAATGAAACCATCACAGACATAACAGAGATTGCTGAGCTGGTGTCTTCATCTCTCAGAGCCATTTCCCATCAGGTGTCTAACTGTGCTGTCAGGGCTCCTGATGTGGAAGCTGCTCCATCCTCACACGGAGAAATGCTGCTTGTTTTCTCACAGGGTTGCACACTGAGAAATGCTGCTTGTTTTCTCACAGACTGGTGCAATGAACTGAACTCCCCCCCAGACTGTGAATGCAGAAACAGAGCTTACAACTCACCATTATTTATGGTTTATTAACTAATTATGTCTTATTAGTGGGTTTAAACTCAACACCAGCACCACAAGAAACACCTCCCCACAAAGACTGTATTTTAGGAGAGAAACAGTCAGATAACGTTTGACAGAGTGATAAAAGAACCAACTAATTCAAGCCTCCACAAAGCAAAATACCCTCCTCGAGTTTGCACTTCAGGGTTTTGTACAAGCACGAGCTCTTCAGGAGCAATGTTTAGCTTTACAACTCATCCATCATTCCTTCCTCTCTATTGATCCATTTATCAGTCACATCCAGGTATTTTGGACTGCTTCAGAGGCTCCAAATAAACACAGGAAATTGTTCTTGGGTTTATATCGATACCAGAGTAATTTAGATCACGTTTAGCACAGCCCTCAAGCCTTCCCAAGGAATAACTGATTGGATTCAAGCACGCTGAAAGCACATATATGTTGTCTGAATTATTTCCACATGCCTTCAGACCCAGAAATCCTGTATTTAAACAAGCAGAAAAAGGAAACATTGGAGGTGGGTGTTAATTACTCCTATTTACAGGCTTTTTAGCAGTTTCCCATATTGGTTTAAACAGAAGCTGTATCTTATTTTCAGTAATTCAAAAATCAAGGCAAGAGACAGAAATTCAACAGAAAAATCAGAGATTACTTTTCCAGAATATAAAAGAAAATGCAGCTTACACATCTCAGGCATCAGCTTTTAGATCTATCCTTTATCTTCCTAAGGCAAATATGATGATCAATCTTTAAAAATTCCTGAAATATTCACCCAAAAAACCTCCTCTTAATCTTCAGCTGTTCAAGGATTCTGCAGTTTTCAAAAGAACTCTTAAGCACAGGACATTTTGGGGTTTGAAGCATTCAGTGTTAAGGGCATGAAAAATATCACTCAAAATGTTTAAAAGGGATTTCAAAGCTTGACCCAAGTTGATAACCTTGGTTAAGATTTTCATTTCTGGATATTTAAGATAAAACTGCTGAGGACTTACAGAGAGGAGAAACAAGTTTCACAGCAGCATTTTAAGTTGTGATAAAACTCCTAAATATAAATGCCCAAAGCCAATGTGCCAGAATGTTCATTGGGTATTTTTTAAAGGAAGGCACAAGGAATGATCTTAAACCTATATTTAAGCTCTACACAAGAGGCAGTTCAATATTTAGAGAGATCTGAAGGAAGCCTTGTTTTCTTCAGATCATCTTTCTTCAGCTTTGGAGGAAGAAGTGCTAATTTCCATTCTTCCCCATTTTCTGATATGCTTTAGGATTCATGGTGGATGTGGGAAAAGAAATTATTTGACCTCTTGAACAGAAGGCAAAGGGGAAGTGGGAGGGTCATGTCTGGAGAGAGATCTCTGCCCCCTAAAAATACTCAAAACACTGTCACTGTTATGGGGCCTCAGGCCAATTTCCCAGGGCCAAACCTGGCAGCTGCCAGAGAGGTTTATTGTGAAATGAAACAAGGAAGAGTATTCTTGGCATAATCTTATAGAACCTCTTCTTATTCTTGCAGTGAAAGGCAGGAAAAGTCCATCTGATGATCCATCAGATCATTTACAGATGGAGTCAGAAAAACAAAAAATTTGTGTCAATATGAGCAACACTCCCCAAACTGGATGAACTCGATTAGAAATAAAAACAGCTTGTTGAAATCATCATTCTAGGATGCTTTTAAATACCTCTAACATAATTGTTACCATACTGCAAAGAAGTTCCTTAGGAGCTGCCTATTGATCCCTCACACTGACAAGTTACTGTTCAGATAAAATTTCATACCCACTGTTGGTACTTTCACAGAGAATGCTGAACACGTTTTTAAAAATTATTTTGTGCACAGGAGGCTGCTCCGTGCCCTGGGAATGCCAGTGGATCCCTGAGGGTGACACTCCCTGAGGCACAGAGGTGACAAGGACACAAGGAGGGAAATGTCTCCCCAAGCACAGCCTTGCACCCAAGGCCTCTTCAATGCAAGCTGAAAGCAAACTGCTCCAGCTGATAATTAAAAAATAGAAACCAAACAGTTAAGGCCTGTCTGATTAATTGCTCTACTTAGCTAATTTGATAAGCCCTCCATCAGTTTTCCATGCCTCCTTCATTGGCTTGATCTACTTTGTAAATTAATCTAATTATGAACACCTGCAATCCAAAGCCCCATCTCTGCAGAAGTTCCACATCTCTTATTTATAGACAGCAGTTCCTAAAGGTCAGCTCCGAGCCCCATCCTGCCAAAAAAAGCCTTTTTGGGCTCTGAGGAAGGGACACAGCAAGGGGAATATGCAGTGGAGGAACCTCTCCTGCCTCAGCAACAGAAACTGTGCTCTACAAGAAAAATCAAATAAAAATTGACAGCAGACAAAGGTGACAAACGAGTCCAGGTCACCACAGTCCCCACAGGCACACACCAGGAGGGGAACGATGATGGCAGCTCCAATTCAGGGTGCCAAGGGATGTCCAGAGAAACCAGGGACTGCACAAAGGAAGTGCCTTGGCTTTAAACCACACCCCAGGAACCTGATCCACCTGTTCATAACAGTTCAGCATCACCTGGAGCCAGTGCATGGTAGATAATAAAAGATTAACTGTGTGTTGATGGTGTAGATGTGTGGTTTACCCTTGATTCCCTGAAAAGCCATTTCTAGTGGCACCAGCTCTCCACACAGGACACAACTCTGCCAAGAGAATCCAGTCACAAAACTTGTGCTGCACTATTTTCAAAAGTATGGTAACTGATTTTAAACCAATTGCACTGATAGTTTTAATTGATCTCTGTGATTGATGCTTCATCCTCATTAATTATTGTGAATATAAATTCGAAACAAAAGGAAGCTCCAAGCAGTTTTATCTGGCTATAAAGATTTCTTGCCATTGGATTTGCAATTCCTCTTCACAAATTATTTTGTGGGCAGAATTTTTAATACTCTGTTTTAATCATAATTTTCTTCCTCTCAACATCATAAAATGATTTTTTTCCATCAAAATCAGAAAAAGTTACAGTTCAATTCATCTGGGGGTTTGTGCTAGCCTTGATAAAATGTATTTTTAAAAGACAAACAATAACACAGTCAGATTTGCCTGACTCAAAAGCAATTTGCATTAGTAAAATTTAACTGTAAGCCCTTGAGATGAAAACAGTTTATTGTATTTGGTATAAAAAATATTTTAGCTGAGCAATGCCAAGCTTGGGGCCTTCTGCAGTAATTGTGGCAAGACAAATTAGGAAGCTGTGCTTCAGAGAACATCTGCAGAGCTTGCAGGGGATCCCTGCTGGATGGACCCCAAAATGAAGGACACTCCTATCCTACCTCAAAATACTGGTCTAATATTTTAAACCTGAGAATATGAGGAAGTCAGGTTATTAATGGAACCATTAACTGTCTCTGTGGGGCTCCCAGATTCATTAAATTCAGAGTCAGTGCTAGATCCTCACAGCCTTTGCAAACCTCCAGCAAGCACCTGCAGAACTGCTCCAAATATCACCATGTTGTACAGCACACTGAGGAAAAAACTCATGCATTACACAGAAAAGCTGCTAGAAAGTCAGAAAAGTACAGGAAACAACACCAAAAAAAAATTTTAAAAAATGGGAAATAAAGAAATGTTGGCATTAAAAGGCCTGACAGATGTTAAGCTTTTGTTCTTGCATCATGTCTCGCTGCAGAGCGCTGAGTAATTAAATGTGATGTGCAAATGAGCAAGGGCTTGTCCTTGTCACACCCTCAAAGCTGCCCAGAACCCTTCAGCACAAGGAAAAGCACTGCCCTGGGAAGGGGGATCATTACTGAAACTCCAGTGGATACCCAGGGGTGGAACACTTTCCTCCAGGGAGCTGCAGCACATTTCTGACTCAGAAATGCTCAGCTGATCGTGTCTATTGATACCCAAAGAGCTTAATAAGGCAGATTTCCAATGGCTGACTCAACTGGGGTGAACTATGGAAGAAGATTAAAAATCTGTGTCCCTTAAAGCCTTGGCCACTCCTCTGACATCCCTAATCCCATCAGCCAGGGAAAGCTGTTTATTAACTTCTCAGAGGTGGAGGTCATCAAGAAGCTCAAACATCCTGAAGCAGCCAAGGGAGAACTCAGAAGAAAAAAAAAAAAGAAAAATGGAGAAAAAAAAGAAAAAAGTAACAGTGGAACCACAAGAGGATTACCTACTTCAAGTCAAAAGCATGAGGGAAAATAATCCATTGTAAAATAGGTATCAGTATACCCAGAAACACAGAAATGGTTTGCTACTTAACCCCTCAAAAAAAAAAAAAAAAAAAAAAAAAAAAACAAAAAAAAAAAAAAAAAAACAAAAAAAAAAAAAAAACAACCACGGTAGGAAACCATAAACCATGTGATAAATGTGAGGCTTAATCCCAAAAGCTGGTTTATTTTCATACCATAATAAAAGGGGTAATTTGCTAATATTTGGAGGAGAAGGGAAAGAGAAGGAACACGTTCTGTTGAGGAGCAGCACAGGGGCTTCTTCTGCCTATACCAAATGAGTTTGTGAAATATATTTAACTCAGTTATTTTAAGAAGTGCCAAAAAGTTGGCAACCACAGAGAATTCCTAAGCAGAGCTAAAGAGCCTGAGGACTTGGAACCAGGACAAAACAGGATTCACTGGACCCAGGCTGGGCATTTTGTGCTGCTGTCTGAAGAAATCAGTGGCATCAGAATTCCTGCCAGTCCCCACTGAGGAGATCTACAAACTACAGAACTGGCCCCACCCTACTCTGCCTGCAATTTTGACCATGACCACTGAAATTTTGAGGCCATTATCAGATCCTTTACAGGTTCTTAAAACTCATTTTGCACCAGATGTTGTAGAAAACTGGAGATTTGTCAACAATTCAGGAAAAAACAAAGACTAAGCTCGTGTCCATGTGTTTATGATGATTTCAAATGATTGATTGCTAAAATAACATGATATCCCCTTGACAGAATAATCCCTGGAATGGCAATGTAGATAAAAGGAGGAAATCAGGCTCACCATGAACATAGCCCACCAGGAAATGAGACCTTCGTGTCACAGCATGCAAGACCTGATAAAAACAAAGGAAAAACCAGTTCATATTTTGGAAATTTAAATTATGAATGTAAAATCAAAGAAAAAGGCAGTTCAATCACTGAAAAGCAGCTGGTTTCATTTAAATCCAAATGGGTTTATTGCACAATTAATGAAATTAAGCTCATCTCTTCTGTGTTATTCCAGAACAGAAAATTTAGAAGTGACTCTTAAAAAAAATGAAGTCCTACACACCTTCAACAAATAAAATATAACACACCTTCCAATAGAACTGAAGCACTAAATATTGCCTAATTCCAGAGAAATCAAACTACTAATGCACACAAAAGCTATCATACTCCTTGCCAATTATAATTATTTTGTAGTAGCATTCAAGTCTACAAATATTCAACTGATGACCTCAATTTGACTTAGAATCAAATATCTTGAAGGGGAAGTGTTTACTAAATAAATACATGCATGAATCTGGGCACATGAAAGTTTTCTTCTCCTCCTTTTGGAGGTGCAAACAAACACCTCCTCCAAGAACTACATCAGAACAAACACACGGGTGTCACAAATCTAATGCCGGGACAACATTTTCAACAAAGGATCTATTTCAACCCCTTCTGGGGGTGATTTTAAGTGAGCAGAGTCAGAATCCTGAGCGCAGCCCATCCATCAGGACACAGCTTGCCAAGTAATCAGTCAAACACAGCCCCTGAGCTGCCCAGGGAACAGCTCCTAAACCAGCAGATTGATGTGGGAGCACAGCAGTGCCCTCCAAAAGCTTCAGGACACAGGGATTCAACAGCAATTCCCCTCCTAACTCCTCAAAGCACTTCAGAGCATCACAGAGGGATGCACGAACAGAATGGATGTGGTGCTGTTAAAAGCCAAAAAGAAATTCCTGGAGTCGCCAGGTTCTGCTGCACAACTGCTCAGTCGGAAATTAAAAGGACAACA
This sequence comes from Sturnus vulgaris, assembly GCF_052056855.1. Taxonomy (NCBI): domain Eukaryota; kingdom Metazoa; phylum Chordata; class Aves; order Passeriformes; family Sturnidae; genus Sturnus; species Sturnus vulgaris. The sequence continues at coordinate 17,566,014 of NC_142253.1, read as the reverse complement.
CGACTTCTTTGGGACACAAAGATGAGTTAGAGACGTGACACATCATGAATTGAAATGAAATCTGGCCAAAAAGAAAAAAAAAAGGGGGGGGGGAACCTTAACCCACTTGATTGAAGCGCCATGTAAGCACTACAAGGGATAAAAATACCTCTCTGCCATCCCAAGCTGACAGAAGTTCTTGCAGGAGTTCCAAGCCAAACATCTTGTTCCACCACCTGGGCTACCAACATCCCTTTAGCACATTTATTCCAGAGATTCCCCATTGAGGGAATGCATGCAAACAGCTGAAATCCAGAGCTCTCTCACGCTGAACATCACACAGTGCCAGAGCTGAGCAAAAAGCAAGTCCATCTTCTCCAGGAGGTGACAATGCAATGTCACCAGCCCCGAAAACCAGCAGGTAACTCCAGGAATCAAAGAGCAAACAAGGAGACACAGCAGGGGGAAGCAGCCAAATGCCAGAGCTTTGGGGTACAGCAAGGCAGAAGCAGAGGGGCTGGAACTGGAGCAAAGCCAAAGAAATGAGTGAGGAGGGGACTCCCAGCAGGACCGATGCCGGCAGGGATGGAACACTTGGCTCTGTCCTAAATCCCACTTCCAGCACTTCCTCTTGGAGGCCTAAGCTGTAAAAACTGTTTGAGCCCAGCAGTAAAAGCGTGTCCTTAAACCTCCTGCCTCCCTTTGCCTCAGCAGTAAAGTTGTCCCACTTCTGTGAGATTGATTTTGAGTATAAATTCAGAGGATAACATAAAAGTGCTCAAACACTGGGGTGATAAATTAAAATAAATGTCTCATCGGTATTCTCACTATATTTCTCTGACTCTATAAAGACTCAACATTTTCAGCCTGGGAAGGATAACAAAACTAGAGTCCAGGAGTAATCAATGCTAATTTTAAAATGCATTTTTACTTTAATCAGGAATTACTTAAACCTCGGCCAGATCAATATTTATTTATTCTTTCATCTGGCTTTCCCAGAGTTTTAGAAAATTATAGTTGTCAAAGGTACTGCATAGTGCTGTAAAATTCCCTGTGAAGGAGTTTGATGTAAGAAAGTCAGTCACTCATGAAAAAAATTAAAGTCGTACAAAATTTATAGTTAAATAAAAACCTTTGTGCTTCATTCATTTCCCTAAATAGCTTAAACCCGGGCTGGAGCAGAAATTCAGTGTGCCTGTAAATCAGTCATTTGCTGTAGCTGCCTAAAAATATGAATAACCATAAAGAAATGGATCATCAAAGAATTTGCTAGAAAGAAAATATTCTTAGTGATTTTTAACACTGGTTTTGATGAGGGAAAGGTTTCACCTTTCCAAAGTGAAAGTGGAATTATAACAAAATAGATGAGTTCCCATTTATCCAATATCCAAAAACCTGGATGTCACAGAGGTGGCAATGGTGGCTCCTCATCAACAAACCCAGTTCCTGTGAAAAGGAAAATAAATTCTCCTTGGGGTATAAGGGCATGGGGGAAACTTGATTAAGTATTACAAGAACCTTCTAAAAAGGGAGGGAAATAAAAGGATCATTTCTTCTGTCAGTAAACTCTGGGATGCTCAGCTGCTGCCAAACATCCTGGGACCTTTTTATTTACTTTAAAAATAAATTCACAGATACTTCTCTTGATATTTGGGGCTGCTGAAGTGGTTTACAAAGCAAGGCAGGGCAGTTCCAGCCTCTCCCAGCCCAGAGCTGCACAACCCATCACCACTTCTCACAAGTGAGACAAGAACAGAACTACAATAGCTCCAAGTTGAATCTGATGGCGATTGTTAGCTCTTATTTTTTAAATGCTGATGGACCAACGTCCAGCAAGTATTTTATCACCTCTTAAAAACCCCAGGTGTAATGCTGCAGTTAAACGTTTCAAGTCAATTTTGTGCTGCTGAAAGGGTATCATTTCCCCAGGATTCCGTGGCAATTAGGAGCAGCACTCAGTAGGGCTATTTTTAGCAAGTGCACCTCATTCACACATTTCACAGTTCTGCTCAGGGATCACTGATCTATATGCATGACTGCAGTGATAAAATCTGGCAACACTCTTTAATAACTGTTTAAATGTTCTAGGCGTGTTTCGAGCAACGTACAATTATTCCAACACCTAAAAAGAGCTTTTCCACTTGCAGGATTTTCCACTACTCAGTATGTGCACCCTTGCAGTCGGATAGTTAAGATTTTCCATTATTTCCTTTCTTTGATTTACACCTTTTCAGCCAGTGGACAAAGAAGGTGTCCCTGCCCATGGAAGGGGGCTGGAACTGGATGGTCTTAAAGGTCCCTTTCAACCCAAACTATTCTGATTACAAAAAATGGGATTTGCAAAGGCTGCAATGAGAGATTCTTATCCCAATTCATGAGGATACAGCTGAAAAATACGTCGTTCATCAGCATATATTTATATAAATATTGAGAACGATCACCGTAAGATCTTCAGGATTTTGTTAAATTTTAGTGAGCATCAGTATTTGGCATGACACTGAACAAAGCCAAAATTAAAACTGTAGCTCGGTCAGGTTTGTGTTTTTCAATTTACAACAAATCCCAGTAACATGTTCACTGCATCACCACTGATGATTTCTTTCTGCTTTCTAAATGTCCTCAAATGCTGCTGCTGAACAAAACAAATTGAATTTATTCAAATTAGCATGGATGGAGATCTTGAATCCAGCACAGCACTTGTGTTAATATAAAAGGTGGCAGAGCTTTGGGATAAATAAAAGTCAGCTGTGTTAGGACATCTCCAGGAGGAGAAGTGTCCTGCTGGTCATGCATCCATCCTCAAAACCCTGCTCCACTTGGCTCTGGCATCCCAGGACAAAGTTTACTAATGTTTGAAGATGGAATAAGTGTGGCATTGGCAAACAGCCCATCATGAACTGTCCAGCTGCAATTCAAGCTGGTGGAGAAATGAAATCACAACAGCTGAAAGCCAGAGATGAGATAACAGGAGAGAAACCACAGTGATACTTGGGAAATGCATCAGAAATGATGCATGGAAGGAAGAGAAATCCCTGCTTTTTAATTAAATGGTCATTTTGAGGGCTTTGCCTTCCCCTAAACCCCCTGCAATAGCAGTACAGATCTCTATTACACCTTCAGCTGCTCCCACCTTTCATAAATGCAGCATTATTCCAAGTTTAGCTCCCAGTGAGAAATACATTTCATTCTCCCTATAATTCCCCAGGATCTCAGTATCAGTAATTACAGCACTCCAAAACAAACCTGACAGCCACGGTGGCAGCTCTGTTTGTCAGACAGACAGGCAGCAAAGGCTCTCAGTGGCTGTGCCACATCCACTGTCAGCTCTCATCGGGCTGAGAGCTGAAAATCTGCAGCTGATGGCTTCCCTGGCTCCAGCAAACGAGTCAAGGATGTTCTTCTGACTTCCAGTCAAGTCCTCACTGGAAATGGGAGCTGCAAACACTGCCCCACAGCACTCAGATTTGGAAGCATGCAAAACTGGTACTTCTTTTAGTAAACTTACTGACATTGAAATAAAAAAGTGACATGCCAGGCACCTTGAGTCACTCTTGGAAAGAGAGAAAAAGGGTTCTAGAAAAGGTTGTAGGCACCAAACAGACAAGACAGCTTTTCTGCTTGGTCATGTAAGTTCTGGATGTTATTTAAAATCATCCCATGTGCTCTGTTGGCAGACCTGAGGTCACTGATGCCTTCCCTTCCTCGATGACCTGAGCTGGTGGGGATGAGAGATCAGCAGAGCTGCAGACAAAAGTGCTCCTGTGCAATGGCCCAGCACATCTGGCAGTGCCTCTGTCACACAGGAGTCCTGACTGACACATCACAATGTGCTGGGGACTTGCTCTGGGGAGGTCTGGTCAATTAAAGTGTCACTCTGAGGGAGGAAAGGAGCAAAAAAAATTTGGGAATGGGTTTTAGCTTGGGGTTTTCTGTTGGATGGGGTTTTCCCCTCTTTCTGTACTTCCTTACCTTATCTTTATTGTAGAAGTGCAGAGTTTGAATGATAAAAAAAGGTACTCACCACCTAAGAAACGTCACTGACTTCAATCCTTAAGTATTTAATACAACAACTATACTTATGTTAATTTAATGTAAAATACATGAATGAGCAACTCAACCAAAATCATAGAATAGATCCAGACAAATTGGGTTCAAATTTCTTTAGGTGCAGAGTGATTTAGATGTTGATCTGCACTGTCTTTGGTATGGTTAGTGGCTTAAGACATGCTGGTTAATCTATTTTATCCTAAGGCCATCTATTATAGATTTAAGACAGGAAAAACAAACATGTAAGGGTCTTTCAGACAATAAACATTTTGCTCCCTAGAGGTATTCAGCTTCAAACTAAATAATGAAACAGGGATTTAAGATTTTAAGTGCTGGAATCAAAGATGTGCATTTCATAAGACTCTGGGTGATGTCCAGCCTTCATTTGTCTGCACACTGCTCATATCCCAGGAGATGGGAATTCTGTTCTTCTGAAATTGTTCTGGTTATAAGAAAATTCAGTAGCTCAAAAGGCACAGTAATAGCTTTCCTTCAGTCATATTAGACACATATTTTCTAAATATTCCCTTTTATTTCTAACAAATGGGGAAGGATTTGTAGCAGAACTTGAATATCAAAGAATATGATACAATTACCACCCATCTTATCTGCAAACAACTCCTTCACAGTTTGTATTTACCAGCACCTCACAAACTACAGTTATTACCAATTCCTTTAATAATTTGGCTTTCTGATTCTGGGGGATTATCTGGGCCAGAAGAATCCTCAGATAATAACTCTGAGATGTTACAGAAATATACAGCTGTATTCAATATAGATGCATCAGTGTTTTCTCCCAGACATCAGTTCAGGGATCCAATAATACTTTTGGACAGTTTAAGGATATGCAATAAACACCCCATAAAAACTGTTTCAAAACAAAATAATCTTATAAAATCTGAGAAAACATAAATCATGTTTGAAAAACAGGGGGGGTTATTAGGAAAAAACACTTCTTTTCCTATATCTGAAAACACAAGTCAAGAACTGACAAAATGCTGCTTTTCTGGCATTGCCAGGTAGGGATCCCTCAGTGCTGTCCCTGCAGAGTCCCAGGGAATGGGAATTCTGTGCCCTGCTTCAGGAATGGCAGTGCCACCAAGCCTCCAGCACCACGGCAGAGGCTCCTGGTGGGGGATGAGCAAAACCACAAAGCCAAGAACTGGATTTAGCCAAAAATACAAGTTGTTCACTTGTCCCAGTAAGTGACAGGTTTAGTGAGCACAGCAACCAACAGGTATTTGCTTTTAGGCAGCATTTTGAAATGAAGGTGGCTCTGGGAAGGAGGAGTCCATCATTCTCCCTCAGTGGTCTTAAACTCAGCAGCCAGGAACTCTTCCATTATCCCAACCCTGTGCAAAGCTCTTTCATCTCATTTATAATCCCTCAACATCTTCCCACAAAGCAGAGTCCAAATACCCTTTCCGCTGTAGCCATTATTAAATAGCAAAGTTCCTCCCACCTTCCTCCCTGTACCTCTTGCCATTGGTACTGCTGAGCTTTAATTCCTCAATTTTCTAATTAACCTGGCCCCATTCTCTCCTTAATATATGCAAATGTACTACAAGAAATTTCAAAGCACTGAACAAAACTTGATATCAATTTCTATTTAGATATCTCTGCAGAAGCTCTGGAAATCTCAGCCTCCTCTCTGTGATTCTGCTAAAAAAAAAATCCATGTAAGTGGTCACAGAAATGTGCATTGTATGAATGCATTCTTTTAATTTATTCATGAAGAAATTTTTTTAAAGGCTGCTCGGTGACAGAGGATTTAACACAGTGTTATGCAATAACTGGTTCAACAGCTTCCCCCACCATGTACTTTTCTCTGCATGTAAATTTTTTGAAGTTATTTCTAAGGCAATAACTCGATATCAAAAGTTTAATTTCAGAGTGTGACAGATGACAAATATCTTCTCCCTATTTAAGTGCTCCCCCCACAGTGCTATTCTAGTCTGTGCAGAATATAAATGGCCGACTGAAGGCAAAAGGAAAAAAAAAGCCAAAAGCATTTTTCAAGGTTTTTCATTAAAATCCATGTTTAAGAGAGAATTAATGAGAGGGAAAGAAGTTATCCTCCCTGAATGATGCTGATCAAAGTACATTTCTTCAGAAGCTTCCAAGATTTGCTGAGCAATATATCACTCGTGTCCCCTCCCAAGGAAAAAAAAAAAAGTTATGTATTGAAAATTTAGGTTAGCTACAGTTTACTGTAAACACATTTATGACACTGCAGCAAAGGACTGCTGCCATGTACACAGGAAGAAAAATTCCTGCAACATTCTTCCAGTGAAAAGGACTGCACCGAGTTTAACACCACAGTTCAGTGTGTGCTTAGGTGCTGAACTTGGCCACATCTCAAAAGCCTGCAGAGCTGCAAGGCTTCGAGGAAGAAAGAGGAATCAGCCTGAAATGAACCCCGAGGTGTGTAGTGAGGCTGGTAACCCTTTCAGTAATGCAGAGAGAGAGCTTTTAACTCCTGCCCCAGCACAAGTTCACACAGCCCTCGGTGATGTTGCCTGGAAAGGCTGACCTGGAACAGAGACTAAACAAAGCAAAAGGAATAAAATAGGAATTTATTGAAAGGATACATCTTGGGCAGTGCAAGAGCCTGGCTGGGGCTACACCCAACTTGAATCCAAGATGGATTCTGGTCATGAGTTTTACACTTTTATAAGTTTTGGTTCCTCTACGTATTGGGCTCAATTATCCAGTCACAGCCCCAGGTTAGGAATCTCAGCCCCCTGCTTTTCCCTGTTCCCTCACTGTTGTTTCTGCTTTTTGGGTACCAGTTGTCCTTGATTCTCTAGCTAGAAAGGAATTGTTTTGTCCAACTACCATGTGAAGTTTCAGATTTACACACTAAGCAGCAGAGATTCTGAAAAATATAAAAGCCAAAACCCAAGGCATCAGCAACTCCAACTGCATGGGCTATGCCATCAGGGAGCTGGGGTTGTGCTGGTCCTTTTTCAGGTATTAAAAAAAAAAGATTTTCTTTCCTGTCCTTCTTTCTGGTCCTTCATCACTGGGAACGCCCTCAGGTGATGCACACAGGAAAATAACTTAATTCAAGAGAAAAATCTCCCTGAAGCCGTGTTTGCTTTGAGTCAAGCCCAAAAAGAAGAAGGGCTCTGGTTGTGTTCCCACCTCGTTGTGCTGGGTAGCATCCTGCACTGGAAAGGTCACCCGTGGGCAAGGCCTGCCAAAGGCTGACCTACAGCTCAGCTAAACACCCTCTCACAGGAAAAAAGCTATAAAAACACACATTACAGCAGTCTGCCAGGCAGGCAGATCCCAGCCATAGCCATGAGCATCTCACTGGGAATTCAGAGAATGAGCAGCATCCCCAGCACTTCCCTCAAAGCTTTAATGCTTCTGCTTTTTCCTTTATCCATATCCTTCCTTCAGGAGTGCATCCAAACATCCTGGATGTGAGAGAGGCTTTAACACCTCCCTGGTCACACAGCTGTGGTTAAACTGCTTTTCTGACAAGGTTTTACCTGCAAATTCATTCATTGTCTCTATTGAGGTCTTCCAAAGTATGGTGACAGCACTACCAGGGGAGGTGATTTATGCAAAGATGCTTTCCAACATTTTCCCAAACTAAGTTCACTGTAGTTATGATGGTTTCCCCATCACTTATAGTAAGCACACACATCAATTATTCATTATAAATTGTTATCAATTACACATGTTATAACTTGAACTATTGCAAGGTATCTTGCCAGTATAGTCCAGTTAGTTACACAAAGTTTTAAAAAAAGGTTAATTTAAATTCTCTCTGATTAAATAACACACTGAAATGATTTCCATGGTGCATCCAGAAGGGGTTCAAGGTGAATTCCTTTGATTCAAAAGCAATCAGGACATTTTTTCAATTCAAATATCATGAGATGCCAGTGAAAAAACTTCCTGGTGGTTGACAGGTGACTCCACTCCTAAACTATTCCTTCCACCTTCAGTAGATGGACCTAGGAAAAAATGCTTACAAAAGCTGTTTGGAAAAATATGAGTTTATTAGTGGGATTTTAAGTGGTGTCAAACTATCCCCTGCAAGATTGTCATGAAAGAATTCCCTGGAGCACGCCAGCAAAGCCTCTCTTTACAGAGCAGGTGATCAGAACCTCTCTGAAGGCAAAGCCGGGCTTTTTCAGCACAGTGTGAAGGAGAAGCATTTTAAACCATTCCTTAGCTCCCCCCTTCCCCTGCACATCTTTCCCCCACACCATTGTCACCAAAAGGCAGCGCTGCCATCTCCCCGGGCTGCGGCAGGAAGCCACCCACACACGGATCCAGAAAAGCTCAGCCTGGATAAGCCGGGCTCTCCTGGCCAGCCCTGCTGTGACGTCCCCACTCTTCCCACGGTGGTGGCACTGGCAGGATGTCCCTCTGGGGACCCTGCAGCTGTCACCGGTGGCTCCTGGCCACCCTGGGGCTGCTGCCAGCCCCCTGAGCCCTGGCATGCAGGAGCAGGGTGGCTGCAGCACCTTCCAGCCCAGTCCAGCTCCCCCCCGGCTGTCCCCAAAGCACACCCTGCTCTCTGCAGGTGTCCCCAACAAAAGTAGGACAGGTGTGCTGCTCCCCTCGGATGGGGGGCTTGCTGCACTGCAAAAGGAGAGCGAAATGGGGAAAAAGCCAAATTTATTCCTCAGGGTAGTAGCACAAAAGATGATTGTGCTACCTTAGCTTCCCCAAAATCACCTTATCTCAAGACACCCATCAGTCACTGCTATTCTCACAACCATTAGGACATATTTGAGCTTGAATTTCTCTGACAAGGGGTTTTTACCTCTGTAAAATGTCTCAGTTTAAAAGAAAAGTTCCCTTACTATGGATTAGGAAAAAAACCCCCACACACAAAAAAACCAACAACAAACAACTCCACCACAAAAGCACAAACAGAAAAGCACAAAACTGCTCAAGTTCTTTAAGGGAAAACCATAAGTACAAATTGCCATGGCAAAAAGACACAAAATTTGTAATATTTTCAATCTTAGCAGACTTTCATAATCAGTCACCACTATTTTCAAAACCATTAGAAGACATTTCAGCTTAAATTTCCTATGACAAGAGTTTTTTTAACTTTGTAGAACATCTTGATATTAAAAAAAAAAAAAAGTTCCCTATTGTGGATTAGAGATTCTTGGTTTTACTGACTGTCTTTCTGTGCAGAGGAATCAACACCAGTATTCCTTACTATGGATTAGAGATCTTGGGGTTTTGTCAATGTCTTTCTGTGCAGAGAAAACTCGAATTTAGGCTACACAGCAGCACAAACCATTGTTCAAGATAATTTCCAACCACATGAACAAGTGCTTGAGGAAATACAGGCATAAAATGATCCTGTTTTAAATGTTCTAACTCTGTGATGTATTTGTCCTCTTGTTCTCATAAAGTGTGCATGTTGACAAGAGAAAATTGGAAGAGAGATCATTCACTGCCAAGAGACCCCCAGAGGGCTGCACAGAGACCCCAAAGAGACCCTAAAGGGTGCAGAGAGACCCCAGGAGGATGCCCAGAGACCCCAGGAGGATGCCCAGAGACCCCAGGGGGATGCACAGAGACCCCAGGGGGATGCACAGAGAACCCAGGGGGATGCACAGAGACCCCAGGGGGATGCTTTTCCAGGCAGCTGTAACACCACTGCAAGCTATGGCTGAAAAAAACCACACAGCTTTTGTTCACTTCCAGCAAAAGGCATGAACTATTCTGTAACTCCCTTCTCATTTCCATCTGGGAACTGGGAAATATCTCCATGCATCATCCTTTAGATGGGAGCAGTCTCAGCAAATAAAAGGTGCCCAAGAGCAGGATGCTGCTGGTGGATTCTGCTCCCACAGCCAGGGCACACAAGAACAGCATTCAACAGCCACGATCTGTCCTCACACAACAAGTTCAGATAAGCAGCAGGATGGAATCATAGAGAGGCTTGGGTTGGAAATGACCTTAAAAAATTACCAAGTTCCAACAAGTCCCACCCCCTGCCATGGCAGGGACACCTCCCACTGTCCCAGGCTGCTCCCAACCCCAGTGTCCAGCCTGGCCTTGGGCACTGCCAGGGATCCAGGGGCAGCCACAGCTGCTCTGGGCACCCTGTGCCAGCCCTGCCCACCCTGCCAGGGAACAATTCCTGCCCAAAATCCCACCCAGCCCTGCCCTCTGGCAGTGGGAAGCCTTTCCCTGTGTCCTGTCCCTCCATCCCTTGTAAAAAGTCTCTCTCCATCGTTCTTGTGGGCTCCTCCAGGTACTGGAAGAGCCCATTTAGGTCTCCTGGCAGCTTCTCTGTTTGCCTTCAGGGTACAACTTTAAAAAAAAAAAAATTAAAAAACTACAAACCACAAACAGAAAAGCATAAACTGCTCAAGTTGTTTAAGAGAAAACCATAAGTACAAATTGCCATGGCAAAAAGCAAAAAATTTTTAGTATTGTCAATCTTAGCAGACTTTCATTATTTCTTGTTCCCATAGTAGTAAATCCCACTCCCAAACAGTACCTCCTATATTGTATTGAGTGCTAAGGGCTCCAAAGAACATATTCCCCCAAATATTTCTCATATGAATAGCACATTATATTTACTATTTGATACATTTATAGAGGCACACTAAATATACACTTATGAAAAACGCTGGATTTATTTCCAGCATATAAAAGTCTTGCATCCATAGGGGACCAAGCTAATCATGGTCTATTCAACCATTGGACTCAAAACATTTCTGTCAGACAGTTTGATTATTTCCCACTGAGAACACATGGCTGCTGTCTCCAGATAAATCTCTAACAGGAGTTTAAGGAATAAAAGGGTTAACAGGACCCAGGTATTCTGACACAAAGTCATATTTCTTCACCAGTCCTATTTCCACAGACCAAAAGAATATATCAAATTTCCCACCAGAGTCACACATAACAGAATGCTCCACATTTCAAAGCAAGAATGCATTAACTTAAAATTTCTCTATTCCCATTTTAGGTACTTACATGTTCAGCCTAATAGTGGATATTTTGTCTTGCTACACTCCACCCTCACTTCTTACTCTCTCTGCTTGAGACTGAGCTTCACTCACAAATGGACAAAATGGCCAGTTTTTGGATGAGCAGGGGAGGTGGTGATTGTTTGGGGTTTTTAAGGAAGTCCATTTTCAACTGTCTCAAAATGACCATTTCAAATCACCAACAAGACTTACAGCAGCCTTGGTCTTTATCTTTTCATTTCCTTGCTTTTATTCCCCTTAAACTAGCAAAAATAAAAAGCTTTCAGGGATTTCCAGAGTGACCCATACTCATCGCTGCCAAATGGAAAATGTGTATTTTATTGTAATATCCTATAACCAGGATGCTGTTGCAAAGGAATACTCTGTATGAAGCAGACATTTTCCCTCAGAAGTGAAAAAATGATTCCTTCCTTAGTTTTTAAATGAAAACTTCTTCCTTACAGTCTATGTATTAATTTGTGTAATGTAATAATAAATGTTGCCTCCTCAGACAGCTTTTCTGGAGCATCTGAAAATGCTTTTTATCATTCACTACGATATGTTGTGCTTTTAGAACCAATGTAAATATAACATAACCAACCCCAAGCCCCAGGTTTTCCTGCCAGTGGAACAGGGGAGCTGTGACAGGGGACCAGGACACAAAAGCTCTGGCTCGAGTGGCAGCACAGCTTCCTCAACACCTGATGTTTGTGACAAGAGCTGTTCACTGAGACAGCGCAGAAATAAATAGTCTGACTCGTCTAGACATGGAGATTTGGGATAAGAAACCAACAGGACTGATAGAATTGTTGGAAACTTTTCCAAGGTCACCGAATGCACTGCCGTGTTCACCAGTGACCCGTGTGTCCCCAAGTGCCACATCCACACGGCTCCTGAGCTCAGGATGAGCCAGCCACAGCCCTGCCAGCCTGTCCCAATGCCTGACCGCCCTTTCAGTGAAGAAATATTCCCCAATATCCAATAGAAACCTCCCCTGGTGCAATGTGAGGACATTTCCTCTTGTTCTATCACCTGTGATTGGGGAGAAGAGACCGAGCCCACCTGGCTGGAAGCTCCTGCGGGGACTTGCAGAAGGAATCTGTCACTTGTCACGGCAAGACTTGAACGCTGCACACAAAGACAGAGCAGGGAATCTCAGAGCAGCAAAGTGTTCTCCAAGCCAGTAATTTCTAATTCTATAGGACACAGATCAATACACCTCAGCTTTCCGAGCTGATTGGCCGGAGTTATTGTTCCTGCTGCACCTTTAGCGCGCAGCAGAGAGGTTTAAATCAAAGCCAGGGAACAAAGGAGGCTGATGTGGCCCTGGGGAGGCAGGGAGGAGATGCAGGCTCTGCTCAGCACCACAATGGAGCAATCAGCCCCTAGAGCACACAGACAGCGGGCTACTCACCTCAACACTGACTGCTGGGGCTGCACAAGGGGATTTATTAGGTAGTGAAGACGACAAAGGAATGGGGAGACCACCTGGAATGTCAGAATTCCTTTTGGAATACCAGCATTTGCATGCATCGCTGGGCTCACACACAGAGGAACAAAGCCTGGCTGGTCTGCACACAGCCCAAAGACAAAGTCGCAGCACAAGCTCCTGGGAAAAGTTGCTGAACAGGGAAAGGGAAATGGCAAAATTAAACATTATCTTAGACAATCTGGGCTGAATATTGTTAAAATCTTCTTTCAGCATTACAATCACTTGCTCCTTTTTTTTTTTTTTTTTTGGTTTTCATTTCAATGGCCGCTTGCAAATCTCACTGAAGTGTAATAAAAATCATAGTGCCTCGTGAACATAAACTAATAAAAAGGCTACCATTTATTATATTACTTCAGTGAAACAAGAAATGGAAACTCTAATGTAGCCCATCTGTCTAAATGGTAATGAGCCCATGCAAAACTCATTGCAGGGTCAGAATTCAACATTTCCCTTTGGATCATTCAGTGCAAACAAAGTTCATGTCAGCTCTGGATCCAACAGCAGAAAGAGGCAAAATGAGCTGCAGCTCCCAAGATTTTATTATGCTGATCAGATATTTCTCAGGGTTTGAAGCCTCTTCAGTGTACAATTTGATTTCACACAATCAGAATTTGGACTGGAACGTGTCTGCAGCTCTTGTTTCTCAGAATGCTGCTCCACCTGCCTGCAGAGTTTCTCCCAAGGCACACGGGCTTGACTCTGCTGGGAATATTGTGGCACTCAAGACTTGTGTTGACTTGAAAATCGAAGCACAGAGCTTCTGCAGAGCATTTTATGTCTTTATAAAGCTTTTCTAAACCTAAATGTACATTCAAACATGTAGTTTACTAACACTAGTTGGAAGCTTTTTAGAAATAAAAATAGTAATTTTTGAGTTCTGAAGATTTGATTGCCAAAGCTGAATGATCAGGGCACAGTAACTACCTAGGTGCTTATCTTAACACAGCTGACAGAGATCCAAGCAGCTCCAGTTAAACAAAACAAAAAAGAAGAAAGAAAACCAAGTAGACAATTTACATCATCTTCCTTTAAAAAAAATAACAAACAACAACAAAAGGCAAAAAAACCCCTTACTTATTTTCCTATACCACTTGACTATGAACTGATTTTGAAACTCAGCTCCAACAGGCAGGTTTACAGAGCCTGGAAGCAAACTGAATATTATTTGTTTTCCTTTGCAGGGCTGCAGGACCAGCATCCAGAGCAGAGCTAAGCTTTGGCTCAGGTTTCTTTGATCCTGGAAAACCAGGTTCTGCCAAAACTGTTCAAACAGCCCTGCAGGCTTAGGGCTGAGCAAGGGAGGCTCATCCATATTCAGCAGAGCCGAAGGTTCTGGTGCTGGGAGCTCAGAGCAGACCTTCACAGATGCTTTCATGGCCCACACCTCTTGTGATGCCACCACCCACACTGGGCTCGCATGGCAATCACCAGCATATCAATGTGTGATCAATTAATTTATGAGTATTTAATATGCAAAGGAAAGGTCAGCTAATTCCCTCACTGAGATTAAGAGACTTTTTCCATTAGTGGCAGATACAGGTACATCTGTGGTCCTGCAGCTCAAACATAACATTTTAAGCCCATAGGCACAGACATCTACTAAAACTGCTCACAGGAAGATGATTTATCTTTTCACACTCACTTCCCACTAATTTTGTTACTGACATACCAGTAATTACTGTTTCTAAATGCCTTCCCTACCTTCTTCAATTTTAATTATACTGTGTCAGCACATAAAAATGTACAAACCATGCAGAAGACAAAGATGCATTTCCTACAGAGGCTCCAGAGCTTCCAAAAGAAGGAATACAAGAGCAAGGCCCCAGTAGGCAGAAGTCACCAGCTTTGCCTAGGGAGTCCCAGGCAGGGATAAAAATAAACTTGAAGTTTTGAAGGGCTGAAATAGAGGGCAAAAAAAGAACTGCACAAGATGTTTTCTGGCTCTTAGTTGCCATTCTTCTGAGACTCATTTCTTCTTGAGAAAGGGCCAAAGAAAAGGTTTGCTTGTCACACCAAATAATCCAAAAACAAGGCTCCCAGTCAGCTTTTAAAAGCTTTTTCTGTCCTGTCCCCTCCAGCACTTCTAACACATCTGTATTACCTCCCAGGGCCCATTCCAATAGCAGTACATCAATAATTACAGAGGAAGCAACTTTTCCTTGCAGACCACTTTCCTGAAGAGAAACACATCGGTTAAGGGTTTATCCCACATCCAGCTCCAACCACTCCTGCACTGCTGAAGGAGCAGGGGAGATGTGCAGGTACTGTGATCTGCCATGGCTCATAAATCAGTGCAGAACCATCTCCCTGTGAGGAGCTCCTTACATGAAATTATGCCTGAGAGGGATTCTGCTGGATCAATAATGATTTGTCTTTAAAAGTAAGCTGAGGTCAGAGAGCCAGAGTCCCGAGGAAGATGGAATGCCACGATTCAACTTTCTCAGCTGTGGTTAAGTTCATAAAAAGCTTCTCAATCAGACTCTCAGCTGCTCCCCACCTCCAGGAAACAACATGACAAGCCAGGGACTCTGACAGGGCCTTTTTGGGAGCCCCTTTTCCCTCTGCCTGTTAAATAAGGTTGCCTTCCAGTTCCCAGCTATTAAGAATTCATTCCTCTTCTCGTGTGAGAGGGAATTACCTAATTCATCACAGCTCAGCCTTACTCTCATAATAGCACCTACAATCAGGGCATGTGTCTGTAATACCTCCTCAGCAAGTTATCTTCTCCTCCTAACCCTCACAGCCTCAAGGGAAAAGCTGTGAAAAGAAAGAGCTGGAAGCTGGATCCAAAAGGGAACTAAAATCCCACTGGGCAAGGCACAAAACCTGAGCCAGGTTTTACCTCATTTCTCTGCTCCCCATCAAGAGCCCCAGTCCTGTTTTAAGGACACAGACTCCCCAGGGACAGGGACCAGGATACTTCAAGAGACAAGATCCAGCAGGAAAACACACGAGTGTCTGTATCTGCAGTCCCTTCTCAGATCTCAGGAACTTCTTTTTTAGAAGGATTTGCAAAGCCTTCCACACCTGAGGGAATGTTCCTCAGACTAATTTATCACATAAAAGGAGCAAGACCTCACCTACTGCCTTCAGCCCCTGCTATTGCAGCTCCCACAGCTTTGTTATCTTCCATTTATCTGGAAGATAAATGACATTGTTCTTACTGAAGCAAGGCTGATACATGAAAGACAGAACTCCTGCAATGATGTTTCTCGTGCCATCCACCTGATGGAGGGTATAATCCAATGGATCTATATTTTACAAATAAAAACCAAAACTGGTTCTTCTGCTTCTCTCTACTTTACATTCTTCCATGTCTCACTAAAGAGCTTTTTTACCATGGAGATCTCTGATGGACATCTGCCCATCACAAAGCAACACTTAGAGGCAAAGTGAAATTTCCTGCTTTGCCCACCAGTGGCATTTAGAACTTACACTGTTCATTATTTATTTTATAAAAGATTCCTGAGGAAAGAAGGTAAATATTTTAGTCTAATGCAATTTAACATAATTTTCAAATTCTTCTGGTATGGTAACTTGTTGGCTGTGTTACTTACACACTAATTGAGGACACATCAATTCCTTAAGAGGTTATACCAAAAATATCTTGGTGGGAGACCTTCTGTCATCTAATGAAGAAAAAAACTTTTTTTTTTTTTTTAAGTGCCACAATCACCTTTTGAAATATAAAATAAACCCTTGTCTCATTAGGAGTGTACTGTACAACAACAATTTAAAAGCCAACTTCCAGTTTCCTACCTTAGGTCTTACAACAAGGAAAATTTAAGTATTTCTCGAGGCTTGGAGATAATTCAGGAAATGTTTTAGACCAGCATCATTTTTGGAAGGGTTTTAGCAGCTAAGATTTGAATAAAGTATCAATTAAACTTTTCTCTATCACACTTCAAAATATGCAGAACCCAGCTCCTGGCCTGACTTCACAAGCATCCCAACAGGGATGTGCAGGTATCCCAGTACAGGCTCTAGAAATGAAGCTGGTGCTGCCTTCGAAAAAGTGCATTTTCCCTGCCAGGTTTCAGCAGTGACACACAGGAAGTCAAAGGCTTTTGCTGGAGGGTTTTGCTCCACAACAAATCAAAGCAAGCAGGCCCCAGCTCTCATCTCCCCCAGCACCCTGCAAATGCAGCTCCATTAACATTCAACACTCTTGAGCTCAGAAAAGGAGAATTTTGTATAAGTATTAATTATGCAAATTAAATAAGTATATGCTTTTAAATATATCTAATGTATGGAAATGACCCACAGTTATAACTTCACTTGAATTATTGTCTATTAATAGAGAACTGCTGTTGCTGCAGGTACAGCCTGTGGGGTGACATCTTCATTGTGGCCAACATTTTCAACAAAGTGAAAGGAGGAAGAAAGGGCACACAGGAGCAAGAACTTTTTTCTTTGCTAGTTTGGCATCAAACCTGAGATAAAATGAGCTGAAATCTGTGAACTATTGACCAACACTTGCACAAGTAGCTGTGATAAATACAGATAGAAATATTTTCTAGGCATCATCCTGGAGCACATTGTTGGCTTTAGGCATCTGATTCATACATTTGACCTGCAACTTCAGTCCCACCAAGATGAATCTGCTGCAGCTCTGATGGTGCTCTGGCAAAATCCTACTGAGAAGGAGAAGAAAGGGGGTGGTGGAATGGAGAAAGGAAAGGACTGAATAGTTGAACACTTTTTATGAGAGAAATGGGAGATTCAGATCATAAACACCTTATTCTGTTGAGAATTCAGCTAAAGGCACTGCAAGTGGCTTTATTATCCAATGACTGGTATTTTCCAGTCTCTAACCAGACCTGGGCAGAACAAAATCTATGATGAGAGAACATAACTAAACTCAAGAAATATATAATTGAGGAAATAATTCATGTTTTTGCCTTAAACCCTTTATTGGCTCTGAAATAATTTTAACATTAAAACCAAAACAAAATACTTTTAGTGACTCAAACTAGAAACCCTTTCTAGAACACATAAATTGATTAATCCATCATACTGCCATTTAAAAAAACATAATGGAAACACCAAAAAATCCGGTTTAAAATCTTGTTTTTAAATTGCTAATGGGACAGCTACTTTTATTTACATCCAACTTTCAGGAATGGGTTAATTATAAAACAAAAATGCAAGCATATATAGAGAAACATCTGCTTGGGGTGACTTCATTACTACCAGCCTGTGCTGGCTGTGTAAGGCTGTGCCACAAGTGTCACATTTTTGGCATTTCTTGCCATGCCAAGCACACTGTTCAGCAGGATTGCATGAACATTTCCTGACTGTGCTGACAAACTCTCTGCTACCAGGACACCACACTTGGTGGGTGGAAAGCAAATTTTTTTCCTTCACACTCTTCTGGTGATAAAGGCCAAAATGATTTTTTTTTTTTAATTCCCTTCTGTTTCTCCAGCACCATCATTCCTGAACTTCATGGTCCTGCCAGCATCCTTTCTCTTCTGAGTTTGCCAGCAGCTTCCTCTCCATGAGCAACATCCCTCTCACTGCAGCAACTGCCACAGCTCAGGGAAGTTGGATCAGCCAAAATCATTTGACAGCAGAAAGAGATACCTCATTTGTTGGATGGAGATGTGCTGTGCTGAACATCACAAGGCCTTTGATGATCTTCTCCATCTAAAAGCACAGTCTGGGGGAGAAGAGTTTCTCATCCATGAATAAGATGATAACTCATTGCTGTAACCTGTTTCTTATTTTTCAAACAGTGCTTTCTGCTGAATAAATGAGTGCTGTTTCTTAAATGTTAATGTTTCTTCTCTTCCAAAAAATGTAGTGAGGAAAAAAAAACACCTTACTTTACTCAGGGGGAGAAAAAAGAGCCCAGTGCCCTAAAGCAGATTTGAATTCTTGTTGATTATAAATGTCACAATACCTTGGCTGTTACACAACTGCTAGGAAAATGAAATGGCAATGCTGTGGGATTACTCACATGGAACAACCAATCCCATACTTTCTGAGGGAAAATATTAAACTTAGTTGTAAGCTAAATAAAAGTGTGTTTTGAGGAAATAGTGCACCTATATAAGAGCAGGAGTGAAGAGACACTGTTGGAGATGAGTATTTGTGTGGATTTCACTCTGGTTCAGATTTGCTTTTAAATCAGTTAGGCTTCCAGATGGGCCTATGAAATATGAGACTTGTCATTCCCATGGACCATCAGGACAGCATCTGGGAGAAGGAATGCCAGGCACTAAATGGCTGTGGCAAAGAAACCTCCTGAGCAGGACAGTCCCAGCAAAGAGCAGGGGGAGGTGAACTTGAAGCCTTTTGTCATTGTTCTCAGTGCTCTGTCTCTGACATGGATTGCTAAATCTTTGCATCCCCACAGGGACTAAAACTGGTGTTCCCTGTCTTCTCCAAGCCATGGGGTTTAAGGCTCACCTGAGCTAAATGATTTCAGGCAGCTCTGATTCCAATGGCCCCAGCCCCTCTCCAGCTGTGACAGTTGGGATAATTGACTTCCAAAGCAGAATGGAACAGCACAGTAATGTAAGCCAAATCTCTCAGTAGCCAAAAAATCAGCTACTAAACTGCTGTCAACATACAGCAATAACCAGCCCAGCTGTGCACAGACACCGAGTTATTGGGCTGGCCAAGAATTTTTCAGTTTGAATTTTGCCATGACGACAAGCCCTGTATGGAACAACAAATGACAGGCAGGCCCTTCTGACCCCACTCATTTTTTTTAGTTTCAATGAGGCAAGATAAAAAGTTGGGCCGTGCCTTCCACACATGCACACACACAAGCCACCCTTCTTCCAAAAGAGCTGCAGGTATCTGCCCCAGCAGGAGCCACGGCTGGTGCTGCACAGGAGGTGGTGGAGAACTACCCAGGGGTTGCCTTCAGTTTATGCACATGGCTGTCAATGTTTGGTGATGGCACAGAAAAACTGGGATAGGACAGCACAAAACTACAGTGGAAACAAAATTGGGCTTTTTTTTGCTTTTATCCTTAAGGGTCTGATGGAAGGCTCCTTGAGAAGAACAGAGCTGCATCCACCCTCCTCAGCACCAACCACAAATTCCAGTTTGAACTTCTGCTGAAGGTTATTTTGCCAGAAAAAGCAATGGGCTCGCCTTGTTTGGTTTGCTTTTGTTTGGTTTGAGGCTTAAGTCAATATGGTCTGCAAATAGCACAGCAGAGAAATTAAAGAGTTCTAAAGGAAAAGGAAAGCTCTGTTTCACTGTTTTAAAAAGCCAATAGCATTCAATGCTCTGACTTCATCTCAAGGTTCCTCGAGATATCTGTGAAATAACAGGGCACAAGGGCTGAGGCTGACAGATCAGATCCACCTTGAAGTATTATTAAGCTCCAAGGAGCTGCCTCAACAAAGGCATTTTCTAAATGAGTACAGCCATTCCACTGATGCAGGGTATCAGATCATATAGAGAGCGTTACACACTTCAAAGGAAAAAGCCTTCATGTTTCCTCTTATTATAATAATAATTATTGCTTTTCTTGTAAGGCATTTGGAAGCTACAGATATCTGTGAAATTTCAAACCTGCCTGCTAACACAGAGGTGCTCTACAGCAGAGAGGTAAAAGCAGTTCTAAGAGAGAGGTCCTAGAGCAACCACCTGTTTTATGAGAGCTCTTCAAGGATTTATCATCTCTGCTGGTTTTTTCCCTGGGTTAAAACATCAATGTTACATCTGCACTACAGATGCACAACACACTTCAGTTTTAAAGGAAATGAAAACTGATGGAAATTGCTTTTAAACTGTTCTCAAATTGACTTAACTGAATTCACCAAGGCTTTTAAACAAGACCAACAAAACAAACAAAAAAAAAAAAAAAAAAAAAAAAAAAATAACCCAAACAAAAGCAACAAAAAGGCTGATTCACCAGGAAAGGTATTTCCAAATCAAGCACCACTGAAGTATGTTCAGGACACTCACATCATTTTTTCATTCAGACTCCACTCTTTTTCAAAATGCATAACCAGGTCTAATATTCAAGCACTTCTATAACCACTGTGAAGAAGCTGGTAAAGTCTAATTTGCTAAAATGAAATAGAAAAAGGAATCGAGTAAAACATTGAAAGAAACAGTCACAAACAGAATTACAACTGCTGGAACATGCAATAATGAAGGAAAGTAACAGGCTGACAGCACTGCAGAATTTAGAAAAAGCAATTAAATCCTAAGTACTAAACTCTCTTTACATCTCTTGGGATGCTCTGCAATTTCTGTTCAACAATATCAACAATAACTACACCCAAGATAAAGGTTCATTATCTGAGTTCTACAGCCAGGCACATGTATTTGGTACCTGCATTGTGACATGTTCCTGTGCCTGTTTCCATATACAAAAACCTGAAAGAAACAAGACTGTACAATATTTTCACATAAATGAACCTCTGCACCCAGTAAAACTATTACTTCAAGTGCTAAAAAACCTTGGAATTCCTAATGTCTAAAGCACTGAAAAGTTTAGAAGCTTAAAAATGTCCATGTAACCATAAAAGTTTTCCTAAAACCTCTCAGCTTCTTGCTTTACTCAGAGCAGGTCACATTCACCCTTGTCTGTCTCTTTATTTTAAAAAAGCCAAACAAAAGCCATTAAAGGAGCACCTTCCAGCTGGGACTTTTCCAGTGACAACATCAAATATTCAGAGCAATAATGCTCATTTTGATACGTTGATGGCGTAAAATCAAGTAAAAATAGCAGAAGGTGCTGGACGCTCTGAGCAGTGAGTGTTTGGAAAGTTTACCCAAAATTTTCCAGAAACACATCACTCCAGGATAAAAGGGTGTTTCTGCACAAATACCAACGAGTTTGGGTTCTCTGAACCAAGTTTCTGTATGGTAGAATGGCATTGGCAAAGGACATAACTCTAGTCCACGATTCTGGCTTTGGAACCTTTTCATGGAGTTAACCCCCCTGCAAAATAATGAATTATGAATAACTGGGATTGATGCTACTTTTATGCACTTCAGTCACACACTCTGCAAGTAATAAGGTGAAGTTATTGTGATTCAGGGCCAAGAATGGAGCAGTCACCTGCCCACTGCCTTGTGTCACTGCCAGTGGCCTCACAGGTCACTCCTGCTCCAGCCACCCAAACCAAAGCTGTGCATGTGACTGAATAATATGGGACAAAAAATTAACATAACTCAGCTAAGTCAGCCCTGAGAGCACAAGTGTTGTCACTCCCCTCCCTCGTTTATTGACAGGATTTACAAAAGAAGAAATAAAAATATTATTTAGCAAGAAATTCTGAAAAACAGAAGACAGATATTGCAAAACTTCCCATAGGAGTGGAAATCAAAGTAGTTTTTGAAATACATGACAATCAAGGCTTGGTTTCTAAGAGTCACCAGTGGCTCCTGGACACTGCTGGCTTTTCAAGAGGATCAGGAATGGCAGGGTGGAAGCACAGGAGGCTCAGGCTTTGGGGGGTCCTGTTGGGAAGCAGGGAGCCCTGTCCTGACACCTCCAGCCCAAGCTGGCAGGCTGGGAGCACAGCAATGTGTGCCACTGGCAAGCCAGGCTGAGGCAGCAGGAAACAAGCAGTTCCCAAAGGTCTGCTTTATTGCTGCTTCAAAAGGATACATCTCCACAAACACTTGGGACTGCAATGAATCTGAATTT
The DNA here is from genome assembly GCF_052056855.1 of Sturnus vulgaris. Taxonomy (NCBI): domain Eukaryota; kingdom Metazoa; phylum Chordata; class Aves; order Passeriformes; family Sturnidae; genus Sturnus; species Sturnus vulgaris. Next base: position 17,543,900 of record NC_142253.1, on the reverse strand, counting down.
TTCAGCCAAAAATGTTTTGTCACAAGTCTCCACCATTCCTGCCACCAAATTAAAAACCATTAAAAGAATGAATTTGTTGTGCAATTCTGGCCAGCTGGATTCTTCCTCTGCAGCTATTGCAGAATTCTTACATGACCCAGAGCCAACAAAATTTTTCTCTTATGCTCACGGATCACGTGCTGTGCATTTTGTACCCAACCTGCAGGAAGCTGCCAGATGAAGCTCCCAGCTACAACTGCAAGGAGGGTGTTGGAGTCCAGACCAGAAAAAGTTCTGTCAATACATAAAAACTTCTCAAAGGGCTGACAGCATTGCAAGTTAATGCTCTTGACAAGGTGATGCTGTTCTGCATTGTGAGTCATAAAAACATCAGATTCTCTTTCTTAGCTACCTCATGATTAATAGATTAAGAGAAGGGTACTGTCACTGACCTACTGACATCTCAGCACAGCAGCCCTGGTTCCCTGGCTTTGATGTTGCACAACACCCACACAACAGAGCCACATCAAAACACATTCTTTCTAAAATAAAAAATTACAGCCTCAGATACCCTCCCCAGACCATGCTCGAGAAAGTGTTACTGCAAATTCCAATAATTATCCCTTGCTGCTAAAAGAAACCAGGTCGTTTCAGAAACAAATGAATTACTTTCACTAATTTCACCATTGATTAGGTTGTTGCAGGAAGAGTCAATGCAGGCATGGCTGTACCTGCTGCAGCCATGGAAATAGCTCAGCTGCTCACTCACTCTCCAAAGACTGATTTTGTGCCAAGCTCAGGCTAGCAGAGTGTTTCCATATTGTGCATTTTACACAAATCAAGTTTCACAGAAGGTCCTCCTAAACAGAGACTAAACATGGTCTCACTGCTCCTCCCCAGCCTCCTCTCATGCACCACCCAACCAGGAGCACAGAGAAACACACGGAGTAATTATTGGAAGAAAAACTTAATCCACCCCATCCCAAACTATTTACTTCAGTCTCTAATAGCTTTTCCATTAGGGAAGGGATGTCAAGTGGGATATAAACCATTATGACATATAACAGCTCGGTGGAACAAGGATTTGAAAAGATTAGTCTTGATTCTGGCAGGAGTGAAGTATCAGAGTAATTAGTGATTATTGGGGAAATTGGTGTCAGTGAGACCCCACCTGGAGCTCTGTGTCCACCCCTGGGGCTCCAAACAAAAGCAGGGCATGGATGTGGCCACAGAGATGCTCAAGGAGCTGGAGCTCCTCTGGAGCCAGGCTGGGAGAGGAGGAGGAAGGAGAGGAGAAGAAAAAGAGAAGAAGAGAAGGCTCCAGGGGAGCTCAGAGCCCCTGGAGAGCTTAAAGGGCCTCCAGGAGAGCTGGAGAGGGACTGGGGACAAGGGATGGAGGGACAGCACACAGGGAATGGCTCCCACTGCCAGAGGGCAGGGCTGGGTGGGATTTTGGGCAGGAATTGTTCCCTGGCAGGGTGGGCAGGTCCTGGCACAGGGTGCCCAGAGCAGCTGTGGCTGCCCCTGGATCCCTGGCAGTGCCCAAGGCCAGGCTGGGCACTGGGGCTGGGAGCAGCCTGGGACAGTGGGAGGTGTCCCTGCCATGGCAGGGGGGGATTGGGATGAGCTTTAGATCCAAACTATTCTAGGATTGCTAACTTCAACTGGAAGCTACTGTGGAGGCACAAAACTGCACCACATTTGAAAACAAAGATCCTTTCTCTCTTTGTAGGAATTAAATGGATCTCCCACTTGAAGCAAATATGATTTATTAAAGCATTCAATATTTGGGATAGCATTTATGCTCTCACCTTATACATAATATTGACATTCCAATAAGACAACTGAAAGCAACAATAAAACAGAAACACAACTGCATTCACTTATCTGTACTAACAGAACAGAAAACTAATGTTGCCATCCCTGACACTCCATAATGTAATTTTTTAGTGTATTCTTTTGGTTTTAAATTAATGATAATGCTTCCTTTCAGGAAAATCTCCCCATATAGAAAATGGGATTTTACAAAGATTTTCAGATTCTAATTTACATACAGTTACAATAATAGACAAATTTGCCTTTAACAGGAATAATCAAAAATGCATCAGTGTGATATCTGGGACCTGTAGGTTCCAAATACAGCTGGGGATACTGAACAGAGTATTTGACTCCTCCCTTAGAACAAGACAGGGCATTTTGATGTACCTGCAGTTCTTTTGAAGTGGCCAAGACAAAAAGACACAGCAGTGGCTGAAGAGCTCAGTACCCTGCTCCAATACCTGCTCCAGATTCTGCTCACAAACCAGAAGCTCCTCATTGATGCTCCATCACACAACTTTTGCAACCAAGGGGTTCCTACCCTTAAAAGACCTTTCAACTTTCCCTTCTTCCCAAACTAAGGTGGTCTGAAATACCAAGGAAAACAGTTTTTATAAAATGGAAATTACTCTCAGAAAAATATATTTATTGAAACTCTTTGAAACCCACATTTTCTGTAACCAAACATCCTTTGGAGAATGTTTTGACATTTGAGCAACAGCTGCAAGCAGGGAAGATGTGAGGGTTTCATTCTGGACTGCAGTGTCTGGGGGGAGCACTGGGCAACATTAGGAACTGGATTTTACACAGATCCTATTGTGAGTGCTCATTCCCCAGCAATTTGGGCTCCCTGCTTCCTTCCTGGCCTCCCAAAGCCAGCATTGCCATAAGGAAGAAATGAAGAAGGGGGTGGTACTCAATCAGGATGTTTTTCCATGAAAAGAGTAACAATAGAGCTATTTTTTACTTTTATTCGTTTAATAAAATGTTGGTAGTTAAGAGAAATAAATAATCAAAAACAACCACCTTCAGGAACATTTTAGATGAGTTAGGAACAGCTACTCTCCTTCTGCTCACTTCATCCCAATAGTAAAATTACAGATCCTGTCTCAGGAAACTAACACTGTTTGGAATATTTCCTTTCACCAACTCAAGACTTGCAGACAATACAATAACAATTATATTGAACTTTTCTCTTTTTATAATTTGATGAGAAAGAAAACAAGATTGTGGACTAAAGCACAGCAGAAATAGGACTGTGGATGCAGCTGTGTTGTGCTGCTCACGTTGCTGTGTCCCCCCCCAGTGCTGCAGCACCCCTGGCCCAGGGAATGGCTCTGCCCTGCTCCACAAGATCTCCCAGTTTTTCAGTGATTGACTGGCTCATTTTGTCTCTGCAGACAGGAGTGATTCCCTGTTTCTCAGAGCTATTGAGACAAGATGTCACAATATCCTGGGAGTCCCATAAATACTGGTGCAAATACCACAAAACACAGAGTGCTAACACACTTCCCCTCTAGGGTCTCCCAAAGGATCCAGCTCTGTGTTGGAGAATTCCCTAAGGAATTTGTTGCAGTTTTCTGCAGAACTCTACTGTAGGAAATTTTCTCTAAATTATTGAGGTGCATCCAGCTTCCTGAAAGAAAAGGATTGAGCTGGAGACAAATTCCCATCCATTGTGGACCAGGCTTAACCTCAATGAGATCCAGCCCTTCTTCTAAGTCAGAACCCAGATACAATTCTCTTGTTTTAAAGGCAATCATTAGCCCCTCAACAAATATATTCCACTCATTTTTGCTTTGACAGAAGTCAGAACCATTTGAGTGCCTCCTGCCAGCAGGTCTGCCTGAAGCCATTGCTTTTTGTGTGGGTTTTAAAACATAAATGTCCTCTTTGTCTCCCCAGACCTACTGAATAACCATTCTTTTGGAAGTTTTTGAATTTGTTCAGAAGCTTGACTTTATGTGGAAAAGGTGTTATGAAGAGGTCTCTTACCTAAATGAAGCACTCATTGGACCAAGCTTATCTGCAGACCCATTTTATGTACATTTTATGTACGTGGGCTGTTGCACAAACTGCCCCAAACGCTTCTAGGATCCAGTGGTGCTGAAAATAGTTGTGTCACTTTGTACATTTTTCACATTTCAGGTTGATTCTTAAGCTACTTCCAAAACCATAGTTTCATATTATGTAATAGCCCCTTTTTGAGACTTTTAATGTTTATATCTACAGTACAGAAAAAGAAAAAAAAAAAAAGCTCATTTTTCAGATCATCTTTTTAATGTCTTTGGCTTCACACACTTTAAATGCTCAAAGTACAGCGTGGAGGAAAGCTTAGAGAAAGTGCAGCCCTGCCATGGCCAGGAATGTACAGGATTAAGACAAGCAGTGCTAAATCATGCTTGCCAATATGTTTCCAGGGGAAACAGCTCTGAACAAACTTGACTCAACCTTCAGCAGTTCTGCTGTAAAACGAGGTCCCTCCAAAGACAAAGGACAAGCTTTAAAAGCAGCTGAGACAGTCACCTCTAAAAACAGCAACTCAGCGTTCATAACTGACCTTCTTAGAATTGTCTTATAAATCCTTTTGCCTCTGGATGCCAAAAATCTTTGGATTCAACACCTAAGGGTACCTGCTGTCAAGGAAGAAATACCAACAGCTTTATGAAGTGCAGTGTTAAAAGAGAATTCTCTGAATATCTTCTAAAATTTCAGAGCAGTGAGTAAACAACCTTCTCTTACTGCTTGAAAATCCAAGCTACAATCCCTGAATTTGAATATATTACAGTCACTGACTCCATAAGAAGATTATAAACAATTAGAATCCTTAGAATCTATTTCACCTAACTAGTATTTGTTTAGCTTGAGACAGAAAGGCAGCAGCACACCACATGCAAAGCATGATCTGCAGGGAGAGGAAGTATCTTTTGTGAGAAGAAATTATATACTTTGGAATAAAGGGTACAAGTATTTTTTTCCTTTCAGCTACTGATGAGACATGCAATTATAATATCAGTGGGGATTTTTTTTTTCCCCCTCAAAGGGGAAAGCAATCAATGGTTTTCCAACCAGATCAAAGTAGGGTTTGTGATATATCTAATCTTAGTGTTCAGCTTCCCCAATAAGAGACAGGGAAGAAAATATAATTTATGAAAAGAGAGCAGAAGAGGTCAATTCGACACCATATTTCTGTGAACTGCACTCAGAGCACTCCCAGCTCAGCACAACCCATGGAAAGGGTTAATAGCAGTTCTGAAGTGCTAGCAGATAAATTTTAAGCCATCCAGCGGGGTTTTATCCAGCAGTATTAATAACAAATATACAAAATATATATTACCCACAATGAACAGCAGTTTCTAATGTTCCTGCATTTCAAAAGAACAGGGAAGAAATTGTTTGGGATAATAAGCTAAGCCTTCACAGTTAAATCTAAGATTTGTGGGAGAAGCATTAGCTACTGTACAAAACTGGAGAAGGCTATAAACAAAAACCAGCATATGCCAATTAATCTTGCAGCATGACGACATAGTGCTAAAATCAGACTACTAAGATACAAGTGTAGGCAGAGAAATAATTTGTCTTCTGTTCAGAGGTTTTTTTTTTCCTTGGGGGAGGGAAAAAGGAGATAGAGATGTAAGAGCCCAAATAGAAATAAAAAAAAAATATCTTCCCATGCCCTTTTTCATCCAAGGTTGGAAGTATCCCACAATCTTCAAAATAAGTAGAATCTGCTAGTACAAGCTAAATTTAGTTGCATATGTTTTTCACAACATATGCAAGTACCACTTCCCCCTTCCTCCTGGGGGCACACACTTTGCTAAGCCGTGGTGCACTCATTAATCCACGCTCACCACAAAATTTGGGAGGAATATTCCATCACAGGAACAGAGAATCCACCCGTGATTAAGCCTTGGACAACATTCTCAAACCAAGAAAGCCAAAATCTCTCTCCTCACTGTCCCCTGCCCGTAACTTTCCCACCCTGGTGGAAATCAGGGTCAGACAAATACACAGCTGTTATCACTGAGACAAAGCACACACACACCACAAGCCCCTTCTCTCTTTGCAGGATGATTTCTGTGCAATTCCACTTCTCACTTGGGATCAACAGTTTTCCTATTCCATCACTGAATAGACAGAATTAGTATTTATGACTGATATTTGCTTTCTGCCTTCCAAAGATAACAACAACACAATTATTCATTCTCCCCTCTTTTCCAGGATGTTGTTCACCACCTTTTTCTAAATAAGAAACTTGAATTCTACCTGTAAAATATTTCAAATGCATTAATTAACATTACTAGAATTACAACAACACTAACTTCTCTCTCTCTGACTTCTATATCTCCTTACCTCTTTATGATTTCCTGTTCTTGTCCTCAGTGTTAATGAAACAAAGCAAAGTTTCACCTTCTGAAAACCCTTCAGTGCCTGTGTCTCACTACAGCTCCAACTGTCTCAAGGTTTCAGTGCAGCATCACCTTCCCAGGGAAATGCTGACACAACCAAAGGCAGGCAAGTATAATTCCTTCCAAAAAAACCCTTCAATGGACAGTGGGGGTTGAACTTGGTAACACCATCGTGAGTAAGAAATCAATTCACACCAAAAGTGACTTTCAGAACTACTCAAGAAAGCAGTAATTTCACATCACAGTCCCACTGCTGTCACTGAAAAACCAGCTTTATTATGTTTCAATCATGTTTTTGCAAGATAATAATGAAAAAAGAAGTAAATCAAAAGTAGGGAAGTGGCAGCAGACATCCTTACCATTGTCAAGCCCTACTGGTTAAATTTGAGGGACTCTTTAGTAAATACAAAATAGAAGTGGTATTTAATTAATACTAATTTTAACCAATATTCAACATAATAGTCATTAGTGGCATCATACATGGAAAGAGCATTTGAGCAGACGAGACCCTAATCCTTACTGATGCTTCAAAATGTTGCTTGTAACAACATTTCTGCCCTGAAGAGAGCAGAAGCATGCAAGCAGTGACACCATGGAAGCCCCCAAGGCTCCCCATGCTGCAGGCAGAGCAGCAGCCGGCAGGGAGGGAGCCCCTCCTGACACCGATTCTACCCCAGACCTGCGATCCCGTGCTCAGGAAAGAACATCACTGCTAGTGCTTTATGAAGGGCCAGTATTTAATGCTGTAGAGCAGAGGTGGAGCCGTTTTCCTGTCATTATCCAAGCTGGAGGAGTGCATTTGTTCTGCTTGTAAAGTCTGCAAATAGCAGAATAATTCTGCTGTGCCTCATCCATAGGTACAATACTCGTATCACAGCTTTCACAGCAAGGTTGGCACAAATCTCTGCATGTCCCTTTAGGTCAGTCCGTGGTGTTTCTTCCCCTGGATTCTTGATCTCAACTCACAGGCCAAGAGACCAGAAAAAGTAAAATAAAACATGAGGGCACATTCAAGTTTCCAGGCTTGGCTCAATCTCTCAGCCTTTTAAGCAAAGCTGATACAAGCTCACATTTTATCCACATGTTCTCCCCTTCCTAAAGATCCTTTCCCATTCTCTTTCACACATTCACTGGAAGTGAAAAAATGTTATTAATGACTTCTGAACGTTCCCAGTCAGACCAGGTTTCTCTGACTGCACATAAGTGCCCTATAGATTTACAGAATTATTTAGGATGGAACAGGCTGTTTCCATCTCCCTGCAGTGAGCCAAGGAACGAGGTTAATGTGCAAAATGTACCTGGGAGAGTGGGGAAAACAGGTAATGCAGAAAAAGCAACATTTCTGCTGCCTCTGTGGCTCATACAACATATTAACCAGGAGAAAATTAACAATGTCTAAATACCAATTTCTAATTGAACTCTGCAAATTCAGTGGAGTTGAATTTTACAAATGTACAGTTTGGGGAAAATGACCATGATCAAATGCTGTCTCAAAGTGTCTCAGACACAAACCCTCCTTAGTTAGCCACAAGTGAAAAACAAACTCATTCCTGCCAATAATGCTCATTAAAACCTGCAGATCTGAGCCAACAGGAGCCTCCAAGCATCATTGTAATTAAAAGTACATTTTCACCCCAAATCCAGCAAATAAGACTACTAAATTTGTGCCCTTTCTGTCCTAATAAGAAAAAAAAAATCCAAGTAGGAAACTACAAGAAATCAATAAAAAGACCATGCAAGTCTTGAGGAAATATCAGCAATATTGCAGCCTAAGCTGTTTGGTTTTGTTTTTCTTTTAATTTAGATGACTGCAAAATCTTTGTTTTGAGAATAGCATGGTACAGAGTCTGGCTTAAATACAACACGTGTAACCCGAAAGCTGAGATGAATTTTTACTTAGCATAACCAACAAATATACTGCAAAATCCCTAAAAAACAATTCTTAAAATAGCCCCGTTGGGAAATTTTCTTTCAACTTTAGATTTTATTTGCAGGCAAAATTTTATCTGCAGATAAGAAGGTACTTTTAAATTTTTGTGGGTTTTGGTGTCTGATGTTTATAGGTCTCAGACACTGGAAGAGAAGAAGTATCAGGAAATTTTTGAGGCCAATATTGACTCAAATGAGTCAATGGATTTCTTTGGAAAGAGGTTGCTCAGACTTCTTTCCAAAAGAGAGTTTGGGAATTGTGGGAAAAGAGAAACCTCCCCAAACAAAGAGAGTTCAAGAATAGCCATAAGTATTTTGCTGTGAATAAAGGAAAAATAATCTATGAGTATATACACATACAAAATATTTAGACCATGTGTACACAAGCACCCATAAACAGCAATAACCAAAGCTTCAGGAAAGAAAGTAAAAGTTTTGTCTCAGAAAGGATGAGCTGAAAAATAAAACTGCAATAGCCATTCACCTGCATATTTTATGAAACCATTCCCAAAAAGTCTCTTTTTTTAGTTTTCTCTTCTAGCTAAGAAAGTCACACCAAAGTTAATCCTGGGCTGAACGAAAGAAAACTCTAAACACTAAGATAATCATTGCAATTGCTTTCAGAGAACTACAAGGGAGAGCAGTAAAGTCTTTCAATATTCCCAAAAAGGTCAGAAAAATCTGAAAAGGAACACCCAGAATAGCTGCTTCCACTATTATTAGTTTTAATCAAAACAGGGGGGTTTTAAGGCCATTTGTACTAGGGCAAGTTCAAATGGGAACTTTTATGGGACAGCAAATGTTTGAGAACATTCATTTTGAATAATGCTGACCACACACATCCAGCCCTGGGTTTTTTTTCAATACTAATTTATTTCAATAATAAATATTATAGTTAAGAAATAGTAACATCATTAACTAAGAGTAAATAAAACCCACACACACACCAGAAAGATTTTGACAGAATAGACAATTTTTACTGTTCTTACAATGACAGGAGTGAGGTGAAAACCAAAGGAATTGTGAATTTCCCATCCCCTTTAGCTGAGCAGCAGATTGCTGATGTTTTCTCACAGAGAAATGAAAAGTTGTGTAAAGCAAGGAGACACTGCCTAAATCTGCCTTGCTTCAGAAGCACCTCAGAAAAGCTTCCAGCTTCCCTCAGAGAATGTAGATGATAAAGAGCAATAGACATTATTTATATAAAATTACAGATAAACATTTAAAAACAACTGTAAATTTGCTTACTGAGTGACCTATCACTGTTTATCAATTATTTTTGTTTCCCTCTTCCATCAGCCTTCTTGGCAATTTATTTCTGACAAAGTCTTTAGGAGGATTGGGACACTAACAGGAACAGGTGATAACTTACATGGTGAACCTCTCCCAAAATGGAATTCAGCCTGAAAGATCCCACACACCCCTTGATTATTACTGGGGAAAATGCCTCCTCCCAGAACACACACACACATCAACACATTTCTGCCTCACAGGACCAGTGCACATCACACATATGGAAGGGATTTATTCCTTTCTGATACTCATTGGCATAATGTACATTTAAATAGCTCTGAGATTGCTGGCAATTCCTGTTTGTGTCCACAGTAAACCCAGAACACTGATTTTATTTTTAATTTTTCTTCATTTGGTTCATTGGTTGGGGTTTTTTCAAACTGTTACCCTCCACCCTTGCCAGACACCAAACGCTGAATATTTCCCTGAGCTCTCTCCTTTGAAAAGCACTGAAAATTCCAAATGGAGAAAAAACCCTATAAATATAAAAGAGTTCAAGATTGCTGCCTCAGAGAATTCCAAAGGACAAAGGCAATCCACTCACAGAAATGCATTTCTCATATTTATTTTAACTACTGCAAAGGGACAGTAGCACATTTTATTTATGCAGGTTGAACTCTCAGCTCCTAGCACTGAACCATGTAAAAAACATAAATAGAGCTGAAATTGAGTCCTCCACGTTTCAAGCATTGGTTTTTCTCACTGCTTAATATTCTGCATGGGTGAAGGTCAAGCAGAGCACTCGAGAAACCATTGTGTGCAGGATTTGTACAAGAATCTGCTGGGAACTATTTCGGGTTTTACAAAAGCCTCGGGAGCCAAAGGCCACCAGGCAGCTCTCGCCCCTCAGGAACGCAGAGATATTGAGAGAATGACAATCAATCTGTCCCACCTGTCCACCCCCAACACCGAGGGAACATTTCCACACGGCTGTGGTGCTTTCTTCACATTCCTAAGTTTGTCTTAATAAGAATTTTCTATTTGTTAACGTTTTACCAATCATCACTTTTGTCACCGCTCCAAAGTGAAACCCCCAAGATTAATCCCAAATACTGGGGGCTCGTTTGCTCTCTCCTCCTTCCTGTGCTTTTCTCCACAAGTCCCTCTGCTCTAGAGGCAGCACGCGAGCAGGATTGTGTTTAATTTAACAACATCTCTGAAAACAGATTTTTCACTTTGTCCTAAAGCACAACATGCAAAGGCAAGAGGCCAAGTCACAGTCACATGAGAGATTTTAAATGTGAAAGTAGTAAACATAAGGGTAAGTTGAAATAAATAGTTTACTTTGGGTCGTTAAGCTGTCTAATTAATTTTTGTTTGACATTATTAGTATATAGCAGCAAGCAGCCATTTAAGCAGCTGCTTAAACACAGATCATACAAATATATGAGTGTAGGCTAATGGAAAGAATGGCATATTTATTTAGATTAAACATTCCTGAATGATTTAAATAAAAAAATGCTCAGATCACGAGAAGTGTGTGGCTTTCTGAAACATGCTGCAGAAAAACCTGGCTTTGCTGCTTTGCATGAGGGAGAGCAGCAAATGGAACGTGGTGAGTCCAACCAAGATTGTGAACTTGTTAGAAGCTGTTAACAGACCTCATTTGAAAAGACTTACATTAAAAATAATTCCTCAGCTTGCTCCTTTTTTTAAGTACATAACCTCTTTTTATTACTCAGACTAATTTTCATCACCAAAAGGCGTTGCAGTTTGCTTTGATGCTGTGTAATGCTGCTTCTTTCTGTTAAGTGGTACATAATTATATTCCTCCCCTTCCCCCAACAGAGATCATAAATTCCTCATCTCCTGACAGCTTCAAACAATTCAGCTTCAAAATATGCAGGTGAGGCAGATGGGTTAGAAGTCATGTGAAGTTGTTAAAGCTTTCAGATGACAGAAGGGGTCTGAGTGTTATTTAGTGCTTAACTCCCAAGCTCTGAAGCTCTGAGCACAGTGTCAGAGCCACCTTTGGTTATTCCAATACCTGGAGTCAATCCACTTAAATGTGAGGCAGCAGCAGCACTCAATCCTCTGACCCTTCAGTGCAGCAGCAGAGCCTCAGCAGTGTGAACAGACTCACAGGAACTTCACATGGATTTGCTGTCTCATCATGTTGGCTCATTTTGAGTTTTCAAAGTAAAATAATACAACTGTTGGATGCAACAGCACTTCCCAAAGCTGCAAAGAACATTCTGGGTCTGGGTAAAATCCAGAGCATGCCTGAGGGTTTCCCATTATGCCCATGCAGACTTTACAAGAAGGAGCCCAGTGCCCACATGTGTGGGTACCAGTCTGGACACAGGGGACAGATGGGTCCCCTTCCCCAGGGGACATCCCCTCCCTTTTCCCTCAAAGCCCTCCTCCAAAAGGATGGCAGCCAAAGGGGGCATTCAGGCAGTGCAAGGTGAGGTTTGCTCACCTGGAAAAGCCAACAGGCTGGGAGGAGCCCGAGTCCTTCCCAGAGTTTGGAGCTGTGCCCTGGTCCCAATCCCAATCCCAATCCCAATCCCAATCCCAATCCCAATCCCAATCCCAATCCCGCCCATCCCCCAGACCCCCAAGTGCAGCTCCACTCTCACCTCTGCCCCACCATCACCCACTGAAATCTTCCTCACAAACTTCCCTGGTGATGACTTTTCCTGCTCTGCTTCTTGGAGCACAGGGAACAACTGACCACCATCCTCTTTTCAGAATCCTTTAAATAAAGAATCATGTTCCCAGCTGATGGTTTTCCAGTTCTCAGGGTTTTCTTCCTCACAGAGCACTTTCTCAAAATAGTTTATTTCTCCCTTATCTGCTCTACTCACCACAATTTCTCCTTTGCTTTAACTTCTCTTTGGCATATTTTAAAGTGCTCAAATTAGAAGCTAAGTGGGTCTCTATGAGCTCTGAGGGTGAACTCAGAGCTGGTGCATATTACAGAGATAACCCCAAACATCCCAGATTAAAAAAATCTGTAAAACACAATGCTATCATGTTCAAAGTCTGCTCTAATCCTACACCCTACTCGAACCCCAATTCCTTCCCACCTACTAAGTTAGCTCTTATTTTAGGTTTTTACTTGTAACAGTAAATAATACATTTTCCTTTTTATTTGTTCTTCAATGCTTTTGATTCATTCCACACCTTTTTGTACATATCAGCTTTGATTTCTGCAAAATACTTCTGAAATGCATGTATCCTGAAAGCACTAAATTTTGCATGTGTGTTTCTATCCTAGTGCCAACCTGTTAATAAAAAAATTACACATAAGAACCAGGCCCTGAAGATATTCTTGAGAGACCCATTCCAACGAGGGAATGAATGCCTGGGAACTCTGAATATTTTTCTAAACTGGCTGTTTCTCTGAAAATGTTTAGTTGTTTTGCAGTCATTTTGCCTAAATCAGATTTTTCTTCTAAAAACGTCCTAGCAGACCATGTCAAATGCCCTCCTGAAGCCACATTTGTGTGTCTCCCCTTTTTTGGTTTCCTTTTCAGACCCCTACAGGAGGTGGGTTCTCAGTAAAACCTGACCACTCTTTAATGAAATCTGTTCTCTATGCCCTGTCAAATTCATTTTTTAAAAAATCTCTTCTGAATCTTTCCAAATACCCAGTTAGGCCCTCTTTACCCTCCTACAAAGCAAAGTAATATTGCTTCCCACCCACCCACACCATCCAGCTCTCTGGGAATTCTTCCTCCTAACAAATCCTCTGTGTCAAAAGGCAGTAAATCATACACTGCTTTAAAGAATTCCTTAAATAGCAAAGAACGTGTTCTCGCTGTGCCTGACCAAGTTGAATTCATCTAAATCACCTAAATATTTTCTAGCATGTTCTTACCTTCAGGCATGCAGTACTATTTTGAAATTGCATAAAGCATCTGATTCTAGATAATCCTTTCTGGATTGATTAAGGAAAAAGGATATTCCATGCTTCAGCTCTGTCCAAATCATCTGCTCTTTTCTTACACTCACTAGAAGAAAGAGACACCTCTTTCTCCATGGGCCTAAAGATAGCAATCACTCTGGTTTGACCAGACAGTGCCCATGGAAAAAAAAATCCCAATTATCATCTCCAGCCTTTTTAATTGGAGCACAGTTTTCTCAAGTTAATTAACAGCTTGTAGGGAACCAAAACTGTTGAACCTAATTTTGAAGCAAATCACTATAACTCAGAACAACACACCCTCAGTTAAGTGCCTCTAATATGTTAATTTTGCCTTTTGGCAAACATTGTCTACAGCTATTTACACTACATTGACTGTATGAGATTTCAGTTTCTCCTTTTGACAAGCTGAAACACACAGAGTTTCTAAAAATATCTAATTTATTTTCTTGAGGCTCTTACAGTAATCTCCTATCAGGTCCTAAGGGAAATGGCCCCCAGCAACCCGTGTGAAAAAAAACCTTTACTCAGATATTTTTTAAAGTATCTTGAATTTATAAAGCCAAGACAGAAATGTCATGATTAACACAGGTTATACATGGCCAACAGCAAGAGAATTTATTTTTCCTGAAATTTTCACAAGCTGAAAATTCAAGGACCTATGTATTGAAATTAATAAAGTTAATACTGTCAAAGTTCAGGAAGGCTTGGAATTACTTAGAGTGATGGGTCAGAACAATTCATAATCTGGTTTCACTAGCTCGTATCACTATTCTGCTAAAAAAAAAAAGACAAAAACACAGACAAAACACTTAAAATTATGCAGATGGTATTTACAGACCTTTTAATACCACAGAACTTATTCTTTGCTCAGACAAACTGCCCAAGACACAAATTCCAGGCGAGAGCACCATTGCAACACAGTTAATTCATTTACAAAAGCCTCTCTAAGTGGAGCTGTCAGGAAGCTCCAGATCCACGCTCTAAACTTTCCCATCCCAGGGATGGAGCTGCAGCTATTCAAGCAATGTTTGGCACTTCAAACAATTTCTTATCAGAGACAAAAATCAGAGATGTCTGTTTCCTGCCTGCCTTTTGCACACATGCATCTGACTTCTGAATTTACAGCCTGGAGCCCTCTATCACTTGTACTTCAGTTACAAATCATTTCCTAAATACTACAGAATATTTTGAAATCCAGGCAACTCAACTTTATCTTAAGTCTCTCAGATCCTCCCCACTGCAAGGAAGGCTGGAGTCTCGTTCTCAGCAAAGCCAGAACCGGCTGGAAATTCACCTCTTTTAACAAAAACAGACAATTCAGATCATTATTTTTAAATTAGCAGTTAATCTAAGGCAAACCGCCCTGTCACTGGCAGTGCAGTGTCATCCCCCCAATTCACATTACACACAAAGCACCTCTCCCAGGATCATCCTCTGCTGTGACATTAATTTGGTTCCAAAGGATTGGAGCTCAGTTCCAAAGTCCAAGAGCCTCTTCCATGCTGTTTAATACTTAAAACACCAGGGTCCACCCAGTTTTGGAAGCTGTATTAAAATGAATAGTATTTGTTATTTATATCAAGTTTGGTACCCTGTCTTTAGGTGGTTTGAATATCCACTCAACTATTCTTTGCTGGTTTCTTTGCTAAGGAATGAAACAGCTACAGTAACTAATCTTCAGTTTATCTGCACTGAATATAACACATCATTGTAAAAAGTCTTTTAAAATGTGCAATTAAAAAAATAATAATAATTTTTAAAATCCAACCTTGCCAGCATGTTTTTCATTTGTTCCAGAATTCATTCCAACTTCTATGCACTAATAATGCATTCCCTGCACAGCAAAAAGTGATGTCCAACCTCAGCAGACTTTTTAAGAGGACAACTTTAAATTTGGAATCAAACTAACACTTAGCATTTAGTCAGACAAGAAAATCTCTTTTCAAAAGCATTATAAATCTCTTAGAGCATTTTAGTTTGTGCAGCTGGATTTCTATGAGAAAGAAATTTATTATTCATTATCAAGTTAGATTATAATATATATAATTTGAATTACATTAAATTCCTCCCAATGTAAAATGGTTTAAAAAGAGTATTTATCTAGAGTACACAAAGGAATAATCCATGGATTAATTCATGTTCTATGTGCCTTTTCTGGTCCCTTCTGGGTGGATACAGAAGCTGGTTTTAACCAATGAGTGGCAAGAGAGTCTCACAGAGAAAAATCCATTTGCTTAAGCTTCATGTTCTGGAATATGGAGTTTAAAAACCATTTCTGCCATATATTGGTAAGGATGCTGCTGTGGAACCACTCGGGAGTTCTTGGTCTCTGCCTCATGGGGAGATTTGCACAAACACAGGGCAGGCAGTGATGTCCAGGTGTTGTGGCAGCTGGTGCTGAGCTCAGGAGCCCCTGCTCCCTTCTGCGCAGTGACAGAGGGGTGTCCTGTGCCAGCAGTGGGCTTTATCCAGGGTCAAAAGTGAAAACCCAGTGGGAAGAGCCACAGTTCCACACGGTGACACTACAGAGGCTGAAAACAGAAACCCAAGCCATCATCACCACGGAGATGCAGGGACAGGGATTAGCTCAGTGAGCCCGAGGACACGGGGCAGGCACAATGAAATTGTGGTTCTCACAACTTTGCTCCTCTCCATCAATCATCATTTTCAGCTGCATAAAATCCCCAGAAGCACATAAAATATTTTAGGAGTCTCTCTTCCAGACTGTCAGAAACAAGAGGAGAAAAGAGAAATGCCTCTAAACAGATTTTCAGGATAAAAACCATCTAATACATGATTGACTACAAACTATAACACTTTATGATCTTCCCCTACAGCTTCCCAGCAGGAGCTGTGATAATGCTGTTCCCTTTTGAACATCACTGGGTTGGAACCTCAGAGCATGCAGCTGCAAGGCTTGGAAATACAAATCCAGGCTGTGCCATCCTTCCAGCCCTGCTCCAAGGGATTGCAGTACTCAGCACCCACATCTTGGTGAGGACAGAAATTCTTTCCCCTGGCCTTGAGGGCTGAGCAGCCACGACACTCCCAGGTTCTCAATAAAGGTTCTGTGTGTGTGCTTATCAGTTTGGTGTGGAGTTTATAACTTACAGGATAAGATTCCTGAATCCCGAGATAAACTGGAAAAGGAAAACACAGAGCAAACAGGAAATAAAGCTCATGGTTTCAACGGGAGCCTCAACAAATGGGACATTCCCTTTGAACAGGAATCCACTGGAAATTAAACAAGTGGTTCAATACATGGAAACACGGGACAAAATTAATAAAGAAGATCAAAATCAATGAAGAAAATCATTGAGAAGACCAAGTCTGACAATGAAGCCTCACGGTTCTCTTTGGTGAAGATCTGGAGGACTGCGATTCTACTGATTATTTTAATGTCTTGAGATTAATTAAAAAAAACTGAAAACGCTATTCTTACTAAATCTGAGCTGAAGCAAAAAAGAGACAGGAGAGAGGTAATGAGGGATCCTGGCCAGATCCCTACAAGCAGTTTGGACACAGCCCTGCCAGGTGGGCTCAGGACCTGCAAACACCCTCTGGCACGTGGGACTTCACTTGAGCTTAACCCCGACACGCTCAAAACCATTTTAAAATTTCAGAATGGTATTGAGATAAGCACAGACACAGAAAATACAGTCAGAAGACACCCTCAGCTCCCCCAAAAATAATTAATACACCTTCTGATGATGATTGCAAGTGATTTAAAATGGACAACAAAAAGTCATAAACTTGCAGGTACAGAACTGTCTCCAAAGAGAGCCAGTGCTGTGCCAAACTGTGAAACATTATATTTGTTTAGGACTTGGGTCAGAAGGTCTTTTAACACCTTCATCTATGTTCCAGTGTTGTTCAAATATGAATAGACTGTCATTGTAAGACACAATTTTCCCCATTTTATGCAAATAAAGAGATCAGTGAAATCTGATACAGAAAACTTGAGAAAAATGGGCTCCCCTGTGGCTGAACACAGGATTTGGTGCCCAAGGACAGGCATCCCAATATTTACACCTTCAGTCATTTAACAGCTGAGCATCAGGGAGAGATTTAAAGTTACAGACTGGAGAAAAAGGGAACACTCAAAATCTAATTTTGCCATATATAAGCACTTGAAAAGCAAACCCTGCTCCCGAAAGTCCAGCCAGAAATGTGCAGGAGAAACCAAGCTAGGCAGCCCAAGTTGTTCATTTAATAGCTCAGGTGTTTAAACTCACTCTGATGGTCAGTGCAAGGTGCAAACTGACTTCACAGAGCAGATTTCACTTCACTATAATGTGGCGAAACTCAAAGATAAAATTGGATACTGTTAGAAAAATAATCTTAAAACCTGAGGAAGAAAAAGCTAAAAAGTCTTCTTTTCTTACAAAGTAAATGTGTTCTTTTTTCCTCCTGAACTGGCCAAGTTCAGGCTGGATTCCAGTTTTCTTCAGGTGCAGCACACGGAGAGCACAGACAGCCCAGAGTATTTCAGATTAATTCCCAATGCTCCTGCATTTGCCAGCAAAGCCAAGTGAGTGGCAGCAGATGATGAGCAGTTAAAGGGTGAGGCAGGAGCAGGGATCACTTTGCACACATCCTGACAGCATCAAAGCATCAGGTGCAAACCTACACAAACACAAATTACACACAGAGCCTGACACTACAGTCAAACTGGAGGCAAATAAATATTTGACAATTTGAAATGACAGGCTGTGAAACAGAAAAGCATCTGAACCAAATGCAGCAAAGGCCCTCTAATTTCATTGATAATGAAGGACGGAAAAGCACTATTTAAATTAAAGGAGGCAGATATGGTTGCCACAACTTAAATCCTGCAACCCTAATCCTTGCCAGAAGGTTGGCAAAAAAATTCTACATTTGTGATTTTCTGGATAAAATATTTCTGGCCTTTTACCCTGAAATATTTCAGTTCAGCATCACCTAATTCCAAACATTTTCAAAGCCCACAGTCTGCTTGTCCCAGCATGCAGTGACTTGAGCTTGGGATGGGAAATGGGTTCTGGCAAAAGCCAGAGGGGGAAGGAGCACGAGGTGCCTTTACTTTATTTTCAGTACTTGAAAATAAGTGAGCCAAGCAGAACTCCAAGCACAGAAGTTTGCTGTTATCTCTTGGTTGTGGGGGTCAGATCACCTATAAAATCCACAATGATACCAGTGCTTGAGTTGAGGTTATAAAATCCCACACGGATCAAGCACTAAACACACATTTGGGAAGGGTGAGGAAGATTACAGGCACTGTTCTCATACTTTAAGAGAATTTGTTAATGCACCAAAGGTAAGTCAGTACTATGGAAATCTTAGCAAAATACAGTGCCAAGAATTAAAGTTCATTAAATGATAGGAGATTTTTCAGAAGCCCAGGAAAATAATGCCCCAAAATAGTTGATTTTAATGAACCACACTGAATCCCAGACATATTCTCTTCAGCACCATCCCCATTTCAATCCCTCTAAAATGGTGGGAAACTTTCACATCACAAGCTGAAATATTAGAGAATTATTGAACTAACACACATTAAACAAACGGATCCCTAAAGCACAGTCTGGGTGAAAAAGCTCTTTTTTCCTCCAGAGTAATTGGAAATACAAGCAAAGAGACACCAATTATGTGCTTGTCAGCACCTCTCTAGTCAGAGGCATCATTCCCCATTGTTCACAGAAGGAAAATCACCAGCAACACCTGTAACCCTGTCACTGCTCATTCTGTCAAATCCCAGCGAATATTCCCCCAGCATTCCAGAAACACCAGGCTCCTTCCAAGAATTACAGAGTAATGGCAAGTCACTGATGTTCTGTGGAATGAAAAATAATTTCCAAAAGGCAAATAGGAAAAAAATGTGACAGAAAAAAGCATCAAGAGCTTTCACATCATCCTCTGCTTCCTATTTAGTATTCATCACATCCCAGGACCTAAATGCCTATCAGAGATATGCACATGAAATTAGAACCTCCAATTAACACTTCATACCTAAGTAAAGCCAGCACACAAAATGCATTTTCATCTGTAAAAGGGGAGGAAAACTTACTTTCATACTGATGAAGAGGAGGTTGCAGCATCCTCCATATCCAAAAAATCTCATCTGAATTGTAACACAGAATTAAAATATTCTGTGGAAAGGAATTTAAGCTTCCTTTATTGAGTTTTAAATAAAATAGCTGGGAAATATGCCAAATCTTTAAAATATCTCCCAATGTAAGAATATGGGGCAAAACCAGACAGAAAAAAAAAATTCTTTTTAAAAATACTACTTTACAATCCTTTAAGAAAAGATTGGTGAAATTAATTTTATCTGATGGAGCATGTTTTGCAGATACTTGATTTAGATGCTCTCAATTAATAAAAAAATTATTTATGCAATTAGTTCTTAAGCACTTAAGGAAGATAAACTGAAGAATTCTCAGCAAGGCAAATTCTGCAGACTGGAGGTGGCCAATCAGATTCCAGGTGCAAGGCTCAAACCCAAAGAGGAAAATCCAAAATGTTCACAAAAGTCACATTCCTCTGCACTGTTCTAAACATTATTTAAGTCTCGTTGAATCTGAAGCAATCCAAGAGAGCAGTTAGATATTAAGAAAAAAAGAGTCAAACCAAAGCAGCCCAGAACAATGAATAGCCCTAAAAATCAAAAAGTCCTACCTGATGAAACCAAAGAGTATCAGAGGAATTTGGAAGAACATACTGCATCTATTCCTGACTGCTTTAAAATTAAAGACTCAAATTATATTTGAAAGGTATTTTCAGATTGGAAATATTTCACCAATATTCTCCATGCACATCACCCCAGTGCACACTAAAACTCAACACTGCTCACTGTACCATGGGCACTGTGTAAAATCACAGGTTCCTTTCCTGCTCCCCAGAATTCCAATCCCACAGGAAATCAAGGAAGAGCATTCAATAACAATTAAGACAATTAAAATCCATAAATGTCTTCATGTTAGTGAACTTACTGTGTTTTGGGCACTGAGAAATCAGGAGTGATGGCACAGGGCTGGATTTAATGCCCAACAGGGGAATATGTTCCCATGGCTGTACAGTCCCCAGAGCAACAAGAACCACTATTTATCAAAAAATCTCACTTCTGCCCCCTCACTCAAACTTGGAAAGGAAATAAAGAACTTTTTAAAATAAAATAAAAATTTTATCACAACTTTTATAGCTAGTAAGAAAATAAAAGATATCTGGTTTGGGTATTTGGGCTTTTAAGCACCTTGTCTGTGAGGAAACAAAGATTCCTTCGGGTAGTTTTGTACCAGGTTGGTTTCTAAGTGGCTGAGGCACAACTTCTTACTCATTGTGGAATCAGCTTTTCAATTCTTTGCCTTCAGTAAGCTCCCAACAGCTCCACTTGGTTCCCATACCCTCTATCTCTTCCTTTAAAATGGAAATCACCTTGGAATTTTATTTCTGACAAAGGCAGGATCATCTCCACATGCAAACAGAATCATTATTAAATACAAGATCCTGGCTGTTCACATAGGAATGCATCTTTAGCTCTCATTTTCCAAGCTTAATGAGCTATTCAAGATTTTACCAGAGAAAGGGAATTCTGGTTTAAATCTTAGAGTCCTTCTCCTTTTAGCATCCCTCAGTGACAAATCTCTTCTGCACTTCCATGTGTTCCTGAGCATGTTTAACTCAGAGGATTCCCAGTCTGGAGCTGGGACTCCTTGTGACCTCTGCCCCTTCACTAGAAAATGTCCAGCTCACCTGGCTCACTGAATTTACCTCTGTGATCCTTAACAAACCAAGTCATCCTGGTTATCCCAGCTCGGAGTGAGCGGCAGGAGGGGAACGCCTTAAAGAATTGTCAGTGTCTGCAATGTCCCACTTTAAATTCCTCCTCTGGCCTTTGCAGAGCTGGCATTGCACTTCAGCCCTTGTCCCCAAGCCTTAAGGACACTTTCCATGGGATGAGTCAGGCAAACATTTCCCTGGGGGCAGCACGCTGGAAGCAGGAGCTGAGAAAGCATTAAAAGATTTCACACTCCAAGTCTCCAAAGAGCACATCCTGAGCATCTGAGTTGGAGACAACTTGGCTAAAATTATATCAAAAGTTCAGGCTTAGAATTAAAATGGGTGCAATAAATGGCTGCCTTCATGCCAAGTAGCTCCTTCTAACCACAATAAATCTGCCATTATTTTCATTTTATGCTTTAATGGAGAAGAAGCTGAGCCCTGTCACGCCCAGCTCCGTGCCAGAGCTCAAACAGGTGTTTCTCCAGTGGCAATGGCTCATCAGTCCCCACTCCAGGAAAGACAGCAACTTATAACATTTAGCTGAAGGCTGAAATCCCTCCACACTCCAGGAGGTCAAATTAAAGTCAGTCATTTGTACAAATCATGCAGCAGGCAGCCAGTGGCTGCGTGTTAATTAAAATGAATGGCTGTGTGGGCAGGGCGGGCAGAGCCCGAGCAGCTGAGCACAGGAGGCAGCACAGCGTGTCCCCTGCACTGCCACAAAGGGACACAGCAGCAGGGCAGCCCTCGAGGGAGGCAGGACGGCAGGAAAAGCAATGTTCAGTCACACTCAGCCTTCAGAGAACACCTAAACCCCAGCAGCAGCAGGCTCAGCCCAGGCAGGCTGGTGACCTCTGGCACTGCCACCCAGTCTGTGCTGGGGAACGAGTGCAGCCTTGAGTAATTCCCGGGTGTAGTTTGCATGGCAAGGCGTGAAAAAAACCACCATATAACTGGTATGTAGGAATATATGTAGAATTAATGCTAATTTTTATAACTATGCAACGTGTGGTTAGGGGATAAACCAGCTGCACACCTTGGCAGCTGCTGCAGGGTTGACATCATCCTGTTTCTCAGGTGTTTTAGCAAGAGCTCCATCTCCCTAAAACTCAGTGGGAAGTGCTGCAGGACACCATCTAGGGTCAAGGTAACATCCTATTTTTGTTCAAGCCAGACCTTCTTGGTGGTTTTGCCACCAGCTCTGGGGCTGGGTGAGAACACTCCCAGGTGACAGGGACAGTGGCAGTGCCATCACTGGTCACTGACCTTGTTTCTGGGAGCCCCATATTGCCATTTGGGGTTTAATGGTCAGCTTTCACTGGATTTTGTGCAGGGCTATGAGCTGCTGGCTCTTTGAAGTCTCTGCTACAGGAGAAGGGCCAGACATGGATGGGGTCACACGAGGGAGAGCCAAGCAATTCTGAACGTTTAGTGAGAAACAGAGACTCTCACTGGGCAATTTTTATTGGCCAAACTCATTTTATCATGGAATGGCTTGGGTTGGAAGAGACCTTAAAAACCATCTCATTCCACCCCCTGCCATGGGCAGGGATAATTCCCACTATCCCAGGGTCTTCCAAACCCCAGTGTCCAGCCTGGCCTTGGGCACTGCCAGGGATCCAGGGGCAGCCACAGCTGCTCTGGGCACCCTGTGCCAGGGAGAATCCCCACCCTCCCAGGGAACAATTCCATCCCAATATCCCATCTAAACCTATTCCCTGCCAGGGTGAAGCCATTCCTCTCTTTCCTGTCACTCTTGTAAAAAGTCCCTCTCTGTCTTTCTTGTTGGCTCCTTCAGGCACTGCAAGGCCACAATTTGGTCAACCCAAAGCTTCTCTCCTCCAGCCTGAACAAAGCCAATTCTTGTCTTACTTTGAACTAAGCAGTAAAATCACCATTAAATTAAATAAATAAAACAAGAAGAAACACAAGGGATTCATTCTTCTCCTAGCTTATTGCAGTATACAGGCACTGCTTGCACACAGCCATCTGTCAAGCCTCAGAGAACAATCTTTGGGCTTAACATGGTCCACCCAAAGATAAGTTTAATTATGACAGAATAAATCAAGCTTATCTGTTAAAGGGGGGAAAAAAATATATCAGAAAAAGTTATTTTTTCCTACTGAAAAAATAGCTCTGGATAGATAAATCAACTGCACAGCTCTGCAACCTCCTCCACCTCGACTGCAGTGTTGGCAGCAGGCTAAAGGTTCTCAGCTCAAGCAGCAGATTCTGTCACTGCAAAGCTTGCTTTGATTTTGATCATGAAAAGAAGTTTGATACAACGGTCAGTGAAAGGGCAGCATTACCATATTACAACAACTCCAGCCACATTTCTCCCTCTCGACAGAAATAAACACAAATCTTGCTTCACATCTCCGATTTAGCTATGGCAAGTTTTCATGTTCTGCATTCTTTACTTGCATCCACCAAGGGCTCAGGCGTATCAGGAAGACTCAAGATGTCAAAAAGCAGGAGTTTTTCTAAGGAGAATATCATAAGACATCTAAAAGCCTTACAGAAAAATGCATCTTTGTTTATTTCTTCCACATTTAAAGCAATAAAACAAAGCAACCAACCACATTCGTCTCTATGTAACCCTTAACCTTGATGAATAATTCCCATTTCAGAAATAAATAGGAAAAAAAAGAGTTAAAAGATTGCCTGATCACCTAATAATTGTCTCTGTAAATTCCTACCAGTGTGGCAGCATGATCCCAGTGATGTTCATTAATGTCAAACACAGGCCTGGGAGCACAAGTGCAGGGTAAGGAAAAATTAAATCCATTTAGTACTGCTGTGCATATTTTGATGAATGTTTTTAAAGAAGCTAAACAGTGCAGAGGTCAGTCAGAAATAAACAGAACATTAAGTAAATAACCTCTTAAAATAATAAGATAGATGAATTTATTAAAAATAAATTTTAAAATAGATGCCTTTTCTGACTACTGCACTTGCTTTCCCTGGCAAAGGAAATGGGAATAATTAATGGATTTGGCTGCTTCTCTCCAGGGACAAAGATAATCAATGTGTGGGGGAAGGCCTTTATCTAGCACAGAGATAGTGCTGGAACAGCAGAAGGAAGAGGGGGGAGAGGTGTTGGAGATCTTTTCCTGGCACACCTTCAGAGCTGCTTATCAGCTCTTACTGCTCAAACCAACTCAGCTCCAGGTATCTGAGCTGCTCAAACATTGCCAATGAAAATACTCTTTCTTTTCTGGACCAGAATGAAAGGGGGTGTCCCCGTTGTTATTACAATAAGCAAAACCTCAGAATTAATCCAGAAGCAATAAACAGACTCCTTGTTCCTTTCTGGCAAATGCAGCTCTTGAAACCAAGGACTTGTTTTTTTTTGTTTTTGGGGTTTTTTTTGTTCATGTATTACTGGAAGGTGTTCCTGCCTGCCCATGGCAGGGGGCTGGAAGCAGATGATCTTTTCTGCTCCCTTCCAACCCAAACCACTCCATGATTCTGTGCAGTTACAGTAAGAGTGCAATCATTGCCTGACAGCACAAACTGCAGGTTTATCAGAATTAAATGGGTTTGGGTTTTAGTTATTTATTTCACAATAGCTCGGCTCATTATCTACTCCACAGCTGAGTAGTTCTTGAAACACAAACCTCCTTTTCAGAGTACAAGAGATGCAAGTTAATTCATCCCCACAGGGAGTGAGCAGTGACTGAAACCTCCAACCTTCCCAGCTCTTCCAGAGCCCCAAATTCTGCACAAACACCTCTAGCAGTGATCACTGAAGAAACCTAATTCTCAACACTTCTGCCAATGGTTTCCACCTAAGATTAAAACTCTCTTCATTTTCTGCAACAAACAGTGACTATTTATATTTTTTTCCAAAAAGCTTCATGACTTAGGATTAAATAAAATAATTCTATCAGCACAAAATGAGCTCAAAACTCACCCTTTGTGTTTGTGATTCTCTAGCAGAAAAAGAGGAAAATAAAAGAAGGTGGTGAGGTTTTTAATACATTCCTAGATCATCACATGGCATTGCTCAAAATAGCATGAGTTAAAAACCTCTGAGAACACACAGGAACTCACAGCTTTCCCAAAGTCGTTTTAGGAAAAATTAAAATACCTTGAAAGGAATCAGATCCTCCAGGAACGTAGAGACCTCCTTCCTTGGAGGAGGACAGAATTCAGCTTATTAAAATCACTTTACAAGTGGCCTGGAACCCAACCAGAAGAGCTACAAGTGGCTGAACAAACACTCCCATAAGGAGCCTCGATTTTCTCAGGAAGTTAAACACTGCTGATCTCCTTTCCAAGTTACCATCTAGTTCTCCTTTGTGAGGTGGGTGGGGGGAGTCGAGTGTGACAGTATTTCATCTATCACCAGAAATAATCTGTATTCCCACTGTCAATCACACGGTGCTGGTTAACTCATTCTTTCAAATCAGCACAAACGGAAAAGCTGCTCAAAAAAAAAAAATCTAGTCCTACTGGTTTGTCAGAAATATGGTGACTTAGAATAATGTGGAAAAGAAAACAGACACATGATCTGACTGATGTAAACAAGTGTTTACTCAGGAAAGGTCAAGTCCTCACCTCATACAATTATGAGAACCAGCAGCAGCTGAAAGTACAACAAAATTCTGAAAAATAAAACAAAATGGGAAGAGAGGTTGTTCTCTGGTGCTTAGTCTATGTCACAGGGTAAATTCTGCAAAAAACAAGCAGAAAGCAAACAGAAGTGTTCAGTGAAACCTTCTTAATCAATCCAAATATACAGAAATTATCCTTGTGATCTCCCTTTTGTCTGGCCCCCATTCCATACCGAACATTTTGCTTCTCAGTCTTATTTCAGAAGCATGTGAGAAAATCTCTTCATTTTCTTAAGGTGCAGTTGATAATTTAATTAAACCTATTGTCTCCAACTCTTTCAGAAGCAGATAAATTATTTAGCACAAGGCAGCTAAAAATCCAAGTTTAGTTCAACATTTATTCTTGAAGTATATCAGAACTACATGCTCAAATCTCCCTGTTCTTCCAGTGAATGTTTCAGCAATTAAATTCCTAATTACACCTACTTTTCTCTCTTTTTTGAAGTAATTAGAACAAGAGGAAAATATCCTAAATAAAATAAAACTTCAAGTCTAGATCTCGACATGAATAAATTGGTTCATTTGGGGCTAGAGAGAAAATTGATTTCTGACCAACATAAGGATGAGTTCTGGACAGGAATGTCAAACCATCCTCATAAAATTTCTCCTGATTATACCAAGCAGTGTGCAATAGTGAATATGATTTTTATTCCCCAAACACACGTGGCTTTAATGTCCCCCTCTCTGCTCCTTCTTCCCCTTTCCCACATGGAATTCTCTCAGGATCCAGCACAGGGTCAAGGTTAAAATAAATGGCCTGGGCTCATACAGGTATTGAGCACAGTGGGCACCCCAAAGAGGTCACACCCCTGCACTGCAAAGCCAAAGGAATCACCAAGTGTCCATCGGTGCAGACTCTGCTCTCTGAGCAAATCTGAATGTGTACTGCATAAAATCTGAACAAGGATCTACTACACCTTACACCCCCAGCCCAATCTAAATCAAGTCATTGGGAAGCATTCCCTTCCAAGGACTGAAATCATCTGCATTTCATGGCTGGCTCAGTCATCATTAAGTGTTTTATGAAACCTGGAAGTGCAGGAACAAAGTTCAGCTCAAACAACCATTCATCTTCTCAAACTGGGTGAATATTCCACTGAACCAGCAGTGCTCAAATCTCATTGCTGCATTCACTGAGCACTAAAACACCAAAGAGAAGCTGCAGTTCCCAGATTCCAGTCTCATTTTCCATACCCATCATAACCCAGGAAATGCACACACACACACACACACACAATAAGAACAGGAGAGGACACAGAACCACTGGAGTTCAGTGGCTGCAGGACATCCCTGGGCAGGATAACTGGGAGGGCATCAGGCACATCCCAGCACATCCTCTGGGCTTTTGGGGCAAGATTTAATATACACACCATGAAAAAGTAAACTCTCTCAGCAGACTAAACAACTCATGTGAAGCTCTCCCCTGGCAAAAATTCCACATCAAACTAAAAAAAATTTTTATACATTTCAGTTCGAATGAAAGCACAAAAAAATTAAGTATTAAATATTAAATGCTGAAGTCAGGAAAATTAGTAGCAAAATGCAAAGCCATTTCCAGAGTAAAAAAATCACTACCACTCCCCCCTTTAATTTTTATTTCTCCCTGTTTTCATGCCATCTCTGGCTTTTCAACAGACATTTCATGTCACATTTTAAACAATATACTTAGGCTGACATTTAGTTTTGTGAAAACTGAAATAATCAGTTGTTGGCTATTGAAAATAAACTACTATGTTGGAGTTTATTACCACATTTGGAAATAACTATATATGGCCTTTGGTTAACATCCAGCAGATATTCCAGTACCATCAACCCCCCTCTTTGAATCTCCAATGCTTTTCTGCTGCCTTGTGTCTCATCCTGATACTGCAGAAAGTTTGACAAAATAAAGCAAATAAAGAAATCCCTCCTCATCCCTAATCTCCAGGTTTATTTCACTAAAAGACTACTATAGTTTGGATCAAAGAAATTACTATGAGAAGTCTTTAAATATTCCTTTCCCCACCCCCCCCTTTACATTTCCAAGACTCTGAGTCTGTTAAATCAAATTATTTGTCAGCCTTCAGCCATTCACATGTGAACATCAACCTCATCCAATGGGAAGAACCAAAGTCAGTCACACTTATGGATATTTCACCTTTCCAAGAGAATCAGAGATTAGACATTAATGGAACAGGTGTCAGCAGCACAAATATTAGCTGGCATTTACTAAGACATCACAAATTATTTGTCCAGCTTGCCAGAGAGCTCCTGTAATCTACCACAACACCCCCAAAGACCTGAGCATTAGAAGATCAGCAGCAAAAAAAAAAAAAATACAAAATACAAACGAATCTACAAAATACTCATATGTTTGTGCCATGCCAAATGTCAGTCCTACACCTTGGCAAACAGTTTGGCTCTAATCCAACAAAGCATTTAATTATATGAGACAATCTATTGCTAAGCATGACTTCAGCTCCTGGGTGGAACATTTGGAATCATGCAGGGCACTTCCATAAATATATATTTTTAGTGCTTGCTTTTTAATTTCCAGGAATAATTAAGCAGTTGACTTAAAAAAAAAATAAATTTAGAAATGCACTATTATTAATATAATTATTTCTTCCAAAGACAAGTTCAGGATGTGCAAAGCTTTGTGATCCACAGGCAGGTTTTGAGTGAGTATTAGGTGATTGGATTTAGGGGTTTTTATGGTTATTTTTCCTCCCCACAAAATAATTCCCAATTCCACACAGCCAGTAAGACACATCTTTCAACTCAAATTTTCAAAAGCCGAATCTATTTCAGTACAATTTTATTCAAAGTGTCAGTGGCTACAGGTACTTCTTTGGAAAGCTCTCCTACTGCATTAAATTTCCTGGGAAAATTTCCATCTTAAGGCTGAGAAAAGCTCAGCAGAGCAGCCCACCTCTCTCTATATATACACACCTCTCCAGAGCCCAGCAGAAATCAAGACAACTTTCAAGTCAGGATGCAGAAGCCTGTGCTATATGCAGGTCTTCCTTGCTGCCTTCTGCATGCAAATGTTCTGGCTATTCTCTTTTAATATTTTCAGTTACCATCTGACCTATTATTCTGACAGCTAAGCAAAAGGCTGAAGGACCAACAACAGCAAAAAAAAAAAACAAAAAAACCAAACCCACAAAACAAAGGGAAAAAAACCAAAACAAAACAATGTCTCCTGTGCTGTTAGCAAAGGTTCTCTTGGTATTTCACTGTCTCTTCTGCTCTACATATAAACAATTCCAGGGTTCTGCTCTGCTGAAGCTTTCACCAATCATTATTATAGCACTGTTTAAATAACAATTCTGCCTTTACAACAAAGCATAAGTATCATTATTTTATATATATAAGCCCTATCATAAGAAAGATAAAAACCTCCATGGTTTTCTATTAAGTGTAACTCCAAATAAAACAAATTTTTACCTATTTATTTATGTCTGTATATATAAAGGCACATTCCCATGTCAAGGTTTCAGAATGTTTCTTTCCAAAGGCACACCTGGAGGAGCCACACACACAAAATACACAGGCAGGAATATTCCAGTAGGCCAATACCCATTCCCTTGGGGGTGCAGCCCCAGATCTCTTCTGGTTTGGGGTTTTTTTAACCTCTTTCACTGACAATGTTTCAGGCACCATCTTGCTTCATAATGAAGACCTGAATTGCAGACAAAGCAAAAGCAGTAAAGCAGAACAAACAGCTTTGATTATCTTCTTCAAATATTGTTATGTTGGCACCAAAGTGTTTGGCTCTCACAGTGCCTTTTTTTATTGTTGGAAACATGAATGGGTTCAGAGGAACAGCAGCACAATGAGGACAATTCAGTACCTTTTTCACAGAGAGACAAATGCATTGTCAGAGCAAACATTGCTTTCTACATCCACCAGTGCAGAGGTCGGAGAGGAGCCCTCACTGCAGACACTTCCCAAGCCCAAAGCAGCAACCACAATTATTCTTCCAACAAGAAAACAGCTGAAAAGAAAAAAAAAAAAACAAAAAAAAAGGCCTTTGCCTATATATATGTATGTATACACAGACAAAATGATGTTGTCTCCTGAATATTTATTCTGTCAGCACACGCAGTTTAAAACAACAATCCCATAAAACAGCAGGCATTTGCTTTTCTGGCTGAGATGAATCCAACAAAAGCAGGAAAAAAACTTCTCCATTTAAAAAATACTACACAACTGGTACCATTAAATTGGTTTATTCGAAGTCTTTGAGGGATTAACTGGGAAGGAAGTACCAGGCCAAAATTCACAGGAACATGATAAACATGTTCATTGCATTTTACATTCTGCTGCCGCTCATTTAGTCAAGAATGCAAAAGGAAAAAAATTCTATTTGACTAGGGCATTACATCTAAATAAAAAAAAAAATCAAATTTTAAAGGTGTTTTCTCTCATGACCAGCTTTCCTTTGTGAAGTGTGTGCCAGTTTAATCCTACCAGTTTGCCTCATCAACTTTCTAAAATAATTTTCCTCCTTACTCAAGAAGAGCTCTCTGAGGATCACACATTCCCCGCAGCGCCCCTGAAATAGAGCCTTGCCATTCCATCTGAGGAGAAAACCCAGAATATCAACGATCCAATCTCCACACACCCAAACTGCAAAGGAAAAACAAACACTTGGTTTGCAGCACTGTGATCCAAGGGGAAAGGGAGAGCTTGGCACAGCATGAAAGGGATCCAGACCATCTCTTGCCACTCAAAATCTTTGGGCAAGTGAGGTGAGGACGTTTTGTGAAAATATTTGGTGTGTTAATGTTCATTTCAGGAATGGGCAGGTGACAATTAATTATGTGACACCTGGAGCAAGGTGTGCAGTGAGAGAGGAGCTAAGGGAACACAGGGGAGGGGAAATGGCAGACAGGGCTGTGCTAACCATTCACCTGGAGCTCCTCTCCTGCTCTACAGCCAGAATGCTGCTTCCCAAAATAAAAACACAACCCCCAGCATAACAAACCTTCATCGTGTTCATCTGCCATCCTCACACTTCGGGCCAGAGAGAAGTTCAGATACAATATTCAGTGAGACACAGGATCCAGCTCAGCCTGCACTAATCCCAGGTGTCTGTCTTTAAGTCCCCTTTAAGGATTTATCTATGCTCACTGAGGAAGAAAAGAAGCATCCATGCAGCACAATTATCTGAAATATCAGTTACCATCCCAAAACGTACTACTACTGAAACTTGACATTTCCAGGAAGGAAATTGCTTAACTAAAATTGTTCAGCTGAAATACATCCACTGTCAATACAACAAGTTCTGTGCTCTGGGAAGATGCCAGTTCAATTCAATCATACACTGCTCCACTGCTGCAAGAGGTTTTTTTATTTTCCATGGGGAACAGGAAATAAATAACCTGAAAGCTCATCCTTAAAATGCTGGTGGAATTCCTGTATCTAGTTCCAAGACTATGAGCTCTGTCCCATCTCACTAGTCCTGACTCCACTGTTGGAAATACCATTTGTTAGAGACATTTGACAGAGCATTATTCACCTACATTTATATTTTAACTTCCACTATGCTTTATAAAAAGAATAAGTAAATTTTGACAAGGGATGAGATGGCACATCTATTGATCCAACACACACGTCCACTCCCCTTCAGTCTTTTCCATTCATAAGGAATCTTTTCTATTCTCAATATTTTTACAAGTGAGCTTCACAAAGAGAGATTTTAAACCATTGCCTTGTCATGCTTTATGCACACTTTTAGAGATTTTTCTGTACATAATATTCCTTTCTACAAGGGATTTTGAAGAAATGGGGTTTTTTCCTACATGGAATAGTAAAAGCAGATGACTCAGTCAAATTCTAATACACGAAGTCAGAGAGTAAAACATTTTGAGCTTTGTATTCTGATAATGAGTACTGGGAGCTGGGCAAAACAAAATGCTGGAAGTTACAGCCAGAAATAGCAAAACTCTAAGCAAGAAATGTGATCCAACTTCTCCAGTGACACAATACTCCACGTGTAAACCAGCTGGAAATTTACTGCCTTGTGATTTGGAATCCAAGGAGTTCCCACCACAGCAGACTTTGGCTTTTTCATCCCATTGACAACACCATGGCTAAACAGTCACCAAACACAAAGGACAAGCAAAGATTGGCCCTCCCAAAGTTTGTGTCAGAACAGCTTTTTAACCACACACACCAAAGATTTAAAACTTTGGAACATAAGGGAAAGGTGAACATTTCTATTCAAATGTCCAAACTCCCAAGAATATTCATTATTCCATGAGAGAAATAGAAGCAATAAAGAAGTGGAAATTAGGTAAACAATGCACAGGCTTCAGGCAATTACCTCTCCAGAATGAGTTAGCTGCATCTATTATATTTTATCTTAATATGCATTTTCTTCCAGCAGTTCCTAACTCCACTCAATGTCAAAGCTTTCTCAGTATCTCAACCAAGAACCACAAGAAAAATATGCACATTACTACAAGTATTTCTCTGTTCATTCTCTAAACAACATGGCCAGGTGCAGTCTGTGAAACATTTCAACACGCTGAGCCCTTCCCTTAAATGTTCATCTCCCACTGCCTACCTCAGCACCAAATTGTCCACAGAAAAATCATCCCACAGTTGCTAGCAGCCTTTCATAGCAGGTATTACCATCTTAAAAAATCTTGTAGGGGAAAAAAAAAACAAACTAACAACAAATAAAGAAAGAATAAAATATTTACAAAGGTATCTTTTCACTCCTGTGAATTTTTAATCACTGAATAATAATGCAGGTCTTAAAAAGCATTGCCTGATAAATGATCGCTGCCCACTACAGAGACTCTCAAGTGTCACATCTGTTAAAATTTCATGGAGGCAGAAACTTTAATGATGTCTGAAAAATATCTATTTTTAAACACCAAGATTAAATGGAAAAAGAAAAAAAATAACGAAATAATTTGGGAAAAAGGCACGTTCAGAAGAGTGGATAAAATCCAAAGCCTCAATAAGTGAGTATTACAAAAGAACTGATGGAAATGTCCATTTGTGCCTTACAACTACAACAAAAATCCCATCCTGCAGCACAGCAGCAGCAGAATTCCTGCATGCAGGGGCTGCTGGCGTCAGTTCCTGCTGCAGAACCCGCGGGAGCACTGCCTGTCCACAGGGACAGCCTTCCCTGAGGGATGTCTTTGCCTCAGCCACTCCTGCACTAAAAATGAAATCAAGGACTTTGGCATGGATGGTGACAGGCTGGGAAAGCTGGGGGTGCTCACCTGGACAGGAGAAGGCTCCAGGGAGAGCTCAGAGCCCCTGGGGAGTTGGAGAGGGACTGGGGACAAGGGATGGAGGGACAGCACACAGGGAATGGCACCCACTGCCAGAGGGCAGGGATGGATGGGGTATTGGGCAGGAATTGTTCCCTGGCAGGGTGGGCAGGGGCTAGGAGGGAATTCCCAGAGCAGCTGTGGCTGCCCCTGGATCCCTGGCAGTGCCCAAGGCCGGGTAGAACAGGGCTTGGAGCAGCCTGGGATGGTGGAAGGTGTCCCTGCCCAGGGCAGGAGAGGATTGGGATGAGCTTTGGGATCCTTTCCCAGGGTAGGAGAGGATTGGGATGAGATTTGGGGTCCTTTCCCAGGGCAGGAGGGGATTGGGATGAGCTCTGGGGTCCCTGTCCAGGGCAGGAGAGGATTGGGATGAGATTTGGGGTCCTTTTCCAGGGTAGGAGAGGATTGGGATGAGCTCTGGGGTCCCTGCTGAGCCAGAGCAGTCCATGACACTGAGGCCAAGCAGAAGGGTTGTGACCCCAGCACCTCAACAGCAACAAATTCACTCTGCACATCCTGCCTGGAGACCCCTCTGTGCCTCTCACACAAACACCTTCCATTATCCCCAGTCCTGTGACCACATCTCACCACCACTAAATAATGCCACACAGCTCTCTCCACTCCCTTCACCAAAGCCTGGCTTGGGGTGGTTTTTTTTTCCATTAAAGCCAAGGACTTGTCTCAGACTGCCAGTGTTTAACACCATTTTATAGATACAATACATTACAACACTTTACAAGGAAGGCACTCCCAGATACAGCACAGTTCTTTATTTTCCTCTCCAAATTAACTATCTTTCATGGCTTCATAAACTCTTCTGATAGAAGCACAGCCTAAGCAAATGACTCCTCACCCCAACATAACAAAATTAATTCTCTAGCTCAAGGCAAAGGAAAACAAAATAATTATAGAAATCAAATTGCTAAAAAAAGTAACTTAACTGCCAAAATCAGCTTCTGTTATAAGGTTTTAATAACTACCATCTTTTCCAAATGAACATATTTGTAAAACATGAGAATTAACTTGGCAAATCAGAAAAATAAAGTGAGAAAAGACAGTAAATGATTATTAACAGAAAAACCTCTTCAGAAAAAACAAATCAAAACATTGCTCTGCAACACCACTTACAGAGTTTGCATAAATCCTCTATACCTTAGTATTAAACATTATGTGTATTTTTATGAGAAAACTGGGGTTTAGAATTAAACTTTGAACAATTTTCCTTTGGAGAAAATGCAACAATGAAAGGAAAAATAAAACAAAACTGTAAACATTTTAAGAGAGATGACATAAACACACAACACTGTTTTCCTAATTAGTTGTTACCTTTGTTGCAAATGAGTATCACAGAAAATATTATTAAAAAATAACCAGGTTTATCAAAAGCAAGTCTAGTGAGATGCCTATCAAGTACCTGTGACCTGATAAGGAATTTAAGAAAAAACAACATAACAGCCATAAAACAAACTCAACCCAATCTCAGAATAGCAAAGTAAAATAATGGTTACAAAAATAAATCTTTAAATGCTCTTAAAAATTACAAGACATTAACAATATGCTCCATCATTTCAGCAAAACACTAAAACGCTCCTTGGGAAATGTTCTGCATTCTAAATTAAGTCTGCAGATCCCAGGGATTATTTTATTTTGTGTTTGCCTCTGAGGTCACGTACAGTTTTGCTGTGAGTTATTTTCCTCCAGAACCTATAAGGCTGAAGCACCTCAAACTTTCTGACCTTGAAATACAAACATCTGCAATCAAACACAGAAAACCTTATTAAAGTGGGCAGCAGAAACCATGGAATTAAATTGTAGAAATTTATCTAAAATCATAGGAATGACATTAAATAGAAATTCCTAAATTCATTTCTTTTGTGCTTTACCTGCACATAGGAACCATAATGTGTCTATGCCAGCAAATGGAACTTGTTGTTTTGCCCTGGTTTATATCCACTGACTACTCCCAAGTTTGCTCTGTCCTGCTTGTTTCTCTTTTGACAGCCCTTATTGCCTTTTTAAAGGGAAAACTTTTCCTCTCTCATGATTCCTGCTGCATTATTGTGCTGGGACTCCCAGTGCCAGGAGCACTGCCAGGCACCAGCACCACACCTGCCCTTCTCAGCAGGACCAGGGGCAGAGGTGGATTCCACATTTCCACACCCACTGGGTGTGAGAACCATCTCCTCCAACACCAGTGGGACAAGGGAGGATGCCCTTCCTCACTGGCTTTGTACACAAGCTTCAAGGAAGGAAAATAGGAGAGAAGAAAGTGTTTTGTTTGTCACACAAAGCACAACAGTTCTAGCTTAAGTCCAAGCACAGGATTCTAACTGGATAACATAAGAACAAAAAAAAAAAGCTTTGAAACACTTTTGGATTCATTCAGAGTGGGCAAAAAAAGTTTAATAAAGAATATTGTTACAATTATCCCTTCAAATGTGGAATTGAAAATATATCTGGGGACCACCTGGCAACACAAAATCCATGGATAGAAACACATTTGAATTTCATTTCCTCCCTCCAACTTCAACAGGTGGAGCTCAAAAGCAATGGCAAAGCCCAGGAGAGGAATGCTTCTCCCCCACCTGCTCTTACCCTGAGGTCAATGCACCTGCCAGAGCCACCGACAAAATCTGCACCTTGAAAGCAGCCAGTGCCATCAAACACAAACACAGCAGGTGACAGACAGGAAAACAACCAGAAAAATGCTTTTCCAGCAAGTCCCAAACACATCCTCAGTGCAGGACAAGGGTGTCTATTAGTGTTTATTTTTTTGTTTGTTTGTTTTTAGTTAGAGTTGAGATTGAATATGAGAGACAAAGTTTTGTGTTTGGATTTGGTTGTTTATTAAGTTTTATTTATAGTATAGTGAGTGTTACAGTATTTTTAGTAAGCAAGCTAAAAATGACAAAAAGGAGCTGTATCTTGCTCGTTACAAGACCTTTTAAGGCCTAATTATCCAATTAAAAACTAACATCTACATTATTTTTACTTTTGACCCAATGACCAAACACCCATGACCCGCAGTGAGGTACTTTCTATCTAAGCAAAAAATACTGCCTGAAACCAAGAAGAAGGAACAAGAAGGAAGAAGAGCCAACACTCCAGAAGCTCCATCTTGTCCCATAGCCATTACTATATCCTAAAACCCCAAATTCCAAACCCTTCACCCTGTGATATTACACACTTCTATTCCAACTCCATACCAGTGATTTTAACTCCATCACTCAATTTTGGAATCCTTCTCCAAGGGCTCAGGTGAAAAGCAGTGTTCTCCAGGGGTCAGTGCCTGACAGCACAGAAAGCTCAGAACTCCCAGGCTGTTCCAGCAGGTGTCCAAGCCATGCTCTGCAGGTAACCTGTGCATCTCCCCCAGCTCTGGAAGGCAGGCAGGGCTCTGCAGGCTGTGCCCCAGCTGCTCCTGGTCCCTCCTGCAGCCCCAGGACACAACCCAAGCCCTCCTGCCCTGCCTGCAAGGACAGCACAGGGAGCTGAGGCAGAGGAAGGAGCCCTTCAGCTCCCTCCCTTCACAGCCACTCGGGAACCAACACAAGAGTGGGGCACCAAGGGAGCTGCTTGGCTTGTTCTGCTGTCCATGCAGGCTGAACAAGCACTGGCCCCATCCCTGTTTGCTCTCAGCTGACAGGCTGCCCCTCTCCAGGATTTACTGCTGGAAATAAGCAGATCCCAGCCACAAAGCTGCTTCCTCATCCTCCCACAGCATCATCTTGGGGCTGTTGCCAAGCAGGAACCGAGGCTCTGGTTACCCTCACCCCGCTCCTTCCTTCCCCCAGGGCTGTTGGCACAGGGCACTGCAGCTCCAGAGAGTTTCTCCAGCAGAGCCACACCGTGCACGGGGGCTGTCCTCAGGTGACAGCCAGGATTTACTGAGAACAAGCCAAAGGTACCCCAGGAGCTGCCATCCCTTGAGGGAGCCACCTCCTCCTGCCAGGGGCAGCTGAGACCCAAGAGCCCAGGCTCTGCCCATCACCCACACTCAGCACCCCACTCCCAGGCAGGGGGACAGCCCAGCAGCCAGCCTGGAGCCTGGAAGTGTTTTTCGTCCAGCTGTATTGGCATGAATTCCCAGGCTTGGTAGCAAGGGGACTGCAGGGGCTCAGTGGGAGAGGGCTGGGGGTGCCCTGTGCCAGCCACTCCAGACCCTCCATGGGCCAAGGCTGAGCCAAAAGGAGGAGTCCACGGTGCCCTGGAACAGTCAGAGGAGCCTGAGCTGCTCCCATCTGAGCAATGGCAGTCACTGGAGAATGGCTCAGTGACAGCACAGAGCTGCTGACACACCTGGAGGGGCTGCAGCATCCAAGAAATGACTGAGGATGAGGGAGCAGGGGCAGAGTGAGGAACAAGGAGCAGCAGAAACTGATCCCAACCACAGAGACAGTGAGGGGAGTTCCGTGCTGAAACTGAGCCTGGCAAAGGGGATGAAAGGGGTTTTCCTTAAGTGTTTCAATGCTTGCCATGTTTCCCAACCAGTAATCAAATGTTTCAGATCAAGTTTGATTCCCTGACTTCAGCCCATTCTGCCCAGAGCAGTGAGTGATGAACAGAGTGGTGAGTGATCTCCCTGTCTTTATTTTGAACCATGAGATTTCTGACCCCAGTTCTTCTCATTTTCTGCCCCATCCCACTGTGGGGAAGGTGTGAGCAAGAAGCTGTGTGAGTGCTTTGCCCTTGGCTGGAGCCAACCCATCAACCAGGGCAGACTGTCAAGGACTCTGTGGTCACTTCATCTGCCCTAATCCATAGCAGCACCATCTCCATCATTAACAGAGTGGAATTTTAATTACATGTCCTAGCCTGGAAAGCACCAAAGACACGAATAAAGCCCAGCTGTGGTTGGCTTGTTACAAAAATAGCTGTTCAGACAGCACAAACCCCATTCTCAAACTGCCAGAGACAATTCTGTACTGGTTGGGAACTCTCTTCCCAAGTGCATGTGCCACTCACGTTCTCTTCCAACACGATTCAAGTGTTGTTTACCTTAACCCATAACAACGAATCCTACTTGGAGGATTTAAAACTTTTGCCTTTAACATCTTCAGCTCAAAGCTTTCAGAGAATCACAGAGCAGTCAGGGTTGGAAGGGACCATCCAGTCCAACCCTCCTGCCAAGGCAGGGTCACCTAGAGCAGCTTTCAAGCAAGGCCACCAGCTTTGCAAACTGTCACATCTCCCCACTCAGTTGCTTTACCTCTGAATAGCATTAAAAAAAAAAAAAAAGCCAAGTCCTTTGCTCAAGGAGATCACAGCACTGCAGTTAGCATTCTTCAATTTTAAATTTTCATTAAAGAATCT
Organism: Sturnus vulgaris; assembly: GCF_052056855.1. Classification (NCBI taxonomy): domain Eukaryota; kingdom Metazoa; phylum Chordata; class Aves; order Passeriformes; family Sturnidae; genus Sturnus; species Sturnus vulgaris. The sequence goes on along the minus strand of NC_142253.1, from coordinate 17,505,625 downwards.
GTATTACTCATGAGCCTATGCAATATTCTAATCATCCTGTATTACCTTTTTCCATTAAGGAGTCAGTAAATTCAGAGCACAAGATCTTTTTCCTTCTCTCAACAGCCAGCAGGGACAGAAATACATCTCCTGCACATCTGTCTTGTAGGTTTTTATCTACAGACCAACACCATAAGGATAAATCATTTCTGAGCAAGTCCAGGAAGTTCTTTTTCCAGTATCTTGCTGGAAATTTTTCCCTGAAAATTCATCAAGGATAGATGACATAAAGCATGTCATCAAGACTACATTTTACCTGCATTTAACCTTGTCCAAATTTAACTGTGGCCAGCTTAGCAGAGTGTCCAGCCATGAACACAGAGACCACAGTTCAGCTTTTTTGCTGATAAATGGAAATTGCAAACTTATATATAAAGTATACAGTCAACCTTGGAACTTGAATGCAAAATGGTTTCATACATCTTTGTTTCTGACTTTGCAAGTCCTAACCTTCCTCATATTTGCCATCAACTTTTCCAAAGAGCAAACAACCAAAAGCAAACCACTTTGCTGTGTCAGCACAGCCTCAGCTGGAGGGTGAAGATTCAATTCACAGAAAGACAATGGATGTGTGATAACAGAAAAAAAAATTGGTTCGATAATTTTTGTTTGTCTTAATTTTAAGAAAGCATCCATGAAAACTACTCAGAGAAAGAATCAGCCTCCAGAAGTAATAATCTTGTTTTATTTATAGTCAAGGTCATGGGAAATCTGTCCTGAAACATAAAAAAAATACAACTTCCCAGATTAGTTTTGGTATGGGAATTCAAAGAATGAACAGCTATGGGAAAGTTTAAATTCTCATCAAATACACCTGTTCAAAATGGTTTGTACTTTCTGTCACTCATTAAGCAGAGAGCACAAAGGCAATTGTAATTGCTGGAGCACCCAGGACTAATTATTGTGGTAACCCAGTGTTTACTAAAAGCATGAGCATCTGTAATGTTTACAGACTAGAGTCTGTGATCATGGGTAATTACTGTATGATTAAGAAATTATTTGAATTGTTATATTGGACAAGGAAAAATATATAAAATTACTTTATTAGATTAATTAATAAAAGCAATCACTAAACCTTTGTTAAATACCCCATATATAGAAGTCTGCTGTACATGCTAGTGAATTAATCCTATTTAGCAGCACCTCTTCCTAAAAAATAAAACACTCGTGGCAAGAGGATGCCTTTTTTCTGTACTTACTGCTCTGTTAGGTGCTTGCATAACAAAACTCATCCTCTGTCACTTGTTTAAACAGTTTAAAAAGCTGTTTGTTCTGAGCACTGCACCACAAACAAAGCCCCACGGAACCCAGCCTGAGCCCCAGCACAGCTCTGACCTCGAGCAAAGCTCCTGTCTCACGCTGTGTTTTCCATGCCCAGGCTCTCCCTGCTGCCCTGCTCGTCTCCCCTTGGTGCCATAAGTGCAGGGAGAAGTTTTGTGTGCTCAGTTCCAGCTCACAGCCACAGCCCCTGACTCCAGACAGGACTGCACAGAAATGCCACCAGACCCGAGCCCTCTACACCTCAGAGCTTTGGATGCCCTCGAAGAAACAGCACCTTACTGAAGGATCACGCTTGTTCTTACATTTCCCTTTGATAAATGCATGCCTTTGGGGTTGATCCTTTCAGGAAAATCAATGAGGATCTGAATGTCAGCAGTAAATCCCAGAGTGGCACATTCCCCGAGGCACCCAAGCCACAGGCTCACCACTTCTGGAGGCAGCTTTGTGCCAGCCCTTGCTCAGTCTGTGACCAGAGCCCCAGACATAAAATATTCATTTAAAACAGCAGAGGTGACATCAGCACATGCTCTGCTGGCCCCTCGTGTCCTACACCACGAGCGAGGGGAGTAAGGAAACCTTTGCATTTCTGTCAAGCAGAATCATTCTGGTCTCTGCAACACCTTCAATCATCCACTCTGCTCCTGCTGCACGAGCTCAGCACCCCTGGGTGACAATGCCAAGCTCTGTCACAGGCACCCACCTGCACCCAGTGCCTCAGGAAGGAATCCCCCTGGAGCTGACTGCCATAAGACTGGATTTTTTTTTTTTTCCTCTCCAGAAATGCTGCAATTATCCTTGTCAACACTGCAGGCAGGTGAGGTTAGGTGCCAGGTGCCTGCCAGCTGGAATGCAGCCTGGAATGCAGCACCTATGCTCCCAACTGCTCTCTATCTCTGCCATCACATTCTCAGAGACACAGGTTTGGGCCCCCAAAAGTCAATAACTCTTCTAGAAAAGTACATTCATTAACCAGTGTGAGGATCTGCAGCAGCACTCGGGGACACACCAATACCTGCCTGCATCTCTTATTTCTGTCATTATTAGGGTTTCTAGCTACCCTTTCTATCCCATTTCCTTACCTTTTCAACAATAATAATGCTTTCATTTGACTGAGTGCATACCACTCTCTGTTCATATAAATGCTATTTACCTGTAAATTCTCAAATACAGATATATTGCATGCACATTCAATTCAACCAGGCTTAAGTGGCCCTCTAGGAACTGCTGTCATGATGATCAAATTTCCATTTCCATTTGCCACCAAGTAAAATCACTATTATTTTATTGTGCCTAGAGTTAGCCAGATTCAGGGAGCACTGGGGTTTTTCATTGAATTGGTTGGTTGGGGTTTCTTTTTTTTTTGTTTGATTTAGGGTTTTTTGGGGGGTGGTTGATATTTAGGGTTGAGGGGCGTTGACTTTGTTTTGAATTCTTTCTTGTTTGGTTTTTAATGATGGATTTCCTTAAAAGAAAATGTGGTTATTTAAAGCACCCAGATAAACTCCATTTCCCTGCACAAAAACTGTGGACAGAGCAGTTCTCTGCTCCTTTCTGCCCCATCACCAGATTTCCCAGTTTACTTTCTGCTTCCCTTCCTGCACACAGAGCTTCAGCAAAGCCCAAAATCCAGCCTTTGACATCAGCACTCTTCTCAGACAAGGAGGGAGTGCAATTTATAAAGGCAGCCCAGACTCCAGAGCATATTTCAAAGCAAATGTCACGCTCTTGAACAGTAACTGCATTTACTGCACTTGTTTCCTTGCCATCTCAGTAGCTGTAAGAAGCATTGCTTCACTCAGTAAAAGCACACACTCGACCCCAAACCTCTTCTCTTTAAGATATATTATATCAAACCCAAAACCATACAAAACTATTTCATTACTCAAGCTAGAAGTTTCACAGTTGTGCTTTTTTTAGACAACTATAATAAAAAAATTACTTACAAGTTTATAATTTCAGGATCTTTAGGAAAAGGAAATAAGAATACTGCATCTCAGAGATATGAATGAACAGTGGAGTTGGTACACTACATGCTCACCTGGCAATCTGGCCAGGACCAGCACATTCCAGACTTTGTCTCTAACACTCTCCAGGTGAGCAGTAGAACCCAAACCCACCTGAAAAAAGTTCTGATCACTTCACTTGAAGAGAAGTGTGCACATGAATCAATTAAACATTTTCTAAGCACACAGAGCTGAAGGGCTCCCACACTTTGTTACTTCAATGTTCAGGCTGGCAGATTCAGAGGTCACTGCAGCTCCTGATACTTTATCAGTTTCACAGGAGACTGACACCAAACTGAACATTCATTTTCATCAGTTGCTCCTATTTACAGCATAAGAAATTCACATAAACTGCTCCTCCTTAACAATACTTATTTGGTCTTATCAACAAGGGAGCCCGAGTAGCAAATGTTGTAATGTGAGTGCTCATGAATTTCCTCTTTGTCACTCCTACCATCCAGTGAGCTGAATTCCTGATTTCTATCGCCACTTTTCCTATACACCTTCATCATTTCTGTCCTTCACACTGCTGGAATGCTACAAGAGGCAAAGGATTTCTCTGGTTCTTGCAGCTGGTTCAGGACAGTTCACTGAGCAAAACCTCTTATCACCTCCTGCTCTCTGCTGCTCACACCACAGGGGACTGCACAGAGCCCGTGGATTTTCTGTCATCAGCAAAGTCAAGCCTCCTCCTGCTGACACACAGAAAGCTTCCTCAGCTTCTGCAACGGACTAGAAATTACCTACAGAAGTACCTGTGTTACAAAACGAGGCAAGCAGAAACACGACTGAGATGAATGCAAAGCCCCTCTCAGGCTAGCCAAGCCTTTAGGCTCAAAATCAGGAGGAACAGATCCATTTTTTCTTGAATTAAATGAATGGGAAGGATATCCAGTGGTGCACTGCAGCAAAGAACAGCCCCCTGTCAGCTCACACAGGTAGGCTGAATTTTGGACATGAATGCCTTTAAAACACAACATTTTGTGAACTCCAGATTGAGATTTCCTAAGGACATGATCTGGGACAACACTTGTCTCACATTAACACACCCATGTCCAGTCTGATCTTCCTTTCTAGAGAGCTGTTTTATCTATGTACAGAAAGCCTTTAGAAGAACACACTTCTTTTTGCTTAAAGTATTCTAAAAATATTACTTCCTAATGAGGATCCCATTTGCATGACAAATTCTCTGTGCAGTGTCAGAAACATCTTGAAATTAAGATGTCATGCTTACAGGAATTATTCTGCACAGAGATGAGTTCTCACCAAACTTTCCTCCTGACAAGTTAATTTCATTTTCCTCATCATGTGCTTTGACAGCAAGATAAGGGAATCAAATCCTTTCCCTGGTGAGAACCCTTTGCTCCTACATTAATTGGAACCAAGGAGTATCATCCACTTGAATTCATCTCTACTTTTCTGGCCAAATATTTAAAATCAATCATTTACTAAGCTAACAGTACATATGTCTCCCATGCTTTCCACTGTAATTCTTGCAGGAGGAAATGCAACCATTGAGGGAAAACATTAATAAAACCACTTTAATAAAAGGTTTTTCCTACCTTTACACTATAGATTTAAATTAAAAGAGCATAAAACCATCAAGGCTTTAAAATTGGAGATAAATGAGATGAACCTCTCATTTAAAAACAAAATTGGAAAAAGAAGTACAATGTGTGATGTGAACACTTTTAAAGCTGGGGTTAACAAGTGAAAGTTTTTCAGCCTGTGGTTTGATCCCTCTGCTTGCTGTGACTGAGCAGAGGTTTCCCTGCTGGATGTTTTCTGGATGGCCTGGAGCAGGAAGCAACTCCTGAGTTTGCTTTGTCACAAGACAGAAGATTTGTTCCTAGGTCTGTCTCTCAGTGCATGTACATGAGTTTCTTTGTGTTCTGCAGATAGGTAGAGAATATTGGCTTCAGGATTTTTAATTTTTTTTTTCCCAATTTTGTTCTTAAATGAGAGGTGGGACTCAAGCCACAGGCTGAAGAGCTTTCACCTGTTAAGCCCAGCTTTAAAAGTGTTCACATCATACACGGTGCTTTCCTGGCATGGGAGGAGGAGCCCTGCAGGTATTCCAACATCCCTGTGCCCCTGGCAGGAGCAGGAGCTCTCAGTCACGCTTCCCTGGAAAAAGCTGCCTCTGGATCCTCACACGACGTGACAAAAGCTCGATGGAGCAAATAAAAGACATTTCTTCCTCTACTGGAGTCTGAGAATATGTGAGAGCTGTGCACCAGAAAGCTCAGACCCTGTACACTTCTTTTCTCTCCTCAGCCTGGAAACTTTGGGAATTGATGGTGAAGTCATGAAGGAAACTTTAAATAGACTCTGTTTTCCACCATCACCAGGCTCACTTTCTCAGATTTTATCTGCTTCAGTTTCCCACTCAAATCTTATATTAGATTTTTTTTCCTCTTTTTTCTCCACCTCCAAGCTTTTCCATTTTCTAACATAATACTGAATAAATGTTTTATAGCCAAAGAGGATTTCTACCTGTTATGTAACTCACATTTTTGGAGGCATCTTCCCATCTCATTTTTACTGATAGAGCCTCCAGTGAAACCAGGAGCTGTACTGATGTAAGCAGAGTGTGCCTAAACTTAAACAAACAGCTCTGTTTGTGCCACATTAAAAATGCTAAATGGGGTGAAATTTCACTTCATCAACATGCATATGGGGCTGACAATATTGAAGAAGATATTAACAGATGTATATAAACATTAACAAAATGATTAATTGTCACATAATGAGGCAGCAATTTAAGCGTGCTGAGCAGATGCATCCCAGCTAAAGTGGAAAGAACAGCCACATTCTAATTCTGAACCAGGCTGGGCTTCAGATGCTTCCAGAGCCAAAGGAATTTTTGAACAGCCTCCTCTAAAAAGTGCTCTGATCTTGGGCAATAATATCTGTCCAAAAGCTAAAAGCTCGCTCTTTAGCTCTGGCTACAACTTTAAAAAAAATTTAAAAGTAATTCCACCTTCTTCTGGCCACTCACTTGTCTGTTTACACCATAATGCTGGATATAGCAGGAAGGTCCCTTAATTATAAAATAATGTCTATGTTCCTCAATTTACAATCAAGTCAAAAATTCTGTGTAGCAGAGACTTCAAGCCAGGCCAGCAGCAGTGGGTACAGAAACAGAGCAAGCTGAGAGCAAATAAATTATTTTCTCCCTCAACATAAGAAACACACACTGTTTTATCCCAATAGGATATTTCATTTCAGAACGACAGTTTTTGACAAATAATATCTTAGATTTTAAAAAAATTTAAAATTAGTTGTGGTTTGTTTTCACACATTTTAGTTAGGAATTAATAATGTAGTGATGTACCCTGATTGTTAATATTTGGGGGGAAAAACACATTTAGAAGATCAGTTTTAAGTTTGATACAATATTACAGATTTTGAACATTTTTTTGTTCAAAATTTTGAACAATATTACAAAGAACACAGGTGTTACTGCCATCATCTCCTCTCAAGGTGTGCCCTGAATGTGGAATTTTTAAAGAAATGCAAATAAGACTCCATGTAACGCTATTAAGTTGTAATTGGATTTAATATGATCAGCTGCTTTCACTTGCAGTTTTATGCTGGAAAAGAAACGTTCTGTGTTTACTCAGTCACTTGAACCCGTTCAAGGAGACCGTGTAACAATCAGAACGGTCCCGGTTCTTCCTTCCGTGTGGTGTTAGATAAATGGCAGTGCTGGGCAGCACAAATTTGGGGTTTCAACACAACATTGAGACAGAATTCTGGGGTTTGCATTCTCAAAAAAGAGTGAGAAGCTCTTTGCTCAGGACTTTATTACACACCAGGAAAAGCGGGTGTCTGGAAATTTGGGAGATTATGGACACAAAACACCATTAAGATGGTGCCAGAAAGATTTATAAACGGCGCAGGAGGGACCTTGAAACGTCTCCTTCAATTGTGGCTCCTGGGAAAGCTCCCAAACCCCCGAGGCCACAGCTCCGCCAGCCGGGCTTGGGGAGCGCTTGTGCTGCGGGGGAACCCCGACCCACAGAGGGGCAGACACCGGAGGGAGCGGGGAGAACCGGGAGAGGGGAACGGGAGATGGAGAACGGAGAGGGGATAACGGAGAGGGAGGGAACGGGGAAGAGAAGGAAACGGGGAGATGGAGAACGGAGAGAGGGGAGCGGGGAGGGGAACGGGGTGAGAAGGAAACGGGGACATGGATAACGGAGAGAGAGAGGAGCGGGGAACGGGGAGATGGATAAAGGAGCGAAAAGGGAGCGGGAAACAGAGAGAAGGGAACGGGGAGATGGAGAACGGAGAGAGAAGGGAGCAGGGAATAGGGAGATGGATAAAGGAGAGAGGGGAGGGGAACGGGGAGATGGATAAAGGAGCGGGAAACCGAGCAGGAAACGCGAGGATAACGGGAGCGAGAAACGGAGAGAGAAGGGAGCGGGGAACGTGGAGATGGATAAAGGAACGGAAAACGCGGGGATAAGGGAGCCGGGAGAACGCGGCTGTGCACGGCTGCCAAAGCCGGCACCCGAACGGCCCCGCAGCACCGGGAGGGCGGGGAGGCCCCGCCACGCCGCGGTACCCGGAGGAGCGGCGGGATGGAGCAGCCCAGGGGAACCGGGGGTCGGCACCGGACCCGGGGGGGTTCGGGTCGGGACCGGGGGCTCCTCTGCCCGCCCCGCGCCCCCTGGCGGCCGCGGCCGGTGCAGCCCCGGGTCCGGTCCCGACCCCCGGGACCCTGGAGCATCCCCGGGCGGCCACGGGAACAGCCCCGGGCAGAAGGAGCTCGCCATCACCCCCACGGGCAGCTGAGCTCGCCTGGGCTCCGCCCGCACTGCCCCAAAGCCAGCGGCACTGGAGCAGCAGCTGAGCTTGGATTTGCTGCGCTCTCAATGACTCCACGCTGTGAGCAATAAGAACACAGCTGCTGCAGCCCTCCGAGGAGCCGCATACAGGAAACGCAGAGAGCCCCGGCAGCACTGGGAAAAAATAATAATAAAAAAATCACAGCACACAGTACGGGAGGCTGAGGCTGCTGACAGAGCCTTATCTTCATTTATCCTGAGCAGATCGCATTATCAGCTCCTGAATGAATTCTCTGCAAGAGAGGGAGGTTTAACATCCAGTCTTTTGTCCTGGATCTTAAATCCCCCTTTTTAACAATAATAGCCCCAAAGACATATTCCTTCTGTCTTAAATAGATGTCAAGTCAAGAGTTGAAGTTTGAATACAGTCTTCAATAAAGGATAATTCAGAATTGAAGATAAGGCTGAGGGAAGTGTTCAGTGCCTCCCTTGTGAGTGCCCTATCACAACCCAAGGACTTTCTTGAGAAAAATGCCATTAAATGGAGAAGGGGAGTGAGACACGTTGGCACTCACACATACGGATACACATAAGGACGATACTTGGCTGAAGAAAGAGCGTCTAAGAGTTCAGAAAAGCCGGTGATCAAGCTCAGGGACAAACCTGTTTCTATCCCTGGGTTAAAGGAATGACAAACACGCACGAACAACAAGAGTGTGATCACCCAGTGCACTCGTTCTCTTTTGGCCATTGACAAGTGATGGTGAGCACAGAAACAAGACTGGAGTATCATTAACAGGGACTTGGAGCCTCTGTTTGGCTAAGACAAACACTTTCTTGAAGCCTCAAAAAAAGAAGCCCAAGTTTCTGTATTAGTTTCCCACTGCAGAAAGAGGATGTCCGGAGTCTCTCAGCAAACACGAGCATGGAAACAAACCAGACATTGTCGATGGCCTGAGCCAAAGTAAGCACTGGGTGGGGTGGCACCAGTCTCTCACTCGGGCTGGGGTTTTTTTCTTGTAAAGGGAGAATTTTTCAAATAACTTTGAGCATCTCTCAATAACGATTTGCAATCAAATGAGCGTTGAGACTGCCTGTGCTGCAACACAAATTAGAGCTGCACAGTTGAGCACAGATCTGATAATCTCAGCTCGCTCCTGCTGCCACAGCCTTTGCATCTTGCGTCAGCACGAGCAGAGTGAGCTTACATTTGTCTAGAGATGCATCGGGGGATTTTTGGGTGCTGGCTTGGGCAGGACAGGCTAAAGCCACGGAGCAGAGCCAGCCCAGCACTCCAGCTCCAAGGCTGACAGCTGGACACAGCCTCTGCCTAGAAAATCAGTGTCCAGGGTATCTGTCAGTCTCAAATATGAAAACAAGTTCGGTGGCATAGCTCTGTGCATGTGTGTGTAAAAATTCCTTTGGTGCATGCCATGATATCAGCTGGTGCTGCTTTCTCATTTCTCATTATTACCACGGGTTTGACTATTCTGTACTGACAACTGCATGGAAATCAACCTCCCACCTCAGCAAGGATGGGGTTTGCAGCTGGTTTGATCGTTTATAAACAATCACTGGTGCTGAAGATCAAGACAGATTTTACCTCTTCAAACACCTTTTGGATTGTGTCCATGGAGAGCCAGGCAGTAATGGTTGATAAAAGGACTGATGTGCAAATGTGCAATAAAATCCCATTGACTCTTCACAGAAAGAGCTAAATATCATTTATAAGCTAGGGAGTGCTTAGTGTAAACTCGACTGTCCACCCTCTCCTGCTCACCCTGTACCTTTTGCAGGCATCATAAAAACACTGGAAATGCAGCAAATTCAGTGCTTTGATCCCTGGCAGCACAAGAATTAGAATTTCCCACATTAGGAAGAACACTGAGGGGGAAGTCCCAAATTAGACAAAGTCAGAAAAGTTGGTACATTATCACTACTGAGCAAAATGCAACAAAAATTCTGGCTAGTCATGTGTATAAGGCTGGTACCAAAGAACTGGAAGCTCATACAAATGACACTTTGGTCCTTTTTTGGAGTTTTGTTCTAAGAGAAGTAAAACTGCACAATACTAAAATTTTTGATCCAAAATAGAAAGTTTAAAAGGACAGGTTATAGGTAAAAGTCAAAAAGAAACATTTAAACATCTTTCAGAGCTACAGAAATGAATTTTTTAATCTTCTTTCTTGTTCTAGTCTGCTTCTATGAGAAAAAAAATTCTAAGCAAGAAGTGTTTCACAGACTATACTCCCAAGAGTTAAATTTTGCTGGCTTTTTGTTGGGTTTGGGGTTCTTTTTAAGGCCAACCACATGCTCTATTTAGTTTTGCCTTCCCACTCACACACAACACTTTAAGATTTACAAGTTACAGAGATACCAACTGCTTTCATAAAATTTAATCCTTCTCCTGACAGATCTCGCTGCTCCTGAACCTCCAGCCACTGCAGTTACCATAAAGCCACTGCAGTCAGGTTCCTCACACGCCTTGGAGTCCAGCACAGAGCACAGAAAAGGTCACTTTGAGTGTTTCAGGAGCAAAACAAAGCCAGGAGGTGATGTAAGCCCTGGCGAGGGAAGCTTTGCCCACGCACGTGTCTGGTCTCTGTTCCACACAGGATTTGGGGACTCACTGAGACATTCCAGAAGCAGCAGCCAGAAATTCCCAGTGTGCCCCAGAAAAGGCTGCTGCAAAGTGGCACACAGGTGCTTGGGCAGAAAATTCTGCTCTTCACAAAGTTTTAGGGGTGCTGTACAGGAAGCTGAGGTGTTGAAGTAATACATTTGTGAAGATCACTTCTCGGTGTAAAAGCTGTTCAAGCCCTGCCTTTTCCAATCCCATACTCCCCACAGCCAGAGCAGCTTTCCTGGAGGTTTGTAGGGCAGCTCACACACCCTGAAAATCCCACATGTGGGGAAAAGGAACACAAGAGGAAGAGAAAGGAGTCAAGACAGAAAAAGGCTTTGCTTGCGTTTGTGTTCCAAGGAAAACTCCTGAAGTATTCATTCAGCTTTCCAGAATTTACACCAACAGGCAACTTGGAGTTATCCTTGTGAAGTGTGGGTTAACTTTAGGATAGAGGACATGTTGTAAAGTCAAATGAAATTATGCTCATTTACACCAAAAGTGAAATAAAATGTGCTATTTTAGGGTTTTTTAAGAAAATATTTGGTTAAACTGATTTATAATGATGCCCTAAAAGACAGCATAAAATAACAACCCACCACTTTTGTCACCTACAGTATCCATTTAAATTATTTCACACAAATAAAAGCACCAGAAAATACCTGCAGCAGCCCTAGCTTAGAGGGGTTTGAGACATCCATAACCATGCAAAGTAAAAAATATTTACTTTTTTTCAGACAAGGCTCCTGCATTATGTATGCCCAGCAGAAATACCTTAGCCTGGAATCAATTGAAACCATCCATCTGGAGCAAACAAGAAAATTAAGCACTTGAGGAAAAAAAACTTCACAGCTTACCACCCTCAACCCAGGGAGCCTAAACCTTATTTTACACAATAATTCTCAAGTATTAATGTTGTCCAGTAGCATTCTATAAGAGCAACTAATCTCCTTAACTGAAACCCACTGACTGGAAACACTGAATATACTGTGGGAACAGTCTGAAGTGACAGCACTGCTGCCACAGGAGAACAATGGCAGTCCCATAAAACATTCTGTGAGCAGAGAGCTGGACAGGAACAGCAGGGACTGCACCAAAATGAGAATAAAAAAAGGTGAGTCTCAGGAATTTTAACATCTCCACTGGGTCTACCTCCTCACTGCTGGCCTTCCCATCCCTTGGGAAATGGAACATGGCATCTCCTGCACATCCTTCTTTCATCTTCTTCACAGCTCCAAGTTCTGCCAATTCTTTTGAAGTTGCCACTATTGCCCACAAATTCTGCTGGATGTAAATGATTCTGAGCTCAGCACAGAGGCTGCTGCTCAGCTTCTGTCCCTGCTGGGTACCAAGACCTTTTCTCCAGCAGCACTCTGAGAGCCACTAGAAATAGGAGAAAGGGAACCAATGGGAGAGGGAAAAGCAGCCTGGGTGAAATTCTGAGCCAGTTCAACTCAACTGTGATTGATTTAAATCACTAGTGAGTGAAAGCAACAAGCCGAGTTTCCTGTTCTAGATCACTCAGTGAAACAAAATCTTCTTTTACCATGTAGATTTGAAGAATTTTAGACTGTTTTGATTTTTCATGACAGTTCCTTGCCTCAGAAGCCAGCTAGGAACAATTGGTGGTAATTGCTTGTTCCTGTATTGGTGCAGTGAGCTCCCACCATTAAACACGTGGCCTGCCAAACACTGTCTCAATGGGTTTGTGCTGTTTTCTCAAAAGTTATTTTTCCATGTTCTGAGCAGTTAATCCTGTGATATACCCCAGCAGCCCACCAGGTTGGTTTCTCCTGGCTATGACAACTAATATTCCTGTTCTAGGGAATTAAAGGCAAATCCTCACCAGGCACAGATACTCTCTGCTTGAGTGCCCTGGCTGACATCTGTGTGGGCTGAAAATGTTTGCTGCTCTCCAACCATGTCCTGTTTGCTCTCTGAAAGGACATCCCAGGAGCATTTCCAGAGGAGTACATACAGCTGCACTCCTGCTCTACCTGCACCTCTCTTCCCTCTGCTCATATTGCTGGCCAGGCTTCACTTTAAATCTACTGCACAGAAAACCTGTTAATTTACAATATCTTAATTACTGCTCCTTTTTATTAGCATTCTCAGTTTTCAAATAATAGGGTCAGTTGAGAGCACAGCATAGCCCTGCTGCTGGCCTGAGAGACAAATTAAACCTAATTTGACTTGTGCCTTCCCTCCAGAGCAGCGAGGAGCTCAGGTTTGGACTCTCAAAACCCCCACCTGTGCCTCTCTCGAGTTCAGCATCACTTCTTCACTACAAAATAAAAGGCTGGAACTTCTGGCTCTCACCCTTATACAAAACACTGCAGTCCCATTTGTTCTTTGTGGGAAGAGTAAGGAAAAATTCAATGTTTGTAAGGTTTGAAAAAGTTTCACATCGATCGTGTGAAATCCATCTGAATAGATGTGATTAAACTCACAGCTGATGGCACATGGCCTGGGGTCAGCACTGTGGGATCAATGCAAATAAACCTTTCCTGCCTCTAGAAATCAGTCATATCTACCCAAATAGAAAAATGTTCAAGGCAGAGCCACCAAGTGATTTACAGCTGGTGGCATTACTTCATTTAAATAAAACATTCATTTAACTTCACAACAGTGATTCTTTTAAGCTGAACTTGCTTTTCTGTAAAAATTATTAACCAGAGAAAACATTTTCCCCCTTCAACCATACTGCCTCAATTCACTTTTTTATTTCTATTTTGTTTCTGGAAAAAAAAAATTCTCCTATAGACTTAGAAAAAAACTGTATCAGCAAAATACCAGTTAGCAGGTAATGACAGGAGAAGAACTCAAGAGGAACATTAACTTTCACTGTTTCTGAGAGTAGGTTTCAGAAGACATTATCTTCCATCTGCTATGGTGTTACCTTAGCACCAGAGACAAGGCAAGACAACAGATTATTCAGATTATTATGAATAACTAGAAAACTGCAAGAAGCTGAGTATAGGACTTTCATAGAATTTAGGAGAGGGTGGTACAATACTCCAGGAAAAAAAAATCACATTCCCATCAGAATATTATTTCTTCCACATTAATGAGCACGGATAAAAAGTTTCCAAGTTGAATCCTTGGTAGTGCAAGTGAAAATTGGATTTGGGGGCAGGAAAAGGCACACAGGGACTTTTGTCACATTGGAAGTGGCCCAAAGGCCAAGTAGAAGCTGAAAGGCAAAGGAAAGGAATGGTTATGACTTGTGTCCCTGCCTGCCAGAGGATGCCAGGCTCTGAGGGAAGAGCACCTGGGAAGAATTCAGTGCTGGGATCACCATTCCTCACCCAGGGGTTAAAACAGAGCCTGACTTCTGGGACAGCGAGCCCTGCATTTTCTCCTGTTTCTTCTGAACCCAGTCTGAGACAAGTTTGACCAGAATGCTCTTCAGTCACTCTCAGTGTGAGCCAGGAACATAAACACAAAACAGCTCCACTCTCAGTTCCAGAGACAAGAGACCAAGGACCGAGTGTGCACTGCAGAACCTTTACACCCACAGCATCTGCAAACCTCAGTGCTGCCATGCACTCATTTCATCTCAGAAAGGTTCTGAGAGGGGAAGGAGGCAGCACACAAACCCTACACAGGCAGCACAGGTTATGCTGCAGAAAATTCAAGTGCAGAGAAGGGAACAAAATGCCTGTTCTGGCACCTGTAACACTGACCCCATGTTTCACCCGAGCTCTGACCCTTGAGTGCCTTCAACAATGGCCACAAGCCTCAGCACACAGGCAGTGCAGGCAGCACCAGCAAAATCCTCTTTCTGAAAAAGCCTTTGCATGAGAAATTTGCCACTTGAACTCCCTCAGACTTCTACTATACCTGCCTGCATTATCTAGACCAGTTCCAATAGGAGTGACAATCTGTACTGAGCAATCTGGAGGTGCAGCATTACCCCAGGAAACAGAATGGGGGGGGGGGGGGTTTATGCCTCCTTTGAATAAGCTGAAGCAGTAAACTTTATTCTAGACAAGCCCCAGGTTTATAAAAACACCAAGAAAAACTACGGAGCGAGCTGTTAACACAAAACACTGCTGCAGTCCAAAGGCACAGAGCACTCCTTTGGAGAATGGAGCAGTGGAGAGGAGCTGAGCCCCAGGAAATGCACGATATCCTTCACTCCTTCTTGTGCACAGCATAACAAACACAGAGCACTCTGCTGATCCAGCCTTCCACACTCTCTGTGCACGGGCACAATTATTCAAAGAGGTCTGCAGGAAAATGACAGAAGGGGCTGTGCAGTTCCCATATACAAACGAATAAATCTCATTCTCTCCAGCCACTCTCCCCAGGACCAGACTTTTTAAACTCATCTTTGCTACGGCAGCTCTTAATTTTCCCCGTGCTTTGTCACTCCCTTGTGAAGCTCCAGCAGCGACACACGCTGCACCTGGTGTTACAGCACACAAATCAACACACATCCCCCTAAATAAGAAAATAACAACTCACTGTTTAAAGAAAACACACGTGCAGCCAAAGTAGGAGAGTATTTTCCATATTCCCACTCCAGCCCTCTTGCAATAATTGTATTTCACGTACTGCAAAAACCTAAGGAAATTGAGCTCCTTATCTATGAAAACTACTGTACTTCTTTTCTCAAAGATTTGTCTCCAACAACAACCAAACGTCACATGAGTGAAAGTCTGAATGATATTGCACTCATGTGATTCTGTTTCTATGCAGGCTAAACCTCTCTTTTCTGTTTTGCATGACTCCACAAGCTTTTTTGAGATTTAAGAACTAATCCTATTTCACCAAAACATTTTTGTTTGCCTCAGATCCAGTTCCCCCCTCTCTCCTTCACTGGCAGTGAAATTTTGGATTCTTTTCAGTTTGCAGGCAGAGGAATATGGGGGAATACATTTACATTTGTCAAGAACTTTTGGAGAATAAGTAAAGGACGCTGGTTAAAGCTCTTATGAGAATTTTAGGTCTTTAAATCTGTCTCGTAGCCGCTGTGCTTTGGAGATGAGGCACTTCACTCAGTGTGGCACATTAGGGGAGGCTTCTTTTCAATACTTACCAAAACCAAGTGTATCAGCATTTATTGAGCAAGCACTCACTGCCCACCACACACTTGGGATTTTTCTGACAGATTCCACTTCCACTGTTTGACTGTGGGGTTTGGGAAGATTCTACAACTCCTCTACACTTCCCTTACAATCCTGTTGCTCCATTCTTTGTAATTACCTTCCAACACAGAGGCAATGACAGCATTGTTTTGCCATAGCATTTTCTAGGTATCTGATATTTTTCTATCTGATAGAGCTGGTAGTCATTCCTCCTCTCTGTTAGGCCTAGAGGTGTCTGGAAAATATTTCCTGAAAGAAATTCTAATTCAACCTTCTGGATAAGTCAGTTATCCTTTGCTGTTCTTCTGTGATAGCTCAAATTTGAAAAAAATAAAAATCCTTTTTCATTTGGGTCTTGGTGTAAAACATACCTGCAGAGTCTGGAGGTACCAGCAAAACTCTGGTCTCATTTCTCCCATGTATGACTGGGAGACAAAGTTATTGTAAAAAAACCCTGACAGACAATATTGATCATCTGCAGCAGTTAGTCTGTGGGCTTCAAGGAGTGTGGAGAATTCTCAGCAGAACTTTCTCTATATAATTCAAACTATTTTTCGTTTCTTTCATATTTGGAGACCTTGAGCAGATCCAAGGATGAATCATTCTTAGAGTTGCAGCTACATTACAAGACTGTGGCAATCAGTGATGCCATTTCAGTGATTTACACAGGCAATTCTTCTCCAGAAGGAATGAGGAGAGGAAAAGTGCTGTGATGAGCTCATTGCACAGCAGAAGATTTTAATGAAAGGAAAAGAACGAGAAGCCCAGGCTGAGCCAGGAATATGCCCAGATGAATATGCAAATGAGAAACTTGTGGGCAGACATTTTCTCTTGAGTTTTTGACAAATAGTATCTGGCCTGTGAAAAGCCTGCCTAAGAGCAATGGTAGGCAGGGCTGTGGGAGAGCCTGGAGATCAAAGTAGGAAGATTTTGCATTTAGAAGCAGGAATGATGATCAACATTAACAGATGAGCATTAACATACACAGGAGTCTCCAGAGCAAATGACAGAAATGTCCCTGAGCACCACGGTCACTGCTGCACAAGAGGAGCCTGAAGCTCTGTCCTGCACCTCTCCTCATCCTCTACTACTGAAATTTAACTTCACCAACTCTTCATTAAGTATTTCTTCCAAAGTTAAGCAATTTTAATCCAAGTCTGCAACGACAGAATTTCTAACTACAGTAAAATTAAAAAAAAATAAATAAAAACAATTTTAAAAAAAGCTTTAAGGCACTTCTCAGATAAAAGCACATATGTTGCTTTTCCTATACACGTCATAAATAGCACATACAGCTACTGCAATAACCAGTTGGTGGGAAATGCCCTGGATGAAGAAACAGCTGCACTTATTTCAGGTGAAAGCCCCTGCCACAGAGCACAGGTCTGCTCTAATCTGAATTATAGATGTGTGCTTTTCTTGATGAACCTAAAAATAAGGCACACTTTAGACTTCAAATCCATTTAGACAATTAGAATATGAGCAAACAAACAGAGTCATCTTAGATTTTGCTCCTTTCACTGCTTAGGGAAGGGGTTACCCATATCACTTATCATCAGCAAATGGGCTGAGTTTTCTTGAGAAGTCCAACTGCAGTCGACTGAAAACCTCAGCACAGAGCACGTCACCCCTCCAAATGACTTTCACTTAGCACAGGAATATTTTGCAGAAGTCAGTGGGATCAGTGATAATACAGCCAGCAGGAAAAATTAGGATTGTCTTGGAGAGAGCTGGGCACTGCAGGAGCAGGGAAAAGAGGTCATGACTAAAACCAATCCTGTTAAAGTCATATTTGACCAAGAGGCTAATCTGGGAAAAATGTGAGACCAAAAGTTTCAGAATGTAAAAGATCCCGTTTTGAAATCCAATTGAAATGCTCCTTCTTTGAAATTTAACGTTTCATGTTAAAATCTTTTATACTGTTAAGCTCTCATTTCAAAATTCACCTAAATTCAAGGAAATCTGGAAAACATTTAGTTTTAATTGAGCTGGCAAATATTTTAGGCTGAAAAGCAAAGCCTTACACAGTGTTTTGCCAACAATCCCATAATTGTTGTTTCACTTCAATTCCGGTTTTGTTTCTTTCAAAATTTTGTTTCAGTCACTATGAATATGAAAGCAGAAAAATTTACCAACTTTATCTGAGGGATAATTCACAGAGATTTCAGTCCAGTGTGGAATGCAAGTCTGCTCCTCATAGCTGGGTAAAATCATCCACTGAGATCCTGCAGGGCCCCACACAATTAACACAGGAACACAGCCAGCAGCTGGTACCTGTGCTGGCAGGCAGAGCTGACAGGAATATGAACAGGAATATAAACAGGAATATAAAGGAATATTAACAGGTAGACAGGTGAAAATATATTCTAGGACTCAGGTGCATTCACCTTCTCAAACCCAAAAGTTCAGCAGGGGTAACTAAAGCAAAAGTAATTTCATTATTAAGAACTGCCCTTCCTAGGTATTTATAGTAGTGAAAGGACAAAATATAAAGATTTCTGCTTCCAAGATCCTATTGAGGAATCCAGAGAAAGAAAGAAGCTAAAGAAGGGGAAAGAAAATAACCAATATTGCTGTAAGTTTGCTTGGTATAGAGAGCTCTGAGCTCTTCTACAGACTCCTCCTTCCTCAACAATTAGCATTTGTACTTTGGTTCCTTTGTGCATAGTTTGGAATGCTGAAGAGAATTAATATTTCAGCAAGGCTAAAAGGTTGCACAGCCTGCAGTCTCTTACTCACCTAGGGCAGGGGCAGTCCCAGAGGGCAGGAGTTCCACCAAGAGCCTCCAGCCCACGAGGGGAAGGGCCACTTCCAAGCATGAGAAAGCAGCTCAGCCATTATTCATTTTTATTGCAGTGGTACTCATGCACCACATAAATATTATTTCTGTCTCAGTAGTCTCTTGCTCAACCTACAGGATGCCAATTAGTGATCACTTTCTAATCTTATTTTTAGTTCTCTGCTTTAAACATCTATTTACTGGTAAACTGCCCAAGGTCCCTTTACCCACTGAATGGGCCAGACATGGCATTTCATAAGAGCTATATGATGTTTATTCTTTCTGTTAATAGCTCTGAAACAAAAAATGTGAAACCCTAAAACAGACAAAAAACCAGAAATCTAGATGCACATATACGAAAGTCTATGTCCACATGCAAATAATAAATATGCACAATATTTCTACAGTGTCTAGGCAAGATAACATTTTTAATCATGGTGCTGTATATATAAATGCCAAACATTTAGCAAGATGCAATGGTGACACACAATCTCATACAAAACAAAGTATTTAAATGCCAAGAAAGTGTAATGTATTTCTAATTTTCTCAGTCACTTCTATTATGTTTCTGTGCTCAGACAGGAAACTACATCTTCCAGAAACACACTTAGCCTACTGCCCCTAAACAAACCAAAAGAAGAAAACATTGCTTTTGTGCCCCAGGACACAAAAAACAGGAAAATTATTTGCTAATTATTTGGTAATTAGGTAATACTGAGGACAGCATGTGTGTGTTTATGTGCATGCACACATTCACCATTTACCCCAAGTGGTAATTAAATTATTTCGTGTTTGTGTGCACACACAGACTTGTCTTGGCCAAATCAAAGAGCCCTGAAAACCAGATCAAACAGGACAGGAAAATCAGCTAAGAACAAGACCAAATGCACCAGGTTTTAGGCTTTCCTAAATCTGTCATGGTTGAAAAGTTTGCAATTAATACTTGGTAACTTCAAACAGCACAGTCCTGTCTTGCCAGCTGTAATTCATAAGGCCTTTGAGTCGTTTGAACATTTTCACAGAGGTTTATCCCCTCTGCTCATACAAGTCATTATTCTTCTCATTCACATCATTTCCTTGAAAACTTGGCATTTCTAAATTTGCCCACGATGCCGTGAAACATTTTGAATCATTGACATGGGGTTAAGAAGGGGACTGGAGCAGCACTAAACCAAACTGAGGCTGCAATCTCTGCTAAAAGGCACCGACAGATTTACAGCAACCCCTAAAGCTCTGCTGTGCTGGGACTGCTTGTACTTCAGAGCCAGTTACTCTTACCCAGAAAATGAATTTGAGAGTCAACACACACCATCAAGTGACTCCATGGAGAATTCTTGTGTCTGTCTTCAAACCCATTTATTTATACAGCAATTAAACGTCTCTATAATTACATTTTATAAATGTTTATAGCTCATCTTGCCAAACAGCTACATAAAGAGGAACTATACTGAAAATTAAAGGTACTTAATGCACGCTAAACAGCAGAAGTTGAAAGGAAAGTTTATTTTTTGCAAGAACTGGTAAGGAAGGAGAAACAGGCTGTCCATCTGTACAGACTCAGAGATCAGGTCACCGTTAGAAATAAGATGTATGGAAAATTCTGTTTACATATTCAATAGCTTGGAATTGCATTCAGCCCTAATTGCCACGTTCCTACCCTACTGTTGTTTAATGACTGTTTTCTTCTCTGCTTCTTTCTGGGAGCTACAAAAGATCACATCAACAGGAGGGTGGGCAAAAGAAGAACAACATACTGAAGGTTCCTAAAATACATTTGTAATTAAAATGTGATTTTGACACACACTATTAATGTGTCTGCCCAACAATATCACTGTTCTTGGTAACAGCACTTATTTTACCCACTGTATACTTTATATACTAACTATCTGTCAAAGTCAACATTTATTCATATTACTTTTAATTTCTCTAATGCAATAACATGCCAGTAGATTGTTAATTTATGCTGCATATTGACCTTCAGTTGGTCCACTGATGGTTGTGGGAGAGTTTATAAACCACCAGATTAGAAAAAAAAACACTTCTGCTGAAGAAAAGCACTGATTTATCAGAGGTGCCAAAGCACATAAACAATGAGGAGATAGCAAGCATGCCCACCCAATTCAAAGGCCTTTAGGAATGTGCCTTTATCTGGGTTTTGCCTGCAGCCCCCGGAACACTGAAGAATGGGAAACCATACTTGGAGTAAGTCTGGACACACGGACAGGAGAGCAGCTGCAGTGCACACAATTCAGCCCTGCACAACTTCAGTTAAATGGGAGAAAGAAAACCCAGCACAAAAATAGCTGCAGATAAACCTCTGCCACTCCCCTGTGCTCCTCTGAGGGTTTTTTGTGGAGTTTTAGGCATGATGGCCAGAGAAGGTTCAGCCTCATCAGCTGCCTCTTCCCCTTGTTCTCCTCAGAATTCACTCACGTC
This sequence comes from Sturnus vulgaris, assembly GCF_052056855.1. Taxonomy (NCBI): domain Eukaryota; kingdom Metazoa; phylum Chordata; class Aves; order Passeriformes; family Sturnidae; genus Sturnus; species Sturnus vulgaris. The sequence continues at coordinate 17,484,575 of NC_142253.1, read as the reverse complement.
AACAGCTCAATAAAGACATTTTCAAAAGATTCTCAACATCTATGACCTTATTTTTCTTTTTTTCCAGCTCTAGGAGTAATTGGGCTATCTTCTATCTGAGCAGAGATTTAAAACAGAAAAACAACAACTAAGAAAATTTTCCATCACCGACTTTCCCTTGGTGAGGCATCTCAGCCTGCCCTGGCCTGGCTGCCTCAGGTAAATACTCAGCTCCTGTGGTCTATTCAATCCCAGCTTTCTAAACACTTATTTTTTTTCCAGTTTCCAGTGCTGCAAGTCAGGGGCAGTGAAGCTGGATGCTGAGGGATGCAGACACTGAAAATACTCTTCCCCACCTGGGAGTAACTGCAGACTCAGCCAAGGATTTCCCTGCACACTCCTTTGAAAGAGCCCTGGGAACACAATTCCTTTTTTTTCTGCCTTCATCCACTTCACACAGCCTTCAGAGCTGAAACTTCTGCCAGTCAAACACACCCAGTGCACTGAACTCTGCAGAGATCCTTGTCATGGATCAGACAAGAACAAGAACAGCCAGAATTCACCCAGGCTCTGCTGAACCACGAGCTCAGGTGGGATCCCAAGGCTGCCCAGAAAATGGACACTACAGAGTATCCTGACCTGGGACCTTCTCATTTTATACCCTTGTTGGTCCCTAAAAAGTTATTTTTAAAAGGTGAATCCTCTGAAAGTTTAAGCCTGCAGTTAGAGTCACTGTTTGGAGGATTTATTCTAACACAGTTTCTGCTTGCCATAATCACACTGAAATTCCCTGTAACATAGCTGATGAGAATGTTTTATTCATGGGGCTTCAATACTAAGTTTGAGATTATCTAACAGAACTTGGGATTTTAATTCCTATAGAAAAGAGCTCTCTTTTTTTCCTTTTTAAATACAGGAAAATGCTGAATCCTCCTACTTGATTTCTGTCACTGTTCTAGTACAACAGCACCACAGGACACACCAAGGATTCGATTTAATATGCAGTTTCCTCATTTTCAGCTACTTTTCTCAAGTTCATTAAATGATTCTGTGTCTGTAAACCTGCTGGCACCTGGATACTCCACCTTCCTGCACTTCCTGCCCCAGTGAGTTTAAATGCTATTTTACACTCTCAATTGAACATTAAAAGGGCAATGATACACACTAGGAATTTCATGCAGCTGTATTAATGCTGACTGCTGTAGCAGAGAACTGGCTTCCAAAGCAGCCCCAGAATTGTCTTGTAAAGACATTATTACCAAGAAATTGGAAAAAAAATCCTAATCTGGTCACTTCTTATAAAAATGAGGAAAAAGGAAGAAAAATTGACATTATTTTTCTTTTTAAATCAACATCTGAGGCATTTCAAAATATTTTTCTATGCAATTATAAAGGATTTTTTTTCAAAGAAAATCAAAGGGGGAAAAAAAAGTGGTTTTGCAGTATTATCTGATTCCAGGAAGTACAACTTACAAGAAAACATCACATATGATGGAGATGATGCAGAGAAAATCTTGTGCCAGAAACAGAAAATTAATCCATTTAGTAATCTCTGTGTGTCATCAGGGCCAAATACTCATCTATAAAAAGCACTTTTTGGTGCCTCATTGGCTCCAGAACTCCAGCACCATCCTCACTGAATCTGGTGTCTTCTAAGATCACATCTCCAGCCTGCAGCCTGCCTTGCTGCTATTTATAGCTGCTCAGGGTTTCACAAATATTTATAGATAGGAAGTGCTTCACAGAGGTTCCTTGGAATTCCTACTTCAACACACACAGAAAGTTATTTGCCAGAAAGCCAAGACATTTTTATGCATATTAAGAAGCAAATTAAGAAGTATATATTTAATGTATGATGTATTTAAATATAAGTCGTGACCTTATAATGATCTCACAAAACTACTCATATAAATAACGAATGTTATTTATATCAATGGTTATTTAACAACAACAGTGTTGTGTTATTTCTATGAATCCAGCAAAAATTACCACTTTGATTTAAAGATTAGCTGGACTAATTCCTACCAACCCCGGTGGTGCTAAAAAAGCATCTTGGACAACAAAATGGGGCAAAAAAATATTAAAGAGAGAGAAAAAAAACCAACTTGAAAATACACTGAGTTTCTCAGACCAAGCTCTTGTGAGCACTGTCAGTGAACCTTCAACATCTCTGAGGCTGCTGAGTGAGGATGAGAAAACTGAACACAAAAAGCTGCCATCAATGCCACCCTCCTAAAGCATGAGCCCAGCACAGGCACAGGAGCTGCAATGTGAACATGGCCAAAGGAAACCTGCCTTCCACATCCAGGAAAAATTGGTGTTAAAAGTACATATTATATTATTGGCTTTTCACAAATATTAAAATGAATGCTATATGTATAAACGTTGGGAAACTTTGCTGAATTAATATAATTTCTTTTAGTTCTGTTATTAACAAAACTTAGAAATAGTAGTGTGATAAATATGTATTTTTTGGACTATAACATGGTGATGCAAAAAGCTTTTGTTCATGTAACTAACTCAGAGAATGGTAAAAAGATAATCAGAAAATTCTTCACATTCTTGGATTATCCTATCTGGATGAAGATAGGGGTGGTGAATACCAAAACTCCAGGGAAAGAATTAATAAATCAGGGAGTAGGCACAGGATAGTGCCACAAAAGAAAAAAAAGTTGATTTACAGGTTGGAGAGGGATGATTTTGAATAATATATAAAGGTCTGTGAATATGCAACATGTTGATGCATTTAACAAAGTGTTTTCTGAGTTAGTGGGTGCTTTTAGCTGAATATCAAGCACCAGGCCATTATAACCTTTTACTTTATTGTTTGGCTTTTATTGTCTTTTATTAAACCTTTTAAAATCTACCAGGAAAGTGAACCTCGTTTTTCACAATGGGAAATGAGCAAATAAATTGCTCTCAGTTGACAAATACATTTTTCCTTCCCCAGAACTCTCTTTCCTTCCTATTCCTATGCACAGCCCTGTGTGTGTGCATCTCCATATTCCCTTGTAGGGCAGAAAGGAAGGATGGAGGGAAAAGCCACAGCCCTGGATTTGGGGAGGGGGAGAAGTCACAACCCAGCTTCCAGGTCATCACTGCCTTGCAGGCTGATCACCCACCTCTAATCTGCTGCACAATGCAATTTGATTGCAATTTCCCAAGGGGCTGGAGGAAGGGAGAGAGGAGAAGATACCCAGGTGATGAAGCCCTGCTTAGGTTAAAGGCTGCTGGAAGCTTTCTGCAGAAAAAATGCACAGAAGGCACTGCAAAGGAATTAACGACTGGGCATGTTCCCCCAGTGCTGTTTCTTTTATTAAATATTTTTGTTAATTAAATAAGCATGATCATTTTGTGCAACTTTGTTCACAGTACCCCCCAGCACATGCAAAACTGTGTCTTTGAAAAATGGGGGTTTTTTACTATAAGGAACAGAAGGCAATTCCATTTCCTGGATAATTTTTCTTGATAAAAATTAGAAATATTTTTGTATTGAAAATTAGTAATGGTACTTTATATATAGCTTCAAATATTTTCCCTTCTTCTGGAGGCAAGACTTAAAGGCCTCTGGCACCACCATTGACCAAAGAATGAAAGAATTTATTTGCCATGCAGCTTTAACCAAACAGCTCTGGAACATTTAATTAAAAATGCTGCAGCTCCTTTCAGCCAAGAGGAAGCCTGACAAAGAGTTAGACTTTGCAGAACTCCTTTGCTTCATTGCATGGACATTTCAACATTAGACCATCAAATACTCCATCAGTTTATTTCCACTCTAATCCCTCATTTCCCTGGCAATATCCTACTGGAAGTTACTCCCTCTGCATATTTCACAAAGACCAACTCATTAGTTTCTTGTCCACCAACCTGCTTAATTACATCCCATAGAGCAACTCCATTACTTTTATCAGAACTTTTGTGTCATTCTAGAGCCTGATTTTGGTATTTTGATCCCTGGTACAGCAAGTGCCACTCACACAGTATGAAGCTCCCAAAGATAAACCCATTTTGTGTAACTGAGAGTGCCAAGTGCAGCCCATGGGCTCAGAGCCTGTCCTGACACTGGCCAGGATTTGTGACCTTTGAACCAGCCCAAAATGGCCCTTCCTCTAAGCTCCATCTGCTCCATCAAACACAATGTAAAGCATACAAGGGACTTCCACTCAAATATTTACAGAGGGGTGTTTTTAATTATACAATTGAAAAAATTTCAACTATTACACTGGGGAGATTTACATGAGCTTATTATGACTTTATAGACTTGATCTGGTTTAAATTATGAAAGCCTTTTATAACTTCCTACATAAGGATCCAGATTAGAATTTCTTTAATCAGCTCAAATGTATAACATTTGAATTAACCATTCTTACAGTGTGCTTTTCCTGGTAGAGATTTAAAGCACCCCCACAAAACAGGTACACAGGTTTGCCCAACAGAGAAACAGTGAAGTAAACAAAGCCCCAGCACTGTGACTGACAGATAATTAGCACCAGGTATGACTTGGGCTCTACAGATTTCTTTTTAAACATAATTCTTCAATTCTTCAAAGAATTTTTGAATGTGGTCTTCTAGACCCACTTGACACATATGTGTGTATTTATATATATATATATATATATATATATATACACCAAATCATCATGGTAACTTTCATCAAAACATCAGAATATTTTTCAGTCAAACCTTTGCTTTATCAAAAGTCCAATCATTCATTAGTTCGACCAGACTCCCATTGGAAAGAAAATTTTTAAGAATTATCCCAGCTGTGAAGGTGACTGATAACCAATATTCTGAAAGGCATTTGGGGAATCTTGGGCTGATTAACTTTGAGTGATGTGAGATGTGAAAGCTGTGCTGTCAGTCAGAGCAGGGACTCAGGGCAGCTTTCTCAAAAGCCAATCTGTACCTCGGAATCCCTGATGAGGGACTGACACAGTGAAGTTTCCATCTCAGTGGAAATGTAAGTTTTACAACCTTCATATTCCTACAAATGAAAAAAAAATTCTGTTTCGCTGTGTATGTCCATGCTGTAAAAAAACAGGATATATTGTATTTTCATTATTTTCGCCTGATTGAGACACAGTTTTTAATTCTCACTTTCTGATGGATCCAGCCAGCCACAACAACCACTATGGAATTTATGAGGAGCCTTTCCAGAGACAACATGACTAAAAATAGCTGTCAGTAGCCAGGATCCCTGTAGAATAGTTATATAGTGGGCAATACTTTGAAAAACTGAAACGGTAAACTAGACTTCATTATAAGAAAAGAGATGGTATTTTCTGAGAACTTAGGCCTTTGTAAGAGATCTTATGTAGAAAAGTCTAAAACTGAGACCCAAATGGGTTTTAGATGTACTTGAAGACTCCTTGAGAATGTTAACAGGGATACAGGGATGGAGAAGCTCATGCCCTGAACTCCTGAGTGCAGATGCTGATGTCAGGAGGAAAATCCTCACTGTGGTAGTTTTACAAAGAAAATGGAAATTCACTTCAGTGGCTAATACAGGTCCTACTATCACAAAAGCTGCAGTTATCATTAAGCTGATCAGTTCACAAACAACACAAGAACACAATTGTTGAAATATCAGAACTCAATTGCTCTGCAATGCTTTCATGCCCAGCAGTTCTCCGAGTTAATTGTCAGCGCATGGTGTCAGAAATTTCCTATAAAACACTGCCCACAGAGGCTCCCAGCACTCCAGGGGGCTGTGGAGGAAATCTCCCTGCTCTGGGGTCTGTCCGTGTCCACACAGCCCCTAATTCCACCAGGCACTCGGGGCTGATGTGTAACGCTTTATTCCAGCAGAATTCAAGCGCACATGTAAGTGCTTTGTTGAACACGGAGGGATTTAGGCATGTGCTTAAGTACTTCACTGAACTGGGACCAGGCTATTTATAGCAAGCTTTTTGTTCCGGTTTTATTGTTCAACACTTAAAGTCATCCTATGGCTTTTCCTTCTGTATACCCTCCCCTCACACAGCAAAACCGTTTAGGGCTGCAATCTCCTTCCAGAAGACAGGTTTAAAATAAGAATGGATATTATAAGCTCCACCAATTACATAATTTTTTTTTTCATCGTATTTACACAGAAATATGGAGGGAAAAAAAAAGAAAGGCTGAATGGTAGGTAAGTCATGAAGCCAAAAGTTGTATGTAATGACAGGACGAAAAATCCCATCCCACCTCAGCCCCAGCACTGAAGCACTCACAAAGGAACCAAACACTAATGTGAGCACCCACAAGTGTTCATTCCAACTTCCCCAAGTGTCCTTTGCAATCCTCTGCTCCACGGAGAAATTGAGGCAGAGTCATGTCTGAGGCACGATTTTATTGAATTGAAAAGCCATCAGTGCTGAACAGCCCTTGCTGCTGCAGAGGCAGACTGCTAACAGGCACTGAGTGGTGTTGTGAGGAGACAAAAATACTTCAAATGACTTCCAGTTCAACACCAGCACCTGTGTTTTCACTCAGAAAAATGTATCTCTCTACTGCAGAGGCATCTGGACCTATCAGCTCATCTTTCAGTGTTAACATGTTTTCATCAATCCTTGTTTTGATTAATTAATGTCTTTTCACAGATAACGGTATAACAAAAAATCCACATCTCCCCGGAAATCTCACAACATTCCATCTGCTTTTTAAAAACACTGTTGTTGCTGTTTTACAGATTTTACGCTCCGCATAAAGATGCACCGGGGTGTTCTGTTTCCTGTATTTGTGCACAGATTGCCCAAAGACAGCGCTGCCCCTCTGGGATGCTCGGGAATCCGGCTGGAGAAACGCGGCAGGTCCAGCTGCCATCCCGAAATGAAAACAGCTGGGAACGGCTTCCAGCCGGACAGACAGCAAATGTCAGGGTGCCCGGGAATGGCAGAGGTTTACAGGGAAAGGGAAGAGAGGAGCGGAGAGGAGAGGAGCGAGCCAGCAGCGGCTGTGCCAGGGAGGGGGATACAGGGATGGGAGGGATGGAGAGGAGGGGGATACAGGGATGGGAGGGGGTGCAGGGATGGGCAGGGGGCTGCAGAAATGGGGCAGGGGGCTGCGGGAATGGGCAAGCGGCTGGAGGGATGGGAGGGGGCTGCAGGGATGAGATGGGGGCTGCAGGGAGGGCAGGGATTGAGAGGAGGGGGACGCAGGGAGGGCAGGGGGCTGCAGGAAGGGCAGGAATTGCAGGGATTGCAGGGATGCAGGGCCGTGCAATGCAGAGCCCGTGCTGCACAGCAGGAACAGCATTTCCCACGTCCCAAGGAAATCCACCAGTGAGCTCTGCCTGTGGAAATCCTGCACACAGAAAGCTGCTCTGCCTGATTCCTCCCGTGCTCAGGGAGACGGGATCTTATACATCCCTATAAATACTGGCACATGAACAGCATCAAAGAAGGCTCCAGCATCCATTTCTTTCTCCTGTAATTCGTGACTTTCAGTTCTGACTGCCAAGATGCATTGAAAGGGGCAAAATCATCCCTCAAAAGCACATTATGTCATCAGAGTGCCCAATAACCCAAAGCCACTAAAATCACAGAGACAAGCTTTTCACCATTTTCAGGAGGTACTGAATTGGACTGCAATAACCTTCAGCTGAATTATTAATGGTAACTTGTAAGCCATTATCATGGAAAGATCTCTATTAGTCGCCAATTTACAGTGTTATTTTCAAAAACATCCAACTTAGGGATGCACAAATCCCATTGACAAGCCAACAGGACTTAAAATTCCATTTGGCTTCCATTCCTCCCCTTTTTAAAAATCCTACCCTTAATACATTAAACCTTCCTACTGCACTATCCATAACTTATTTGACAATCAGGCCATAAATGTTACTTGACAAGAAGACAGCCCTTGGTGCTAAGTCTACAAATTCTCTCCCTAGAGCTGGATGAAATTTTAACAATAGGGCATTCTGTTCTAGGCAGGTTCTTCTACTTGAAATGCAAAGGTTCTCAGAAAGGTGTCCTCAAGAAGAACAGCAAAAAAACGGATATTTTCAAGTACAGAAGAGACTTGGTTGGTTGTGTATATGTAGAACATACCACACTTCACTGCTACATAAATAAATGGCTTTAATGCTCTTATTGAATAGCATTACAAATATCTTGCACATACAAACAGAGCTTTGCACTTACAGCAGCATTTTCTATCCAAAATTCCCAGCAGCTTTACAAGTAGTGATTAATTAACCCTTGAAAGGGGCAGGTTACGTGCTTAATTATAAATCCAAAGCAACAGCCCACAAGGACAAGCAATGTGTGTGAAGGCACAAAATGTCCCCTAACAAAGCAGGTAACAACACACAATTTGTTCTCCCAGCCCATGCCACAGCTCTCACATAGCTGTCATTTTTTTAGTCTTTCCTTGAGGAGGAAACAGGGGATATCATGGAGCTGGAGCTGTGCTAACAGCAGAAAGGTAGGAGCATGGAAGCATTACTAAAGCTGCAGCTGTATTTTATTCTGATTAATGGGAAAGCATTGGCTGGGATCTTAAGGGCAGCAATATATTTCAAGTAAGCATTATCACAAGTCAAGAGAACTCGCCAGTAACACTTTGAAAGGAAGATGTGAAGGAAACACAAAAAAGAAGTGGAATTCAGGGCAGCAACTTCTGCAAACTCAGCCAGAATGATTTGTAACATCTCTTAAAGACAGGATCGAGGAATTCAGGAAAACTGACAATTACCAAGAAGAGTGTATAAAATAATGCAAAATATTATCTCAGTGCAGGGGAATATAGGAAACACTGGAAGAGACTTGCACTCAGAATCTTCAAAGGATTTGACTATCAGAAGAAATTGTACAAAAGGTGAAACAAGAACATTTAACAAAGAACAAGAATTAGAATGGCACAAATGGCTCCGTTCTGATCCAGATGAGCCAACACACAAAAGGATCAACAACTAATGAGGGATATAAAAAGGCAATAGGAAAAGGATCTATAAATACAGCAGAAGTAAGTGGGAGAAAAAGATAAGCAGAGGTTCTAGTATTTTAATGGGAAAGGAGAGAAAATAACAGATGGCAAAGAGAAAGCTGAAGCATTCAGTACTTCCTTCATATTCTTTTATGTCTCCATCTAAAGGATAATGAAAAGCAAAAATGTTTCTAAAGTGATTTTCACGGAGAAGACAGGACTAGAGGCCTGAAGAAAAGAAAGAACAGGCAAAAAAGTATCAAAAGAAGCCAGACACGCTCAGTCTGCTGGAGGATGATGAAGTTCACCGCAGAGTACTTAAGGAATTACCTAAAGCCATCCCCAAACATTAGCTATTATATTCAATAATGCACAAAGGGAGGGGAGAGTTCCCAAAGGACACTGGAGAGGCAGAAACAGAGCTCAGCTTCAAAAGGAGAACAAGGCTAAACTGAAGAAACTGCAAACCCAACCAGCTCCATTCTATACCACAGGACACTGGCACAAGTTAAAGCACCACAGAAGTACCTCAAGGATTAAGTGCCTGAAAATAATCCGAATGTCAAAGCAATGAAATTTCCTTTTTGGTGTGGTAGCTGGGCTACTACAAAAGGAAAGCCCAGTAACAGCAGTTCAGAGTGGCTAGTAAGGCTTTCTGTCACTGGCCAGAGTGACTTTTTCATGGGGTGGAAGGACTGATATGAAATTGCAGTTTAGTGGGTGCCCTTTCTTTTAAAATAAACATCAAAAACCAAACAACCACCCAAATTAAAAGCGATTACTAAAACTCACTGTCAATGGAAGGCAGCTCACAACTCACTGTACACTAAAATGGCAGGAGAGGAAAATGTTTGTGAGGTGAGCAGGTAGGGTTCGTGTCACCTCCAGCACACAGGCAAACAAGACCAAAATTCACACTAAAACTTAAAGCATTGAAGAACTTGTTGAAAAGTGAAGTGCAATAAGCAGAACAAGTGCAAATCTGGACATGAAGAAAAACATTAAATAGAGATCAGCTGAGTTCTGCTGGAAGGGATCTAAAAGCCACCGTTGACTACAAGTGAAAAATAGTATAATGGTATTTTTAAAAAGGCATATTTCATGCCAGGATGTCTAACGGGACTGCCACTCAGACAATAACCTTTCCATTTTTCTCCACTGTCCAAAAACTTGCAGAACATGAGCGGAAAAGAAAAATCACAAGAAAATTCACAGTAAATGCAGCTCTGTCTTGTCATCCTATTTAGCTGGGGAGCAATAAATGTCAGCAGTGCCAAGGGGAAATATGAGGGGAGCACTGTTGGGTCACACAAAAAGCAGTGTAATAGTGTATGTTTGGAGGGAACACACCCATTAACAGCAACCTTCACAGGCCATAATGGCATTTTTGTGTTCCTACTGCTCCGGAATTCTGCAGCACTTGACACACAACCACCAGGGCTACTGTATATAACACATTAATTTTTCAGAGTATTTAACCTTTCAAGAAGAATCATTCTACATCTTCCAGATTGATTCTTGTGGCATTTTCAAGCTTAACTAAAAAATGGGCCTAGTTTTTGTCAGGGCTTTAGGACACTTTCTATAATTAAGAAAAACCTCACAATGTGAAATAGATCTCTACCAGGTAAAATTTTGACATTTTGTATTCATGTAATTACTTTCTACTGTTTATAGGCCAAAACTCATGCCAAGCTTCTATTTTCACTTCACATAAACTGATTTAAAGCTTGTAAAATACTTCACACATTAGAAAAATGCTGGTGAAGGTGCAGACTTTGTAGACTAAAGTGATGCATTAATGCTGCATTTGAACCTAAGACCACAAGTTCAGTGCAGCAAAGCCGTTGTAAATAGACCTAATAATGCCACCAATTAGTTTTAAATAATGAAATTTCTTCTCCAAACTTCCATTTTGCTTTTCCTGTAACTGTAGGCCAGCACCTAAAAATGCACATATCCATTTTCTCAGATGGCAAAGAATGTAAATCTTAATTTTTCTGGAGTAATTGCTTTAAGCCTCAGCAATTAAAGAAAAAGAAAATCTGCAAAGAAATCTGATAATAGCAAAGAATATTTTTCTGCTTGATTACCATAAATCTCCTCATTCATACTTCTGCTTAAAAAAAATCTGAAATGCCTGTTGGAATACTTTCTAGGAACCCATCAACCTATTGGAAGTTTTCAGTATGGATTACAGAGAACATTCCCTGAAAACAAAATTCCTATTATTTCAATCCTCTTGAACAATATTAACCTCTTTAAACAATAACAGTACTAAAAGGCTTAAAATACCAAGACATTACCTGGGTCTCAAAAAATGGAATGCTGGATCATCTAAAACATGGCCCTGTTTTGTCTGCTGTGCTGAATGCAATCACACCTTCCAGGATGGCAGATTTCCCATCAGTGGGAATAACTTCCCTAATGAAGAATGGCTATTCAGTAAGCAGGACAGAATATACAGGATCAGCAAATACTTTCAAGGTGACTTCTTCTGCACAGGAAAGCAATCCAGAGGCTTGGAATCTCCTGCTCATAGGGAGATAACAAAAGGAATGTGCTGGGCATTAGGCTCACTGATAAACCATCAAGAGAAATCCTGTTCACCAGAAAACTCCTGAGTCCTAAAGCATTTCATGAAGAGATGCATCTGGAGTGGGCAGCAACTGCAATATCTTTGAGCAATCTGCATCCCTGATGGATGATTTTAGAGTAGGTAGAATTTTTATAAGTTCAATACAAGTTCTTTGAGCCTTGTTAATAAATCAATCAGGCTAAAGGCAATTCCCCAAACACTGTGGAATTAATGATTTATCAATCTTAGAAATAGAAGTGCTGAATAGAGACAGCTGCATTATTCTGGCTTCACAACACACAAAATGTTTTCAAATGTTTGAAATGTGCATCCAAGGTCACTCTGCTGTGGAGTGTGAGAAGGAAATGTGATTCAGCCTTGCAGCTCCAAATCCCATCCCTTCAAGGATTAATATCAATCCTGGCTGGATGTGCAAGCCCTGCACATGGATGGTGGCAATTTCTTTGTTCACATGCAAGGCACACATCATCCCACTGCAGGCAGGAGGACCTCGGAGCACCAATGCAATCAGGCAGGTCTGGTTCTGAAAAACCCCACTGGTGTGACTTTTTAAAGGCATTCCACACACAGGGAATGAGCCCACTGTGCAGACAGAGGTTCCTGTATTATGGCAGCTGGACAGCCCAGCACACAACCCCTGTGCTGCTGCTGCTCTCTCACTCAGCTTCAGCACCTCAGCACTGCCTTCCCAAGCCTTTGGCACCCCAAACGTGGCAACCTGGGGAAGCTGAGCAGTTCTTGGGATGTGAATAGGAAAGGAGTGATGGAGAGGCTGTAAATCCTGCCAGCAGTGCAAGCCTTTGGATCAGAGCAGAGAAAGGCTGGAAGCAGATAAATAAGCATCCACAAGAGAATTGCTCTGGAGGCTCTGAGGGCACCGACCTGAGCAGGCTCTTCAGAAATGCCTTTTCTGCACAATTAAAGGTGTGCAATGAACCCTCCAGAACACACTTCCTACTGCACTAATTAAAGATGTAGCAACCTCTGCCTCCTAGAAATATTTGAAGCTTTGTTGGTTTACATTCCAGTGTATGGAGGGCATCCTGCAGCACACCAGTTATTTTATTTAGATGTTACAAAATATTCAAGATTTCTGAGCATAACTTTCAAAATAGGTGAAAACACAGCCTTTTACATAATGGCCCTTAGATACAAGCCCATGCTGGTGGATATGGGATCATCAGTAACATGGCAGTTACACATCCCATAGGGAATGCTGTCACACATCACACAGATGGATACTTTATCACATAAAATGGAAGTCTGAAATATTTCACTACTAAATAACTCCAGTTATGAAGATGGAACTTTTCTCAAAGTAGGCTTTGGCAATAAATAAGCTGTTCTGATTTAACTGATAATTCTGTAGCATGAATATACTGAGACCAACCTGGATCTCAGCCACTGTGACACTCATTGCTGTCACCTCTGTCATCCTATTACATGCAAATATTTCTTGTTCATTCTTACTCTTACTTTCTCAAATATTTCGTATTTTTCTTTTCAGATAATTAAAATTATTTATCCTTTTTCATTTGCCACTTCCATTCATAAAATAATCTGCATTTCTATTTATCTTACTTTTTACAAACCTTTTCCTTCAAAGGACAACTCAAGTTCCACTCTGAACTTTGCAAATTGCAGCCATTTACTGCACAGTGTACATGAAATGTAAAGCTGTTTGGAAACTGCATTCTTATGTCTGACACACACGTTCCAAGGATAAGCTTCACCAGAAGTTTGAACTTTGTTCAGATGTTTGTTTTAAAAGATTTCAGCAGTCACACAATTTTGTTTAAATGTAAACACTCGCTCTGCTCCCAATTATCTCCTCTGCTATCATCTCCCATCAGCCTCCCACTAAAACAATCATTTATCTCTTGTACAATTACTCTGCTTTTTCCTCATGGTCAATGCAAATGAGTTTTTCCCAACTGCAGTCCTGAACCTATCCTTGGGCTACAATGCAAGTTTTAGAGTGTTTTGAGGATCAGAATTTCCTTTTTAATCTCATTTGATACACTTTAAACTGCCTACAATACTCAGAATACGCAGGTTTTGATGATGTAGGTAAACTCCAAGCACTTAGAGGATTATCAATGTTCAGACAAGCAGTCCAACTTTCCAGACACATCACTGAAGCTTCTGTGGTTACCTGGAGTTTCTGTGGTAAATACCTTTATTCTTGGCTAACCAAGGATAAGGAACCAAACAAATGCACCAAGTTTGACTCAGCCAGCTCCAAAAAGGCACCAAACTCTGTCAGAGGTGCCCTGTGGTGCCTGGTACGTGACATGGGACATGGTGGAGACTCTGAAACAGTGCCAAAGGCCAGGAGAGGAGCTCTGAGGCATCTTCAACACCACCAAACACCTTTTTGGAGAAAACAAACCAAACCAAACCCAACCCAACCCCCTGGCTATGACAATGCTCCATTCAGCTTCCTCCAAACCAAATCCATCGAGGTGACAGCTTCACAGGACACCATATAAACATCTCTGTTATCTCCCCATGGAGCTTGTCAAAAACAATTAAAATGTACTTAGCATAACCAGGAAATAGACAATTGAATGGCTAAAAGATATGGTTGGGATAGAGAGACATGCCAGGCATTTGGATCAATACCACATTCAATAGCCTGGATAACCAAGAGGTTGTGGTCCTGGATTTACAGCATGGCAGCAAAGGACAGGGCTGGTAATGGTATCAAACAGGAATTCAAGGTAACAGAATACTCTGTATTCATTCCATTAAGTGTTAAAGTGACTGTGTTAATATTGACACTAAACTGAACATTTAATCCATATTCTTTTGCTTTAGGAAGAGCTTGTAGCAATGCTCACTTTGAAAATGGAGCTTAATGCCAGATCATGAAGTCATTGCAGAGAACACTGAGCTGGTTTCTTAGCACGATACCACAGGCAAACCACTTTTCACAGAAAAGTCATGAAAATGCTGAATCCTGTTTGAGTCAGCACATGAAAATTAATCACGTGCTGGTGAGGGGACAGGATCAGAAACAAAGTGCTGCAGAGAACATGACAGTGTGCGTGCAGACCCGCTCAAAGAGCTGCTTACATAACTCAGGGCTCGCAGTATCTACCAGCCACACTCAGTATTCCTTAAAAGAATCCCTTTTACTGCTGGGAGTTGAGTTACAGCACTATCAACTTTCACACTGTTTAAAAACTTACATTTTAGCTTATTATGGGAGCAGTTAGGTCCTACTCTACACCATTGCTTTCAGCTTGCCTATCTTCCCAGCACCTTATCTTGGTACCCATGCTTCTCAAATAGCACTTTACTACAAAATACGCTTTAATTAAAAAGAAAGTTTAAAAAGTATTAGCACAGAGTCAGTTTGGTGTAACGTGATAAAACTGCACAATAAGATGGGGGGGGGGAAATCACAAGCAAAAAGAATCAGCAAGAAATACACAGAAAGGAGTAAACTTTTGGACGGTTTAATTCATCAAACGAGAGGTTTTCTCCACCTACAATACAGGAAGCCTTTCAAAGATACAGAACGGAAGACAGTGCCCCTCCTTACACGTTTCTAGTACAGTCTCCAAATCAAGATTTTAGGAGAAGAGCCCATTTGTTCAGTGACGGTAGGAAAGCACATCTTGACGACATCCAATGCCAAGGAGGTGGCGACCGTGGCTACAGCGGCCACCTCAGCCGGCATCCAGGGGCACCCGGGTGGCGACTGCGTGACCGGGCAAAGTTACCTCCCGCCGCATTCTCCTCGGGCTGGGAGGCGCTCGGAACGCTCCGCTGGAGTGCTGCGAGGCTTTGCAAACTACTGCTCGTGAAACATTTAAATCCCCCCCGCCCTCCGTGGAAAAGGAGAAAAATAAAAATAAAGCGGCCAGCCCGGGCGCAGCAGCGCGGAGCGGCACCGGGGACACGGCGGGGACACGGCGGGGACGGCTTCCCCTCCATCAGCCTGCCAGGGAGCAGGGCTGGGCGACAGCCTCCTGTGGCTCTCCCAAATCCCTATTTCCAGGAGGAGCGGCACCTCCCGGAGCCCGGGGCCGCTGGGGCTCCCTCCGGGCCGGTGCCTCGGGCGCATCGCGGGGCTCCGCCGCCCCCTCGCAGCCCCGGCCGGGGCAGAGCGCGGCCACCGCCGCCTCCCGACCCGCTGCCGGCTCCCAGAGCGCTCCGGGCTGCAGCCGGACCGAGAGCAGAGGCTTCCCGCAGCAGCGCGGCCGCTGCCGCCGATCCCGCCCGCATCCCCCGCCCGAGCGCATCCTCCGGCCGCATCCCCGGGACGGGCTCGGCCCCGGCTGCGCCCCCGCCGCCCCCCTCAAGGTCACCGCGGAGCCCCGGGGGTCGCCGCTGCCGCTCCTACCTGGGCCGAGCGGAGCCGCCGCTGTCCCTGGCCGGGGGCTCGGGCCGCGCTCGGCGCCTCCTCCTGCGCCGGGGCCGCTGCGCTGCGAGGCGGCGGCTCCGTCAGACTTAGCGGGGAAGCCCTGGGGGGGCGGGCAGCGCCTCTCCCCACCCCGCGAGGTGCCGGAGCCGAGCCCAGCAGAGCCTCCCCCGGCGGGGCTGGGGCTCCCCTCAGCGGGGAGAGGCTGCGCCGCGCCCCGCTCGGCTCCGCACGGCTCCCTCGGGCTCCCTCCGGGCTCCCTCCGGGATGCGCGGCGCTGCCGGAGCCGTGCGGAGGCTCCGCGCAGGTGAGCGCGGCTCTGGGGCTCAGCCGCGTCTGTTCAGCACCGAGCGTTTCACACCACCGCCTTTCTTTGGCCTTTTTGTTTGTTTGTTTTTTTAAACGGTCGCCGGTTTTCTGCCAGACTTCTGCAAAAATCCCTAGGGGAAAGCCTGATGCGGGTTCTGAGAGATGGAGAGTCCTGCCCTGGGACACAGCACCTGGGGAAGTACAAAAAATGGAATTACGATGTGCAGGTGATGTGAGAAACAGCACTCCAGATTTAGAACATTAGTAATAAAACCCCACCCCGTGACTTAGATTTGAAGATACTACTTTTGTACTAAAGAGGATGGCATTTTTGAAATGTTGCCAGAGTAGTTAATGCCGGGTATTTAGCCAACACGTTCTGGTTTTACACATAGGCTTAAGTTAGATTTCATAATAGTTCTCTTGTGCCACATAATCTTTTCACCCTGAGAGTTAAAACCAGTTACTAAATGTCTCCAAAGCTGAACGGAGTCAGAGGGGATTTTGAAGAGCAGAAAAGTATATTTGGTATTTGGGGTGGGGATTTGTGTGGTGTAAAGGATGCACACACATCACACAATGCCTGTGGACTCCTACAGAGAACAACACCAGCTTTTTCCTTGGAAAACTGGAAGTATTCCACTGCTTTTTATTGGTGAATAGCAGCACTGCCCAGCCCTGGTTGTTTGACAGATGATACACCGTTAATTATATTCTGATTACTATCTTGGCTTCTTCCTTAACACCATTTAAATTCCAGTTTTAACCTTATCTCAGCAAAGACTAAAGGAAAAAGTAGGACAGCCAACAATGAAAGCACAAATCCCTCCACATCTTTTAAAACTATTTCTAACTTATTGAAACACAGGAGAAGATGTTACATTATATTTGTAGAGCTTTCAGGCAAGCTTGTTAACAAAATCCAGACTTGTGGGTCTCACCAAGTTCAGTTTCCAGCTTTAGAAGAAAAATCAGGAACCTGTAAGTATTCTGCAAATATCTAGATTGGTTTTCTCATTTGATCTTAAACCACATGCTTACTGTCAAGCGAGGGTGAACAAGGGTGCTTTCCCCTGCTACATTCCCCTGGGTCGTGAGGAAGATCAAACCAACTGAGAAAAACTTATCAAGAATAGCAGCACTTTTTGTTTTGACAATGCTTGGAAAGATGGCAGAGAAAGCCTGAATGAAAAGTTTACAAAAATAATCATGCAAACATTA
The DNA here is from genome assembly GCF_052056855.1 of Sturnus vulgaris. Classification (NCBI taxonomy): domain Eukaryota; kingdom Metazoa; phylum Chordata; class Aves; order Passeriformes; family Sturnidae; genus Sturnus; species Sturnus vulgaris. Next base: position 17,467,185 of record NC_142253.1, on the reverse strand, counting down.
GGTAAATGTGGTGCTATTTTCAGCTTGTGCTTATTAATCATTTAAAGCAGATGATTGGAGTGCCATTTGAAAAGCATTAGATGTGCATCCTTACTAGCTGCCTGCAAATGCATTTCACTGGTAATTCTGTGCTGCACAAAAACCTCACATCCTCCAGACTGTTTTCACAAAAATACTCAACTCCACACACAGCTAGACCTGTTAAATACCGAGGCTCACAGTGCAGAGCCCAGGGCTTACATCTCACACACAAGGACACTCTCAGTCTTGTGATTCCTCACATCAGAACATGCTCAGCAGGTCAGCTACTGCAGCCGGAATTAATGACACCAGAGCAGCACAAATTACTGCTTTCCTTGCTCGCTCTCCATCTTCACGTGTTTAGCCCCTACAAGTGATTTTGTCACTCACGGTGAAACAGCAGAAGTGTCTGGCTGTTTATCACTTGTGATAACAATGAATGACAGAGTGGATTTCTTCATTTTAAGATCTGCCTATGAAAATCTCTCCCCATGCAGGCAGTGAAGTAGAATTTCGTACATTTCTGTCAACTTTAGAAGCTGTCCCCATATTTTTGTAGAGTACGTGACAGGGATCTCAGCACGTCTTTTCTGTTACTACAGCATTTCTAGGAACTCAACCCTTTGCATACAAGTTTTAAAGATATTTAAAGTGTGATGCTAACAGTAACAACATCAACTAATGACTAAATTTAACACTTCTTAATCTATTTTAGAGATTAGGACCATTTGTGTTATATTTTTCCCTGAATTCATTGCAACTTCTCTCACCTAAGGTGGTATTTAGAGATTCCTTTAGATTCTTCCTCATTTTCCTGCTTAAGGGAGGAATATGTGCATAGTGGGGGTCATCTTTACCAAAAAAATGTAAAGGAGCAGAGATTGTGTAATCACTAAACTCTGGCACTATGCTTGCTCCCAGTTTGAATAACCTAATAGTGACTTATCCTTCTCAGACAGTTCTTCTCAAGTTTTAGCTTCACATAATTTTCACAACCTGGAGCTTAATTTCCACACTAACAAAACAGGAGAGAATTTTCAAGGAAATTTCAGAAAGGAAGTGATAATGGGTGCCAGTTCAGCAGCTCAGATTTTGGCTGTAGTACGTTAGAATGGAACAACTATTTGTACTTCAGCCTCTTTTAGGAAATTTCTAAAAATAGACGTGTGTGTGAAAGGACACAACTGTGAGATCATATATAAAATCCATCATCCATCCTTATGCACTCACAGAGTTTATCTTGGAACCGCTGCTGGTGCCAAGTGATGACACAGAATGAAAGTGAAGAATACTTAATCTGCCAAAAATGCAGCAGTTTGTGGATCTGGAAAGCCAAGTGCAATTCTGAAAGCTTTGCCACAGAGGTGGCACCAGGAGTGGTTACCCAGCACCACGGAGCTGTGTGAAACACCAGCAGCAGGGAGGACATTTGGGGTGCCCATCCTGGACTCCCAGCCACCGAGTCCAACCCTTTTCTACCAAACTGGGACATTTCAGCACCAGAATGCTCAGACCCAGCTGTAGTTTCTATTGAGGAAAAACTCCCATGGTATCAAATGCCACCAAACCGTGGCACAAGTCCAGCATCTGATAGAGCAGAAAACATATCCCTGTGAATCACCAGTGAGATCTCCTGCAGTAATTTCACACCCTCACACCAGCCTGCCAGGGAAAAGCCAACCAGCCCTAAATATCTGCTGGTTTTAAGAGCAAAAGTAATGCCAGACCAAGGCTGTGGCAGTAAAACACTCTGTGATACTGCCACGATGTCTAATAGCAATCAGCATGAGGAAATTGATTTTTGCATTTAATATTTCAGCATTGTATGCACTACAGGAGAAGGTAACAAAAGCCTGCCCTCTGCTTTGTTTTGAAAAAATACAGGTCGACCAGAGGATTCTTAGGTATATTGGGATATTCTGGAAACATCATTTTGCTGTTCTAATTCAGTGTCAAAGCAAAAATAACGAAGTTCAAAGGGCACATGTTGAGCTTGCTGTGGCCCAGCTTCAGCCACACAAAACAGAGAGGGAATTCCACTTCCAGCTGATGTTCAGCAGCTCCACAGGTCAGACACAAAGTTCCCGTGCTGCTGGTACTGCTGACCCTGGCTAGAAATAAATTGACTAAAAGTTACCAATTGATTTCTCTATCAATTCTGACAAATATCAAAACAAATCTGGTGCTTCCCCCACAGAAAGTATTCTCAAGCTGTAATTTGTTGAATGTGACATAAAATTGATAATCTTGCAACCAAAAGCACTTTGTCAGGAACAGCCTAAAAGGCCATTTTCTCCCACATTAAAACTCAATGGATGGAGGTGTCCACAACACCTTTATTCTAAAAAAAATTTTAAATGAAATTAAAAACCCCTACCAGTCAACCTGAAGCCACCACAACAAAAAAGTCAGAAGGATATGGTGAATAGAGACAACATAATATTACAATTCTATGTTTTCCTAGAGGGCCACAAGTCAGTTTTGCCAGATGCATGATCTGACTTGATTTGTCATCATCTGCTAATTATATGTATATCAAAGGAGGCAGAAGAACTTTTTTTGACCCCTGAACTCCTTAGCAGCCACAAAGTTCTTTCACATACACAGGGTAAATTGTGTAAAAGAGCTTTTTGCAATATCCAAACCTTTTTGCAACACACCAAGACAATCCTCTTAAGTTATGCAGCAAGAATGCTTTAAAAAATACCCAAATTTTCTATACCACCCATCCCACAGATTATTGTGAAAATGCTCAAGTGGACCCAGTGTTGGATAAAAAAAACTCTGAAAACATTCTGAGAACCAAAAGATGGTGAATTACCAAATATTAAGTCACATCACTGTTATTCTACAGTTAAGAAAAGACAACTTCTTTTCTTTTTCAAAAGTTGTATAATAATCACTAATAATCTCAAACATGGTCCTCTCCTTTTGATTTTTCAACTCTTTTCTTTACTTTGTTTTCCAAGAAAAATCTTAATAGATTGAAATAGGCACCAGTTTGCAAAATTAGTGCAAGTACCAGAGATCCTGAATGTGCCAGAGCATTAAATCCTTGGACATGGGATGCAGGGCATTTCAGAAACAAGAGTAAAATTAAATTTAAAAAAAAAACAAAACAAAAACAAAAACAAACAAAAACAGTGAAAAAACCCCAGCAGCTAAAGGTCAGTACTGGAAAGCCAGCTGAGTATTGGCAAATTTGTGTCAACGTTCCTATAAATTTAAAAGTCAGTCCTTGCTTTCTACAGCAGCTTCCCAAGGGGAAGCAGAATAATTGATTTGAATGCTAGCTGTCATCAGTGGTTTCAGCAGAAATTCCCTGAAAAAGTACTACACAAAAATACCTAAAAGAAAATATTTATCAACAACATAGAATTCATGTTGCAAATTTAGCAGGGTAAACCAAACCTAGATTTGGTCCCAGTGGTCATTTTATAAATCCCAGATTTCACTTGCTGCTGTTTGAGTAAGAATAATTCACTTGCTTTGAGAATAACAATATTTTGCAGTATCTTCTTTGGGCTCGAGGTTGTAAATTACAATCTTCCTATTTTTTTAAGCCCACTTACCTTTCATAATTCAAGTCTTAATTAACACCAGCACCAGGACAAGGCAAATCTGCCAACATGCATTTGAAGTGATTGCTTTAAGTCATAGATGCCAGGAAAAACAATCAGGAAGCCCTTGGATGCACTCAGGAGACCCATGTCACTGCAAAAGGAAGTTAACAATGCTGTTAGGCTGCTCTGCAATCCATCAACAGTGAAATCTGCTTTTTCATTTCTCCAGCTTCTGGCCAAAACTGCTGTGAATGAACCCAGTGCTTATTTCTCACTGCATTTTATAAATAATCACCTTGGAGCTGCTCACAACCACTGCAAGTGAGCCCTGAGGTGAGATGAACACAAACATTCCTGTCAGACTCGGGTACCTCCCAGCCAAACACTCCCAAATTAATCCCACAATTACCCAGCACTCCCAAATTAATCCCACAATCACCTGAGTCCTGATGGGCTGAGCTGCCCCAGGGCTTGATGAGGTTTAACTCGTGTTGAACAGCACCAGAGAGGCTCTTCATGGCTCACACCTGGCATTTGTGTGGCCTCACCTGCAGCCTTCAGCTCTGAAAAGAGTGGGCTCTATATTTATATTTCTATTTTTTATATTTCTATTTTTTATATTTATAGTCTTGCTCATAGACATAAAACAATGAAAAGAGAAATAAGCACACCCCGATGGCAATTCCAGATCCCCTCTCCCACCTCTCCATTATCTGGAGAGGGAATTTAAGGTGCCTACACACCTAAATTATGCACTTAAAGATTAATTAAGAATTAACCTCTGATATTGTTTTATAATTAAATCCATATATCTGTCTAATGATCCTGGGCATATATTATAGTGATGAGTGCAAACAGCAGAAAGGAAAAAATGTGCATGTGGATTACATTAGAGAGGGATGAATTACAAACCTTTTCTTATTTTTCATTCAACCTTCTGTATTCTTAGAGCATTTCAGCAATGTTGATTTATATTGATCTAAAACTTTTGGACAAAAATCTACTCCCACTTAAAAGCTACTTGCTTTTATTTCCTCACCTGATAAATGCTGATTCTTTCTTATTTCTATAAATACTAAAATTGTCATTTAAAGCTTTAAACCTGAACTTTGTCAACAACAATACACTGACAAAGTGCATCCAAACCACAGTTTTTCTCTCTGTATAACTTTCTACACAAGTTTCAATTAACCCTGGATAAACATTGGGATGAATTTTATTTTATTTGCTCTTCTGGAGTATGAGTTTCTGCAGACTTATTGATCTTGAAAATGCTCCCTTATCTTTAGTGTTTCCCAGGGGTAGTTGGATCAAAATTGCCTTGGGAATGTGTTGACACAGAATGCTAATGCATTGTACCAAAACATTCCCCCAGCCCCTGAAGTTTTGAGATTTAATTACCTCTTAGAGATGGTTTGAACTTTTTGCTACATGTAAGTGAAATCCCAAGAAAAGCAAGTTCTTGGGAGAAGAGTTGTTCTCTTCCAATGGGATTTGAATGGTTTAGGCTTCTCTGCAAATGCTCCTGTCCTGCTGGGCTGCTCTTGCTCCCAGGCTGATGCACACTCTGTCCTCACTCACAAACACTTCCTCATGAGGCAAATATCATTTTTATATATCATATTACAATTCAAAACTCTCACCAAAATAAACAATTTTTGATTAAATAGAAGAAATTACAAAAAAAAAATAAAATCCAATGTCCCATCTTTCCTGAATGTGGGAACCACAGGGGTTCCTCCTCACAGCCAGCTGTCCTAGTTCTGCATGGAGAGCCTGGATCTCAGCAGCAGCAGCAGCAGTGAACTGGGATGTGCTGGGAAACAAAGGCTGGAACATTTGAAAAGCTCGTGGTGGGTGGGTGGGCTGCCAGTCCTCCTGTGAGCACCTGCCAGAACAGTTCTGGGATGATTGCTCAGACTAAAAAGTCCCTGGGTCTTCCAGAAACCATCCCCTTTGCAGTTCCATTATTTGTTTTTGCCTGGAATGACCAGGTTGGGATAAGAACCATCACTTCCTCCCCAGCAGCTCTGGTTACTCCAGACTTTTTCCTTTCTCTCTCTGGGAGAGTTCTTTGCACAGGGTGAGGTCCCAAAGATGGACTGTGCTGTTCCCAGAGGAAGGAGGCAGCCAGGCCTTGGTCCTGGAAATTAAGTTATCTCTGTTTCCTCTTTCAGTTCCCTCCTGTCTCTGGTTTATTTCTTGGTTAAACCAATGCTCACAATTAGTTGTGTCTGCATTTAGTCTCCAACAGCTGGCAAAATTGAAAATACACATTTGAGTCAGCATGAGGGGAGCTTCAGTAAGGAAAGTCCAGGAATTTCTGCACTAAGGCAAATGTTCGAGGTTTAGAAGGGGCAGCAAATCAACTCACAGAGAGCAGAGCAACACCTGCCCAGAGTTTACAACCACCCTGTAAGCTGCCTATAGGCACAGAGGACAGGCTTAAGGGTATATTGAGTTATTTAAGATCAAAGAAAGCAAACACAGGTATGAAGATACAACATTTTTAAAAAGGTTGTTTTATTATACAAGAGTAAACCCACACCAGAAAACAACCAAAAACAAGACAAACAAAAAAACCACAGGAAATCTTCATCTACTCCTTAAAACTTCTCAGAGACTACATACACACGTTACTTACTTTAAATGGGATGCACTGACATACATTAATCAGTCTCTACTAAAACAATAATTATTCCTGTTCTAAGGGGGTGTTGGGGTAGATGTACTTAGCACAGATTAATATTCCTTTAATTATGGAATTTACCAGGATCTGTGAGTTGGCAGGGCTGGTGGTTTCTCAGTGCTAGGCACACATGACAAAGCTTCACCAGTCTCTCAGCTTTCCCCCCCCTCCTTTTCATTTATCATATGGTTACATAAAAACAGCAGGAAAATGAATTATGCATGTTTTTTAGCACACTGAAAAGTTAATGAAAAGTTAAATACAACTTAGGTGTGTGATTGCACAAAGCACTTATGTGACCTTGCTAAGCTTGAACAGGCACTCTAAGATTAGCCTGGCATGTATTTCAAGTGTATGAAAAATACAAAATCGGTTCTTAAAACACTAGTACAGACTGTTTCATGCCTAAATCCTGATTATGTGCAGTGCATTTATAGGAAATGACTCAACTTTAAAGTGTGCAAAGACAAGTAAACTCTCCTTCCTCATGGCAAAGTGGTGCTCGTGTATTCAGATGCTCCTCGCCAAGCTGCAGCCTCCAATAAATCCTGTTCTGCACTGGGAGGAACAAAGACTCTGCAAAGGTTTCCAGGTACCAATTTTTGTTGTAAAGGCTGTGAAATATTGCAGCATTTCATAGCTGAGCAAATGGGAGGGAGGGGACAGAAGGAGGTGAAAAGGGGAAGGAAATCCCAGCCCTTTGACCCTTTTCAGGCTGAGGGTTTGCACACAAACCTGAGGGCTCTCCAGCTCCCTTTGCCTTTCCATCATTTGTTACATCTCATTTTAATTTTAGGTCTTACCAACCACAGGGCAAAGCAAGAAGTGAATAGAGGATAGAACAAACTCCCATCCTTCCAGCACCACAAAAAGAGAAAGTTTTATTCCATGCTTTATTCCCTGCTCTTGTGTAGCAGTGGAGAACATCACAGTGCAAGATCTGACAAACCATGAACCAACACTCCACACCCACAAGGAACACCATGGTAAGAGTTGCTTCTGTTCATCCATTTGTGAAAGAGGCAATCGTTTCAGGAGCTGAAAAAAATCACATTCCTCTTTAGCAATACCTGAAAAAATACTGCATTTGTGATACTAAAGAGTTACTTCAGTAATTGAGCTCTTGGACAATGTTTTACCCTCAGCTGACAGAAGCAGATCAGCTTTAAGTTTTCCTTACAAATTTATTCACACAGTGAGAGGATGAAGGATGTTAGATGGTTGTTTCCCAAAATGGTAAATACAGGTAAGCAGTGGGAAGTGATTTTGAATACCATTCCTATACTGGGGAAAACAGACTATGGAAGAGAAAACCATACATGACACTCAGACAAGTGCACATGTACCAGTAACCACAGCTCTCAAATCCTTCACCTTTAATCATTAATTTTAAAATATTTTTAATTTGTGTAACTATTAATTTTCCTTGACTTAATGTCTCCTCACCTACACAGTCTTTTTGTTTGTACACATTACTGTGTTTTGCTGCATTATTACAGAGCTCCTGATTTCCAAAGAATAAACTCGTGGTTAAGTTATGTAGGTCTGACCAACAGTTATAAAAATGTATTCCCCCAAATGCACTTCTTTGTATCACACTCTATTTTTGCCATGTCTGAATTAATATAACACATTGCATCTTTTCCATGGTTTTACTGCTAGGGAATAATATATTTTTTCAAAGTGATTATTCCATGCAAGAAAAGGCTTTAAACTGGCAATACTTTAGGCATGTTATTACAAAGGTGTACAAAACCTGTTTGATATTATTGCCCTGTGGAAATTACTTTGGCCTCTTGCAACTCTTAATACCTTAAAAAGCAGCAGTTAAAAAGAGACAACTTTGCAATAAAGAGACTCCATGTACTCAGTGTTTGGTGCCCTTATCTTCCCTTTCTCTTTATTATATACACTTGAATGTAAATCTTTCACTTTGCCACCACTTCATTCCTTTTCTCTTCCCTCTCCTATTGTGATGGAAATTATTTAAGAATTCACCTGCTGCCACTGATTCCTGGGTCAGTTTCTCTGTTGCTGTTTTGACATCATCTAACAAAGATTAATTTGGATACAGGCTCTGAATGGCAGCTCTGGGAGGATCCAGCAGCCAGAGCCTGCACTCTGCTCCTGAGCTAAGGAAAAACAGGACAAGTCTCACAGGCTTAGAGTTCCTGTGTTCACTTCTAAGAATGCAAACCTACAGAATAATCAGCATATTTCTTTGCCTGAAAAGAATCCTGGGTTTGGATTTTCTCCCTTCAATATAATTAATGAGTTTATCAACTTTTTCTCTAGAGATCACAAAAGAAATCTGAAAGCGGGAATTGCCTTAGGACAGACCAAGAACCTGATCTTCAAGGAGTCACTTTAATGTTTAAAAATATAAATACACATTATTGTCAGCTGCAGAATGCCTTTCTGGCAAACAGCAAAGTAAAATAAGTACCAGCCTTAAGAAGTTCCAGGTGTGTTACTGATGGTTGGGAGAAAAAAAAAGTTGTTAAGGCTGGAGCCTCTGGCAGCAGTGACAGTGTTTGTTTGTGCCCCTCTGGCAGCAGTGACAGTGTTTGTGCCCCTCTGGCAGCAGTGACAATGTTTGTGCCTCTCTGGCAGCACACACAAGTCCTGCTTGGCAAATGTAGCTGTGAGTGAGAATCCCTGGAGTCCATACACAAGAAATTGGAATGGAAAAGCAGGAATGAAAATCCACTGTGCCAGAACCAGCTCAAAGAACAACATTCCCACGTGCAGCCAGCCCAGGGAAACAAGGAGCAGGGAAACAACGCTTTGGCATCCTCAGGGCTGGGCTGTGCAGCCTCGGGTTAGCACATCCACCAAACCTACCCAATACAGGCCTGTGCATCCACCTAGAGAGCAGCTGAAAACAGAGTTTCACACAACAACCCAAGTCAAACTAAACATTTGACAATTTTGTGCAGCTCTCTTTGGCTGAGACTGCTCTCGTTCTTCCAGTGAGCCGTTTGTGTCTTGTACTTGATGGTACCGACAGCAAAATGAGATTTGGACACAGACCATTAAGTCTCTATTTGCAGTATCTCTTTGTAGGTTTTTCCATTTTTAAAATGATGGATGTTACTTGTTCTTTGCTGTTTTCCTCGGGGGGAGGAAGGCATCTCTTTGGAATAAGTACAGCCTGAAATAGTCAGTGTTTTTTGCCTAATATACACAAGTGCTAAAAGCTGATGCCTTCGGATTTCAGCTTTTCTATTTTTCATGTATTTGCAATCCTGCAGTTCTTTAGTGTAGAACTCTAAACTCCACACACAGTGTCAGCTGCTGCTTTCCCATTCTGCTCACACACAACAATTCCTCTCCAGCCTGGCAATCAAGGACCCCTCACTGCCCCAGGGCCCAGAGATGGAAACAAAAGTGAATTGGGGGGAGCAAACTCGGGGTAAATGACTTCATGACCTGGAGCTGGAATTGGGAGATTAACCCCAATGTGCAAATGGACCAAACTTATCAAAGTGTGCAAACCCCTGACCCAGGGTCCATTTTGGGTGCAGCCCTGGGGGGCTTTGTCTGCCCCAAATGTACCTGAAGGGCCTTCAATAAACAGAACAATAAATAGAACTGCTTTGATTGCCTTCATTCTGCCTGCCCTCTGTTTGTAGGGAGCCCAAAAGGGCATCAAAGCAAAAGCACAAGTTTGCAGGGCAGTGGCTCAGCCAAGGAGGGGAAGAGGTTCAAGGCCTTCTGTAAAAGTGAGATTCAGAACTCTGTATTATAAAATTCAGGCAGTCAAGCAGCAAACAGAGGTTAGGAAAGAATCCAAGAGCTGCCCATCAATACAGCTGGAACAAGTCAATACAGATGTGCTGGTACCATGGCACCAGTGCTTACCCCCCACACCACGGCTGTGCCAGACACACTGCATGGCTGCTTTGGGACTTTTTTCCTCAGAGATACTCAATTTATCCTTAATTTAATTTTAAGTGGAGGAAATAGAAACACCTGTGGCTGTTTACCAGCTCATCTCTTCTGTTAGTATTGAACTGTGAGTTTATGTCCCTGATAGGAGGGCAAAGCAGCAGAGAAAGGCATTTTTTACAAAGACCATTAAAAAAGGGGAACCTGAGACACATTTCTAAATAATTTGCAGAATGAAGATCAGGAGTAAGCTCCTACCAAGGCCACAAACTAATAGCATGATCCAGGGATTTCCAGTATAAGGTAAATGTTCCAGTTTGGATTTGTCCCCTCCACTGCCCTTTGGGGCAAGTAGTCATCACACAGAGAAATAAATATAACTTGTGTTGTTCTAGGGTTTAAATCCCCTTTCTGTGCCTTTGTTTCTGTCATTTTGATTCCTCTTACAGAGCTGGTCTAAGTTAGATGGTGTTTAACACCAAGTCAATGACAGCACCTTGAAAGTACCCAAATATTGCCAGCAAAATCCATCTGTGTATCTGGCTTGTACATCCAGTAACTGATAAGGATGCCACAGAGGTGTTCAGACATCAATGTGATCACCACGTTATGGTAGATATCCACACAAAACCACATTTTAGAACTAACAACCAGCTTCTTTCTTTGTATCCAGTAATTTTTATGGGTGAGCTAATGACAAGCTGAAATTTGTCAGGAATTTTTTTTTTTTTTGCAAATCCATCGTTTCCTTAAGTGACAAAATAAATTCTAAAAGTGAGTCAGAAAAATCCTGTCACTTTCCCAGGCCACCCATCCTAGGGACAGACTAATTCTTAGGCAGCTTCCCCTCGTGTGGCCTCAATTCCCATCCCATTTCACTGCAAGCCTCTTGAAAACTTGTCCATTACTATTCTCTTTGCAATTAGTATTTATTTATTGGAACACTCATCACATCTCACCCTCAGTCTTCCCTGCTGTAGACCAAACATGCCAACTCTTTCAATCTTTCCCCACAAGACATCTTTGCCAGATCTTATTCCTGATTCTCCTCACGGGCCTCCCTCCAAATTGTCAGCATCTTCCTCCTCACAGGGTTCCCGAAATTGGACACAGGGCTGCAGGAGGAGCCTTATCAGTAACTGAGTGGAAAGATTACTTCATCATCTCCCAGACAATCCTGTTTATGCAGCACAGCACTTGCTTTTTTTGGTACCTTGTGCTCTTTGGCAAGAATATGGAATTATTAGTCCTTGTTTAATTACTAATCCGTGGCAACTCTCTTTGCTGTAAAGCTCTTGGTTTCCAAGAACCTGAGCCTGGGTTTTGGCTCGTTCAGCTGACACACTGAGCAACTCTTCTTTTTCATCTTACAAACACTGTCTTCAGGAATATTCAGGATCCTTCATCCTTGTTTAGATTGTATCACCAGCAAGATTTGCAGTCTAAGATCTCAATCTTTCCACATTGCCTCATCTCCTCCCACTTGCACTGCCTGGCACACGACATCCATAAGCAGTGAAGTCCCAAAGGTCCCAAGATTTTGGGGTTGCCAGCACAATAATCACAGAACACACGTGCTAAGTCTACATTTTGATAGTCTTCACCTTTGCAAAACTGCTGACTTGAAAACTAAAGAAAATTTGTCCTTCAGGCAGACCACAAATGATATTCCATAGCAGCACCCTCTGCACAACTGTCCAGTTGTCATACATGATCAAACACAGCAAATATTAAGTGCCAGGGTACATTTTGCTTGTCTGCAATAATTCAACTGTTTTCACTGTTTTCAACTATTTAAAACTGTTTTGAACACTAAAGACAACTAGAACAAACTGCAGAATTAGGACAGTGTTTACAGAACTCCCAAGAAAGTCTTAAAAATCAAGTGTCTTTAGGAAAAATTTTAATTCTATCTATGAGGAACTTTAGAAGTCTTCTGAGGAGCTTTGTGACCCCCTAATTAGAACTTTGTACAGACAGAGACTGGAAATTAACTGAAATACCCAGACATACTGAAATAGCAACCTTCCCCCCCCCTCAATTACATAAAAGCTATAATTATATTTGTTACATAAACATTTTAACTGGGGAAAACATTAGATAATTGAAGACAGTCCCTCCCTCCGACCCCAGTTCCCCACCACTCACAGCACAGCAAGAGTAAATTTAACTCTCAGCAAAGTTGTGTTCCCAGTGCAAAGCTGCTCCTGTGCATGGATGGTGCTGTGCTGCTCATGCTGGGGAAGAAAGATGTGAAAGGAAACGATCTGAGGCTATTTTGCAGGTCACCTTTTGTAATGCAGTTGCAGACAGTGTATTTTCAATCTGTTTAATCAGTGTCAAGAGTCCAGCCTTGTAGGAAATCAGATAAAGAGCAAGAAATTATTTAACAGACTGAATAATTGCTTTGTGCTTAGCCAGTAATGACGAGGATGCTGAACTCCACATCTGCTGGCACAAATCAGAAAGATTCTGAGCAGCAAAAGGGCTGAAAGGTTGATCAGCTGCCACTCAACTCATTGCAGGATGAGGAGAAACCTGTTTGTTTTTTCTCTCCTAAAAACCATTCTTTTCTCTGGAAGTTACTTGCAGAAGGACACCTAGAGTTGCTGGTTTTCCCTGCATGCAGGCAGGACAGAAATGCAGTTCTGGCTGGGGGAGGCAGTGAGGTGACTGGGCTGGAGCCAGCCTGGCCCACGCTCAGAGCCATGGGTGCTGAGCAATGGCAGGGGACAATCCTGCTGCTACCCTGTCACAGGACTTGGCTGGTTTAGCTCAGCCAAGCCCGAGGATTTCCTCTGTCCCCTGCCCTGCTCAGTGCCAGGCCCTCTCCTTCCAAGGGTCCCAGTTAGGATGAATTACAGAATCCCAACCTGGTGGGACAGAGCAAATCACTTGGAGCTCAAACCAGCTCTGAGATTCAGCAGGGAGGGACACAACTCTGGGCATGTGTGGTGGGACATGTCTCCATTTTGCTGAGCTCCAGCACTGTGATTTTTGGATACAACAATGGATCTGGTTTGTGTCAGTACCTTCTGCTCCCCAGCAGCACAAAGCTGGCTCAGCAGCCCAGCTCCTGCACACATTCCAGGCAGAAGGAGAGCTGGATTGCCACCAGGTGAGAGGCAACAACATCAGGATTCGAGGATCCAAACTCCTCCAGGTACAGCAAATGCTGTGACACAGCTCTGGGAGTGCCCTGTCGTGGTTTCTCTATGCAGCACTGGTCTGGGACCTCATTTGTGTAACAAGCTATTTAAGAGGGAAGCTAATTGAAGTATATAAATCCTCAAGAATATCATATCAAGCCAAGAGACTATTATTAGCCCAACCTAGATAATGTTATAGAAGTGCATTAAAAAACCTCAATAAAAAAATTACTAGGAAACATTCCCCACTTCAAGATCCCAAGAGATAAATTCTCTCATGCAATGATTAGATATTATCCAGAATATTAAAAAAGGCATACTAAAAATGGATGTGGAGAAAGAAGGTAGAGACAGCACAAGTTCACCCAAATGGGTCACAGCCTGTTCCCAACATTCACTGCTTTGGAGGTAAGAGATCAGAGCCATCTAACAGTGGCACCTGCAAGGAAAATTAAACTATAATTCTGCCACAAAATTGTATTTTTTTAATTACATGCTATTTATGTAAATGTTGATGTAAAGTTAATGGACCCAGAGGCATTTCCAGCAGTGTCCTCTGATCAACTCTGGTCTCGTTCTTCCATTACCTGTCCTAAGTATATTGACTTTTTCCCTCTGCCAGTTTCTGCTGATATTACCAGACAGAAAGAGCATCTATGGGCATTTCCATCCTTGTGATGTGAGCAGGCTGGAGCACACCTGGGTTTCTATTCCAGTCATCACAACCCATGAGCAATATGCTGAGGTGGAGAAAAAGCTGAGAGACTAAAAGCAACCAAGTTTAAAAGACAAAACAAAACAAAACCAACTACATATACACAAGAAAAAGGAAAGGAGAAAAAGGAAGAGTGGAGTGTGTACAGCGAAGAAAGGAGAGTAAGATGAAACAGGAAAAAATGCTAAATCCCAAATAACTCTTTAAAAATGCAAGCAATGTTATGACCTTAGACTGGGTCATTAAGAATGAGGTTAGGTTGCAATCATTGCAGTACCATCTCCCTTAATTCTCCATCAATAATAAAGCAAAGTTACTTTAGGTACAGGAATCTTGCTTTCACAGAAAATGAAACCTGGACATTTTTAATGTGACAAAGAAATCCCACAAACCAATACAAATTGGATTTCCATGTCACTATGTCAGTAAAAACCAGCTGACTTCCAGGTAAAAGTAGAGGGCAATGCCCAGTACTCATTAACCTGAACAGGCCAGTGATTCAGGAGGCACAGCCATTTTTAATACTGATAAAAATAATTTTCTGTAAGCTGAGTGCCAGGAAGTTGGATCACTTCAAAGGAGTCCTTACAATTTTGGTCCAGTCCACTACTGCACAGGAGTTACACAGAACAGCTATTTATAGTTATTCCAACTAATAGAGAGTTATCATGAACAAGTTCTGGTTTTTGTTCACAGTGTCAAGATGAAAACCACAGAGCAATGGACAAACATGCTCAGCAGGTCTCTGCTCTGCCAGCTGCTGCTCACTGATCCCTGTTTGCAGTGATGTCCTGTGGCTCTCAGCAGTGCAGCAGCTCCTGTCCAGCACGGGGTGAGGGCAGCCAAGGCTCACACTGACCAACACCCAGGGGTGCTTCAACCTCCAGGTGAAACCTCAGCACTGCCAAAGGTGGGCTCTTGCTTCCCCTGCCAGCAGGTACACAAGTGAACACTGAAACACTGACAAGTTGTATTGGGTATTACAAAAACTACAACCCCAGCTATTTTCAGTCTGAAACTGCTTCTGCATTAGAACAACTCTCCCCCAAACCCCTGAAGAAACCAAACCCCAAACCTGTCAGCACCACAATCCAAACAGCCACTGATATTCAGCATTGTTACATCCCAGGTGTCTCTGGCTGCTCCTGATCCATATGGAGCTCGAAGAGGTATTTTCTTCAGAAATCCTAAGGAAGCAAAGTACTCTAAACTCAGGGAAGCAAGAGTTTGGAGATGATGCAAATTTATTGTTCCAAGTGTTGAAATTTGGGAGTATTTGAAATAAACAGCCACACACTTGATGAAAACCCAGCGAGTACAAATGAACGAGTCTGGATAACCCTTAAATAAGTTACAAAGCTGTTGTGGGATGCTGGATATATATCACAGAGCCTTGTAGGTAAGCCATGGGTTAGAAAAGATGCCCTCTGCACAAAGGACAGGCAGAGAAAAGCATCACTGAGGTACAAGTCCCATTTCTCTCAGGCAAATTACTGCATAGATATCTAAGGTTTCTGAACAGCTTTTACAGCATATTAAGATAACATAATGAAAATACATTGTATTTGAAACCAAAGAGCAGCATATTAGACATGCACTGGTAGAAAACATCCTGTGTGCCACTAGAGATGTTAAAGGTACCATACACAACTTGGATGTTCATCTAAAAGCATCATAATTTCCTTTGACTTCATTTTCTGCAGAATAAAGTCTACATGGTCATAAATCTGGAGTTCTCAACATTCAGCTGTGGTGGGTATGACATGAACATAGAGGGTCTTCATGTTCAGGTTCTTCATAGAAACATCCTTTGTGACCTCTGAATGAAGGAAAGAAGAGAGAAACAACAGAGTTAGTGCTCTTGCTTACAGGGAGAACTATGAATTTTTTTTTTTATTTGCTTTATTCACACATTTTTTCTGGTTCCACCACAGTGGGACTGGGACAGGAACTGCTCAACTTGAAATTCCCTCCTGTTAAACCCCAGGGTATGGAAGGCAGGGTCACCACGTGTCAGGAGTGTCCTGCAAGAGCAGGAGAGGCTGTTTTATGCTCCAAAGTAGAAATTTTTGTGTGTCTACATCAGCCCACAGGCTCTCACTTTCACATCTTGATAGAGCAGCACCTAGTTCAGAAAACTCTCTAACACCATGATATGAAGTCAGTATGAACAGTACAACACAATGAACTGAAAACCAGAGTCTCTCATAAACACTTCATATGTAAAGCAAGGATTGCACCAGTACCTGCTGAAAAACTACTACTGGAATCTTGCTGAGTATGCCTGAAGAATTTCTTGCCACACAAGATAATTCCCTAAGTCTTCTCATAGCTACATGCACAGAGTTTGGAATAGGAATGGGACAAAGTCCCAACAAACCTCTGAAGGACAGAGCACACTTCCAACAGGCTGATTCAGGGGGTGTAATTACTCAAGAAGCACAAACACAGAGTAATCCCACTTGTGTCTAGGGAAAGTCAAAGCTTGCAGAAGCTGGAAATCTTTCACTATTACATTGTGAAATGTGAATTTTTTCCCCAAGATGCCTGGTGCTTGCTGACTTTGCTTCCAGCACCCACCAGCTGTAGCAAACTGCCCCACTGAGAGCAGTGTTTGGAATACTGGGAAGTACAGCCTAGGAACAAAAGTCAGCCCAGTAACAAACACTCCAGTGGCCTCTTCACTAAGGAAGTTCAGAGTGATAAGAAACTTGGCAGGTGTAACCACAGAACACTGGTGAAACTCAGATTAACAAGGATTGGGGTCACGGTGTCACTCTGCACCCCGGAACCCCTGCAGACAGCCCCAGCAAATACAAGGTAATATAAAGGTCTGGCACCAGCGTTAGCACAAAGCACACATTAACAACACCCACACTGCCTGGGGGCTCTCAGGAGGAGCCTTTTGCAGTGTCCTGCCCCATGTTGCTTTGAAAAATACTTCATTTTTAGACTAAACACACAGAATCCACACTGATTTTTAAAGCTATCTGTTTATTGGAGGACTGAGAAGTCCTCATGGACCACAGTGTTTTTCAGGAGTTCTCTTCCATTGTAATACTCCTCTTTAAGCAGCTGAATATCCATCCACAGAGCTAGAAGAGTGGAGCTATAATCCAATCCAGCAATTAGAGCTTTATTCCCTCAATAACCTTCCTTCCCAGGAACGTGTTCCATCAGGATGTAAAAAAGTCTGCTCTGCAGAAGCAGACTGTGAATTTGAGTATCCAAGTCTCTTATTAAATATTTATTTTTAAGATCCTGAAAAATGAGGAACTTACATGAACCTATTTCCAACAGTATTTATCACAACAATTAGTTTTAAAAACTGGAAATTTGATTTATCAACAGACTGTAGGGACACCCTCCTCTCTGTGCCAATTGCTCCATGGAAGGGTTTTGCAGAGAGCAGTGAAGTGCTCCCATCATCCCCAGTGTGGATCAATCAGGGACCTGGAACCTGTGTCTCTCCAGCTCAGGAATAGGCAACACTCACCACTTGGACATTTATTTGTGGAATGTTTTCCAGCATTACAAAGGAGGAGTCAAAACCACGTTTGTTTCTGAAAAACTGCCGAGTTTCTGTGCAATAGACAGCAGATGCCCAACTGCCTGGGCCCACAACACTTACAAAAATAACCTTTTCAAAACCAATAACTCATTTTCCACCAAGTGATTGTTTTTCCTTTTTATAGAAAGGGCACCAACCTTCCAATTCATGGGTTGTTTTCATCAAACGTTTCAAACAGTTAACAGCAAATACATTTTTATTTTTGGAATAAACCACAAAAAACCTACTCAAGAGACTGAACTTTGTTGTTCTGAAGGTAAGACCTTGAACAGATTGATCAGAAGATGAATAGGGGATTACAAAGCTGCAACAATATAGATAAACATTAATTGACCTAATGTTTTCTAGAGGCATCAAAGTGTTTCATATGCAGTACTTACTCATCATACAAAAAAGAGATGTGAAGATAAAATACAGCTATGCCAGTGTTTAAACTTAAAAAATGTTATTCAAGGAGGTGAATGCTGAGAATTAAATCTGAGATAGCAGAAGTGTGGTACAAGGCATTAGCTGCATAAATAAACCTCTGGGACCAAGCTCTCTGTGTTATGAGTTCAAAAGAGACCAAATCAGTTGTTTTGGCCTTGGAGGAGTTATCAAATCTGATCTTTCACATTACTGTGAACTGTCACTTTATACACTTTCATTAAAGTTTAAACAGTTCTAGAGAATCCATACTACAAATGTTATAGTGATTTAACCCATTTCCCTTTCAGGTGAAGGCATCTTAAAAATCCTCACTTTAACTGAGTCTTAAAGGCTGTTTTGCCTGTACATTTTCCTGTCCTGCCAGTTCCTTGCCTCTTTCAAAGCTCTGCAGTTTCCTACAGTGGTTATTTCAGTGTCTGAACAGAATCATCTGGTGCTGTACCAGTGACAGGAACCAAAGAGGGACTGTGCCTAACATCCCTTGCTCCTGAGTGCCTGAATCCCTGAATCCCCAGGTGGGCAAGGCTGAACACAAAAATACCTTTTGCTTTGTGCAAACCAAGTGTGGATCATCTTCTTATCCCTTATCCTTATCCCTTGTGCTGAAACATTCCAGGCTCCAGTTGTCTGTTAACATCACTCAGCATATTATTTCTGGCATTTGCTCAAACTATCACCAGAAAGTTTCATCAGCATCTGAGACCCATTTGAGTAACAAAAATGGCTTTTGAATAAACGTCATATGAAGTAAAAAAAAAATTTTTAAAACCCCAAATAGCCAAAAATCCACAACAAAAATCCCCCATCACACCTTGCTCAGATTCCAACCTATCCCACCTGAATCCTTGTGGACACCTGAGTGCTCCCAGTTCTCAGCAGCTGCTCTAGAGCTGCCCCTTCCTGCCCTCCCCACTGACAGCACCTCCTGAAATGGGCAGATTGAGCAGATGTCCAACTTCTGGACAGGTAATGTGTGATGAGCCAAAAAATGTCATGGATCCCTCCCAAACAGCTCAAACCACAACACTGTGACACACTGCAGACAGAAACCTTGGCATCATTTCATTCAGAGAGGTGAATTCTCCTGAACACAGGAATCCCTGTTTGGAGTTGTTTGTGTTTTCACCATGTAGTTTCCAATCCATTCTCTCTGCCAAATGAAGTCCCAAATCACTCTGGTCCAACTTCTCAGCACCACAGGTGGCTCCAGCTTCAGTCACACCTTCCTCATGAATCAGAGATTTTTGTTTCCCATCTGTCAGTGGTTTTGGGGGTTCTTTAGCATTTCAGACCTGTGAACAGGTGCTGAAGCTTCCTGCTTCCCAGGTATCCCAAATGGCTGTGCCCTACCGAGTCTGACCTACCCACACTGCTCTAACAAGAGCTCCAACACGCTTTTCCACCCACTCCAATTCTCCAAGACAATACAAAAATATGAATGTTACAAGTTTGAACAGATTCTTCCAATATTCCTACTGTAGACTCATTTCCAGGAGGGGATTCAGTGTTCAGTCACTCAGCAGGGCACTGTCACTCCCATTGCTGACTGACCTTTACTGCAGGAGGAAAAAGCTTTTACACAACTTGCCTTGGCCACCTCATGAAGGGAATGCATTGCAGCTTAGAACTTCTAAATCTGTATGTTTGCTTAAAGGATTTTACTATGCTAATATTGAATTACTGGGCATAATTACAAACCAGTGTGTGAATAGTGTGGATTTAGTCATTAAACTGGATCTCAGGTAATAGGAGCAGCTCCTAAACAACAAAGTCCAAGGAACTTGAGACAAGCAAACCAAAGGTTTGTGCTTACCTTGAGTTAGTGCTTCATCCAGGAACAACTTTAGCCTCCTGCTTCTGAGGCCAAAAACTTTTGCTGTCTCATGCAGAAGACCTTTGTAGGTTAATCCATTCTGACCAACAGGGTTTTCCATTAGAAGAGTTCCCACTGTTCCTTTCTGGCATTCTGGACAAGACAAAACAGCTGAGTCACTATTGGTAAGAAATGAAATTACTTCATTTATCTGGGTAAATTCAAATTTAGCATTTCTTCTTCCATTTCATCTCTGTTTCTTCATAGTACTGAGAGACAAAGTAGCAATAACAACCTACAGATACTCAGTAAGCTCATGAATTATAGAGTCAGAAGTGTAAGTTATGACTGACAGCTTGACCAACAGAAAACTTCTTTACA
This sequence comes from Sturnus vulgaris, assembly GCF_052056855.1. Classification (NCBI taxonomy): domain Eukaryota; kingdom Metazoa; phylum Chordata; class Aves; order Passeriformes; family Sturnidae; genus Sturnus; species Sturnus vulgaris. Next base: position 17,446,963 of record NC_142253.1, on the reverse strand, counting down.
TGGGTCAACAGGATAACACAGAATCTGGGAAACATTAAATATTTCAACAGGACATAGAAACCACTACATGCAGAAGCTCACCAAGCACCTGCTGATGATCAAATCCCCTGTAAAAACCACATTTTTGGCTCCTGCAAGTTCTCAGTAGTGTCAGAAAGGGCTCATACCAGGGCACAGGGTAAGAGCAAGTCACTAAAACAACTCAGCTGCTCCCACGTGAGCTTTCAGAGTGCCAGATTAGCAGCTGGGAAAAAGAATTACACAAAGACATACCTATACCCCAGACCAGGTGAATAATACAATTCATTTAGATTTTAAACAGCACTAAGAAATGTTTCACAGGCTGTTTCCAACATCCTGGTAAAGAGCTGGCTCTTCATTCAAACTTGGTCTCTTTTAGACTCAGCTTTTTACAATAAGCTGCACAGGGTGAGCTGATGGTCAGAAACACAGAAACAATGCCCAGGGGCTCATTTTAACTGCTGCCCCTTATCTCAAACTGGCTCTCCTTTTTCTCTTAAGAGAAGAGGGAGAAAAGCTAAGTATAAATATTGTTTTTATCAGAAAGTACACACTAGGAAAAAAATTAACAAAATCACCATGTACCAATGGAAACCTACACCTGTGCACCAGCAAGTGCAAACTTGCATGACAGCAAGGGGCAGCTCACATACCTTGTGGCTTTGCATTGGTCAGCTGCAGGTTGATGTACTGGCAGAGCAGGGCACTGGGGGAGCTGGGCAGGGCTGGGGCTGACCCTGCTGTCACATGCAGAGTCTTCCCACTGAGGCCCAGCAGGTCTGTCTGGTTTATGAGCTCTGCAACACAAAGTGACAGCAGTCAGGCCACCCCAGGAGCTGACGAGGAGGCTGTCTCACTCCTGACCCCATTGCAGCAGTGTCCCCTCTCTCACAATCCTGTCCCCAAGAAAAAGCTTCTCTGTTGGAAAAATTGAATTTGTACAGAAATAATTTGTTTTTATAATAACACAAAGAGGGTCCTTCATTTGCTGTGGAAATAAGCTCCTATATAACATTTCTTATGCACATAGTGACTTATGCAATAAAAATATTTAGCTAACTTCAAATAAGCAAGAAATTATTCACCCAAGCCAATCATTCCTATCTCATTACATGAAGAGCTGTGATCTTTGCATGCACCCAGACTCCCCTGGCCAAAGCAGCAGGGCAATATGTTACTATGCAACATCAGGATAATTATTCATATTAAATATATTAAACTCTAGAGAAAACAAACCAAAAAAATTCATGAATAAAGCCCTTGCACAACCATCTGTGTATAATGCCACCACAGCTCATGAGCCAGCACATGACTCCAGCCAGGCTGATGGAGAGGATGGGGGAAGACCAGACCCAAACCAGGATCCCTGTCTCCAAGGATATCAGAAGCAATCCCTGGAAGTGCTGGGAGAAGCTGATGAGGTTTCTGTGACAAAAATGAATTCTGCAGCACTGCCTGAACCTTGAGGTCAAACAGAGCCACTGCTGGGCACAGTATTAAAGACACACAGGAACAACATCATTCTCTGCTGCAAAGAGCTCCAGAGATCAAATCCAGGGAGAACTGATGCATTTAATTTCTTGTCTGACTGTGTGTTCCTGTACACATGGAACAGGCACACTTGTCAGCTCCAGCCAACAGGTTTGCATTCCACAGCAGCCCTATTCACATGTCACAGAGCCTAAGATGTACAAAGCTCATCTCTCAGTTCACCTGAAAGAATCTCAAGGGGAATAATTTATAAATTAATACATTTTGTAGGTTTATAAACTTACAAATAAAAAAATCCCCTAAACTGACCACCCAGCCCCCCAAAAAAGCCCCAAACCATCAAAAACCTAACCCCACAAAAAGGGGAACAGCAATCATAAGCTACAAGCTCTCACAATTCTGTCAAGTGCCACAGAATAGAGCTGGATGCACTGGGGAGCATTTACAAGATTGCTCAAGGAAGCAAAAAGACCTCAGGCTGCATCTAAGATTCCAAAATGTCTATTTTAAATATCAACTTTTATATATTTGTATATAAATTTATAATAGTTTAAAGAAAAAAAAACAAACCAAAAGCCAAACACTGCTCTGGCCTGTCTGAGGAGTCAGGTTCATGCTCAAGCAAAAGAAGGGGATTTGCTTTAGGTTTTATTTTCAGGAAAGCAAGAAAACAATTAAATTAACAAGCGGAGAGGAATTACCAAGATTTCACCCAATGGGAGGGGGCCAGGGACAGTTTCTTCCTAAACCTGCACAATTTCAGGCCTTGGGAAGAGAGAGCACAGGGGAGCAGGGGGTGACAGAGCTGGGAACACTTGGCCCCAGTAACTCCCAGTTTGCCATTCCCCAGCTGGCAGCATCCCTGAGGATCCATGCAGGGCAAGGGAGCAGGAGCTGCAGGAATGGGGGTTTGCCCAATTAACAAATTAGCATCTGGCATTCCAGAAGCACTGACATTTTCCCAGGGAAGAGCTCAGGCACAGTGCTGTTAGAGAAGTCTGTTCTCAGAACCCTCACATAGCAAGAAAAAATGGATTATTTTTTCATATATATCAAGCAGGCAAGCAGGTATTACAAGTGCTCATCAAAATCACTTTAAAAGTCAGTTCTCCCTACAGCTGGGGTTTAAGTGGCAATGCTCTCCCCTAAGGTACTTTACAGCCTCAGAGCCTTTTTAAAATTGAAGATTAAAAAAAAAAAATCAGCCATCTGAAAATCATAGAGATGAAACAAGACACGGATCAAAAAGTTTGTAGGGAGATTTCTGCCCCACCTTCCTTTCCCCTCCCTTTTTCTTTAAGCCCTACATGATCTACAGATGCATTTCTTCCCACAAACATATTGAAAGTGTTTCACATCAATATTTTTTAATATGGGCTACTTCCATGCAAGCTGAGTGCAAGTCTACAAGCATCCCAAACAAGAAGTTTAGTTTTCAGCAATCTAGAGGGAAAAAAAGACACAGACAGCTTTTTTAACCAACTGACTTGAGCCCAGCTTCTTCCCTTTGATTTTAATTCATTTTTATGTAGAAAAGGACAAAATCGATTTTCAGTTTCTGAAGGTCAGTACAAGTCCCAGGGCCTTGTTTGGGGATTGTGCAGTTCCTCAAAATACCCAACACACTCTTGAGGAGGAAATGTTTATCCCATTATTCCAATGTTGCACTGAAAAACAGGGACAGGATCCATCTGAACCTTCCTTAATACAAGAACTGCCTGATCCTGTGCATGGCACAACCCTAAGGAAACCTTCATTACAGTTAGAAAACAAGATAATAAATTACTGCAAGTAAAGTGGACAGCCCTAGAAACCACAGGAAGGCAATGAGGAGCCAGAAATATGGTTTTACTGGGTCCCAATTTTATTAACACTCATGGGAACTATTCAGAAATTACTTGTCTGGAGTGCACAACCTTTCTCTGCAATTCCTCTTGGACACAGCAGCTGATTCCAACCCCTGCTCACCCACAGAGGCCTTGCAATCACCATGAGACTTCACCTGAGGTTACCCACACCAAGGCTGGGCAGAAAAAGCAGATGGATTGGATCCTAAGCAAACATTGGAGTTCTGGTTCTATTCTCTGACACCTTTCAGGACTGTTTTCCTGGTACATGCCTTGAACTGTGATTCCCCCAGGGAGCCACATCTGCTGATCAATATTTGTCTGACATGTGATAAACTGTAACAAAAGCCAATTTGATAATCTGATCTTTCCAAGGGAATTTCCATATGGTTAATAAGTGAGCAGGAAAAATACCCTTCTCTGCCCAGACCACTGAAAGGTGAAAATCAGCATGGCAAGATGGAAGTCCCAGAATTATTCCTAAGGAGCAAAAGAGGGAAGGGGGAAGGAGGGGACCTTTGTTACTACAGCTAGAGGAAGAGGGAAGGTTTCAACTTTCTCCACCACTTCCTTTAGGACTTTGCCATTACTGGATTTGTGCTGCATCTTTTTATCCTATAAATGGCAGAAAAAAACCCTCAATTACAGAGTCAAACCCCTTATAAACTTAATGAGATGGAAGTTTCCCAACTCTTCTGGGCCTTTTGCAGGTCACCTCTTTCTATCTGTGATCACAATGATCAATACAAGTCCAGACTCCTCTCTGCAGGCACAGACCACACTGTTATCCCTCCTACTTGGAAAAGGATTTCAAGGAACATAATTTCCTCCTTCAAAACACAACTGGAACTTGAGGAAGATACTGGAGGATTTCCTCTAAATCCCCTTTGACTGAAAGCAAGGATTAATCCTTTGACAGGACTGTTCAGCTGAGCTGAGCACAACCTGGAAGATTTATCACAGTGAGCTAATGGATGACACCAGATGGGAAACCCCCAAAATCCTCCTAGAAATACTCCCAGGACAGGACAAGTAAGGAAACCAAGGACTGAAATGGCAACAGTGACACACAGACTATTTCTTTATGGATGTCACTGTTGGAGATGAACTGGTGATCCTCAGCAGCCCTGGGGGCACCCCAAAACAGCCAATTCAAGTACCTCCCCCTCAGATGTGCTTCAGTAATATTTCCATGAAAAAAAAATACTAAGAAAAGGTTTTGTAGCCATCCAATTACCATTTTTATAGAGTTTGGGGTGGTTTTTTTTACATTCTTGTGCCTTAACAAAGTTTAAGCTGCAAATATATTCAATAGGCTTTTCTAAAAAAAAAAAAAAATAAGAAATGCAGAGCTCCTCAAGGTTCTCCAGGGTAGAAAGGCAACATTTTTCTTCTAGAGATCACAGTTTGCATTCAGCTTAAGTTTCTCACCCTGCCTACTGAGGAATTAGGGAAAAGAAAGCAGGGAAAGGCTGATGGCAGCTCGCCATCGAGATCCAGCATAGCCTGGGCCCAGTGGAAAGACTGAAATAAATCACATTTTGTCCTGATGAGAACTGCAATGGAAGCAAGATAACAGATGTTCCCAAAAGCTGCTGTTAAATGGTGCTCATGTTGATGTGACTATAAACACAGTCTCATAAGCTAAGTACTATAAAATGGAATATTTCCTTACCCATTTTCTTGTCAATTTGATATAGCTAGCTAGATAGATATAAATTACACAGTAAATAATTATACAGCAAATGACTCCTAGAAAGACTTTCAATTTTCCTTGTCATACTCCATTTACCTGTGTTTCCATTAAAAAATGTCAGTTTGGAATTTTTAAGACCAAAAATGCACGAGACAGCATCTACAAGTCCAGTGAAGTTCAAGGTATTATCTCCTTTTGGATTTTCCAGCAGCAACACACCATCTAAAACCAAAATTAAGAAATTAAAATGCAGTTTGGAAGCAATAGCCAAGTTCTAATGATTTTCTAATGACACTAATTACTTCCAGTGAGTTTCTAAGCCAATTTAAAACTGGCAACACTGCATCTTCCCAAATTATTTTAGTGGGAAAGGAGAAAGAAAACAGAGAAATGGACTGATGTGTTCTTCAGATTTATGGTGTAGAAGTCATATTTGCTTTTATTAACAAGGCAGTCCCATTTGTATGTTACTAAAGTACAACCCAGTATTAGATTGGTTAAATCTAATCTGACTGTGCCCTCTGAGAGGGTCACCAGCTTTTCCAGCTGGATTCATTCTCACTCAGGGAGCAGCTCTGTGACCACATCCAACAAGGCACACTTATTTCAATACATAAACTGTCAGTACATGCAAGGAAAAAACTCCCCAAGTGCATTTCGTTTTCTCTCTTTTTAACTCATCCTTGGAACAACATCACTGCAGCCAAGTCCATTGCCCAAGACACAGTCAGGCTATTCTCTAGTTCAAGTACTCTTTTCATCTCTCTACTTCATAGCTGAGCTTTTCAAACCAGCTCCTCTACATCCAGGCCTCACCTTCTGCACAGTGCTACAGCAGGAATTACAAATTCTCAAGCACAGCCCTAAATCCAGAGAGTGCACCCCCCACAAAGATACTCACACACAAACTCTCCCTGGAGCAGGAGTAACAACTCCTGTGCTCACAGGAGTCTTTCCCCCAGAAGAAATCATGGACAGGTATGGCTTTGCTTTCAATAAACTTATTTTCAATAACTATTTAAAGCTCCTATTGGAAGGGAGGCTGCACGATCTTTCAATTGAATTCAGGCTCCAGCATTCACACCTTTTCCAAACTCCCTTACACCAGGCCTGACAAATCAAGCTGGGGATGTTCATTCCTACCTTGCTCTGTGCCATTGACACAAACTTTGAGGTTGACGTAGGCACAGGCTGGGCCAACAGACTGACACACCCCCCCTCTGACCAGTGTGATTTCCAGCTCTGATCCCTTCAGCTGGGGAGAGAGAGAGAGACATCAGCATTAGTTCAATATTGCTTTATTAAACAAACACAGCAAAATATTTTCCTTCAATAAACAACATTAAGATCTTGCCTTGTTATACTAAATGTGATTTACCATAAAATAGGATTTTTTCTCACATCTTCCTTCAGTGACAGTGCTTCAGACATGAATCTGCCTGTACCAGATGTCAGGAAATCAGGGAATAAACAGCCTGATTTTCACAAGTGATGAGCAGTGATGACACCCTCCCAGAATACAATCCCAAAGAAAATCTGCCTGAGAGAAACACTCTTCCAGAGAAATTCAGAGTACTGACCAGCACCCTGCTCTCAGTCACTGCCTGGAGAAACCTCCACTATTCCTGGGGGACCACTGAGAACCCCCGGGGTCACAGCTGTCTCAGTACCACCAGCCTTTGAGTATGTCCCCAGAAGTGACCCTGTCAGACCTGGAAATCCAGTATGGACCTTCCAAAAAAGATGCAGAAATCACCCATATGAACAATTGGTACTAAAAGACCCTTTAAACAATTTTGTTTTGTAAATTTAGAGATGGTCTTTGGCAAGAGACAGTCCAAAGGATGACAGACAAATTTGGAAGTGCCATTCTTTTCTGAAGTCCTATTACAAAGTAGGGAAAAACACTTATGCAGCATTAAATGCCATTCTGTGTTTATCCATTTCATCAGCAATTCAAAACTCATTTTTTAAGTACCTGCTTCTCTGCCCCAATAGTTTCTGAGAAAGTGCTTTTTTTGTTGTTGTTGTGGCTTGGAGCAAGTCATTGGAAAAGGAGCTCAGAATTAAAGCCTTATATCAAAAATCGATCCAGGATAATTTCCCACAAGTAATGATTTGAATTTAATCACAATAAATGTAAAAAGGACAGAGTGCATTTCATTTTTGTTCCAGTCCTTGCATATATTCAACATCAAGCAGAATCCCGTTACTCCTCTGAGTAACTTCCAGAAATTTGGTGCAATGATCCTGTCACAGCTGACTTCACTTACACACTCACATGAAAAGATTTCTCAAGAAGGGCTTTCTCATGTCACTGTTCTCGATGTGACAAAGGAGTTGCAGCAGAACAGAGTCAAGCACCTGCCCTAAGCAATCCATCTCTGCAGGCCCAGCAACAGAGACTTCCAAGGAGCACTTGACAGTTGCACTGAAATCTCAGTCATCTGTTTCTCTCTGCAACATTTATTTTCAAGTCTAAGTGTGTGACAAACAGTTCAGAGGCACAGCAAGCCCATAAGCTCAGAAAAGGCTGCAGCAGGCACAGGGCACCTCCACAAGGAGCTTCTCTGGGGTGGCTGTCCCTACACATGGCAGAGGGTGGAACTACATGATCTTCAAGGTCCCCTCCCAAACCCAACCCATTCTATGATTCTGTGATTGAGACTCCTTAAAATAAAATAATAATCAACAAGTGCATTATTTCTGCTCTTCTGTGCCTCCATTTCCCACACACAGACTGCACCCCTTCAGCACTTGCAGCATCTCACAGAATCCTGGAGTGGCTTGGTTGGAAGTTTACCTTGGAAGTGACCATCTCATTCCTCTCTTCCTGCTGTGGACAGGGACACCTTCCACTGTCCCAGGCTGCTCCAAGCCCTGTCCAACCTGGCCTTGGGCACTGCCAGGGATCCAGGGGCAGCCACAGCTGCTCTGGGCACCCTGTGCCAGGGCCTGCCCACCCACACAGGGAACAATTCCTGCCCAATATCCCATCTATCCCTGCCCTTGGCAGTGGGAAGCCTTTCCCTGTGTCCTGTCCCTCCATCCCTTGCCTCAAGTCCCTCTCCAGCCCCTTTGGGCACCAGAAGGGGCTCTGAGCTCTCCCTGGAGCCTTCTCTTCTCCAGAGAGAAGAAGAAGTCCAATTCCCTGCTCACGGTTTTGTTTGAAACAAACAAACACAACAAACCCTCCCTGCCAAGGTCTCCAGGTGGCAGGAGGCCCTCTCAGCTGGATGCCCATGATGAGACAACTGCATTTCTCTAAACTGAGCTATCAACAGCCCCACAGAACTGCCTGGCAGAACAGTGTCATTTAGTGAAGATTTCTGTAGATTTTCTCTGTCTGAAAGTCAGCATTTGTGCAAAGGCATGGCCTACCTACAAACCTCTCCCAGGGTCACACAGCAGCTCATCATCTCCACAGCTGAAAGAACTGCCTGGTATTTGCTGACATCCAGATGACAGCCATCAGTTCTATCCATAAAAACCAGGTCAGGTGCCTGCTGTCAGGGCAGGACTTTGTCTCTATACACACAGCATTATTTACAACTAAACCAATACACTCATCTTTCCACTGCAATGGTTTTCCTCACTAAAATATACTAAATTAGATTTAGGTAAGAGTAAAATAAGCATGGATGGGGGAACCATACTTGCACAGGCACTAAAGTTTTCATGGAAAGCAACAGTGACCAGCACTAAAGCTCAGGTACAGGTGACCTGAGGCAGGCAATCAGAAGGTGCTTCCCAGCACTGTATTTCCAGCTGCTTTTACATTCCAATTCAGATTTGATTTTGACTTTGCATCAAACTGTCCATCAGAAGTATCAAATAAGCACTTAGAAGAAACATAAAGATTTTCAGTGATTTCTCAGCCACAGTACTTAGTGTTTTCCCCCTGTTTGTCACTAGATGAAACTGATAGTTTTGAAAAAAGGCCAAGCAGGGCTTTGTTTCAAATCTGTACAACTTCAGAAGTGTCATTAATAACTATAAAACATTTCCCTTACACACAAGATTAAGATGGATGAAATGAGCCCTTTCCTTTCAGCTATTCCCTGCCTTCCCAGCACCCTGTAAATCAAATTTCAAGTCTGGCAGATCCTATACTCTTGTGTGAATTAATCTTTGTGGTTCAGCAGGACATTTACATTGAAGAATAGTTCATTCTTGGTTCTGCTTGTAAAGTATTTTGGATAGAGTAAGCTTCAGTAAAACCATGACAAAACTATCATCAAATATGTCAGAAGAAGCAATCAAAGAAAGCAACAGAAATTGCTGCTGATTTGAACTGTGAAGCTACACTTTTACAACAGACACTTCAGCAACACAGGGCAGAGGAAAAAACATCCTTAAATATTAAACGAGTTGGTCTTAAGCCAAATTTAGCCTCAAAGGAGTAGTTCTAATACAAAAGTCTATTAATCTAAAAAATCAGAGCAACATTTTGGCTGTTCAAACAACACACTAATCCAAGTCCAAACAACTGTGAATTAAGTTTAGACAAACAACTCCCTCAGTTATTTACTTTGGTATCCAAGCAGCTTGATTTTCAAAAACACCACGCATACAGAACCCAACTCTTTTCTTTTATAAAACAGAAAAGACTAATACAGAATTTTATGAATAGAAAACAATACCTGCTCTATCCCACAAATAAATATTGACACCATTATTCTTTAACTGGAGCAGCTTTTGGGTTAAAAGCAAGTAAGATGAACCATGCAAGCAGTGCTTTTCCTCCTTACCTGTGCTGTTTCCTGGATGAGAACTTCCTTTGAGGTAGGCACCGGGTAAGGCTTCAGGTCTGCCTTTATTGTGGCAAAAATGAACTCGGCATGATTCTGGATGACAGTGTCCAGGTACTCCCCCTCTGGCAGGGCCCTGTAGTACACTGTGATCTCATCTGTGGGGACCAGGTTCCTCTGCAGGACACACAGACACACCATTACTGACAGCAGGATCACAAACCAAGACAGGAATACTTGTCCAGTAAAAAAAAAAAAAAATTATATATATATTTATCAAGTTGTTAAAAGCTTCCAAAAAAGACTTAGAAAAAAATCCTTCTGCAAAAACACTAAGAATCTTAAAACATGGGAATATAGGCAAGATTCAGTATATTGATATTCGTTATAGTTGAAATAAACTAGGGCCTTATGTCATTACAGAAATAAATTTAAGTAAATCATCCAGTAACACATGGGAGAATTTTCATGGCTACATTCCTTCCTGGTTAGATTTTATACAGAAATAAATCCTCTTAAGTTTTATATATGTAGAAAACATTAAAATATATAAATCTACATAGGTGAGTATATGAATCCATATATAAAATCTACACAGATTTTTTTAAAATACATATAATGTAAAATATATCTATTTTGGTAAAAAATTGTCATTTTTCAGTCTTATGCTGAAGACAGGTCCTTTCCAATCCAGACTTTTCTATGAATCTAGGATTTATGCAGCCTTAAATGCACAGATATGTTTTTCAAAATAACATGTCCCACGAACATTTTCTCTACACATCCTTTAGAGCTGTTGGAAGGGGATCCAATCAGAAAGTCATACATGAGTAGTGAATGATACAGGGGGCTTCATGTTTAATTAAAAAGGCAGTCTCTGCTGCATGTTGCCCAGACTGCTGAAAAGGAAATGAAAATGTTTTGTGCCACCCCATGACTGCTCACCTTCTTGCGAAGCTTCTGGATGCGATTGATCACTTCCCGGGCAACTCCTTCATCCACCATGGACTGGTCTGGGGTCACATCCAGCAGCACCAAAACCTGAGCAAACACACAGAACACTGATGAACTGGTGACAAGCTGGAAACAAGGTGGAAGTAACACTCTCAGGAGCTCAGGATGCTTTTAGAGAGCTCCTCACATACACAATGGTGGAGAGAGCATTGAACAGCTCCAGGATTCATTCTGGAATGTGCTGAACTACCTGAACTAACAAACCCAAGCTTTTACCTCACCATTTTCTTATTTTTTCCTGAGGAACTCTTCCCTTTATCAAAAAAGAGAAGAAAAGAAATAAGCAATGAAATACCTGAGCATCAGAGTGTGCCTCGAACTGGGCAGATCCCTCTGTCATCTGATACATGAGACGGAGATCTTCCCCATGGAGTTCATGTCCTTCCACAACAATGCTGCCTGCAGGGTTGGCACATGGAGAGCATCTCTTATCATCCAAGTAAAACTCCCAGTTTTAAATTCAGAAAGCTTTAACCAAGCATCAGACTTCAAACACGTGCAATGCAGTCAAACAGCAGTTAAGCACTAGTAAGCATGACTGAATTATCCCACATCCCCATTTTTCACACAAGCACTTCTCCAGGCAGCAGAACTCACTAAAACACAGGCACTTCAGCAACTGTTTGTGTGGAACCATCTGAATGGAATAAAACTTAAAAATAACCTGTATACTCCACCAACTCGAAATTTCCATTTAAGCAGCTTGCTATACATATATAGCTGCAAAATTCACGCCCACTTGTAACTCTGGAATCGAAGGAATGCTTTTAGAATAAAAGCTACTGCACAAATACTCTGCTCCAATCTGATTCAGTCTCACTGAAAGCTTATTCTCTATTTCATCTTGGCTTTACAGTAGCACTTAAAATCAGAGAACATCCTGAGTGGGAAGGGACCCACAGGGATCACAGGTACACTCCAACAATCCCACCCTGTGCATTGCTGGGAGTGTTGTCCAAACACTCCTGAAGTTCTGGCAGCCTTGGGGCTGTGCCCATCCCCTGGGATGCTGGACACCCTCTGGGGGAAGAACCTTTTCCTCTTATCAACCCTAAACCTCCTCTGACAGGAAGGAACAGTTTAACATGTGATAATTGATAAAGGATTCGTGTTAATCACAAAAACATTGGGGTTTGTATAAACCAGAATAGTAAGCTCTGAAGTGAAGCATGGACACTAGATAAAGGCAATTCTATGATAAAATCATTCTGTTTAAAATCACCTTGTTATGTTATATTATGTTATGTTATGTTTTCCAAATAAGTTGTACCGGCTACCAGCTTGCAAAATCAGACTTCCCAATAGCTCTTCCTGCCTTTGTCTGATCAATGCTGCCTATCTCAAGGACCACACTTCCAGAACTTCTCTGGTGGTTGTCTACAAGGACCAGATGACTATCTGTGACTGATTATCACCCAAAGGCTTTGTAAATTTGTGTAAGGATGTTTATTCAACCACCACCGCTTATGACAACAAAACCCCAAACATTATTGATTACAACGAGAAACCACAGTCTAAGAAGAGGCTGCAAACCAAGGTTCGGTGGGGTGTGGAGTGGGCAGTGACCCCTCACGTTCCCCAGCGCGCTGCTTGCTCTGTCTATATCAAATCAAACAACCTAAATTTTGCTGAATATCGAGACTTTTGTCTCTCATTCATAACAAACAGAACAGTTTAAGATCAGTGTTTGTGGCCATTTCTAATTTACTGTCAGAAAAACACTGCAAATAAAAACCCTCCATTTTCTCCTTGTAACAGCTGAATAGAGATAATCAGAGGCAGCAGGCCTGAAGCTCCCCAGAGGAGGATACCCTGCCATCCTTGAGGCTGCGTCCCAGTACAGACCTGTCTCCTGGAACCTCTCCAGCTGCTCGCTGCTCAGCTCCTTGATGGCAGCCATGACGGGTTTGAAGGCGCCCTTGAGGCGCCGGCCCAGCACGGTGTGCTCGGGCTCGGCCCTCAGGCGCACGCCGTACCTGGCCTTGTCCGCGGACAGCGTCAGCGCCCGCACGTTCAGCTCCTGCGGGGACACACAGCACAGCACACGGCTCAGCAATGCCATGGGGAAGGTGCAACGGCAACGTGAAAGGCTGGTACTGAGGTGTCTCTGTGCACCAAGCTCCGGAGAGCAAACAAACTCAACCCTGAACCCACCTTCAGCACAGAGCCCAGCCTCAGCCTCCAGGTAGCAGCTCTGTGTTATTAACTGGCAGCTCTCACCTCAAACCGGCCCCCAACTCAACAGCCTTTTTTATTTCCCCCTCACAAGTGCCTGAAGAGCTAAACCCATTCCTGTGGAGGCCCATGGCCCTGTCCTGGAGGGATGGCCCTTGAATGGGCTGTAATTTGCTTATCTCAGCCTTCCTAGAGAGATGCCCCTTAGGTGGGCACATCCTCCCCAAAGGCTTCAGTGATCCCACCATGCCCTAGTACCCACTGTAATCCTTTGTAACCCATCGGTCTTTCCCCCTTGGTACCACCCTTGCTTTCCCCCATAAAAACCCCAGCCAAGCTCTCAAGGGAGAGCCCCCTTCATGGAGCTGCTGGATAATAAAGGAATCTCTGTGGAATCCCCACACCACGCTCCTGTCTCTCTCTGTCCCTGTGTCAGCCTGGGACAGCCTCGAAAGCAAAGCTGGAATCACTGAGTTGACCACCTGTGGCCATGGCCATGGCTTGCTGAGGTTTATCTGGCTGCCAGAGACCCCCTTAGAAGGCTGTCCCTTGGGGGACCCTCTCCCCGGGAAGGCACTGGCATTCCAGGTTGGAGCATCAGACCTCCACGGACCCCCCCAGCCACCTACACATTTCCTCTGTGTGCAGTGCTGGAGCCAACGGCCTGGCAGAGTCAGGAGGGAAAATTCTGCTGGAACAGCCCTTTCAGTCCACAGCGAGCCAGGAAACCATATCCAATTTTATGGTTATGTAGGTTGTACAAAACGGCTCACTTTGTCTCCTTCTTACCTGTTCATTCCAGCTCCTCACTGCACAGAAAACCACCTTGCTCAGAAATGCTTCTGGCCTTGCCCTGCAGTCAAAACAGCTTTATAAAAACTGCATGGACTTCAGGAGGAGCCCCAGACACTGCAGGAATGTGTGTGCCCATTTTTCTCAGTTACATGTGCAGATTTTGTCCCATATCTGAAGGGAACATAGTGGTGCTGTGGGAAGCTTTACAAACAACTGATTGAGAGGAAAATGTTGTTTTCATATGAGGAAAGACCACGACTGGAACTCTCTGGAGAGAAGAAAGCTGAAGGGGGATACGACTGGGGTTGGGAAACACGAGGCACAGACCTGTATGTACATTTTAGTGCCATCCAGCAGGTTCTGTCTGCCAGGCTGCCCAATACTTGAAGCATTTGGTGTTTAATGCCCACTGGATGGTGGTGAGGGAGCTCCCATTACCATCCTACAGCATCACCAGGTGCACTTGGCAAACAAGCTGCTCCAAGGCATTCAGGAAGCAGAAGTAAATGGCAGCATCAGCATGACAGGACTAGCAAGTAGCCCAACATTTGGATTGAGAAATAATGCTTAAATACAACCTCTGAGCTGGAGCCTAATTCCCTAGGAAGTGCTACTGACATGAGGAGCCAAGAACACAACTGAATCTAATTTTATTTAATACATCTTTTAGGAAATCTAATCAAAATTACACACTTCAGAAATTCAGTTTCAATGGGGTGCTGCTGGAAATGAGCCCACGAGTTGTAAATGACAACCTCGTGGGGGAAAAGAAATAATAATTCAAAAAATAGCACAAATTGAAAGATGACTTTGGGCCCGATTAGATAAATCACAGAGAAGCCAACTCCATCAGGACAAGTTTTCTGTACTAATTAGATTAGGAAATCATTCTTTTGTACACGTTATTCATTTAAAAACCCAGAATGAGTCTTAGAAAAACAGGCAAATCTGTATCTCAGGTCTGTTTACATCAGTCTCAGGGCTTTGACTTAAAATAATTCTTAATTTTATCTTCCTAATTACTCAAAATTAGCTCTCTAACACATCTTTCAAGTCTCATGTGGGCATACTGAGGCAACCAGCCCTTCCCATGACCAGCTGGAAGAGCTGTACTTGGAATGCCTGAACATACAGGAGCCTTTAGCTGGTGCCATGTGCCCCAGCTATGCCCATTCCTCAGGACAGTGACAGAAATGTCAGAAATGCTGTGCTTCAGCTGGGCTGGGCTCTCCAAGCAGGCAGCCTAAAAAGGTAAGTAAGTACTCATTATGTAATAGTGTAAGAAATGAAAAACTGCTGTGCCCCCCAGCCACAGCTCCTGTGTCACATAATTGAGCCCTGTCACAGGCTCGGTCCCTGGCTTTGATGGAGAAGTCAATTTTCTGTTTTACAGCAGCCCTACACAGGGCTGGGGGCTGGAGGGAACACAAAGGTTGGATGAAAACAAGATTCTGACTGTGCACAGAGTCAAATTTACTCAGAGAAAACCTTTCCCTGGAAGCAGCTGGGAAGAGAAGTCCTGACCCAGGCTTGTAAAAGGCCTCAAACAGAAATGAATAAAATGCAACTGTGTCCAGTTGCTAAAAGCCTTCTGGGTTTTTTTCACTTTGTGAGCTTGGCTATTTTTACATGACAACTCTATAATCTGGAAAGTTCTAATATTAAAATCCATTTATTTAAATGACTTGCTGTGTTCTGAAGATGAGAGAGCAGCACTGCAGATCAAAGACTACAGCTCTTTCTACAAAAGCCATGAATGAAATTTCTGAAGAATTGACAAGTATATTTTTTCCAATTCTTTTGTCAGCAACTACACGAAATTAAATGGTGTAATTCTCCTTATCCATTACCTCTGGCATCTGCAAATTTACTCCTGGCAATCACTGAAGGCTCTAAAGCTCTGAATAGGCAGGAGGTTGATGAACAAAGCTGCAAATGCAGCCCAAGCAATGCTGCCCAGCCTGGCTGTAATCACTGACCTCTTTAGCTCTGCACCATCCAGTAAACAACAGGATTGATTGCCATGCAGTACAATAAAACACACACTAAGCTCCAGCAGCAGCTTGTTGAATTTTAAGACACATAATAAAACCAGGACAATAGACAGTACTTTGTGTTTGTGCTTCCACAAAGGCATCTGGGTTTGTTTTAACTCATGTCTCCAGAAGAGACACTTTTGTCTGCAGCAGCAATGGAATACAAATCAAAACATACTAATGTACAATTATGTAATAATTTAAAAATTGTTAGCTTCTTTTGTTATCTTTCATTAGCTGTAGAAGTTGACAACAAATTTCAGCAGCTACTCTTTTGGAAATAATCTGAGGAAACAAAACTCATCTCCCTTAAAACTGGATTCTGTAAAATTAACAAATCCATTTTTCAGATCCAAAAAAATGGGACAGACATTAGCCTAAATTTCACAGAATTCTGCTGTTGAAGAGACTCAGATATTGAAATTATTATAATTAATAATAACAGCAATCCTGAAGTAAGGGATCATAACTGCCAAGTCTAAGAGCAATAACCAATAAGCTAACATGACAGAAATGCTTTACAGTCCCACTTGCAAATCAATTACTGTTTTTTAAATTAAAATTCCTCTAGTGGACAATTCTTAAGCATTTAACTCCCACAGTAACAAAAAGCAAGCAGCATTCAGCACTGATGTAGAGGTCCTGTGCACTGAGTTGTGACTTCCTGAGCCAGTGCTCATTCCCCCAGCAGAATTTTTAGAGACTTTCCACAGACTTATATTTAGGCTTGGGGAAAGCTCATGTTGCTGCAATTATATAACAAAAGTTTCAGAGGTCCCCCTGTGCTTCATCTCCTGAATTCCCTGACACCAAGACAAGTGAGGTGAGCTGATTCTCCCTGGTAAGATGCACATTTGTGTTCTCTTTGTCAAGGTAAAGCAAGTGACCTTGACAATGGCAACTTCAACCACAACATGATGGCATATTTTAAGCATGTGAGCAGATCTGCTCTTACAGATACCTCACTGAAGGGAAGAAAGAATCCTTAAGCTGCCAAGAACAGGCACAGGATGAGGGCCATGCCACTTCTACACAACCCCCTCAGATGCTATACTGCCAGTGTTTAGTGAACAGAACAAGAATTTTGTGTCACTGACCCCTGAAGATGGGGGGCTTTAGAAAATGCAAACGGGTCAGATTCTAACAGCCTCTCAGTCCAGTGTGGTTAGTTTGTACGATTAAGTATTTCTCAACACTCAACTGACTTTGGCACATCACCCACTGATATCCCCTTTCATTACAGCTCTCCTGGAAATTCATTTCACCTGTGACTTCTTAATATGCTCAACAGGGAAGGTTGTTCAGGTAACCAAGAGACACAATCCCCTTAAACACGATGTTCTTACCTCGAGTACGTACTTCTCTAAAGCCCTGATATTTTCCAGAGCCTCTGGATCCTGGTGGATAACTACTACTTCTTTCAAAGGATACTGGGGGGGAAAAAAAACCAAAACAGAAACTTAACTATTCAGTTTCCCCAGGTTTATCCCAAAGTTACAGAGGTGTTACACATTCCCAAGATATGACAGGAGATGTGAGGAGCTCTAACCTTAACTGGGATGGTTTTTCTGTCTCTGATCACTCGTCCCAGCTCAATCACAGACTGCAAACAAGAAACGGCACTTTCAATTTTTTTGTCGATGAGATCCTCCCTAGATTAGAAAGGAAACATTACAATTGCTTCATTTTCATCACATCTCTTTGAGCAGATTGAAAACATTTGACCCCCTTCTCTGACATTTCCTGCAACAGACTCAATTATGCCCTGGTTGGTGCAATTTGAAAAATGAACAAACAGGTTTCTCCTCTCTCTTTGTGGAGAAGATGAGGAGGAAATAACTTGCTGAAAACAAACAGCAGAGCTATTTTTACATCTTTTGTTAGCACCTCTCACAAGGTGCAGAGGATTGAGTCATACAACCTATTCTAGTAATAGCCAATAAAAAGTACAATTTACATTAATAATATCATAAGAAGATGCAGAAAGATATTATAAATAGGGTACTTACAGCAATAATGAATTCCCTGTAACAACAATTCACGGGATCTCGATTTATCTTCTTCTCCAGAATTGCAGATATTTGAGCTTGACGTTTTAGAGTTTTAAAAATCTTTCCTTAATAATTTTAACACCCTTCCATTTTGAGGCAAGGTAGGGTTTGGGGGTTTTTGGTTTTTTTGCCTTTTGGCGTTTTTTGGGGGTGAACTGGGGAGAGGATTTGGGATGAGCTTTTGGTCTTTTTTTTGGTTTTTTTTTTGAGGCAATTGATATTGACATCTTGTTTCAAATGTACAAGCAGTGAGATTTTCTGAAAATGTGTTTTTCCTGATTTATTGAGTAGAAGCACTAATTGGGCAGCTCCTTTAAAACCACTCAGGTATCAAAGCAAGAGCAGATGTATTGGTTAAAAAGAAAGATATGAATAAAATGAACAGATACTTGCTGTAATCTAAGGAGCAGAAGTACTGGAATGAAAACCACAACTCCAGTAAGGACTGGCCAGAAAAATAGAGGTGGTGAAACAAAACTTACAACTGAAATATGCCCATTGCAGCATTAAGGCTTTGAGTTGGTTCTACCTCTTTTGAAACTTTTGCTCTTCCAAAAGCCAGTCTCTAGCTCCAACAATTTGGAAACACAGAAGATACAAAATGGAATATTTTACTCCCAGAAAGTTTCATACAGGATTACGTGACAGTATTTCAATATCACTGAACAACATTGCAGAGCCACAACACGAGAGTGTTTTTCAAAGACTGAATGCAAATCCACAAAATTTAATGCAACCCATCTGTTCAAACACTGAGCAACCAAGCACAACCTCGGTGGGGTTTTACCACAGGTGTTGAGTCAAGCTGAGCTGTGAAAGTGGCCAAGTCCTTCAGCTTTATCTGCACTCACCATACTGGTAAAGTGGTATTTTCTGTAGCTGCATCCAAACATCTCTACCTATTAATTGACAATATTTTCCTTATCCTGAATGAGAAAACTTTCAAAGTAAATGCAGTGACGTGCTTTGCAACTCCAAGTGAAATTTCAACTTCAACAATACTCTGCATTTGAAAAGGCTTTTTTTCTATGGGACAAGGGAACAACTGACACACAGGAGATCCAATAAATTCCACAGACTAGTAACAGACAAAAACCCAAACAAAATGCAAAACATAGAAAAGTGGTGCAAGCCTCAAATACATCCGAGATTTGCATGATGCAGCAGCAAGTCAGCACTAACTGCAGTCAGGAGTGACTAAGCCACTTTTAAATGCCTGTGCTAAGCCCATGCCTGAACTGAGTCCCTGCAAACAGCTCCCCATCCTTCTCTGTCTCCCTTCTACAGCAGCCCCAACCTATTCCTGGCAGCTCCCTGATGAGGGTGGCATTCCTTGATTACATATTCTTCACAGCACTTGCCCAGGGAACTGAAAATCAGCACCATCATTATGTCAATCTCCAGCTCCCTGTTGCAGTAACTCTCACTATTAAAGCTCTCACAAAGACCATCCACCCTCCTCAAAGCATGCAGCAGCCATAAAAAGATACACCATTAGAGAAGGTTTAAATTTTTAAACTGTGAAGTATCAAGGTCAGGTCCCCCGTCCTTGAAGGTTTCCACACTGAGCTGCAATGCTGAAAGGAAATTTTTTTCTTATTTTCAGATACCCAGAGCATACAGTGCTGCAGGAACTTAATCCACTGCAATACCAGTGATCCCTGTGATCCTTTCACAGGGCCTTTCACTGTCAGGCACTACAGCTTTGAGCCAACACACAGTCTGAGGAGTAAAAAAGGACATGCCTACCCACCATAAGAAAATATTATGAATTGGAAACATGCATTCCTCCTAATTGCTATCCTTCCTATCTCCAGTCCTTTAAGCTAACACAAATCTACTGCCTAAATATGGAGGGAAAATTCCCAGCTAAAATTGAGGGTGGAGTGTGAAGTGTACTGCAAGGGAAATAGTCTCCTACAGCAAAGAGACTAAAATTCATCAGATCTTAATCAAAATATAAACATTCTGTGCTCATAGAAAAAAACGTGTTCACTAGCATCCTGAAGTTTTTTCAGAGATAAAGTAATATTTACATTATTAAAGCATTTTGGCTTCTTGTTATGCAGTTTTAAACACAAGTGAGAGAGCACTCTTCTGTGAAATAATAATTTTTAACCCCCCCCCCCAAACTTCCAAACCCAAAAATGAACAAAAATCTCCCAACAAACAAACAAACAAATCCCAAATTTGCCAGCTAAGAGCTGCCTCTTACCTGACTTGGGGGAGCATGAGGTAGTGGATGCTCTCAGTGTTCTTCTCCTGGACCGAGGCTGGATCAATGAGTGTTTTCAGATTCTGGTACATCAGCTCAGTGATAAATGGAGTATATGGTGCCTGTAAGGTTGCATTCAATCACCAGCTTTCTTTTATTGCTTGTACATTATGAATCAGTAATACCATGAATTACATAAGGATAGTTCAGCAAAAACAATGCTTACACAGTGTCTGCAACTGGGATGTTATTCAAAATGCAGACTGAAATAAATAATGGAATTCACACTACTTATTTACCTGATACAGGCCTTCTTTTTATTACCATGGGGCAGATAAACAAATAAAAGGAAAAAATGGAAAATGAACTGTGCTACACAAAGATGCTTTTACATTAACTGCTTTAAAGTGTTATTGAGAGTGGGGTGTAATTCCCTTACCATGAGTCTGCACATGGAGAACAAGACACTAAACAGAGTTTCCAAGGCCATAATGCAGTCCTCAGTCCCATTCTCACCCTAAATGAAGAATTCACCAAGAAAAAAAAGAGATTTTAGGATCAGGAAATGCACTTCAATAGGCTTCAAAAGTTTCCCATGTTAATACAATACACTTGTTTTCCAAATGGTATAAACTTTGGTCAATTCCACTGAGCAAGTGCAACAGAATTATGGGGCATTTTGGTTGGTTTTTCCCACAAAGCAGAGAGGAGAGAAAACAGTTTAATTTTGTGCCACTCTCAGGCACAGAGTGACAGCATTTAAAGCCAAGATCTTGGTGTGGAGCTGCCATGAATCCCATTAGCAGGGAGTGCCAGGACTTTGTTGCCAGGGCAGGAGGGCAGCAGCTGATCCCTACCTTGAGTCTCCTGCGGTTCATTCTGACGTACCAGTTGGTCAGAACATCCACAAACTTCACCAGCCGAGGCACCACCGTGTACAGCCTGTAAGCTGCAAGGGAAAACGGGTCCTGCAGGTAAAATCTGCCCTCTGCAAGCTCCTCACTTACAAACCACATCATCACTTACAGCCCTGCTGCTAAACATAGCTAAAAGCTCCAAAAAGTGGCTAAATATTGATCATTTTACAACTGTATTTTGAATATGCACAGCAGCACTCTCATGCTCAAGACAAACACATTCCCCCCTCCCAAATTGTTTCCCTAATCCCATGCAAACAGACATTATGGGAGCCTTATGCTTTTATCTGACTGGTAAAGAGGATAGTGGATAAGAGACTATTAATGGCAGGGGATTGGGCAAATCCTCCATTTGCACATGCTGCAAACACAGCCGAGGCACTGCAAGTTAAACAGAAACTATTGCAGAACCAGAAAATAAAATTTTCTTAATTACTGCCAACACTTCCCCCTTTTGTTCAGCAGATTTAAAATGAGACACCTACTTCAACCAAGTCTTCCCGAATTAATTACAGTTTTTCACTATTTTTCTAAGTAACAGAGCAAGCTAAAATGTGAAGTAGAAGCAAGGCTGATGAAGTAAGAAATAAACAGAGCTGCATTTTCAAGTTCTGTGTAACTGAAATCATGGAAAACTGTCAGCACCAAGGTCATCACCAACATCACTACGCAACAGGAAAACAAATTTCAGCTGTTCCTGAGAAAACTGGGGGGATAAGGGAGATGGACTTTACACAGGACTCAATTTTCTAAGGGAAAAACTTGTATTTAACTTCTCTAAAAGCCAAGAGCTTCTTGAGCTCCATTCTGAAGCAGTTTCATTAATCAAGCAGCTACTGAGTAAAATGGATCTTGGCTTTAAACGCTCCACCACTCTTTTCACTGTGTTTTGTAAAGCAGAAGTGTTCTAAAGGCACAGAACTGGGATTTAAACCTAAAAAGGAAATGCCCAGAAGATTCACACCATGGTGGGGAACACATTATTTATGGGGGAATTTGTATTCCTAAAAAATCCTACTCTTTCCTCCAGCTATGTATTATTTAGTTAGGAGACTTGTCATAAACAAATTTTAAAATAATAAAAAATCACGCCCTTCAGGGACAGTGTATCTTTAACAAGAAATACAGTATTAGTCTGGAAAAATGCATTTTTGTCCTCAATAGCTGCAACCAAATTGTAAAATTTGCTTTTTTGTGACTCAGGAAAAAGCCACAGATGTACACAGAGACACTGCACGCTTCATTTCAGTCATCAGGAGAAAAGATGTTTTACTAAAATAAGTGCTTGTATTGGTCAATTTAATAGAAAATAAAAGCCTAATACGGCTTATTGATTTTTAATACAGAATTTTAACACCCCTGAAACATCAGATTTCAACACAATGCAACTTGTGCCACTTTCCATGAATATTGGGAGTGGGGCTGGGTGTCCTTTTCTCCAGCTGGAAGGCAAAGCTCTCCCCATGCAGCACCAACAGAGGGCTGCTCCCCCTCTCTGCAGTCTCCCCAGGCTCTCTCAAGCACCCCAGGGCTGGAGAGGGCACAGGCTCAGCACATTCAGGTGAGGTCAATCCCACACTGACCCCACCTGGGCTGGCACTGCCACCTCTCCAAGCACCAGGAGAAACTGGGGCAGAATTACCATAAGTTGGACTTAATGGAAACATTTTTCCAGAGGCAGGAGATGAGTGTAAAATTCAGCTCCACTCTAAAAGACATTGGATGAAATGGAAGAAGCAGAGCCCAGCTGCAGCATTTTCCTGGTCAGTGGGGTCTCCTCAGCACTGCCAGTTTCAAACCTGTGTGTTCTTACACCCCATGACCTCCAGCTGCAGGAATTTCTATTTTTATTTATCTCCTTTATCAAGCATTTGACAGTATCAGTCACCATTATAATCTTCCCTTGTCTCTTCCTGACATTTTTCCTACTTGAAGTGATATGAAGTAAAAACCTTTTAAAGAAAAAAAAAATAGAAATAAATCCCAAAATAGGTATGTGAAAGAGATTAGAGTATCATGTCACAGTACATAAATTCACTGCATCTCATTAAGATCTGCTTGACTGAATCCAGAGTTTATGCAGAAAAAGAAAGTGAAAAATTCTGTTCATTAATCCTCTCCAAATGAGACTGCCACTCATTGGATGAACAACACCATTTCATACCAACACTACTACCTTGGAAGTCTTGACACTCATTTTCCAGTAGGAACTCTTCTCCTGCTTGGAAAGATCTTCTCACTTTGTAAAGATGGTCACTGACACATCCCTTTTTGTCACCTTCATCTTCCTCTCAGAAACCAGATAATTCAAGTTTCTACCCTCATATTCACCTTCCTACAGATATTTCTGTTTAAACCACACACTGATCCAAGATTCCAGGTTCACAACTCACAAATGAATTTTCTGCTGTCCCTCAGAGTATTTTGCTCTTTAGATGCAGCACATAAATTTGCATAGGTTCTGCTTATTTCTGCTTGGCAACACATGAAACTCAATACAAACCACCATCAAATTTCAAGGAAAACAACTTTCAGGAAGAAGCCACATTTTGATCAATGAGAGCCAGATTTTATCATATTGCTAGGTTGGGTAGCTTGAGGATTCTTTCTTCCTTTAATGAAATGTTTTTAGATGAGCTCACATGAATTCTGTTCATACCAAATGCCCTGGGTTAGCTGTCACAGCAAGATAAACTCACTGTCCTGGTCTTGGTGAGAGTGACCATCACAGCAGTCACAGGGAGGAAAGCAAGAAATGAGTGCAGTGCAGGACTGTCCTGTGTCCTCATGAACTCACATCTGGCATTTAGCTATTTCCTCATTTTCTGTTATCCCACTTCACACCTTCCTTCCCAAGCCTAAGGCTTCTAAATTTTTTTAAAATTACTTAAAATCACAGGCTTTGAGGGGGTTATTTGTTTATTCATGAACAGGAGTGGCAATGGCCAAAGCTATCTTCTTTTCAGTATCTGGGCTTCCAGAGCCCTCAAATGCACCAAAACCTCTTCAAATCCCACAGTGACTTTATCTGCAACTTTATCAGGGGGTTCTTGCAGCAACTCCCCTTTGCAGTTAAGAGCCCCAATGTAATGTGAGCATCAAGAGGTATGGGATGATGAAAAAGACAACATGCAGGAAAAAAAACCCTGGACAATATCTTTTTACAGCTATCCTAATACCATCCATTCTGCTGCACACACTCCCACAGCATTATTCCAAAGAAACTGTCTCTGTGAAACTATACCAGGGAAAAATTTATTGCCACTCTTCATGTCCCTCTCAAAATGATTTTATTCAGCTGACTTGAGCACTGCCCATTTTATCCCTTTTTTAACAGCTTCTCCAAATTCTATTTGGCTTCCTTTTCACTGCTGTCTTTTAGTGACTAATAAAATATTATTAATTGCTCCAAGCACTGCAGCAGACGTCGTTACAGCAACAAGCTCCATCACTGAGCTCACAGGATTAGCTGGGACAAAAAAAGCCTCATCACTTTTTGAAATCTCATGAACAAGCATAGCAAAATCTGACTTAACACCCATGAAAGAAACATTCCATGGATTATGGTAGCTGGTTAAAGATTTCCTTCCTTTTATCAAAGTCTCTCATGGAATTTGGGAATCTCTGTATGGAAAAGCAAGTTCTGCAATCAAACATGAAACACCCCCAGACCCCCTGAGCAAAAATGCATACCTGCCATTTCAGCTTTGAAGAACTGGATGAGGGACTGGGTGAAAGAAAGAATCCATTTATCCATGATGTTATTGCTCTCCTTAACTGTGTTCTCATTGTAAAGGAATTCTCTTCCCTCATCCTATCATCAAAACACAAAGCACATTTCCAAGTCATCAGGGTATATAATCAAACCTCTATATCCAATTACCTGTCAGCCACCACTATTTTGGCATCTTCCCTGGGTTACACTGGTTTCCTACCAGCAAACATTAAATTCCAGACACAGGTATGTATAAAGAAGGAGCTGTGGAAAAACGTGTCTCTCACTGCTGCCTCACCACAACCTTTAACTGCACAGGAGGCCAGTGATTTGGGGCTGTTAAAGCAGATAAAAAGCAGAACCGATCTTTTCTTGTGTGCAGGGTGAATCCCAGCCTCCAGACAAAGGGCAGGATCCTTGAATTCACAGAGCTCCTTCATCCAGGAGGATCTGAGGCATTTCTAAGGAATTTACAATGCAGATGGATTCTATTAGGGGAGCAGGACTAGAAACAAGACCATGACTTTTTAAAGAACATGTGACAATTTCAACGTATTAAAACACAGATGAATGTAGCAACCTGAAAAAAACAAGTGGAGCTTTTAGCATCCAACATGCACACAGTGCATTTTTGCTGCTTTCCAGAGCACTGATGTTTGCAGCCATCTGAGAAATGGCATCACTTTGCTGGTTCTGCAGGGCCTTGCAAGCAAGACCATGTCTGTGCCTGCTCTGACTCTTTCCCACATCCTTACAACAGGTTGGAAACAGGTTTTGGGGGTTTTTTTGTTTTTTTTTTATTTACAAACAGTATTTTAACAGCTGATTTTAAAAGCCTTTAGAACTTTCTCTTCCCTCAGAGTCCAGATGAAAATATCTGTTTGGATTATTCAGCCCAGAAACTACTGATCCACTTTCACAGTACAAAGGAGAAGATTCATAGGAAAGAAATGCAGGAGAGGAGCAATCCCAGTGTGAGGTCAGCAGTCATTAACCAACTACAATTCAAGGGAGAATTACAATAAGCATTAAATCATTATTATACCTGATCCAGGACACTGGGATTTTACTTCCTTTCTTGCAGGAAGCAGAACACAATGAAGAAGTTGCTTAAACCTGTGCATGAAATCTAATATAAGCATTATCACCTCCAATAGCACATTCTTTTGCCTAATATGGTGCATAGGAAGGATTTTGCTATTTAGAAAGAAAAAAAATCCATCTACTGAATTGCCAAACCTATCTCCTTAAGCACCTGGATTTTCCACTGGAGTCTTCCATCCCCAAGCTGACATTGCAAGATTTAATGGGATCACAGCAAAAAGCTATAAAGTTCACTTTAGACAATTCAAAGGTCTCACAGGATAAACAAGTGTATTTTGGGGGTAACATCTAAGTTTGTCTGATGCATGCTGTCTCAGGATCCTAAAAAAAAATCTTGTTAAATATTAGGATCTGGAGTTAGCAAATCTTCCCCAAAGAGGTTGCTAAAACAGATACACCCAATTGTTTAAGTCAGCTGTTTCCTGTACTGATTTCTGAATTCAGAAAAGCTGCCTTTATTGATTCAAATACAGCTCTCCAGAGTGACCAGGCTGCCACTGTAACTGCACATGTAGCACAAAGTTTGGACTTTTCATTTAGGTCCCACTCTCCCATAAAAGTCTGAACTAAACGTGCTGTCATTAATTTCAGCTGAAAGATTAAAATTGGTTTCAACAGAAACTATACAATATACACATCAAATCTTCAATTTTAATGAAAAATTACTATAAGAAATTTTAATCTTGCTTTCACACTGGAAGTGTAGAAACTCCTGTCACTCATCCAGCATTTTTAGTAGACTTCAAATGTAATCTACAAGTCGAAGGCATTATTGCTTTTGTGATTTGCCTTTCTTGCCATTCCATTTCTCAATCTTTTTTCTAAGTTGCATTTAAATATAACTTTAAAAAAAATTACTGTCATGTTACAGAAGACAATCTCCTTGCTATGGCTAATGTATTCAGGACTGAGTATTCCCAAGTTAAGCATTTTAATGCAGATTCATAATTAAAGTTCCTGCAATGAGTTAGCTTGAGAAACTGTCACAGCAGCCACTACTGAAAATAACTTTCCTGAGTGATTTGCAGTTATGCTCATGATCAGTGTGTGTGTGGTGCTGAGCACTGATCTCAGAGCAGAGGAGCTGGCAGCCCAAGTGACAGATTCCCATGGGACAGATGCTCCTGGGCAGGAGCTGTGCTGGCCACACCACACAGAGGAGCAGCAAAGAAAAAGCAGCAGCACTAAAGCAGAAACTGCTGCCTCCAGCTGCTCTGGAAACACCACCAGGAAAACCCATCCAGGTTTAGCAGGGACATGTCAGAAGGAGCCCCTCCAACACACCTGGCTTTAACTGGTGTTCCCAGGGGCTGGGGAGCAGCAAGTAATTGCTCAGTGTGTCCTGACCCCACAAACACCAGGTCTGGACCTCCAATTTCACAAGCCTTGATGCAGCAGCATCCCACAGATGTTAAATAAAAGGGACTCAACAGCACTCTAATCTGAGAAATGAGAGCTGTCACGTCTTGGCAGTCTCCCACCTTCCTCTCCTTCTTTCTATTTAATAAGTTTGGCCAAGAAGAGAAAGATGCAGTGATTACAACTTCATAAAGCAAGGTACAAAACAGCAAAAACCAAATTAAAAGCAAATATAATATACAACCTGATCTTAGACCAAGGAGGTAAAGATCAGATGACCTCCAGAGTCCAGACCTCCCTTTTAATCTGAATTTCCCTGCAATGCTGATTCCCTCTAACCCTGAAGAAGCAGAAAATCCCTTGCCCTCAGTCCCCCAGCCGTGTACCTTGTGCTGCAGGATCTGCACGTTCTGCACCAGGAAGCGATAGGCGTTGTACCAGGGCAGGAACACATCCTTCAGGATATCCCTCACTCCCTCCTCCTTAAACCTCAGGTTTTCTGCTCTTACCACGGGAGAATTGATCAGGTACAACCTGCAGAATAAGAGCATGATACTTCAGAGCTTAAAACTGCACATACTGATAGGGTTTCACTCTAAAAACTCCAAAGATGACTGCATTGGAGGCATGTAACAAACTGAACATAAAACCATTTACTTGCATCTGCTACAGGAGTTATTCTAAGATGCAGCATACAGAATTTGAATTGAAATTTTCATTTTTACTCTAGAAGTTAACTGAAGTGCTAACACATGTTCAGATGCTATCACAGTATAAAACAAGCAGAGGTTGCATGGTTCATCTTTAGGATGGCACTTACTGTTTTTGTAATATTTTGAATTCCTTAACCACTACTCAGTACCTTTCTACTCAGTCTTGTTCATCTCTCAAATATGAAAAGCTTTGGCAGAACTAAGGAGCAAAACAAACCACCAAATCCAAGGGAAAGAGCAGAAATCAACGTTTTCAAGAAAGGCCCAAAAGGGAATAAAGGATGTGCCTCCTCCAACACAAATGTGCCTCAGCTCTGAGGGACCAAAGCAGAGGACCCAGGTGACACCAGCGACTTATACAAGGGACAGAAATGTCCCTCAGCTTCTTTGATGTCTCTGAGTTTAAAAAAAAACCAAAAAACTTTATGCTTTATCCCTCCTTTTTCCCCAAATAAACATTCTGTCTTCAGAAATACACTAGAATCTATCAAGTTAACTCAAAGAGAAACCAGGCCTTACTCAGGTCTCAAAAAACCTGAATACAAACTTGATTTAGATACACTTCATTTAATTTTCCAAATATGAAAACCAAACCAAACATTTTTTCATTTTAAAGATTGTGGCAGTTTTCAATCCAAATTTATTAACCCATTTTCTCACATTTTTAAGCTTTTAAAATCATGATTCTAAACTAATTTAACTTTACAGGCACTTCCTTTAGGAGGTTTTAAAATCTTAATGGGGTTTGACACAGCACATTCAAAAATACCAGACCATAAATTCTTCAGGAGAGATGGCTTCTTGCATTAAAACTAATAGATAAAAATAGAGCTTTCAGAATAAACAGACAGAATGCAGCACAGAAATGGGCTTTTTTCTGTACTGGATTTAAAATATATATTTTTTTTAAACACAGATTCATAGAATGGCTTGGCTGGGAATGGACCCCAAAGATCACCCAAGTGAATTCACACCTGAATTCAAATTATAAATTTACAGAAGTACAGAACAATTAATGGCAATGAACTAGTAAGTCATTAAATGAAACTAGAATTTAAGTCTATCCTTAAACCACACCTTCCTTCTATGACAATTATTTATGTGCCACATTTTGGTGGTGTTGTAGTATTGTTTTCTGGGGCTTTTTTTTTGTTTCTTTTAATAAAGCAGCCTTACCCTGCCTTACAATATGCAACTGTTAAAAGAAGAGCAATTTCCTCAATTATTCCAATTCAAAGACATTTATTCTATGGGAAGAGGAATAAGGCACACAAGAAAACAAGAGTGCCATCAGTTTAGTTCCAGCCATTCAGTTACCCACTGGGCAGAAAATAAAACCTTCCTCAGATCAAGCCAGTGTTACTGAGTTTGCTGACAATACATGAGAAAATAAAGTAAATCATATTCTCTTCCCCCCTCTAAAGCAGCAGTTTGTTGCATTATTTCTTCTGCATTTGAAGACCAGCTTGAGAGGAGGATGTAACTCCTCACCTGTAACAGCAATGCTCAGGCAGGACAGAGCAAGGCAAAGGCCTGGGAGTGCCATGATCAGCAAATTCTGACACAGCTCAGCCTGGACAGGTCCCCAGCCCAGCTCTCAGCAATATTGAAATGTAACTGTTCTGGCCCTTCTTACAGATTTCACTCAAGATTCAAATTTCATGAAGCTTCAAGTTGGGTTGTTAAATTTACTGTGCTGTTATTTCTGCTGTTTGCCCCTTCTATTCAATTCCATATTCATTTCACCAACTTATATCTCTATTTTCTGCTGATCTATTTATCAAGCTACTGCTGAGAATCCTTCAAAGCTGGAGTTAGAATATACATATATATTTGTGTACTGCAAAAGCTAAAGTAACTCTGCAGGGAAACAGTGCCAAGGAAAAAACCTCAGTTGTAGCTTTTGCTATAAACAGAGAACATCAAGCACCTCAGAAAAGGCAGAGAACTGAATTGCAGAGCTCCTTCCAGAAATGAGCCCAGGCTGCAATGCTTTTTACTCTCTGTGTGGGTGTAGGTATAAATAAATGTGACATTAAAGAATGAGTACACTGGCAGAAAAATGAATTAGCTTCTTAGAAATTAAAAAAAAAAAAAAAAAAAAAAAACATGAATAATGGAAGTGTAACTTCTGGTGTTCCAGGTTTTTTTGGTTTGTTTATAAAAAAGGCAGGGGTTTTTGCTGGGTTTTTTTTTTTTTTTGCAACAGACACATCACCTGTGATTTTAAAATCTCCAGTATGATTAACCCCAACCCTTCCAGCTCTTCTTATTGCAGTTACCCTGCTAACACACCTTGTTTATTTGTAAAGTGCAACCTTGATTAAATTTAAGCACTTCACCCAACTCTCCACTGTAAACATGTACTAGGTATTTTAAATGCTAAAACTTGAAACAATTAGAACTTCACATTGATTATTTTAAATTATCTAGAAGCCACAACCATCTTCCCCAAATAAACGTTCAGCTTCTATTCAGCCCATCAGTTCTGTGTGCAGCTGTAACACACAATGTGTTGAAGGGTTTCTTATATACCCAGGAATTACAGGGCTCTAGAGAAATGCCCAAGTAGGGCATTCCTGCACTTATTAAAATGTCTTTTATGTACCTTTACCTCAAGGTACCACTTGATGCATGTAGTAAGTGCACCAAGCCAGAGCACCAAGTGACTGTGTAATTACCTCATATCTTCCTGTAATTTTAATGAACCACTTGAACTGTGTTTAATCTCTGTTGGACCAGGACAATTTATCTACACACATTAGGCTGCTCCACTCCTGCTCTTCTGGTAACATTGCTATTAGGTGCAAATTATGTACTTACATTCAGAAAAGCAAAGTATTTTCTCTTTATAAAATGTACAGTGCAAACAGGAAACAAATGTTTTGTATATTATGCATAGACCCTTCTCTAACCAATGATTTAACAGTGACCTTGTAGTGTTGTTATCAAATATTTTATTCACATTTTCACTGGATCAGCTCAGACTATCAGTGCTGGAAGCAGCAGGTCCCTTGGGCTTTAGGGAGGGAGAAATGCACTGCATCCATTGCCAGTTCTTTGGAGTCATCCACTCTGGCAGCTACTTCTGTCACAGTGGTCTAGAACCTTCTAAAATTAACTTTCTTCCTGCTGTTAATGGTCAACCCCCCCCAAGAAGCCTCTTGGTGTGGATCTGCCATGAGCAGGGAGCCAACACATCCCACTGAACAGCCAAAGAAATCCTACCTGAGTGCATCAGCTCCATAACTGTTCACAATGTGCATCGGATCAGGATAATTCTTCTTCCTTTTGCTCATTTTTTGGCCATCACTAGAAAATATCAGAATGTAGGCAACAATTCCCAGAACTCTTGTAATACATGGATAAAGAAAAAAGGCCCTTCAAACCCAGCTCAATTTTTCTGTCCTAGTGGCACAAACATAATGATATATATCTATATATTAGCACATCATTTCTGTAGGACTGTTGAATCTACAAAAACAACAGAAAAAAACCCAAAACCCAACCCAAGAAGCTCCCAAGTTAAATTCTAAGGAAATCTGTCCTTCTTACTCAAGCTGAAAAAAGATGCATTTGTTTGGAATCAATCCCTCCAGCCCACTGGCAAAGCTTCATTCGAAAATAAAGGGAAACTAATATAAATAACTTTAAATTACATCTAAAACTACATTTATCATCTCCCTTACTTGGCATAAAAGGTATAATTTCATTCCTATTCTTGTTACTCATTTTCTCTCTCAAGGCAGGACTAATCCTGCTGGAATGAACCCAGTGCAGCAGATGCTGGGATGTGTGAGCCTCTCACTCTCAGATTCCTCTTATCTCCTGCAGCACTGATATCACCCCTGCAAGTCTTAACAGCTCCCAAGTCCATTTCACATTCCATTTACAATTTGCAGGTCTTATCTGAAACATTCTTTGACTGAAAACCCGCTCAGGAAGGAGCTGATTGACACCAACCTGGCAAGGACAAGGCCATTCACAATGACATTCTTGAAGGGAGGCTTCCCAAAAAGAGCAGTGGACAGCACCAACAAAGTGTAGAACCTGAAACAAGAGACAACATAAAGGGGGCTTTAGAAATACACCAAGCTAAAGCCTGCACATCTTCATTACAGAATAAATGCTTCATTATGCTGCTTTCCTCAGCAAAGATAAATTTTAAGTCTGGGGAACATTTAGGTGGCAAAGAATCAGAAGAAAAGCTTATTGAAAGTAGATCTTCCTATTTGAAGCATAACCTGCTGTTTGCTCAGCTGGGATATGCTAGTCCAGAAAGGCAGAAAAATTCTAATAGGAAGCATGTAAAGATCATGAGGAAGAAAACTACAGCATTTTCCCTCTTTAGTACAAAAAAGGGAATTCTGCCCCTGAACAAGTTGGCTATTTGCTCACTGCAAACCTGTGAGCACGGGATGACTCAGGACCAGCACACATTTATGTGCTTATGGGTTAATTGTGTATTCTTCAGCTTGACAGACAATGGAACATAGAATAAAAACATAAAAGCAAGTTCTCAAGAATGGGAGAAGCCTCTTTCCAATCCTGCTGAAGGTTCGATTGGAAGGAGGTCGAGTTGCCTGCTTAAATCAGCCATCACCAGGAAATAAGAGAATGTTCCCACAACCAAGGGCAGCAGTGGTTCCTTCCCATTCTATTTGATGTGTTTACAAGCACTATAAACTGGGACACTCTGGAAATCAGTGCTGCAGCAAGCACAGGCACCTATTGTTCACAGGCTGATATATGATTATATCTGGGAAATTAAGTGGAAGTGCAGGATGATGTGATAATTTCACACTCAGGAGCCAGAGCCTTCACCAAAGGAGGGATGTGTGAGCTGCTGGAACTGTACTGTTGGTAATTACTTTTAAGAAAGTAACTGGAGGGTGGGCCACAGCTTTCCTGGTTCAAAACAGGCATCACACTGACAACTGCTTAGCAACCTTCAAATAGAAGGTGATTATAAAAAAAGCTATAATAAGGCACAGGAGGTTATGTCTCAGAACTATGTATTTGCATGAAGATTTAGTGGAGAAACGCTTCAGTGAGGGGACAAAAAAAAATGTCATCTGCATGTTCCAAAGTTGTTTTTATCAAAAAGCAGCCTATAACTGCAAAAACATTATTCTGACACTTGAGGGTCCTCTGCAGAGGTTGCTGTGTGATTTACTGACTTCCATGATAACTCTGATGCTTATCTCAGACAGGCCCTTAACTCT
This sequence comes from Sturnus vulgaris, assembly GCF_052056855.1. Taxonomy (NCBI): domain Eukaryota; kingdom Metazoa; phylum Chordata; class Aves; order Passeriformes; family Sturnidae; genus Sturnus; species Sturnus vulgaris. The sequence continues at coordinate 17,413,838 of NC_142253.1, read as the reverse complement.
CAAAACCACCTCAACTCACACTGCAGGATACAAATTCTCTTTATTAAACTACAGTTTAAATTCATTAAGTTTAACCAATATTCCTCCACCTGCACACAAACATTTGCATTCAAAATCCCTGTCTTGATTTTCAACTTTCTTAAGAAAACCCCTAATCACAAATATCTGACTATTTACTCAGGTGACTGACACCTCAAGCCTACAGGGCTGACAGTTTATTACAAACACAGTTTTTCCTCTGTACTTACTAAAAAGTTCCTGCACTTTCTGCAAAGTGGTCAGAAATTCTCCTAATAGAGCACCTGAATTTGCAGGTAAAAAGCCCAAAGCAGAACCAGCTAGGAGAGATTTCAATATTGTTTAGGAATTCCTAGTTCCCTGTATTAGGAAAACTGTAGAAAGACTGTGGGCACTGAAAAAATGCATCCATGGAGACATCACAAATTTTATGTTCGAATTGTCAAACCCAAAGAGCCTCAGCATGAGGTGCCTTAGTTGGTGACAGCTTCAAGACTGTCTCTGAAAACCTGTGATCCACATATTCTGATGGAACTCTTCTGATTCTTCTTCAGGTTGTGCTCTTAAAAATTCACACTGAATATTTTAAAGCAGTGTCTTTCTGCACCTTATTTTTGAAATATCTTGTCCACAGACACATTTGTTTCCTGAAAACTTCCTCAATTTCTCTGCTGCTTCAGCTTCCATTCACCAAATCTCAAACTGTTTCTAGGTGTCCTTGCAGATAAAGAGCTGTCAGTCAAACAACAGCAAAAAATCCATAACAGGGACAGAAATTCACTCCTTTGCTCTACTTTCCACCTAGGAGAAAACAGGGAGGGAATCTTTCCTCATTTTTTTCTTGAACAACTGTGGGTAAACTCATGATCCTGGGGTTTATGCCAAACCTTCCAGCTGTGAATTCCCTGTGTGCCACCACATTCTGACCATGGCCATAAACTTTGCTACATTTCCCTGTACAGAGGCAGAGCCTTTCCTGCCACTCTGCCTGGACTGCCAGTCTTGCAACCCAGCTACTCCAAGAGTCCTGTGGCTTTAACAAATATAATTCAGCTGCTCCTCTAGCCATGCAGAAAGTCATCAAAAATATCACTTTCCTGGACAATCACCTTTGTCACATTAATTTTCCCTTTGTCTCCCTTGATTTTTTTCTCCTCTTGTGTGGAGTGAACCAGAAGCCACCAGTCCTGCACCTCCTGAGCCTTTCCCCATCCCCAGTCCTCACTTCACAGCAGCTGCAGTCTCTGACCTGACACAGAACCAATCTCCATTCTCAATCTTCACACTTTGGACAGGACGTGCCAAATACAAATCACATCCTGTGCTCTCAACACTTCAGAACTCACCTGCTCACTGTTCTCTTAGAGCTCACATCTTAGTTCCTTCTGTCTCTCACAAATCTCCCAACACTTGCTGGTAGCAAAGCCCCAGCTCATTTACAACCTGGGAAAGGTGGGAGCAGCAGGAATTGAGGCACTGTTTTGATTTCCCACCTCAAACAGGTGAAACACACCTGGCTTTGGGTAAGACTCCCACGAACTCTTATGCTGATGTTAAGAACAAAAAGCAATCTGCTCCAGACTGAAAAGGGAAAAGCCTCCTCTTGCACCCTATGGTACACAAGTCTGAAGGCTCACACCAAATGTCTTCATCCAAAGATCTTCCATTAAATAGAACAAAGCATTGCTTTCTAATTTTTTCAAGATAAAAAGAATAAAGAGGGAAAATTAAGATTTTAATTCTCCTTTTGCTACCCAACAGTACTTAGTTGTATACTCAGGTATTAGATAATTTTTTGTATCACAATTAAGAGGTTGAAAAGTGAAGACATTTCACTACAATCATGAAATTTAGTTGTATTTGGCATTCTGTCTGCTTTTGTTGCTTGGTTTGTTGGGGAGTAGAGGAGTGGGCAAAGGGAAGTGCCAACTGTATTCCAGAGGAATTTATTTAGCTCTAATACCTCAGGTACTAGATGGAAACGTTCTGCTTGGACACAGTCAAACTCACTAATCCAGAAAACACAAAAAAATTCATCTTAATCTGTCAATTTTCACAGTCAACCTCAAACTTCAGACATGGACTAAACACTTTGCAATGCTAAAACTAAAACTGTATCTAGGCATACAAGTATGTATGAGAACATTAACCACAGAAAATCAGAAAATGCTTCACCAATGACTGAAAAGGATTTATCCAGAGTTAAAGAAGCAGATGTATTTTACAGCTAAAAACTTCGACTTTTTTGTAAACTATACAATCATAACAACATAAGGTTTGATTTAATTTTTTTTCTGTACTCACATAAACCCAAAACTCAAATTTAATCATAGGTAAAAATTACCAGGATATACACTGGCTTAAAATCCTCAACACATTGACTTCCATTTCAGCTGCTCTGTCTCAGTAGATAACTCAAGTTTTGTGATCACTCAGCTGCTGAGGTTTTTCCTTACCAGGCCAAAGATGTGCCCTATTACCTAATGATGTCTTCCATAAAAGCTGGGACGTTTTCTTGCTAATATTGTATTTCTACAACAACTTTTTTTGTCACCAAGCTTTAGACTAACTTGTGCTTTAGCTTAAAAAACTAATTATACACTTATCTATACAGAAACAGTCAAATTATCTAAAGACAGAAGTATTGAAGTAAATACGTTATTGTCCTGGTTTAGGGCAAATTTGGGAGAAAACTTCCCAATGGGGTCCCTGTAGGAAACAGATTCAAGCAATCCCTCCCCCAACTGATTTGGGGAAACATTTCCTTGGAGAGAAGTGGAAAAAAACTGTTTATTTAACAGGTAAAGCACTCCCCAGCACAAAAATGAACAATACTAAACAGTAAAACCTCTCTCTGCTCTGAAGAGATGACAGATTGAGCAGAGTCCCTTCCATGGGTTGAGCCTGGCTCACTCAGGCTGTTCTCAGTCCCTCCAGTGCTGGGAAATGTCACAGCCCAGGTGTGCCACAGGTGTGAGCTCCCGGTGCTCCCCTGGGTTTTCAGTCCAGAGCAGAAAGAATTACAAGAAAAAGGAAAAACCCCACAGTCCAGGGAACTTCTCTGCCCCAGCTAGCCAGAAACTATCCAAGAGCAAAGGAGAGCTCTGTGCTGCTGCCCACTGCAGACAGCCCAGGCTGTGTGAAGGATGTGGGGCACCAAGTGCAGTCTCTGGTAACAAACTCTGCTCCTCTGCTCTGTTCCTTCACTCCTGGAACCAGGTTTAAAGCTGCAGAACTCAACATTCAACACCAACAGAACAGACGACTGGGGATATACAAACACCATAAAGCCACCCCAAAACGCCGTTAAATAAATACACGAATTATTAAAGCAGACAGCAAAGCACTGAGGTGTCAGACACAGGGCGATAACCTGACACGATAAAGGGCAGCAAATTACCATCCCCGCGTCTGGTCGATGCCCTCGGCGATGAAGTCAGCAGGGAAGGCGTCCTCGAGCTCCCTCCTGTTGTGGAAGGGGTAGTGTACCTGGGCGTAGGGCATGCTGCCGCTCTCGAACCAGCAATCGAACACCTCGGGCACGCGGCGCAGGGAGCCCTTCCCGCAGCGGGACGGGATGCTCAGATCGTCGATGCTGCGGGTGAGCACGGAGAAAAGTTTGTTATCAAGTCGCACACATCTATAGGTAGAGCAGAAAGATCTTTGAATGGAGAAGCTGAAGAAGGAATAGAAACTTAGCAAGTTTTGATATAGAAGAAAAGAACTGCTGAGCCTGTCTTAGTGGATAACTAAGAAGCAAAGGCTATGTTAGTATGTGAGTTGGAAGGGGCTTTTATGGCTCAGAGCAAAGGATAAATCCACTTCAAACAAAAGATGTTTTTACCAAGCAGAAAGATTTTCACAGGCAAACAAGAATGCCAATGTTGCAAGTAGAAAAAAGGTCTCAGAATTTTCCACTGCGAGAAAACTGAAAAACAACTTCTAGCCTAAACTGTAACATACGAACTTCTTGTCATTGGAAAATAGTAACTTGAATATGGTAATGCTAGTAGTTGTGATAGGCTATAGGTAACAGTAAAGGTATTGATTGGTTGTCATGTAATAAAAGAAAAGTACATAATGCATTGTAACCAGAACTGGAGTGGCTTCAGACCAGCCTACAGCTGTGCTCCAGGCTCTTGTCACCCATGACCCGTGAATTGCTGCATCATCTGGATACAATAAACAGCATCTCAAGAGCCATCTGGAGTCCTGCATCCCTCCTTTTGGCTCTTACAGCTGTGGGACAAACCCAGCAACCCCAAACAAAACGTTAGGAGAAATGACGGCATATTAGGATGACAGCAGTTTTGGCTTTCATTTTACTGACTCTTCATAAAGCGTTTCCTTTGACAATCTCTGACATTTTTGTATTAACAGTGTTCAGCAAGTGTTTTTCAACAGAAAAAAGAAAAATTTTATGTGTTAATCACAAGTCCTGATGCAACTTTTCTGTTCCCTACATCTGTTTCCCAGGGTTTGGGCAAAAAACCCCCAAGGTTTTTTTATCTGCTTATCTATTTCTAATACTCAGTGAAGAGTCTCTGTGACCCACCTTTCTCGATGCAGATCTGTGACTTTCACTCCAGACAGCTCCTCCAGTTCTGCTATTGAGCCAATACAAACCACCTGTAGGAGAAATTTTAAAAATTTAGCCAGTTATTTGCACACAGTAGCTATTTTTTTTATATATCAGACAGGAGATTTGCAGTATCTCTTGTAGTAGTTGATAGAGCTGAAAAAAACATTAAAATTTTGTATAATTTCCTCAAATGATGTCAGAGACCACTGCCCTGATTTAATACAATTCATGTTACAAGAACTGGAGACTTAGAAGCAGTAACATCTTCGCAGGTTATTAAAAAATGTGGGATTTTGGGGGGGGGGAAAGGGAGGGGCTTCTCCAAACCAGATACAACCAAAAACCTCTGAAAATTCAATGACTGACTTTACACCAATAGAGTTTCAGATCCCAGGTTCCTCCCTTAAAGTAAGCAGCTCATTATCCATGAGTGTTCCATCCCAGGTGCACTAAACTGTACATGTTAAAGGCTTTTTATTTAAACAAAGTGTAACAGCTACCAAAGGGGTTGCTAAGAAAGACTTTTCTTGCTTTTGTTGCATCAACACACTATTATGAAAAATGCAGATTTCCACACCAGTCTTGCACTGACATCATGAAACAACGATTCTGAAAAACTGTATCAGCAGAAAAGCAAAGCTGTCTTTGCTTCAGGTTTTACTCAAATTGAGCCTTCCCAGAACCCTGTGGCCTCTCTCATCTGGCAGGCATCACGAGCTGCAGTACAAGGCTGGATTTTGGAGATGCTATCCCACATGCCATCTTTCTCATTTAGAACTGCCATGGAAAAACCCCAGGTTTTGACAGATCTGACAGGGAAGGAGTTAAATGTAGCACCATAAAGAAGCTCTAAATAGGCCAGACATTTTTCACATAAAATAACTTTATAAGTTGCTCTTAAATACACAAAATCAGAGCACTGCTCAATTCCTATAGCTAGTCTTAAACATATGCATATGTATACACATGGAAATTGTGACTAACTGGAAGGTTTTGGTACATTTAATTCCAAAAAACTGTCATGAATTACAGAGAAGAGAGAAACTCGGTCTGATTTGGGTTTTAAGACACGATTTTCCCAGTCTGATTCAAGTGCTGATCTGCATTACTAATCACCATCTTCTATTGTTAAAGTACTTTGAAAATGTAATGTTTTCATTGCTTATCTGTCTTTTTGGTTTTTTCTGTGGGAAGTGAGGCAGGACAGTGATTCCAGCAGCCAGGTACAACAGCCTGCAGAATGCACACAAACTGCACCAGGGAATTGATCCCAGGTAAAAATACATCTTCATCAGCCAACAGTTTTTAACCCAGATCTGTTCTTCATTCATGTGGCCCCAGAAGTAAACACACAGGCTCAAGTGAGCAGCACCAGGTGCTTAGTTCAGCACTGCTGGAGGAGGAAAAGGTATTAATAGAGAAATGGGTAAAAAAATGCCCTTGGATACACCAATTCCTTCACCTTCACTAACCTTTGTATTTGAGTATACTTTCACACTAAGCTCTGGAAGAAAAGCTGCTCATTATTTGGTGGTTTTTGAACAAGCACTTCAATGTTGAAGTAAAATTCTGAATACTGATGCAGAACTGCAGCCAGAAATCACTCATGGAAGAAGTAAACCCAAGTTCACATGAAAAATCCACCAATCCCCAGAGGAACAGAGATCTCTCCCCCTGAGTAAGCCTGCCTCTGTCCAAGGCAGAAGGAAGGAGCTCCTCAGTCCCAAGGGGAGCTCATTAGATACTGAAAGGCAAAGAGGAGGATGCAGCAAACAGATGCTAATCCAATTCTATCCCTCACCCCCTGGTTTCTGCAAGGAGCAGAGCAGGCTGATGGTCTCCAGTGAAAGCTGCTGCTCTGGATGCATCCCTTCAGCAGCCTGGGCCTCCACCTGCCAGGCATTTGCTGCTCCTCCATTCTATGGCTCACAGCAGCTACAAAAGCAGCTGTGGCAACATTTCACAGCAGCACAGACTGCAGTGGATAGGCTGTGTCATAACCAGGAAGCAGAGGTCAAGGTTAACCCCTGCTAACAAAACAAACATTAATCCAGGATTATCCATGTCAATAGGAGCATGAAGCCATCCAGCAGCATTCATGGATCTCCATGCTCCTGTGGCACAGTCCTGCTCAATAAAATTGTTTGTTTTTGTGGCTTTGCCATTTCAGCTCTGTTCAGTACAACTGAGGAGTAAGGAGTGCCCAGAGAAAGGAAGAAGCCTGCACAGTGTCAGCAAGATGGTCTGGGATCTCCAGAAAGCATCTCCTGAATATTGAATAGGAGAAGAAATGACTGCTCCAATCAGCCAGAAGTGGCCTTAATGCAGCCTGAAAACAGCCCAGAAATGCACCTGGAGAGGTTCCCTCACCCTCAGGAGAGCAGAGCCAGAGCCCTCTCGTCCTGCTGGGCAAGACTGAGGGCACCCAGCCCAGGGCAGGGTTACCAGGAGTGACAAGCCAGGAAATAATGAGAGAACTTCCACAGCATCACTGAATAGTGAACACTATCATCTGTATGCAAACCCTATAAAATGAGTCCATATCTGCTTTACCAACTTGGGTGTTATATTAAAAAATTTTATTATCTAATCCAAATGAGATGTGTTCCTCCATTGAGGAAAATGTTGGCATTTGAAAGCTTAAAATGATAAACTGTCTGCAAAAATGTGGCAATAAACACAAGCTTCAAAATTTAACTTCCATTATGTGTCTCTACCTGATAATTATGCTAAAAGAAAACTAAAATAAAACTGTGCAAAACCAGTTATTGATCTGTAATAAAATTCACTTTAATACCAATTAATTCACCTCACTGTATATTAAATAAGGAATTGTTATTACTTCTCCAGGATTTAATATGCAAAGCATAATTGTGTGCAACAAAGTGTTCTTCTGAGAGCAAGACATGAAGAGGCTGCTCTGCAATCCCACATGGCACCAGGCTGCAGTAACACTGGAGTCAGGCAATTCTGAGGGAATATCATTACTGGCAGAGCAGATGTCACCCAGGCTTTAAGTTCCACATCAGTTCCAGCACTATTTGTTTTTCAAGCCATATCTCACACAAACAAAAAGAGTGAATATTAAAAAACACCCTAACTTGAAATTTAGCTCAGTTCAGAAGCTGTACTCAGCTATTAAAGCACAATATTCAGACTCTGGAGCAAACAGAAATGTGTAACATCTATGGATAGAAATAATAGACCTGTTGGTATTTCTGTCATTATTCAGAACACTGAGCCCTTAGGAATATTTGCAGCTCCTTTCAAAGAAAAGGTCAATCTTCCAAGTTAGACATCATTTTGTTATTAAAAACTAACAAATCAAACCTAGAAAAGCAAAAAAAAAAAAAAATCGGTACACACAGGAATACAGATATGGGGAGATTGGACAGAAAATGAAATATTATTAGAGGCAAGGAGTGGAAGTAATGAAACCTTTACACAATCTTTTTCAGCTGTAGAATGAAATACCCAGGCACAACACTGAAAGCCTTTTTATTACCTAAAAAACATTGTTACATCAAACAAGGGACTTAGAAATGTTAGATGAATGTGTAAAAAGTGTGTATAAATTGTCAGTCTTCAAACGAAACTTTAACAGTTATAGGAGAGACAGAAGCACTTGGTTTGTTTGCCAGTAATTTACAAACACATTCACAGCACAAATAGAATCCAAATTCCAAGGCTTTCTTAGGTACTTAAATCCTAATTGCAGGGGTAGCTCCCTCCCCTCTCCCAATACCTCCCTGCCTACCAAGATTCCCAGTGAAAAGGAAATAAAAAATGCTTTATAGTGCACATCTAAGCAATGGCAAGTTCAAGATCATAAAATACTTCTCTAGCAGATGTTTTCCTACTCGAGGTCTTTCAGGTCTAAAACGAAGAGTAGAACTTTTTCAAATCAAGAGAGAGAAAAAGAAAGGCTGGGGATGCTGCCATCAGTATTTACCTTCCCTGGACATCCTGGCACTGATTACTATTTCCTACTTCCAGCATGAGGAAGGCTTATCATGCATGTCTAATGGAACTAACCCAATGCAAAAAAAAAACCCACAAAAAAAACGACTTTACCTTCAGAATGAGTTTTAAAACCATCCAAATTGTGTAAAGTGTTCACTCATGCCCTCTGCATTATGCGACCAATGCAGGGTACCTTACACAACTTGACAAAGCTCATTTCTAGCACTACCATTCAACATTTTCATCACTCCACTAGATTCATACTCTCACAATCTGCTAGAATCACATTTGTGGCACTACAAATATGTCTTCACTGTGCTGCTGTGGTGGACTTGCTTTTATGCCTTCAGCAATTCATTTGGCTTGAAGTAACCAAGCACCAGAATTTCCAAGCAGACTTAAAGGAGTTACAAAAAAAAAAAAAATATTAATATCCTCCTTGCCATTTTCTCACTGCATTTATTATTTCCTTTAGATTTGCCATCACTGCAAATTCTTCTGGGAAAGACAAGATTAATTTTAATGTAAAAACCAAGAAAAATTGCTTGCAGTTCTCAAGCAAAGAAAGCCTGTACAGGCACACAAATGCCCCCATAAATATGCACAGATCTATCACCTATTATACACATACAGACAGGTTATACAGATATGCTGTTAAAACATGTCAGTAAGACTTCAGGCTGCAGCAGCCAAAGATACACCAAAATAAACAAGCAACATGTAGAGCCAGGGTTTTTGGCAGCTGGAACCTTTGCTTTTCCTCACTCACCTCTTCCAAATCCTGGCTGACCCACAGAGGGATGGGGGTGCCCCAGTAGCGGTTCCGAGAGATGGCCCAGTCCCGGGCATCCCTCAGCCAGTTCCCAAAGCGCTTCTCCCCCACAAAATCTGGAACCCTGTGCCAAAAAAAAGAATCACAAAAGTATTACTGTATCACTGTTGGATCCCAGAACCCTGGGGGGTTTGAGCTTTCTGTGCTTTCTGGCACTGAGCCCCAGGAGAACACTGCTTTTCACCTGAGCCCTTGGAAAAGGCTCCAAATTTGAGTGATGGAGTTAAAATCACGGGTGTGGAGTTAAATAAAAGTGTGTGATTTCACATGGTGAAGGGTTTGAAATTTGAGGTTTTATAGGATAGTAATAGGAATGGGACAAGATGGAGGATTTTGGGTGGTGTCTCTTTTCTGTGTTCCTCTCCATGGTTTCAGGCAGTAGTTTCTGCTTGGTCACTCAGTGTCACACTGAGGGTCACGGGAATCTAGTTATTGGGTTAAAAGTATAAATAATATAGGTGTTAATTCTCTATTGGACTGTTTGGCTTTAAGAGACCTTGTAGTAGCTGGATCTTTCTCCATTTTGCTCACTTCTAGCAGGTAGGCAGAAGTGCTGCTGAACGCTCTGTACTTTTAATAAAATTTAATAAACAACCAAGCCCGAACATGAGAAAATCCATTTCCTTTTTGTATTTTTTAATCCTGGCTCTGAGTGAAGGCAGAAGAGACTGAGACAAACCACTAATTAAGTGGTGCAAAACACCACCACTGTTACATATCACTACGTTCCACTTAGAAGAAAGCTGGTAAGAATTGGTTATATTTGATTTTATCCCCCAAAGAAGTTCATTTCAGCACTGACTGCCTTGGAGCACATTCGTGTGACAGCACTGGCTCCTGCAAGGTCTATGAAGGTGCTGCCAAAAAACACAACACTGCATTCTCATCATCTCCAGGTAAGCTGCAGAAGTGAAAAACACCATATTTATTTTACTGTGAAGTAACTCAGGAAAACATGTGCAACATGAAATAGAATCATTAGGGATGAAACAATGGCCAAAGTCTCAGGACAGCCCATCAGTGGAGGATTATGGCTAAGGGTGATCACAATACTACTGCTTAAATTACACACAGAAAACAGAACAGCCACTGATTTGGGGTTGACTGAAATTCCCAAGATTGAAAAGCCTGGAGCAATAGCATTAAAAGGCACCCTGGATTATGTGTGGGCATCCAGGTACATGCACATTACTCAGGCTGATAGATCATTCAAAAATCCTTTCCAAGCTATTTATCATCTCACTTTGAATTACCCAGTTAAGAAACAAAACACACCCCTCAACCACAGAACCCTATCAATGCCTGCTAAAACCTCATTTTGAACACTAATGAGCACTGAGGGATGTTAAACACAAATTTTCATTGTATGGAAGTGTCTTGGAGCTCAAAGGTTAATGCCAGACCCCGATGCCCAGTTCCTGGCTGAGCTAAGTGGCCTGGTGGTTTGATTAGAACCATTAGAACCATTTTCTCCCAGGATGTAAACAAACAATTAAGTATTCATCCAAGGATTATGTGCAGATAAACAATGGGTTTCATGGCCAACAATATGCTCCCTTCATGCCTAAAGGTGCATTTGGAAAGATCAAATTCAAATGAAACTCACTCAACTTAAGGTTGCTCAGTAAGACACTGTCAGACACACAGAAGCTGTGAATGAGCAGCTCACTACAATGAAGCAGCTCTGGAACTGAGCTTTGAGAAACTCGTGGCAAGTTTTGCTGGGTTTGTTTTCCAGTCTAACTAGAAAGGCCCTTTCCAAAGTCTGAGCTGGATTAGGAGAGCCACAGTTTCCAAAGGGGGAGCAGCCAAACTACAAAGCACACAGGGTCTCCTCCACCTTTTCTTTCTGAAGCTCTTGGTCCTCTTGTCAAGTATTTCGTTTTGGAGAAGATTTTTAATCACAGATCAGTCCCAAGAGTAACCTTTAGAGGAAAAATTAAAAGGATGGCTTCACATTGAAGTAGGATTTGGCCCAGCAGCAGGAGATTTATGAAATAAGTGTGAAGGGAAAAAAAAAAAAAAGAAGCCACTCTCTTTTAAAAGTTTTACCCACGATGAAGCCATGTGGAGATCTAAAGGCTTCTTGATGCCAATGTTGTCTCAAGTGGATAAAAACTACCCTTAAAAGCCTCACTAAATATCAGTCTGCAGTTCCACAGCTTCCCTTGCTATTTCTGGAGTTACTTTCAGCTGTAAAGTTGTCTTCTGTAACACTTCTCGAACAAAAATCTAATATAAAAAAATTTTAAACAAACTCAGTGACTCATGTTTCACATGACATCTGTAGCCCTGCTTTGAAATCTAGAAACGTATACAGGCTTTCCCAAATTGGTTCAGCGTGGGACTCATTACTATGAACTTTCTGTGCTGACCTTAGGAGACCCTCTCTCCATACACAAGTGGAAACTGTACAAAGTTCATTAGCATTTGCCCAGCATTCCACTAATGTGGAAAACTTCTCTTTACATCACTCCTAAACTAGTTTCCATTTTTCAGAAGTTGTTAGACACTGATTAGCTGAAATTATTAGTCCCATTTAACATAGCTAGAGGCTGAGACAATCCCCCAATGACATTAAAATGCTAAGAGTTTCAACTCTGCCTCCTCAAAACACGCATGAAAAATTAATTTTATCCCCAAAGTGGACATTAACCACAAAAATGTATGTGGTGTGATCTCTCTCTCTCTGAGCTATGAAAGCATATAATTTACCTCTTCTGGTAAAATTGTCTGACCCTGCTGCCAGTTTTCAGTGGAACATAAAACCCAAACCATCTCCAACGAACCACATTTGCAACAATGATCTATGGCTCTTTAGAGGTGCAAGGCAGGGATGACACTGGCACAGCCACCAAATCAATGGAAAAGAGCCTGAATCTCACACATTCTGAGCCCACCACCCAAAGGAAGGGTTACTTAGAGCAGCTGGGTTTTGGCACTGCAGAGATGCTGCCCATGGGTGCTGCTGCCCAAGGGCAGACACAGCCTCCAGCTGGGATCCAGCTGGAAGAGGGATCTGCAGCAGGAACAGCCATGCCAGGCACAGCCCTTCAAGTCTGGAGCACATTTCTCTTACTTATTGTCACTAGATTTAGCTCCAGATATCTCAGTTTAACACCTCCCTACGTATCACAAGGGAAAAAAATAAAATCAGAGGCACCTTCTACTTAAATATTTGATTAGGCTGGGAAAAAAAAAAGAGTATTCTCAATGATGTTGTTACTAACCCAATGCCAGGTTAGTGCTCTTGTAGAGTTTTTCAGTTTCTTTTAATCCTACTCTTAGATATTTTCTTGGTATATTTCTCCTGTTAAATTTTCATAAAGACACCATCTTGCCACAGGCATATATTAGTTGAGGAAGTGTTTTTTTACTCTTCCATCTACACAAAGCACCTGGAAGATAAATGAAAAGCCCTCTCCCTTATGCCAGTGCACACATTTTTCATGTTTAACCCCACATCCATCACAAACCCCCTTCAGCCTGAAAGCACAAATCTCAGGCTCCTGCTGGTGACCACTGATTTTGCAGTTGGGTGTGAGCAGAGGGTGCCCAGTTCTGCCTGTTCAGAGCCCCTGGACTGGCATTGGAAAATTTCACATCTCAAGAGAAAAATCAAGCCCCAACACCCAACAGTTCCACGAGGCTGCAAGTGAAAAATCAAAGCAGCCACATCTCTCCCAAAGCCATCCTGCTTGCAGCTCCTCAAATTGAGCTGTGAGAAAGATTTTTATATTTCCCAACTGGCCTACAATTTATTTGACCTTCAAATTTCTCTGCAAAATGACACAGATAGGATTTCATACTTCTTTCTCTGACATTTAGCAAGGTTAAGGAGACTGCTGCCTCAGCAGGTCAGGGAGCTCTTGATTCATGGGTGTGGAACAGTGTTGGACAAATGCAATTTCTCCTCTTGGCACCCAGGACAGGGCACTAAATAAACTTCAGGATGCAGACACTGCAGCAGTTGGAATGTACAGGGAACTGAACTCCACAACACAAAGGAATAAATATTGTTTTGCAAAATCATAAATTAATAAGATTTGGACTCAAAGTACATCAGTTTTAACCCGTTTGAATGCTCACGTCTGTCTTACTTTCCCAACATCAAAACTCTATCACACGAGTTAGAGATAATGAAAATTATTCGTTTGCTGCAAATTTCTGTGTCCATTTTTGACTGTTTGTTCCTGGTTTTAAAGCAGTTGTGGGGTTTTGCTTAATTCATGCATTGCTAATTCCTCTGCACAGTCAACTCCCACATCCTTTCTTAGTAGCTACTCATTTTCTTAGTGTCTAAAATAAAAATTGCATTTGACAAGCCAAAAAAACCCATGAAGAGCAAAGCAAAACCCAGTCTTTTAGCACTATTTATTAACCTATTACAACAGGAACCATCTTCTTTGCCTTCCCAGTCAATGCACCACTCAGCACCCAAGTCACACAAGCAGTGTGGGCATGGATTTGAAAATAGCAATTATTGACCACCTTCAATCCCAGAGCAGGACTGCATCTGCTGGCAGCAAGCTACCATGGGCTGAACCAGTAGATTCTCAGCATCAATAAATACTCAAGGAACAGCATCAATTAAAATAAATAAATTTGCTTTCCTACTCTTGTCTCCAGAGGAAAAATGTACAGGATGCAAATAAAAAATATTCTAAATTATACATAATCCAGAAGGAAACTTATTAAAAAGATGAAGACATCTGTTCCTTTTCTGTAGATATATTTTGAAGCATATTTCTTGTGCTCATAACACAATTGCAAATACTGAACTCAGCTCCTTATTCCATCTGAGAGCTCAGATGTGCTCTGAGCTGGCTCACCGTGCCCCAGTCACAGGATGCAGGAACTGTCTCAAAGCAGCACCATCCCTCTTTTCTGTAAACACAAACAGCACTGCCAAAATAAAACACTGCCCCTGCACAAGCCTCGTGTTTTATCATCAGCTCACCATTAAAAGCTGTTCCAGATATTACATAAAGATAGTAATCCTTTCTCACTCTTCATCCTTCTCACCAGCTAATTTTATTCATTCTATTCTCTGCCAAACCACAGCATCTTTATGTCTTGGATAAGATTTACTTCATAATTGCTAATTAAAGGAGTTAAGACTACAAAGTTGATAAACAAAATACTACCTTAAGTAGTGGGAATTAGGGGACCTAATAGCAGATTAAGAACTCTAATACAGCTTTGGTTCTGAGAGGATGGTCCCAGATCAGTCCTGTCCTTTGGCAAGCTGTAACTTTTTCAGTGCCACCTGAAATCAGGAATCAGTTTTAAGTCTGGAAAACAGAAAGTTACTCTTCCAGAAGATAGCTGATCTGTATCAGCAACAGTGAAGCTGATGAAGTAGTTATTCTATGTCATGTAACTATATGTGTACAGATTTATTTAAATTCCTAGCATACCAACTGGGGGGTTTATTTCAGGTGTAGAATTTGGCTTTCTTTTTAAACATTAACCAACCCTTAGAAGACAAAGGCTTAAATTCCATTATGTTAATTTACTCTAATAACAAGCCTCCTTCAACATGCCCTCAAATTGATTTTTAATGGTTTTTAATTCAAAGAGATAAAATAAGCAACTATTCATGCCCTTTTGACACTTTAATTAGTGCCAATCTATATCATGGACCTAATTAAACATGGGAGGAGGCGGGAGGAAAGGTCAGTGTGTGCCAGGCACAATTTGCACTGCAGCAGCCTCTGCTGCTCAGCCTGGGAGAGCTGCAGGAATGCTGCAACCCCACACACCCCACACCGGGCTGGGCTACCCCCACTGCTGCATCTCCTGCTTATGGTGCAGCTGCCAGGGCCTAAATGAACTGTGCTTTCAATCATTTTCATCTCCCAATGTTTCTCTTGCCTCTTTTCTCCTGGTTCCCATGGCAACCCCCACGTTGTGGTGTGACTGCAATGCTGCAGAGCATCCCCGTCACCGCCGCTCCTGACCTCCGATGCTGGCACACATCCCGCTAAAAACCCTGCTCCATCTCCCTTCCAGGACCCAGGGCCCTGCTAATTGCTGCTAACATTGCTGATCTTATCAGCAATCCCTGCAGCAACAAGCCAGGACAAGGGAAGCTTCCACTTTCCTTCCCTCTGCACAGTTTCCTTGGGAATATTCTAAGGTTTCCTGGCACAAGGTACTTTTGTAGGGCATCAGCACTCAGGATCCATTTCAATCCACATACATCAATGCACTGGCATTCCTGTGACAGTGGCACACATTCAACACACTGCTCGTGTCACAGATTTATCAGATGCCCAAAAAAAAAAAAAAATCATGCTGGAGTTTTTTAGTGAAGTGGCATTTGGGGGGTTTATTTCATAAGCTTTTCCTTGAAGCAAAAAATAAGCTTTTGGTGACCCTTCAGTGGGACTGGGAAGGTTCCTCTGCATTCATGGCATCATCAGCAATGTCTGCACAACAGGCCCAGAGAGGAAACAGCAAAATTACGGCACAGAACACGAGCCATCAAAATCCAGTGCACAAGCCTCCAAATTCACTTCTAATCCCCAACCATGTCTGATAACAGACAGTAATAAAACCTTCTCTAAATTAGACAAACACAAGGCTAGCCCTGCAGCAATTTTTTCCATCTCCTGCTGTAGGCAATGCCATTAATTAGGATTTTTCCTCGGGAAATGTTGCCACCTAGTGACTCCACGTTGCTGTACACATCACAATCGCTACTAGAGGGAGGATCTCATTTGTATTCATGATTCCCCAGCAAGAAAAGTGTGACTGATGACTCAAAAAGAAGAGTTACAACTGCATGGTGATACTAAAGAAGAGATGAAAAAAATCTACACACACCATGCATTTAAAACTGTTCAGATGAAATGTATTAACAAACTAAGAAAATGTCCTGTGAAACTTTCTAAAAATAAATAAACAGCAAAAGAAGGAAAAAAAGACTCACAGATTTTCTTCTACTGCTCTAAAATTCTGTTATGATTCACAATTCCGTTGCCCTGCTACAGACTCAGATTCCTCATCTGAGCAGAAACGACAAGTTCAGTAAAATAAACATTTGCTTTCTATTGTGGA
The DNA here is from genome assembly GCF_052056855.1 of Sturnus vulgaris. Classification (NCBI taxonomy): domain Eukaryota; kingdom Metazoa; phylum Chordata; class Aves; order Passeriformes; family Sturnidae; genus Sturnus; species Sturnus vulgaris. The sequence continues at coordinate 17,397,378 of NC_142253.1, read as the reverse complement.
CGGGCTGTAGAGCCCATCCCCTGCCCAGCCTCTGTTTCTGACACAAACAGCCATCATTCCTGATCACATCTCACCTTTGCACAGGTGGGACACAGTTCTGTGGTTAAAGATTAAGATGACCAGGATCAAAAGCTTCTCCAAAGCTCGATGTGCTCGACTGACACAGAAGACACCTGAGCTCACACAGGAGCTGCAGGGAGTGTGTGCAAAACTCACATTTTAACTTCACATTTTAACTCACATTTTAACTTCAGAAATGAGTTGTGGGTGGCATTTCCAGCAAGAACTAACAGCTCAAGTGATGGAAATCAGGAAAATAATACCTTCAACCATACATCAAACTCTTTATTACACCACCTGAATTCTTCAAGGGTGAGAAGATGCCAGAACAAAAGGTTTGGTTTCTTTGAAGTCCTTGACTGTCTCCCATCGCTGCTTTCTTTCCACTGATGCTCATTTTTCCACTACTCCAAGTGCTGCACATCTTAGGCAAACAATGTCAGGACTGCACAATGTCTTTAATATTTTCTAATGTTAACTTGGCAACAGTTACAGGTGAATGTTTCAGGAGTTACTGAAGGAGAACTTTAAGTGAGGCAGGTTTAAAAAAATAAGAAAAAAAAAGTTCAAAGCTGATATTTAAATACAAACTACTGAGTCTTTTCTATTAGTCTGCAAGAATAAAAATATAATATTCACTGCCAGAAGAGAATTCCAAACTATGGTAGCTCATACATTATAAACTATATGGATTTATTGCTCACAGTAACTTATAAATTTTCAATTTACACCAACTTTGAACACTGATGACAGGAATTAGCCCTAGATTGTAATTATAATCTAAAGTGGCCTGGTTTAGTCTGTGAGTGCATAAAAAATGCTCTTTCAACAAACCATTTGAGAAAACGATGGTGACAACAATTAAGGCTGAAATCCAGACAGCACCTCGGTGCTGCATCCAACTCCCCTTATCAAGAGAATAGAAAGCCAAGGTCTGACAAGCCTGGATTTTATGGCAGCCAAATCTGCCTCTCTTCATCTCAAATACAGCAGCAGTGGGTGCCTGAATGCCAAACAGGGAATAACCTTTTTAATTTCAATTTTCTTTTAAACAATCTCAGTTACACAGTAAAGAACATTCAGTGAGGGAGCTTCAATAAAAGGCTGAAGGCAGCCCCCTAAATTCATTCCAATTGTGCATTTTCATCAACATCCAACTCGAGTTAATTCCCAGACTGACTGAAATAAGGATGTGACAGAGCAGAGAGGGTTTTTTGGCTTCTGGTTTTACAAAAATGCTGGCACATTACTCATGTAACCATTACTGGAAGTGATAGTCAAATTCATTTTGAAAAATGAATATAGAGTTGCTGGTTTTAATAAATTTTGAATGACTGTGGCCTTATAAGTTGGGTAATTCACTAAAAAACTAATTAGAAATGCAATCAGGTTGCAAAGTTTGTCCAAGTATGTTTAATCTATTTCATCAGAAAGGATATCTATCAAGAGGGCAGCTATTCTTAAGGGACAATATACCTATCAGTCATTTATAGGAATAAAAAAAGCAATGCAGTCAAACCCATTTTGTAAAGGTTAATATAGTCTGAAAAGCATTTATCCCCAATTTTCTCATTTTCAGGACATGCTGAAGCCCCAGAGAATCCAAAAATAAATTTTTAAAAAGCTACATATTATTCCTGTGACACTTTCAGAGATCAAGTCTCTTCAAAAGCAGAAAAAGTAGGTTTTGGGAAGGATGGAGTTCCCAAAATTTAAATAAATTAACACTGCAGAAGGCCAGCAGTCAATGCCAACTTCAGAAGCTACAGCCCAAACAAAACTGGCATCGACTGAGAACACAGGAAGAACACACTCAAAAACACTCCCTCATTCTTTATAAAAGCTAGATTTTAAAAGTCAGCTTTTAAAAGATTAAAGATTACCCAGTATTCAAATAACTATGAAATGTCATACTGGAAATACATACTGTTTATTAATAATTCTGTGGTCATACATCTCTACTTGTAGCTGTATTCCCAACAAAAAGCTCCCCACAAACCCTAAGACCACATGGTTTTAGGAAGAATCCTGAGAAATCAGTTTTATGTTCAATTATGGAATTGTGTTTAGACTCAGGAATTGCCTAAAGGACAAATGGTGCCTTGTAATTCCAAACATTTTGAAAATTGCCAATTCGTGTCATTGCCTGCTCTTCTCAGCCAACCTTTGCAAGAGCAGCTCCAAAATTTCTTCCACTTTTATCCCCACTACTCAGCACTTACAGAAAGCACCACTGAAAACCCAAATATGTGCATGAGGCAGGGTTCAAACTGATCATTAATGGTTACTAATTAGTGTCTCCTGGATGAATGGAGGTCACTTAGCAGCTTCTTCCTGAAGCTCTGCTTCTGGAAAAGCAAACCCCATCCATTCAAGCACTTCCTTACCAGGATCATTACATTTCTTCTTCTGTTCATGTGAAAATTAAGTATGCAGGTCTACTGTCATCCCAACAGTGAAAGCATCTTGAGGCAGCTAATTAAAGCTAAGAACAAACACTTTCACCCCCTCTCCAGCTTATTTTTGCCCCAAAGGAGGATCACAGCATGTTCTGCTATGGCAAACAGAAAACAACACTTACTAATCCCTAAACTCTGCTGACACAGGCAGCCTGGGCATGTGCTGCTTGGCAAAGCCAGGCTGCTGCACTCCTGGGCAGGCTCTGTTCTGGATCACTGACTTTTCCCACAGATCCCAGGATTTACAGTGCCTATACCACATAAGCAGTTATGCAAAAGCTGCTCATGGAGAATTTAATTGCCAGCTACTGTCCATGAAAAAGTGACAGCACAAGCTGAAATTGCTCACTGAAGGTTGAGTCACCTTCTTTACAAGAGGCAACCGTGGTGGGAGAGAGGTGGAATCCCAGCTCTCCCCACATGGGAAGCCTGAATGAGGTTGTAAATTCACTCACTGGGAGGTCTCAGCCTCCCAGGCACAAGTGATTGATGAGAGGAAGGGAAATAAAAATGCAACTTATGAAACTGCAGAAGATGAGGTCCTTCTGTTACTAACACACCACAAACCCAGGACTGACTCCTTAAAAGGCCACCAGCACCAACAGTTGCCTTTTACTGCACTCAAGAATGCATTTAAGTTGTTATCTAAAGCTCATCTGCTGTTTTCTACACAAATTTCACACAAGTATTTTTCACACTCCCTATATAATGCCAAGATTTCATTTTTGCCATTAATGGAGTATTTTTTCTTTACACCTGTGTAACTGAGTTTACCTACAACAATGAGGGCAGCTGGATTGAGCTTTTTGTGGGTGTTTGGGGGGAGAGTGGCTGTGGATTTTTTCCTCAAATGCACCGATGATGAAATAATCAATCTTATCTGTAATAATTAGATTTAAAAACTCACAAGCTGTCTAAAAATTAGTTTGATTTGGAACAATATATACACAGCACTAAGGTGCCTCTATTGCTGTCTCAAGTGGAGCCTTTTGGGAAGCACATCCTTGCTTCTGCAGAATGATTCTCCTCGTGCTGAATTGTTTAGGTTTTCCACAACATGATTGGAGGGCACTTTTAATGTGTATTTCCCTGTAAATTACTAGGAAATATTCAACCTCGATGAAACTGAGATAAAACACTGTTTAGAACTGGTTCCAGTAGCATTGGCTTAAAAGGAGTGGAAATAAGAAGCAGAGTGAGCATAGGAACAGTGGAATAGCTTTGGAGAGTTCCAGCACACATCCCCTACACCCCCAGCTCCAGGGAAAGGAATAAAGCAGATTTCTGCAGGAGACATTACCAGTAGCACTGGGCATTATTCTCCATCAGCTTCTCCACCATGTGCTCCACCCTGACAAACCAGCTGGGCACAGCTTTGTAGATCAGTGGAGTATCTGACCTGTGCAGGGAAGGGAATAAAACAAACAAAAACATTTTTAAATGCTGCATTATAAATAAAGTGCTCTTTAATATTTCTTTTTGCACATGACAGTCCCCCTTCCACAGACTGAGCTTGCTGCTGCTGAGATACTATCACAGTTAAAGGTTGGGGTCTGTTTGGTTTGTTAAATTACATCAACTGTTACACTTGTGTGAGCCACTATTTTGAAATCCAGCCCTGAAAAAAATGTTACAGCCTTCAAACACAGTAATTCAAGGAATTTGTACAGCAAGAGCAATCATGAGAACGTTCAAATGATACTTGAATTTGAAATTTGTGCTCCTACATAGTACAACAATTATGAACTTCAGTAACTATTAAAATGAGTCATATTTCAGTCTTCCACATGAGCTCATTCTGCATCATTTTTATGTGTATATGAGCCTGAAAAGGAAGGAACATTATGCTGTGTTTTTACTATTTGCATTTAAAATAATAATCACAAATCATAAAGAAGTAACAGCACCCAGGGTTAACCAGAAGAAAGTTCCATTCCAAGAAGAGAGGGAAAACAAGAAATCCAGTTAAGCATATAAAAGAAGTTTTAAATATATCTTAATATATTCCTTACTTCAATTACCAATAAAAGAATATCCATACAGGAGGAGAGCAGTTTCACAACCTGGGATTGCTTAGAAATGGAAACACGATTGGTCAGAGCACAGACTGAGCAATTTCCTAAATTACTTGATAAAATCACAATCTCCAAGCATCTGACTGCAGTGTCCCAACCCAGTCTCTGATTTATCCATTCCATAATAACTGCTTAAAAACTTGAATAACTGTTCAGGCAGCACATCCTCCTAAAGGAACCTGGGATCCAACAGTGGGCACAGGTCACTGTCAGGAGCTCAGACATTTCTAATCCTTCACATCCATCCCATTATTCCATTATGAAGAGGGAGGAGAGCCCTAGAGGATAGGATCTGTCTATGGGTACAGAGGAGCAAACTACACTGAGACAAGAAGCTCATTATCCTTCAGCATCAATCCACCCCACAAGATATTTCTTAAAATATTACCTTTGTTTAAGTCACCTTGGTTCACAAAAATCACCAGCAATGATCCTGAGAAACTACTGTTATCTCCCATGTGCAGTCAGCACTACAGACAGCCAAAGTTTAATTCATTTTGTTTATATCTACAGCAAGAACACATTTGAAATCCACCAACTACTGCAGATTATGATGTAAATTAAAATTGCTACTGTGCCAGCACTTGCTAAAGGTGCACCTGCCTGATCCACAAAAGAAAGAAAATCCACAGCAAAGGTTGTTCAGACCTTAAAAGCTGAACACTCAGTGCACAAAGCCCAGAAATAAAAACCACATTGCTCCTTTTAACACTGTATTTTAAAAAAACATTTCATTTTAACTATAACCTCCATGCTTCAATGTGTTTAAGTGTTAAAATACCTATAACCTTAAAGGAATGGTGACAGCTCAAAGTAATAATCATGTAGTTGTGTCCTAGCTATTAAATGCAAACCTACTGATGGTTTGCTACAAAAATTTAAGTCCTAACAAGTAAAAAAGGGAACAGTTCAGTTCACTCCTCACACAGCACCAAGATCCCATTAAAAAAGAAAGCATTCCCCAAGCTGCAAGGTGTTTTGATTTCACTGAGTATCTTGTTTAAGATGTGTTAATGAATTGTCATTACAAGATCTTGAGTAATCAGAAACAGGGTGAACAAAAAACTGATATTAAAAATTTCTCGCATGGTCTGAACATGTTGGAAAAGGAAGGTTGGGACATTGTGGCACCCCAGCTCTGTGAGGAGACAGCAGCAGGTGGGGCTGGCTTCAGGCAGGGAGGATCCATGACAAAAGCCAAGCAGGGAAACCATTTCCCAGGCTCTCCACCCAACACTGAGGTTGTAACACCTGGTGACCACTCCCAGCACCCACAGGGCTCTGTTCCCCCCCCTGCAACAAAGGGGAGAGGGCAAAGTCTCCCTGAGTATTTTTCTTCTGGCTGTACTACCAAGCAATGCCTCAACAGGAGGCTGCAGAGAACAAAACACATCTGCCCAAGCAGTGACACTTCTCATATTTCTGCCCCTCATGACTGGTGAGAAGGTTGAGGAATCCAGATTCAGATCCAGATTGGATTTTACTGGAGAATCAAATGAGAAATACCCATTGCTGGGTTTTGTTTTCCATCAACACAAGGGGAAAACCACCTAGACAGACCTTAAAGTCTGATCCTTATAAAGCTCATGCCTAACCATTCCTCTCTGTCCCAACTGAACAAAGCTTTGCTCCCCTTACAGACAGATCCTTTAGAAGCACATCAGAAGAATCAAATCACATTAACTGTGATCTTATTCCATTTTCCTGTAATTTAGGAACCAAATGATTAATAACTGAGCCTGTGCTATGAAGCTGGTTCTTGGCTTTGTCTTCACTGGCTTGGAAAAGTCAAAGCTCCACATGTGCCAGTGGAAGAGCTTCCCAACATTTGCCAAGGAATGGCAGGCAGGAGCTGAGGGACCCTCCAGCTGTCACATCCAACAGCTGCTGAACTGCTGCCACACCACACACACTCCCCAGATCTCTGAGTTCTGACCAATACCCTCCATTTTCAGCAGATCCAATAAAGACAAATTCAACTGAAAGCTATCTACTGTGTCCTTAACCAAGCTGTTTGTTTTTCGTATTTTAAAGTTTTAGTTTTGACAGAAAATTGCTACACAGAGAAGGACCTTGATTTCATGATATGTTAAAAAAAAAAAAAAGAAAGCAAATTTCTCAACACCCCAAGGACTCAACAACTGCTTGGTTTCAGGGAAAAGCTGCAGTACATTAAGAAGAGTCTGATTTCAAAGTTTTCTTACATTAATCAAAGTAACTTATAACTATGTTCAAAGTTAAGAACTACTCTTCTACTTTTAGCATATTCCAATTATGGTTTGATTTGTGATGGCAGTGAAATGAGCTTTTCAAGTAAAATCCATTGTTCAGTTCTTCCCACTGGATAATTTGCTGCTAGGTGCTGCCTGCAACTTATCATCAATCAACAAAAATGTCAACAGAGTGGCACGATTAAGGATCTTCTACAGAATCAGCACTTCTACATCCCTGCTCTGTCTCAGAAGGCCATGACTGGATATTTGAGCTGCTACACAAAAAAAACCACAAGCATTGCTTGATTTTGGGGCTGCCATTTTTCAAAAACTCTCCCAAATCATCAAGGATGTAACACTTGAAGAGCAATTCCCTTCCTCCTCTAAGCACCTGCTAGAAATAAACCAATTCTGCTGTTCAAGAGCAAGCAAAGGTTATTTTTGCTATAAATTAAAGATAAATGTACCCTGCTAACCACTTCACCTGGCAGAGTCAGAGCCAGACAGAGAGATGAGCTTTTATCACAGTTATTTCAGTACAGGTGCTGTGTACATCAGATAAGACTTAAAATCTTCAAGCCATTTTGGATAATTAAATTAGGTATTTTATTTTAAGTGTGTCTTTGCTCATAATAAGAATTTAATACTCTACTAAAAGATTACTGAAGATTCTTTTTTTAAAATTTGATATTGTTTGGTGATTTTTTACAACAGCAATTGTGGAAATTTCAAACCAGGGAGGACACTAATAAAAACAAGCTTCATTTCTAGATTAAAGCTGTCTAGCCTGTATTCCTCAGAACCAAAATGTGTTTGTTCACTGATACTGAAGGAGAATTCCATATGGAGACTTCCCCCAGAGACATCCACCTAGGGATGTTTCCACACACTTCTTTCAAAGAAATAAGTCATCTTACAAGGTTTAAAAGAACTATATTTTAACCATTTTATTCAAAACATACAAAGCTTTAATACAAACATCTAAAGACCTTCTGTGATAGACTTCTTCTGATACAATTCAAAGGGTATCAAACAATCCTTTCCCATCACTCAGCTGCTTACAAAATGGTTAGGAGCTCTACATCAAGAAATGAGCAACACAAACTACAAAAACACACATTTAAAATCATAAATAGAAACTAAATTTCAGGACTACACCTAAATCCATCAGTTTTATGGCAAAAAAAAAAAAGAAAAATTCTTTGACTAAACTAAAACTGGAGCTCTCCTGAACTCAATCTCGGTTTGTGTTACTCGCAGTTTTGTCAGGAAAATTAAGTAAGGGAGGGGGAAAATATGGGAGAAACCTGAAGAACTTCTCTGTTAGAAAGTTCAAGAGAAAGGGAGGTGCAGGTCTGTGTGGGATCCCAGAACCCTGGGGGGTTTGAGCTTTCTGTGCTTTCTGGCACTGAGCCCCAGGAGAACACTGCTTTTCACCTGAGCCCTTGGAGAAGGCTCCAAATTTGAGTGATGGAGTTAAAATCATGGGTGTGGAGTTAAATAAAAGTGTGTGATTTCACATGGTGAAGGGTTTGAAATTTGAGGTTTTATAGGATAGTAATAGGTATGGGACAAGATGGAGGATTTTGTTTCTGTGTTCCTCTCCATGGTTTCAGGCAGCAGTTTCTGCTTGGTCACTCAGTGTCACACTGAGAGTCATGGGAATCTAGTTATTGGGTTAAAAATATAAATAATATAGGTGTTAATTCTCTACTGGACTGTTTGGCTTTAAGAGACCTTGTAGTAGCTGGATCTTGCTCTATTTTCCTTGATTCTAGCTGGTGGCCAGAAGTGCTGCCGAATGCTCTGTACTTTCGTTAAAATTTTAATAAACAACCAAGCCTGAATAAGAGAAAATCAGTTTCCTTTGTGTGTTTTTAATCCTGGCTCTGAGTGAAGGCAGAAGAGACTGAGACAAACCACTGATTAAGTGGTTCAAACTCCCACCAGTGTTGGAGGTGTGTGCTTACCTCCAGCAGAACGGGTAGCTGTGCTGGAAGGTGGTGCTGTGGATCAGCCGGCCCTTCTCCTTCAGCCATCTGATGATGTGCTTATCTGCATCCTAAAAACACATTTATACACACAGCACTCAGTAAGCTACTACAGGATTTGTCTCAGATACTAAATTTTTTTAAAAAAACTATGCATAACCCAGCATTTACACTCATACACGCAGAAAGTTTCTATCAAGTTTATACATTTCCTGCAGGGGCACTGGAAAATACTGAATTTGCAAAGTTATTTGCTCTCCAAGCCCTGTTTATTTATAGTGTCTTCTATGTGTCTCAGCTATCTGGACAAATTAAAATTTATAAATTAAAGAATCAGTCCTTTTTTACCCTTAAGTGTCTTTTCACATACACACGATTTTGTGTAAAATCCAAATTTTCTGAAGCACCAGTACAAGCCAGAAACCAGATTATTTCATATTCTAATGACTGAGTCTTCTAACTTTGAGGCAGGAAATCACATAGTGCTTTTTACCTAATATTTGAAATTCCTGATCTCACATTCCTCTAAAGTGACCAGATTTCAGAATTTGAAGCACATTTCACAATGTCTCCCTAACTGGGATTTACATGCTAAGCTGGAAGTGGAAGCTATATATTGATAATTCAAGACAATCTACTGAACATACAAGTGTCAACACAACGTTAAGGAAAAAATATACAAATATCTAACAGTGAAAAATTCATTATTAGAAGGAAATTTCCCAAGAGCCTTAAATTCAGATTTCTACCAGTAATAAGCTAAACATGGAGCCTCCAGTGCTGTCTTATTTGCCTTAATGCATAAAGCAGGAAAGAAAAACAGCTGATTGAATCCTCAACTTAATCGAAGAAGACTTTAGAATCCTGTATTGCATTTGTTTTCAGGAACATGCTTTGCTATCCAACTGTAGCAGCAGGGCTAAAAGCAATTGTTTTCTCAGGACATGGAATTTAAGAGGCACTCCCTGCTAGGGATTTGTATCTGCAGCAATGTGGAGTTTCTGTGGGCTCAATTTCCAGGGATTCTCCTGCATCTACTGGCAAATAAATTCTGCAACCCAGCCCACAAGTGGGGAAATGACTTTGAATGGATTTCTCCCTTCTAGTGGGTCATGTTACATGAACTGGCTGGGAGAAACTAAATAATGGCACCTGGGAATTCAGAGTCATCCAGAGGTGAGGGATGCCCTGGATGTGCCAGGAGACTCTGGACATGACATTTGTGTCAGGAAAAAGCACAAACAGGATACTCAGCTGCCCTCTCACTACAGATAAACAACTTTACTTGCATTTCAACTTTTTTCTCAGCTCCTGAATAAACAATTCTAACCTTGTTGCAAATGTTAAAACACATTTTCATTTATCCAGATAGCAGTCACATATTGAAAACAAGCCCACATCGGGAAAGAAAAGAAAGTTTCTGCCATATATAAAATGTATCTTGAATAAAGTAGTCGTTTACTGTCTCTAGGCCCACTGACCTTCACATACTGCCCAGCAAAGTCAGTCACTTCTGCTGTGAAGCAGCCTGATGCATCTACAGGACACACAGGCACAGAGTCCTTCTGAATGACATTAAAATCCATGCAGACTCTGTAATCGTCCTGCAAAAGAGACAAGCACCAAACTGTAAGAATACACAATACTGGGTAAAACATCCATCCCTTGAAACAGAAATTAAATATCAAACAGATAATGTGATGACTGGACAAGAACAGCAAAATACTCAGCCTTCACTAATCCCAAATACCTATGAGAAAGTCCTGTTTTATACAATTTAGTTTTATTTATGCAGAAAATTATGATTTCTTCAGACTCCTACCTAGTATAGGGGATATGTATATGTTTTTCTGTGCACATCAATGCATACACACACACATGTATTTTATGTGTCTGAGTATATACACACACTCATGCAGTGAACAGCTTCAGGCAACCATTGCATGGCAAAAGAATTGCCAACCACTCCATCCTGCTGCTGTTCCTGCCAGAGCCTGGATCTGCCCAGCTCTCCAGCCAACACACCATTTTTCAGAAAGCAGGTTGTTTTAATCAATCTAATTCTGGCATTTCACATAAGCAGTCCCATTTGCTGAATGTCTTAACAATGCAAAGCCTTTAAACCTGCATTTCTCAATCTTTTTCGGCCCATGGGCAATGCTACTGACCAAGAACCACACATGGACAACATCACAGGCTTTTTTCCTGGCCAGTCTCCACTTAAATTTTTAATTTCCTGTAGCAGTAAGAAGAAAAAAAAAAAATAGTTGCTTCAGACTTTCCTGAACATGACTGAACAATAATGGCATCGGAGAAAAGATTAATACAAAATTAGTAGGGGGATAGAAAAGATTTTACCTTCAAGTCTGAAGTCACAGTAAATCTGTATCTTATCCAGCTACAGCAATGCCTTACAGGATACAGAGCAGCTGTATTGAAGCACCCTCTCAGCCTGACCAAGGACACCCACCAGAGCCAGTGTGGAAATACACATTTACAATACAATACACATAGGCCAGTGCTCCCTGAATTCTCCTTCCCTGGCCCTAACCAGCACAGGAGAGCCAGGAGTGCCAGGGCAGGACTTCATGTCCTTTGCAGGCCCATCCTCATCCCTTCAGCTGTCCCCACCATCCCTGTGGTCCCCAGCTCCTCCAAGCCAGACCTGCTGTATTTTACAAGGATGAAACTCAAGCCCAGACAGGGAAGTTGGCTGCTTTGCACACAGAAACAACAAATCCCTGCAGCTCCAGCACTCCCAGCAGAGCATAGCCTCTTCCCCTGCCCAAAATGCAGAAAGCATCACACAATTATTCACTCTGCACTGGGTCACCCAGCTCCTGCAGCCAGGACATGACTGAGATAAGCCCCCTCTCTGCTGGCCTTTCCTCAGCTGATATTGCTGAGAGCCTGGGAGCTGTGGGCTTTAAAACACAGGCCAGATGACAGAGCTGATGTCAGCCCTGATTTGGCAGTGAGCTGTCAAAGGCTTTGAAGCAGCAGCCAGCACAGACTGTAAAGCCTGGCACACTCACAGCCCTGCAAAGGCAGCACAACAAACCTTGCCCTGGGCAGCACCTCACTCAAGAGGTGCTTCAGCTCCACTTCTGCACTGCTGCAGCCAAGGGGACACAAAGGGCTCTGCTGCTCTGCCTTTCTGCAGTCACTCTCTGCTTCTGAGCAACCTGAACATGAATGGAAGCTCTCCAGAATCAGCTGCCATTTGATTTAATGAAGATTTCCTTCAGTAACCACGAGGCAAGAATATATTCAGGCACATACAATGAATCCACAAGTGCTAAGCTTAAATAAAAGCTAAGACCGATATCAGTTTTTTCCAGGTTAGGAGTTACAGTGCTCACTCTTGTACCTCAAAATCCCTCAAAAGATTACACACAGAAGTTGTAGTACACAAAATAAGTAGAAACTGTTAAACAGCTCGTTTGTGAGAAATCAAAAGCATTTTATGTGAAATTTCAACAAAAGAACAGAAATATGAAGACAGGTACTGAAAAAAAGTGCATCAGTAACAGATCTATGAAACTTGTGTGTCACAGTCTTAGCAGGCACTAGAAGTATTGCAAATTAAAAATTTGTATGCAAATTCCAGTGTTACTAAGCTTTTTAAGTTGACTGCAGGTACATCTACATATGATGAAATGCCTGAGCACTGAATTTTAGTGTCATGTTAATCTGGAGGCACAATGAGTTTACAGCGTTTTTAATACAGGTTTGTCTTGTTCTGTGAGCTTTAATTTTGATGTCTTTTGAACTGAAATAATAGAGTGCTGTGATATGGTGTGGCAGCTTGTATTTGGCAAAGGCATCACACAAGATAATGAAACTACATCTGGAACTAAATGCAGGTGAATTTTTACTTTCAATTTTTTTGGAGAAGGATACATTGCTGAGGTATCAACAATACAGAACATGTATCAGTAAGTATGATTTTAAATAAATAATTGAAACCCTGACTTTCCAGCTTTATTTATCAAAGGGACTCACTTGCATTGATGGGAAGGAACAAAGACTCAAAGCTTGTTTGTGAAGGACTGTGCTCTATTTCTTCTCCTCTGACTGTCCTGGGCCAATTATTCATTTTCTATTCACCTTCAACTCAACAGGAAGGTGCAGAAGAGGAATTAAGCAGGAAGACAATCCTGTCTGCCACCATGAGCCATCTCCCTTCTTTCATCTAAGCCTGTCTAAAGGCCCCCATGCACTACCAACACCATTCTGCACAGAGCCTACTGTACAATAATGAAATCCTGAACTTACACCAGGACCTCTGTGAGCTTTTCTGAACAGAAATAATCTGGGGGCTGTTAAAACTGAATTACATGTACCTCAAAAAGAAGGCAGCAGCATTAAGTGCAACACAGACTGTGCACTTTCCTTCTGAAGGCAGCACAGCCCATTGACTCAGGCCCCTGTACCAAAAGTTATCTACTCAAACCTGTCTTGAGCTGGTGACTGCAAGGTTTTGTTTGTGATGCCTGTGCACTTTTTTCCTCACACAATGTTTTATGTAGTTTTTTTCTTTGTGAAGCATTTAACTGTTACTCTCAAGTTTTTTCCTAAAAAAATGTTTTACAAGTAATTGCTGATTTCCCAAGAGAGAGAAAAATATTTTTTCCTCTGTGTTTACAAAATTCAACGGGCTTATGAAAAAAATCAAATAAAAGAGGGCAGATAATCCTTGCTGTAAGAGGCCAATCAACCTTTCCAACAAGCTGTTTCCAACAAGTTTAACTGGACTGTGCAAATACATAAACCACTCTTAGAGCAGCCCAGGGAAGGAAACTTCTTTCAGAGCTCCTTTGCTGCTGGCAGCCTCTTCCTTCCCTTCCCTCCATCTCCCACAGCAAGAGCTCCTGACTCTAAACCAACTCTCTAAACCCCCCTGGAACATCCAAGATCCAGCTCCAGGGGAGAGTCTGAAGAGCAGAAGTGTGACAGGATTTATCCTCCTGAGGACACTTGACTAGCCACCAATATTTTCTTCATTAACTGCTAGCACAGCCCACTCTAATTTTCTTTATTCAGAGCTATATTAAGCTGGAACATCTTTTCATATCAACCATCATCCTGACAAGGGAAACACCACCACAATGGATGTACCCTTCAGAAAATGCAGGGAAAAAAGGATGGAAGAGGATGGGCTATTTCACATGAATACAAAGAGGCCTGTTGCTAATGCCAAGTTGCTCTGGAAATTATGACAGAGCTCGTGGTCCAGGGATTGCTAATTGCTAGGCACTGCAAGTTTTTTGAGGGCATCTTTGGATAATGGCTGAAGACAGGACACTTTACAAAAAGGACAATGAGCCTAAACTAGTGCATTTAATTCAAGTGTCTAAAAACTGAAATGATTAAATCCATGACAAATTATTCCTCTTAGCCTTAAAAAAGAACAGACTGAGGGAAGGGACAAAAAAGACAGAAAAATAAAAAGAATAGAGTGCAACAAAATCCTTTCACACCAAGGGATAAAGTCTCAGGACAAAAGCAGTGAAAGCATTTTCTCATTCTCTAAAAGCCCAGTAATGAAATTGAAAAGCTGAAGAGGGGCAGTGTGCTGAGCAGAACTGCTGCTCCCAACCAAAATTATCACTTAGCAAAGCCAGTTTTCACTGCCAGTGCCACAGATGAGCCCTTCTCCAAGCTCTAACTTCAGACTCTGAGAAAAGCTGAGATCAATGACACACAAAAACACAGTGGTGAGCTCAGTTCACACACCACAAACCAAAGTGAGGGACACAAAACATCTCCAGTCTAGCAGAGGCACTAAGTGGTAGAGCTCAGGAGAATACAAAGCTCTACCATTATTCTTACATTTTTAAGAACTAAATGGGAAGATTCTTTAGCATCAATCACCCTGAGAGAACCCCCAGGAGGAGCTGGAAAGCCAAGTAAGGTGTGCTGGCCAAAATGAACATTGCAGATGTGTAGTTCACACTTACAGCACCAAAATAGGGAGCCTGATGGACAACTCCTGTGCCTTCCTCCTCCTTCACATAACCATCCACGAGCACAGTAAAGGCACCTTTTTCTTTGCACTGAAACACAAAAATATGGGTTTATATAGATATGTATTTCCACACATAGAGCAAAACAGAGTTGTTCAGAACCTGGCAGAGCCACGAGCCACACAGAAGAGGAAAGAACTGCATCAAAAATCAGTGACACAGTAAAATGTGACATCCCTAACATGACTTAATGACTTCCCATAGCCCAGACACCTGTGTACTTCATTTAAAGAGTGTCAAGTGTGATTAGATCTCACACCTCTCCACAAGGCCTCCAAGTCAATTACTCTTCAAGCCACAGATCTTCACACAGTTCTGCTTAACAGACTGCAATCAATACACTCTGAACGTGAGGACACAACCAAGACAGGTACAGAAATTTCCCTGCACTCATATGTTGCCTGTACCTCTGATTTAAAAAAAAAAAGTTTGCTTTTATAGTCACACATTTTTATTCCCTCCAGAGAATAAGAGCATGGTAAATACCAACAGATAAAAGAGAAAATCCAGAAAAAAATTTGCTAAGAAAAGAGATGACAATTTTCAGTGTGTTCAGTATACAGATAATGAAAAATAAAGAGTTATTTACTATTCAGTAAGACAAAAATAGTAAAAAAATTACTGCAGTCACAGATGAACCAAATGTTACCAGAAAAAAAATAGGTTTGCCTTGTTCTGAAAAGAGATATTTTGAGATAAGATCTCCATTCTAAATAAAAAATTGTAGATGCCCCCATCTGCTCCTCATGAATACAGAAGGACTCACAAAATTTATCCACTCCAAACCTCAGATGCACAGTCCAATTTTCCAGACTCAGCTGTGTTTGACTTTTCTCTAGAAACATCAGACCTTGCTCTCTACAGAGGTTTTCCCACCTTTGCTGACTCATGCACACCTTTCAGAACAGAAAGTGTCACAAATCCCTTACAGGAGTTCACAACTGCCTGGCCAGCAGTGCTGTACCTCCCCTCCTTGAAAAATGCAATGAGTTTTTAATCTGATTTTTTTTAAAAACAGAAAAATTCTCTATGCACTCTCCTATTGCTACATATTCTCTTATCATCTATGATGTCAGACCTAATGCAGTACTTAAAGCTGCATCCAGATAAATCTGATACATCAGTAGATTTTTAGCAAACTCTTCAGTGGGAAACATAACATGTCTGTGATTGTTACCCAAAGTTAGTGATTTTCTTGTGAAGACAAAGCTTCTGGACTTAGGAGGTACATAACACTCACCAGACGAGAAAATGAGAGAATATTTGTTAATATGGATTTGTTAATATGAATTGAAGTTTCTCTGCAATCTGAAATCAAACTTCATCCATCATATCTATCTGTCATAATCAGAGTAAAAACTCAGTGTTTACTCTGAGATTATTTAAAACTTCAAGGAAAAAAATTAGAGAAAAATGTCAACACTGTTTTTCAAACTTTAGTTAGGATTTTAAGATATTTTAATCCAACCTGGAGTTTCTAATTAGAACCTAAGATCTTTTTATATTATCAACAAGGAATACTCAGAATGGGTTTTATTTTTGTCTTTATATCCATATCAAACACCAAAATGGTTCATCTTACCTGAATAAAATATTCAAAGAGTGGTATGTATTTCTTGCCTTTAAGAACAATACCAGGAAACCTGAGGAGAAAGATTTACAAGAATATAAATTAACAACTTGAAAACTGCTTTTTTTCCTATTTGCTTCTTCACCCCCCTGACAGAATTTGATTTGAGATGATGAAAAGAATTTCCTTAAATTTACTTCCCACCTCTGTGGTAGCTTGGACTTGGACAAAAAGCAATGTCTTTTCATGCATCTCTGCTACCACTCAACAACTTGTACCTGATGGACTTCAATCAATGTAAATTAACAAAGGAATTAAGCATTAATGACAAGCTCCTTATGGTAAAGCTGGGCAAACATCTTCTGGATAAAACACAATATTCATAATAACAAACCCCAAAGCTCAGCATGTCCAAGAGAACTAAATAATGATCCAAAACACCTGAAGTTTTATGTACAGAAGATTGTGACACAGAGTATTGCAGCCTATAAAGCTCAGAGGCTTCATTCCTTATTCTCAAACTGGAATCCAAACTCTCCACAGGCATCTCAGGGAATGATCCAACACAGACAGGAGTGGCTGAGGAACCAGCTGAGCCAGACAAGAACTGTACAGCAGAGATGGAGCCTGCAGGTCTGGCTCCCTTCAGCCTTCTGACAGCAGCTGACAAAGGCAGTGATTAGCTTGGGATTTGCAGCTCAGAACTCTCTCCTGGAAGTGCTTAAATCGTCCAATTTCAGGGGGAAAATTCAGCTAAAACATAACTTAATCTGATAGATGGGCTGGCTCTCTGACTGTGTCCCAGCTGTGGTCTCTCCCTACACTCTGTCCTTGATCTACAATTTCCAAACAATGGTCAAACCATAAAACATTTGACTCCTTCAAAGTGGGGGGCTCTTCAAAGCTGTTTCACTGCACAGGAAGGACCCGGAGCAGCATTTACTGCCAAGTTCAAGAGCACAACTCCTCAGCTCAGCACACACAATATCCTCTAGGAATAGAGGAGGTTTCTATTTTAAACCTCAGCTTTGCAGATGGTTTATATGTTTTTATATTACAAACAGCCTTAGGAATGTTTGAGGTGCTTAATCAGGATCAGATGGGAGAAAAGCATCCCAATGCTCAATCACACAGATGTGGGAATGCTCAGATACAGAATGTGAAGCATCAGAATTGGCTTAAAAAAAAAAAATGTAGTTATATTCTTATTTAACACAAGTCAGAGAAAGGGAAAGGTTGTGGATCACATTCCTGATTTTCATTTTGGGATCTGAAATACTTTGTTTGTGAAAGTCCTGAGCTTGAGGTTGAAAATTTATACAATGGTGCCTTCTCGTGACCCAAGTTAGAGTAGTAAGACTCGTTTAAAATTACTTCAGCAATCCTTCACTCTCAGGAGATCAGGAATATCTGGTTTGGATTCTTTAGAATCCAAAAAGAGAAGACAAGGGAAAATAATGTGAAGAAATGAAATGCTTAATATGCCAAAGGACTGAAATCTAACCCAAGGGGAGGGAAATGCTCAACAATCACATCCTATCTACACTGCTCAATAAAACAGGAAGACACAGGACGGCCAAAATTGGGGTAAAACACCCAGAGCAATTCATGAGAGCAAAGCAGCCAGTTCAGGGGACTTCAGACACTGAACATTTGCAATCAGACCATTCCCTGACCTCAGCCTGATGCCTGGTATGGATTAAGTTGCATCAATTTCTCCCTCAAGAGCCTGACTGCTTGAGAATTTAAAAGTGAGCTAAAGAAAGAAAAAAGTTAAGAGCAGAAGCAGTGAAGTTCATTTCTATTAACTTAGATACTCACAGATCTAAATCTTTCACAGATCCATTCAACTACCAGCTACCTTTTAATTGTCTCACATTTCACATTTGAGAAAATTAATTATTACATAACAAAAAAACTGGAGCATGACCAAAAACAGAAAAGAAACCAGCCTGAAAAGAGACCATAGCACTAATACAGAAAGAATTAAAATATACTGCTCTGCAAAGAGAATTGCTATCAGCCTTATAGATAGGCAGAGGTAAAAAAAAAAGTAAAATTTTAAAAATAATCAGAGATTGGAGGAGTGAGTGGTGGTGGTGGTGCTAGAAATACCATTAGTCAGGGGCATAAATACAACACCTGAAATGTGTATGATTGCCTTAAAGAGCAGGCTTTTCACATTTCTGATGAAGACACCATATCAAAAAAAGGCCAAAATGTTCTGTGCATTCCTGGATATAGAATGACTGCGGTCACACTGAAGTTAAATATTAAAAGAAGAATTTGGAAGCAGAAAACAACAGATCAACAAATTTAATATATGAGCTAGCTTGCTTCTTTTCTAAGCCTAAAGCAATGGTATTCAAAAATACTTAAGAAAATAAAATGGTTTTGATAGAAGGCTTAGTTTTTAGACACTCTGAACAGGTTTCAAAAGACCAAAAAGGAACAGAGTATCTGTATTTCCCAAGAGAACTGAAGCACTGATGGAACTAAAAACCACTGAGACAGGTCAAACAACCTGATTCAACTTCAGGTGATTGAGGGTTTTTTGTAAGTGAAGTGCTAAAGAACATGAAATGTGAATTTGTCAAGAACAAGCCACACAAAGCCAAATTTTTTGGGGCAGACTTACCAGCTTAGATAGCAAGCAAGCAGATCAAATTTAGTTCTTAATGTTAGTGAGAGTTTTGACACTTTATCATTCCAACAGGCACAAATAGTTGAACTGGTGGAACACCACCACTTCAAGAGAAAGTTGTTGTTAATTCAGTATCAGACCAAAGGAAAATTCCCAGTGGTGTCCTGGCAGAAGCATCCTGACACTGACACTGTTCAGTGGTTTCACTGATGACTCAGAGGGGAGGAAAAAACTCCAGAGATCAGAAGTTCAGCCAACCCTGAAGAAGGAGAGCAACTGAACATCATCTTTAGAAACTGAACACCAGCTTAAATTGGTACAGACCAAGTGACAGATTAAGAGCATTCTCATAGAGGGGGAAGGAGGGAAATCAATGCAGAAATATAAAATTATTCAACTGTCACAGTATGAGCCATCAGAATAAGAAACATCTTAAACAAACATTCCAGTTCTGTGTTTCCCTAATTTAATGATTACATGCAACTGCTTAGCTGAAATAACCTCAATTTTTTCAATTTAAAGCTTTCAACTGCTTGATAAAAAGACAAAAGCAGAAGTAACTGATGCCAGTGAAGAAAGGGTGTTATTCTCAAAAACGTTTCTAGTCTTTTTCTATTGTGGTGATACGGGGTTTTATAGGGTTTTCTGGTTTGTTTGAATAAAGTGAGCAAACACATATCGGTTGTATTTGACCTCTTTAACAGGCTGCTGGCTTATAGAAAAGGTTTAAGAAAAGCCAAGACACATATTTTGTCTACAAGAGCTACAGAATTTAATACCTGCACCCCCTGCCCAGTCTGACTTCTTAAATAATTCCTGTTTTTCCACCTAATCAAGATGAATAAGCACCCTGCAGAAAGCAATGACTGCTGCTAATTACAGAAGTAATATTTATTTGCTAAAAACAATGGGATTGTTTTGCCCATTTCTTTTTAAATCTTTACATAATGTGCAGAAGGTATTTGGAACACATCTCCAGCATTTTCTCCAACTTTCACCTTAATGTAAACACACAGGAAAGGGGTGGACTATGGAACCTTCTTTCCCCACCACAATACAAGGATCCAAGGAAATTTTTCTATTTGTAGCTTCACATACAAGACTTAATTTGTTCCAGTAAACTTCAATTCCTTTTATAGATTTTTGCAATATAAACATAGATGCAGGGAAATCTATCTTGCTAAAAACATTTCACTTCAGATCTAGAAAAACACTGAAAGCTAGCAAGTATAATAATTGATGTACTTGCCTGTCAAGTATCTGATATTCACTGTCAGATTTGTACAGTGCCACCAGCCTGGACTCCATCAAAATGTAAATCTTCCCTGTGGCTTTATCTACAATATAAAATAAAACAGGAGTTTCACAAATCTCAGTTTAGTCCCCTCATTTGCACCAATATGAAACCTTTCAATATATGTAAGATATTTTAACAATAAAACTGCCCAGAATAATCCTTTACTACTTTCCAGCTACTTCTTCCCCACACAGCCAGTTAAGGAACACTTTCCAAAGGCCAAGTTTAAACAGAAACCACAGGATGAAACCCAGGCCACTGATTTTCAGTGTGTTTTGTTGTTGCAGAGGCAGAAATACCTTGTCTATTATGGTTGAGTTCAAATTTAAAAAGCAATTGAGAAGTTTCAGTAAGTTGTAACTAAAACAGAGGGAAATAACTGGAAGATGGACAATGACTACATAAAATCAATATTATTAAGTTGTAAGGTAATGCCTGCACTTTATGCATTTCCTGAGATTTGCTATTTCAATTACATGCTTGGATTTCTTCATAAAAGAAGTATATACCAACAAACGAAGTTAGCATCAAAAAAGAGTGAAATGTTATGAAGAAAACTCATTTTCTACCCCAAATCACCCTGATTTCCAAACTTCAATGACAAATTTTATTCAGGTTGCTACCCTGCCAACTCAGGCAGTGAGCCAGAGACATCCAAACCCAACTCAGCACCTCAGACAAGTGAGGTCATTTCTGAAAATACCGAGTATTTCTTTTTAAGATGACCAAATTTATGGTAAAACTTTTGAAAACTGAAACATACTTAGTTCTCTTCAAAGAAAGAAAACCCAAACACGTGGAGTTCACTGCAAAGGCCTGCACAACTTCATGTTCAACACACAACACATTCATGTGGTTATGTTGAAACTGGAAATTCCTACTCACTTTTTTTAAAAGGGGAAGGTGTTTGTAGATGAAGGTATAATTAAAGACTACAAACACCCCCCCACCATCTTTTTCTTATTCTTTATTTCATCTATCAGCATTTTTTAAGGAATAGTCCTCTCAATTCATGTTAAATAACAAGAGCAGAGAAGTTGGAAATCATCAGTCACATCCAAGGTGGATGCCATCCTTCAAACTACCACTGGTTCAACACCAGAAAAGTTCTGTAAATTTAACATAAACCAGTTTAAAATACAAAACATAAGTACATATTCCCAGGCACTGAAGGAAGAGGTGTTCAACACTTGCCTTTCAGTTTTACATACTGCAGTTCTGGGTTAACACAAAGGGCCAGATTGCTGGGCAAGGTCCAGGGAGTTGTGGTCCAAGCAACAAGAGAAACATTTGGATCTTCCTCCAGTGGGAAACTCACAGTCACTGAAGGATCCTGAACATCCTGAAAAAACAGTTTAACATGCCATGTTCTGTAATGTAAAAGGTGAAGTGCAGCACTAAAGTCAGAATAGAGCACCAGGCACTGAGCTCCTCATTACACCAGTGCAGTCTGTCAGTACAACAAGGCCAAGGATTAAAATCTCCCATTAACAGGGAGGTTTGGGGGATTTGCTGCCAAAACACCAAAGAAAGACAAGTGCAGCTCTTTCAGGTACCTCTGATAACCCCATTTTCAAAGTTTAGAACCAATCTCAAGGGTCAGGAAAATCAGCAGTTTCTCAGATACTGCTAAATAAAGCCTTTTCCACATTTTCTTCAGCCAGGGATGAGGAAGAACAGCCATCATATAAAATGATTCATCTCTAATTAAAAAGCTGTTGTTAACAAGGGGGGGGTAATGTTTGGGGCACTTAAAAACAAGAGCATGTCAATATTTAAGAGTTAAAAAAACCTCAGGGAAGGAGACCTTTGTCAGCTACTCTACAAAAACTTCACCTTCAAATGAGTCCAAAAAATCCCCTAAAACCAAGATTTTCTTTCAGCCAAGTACAACCTTATTCAGTCACTTCACATTTCACAAACGATGAAAAGCTGCTTGTAAAAAAGCAAGTCTAATCCTGCAAACGTGAAATTTTCACTGGGAAATTCTAAATGCCAGCTCAGAGGGTGCCATGCACACCACCCCTCCATGGGTCCCAGCACGTCTCGTGCGAGGCGCTCTGCTTTGCATCCAGCATCATGGAACAGTTAATGGCATCATGGGACAGGCAGCTATTTATGTCTGAGCTGAGGGCTGCTCCAGAGGGAATTTTCTGTGAACATCTGGTGCAGTCAACAGTAAAACATAAATATTACATAAGCCATGGCCTGTGCTCAACACCAGGCAGAGATGGAGCTCTCGGCTCTGTCTGTACCAAGTGCGAGGCAGCACTGCAGGCTCCTCACTTTGCTTTCTGAAGCACCGAGCTCACCAAGGAGATAAAAACAACTGGCAAAGCATAAAAAACACCATGCAGGCCGGCAGGTAATGGCACTGTGTAGTGTTTTAGCTGCTAAAATTTCACCTGCAGACACCACTTCTTCAGTTTAATGCAATAGCAGCTGCTGCCACTGTTGACTCGGGTGTGCACTGGACACCCAACTCTGGTTCTGAACGTGCTTCTTGTGTCCTATTGCTGCTGATCTGTGTCCCAATTCTCAGAGGATCAATAAACTGCAGCCAAAAGGCTACTGTCCACTGTGAGGAAGGCAGCAGCTGCCTCACACCCAGAAATTAACGTGCCCATCAAGAATAAATCCTGTCAGCTCACAGACCCACAACTTCCAAACACCATTTCTAGCAGATGAGAAAGAGAATTTTTGCATGGAGTGGCAGAGCAGCATCCCACCCACACACACCTCTGGTTCTAGAGTAAGAAACAGCATCTAAATATTTCATTAAGACTCGAGAAAAGAGCTTTGGCTTTATGGAAAAAGAGAACATAGATACACATACACAAAAACCCTCCAAAACAATCTTTGTTCTAAAGAAAGCTCATTTATCAGAGACTGTGTGAAATGTCAGTCAATAAGGACAAGAAAAGCAATTATATCAGTTGTCAGACATTCACAAATATCAAGATCTCTTTCAAACCTCTCTTTCATAAATCACAAACTGTTTTTTCTTCAGTGTAAATACCCCTCAGCAATACTGAAAGCTCTGGTATCTCTCTGCTATCTGTGGGCTGCATTGTACTCCAAGTCTATTTAAACATTTGTTCTAAAAACACTATTTTTGGCCAAAAAACTGGCCTTTTTTAGGCAAGATGTAAAGACCAGATGTACAATCTGTGCTAGCTCTCTGTTCTCACAATGCAAGTGGAAGATTTACAATATAAAGATATGGAGGCCTGGGTCAGGATTGGAAAGGATACAAAACCTCTATCTACAAACTAATGTGGAATTTGGAAATTGGGACACAAGTTCTGCTTTCACATACACGAACATGAGTTTGTTGCAAGTGAGAAGCTGCTCTTGCTTTATCTTGTCATTCACTTTTAAAGGAACATTTTATAAACCACAGTAAACCCTGCATTATATTATGTAAAACATTTTCTGGTGTTTCCCAATCTAAATTAATGATTCTCAAAAGAACCATTATTCTACAGCTACAGAGTCTTTGACACTCTTTATGAATCTCCTCACAGAAGATTCAAACCCTACCAAAGACCCTCTTCTTTTCAGATGTGCACAGACAGGGACAACTGCAGCTCACTCCTCTGAAAATTCACCATAAAAATCCACCACTGCAATAAAACCTTGGGAGTCCAGAGAGGGAGGAATTTACCACAATAAAACAAAACGTGGATCAAGTGATCCAAACAAATACAGCAAAATATGATCAAAATTAACCCATTTACCTAGATTTTTACAACCAATTTGGAGTGTAATGACATGCTTAGGTACCACCAAGCAAAAAGTACTAAAGCTTTTCAAATCCAAACAGAAGAAAAGAGAAATCTGACTGCAGCTTACCTTGTAGTTCTGATGGGACTCAAAGTTGGACAGGGGGGTGTTGCATGCAGTTGAAAAAGGCATGACCTTAACTCCTCTATACACCAGTCCTTTGTCATAGAGCTGCTTGAAAACCCACCTGGAAGTACACAAGGAACAAGGAATAACTTGGTATTTCATATTTGTAAATAAACTGCAAAATAGGGTTTCTGCTCTAGCTGGAGTTTCTTTCTGAATGACACCTATTTTTAAAAATCCACCATAAACTAAAGACAGTATTTGCAAGTCAAAAGGCAAAGAGATAAATGATTGCAACTGCATTTCTGGCAGATTGTTAGCTTTAGCTGGTTCAAGCAGCTTGGTATTCCATGCACTGGCTACACAGCACAGAGATTAATCAGCAATATGATTTGTATTCCATCAAAACACCTTCTCAGATTTCCTGAATACAAAGATCACCTGAAATCTGAACAATTAACAATGCTGAAATCAGCCATAAGCTGGAGTGACATGGCTGCTCACTTCTCACATGATCTCAAGTTCCTGCTGCAGCAACCAGTGCTACAGCAGAGACACAGATACAGGTCAGAGCTACCTGCAACCCACCCCAAGTAAATCCTGATAATCTGAGAGCATTTTCCACAGGAGGGCACAGTTAACCATGAAAAATCACGAACTCAGCTTTATGGTGCTGCAATTTAATATTCTCCTTTGAACTCAGATCCTCTCTGAGATCACAGTCTCATACCAAGGTCTAACTGTGCTTAGGAAATCATCAGTACAGCCTGTAGCATAGCTGCATCCTTAGGTTTGCTTGAAATAATCAAGACAGCACTTAATACCACAAGTGACAAACTGAGTCAATGCTCAAGATGAATGGAAGCTGGAAGACAAACATTTCACACAACAACTCAAGGTGCCCATGTGATGGACAAACCCTGAATACTGCAGGGTTTCCTCAAGGATCATCAACATTTATCAGCCTCTCATGTCTTGCTGACTTGCACACTCAGTGGCACAGCCTGCAAGGCAGGAGAGGGCAAGCCTTAAATAATCCTGCCACCTTCAACTCACAAATCAGGGCTGCTGCACAGCCTCGTCATTTGGAATTTCACACAAAAACTGTTAAACTCTGCTGACTTGAAAAGCTCCTTTATTCAAACTATGTTTTCAAACCATCCTGATCCCTTTTCTGGGTCCCTTTGCAGATAAATAGCTCATTGCTAAGCAACCAACCCAATCCTGGCAAGCAGCACTTTCTTCTGCAGGCTGTCATTTTGAGCTTGAGAATCTGGACCTGTATTTCAGTCAGTGTCTTGTCTTCTATGTTTGATATTATCATCTTCAACAAAAAACAAAAGTAGACTACTGCACTGATTTTATCTGTGGCCCAAAATAAGAATATCAAAAAACATGCTCTGACTTGCTGACATGGAAGTCCTGTGGAGCCTTAATCAGAATAATTATTACACTGCAGATTAGGCAGCTGGAGAAAATACAGAATGTCACATGGAAAAGATGTGCAGTCCACTCAGATTCATCCATGGGCCTCCAGTAAAAATCCAAAACCCTCCTATGAGCGGTCACTAACATCAGAAAAATTATGTAACACAAAGTCTGAAACAGAAAAATCCTCTGAGACCCTCAGCAGCATCAAGTCCTGCCCCACAGGAGCCCAACCCAGGGGTCTCTCAGAACTGTGCACTCCTACAAAGGTGCCTTACCTTAACACAACTCCAAAGAAACCTTGTTCAACCAAGAAATGTCACCCACAGGCAAGATGTGGCTGCCTGACCCCCAACCCAAATCTGAAACGTAGGAGTGAGTGACTGTTTCATAGTGCAGATGTTAAGTTTATCAACTTAGACTTGTATAAATCTAGACCAGTCTTCTATAAAAATGATGCCTGAATATAGTTTTACCAACTTTCAGCGTACAAATTTGAGCTGGCTAACTGCACAAGTTTTTGTGGGAGTTAAAATAACTTTAAATGTATGCTTACCCCCTCAGAGCATAATGAATGCAGCCTGTGACAAGTGACAGCATTCCTACTGAAGGTGTTCTATTTGCCTTTCAAAAGCAGTAACTAAAACACCTATAGAAAAAGGCTCCACTTTACTTTCTATAGAACACTGCCTACTAACAGCACACAAAAACTACTCAGAGAAACACTGAATATTTAATTCAGCTGTAAATATAACTGTAAACTCAGGGAGCTGCTCAGCAAAGGTGAGCACTATGTGGAGCTGCCAAGCTTCCAATCCAGGCCGGCATCTCCCTCCTGTGGCAATCCCATCCCATTGCACAGCCCTGCCTCCAGCTGTGCACTCAGAGCAGGGATGGCCTTCACACCACATCTGTCCCCCGAGCTCCTCACAGGCCACAACGAGCACTCACTTGGAGTTTGTCACAGCCTGGCCCCTCACACAGCAGAATAAACAGAATTATCACTGAATCAACACTGCTGTTTGATGCTATAGCCCTCACTACCACTACACAAGCTCTTTTGTTATCTTAAAAAGCACCTACAGTGGTTTCCTTAACAAAAAGGGAGCTGCTGGTGTGTGACCAGCAGAGCTACAGAGATGATTCCCAAAGGGCTCCCTGCTGCAGTGCCCACCTGAAACACAGCACCTGCCAAAGATGAGATGGTTCTAAAAGTAAGTCACTTACAGGTGGAGATCATGTTTTGATTAAAAATTCATCACACCATTTTAGACAATAACCTCACAAAACGTGGGCAAGAAAGGGGCCCCAGGTTTGTAAGCCAAAATGGAAAATGCAGTGCTTTCTGAAAAAAATAATCTAAGGAAACCACAGAACTCCTTCCTAGTGACAAACAAAACATGTACTCAGAGAAGCGAGAAATCAAATCTTGTTCCTCTAAATCTGCAACATTTCTCCTCAAACATAAATAAATTTAGTTGCCTCCTTTTGGCTGTGGGAGCAGCATTCAGACCTTTACTGAAGAAAAAATGCGGTTTGGGAAAAGGTGAAATTCAAGATGTATATTTCAGCTTCTTGAGAGAATCTGGTCTCTAAAGGTGCGAGGAATGTTTAACTCCCAAAGTGATAAGAATTTGTTGTTCCTGAAGTGTCATAAGGTTCAAGCCCAGTCAATTACAAAGCCTTGCTCTCTCAAGAACTCCCAAAAAACCAGAACCTCCCTGAAACATTTGTTCATCCAAGTCACACACACAGCACACAAACACCACATGGATATAATCAAACTCCTGCAAAGGGAGCTTTTGCTTCCAAAAGATACTGAATTAATCAATGCAGCACTCCAAACACTCCTGGCATCCCACACAGCATCCAACATCTCTCACTGTGCAAAAGCAAGCTGCACTTCTCAAACACGTACATCCAGTTCACATCAAAGAGAAGGATTTGATCTTGGAGCTTCCCAACTTCTTAATGCCATTCCTTTGAGGGATTGTTTGCAATGATCAGTATCTTTAAGGGTTTTCTGAGGTTTTCAGAATTCCAGCCTTTCCAGAAAACTTGTAACTAACACTGAGATTTCTTTTCAAACACATATAAAGTGCTGTCCCCCCTTTTCTCCTCTTTAAAGAAGAACAGCAGGAACTGTAAACAGTTCTGTGGGCATTAGGACAGCAGGATCTAGAGGTCTAGGATTTCAACATACCCATGGTACTTTAGGTAAATGGACAAAATGATTGCTGTGTGATCTCACATCAGTTCATATCAAAAGGACAATTTTATAGCCTCTGTAGACCTACTAAACAAATCCAGGCACAAACAGCATGCTATGCAAGAATCCCTGTCATTTAAAAGTTCAGCAAACACTGCATCCTAACAGCACCATGGGAAGCAGAACTTCTGAGAAGAAGGTTTTCCTACAACTCATGGACAGCATTTGAAAAACAAAAGGAAATCAAAATGAAAGCAACAATCAAAAATATATGCTTGGGGGGGAAAAAAAAAGTACTCAAAAAACACTGGATGTGAATCAAAAAAAGCATAAAAACATAAAGCTAAGTGGAACATGAATTCCAACAACAAACACAATCTATCTTTAGAATAGCATCTTGGAAAGACAGCTCCTTAAGAAAGTCAGAAGTATTTCTTTGTTCCAGGGCCTAAGAATTGTGAGTAGAGAAGTTGTCAAATTCTATGTTCAACTACCACTGAAAGCTTTAAAATCCTGGCATACAGAGATCATCCTGTTCCAGGTCTACTCTCCAAGCTGTAATCTTCAGAACAGTGTGTTTGTTGAGAGATTCCAGATCAAGCCAGAAATGTAAAATACCTGTATAACAGAAAATCTGAGTACCTAAAACTAATGCTAGACTTATCCCAAAGATCATCCATAGGAGTGCAGTGTATTCCTCTTCAAAATACAGGGAAGGAGATAGAACAAGGACTAGATTGGTGAGAAGGTAACAACAAGGGGACTAGAGAACTTAATGCACAAAAGAATACAAGAATGAGGGAAAAAATAGAGGTAGCTCATAGATGGACAAACCATATTTCTTATCAGCAGTATCTCCATAGAAAATCATTAGTCATGGAATACACAGAATGCAGTGGTGATTTCTAATAGGAGAAATCTATTTCTAGAAATCGATTAGAATTTCTATTCCAAGATCTGTTGTTCTGAGATCATTGTGGTTTAGTGCTGAGTGCTGGGCCTGTCTCAGGGCAGGTCGGGTGTGAGCCCAGCTCTCCCTGGCACCTCCTCCCAGAGCTCTGTCACCAAGAGGAGCTCAGGACAGTCTCTAACAGGCTCAGCCCGCAGTTGCTCATTTGGGCACTAGATGGTGACAGGAACCTGCTCAAGCCACCCTTGAGAGCAGCAGGAGGAGAGGCCAAGCCCTGGCATCACCCCGGGAACAGCAGAGCCATCCTCTCATCCCACCCACCCTGCTCCCCCAGAGCCCAGGGAGAGCCGTCCCCACAATAAACTCACACCCAGCCCACACCTATGCCACAAGCCAGCAGTGAAGACAATCATTTAGAGTTATTCCAACTCCCAAAGGTTTCTTTCAGACCACCTCAGTAAAAAGTTTAAGCTCCCATCAAACTCCTCTCCATTTCACTGCATGTGTCTTGTGACTGTACAAAAACACGGCAAGAACACATTTCATGTTTGTGCCATGCCAGCTCAAGAACATCACTCTCATTGCACTGTTCCAGTGAAGGGCATTTTTTAACAGAGGGCAAAGCTGGCTGCAGGACAAATTGTACAGAATTAAATTAAAAAGTTCTATTTAAGTTATTTAATATGTGCAGAGTTGCCTGGATCTTAACATGTAAAACCACTGCACTACTCTTACTGACATCAACTTTCAATCCTGCCCTGAAAAATTCTGCCAGGATACCACAATTCCACCAATGAATGCTTTGTTGAAAGTCAAAATTTAGCAGGCTCAAAATTCAGTTTAGTCAGTGATCATATGACACAGCACCAAAATGCCAACAAAGTAGACACTTCCACCAGAACAATTATAAACATGAAAAATAAATGCACTCTAGCATTCTGAGCTTATTAATATTGTTTTGTAGAGATACTGTACAACAGATGTATTTGGTGTCTGGAGTCCTAAATATTTCAAATCTAAATAATTTGGATCAAATCAGCCACCACTGAAAACAACATTTATCACAAGTATTAGATGATCTCACTGAACTCAATGTCACAAAGAAATTTCAGTTGAGGCCTCTCCAGAGCTGAAGGTAGAGCTACAGACCAGGAAAAAAAAATAACCTAAACAGACTGGTTTAGCTGATTATATGACTAAAGACAAACTCCTTACCATATTTTAACCACAAAAACTACAGCTGCTATGCCCACTACCATTTTCACAGCCAGGTTTTTTTTCTGGGCCTAAAATCAGCATCAGACAGTACAAGGTAAAACCACTGGACAAGCCAATATGGTCTCCAAGGCAGTCAATGCAGAAATTAAGCTGCAGTTTCTCTTTTGTACATAGCTGGACACTAAATTTTAAAGCTTTTTTAAAGAATTTCAGAAGGATCTCAGAAAAAAATGGAATCAATTATCAATTGTGAGAGAAGCATGCTAGAACCTACAGCCTGAATGATCACTCCTGATGGACATGGAAAGGAACTTCAGTAACACCTTGTGGGTCTGATGATTGTCTGGGTAACCATCCAATTTATTTAATTTTTAGAAAATTTTGCATTACCCTGCCAAAAGCACCACTCTAACTAGAGTGACAGGGCTCTCTTTAAGCATTATCTCCTTCAGCCCTGAGACAGTCCAAGGAGACTTTCCAAAAAAAAAAAAAACAAAACAAAAACAAAAAAAAACCCAACTTTTAAAAACAGAAAATGTTTCATTACATGATTTATCAGAAACTTAACAGTATCAGGAAGCGAAAAAAGTACAAAATTAAGAGGCTGTCTGCCTACATACTTCCTAAAATCTGAATTTTCAGATCCAATATAATTTAGAGTTTGTATCAAAGCAAGCATTAGAGAAGGTAATCTCTGTAACACAGGTGAAAGACCAGAAACTGCATTTTAAAGAAGTGGTGGGAGAAACAAACCACCAAAAAAAGGCTTGGGCTGCTGAAAGAGACCCTGCAGCTAGCTCAAGGCACGTTTGGTTTTTAAGCTGCCAGTTAAACAGGATTTGAGGTGCCACTAAGTATTTTTGTAATTTACAAAATGAAGGTTTCTTGTCAGTTTTGGCTTTATAATTATGCAGGGTTTCTTCAGCTGAGCGAGTTAAACATCTGCTGCCTTCCCACCATCTTTCCAATGCTCATGGAATCTCACTGGCACTTCAGCCCTCTGCAGTGGCTTCAGGGACATCTACAAGGTCAATCCATTGCCATTACTCTATGAAACTACACAATTAAAACTAATTATAAGCTAATATTACCTAATATTCAATAATACTTTATTATGGACATAATTTGCTTTTCAATGGCTTTCTGTCAGCATATACTCTGCAAAACCTCTCCCTGAAACTCACCTTGTCATTCTATCACTCACAGCTGCCATTTCTTCACTCTGTTAAACCAACCTGATTATCCTGTAAGGTTCTCTTGTCTTTTGAAATCCCAACAGGCACCCTGAATACATTGCCAAAACACCCAAACTTTATTAAGCTCTGCACCAGGAGTCCAAGGCAGTTGTCAAACTGTGCTGCCAAGAAAAAGATAACAGCAGATTCACAGCCTCTAAATACAGGCTTGAAGAAGAGGTTTGGAGCTAAACTGAGCTTGGACAGTTTGCCCATTTACAGCTGACAGTGTGAAGAACATCAAGAATGAAGAGAAAGATCGAAATTTCCTAAACCAACCAAGGAACATATTAATAGATCTTCAGAACTGCTTTGAAGTTGACATGGAGCAGTAAGATTTCAGGGCTCCCTAAAAGCAGTGCTGGTGCACTTTATTTTGCAAAGCTCTGCTATCCTGGAGAAGGAAAAATGGGACAATTAATTCTGTCACTTGGACATCAAGTGATTTCACATCACTTTAATTACTCTGCCTGATGCAGTTCTAGTGATACATGGACCAACACATTTCCAATGAGTGAAGCCTTTTGCACTTTTCAAATGCATAAAGCAGTGCACGTTCACTTACCACACAGACTCCATGAACTCAGGGTAAAGAGTTTTGTAGTCATTTTCAAAGTCAATCCAGCGTCCTAATCTGGTAACACTGAACTGTTAAGACACACAAAAAGAGATTGAAAGGTATCTTAACAATGCATTATGATGATACAAAACCAATATTTATTCTGTAAAATAAAAGTCAGCTAGGTTTTTAAGTGCAGCATTTGTCCCATCTCAATGAAATACATCTATAAAATATTTTAGTCTGGTACTAGTTCCAAACAGTGTATTCAAACAGACAAAAATAAGCATGGTTACATACAACCAAGGTCACACAACAGGCCACTGTGATCAACATAGCAAAAATGGTAGATCACTTGGATCATTCATCAAATAGAAATGGTGGATCACTCAAGGTTCAGCCAAGGTTCAAATGCCTGAAAATTGCTTTTCATTAGAGTGGCCTCACTTCTATTTTTAAGACTACTTGTTGCAGAGACAGTGAAAACTCAGAAGACGTAGTCTATCAGCTTTCAGTGACATGAAAACATGATGTAATTTGAAGACAAAGAAATGCTGAAAGAAATTGATACATGACAAGTTATCAAACTATTCCAGGGCCAGCTGCCTTCTCTGACTACCCAGAGCCATGAGAGGGCTGCCAAAGGCACAGCAGTGACAGGTGCCAGCCCCTGTCTCAGGACAGATCATGCTCATATCCAGACACTAATGAGGAATGAGCCAGCTGTGGCATTCACTGGGCCAAGTGGGATTTCACAACCATCCAAAGCCCCAGCTCTGCAGACAGCCAAGCCAGGGACACCTGTCCTGACACTGTGACATAGCCCACACTGAATGTCACACCAGCACAGTGAACACAGAACACATTCCTTCTCTCACCTCTACATTTTCATACAACACCTGAGCTCCTGACATGGATCAGTTTCCATCCTGACCTTGAAACCACTCTGACATTCCACTAATAAGATCCATATCCTAGGACTGATTAGCACAAGGATCCACCATCATGTTTGGTCTCAGCATTGTAAGATTTTATACACCCAAGGAATCTTTTTTTTTCATAAGGCTCAAATATTTGCTAACCACTCCAGGCAGAAAATAAACACTATCTAACAGGAATGTTGGTCATTCCTTTCCTAGCATTAGTCCAAAATATTTTAATTCATTACAAGTCAAAAGATATTTAAACAAATATCATTCTATTTATTAATCATCTAAAATACACATATACATTCACAAGTTTATGAACAAAACAAAATAAAAAGTCCATTCACTACACAAAAGATCAAGTGCTTGGACTGACCAACACTGCAAAAACACCAGCTGCTGAAGCACAGCAAGTTAAAAGGGGTGGAAAATGAACCACAGATGTTCCAGGCTTAGCTGGGATAGAGTTAATTTTCTTCTTCCTAGCTGATACAGTGCTGTGTTCTGGATTTAGGATGGGAATAATGTTGTTAACCCACTGCTGGCTTAAGTGCTGCTGATTAATGCTTGCCCTAAGCAAGGAGTTCTCAGTTTCCCAGGCTGTGCCAGGCAGGAGCTGCACAAGGAGCTGGGTGGGAGAACAGCCAGGACAGCTGATCCAAACTGGCCAAAGGGACATTCCAGAGCACAGGACATTGTACCCAGCAGAGAAACTGGGGAGACTTGGCCAGGAGCTCTGAATCTCTGGGCAGAGACAGGCTGGGCATCACTCAGCAGCAAGACTGGGCATCACTTGGTTTTCCTGGCTTTTATTCCTCCTTCCCTCTCCTCTTTTACTACTATTAATATCATTAGCATCGTTATTTTATTTTGTTTCAATTAAACTGTTCTTATCTCCACTCATTGGTACTTAGCTGCAAGCTGGGGTTAAACCACCACAACAAACCAGAATGAATCTTGCTATTTTTATTTCTAAAAGCAACAAAGAATCATCAATGATGAGTTTGAAATACAACATTTCAGAGTGCAATTTGAAAAAAAACAAAAAACAAAAAAATTGTCTGCTTTTCATCTAGGCACTCACTGATGTTTAGGCCACAGTTACTCTACCCAAGGCAGCTCTGCTTTCTTCAGACACTGGCCATAACTTCAAAATGCTCCCAAGGGCAAGAGGCAAGTGATACTCAAGTAAGAAACTGCTATTTCCATGGAAAGAAATACAGCAGGACTAGAAACATGCAGAGGAGTGTGATGAAGTAGAAGAGCTTTCACACGAGGAAAAATTAAAACAGGACTGTTCTGCCAAGAAAAAATTGTTAAGATAAAGCTTTATTGGAAATCATTTGAGAGAATCACCATTTTTCAAAATTGCACACATCAACATTTTCTCTGCACTCCTGGGATGCAAAGCTGACACCAATATTCTCTGGGAAGACCAAGGGTTTACCTATACCTCTTATGACAAAACCAGCTGTGAGAATTTCTGTTCTTCCAAAAATATAAGCTGCTATCCTGCACTCTGGCAATGAAAAGACTGTGGGGAAGGAGGAGCAGAAAAGCAGTGAGGTTAATGTTAATTTTCTTTAATGACTCCATTTGAAAAACAAAGACAGATCTTTCAATTTTCTATAGAAGAGAAGGCACAAAGAAAGACAATGCTCAACATATCCATTATTTGTTCAGTGTATCTCATCAGACACTTTGAGCTCCAGGTAACCTGCAAGGAACCTCTTGGCACCACAGCAGTCTCTGTTCTGAGCCACTATGGTGCTCTTTATGTTCCCCTTTCAGGATCACAGGAGAGAAACACAGAAGCCTTAAGATATGAGATTTATGCACATAATCAGATAAAAGGATGAAGCTCACCCCACCTGGAACACATCTGCACAAACAGATTTAGAAATGCTCAGCAGAACATGGACTGAGCCTTCACTCACCTCCCACTCCTTGGCGTATCTCATGACAATGCCTCTGCACTCTTTGTTGTAAGCTTCAATCCCCATCTTTGCCACATCCTCTGGCCCTTTAATGCCTAAAGTCTTGTCAATCTCATATTCCTGGGAGCATGGGAAACAACCAAACAAAACATCCTGTTACCAAAAGCTTTCAGGATTTCCCTGGATAGTTTATTTGTGTCCTGTACATTCTAATGAAGCTCAGGGGCCTCCTTTAACCTTTTGAGATTTCATGAGATCTGCACCTGAACTAGGCTGGGATTTCAAGGGCTCACCCTGGTGTGACTGTTTCTTTAGTATCTTTTTAAAAAATGAACAAAAAGAAGGTTTCTGAAAAATGGACCAAATAAATACAGGTTCACAGCAGTGAAGAGAGTGCAGGTGACCAGTAGGAAGCTCCTGGACTCACCACACACAAAAACCAGAGAAACACATGGGACAAGAACTTCCATTTCTCTTTTAGCAACAATGCTAGGTATAAAAGCAACAGAAACACGAGTGATAAGCAGGGAACAACAGGGAAAGAGAAACCAACAGAAGTATCTGCAGGCAAATTTATGGCACATACCACAGGTAAGCCGTGGCAATCCCAGCCAAACCTTCTGTCAACATGAAAACCACTCTGATGAGCAAATCTGGTCACGATGTCTTTGATGGTTCCTGCAAGAATATGGCCATAGTGGGGGAGCCCCGTGGCAAATGGGGGGCCATCATAGAAGTTAAACCTACAACACAAAACATTCCTCATTAGAGCAAAACCTGAGCAGCAGGCTTTCAGACAGGGTGAATAGGAAAATATCCATTCCTTCCTCTTCCATGAGCAGTCAGCACAGGTGCCACGCTGGCAGTGGGACTGAAGGGAACATTCCAACTTGTTCAGTTCCTGCCACTGCCAGTTCTGCCAGGATTCCCATGGAACACCCCAGCACAGTGCTCCACAGCTCCACAATGGGAAGAGTTCTTTGCTTACCTCCCCATTTCTCTTACAAACCCACCAGGCAGGAAATTACAGGTTTATTACAACTGTTTCGACACTGCTGATTCTTCACCAAGTGAAAAATAAAGGGAAAGCAGCATTAGCCAGGCTTGCTGTTGGCAAAGGGAACAGCTGCTGTTTACAGAACCAAGGAAAAACAAAGAGTAATTACAGCCAAGCCAACCCTGCACTGCCCCACACAGCTTTTATCAGATTCTTACCTAGGTCTGTTCTTTGATTGCTTCAGGCATTCCTTGAAACAATTAAGATTTTTCCAGAGCGTCAAGATCTTCTCTTCCTCATTTGGAAAATTTATGTTTTCTGGAACTTGTTGAACCATTCTTTCCCAACAAGAATCAAGAAGAGAAAAATGCATATTGAACAGAAGTGAGAAAAAAAATAACTCCACAAATACAACTTGTATCTTTCAAATCCATATCATCAATCCAAAACTCAGTTTTCCAAAGAGCCTGATTCATTACAGGCATGGGAGCAAGCACTCCATTCTAAAAAAAGGTTAATTTTGACTGACTGGCACCAAAGTTTTAGATCAGGAAAAGAGGATTCTCCATTCATTCAACATGATTGTTCCCTTCTTTATCATGTTTTTATTTCTGTTTCCCAGAGAAAACAATCAAAGGGTAAATTATTTTTTGGTTACAGGTTTGTGTTTTTTTCCTTCAGGAAAAGCTTCCAAGTTCAAAGTGACCCTTCAGCACCAGTTTGTACCAGAGAGTTTCACTTTAAACTACTGAAGAGCAGGCTCGTTCTCACTGTACATTTATTCACGCTGTTTAGATATTTAAAAGAGCATTTTCCATCAGGCTATGCCAGCACTTTCAGATGCCCCAAAAAGCAGCCAGACTGCAGACAGCACAGGTGAAAAACACTGCAAAGATGAACATGAGTTTTATAAGTACATTAAAACTAAGCCCCCACAGGCCACTTCCATGCTGTATAAGCAACACAGGAAAGAGGAATTCTCAACATAATTAGGAACACACAACAGTTGCCTGGTTCCAAACTTGCTATGAGATGGAAAAGGGTCAGATTTCAATAAAATGCCATGGCAAGAACTAAACAAAGCTCTAGGGAACAAGGATGTTTTAAGACAGCAACTCCCTAACAGGAGAAAATTGGTTATGAAGGTTGTAATAGATAATGCTACAGAATAAAAGAGTTCTTCCACCTCTCACTTTAGTGCTGCTGCTCCTGAGCACAGGAACCACAAGTAGCTACCACAGCCCTGAGAGAATTACAAGTAACAGCACAAAGCCCGAGTCTTGTGATTTACTCAGGTTTGTAAATACTAACCATAAAGCAGCAACAAAGGCAAATGGACAAAGACAATTCTTCCAGTTACAGCTGAAGTTCCAAAACGTTTGCTTAAATGGAATACAGACCACCACAACTGCCAGCTCAAGGATTGAACCCCTCCCAAAAAAATGTGCTACAGACCAATTCCACCCCTTTTGTATTCATGACAAATCATTCTCTCCACTAATAAAGCCAAATTATCCTTTATCATTATCGTATTATTATAATTGAGAATCCCACAACCTGGTGCACAGACAACAGAGGATTTGGAGGGGAAATCAGGGGCTGACCAAGGAACACGTGGACATGGCTGGATGTATTTTAGAAAGGTAATAACCAGCCTGAGCACAATGAGTTACTCCACATACAACTTGTTCTGCCTCGAAGCACTGATTAGGCTGTGCCATTTCTCAGTGATCTGATCACAGAGACAATGGAAATGATAAAAGAATTCAGCCTTAAAGCTTTTATCTCCCACAAACCAGGTGACCTGAGGTTTAAGGATGTGCATGTTGTACTCAGCTCAAGCTCAGCCCTCCCAAATGAGTGGTAAGTGCCTAGGGTTTGGAGACTGGCCAGCTGTGAGGTGTGTAATGAAGAGAGCAGAGGCAGAGGGGGTTGGGCTGTGCCTGTGACCGGGCTGTGGAGGCTGCTCACGGATCACAGACTCCCTGCGTAAATCACAGAGTCACTGTGGGCCCATCCTCCAACTGGAGCACTGCACTGCACAGCAGCGTCCAGTAACCACAGGGCACAAATCCATCCACACTCTGCAACAGCACAACTTTATTGCATGAGAAGTAGAGGGAAAAAAATACTGTTGGGAATTAATATGCAACCATCTCTATTGGTTATTTTTTCCAAGTTACAAACCAGAATTCTAAACAGACTGACTTAAAAGGTAAAAGCACATTGGAAATCTCACCATGGCTCAACCTCAGCTGAGAGAAAAAGCCAAGATCTAACAGTAATTTTATAGACAGAGGTATGAATCTCTCTACAGCACAGAAAAATAAAAGCTCATTATAAGCAATCTAGGTATTTTAAATCACAAAATAATCAAGGACAATTGCATTACTTTGAACACAGACTGAGCAAAAACATCACAAACCATATTAGAGAAATTATACAAACACATCTAATAAAACCACACTTTCAGACAACACTTCACATTTACAGAGATCAGTAAACACAAGCAGGGTTCTCTATTCATTTTCTGCTGACCAGAAGTGTTAAAGACAACGCACCACTAAGCAAGTTTTTATTAAGTACACTCACTTTTCTAGAGGATAACAACATTCACTAGCAAAGGTGTCAAAGTTTGGAGATTGTACTACAGCAGTCTGAGACTTAAGCTGGTCTTCTTATCTACAACGAAAAAAAAAAAATGCGTTAAAACCACAAAAGTAAGTTCACGCGTGCTTTTTAAAATATTAATTTTTCAGAAGTCAATAAAAATTCAATTGAAACTCCATTATGAATGAAGTGAGCCCAAATTTGAGAAATACGGTTGTACTTTCCACACATCAGATATATGATTAAAACAAAGTGGATTTCAAGATATTAATCACTTTGTTGATGAGAAACTCTAAGCATAAAGACACAGGATGAACTAAAGGTGTAAAAAAGGTTTCTGATTTCCAGGGGTTTATGATCAGTCACTTACTCTTGTTCCAGTCACCTTCTCCCACAAACTATTCTGTAAAAGAGACCAAAGCTGCCTCCAAAAACAAGGAGCCTCCTTTGTCCACCTACAGCTGCCTTCTCCAAAGTTAAACACGGCTCTGTTTTCCATACACACCTGGCACCCCATTTTTGCTTCTTTAGGTATTGTTCCGGGGTAATATCAGTCTAAACTGTTCACCTGATAATCAAAATTCTCCCTTTCTAGAAGGGATAGAAACAACCAAGTTTAAAACAAAAGCAAGGATGGATGTGAACAGAATGCTGAAATACAGAACAAATGTTGCTTCTGAAAATCTTGTGCTAGTGTCTTATGCAAGGAATAAAACTGCAACACTAGCCCAGCTGCCCCCCTGCAAGGCCTTCCTTTAACACTGAAAAGCCAATTAAAACACTTTTAAAGCGACAAGCACCCTCATCAATTAATGTTGGCTTTAGATACAAAAATTTCACTCTATGCAAGAGCCCAGTTTTACACTGTATCTTGTGATGGCTTAAGAAATTTTTGTTGTCACCATGTTACCTTGATTAAAAATGTAACATATCATTGTGAAAAGAAGAAATCTAGGTTATCTTGAAAAAACTTTGAATTGTGTCTTTTTAATAAAAACTCAGAAACCAGTGTCAGCTGAGTTACTGAACACTGCTTTTATGTGATAACTAAATTCTACTGCCTGACAGCTGCTTTCTAAGCATGTCACCACCACACCGAATAAAAATGCTTTCTGCAGTTTCCAAAAGGCTGCCGAGGTGGGCAAGCCAAGGTCTGCTGAAAATATCAAAGTCACCGCAGCTGCAGCATTAAAAAGGGTGCATTCTTCAAACCCCATTATTAAAAGGATGCCGAAGGGAATGCTTAAGACGTTCTGCACGTAATAAGGGACCTTAAATTCTTTGTACAAAAACTAATGAAACCAAGACTTGTTAAGTATTAAGCCCTTCAATTTGGCTAACCTTTAATAAGCATCTGCTATAAGTAATCCCTAAATTGCCGAAAAGGCGAAGAATCTGTACAGCACCCAGGGAGTAAAACACACACATGAACGTGACGTTGTACACACGAAACACGAGCTAATAACGCCAAACGCCGCAGGGGAGCTGCCGGCCCGGCCGGACCCCGCTACCGCGGTGACAGCACAAGGACCACGAGCTGCCGCTTTCCCGGGACACGCTAAAGGTGCCGCCCAGCACCGGCTCTCCCGCCAAGCACCTCGACAAGCCGCTAGAGCCGCCCCACCCTCGCGTCTCGGAGCCGCCCGCCGTCCGCATGAGCCAAGCCTGGCCGGCAGGGCCGTGAGGGGGCAGCGAGGGGCCGAGGGTGCAGCCCGGGCCATGCTCCCCCCGCTCACCTCCGTCCCGCCATGATGCAATCACACCCGGCGCAGCATGGCCGGAAACACGGCCGGTTCCACGGCCAATCAGCGCGCGGCTCTCTGCGGCCGCACCAGCGAGCTTTGTAAGGCGGCGGCCCATTGGGTGGAAGCTCCCCTGGGGCGGTGCGTCACGGAGGCGCGAGGCAGCTCGGGATACTCTTCCCGCGTGCCCGCCCCGCGGCCCCTGATTGGGCGGGGCCGGGGGCGGGGCCGGGAGTTCCCCTCACGGCCATGGGGAGAACCCCTGAGGGCGCGGGGGTGACGTGAGCCCGGGACTGGCTCAGCCGCGGGCCCCGAGCCCCAACCCGGGCCGGAGCTGTGCTGCGTGTCCTGGATAACCCCATGCGGTTCTGACCCAGCGAGACCAAGACACTGGGCTTCTCCCAGTAAATGGATACCAAGGGCCTCTACCAAACTCTTCTCAGGAGCTCGATCTTATCTCCATTACAGGGGCTCTCTTAAATTTAAATCTCAATATACCAATTCTTAAGGCTGTATCTACAACAGAAGTCCTTCCTCTGGTGCTTAAAAAAAAAAAATACCACCTTGTAGATGGGTTCCCCCATGTCAAAGGAAACTTAAGTGTTTGAAAAAATATTATTGCTGGCTGGCAACCACTGAGAAATTACAAAACATTTCATAATACATAAAAAAACATCTCCTCCACTTTTCCAGTGCTGAAAAAAGCTATAAAAAGCCTTTTGAATAGACGGGAGGAAGATGGATGCTCTTCCCAGCCTGCACACCTGAACCCTGACCAGAACAGAGCATCAGATCAATAATGGCACAAACAGTTCAGCTGCCTCCAGGTAATGATTTCAAATTGCTCTAAAAACTTATTTACTAATAGAGATGCAGGTGCCAGTAAAGGTTTCAATAAAAGCTTTAGATTTTGATTTGCAGGACTGGGTACAGGATGAATTTACTGGTCTGTGCAGGACAGTGTCAGTGTGTGGATTAGAGATAATCCAGATGTGAAGGGAGGCACATTAACTGGAATCCTTGCCTGCACAAAGTAGTACAAGAGTCCTTTCTACACAAAATTTCCTACATCCTTCTAGAACAGCTATAAGAAATGCAGACTCAATCTGCACCAAACTCAGAGAAACAGAAGAGGAGACAGGAACTGAGGCCAGACTAAGCTGGGCTGACCAGCAGACAGGAGAGGCTGAGTGCGTGTGGTTGCCAGGGCAGAGTCCCCTGTACAAACACAGAGTTCTGGGATATTCTGTGTCCAGGAGGGAGGTTTGGAATGGCAGAAGTTTATTCAAGCCACACTGCTGCCTAATACATCTGTGAAAAAGCCTGTGACAACTCGGGACATGGATTCTACCACATGATGTGGCATTTCTTTATCAACACCCGATGAACTCTGAAAGCGCTGCAGCCCCCCCTGCTCTCACATTCCCTCACATCTCAGAGGCTGCAGATTTCAGACAACTTTAGACAGCTGCTGCTTGCTCCCCTGCCAACTCCTTCCATTTTGGCCTTTAGTTTGTAAACACACAGGTGATAACATCAGCTGAGTTTAAATGGAATACCATATAATTCCTGAATTGAATTTGAAACAAACACTGCTTAGAAATACTCTCTAAAGCAGTGAAACAGACAAATGTTGACAATTTGTTTTTGGCAACGTTGACTCCATAGCTAGCCCAAATCTAGACTTTTACCTCGTCTCCCCCTGTGTATTTTGTACTTCTTTGCTCTTCACTGTTAAATTGTAATAAAATGTTACCTGCCTGAGAGTTGCTGCCCTTATTAATGAACAGCTTTTACTTGGGAGCATTTGTGCAACGCTGAGATTATTTTTCATTATCAGATTGGCCGTGGGGAAGGGGTGAACACTGTCAGATTAGTTGCATACAGGGCAAAAAAAAACCCCAACCAAAACAGAGTAGAAAACAGGGGAAATTTGTAGTAGAGGGACCAAGGTCCAGCACAAGTAACTGTGGCATTCCCCAAACTACAAAAATGAATGTCTCTGCTCTCATTTTTCACTCTATACTGATGAAAAAAGCACCGATTCAGCTGGAAAAGCTAGAGAGAAGAAAAAAAAAAAAAAAGAAAAAAAAAAAAAAGCCACCGTGAAACCCCAGGAGGGGACTCCCCTGGCGTGAAGCGGCAGAGGGGAAAGGCGCGGGCACCATTTTGTGGGACCCGCGGGAAGGTCACTGTTCCTGGCGGTGGCACCGGCCGCAGCCTGGAGCTCCAGAGGAAGGGCGGCCGCGGACACTGGCACTGAGCGTCGCGGCTTTTCCAGCGCTCGGTGCCGGCCTCAGGCCACCCCTTCTGCCCCCCCGCTGCCCCCGCGGCCATTTCGCCGCCTCCCCCCCCCCCCCCCCCAGCGCCCCTCACGGGCGGCTTACGCGGTTTGCGTAGCGCCGCTGCAAGGGACGGGCGCCGTACGCGGTTTGCGTAGTGGTTTGCGTAGTGCCGCTGCAAGGGACGAGCGCCGTACGCGGTTTGCGTGGCGCCGCTGCAAGGAGCGGGCGGGCAACGGTGCTTGCGCGGGGAGCTGAGCGTAAATGGTCTTCGTGAATAGGAGATGTACAAAATGCGCCCGCTGCTCTGAGCCAAGCCAAAGCGCGCCCAAGGGGGGAAAGATTCCCAGGATAACCAGGGATAACTCGGGATAACACCAGAGGTACGAGCGCGCGGGCTGCAGTGACGCGGAGCCCTCGCGCCGCCCGGACGTAGAGGGCGAAGTTTGGCGGGGACAGGCTGGCTGAGGAGCGGCTGTGCTGCCCCGGCACCCCCCCGCGGCGCGGCAGCAGTTGGACTGCGCCGGAGGTGATAAGTAAGGCTTGCGCGGGAGCGCGCCGCCAGCGGGCGCGGGGCGGCGGGCGGTGCGCGCGCTCCCTGTGCGGTCCCTGAGGCTCGGCGCCCTCCCTTCCCTTCGCTCGCTTCGCTCCCGGGCCCTGCCTCGGCCCGCCGTGCCCGGCGCAGCGCTGACAGCCCGGCAGCGCCCGCCCGGGGAGTAGGCGAGACCATCTCCGAAGCGGCGGCTTGGAACCCGTCAAGCTGCCCCGCAGCCCGCAGCCGTTCAGCCAGGCTATGCGCTGCCAACGGGCTCCGCTCAAGAAAAAAACAGAGCGGATCGTGAAAAGGTAGAGGCGCCCGCAGAGGCCCCCGCAGGGCTCTTGGGAAGCGTTCGCTCAGCCCGGAGAGAAGG
The DNA here is from genome assembly GCF_052056855.1 of Sturnus vulgaris. Classification (NCBI taxonomy): domain Eukaryota; kingdom Metazoa; phylum Chordata; class Aves; order Passeriformes; family Sturnidae; genus Sturnus; species Sturnus vulgaris. The sequence continues at coordinate 17,354,224 of NC_142253.1, read as the reverse complement.
GGAGGACGCGCCGGAGAGGCGGCGGCGCAGGAACAGCGCGGCGGGGGCGTCCCGGCGGCTCGGAGCATGTGAGAGGCCGGGGGGCCGCGATGCTGCGCCGAGCGGAGTTCATCGTGTGCCCGCCCTGGGAGCCCGCCCGCGGCGAGGGGGTGCCGGGGGGCGCCTCCCCGACGCCGCTGAAGGGCGGTGAGCCCCGGCGGGGCGGCAGCCGCTCCCGCTGGCCGCCCGGGCGGCGCGGGAGGGTCCCCGGCGGGGCGCGGAAGCTGCTGGGCAGCCGTACGCACAGCCACTTCCAGCACTACCAGCACCAGCAGCTGCAGCAGCAGCACTGCCGCGCCTTCCGCCGCTGCCACCGCCCGGCGCGGCCGCGGGTGCTGCTCTCCCTGCGGCCCGTCAATGTGCTGGGCCGGCGGGCGCCGGGCATGCGGGCGCCCCGCAACACCAACCAGTTCCTGATGCGAGAGAAGTACCAGCTCATGCACCTGCGCTCGGACTCAGTGGGCACCGAGAGCGGCGGGTCGGACTGCGAGATGGACCCGCTGGACATGGACTCGTACCTGGGGGTGCTGGAGAACGCCCGCGGGGCGCTGATGGAGTGCGCGGGGGAGCCCGGACCCGCCGCTCGCTCCCCGCCCGCCCGGGCCGGGGCTGGGGCCGGAGCCGGGGGCGGTGCGGCCGCGGGCTCCCCGCAGGAGGAGAGCCAGCAGTACTTCCCCTCGGAGGACGATGTGATCGAGAGCGAGCTCTTCATGGAGAGGGACTTCGACGAATTCTGCAGCAGGATCGCCTGAGCCCCGGGCCGGGGTGGAGCAGAGCCCCGCTGGCTTGGAGCCTTTCCACCTCGGAGCGGGGGAGAGGTTTATTTATTTCTCAGCCATTCCTTTGCGTTTTTGTCAGGGGGGTTGGCTAATTTTACAAATGTGTGTGTGTAAACAGGGGGGAACCCCGGGCACCCCCCTTGTAAATAAAGTGAACTTTTCTGAAGGCGAGATTAAAGCGGATCGCACTTGATGAGTTTGGGTTTTTTTGGGAGGGGGGGGTCCGCAGGGAGAGCCAGAGCCGCCGTCGGGGGCAGTGGAGAGACCGGGAGGGAGGGAGGGCACGGGGAGTGACCGGGCAGGGGGGTGGTGACGGCCAAAGTCACGGCGGAAAAGTTTCACTCTGCCTCTCTGGCACTCGCCCCAGTCTCTCGTTCAGGACGGCAAAGCCGGTTAATGCTCGCAGGAGGCGGCCAAGGAAGCGGCCCTTGACACACGGGCACGGAGCGAGCGGCAGGAGCAGGGTTTGGGGGCGGGCAGGAGCCGGAGAGCGATAAGTCGGAACTCAGCCGCTCCGAGCGGTGCGGGGTGGGAGCCCTGCCCTGCCCGGCCCCCCCGGCTCGGCTCGGGCACGGCGGGGAAGGGAAATACCAAAGCCATTGATCGGCCCTGCAGGTCTTTATTGACTCTCCCTCGCTGGGGAATGCTGGGGGCACTTCGGCCGGAGTTCCTGCCCGAACCCCCGGGAACAGCTGCCATGGCTGCCCTGTGCTCCTGACAGCAGGATTAATCCTGTTCTACCAACAACATCAGAGGGAGAAATGTCTAGAAAGAGATTTAAATGGCCACCAGCTGAAACAACTTAGCCAGAGGCTGTTAGGATTAAGTTTGAGTACCGTGCAGGAGCAGATCTGATCACCAACTCGCTGAAAAGGGAACAAGGAGGCATCAATCCCAACTACAAAAGGTTAAAAATTACAACAGGTAACACATTCCTGGAACTTGTTGCCAGGGGAGAAGAGAGGGGCATTGTTTTAACAGGTCTGAAACAGGAGATGCAGGCCCATCTTTGGATCATTTCTCGTGGTGCCTCCTGTCACAGACCTTGTGCTTTCCCCCAGTGCAGACACGGTGAAATCAGAGTGTGCCAGGAGGACAAATGGAAGCTGTGATATTGATTTGCAGATAAAGGGGTCCCTGCCCATGGCAGGGGGTCTTTAAGGACCCTTCCAACCCAAACCAGTCTGGGGTTCTGTGGGATGTTTCTTGCAGTTACAGACACAGACAAAGGAGTTAACTGTTATCCTTACAAAGGAAATGGTATTTTAAGACAAAATATTCGAAATTTGTAGTACCTCATTTGCAATCCAATGAAAGGAAATACTCAAAGATACCATTTTCTTCATCCTTCTGAAGAGCAAAGCTGCTGAACACATTAAGACCAACATCATGTTTATTTTCTTTGGAAATATCCAAGTGGTCTATACATACAAACTTCAGTTTGTTTGATGCAAGGTTGCATTACAGCCATGCTTATTCTGAGAATTGTACTCCATGGGAAATTCAGGAGAGGCACAGGGAGAAATAAAACCTCTCACACGGGTAAATGAAACCTAAGTTTGCACCGGTTTGGTCATCAGAGAGTTTGTATTTTATTAATGAATCCAGATCTGTACTAACATGTTAAATTAATGTTTCGAATGCAGGTTTTCTTTTTTATTCCCTGACTCGTGATTTGAACAGGTATGACAAAAACTCCCTTAGGAACACTTACTTGGAACTTGGCCTTCATGCTGCTGGTGAATTTGCATCACAATACGGATGTGCTTGGACACAAGCAAAGTAAAGTAGGAGTATAAATTAATAAAAGAGCACAGGGCCATAATTACAGGTCACACAATGCCTGACAGAATTACAGAGATTTTCCACTGGGGAAGGGAGCCCTGTGTTCTTTCCACCAGAGACTTGCCATGAAAGATCCATTCCTGTGGAATCATCCAGGCACCAGCCTTGCTCCCCTCCCTGAGGGAATTCTATTATAGACCTTTCCTTGGTGTGTTACTTGTGTTACTTAGATCTGGCTTAATTATAATTTTTTTTTCCTGTTTCCTTCCTTTCTCCCTTGAATTAGGAATTTCCTGAGTGTTTGGAAAGTAATCTGCCTTGTAATGGCTGCAACCACAAATAACATCTTACTATTAAGTTTGAAAGTACTTAACAAAGCTGAAATTCAAAATATAGACAAGTTCCTCAACATCAAGGCTGGGAAAAGAAACCAAAAGCTGTTGCTGTAGATCACTGATCAACCCAGTGGCCAACAGACTTGATCAACTCAAATTTTGCAAAAACAAGTTTTATACATTCCTAGGATTTTTCCTTTATAGACACACTTCTAATACAGGTGAGCTTTACAAATTTAAGCAAATGTAATGCCCAGAACCTTATATATCAAGTCTTTACATTGCTGAATTTTTGTTAGGGGTACAGCTGGAAGTCACTTCTAAATAAATACAAATGACTGGGAAGTCCAAGGCAAACAGGAAGAAAAATTAAGACCTTTGTTACAACACAAAGTGTTCTTTTGTAACCTGTGGAAGGTATTTTTATGGCCAGTCTGGGCACAGGATGACTTAGGATTTTGTAAACTTTCCTGGAGAAAATAAAGGTTTGGTAATGCTATGAAGGAGGCAGCAGCATTTATTATTCATTATTGCCATTACAGCACACTGCTGAGCAGGTGCATTAGCAGTTTGTGGGGCTGTTTGAAGCCTCCACATGGCAGAAATGCTGCTTTTTGCTGAGGAACAGTGATGCTGCATAGTTCCTCAAAGGTCTTCAGCCGCATTCCTAGAAGAAAAATAACCATAAGTGGAAGAAAATGGCAACCTGTCACCCCTCATTTCCAACTGTCCATTTGTCATGGATCTGAGGATGTTCAATTCGACATAGGGTGATAAAAATATGTATTTTTAACTGTCTGCTGTAATAGGAGTGACCCTTTTGCTGTCATATGTTCCAATTACATTCGAATGTCTCTGGCTAATTTTTCTTAGTTCTTGCTCTTTTCCAGGCAAAAACTAATGGCTAACAAAATTCACATTAGGTGGAATTTATTTTTGCTGGGTGAGGATACCTGTTTTCACCACGCAGAAAAAAAAAACTTCAATCAAACTGGATGCAGCTCACCCCCTCTCCTGGCTGTAGTGCTGCTACATCTCACCCAGCCACAACAGGCCAGTTTTAGCTGTGAAACAAGAAAAGTAAATTATCACACAGAGAGAAGCTTCCATCTCCTGTTCAACAAACACTTTTGCATTTCATATTATCTCTTGTGTTAAGGATCCTTCTAGCCTGAAATTTTATAGTGAAAAAAGATCAACTGTTTTGTGCAATTCAGAACAAGGCAATTAGTGCAGAATAAAATTTGGATTTATGTGCCCCTCCTCCCCACGTTTCTTCAGGAAAAGAAACTCAAAGTCTGTAACAGCAGCAGATTGAAACCGAAATAAATAAACACACTGTCTAGCAGTTATTCCTAGCCAAAGTTAAAGGTCTTTTCCAGATGATGAATCCTTTATTTAATAGCAACAATTTATTCAAAAGTTGATTCAAAATAATTAAAATACCAAGCTCCAGAATAGTTCTTTTAAATATAAACCAGCAACTTCTGCCAAGAAAAAAAAAAAAAAAAGAGCTTCCTTCTGGCATGCCTGAGCACTTCAGTCAGGGTGAGGAGACTCCAACAGGGAAGTGCTGCAGAAGCTTTGTCCCACCAGTATCCCTCGAGAGCCTGGTCCAGCTGGAAACTGAGTCAGTGATCCTTGCTTCAGTAAGTGTCAAAAGCCCCAGAATATCAAGGAAAGTTTGCTGTGCTAATTTTGCTGTTTCCAAGAATTAAGTCGAGTAAAAAATGTACCAGTCATGGATCCTCGCAAGTGAGTCAGGGCAGCAATGCTGCTGCTGCCACAAACAGGGCAAAGTAGAGAATTTCCTCCTGGCTGCTACCACAGACACTTGTCCAGGCCAGCATTTCCCAGTTCTCTTGCTCCACCCCTTCTCCCTGCACAGATGAACTCTGCCATGCAGTTCCTGTCCTTATCAGCCCCCGAGCAGGAATCCTGCAGGCACAGTGCTCTGCTCCCTGAGAGCCCTTGTGCTTTGTCCAGAGAGCTGTGCTGTAAAGGTGGTGCAGTTTTGCACCACTTAATCAGTGGTTTGTCTGGAGTCTCGTTTGTCTTCACTCAGAACCAGGATTAAAAAACTACGAGGGAAACTGATTTTCTCCTGTTCGGGCTTGGTTGTTTATTAAATTTTACAAAAAGTACAGAAAGTTCAGCAGCACTTCTAGCACCAGGTAGAAGCGAGTAAAATGGAGAAAGATCCAGCTACTACAAGGTCTCTTAAAGCCAAACAGTCCAATAGAGAATTGACACCTATATTATTTATGCTTTTAACCCACTAGATTCCCATGACCCTCAGTGTGACACTGAGTGACCAACCAGAAACTACTGCCTGAAACCATGGAGAGGAACACAGAACAGAGACACCACCCAAAATCCTCCATCTTGTCCCATACCTATTACTATCCTATAAAAACCTCAAATTTAAAACCCTTCACCATGTGAAATCACACACTTTTATTTAACTCCACACCCGTGATTTTAACTCCATCACTCAAATTTGGAGCCTTCTCCAAGGGCTCAGGTGAAAAGCAGTGTTCTCCTGGGGCTCAGTGCCAGAAAGCACAGAAAGCTCAAACCCCCCAGGGTTCTGGGATCCAACACTGTGCCTGTTCCCCACCTTGGGAATCACAGAGAACATTCTTTGCCTCCTGTGTTTACACAACTCGTTGCCACAGGATCCTCAGCACAGCTTTGAATGGAGCAGGGCTGTCAGTTGAGCCCATTTACCAGATCAGTGAAAGATTCTGCTGTTCCCCTGCCAGACACAGTGAAATCATCCTTGTGACCCTCGTGCTCTCCACAGTGCCCACCCTTGACCATGGAATCTGTCAGTGGAGCAGGAAGATGGATGATCACACCCAGCTATGTGGCACCTACTTGAAGTCTCACTGTGTTTACTGTGCTGCAAATGCCCAGCAGTCTTTCTGCACAGCAAAACCAACAGAACCATGCTCAAAACCAGCTGTGTCCTCAGCATATTTCTATTCCCTCTACTCCCTCTATTCCCTCTATTCCCTAATTACAAAAAAAAACAGAGCTGGACACTCAAAAAATCAGATTTCCTTTTAGTACTGATTTTATACTCGTTGATTATTTTGGGGTACACTTTGGGGTACTTAGAAGTAAGACTCCCCCCCCCTCAGGGCTTTTTGAGGGACAACTGCCTAAATGTGTGCCATTGTAGGGGTACTTCCTCCAAGCAAGGAGACTTTGATATCCTTTGGGAATAAGCTCCCCAAGTTCACCCTGGATTTCCCCATGTACACATGCTGACTCCATCAGGTTTGTGCAATGCCTCTGGAGTTCTTGTGTTTGAGGAGCTGCTGAACAGCCAGGCTTTATCTTATCTCACCAATGGTTTTATAACCTCTCCTGCATTCCAAGTTTGTCTCTTCTCTGAACTGAAGGCTTCTGGCATAATCATCTCTTTCTCACACTGATCACCCTGGGATCCACAGAGAATTGTTGCAAGGGTTGCATCTCCTCTTGCAGACTTTCTAATCAGTCTCTCTCTGAGTCACCAATGCTGTCTAAAATTCATTATCTACAAATGCAATCTTTGTGTTTTGTCTTGTAAAATTACAGGTGACTTGTACCTGAAAATGTCTTCCTCCTAAGAAGGTCATACTTTATAACTGAGATCACTTCATTAGAATCAAAAGTTACCCAGGTGGTAAATTAGTTTTACCATAAATCAGTTGCAATGAATAAATGTTTCCCTTTTTAACATAAGAGCTGCAAATAAGATGTCTCTCAAGAAAATGCAACTAAATGCAATTCTAAATAGAGAGAATTTTGGTCCAGTATTGGGAAGGAATATTTCAAATGTTGCATGCTTGCCAGGTGAAAAACTTCTTGTGGTTAAGTGAATGTAGGTGCCCAGTTGGATTTACCATCTTTATGTAACAGCATAAAACTGGATCCATCCATTTGTAAATAAGTAAAAAGCACTTGCTTCTGAGTGGGAAAAAAAAAAGCAGGAAGGAAAATAAGATCACAGCTCTCAGGTACTCCTTATCAATACCCAGTATGGAGAGAAAACCAATTTATAAAGATTTGAGAAGCCAGAGGGGGAATGGGGAAGGGAGGGCAACACTTCCCTGTCACACTGCAGTGCTAGAGTCACCCCAGCCTCAGCTGCTGGAAGAACTGCAGTGCTGACCAGAGTTCCAGCTAAAGTTCACCCAGGAAACAGCAACCACTGAAGTCTGCTTTCCAGCAGGCTCATGGTTGTTGACTGAATTATTTTCAATGTTTTTATCACAATTCTGCATCATGAGTTCATTCCTCTCTGATCTCTGTCTGAAAACTGACTGAGAAGAGAAACTTGAACTGAGAGGTAAAGCTGGGGTTTTCTTTTGTGGGTTCTTTGATGCATAGGTTGAGCTCATACTGCATTCTTTAATGCAGAATCAGTCTGTGTATTTCCCTGTACAGAACAGAAATATCTGGTGGGACCTACCTTTGAGATCTCTACACTTGGATCCACAAATTATTATAAGGGACAGATGAAAGGACACATGGAGCAGCATGATCTCTAAGAGACAAAACCAGAAAAGAAAAAAATCAGTAATACATATTTCAAAACATCTGCACAAGTGTTATTATCCTGTAGCTTGTGTTAAATTACTTCCAGTGTTCAGCTTTATGAGCACACATAAGAAGGTGCCATCCCTACTGAAACCTGCTTTTTCCATGGATTATTTCATTATTTAGTCCTGGTCCATCTCCATCAGCACTCAGTAGCAGAGCAGCTGCATGTGCACAGGGACACCACACACAGGAGTAAAGAAACACTCTGAGTGAGTCTCACAAATACCAAGGAAATGTTGGATTTAAAAAGACTCTTTTATGCTGCTTACCTCAGTTTTCCTGCATCCCTATTTCACTGACCCATGTTACAAGATTGGCTACTATTATTATATATTCTAGATTATTATTATGTATAATATATTATTATATATTTCCAGACCTGCTTCAATCCATTTTGCAGATAAGAAAAGCCTAGTTGCACGTTTCAGACCATCAGGAAATTCTCCCTGTGCACAAGAAAACACATTTTTTCCCCTTCTGTAACCAATTACTACAAAATTCAGCAAGTATCAGATATCTACCTAAGTATATCTACATGAGAGAGCAGGGTGAAGCTCTGAGCCTTCCAGAACAGCCTCACACAGAGGTTTCCCACTTTTTTTCAGAGAGGAGCAATGAGCCAGGCACACTTGACTGTGGTTTGCCTTTGGATCTCAGACATGTACTATTTCATTATCATTAAAATCACACAAGCATGAAAGAAGCAATAAGCATGCATGGATTATTTCTTTGCTAACACTTACACGAGGAAAGTTGATCCTAAAGGGCTTGGAAAAGTAAAGCCATAGATTTACTCTACCTTTGCCACTCGGACAATGCAAGTGTTGCTGTGTTCTGATCCCTTTATAAGCCTTTATAGGATTCAGGATGTCAATCAAAATTCTATTAATTAGAAAAAAATGGAGCTGGGCACTCACAAAATCAGAAGATTTCCGTTTTACTACTGGTTTTATACTCATTGATTATTTTGGGGTACACTTGAAGAGGAAGCTTAGAAGTAAAATCCCCCCCCTTTCAGGACTTTTTTGAGGGATAACTGCCTAAATGTGTGCCATTGTAGGGGTGTAAATCCAGCGCTAAAAACTGAAGCAAGTCTTCTCACTGGTGATCAGAAGGGATTCTTTATATCTGTTTTCTGGAAATCATTTCTTCTCTTCACATTACTCCATTTGCTTTAGCATTTTCCTGCTCCAGCCTTCTCTTTTCCCTTCTGTTCCTAAAGATCCCATTTCTCCCCCTCCCTCCACATCTGTCATTGTCTTGTTCTTCTTACAGTTCCTACAGACTAAACCCTTCTCAGTGAGACTGTAAGAGAGGGTGATCATCACAACAAGAAACAGCTTCCCCTTCCCCCTGTTTGGATGTGAGGATCAAAAATAATCACAAGCCAGCCAAGTTTAAGCACACTAGAAATACGTGATTGGTGTGAGCAGGGCTCCTTCCAGCTGTGTCTGACTCCAGGAGGAAAGGACACATCTGCTTCCTACCTTTTGTCCCCTCATATCCCCCCAACATGCACATTGTTATGTTAAATGTTCCCATCAGTTTATGGATCTGTCAGCACAAACGTGGCTCATCCCTGATCAGGACAACTGATGCAATCTGGCCCCACCTCTCTTCCTGGGGCAGAGGAGGGTCTGTGTGTACATTATTTTCTCTGAACTAGTCTAAATTTAAGCCCCTGCTGTGTTCTGCTGTTTTGTGATTTAAAACACCTGATATTTCATACAGGAAACACTAGAAACTTTTAACAATTATCAAAAATATGGAACAATCCTAAAGCTGCTTAACTATCACCCATTTTCCCTCAGTTCCTTAGGTCAGGAAAGCTTTAGCACTGTCTTGCAGCATAACCTTGTGCAAGGCAGGTCTGCACTGGTGCCAGGGCAGCCTCACACCAACACTTTGGGCCTTGCTCAGCTCTGCCAAAGCGAGGCAAAGGCAGCAGGAGCTGTGTCTGCACTTGTCAGGACAGAGCCTGGCCCTGGATTCCTGCAGCTCTCCAGCCTCTGCATTGACTCCTCCAAAATTCTCTGGGGTTTGGGCAGGTTTTGGCCAGGAGGTGAGACCTTGTCCCTGTGTCTGTCAGCCAAAGCCAAGGCTATAAAACAAACACCAGTGCAGAGCTCTGCTTTGTCAAAGAATATACAACTAACTTCTGCCAGACTTTTTTTTTTCTCTTTTTAGAAATAAATCCGTACTTACATTACTCTCCCAACCCCTCAGGTTCTACTTCAACATATTTTGTATTGCTCCCACATTCAGGAAATATAAAAACTACCAAAAGAAAAAGCTTAATTGTGCAGTAGTGTAGCAGGAAAGAAAAAAAAAAGCTAGAGATTTACATTTAAGCACTTTCAGCTTCTCTGAAAAACTTCTTTAAACCAAATTCCTTGAACAAACGAGTTTTCTCCTTGATCATAGATGACTATATTGATGGCCTATCCAGTAATATTAGAATTCCAGAACAGATCTAGGCAAATCAGTTTCTGAAGCAATCTCGAATTCTGCTTATCTCTGAACTACTGCTCTGCTTTGCCTTCACAAATAAAGTATCCAAACCCAAGACAAGTTAAATGTTTCACACATGAAAACAGAACCTCTGCGAGATGTTCCTGGGATGCACAGCAGTTTGCACGACCTGGGGAGCAGAAGGGCAGAGTGGAGCAGAAGCAGCAGCTCTTGCCCCATGTCAGGTGTGCCCAGTGGTGCTGGCAGAGCGAGGCTCAGGACAGCGGGGGCAGCGCTGGATGGGTGCAGGATTTGTCCATCTGCACTCAGAGCAAATCCGTGTCCCCTCCCAGCATGGGCTAGAGCTCCATTTCAGGTCAGAATCCACTCTTACTTGTGGAAACAACCCCATCTGTGACACAAACAAAAGACCGACACAGCCTCTAATTTTAGAAGGTGGCTTGCATGGGATCTGCACGTGCTCCTGAGAGGTGACCTGGTTTTTCTGTGCTGGATCAGTGTTCCCGGAGCCGCTGGATGTTGTTTTGAAGAGTTTTAAGAGACGCTAAAGTGACACGGCACAGAGGGCAGGGGGGCACTAGGACCTGGCAGAGCTCAGGACTGGGAAGGGGCGATTTGCTCTGCCAAGAGCTGCAGCTCTGAGCCCTCCCAGCTGACCCACATCCTCCAGCCTCTGCTGGGAAAAGGGGGAAAATACCCACAGTGCTTTAACTTATGTTAAAACATAGCTTTAAAATCCAGTTAAGCACGAGCAAGAAACAGTTAAGTTCACATAGAAAAATTGGCTTCTGCTCAGAAGGAGGAGGAGTTGGCTTTCAGTAATTTTGAATGAGAAGTAAATCCAGGCTTTAGTGAAGCTTCCTGCCCGAGCCTGGCCACCTCAGGGGTCCCTCATCAGCCCAGGGTGGCTCCCAGCACCTGTCTTTAGCAGCCATGCTAAAGTCTTTAGAAATTTTAGGAATAGCATAGCATAGCATAGCATAGCATAGCATAGCATAGCATAGCATAGAATAGAATAGAATAGAATAGAATAGAATAGAATAGAATAGAATAGAATAGAATAGAATAGAATAGAATAGAATAGAATAGAATAGAATTACTATTTTAGAAATAGTCTTTTATTTCCATGGCCAGGGGGACACAGTGAGCCAGCAGTGCCCCCCAGCAATCCTCACTGCCCAGGCATAGGCACATTTTCAAGACATTACTTTTTTTGATCACTAATTTATTTGACTTGTGTAAATTCTGAAGGGATTGTCTGTGCTGCAAAAGGGGGCCAGGGGAGCCTGCACAGTGTCCCTGAGTTTGGCAAAGCCAAACTTCCAGGATGGCGTTTTTTGAGATACATGAACACCACACATTTTAGAAGAGTCCAACAGGTCCCAGAGGGCCTCTGCATTGCACATTCATAGAATCGCTGAGGTTGGAAAAGACTTCTGAGGTCAAGTCCAGCCGTTTAAGCACTGCAGACATGACCCCAGTGAAGTGCAGTTACAGACATGGGGGTCAGGAGCCTTCACACTGGGCAGGGCAGCACCAGGGCTTAGAAAAGGCTGTTCCTGCAGCTCCAGTGGAATTAAAATCCTGCCATAGGGATTCCTGCCAGGAATGCCTGTGTCACATACAGAATGCAACAGGGCTCAGTGCTATACACCATTTCACCTCCTGTCTCACTGCCTCTGCCCTCACAACAGTGTGACCAGATCTGTTAATGTTTGGAGGGTGTTTCTTCTAGAAATAACTCCTGTTACTGCTGAGCAGTGTTACCCTTTGAATACTTGCCTTGGCTCTCTCCTTCCTAAGTAACTCTGTGTTTTTCACTTTCACATCTTCATTCTCTTTTCCCTTTTTGATTTTTCAGTCATTAGCCTCTGCATCGGGTTGTTCTTTTGGTTTTCGTTTATTTTTCTTTTTTTTTCCTTCTATGCTTTTATGAGGACATGAAAGCCAATGCATGAGAGGTTTACAATAGAAATGTCTTAACAACCTGAACCTGATTTTTTGCCTCTAATTAGGTGGTGATAAAAGGCAAAGCAGGACATACACTCAGTAGGGTCTGAAGGAGGATGCTCATCAGCTGATCCACAACAGAGGAGAGTTACATTTACTGAGACCTGAGCTGTTTAACTTTCCTGAGGCACTGAGAAGTGCTCTCAGCACTAACTTTCTCTTGCCTGTTTATTTCTGAATCAGACTCACATTGTAGCCATTATTTTGACTGTCCCACTATTCAAAATCTTCCTTTCCTTGCATTAGTCTGGATTTTACTTTGAAAAAATACTTTTGGATATCAGAAAAAAAATGGCCCGGAAAAAAGGGTTAACATTTAGGAGAGCAAATATTTGAATGCTTCAGGAAGCATTTCCTTTGTGGTGAAAGAAAGAAAAGCACACAAAGAAATGAGTTTTCTGCTTGTTTCTGTGCCTTAAGGTTTATTTTCTAATTCTCCCAGTTTTCCAGGATAACAATAGCCCTAGAGGGTTCAGCAGTACAGCTCTGTCTTAGGTACACAGAAAGTCCGTTCTAGCCTTCCAGTACCTGCAAGGAGCCCACAAGGAAGATGGAAATAAACTTTACAGAGGCCTGGAGAGACAGAACAAGGGGGAATGGTTTCAGACTGACAGAAGGTGGGTTTAGATTAGATATTGGGAAGAAATACTTTCTGTGAGGGTGGTGAGGCCCTGGCACATGGTACCCAGAGAAGCTGTGGCTGCCCCTGGATCTCTGGAAGTGTCCAAGGCCAGGCTGGACAGGGCTTGGAACAACCTAAGATAGTGGAAGGTGTCCCTGCCCATGGCAGGAAGGTGGGAATGAGATGGACTTTAAGGTCCCTTCCAACCCAGGCCATTCTAGGATTTTCCAATTCTGTGCTGGCTGTGAAGAGATCCTTCATGCCAGGGAATCTCTTCAGTTCTGGAAGTCCTGCCCTTGGCCATGCTCCTGCAGCACAACCCCCAGAATAGTTTGTTCAAGAACACCACAGAGAGAAGCAGCCCTCCTTTAGCTGCATTGTTTGCACAACTGGTATTTTATAGGCACCAGAGCTGCTGCACATCTGTCACCTCTGCAGTGTCCCTGACGCAGGTGCTGGGTGTTCCCAGAGGGAAAGGCTGCACGTGTGGCACTCCTTCTCTGGGATGGGCAGCACAGCCAGCTCCTTCCAGAGACACCAGCCTGCAGCTCCTGCCTCACACAGCTCCTCTGCTCACCCTCCTGCAAATTCGGGGCTGCAGGACACAAGGGTTGTGTTTAGAAAGCAGCAGAAGGAAGATTTTGTCATTAACGCTGCAAGTGATTAGGTAACATCAAATTAGGTGGCATCAAATTCAGTGTATTGTAAGAAATCAGAATCTCGTATTTCCAGGTGTTCTGGACTGGACAGCAAAGCATGGAGTATTGCCTCTCCTCCAGGCCCCATTCAGAGAATGACAGCCAATTGTTTCCATCTCTGCACCCTGTTTTCAAACATTGGGTCTACAGTAAAAGTCATAAAAATGTCATTTGAGTGTCTCTCTCTCTCTCTCTTCACTAAGGGGTTGATATGTGTGTCTGAATATGGCCCCAGGAATCTAGAATTAATGAATATTTTACAGTCACATTTTAAGGACATGCACATAAATAAGAGGCTGGCCTGATTGATATTTGTTCAGAGCTGCTGCCATAATAGGAAACCAAGTTAATGAAAAACATCAGCAACTATAACAAAGCATTATAGTTCTGCTATGGTTTCAACAAAGCATAACTATAGCTAACAGGGGAAGGGGAACAGATAAATATAAAATGCACACAACTGTTATTGCAAACTTTCACTGTGACAAAGACAAGCACTACTTTTCCAGTCTACATTGGCAGCCTAGAACATTTTGATCTGGATTAATTTGCCCATCACTAAAAATCAAATTAATTTTTTCAGCTGTTAGTAGTTTGATCAAAATGTTAACAAACCCCTGTTAACAGATCAGTTCAGGAGGGCCCTGTAGCTCCCTGGTAGAGTAATAAAAGCCAGAATTCCAACTTGGTTAGAAATTGGAGTTGTGTGAGACAATTTCTATTACCAGTGTTGCCTCAGATGGTATTTGTGACCCTTAAATATCTCCCTTAACCTCCCCAGGCTCAGCTGGAAGGCGTGGAGGAGGTTATTTCTGAGGAACACTTTTCCAGCCTGGGATCTCTGAATGATTATTTGTGAAAGGCTTTTGTTTTACTGATAGGTTTTGATTACAGCTATTCTCACTGCAATATTTTTAGTCCATTCCAATTCACCTATGAAATAAGTTTGAAAAATGCACTCAGAATTATAATACAGTAATAAAATACAATATTGTAATTTGTAACAGAGCTAAAAAAGATTCTCAGGTGACAAAAGAAGTGGGGAATAGAGAAAACTCAATTTCCCTGCTGGAGGACTATTTTTAAGGTATTTTCCCCTCACTGACTATGGGACAGACCAGGAACCTGCTTCCTTGAACAGCCACTATAAATATGACATCACATTAATTAACCTTGTTTTTATTCCTCTGCACGAGTGACATTACAGTGGAAAGTCTAAGATAATGTGCTCATTAACTTTTCCATTCTTTGAAGCAGTAAGCTGACAAATTCAAGCAGAAGTACTTGAAATAAGCTCCATTTGTCTCATTTTTTCCTGGGTTATCTGCTCAGCATAAGAGACAACTTGTTTCCCATGCATGAAGCAACAATTCCATACCAAATAGTAACCTGAAATGTTCTCCTCTGTACCTACTTCACCCTAAAGTGGCTCATTCAATCACAGGAGGCTTTTAAGCAGATAGTGGAGCTGCAGCCATGACTAAGTGACAATAATGAGACCAGACAGCTTAAAACCTTGATATTGTTTCTGCCTCATACCCAAGCTGACACCCCACTGAGATCCTTCCACATTTGCCTCCCTTTATGATACTGCAAAAGGCACAGCTCATCAGAAACAACAACATTAATGAGATTTCTATTGGGATTGCAATACATTTTTCTGTTGGGACCATTTGGACACTACTATTTGCCTAATTATTCCTCTCCTAATTAATTCTGCTGGCAGTGGCACATCTTCAGTTACGTAAATACTCTCCTGTGTTTGTTCAATTAAGTGGAAAGATTCCTGTAACTTAATATGTTAACATTAGGATAAAAACCAGCTGCATAACCTCCACCCAATACAGAAAATCCTGGAGCTCTGTAAAGGAAAAGCCTCTCAAAGCTCCTTAGACCTCTTATTTTTTTCCCCCCTTGTAATTTTCAAAAGTATATTCCAAATATTTTTTCAATCCTTCAGAGCTGGTAAAAGGTATTAGACTACCAGTGAGTAAAAAATAGTATTTCTTTAGAGAGCTACATGGCAAAGAGCTTTACTACAACTTTACTCCACCAAATGATACCACTTAAATCTTTAAAGGTTTAAGGAGTAAGAGTTCAGCACTCTGCTACATTACCCAGCACCCACACAGAGAGCTGGGGATGACATCAAAAGTTCTGGAGTATTTTGTCTTCCTGGCTTCTATTTCAGTGGGGACAGAGAGAACTCATTTACCCAATTCCTTGGAGGAGCCAGTGTCAGTCTTGTCTCAGCAAATGGGGCCAAAATCCACTAATTGGAGACCCACAGAAAAATTTATTTTTCCCAGCAGGAAAAATAATTGTGCAAAAGGACAAACTGTCTGTGAGTGCCCACGTGGCCCATGTCAGTGTTCCCTGACTGAGCCAGCTCCTCTGCTGACAAGCCACTTGCCATCCCAAGTTTTCCTACCCAGACCACCCCTCCCACCTCCAAATTCAAGGTGCTTGCATCTTTTTAAACAATTACAAATAATGCAGAAGAACATCTTCAGTAATTCCACGTCAGTGGTTTCTGTGCTTTCTGATGTGTGCACAGCAGCCTGTTTGCTTTGGTTTATGACTCGTGATTTACATGGAAAATTGCCTTTCAGGATGTGAATGACATGCCAGCAGGTAAACACTCAGCACTACAGGCAGAATTCTCTTTTAGGAAATGACAGTCTCAAATTTAGGGACATATTTAGGGCAGCCAGAATTACACAGAGTGTTTTGAGAGACCAGCTGGTGGCTGTAATTCAGTTATACCATGGATTTGGTGTCTAAATGTTCTTTTTAAGAAAGTCTGCCATTTCAGCGTGGTAGAAGTAGAACAAGTGTTTTAACTCCAGTGGATTTTGACAGTTCTTATGATTACTGCACTTCTAAAACAAACAGCTCAGGGTATATGGACAGGCTGCTCACAATGTCTCCACTGGCACTCCCTTATCACAGACTTATTTAAGTTTCCATTTGGAAGCCATCAGCTTGGAAGGAGCTGGTTGAGGAGTATTTTAATGAGGTGCTGACTTAGAACCCAATTTTAATACTCAGAAGGAATAACAGCTGATAAGTACCAGCCTCCAAGGCTACATGACACACATTACTTTTTCAGACTATAAACAGGATTATTGAGTGTTACAAAACAGAATTAGACTTTTCATTCTCTGGGACTGTAAAATTATTTCACTGTGGATTAGCTCTAGGTTTTTCAAATATTATCAACGTTATCAATTCTATTCAAGAACTTCCAGCTGTGTTGATTAAGACAGCAATTATTAAAAAATCATGCCAATTAACCAAAGAGTCTCACAAGATAAAGATGACACTAACTTCTTTCCAAACGACACATCCCAGTTAAGACAAAACTTCTATTTAATTGTTCAGCAATGAAGTGCCTTCTATGACTTGGCATTCCTGCTTATTTGGAATTGTACAAAGAGAACTACTCTACAGTAGGTTTGGCATGGATTTGACATTAGTAAATAATATATGTTAAATATTGAATAGGGATGCAGCAGATTATACTCACAACCGAAAAAAAGAAAACCTCGGATTTTTATTGTTATGAAGCAGGAGAAAAGTTTGATAGGAGAAGGATCAGGATCCTTACAACCAGATGGCAGTGAAAATAGATGGTTCAGAATGTTCTTTGGCCTGTCTTATCCACAAAGACACAATCTTGGTAAATCTTCCTAAATCCAGGGGTAGAGGCTTCTTTCCCCCACACCTAATCTAATCCCTGGTATTCAGGACAGCAAGAGAACTTCTCTGCAGAGTTCCTTTTCACACCTTTTAACTTCTACAACCACTTTTTTCCTTTCAGTTCCTCGTGTTTGGAGCACAGCAGTTTTCCAGTGCAGTGCAGAGCACAGGCCTGTTGTCCTACAAGCCAATTTCAGCCTCTCTCCCAGAACACAAGCCCCCTCTTGAACCTCTCCCCTTCACCCAGTCCAGCACATAATCCTCCAAACACATTTCAGCAGGAATGACAAAACTCAAACTCAGCTGGAAATTTTAAATTAGAAAGCTTATGGCAAATACCTGTACACCATATTAAAATATGCACCTTTCTTGCCAGCCTCATCTGTCTGCCTGAGTTTGATTGGTGTACATCTAAATAAAATGCACTCAACTTGGATTTGATCCTCAGCTATTACTTTTAAGTAACACAGAATCATAGAAGGGGCTGGGTTGGGAAGGACCTTAAAGCCCATCCAGTGCCACCCCCTGCCATGGGCAGGGACACCTTCCACTGTCCCAGGCTGCTCCCAGCCCTGTCCAGCCTGGCCTTGAACCCTCCCAGGGATGGAGTGTTCCCAACCCCAGCTTCTCTGGGCAACCTGTGCCAGGGCCTCACCACCCTCACAGGGAAGAAGTTTTTTCTAATATCTAAAACTCCTGTCTCTCCGTTTGAAGTCATTTCCCCCATCCTGTAACTCCAGGCTTTCATAAAAATCTCTCTCCATCTTTCTTATGGGCTCCCTTCAGGTACTGGAAAGCCACAGTTCAGTCACCCTGAAGCTTCTCTTCTCCAGGCTGAAGTACATTGATTTTGTTTAAGAGTAGAAGAGTTGAGGGAGGTGGATGTGAGAAGATATTGGTATGTTTTTCTAATTATATCAGCTGATTTATTTTCTAAAGACATATCTCTATTTTTAGAAAATGTTGTCTCCCCAGTACATGCACTGGACATGTAGTCAGTGAATAAATAAATACCTGGAGTTGCTTCATTCACTACTGAGGCAGAAGAGGCAGAAACTATGCTGTAAAACCTGGAAACCACAATTCAGGTACAGTTCTCCTTCCTTAAAGGGAAAAGAAGAAAAATCATTCATCTGATGATGACCAGGAGAGAGATTGGCAATTTATGCTGGGCTTAAACCAGTAGAAAACATTCAGATATATCCTGAATTGGAGCTCCTGCTGTCCCAATCATCAAAATGAAAATGTGCATGTTCCCAGAACTGCAGTTCTTCTCCAACCCCAGAATATGTCCTGTCCTACCCCATCTCCTCTAAAGAACAGAGGACAATCAGTGGTTAAAACAGGCATGGGTAAGAATGTAGTAGCACTGCTATAAAACAAGCTTTAGCATGGTCTGGTGATAAATTTGCTGTAAAACAAGATGTAAGGATAGCCGTTGTCCTAAGAACACTGATCTAAATCTTGTACAAAGTAAAGCTGAATTAGAAAACAACATTAACCACGTGAACTTGCCTCCTGCCTCTGGCCCAGGCCCTGCCACCTCAGAGGCATCAGAAGAGCCCTGTCTCATCACTCAAAGACTCACACAAGTTAGCTCAGATCACCAATTTAAATCACAAAGCTGCTCTGGCTCACTTTGCCCGGAGCAGGACACTCAAATCACCCCTCGGGACGCCTTGCAAAAGGCACCGGTTACCAACGGGGAGAGGATTAGGAGAAATTGCAAGTCAGGGGGAACCAAACATCCAATTCCAGCTTTATGTATCAAATGAATATTTCCATAGCAACCACTGACTCAATCAGCCCGATTTTCAGGGTAGAATTGGTATTTAATAAAGAAAAGAAGCATAAAATGTTAATTTGAGTCTATTACAAAAAGGGAAATACTCAGCCTGTTTCAAGAAACTGCTGGGCCATAAATTAAGAACTATAGCAGATTAAAGTGTTAGGTTTTGTGCATTTCTTTGGGGCTATACATTCATTCATTTCTGTGGGTAAGAAATGAAGACTGAATTTTGTAGTCTACTCAAATACCTCTGCACTCAAAAATTTTAAAAAGTTGAATTTCAACTAAAACCTGTAAGAATAATTCAAAAGTAACAAGGAATTATCTTTTAAAAAAGCTCAAGCCTGATTAAGTTTGCAAACATATATTCTCCCTCATTTTTCAAGGTTTGGTACAATTATCCATCAGGAATGAATGTGCTCCATAGTGTTTAAAAATACTGCAGATTGGACTAGAGGTGACTTCCAGAGGTGCCTTCCAACCATCTTCTCTACAGCTAAAAGAGAGAGTGACTGGTCTCTATTTTATCCAGCTATTTGTTAATTAAAATACATACTAATGACAACATATCAACCAAACTCCCATTGTCACACACTTCAGTATTCTCCATTAAAACAGGTATCTTACACATTAAATTTTAAAACGCTTCAAGGTCATAGAATTTACTGGCAACCCAAGTATTACCAAACTTTACATTCCCAGAAGTACAGAAGATGAGATGAGAGCAAAGCAAACTCTACAGATGAGATTCCATGCCCAGATAATCAGATGAAGACAGGGAATCAAACTATCACAGCATCAACAAGTCTTCAGCTGAGTTTCCAGCCTTTATGTGCAGGTAAAGGAACAAGTCAGAAAAGGCAATGCAAAAAAAAAGATACAAATGAAGATCTCCCTAAGTAGCTGATAATTCAGCTGAAATGAGGCACCACTAGCAACTGTTAGGTGTTTGGTTTTGCTATCTTCCCTTTTATCAGCAGCACAAAAGTCAGCATTTCAACTGCTGCTGTATTTTCCTGTCTGAAACGCGCTTCAGAAAGGATTTCAGGGCAATGATGGCTGCTTGCTGTGTTCAGGGAGCCAGATCTAGAACAACTGGTGTTCCACAGAATCCTTGAAAGCCTCTGGAGTAAGTGGTTAATAAGCACATCCCTGAAGGCTTTCTGGGACACTTTAAAGCTTTCACATGCTGCAGAAGAGAACTTCGACTGTGAAATGGACTAAGACAGTATCTGTGGCTATCGCTGTAGGAGGGATTACCCTCTCTAGGAGTTCTCTGTGTGCTTGGAGTGTCAATGCCGCTTACATGCCACCAGTCATAAGGTTCAGTGGATCAACATCTATTCCATGTATTTGTGAAATAAGCAGCTGGAATAACCCTTTGGGATCCTGATTGCTCCTCCAACAAGAAGGCTCTCAACCTGCTGACACAAAAGATCTGCTCATTTTCAGCATTTGCAAATTTTTGGCGCAGTCACTGGGGCTGCTATCTGTGGCTTGTCACTCTGGTCTGGGATGGCAGGACAAGCAGTAAATTGACTCAGGGTCCTGTTTATAAAATAATCTCTTACCTAAATTTAAATGGGAGAAGGCTTGGTATGAAATAGTTACAGTACTTGTGATAAATGAACAAAATTACAAAAAAGTGACATTATCTTCTAAGAGGCCAAGGCTGGCAGCTTTGCTCTTTGTGCAGGACAATTTTCACTTTCTGATCTGATAATAATTAAAAAAAAAACAAACCAACAACCAAAAAAACTAGCAGAGGAATAAGATAGAAATCAAGGACTTCAGATTGCAGAGGATGGGTCAGATAATCCTAATAATTATTTTCTAGAATTAACCAATATGAAATGCTATTGAAATAAACAAGTCTCTTTTTTTCCCTTAATAGTAGAGATTAGCAAGAAGTTAAAAAAAAAAAAAAGTGAAAAGAAAGACCAAGCTGAGCATGAAAGACCACTGACAGCCTGCAGGAGACTGACACCTCAGTTTTATTTGCATTCTTAACATCTCCTCCTGCTGCCAAGGCTCTGTTTACAGCAGGAGAAGCCAGAGCCCAAGACAACTGCAGCACTGCCAGGCCCGGAGGTGAAGGCACTGCTTTGTTATAGGGGCATTCCCATGCCCGAATCCTCAGTAAAGGGAGAAAATCACCAATGGCAACAACGCTGAATAAACACAGAGCACATTTCAATGGGAGCCGAAGTGCCCAGAGGAGACAGACATTAACCACCCTCACACTCATCCTCAGGACAGTTTTGTGTCCACATTTCACAGTTCCTCCCTTGAATGTTGTTTGGTTTGTTAAAATCAGAAGCTTAAAATAACAGTGCCTAGTGTAGCTATTAAAGCCCAAAATAGCCCTCTAACAATTGCCTAATTTATTTCCCACTGTCATGTCCCAAGACTTTTATCTTAAGTCAGAACAAAAGAATTCCAGCCTCCTGCCCATGTTAGACAGAGAAAGATTTTGAAAGGCTATAAGGACAGCCATTATCTGTTGGGAGGTTATTTGTGAAGAACAGGAAGCTCGGGGGAGATGGAAAGAAGTCAAATTGCTTTCCAAGAATAAGAAGAAAAGGTTTTTAAGACCGGTATACTTTGCCATTTTATCTTTGCTTCTCTCCCAAGACAAAAGGTTTTGCATTGCGACTTTATCACAATTGGTTTTATATCTAGAAAATTAAATGTTATTGTTCTCCAAAATGATAAAGCTGCAAAATCTGCAATTAAAAAACAACACAAACAAACAAAAATAACAAAAACTAAAGTATTTGTCAATGCAACTGCAAGATACATAAAATGCTACCTGGCAGTGTCAGTTGGCTGGTTCTGCCAGGGTGCAAAGGCTTCCAAAGGACCATGGCATGCTTGAGAGATTCCTGTAGTAGATTCATCACAGTGGAGAAGTTTAACAGGACCTGAGCAAATACAGAGATCATCGTTTCAGAAATCAGATAAAGGAAACAATTCCTTCAAAGCTTTCTGCTACGGTTTCGGTTCATTATCTACCAGAAGAAAAAAATAAAACAGACCTTTAAAACAGACTACCAAACCAACGGTGAAGTTCTCAGGAATGAGTCATTTTCCCTACTGGGACTGGGCTTAAGCAGATCCCACCCTGAGAGGGAGTCTGGGAGCACAAATAGAGAAGGGGCAATTCCACGCCGTTAGGAACACGAGCTGCTCTTCCACTCTCTGTGGTCATACAGCTTGTATTTTACAGACTGGGAGGTTGGAAAGTCGTTGGTAAATTACAGTTCTAACTAACTTAGGAGATTTAGATACTGCTTCAATACAAGCTATTTTTATTACATATCCTTTACAATATAAAAACTATTGTCTTTAAAATTAAGTTTAAATCACTACTCCAATATAAAAGAAACTTTTTAGAAAGCACTTTATCCCCCGGAGCTCAAATAAGGTTATATAAACAGACATGCATGTGTTAGCATACAGAATCTAAGAAGCCTTTTGTCTCAGCTATTGTCTAATTTTTTTTTTTTGGTGTAAAATTCTGACACATTTGGTAGGTGCCAACAGGTTGAGTAATCCAACATGCAACTCTCTTTTCACTACCTACCATTACCTTCACAGCATGAAGACTGGTTTTTGTCAAAATAAATGAGGCTATTCCATATGACAACACATTTTCCCCCACTAACTCCGATAGCTGTAACCTGAAAACAGGGCCGGGGGAAAGTTAATTGCCAGGTTAACCCCAAAAATTTTTAATTTGTTTAGAATTTAAAACAGTGACTGCACCACATAATCTTGTTTTTTATGTTTTGTTCTCCCTCCTCTTCTTGTCAATACAAAACATATGCCATGCATACTTAGAACGTGGTAAATCAGTTAAATCAGAGAACACGGCAGCATCCAAGCATCCACAATTACTGCACTGAGACATAAATGGATCACTATTTATCAGACACTTTGCTTATGCAAAGTAGGTATTGCAAATCACACAGATGAGGAGCGTGTACAGAAAATATCTAGGAGATAAAAATCTATGTGGATTTATGACAGAAAACATGCTTTTAACCTAAAAAAAAATCAAACCCCACAGCTGCCTTTGAGAAACTACAGCATGTCAAATTCATCTTCGCTTTCACTTAGATCATCTCTCTTGGAAAGGCTGTAGATGTTGGGGGTTTTTTTCCTTCAAATTTAAGCTTTTTCTAAAGCTGGGCTAGGAAAAAAATGAGACTGCACATGTACATGTTTGACTAGAATTCCCTAGAAGAAACAACTTCATGTGAGAAGCTTGTGAAGATGTTCAAAGCAATGGCTTCCCTGCTTCCTGTGTCTTTTCCCCCCACCGTGACTGCACTGCATTTACTTGTATTAACAGCACAGATGAGAGCCAAGATAAGAAAAGGAAATTTAAAAGCTGTGATGTTTCATATACCATTAGTCAAAGTGCCACGTGCAAACCCAAGCTAACAGCCCTCTACTAGATTAAGGGAAACTAAAATAAAATCTTGCACAGCGGATGTCAGGTATGTCAGGAGTCAGGATGCCAGGAGTGAACGTATTTGTGAAAACTACTGTAGAACAGGTACTGCACAGGAGTGACAAAGATTCCTTCCCGGGGACATTGCAGCAGGGAGAAGGTTGCAGACACTTGAATTTGGTTTTCAGGTACTGTGCAGATTGTGGGCATCCGACCCAAGGGCACAGCTCCCACACACATATACTTTGGAACATCTAAGCATGGGAATGAGTGCTCTGGCTTGCTAAAGAACTCAGTGTTCAGTGGCTTGCAGTGCAGGGTGTTCTTAGAATAAACTCAGAAATAAACCAAAATTAGGCCCTTTATGGCTTTGGGGCTTAGTGTTTCTTGGGGTTTGTTTTGTTCTTTGGAGGGCAGATTTTTAAAGATGTGTAGAGAAATTCTAGTGGCAAGCACTTTACATTATTAGACCATGCTAGTTGTCTTACCACTGAGCACAAGGGAAAAATAATTATTTTTTTCTGGAATTGTTGGTGATTCAAGATGTGACAACACAAGTATTGTAGCCCTACAAAAACGGTATGTATGGACATTCAGGTGAAAAAAAACCCCACAAATATTCTATTTATAAAAATGAATGGTAAGTTCAATATTTGCACACTTGTTTTTACAAAATCAAAGGGGCAAAGGACTAACTTTCAACTGATACTCCACATCCTTAAACAGAAAATATTACCAAAGGACAAATATAATGCTGACCATTAAACAAAATAAAGGTTCCACCTTTTTTCAGATAAGCCCTGGAAACATGACACGTAATCAATCTCTCAGTGAGCTTATTCTGGACTCCTCATTCCCCAAGGGTGCCATGGTCTGTTGTGTGCCCACAGGTCAGTGTCCTCACCTGCCTCCCAGCCTGGCAGCTGAGCAACAGGGCTTCTGGCTTTGGGTAAGGCAATGTTTGAAACACAGATGAAAACAAGACTGCAGAATATGAAATACCAAAAATTTAAATTCAGGAATTTGTCAGACACAGCATGTCAAGTTATTGAGCAGCACAAAGGGTTCTGTGTTTAAGAACCTGTCTTGAAAGAGACACCATGCGTGTCTTACCTGGAACTTAGCTGCTGGTACTGTCACCAAAGCAGACACTGCCTGCTACCATACTGTCAAACAAACTTGAGAGTTGGGCTGCAGATGGAAGGAGAGGTGAACAATTAAAAAATTGCCTAGCAAATGAGAATTTAATTTAGACAATTTTTTTGCCTTTTCCTCTGTTCAAAAACATAGAGTAATAGAGAGGAGATTCAGAAATCCCTTTCTTCCATCATGGTATTATCCAGTGCCTCCAGCTGTTTGAGATATCTGGAAGGTGGGGCCAGAGTTCAGATCCTCAGCTTTTGTGACTTCCATTCACTCCTCAACCTCAACTCCTGCCCATTCCTTGGGGTGCCAGGCTGCCTGGCAATATCCTCACTCCAAACCCAGCCTCCTCACTGACACTTCTGATGGTGCAGCCACAGCTCAGTACCAGCTGATGCAGCTCTCCAGCTCTTCAGTCTCGCTCTCCAGCCCCATTAATCAAAATGGATATTGGCAAACTGCAGTAAATGCCAATGAAATTTCTTCAGTGTCTCCTAAGTCTTCTTGAAAACTATGTACACGGAAATTCAGACGTTTCACTCAGCTGCACTGCACAGCTGACACTGCCACATAGTTTTTCAGAAAGACAAAGGAAAACAAAATACAGAACCTTCTCCTGGCACATACAGGTCACAACTAAATGATTGAACAGAAAATATTTGGTTTAATAAAGTTCTACTGCATAAACTGAAGCGAAAACTTCAGGACATCACCTTATGCAGGGGGGAGAGGGAAGAGCATATTAAAAATAAAAGCAAGGAAGTGGCACAAATGCTTCCACTGCACCGAGCATCCCTGCGATTGGTCGGGGGAGGTGTTGCTGCATTAACTCTGCCTGCTCCTGCCCCACAGAGTAAGCCCTGCTCCCTGCCAGGCTGAAGCACAGCATGGCAAGCTGTCCCCAATTACTATCCCTGATGGCCATCCTCCTTCAAGCTAAGAACAGTGACAAGTTTGCCCGAGGTCCTAAAACTCCCTCAAATTGAGCTGTGTGCAGGCAGAAAATTGTAGTCTACAAACGTTTCATGCTAAGCCTAGTGAACTTGTGTTCTGTAACTTCTGGTTTCCAAAGCAACAGAACATGGTTCAAATCCCTGCTGGGGTATTGTCCGATAAAAATCCCTTTCAAGTGCGTCATCACTGTAAGAAGGAAAGCAGGGAAACAAAAGTGAGGCAATTTCAAAAGGTACTAAACTGAAGGCAGAAAGTTAATGAAACCCTCTCCTCAAAGAAAATAAGCCTTGGGTTTACAACTAAAATACCTTTACAGGGGGTTATTTTAGATTTTTAAATAAGAAAAAAAGAGTTTTTGCTTTGTGTGTTGCCATGTGTTAAAATCAGCACAGACAAAACTGTACCTGAGTGTCTAAAAGTCTTACCTGTCCCAGGAGTAACTCTTTGAATTGGAAATCAAAGGTGTGCCCTAGCTTGAGGAAAAGTGCTGCAAAAATACCTGCTGCTTTAAGATATGAAATGGAAAAGCTAACATCCTACGTCTTCAGCTCCTGCTTTAATGCAAAGCAATGTTGAATTTGGAACAAACCCCAGAAACTTAATAAAATTAACAACTTTAATGTCCCGACAACTGATAGGCTGGTGCAAGCCCTGAAGGGCCCATGGGATCCAGTAATACACTTTGATCATAAAAAGGAGTATTAAAGTCAATGATCCCAAATAACGGGCCAAGCTACTGAGAAAATTCCCTACATATAATTAAAAAGACTGAGTTAATAAGGGTGTTGCATTAATTCAGGTCCATCAATAAAACAACTGTAACAGCTTTAGGTGTCATCTTCAAAACCAGTATTCATGTGGAATGTTCAGCAGAAAGTCGTACTTAAAGAGCCAGCATTAAAATTCGATTTATTTGTGGTGAATGGGAAATTTCTTCTGCAACTACAAAAAGTAACTGGCCAAGAAGTCACAAGTTCTTCATCACAGGAGTCACTTACATGTGGAAATTACAAGAAATGCGTTTTTTGGGGAATTGCAACAATACACCAGAAGTATATAATAAATAATTGCATGTACAAACAAGTTATGAATAAAACTGAATTCTGCAGTTCTGGTTTGAAGAGTATTCTCACTTCTCAGTCACATCACAAAGTTTTATTCCTAAGCAAAGACGCAGTAAAATTACTAGAGCAGCCAAGCTAGGGCCAGATTTGACTGCGTCAAGTTTTAGAAGCCTCTTGGGAAGCCTGGACACTTGCTCAGTTTGTGAATCTGCTCCAACCTCTGTGTTTCTATTTGGGTACTGTTGTACTCAGTCCAGCTGGATTAAAGCTAACTACAGAGATGCCTTCTGAACATAGCAAAGCCATAGCCTCAGGCTCTCTGGACCTGTAAAGAACATGTCCTCACTCCGGAGCTGAACAAGCTATTTTTGGATTTCACAAAATGGATGTCAACAGACCTGCTGTAATCAAACACTGGTTAAAAACAGCACCCATCTTCAGCAAAGAGAAGACTCGTGATGGCTTCCTAAAACGCTGTGCTGCCCTAGTCAGTTTTCCAAAGGTTCTTCATGCACCAAGCTCTCTGGGAAAGGGCAGAGTGTGCACATGGCAGAGTGACATTAGATAAGAAAGGAGAAGAAAACAGTATTACATAACAGAGAGCTGGTTTTTGAATCTGGAAGCAACTGCTCTCTCATTTCCCCAGGAAGAACAGGAAGAAAGGCTGGACAAAGCCTTTCACACCCACCCACTTACACTGCAAGGTCTGCAAGCCTTGTCTAGAAGCATACGGTGCCAGGGTGACACACAGCACAGTGCCTGTCCCACGCTCCACACAGTGGCAGTGTGGCACTCACAACCAATGTGACAGTGCAGCTCTAGTGTGACACACAAAACACTGTGACAGAGCTGGGACATGGAGCAGGGTGGGGGGGTCTCTGTGTGTGGCTGACACATGCCAGCTGAGGTGTAGAAAAACACAGCAGTCGGTGTAAACAACTCAGTTCTTTATCCTGTGTGCATGCAGACCTTGGACCCGAACAGTTGGCTGAAAGGCAGGGGCATTGCTTTACCCCCAAAATGGTGTGGGCATGATGCAGATGTGCAGGACTGGCTGCCTGGAATGCAGAGCTTAGGCACAGAAAGTCAAAGCTCGATAAGCACACCTCTGCCAAAAAATGCCAGGAAAAGGCAGAATGAGGGGGGTAACATTAAAGGCCATGTTCGCTATGGCTGCCTCACCTCCCCCCATCCAGCCCGGGCCACACAACACAGACTGCCATGGGGAGGAGCTAGGGTCGCCCTGAGGAAAACCGGCCATGGAGGGGGCAAGGGCTGCCACTCCCCCTCAGGGAAAGCCGCCATGGAGCGGGGCTGGGGCTGCCACTCCCCCTCAGGGAAAGCCGCCATGGAGCAGGGCTGGGGCTGCCACCCCTCAGAGAAAGCTGCCATGGAGAGGGGCTGGGGCTGCTACCCCTCAGGGAAAGCCGCCATGGAGCAGGGTTGGGGCTGAGGCTCCAAAGGGAAAGCCGCCATGGAGCGGGGTTGGGGCTGAGGCTCCACAGGGAAATCCGCCATGGAGCAGGGTTGGGGCTGAGGCTCCAAAGGGAAAGCCGCCATGGAGCGGGGTTGGGGCTGAGGCTCCACAGGGAAATCCGCCATGGAGCAGGGTTGGGGCTGAGGCTCCAAAGGGAAAGCCGCCATGGAGCGGGGTTGGGGCTGAGGCTCCACAGGGAAATCCGCCATGGAGCAGGGTTGGGGCTGAGACTCCACAGGGAAATCCGCCATGGAGCAGGGTTGGGGCTGAGGCTCCAAAGGGAAAGCCGCCATGGAGCGGGGTTGGGGCTGAGGCTCCACAGGGAAATCCGCCATGGAGCGGGGTTGGGGCTGAGGCTCCACAGGGAAAGCCGCCATGGAGCGGGGTTGGGGCTGAGACTCCACAGGGAAATCCGCCATGGAGCGGGGTTGGGGCTGCCACCCCTCAGGGAGAGCTGCCATGGAGCGAGACTGGGGCTGCCACCCCTCGGAGAAAGTGGCCCTGGCAGCCACCTCCAGAAGTTTTGATGTATTTTCTTCTTGGTATAATGCCCCAAAGATCAATTTAACATCTTTGCAAACAAGTAAGGCATGTAAGGGTATTTAAATTTGAGTCTGACCTAATTATCAAAGACAAAGCCTGTTACCTCTAAACTTACCTTTTCATGGTTGCCAAACAATATGTGAAAACAATAGAGAACTTTTCTTATATCTGACTTCAAACATCCGTAATGCAAAATTCACTCTGAAGATAGGAAAAAAGAAAACAATGAAAATAGGACATAGGCCATCCTCCCAAGGCACAGAGAAGAAAACAAAAACTAGAGAACGTTAGAAAAAATAGTTTTTCTTCTTAGTCTTCTCAATATTTCCTCTTTGAACTTTTTTTGTCTTACTTGACCCTCTCAAAACAAGGCACATTACAGCCTTATTGTCTCAGTGGTATATTTCACCAATCACTGACTTGGCATTTAAGGTCTGGTTTCTTGGAAATACACAACAAGGGATACTCTGTGGAAGACAGGAGATTACTGTGAGCATTAGCAGAGGCGAATAGTCAGGAATCCAGACACTTGTGCAACTAACACACCTGAGCTTCCTATCTTTCTGTGAGAGAAAGATTTGGCTAAAGCCTAGGAAACAGCGCAGGGGAGACCAAAACCGTCCCTTGAGACACTTTCTGGAAGGGCTGCAAGGACCCTGCCTTTCTTTGGAACAGAGATTGTCATGATGCATAGTGTTGGCTGTTTTGCCCTAGGTGCCGCCTCTATTCCAGAAGAACTTTCATCCACTTCATCATTTGTCTGCCCCTTCAGTTCCAGGGTCTCAAATCTGCTCTGTAAGATACTAAACATGTAACTCAACCGCAAGTTTTTACAATAAGGAAGTTAGCATGTCTTTAACGAGGTTTTTTTAGGACAAGATACCACACAGGAACCCAGAACAGTTTTCCAACACTGCTGTTTCATCTGGGCTCTTGATGCACAATGCCCAGCGCTTGCACTACACTATCTTTTCGTGTGTTCTGGTGACCAGGACCATCCCATGGTCAGGCCCAAGGTAATTTTGGTGCCAAAGTCTTGTTGCCTGCAAACATCACACTCTTTTTTATCCAGCTGGAGCTGATTTCAGTGTATTTGCTGAGTTGACTTTATTAGTGTTTTCCTTCTCTTGGCAGTTCTATCAGATGTCCTTATGGCCCCCAACTTCTGCATCCTTTGTCCACTAACAGTGGGCATCCTTCTTCCCAAGCTTTGTCAGCCTCTCTCTCGGTCTGAGATCACTGAAACGTGCCCAGCTCTGAGCCTTAGAAAGATAATTCTAGCAATGCTATAAATGAGAATCAAAGGACTTTATATTCAGCAAAATTTAGATTGTTTTATTTGATATAGACAGAGCAAGCAGCGCTGGGGAACGTGAGGGGTCACCGCCCACTCCACACCCCACCGAACCCCGGCCCGTAGTCTCTTCTTATATTAATTATGGTTTCCTGCCGTATTCAATAATTTTTGGTTTTTTGCTGTTATAATTTTACCAGGTAAGCAGTGGTGGTCGAATAAACATCCTTACACAAATTCCCAAAGCCTCCAGCGATAGTCAGTTTCACAGATAACCATCTAGTCCTTGTAGACAACCACCACTGAAATTCTGGAAATGTGGTCCTTGAAAAAGGCAGCATTGATCAGACAAAGGCAGGAAGGGCTACCGGGAAGACTGATTTTGCAAGCTGGTAAAAGATGCAATTAATCTGGAAAACATAACAAAACATAATATAACATAATGTAACATAATATAACAAAATATAACATAATATTATATAACATAATATGAAGTAATATAACAGGGTGATTTAAAACAGAAGGAATTTATCATATCATTTCCTTTATCTAGTGTACATGCTTCGGTTCAGAGCTTAGTATACTGGTTTATAGAAACCCCAATACTTTTGTAATTAACACGAATCTTCTATCAATTATCACAAGCAACAACTACTATGCTTTTCCTAACACCGGCACATCACTTCGAGATTGCAGACTGCAATGCGCGTCACAGGTTAAATGTCTCTCCTTGTTGATCAGGCTTGAAAGTGTGTAAAGCTCAAGCATTAAAGGACATCCTTTCCTCAGGAAAGGTGACCTGCGGCACGGTTTGCCACAGGTCCGCGCCCGCGCCCTCGCGAGCGCCAGAGCGTCCCCGGCGCCATTGCAAGGCTCGGGGCTCTCCCTTGTGGGCCAGAGCCGCCATGACAGCGCGGGCGCTGCGCGGCGGAGCTTGGAGGGCGGGAAGGCCCCGGGGGGTCCCTGCCCAGAGCAGCTGGCGCTGTTCCCTCAGCGCCTTCCCGCCGCGCTCCTGGCAGCCGGGCAGACGTTCTCGGGCTCGGGGAGAAGCGAGCGGCCGCTGCTGGCTCCCAGCGTACAGATCTGGCTGCTGGCCCGGGCTGCGATGCCACAGCCGCCCTGCGGCGTGGCACTGCCAGGGCCCCCCGGCAGAGCCGGGCCGGCAGTGCCAACACCTGAGGGAAGCCCTGCCGTGGCACCGCCGGGGCCCTTCCTGCCCCGGGGCCGCCAGCAGGAGCCACGGCTGCGACCTCCGACACAGCGGCACTGCTTGGCCGCCTGCAGCAGATCGAGACAGTGACACCACAAGAGAGCAAAATGCTACAAACGCCTGATGGAAAACACCGGAGCGAAACCATCGGATTGAAAGGAAAATGAAGGCGTGCCCAAGCACAAAGGCATGAAAGGGAGGACTGAGAAGACACTGAAACTTAATCCTAGCAGTAATCGCAACTATGTCAGGGGAAACGTGATGGTGAATAAACCTACTAACTGTTTTGACATTAAAAAGGGCCACCTTAATAATTTCGCGAGTATGTTAACCTCTTCAAAAGCTGTCAGGTATTCCTTTGTCCAGTCCAAACAATTTAATAGCAGGATTTGCTGCAGTTGTCCCTCAAATACCCCACATAAAGAGAGATGAGTGCTTCGATTCCAGGGAAGCCATGTGTTAATAAAAGGAGTCTGCTGTTCTGTGCAGGCATCAATGCTGATCCCTGATCCCAGATAGGTGCATGATTCCTGGAGGGATTTTTTAGTAAGGGGCTCTTGCAAAGGAGGTGTTTTCTGCTGGTAAGCTGGTACAAACACCTTCCTTTTAATAGTAAAGACCAAGGGGACAGAGGCAATGGAAACCAGGCAGGAGCAGCTCTGCGGGGCTCTTAGCCTGCAGCATCAGCCCCAAGGGCTGCTCCGTCCCTGCCTGCCTGATGGGCAGGGCTGGAGGCGACCGAGGGCACAAAAGGCAACGCTGGGCTCAGGCCGTGTGTCAGTGCGACCTGACGGCGGGAGGAGAAGGCCGAGCAGGGACGCGGCTGCCCAAGGACCCGAGGGATCCAGAGGAGACAGCAGCGTTCCTCAAGGCCACAACGAGAGGAGGAGGCGGACAGGAGCAGGGCTCACGCAGGGCTGACCAGGGAGTTGTGCCCTCGTGCCTCTGGGACTGTTCTGCAAAATCCCCACACTCCTCTTTCTCCCCCACAGAGAGTGGATGAGTGTTGGAGTGTGAAAAGACAGAAAGAACGGAATGCAGGGGTTCAACTACAAACCTTTAAAGGAATTAAAGTAGATTAAGCCACACAACATGAAATAGAGGTGTGAGGTTTAGTTTTAAGCAACTAGAACTATTATTAAGTTGAATAGATATAAAGTAGACATAGAAATCTTCGTTTTAAGTAAGTAAGAATATATTTTAAGTGCCTTAAAAATTAAATGCCTTAGAATTTAGTGTGAAAAACAGCCTGCAGTGAGAGCTCAAAAACGAAAACAAGCTTCAAAAACAAGCTGCAGTGAGAGCTCAAAACCATAGTTGTAGACACTAGTGTAGAAAACAATTTTCAAAAAGAAACTGCAGTGAGACCTTAAAAATACAGCTTTAGACAGAATAAAAACATAGTAAGCATATTGCTTACATTCATTAGATAGAACCGATAGTCTCTATGTGCAAATCATACGTAAAATTTCATATTGTACAGGGAGAATTCTAATAGGTTTAGAAGAAATGCATCAGACTCATGTTTTTAGCTCATTGGGTAATTTGTAAATAAGAATCCATGTGTTGGAGTGAGAGCTCTCTCGCTCTCTCTTCCTCCACCACCATCATCATCACTACCACCATGTGAAAGAAGAACAAGAAGAAGAAGAAAAGAAGGCCAGGGGGCATCTGCTTCTTGAGACTCTGGACCAGGCCACAGCTTCTACCTCTTGCACCAGAGAGCTACTTCTGCTTTAAGTGGGACTTTGGAAAGCTTTAATAAACACCTTGAGTTCTTTCACAGGGACACTCTGCTGATCAGTCCCATGTGTGAAAAGATGCAGGAGAGCCCTGATGCCTGGGAGCCAGGTGAGGGCAAAGCAGCCCTCCCACAGTCTGGCCCAGGGGCTCTTGGGGCTGCCAGCGTGGGGCCCAGAGCAGAGGCAGGGAGAGGCAGGAGCTGCTCAGCCATGGGAGCCTCTCAGGCTGGGAGCCTCCTTCCTCCCCAGGCAGGGCCCAGCTGGGCCAGGGCGCAGCTCTTGGGGCAGCCGTGCCCACCGTGGCCCCTGCTCTGCAAGGCCTGCAGCCCTGCCCATCAGGCAGGCGGGGCCAGAGCGGCCCTTGGGGCCCATGCTGCAGGCTAAGAGCCCTGCAGAGGTGCTCATGGCCCGTGCCGTTGGCTCTGTCCCCTGCAGCATGCATGCTGTGTCACCGCACACAGGCTGACCCATGTGCTCCCCCAGGCCCTGGCAACTGCCCCTGTGCTGCTCCTGCCCTGCCCAGGGCACCCACGGGCGCTGCTCGGGCCTGGCAGTGACCAGAACCAGCTGGGACGGTGACAGCTCTGCTGCTCTGGGCGCGGCCAGCACGCAAAGCAGCCGCGTGCCCCTGGGCCGGGGCAGCGTCCCGGTCGGCCTTGGCACAGCCCGTGCGCTCCTGGAGGGCTGGGGGCACTGCTCCGGCCTGGCCTGGGGGGCCCTTGACATTCCTGATTCCCCTGACAGCCCCCAGGCAGGAGCCAGAGCTCAATGGCCCCAGCCTGGCTGCACAGTCAGGGCTGGAGCCTTCCCGTGGCTGCCCAGAACCCGACACCATCAGCCCCAGCTCGGAAACACTGCCTCTCCTGGGCCTGCCGCTATGTTTCCCTCTTAGATCCTTGAATGGATTATAAAAATAGCTTTGACATCTTCTTCAAGGAACACACATGACAAGCTTCTAATCGCTTAAATGTTTATTAGTATGCTTTCGCTTTCGTTTTGGCATCCTTATGCTTCCTTCAGCATTCTGGTCAATCATAAAAATCTAACATCTTCTTAGGAGAAGTTTCTGAATCCGCTATTAGGAGAAGTCTCTAAATTCACTGTCTTGCTTAAACACTTCCTTTACATATCGTTAAGTAGCTGCTCCTGTAACATACAGAGATGTAGTGGTTTACCTGAGTTGACATCACAACATGATGTTATGCAAAATAATAGATGAAAAACCTTATATTCCCTCGTAATTACAGAGTTTCAGGCTCGTCTGACGGACCTGAATTCATTTTGCATGCACTTTCATGGCCGTGCTCCCTCCCCATGCTCAGCTTTCAGCCACAGTTACCTGGGAACTGACCTTACATACTCACCTCAAGCAATAATCTACATCTGTCTTCCCAACGCTATATTCTTCACTAAGCTCTACAGATCTACAAAATATCTTTGGGTCCTCTGCACAAAACAAAGAAGCAAGGAATAAGGTTAAACACTGCTGATTATGCTGCTGCTTCCAGCACACGTGTACGAACAACACAGCAATAAAGTCAGATATTTTCTTCACATCCTTCCTATTCTCTTGCCCCCCACCACGCATTGGCTCCAACAGCAATGCTCTGTACTGCAGCCTGGTGTCCTGAGAAACATGAAAGGCAGCAGCAGTTCTCCTGAACCTGCTGAAATTTAAATTGCAGTGGAATATCAGCTCTTGCATTAAAAGCTCAGCACCAGGATCCCACATCTTCCCCCACAACTGATGCCTGCTGAGGAATGAGATCTCCATTTTAATTCCCTGTCTAAAGCAGATTGACTGGAAGAGTGCAGGGCAGTAACTGTATGAACACAGCAATGCATTTCATCAGAGGCATCTAATAAGTCTCAAGAACATCATTTCAGCCTGTCTTAAGATGATATTCCACACAATGTAACAAGCAATTGTTTTGGTGGCCTGTGGAAGTTTTTGGGACTGCGTATGTTTCCTTTTGTTGTTGTTGTCTTTGTTTTGAAATACAAAAGTCACTGGATTCAGAAGAGAAAACCCCACATTTATAAGCACGAAAACCACACGGACCTATGTGGCTGACAAGAGCACTCAGCGTTCCTAATGGTAACACCAGAAAGACAGGAAAAATGTAGAGATGTCATACATACCTGAAAGGATCCAAAATGTCTAGGTAACCTGTCAAGTGACTATTTTTTTGTAATCTCTCGAAGTCCAGCTATCTATTAGGCAATTACCTAAAAAAAAAGAAAGCCAGAAAGCTGCTCAGCCTTTATTTTACCAGGTCTTTCTCCCAGGATTCTACCACAACTTCGACCACAAGGAAGGATGGCAAATTTGGACTCCAAAACATTCCTAATCAGGCAGCATTTTTCATCCTCCACGCTGAATTCCAGTAAGAGTTTAAAAGGAAAAAAAATACAAAAGATGGTGAGAAAGTTCTACTGTAATTCCTAGGTGTTCACCACCTATGGAAGGGAAGGAAACTAGAATTTTCTCGTATGGTAAAGAAAGAAACCTAGACAAGTACAAAGGGATTGTAGCATCCTAAAAGGTGCTGTCAAATTCCATGAGCACGAGTTAGAGCTGTAGTGCTTCAGAGCAATGGTATCCATTGAAAAGCTTGATCCCATAGGAACCAAATAGAGTCTTCTAGTAAAAAAAAACCCTTTGTAAAAGAAAACTGACTGTGCCTTTGCCTTTTGGCAAAAATCACTTTGAACTTGGTCAAACCAAAACGACCCAGTTCATTTCTTGTGCTCAACTTCTCTCTTTCCATGTTGCACTTCACACCAAGTGGGCTGCTGGGAGGTTTCACCCTGTGCAGCTCAAATGGTTTTCCAAGATGACTGTCATTGCTCAGAGGTGTGCAATGTCACTTTCCCATCCCCTGAGTGCTGCTGGTAATATTCCCACAGCATCCAACTGCTACAGGCAAGTAGACAACAAATACAAATGGAACTTGCATTTCTTGGTCCTTTTCAATTCCTGACGTCTCAGGCTCTTCATCAGCCTCAAAACGGCTCTCTTGGAAATGTCCATCCTCTTGCCATGTGACTTTTCCCGGTTTTATTGTTCCAAGTAGGTAAGGCTCTGCAATAACAGCACCAAAAAAGAAAAAAAAGCCCAAAGCAGGTTATCTCTCTACTTGCCAGGAAAACTTCCTCCTTTCTAGTGAAATACTTCCACTGGAGAAGACAGATTTAGGAAGGACACAATCTTCTCCTCCCACATTCTCTGAGCTGTATCTCTGCTCCAGTATTTTACACTTTGTTCTACGGTTCCCTTATGTATTCTTTAACATTTCACATTGCATTCAGAAGACACTGAATACCTCCTGAATTCAGCAGGAGTGTGGGGGGCTTGTTGCTCTGGGTGGTTGCATTGGGGTTTTTAGTATTTTGGAAAACTTCACATGTTGTTTGTTTCTATCTTACGCGACGGTGACTGGATTCAATATTCTTTCATCTTCATTTCATAAGTGTCTCATTTTATCTCAGGTGAGCACACCCCAATGGTCATGTGTCATTCTGTTTCCATTTTCTCAAGGTCCAAGCATAGAATTCAGTAACAAATAGAATGCTCATGGATCTTGGGGTCAACTCCAGGATTTTGCTCCTCCCTACACATTAACACACCTTTACTTTAAAATCTTCTTGGGTTCTATGAAACTTGATATGACTGGTGTGTCACCTTTTCCCTGTTTGAGAAATGTAGGGGATGACAACAAGCTTTCCCACCACTCTGAAAAAAACCCAAAACCTTCTCAAAGCGTGCCTTTCAAAATTCCTGAGATGCAACCATGAGTTACTTCTCATTCGTCTACCACAGCCACGGCAAGTAGAATTGAGGATCAAAAGGTTTCTGCCTAATTACTGCCTTCTGCTGCTGAAAATCCCCTGGATCCTGCCCTTCTTTACACCACATTGCTCTACAGTGCCTGCCAGAAGCTCTTTCTTAGCAATGGCACTGTTAGAAGGGTTCTGCTGTTACCTTCTTTGGCGCCCGGCTCCTCGGTGTCCCTAAAGAAGGAAAACATGAAAGCACTCGACTCCTGAGCCAGGCTGCTCACAGGCAAAGGTCCCAAATGGTCATCTGGGGCAGAGTCCTGCGCATCCTCTTTGTCCCAGGCTATTTCCACAGTCTTGTCCGGTTTGTTCTTTGAAGGTCCAAGCAAGTCGTTTAAAACAGCAGCAATATCATCATTGATTTCTTCAGAAAGTTAAGGCAGTGTCTCACTCTCTTCTTTCTTCTTCCTTTTGGCTTTACTGAAATGAGATTGGCCAAGGATAGCAACACAGCACACGTCCTTCCCAAAGACAGTTTCCCTAAGAGCAGCCTCGCTCTTCATGTCTCCCTAAACACATCCAAGTCAATTAAGGAGTTATTCACATTCAAGGGAAAGCAGAGGGGAAACATCTGAGGTTGGAGTCTAAAGGCAGGAAGCAGCGTCCTTTATAATTAGCCACATCCTTCAGTGGCTTGTTACTTAATACATGGGAACATAGAAATCAAGGTACTTAGCACAGACTTCTTTCCCGCCAATAGAAATGTCGAGAGCTAACAGGGTTTTCTCAGAGCCCTGCAAATCTCAAATGCCTGAATTGACCGTTCTCACCTTCACTTACGGCAGCGAACAGACAGACTAGAAAGAAGAGATGACACTACATGCTGCTGTTTGTGGTCCAAGTTGAGGCCCGACGTCGCTGGCGGGAGCGGTTGCACCTGCGCGACGTCCCCGACGGTGTCCCCCTGCGCCTGGGCCTGTCAGCCCTTGCTGCTCTTCTCCTGCTCCTGTCCTGGTGACTCCTGGACCGGACGGGTCCATTCGAGGCCTGACGTGGCAGGCGGGAGCGGCTGCGTCTGGGGGACGTCCCTGATGGTGTCACTGTTCGCCTGGGCCTCTGGGCCCTCGATGTTGTCCTGGGGCTCCTGTCACGGCGACTCCTGGACCGGACAGGCGGACTCTGGGCCCGACGTGGCAGGCGGGAGCGGCTGGGCCTGGGTGACGTCCCTGACGTCCCTGATGGTGTCACTGTTCGCCTGGGCCTCTGGGCCCTCGATGTTGTCCTGGGGCTCCTGTCACGGCGACTCCTGGACCGGACAGGCGGACTCTGGGCCCGACGTGGCAGGCGGGAGCGGCTGTGTCCGGGCAATTCCCGTGATGATGCCCCTCTTTGCCTGGGCCTCTCAGCCCTTGGCTTTGTCCTGCTGCTCCTGGCACGGCGGCTCCTTGAGCGGACGGGTCGGTTTGGGGCCTGACCTTGCTGGCGAGAGCGGTTCCGCCTGCGGTCAGGCCCAGCACGTCTGGAATGGACCCTGTCCTCAGGGCCTGTGGAGCTGCTGTATGTTGGCCTGAATGTTCTTGGGCTGTTGGTGTCTGGGGAGGAAGGTGGCAGCAACTGCTGCTCTGCTGCGCACTGGCGGCTCCTGCACGTGTGGTTCTCTGGAGACTGGGGAGCCAGACCCGATGGCACTGGGCTGTGGGAGCTGGGGCTGATGGCCCCTGATTCTGGGGAGCCATGAGAAGGCTCCAGTCCTGGCTGACTGCTCAGGCTGGGGCCATTCAGCTCCGGCTCATCCCTGGAGGCTGTAAGGGCACGCAGGAATGTCAGAAGCCCCCCAGGCCCAAGGCAGGCCAGGCCAGAGCTGCACCCCCAGCTCTCCAGAAGCAGACAGGCTCTGCCAAGCCCACCCTGGGCACCACCTCCCCACCCCAGGAACACCCAGGTGCTTTTCCACATACCTGTGCCGAGACCAGCACAGCTGTCACACTCCCAGCTTTCTATGCAGTTTGTCAGGCCAGAGCAGCGCCTGTGGGTGCCCTCAGCAGCACAGGAGGAGCAGAGGAGCAGTTCCCAGGGCCTGGGGAAGCAAATGGGTACATGGCTCTGAAGACAAAATGCCCACAGCACAGGATTGTCCAGCCAAGCTCTTCTGGTTCTTTCCGCGCAGAGCCCTTGCTGACACAATGCGCTGATTCTCTGCAGAGCCTCGCGTGGAGCTTCCCAACTTACCCCTCTTCCTCTGCCTCTTCCCTGCCTCCTGGGTAAAGGCATTCCCGGGCATTGCACTGGCTGTGCCTCTCTCCTAGATCTGCAAAGGCGTCGTTGTCCTCCCATGTTGGCTGTCTGAAGGAGAAATGAAAAGCTGATGAGTTGCTACTGCCCTGCCCTCTTGGAGGTAACAGGGTGTCCCCGCCCTTCCTCCAGTGCTTTTCCAAGTCATCCATGAAGCTGAAGTCCAGACTCATGGGTCTGTCCAGGGCCAGGTGTGCTGGGGCAGGGCCTGACACAGCACTGCACTTGCGGCCTCCTGTCTTGTGGGCCAGGGAGAAGGACACAAACCTGAGAGGAACTCGGATGCCCATGACGAACATTTGGACAAGGAATTCCTGACGGTCTCTGCACAGGGGGCACTGGAAGGATAAAAGGCCAGCACGCATGGCCTGTCCCTGCAGGGCAAACAGAAGCAGTGTGAGCGAGGCCCTGCTGCTGCTGAGCACCTGCTGTGCCCCGGGGCTGAGGCCACGGCTCCTACCTGGATGCAGTCCCTATGGAACCAGGCCCTTGTGCACGCTGGGCACACCAGTGTTCCATAGGACATTCCATCCTCCACAGGCTCCATGCAGATGGGGCATTCAGTGCCTGGCTCTGGAGTCGCCTGCACGTCCTGCTCTGGACGGTGCTCAGAGCAGTAGGACCTGGGGCAAAGGGATGGGCAAAATGAGAAATGCTGGATCCCTCACCACGGGTGGCCAGAAGTGAGGAGGACGTACCTGTGTGGACTAATGTACAGATTGACACAGCCGCCCTCCTTGGCACAGGGCAGGTGGAACCATCTGCCGCAGTTTTCCTCGCAGCACAAGATGGTGGCCCCGCTCTGGCCACAGACACAGCAGTGCTGGAAAGAGCCAAGCAGCCTCATCAGTGGCAGCCTCGGGGCCTCCCCAGGCAGCCCCACGGCTGCGGGCAGGGCACAGGATGGGGCAGCTGCTGGGTCTCAGCCCACAGGGCTGCCTGCTGCAGGAGGCTCCTGTGCCAGAGCCTGCGTGGAGCTGCTGGGAGCCAGGCTTTGTCCCACAGCTGGCTGGAAGGGCCGGCCTTTCTCTCCTGGTGTCTGGGTTAAGCTCAGACAAACCTCGCCTGGCACAAATCTCCCTGCTCTTTTGTCAGGCTCTCACCTCCTTTGCCGCCCGCCTGACTGCAAGTTGGATATCTCGAGGGAGAAAGCCCATGAGTCCAACACGTTCATTATCTTGTCGAGAAAGCAGAGTAGCAAAATACTGCAGAAAAGGGAATGAGCAGATAAGGAGAGAGTGGCAGGGACCTCCCATTGCAGAGCTGGAGACAGATCCCAGAGCATCTCACCAGGCAGAACACGTGGGCACAGAGCCCGAACTTCTCCAGTTTCTTGCCACAGATGTCCGGGTCAGCCTGTGTGCGGTGACACAGCATGCATGCTGCAGGGGACAGAGCCAATGGCACGGGCCATGAGCACCTCTGCAGGGCTCTTAGCCTGCAGCATGGGCCCCAAGGGCCGCTCTGGCCCCGCCTGCCTGATGGGCAGGGCTGCAGGCCTTGCAGAGCAGGGGCCACGGTGGGCACGGCTGCCCCAAGAGCTGCGCCCTGGCCCAGCTGGGCCCCGCCTGGGGAGGAAGGAGGCTCCCAGCCTGAGAGGCTCCCATGGCTGAGCAGCTCCTGCCTCTCCCTGCCTCTGCTCTGGGCCCCACGCTGGCTGCCCCAGGAGCCCCTGGGCCAGACTGTGGGAGGGTTGCTGTACCCTCACCTGGCTCCTTGGAATCAGGGCCCTCCTGCTGCCTGCTGGACATGGTTCAGGTCAGCAGTGAGTCCTTGTGCAGGAACTGCACAGTCTTATCCTTGTGCTCGTCCTCTCTCTGTGGGGGAGAAAGAAGAGTGTGGGGAGTTTACAGAACAGGCCCAGAGGCACGAGGGCACAACTCCCTGGTCAGCCCTGCGTGAGCCCTGCTCCTGTCCGCCTCCTCCTCTCGTTGTGGCCTTGAGGAACGCTGCTGTCTCCTCTGGATCCCTCGGGTCCTTGGGCAGCCGCGTCCCTGCTCGGCCTTCTCCTCCCGCCGTCAGGTCACACTGACACACGGCCTGAGCCCAGCGTTGCCTTTTGTGCCCTTGGTCGCACAGGTCACAATGGCCACAGTGACATCACAATCGTGCACCCACAATCGGGTCAGGCGTGGCCCCAGCTCCTTGGCAACCACTTATTTCAGCCCCCTTGGGAGCCCAGGTTCCGAGATGGCTGCGGGCTTTTGGTCAGAAGGGAACCAGGGCAGGGAGTCCTGCAGCAAGAGCTGTTCAAGCACTGCCGCTCCAGGGCTCCGGTCCCGGCCAAGGGAAATCTCTGCTCCTGCCGCTGGCAGTCAGTTGCCCAGAGAGCTTGTGTGGAGTCTCTTGCACTGGAAAAATTTCAAATCCGGCTCTAGGTGATCTGATGTTCTCCTCAAGACCTGCCTGGAGTAATCTCCGATCAACTTGAATTGATGCAGATGCTGATCACCGTTGGGAATGGGAGATAAAGCTGGAGACCACCACTGCTGCCTCCCAACCTCAATTTTCCTGTCATCCTATGAACTAACAACTTTGACACTTCATATTAAATGAAAAAATTGGTATTCATCTCCTGAGAAACGTCATCTTTTGAACTGACTCAATGGAGACCCAGAGAATTCAATTGGGTTTTTCTGTGTATGTCTGACTGGAGAGCTTGCAACAGTCCTCCACTCACAAGTCAAACGCAGCAGCAGGATGCTTTTCCCACAGTAAAGGGACTTTGCCAGTTTGCTCCGTGCTCTCCTACTGGCAAATACACTGGAAAACAATCAAGAAGAGAAGCACAAACAGTTCTTGTAGACTTTTCTCATTTCTGTCATTGCAAACATGCTTCTGGAAGTCTAGAATCATTGACTTCTAGAACAGTCAGTGGTATCCCTGGGGAACAGGGCTAGGGCTGACAAGAAGGGACACCCTGCACCTGCCGGATGCTGGGGCAGCAGGAGTTCATCCATTTTCCTGTCTCCATGGGAGAGCCACCTTGGGTGGAAAACAATGCCTTCACTGAACTAGGAGGGAGGCACAGCTGGTGCAATGCCAGGGAGTGCCTTTAGTCAGGAGGCAGGGAGGAGGCAGAGGAAGAGGGGTAAGCTGGGGAGCTGCAGCTGGGGCTCTGCAGGGAACCCATTTCTCAGCAAGGGCTCAAAGCAGAAGGAGCCAGAAGAGCTTGGCCAGACAATCCCGAGCTGTGGACACTTTGTCCTCAGCTCCAGGAACCCGTTTGCAAGTCCAGGCCGTGGGAACTGCTCCAGTGTTGCTCTCATAAGTGACACATAGACACAGAGCTAGCTACCCGCTCCTTCCCAAGCCTGTTCAGCACTGGACAGCAGGACACAGGAAAATGTTCTCTTCACTACACGATCTAATTATTGAAAGTCCTCCAAAGAAGCAACTCACATTCAAAGGATACACACAAAATCCCCCAAACCATGGTAGCAACCTTGAAATGACACAAGAAACATCTGCCTATTCAGAAACACAGGCTAAGTCTTTTGGCCAATACTTTATCCTATTAGATCCCTGAAAGGATTTCAAAAGTAACAGTGTTTGGGAACTTCTTCATTAAACAAACAGGAAATGCTGCTGATCTCTAAAAGAAGATTTATTAGTTTGTTTTCACGTTCCTTTCGGCAACCTTATACTTCCTTTACCATTAGGGAAAATAAAGAAAATCTAATCTAAATCTAAAATCTGTAATTCTTAGGAGAAGTTTAAGAAGTTTAAGAATTCACTGTTTGTCTCAAAGACCCAGTTGAGGGTACAGCAGCCCTCCCACAGCCTGGCCCAGGGGCTCCTGGGGCAGCCAGCGTGGGGCCCAGAGCAGAGGCAGGGAGAGGCAGGAGCTGCTCAGCCATGGGAGCCTCTCAGGCTGGGAGCCTCCTTCCTCCCCAGACGGGGCCCAGCTGGGCCAGGGCGCAGCTCTTGGGGCAGCCGTGCCCACCGTGGCCCCTGCTCTGCAAGGCCTGCAGCCCTGCCCATCAGGCAGGCGGGGCCAGAGCGGCCCTTGGGGCCCATGCTGCAGGCTAAGAGCCCTGCAGAGGTGCTCATGGCCCGTGCCATTGGCTCTGTCCCCTGCAGCATGCATGCTGTGTCACCGCACACAGGCTGACCCATGTGCTCCCCCAGGCCCTGGCAACTGCTCCTGTGCTGCTCCTGCCCTGCCCAGGGCACCCACGGGCGCTGCTCGGGCCTGGCAGTGACCAGAACCAGCTGGGACGGTGACAGCTCTGCTGCTCTGGGCGCGGCCAGCACGCAAAGCAGCCGCGTGCCCCTGGGCCGGGGCAGCGTCCCGGTCGGCCTTGGCACAGCCCGTGCGCTCCTGGAGGGCTGGGGGCACTGCTCCGGCCTGGCCTGGGGGGCCCTTGACATTCCTGATTCCCCTGACAGCCCCCAGGCAGGAGCCAGAGCTCAATGGCCCCAGCCTGGCTGCACAGTCAGGGCTGGAGCCTTCCCGTGGCTGCCCAGAACCCGACACCATCAGCCCCAGCTCGGAAACACTGCCTCTCCTGGGCCTGCCGCTATGTTTCCCTCTTAGATCCTTGAATGG
This sequence comes from Sturnus vulgaris, assembly GCF_052056855.1. Classification (NCBI taxonomy): domain Eukaryota; kingdom Metazoa; phylum Chordata; class Aves; order Passeriformes; family Sturnidae; genus Sturnus; species Sturnus vulgaris. Next base: position 17,310,887 of record NC_142253.1, on the reverse strand, counting down.
ATTATAAAAATAGCTTTGACATCTTCTTCAAGGAACACACATGACAAGCTTCTAATCGCTTAAATGTTTATTAGTATGCTTTCGCTTTCGTTTTGGCATCCTTATGCTTCCTTCAGCATTCTGGTCAATCATAAAAATCTAACATCTTCTTAGGAGAAGTTTCTGAATCCACTATTAGGAGAAGTCTCTAAATTCACTGTCTTGCTTAAACACTTCCTTTACATATCGTTAAGTAGCTGCTCCTGTAACATACAGAGATGTAGTGGTTTACCTGAGTTGACATCACAACATGATGTTATGCAAAATAATAGATGAAAAACCTTATATTCCCTCGTAATTACAGAGTTTCAGGCTCGTCTGACGGACCTGAATTCATTTTGCATGCACTTTCATGGCCGTGCTCCCTCCCCATGCTCAGCTTTCAGCCACAGTTACCTGGGAACTGACCTTACATACTCACCTCAAGCAATAATCTACATCTGTCTTCCCAACGCTATATTCTTCACTAAGCTCTACAGATCTACAAAATATCTTTGGGTCCTCTGCACAAAACAAAGAAGCAAGGAATAAGGTTAAACACTGCTGATTATGCTGCTGCTTCCAGCACACGTGTACGAACAACACAGCAATAAAGTCAGATATTTTCTTCACATCCTTCCTATTCTCTTGCCCCCCACCACGCATTGGCTCCAACAGCAATGCTCTGTACTGCAGCCTGGTGTCCTGAGAAACATGAAAGGCAGCAGCAGTTCTCCTGAACCTGCTGAAATTTAAATTGCAGTGGAATATCAGCTCTTGCATTAAAAGCTCAGCACCAGGATCCCACATCTTCCCCCACAACTGATGCCTGCTGAGGAATGAGATCTCCATTTTAATTCCCTGTCTAAAGCAGATTGACTGGAAGAGTGCAGGGCAGTAACTGTATGAACACAGCAATGCATTTCATCAGAGGCATCTAATAAGTCTCAAGAACATCATTTCAGCCTGTCTTAAGATGATATTCCACACAATGTAACAAGCAATTGTTTTGGTGGCCTGTGGAAGTTTTTGGGACTGCGTATGTTTCCTTTTGTTGTTGTTGTCTTTGTTTTGAAATACAAAAGTCACTGGATTCAGAAGAGAAAACCCCACATTTATAAGCACGAAAACCACACGGACCTATGTGGCTGACAAGAGCACTCAGCGTTCCTAATGGTAACACCAGAAAGACAGGAAAAATGTAGAGATGTCATACATACCTGAAAGGATCCAAAATGTCTAGGTAACCTGTCAAGTGACTATTTTTTTGTAATCTCTCGAAGTCCAGCTATCTATTAGGCAATTACCTAAAAAAAAAGAAAGCCAGAAAGCTGCTCAGCCTTTATTTTACCAGGTCTTTCTCCCAGGATTCTACCACAACTTCGACCACAAGGAAGGATGGCAAATTTGGACTCCAAAACATTCCTAATCAGGCAGCATTTTTCATCCTCCACGCTGAATTCCAGTAAGAGTTTAAAAGGAAAAAAAATACAAAAGATGGTGAGAAAGTTCTACTGTAATTCCTAGGTGTTCACCACCTATGGAAGGGAAGGAAACTAGAATTTTCTCGTATGGTAAAGAAAGAAACCTAGACAAGTACAAAGGGATTGTAGCATCCTAAAAGGTGCTGTCAAATTCCATGAGCACGAGTTAGAGCTGTAGTGCTTCAGAGCAATGGTATCCATTGAAAAGCTTGATCCCATAGGAACCAAATAGAGTCTTCTAGTAAAAAAAAACCCTTTGTAAAAGAAAACTGACTGTGCCTTTGCCTTTTGGCAAAAATCACTTTGAACTTGGTCAAACCAAAACGACCCAGTTCATTTCTTGTGCTCAACTTCTCTCTTTCCATGTTGCACTTCACACCAAGTGGGCTGCTGGGAGGTTTCACCCTGTGCAGCTCAAATGGTTTTCCAAGATGACTGTCATTGCTCAGAGGTGTGCAATGTCACTTTCCCATCCCCTGAGTGCTGCTGGTAATATTCCCACAGCATCCAACTGCTACAGGCAAGTAGACAACAAATACAAATGGAACTTGCATTTCTTGGTCCTTTTCAATTCCTGACGTCTCAGGCTCTTCATCAGCCTCAAAACGGCTCTCTTGGAAATGTCCATCCTCTTGCCATGTGACTTTTCCCGGTTTTATTGTTCCAAGTAGATAAGGCTCTGCAATAACAGCACCAAAAAAGAAAAAAAAGCCCAAAGCAGGTTATCTCTCTACTTGCCAGGAAAACTTCCTCCTTTCTAGTGAAATACTTCCACTGGAGAAGACAGATTTAGGAAGGACACAATCTTCTCCTCCCACATTCTCTGAGCTGTATCTCTGCTCCAGTATTTTACACTTTGTTCTACGGTTCCCTTATGTATTCTTTAACATTTCACATTGCATTCAGAAGACACTGAATACCTCCTGAATTCAGCAGGAGTGTGGGGGGCTTGTTGCTCTGGGTGGTTGCATTGGGGTTTTTAGTATTTTGGAAAACTTCACATGTTGTTTGTTTCTATCTTACGTGACGGTGACTGGATTCAATATTCTTTCATCTTCATTTCATAAGTGTCTCATTTTATCTCAGGTGAGCACACCCCAATGGTCATGTGTCATTCTGATTCCATTTTCTCAAGGTCCAAGCATAGAATTCAGTAACAAATAGAATGCTCATGGATCTTGGGGTCAACTCCAGGATTTTGCTCCTCCCTACACATTAACACACCTTTTCTTTAAAATCTTCTTGGGTTCTATGAAACTTGATATGACTGGTGTGTCACCTTTTCCCTGTTTGAGAAATGTAGGGGATGACAACAAGCTTTCCCACCACTCTGAAAAAGCCCCAAAACCTTCTCAGAGCGTGCCTTTCAAAATTCCTGAGATGCAACCATGAGTTACTTCTCATTCGTCTACCACAGCCACGGCAAGTAGAATTGAGGATCAAAAGGTTTCTGCCTAATTACTGCCTTCTGCTGCTGAAAATCCCCTGGATCCTGCCCTTCTTTACACCACATTGCTCTACAGTGCCTGCCAGAAGCTCTTTCTTAGCAATGGCACTGTTAGAAGGGTTCTGCTGTTACCTTCTTTGGCGCCCGGCTCCTCGGTGTCCCTAAAGAAGGAAAACATGAAAGCACTCGACTCCTGAGCCAGGCTGCTCACAGGCAAAGGTCCCAAATGGTCATCTGGGGCAGAGTCCTGCGCATCCTCTGTGTCCCAGGCTATTTCCACAGTCTTGTCCGGTTTGTTCTTTGAAGGTCCAAGCAAGTCGTTTAAAACAGCAGCAATATCATCATTGATTTCTTCAGAAAGTTAAGGCAGTGTCTCACTCTCTTCTTTCTTCTTCCTTTTGGCTTTACTGAAATGAGATTGGCCAAGGATAGCAACACAGCACACGTCCTTCCCAAAGACAGTTTCCCTAAGAGCAGCCTCACTCTTCATGTCTCCCTAAACACATCCAAGTCAATTAAGGAGTTATTCACATTCAAGGGAAAGCAGAGGGGAAACATCTGAGGTTGGAGTCTAAAGGCAGGAAGCAGCGTCCTTTATAATTAGCCACATCCTTCAGTGGCTTGTTACTTAATACATGGGAACATAGAAATCAAGGTACTTAGCACAGACTTCTTTCCCGCCAATAGAAATGTCGAGAGCTAACAGGGTTTTCTCAGAGCCCTGCAAATCTCAAATGCCTGAATTGACCGTTCTCACCTTCACTTACGGCAGCGAACAGACAGACTAGAAAGAAGAGATGACACTACATGCTGCTGTTTGTGGTCCAAGTTGAGGCCCGACGTCGCTGGCGGGAGCGGTTGCTCCTGCGCGACGTCCCCGACGGTGTCCCCCTGCGCCTGGGCCTGTCAGCCCTTGCTGCTCTTCTCCTGCTCCTGTCCTGGTGACTCCTGGACCGGACGGGTCCATTCGAGGCCTGACGTGGCAGGCGGGAGCGGCTGCGTCTGGGGGACGTCCCTGATGGTGTCACTGTTCGCCTGGGCCTCTGGGCCCTCGATGTTGTCCTGGGGCTCCTGTCACGGTGACTCCTGGACCGGACAGGCGGACTCTGGGCTGGACGTGGCAGGCGGGAGCAGCTGGGCCTGGGTGACGTCCCTGACGTCCCTGATGGTGTCACTGTTCGCCTGGGCCTCTGGACCCTTGATGCTCTCCTGGTCCTCCTGTCCTGGCAACTCCTGGACCGGACAGGCGGACTCTGGGCCCGACGTGGCAGGCGGGAGCGGCTGCGTCCGGGCAATTCCCGTGATGATGCCCCTCTTTGCCTGGGCCTCTCAGCCCTTGGCTTTGTCCTGCTGCTCCTGGCACGGCGGCTCCTTGAGCGGACGGGTCGATTTGGGGCCTGACCTTGCTGGCGAGAGCGGTTCCGCCTGCGGTCAGGCCCAGCACGTCTGGAATGGACCCTGTCCTCAGGGCCTGTGGAGCTGCTGTATGTTGGCCTGAATGTTCTTGGGCTGTTGGTGTCTGGGGAGGAAGGTGGCAGCAACTGCTGCTCTGCTGCGCATCGGCAGCTCCTGCACGTGTGGTTCTCTGGAGATTGAGGAGCCAGATCCGATGGCACTGGGCTGTGGGAGCTGGGGCTGATGGCCCCTGATTCTGGGGAGCCATGAGAAGGCTCCAGTCCTGGCTGACTGCTCAGGCTGGGGCCATTCAGCTCCGGCTCATCCCTGGAGGCTGTAAGGGCACGCAGGAATGTCAGAAGCCCCCCAGGCCCAAGGCAGGCCAGGCCAGAGCTGCACCGCCAGCTCTCCAGGAGCAGACAGGCTCTGCCAAGCCCAGCCTGGGCACCACCTCCCCCCACCCCAGGAACACCCAGGTGCTTTTCCACATACCTGTGCCGAGACCAGCACAGCTGTCACACTCCCAGCTTTCTATGCAGTTTGTCAGGCCAGAGCAGCGCCTGTGGGTGCCCTCAGCAGCACAGGAGGAGCAGAGGAGCAGTTCCCAGGGCCTGGGAAAGCAAATGGGTACATGGCTCTGAAGACAAAATGCCCACAGCACAGGATTGTCCAGCCAAGCTCTTCTGGTTCTTTCCGCGCAGAGCCCTTGCTGACACAATGCGCTGATTCTCTGCAGAGCCTCGCGTGGAGCTTCCCAACTTACCCCTCTTCCTCTGCCTCTTCCCTGCCTCCTGGGTAAAGGCATTCCCGGGCATTGCACTGGCTGTGCCTCTCTCCTAGATCTGCAAAGGCGTCGTTGTCCTCCCATGTTGGCAGTCTGAAGGAGAAATGAAAAGCTGATGAGTTGCTACTGCCCTGCCCTCTTGGAGGTAACAGGGTGTCCCCGCCCTTCCTCCAGTGCTTTTCCAAGTCATCCATGAAGCTGAAGCCCATGCTCGTGGGTCTGTCCAGGGCCAGGTGTGCTGGGGCAGGGCCTGACACAGCACTGCACTTGCGGCCTCCTGTCTTGTGGGCCGGGGAGAAGGACACAAACCTGAGAGGAACTCGGATCCCCATCATGAACATTTGGACAAGGAATTCCTGACGGTCTCTGCACAGGGGGCACTGGAAGGATAAAAGGCCAGCACGCATGGCCTGTCCCTGCAGGGCAAACAGAAGCAGTGTGAGCGAGGCCCTGCTGCTGCTGAGCACCTGCTGAGCTCTGGGGCTGAGGCCATGGCTCCTACCTGGATGCAGTCCCTGTGGAACCAGGCCCTTGTGCACGCTGGGCACACCAGTGTTCCATAGGACATTCCGTCCTCCACAGGCTCCATGCAGATGGGGCATTCAGTGCCTGGCTCTGGAGTCGCCTGCACGTCCTGCTCTGGACGGTGCTCAGAGCAGTAGGACCTGGGGGCAAAGGGATGGGCAAAATGAGAAATGCTGGATCCCTCACCACGGGTGGCCAGAAGTGAGGAGGACGTACCTGTGTGGACTAATGTACTGATTGACACAGCCGCCCTCCTTGGCACAGGGCAGGTGGAACCATCTGCCGCAGTTTTCCTTGCAGCACAAGATGGTGGCCCCGCTCTGGCCACAGACACAGCAGTGCTGGAAAGAGCCAAGCAGCCTCATCAGTGGCAGCCTCGGGGCCTCCCCAGGCAGCCCCACGGCTGCGGGCAGGGCACAGGATGGGGCAGCTGCTGGGTCTCAGCCCACAGGGCTGCCTGCTGCAGGAGGCTCCTGTGCCAGAGCCTGCGTGGAGCTGCTGGGAGCCAGGCTTTGTCCCACAGCTGGCTGGAAGGGCCGGACTTTCTCTCCTGGTGTCTGGGTTAAGCTCAGACAAACCTCGCCTGGCACAAATCTCCCTGCTCTTTTGTCAGGCTCTCACCTCCTTTGCCGCCCGCCTGACTGCAAGTTGGATATCTCGAGGGAGAAAGCCCATGAGTCCAACACGTTTCTTGCCTTGTTGAAGAATTAGAGTAGCAAAATACTGCAGAAAAGGGAATGAGCAGATAAGGAGAGAGTGGCAGGGACCTCCCATTGCAGAGCTGGAGACAGATCCCAGAGCATCTCACCAGGCAGAACACGTGGGCACAGAGCCCGAACTTCTCCAGTTTCTTGCCACAGATGTCCGGGTCAGCCTGTGTGCGGTGACACAGCATGCATGCTGCAGGGGACAGAGCCAATGGCACGGGCCATGAGCACCTCTGCAGGGCTCTTAGCCTGCAGCATGGGCCCCAAGGGCCGCTCTGGCCCCGCCTGCCTGATGGGCAGGGCTGCAGGCCTTGCAGAGCAGGGGCCACGGTGGGCACGGCTGCCCCAAGAGCTGCGCCCTGGCCCAGCTGGGCCCCGCCTGGGGAGGAAGGAGGCTCCCAGCCTGAGAGGCTCCCATGGCTGAGCAGCTCCTGCCTCTCCCTGCCTCTGCTCTGGGCCCCACGCTGGCTGCCCCAGGAGCCCCTGGGCCAGACTGTGGGAGGGTTGCTGTACCCTCACCTGGCTCCTTGGCATCAGGGCCCTCCTGCTTCCTGCTGGACATGGTTCGGGTCAGCAGTGAGTCCTTGTGCAGGAACTGCACAGTCTTATCCTTGTGCTCGTCCTCTCTCTGTGGGGGAGAAAGAAGAATGTGGGGAGTTTACAGAACAGGCCCAGAGGCACGAGGGCACGACTCCCTGGTCAGCCCTGCGTGAGCCCTGCTCCTGTCCGCCTCCTCCTCTCGTTGTGGCCTTGAGGAACGCTGCTGTCTCCTCTGGATCCCTCGGGTCCTTGGGCAGCCGCGTCCCTGCTCGGCCTTCTCCTCCCGCCGTCAGGTCGCACTGACACACGGCCTGAGCCCAGCGTTGCCTTTTGTGCCCTTGGTCGCACAGGTCACAATGGCCACAGTGACATCACAATCGTGCACCCACAATCGGGTCAGGCGTGGCCCCAGCTCCTTGGCAACCACTTATTTCAGCCCCCTTGGGAGCCCAGGTTCCGAGATGGCTGCGGGCTTTTGGTCAGAAGGGAACCAGGACAGGGAGTCCTGCAGCAAGAGCTGTTCAAGCACTGCCGCTCCAGGGCTCCGGTCCCGGCCAAGGGAAATCTCTGCTCCTGCCGCTGGCAGTCAGTTGCCCAGAGAGCTTGTGTGGAGTCTCTTGCACTGGAAAAATTTCAAATCCGGCTCTAGGTGATCTGATGTTTTCCTCAAGACCTGCCTGGAGTAATCTCCGATCAACTTGAATTGATGCAGATGCTGATCACCGTTGGGAACGGGAGATAAAGCTGGAGACCACCACTGCTGCCTCCCAACCTCAATTTTCCTGTCATCCTATGAACTAACAACTTTGGCACTTCATATTAAATGAAAAAATTGGTATTAATCTCCTGAGAAACGTCATCTTTTAAACTGACTCAGTGGAAACCCAGAGAATTCAATTGGGTTTTTCTGTGTATGTCTGACTGGAGAGCTTGCAACAGTCCTCCACTCACAAGTCAAACGCAGCAGCAGGATGCTTTTCCCACAGTAAAGGGACTTTGCCAGTTTGCTCCGTGCTCTCCTACTGGCAAATACACTGGAAAACAATCAAGAAGAGAAGCACAAACAGTTCTTGTAGACTTTTCTCATTTCTGTCATTGCAAACATGCTTCTGGAAGTCTAGAATCATTGACTTCTAGAACAGTCAGTGGTATCCCTGGGGAACAGGGCTAGGGCTGACAAGAAGGGACACCCTGCACCTGCCGGATGCTGGGGCAGCAGGAGTTCATCCATTTTCCTGTCTCCATGGGAGAGCCACCTTGGGTGGAAAACAATGCCTTCACTGAACTAGGAGGGAGGCACAGCTGGTGCAATGCCAGGGAGTGCCTTTAGTCAGGAGGCAGGGAGGAGGCAGAGGAAGAGGGGTAAGCTGGGGAGCTGCAGCTGGGGCTCTGCAGGGAACCCATTTCTCAGCAAGGGCTCAAAGCAGAAGGAGCCAGAAGAGCTTGGCCAGACAATCCCGAGCTGTGGACACTTTGTCCTCAGCTCCAGGAACCCGTTTGCAAGTCCAGGCCGTGGGAACTGCTCCAGTGTTGCTCTCATAAGTGACACATAGACACAGAGCTACCCGCTCCTTCCCAAGCCTGTTCAGCACTGGACAGCAGGACACAGGAAAATGTTCTCTTCACTACACGATCTAATTATTGAAAGTCCTCCAAAGAAGCAACTCACATTCAAAGGATACACACAAAATCCCCCAAACCATGGTAGCAACCTTGAAATGACACAAGAAACATCTGCCTATTCAGAAACACAGGCTAAGTCTTTTGGCCAATACTTTATCCTATTAGATCCCTGAAAGGATTTCAAAAGTAACAGTGTTTGGGAACTTCTTCATGGAACAAACAGGAAATGCTGCTGATCTCTAAAAGAAGATTTATTAGTTTGTTTTCACGTTCCTTTCGGCAACCTTATACTTCCTTTACCATTAGGGAAAATAAAGAAAATCTAATCTAAATCTAAAATCTGTAATTCTTAGGAGAAGTTTAAGAATTCACTGTTTGTCTCAAAGACCCAGTTGAGGGCAAAGCAGCCCTCCAACAGCCTGGCCCAGGGGCTCCTGGGGCAGCCAGCGTGGGGCCCAGAGCAGAGGCAGGGAGAGGCAGGAGCTGCTCAGCCATGGGAGCCTCTCAGGCTGGGAGCCTCCTTCCTCCCCAGGCGGGGCCCAGCTGGGCCAGGGCGCAGCTCTTGGGGCAGCCGTGCCCACCGTGGCCCCTGCTCTGCAAGGCCTGCAGCCCTGCCCATCAGGCAGGCGGGGCCAGAGCGGCCCTTGGGGCCCATGCTGCAGGCTAAGAGCCCTGCAGAGGTGCTCATGGCCCGTGCCGTTGGCTCTGTCCCCTGCAGCATGCATGCTGTGTCACCGCACACAGGCTGACCCATGTGCTCCCCCAGGCCCTGGCAACTGCTCCTGTGCTGCTCCTGCCCTGCCCAGGGCACCCACGGGCGCTGCTCGGGCCTGGCAGTGACCAGAACCAGCTGGGACGGTGACAGCTCTGCTGCTCTGGGCGCGGCCAGCACGCAAAGCAGCCGCGTGCCCCTGGGCCGGGGCAGCGTCCCGGTCGGCCTTGGCACAGCCCGTGCGCTCCTGGAGGGCTGGGGGCTCTGCTCCGGCCTGGCCTGGGGGGCCCTTGACATTCCTGATTCCCCTGACAGCCCCCAGGCAGGAGCCAGAGCTCAATGGCCCCAGCCTGGCTGCACAGTCAGGGCTGGAGCCTTCCCGTGGCTGCCCAGAACCCGACACCATCAGCCCCAGCTCGGAAACACTGCCTCTCCTGGGCCTGCCGCTATGTTTCCCTCTTAGATCCTTGAATGGATTATAAAAATAGCTTTGACATCTTCTTCAAGGAACACACATGACAAGCTTCTAATCGCTTAAATGTTTATTAGTATGCTTTCGCTTTCGTTTTGGCATCCTTATGCTTCCTTCAGCATTCTGGTCAATCATAAAAATCTAACATCTTCTTAGGAGAAGTTTCTGAATCCACTATTAGGAGAAGTCTCTAAATTCACTGTCTTGCTTAAACACTTCCTTTACATATCGTTAAGTAGCTGCTCCTGTAACATACAGAGATGTAGTGGTTTACCTGAGTTGACATCACAACATGATGTTATGCAAAATAATAGATGAAAAACCTTATATTCCCTCGTAATTACAGAGTTTCAGGCTCGTCTGACGGACCTGAATTCATTTTGCATGCACTTTCATGGCCGTGCTCCCTCCCCATGCTCAGCTTTCAGCCACAGTTACCTGGGAACTGACCTTACATACTCACCTCAAGCAATAATCTACATCTGTCTTCCCAACGCTATATTCTTCACTAAGCTCTACAGATCTACAAAATATCTTTGGGTCCTCTGCACAAAACAAAGAAGCAAGGAATAAGGTTAAACACTGCTGATTATGCTGCTGCTTCCAGCACACGTGTACGAACAACACAGCAATAAAGTCAGATATTTTCTTCACATCCTTCCTATTCTCTTGCCCCCCACCACGCATTGGCTCCAACAGCAATGCTCTGTACTGCAGCCTGGTGTCCTGAGAAACATGAAAGGCAGCAGCAGTTCTCCTGAACCTGCTGAAATTTAAATTGCAGTGGAATATCAGCTCTTGCATTAAAAGCTCAGCACCAGGATCCCACATCTTCCCCCACAACTGATGCCTGCTGAGGAATGAGATCTCCATTTTAATTCCCTGTCTAAAGCAGATTGACTGGAAGAGTGCAGGGCAGTAACTGTATGAACACAGCAATGCATTTCATCAGAGGCATCTAATAAGTCTCAAGAACATTATTTCAGCCTGTCTTAAGATGATATTCCACACAATGTAACAAGCAATTGTTTTGGTGGCCTGTGGAAGTTTTTGGGACTGCGTATGTTTCCTTTTGTTGTTGTTGTCTTTGTTTTTAAATACAAAAGTCACTGGATTCAGAAGAGAAAACCCCACATTTATAAGCACGAAAACCACACGGACCTATGTGGCTGACAAGAGCACTCAGCGTTCCTAATGGTAACACCAGAAAGACAGGAAAAATGTAGAGATGTCATACATACCTGAAAGGATCCAAAATGTCTAGGTAACCTGTCAAGTGACTATTTTTTTGTAATCTCTCGAAGTCCAGCTATCTATTAGGCAATTACCTAAAAAAAAAGAAAGCCAGAAAGCTGCTCAGCCTTTATTTTACCAGGTCTTTCTCCCAGGATTCTACCACAACTTCGACCACAAGGAAGGATGGCAAATTTGGACTCCAAAACATTCCTAATCAGGCAGCATTTTTCATCCTCCACGCTGAATTCCAGTCAGAGTTTAAAAGGAAAAAAAAATACAAAAGATGGTGAGAAAGTTCTATTGTAATTCCTAGGTGTTCACCACCTATGGAAGGGAAGGAAACTAGAATTTTCTCGTATGGTAAAGAAAGAAACCTAGACAAGTACAAAGGGATTGTAGCATCCTAAAAGGTGCTGTCAAATTCCATGAGCACGAGTTAGAGCTGTAGTGCTTCAGAGCAATGGTATCCATTGAAAAGCTTGATCCCATAGGAACCAAATAGAGTCTTCTAGTAAAAAAAAACCCTTTGTAAAAGAAAACTGACTGTGCCTTTGCCTTTTGGCAAAAATCACTTTGAACTTGGTCAAACCAAAACGACCCAGTTCATTTCTTGTGCTCAACTTCTCTCTTTCCATGTTGCACTTCACACCAAGTGGGCTGCTGGGAGGTTTCACCCTGTGCAGCTCAAATGGTTTTCCAAGATGACTGTCATTGCTCAGAGGTGTGCAATGTCACTTTCCCATCCCCTGAGTGCTGCTGGTAATATTCCCACAGCATCCAACTGCTACAGGCAAGTAGACAACAAATACAAATGGAACTTGCATTTCTTGGTCCTTTTCAATTCCTGACGTCTCAGGCTCTTCATCAGCCTCAAAACGGCTCTCTTGGAAATGTCCATCCTCTTGCCATGTGACTTTTCCCGGTTTTATTGTTCCAAGTAGATAAGGCTCTGCAATAACAGCACCAAAAAAGAAAAAAAAGCCCAAAGCAGGTTATCTCTCTACTTGCCAGGAAAACTTCCTCCTTTCTAGTGAAATACTTCCACTGGAGAAGACAGATTTAGGAAGGACACAATCTTCTCCTCCCACATTCTCTGAGCTGTATCTCTGCTCCAGTATTTTACACTTTGTTCTACGGTTCCCTTATGTATTCTTTAACATTTCACATTGCATTCAGAAGACACTGAATACCTCCTGAATTCAGCAGGAGTGTGGGGGGCTTGTTGCTCTGGGTGGTTGCATTGGGGTTTTTAGTATTTTGGAAAACTTCACATGTTGTTTGTTTCTATCTTACGTGACAGTGACTGGATTCAATATTCTTTCATCTTCATTTCATAAGTGTCTCATTTTATCTCAGGTGAGCACACCCCAATGGTCATGTGTCATTCTGATTCCATTTTCTCAAGGTCCAAGCATAGAATTCAGTAACAAATAGAATGCTCATGGATCTTGGGGTCAACTCCAGGATTTTGCTCCTCCCTACACATTAACACACCTTTTCTTTAAAATCTTCTTGGGTTCTATGAAACTTGATATGACTGGTGTGTCACCTTTTCCCTGTTTGAGAAATGTAGGGGATGACAACAAGCTTTCCCACCACTCTGAAAAAGCCCCAAAACCTTCTCAGAGCGTGCCTTTCAAAATTCCTGAGATGCAACCATGAGTTACTTCTCATTCGTCTACCACAGCCACGGCAAGTAGAATTGAGGATCAAAAGGTTTCTGCCTAATTACTGCCTTCTGCTGCTGAAAATCCCCTGGATCCTGCCCTTCTTTACACCACATTGCTCTACAGTGCCTGCCAGAAGCTCTTTCTTAGCAATGGCACTGTTAGAAGGGTTCTGCTGTTACCTTCTTTGGCGCCCGGCTCCTCGGTGTCCCTAAAGAAGGAAAACATGAAAGCACTCGACTCCTGAGCCAGGCTGCTCACAGGCAGAGGTCCCAAATGGTCATCTGGGGCAGAGTCCTGCGCATCCTCTGTGTCCCAGGCTATTTCCACAGTCTTGTCCGGTTTGTTCTTTGAAGGTCCAAGCAAGTCGTTTAAAACAGCAGCAATATCATCATTGATTTCTTCAGAAAGTTAAGGCAGTGTCTCACTCTCTTCTTTCTTCTTCCTTTTGGCTTTACTGAAATGAGATTGGCCAAGGATAGCAACACAGCACACGTCCTTCCCAAAGACAGTTTCCCTAAGAGCAGCCTCGCTCTTCATGTCTCCCTAAACACATCCAAGTCAATTAAGGAGTTATTCACATTCAAGGGAAAGCAGAGGGGAAACATCTGAGGTTGGAGTCTAAAGGCAGGAAGCAGCGTCCTTTATAATTAGCCACATCCTTCAGTGGCTTGTTACTTAATACATGGGAACATAGAAATCAAGGTACTTAGCACAGACTTCTTTCCCGCCAATAGAAATGTCGAGAGCTAACAGGGTTTTCTCAGAGCCCTGCAAATCTCAAATGCCTGAATTGACCGTTCTCACCTTCACTTACGGCAGCGAACAGACAGACTAGAAAGAAGAGATGACACTACATGCTGCTGTTTGTGGTCCAAGTTGAGGCCCGACGTCGCTAGCGGGAGCGGTTGCTCCTGCGCGACGTCCCCGACGGTGTCCCCCTGCGCCTGGGCCTGTCAGCCCTTGCTGCTCTTCTCCTGCTCCTGTCCTGGTGACTCCTGGACCGGACGGGTCCATTCGAGGCCTGACGTGGCAGGCGGGAGCGGCTGCGTCTGGGGGACGTCCCTGATGGTGTCACTGTTCGCCTGGGCCTCTGGGCCCTCGATGTTGTCCTGGGGCTCCTGTCACGGTGACTCCTGGACCGGACAGGCGGACTCTGGGCTGGACGTGGCAGGCGGGAGCGGCTGGGCCTGGGTGACGTCCCTGACGTCCCTGATGGTGTCACTGTTCGCCTGGGCCTCTGGACCCTTGATGCTCTCCTGGTCCTCCTGTCCTGGCAACTCCTGGACCGGACAGGCGGACTCTGGGCCCAACGTGGCAGGCGGGAGCGGCTGCGTCCGGGCAATTCCCGTGATGATGCCCCTCTTTGCCTGGGCCTCTCAGCCCTTGGCTTTGTCCTGCTGCTCCTGGCACGGCGGCTCCTTGAGCGGACGGGTCGGTTTGGGGCCTGACCTTGCTGGCGAGAGCGGTTCCGCCTGCGGTCAGGCCCAGCACGTCTGGAATGGACCCTGTCCTCAGGGCCTGTGGAGCTGCTGTATGTTGGCCCGGATGTTCTTGGGCTGTTGGTGTCTGGGGAGGAAGGTGGCAGCAACTGCTGCTCTGCTGCGCACTGGCGGCTCCTGCACGTGTGGTTCTCTGGAGACTGGGGAGCCAGACCCGATGGCACTGGGCTGTGGGAGCTGGGGCTGATGGCCCCTGATTCTGGGGAGCCATGAGAAGGCTCCAGTCCTGGCTGACTGCTCAGGCTGGGGCCATTCAGCTCCGGCTCATCCCTGGAGGCTGTAAGGGCACGCAGGAATGTCAGAAGCCCCCCAGGCCCAAGGCAGGCCAGGCCAGAGCTGCACCGCCAGCTCTCCAGGAGCAGACAGGCTCTGCCAAGCCCACCCTGGGCACCACCTCCCCCCACCCCAGGAACACCCAGGTGCTTTTCCACATACCTGTGCCAAGACGAGTACAGTTATCACACTCCCAGCTTTCTATGCAGTTTGTCAGGCCAGAGCAGCGCCTGTGGGTGCCCTCAGCAGCACAGGAGGAGCAGAGGAGCAGTTCCCAGGGCCTGGGGAAGCAAATGGGTACATGGCTCTGAAGACAAAATGCCCACAGCACAGGATTGTCCAGCCAAGCTCTTCTGGTTCTTTCCGCGCAGAGCCCTTGCTGACACAATGCGCTGATTCTCTGCAGAGCCTCGCGTGGAGCTTCCCAACTTACCCCTCTTCCTCTGCCTCTTCCCTGCCTCCTGGGTAAAGGCATTCCCGGGCATTGCACTGGCTGTGCCTCTCTCCTAGATCTGCAAAGGCGTCGTTGTCCTCCCATGTTGGCAGTCTGAAGGAGAAATGAAAAGCTGATGAGTTGCTACTGCCCTGCCCTCTTGGAGGTAACAGGGTGTCCCCGCCCTTCCTCCAGTGCTTTTCCAAGTCATCCATGAAGCTGAAGTCCAGACTCATGGGTCTGTCTAGGGCCAGGTGTGCTGGGGCAGGGCCTGACACAGCACTGCACTTGCAGCCTCCTGTCTTGTGGGCCAGGGAGAAGGACACAAACCTGAGAGGAACTCGGATGCCCATGACGAACATTTGGACAAGGAATTCCTCACCGTCTCTGCACAGGGGGCACTGGAAGGATAAAAGGCCAGCACGCATGGCCTGTCCCTGCAGGGCAAACAGAAGCAGTGTGAGCGAGGCCCTGCTGCTGCTGAGCACCTGCTGAGCTCTGGGGCTGAGGCCATGGCTCCTACCTGGATGCAGTCCCTGTGGAACCAGGCCCTTGTGCACACTGGGCACACCAGTGTTCCATAGGACATTCCGTCCTCCACAGGCTCCATGCAGATGGGGCATTCAGTGCCTGGCTCTGGAGTCGCCTGCACGTCCTGCTCTGGACGGTGCTCAGAGCAGTAGGACCTGGGGGCAAAGGGATGGGCAAAATGAGAAATGCTGGATCCCTCACCACGGGTGGCCAGAAGTGAGGAGGACGCACCTGTATGGTGTAATGTACTGATTGACACAGCCGCCCTCCTTGGCACAGGGCAGGTGGAACCATCTGCCGCAGTTTTCCTCGCAGCACAAGATGGTGGCCCCGCTCTGGCCACAGACACAGCAGTGCTGGAAAGAGCCAAGCAGCCTCACCAGCGGCAGCCTCGGGGCCTCCCCAGGCAGCCCCACGGCTGCGGGCAGGGCACAGGATGGGGCAGCTGCTGGGTCTCAGCCCACAGGGCTGCCTGCTGCAGGAGGCTCCTGTGCCAGAGCCTGCGTGGAGCTGCTGGGAGCCAGGCTTTGTCCCACAGCTGGCTGGAAGGGCCGGCCTTTCTCTCCTGGTGTCTGGGTTAAGCTCAGACAAACCTCGCCTGGCACAAATCTCCCTGCTCTTTTGTCAGGCTCTCACCTCCTGTGTCGACCGCCTGATTGCAAAGTGGATATCTCGAGGGAGAAAGCCCATGAGTCCAACACGTTCATTATTTTGTCGAGGAAGCAGTGTGGCAAAATACTGCAGAAAAGGGAATGAGCAGATAAGGAGAGAGTGGCAGGGACCTCCCATTGCAGTGCTGGAGACAGATCCCAGAGCATCTCACCAGGCAGAACACGTGGGCACAGAGCCCGAACTTCTCCAGTTTGTTGCCACAGATGTCCGGGTCAGCCTCTATGCAGTGACACAGCATGCATACTGCAGGGGACAGAGCCAACGGCACGGGCCATGAGCACCTCTGCAGGGCTCTTAGCCTGCAGCATGGGCCCCAAGGGCCGCTCTGGCCCCGCCTGCCTGATGGGCAGGGCTGCAGGCCTTGCAGAGCAGGGGCCACGGTGGGCACGGCTGCCCCAAGAGCTGCGCCCTGGCCCAGCTGGGCCCCGCCTGGGGAGGAAGGAGGCTCCCAGCCTGAGAGGCTCCCATGGCTGAGCAGCTCCTGCCTCCCCCTGCCTCTGCTCTGGGCCCCACGCTGGCTGCCCCAGGAGCCCCTGGGCCAGGCTATGGGTGGGCAGCTTTGCCCTCACCTGGCTCCCAGGCATCAGGGCTCTCCTGTGTCCTGTCAGACATGGTACTGGTCAGGAGTGAGTCCCTTTGCAGGAACGCCACAGTTCTCCCAGCTGATTTTCCTGTCTCTGTGGGGGAGAAAGAAGAGTGTGGGGAATTTGCAGAACAGGCCCAGAGGCACGAGGGCACGACTCCCTGGTCAGCCCTGCGTGAGCCCTGCTCCTGTCCGCCTCCTCCTCTCGTTGTGGCCTTGAGGAACGCTGCTGTCTCCTCTGGATCCCTCGGGTCCTTGGGCAGCCGCGTCCCTGCTCGGCCTTCTCCTCCCGCCGTCAGGTCGCACTGACACACGGCCTGAGCCCAGCGTTGCCTTTTGTGCCCTTGGTCGCACAGGTCACAATGGCCACAGTGACATCACAATCGTGCACCCACAATCGGGTCAGGCGTGGCCCCAGCTCCTTGGCAACCACTTATTTCAGCCCCCTTGGGAGCCCAGGTTCCGAGATGGCTGCGGGCTTTTGGTCAGAAGGGAACCAGGACAGGGAGTCCTGCAGCAAGAGCTGTTCAAGCACTGCCGCTCCAGGGCTCCGGTCCCGGCCAAGGGAAATCTCTGCTCCTGCCGCTGGCAGTCAGTTGCCCAGAGAGCTTGTGTGGAGTCTCTTGCACTGGAAAAATTTCAAATCCGGCTCTAGGTGATCTGATGTTTTCCTCAAGACCTGCCTGGAGTAATCTCCGATCAACTTGAATTGATGCAGATGCTGATCACCGTTGGGAACGGGAGATAAAGCTGGAGACCACCACTGCTGCCTCCCAGCCTCAACTTTCTTGTCATCCTATGAACTAACAACTTTGACACTTCATATTAAATGAAAAAATTAGTATTATGTTTTTGAGAAACATCATCTTTTAAACTGACTCATTGGAAACCCAGAGAATTCAATGGGGGATTTCTGTGTATGTCTGACTGGAGAGCTTGCAACAGTCCTCCACTCACAAGTCAAATGCAGCAGCAGGATGCTTTTCACGCAGTAAAGGGACTTTGCCAGTTTGCTCCATGCTTGCCCACTAGAAATACTTTGGAAAACAATCAAGAGGGTTCTTGTAGACTTTTCTCATTCCTGTCTTTGCAAACATGCTCGTTGAAGTCCAGATCATTGACTTCTAGAACAGTCAGTGGTATCCCTGGGGAACAGGGCTAGGGCTGACAAGCAGGGACACCGTGCACCTGCCTGATGCTGGCTAATCAGGAGTTCTTCCTTTTTTCTGTCTCCATGGGAGAGACACCTCCCTGCAATACAGTGCCTTTACTGAATGAGGAGGGAGGCACAGCTGGTGCAATGCCAAGGAACCTGCAGTTTTGGGTCAAACACAGAAGGGCCCGAAGGGGTGTGCTTAACTGGGGGCGGATCCGAGGGCAGGGATTTAACCATAAACTGGGATTAGGAATATGCAGCAAACTGCAACCAAGCAGGGGAGAGAATTTGGGAACATTCTGGAAGCACAACTTGGTATGGGCAGGCCTGTTAGCTCCTCCACTCCCATGGCTCCTCTCTTTTCCAACCTTGCTCCCTCCTAGTCTCTCTACCTACAGGCCAGATTCCCGTGGCCTTAGGTTGCTGCCTTCAGTGTCAGAAGGTGAGACCGTCCCACCGTCCATCCCAGTCAGCTCCATTCCCACAGCATACTAAACAATTTTGTTGCCTTGTAACTACAAAGCTTCGAGCTCTTCTAGAGGCCTTCGCCTGTGCAACTTCCTTAGGTCCCTCTCTGCTCAACCCTCGAGCCTGTCCAGGTCTCACTGAAGGGCAGCACAGCCTCGTGGTGCATCAGCCCCTGCTCCCAGTCCTGTCCCAGCAGCAAACGTGCTGAGGGAGCGCTCCGTCCCTCCTGCCACGTCACTGGGGAATAAGGCAAACGAGGCCGGCCCCAGCACAGCCCCCTGAGGTCACAACCCTCAGAGTTTGGAGCTGCACTGCCCACTTCTCTAGCCCACTCTCATGCAGCTGCCTCAGGAGCACGTTATGGGAGGCAGAGTCAAAGGCTTGCTGAAGTGCCAGCCACCCACAGCCACGGCTGTCCCCTCACAGACCCAGCCACTCACTGCAGCTCAGGTGGCTACGAGATTGCTCAAGCCTGGATTTCCCTTCCTGTTATTCCGCAGGCTTAGAGATGACATGCAGGAGGAGCTGTTCTGGCACTCTTCTGGGCATGGAGGTGAGGCCGATGGGCCTGCAGTTTCCTGGCTCTTCTTGCTGCCCTTTTGGAAGACTGCAGTGACGCTGCCTTTTCTCCACTGCTCAGGCTTCTCTCCCTGGGCATCGCCTTCCATGACCTGCTGGCAGAGAGAGGGCCCTGCGCCAGGGGCAGGGGCAGAGATTTCCCTTGTCTGCAAAAGGGAGTGCTGGGCTCAGGCCGCGTGTCAGTGCGACCTGACAACGCGTGGAGAAGGCAACGATTTCAGTGTATTTGCTGAGGTGGCTTTAGTAGTGTTTTCCTTCTCTTGGAGTTCTATCAGATGTCCTTATGGCCCCCAACTTCTGCATCCTTTGTCCACTAACAGTGGGCATCCTTCTTCCCAAGCTTTGTCAGCTTCCAGCTTGCAGGCTGCAATGCATGTGCCAGGTTAAATGTCTCTCCTTGTTCATCAGGCTTGAAAGGGTGTAAAGCTGAAGCATTAAAGGACTTCCTTGTTACAAAGGAGTTGGTGTTTGGATTGAGATTCTAAGTTACAAGTAATACAAAGTAATTTAGAATTGTTAAAGAGTTGCTGTTACAAATTGTTAAAGAGTTGTTCTTATGAAGTTATGTGTCGTTAAGCAGTTAATATAAGTAGTCAATACAATGTAGTTAAGAACGGTTAAAGAATTGTTACAGAGCAATGTTTTGTTAAATGAATAGTCATGTGAAAATTGTTGTTAGACTGTTACAGACAGGTTGTAAGTAGACAGTTGCCGCAGCGTGAGTGTGTGGCCACTAGGTGGGAGACCAACGGGAGCTCAATTGGTTCAATGGAAGGCACATTCTAGAATATGACATCATGGGGTGAGGACATCAGCTCGCTGTGTAACTGGAGGGCGAACCGACCTATAAAATCCCAGAATTCCAGAATGATTGGCCAGAAATGCACCTTGTTAGTGTGATAATTGATGAAAGATTCGTGTTAATCACAAAAGCATTGGGGCTTGTATAAACCAGAATAGTAAGCTCTGAAGTGAAGCATGGACACTAGATAAAGGCAATTCTATGATAAAATCATTCTGTTTAAAATCACCTTGTTATGTTATATTATGTTATGTTATGTTTTCCAAATAAGTTGTACCGGCTACCAGCTTGCAAAATCAGACTTCCCAATAGCTCTTCCTGCCTTTGTCTGATCAATGCTGCCTATCTCAAGGACCACACTTCCAGAACTTCTCTGGTGGTTGTCTACAAGGACCAGATGACTATCTGTGACTGATTATAGCCCGGAGGCTTTGTGAATTTGTGTAAGGATGTTTATTCAACCACCACTGCTTACCTGGCAAAATTATGACAGCAAAAAAACCCCAAACATCATTGATGACAACGAGAAACCACAGTCTAAGAAGAGGCTGCAAACCAAGGTTCGGTGGGGTGTGGAGTGGGCAGTGACCCCTCACGTTCCCCAGCGCGCTGCTTGCTCTGTCTATATCAAATCAAACAACCTAAATTTTGCTGAATATCGAGACTTTTGCCTCTCATTTATAACATTAGGGACGAACCAGCGGTCCAGAAGGAAACCAAGCACGGAGAGGATTGAAAAACTCAGCAATCCACGAGACAACGGGGGCAAAAAGACTGGGCCCGGTGCCCGCACCTGCTCCTCCTGCGGAAACTCGGTTCCAAGGAGCGCCCAGTGCGTCAATGTGTGACACTCGAACTGTTGGTTGTTGTTGTTATTGTTTCTCTGGCTTGTCGTGTGGGGCTCGGGCTTATCCCGAGTCCCCGTTCTCAGTTGCTAATTTTTAAATAAACGAGTTAACCTTCGCTAGGTTGCCGGCCACATTTATTTCATCCTTTCCTCAGGAAAGGTGACCTGCGGCACGGTTTGCCACAGGTCCGCGCCCGCGCCCTCGCGAGCGCCAGAGCGTCCCCGGCGCCATTGCAAGGCTCGGGGCTCTCCCTTGTGGGCCAGAGCCGCCATGACAGCGCGGGCGCTGCGCGGCGGAGCTTGGAGGGCGGGAAGGCCCCGGGGGGTCCCTGCCCAGAGCAGCTGGCGCTGTTCCCTCAGCGCCTTCCCGCCGCGCTCCTGGCAGCCGGGCAGACGTTCTCGGGCTCGGGGAGAAGCGAGCGGCCGCTGCTGGCTCCCAGCGTACAGATCTGGCTGCTGGCCCGGGCTGCGATGCCACAGCCGCCCTGCGGCGTGGCACTGCCAGGGCCCCCCGGCAGAGCCGGGCCGGCAGTGCCAACACCTGAGGGAAGCCCTGCCGTGGCACCGCCGGGGCCCTTCCTGCCCCGGGGCCGCCAGCAGGAGCCACGGCTGCGACCTCCGACACAGCGGCACTGCTTGGCCGCCTGCAGCAGATCGAGACAGTGACACCACAAGAGAGCAAAATGCTACAAACGCCTGATGGAAAACACCAGAGCGAAACCATCGGATTGAAAGGAAAATGAAGGCGTGCCCAAGCACAAAGGCATGAAAGGGAGGACTGAGAAGACACTGAACCTTAATCCTAGCAGTAATCGCAACTATGTCAGGGGAAACGTGATGGTGAAAAAAACTACTAACTGTTTTGACATTAAAAAGGGCCACCTTAATAATTTCGCGAGTATGTTAACCTCTTCAAAAGCTGTCAGGTATTCCTTTGTCCAGTCCAAACAATTTAATAGCGGGATTTGCTGCAGTTGTCCCTCAAATACCCCACATAAAGAGAGATGAGTGCTTCGATTCCAGGGAAGCCATGTGTTAATAAAAGGAGTCTGCTGTTCTGTGCAGGCATCAATGCTGATCCCTGATCCCAGATAGATGCATGATTCCTGGAGGGGGGATTTTTTAGTAAGGGGCTCTTGCAAAGGAGGTGTTTTCTGCTGGTAAGCTGGTACAAACACCTTCCTTTTAATAGTAAAAACCAAGGGGACAGAGGCAATGGAACCAGGCAGGAGCAGCTCTGCGGGGCTCTTAGCCTGCAGCATCAGCCCCAAGGGCTGCTCCGTCCCTGCCTGCCTGCCTGATGGGCAGGGCTGGAGGCGACCAAGGGCACAAAAGGCAACGCTGGGCTCAGGCCGTGTGTCAGTGCGACCTGACGGCGGGAGGAGAAGGCCGAGCAGGGACGCGGCTGCCCAAGGACCCGAGGGATCCAGAGGAGACAGCAGCGTTCCTCAAGGCCACAACGAGAGGAGGAGGCGGACAGGAGCAGGGCTCACGCAGGGCTGACCAGGGAGTTGTGCCCTCGTGCCTCTGGGACTGTTCTGCAAACTCCCCACACTCTTCTTTCTCCCAAGGAGAGAGTGGATGAGTGTTGGAGTGTGAAAAGACAGAAAGAACGGAATGCAGGGGTTCAACTACAAACCTTTAAAGGAATTAAAGTAGATTAAGCCACACAACATGAAATAGAGGTGTGAGGTTTAGTTTTAAGCAACTAGAACTATTATTAAGTTGAATAGATATAAAGTAAACATAGAAATCTTCGTTTTAAGTAAGTAAGAATATATTTTAAGCGCCTTAAAAAGTAAATGCCTTAGAATTTAGTGTGAAAAACAGCCTGCAGTGAGACCTTAAAAATACAGCTTTAGACAGAATAAAAACATAGTAAGCATATTGCTTACATTCATTAGATAGAACCGATAGTCTCTATGTGCAAATCATACATAAACTTTCATATTACAGAGGGAGAATAGGTTTAGAAGAAATGCATCAGATTCGTGGGTTTAGCTCATTGGGTAATTTGTAAATAAGAATCCATGTGTTGGAGTGAGAGCTCTCTCGCTCTCTCTTCCTCCACCACCATCATCATCACTACCACCATGTGAAAGAAGAACAAGAACAAGAAGAAGAAGAAAAGAAGGCCAGGGGGCATCTGCTTCTTGAGACTCTGGACCAGGCCACAGCTTCTACCTCTTGCACCAGAGAGCTACTTCTGCTTTAAGTGGGACTTTAGAAAGCTTTAATACACACCTTATTGCCTTGGACTCTTTGCCTTTTCAGACTGATGTGCTATTGCAATAAACAACTTTAGAGCAACGAACAAGTATTCTGCTCTTTTGAAGATTACAACCTAAAAGAATCCCAACAGATGAGCACCTGGAGAAGACTGTGGAGTTCTTTCACAGGGACACTCTGCTGATCAGTCCCATGTGTGAAAGGATGCAGGAGAGCCCTGATGCCTGGGAGCCAGGTGAGGGCAAAGCAGCCCTCCCACAGTCTGGCCCAGGGGCTCTTGGGGCAGCCAGCGTGGGGCCCAGAGCAGAGGCAGGGAGAGGCAGGAGCTGCTCAGCCATGGGAGCCTCTCAGGCTGGGAGCCTCCTTCCTCCCCAGGCAGGGCCCAGCTGGGCCAGGGCGCAGCTCTTGGGGCAGCCGTGCCCACCGTGGCCCCTGCTCTGCAAGGCCTGCAGCCCTGCCCATCAGGCAGGCGGGGCCAGAGCGGCCCTTGGGGCCCATGCTGCAGGCTAAGAGCCCTGCAGAGGTGCTCATGGCCCGTGCCATTGGCTCTGTCCCCTGCAGCATGCATGCTGTGTCACCGCACACAGGCTGACCCATGTGCTCCCCCAGGCCCTGGCAACTGCTCCTGTGCTGCTCCTGCCCTGCCCAGGGCACCCACGGGCGCTGCTCGGGCCTGGCAGTGACCAGAACCAGCTGGGACGGTGACAGCTCTGCTGCTCTGGGCGCGGCCAGCACGCAAAGCAGCCGCGTGCCCCTGGGCCGGGGCAGCGTCCCGGTCGGCCTTGGCACAGCCCGTGCGCTCCTGGAGGGCTGGGGGCACTGCTCCGGCCTGGCCTGGGGGGCCCTTGACATTCCTGATTCCCCTGACAGCCCCCAGGCAGGAGCCAGAGCTCAATGGCCCCAGCCTGGCTGCACAGTCAGGGCTGGAGCCTTCCCGTGGCTGCCCAGAACCCGACACCATCAGCCCCAGCTCGGAAACACTGCCTTTCCTGGGCCTGCCGCTATGTTTCCCTCTTAGATCCTTGAATGGATTTTGCAACTAACATTTTTTGGCAACTTCTTCAAGGAACAAACCAGAAATACTGCAGATCTCTAAAAGAAAATTTATTGTTTAGCTCTCACTTTTCTTTTGGCATCCTTGTGCTTCTTCTGACATTCCTAAAAATTGTGAAAATCCAACATAGTATTAGAAGTCTCTAAATTCACTGTTTCTTTCAAACAAACACTTTACATATAGTAAGTAGCTGCTCCTGTAACATACAGAGATGTAGTGGTTTACCTGAGTTGACATCACAACATGATGTTATGCACATCAGTATACTAAAGAACCTTTGTGCCTTGGTAATTAAAAAGTTTCAGGCTCGTCTGACGGACCTGAATTCATTTTGCATGCACTTTCATGGCCGTGCTCCCTCCCCATGCTCAGCTTTCAGCCACAGTTACCTGGGAACTGACATTACATACTCACCTCAAGCAATAATCTTCGTCTGTCTTCCCAATCCTCTTTTTCTTCACTAAGCTCTGTTGATCTACAAAATAACTTTGGGCCTTCTGCACAAAACAAAGAAGCAAGGAATAAGGTTAAACACTGCTGATTATGCTGCTGCTTCCAGCACACGTGTACGAACAACACAGCAATAAAGTCAGATATTTTCTTCACATCCTTCCTATTCTCTTGCCCCCCACCACGCATTGGCTCCAACAGCAATGCTCTGTACTGCAGCCTGGTGTCCTGAGAAACATGAAAGGCAGCAGCAGTTCTCCTGAACCTGCTGAAATTTAAATTGCAGTGGAATATCAGCTCTTGCATTAAAAGCTCAGCACCAGGATCCCACATCTTCCCCCACAACTGATGCCTGCTGAGGAATGAGATCTCCATTTGAACACACTCTCTAAATCAGATAGGTTGAATGACTGCAGTATACTAGGATCATATATACGCCTGAAAGGATGCAAAATGTCTAGGTAACCTGTCAAGTGACTATTTTTTGCACGGTCTGAAAGTTCAGATATCTATTAGGTAATTATCTGAAAGATAAGAAAGCCAGAAAGCTGCTCAGCTTTTATTTTACCAGGTCTTTCTCACAGGATTCTACCACAACTTTGACCTCATGGAAGGATGGCAAATTTGGACTCCAAAACATTCCTAATCAGGCAGCATTTTTCATCCTCCTCACGGAATTCTGTTAAGAGTTTAAAAGGAAAAAAAAATACAAAAGATGGTGAATAAGTTCTCTCATACCTCTCAGGCGTTCATCATCTTTGGAGAAGAAGAAAAGTCTAGGACTTTCTGTGTGTGGTAAGGAAAGAAACCTAGACAAACACAAAGAGATTTTAGCATCCAAAAGGTGCTGTCAAATTCCATAAGCACGAGTTAGAGCTGTAATGCTTCAGAGCAATGGTATCCATTAAAAAGCATTATCCCATAGGAACCAAATAGAGTCTTCTAATAAAAAAAGCACCCTTTGTAAAAGAAAACTGACTGTGCCTTTGCCTTTTGGCAAAAATCACTTTGAACTTGGTCAAACCAAAACGACCCAGTTCATTTCTTGTGCTCAACTTCTCTCTTTCCATGTTGCACTTCACACCAAGTGGGCTGCTGGGAGGTTTCACCCTGTGCAGCTCAAATGGTTTTCCAAGATGACTGTCATTGCTCAGAGGTGTGCAATGTCACTTTCCCATCCCCTGAGTGCTGCTGGTAATATTCCCACAGCATCCAACTGCTACAGGCAAGTAGACAACAAATACAAATGGAACTTGCATTTCTTGGTCCTTTTCAATTCCTGACGTCTCAGGCTCTTCATCATCACCCTCAGAACTGCTGTCGTGGAAACGTGGATCCTCTTGCCATGTGACTTTTCCCGGTTTTATTGTTCCAAGTAGGTAAGGCTCTGCAATAACAGCACCAAAAAAGAAAAAAAGCCAAAACAAGATTATTCCTCTAGTTGTTAGTAAAACTTCCTAATTCAAGTCAAATTGTTACACTGGAGAAGACAGTTTTAAGAAGGACAGAATCTTCTCCTTCCAGATTTTCTCAGCCAAATATCTGCTCCAGTATTTTTCACTTTTTTCTAGGGATATCTTATGCATTCTGCTTTTACCTTGTTTGATGCCCAACTCCTCTGTGTCTGCAAAGAAGGAAAACTTGAAAGCACTCGACTCCTGAGGTACGTTGTTCTCAGGCAAAAATCCCAAATGGTCATCTGGCGCAGAGTCCTGCGCATCCTCTTTGTCCCAGGCTATTTCCACAGTCTTGTCCGGTTTGTTCTTTGAAGGTCCAAACAAGTCTTTTAAATCAGCAGCAATATCATAATAGATTTCTTCAGACACTTGAGGCAGGGTCTCACTCTCTTCTTTCTTCTTCTTTTTGGCTTTACTGAAATGAGATTGGTCAAGGATAGCAACACAGCACACGTCCTTCCCAAAGACAGTTTCCCTAAGAGCAGCCTCGCTCTTCATGTCTCCCTAAACACATCCAAGTCAATTAAGGAGTTATTCACATTCAAGGGTAAGAAGTGAGAAACATCTGAGGAGTCTAAAGGCAGGAACCAGTGTCCTTTATAATAAGCCACATTCTTCAGTGACTTTTCACTTAATACAAGGTAACATAGAAATCAATGTACTTAGCACAGATTTCTTATGCTTTTCCCATAGACCTTCAAATCTCATCCTGAACTGACCTTTCGCACCTTCAGTGAGGATAAAAAATGGCATGCAGAAAAAAGATGGGCTAGAAAGGAAAAATGACACTACATGCTGGTTTTAGTAGTAACAATTCCTAGTATATCTTGATTTTAGCAACCACAGAGAGGACTAAATTGAAATCAGTGCAATCTGCATAGTTTCAAACTCTAGTCTGTTGCTATAACCATCTTTCCACAGGCAGAAACACCACAATTGTATGTACCAAGCTGTAATATTACCTCTCCTTTTCTGTAGCACTTGGTTTCCTTTCAAAAACTGCATGGTCCTCTCTTGTTGGATCATAACGGAGCGCATTAATATCTCTTTAAAATAGAAAGGAAAAGGAACACCATTTACATTCTAAATGCCAAACTTAAAGCTACCTCAAACTTTCACTGTCAGACCAAAATTCACATTGGTTTCTTTACCAAAAAGCTCCAAATCGATCTAAGATTTAACGGGCAGTTAGGCAGCACCCTCTAGTCAGTGTCTGGGTCAGGAAACATACAAGCAGAAGTGGATTAAATCAAACTGTGATGTTTCAGATAAAATATAGCCCTCACTTGTGTGTTATGCAGTGAGTTCATATGTGCATCTGATAATCTCCTGAGGATCTACATAAATACAGCTATCCACACAAATGTAGATATAGTTCTTCTAGTACTAAACACTGCATAAATTCAAATAGTCCAAAGGAGCAAAAAACCCAAAACAACACAACAAGAACCATTTATGCCCATCTTCCAAAATTCAAAGATTTCAAGTTCTTTCAGCTTCCTTTCTAAAAAGCCTTAGCCTTCCTAAACCTCCTTCTTTACTGATAGCATGTGATTCATACTTGAATTTCTTCACACTGATGGATGTTTTATTTGGCTTGGGCTGCTCCAGGTTGATATTCAGAAGGCTTCCCAGTATTTGCAGATTTTTCTTTTTCTCTGCAGCAAGCTCCTCTTCTTCATCTGCCTTCAGGCTGCTTGTCTCTACTAAGGAAAAAATAAATACATTGTTTTCTCTGCTAAGTCTGTAATGTGGGATGCATAACATTTACTACAGTAGTAGATGAGCTCACATCTATGAACATGTAATTTCCTTTATCTTGAAGCTACTTAAAGGTTTTCTGCCTTGCACTGTAGAAAACCTTTCATTACAAATGTCACAGACATCTATTTCATGGCAAAGTCAGAGCATGTATTATGGTTACTGCGCTGCAAAGAGAGAGAAAGGACAGCAACACACACGGACCTCTTTGGGGAAAAAAGGCCAATTTATTGTACAGACAGCTCGTATTTAAAGTGTGTTACGTGCAGCTAGGACAGGACAGTAGTTCAGTGGACAATTGGGAAAAAACATCCTTGGGACAGTACCCACGGGAAAGACACCAGGTGTTAATCTTTATTATGAATTCCACTCTGTTTTTCACCATGCTATCAGCCTGGGAGACTTCCTCCCTAACTGAAGCTGCAGTCAGCTTGTCAGCCTGGGAAATGGACCTGAGAGTCAGAAGAAATCCAGGCCTGAAAAGAATTTCCAAGCTGTAATTTCCTAGCTCTCTAAATGTGTGTTCCCTGCCTACATCACACAACTGTGCAACTCCCCTGCCACCGACAGATGCTCTATACAAGATCCCAGTAAAGTGAGAAAGGCTGTTGAAAGGCTCTATGGCTACCAGTAACCAGGAAATGTGATCAGCTTTACCTTCTTCCTCACTGTCACTCTCAAGGAATCGAGCATCCATGCGGAACCTTTCATCAGTGCCGAAGCGGGACTGCAGCTGCAGGAGCTGAACAAAGGAAACAGAGGCCATTAAGCACTGGAGAAAAAAATCATTCAGTAACTTTTTTTTTTACTGTAACAATGGCAACATAGTCTTTACCTTTAGCTTTTGATGCCTTTTCCAGTAATTTCTTTGAATACAAAGATGACAATGTCAGAGAAATTCCTCCCACTCCCCACCACACATTATGTCCTTCCTTTAGTGGAATTCTATTTTAAGTTCATAAAAATCATATTCAGCAAGAATGAAAAGATACAGATTATGTTCTTCTGAAGTGGTGTTATGGACACCTAGAGGAAAACTAAATTACAGTAATGGCTTCACTCACTTTTTCACCAGCTTTGCCTTCAAACTGGGGCTTAATTTTGAATCGCTCATCGTCCGTATCCTCTTGCTCATCCTCGCTGCTATCAAACAGTCTGCCTGAAGTCTTGGGAGCTGATTTATCCTGTTACACAAACAAAAAAGAAGAGAAAAGCAGCTGTTTACGTAAGCTTGAGAATGTACATCAGTACTAACTTTGTTCATGTGCTCTCCAGTTTAGCTGAAAAAGTAGATTTCTTGCACAACCAGCTCCCTTCCTGATCCATGTGCTTCAAATCTTACCTTGTCCCCACACCTCATACAATTCTGCTTTACAGTTATGACTACTCAGTTTTACCATAGGCAAAATACCTATGAAAGAGAAACTCAGGTGTTACAATATGAGATAGTTTGGTATAAAAATCCAACTTTCTGATTACGGCATACTGATTTTTTCCCAGTAACACTTACTTCTCCATGCATATTTCCCAAACTTGCATCTTTTTTCAACATCTCATTCACTTCAACTTCGTCTTCCACATCAGAATCAAATATGATGTGTTTGTGTTTTCTTGCTGGCTGCTTATCCTAGGAAAGAGTCAACTGTCAAGTCAACACACCAAATACCTGCTGCAGTCAGACATGACTATCTGAAAGACATTTCCATGACACAAAACGAGGAATCTGCTATCCTCTTGCAACTCCACAGGTATTCCAGGGAGGAGGTATGCAGCATTTTGAATACTCTCAAAAGAAAACTGGCAAAGTAATCAGAAATTCCAGACTATGATTTTAAAACATCTTACTCCACCTGTATTAATTACCCTCTCCTTTAATAATCCTCTACTGTGGATTATTCAGGTAGAAGTTGTAATTACCAGATTTGAAAGAGCTCCTTGAATGAGTTTCTTCTGTAATTCCCTCTCTCTGTGTCTCTCTTCCAGAGCTGCCAGCCTTCTCTGGTTGTCCAGAATCTGCTTCTCTATTGTACTGGGCTCCTTTGAGGCAGTAGCATAAAGACAAAGCTCCTTATCTTCCAGAAGGCTTGTGTTCTCATTCCCACCTTTATTACCTTCACAGTCTGGATTTTTTTTACTTGCATTCCTCTTTAATGTTTTGCAAAGAAGTTTTGGGCTCTTCAGCTGCCGTTTAACGTGTTCCTGGGCCCCTGCAGCATCACTGTCCATGTGACTGCTCCCATCACCCTGATCAGTAATGGCAGCAGCAGCTCCGTGCTCTGAATTTTGGTCTTGCAGAGAACTCACACTTTTGTTCTTCCCTTGTAAATGAGGCCCAGAACCAGGCTGAAGTCTCTGACCTGCTGAGGAGGCAGCAGCTGACAGTTCATCATGCTGCTCACAAGGCACTTTGTGTCTTTTTTTGCTGCTGACTTCAAGCGAACACAAGGGATGGTTCTTTGGCTGATTTTTAGGTGACTCCTCCCCACAATAAGATGTAGAAGCTTCAAGTCCCAAACTTTCTACAGACTTTTTCTTTAACCCAGTGCTGTCCTTACTTAACTCTTTTACACAGAGAGACCCCATTCCTCTGAAGGGCTGATATTTCAAATGTGAATTACTTTGTCCCTTGGAGCTTTCCTCAGCAGCATCCTCCTCCCCTGCTAAAATATCAGCCAGCACATCTTCAGGACAGATAGGGGCTTTTTTAACTGCCGGGTGAAATTTAGAAAGTTTCGGTTTATTTACAGTATTATCTTTGGGATTATCTTCAATGCTGGACTGGCAAGGACTCTGTTCACTGCCTGACCCCTCTGCAGGTGTCCCAGTGTTTTCTGTAGCCAACGCTTTTAAGTCATCCAAGGTAAGGTCTAAGCGGTAACAGTTTTGCATCATAGACTCATAATCAGAGCTGATTTCAGACTCCCCTTTCTCAGACTCTGAACAAGAGCTGTCACTATCACGTGTCTCTGTTGTACTGTTGGCTGCTGTACTCTGCAAGGCAGCAATTCTGGATTTTTTAATTTTCCCTTTTCTTTCAATGTGTTCTTCTTTTAAATCGCGAGTTTTCTGTGAGAAGCCATTTACCAAACCACTTTTCCTTTTAGCTAACATTTCTTTATTTTTCACCTTCCCGTGTTTAGAATCTTCTGGAGTTTTACTTTCAGCAATAATTTCATCTGTATCTGCTGAATCATAACCATTATCACACTCCACATTCTCTTTCTCTTTGTTACTTCCTTTGATCGCTTTCTTCACAGCATCCGAATTGCTTAAGGACCAGTGGCTACTGTATTTTAATTCAAAATTATCCCCAACAATTTCCAAGTGCTCACTTTCAGTCTCAACATTTTCAGCTTTCTGTCTTTCTGTCTCTTTCTTTACCATTGCTCTGATCTCCTCTTCAGAATCAATGTCACTGTCAGATACACTGGTATTATTTTTGGCTGTAACTCCATTAGCATTGCTTTGATCCAATAATAAACCTCTCCCTGATATTTTCCCATCCAGTCTCCTTGCTGAAGGCAACTCTGACTCCTCCCTAGGTTTGGATTTTACTCTTTGGCCGAGCTGTGGTGAGCCTGTGTGTTTTGGATGTGATGGGCACCCAGAGGACAGAGCTGCTCCATTCAGGGCCTCACTGCTGAGCTGCCTCCGTTTCTCCGGGGGTTTCCTCATCCCAGGGAATTCCCCTCGCCGCTTCCTGCTCGCATTGTCATCTCCCCCTTCCAGGTTCCAGGTGAGCTGGGATACAGGAGCTGCATGTGCCAGGTCTGCCTCCAGCTTCCTCAGGTTATGGCAATACTTCGAGGGGTCATATTTCACCACCTAAGTCCGAGTTAAGGATTTTAACAACCTCAATTCTTTCAGCAGACTCAGGGCTTTATGAACAGGCTGAATTCTGCAGGAAAGGACAGCAAAGAATCCTTTTTCATGTCATGACCACAAGCCTTTAAACAACTGAGTGCAGTGTAAAAGAACTATTCAAGTCACACAAGCTTACTGCAGGATTTACTTGGGGGAATTCAGTAAATTAAACCTGACAGAGGAGTAAAAATTAGGACTATGAAGCAACTGTTTTTCCATATAACAAAAGAAGGAAGGGAATTGTGTTCAAAGCCAAACAATCAGAAAAGGATATTTTATTTTTTTGTTGATTCCTGAGGTGCAGGATAGGCAAGACTCTGCCAAATTTTCCAACAACCCATTTCTAAAAGAAAAGAAAAATAATCAGCGTTAAAAAAAACCAAAACAGAGAATGAAAGTAACTCTAGAATAAAACAAATGTTTATTCTTGAATAAAAAACATTAATAAAAAACCACATGTGACTAATTTTTTTACCTTTATTCTCTCTAGTGAGCCCTACCATGCACTTGGCCAGCCTCCTTCTCAAAAACAAAACAAACTAAAGCCAACCAAAAAACTAAATTTCAACAACCTACAAATAAAGAGTGATAATAAATAACTAAATTTCTTTACAAGTGCTGTTTTTAATACAGCGTTTCTGGTTTATGAATTAACAGTGGTACCTATAAAGACAGGATCACTATTATTTTGCTCTTTTCCCCCTTTTCACAAAAAAATTTAAAAATCCCTCCAAAACCATTCTGTGCTTAGCAAACAATTTTGAAAACTTGGTAGTAAATATAAATTTTGTTGTCTAAATTTGCATGTCGAGTGACTTTATTCTTACTTGTGTAAGCATGTGCAGACCCTGGATCCTGTGCTGAAGCACAACCCAGTGTGTACATATGTACCCAGTGGTACATAGAAATGTCACACATTCCCTTTACAAGCTTTTAGGGTGACTCAACCATATTCCCAATATAAATGAGGAACAAAGCATTTCCTTATTTCACACAAGAGTGGTCTGTATGATCATGAGTATTTCCAGTCATTGCAAAGAATGACAGGAGCCTTCTCCATGTCTACACATGAAGTATTTCCTCAGAGCACTTTTCACAGGTTAGACTGTCACTCTTAATAATTTTCTTTACATAAAGCATAAATTTGGCATGAATTTAGATGCAATGAGCTTGCTTTTTATAGTCTTATTTCTCTTATACATCTACCTCATCATACCTTATGATCTGGCACCTCTGTACCTGGCACTGCTCTCATGTGGAAATCCACAACTCCCGTCTTTTTCAGTGATTCCAACAGACACATTTGGTCATTCCTCTGTGGTTTTTCTTTCTGCAGCTTTGCTTCCTCCCTCTCCGTGGCCAGCCTGCACCAGAATGTACATCACACACGGAAAAAGGTGTACCCAGGTGCAGAATTGGAGCTGGCAGTGATCCCCCCACAGAACAGCAACCACTCACTACTCAGGGAATTAACACCCTTAACCTTGAGGGAACAACGATGCAAAACGTGTTATAGCATCAAACATAAATCAACAGTCCACAGAGTCTACAAAAACTGAAACAGCAAGAGCATACAAGATGAAAGTATAGCCATAATATTATCAGATAAGCAGAAAAAAGGTAGTTTTAGCAACAACATACATTTGAAAAGATTGGTTTCTACCTGTGCAAAAAGCTTTCTTTGGCCAATTCAATTTGCAGTGTTCCCCCTTTCCATTTGGTTTTATTTAAAATTGATATGCCTGCAAAACAAAGAAATGGGAAATGAGTATTTTTTACATGAAAAAAAGCACATCACAGACTTCACTAGGCCTCCTTCTATGATAGCCTGAGGTTCCCTCAGCATGACCTTATACTTGATTGCTCACTTGGATTAAGATTCTATCTGAAAAGGTCAATATCCAAATCTTACACCAGAAGATTTACATCCAAAACTGAAGTTCTCACTTCAGAAGTGCATAATGGCAGCATTCCCCAGATCCAGAGGCACATTGCAAAAGGAGCTTTACATCAGCTCTTGCTCTAGGTTTCCTCTCACATAATTCCATTTCAGTGTTTCATATATCTCATGAAAGCATTTGAAGCACAATTCCTTTTCATAAAAGGCTTAGAACAAACAAACAGGGTGCCCAGAGAAGCTGTAGCTGCCCCTGGATCCCTGGAAGTGTCCCAGGCCAGGCTGGACAGGGCTTGGAGCAGTATGGGTCAGTGGAAGGAGCCCCTGCCATGGCAGGGGGGTGCAATGAGATGATCATTAAGGCCCCTTCCAAGCCAGACCACCAGACCATTCTATGAGTCTCTGAAACTCACAAATCACCTACTTCAGTCACAAGCAATCTTTTCGATCTGCTCACAGCAATTTCTGAAAACTTCAGCAGAGCAGCTTCCATAAAACTGCAGCTTAAAACAAAATAAATCAACCTGACAAGAGAATGAAAGAGGCTCTACCATGACCACAACTGAATGTGACAATATCAGCAATGTAACTTGGCTCAAAAACATAACTAAGCAAAGAAAAAAAGATAAAAAAAGACTACTTACACTTTCTCAGATCTGCATCAGAAATGTTGACACTGATGTAAGCAAAAGTTTTCGTAGGATTCCCTGATCAATGACAAACAATAAGTTACACTCTATGTAGTTTCATAATTTCTTTTAAAACTGAAGTGTCTCTAAAGCAAGAATTCCATTTCACACTCGAAATAGAAAAGCAAATAACATTTAAAAGATGAAAGAAAACTGTTACCCTGATCATCTTTTCTGGTAATAATCTCTGCCTCCGAAACACGCCCAAATTTGCCAAATCTTTCTTCCAGCTCAGCCTTGGAAACCGTATGGCCAAGCCCTCCAACATACAAACGTTTGGCAACCTGTTCCTTCTCCATGCTGCGAAGTCAAGGTGTCACACCCAGAACACACACGCTGTTCCTCTGCAAGGAGACAAAACAGTTCAATGACACTCACGGAAATGAATGTGGTTAGAATAACGCATTAGGGACAAATCAGCGCATTAAAAAGCCACGAAGAACCTTATGAGCAGAGCACTTCTTTGATCTGCAGCACGCTCTGTTCCTGCGCAGCGACAGCAAACCCCGCGCTGCTGCAGGAAACTAAGGTTCAGGTGTTGGGCTTTTTTTAAAACCATGAACCATGAAACTGTATGCGCGAGAAAAAGCGCAAATAGCTCTTTACAATATAACCCAAGAAGAACATGGAGGGAACGCGAGCCGCCCACAGCCAAACCCTCTCCTCGCGTGAGATGTCGAGGGACCCCCGCGCTGAGGGGCCCCGGCCCCGCCACTCGCGGAGATGCCCCCGACCCGGCCTCACCGCCGCCATGTGCGGACCTCGCAGCGCAACCACCTTACCTTCCCCCTCGCAACTCTTCCCAGCCCTCACTCGAGAAAAAGGGTTCCGCCTCCTGGTGCCGCTGGATTCTGATCGGCTGCTCGCCTCTGCGAAGGTTCCTGTTTCCGGCCGGTCAAATGTGCTGGGAACACGAGGGCTGGGTGCTGTGACAGCGGACGCTTTGAACGTGACTAACCAGGAAGAAAAGCGACGGTGTTTTCCGGAAGACGTGAACAGAAATTAAGGTAAACAATGGAACAGCGACAAAACAAGGCTTTTTTTCCTTTCATTTATAAGAAAGAATTAGGGGATTATCTCCCAGAAGCTCTGTTGTTCGACACGGACGGGAAGGAAGGCGCTGCCAGCTCCCCCCGTTCAGGCAGCAACGGTGGTAGCGCCTGAGTTGGCGCGCGGTTCGAAAAGCGCGGGGCGCGAGCGCCGGGTCTGAGCGCTCCCTTCCCCTCAGCACCCTCAGAGCCGGCCCCGAGCGCTCACTGCCCTCCCTTCAGCACCGGCCCCGAGCGCTCACTGCCCTCCTTTCAGAGCCGGCCCCGAGCGCTCACTGCCCTCCCTTCAGCGCCGACCCGGAGCGCTCACTGCCCTCCTTTCAGCGCCGGCCCCGAGCGCTCACTGCCCTCCCCTCAGCCCCGGCTCCCTCCGCTCCCCTCTCAGGGCCCGGTGTCCGCGGCTGTGGCGGCTGCCGAGGCTTCCAGCGTTCCCCATCGCGCTGTTTGCACACTCGCTCCGGCCCTGGGCACCTCTGTCACCTGCGAGCCTCGGCGCCGATCAGCACCGGCTCCTCGGACGAGTCGCGATTTCAGCATCGCCCTGCGAGGTCTGAAGGTCCGCAGGGAAGCAGCCGGCACGGAGCGCACCGGTTCTGTTCTCACAACGCTCCAAAGCGCTTCCTAGCTCCTCTTGTGGCAGCATAAAGTCAAATACTTGGGGGTATAAACGGGCAGGTACGTAGAAGTGTGAAAGATGTGCTGTCAATGCACAAATATTTATAAATATCCATACATATGATTTATAGGAGAAGTGATTGTAAAGGCTTTGTTTTACTTGATTAAAAAGTAGGGTTTTTTTCTAGATATAAAATCTTTGAAGTCGTAATTAGCGTTTGAGTCTTCTGCAGCCTAGTGAAATCCTTGAGTTTAAGTTGCTGTAAGTAGTTTATGTCTTCTATTGCTGCTGTTAAAAGAGGGATCAGCTTACCTGGGGTAACGTTCTGCCTGGTGTAATGTTTTTCTTTTTCACACCATACTCTTTGTTATGTTTGACCATGACTTTCTTCACTGTGTCCAGTTCAAATAAAGCTGGTGATGACTGGATGATTATTTAATTGCATAATAAACTTCCTTTATTCACTAAGCAAGTTTTTAATGCAAAGCATGCTTTTGATGTTGTTTTCTTACGTGTGTTATAGAGGCACTGTGTCCTATGAAATAAGTTTAAAAAATCCTATTTCCCCCTCATCCCCTTTTACTGAACGATGTAAGTGTGGAACTTGCACATAGAGTAGGGGTGGTTTAAAAACACACAAAACTAAATGTTGGGTTTTTCCTGGCCAAAAATATTAGCACATTAGTTTTGAGCTGCATATTATCTTCCACCGACTTCTGAATGTGTTGTACCTCGGCTGAACATCAGATAATTATTTTTCCTAAAAACTGAGGTTTATTTTTTAAATTTTTGGTGAAACATCCTTATGATTTGTGTCTCTTTACTGCTGTTTACTCTGAAGGCAGATTGTGCTAGGATCAGCTGTGCCTTGTCTGCCCAGGTGAGTCCTTAGGTCAATTGGTCAAAGCTGGATTCCATTTTTATATCTGATTGCAGTTGGTTTTTACCTGTGGAGCAGCTTGTTGTTCTATTACACCAAGTGTAAAACAGCTGGGTGTGCTCCTCAAATAATGACTAATTAAAAAGGTTTTTAAAGCCTTTGATTCCATTAGTTCCCTGATTTAACTTCTGTCTCTGGAGGCTGTGCAGTGCTCTGTATCTTAAAACAATTCCTGATGTTATATTTGTGTTTTTAAAAAATGGATGCCTTGTTTGTTCCTGAGAAAAATCCTTATTTTGTTTTATGTAGTAACAGTGAATCTGAGAAATGGACGAGAGCATTTTTCAACCTTATGAAGATGAAATCCAGGCACTGGAAGAAGAAATTAGGCTGTTGACAGAGAAGTATGAAGCTATCCGACAAGAATCTACCTTCTTTTCTGATGAGGAGGTCCTAAAGGCAATGTATGCCCTTTTTTTTCATTTGTTAGATTAATAGAATTTCCTTGTCAAAATTGTTTGGGATAAGCTTTTGCCTCTATGGTAGAACTCTTCTTATATCAGTAAATGTAAGCTCTGTGGATGAAATAAGTCACTTAAATGAGTAAAGGCATCTTAGCTCCCTTTTCTTGCATGTTTTTGCACATTTCTCAAAATGGACACTTGCACCTCCAGACTGGGAATAAAAGCTGTGTCAGTGAATGGAAAGAATTTATGTAAATTAGAATAGTTTACTGTTTCCAGCAATGTGATCTAACTGAAACTTCACTCCTTGCAAACTGATTTGGGTCTGAAAAGCATATGATCCCATTACCAATGCTTTTATATAATGATATTGCTGTACTGGCATGTTATGTCTGGGTATTTTACCCTTTTGATTTTATTTTTTTTCTGTTCTAGAAAATCATTCCAAAGAGAAACTCAGGAAGAAACCAAGGGATCTGAATCTCTATCAGACCTGAAAGCTCAGCTTGAAAGTCTAGAGACAGATCTCTTATTTTTAATGAAATTTACTGGGTTTCATTTCACAAGTCATTCCAAGAAAACAGTGGAAAAAAGTAAGTAGTTTTGTGTCCTTTACTGAGCATACTGGTTGCAGTTCATCTGCAAGCCTCTGTTCTAATTCACTGTTAGCAGAAAGAGAATTACTTTGAAATACAGTAAGATTTGGTTCATTGACAAAATAGTTTCTGATTTAAATATTGTCGTTTTCCTTAATGGCAAAGTGACAGACTACTATTGTGCTTTGCATAGGGGGAAAGTGGAGTGAGTTGTTGGAGTTTTTTAACATGTTAAACTTCTTTACATGAGGAATGGTAACAGGTGGTACTTTAAAGATGACTAAGGGAAGAAATGCAGTGGTCATTGAATAGGAGTGTCATTGATTTTTTTGCTAACTTGTTTTTATAACAGCTGGAAACAGGACGGTGGAGAAGCACAGATTATCAGGGAAATGTCACTCCCTGTCTTTCCAACTGGAATTCCAGCTTCTTGAAATGCAGGTAAGGGTCAATGTATGTTTAAAAAAAAAACCAAACAAAAAACAACTACTAAACAAAACATCAAATGGACAAATGTCAGCTCTTTCTTTTCCAGCTGAAACTTTCAACTGTTTAATCAGTGGGTTCTTTTGGCTCTTTAACATCTGGATTCAACTTTGGAATTCTGTGTGCATCCAAGCAAGTTCTGAAGGTCAGGTTTAGTGTTCAGCCACAAAGTGGTTACCCTAGAATTACTCAAGTTGGAAAAGACTCTCAAGACCAAGTCCAGCTGTTAACCCAGTACTGCCAAGTCAAGGGGCCTCATCTTGAGCCAGCACAGCTTTCATCCCACACAACACATTCTATAGTCACTTATCTTATTCTGGAAATTCAAAGGTGCTAAATGTTACCTCTCTGGAAGAAACTGAGGTTTCTTTGTTTGTTTTTTTCCTTTAGTTATACTTGTGTGGGATTGGTTAATGTGAGTAGTCATTGCAGCACTGCCACAAGTTACACCAATGATTGCAGATTTTCTAGGAGGGAGCTCTTTCATAGGACTCTATTCTTAGCACAGAATTCACGATGCTAAGCAGAGGAAAACAGCTTTTACCCCAATTTCCAATAGTTTCTTTCTAATACTGTTGTACTTTGTAATGGTATTTCTGACATCAGGAAACCTTGATTTTTTCAGCTCAGCTTTAAAGTTGTTTGGTTTTTTTTTTTTAATTTGATGAAATGAGACTGAGAGTGAACAATAAAGATATCCTTTCTGTTCTTTAGAAAGCCATGTTATGAATCTGGGAATTGAATATTTAGATAGCCACACATGGATTTTATCCTTTGAAATTGTAAGAGTTCAGCTGAATGAGCAACCTCTGAAGTCCTTTTGTGACTTGAAACTTGTGGTCTTCATGATGCCTCTTTACATTTGCTTGTATAAAACTCCACTTAGAATGTTTCTCTCTCAGCTGCATCTCCTGCATGATGACATCTTTTGGTGTCAGAGGGGTTACTGGGTGTTGAATTAATGCCAGTGGCATTGGTGCTTAAAGCCATTGCACCACTGAGCGGCAGCACTTGGCTGCCTAACGCCTCAAATTTGGGCTGCTTTAAATGCTGATGAGATAGGGAATACCAGGGGTATAGATACTTAAAAATCCACACTTCAGCTGTAAAAGTATAATTTGGAGCTAATTTTTGCATGAATTTTTTTGCTTGCTAGAAGTCGTAGTATTCAAAATAACCTGTGTTGACATTAGCATGGACAAGGTAGTGCAGTTATAACCAGTTTCACCTGTCTTGAGGAGTAAAAGGTGACAGCTGCTTTTGGGAAGTGCCCAGCAGGTAACAGGTCTGTTGGTATGCAGCAAAGATCAGGAATGGTTTTTTCACACTGTCAACTTGTAGCTATTTATTCTTACAGTGAAGTCACAATATAGTTAACTCAGCTCCACAGTATTAGGTATTAGGAGGACCTGAGCTTGAAAATCAGCCAAAACAAGTCTAAGCCTTTTGGGAAAGCAATAATTTAAAAAGAGCTTCTTTCTTGCCCAGAGCTTTCCTTTTAAATCTTTTTATTTGGCCCAACAGTGTCATTTTGACATGTTAGTAACCCCCCCATTGGCAACCCAGTCCCTTCAGAAGGTGGCAGGTTAGCTTGTGACTGCTGACAGCTTCTCCACAACTCCATCCCCCTGTTGAACCTCGTACTCTAAACCTAAAATGATTTTTTCTGCTGTTATTTAGTACATGCACTGATCTCTGTAGTGCCTTGCTTTGCTTTTCCCATCTTGAGGGATGGCAGTGTTAGCAGGGCTCTGTCCAAGCAGTACAGGGACTGCTGAGATGTGTGTGCACTCCTCTCTTGCCATTCCCATTTGCTTGTAGTGACTTGGTATAAGAAGTTCAAAGTGAGGCATTTCCTATGGTCTTCAAACCATGATTTGAAGCTTTTTCATTCACTGTTATCTAATCCATTGCTTCGGTGTGTTCAAGAACCCATAGAAAAAGGAATTAACTTCTTTTGTGGTTTCATTTCTACTCTGACCACCTTTTTTTTATTCTTTAACAGCTTATTAGTTAACTTAGAATAATTTTATTATCCTGCACATATTTCTGAGTAACAGTGATGTAAAAAAGGACAATATTTTGAGACAAAACTATAGGGTTTAAAATTAAAAAACCAGTCCAAACTAACAGATAAAACCTTATTTGTAAGTTTGCTGGTATATGTGGCAGCTAAAAGTTGTGTTGGAAAATGAGAAGAATCTTAAAGGAGTGGAATTGATGTAAAAGGAAGTCATGAACCTTCCTTTTAACACATATATTCTCTATGCTGACAAACTCAGGTATTATTGCAAAAGCCTTGTGTGGATAATAGTGTATTCTTGAAATGAAAGAAACTGTATACACACACACACACAAACTGTAGTTTAAAAAATGCTATTCTAAGGATTATAGTACTTAGCAGCATTTATATCTACTTTTTTTCTATTTTTTAATGTGCAAGTAGACACATGTTTTGGAAATTTCTCTGGCAAGGAGAAACATTTTGTTGTTACTTCTCCAATCTAGAACAATGAGAAGGTGTCTGCTGTTGTTAGTGATCTCAGCATTATAATGGAATCCAGAGAAGATTCAAATGTGAGCAAGTTTTTGTCAAGGTAAGATGGAAATTTTTGCTCAAGACAAGTTTTTGTGTGGGATATGGGATACTAAAGGCAGTTCTGAGTTTTCGTGTACATTGCTGGCAGCCAATGTCTTTATGTGATGTGTCCTTAGCTCTACCTAAGCATTTCCCATCCTTTATCTGTATCCTGGAGAGAAGATGAAAGGCATGTGGTTTTTAAGATCTGGAAGGACTGTCACAAATTCATGTTAAACAGAGCCAGGTTTTGCATTACAGTGTGTTTTAGCTGTTTGAAGAGAAATGTAGCATGGTAATCTCAGCTATTGCATTTTAATTAATATAATTGTTCTTCAGATTTGTGTGTGAGCTGCAGAGGTGAAGTGTGGGTAATGCCTAAAGTGCACATCCAGAACCCCTCTCCAGTGTTTGCCTGTTTCTGATTCTCAGCTCTCCATTCCATTCCTCTTATTGGCATCAGGATTTATTTCACTGATATCTTAGAAAATGTAATTTAAAAACATGGAATAGTGTACTGGTGCAATGGCTTAAGACAATTAACATACTAAAACTTAAATGTATGAATGCTGGTTTTTATTATTTTCTGGAGTATGCCAGCTTCTTGTGGTAACATGATGAGTAAATGATTGAATTATTTCTTTGCAGTATTCCACTGAATTCTGCTAGCAAGCTGTTCTGAGAACAAATCCATTATCACTGAGTAGTTGATTTAATTCTTTTTTTTAAAGTTGTTTCTTTTATTTTCTATTATTTTTCAATCTTGGGGAGGGAGAGGAAGGGCCAACAGATGGGTGAAGAGAGAGGTCTATTGAGTTATCTCAGGGTTCAGTAGTCTCTACTGAAACTGATTTATTTACTTAGAGGCTTTGAGAATTCCATATAAATCCACTAAAGCTTGTGGTGTCACTGGGAAGAACAGTTGACTGCTCTCAAGAAGTGGGATTTAGAAGAGGAAATTGCCCTGTTTTATTCATGAGTATTTTATGACAGCAGAAGTGTATTGGAACTTAATAGTCACAGTGGAAAGAAATGTGTTGAAGTAGTGGCAGACTTTATTTCATCTTGGCTGGAGCACTGCTGTCTTGTCCCTGTCTCTTCTCCTTTTTCACCCTGTGCCAGTATTCATAAACACAACTTTTCATGAATGACAGAAGATGTCAACAAAGCAAGTGGTGCCTTCTCCTGAGCCTCCCTTTGCCTGTGCCACCTCTTGGCCTTGTGTCTGTAGATACCCTTGCAGCCACCTGGCCAATAGGATCAGTGGGGTCAGTAAGCTGAGAAATACTTTTGAGGGTGGGATACAACCCAACCTTGTTCCACCACAACACCTTCAAATTTAATTTTTCCCTGTGTACCTTGTTCTGGGCACGGTGTGTGCTGCCAGTGTGAGGCAGTGAGTGCTTTGGCAGTGCCTGTTTGAGAGCACCCCCTGTTCCATTGCCTGAGTCTGTCATCTCCCTTCAGGGTCTGTTTTCTCAGTCCCCGTGTTGGGCTCCTCCTCATTTCTTTTTCCAAGTTCTAATCCCCTCATGTCCAGTTTCAGACTTTTCCCAACCAGCTTTTGTTCTTTAGTCTGCTCCTAAAATTCCTACCTCTTTCCTCCTTTTCCCTCTGTTCCTGACCAGCTGAATCTGGTCTCCTGCTGTTTTGTTCCTTTTCAGCCTCCCTACCAGTTTATTTTCTTCTTTTGCTTCCTTGGCCTATTCTTGCCAAATCCATTGTCTACTTCTGTTCTGTTTTATCTCCTGGCTGGAATTTTTTATCTCCTCAGTTTTCTAATTTTTTTTTTGCTTTGTTTTTTTTTCAAAATACGTGTCAGAAAACGGTCTTTAAGAGCAGCAGAGTTAAAAACTTGGCATTCAGTTCCTGCTTTGGAAGAAAATAGGGGCATGCTAGAACATTTGAGCAATATCTTTTTAAATGAAGCAAAATTCAGCAGTCTGCAGGTACTGCTGCAAAATATATGTGGTACATCTCTATAAAAGAATTGTACATTTTTTTAGAAGTGCATGTATTTTAATATAATTTCTTACACATTTTGTGACAGTAACAGATGTATGCAAATTAAATCACAGTATTTAGTTGTCTTTTTTTGGATTTCATTCGTGTCCCCTTTGCACCAGTTAACACTTGTTATATTTTACTAGTGTTGAGAACCATAACATCCAAAAAAAACCTCTTTGTCAGTGCTTTTTTCTTTTTTGACTTGACACTCCATTATTTGTAGGGGGAGTTAACCTTTGCATGGATTACTTAGGCAAATAGAGATTTTAAACAGTATGAAAATTGCTCTTGCTTTTTACTAACTAGTTAGAATCTGTAGGTCAGAGTGCAGGATTTAGGAAATACACATTATATTAAATTCTGCATGGGCAAGGTCTCTTGCAAATGGAGGGAAGCAGGAATTCTACCCCCAGCTTTTGAGTTGTGCTTTGGTTTTCTAGGCTAATGTAGGAAGTCTTGCATTCTGCAGTGGCTTAAAATAGATTTTCTCCCTTAAAACATATAAAGAAACACATTAAAGGAGTCTCAGGTACTTTTACAACAATTTCTTATATATTATTTCTTCTACATTCTGTATTTTGTTGAGATTTTGTGAAAGTGAAAGGGTGTTTGGATGAAGAGCCTATGATTTTAACTTGACAGAGTTACTCTCTGCCTGAATATCCTTTTAGCTGGTTTTGGATGACTTCTCTGTAACATGGATATTGGCACTGGAGACAGGTGTTTCCTGCCCCAAGTGGATTTTTGCAATGCTAAATTCTTTCAAAATAAAAAAGATACTTGAATTTTACCATTCATTCTCTTATTACCTTGTTATTTTCTACCAATTTTTCTTGATATTTTAGCATTTGGTGTAGTTGACTTCAGCAGGAGGAATTAGGCTAATTTGGGCTAATTAGGAATTACTATTTATGGGTAGATTTGATGATGTGAGCACGCAGTGAATTCTTACAGTGCTCTTGTGCAGTCTCTTACTCCTTTGCCAGTATGGATTTACATACAGCTGTTCTTGCCAAGAGATTCCCCCTTTCTAAACACTGAGTTCAGCTTTCTATCTTGAATTTAGCTGTGCTATGTGAGGAAAGTACCTCCTCAGATATATTACTTGAGTAACTTTTATACATTTTGAAACTGGTTCTTTGAACTTCTACCCAAAACCTTTTCCTTCTGTTGATGAGCCAGCCTTGAAAATTTTCATCTGCTGCATCACATAAAAATGATTTTGAGGCAAAAAGAGAAAATAAACTAAAAACAATGCTAAAACAAGGTCACAATGTTCATGATAGTATTTTAAATAGCATAAACATGGATATTTATAAAAATTGCCAAGTTCTTCAAAAAGAATTTCAAGCGTGCAGTTTTGTAACAAAGCTTTGTGTTGCCCTGTTCCACGAGTGGAGACTGAAACAGCCCAGTTTGTGCAGTTTGTGTGGAATCTGTTCTCCAGGCATGGAGATGTGGGTAGTTGTTACCAAGGCTCCCTAATTCCTATAGAATGTGTCGATTTTGACATGTACAGTTCAGAGTTGTGGTTAAAAC
Source organism: Sturnus vulgaris (assembly GCF_052056855.1). Lineage (NCBI taxonomy): Eukaryota > Metazoa > Chordata > Aves > Passeriformes > Sturnidae > Sturnus > Sturnus vulgaris. The sequence continues at coordinate 17,266,815 of NC_142253.1, read as the reverse complement.
CAGCTCCCAGACCAGTGCTAATGAGCTATTGTAAATCAGTGTGGCTGTGTCCTTCCAGGGACTCACTTTTCCCAGTGCTGCCAGCATTTTTTTCATCTTGGTCTGATTTTCTTGGCAGCAGTGACTACTGTGGTAACTTCCTTTAGTGATGCTGTTCTTTCCAGGCTAGGATAAAACTTGTTTGGCTTTTCTTTCACATTTTCAATATCTGAATGACCTTAATGTATTTTTTTTCCAGTTTCTTTGTGTAACATTTTAAGGTTTGCTGTTCCTGTATATTAAATAGAGCTGAATTGGAGGCACATGACTGACTTGGTAATCCACTGTGTTGCAGCCATTCTGTGAATGCCTCAAGTCTCTGCTCTCAGCTGTTCTGAAAATAAAAAAATAATGGCTAATCTCAAACAGAAAAGATTACTCAAAGTCAAATTTACATTGGAATTTAAATACCCTCACTTCCTGAAATATTCCCAAATATCAGTCAGGTATCTTCCTCAGTCAGGTTTTGTAAACTTGTAAAATCCTGTATTAGTAACTTAAATATTTGTACTTCCAAAACAGTGCTTGCCAGGTGTGTTTTGATGATGGCTAATAGTTTGTGGCTTTGTATCAACAACGACATGAAGCCTTTCACCCTTTTGGTTAAATAATCATGTTACTTCAAGTATTTTGACATGTGGTTTTTGTGGAGTTTTGCATCCTTTCCATCTTTCCATTCCATTTCTTTAATGAAAACTTCATCCTCCTTATGAGCTTTTTCCCCTCCTTTCCCCAACAATCCTGAATGTGAGGTTGGCTGACAGTTTGTCACCTTCTGTTGTGTCTTTTCCTTTCTCCATCCTGATCCTTTCTAGAAATCTGAAAAATGAATGTTTATATCTATCTTTCCCTCCCACTCTCCTCACAGCGTAAGAAGGAACATGGAGCAGGTCCAGAGGAGAGCAAGGAAGATGTTCAGAGGGCTGGAGCTCCTCTGCTCTGGAGACAAGATTCCATCAAGATTTAATTGTCTAATAAAAGTTTTGGTTTAGATGCCCTGTGTGATCAGGCCTCTCCTTTCCTACTGAAGCTGCAAGGTTAATCTTGAAAAGCTGAATGTCATGTATACAGGGGCAGGTAACATGTCATGTACAGTTAGTTGGTTAGGACAAAGATTTGGGGAATATTTGAAGGTTAGTGATGCAATTTGGCAAATCCTTGTTTTGGAGGTTCAGGTTTTAATATGTAACATGTTAGAATTTATTTAGAAAATTAGCTGAGCAAAAATAAAATCAAATTAAGATTTTGTAAGTGACTATGTTGTTCCCACATTTTACACATAAGACTACCACTAGAAACACTGGTTTAGGAATGTGTTCTTCAGCTTCCTTTTCAATCATTGCACTGCAGCTGTTTTTCAGCTTTGTCATTCTTATTTTGGGTAATTTCTACTTCGTATTCAAACAATACTAATCAATTTTTTAAAGTGTGAATTTTAGGCTATAGGATTGATACATCTGATTAGGACTGGGTTAAAGAATATATTTTTGTTTTATAGCACTGAAGAACGTGGAGATCTTCTGACATTTTTCAGAAGCCTTTCAACCTATGCTGAGTGGTATGAACATCGTAGACACACCTTCCTGCATTTCAAGGTAGTGTCTATAAAGCCTTTATTTCTTAGTACAATACTTATTGCTTTAAGAAGTTTATTAAGACAGAGCACTGGAGGTGAAACTGGCTCTTTAGCAGAATACGGGATCTTAATTTTATATGTGATGGTGAAAAGAATATGAGCTAAAAATTTGTGCTGTGCTCAAGAGGCAATTGAGCAGCAATTGTTGTGTTCCTTTTGGGTGGAGGAAAATAACTGTGCCTTTCTGTGCAGGAGCAAGACAGTTTGCTTTGGTACTATATTCTATTTTGATTTTTTTTAAAAAAGGAAAAAGAAGAAATTAAAGGAAAATAACACTTGTATTCTTTGGCATGTTAATGTTGACTTTGAAGGATTACCTCTGTTTTTCTTGAAGATGTGTCAGCATGTGTTTGGGTGACAGCACTTTCAGTTCTGGAGTGTTTGACTTGTATGATGAATAAACTGTTCCTCCTAACTGGAACATAGTATTTGAGCTTAGTTTTAAGTTATCAGTATTTAGCTTGTTTGCTTGGCCTTTGTGCTGGTTTTAGGATAAACAACTAATTCTTGGAGTCAAAATACTATAGTCTTACAGACACAAAACAACTTACATGATGCTTTATGTCAAGAGAAGGATGTTTAGCTGCTTAATTGTTTGTGGTTTCTTGGCTGGGTTTTATGTACCTCAATAATTTACTGTCATTGAACTCAACACCATCTTTACTTTTCAGCTGTAGTATCAAGTGGGAACTGCATCATTTCCTATTTTTCAGTCTATTAGGCTTTTGAGTTCTGTGCCAGATTAATAAATTTCTATTATCCAATCAACCAGAATAGAAAAAAGATTTCTCTTTTCTGATAATACTAAAAAAATTCCAGTCCTCACCTGAGCAATTAACTGGCATTGCCTAATCCTGCTGGCTTTTGTGTAAGGGCTTTTCACTAAACCCTTCATAGAAAAGGTAGAACACCAAGAGATTTAGGGCTCTGTAATTGGTTTTTCCAGCTTCCCTTGATGCTTTCTGATCCTTAAATCAGCAGTGACTGTGGTTTCTGGGACAGTGATTCAGTGAATTGTTGTAAATATTTCTCATTTTAAAATATAATAAAATGAAAAAATAGAAAAAGGGTTTGGAGACAATTTTCAAATTGTTGTTGTATAAGCAGTTTTTAAAAGTATTTCTTCAGATGTTGAGTATAAACAAGGAAATTATCTATTAATTGGTAAAAGATGTGTGAAGATAATTCACTGAAGATGTTACCAGTTTATCAGCATTATCATCAGGTGTTCTTACTAAAGGTAATTTTATTTCCATCATCAAAGACAAGGATCAAGTTGAAAGTCAAACCAGTTTGGGAGAATATTTACCAAATATGACTGACTGTGTGCTTATGAAGAGTATTTTAGGCCTTATTTTTGTTAGCATTGTTAATTGTTTCATTTCAAAACAGAAGACTTTCTCAGGTAAGAGAATTAATAAAAGGGTTCAAAGATCAAATCTGACAATTCAAATAACTAGATTGCCAAGGAGAACATCTATTTGTAATTTAATGGTTTTAGTCATTTGTGGTAAAGCAGTTAGACATATGTTGTTATTATATGCATAAAACCAACTCAAGAGTCTATCCTGTTAATATTAACGCTTACATAACATTAAAAATGAGTCTGTAATCTTGGTATTTTTTTTCCCCTTACCTGCTCTCTAGACTCTCCCCTGTTTTGGAGATAAAAATGTTGAGGGGGGAGTCTTGAGTTTATAGCTTTTCTATTAATCTGTTTATTTTTAAAAGAAAATTGCCAAGGCTTCTATGTAGAAATAAAATAGTTTCTGATACTTTCTTCAGAATGTAGTGTTAAAACACCAAAGGTAGTTTATTTTTTCTTTTCTGATTTGATACTTGAGAAGAAAGGGGAAATGTAGAAGTGGATGAGTACTTCAAGGAATATGGAATGCTTTGAGATTAATGGCAATTCAAGGTCATTTCAAAATAGGTTTTGAAGGAGCAAATGGAGTGTTCCCCCAGTATTCTGTAGGTCAGGTCTTGCTATTGTCACAATAATTATGTCTGTAAAATGGATTTACATCTGAAACAATTTTCTAAGCTTAGTCTGCTGTGAACAATGAATCATGTTGTCAAGGCTGGATGAGCAGGTGTTTGAAGCTGGTACTGATAAACAAGAACAAAAATTCAAGTTTTATTGGAAATACAGAAGAGAAATGAGTGACAGGAAAAAACAGAACGGTTTACATTCAGCTCGATATTAGTACTGGTCACACAAATAGGAGGTGGAAATCCTCCCTACTGAAGCCTTTTTTTACTCACGTTTTGATTAACTTGCTGTGAATGGGGAAATTGAAGTCAAAACACATCAGAGACCTCGGTGCCTGCATGAGGCATTCAGAAGGTACTACTTGTCTACTTTGGTTTGCTCACAAAGTATTCAGAGCATTAATACTGGTGTTACTGATTGATAATTAGTATGTTTCAGAAATATATACAACATTTTGATGTAAAATCAGTCATGTGGTAGTGGGTAGGTCTTAGAATATTTAAGTGTGTATGTATTACAAAAATATGCATTTGTGCATACACACTTTTGGTGATATTTACTAATTCTGTTAATACTGGAAAGAGTTTTAGTAACAACGATTTAGGATGAGAAGAAGATCAGAGGCTGCTGCTTATGTAACATTATTACACTTACAGCTGTGTTTTTTCCATCTTAAGCGTTTATCACAAGAGACATGCGAGAACTGATAGGTTAAATTTTTTCCAAATAGAAATTTGGCTTAACATTGGAATGTATTGTTACATGCTTTGAAGTTGTTTTTTATGTTTTGCTAAAAACCTGGGGACATCAAAGTTTTATGATTTATGTGGAAGAATGAAAACCAAGTATTGCTGCCGGACTTGGTTTTGTTCTCAATTAAGACAATGGAATTTCCTTCTTGTTACACTAAATAACTTAAAATGGAAAATACTGGGGATTGCTGTTTTTCTTGGGTAATGGGTTCAGGGCAAAAATATGTGTTCAGAATTAAGTGGACATCAATTCCCCAAAGCAGAAGCAAAACAAATCAAGACTTAGCTAAATAAGATAAATAAAACTAATACAAAATATATTGTAAAATCAATATTCTAGATGTAGTGATACATCATCATGCATTTGATGCTTAACTATTTCTACAAATTAGGCATCTATACTAGCTTCAAAATTAGTACAAAGTTGATGTTGTAATAGTTACTAGCACACCTTTGGCATCAATTTGTCTGGAGGCTTTACACCCATGGTAGGTATTTGAGGGGGAAAACTCTGTCAGAAATGTGCTCTTGTGGAATTAAAAACATTGTGCCCTTTATCAATGATGGCCAGTTTTAGATGAACTGAGTGTCAAGGCCTGCACATGTCAATTTGTGTTTTTAACACACTACATAGGTTCAAGTAGTTGAGTGAATTACTTGAAGTTACCTCTGTTTTCAGATTAATGATGGAATTAACTTTTCTTTTTAATTTCAAAATTTGATTTGATCTTTCCCCAATGATCAGAGGTATTGTTGTAGAAGGGTAATTCTTTCTTTGCTCTGACATCTGGATGAAATCATACTTATTTCCAGGTAAATGCATGAATTCAGCTTTGCTCTTAACTATAATGTCACATTTCCTGTAAGGAGAACCTGTGGAACCAAGGTTTGGTCTACATCATTAGTTAATAACAAAAATATTTGAGTTTATTATGCTGTACTTAGACCATTGTTTTAAAATGGGAAACTGGTGTTGCAAAAACAGCTCTTGTGAGAACAGCTCAGCAAAACATATATATTTCACTTAAAAATACATTGTGTAAAAATAAAACATATGTTATTTTCAAAGCAAAATAGTAGAAGGAAATGTAAAACATCTTTGCAAAGTTCCAGTTGCTATGTTGCTTGGTGTACTAAACCTAAATAGGAGTTATTCTCATTTACCACAAATCAAGGTTTTAATGAAACTTTAACAAATTTAAGCTTTGAGAAGTTCTGTTTCTAAACAAAACTTTTTCTCATATGCATCTTCATCCAATACACCTTTGAAGGTCAACCAGAAAGATTTCATTTCAGATTAAAGGAGTCGGATTGGAATCCAGAAGTATTTTTCCTCTTTAGCTTGCTCAAAGAAAATTTTGCATTTCTCTGAAAGTAAGATGTGGTGAGTGCTGGTAAAGAGTGAGAATAAGCAGTTTTGTGTGATATTTTTTTTTTTTTTACCTAAAGAGTAAGTGGTGAAATAAAAGTTGAGATGATGTGTGTACATATACATATATTTTTACACTTTCATTAACAGAAAAGATTCTGAAAGCATGAGGGACACGGTAACTACTCAAGTGACTGGTTTGAAATGGTTATTTCAGAGGAGAACGGTGCAACATAGCAGAAGGTCCTGGGTATGCAGGGAAAAGAGCATTAGTAAGGGAAAGGATATGAACTTGTAAACAGAGGGAGAAGTGACCCTTGTTACATGCCTGGGCCTGGCATGTGGAATGGCATGAGCAGTGCTAGTAGTAGGTTCCCACGGGCAGCATCCTCAGGCAGGAGAAGGCATTGACGTGCTTGGCCAGGACGATGGGGTTGCCCTCCATCCTTATCTCATCCATGCTCGTGCGGATGTAGCGCGTGTTGTTGGACTTGCAGAACGTGTCATCCGTGATGGTGGTGATGTTGTTGTACTGCAAACCAAAATGGTTTTATAAGTAAATGCACACATGTATTGTTGATACAAGAGGATAGCTTTTTTTATTTCCTATCCCTGATGTGCAGAAACCAATAATAAATCCTTGCATGGCAATTAGCAGCTTCTCAACTTCTGGATGGTTGTGGCCATACACATTGTAACTTGTTTTATTCAGAGGTGCAGTGGAAAACTATAGTGGGAACTGTTTTAAAACAGAACAAGTTTGATTTGAAGTGTGTCACACCCAAGGTGTTAGCTAAGAGAATGTGAAGGAAATCCTTTGGGAATACCTGGAGGTGAAGAATGCGCAGACTCTCCGGTAAGTTCAGGGGAACAGATTCCAGTGCGTTGTGTCCTAAGTAGAGGTAGGCCAAATTAGTGAGCTTCTGTTAAACAGAAAGAGAGGTTACTGATGCTGGTATTACTTGAGGTTAAGTAACTATACCTGTTTATAAAAACATTAGTAATTTTTTCTGATCACATAGCCTGTAAACTGATGTAACAAAAGCCATTCTTTTGCTGTGAATGTTGAATTATGCTATATCAAGAAATTTATAGAACAGACCTGAGTTTGGGAAATTTGTCAGCATGTTGGTTATAAAAGGTGAAACCACTATAAAGTACTCCAAATATATATTGTTTATTAGTATTTCTTTAGTCCTCAAAACTATACTTGAGCCATCAATTTTTGAGTATTTTTTCTTTACATGTTAGAGAGAAAGCAAGCAGGTGAGATATTTCATAGAAAATTCTTTTCTACATGGAGGACATGATCGAGTAAGTGCACAAATGACTGATATTCTAGAGCACCTTAAAAGCAAAAGCTGGAAAGCTGCTTCATCATAGTTTGTTTCTTAGATTACAGAAAATACAGAAACATCATTTGGTGGCAGACTGAATAGTCTGGTTACTAATTTAGTTTATTTTGGTTACCTAAATTATTGGGTTTTTCCTTACCTTGAAAGCATTTGCTTTGATTCCTCTGCTCTTGATTCTGTTTTGGTTTGCATTAAATGTTGTTAGTTTGGGAGGTAGAACAGGAAGCTTTACAAGTCGATTTTCAGCAAGAGAAAGTTCTTCCAACAGCAGAAGCTTTGAAAAGGCTCCATCTTCTATTTCTTCTATCCTATTTCCACTAAAATCAATTCTTCTCAAGGTAGCTTTATACAAAAGAAATTAAAATCTAAGTATTGACTTTTTAATTACATGGCATGTGAAATTCGTATATATGCTAAATGTTAAACTATTGGCTGCAGCATCAAAATTGTTATCTACAAATGCAAATACTATTAAAATTGGGTAAAATTGACATCTGGATTTTTTTTTTCCTGGTCTTAAATTGAAAAAATAAAAAAGGGAAATACTCTGGATCCTTCTTTTTGTCTTGGAGATTAAATGATTTCAGATATTGATAGAATTTGTCATGCTGTGGAGTGAGATAGCTGGCAGAGCTGTCCCTGGAGCATCTGAAGGAAAAACAATGCCAGGTCATTTAACACTGGCTGGGATGCAGAGCTGAATTTTATTTTTAGCAATCTGCTTTTTGCCTGATTGTTTGGGTGTATTAAGATATTTACAGGGTGCAAAATGCATTTCCATTTTGCCTTTCCATTTCGTATTCTAGAACAGAGATGGAAATTGGGTTGCCACTTACTAATGTCAGCGAAGTCTGAGGCTGCAATCCTTTTGATCTTGTTGAAGCGAGCGTACAGATAAGCGGTTTCCTTGGGCAGGGGGGGCACGGCCTCGATGTCGATCTCCTCGCAGTACACGGAGCCGCTCAGGCACACGCACAGCAAACACGTGGGCAGGTCTGCCAGCAAGGGTTGAGCACACAGGTACAACTTACTCAGCTTGGTTACTCAAAATAGAATTTTATCTAGTGTCTTTTGAGATTCCCCATTGTTAGGTTTTTAAAAAATTCTGTTTGCGTCAAGTTCTGAGAAAATTTTAATGTTCTCAACTGTTTGGGGTTTTTTGTTCTTTTTATTATGTGTGATTTCCCCGTGTCTAATCTCTGTTCTTACCTGAGCATGTGAATGCTGTTAATTGGCCTGAATTCAGTTTAAATCTTTAGCTGACTAAGAGTATGGTGAATGTGACAACTAAAAGTTTGTGACCATGTTAAACATCACATTCAGAACCAAACCCACACGGAAGAACACCTGGCAGTGCATGGATTTGCTACTGTAAGTGCATTGGAGCATTTCTGGCAGGTCACACAATATCCTGTGTTGTTCCTAGCTACTATTTTGTCTAAACCTTTTGATTAAAAATTCCAGCAATTATGTTTAAAATATTATATATGGTTTAGGTTGGAAGGGACATTAAAGATCATCTCATTCCAGCCCCCTGCTAGAGACAGGGACACTTTCACTAGACCAGGTTGCTCAGAGCCTTATGGACAATCTGTATCAGTTTTATATTTGAGATTTTTACAGCTGTTGTTTTAAGCAGAGAGAGAAACATTTTGTGATGTAGTTTGAGACCTTTGTGGCTTGTCCTGTTCCTCATGGACAGTAGTTAAATATCAGTAACTTCTGATTTGCTTTAATCTTTTCTGCCAGCAATACTCAAATATATATAATGAATGTGGCTTTGAATCCAGTTTCAGCACCACTGCTGTATCTTGTGCTGTGTTTTCTATACTTTGAGACTTTTGATTGGCTTCCACCCTGGAGTGAATTAGTGCAGACAGCAGGGTCATTCCATGGCGTAGTTGTCACTACACAGCAGAACAGGACCCTCTACAACCAGTGAGGAGTTACAAAAGCAGTTGGCCAATACTGGGAAGCCAATCCAGTACATGTAACAGTAATTCTTTTTCTTACAGCAGCACTGCAGAGAACAGAATGAAGATTTTTGAGGTTTAGCTTTGTGAATATCATCATTTTTAGGTTGCACCCCGTTTGGTGTTTTGGTTTGTTGGCTTTTTTTAATTTAATGGCTTGTTTTCATATGTTTGTGTAGGAAATGGAAAAAGTCGAACAATGTTGTCACTGTTAAAAAGGCAATAGTTTTTATGCTTGTCTGTCTAGAAGGTCTGATATTCTTGGAGGCTTGCTCAGTTTTTGATGGGGTCTTGTTGACAGGGGCTGTTTGGCAATAATTAACCTTGAATTACCACTTTGGTGGAGATTGATAGTCCACTGGTCTTGCTGAATCATTAGTTATTTTTGGAAGTTTAGATCAGACACACAAAATAAGTCTCTTTTTCTCACTGCTCTGTTTGGCAGAGAAACTTTGTCCCTCTCATGGGTAGAGAACACTGGGGCTTGTTAGGAGAAATCTGGACAATGTACCCAGAGCCAGTAGGAAGCTTTGGCAAATGAAGAATGCTCCAGATGTATTTTAAACATTGACCTTCCTGATCATCAGATGTACACTTTGAGAATAACCAATTGTTCAAATAAATCTGTTGAATTAATTAAAGCACATCATATTTCATCAGCACTTGGTTAAACTGTGGAACTTAGTGGGGGATGTATTTTGTTTTCCTTCGTTGTCTTGCCTAACTTATTTAACTTGGGTACATCTCAATGGCAAATATGACTGGGCAAGTCTGTGGAGAGGCTTACAAACTGTGCTTTGTGTATTCAGTTTACCTGAGGATTCTTCAAATTTTTCAGCCTGCTCCATCAGAAGTTAGAAGGCTTTTCACAGAAGATATGAAAGACATTCATAAATGAAAAGATTAATTCTGTAGCCTTTGTCATCCTTTCCACATCAGATTTGTACATTAAAATATATTCTCTTGGATATCTTCAACATCACAATGTTCTTATCAGTTAACTTACTTGTGTCCTTTGTTGGTGGGACATCGAGTTGCCTGTCATCACTTTGCAGCATTAGGGAAGTGTCAAGAGAAATGTTTGTTCCATCCTTTGTGAGAGAGCAATTGTCATTTTAAAACACAAACCACAGACAAAAACCACAGAGCATTACAAGGATCTGAAATAACATCTTAAAGTGAGCTTCCTACAATATACCTCTTTAAGGCACTTAATTTTTAAAATGCTTTTATAGATTGGATGACTAATGTGATGTATTGTCACTTTTAAATATGAACTATTCACTTTGAAAGACAAGAAGGGAAGGTGCTGCCAGTGCTCTTTAGGAAACTCCAGTTCTTCAGGAAAGGACAGTAGACACAAAATAGAAAATACAGTCTATATGGTGGGAAGGAATATGTAAGTGGTGGGTATTTACAATAGAGTTTCAAAGATTAAGATTTTCCATACAATGCAAAACTCAATAGGGTTCTTGTGAGTATATTTTGTTGTTGTCTTACCCAAATAATCTCAGTAAAATGACAGATGTCCTTGTATTTAAAGCTATTCAGAATTCCTCCTGGAGATAGTCATTGCATCTTTTCAATTGCAGGAGAACTTAGTTTATAAACACATTCCTTGCAGGTATTGGCTGAAATTGAGTAATTTGTTTCTGTGATCTACATGTAAGTCTGTTTTAAGGTGTGGGCTACTAACAGAAAGGGCCTCTTGTGATGCAGAGAACAGTAGTCAGGTTTTCATTGGAGACTGGGGGAATTTTAGAGAATTGCCTATTATTAACTCTATTTACAGTATAGATACAGTGACTTATACTGTGATTTGCATGCATTTAAGTTAAGGGGATTTCAGTTTGACTGTGGAAGTCGGTTTTGTTTTGCATCATTCATTTGGATTTTTTTTTTAATGGGGAATATTTGTAGGACAGAACAAGCCAATATCTTCTTTGGTGTGCGTGGCTATTGGAAACACATGCAGGAAAGAGCATTGTGTGATGTGGAAGATGTTTTGCTTTAAACATGCTCAAGGATCGGGCCCTAGCAGGATCCAAGTGCTCTGTTGGAGAGCTGCTTGCACTCTGGGCGTGCTGACAAATGAACCCCTTTTAGTTTTCTTAATCTCCCCACTCTCCCCTGCTTCAGGCACACAGGTGGTTCATCTGCAAGTGCAGTGTGCAAGTAAGAGCTTTCAAGCTCCCTCTGATACTGTGTTTTATTTGGTATTTAGTTGCTTGCTTATACTTTACTGTGGGAATTTTTGTATTCTGCAAAATAAACCCCTCAGGCTTGACACAAAGCCTGAGAAACAAGTATCTTGGCCAGCCTCTGTCATTTTGACCCCTTTTTAGCCTGTGAATCATCCGTCCCTTGGCTCTTCCCTGCGTCTGCCTCTGCAGGCTCTGGCTCTGGTTTGGGCTAGCTTGGTTTGTCCTAGTGAGGTTTTAGGTTCTCAGTAGGATTCTGGCAGCAATTTGGCTGTGCTGGGTGGAGGGAAGCTGAGGATGTCAGCTCAGCAGCTACGCTCTGACAGAAAATCTCACAGAAGCTTTCTGCAGGAGTTAGCTCCCAAAGATAGGTTGATTAGGCACATGAAGATGTGGACCTTGAGGTATCTGTGCCCGTAGAGACTTCTGACTGCATGGACTGCTCATGGAACAAGTGGACTTGTATGGTTGCAGCTGGTTTGGCTCCTGAGGGACATTTGATAACACTTGCTGGCACAGCTTATCTGTCCCAGGTGAAGATTTCTAGCACAGTCTGCTACTTGAGCCATCAAAGTAGTTTTTGATGGGACTTCTTAGCAGAATGCAATGTATTGCTAATCTCTGCCAGTGGGAAATGTCACAAAAATTAAAACTGGTAATTTGCAGAATACCATTGAATTCCTAGAATTAAAAAGTATTTGCTAATCAGCCAAAATTCCTAACTATGGAGTATCAGTGCAGAAGATTGTTTGGATTATAACCAAGTTCATTACTTGCATATGTAAGGAATGCATGGAAGGAATATTGGCCTACTCACATACTTAAATTCCACCTGCCTCTTGCACTTTACTGCACAGACACATTAACACTTAACATCTAAATGCTCCAACCATCTTACAAATTTCTGCAAAATAATTTATTCATCTTATAACACAAAGATCTGGTGGTTTATAGTCAATGAAATTAGTCCAGATGTGAGACAGTATCTAATTGAGTGGATCTGTTCTTCTGAGGAACTTATTATTTTGTGTTTTAATTTAAATTGTTCAAATTTTTATTCAAGACTGGTGTGGCTGTGGTTTCAAATAATCATCATAATAAATTTCTTCTGATGTTTTTACTTAAAGTCTTTTTTCTAACTGTGTGCTCAAGCATACAGTAAGGAGTTAAATTTGTATGCAAGATAGATTTCTGACTGGGCATGCTTGAGGAAACATTTGGCACATAGTTCAGTTCCAGTTAACACTTGGAATATTTGGGGAGTAAAACTGGTGCAATAAATGAATAGAAGATCTGTTTGTGCACCCCATGATTTAAACTGGGAACACTGGCACTTGTGTCGATGTAGTTGTTGCACATAAGGAGCTCATTTGTTATTTTGCAATGAAAACATGTCAATGGAGAACTGACCTGATGGAAATAATGACCAACTACATTCCTAGAATTATCCTAAGCAGAACTGTTGGCCTTCAGAAGACCTCCAGCTTATAGCACTGCCAGGAGGAGTTTGATTTGTCTGTGGCACATCCATTGGCACCATTTCCATGTAGGTATACTCCTTGTTCCTTTACTGAAGCAGCAGCAATCTTCTGCAAGCAATTTATTAATGAGTGTCATCTGATGCTGTGCCTAGCTGGTTAAAGTTAGCAGGTTTAGTATTTTTTAAAAATGTACTTCTGAGTGGATAGTCACTGATTAGTTAGAAGTCATTTATATAGTCTCTTTTTCATGGTTTTATAGAAATATGTTACTTCATCACTGTGGCAGATATCAGATTTCAAAATACATTTTTTTGCTATAAATATGTAACTGATTGTTTTAGCCTACAGTGGAAAGCTGTAATTTAAGTAGAATTGGGAAATATTAAAAAGGTATATGAAAGTGATTTTTCTGTATTTGGACTGCAATTTTTTACTTACTATCTTTTGCTGTTTTATTTTTCTTGCTTATTGGACTGAGTTACTGTAATAAGTACAGTTAATATTAACGAAAACCTGCTTGAGCTTTTCATACTGGGCTGTTACCACTTGGTTTGGATTTGTGGTATTTTCCTTGGCACCTACTCCTGGGACAATTGCTGCTGGTTTTTTCTCCCTGATCAGTGTTGTATCTCCTTCTCTATTGATGTGTACTGGTTAGTGAATGGGGATGTGAGGTTTGTAACTGTCCCTGGCACTTCACTAAATTCTCCCATGGCTTTGTGTCTTCTGCTTTTGTATTGAAATTCAGAAGCAGGAATGTGGAGCACCCAGCACAAACATTCTGTTTGGAGATGTTGGTGAGTGCACTGAAATGTGGGGGATATTCTCTTTATTAAGACCCTCAAAGTGTTAATGTGTAAGTGGCTCCTCCAGCACTGAACATTCAATAGAAGTTTGGGACGGCTGAACTGTTGAGCTGTAAAAAATCCAAACCACCCACCCCTGAAAAACTGAGGCAAGAAACTTGATAGTTTGGCAAGTCCAAAGAGGAACTGTGGTTTATACTGGCAGATTATTTCAATAAAAAAGAGGGGTTCTAATTATGACTTTGGTAGTAAAAAAAAAATAAAGATCATCACCTTCCTTGTTTGTAAGCAAACTCACTGAGTTAATACAACATAGTTCAAACTGTTGAACTAATAATTAATCCTGTTCTTGAAACACTTATGATTGCAGGCACATAAGAACAGCAGAATTAAAATGATGCTTTAGCCTTATTTGTGCAAGCTTGCCTTCTGTGGCTTACTCAGCCTGTAGCAAGAGTAATATTTTTGTGGTTTTAGTTTGAGTGGCTTTCCCTATGTCTGAACCCATTGTATGTTTCCCTGTTATTTTAGGACTTTTCCATAAAACTCACATGCATGCACATAACACCTATTTCACATAACACTTATTTTAGTTTAAGATATTAAAAAGAAAATATAAATAAAATACCTTTCTTATATCCTTGGATTGTATTTCATAATCTTGTTGGGTCAGGCTTCCCATGGAAACATCTGTATCATACTCATAAAACTGTAGTGATTCTTGCTGTAGAGGTGGTGCTGGATTTACCAAAGGTACAAACACAAACAAAAAAAAAGTAGCCTCCAAAGTCTCCATTGTTGCCCAGAACAATGTATGTGGCTTTCAGTGAGCTGGTGAAGATCTGCTCGTGCCTGGACTCTGGAGAACACTTTCTTTGGGGCTGGAAATGAAAATGCAATCCGTCAAAACAATATTTAAAGCCTAGAGGACTTGTTGGCAGTGGTTTGTAACACATAAGGAACATGGAACAACTTTTAACTCTTGATATCCTTTAATTAGACTCTAACTTTATAAAACCTGTTCTTAACATTAGAAGAAACTGGGAAATAATAAACTTTTTCCAACTAACAAGGAACATATTCTCTTAATTGCATTTGCTTGTTTCCCAGTTTGTTGTTTTTGTTAAAAGCAAGACAATTTTGTTAATATTAAATATTTGGCATATATATAAATGAACTAATTAAAAATGTGGGGTTCAAATGCATTTTCCTTTATTGTCAAAATAAGGATTTTCAAACCAAATGCTCTATACCTATAGCCTCTCATTGTCTTTTACTTTACATTTGAGACTAAACAAGAGAAGACAATACCCTCAGAGTATTATACAGGTTGGGCACTTTTCAGGCAGGAAAGGGGAAGAGGCTGCAAACATGATCTTTGAAAGATTACAAATATGCATGCAATATTTTAAAAAAATAAATCTTTGCACAGCACTTTTCTCCTCTTTGCTGTAGTTTTATTTAAGCTCTAAGTTAATCTACTTTTAGGAAAATGTCCACCTACCTTTTTAGCAGATTCCAAGCTGTTCACTGAGAAACCAGATATCCTTATCTATTGTTACTCTTTTGTCAATGTACTTTAGGTTCAAGTTATGCATTACATCCAAATTGTTGAAATGAATGCTCTCTCAAAGTTTGACAGTCTGAAGAGTGCTTTCCATGGGGTAAAAACACTTTGCCAGCATTCTCTCCCAGGGTGAGAGGTAATATCCTGGAGGAGGGGGTTGTACTTTGCACAACATTTGCAAATGCTAAGCCCGTGTAGCTCATCCTACTTCTGGTGTTCTTGTTAAAATGGCAGCTTTCTGCTTTGTGGTGACTCGCTCTTTATATTTGCTAAGGCTTTTTCTGTAAATCAAATATTAATTGTGCAAACTGGAGGACTCTAATAAAGCATGTGTTATCCATTTTGTGAAATGCCTCAGCCTTGAGACAAAGCAGCTGCTTTCTGAGACAGAGGTAGAGCCAAAACACACGTCTGTTGTATTAGTCACATTTTGTGAATAGTAAAATGTTTTATTACAAGTTGTATATGTTTAGAGAAGTTTCACCTACCTATGAAATGGAAACTTTTCAGTCTGAAGAATTCTGGAAAAATATTCTTTGGAATTTCTTTTGTTTGTGTGGAGATTTTTAGACACTGATTGTCTAAATGCCTCATTAATTGACTTATTAGACAGTTTATTGAAAAATGGGTTTCACAAAAAGTACTTGCTTTGAATAAAGTCCTGTTTCAGTTCAATAGATAACTCAGTGAATGCTGTCCAGGTGTAGAATTTCCATCTGAACTATGAGCAGCAGTTTTCTGAATTTGTAATGCATTTCTTCCTCCCCCATCCTTTTCCTCATTATGAATTTTTGGCAGTCAGCACAAATGGGAGACAGATGACCAACTTTGAAAGTTTATAGAGTAGCTTTCTCAAGTCTTTAAAAAGTATGTAGCAATAAAATCTAGTGGGAATATATCCAGATTTACATTTCTCTTTTATTGTCATACCTTTCTTTTTTTTTTTTTTTCTTAGAGTAATACTGGTGATAAACTGTGGACCTTCTGGTTAAGTTATCTTTTAAATGCTGCCTGGTTTAGCAGCCAAATGTCTGTAGGAAATCTGCAGAGTGACTATGGCCAGTTGCTGTCTAAAATATTTTTGGGTTTATAATACTGCCAGATTCTGAACTCGTTTGGATTTTATAAAAATGTTCATAGCTTAGTTCATATGCAAATTTAATAATGTGATAGTTTGGACTTGAAGCTTGCTCTGGGATAATGCTATGATGATAAACTGGAGATGTGAAGGGAAGAGGCTCAGTAATAATGGAAATTGGGCCCTGAATCCCATTGCATGCTGCTCTGCTGGAACAATAAGGACACCAGGAGTTTGGGAGTGGTTAAATTGCAGTGTCAGTACCACCTTAGCATCCCTCCTGCCTTCGTGTATGTCTGGGAAGTAATGACACAGCTCTGCTTTGTACTTATCCTTTCCAGCTGCCACCCCTCTGCCAAACATCCACATTAGGATTTCCTCTGTCTCTGGGGCATCCAGATGTTTCCAGTGCTTGAATGTAATCAAAGAATAACTATTCTAAGGAAAAAAAAATACTAAGTATTGAAGCTGAAAGCAAGGTATAAAGGTATAAAATATTTAATATATGTGTTATAGTCTTATGATAATTTATTTTGTAAGTACTGACATCTTAGATTTCACAGCTACATAGAATGTCTTAGGAACAGCTTTCTTTCCTTACATATGACAACCTTAAAAATGAGGGAAAACTACTAAATAAATGGGGCCTTTAATATGCAGGAACTCCTCATTCAAGGAAACACTTGAGAAGAGGCTCTGAATTTTTAGACAACTTCAGGAACAGCTTCTGCACAAAACGTGAAAGTCTGTGTTCATCAGGGTCACCAGATTTATCACAAAAAGGTTGTTGTGTGTGTACTCACTATAACAGGGGCCCCTCTCAGAAGCTCATGAATACTTCCTTGCAAATACATTCAGAGGGAGATGTCAAGTAGTTCATTTGGTGTGATGTCACCAAGGAGGAGCTTACAGTGCCAAATTAAGTAGTAACCTTTTCCTATAGCTTGTCTGCATTGTCGTGAAAGAATAAAGTGTATCAGCAAATAGTGTCAGATAAACCCAGTTTTTATCTGAACATGTACCAGATGCTCAGATCAGCACAAGGATGGGGATGGTACGAGTGGCTGCAAACAAGGAAGGGGAGTATTGCTTCCTTCAGCTGCTTCATTCCTGCTCAGAGTGACTAAAAATAACCACAATATCCAAATCATGTGAGGTGAAATAGGTGGTTCTTATGCATTGGCAGTAGGGGAGCTGACAGGAAATACCCTGGCAAGCAAGGAGTGCTTTCTAGGCACTGTTAGTGCTTGGAAATTGGATGTCTGAGTGTCTGTTGCTTGGACTCTGGTTACAAGGATCGATGTACTTGGAAGGTGGTTTCTCTTCTGGAAACTCCAGCCTGTTGTGTTGTTAACGTGTTGAGCTCTAGGTTTTGAAGAGGGCCTTGATAATGTTCATGGTATGTTTTCTGATTTCCCCATGATATCTCGTTTGCACTGACTGATTTCCCCACAAAATACTTTCAGCTGGACTGTTAAGCTTTTAAAAAGGTTTTTTCCTAATTTTGTTGACATGGAATTGTGGCTTAAATTTGAACAGTAGTTATTTCCCTGTAATTTTGAAAGGCTATAAAGTGTAGCTGAAGGTGCAAATTAATCACAAGACTTCTTTTCTTGTAGTGGATAGAACCTAAGTCAGATGAATGGGATTGGATTTTAGTCTCTGAATTTTGCTGTCAGAAAAACTTTGGGTGAAAAGGGTTGCATACGGAGTAGGTGTAAAATTTATTGCCCAGGGTTGTCTTCTGTCATGCTAGACAGTGAAGAATAAAGAGCTTTTAGGAGAGAAAAAATGAGAAGCTTGGATGAGTGTGGATGGCAGAGGTAGGAAAAACATAGGAGAGCAAGACAGAAATGAGGGTAACTATCCAAACTATACACATTGCTGACTAAATCTTCAGCATCTGGGCAAGAATCTAGTTTATATATTAATAAAGAAGGTGGGTAGAATTTCCTCTGTGCAAGTCAGGTTGGAAATGACTTCTCCAAGGTGCCTGTAGGAATTACATGGGGGTAGGGGCTGGCACTGCCTATATAAAGACTTCTGGTTGTGCAACAAGTGGCAGAACACTGGAAAAAGAAAAATGGGGAGGAAAAAACATAGGGCCTTACCTCTGGGGTGCAGGGGTTAATGAGGCCATGAGGCAGTGCTAGGGAGAGTCCCATAAAGTTGCTATCAAGATATTCCTTATGAAATAAACCAAAGCTGAGATTCTTTTTAATCACTCAGGTTTGTTCTATATTTAGACAGAGAAAGTGTATTTTGCAGCTGTTTAAAGACTTTGTCTTTCATCTTGTATCATAGTCTCTAGAGGATGATATTGGAAACTTCTGTCATTTCTGAGTTTTACTGTTTATAAGTGTTCTTGGAAAAAAGTACCATGGATTATTGCTCAGCTGACCTGTGCTGATGGTGGGTGCTGGGAATCACTAATACAGAGTGCTCAAAGTCGGTGTCTTCTCGTGGCCAGACATCTGTGTGGGACAGAATGAGATGAGAATAAATTAGGAAAGCTTTTAAAGATACCTGGGCACAATGCTGGATTTTCTTTTGTGTGAGATATTTCTGTTTCATGTGGAAAGTAACATATTGGAGGTTCCTTGGCATAGCTCTTGTGTGGAGTGTGATTGGAACACCTCACAGTGTTGACCAGCTGCTCTGCATTGGAGTCGTTATAATAGAAAAGATTTTATTGAGGAAAAGACAATTACTGCACCAGCCTGATAACATGTACCTAATAATCTGCAAGCAGTGAGAGATTTACTGTTAAAGAGGGGAAAAGCATTAAGTGAGGTTAGAACTGGACTCAATGGTTCTATTTTTGTTTTCTCCTTTTGCAACCTAAAAGAAATAACTTTTTGGAATGGTTCTCTACACATGTTTTTTTTTCAAACACAGGCCTTTTCTGCTTGATGTTTGTGGGATTAGTTCTACTTTCTAAAACTACTTTTATCTCTTTGCTGCTGCATAAATGTGGGATTTGAAACTTCTCAGACTCCTTCTTTCCCTTCTGTTTTTTGTTGAGGTCCTGACAGAGGGTGTAAAAATAGTTTCAAGGCAATTTAACACCAGTAATGATGATGGGGTTGCATTTATTCTGGGAGCTAAAAGTATTGCAGAGGGAGGAGAGAGCAATCTCCTGGTTCTTCACTGGTTTGAGAACTAAGGTGGGGCTATAGAAGAGTCATTTTGTAAAACAAAGTCAAGTCCAACTCAGCATCCTTAAGGGATGGAGGAGGGTTCAGAGGTAGTATTAAATGTAAACTAAATGTCATCATGTCCTAGAGAGAAAATTTAGAACATTCTTCAAGATTCAGAATCACTAAAGAAATAGTTATGCATAAACACCTCCAGATTTTTATGAAAAGTTGCAACTATTTCCAAGGCTCAGTGAATGTAATTAATTTAGGTCACTGTTAGGGCCACCAGCTGCAAAATGGAGACAGCTGAAAAATGACCTACTGATTGTATGAACATCCTTCCATATGTTTCTGATTTATAATCAGAATTTTTTAAGGCTGAAGACATTACCTTTATTTCTTGCATTTCTGGAAATGAAAAACTCCTTTTATTGGCTACTGTGTTATAAATGAATAAAGCACATTGCAAAAATCATGCATAATATTAAACAGAAATCAAACTATGGTTAACAAATAGAAATGATAACCAGAGTAACAGTGCTATTTACCCAGAGCCCTCTGTCAAACACATGTTCTCTTGAACTTTGCTGTGTGACATCAGTTATATCCTGAAACAAAAGCCAACCTACTGCAATTTATTATAATTTCTTAGAATTCCTTCCAAAATTGGCATTACTTCCTTATGACAATACCATCATTTGTTGAGAGCTGTTACTATGTCCACAGGGACATTTGAGTCAGGGCTCCAAGAATCATTGGCCTTATCCATATTTTACTTCAGTGTTCCAGGCATCTGTTCCTTGTGTTGTTCATAGCATCTGCTTTCCTCTCTGTGTTCATGGCTCATCTTCACATTTATATTTTCCTTGTGCTGTACTTTTAGAATAGGGAAAGGTCGATTTTTTTTTCTCTGTAGATGATTAATTAATTAATTAATTACAAGATTGTTTCTATTTATTTTCCTTTTAAATGAATTAGGTTGTTAGATATATGAATTTTGGGCAAAATAGTTAAAAACATTAAAAATGCTTGTATTTGTGGAATTCCATAAGTTTCAATAGTGTATACACAAACTGGCTTGTAGCTGAATAGTTCATACTCTTGGAGCAGTACTGGAAAATGATTGCGAAATCTCTTCAATCTGTATTTTTTTTGGTTAAAAATATAGTATGTTCCCCTTTTCAGGTAGGAAATGCCTATGCTTATAGCTCACAATGATCAGGTTGGGCAAAGAAGGAAATGGATTTGTATTGTGAAATGTGAATGTGTTAAACTAAATCAGAAAATGTGAACTGTAAAACATCTGTTTTCTATAAAGGAGCCTCTGCCCTCATCCACATAACTTTTATTATCAGAGTACTGAAGCAAAATGTAAAAAATATTTATTGGGAAAAAGCAAAATACATTCCCACTTTTTTGGGCTAAAGGAAGAAATATAGACAGTTGGATTAAACTACTCTTATTTATCTTTCTTTTGATTTTTATAATAACTTCTTATGACCAGCACTTTACCTGAATTGCTCATGGAGATGCAGAGTTAAAACCCAGCTCAAGCTTTGTTTCTGTATTTTCTGACTGTGCTGTAAACAAACTGAAAATACCAGTTCTGAAAGTACCAGAGCAAATATGTTTTACAGTGTATCAAGGCAGTAGAAGTGAGGAGCAGTACCAGCATGGGTCAGGATAGTGAGAACATAGAACTTGATGTGGAATTAATTAATAAAGATTAGTGAACAATATCCCGTGTCCAGCAATGCCCATAAACAGATGCTTTGGGAAGACAGAATAGAGCAATCACATATGATCCTTGTCTCTAGCCTGTCTCCAGCTGTTTGCAGCACTTTTGTACCTACTGTGTTTTGTTTAGCAACCTTTAATGCATCTCTTCCAAGGAACATAATTACTGTTCCAGTCTTTTCTCAACACAGTGTCTAAAGCTGCTGCTGCAGCCACGGTGTCCTCAGGCACATGGGACATGAGAGCTTCGTTTGGTGGCTCCTTCCCTTCTACTGGAGCAATCAATCCCTCGACCCTTGCTGTCAATGTAACTAATAATTTTGTGGGTATCTTCTGTATCCCCCCAAGCCATTTCTTTGCTGAGCCCTAGTGCATTCCATGTTGTTGATATAGAAGCCAATCCTTACCTTTGGTGACCTTTCTCTAATCCTTTTCCAATCATGCCCTGTATAATTACACCAGTTACCTGAGGCTTTGGAAATCAATACTGCACTTAATGTCTGAGTGAGCCACAGATTTATGGCAGTGTCCTGATGTCTCTTGTTTTCCATTTGTCTCTAGTTACTCCCTACATTTGAGCTTCCTTTTTATGACTCCTGAGTGCTGAGCCAGTGTTTTCACTGAACACCTAAGGCTACTGAGACACTCCTGAGTCTTGCTCTGAGTGATGTTGGTGAGGTCATCCTTCGTTAGTTTTAATGTGGAACTAAGATCATCATTTCCATGGACATCACTTCTCATTTAACAGTGATGAGCTCCATTGGCTGTTTTAGCATCCTGAGAACTTTTGCAGCCCTTCTTTAGCAACACTTAGCAGTCATTGTTGGCATCTCACTTCTCAGCCTGGTTTGTCTATCTCTTGCTAGCATTTTAAATGGAATGAATTCCAGCACAGGCCCTTTGCAAAGTTCCCACCAGTGAGATCCCCTCCATAGTAAGAATTGACCATTTATTCTTAGGCTGTTTCTCATATTTTATTTGATTTTTATTTGTGATGTTGCCTGCTAATCTGTGGCAACTGAATTTCCTTAAAAACCTTTAGGAGTTTTTGTAGGTTGTTTGGATCAGGATCTCCCTTTTCCACATCCTTCATGACTCCCTCAGAGAACTCCAACATATTCACAAGGCAAAAACATAATGACTTTTACAGAACACATCCCCTATGTTCCCACAGCAAATTGCACTCAGCTAGATATCCATTAATCCAGTACTTTATTATAAATTCTCATTTCTCTGAGGCTACCAAGTCTATACTTCCCTGTGCACTGTAAAAGCCTTTCTGGAATAAGTGTCCTATGTGCTACTGATGATATGAGAATATTAATTGAAAGAAAAGTCAGTTAAAATAGTTCTGCTTGTAATACAAATTTCATGTTCCACCTGAATGAATAAAGTGTAATAAGAGAGCTCTGAAGTTCTCAAAAATTTCCAGTTTGACTTTGAGAAATGCATATAGCATCAATATTTTGACTTCTATTTTAAAACTAAAGCTAAGCTTTGTTTCTTAAATGTCTTTAAAAAGCAGAAAGCTTGTGATAAAAGATGTAATATTCATACTATGGCAAAATAGTGTTTAGTGTTATTTTATTTTTAAAGCTGAGCAAGCTTTTCAAAAAAGCCTCTTATTTTAGATTTGCATTTTTTGCACCATTCACTTAAAATCTGAAATAGCTGAAAGGCTCCCGAAGGTTAATATACTACATGTATATATTAATAAAGAAATGAAGTTATAGATATATTTAAATTCTTGTATATACTGTACATAAATGATATTGAGTGTTTAAATGAAGGAATGAATACATGCATGTGTTCCTTATTCAGAAACCCAGAGATGTTTGCAGGTGATAAACGTTAATAAGGTTTTTTAAAAAAGCAGACAAATTCTGTAGCACTGGATTTGTGGGGTGACTATAAAACAGTTTGCTATGAATACTGGATCTGTTCAGAATGCAGATAAGAAAAAGGGGAAGGAGAGAGGAGGAGATTTCTCGAGTTAGTTGGCTGAAGATCCACAAATTAATAACAGTAGAATAAATGTTGTACCCACAAATTTTTAAAACCAGTTGTCCTTAAAGACTACATATATTCTTAAAGTTTATATTAATAGCTTTACAATAAATCTCTTTCTCTTAAAAAGAAGTCATTAAGTATTTTCATTTTCTTAATATTTCAGTTGATACATCACTAACCATAAGAAGGTGGGCCTAAAAAATTAACTGAAATTCTAAGAGGAAAAAATGAGACCTGCCTAACTTCTTAAATTCTAATAGAAATCTGATTACATTGTACTTAAAGTGCAGGACAACTAAAAACACTACATAAAATTATGCAAAGTTGGTAGTATGATATATGGATCCATCACTTGCAAACATTTTATTTTGCTGTTATTTAAGCTCTATCAGGGAAAAAGTGCTGAAAAATAAAGAAGTGATTTTAAAAAAGGCAATAAAGTGCTCTATAGTGTTATCTTCCCCTGTAGTTATCTGGATCTGTTCCTAGGTATAAGATATAACAAACGTTTGTATAGTTCAAAGTTCTCTTCAGGTTACTTAAAGCAATGTTGAGTCTACTTTGAAGCAGAATACAGCTAATTGGTATTAGCTGTGCAGAGGGATAGTCTAAATTAATAGTTTAAAAAATCTGCAATGTTATTCTTTCTTCCTGTTCTGCTTGATGAATGCTAAATGCAAAGATTACATTACATTTCTATGTGTCTTCTAAAATAACATGGGCTGAAGCATAGGGAAAATATAAATGCTAATGGTTTGGTTGTGTTAATGAACGTGCTTTTCCCTAGATCCCAGCAGCTTGCTGAAAGATTCTTTTTTGCCTGTGTTAGTAATAAGCTGAAATCTCCTTTATAAGATTGTGATAGTTAAAGGACAGCCAAAGAAGTGAATATTATAGTACAGCTTGTCAGGACACTTGAAACATAATATGGGGAAGGTTTGAAGCTCCATATTTGATGTCCTCATCCAATTAGAAATTGGGAGATGTGGAGAAACCTTGTAGAAATACTTTGTAATCTCAATCTCTTGTCCTTTTCTCTAGAGCATCTCTTGGCTTCTGCTCTCAGCAGTAGGATGTAGAGCTGGATGGATTTTTGGCCTTAATCACCTGTTCCTATTGAATTATGACACTGATTTGTGTTTTAGTAATTTTGCAATTGGGTCACTTTAGAACAGAGAAGCTTTTCAGGTCAATTTTCTTTCACTTTGTCTGCTCACCCAAAGGTGAGCCCATCATCAACACAGGTTCTGTGTCAGACCTTTATCTAATGCTCAGTTGAGTGCTCTTTGTTCCTACACCAATAATAGGACATTTACCTACTTTAAACTCTTATCTCCACAGATGCATCTTGAGTATCCCAAACTGCTCAGTTGTTCTAGGATAGATATGAATAACCCAGACTAATGAAAAGTTTCCACATATACTTATTAACAGTGATTACTTCAGTGATAGTAAGGTTGAAAGTAGCTGTCTTCTGCTTCATGATCTTCTTCAGTTTCTTGATTGAGCGTTTCTTGATTGTCTTCTGCTTCCTGGAATTCCTCTGGTGTTAGAAAGCGGCGGAACACTGGTGTTCTGAGCTCGGTTGGCCTGCTGACAGTGACATTTTGCTCTCCATAATAAATGGTTCTGATGAGAGGGAAGCAGAAGAAGGCATAGGTGCTGATGGGGCTCGTGAGCTTGTTCTGATCCACCCGTATGTAGGTTAACTGCTTGATGTTCAGTGGGTCCAGGGTTGGACACATCACAGTAACATTGATGGCTGTGAGAGAGGGGAAAATATTCATTAAAATGCAGCAAGTGGTTATGGTTTAGACTATTGCAAAAGTGAAACTTATGTTTTGATATTTAAAATTGAAAATGTTTTTGTGGTGTACAGTAATATAACCCTTCTCTATGTTTTAAATCAGTTTTGTAAATGACAATAGTACCAGTTTGGGGGCTTGCAAAATACAAGGTTTCGAGGTAAGGAATTTGTAATAACTGTTTTATGTGAATGAAGTATTTTCGTAATTCCTTTTCTCTGTATATTTTTATCAGTTGCCAAATCAAAAGCAATCTTCAAAAAGATTTTAGCTGTTACATGAAAAACTGGTATTAACTTTTACAAAGAACTGTGAATTTGAGGAAAGCTTCAAAAATTAAATCCTTCTCTAATTTCAAATTGGTCTCAAATGACTGAGAATGTATTTATATTGCATCCCAAGAATATAGGATGATATTCTCCCCACACTCCTCCCACAACCAATGCCAAAATCCACTAAGTTTATTGCTTTTTATGACGTTTAACCATCAACCTACTTTCAATTTCATTGTCTTCGATGTACAAATGCTGCAAACTTCTTGGAATATAGAACACTTCCTTCAGTTTGTTATGTCCAAGATTAAGTTCTAGAAGGTTGGGTAGATTAAAGGTGTTTTGTGGAATGTTCTGCAGGTTATTGTAGGACATTCTTATAGCAATGATTTGGGGAAGTCTGGTGAAATAGTTTTCTGGAATATAAGAAATGGAGTTATTTTCAAGAGAAAGATGCCGAAGTGATGGTGGCAGGTCAGGAGGCATTGTCTGTAATTTGTTGTTGCATAAGTTGAGCTGCATTAAATTTTTCATGTTTGAAAAGGGTTTTTCTTTGAATACTGAGTCATCAAGTAAGTTATTGCAAAGGTCAAGCATGGTCATGTTGGGCAGTCCTTGCAATGCATTTCCAGGTAAGCGGGAAATTTTATTGAAACCAAGGAGGAGCCTCTCTAGAGAGCTGGGCAGAGGGAATGGAAATTCTTCTAATTCATTATGTTGTAAATGAAGTTGCACTAAGTTCGAAAGTTTGGCAAAAACACCATGATCAATCATATGGAATTTAATATTGTTGTAGCTGAGGTTAATTTCCCTTACAAAGGTAACATTGGTGAATGGTCCTGCAGGCACAGCTTCAATGTTGTTGTTTTGCAGATAAAGTTGTTGGACATGACTGGGGATATTTGGTATTGCCTTGAGTTGCCGGTGGTCACAGTACATGGATAAGGGAAAAGCTGGTGGACAAAAACATTCTTTGGCACACTCAACTGGAAAAGGAACATGAGGAACTTCAGCTTGGGTATTTGGGTTAAAATAATATGGAACTTGATGATCTGACTCCCCACCATATTCATCCTCAAAATCATAATCTTCATACTGACAAAGAACCAAAGCAGCCCAGAGGAGGTGGAGGATTGACAGGTGACTCAGAATCCCCATATTTAAATTTATATGTTATGACCTGTTGATGAGAAGAAACATTAAGTTTTGGATAGTTATAAAGTAAATAGCAAAAAAGTTTTAAGAAGCAGCAGTATATAATGAAGTAAGTAGAATAATGCCTTTTTTTGGCAACTCTGTCTGTGGCATTACTAGGAAACGCAAGTTTTGATCTGCACTTTCCATGTAAAAAACATAAACAAATTTACTGTCCTTGAAGTAAACAGAGGTTTTCTGGTCTGACTACAGACAAGGAACAACTTTCCACTTCTGCTGTACTTGGTACTGAAGGGTACCATAACAGGATTGTTTCTATAAAGAGAACATTAAAATAGATTCCTTGGAAACATTGTATATTATGTAAAATAGAAGTTTATGGGGCTTTGAAAATTGTACGTTCTGTGACATTTTGTGTTGTTTTTCTGTTTTCCACAAAACACAACTGATTTACTACTGTGTTAATGATGAAATAATGTGATTTTTCTGTTCCCATCATTTATTTAAAGCTAGTACAATTTAACCAATGTGCACTGCACATGGTATAAAATCTTTAGTGGTAACTTTTCTTTGTAGTATTCTTCTGCTTCTGTAATAACCATATGATCTTTATAGATGTGAACCAATTTACCTTCCAAGTACCCTTCTGACGTGAAACCCTGATGCTGTAAAAGGCAAATAATTTTGCAGGTCAAATTTCTGATGCTCAAAGCTGGTCTAACATTTTACAGTACTTTATGCAGCTAAAGGAACCTTGTAATTTGTCAGAATGAGAGTCGTTAATCATGTCAAGTGAATCATGTTTAATTTAAGGAGCAATGAGTCAAAATGTTACATTGCAGGTCAAACTACAGAAGTAATGGAAAAATTTAAGAGACTTTGCTCAGTATAGTACAAGAACCCTGAAGCAGAGAGAGAAAAGCAGTTATTCTCGTTTTTTTTCATATATGTTTTGTAGCCAAGGGACTCTGTGAGTATTTGTTTACTGAACACTATCTGTAACAAAGGAGATGAGACAAGTGGTCATTTCTGATGATTCCTAGTGGTGATTACCTAATGCGTGATGTATTCTATGAACTGAACAGGAAAGAGAGAATTCTAAGGAGAAAAGTAGTAACAAACTCTTGGAATTTGAAATATCTTTGTAATTGTGCTGTGTGACACAGAGCCTGTGTGTGCCAGGGGCTGGGTGTCACCATGTGGCATTGCCTAATCTGCATATCTAACTTCGCATTTGAATGTAGTCAAGTTTCCTAACTGATGAAAACCTGAAAATCGGGTTTGTCTGGAGTCAGGAACTCCACTCCAGGTAGGTCCTTAGCAAAGCCAGGGACTCCATATCCCTGCAGCACTGTGGGATGTCTGGGCTAATTAATCAATTAGCAGGGACACATCCAGAGCTGCATAAATGCACTGTGCTGGGTTGAGAAGCAATTCTGTGCTTCAGAAGGAATTCATATTTCACATTTCAGGCAATGTATATCAGAATATCCTCTAATCAGTCCAGTTGGTGTCTATCTAAAATCTGTTTCCAACTTCCACGACTGCCCTCTGGTTTTGTGGAGCAGATCCCAGTCTGTCCCCGTTGCCTATTTCATACTTTGTTTCCTTTTGATTTCTCTCTCTTCAGTTGCAGTCCAGAACTTGAGCTTCACCTTCTGGTTCTATTCTCTCAGCACTTCTACTCCATGTCACAACATTTCTAATTAATTATTTTTGTTCTCAGTGCCACAATTGTCCTTAAAAATCAGGAGGGACAACTCAGGAAAATCTCCTCACTTTGGCATAAGGCCTTTATGGGATCGATCTACTTGCTATGTGGACAATGTGAAGAGAATTCCCATCATGTCAGATGAAATGATAAATAGAAGTAATATGTACCAAAGTCTCCCACAGGTTTTATGGAGAGAGAGGAGCTGGTTTTGGGGAGACATTTTGATACTTTGGCTGTAGCTGAGTATCTTACCAGTAGAATAGTAACTGTCCTGCCAGGCTTGCAGGTTGTGTCTCAAAGCACTGAGACACTGACACCTCTTCATGAAATATCTCTAAGAATCCAACTAGCTTTAAAACACTCATGTCAGGTGAAACTTGATAACAGGAAATGCAGGTCAGATGTGCACAATATGATAAAACACATAAATACAAAGCTGAAAAACAATAGAAAATCTTAAAAGCTTGATTCTCTACCATCTTTAATGAAGTCAGAGCTCAGTAACTGTATTTGTAAGCAGTTTATTTGCTGAAAGCTATATATTATATAACATGCATGAATCATTCTTCATTGAAAAATAATACAATCAGTTCATTTTATTCCTGCTTACCAAGAAAACTTACTCTTTGGAAGTCGGAGAAGTTCTGGTTGTAGAGGGCAGCGAATTCTTGTGCTGGTGAAATCATCTGAGACATAGCCTACCCCAGCTGGAGGAACAAAAGGTCTGTCTAAGCCATATTTTGTGGTAAGGAGCCTTGCAGGAAGGCAACACAAAATAACAGCCTTGGCCCCTCTTCTGATTTGCCAGTAAAATTAAAAAAACTGCTTTGTGCCACATCATCACTTGCTGTAGATGCTGTGTCATAAGGCTGTGAAGCAATTCCTCCTTTTGTTCAAATCTCTCCAAGACAATTGGCAGGATTCTTTCAGTTACCAACTCCCATTTACAAAAAAAAAGAGAATAATACTTCAAAAATGATTACAGAGGTTATTAGTTCATAGTGCGGGTTCAGCTGCAGTGATTCAGTTCTTCTTTGTATTCTGAGGATGAAGTTAAGAAACAGTGAAAAAATTACCCTTACCAAAATCAAGGGGAAGCATGTACTATAAATAAGCTCTTATAAACATCTTCCTTGTCTATGTCCAATCTTCTTCCTGCAAAGGATTTGTTCCATAACTGTGCTGTTGGTGTGGGGGTGTTAAAGTTCAGCATTCACAGTAACATTCCAACATCTTTTTTGTTAAGTTGTATAGAAAGAGCATAAATGTTGTGAAAAGTGTAAGTATGAAACATAAACCATTTTACTTAAGAAAAATATTGCTTAGGTTTTAAGAGGAATTAAAGAAAGAAGGTACAGTTATCTGCCTTTGTTGCTATATGATATCTGTGATATACGCAGAAAATGGAGAAAATGGACAATTTTTTTGGTATTATTTATCCAAAGCATTTAATTCTGCTTTTGGCTTAGTAAAAAAATTATTTTATTTCAAAATCCATTCACAAGGAAGAATCTGGTTCTTAAAAAAGCCTTAGAAGAATCATAATATTTTAAAAAATGCAGCAACAAGTTTACTTCTTGTGTCTTTGAGCTTCATGAAGCTGACGATTTGCTCAACCTTCTCAAGTTTCTTCTCTAATACTGAGGACAAGAATATGGTTAAGGAGATAAATAATACATAACTAACATTCAGGATGTAAAGAAAAGCATCAGAAGTCATGACCAAAGGACTTTTTTTTTCATATTGTAGGAGTTGGCAATACTGGAAATAAACTTAAGTAGTCATGTATTTATGTAGGGAATGCAGAATACAAGGGAGAGGTTGCAAGAGAGAAATTAAAACTCCATAGTCCTTGATTAATGGTCCTACAAATAGTTGAACAGCTACATTGTACCACTAAATCAAAACCAGTAATTTTTTTTTAAGTAATTAATAGAATACATACACAGTGAGAGATGAAAAAAGCCCCACCAAGTTTGTTATGACCAGTTAGTAAAATGTTACTGGCTGCCACAAAGTATGGTTATTTTTTTTAGCACAAGACAAAGGACATGGCACATATTTTTGGAAGCTTTGTTCTAGTAACAATTGTAACTAAAACATAGATTTTATCCAAAGATAAAAATTAAAGTTCCAATTTCATACCTGATATTTTTCTATTGTTTTCTACTACTGATTGTGTCCCAAAGTCTCTTAAGCACTTAGGAGATCTAAAATCTCATGGTGAATTTAAAAATCCATGGTGGCAGGACAGAAGAGTCTGTCCTTTGAAAAATTGTGGTAAAGTTCTTGATTTGAAGCATATTGAGCTGCAGAGGCTGATGCAGCTCTAGCCATGGAATATATTAAGACTCAGTTCCTGTTTTATTGCAAGAGTTGTTTTGGAGACAAACAAGTCTATACTTTGTGATCTTGGTCAAATTGTGTGGTTTGATCTTCATTTTCATTTGTGGTGTGGTAGGAATTTCCTTACAAGGCAGATAATGAGAGGATTAAATTTAGTATCCTTCATGTAAGACTTCTTGTTTCAAAAGCTCTGAAAATTTATTGAATTTTCAGCATGTTTTTTCAGTTTTAAGAATGCTTTGGAAGGAATTATTTTTAATGTTGATTTGGGATTTTTCTTTTTTTATCATTTTATTTATGCAGTTGTGATGCAAAGTGGGATGTATGTTAAGCAAGAAGTCTGAGTTGGCTTCAAGCTATTTTATTTTCTTTAGCTAAACTTGGATGGATCCTTTTTATCAATTAAAATCTTTGGAATTTCACCATCCATTAACTACATTCAACTTCTGAGACTTGTCAGCTTTTTCAATTTTGTTTCTGAGCTGAAATCACAAGAAAGGCTGTTCTATTATTTTATCAATTTAGAGGGGTTTAGCTAGTTGAGTATGGTCTACTGAACACATTTAAAATTTCCAAATTTTAGTGCAAATATTCTTGGGATAAAGTAGAAAATATCACCAGTGGCCTTGAGGTGAGTGGAACTGAGACTGGCCCTGATAAAAAGTTATAAATATTTTAAATTAATTGGCCTTTTCCTTATATTCACTGTCTTACTATAAAAGATTCTTGGGTTTCTTTGTGTTTGGTGGGTTTTTCTTGGTGAGTTCTTTTTTCTTTTCCCTCCAAAATTTATGCTGGTCCATATGAAGTATAAAGGAAAAAAAGAAAAGTGCATTTTGTTTATAGAGGGTTTAGGGAACTCAAATGAAGCCAAGCTAGGGAACTTAGACCTGAGGATTGTGTTGGAAGCTTGATC
Organism: Sturnus vulgaris; assembly: GCF_052056855.1. Taxonomy (NCBI): domain Eukaryota; kingdom Metazoa; phylum Chordata; class Aves; order Passeriformes; family Sturnidae; genus Sturnus; species Sturnus vulgaris. The sequence continues at coordinate 17,235,470 of NC_142253.1, read as the reverse complement.
TTAATAGAATTGCAAAGGTCTTGCTCTGGCCCTGCTATCAGATGTCTGAAAAAAAGAGCTCAAGATTTAAAAATCCTCAGTTGACAACTTTGAAGGAATTCCGTGTTTTAGATAAGAATTGGTGATGTTTGTTCCTATGAGTGAGGGCACAGTAAAAAAGGGAGTGCAGAGTCAAACCCAACGAGGAGCTGTGAAGGTTGTAATTTGGTTGCTCAGAGAGCCTGTGGGTAGGAAACAGCTGTAGGCAATGGCACTGAGGCTGGGCTGCACTGTAGGCACAGAAGCTCTTGGCATCCCAATTTTCAGGTCAGCCACCTGCAGCCTCTGTGAATTCCGTGTATGATCTGCAAAGATCCTTCTTACCTGTGCTTGCCATCGACAGAGCTGCCCGAATATTGGGACGAATATTTATTTCTCCTGTGCCAGAACTCCTCTGGAAATTCACTGACTGCAGTGTAGAGCTCAGTGAGTTGAGAGCTGAAGGTCTTGTTCTTGCAGAAGCTCCAGCCCAGCCCTCACCCTCAGTGACTTTGGTGGTATTCTGCTCTTCATGGAATGGAAAATCATTCCAGGAGCCTGTCCCTGTGGGAACGTGTGTTTTTAAAGGTTATGGAAAAGGGGCCACCAAATCATATCAACAGAGCTGAGACAAGGCCTAAACTGTTTAGAAAAGCAAAGAAGGACAGAGCTGTGCCCCGTGTGGGGCTTTCTGTTGCCTCTGACCTGAACCTTGTTGTGTGGTCCCTATTTATTTCCCATTTAGTAGGTGGTATTACAAGATCAAAACTCTGGCAATCCACATCTTGTGCAGCCTGTTTTCAATGTTTTACTTTGTTTTGCTAAGAGCTCCTGGGAAGAACATGTTGAGCAACTGAAAAACAGTTGAGCTTATTGACCTTGTAGCATGGGAATTAATATAATCTCATAGGAAATTACTGAGTAACTTCTACTAATGAACAGTAATACACTGAATTTTTAGGGCTGAATTCACTAGAAGCAATACATTAGGAAGCTCTGATCTCATTAGATGATTGGTTACACTTGTGCATGAACATGTGCAAGGAACAATTGGTACTGCAAAAGCAAAGTATCAAGTTTCCTGGCATGTTCAAATTTATAATATGTGAGGGTTTTTGTATGACAATATCAATTTATGGTAGTGGATAATTGACTTTGAAGGACTGACCGAAGAGGAGGGATGTAACATTTTTCTGAATATATAGCTGTGTTAGAAATCTTAGAAGGATTTAATACTGTATTGAGAGAGGTTACTTTTTAAAAAATAGATGGATTTTACTTTCTACAGTAGAGGCATCTAAATAGTCCTCATCATGTAGTGTTTCTACTAACACAGTAACAAGTAGTCATAAACAATTTATACTGGAATAATAAAACAAGTTGACAATTGATGTAAGCAGTATTATCTGTAACAAATAGTGTCTGGTTACTCTAAAATACCCTGAATTGTATGAAATTCTAAATCTCTGCTGAGGGGAGTCACTGTTGGTCAGCTGACACTTGTGTTTTTAGTAATTGAATATCTTGTTTAATAAATATGCTTTGCATTATACTTTGTGTTTTTATACAGCCTGCTTTGGTTGTTCCAAGATAGATGACTTTGGGCTGTGTTTTCCTCCCATGTGGAGTTCTGGGAATAGTTGTCTGGTTTTGCAACCACTGTTTACTGGTGCAGGTATATTCATTTTCTTGAGGCAGCATTTGCACTTGGATCTCAAACTTTAACAGAGTTGTTAGTTTGCCCGATTTGTGTCTTATATAAAATTATATAAATGACCACAGTATATGACAGGTGTCTTGCACTCACTAATAAACATTGTAAATAAAAAAACACAGTGTTTAGGAAGGGAGGAAAGTGAGGAAGGTAATGGAGCTGAGTGTCTATTCCAAAGCAGGCACTTCTCATTTATTTTGAGCAGAACTGCTGACTTCAGTGCCCTAAACTAGTAGATGTCTAAAAGAGATTGTGAGTTCTACCGTAATAATTTATTTTAATACCTTATTCATTAGCTTGTTTCATTCATTTATAGCTAAGGACTTCTTGCAATTTTGGTTAAAGAATTAGAAAATGTGCTTGCAGCTTCAGGTTGTTCTCAGGTTTGTATCCAGTCTGAAAATCATATGTTTATAAGCTTTTTAGGCACTTCCAGGCAAAAATAGAGTAGTTGTGTAAGTTATTTGCCAAAGCATTCCTGAATGATCATGAATAGGAAAATGTTTTGCATTAGCAGAAATTTTCCCCTTGTACGTGATGGAAAGTGCTTCCTATTTACTCTTTTAAGGGTGTTTAGGAGTGATGGTCTGATTCTACAATAACTACAGAATGTGTTTCTTTTCTTAAATACCTATTGTTCTAGAAATATTCAAACAAATACAACTGTCCAGCCTGGTGGTGCCGAGGATTTTTCCAGGCAGCCTCTCCTCTCTCTCCTGTGGTCTAGAAACTGAACATTGGCCTTAAAATGGTTCTGAATTTTTATGATCCCTTCTTTCTTAAAGAGGATAAATCCTTTCCTTTTAACACCAACCTTGTAATGCTGGCACCACATTGCCTTTATGGCCTGCAGTGCAGTTCTACAGCCAGAATCTGTGACTTGGAAGCTTTCACAGAAACACCAGGTGTTATTACACATCATTCTGTGCCCTGGCATATTGTCTTATAAGGAAAGATATAATCTCTCTACCCTTTATTTCCTTCTGTTACTCTCCATTTTTATCTCCATTTTGTTAGGACTTTCTTTAATATTAATGCTCCCTTGGAAGCAATGTTCGTGCCTGACATATAAAATAAATGTGTCTTTTGATTTATAGGCATTAATCAAATCAAAAGGGTTTCTCTGTAGTTTGAATAATTTGTGATTCACAGCTCCTCCTTGGCAGAGCTCAGGGGGGTCTTATTTGGATCCAGTCACTCTGGCTGGAAGTTGTTTCTTCTATTACCTGTTCTGTGAAGACTTGAGCAAGGCTTACACTTAAACCAGCACTCAGAGAATCACAGAATAGTAAAAGCTCATCGAGTTCCATCCCCTGCCATGGCCAAGGACACCTTCCACTATCCCAGGTTGCTTCAAACCTTGTCCAACCTGGCCTTGGACACTGCCAGGGATGGGGCAGCCACAGCTTCTCTTTCTATTTCATTGAGAGGAAAAGTTGATCTGGGCTTTGCAATCCGCCCCCTGGTAATCTGGCAAGAGTGTCCCTGTTCTGTCTTGCTTCTGACCCCTTCTCTTGCCTTGTCCTATTGCTTTTTGAAGAGTGGAGTAAATGCCTCAAGCTGTTTGTAGCCAAAATCTAAACATCCATAACGTTTTTGTTCTTAAAAATAAATTATTTTTAAAATATTAACTGGATCTTAGTGAGGGGTTGGCATGAAATCAGTGCTTTGAGTGATTAAACTTTAATAGAACTGAGCTGATAGTGGTAGCTCCCTTTTAAAATGTCAGTTTTAATGCAAGACAGCTGCCCAGATCTCCCTCCACATCTTTGCCAAACACTTGGCTTAATGCTGAAACTTCCAAAGAAGTCTGTGTGTTGTGAAGGCAGCCCCAGAATGGGGACTGGGGTAGTTCTTTTGACCTGCTAATGACTGAATTAGATACTGGGTTTAGCCATGGTCACATGTGTGAGTGGAAAGGTACATTTTAGAAAGACACAACAGTGACTTTACGAGGCAGTTGCACATCTGACAGATGTGTTTTCCATGCTCACATTTTCTCCTCTTCTCAGGTTCCTGTGCATTCTGATTTTGGGAGGGAACTGTTCAAGTGGGAAGCATACATTACCCTTTCTGTCCTAAGCACCAGGCACTAGAAGCAGTATGAATCCATAAAACACAGTGTTGCTAAGGCAAAGCATTCCTAAAACAGCAGTAATGAAATATTGCCTTACACATGTGAGCTCCAATGGAACGCGCTCAAGGAAAACAGCACCAAGAGTTGTAGTTAGTTTATGGTAAGAAACATTTTATATTTTTAAAATACTCACTTTGTTTGTGGCTTTATCATAAATAATGATACAGGGCTTTTATATAGGGTAATTACATTTTTCTTCCATCTATTAGAAGGAGGCATTAAGAAGGATATTGAAGATTTGAGTTTAGATCAGACTTAGTTTCTACTTTTCTGAAATAAATGATTGTGGGTTTGTAAATGCTAATTGTTAAGTGTGGTCCTGACAGGAAAATCAAGGGATCTCTTGACATGTTGGTTAAGAAGATGCTTTTGAGGTCTGAGTGTGATAATGGTAGTGTGAGGTTTGAAGTGTTTGTTCCATATGGAATCATGACAGATTTTATCTTCATATCAAATATCTCAGATTTACAAGCCACTGTACAGGAGTATAGTTTGTCAGAGAGATCATTAACTGCCCAGGTTAGGTAGGTGTTTGCATGGAAAATGGCTTCTAAAAGCACCTTGATTCTTTAATCTCAGAATTCATCCCTATTACAGGATGGCTCTGCTGGTTCATATTAAAGGATGGCATTATGCAGTCAGGGAATATGGGAGTAAAATACTCTACTTTTGTATTGACGTTTAGTTTTGCTGTATTTCTGAAAGTTATTTGGCTTTCTTTTTCTATGTTAGTAATTTTTTTAATGGAGTTAAATCAAAAGTCTTTTTCCTTGTAAAAATTAGTATCTGAGGAAATATAGCAGTAATATTTATTTACAGGAGGGTAACATCTAAATAGAAATGGAATTTATTAGCTTAAAATATATATGAAAACTATGCATTCCAAAATGCTGAGTAAGCTTTCCTGAAGTTATTAATTTTTAGGTATTAATCACTAAATTTTTCTTAGGCAAGTAATAATTAAGCTGCATCACAGTATTGCTGATGGAGAAATTAGTATAGAAGTTGCTTTTATTGTTCTTGCAGAATCCTAGATTATTCTATCACTTCTTTAATCTGGGCATCTTCTCACGAGGTTAATACAAAAGTGGTTTCTTCATGTTAAAAATTAGGCCCATTTTACTGACTTGTGACTCCCTCATTCAGTCTATTCCTTGTTTCACCCTGGAGAATAGAAAGAAGATAGAGATTGACAGAAGGATAATAATGGTGACTGGATGTTCTTGGTGGCCTAAAAAAGATACAAATTTTGGTAAAATAGTATCTTTTAAAATGGCAGGCCAGTTTTTCACAAATGAATTTAGGTGTTCTGTGAAGAGTGTTTCTGGAAGAAAAATAATTTCATTGGTCTTTATGTCTAAACAGCTTTTGGAAATAACACCAGCTGAAGAAATAAGAGGCAAGTCCATGCTTGTGTCTGTGACTTGCTCCCTCTCTGTCCCTCTGGAAATTTTCCATCCTCTGGCAGCCTGTCAGCTTGAGATTTTTTCCATTCTTAGCAGAGACTGTAACTCCATAACAGTTCCTGCAAATGTAATTGTGAGGAGAAGCTGTTCCTTTCAATGTTGCTGCGTGATTCTGATGGAAACCTTGTGCAGGTGATGGGTAGCACACGTGGGATGAGCTGGCTGTGTGACTCTTCTCGAGGGGCTGTCTGTGCATGGGTTTATTCTGGTGCATCCAGGCTTGTTAAATTCCCTGCTGCTGCACAGGGAGGCTGGGGCAAGGCTTGGCTGCCTGTGGAAATGTGTGAGATTCTCATCAAAACTGACTCCTCAGTGCTGCTGTGCCAGAAATCTCATCGTGGTCACATTTCCTTTGGACAGGGATTTGAGACAGGAAAGTGTTGATGCATAGGAAAACCTGGCTGTGTGGGGTTCCCACTGCAACCACAGCAGCACAGTGGTTAAATCCAGAGCCTGACTGTTCACTTGGGTAGGAATGTTCATATTTTATACAAAAAACTGCAGCAAAGGCTGGCTGTTGGCAGCATGTTCCATTGAGCCAGTCTTTTACTGGCTCACATGGGCTTTGAAAAACATCCCAACTTGCTTCAAAATATTGATTAGATTTGGAGGTCTCTTAAATATCATGCAAGTCTTTGTTTTTGTTTATTTCATACATAACCTTGTCTTCCATCTCATGTGATTCATTGAGTATGGAGGGTAAATCTTGCATTTATCTTAGCAGATAATTTAGACCATGGTATGTGATACGTGGCATTTGGAATTCGAGTCAGATTTTCATTTACTCCAGAACTTTTCCATATGTTTCCTATTAGCAGCTTTGTTCTCAAATCTCTAGTCTCCCCAGAAAGGAGGGAAAAAGTTCCAACACAAGCCCAAGAAGCAATGTTAAATTCTAAGCATAGAGACTGAGGAAAAAAAATAGCCTTTAGAACACAATTTCATTATTTTTAGTTTAGTACTGCTTTTATTATCATGCTGCTGTTAAATTCTCATCAAAATGAAATGAAATGAAAATATTAATGTTTATTTTGTCAGTTGTAGTGTACCATAGTTTTTCTGGATAAACAGTGCAATATTTTAACTGGCAATTGAATGAATATGGAATGAGTATCTTCAAGAGATAACAGCAATTGCTTTTTAGGACATGGGTAAATGCTTTTTGAATTTACATTAAATTATTCTAAAGTTGCTTAACAGTGAACTCGTATCAGATTTTCTATGCACAGCCTGGTTTAGGTAGGTGAGATATTTTGCTGCTTTAGTAAATAGATATGAAGGGTTAAAAATTTGCACATCTTAGTTTATATTTTTCAACTGCTCTGGTCTGAGTCATTTCACTCACTTTTGGGAAATGCAGGTACAGGAATTCCTACTGGGATTCTCATGAAACATTTTGGAAATTTTCATTATGTTTAAAATAGCCAAACTTTCCCTTCTAAATGTTTATTAAAAAAGAACCTTTTATCTTTGTCACTTATTTCACTAGGTATCTTTTAATCCTTATTACCAATTATAACCAATTTTGACACAGGATAGAGAGAAATATTTGTTATTAACTTGTGAAAAAGAGCAGCTGGGCAGAGGAAAGTGCTCCAGAGAGGTCCTTCAGCTGGGGAAGGGACAGTTCCAAATCCTGCTTAGTAGCAGCTGGAAGGCAGGAGAGGGCAGAGCTGTGAGTGAGCCCTTGGCACACAGCTGGCTCTGGCCTTTGGCAGCACAGAGGTGCTGTAGTGTGAGGAAAAGAGCAGCTGGAAGGACCTGAGGCTTGCACAACTCAAATCCATAGGAATCCAAGCTTCTGGAGCTTCTTAGCTCTTGGAATAACTTAGTGACAACAACACTGGGAATGAAGAGTTGTCCTTATCCCTTTAAAGCAGCCCAGGGTACTCTGAGCCATCCTTCCACAAGGACACATTGCTGGCTCATGTTCACTTTGCCCACCAGGACCCAGAGATCCTTTCCTGCAAATCTGCTTTCCAGTCAGCCACCAGTGCATGGGGTTATCCCTCACCAGGTAAAAGATTTTGGGCTTCCCTCAGCTGAACTGCACTGAACTGAGCTCCTGTTGGCCATCGAGAGTCACATATCTGTCAGCAGGGAACTTGAGGGTGATCTGCCCTGTCAATAATGTCAATAATGGAGATGGGAACAGGCAGGAGCCAGCACTGATCCCTGGGGTACAGTGGCAGTTCCTGGCCTCCAGCTGGAGTTCACTACATGGCCTCTCTGTGCTTGCTGCTTTCCAGCCCATTTTCAGTCCACTGGCTGCTCATCCAGCCCAAGCTTCATTGTGCTTTTAGGAATTTGCAACTCTTTGTTCTTAAGATCAGGCAGTGAGATCCAAATAGCTGTGCTTTTTCTTTGTCCAGCTGTCCTCTTCTCCTTCCTGACACCTCTAGCCAGTTTGTCTGATAGACTGAATTCCTGCAGGTTTCATTCTGGGCAGAGCAGAATGAACTATTAGTACTGGAAAAAGGAAATAAAATAAACACTTCTTCACTTACTTTAACTCAGTCTAGCAGCAGAAAGCACCCAGGTCATATGAAAGAAAATGTGTTTTATTGAAGGTATGTTTTGATTTACATTGTGTATGTTTACCACAGCTGATGGGAAAAGTTAAAATAATGATTTAGTAGTTTCTTATATTCTTTAAACTTTTTGTATCTTATAAAGTTTGCTGCTCTTTGTCTACTAATGCTGCAATATTCTTTGTATTGCTATGTTTGAAGTACTGCATTAGGTAGCTTGATATTGGGAAAAGAGGTGGGGAGAAGACTTGGAAAAAATGAAAGTATTCCATCCTTTGGTGATTTAATGGTGTAGAACAGGATACAGAACGCAGGGTTTAGCAGCACTTAGAGTACTTTAGTACTCCAACAGGCCTTTCTGCTTAATCAGTGTTTGTGACTTTTACTGGGCTCTTCCTGTGCTCTAACAGTCTTTATCATTTATTCTTTAGAGTGATTTTTCCTTCTATTTGTAGCAACAGGCTGCCACCCTCTGGTACAATTTGTTAACTGTTGTGTAAGGACCTGGCAGATTTTCAGAAGAGAGAAGCCCTTTAAAGTTTGAAAATCTTAGATGGAATAAATATTAATTTTTTTTATTAGGCAAATGTAGATACTTGTACAAGGAATAAGTAATGAGAAGACTCTTCAAAAGATTTATATCAAGTTTCTCTTTCTCCCTCTTTCCTTTTCTTGTAACATTTGTAGAGAATGTAAAGGTGGAGTTGATTTCTTGACAGATTTTCTTCCCATCTGCTGATACTGAAATGCCTTGTTCTGTGGGAAGATCACGGAATGCCAGTGTGTTATCATCAGTTAATTACTATTCTGCTAATTGCATTACTGTCCATGTTCAGAAACCATTGTTGAAATTGCATAAAGTGCATTTTATATCATAATGTTTGTGTGCCACTGACACATCCACCTGGGTCTTTGTGAAAGCATGCTAAAGACACAAGGTGTGGAAATTATTAGTTTTATTACCACAAATGCCAGCTGAAGAATGATATCTGAAAATAGCAGAGGGTCACTGAGCATTGAGCTCTCATTAGCCGTGCAGGCACAGGGCAGGGTGATTACCAGAGGGCTCTGGGGAGTGCAGTGACCCGAGCAGGCAAACAGGGGCACAGCAGTTCACACGGGCAGGGCTGCAGGTTTCCTCCTGCTAGTACGGTTCTTTATCTGTTGTCTCTGTTGACTGATTCGTTTCTGTGGTTTTGTTAGTAATGTTTTTTTTCCACAGTCAAAAACTGCAGTTAGTAATAGTAGAACCATCCTAAAAGGATGTGTCTGAGCAGACCCATTTCTGTGCAGAGTGTTTGAGTTCAGCAGTGGCTCCAAGGGCATTGCAGGTGAAGCCTGCCTGCAGTGTGAACAGCTGAATTATCTCCTTTCACTAGTGGCTGAGCATAGGGAGCAAGTTGACAGACTAAGAAGCATTAGGGAAAGTGAAAGGGAAATAGGTTGGTGGAGTTCTGCCCTTCCATCCTTGAGGGAGGGCCACCAGGAGCCAGAGGACTCCCAAACCTCCCACTGTCAGGCAATAGGAGGACACCTGGTGGATGAAGGGGAGTGGAAATGAGTGCAAACCTAAGCAATTGATAAAATCATTTGGAAATTACTTATTCAGAGTGAGGGTAGAGGTAGTTTCTTTAAAAGTAGTGCTGCAATTTCTTCTGTGAATGTTTTATGTATCCATGGGTGCTGACTGGAGAACGAGTTTCTCAGTCTGGGTGCATGGCCAGAGGAAAGAGTGAGAAGGCAAAAGGGTTTTTAAGGCTCTGGAAGGATAAGATCAAGACTATATGGTCTTCTATTTCTTTATTTTTACAAAGCTTTCTCATTATAGTGGGAATTCAATAGCAGACTTAAAATTTGGTGAAAGGCAAGTACCTGTAAAGAATTAGAGAGCACGAGGATGCAGTTCCTGTTTTCCATTGCATTAACCCCAATTAGGTAAGGAATTGTTTGCATTCTCTGTTGTGTTTCCTTTTAAACCTTAGCAGTGAATTAGTGTAGAATAATGTACTACACAACATTGTGAGTTTGTTCTTTCAGTTAAGCTACAGAATTAGAATCAGCTTTTCTGCTGGTGTTGACATTTCTGAAATGATATAACTAATATAGCAGGAATGTTTATGAATGCATGTAAATCAACTGTAATGTTTTTTCTGTTATCTATTGTATTTACTAACATTGCATAGGGTTATGAGTTGTTTATGGTACTGTAAGGCAGGGGAGTCTGTCCTTAAGGGAGTGTTGGTATTTCCTAGGAAATACACTCCTTAGAAACATCTCGAGGGGCCAGGAATAGAAAGATGTTTGGTCATCAACAGATTTCAGGTTTTGTGTTCTGTTTAGTCTTTTGTTTTTATTCTGCTTTGAAGTGTGTTACAGAATTTCTATTTGCAAATACTGTTCTTCAGTAAAAGCCTCCCCTGGTTCTGCTCTGCCTCCTCTCTTCACATAGGTTTGTGTCTTGGCAGCAGAGTAACAAATTATTAACTGCCAGGAGATCAAGCAGATGAAAAGCACTCAGATATTAGACTGGATGCTTATTGCACAGGGTACTTAGGAAGGCTGAGAGACTGGGATTGATTGAGCTCTTTGTAGTATTTTCTTCTACGAGTCTGTGCCATCTCCCAAAGTCTTGGATTTTTAACTTTGTACAAACCAGCAGTGATAAATGACCTGTAAGCTCTGTAGATTTGGAAAAAGGAGCACTAGAGGGAGTGTCTAGGGAAGAGTCACAAAGGTGCTGGGTTATAACCTCAGAACATTTTGACATGAGCTATCATATAATGAAGTATACACATGCAGGTATTCTGTACGTTTATTTAATTTATTTTGAATCCCAATAGCAAATATACACTAAATAGATATCTAAAAATATCCATTTTATACAGTACTGTCAGTATTGAGAGTTCTGTGTGCTGCCCTGCACAGGAAGGGCAGGGCAGGCGAGTTCCAGCTGCTTTTTTTTTTTGTAATTGTAAGGTACTTTCATTAAGGAGGTGTCCTTAACCCGTGTGATGTCAAAATATAAAGAGGAAAAGAATAAAGTGAAAAACACGATTACAGTTGTTATAGGTAAAAGAAAAATGTTTGTGCTGGCCTAAAGGGAGTTTAATAGTCATTCCTATTAAGCTTGAAGCATATGATAAATCTTGAATCCTACTTTTAATATTCAGACTGCATCCAATTCTGTCAATAGCAAAATACTGAAGGACATTTTCCTGTTAAGGTTGCAAGGAAAAATTGCCAATAGCTTTAAAAGACTTTTTGTCTGTTCTTGATATGAAACTTGCCTTTATCTCACTTAAAAGATTGTAAGAATACATTCTAGCTTAGAGACAACTACCTGATAGTATTGTAGCTTTTTATTGCATCTTTGCTCATTACCAAAAATGGCACAAGTCTGGTAATTTTTGGTTTTGCAACTTTTCCCTCAACATGTTCTGGAAGAGAAGCTAGGTCACTTTTTCCTAACTGTGGATAAAGTCACTTCCACGTGATTTTTAGGATTTATTTGAAAGAAAGAATATGTCCAAACTGTGTGATTTAAGGAAGGTATTTAACATCTATGATAGGAAACATCAAATACAGTTTCCAGTTCCACTTCTAAGAGTCCTTCTGTAAGATATAAAGACTTTTGTTTAAATTATTCAAATGTAGGTTGAACATTGTCAAATAATACAATGGATCCTACTTAACATATTGTTTCTAATTAATTACCTCTGAAATAGCAAATACTTTGTAAACGGTTAAATAGCATAAAATCAGCATTTTCCTGCAAATTTCAAGTATTGTAAAACTGATTTGGACAAGTTGTTTTTTGAAACAACCAACTTGGGTCTCACTTGAGGAAATTCCCAAGCTGAACACTGTTCCTGGCTAAAATGCAGCGGAAGGTTGAAGGCTGGACCTCCCAGTACTTGACAGGGTTGTTGAAGAGGCTGATGCCGCTGTACAGAGCTTTCTTCTTCCTTCGTCCTGTTGGACAGAAATCATTCACTCCCAGTTTGGCAATATGGTTGGAATGAAGGAACACGACCTGCAGCAATAGGAACAGAAAATACAGGAGTTGGAATGAAAATGGGGGGGAAAATATTCCTTAGTGTGTAGGTGACTGAGGTTTGCTACAACATCAGTTCCATGCAGACCCTGAGAGTAACAAGAGCTTAAAATTTGTGTTAAATCTTTAAAAAAAGTCTTTCTCCTGCCCTAGTCTCTCCCACAAAGAAAAGTCATATGGCATTTTGTCAGTGAGTTTTTAGAATAATTGGACTCTATTCTGAGGAGACTTGATTCTAAAATGCAATTTTATAGTCTCTTGTAGTAAGAATTATAATGATACAGTATTATATTCTCATTTTCTGGAAATATTTTTTCAGTGTAGCATTTTGTTGTCCTTTTTTTCCCTTTCCTAGGAAGTGTTCCTGCAGCTTGATTTTGTTTATTTCTTTATTAAGCTTTTATGATTTCAGGCTCTCCTAGTAGGAGAGTCATTAGAAAAATATATGTATCAGTTAACTGTGCTTTTTGGTTGTGACCTAATCAACGTGGCAGTGGGAAAGTCAAACAGCTCAGAACTCCCAGAGCTGACTGATAAGTTCAGTGTATGACCTGCAGGTATTTCAGTTCAGGTAATCCAGGAGGAACTTTCTTCAGCTTGTTTTTTTCCAGGTGGATTTCACGTATACTTGGGATGTTGGCAAAACTTCCATTTTCCACTTCTTTGATTTTATTATTGCCAAGGCCTAGCCTAGAAATAATACAAGGAAATTTAATTACAGACTAATTGAGATTCACAACAGCATTGAAGAGCTTTTTTTTTTAAGATTGAAATACTCAGGAGTAAACGCAGAGGGAGAAAAGAACTGGGGGAAGATGATGAAATCTTACCTTTGATAGGAAAATGTCACCATTGACCTAACATGATTTAAACTTCACTTAAAGAAGATTGCCTCACAGCATTTATTAGTTATCTGATATAAGCAATTATTCAATTTTGCCTGCATTTTTTGTAATTATAGTGGCAAATGTTTAAATTGTAAACATCAAGCTACTTGTGAAATAAATAATATCATTTTACCGAGTAGTACAGCTGCAAAGTGTAGTCACTGTAATAAGTTGTAATAAATAGCCAAATACCAAGTCTTGTCTAGAAAGGTGTTTTTAATGTATAGCTTATTTTTAAAATATAAAGTTTTTTAACTAAGCAGGGCTACCTTCTATCCTGTTTCCAGATTTTCCTTATACTTTTTATTATAAGGCTTCAGCCTGCTTTGCTCAGAAGGTGATTCAGAAGCTGGAGCCATAGTTCATTCAGAATTGCTCTCTCTGCCCATCCTGCCCTTTTTCTCCATTCTTTCCTGATTTCTTCAGAAACGGAATTTGGTACCTAAAGGGAGTTCAGTAATTTCTGTTACCAAATTCAGAGTTGCTCAGCCATTCAGAGTTCTTAACTGAGCTTTACAGAGGGAACTTCCTTCTTTCCTATTTCAGTGATACATTCCTCAGAAACACACTTTTTTTTAAACTTCATTGCATTTGAAAGCATTTACCAAGTTGTTTCCTTTACCAGCTGCTGTATTTATGACAATAAATTTATAAGAATTAGAAAAACTTAGGATGGTTATATTTTATTCTTATCCTACTTTTCTGTTGCAGACTGTTGGCGAAATATGCAATACCAAGACTAATGTGGAGGTTTCGGTGTGTGTTTGGGATTTAAAATTTGATCTTATTTAGAGCAATTCTTACTAAAGCACCTATAATTTTTATTCTCTTTTCTCTCATTAAAAAGAGAAGTATTAAATAAAAGATCTTGCTGGGCATGACATTTTAACAAATAAAGGGATTCAGCTTGGGAATTTTACCTTTGAAGGTCTTTGTAACGGTTAAAATCCTCAAGTTCGATTCCTGTGATCTTATTGTCATCTAAGTGAAGCTCCAGAAGACTGGAGGGCAAATCTGATGAAAAAAATGCACAGTGTGAAAAAAACAAGTCAATTTTTTTTTTGAACATTTATTATGTTCCAAAAAATCTTCTTTTCTTTGTGTTTAGAATTGGGTGAAGAATCTTGGGGAGGTTGTCTGCATCAAAGAAATTGGTTTTACATATAAGCATGTTAATGAAGAAAATCACCAATATAATTTGGTTTAAAAATTATGACTATAAAAAAAACTTAAGCTGTGGAAGGACATGCTAATTAAGAGATATAAGAGTTCCAAAATTTGGTAATTTCTCTGGCTTCCTTTATAACAACTCTCCATGGTAACTTTGTCAAAGATGTTAATCCTGTGTTTTGTGCATTTATAGAGTCTGTAGTCAAAGCCTGTGGAACCAGAGACAGTTTTTTGAAAAGCTGTAATTTTTTTCTAGATGATGTAGCAGTTGTACTGTCACAGCTGCTAAGATGTGACTGGGAGAAAAACTTTTGGAGTACTCTAAGCAAAATTATGGTATTTGATAGCTCCTTCCCATGCCAGAATGTTTTCTCTTGCACTTCCAAAAATTCCAAATCCAGACTGCCAGCGAATGGACCGGGAGGTGGCGAATGTTTCCACAACATCCTCTTGGTGAGGGCAAGGAAAGCTCAGTCCCAGCCAGAATTTGTTTGCTGCTGCTGAGCTCGGTTTTCCCAGCCTCTGTCTAGATGGCAGCCGAGCCTAAGCAATTCCTGCTGCTCTCATTGCCCTGGGATTGAAGGGATGTGGCTGCTTCCCAACCTGCCTTTATTCCACTTGCAATAAAGTTTGTTTGCTTGGGCTTTGTTCCAGTTTGCATTCCAGCTCTCAGTTCTGGGTGCCTGAGTGACAATTATCCAGAGGGAAGGCCACCCACCTGTCCACTGCACGTTTTTAGTACCTTGTATAAGCTGCATTTTTTTAAACATTTGTGCCATTGTAGCATTTGCAGAGAGAAGCATCTACAAACTCAATTTGTGTTTGTGGTGAATGAGTTCACCATGAAATCCTGATTGGTTTGGTTTGTTTATGTATCTGACACCATGTTTTGGACCTCATGCTGTGTGTCTTTATAGGAGATTATTATTATTATTGGATTAATTTTATATTGGGTTTTTTTTTGTGCTAAGTGACAGGAGCTGATGCTAGATTCTTTTGAGTTTGTTTTGGTTTTTTTGTGTTAGGAAGTATTACCATAGGCAGACAGAGGCTTTCTAACCTTAAATTTATCTGAACAATTGGGGTGAGTTGGTTTTGATTATTGTTGGGACTTTTTTTAGTGTTCTCTTGTACAAGGATCCTTCTGTATATGTATATGTACACATATACATACATATATATATATATACATACAGGAAGAGATTAATAAGAAACAAGTTCTTTATCTGAATGATCAGAAATAAATACATACAGGGGCCAACATTTAGTTTTCCCGTGGGTTAAAGCACAGAATAGAGTGTTTTGCTTTTTTTCCTTCCTTTTTCTCTTAGCTGGTAGTTTTGAGCAGTTGGAAATCATGAGAATTGGGTTCAATACCACACTGACCTGCAGAAAATGCAGGTGGACTCTTGTACTGAGCTCTTTTATGCTACATTTGTGTGTGTGGAGGTCAGTGATTTGTCAAATTAGCGTTTTAATTTATTTTTACCTCCAAGTTACAAGGTTGGGATTTTTTAATATGAAAAAGTGCTTTGATTTTGTAGTATTTATGGTGAATTTAATTAAATATTTAAAAATTAAGCTTTACTTAGCAAAACTACATTGAACATTGTATTTGAGGTGCAATGTGACTTGAAATATTAAAAATTAAGTTTAGAAACTTTGGAGTTGCATTTTAAATCCATAAAGGAAGTGGGAATTCCACATCCCTTATGACCCTCATCAAATATTGGGAAGTTTATCCTTTCTCTGTGAGGATTTTTGAGAGGCTGATGTGTGAAAGATGTGAAATGACATCAAATTATGAGTTTCTTTGTATTGTTCCTCCTGAGACAAAGGTCTGGCTGTTCTGTGAGAGGAGTGGGTGAGCTGACAGGGAGAAGGTGGGAGAGGGAACCTGTGTGCACTGTTTGTGCATGAACTCTCCTGGGATGAGGAATTGGATACTGAGTTCAAAAAGTAAAGGTAGGAGGTGGTTTGGTAGTAATGAGAATACAAAACAATTGATGAATTTAATAATCTTTCAGATGTTAAAGCATTTTATTAAGGAGTATTCTGGTATAAGTAAATTAGAAAAGGGAAAGCATACCTACCTTTAGGAATTGAAGTTAACTTTGCCTCTGCAATTCGTATGTGGTAGATATTTACCCCTTCAAAAGCCCCTGGCTCTATTCCATCATTGTTAAGAGGATTTGCACTCATTTCTGCCCAGGGGAAAAAAAACAAAAAGCATTTATGGCATAGGAATTTTGTATAGGTTAGACTAAGTTATAAAGAGCTGATTTAAATTTATGTATGATTTCTGATATTTCAAGCACTCATCAATGTTTAGCCCTGATTATTCTGAAGTGTCACAGCTCTCAGTGAATTAAGGCTGTGTTACTTGGCTTGCAGGATTACCCACAACTTGACCTTTGTAGCAACTTCACATAGAAACTAAATTGTGGAGGGTATTCCCACAGCATGGATATCTCTTTGAGAGGAAATTGTGCCTTGGGGAAATGTTTGAATGGAAATTATGTCTAATATGTTCCATTTTTGGTAAAGACAATTTCTGTTCTACTTAATTAGACTTACCTAAAACATGTAGAGACTTCATTCCTTTAAATACATCCTTGGGGATTTTTTTAACCTTATTAGCATGAATTCTGAGTTCTGCCAGAGTTTTGGGTAGATTTGTTGGAATCTCTGTCAGTTGGTTGTGAGACAAATAAAGTCGTCGTAGCCTCTTTGTTGATTCAAAGGCTTTGGGATGGATCTTGTATATTTTATTGTTGTTCAAAGCCAGGGCCTGTGAGAGGTGGAAAGAGCAATAGAGAGCTTTCTTTATCCAGAACTGTTATGACTAAGAATTTGAAGTCATGGATTTGATATGTAATTCAGCAATTAAGTATTTAAAATATTTTCTTTTTCCATCCTACCAAACTTCAGCACTTTGTAGATGCTTTGGGCATTTCAGTTGATTGTAAAAAACAAAGAACATGAAAGCTGGAGCATTAATCAGAAGGTAGAGCTGACAAGGTACCAATGGATCATGAGAATTGGCAAAACAATAGATTTGTATTCAGATATTTTGTGGCATTGTATGGGGTTATATATTTCATTGCTATTGCTCCTTAATGCAGACAAATTCTCAAAACTCAGAATCTCATCTTTTATTTCAACATAATGCTGCACAATACAAGTGAAGTTTTTAATCTGAGTTTCTTAGATATTAGTATCTGTATATGACACATTAATTTGTTTTATTTGTCATTTCCAGCTCCTGTGAATTTCAGTCTCTCTCTTCTGTACAGTATACAAGTCATTTCAGACAGCTTTTTCCCTCATTGCTATGTGTTATCAGAGAACTTGTAATGAGTTATTACAGACAACAAAACACACACTATGAAATGATTTTGCATGTCAAATCACATCTCTGCATTTACATACTTAAACTATTCGATTCTGTTACTTTTTTATTTCTCAAAGTCATCTTCTCTCAGGAATTGTGCGGGGGAAAAAAGTAGAGCAAACAAGAATTATTTTTTTCCCAGAAAAAATGAGGTTAGCTCAAGGAAATAAACAGGAAATGCTCCTTCCTAATCTAAGTTGCCATCTGTGCCTTTGCTAAGCAGACTCCAGGACTGAGCCAAGTTGTACAAAGTAAACTTTGCTCTCAGTGAAAATGTTGTTCAGCCTTGCCACAAATGAACTGAGGAGAAAAAGCAAAGCAGCTCAGTGTCCTCAGCTATCACGTAATTAAGTGGTGACTCTGGTCTGTAATGTGGTGATTGCTGATGGATTCCAGTGGCTTTCTCAGTCACTGGAGATAAGCGACTCTTAGATCTTTTACACACAATATAAACCACAGTTTGTGCATTTACCCTTTGCTTGCTGCTAAGACCATTCTGCATCCAGACATGAGACAAGAGAATAGGAAATGCTTTGTTGCCAACTCTGAATTTATATAGTTCCTGTTTTTGCTGCCCTGTCTTAGACCATAATAATTAACAAGCTCATTCATAAAAACTTTGATCTGGTAAATTTTGAGATCGTGCTCAGAAGCCACATATGACTGAAAGGATTTGTTTTATAGAATCACAGAATGATTTTGGGTTGGAAGGGACCTTAAAGACCATCCAGTGCCACCCCCTGCCATGGGCAGGGACACCTTCCACTATCCCAGGCTGCTCCCAGCCCTGTCCAACCTGGCCTTGGGCACTGCCAGGGATCCAGGGGCAGCCCCAGCTTCTCTGGGCACCCTGTGCCAGGGCCTGCCCATGCTCTCAGGGAAGAGCTTCTTCCTGATGTGTTAAGAATGGTCCTTATGTTTGTTTATTGTGTTTTGTGTCTTTCTGATGGAGAATAGAATGTAATTAATTTGCTATAAGTTATGGAACAGATTTGGGTTTTAGAGAGAAAATTTTTTAATTGTCACTATTTGTTAGTGGAACTAGATCTGGATACTGGATCTAGGGTGACATCCAATAGAAACAAATATTCTAAAGTAGATTTAATCTACTTCCCGTCCTCTGAGACTCTCATTTCCTTTCATCATAAAAAGGGATTACTGTGTACTGTAAACATCTAGATTTATCAGTTACCAGTGATATTTGTTTCAAAGCCTGTCTCTACATGCATAATTGAGCATGGCAACAAATTAGGAGTAAAGCCCCAGACTTTTCCAGTAATTTAATGTTTCTCTGTTTTCTGTTCAGGTCAGTTGGATTTGTAGGATTGGCTTCAGTGCTGCATGTGTTAGCTGTATGTTCTCAGAAAATATCATTGCAGTTCTCCTGTGAGGTTAAATTCTTTCTGCTATTTTCCAGCTAAGCAGATAAAAAGGACCACTTGCCTTGCAGCCTTTAAAATGTAGGGAATGTTTCTGTACATGCTAAGAACTGAAAAATCTTGAGAATCTTTTTTGTTAGATGTATATGGAACGTTTTCTGGATGTTGTAGAAAGTAGTTCTTACAACTCAAAGGTATTTGCTTCTTACTATGTGGGAGCACTCAAATATGCAGGCATTAGACTATTTTTATCCATATTATTGGAGAAGGAAATACAACTTGTATTTTTAAAGTATCTAAATATTTCAGATTGCTAACTAAGATTTCAAACTTGGGAAATAGCAAGCTTACATAAAGTGATGTGAGTCCTCGGAGATCGTTTTCCTTGACCTCTTTGATTTTATTGTTTTGAAGGTCGATCATACGAGTGTCTGGTGGGATGTTACGAGGAATTGATGTCAAACCTGTTTTGTGTGACATAAGCAGAAACATTATGTGCTGCATAGAAGTCCAAAGAAATTAACTGCCAAACATCAAAACACAATAAGATTGTTGATGAAGATAGTGGGAAAGAAAATATGAACAGCTGTAAAGCAAAGGGTAGAAAGGAATTTTTGATAGTGGGAAAAACTAATGATGTAAGAATGTACCAGAAATGTGTGCATAGTTTTAGGAGGAACTGCTTCTGCTCTTGACTATGAAAGCTTAATGGGGACTGCTCATTGTGGACTCTTTGCATCTGTGAAATAATCCTCAGAGCACAGGTTGCCCTACAAGGCAACTGTTTAGTCCTGGAGAAAGGATCCCTCAGGAATGCAGGGTGGTGGTCCCCTGTTGAGGAGCAGGGCTGTGGATTCAGGGGTCTCTGCTCAGTGCTCCTTTCTGCCTCTGCTCTGCCCTGTCCATGGCACTGGGGTGGCTGCTGAGGGTTCATTCAAGTCATGCTGGGGCTGAGAAACCTTGGTGTGGGCACAGGAGGGTCCCAGTGCCAGCACTTCAGTACCAGTACTGTAGATCATTAACATAAATCAGTACCAGTACTGTAGACCATTAACATAAATCAGTACAAGTTTACTGTTCAGTTACAAACTCACTGCAGTTCAGGCCATCTGAGATGCTGAATCAGCAAAGACTCACCAGGTACAGTAACTTTCTTTTGAGTGAAATGCTGATGCATGAAAAGCTAAATGTTGTCCAATTTATTAAGTTATTTTGTAATGAATAGATTGCAGTTATCTAAAGATGCAGTCTGTTAATGTGGGATTTTTCTCTGTATGAACTCATGTAAAGTGGTTTGAAATCTGTATATCAGATACATTAACCACAGTTTGTTGCTGTCACCAAAGGTTTTTGATTCCTTAATAATAACACATTTTAAAAACCCCAGCAGTTTATGTATGGACAATGTTTCTGAGACACAAGGAGTCCAGGATGAAGTTTAGGAAGGTGGCAGGGCTGTGATGAGAACAAATGCCATTGTCACTGTGCTAGTGGTGGGAGCACAGTCCTTTGATTGCCTTGAATCATAGGAAAATTTCAGTGAGCACTAATTCAAATTGGCACAATTAGTAAGGAATTCAATTCTAGGGACTGGGATGTGCCTGCAGCACTGACAGGAGCACATTTGCCTTTGGCTAAACTGTTAGCAGGGATGCTCACTTTGGTGGAAGTTAAGCTGAGGGAATACTTTGCATCCCATTTATGTGCCCGCATAATAATTCATCCTTTAAAAGACAAATTCTCCAAAGGAGAATCCAGTGGAGAACAGACACACAAATTCATTCTTACCTAGGTCAGAGCAATGGACAACTCTCACATAGCACTGGCATCCAAAGGGGCATGTTGGGAACAGATCAAAAGGAATTAGTGGTAGAATGGGTTCAGTGGTTGGAAATAGAGAATTGTCATCATCGTCATCATCATCGTCGTCTTCCATATCTTGAAGCATCATATTCTTGAGTGTAAAATATGAAGGACCAGTGAGGGATTTGGCAGAGCACAAAGCCAAGAAGAGAAGGAGTGTGTATTCTTTCATATCTTCTTAATCAGGATAACCAATCTTGGATAGTGAACAAAAGAACAAACACCAGAATCAGTGAATAGGGAACAGCAAATGAAGCTATTGAACTGTTTACTTCACTCACTGCCACACTGTCTGGTCCTGAAAAATAATCTGTTGTGAGTATTGAGGTTTAATTAGTATATGAAGAATATAAAAAAAAAATCTTTTAAATCTTAATAAACTGCACACAGTATTAACTTAAAATTCATTAACCATTAATGTAATATCAAAGTATTTTAGTTTAGTTTACAAATAATATCATCATTTGCTTCAAACTTTGACGTGGAATTTTTGTAGTAAACTTTACCAGAACTTGAAATATGATTTATTTTATTTGTTCTCAATGAAAAAATATTTTTAGTGGGATACATTGGCATATGTGCATTGCTTATGAAATTGAGAAGGACTTGATTAGCAGTGCATAAAATGCACTCATCAGGATACTTCCTAAACATTCAGTATTCTACTCCCTAAACACTTTAATTAAACTCTTCCTAGTCTAATCTGAAGTTTTCAGTCCTGACACAGCTTTTCCCATGTTCCAGTCATTTGTTTATTATTGCCATTTATAGACGTTCACCTCTGCATGCAAACACATGTCACAGAATTGTAGAATCCCAGAACACTTTGGGTTGGAAGGGACCTTAAAGATGGCAGGGACACCTCCCACTGTCCCAGGCTACTCCCAGCCCCAGTGTCCAGCCTGGCCTTGGGCACTGCCAGGGATCCAGGGGCAGCCACAGCTGCTCTGGGCACCCTGTGCCAGCCCTGCCCACCCTGCCATGGAACAATTCCTTCCCAAAATCCCATCTAAACTTATTCCCTGCCAGTGTAAAGCCATTCCCCCCCTGGCCTGTCCTGTCACTCCAGGCTCTTGTAAGAAGTCCCTCTCTGTCTTTCTTGTTGGCTCCTTCAGGCACTGGAAGGCCACAATTTGGTCACTCCAAAACTTCTTTTTTCCAGGCTGAACAAATCAAATTCTCTCTTGACTTCTGTTTGAGGGGGACTCTTTTCTCTGAGAAGGACTTGCATGTTAGAAATCCATGTCAGTGGAAATCAGTGACTTAAATTACATCCAGAAGAAAAGCTGAAATCTGGTCGTTTTGTGTGTGAATTTTTCAATAAGCATAGGTTGGGACTTTTCTGTTTGGTGGTTTGTTTCTTTTCCTTGCTCCTACAAAACTAGGTGCAGAGGAGAATGAAGATAGTAAGAATTGCCATAGAGTGCAGCAAACTCTGGGAAAATGGTGTGGATTCAGCCCTCAGCTCGACATTGTTTCCCTCCAAAGCCCAGTTCCAGAAATCATTTGGAAAAAAAATGTACTCCACAAACCAAGAGGGGCTGCAGGAAATTTTATTGTGCATGTCCTGTTTATAAAAATGTTTCTATTTAGACTATCATACGCCTGTTTAAGGAAACATTAAATGGGTCTCAATTCTTGTTTGATCACCTAATTAAATGTTTGCTGATCTGTTTGGAGATGAAAAATGCTTTTATGTAGGTATTTTGTCATTGGTCCTCCACTGCAGGAAAAGGAGTGCTCTGGTTTGTACTGGGGTTTGATTTGGCTTATTCAAAATGAGATTTTGTTTGTACTACTTTTTTCTGTGGTACAAGCCATTTTGATGTTTATTGGAGGGGTTCATAACAATATTAAATGCAAATATCCTGCATACCTTGCTGCTCCTCTATCTGTGTCTGTTTCAGGGAGTTTAAAAAGAAGAAAGCTAACAGTGTTCAGATAACATAAAAAGAATGCAGAGACTTCTTTCCCCCACATATATGCCTGAAACCAGAATCACAAAGTACATTGTATCTTGTAGGTAAACAACATATAGCTAAATTTAATATTTCCTGTAATATTTCAGTTGCATGCCCGTTTGGGTGTAGGACATGTACTTTTACTGACATAGCAATCTCTTGAAAAAATCTTCATATGTTCATATTTTTTCCATATGTTTTCCTTTGTGTTCAAAATAATCTTCTCTTGCAATGCTCCTAGAAAGAATTTTGTGGTTGTTCTTGCAATCCTTTACACTGTCTGTCCTTGAAAGACTCTTTGAATATAAACAGTGCTGGGAAGAAGGTGTGGAACCTCTGTTTTTTTGGAGAGAATTGTTATCATCTCTGGCTGTGCACCTTTGGAATACTTGGCCTTTTCAGTTTTCTAGTTCAGCTTCAGAAAAAGGCCAAAATCTTCACTACTTTAGTCATGCCATCAATTAGGAGATGAGGATTGGAAGCCTTTCAGACTTCTAAGTTCTCCTTGTTCTTGGACAGTGCTTTAATGGCTGGGCTGTCACACATGGGCTCTCAGGCTCTCTGTTCTTCCCTGGCAGTTTAGGTCCTAAGTGACACGGTGCCCTGTGATGAGACCTTCCATTTCCATATGTAGGATATCAAGTGTGATGATGTCTTGGGACGTGGACTTTCCAAGTTTTACTGGAAATACTGTTTTTTTTCCAGTTTTACTGGATCTAAAAGTTATACTTGCATGTATGTTCCTAAAAGATTTTTTGGATCTGGTTCTAGGAAGTTCTCTTATGAAACAGCTTAAAAATCTGTTCCCACACTTTGCATCTGTAGCAAATGGATTGTATATTTCCTTTCATGTAGCCAAAAAATTAGGATTTCAAAGTATTAAAAGATGGAGGCTGTGACTGGAGTAGTGGCCAATTTGAACTCTTGAAAAACATGTGTTGCTCACAAAGTTCTAGAAAAGTAGTGTTGAAATGTGTCCCTGATGACATATATTGATTCTGTGAGTTAAATCTCTTGAGAACAAATCCCTTTATGTAAAGAATTGTGATTTTTCCATTTTAAAGAAAAGTCCTTGTTTCATCTTCCCATTTTGCCCTTAGGAAATCGTTATTGGCTTTGTAGTTAGGAATGATCATTAAGGTGATGGTTCTTTCCTGCCCGAGGTTTTGAGTTTCCCAGTAAATACATACTGGTATGACTCTGTAAAAATGCTCTGACTCTGCAGCTCTTCTCAAAGAACTTACATAAAGTTTCTGCTTGCTCAAATTTCAAGAATAAGAGAATTAAAAGAAAGCCTAAAATCCGAGATCCTAGTGATCTTTCTGAAATGACTTTCATGAAGATTTTATGAAATACTGTTTCAGAAGGTATAGGCACAGCTGTGCTAATGGTCCCTTGCTGCCTCTTGAGCCTGACTGTGCTCCCAGGTGCTCTTTGGTGCCAGCTCTTCTTTCCCTCAGGCTGTTTACTGAGCTGGTTGAACTCACTACACCAGTACAAAACTAATGTGGGCAACAAAAAAACTCATCCTATTCTTTACAAGTGAAGAAACGGAGTCAGTTTGGAGGACCAGAACCAGCACAAAAGAATGGATGGGAACAGCCTGGTTGGCAGGGCTGGAACTTTAAATGGAAAGAGAAGGAAGGAAGAGCATGGAAGAGCATTCCTGACATATTCAAGCCGTTAGGCAGGCTTAAATGCTCTGTTAAATAATCCCCCCCGAGCAGCTGGTTGTCACTTGGACAAAGCCTGGCTTTGTCCATTCTTGTTTTAACAGACGAGAACATTGAGAATGAGGTTGACAAAAGAGTGTGGTGATTCCAAGTTCCATTGTACTTTCTTTATATCAGTCCTTGTTATCCTTCAGCACAAGAGGTTTTTGAGGAGCACCTTCTTCCTGGAACCTGAGCCACCCCGAGGTGAGGTGGCTGAATGTGGAGAGTGCACTTCACGTGCAGAGATGTCCAAGGTGTTTTCCTGAGGGGTGTAACTGTCCAAAAATGACTGCACTGGTTGTTTGGGACACACTTATCCTCACTAATGTGGGCATCTGTACCCAAACTCATATTGCCAAACAACACATGGCATCCAGGCACTTTTTATGCTATTAGTTATAATTTATAAATCATTAAATACAGGTGATGTCACAGTATAATATGATTAAAACCCTTTAGATTTTATACGGAAAATTCCCATATTTCTGTGATGTGCAAATTCTAAACATGAGTTATGGGAAGAAAACCCCTTTCAGTGAGAACAAAAGCTGTGTTTTTACTGTGGGATGAGTGCATAAAGAGACTCAACAACAAATAACTCTGAATTGCTTGGCAGCTGCAAACCAGTTCAGCAATGTGGACTTTGTTGTCTTATCAGTTATGGTACTGAAGGAGTTAATACATAAAGTTTTTAAGTCTTAAAAATACTCTACATTATATTTAGAAATCACTTCTGATTACTGGTGCACAGAGACAAATTTCCCATGGCATTGTCTCTGAGAAGGAAATGTTTAAATGACCCGGTGGTGGTCTTTGCAGAGGCAAAGAAAAGTCCCTGTGTTCATTAATAACATAAGTCATTGCTCTGTGCACAGATTTTGTCCAAAGAAAGGCAAGACCTTAACTGTTTTGAAATCTATATTTAAAAATAGTTCTGGTTCTATTAGTCATTGTCCCATTCCAGAAATAAAAAGAGTTTATGTTTAACTCTTTATATGCTCTATTAATTTACTTAAATTGCTGAAGAAAAACAGGAGGAAAGTTTTTTGTGAATAAGATTACTGTAGAAATGTTTGTTGTCAAAAATAGTCCAATATTGAAGTTGAGCAGTAATAATTAAGAGGATGTTTACAAAATAAGTTGTGTTTACAGAGTATTTACTTTTTATGTAGAGCTGCTTGACTCTTGTTACTGAATGATCTATGAGCATTTTTAGGTTGTAGTTCATCTACAGTTCATTCTTTCCTGGCTTGTTTTTAATTACTTTGCTGATATGTACTTAAAAAATCTCACCAAATTGAATACCAAATTATAGAAAGTTAACACCGAGTTGTTATTGTAAGAGATGCTGTTATAGTTGAGTAGATTTTAATAGATGGTTATAACTGAGAATTAGTGTTATGGTCAATTATAATATTTTTCTGACAAGTCTTTGATAGTTAAATAATTCACCATAGCTCTATTTGTTTTTCAGCTCACATGTAGTAAATACAGAAGTATTTCAGCCACAAGTAAATTTTCAAATGTTCAATTTAAAATAGTGGCATTTCTAATTCTAAATTATCTGATATTATTAATCTACACATAGTGACTGACAACCTCAACTCTTTACTGCTATTTATATAGATTAGGTATTCAAACTGGACATACCTTGCAGGTTTGGAAGTTCTTCTGGAAGCACTGGGATAATCCACCTAAGATCCTTATGTCCAGTTATTTCATATTACAAAAAAATAAGGAAAAAGCAAGTTAGAGTGAATTCTATGAAATGAAAAGCATATATAAAGAAAAATCCACTTCCAAGCTTCTTGATCCTTCTGGCACCGTGGGTGATACCAGAGTAAAGTGCTGCTTCAGATTAGCCCATCTTTGTACTGAAGAATGATATTAAGGCGACTTGTTACCACTCATATGTTTTTCATCACTGCCTGTATTAGAGCCAAAACTTCTGGCTTAACTCTAGACGTCTAGTGGAAGACTTCATAAAACCTGTAGTTCAATAATAGTTGACATCAGGCCATTGGAAGTACAGTGAGGTCCATTTCAGGTCATTCTTGCTGTGGAATCCCACTTATTTATGATTTCACTAGCCATTATTCTTTTAAATGTGTGACTTGAATAAAGCTATAAAACTTCAGCCAGTGGCAGACTAAACCAGTAGCCTGCAGTGACCTGCAAGCTGCCAAACCTTTCTAAAGTTAGAAAATTAGGACTTTATTGTGTAGCTATGTATAAATTGTAGCTCTGCTTTCAGGAGGCAGCAATCTGTCTGGGGACCATGGTTCAAGAATGTAGACTGTAGATCAGATTTTTAATCAGTATATCTAATTTCTGTCTCATGCGTGTGGGAAATAAAGGAGATCTATTTATTAAAACAGAGACAATATTTGCAGTATTCTGGGATTGAAGCTGTGGGTTTAAAACCAAATCTTTGAGAATGTTCCCTGTTACAAAGTTTGTACTGATGAGCACATCACAATATTTAGAAACTGGGTTATTCTTTGTTTACTTTTCATAGGCCTCTGTTTATGTAAACTTCAAAATTGTTTAATTAATGGAGTGTACCTAAAGCAAGTTTCATAGTCAGGGAAGCACTTTGTCTTTAATTTTACAATACATTATACCCAGTTCCGTGCACATCTGACTTCATCTGTTTCTTTAATTAGCTCCTTTCTATGTTAGAAGTCGGGCTTTGGAAAAAAAAGTCTGAAAATGTTGCTTGGGATTTTTTTTTTTTTTATTATTCATGTAACGTGCTGTTTGCAAAATGCCTGTACAAGTTGCATAATAGTTATTTTGTCTACTGTTACTTTCTTAAGGAAGAAAAGGATTCTATGCCAAAAATTAAAACTTGAGTGCTGTGATATCAACCAAGACTTGTGTTACCTGCAGCATTGCTTTTGATGTGTTCCAGTTCCAGTAGCACAGATGGATGATGATAAAGAGTCTCCCTATCACTTTTCCCAAGGAATAAAATTACAATTTCAAAAGCAATCACATTCCCACAGAAAAATCTAAAGGATGATCTTAAGCTTTTTTGAAATCTCAAATTGCATATATCTGCTTTCTCTTGCTTGCTTGTAGAAACCAAAGCTTCCTAAGCAAACACTCCCCTGTGTTTTGAATAGCTTGGTTTGGATGGGTTTACTTGAGGAAATTAGTATTAAATTGCTGTTTTAAAAAGCCCTCCAACACTTTCTTGGCTGTTTAATAGAAGAGAGCAGGGCCTGAGGGTTGTGATATAAATGTACTGGTTTCTTTTTTCACTTTGTTCAGTAGCAAAATGTTGAATCAGCAGTTTCAGCTCACTCTGGTTTTGCAGCAAACTATTCTTGAGGTTTAGTAACGTCTCAATTTTGGATGAATACTCAGGGTTTTTGTTATTATTTTCTCTTTTTAGTTGATTCCCGTGGTAGGAACACATTCCTATGTGTATAAAGTTTGTCATAGCCAATTACATAATGAAGGTGACACACAAAGTGGTAGTATCTGGAAAAAATAGAACAATCTCACCTTAAAGTGGATTATCCATCAGTTTTGTCCATTATATTGTATCTGTTGGGCAGAAATAAATATAGCTCACATGCTGTTCTTGTAATGCAATTGTTTAATATCTCATGCCATGGATCCAGTATTTTGATGTGAATATAATTGCAATCTAGGATAAAATACCCAGAAATCACCTTTTGAGGTCTCTTGAATGTTAAATTCTTAACTTTACATGTTACTCTGGACAGCAGTACTTCAGACTTAACAAGTGGCTCTCAGTCCACTTTATGAGCCTGTTCTTTTAAACATTTGCAGCACGTTTTCAATGTCTCGGGTTTTTAATGCATTATGTTGGGGGCTTCATGAAGAGAGTCTCAGATAGTAGTCTGAGGGTATTTTCTTTGTAAGCAAATGTTGGTATATTTTCCAAAGAAACATTATGTGCTTAAATAACTAATAGGTTATATAAGGTCAGACTGTTTGCTCAGAACTTTTCAGTGATCTGTTTCCACCAATGAGACAATTGGTTGGAAATTAGAATTCTGTCTTGCCTTAAAATACTTATGTAATGTTTATGAGTAATGGTGATAGATTTTTGAGCAAATAATAGAAGTATATCCAACACATGTGTGGTTCAGAATACTGTCTCACTATGGTGAAATATGCAGATGAAAAAGAATTTGAATGGTGTTATATATTTGAAATTATCTCATCAGTGATATAAACTGCTACCTTTGATTTCTTTCTTGAAAATTACTGTATTTTGTATTATTTGATATGTCTGAGAGAGCAAACATGCACTGCCATGTGTGGCTCACGCTTCCATTGCAATCTCTCTTTTAAGCCAGTCTTGTATACATTTGTTATTCTAAAGCAAACTAAATACTTTTTCATTTTCTAGCCCTGTTTATAAATGTGGTTTACATAATGTGATGAATCTAACATCAACTGCACAAAGCTGCCTTGGAGCCTGCCCATCACATTTTAATAACATGACATATTCCTTTCGTGCTCACAACCCGTCCATGTGTGGCGTGGTCACATATTTTGGTTTTAGCTAAATTTTGGCTCCCCTCAGGCTGGACTACACCATTTAACCAGCTGAGTATACAAAATCTGCCCTTCAGTTTTTTGTAGTTCAGTTTGATTCTTCAGTATCTATATATAAATATATTAAACATATTTTTTTTTATCATCATGCGTGAATCAACTTTTGTTTGTTAATAGTTTTTAGCATGTTTTTGGCAGCTGACTTAAAAACTGCATCAAAATACAGTTTCCTTTGCAGTCAAAGTCCTCAGTCCCTGATGTTTGTTAGCAACACAGTAATATTGCAGGGCGGGTCATTACTTGGAATATTGAGAGCTTGTGTACAAAAAGAGCCATAAAGTCAAGTGTACGTGTTCCAAACATCCATGGGATTGTCAGGCTCATCACGGCTTTTGTGGATGCGAGGATGTGGTGACCTGGAGTGACTAGAGAGGCAAAACATCACCTGAAGGGTGAACATGAAGGGTTTTTCACTCTTGCAGGCAGTTTCTGTTGTCTCTGGAGCATCACTTAACTTTCTTCTCTGTCAGGCTACAACGTAATACGAATTCTTCATTGTGGGAACGCCAAGTTCAGAAGCTCCCACCTGGCTTATTCCCACCTTGATGCTCTTCTCCTTGGTGCAGTGGAAAGGTTTGTGCACCAAACTGGATCAGGAAACTGCTTTGCCTGATCATTGAAGGTCTTGAAATCAGTTCTGGTGTGTGTATGTGTCAGTTGTCAGTCGTGCTTGTGATGCTGCTCACAGGTTTGGGTAATGTGACACGGCATTTTTATGGAATATGGGTATTTATCTGCCTTAGAGACATTAGAAACACCAGACATTCTTTCATGGAAAATCAAACAGTAGTTAAAATCAAAAACTCTGCAACCAGTGCCAAACTACTGAATCACTCCAACAATAAGTTCTAAAGGAAAATTTTCTGTTGTGGAATACAAGCTGAACTGAGAACAACATTTCCTCAGAGTATCAAGCATTTACTCTGCCCAAGTTCAACAATGCCCTAAAAAACCCCCAAATCTCGATCACCTGTAAATGCTGAGTTTCCCACATTTTCCTTTTTGTTTTACCAAAGAGGATGAATTAATATGGAATGTAAATGAGTGCATGTTCTCAGACAGCCTTTGGGTAGAATCCTGTTGTTCAGAACATAAAGGCAACGTTTAAAGCAGTGACTGTCATCAAGTTCCAGTGTGTTGTTAGTTTTAAGAAGAAAGAAATGTGGCCATCTAGTCCAGAAAAAAAATTAATGCATATTAGAGTGAAAAGATAATCTCATTTAATTTGGAATTATTTTTTCTTAACTTTACTAATCAACAAAATTATTTTATATTAATTAAAAATCCAAAGACCCAAAAGAAGATGACTTTGACTCAGTTTGTGATTGACTGTTAGAAGTGGAAGCAGTGAATATTACATTCCTGAGATAGTAATTGACTACAATTTGCTCTTCTTTGTCTAATGAAGAACCTGGGTCTGTAAATGTTTGCATGTACTTTGAGCACATCTGTTTTGTAGATGGAAAAAGTAACAAGGTCTCTGGGAAGATCTCCAAACTCAATTTGTTTGCAAGTTTTGAAACATAAAATTTTTTAAACACAATTTGAAACACAATTTTTCACTTTGAAATAGTAGAAATGAAAGCATTTCTCTCATTACTAATCATTAGTATTATTACTAATAATAAGGAAGGTATACTCTGATTCAAAAAGTTATTTCCCTGTCATATTAACTCACTCAGCCTGTGTTCAGATGTGTGTTTTTATCTGTGGGAATTTTCTGGGAGGGCTTCATTTGTTTCTCATCAACACAAAAGCAGTAAATCTGTCATGCAGGGTTGGGTCTAGTTCTAAATACTCCCAAGAAATTGGGAGCCTTCTGAAAAAGTCTGATTTACTTTTAGCTAATGACTACTGCTACAGTTTTAGTATTGCTTTCTCATAATTATGCCACTTTTAAATTGTAGGTACTATGTAATCTATATTATGTTCAAGTGTGCATATTTAAAAAGACAGTTTCCTTTAATCACTTCTATACCATAAAGTGTTTTGTTGATTTTTACCCCTTTCAGCTATAGGGGAAAATCACAAATAAGTCCTATCGCTCTATTTTTTTAATGAAAAAAAATAGGAAGATAAAGACTCTTAAATTAGGCCAAAAGACCAAAAGAAACTAGCAGAGAAGGATTGTCAGACAGATGTCCTAATACACTGTTCCCAAAGGTATTTGTTTGCAAATACAGGAGTATGTTAGTGAAGAAGCTTGGTACCATGGATGGGTCTGCACTGCTTTTTGTCAGAGACAGAAATCCATTGCATGACAGAAGCTCCTTTTACCACTCAGTGGAAATATTTATGTAAATTGAAGGAAAACATATGTCATAATTGCATATTAACTTGTGGTGTGGAAAAGGAGATCTTTTTTGTAGAGCAATTTGTAAAGTAGAGGGTATTATTTTCTTCTTGAACACTTGTGTTCTACAAAGGATGATTTCCATTCGGTTTTACCACAGTAGAACAAAGTAACTTGCTAATGAATAACTTTTATTTTGTTTAACAAGCAAATTGTATCTTAATTTCATATAATCACAGAATGGTTTGGGCTTCAAAGGATCTTAAAGATCATCCAGTTCCAACCCCCAGCCATGGGCATTTCTCAGCATTTAATTCATACTGTGACTATACTTCTGCTTCATGGTTATTAGAATTTCCATTTTTTTCCAATTAATGGATAAGATGTACATCTCCTCACATAAAACCAGAGGATGTTCTTTGCTCAGGTAGGAAAGAAATTAAATTCAGCTAAACTGGGAATTAATTACTGCTTCTATCATTTAAGGTTTTAACAGAGGCTCTCAAAATAGCCTTCAAAATAAATACAGAATACAGGCAATACAGATTAATTTGAACTTATATATTGTCAAGAAAGGGAGTAATTTTTTTGATGTTTTTAATGCTAAAACTAGACCAACACTAACGAAATCAGTGGGTGGCAGGTTCAAAACAGAAGGAAATATTTCATGAAGCATTTATGGTTCAGCTGAGGAAATGTGCAAGAAAGTGAAGAGGATTTTAATGTTTCATATAGACCCAAAAAGTAATTGGTCTAATTGAAAGAGGAAAAGTCTTGCTTCCTGAGTTCTTTGTAATGAGAGCCAAAGTGAGCTGGAAAAAAGGGAGAAAGAGTTTTCCCTGGAAGACTTGCAGTGAATAACCTAAGTCCAGAACCATCCTGCATTAGAGGGAAGCCATAGATGTTTATACAGAACTGTCAGTGAAAGGGGGTTGAGAACCACA
Source organism: Sturnus vulgaris (assembly GCF_052056855.1). Lineage (NCBI taxonomy): Eukaryota > Metazoa > Chordata > Aves > Passeriformes > Sturnidae > Sturnus > Sturnus vulgaris. The sequence goes on along the minus strand of NC_142253.1, from coordinate 17,203,345 downwards.
AAATGTTCCCAAGGGCTGTCATTCCCTGTCAGTTTTTAAGGAACAGAATTTGTGAGGCCAGAGGATGAAAGGTAATGGCACAGCCAACTTTCAGGAGCTTGGAGAAATTGCTGTGAAAAAAATAAGTACATTTTAATCCTTTTTCCTAATTTTAGTCCTTTAAAAATACCATTACATAACTCACTTAGAAGATTCTTGTCTTTGTTGATAGTGTTGTTGAAGATGTAATATTTCCACAGCTGTGTTCAGTATTACTCCTTTGAGAAAAATATCTGTCTTGTGGAAAAAGTAAGTCAGCTTTTATGCATTACTATCATATGAAAAATTCTCACAGAGAAACATAGATTTGTTTCAATAATATTGCATGGAAAACCTACAGATTTCTGTGTATATATTCCTAATAGTGCACACTTGGAATGAAAGTTCTTTACACTGAATTAACAGAACTGCTTCAAAGTACTTTGTAGGAAACAGTGTGTGATGAGCTGGTCTGAATAAGTCACTTTATCGAAGATACATTAATATAAATAACAGCCTAAAACAGAAGTAATGAATCAGAAGTTTGCTTCAATAACTGTGTGGAAATCTGCATCCCGTACAAAGAATTAAACACCAAATAAATGGAAATTTGACCAAACTACAGTAATTGTTTACTCAGTGGTTGTAGGAAGTTCCTTACATAACAGACTATTAGAGAAGAAATTTCAAGGTAGATGGTTTTTAAGATGAACTTTTAAAATAATCCAACTCTGAATGCTTTAATTAACTTTAATCCTTAAATCCTTAGGAAAAAAAGAGCTATTTATTGAATGGAGCCAGGATGGCTCAAGCAGTCTGGAAGAACATTGTCTGGGGGGGATTCTCTCAATTTGAGTATTTGTTCACTTGTAGAGACTGCAGAGAATGTCTGTGTGCACTGTGGCTGGCAAAGCCATAGGAGTGGACATGAGGCCCTGGGCAGGAACATTGCTGGCCTTTATGGGGAAAGTGAATAGTACAGCCTCTGTAACTCCCAAATACCAGGTGATTTTTTGAGTCCAGCCTAAAAGTTGTTGGACCTTATCACAAATAATCAGGCATTTCCCCCAACTGCCTTGCTCCTAATAGCCAGAATAGTTTTGCATAATTTATGCTCTCGTAGAAAAGAAATAAATGTTTATAAAGGAAGTTGCAGTCTGGAGAAGAGACTTTGTTCCTTTTTCTTGACATTAATATGGTCTTCAAATTAGCTGTAAAGCACATTTCCCAAGCTGAAAAAATGGCAGTTTCTAAATACAGAGTTTTGAATGCCCCAGATAAACCTTATTGCCCATAGAATCACAAGTAAAAATAAGTAAAAATTGCTGACTTTAGTCACCAGGACAGTTGATTTTGGGGGTAGCCCTCTGGATTCCCACAGAGAGGCATCAATGAAGGACAGACCTGTAGGAAATACAGATCAAACTGTGCTGCTGGTTTTAGTGAGGGACTGAAATGGGATGCACATGGCAAGAGGTGAAGTTGCCCTCAGCCCCCAGCCTGTTCAAATGAGATTTCCCTTTGTATACTGTATTATTATTATTATTATTATTATCCTGTATTACCCTGCAATGCCTCACTGTGGGAATTTTTACCAGGCATTACTGCAGAGCTGAGGCAGTCACGTGCTGCTCCAAGGAACTCCAGAGCAATGACCAGATTGTGTGTTGGGAAACTTTATGAGCTGTTCACAGGCTGATAAAGTCAGTGAATACTTCAGGAAACGTGGAGGATTCTGTCCAGCAGCAGTTAGGCAGGATGAGGAAGGCTGAGGCCAGGCTCAATGGGAAATGCATAACCAGAAGTGTCCTGGACCAGGTCAGAGCCCAGCTAGGCCAGTCCCCCAGCTTTGACAGTGACATTTCTACAGAGAAAAGGCATTGCTGTTTCTTTGCTTCCACTTTCCTTGAAGCAAAGTAAAGCTGTAGTTTTGGGACAGATGTTTCATTTAGTTTTGAGTTTCACCCTGAGGTAGTTTGGCTTTTTTTTCTGTCATTCCCAAGGGAATGGCTGGGGCTGTGTCAGGGGAGGTTTAGGTTGGATATCAGGAAGGTGGGTGGTGGGGCACTGACCAGGCTCCCCAGGGAATGGTCACAGCCCCAAGAGCTCCAGGAACGTTTGGACAACACTCCCAGGCACTGGGTGGGATTGTTGGGGTGTCTGTGCAGGGCCAGGGCTTGGATCAGTGGTCCCCATGGATTCCTTCCAACTCAGAATATTCTGTGATCCTTTTAAGACTGGTCAAACATTGTCCAGCTGAGAGAAGCACATTTACCATGTGAAAAAGTTGACACCATAGTGGTAATGAATCAGTTGGTTTACTTTTGCTTTACTAACTGGAGTATTTCAGTATCTTAAAAGGGCTGTTAATTTGTCATTAATTGGTTTCTGGTGTGGTCAAAATGCTCTGTGCAGTACTCAGTACTCTGCAAGTTCTTTCAGAGATGCACAATGGTGCAGAATGTGTTCTTAAAGGTAATTTAGTGTTCCAGTAACTCTTCCATCATGTAGAATGGAAGATTTTTATGAAGAGTTCTGCTTGATATTCTCTCTTCACTTCTTAAACTGAAAAGGAAAGAAGAGTGCTGTGTCTTTATAGGTCTCTTCTGATGGAATTTTAATGTAGAACAGAGTGTCTTTTAGCAAGGAACATTGCATCTGTAATGAGGCTTCATAACCTGGTTATTGGGAAAATTAAACACTATATTTCCATTGAATTTCATTATAGCAGTTGTAAGAAAATTGTTCAAATTATGCTTGTAGGCATTTGAGTATAGCTGCTTGGTACCTGAATTGGTATAAAACTTAGGAGTGGGTTGTTAATTTATTGGGAAAATAAAAAGCTAGATTCATTTTGATCATATGATTGTTTCTTGATGTGGAAAAGGAGATCTGTTTAATACATTTTAGAGGTTTTTAAGTGACGTCTTCGCTACTTTTAGATGGAAAAAGTGTTCCAACATTTTTCCACAATACTTTGGGGCCTTGAGACTGAACAGAAGTTGTTGACATCTTTAAATCAGAGCTCTTATTTCACATGTCTGCTGTTTTTTCCCCATTTTAAATGGTCTTCAGTGTGCCAAGAGAGTAAAATTAAAGCCTTGAAATAGAGTTTGGGATTCAGTAGTAACTAACTATAAGAGAGGGGTCATGTTACTAAAGATACAATAAAAGCAGGGATCTCTTTTGTTCATTAGGAAACAGAAATGTGTGTCTGCTGAGCAAGTCCAACATTATATTATATATCTTTTTGCATTTTGCATGGATCTTTGTACCTTTTTCACTTTACAAGAAGACAGTGAGACTTATGCAGGGTTCCTTCCAAATGAGGGTTGCTTACATGGTTCACTAAACCTTTAAATGCTTCCTGCAGCCAAAACCAGCTTTAAAGGCAATGTCTTTAAAAACATTCACTATTTCCAAAGGGTTGGCTTCACCTCTGTGGTTGGGATGTTCTACAAGGTGGTCATGGTGTGGTTCTGACCCCTTAGAGCACTGATTTTACCTGAAGTTTGGTCTTCCAAAACCTGGTGTGTGACTTCAGCAAGCAGAGGTGGTGTAGAAGTTGTAACAGATGTTGGTACCTCACATCCTGTGTTGTTTTGACACTGGTTGGTTGAGGCTGTAAATCCAAAGCAGGTCCCTGGGGTTATGCTTCCAACTGAGGAGAGATTTTGAAGCTTCCTGAGGAACCTTCCAGAACACCAGAAATTGTTTTGGTCTGCAAACCCACAGTAGGCAGCAGACTTGTTCTCAGCAAACTGCTTCATGCAGAAAGTTATCAGGGTTATTGTGCAAAATTATTTTGGTAGTATTTACTTGTAATTTTACTACTTTTCTGTCTGTAGACTTGTCTGAAAGTTGTATACATTGGAATATAAACATAGTACTTAAATTAGAAAATGTTTTCTCAGGAGAGTTTCCAGCAGTTAACTCTGGTATTACCACACAACACAAATCATAAACTGTTTATTTTCTTGTTGTAATGTAACTGTTTATAAAGATGTGACTTGAGAGATCTTAAAAGTTCATTGATTTCTTTCAGTAAAAGCACAAATTTTCGGTAGAGAAATGTTAACATTCTATTTCCTAGTTCTGATAGTTATTTTCTTGTAGCATGCTAAGGGGTTTTTGCAGTAAGTGCAAGCATGATAGTTATTTCAGAATCGAAATTCAGAAATTATATCGACCACTCTCTGTAGTGTTACTGTAATAGTGAATTAACTCAGTGAAATTCACTTTGTCATGGGCAAATAGAAAGCAAGTGCTCACACAGCAACTCCTTTTTGGGGCAAAAGTTGAGTGATTTGTAGCTTTGTTGTGGAGGGATCTCCATTAAATTGAAATGGAAAATGGAGAAGGGTAGATAGTATGAACTCAACATTTTGGGGGTCTCAGAGATTCTAATAGCCTCAACTCAAGGGCATTAATAATGACAATCTCATTTTTGGAGGTATTTGATGCCTTTTTTTTTCTGAGGTTTTTTTTTCCTAAGAAAGCTCTTTTACCTTGCTTAGAGAAAACATTGCCTCTAATTGTTCCTTCAAATTCAGAAAGCTACCCAAGCTTCCATTGAAACAACATTATTTTATTGGAGACTTTTGCAGTTTTTATCATATTATCAGAAGTGCCTGTCCCTGGCTCAAGCAGATCCTCAAAGTTCCATCATTATTTACTCAGTAAAAACAGTGATGTCTTTTATACCTTTTGTATTGATTTGGTGATAACCACAGGATGTCTTCTGCTACATTTCAGTTTATAATGAGATTTAGCAAAACTTGTCAAAATTCTGATGTGAGATACTTGAGCCAACAGCACAAGTCAGAACTTAGAAATCTAACAGAAATTCTGAAGCCCCAAAAATCTTCTTACATTGTGGTTCTGGAATTGCTGTGCCTATTGAATCCTAACCTCTCCTATTCTGGTCTCTTACTGACTGTAAAATATCTTTCCCTCTTCTAGTTTCAGCATTCACACCTTGTATTCAGATCTGTTTACTTTGCATTTGTCTCTGGCTGGGTTACTGAAAACATGAAAATCAGGGGTTTGCTGCTCTCTGATATGATTAAAAACTTCTGATGGGACATCTCTGCAGTCTTAGAAACTTGCAGCTGGTTCACTCTTGAATTTCTCTGTGAATAGAAGTCGGCTGCATCTGTGTGTGTGGAGCAGGGGAAATGAGAACGCTGCTGTGCATGTCCCAGATCCGATTGCCTGGCAGAACTGTCAGGATTGGCTTAGCAGGATCTCCCTCAAAGCACTTCTCACCAGGGACTCGCCATGAAGGCTCTCCCAGGATTTTTATCTGTATATGTGCTATTTCATAAGGCTTCTGAGTCTGATAACACTTAGCAGAACTGTTATTCCATTCTCAATCCAATGGCCTTCTCAAAGTACATTCATTTCCAATGTATTCCTGCAAAAATTAATTATTTGCTCAGATACATTTTAGAGAATAAACTAACTATAGTGGTTTTGTGTTGAGTTTTATAACAAAGCCCATTGCAGTTCCAGTATAATTGGTAATTTTGAAGAGTGGATTTGAGCTGCTTCCATCTGACATATGGAAATGTTGTGCAAGTTTAATTGCCCGTGGATTTCTGAAGTGAGCAAGCACCCATTTGCTGCATACAACAACAAACACATTCCCTTGGCTTCTTTCTCCTGCTTGTTTTTCTGCCTCTGCTACTGTTGTGTTCCATTTCAAAAGCATTTTCCCTTCAGTCTGTCTCACAACTGGGGCATTTCTTTGGTGTTGTAACTACTTCAGGTCCTTCCATTGCTGAGGGTTTCTCATAGGAACAACTTCCACAGTGTAATGTCAGGCAGGCTTGATACTCATTGTATTAAACTCCCAAAGGAATCATCTTAGTCAAATAACTTGCATTAAATTCACTTTTATGGTATCTCAATAGTGAAAAAGCACATCTTGGAGAAAAACTGTGTTAATGATCACAATAAATCTCAATTCATCTGTATTTTAATGGTGTTATCCCCTGCAAATCCAGTGGAGAATTTCTTGTGGGTCTTATGAGTCTGAAAGTTTGATAAGAGAAGAATTCTACTTGAATGAAAATACTTGCAGCAATATGTGGTGTTGTGCTTAAATTCATTATAAGACTACACATCCTGTACAGCATAAAAATCTAACAAACTATGGTACAAATGAATGGAATCTATTACTATGACTTTAAAAATCATTTTTAAAAATTAAAATATACTTTGTTTAAAAAAAAAAGGCATCCAGATAGAAATTAATTGCTCATTCCTCTAGGTCATCAGAATCTGTGTTTGAATACAGGAAGCTTTTAAGGTCATCTAAAACAAACAAGCAATTTAACTTTTTTTCTTAAAATTTCACTTGGAAGAGAGCTTAACACTGCAAAATGTTTGGTAGAAAATCCAGTCCTTTGTGTGTTTTAAGAAATTTGATTCCTGCATTGCTAGAATGTTCATAGCTCAAGGAATTTTATGTACAATTTTTACAGTTGATGGTACCACTTAAAATATTTTAAATTCAGTTAATCAAATAAGACAGGACCAACTGAGGGTTTAGTTATATTCTTAAATCCTAAATCTGATCTTACAGAGGGTGTGCCTGGGGGCACTGTTTCACCTGTTGTATTTAAGTAGAATAATGTTAATAGAAATAAAAATAGATGTCATAATCTTAAGCTTCAATTTTTACATTTAATGGTTTTATAATGAAACAATATGAAGAAACACACTGATGCCTTACTTCAGTATATAATATACAGTATCATAGTTATGGTAGTAGGAAGGGTTTAAATCAGAAGTAAACAGAGTAGAGAGAATAAATAAAGCTGCATTTCTAGAGATGGGGGTTGCAATGCAGAACTGGGAGTTTTATTTGGTTTTCTGTGGTTTAAGAACAACACTGCAATAGGATCTTATGCACGAAAAGGAATGTGGGGAGAGCTGCCTGGTGTTGATGTAGTTGTTTTCAAGGTGAACATGTTCCAAGTGGGAATCTTCATTCTCCTCCTCACTGTGGTCATGCTCATCCTCGTGGTTGGTGTGAGTCCTGCAGATGCGTTCTGGGGGCACTGTCCTGTGAGGAATCATGGTATTATTATTCCAGAAAACTCCTAACTTCTTCATTTAGTTTAGATATTTGAACTTAATCGGTACACTAAGTGTTCTCAATTACATATTTACTGAGGATTTTCAAAAGCCATTCTTTTAAACGTTCTCTCCTTGCATTGTTTTCTCATTTATATCACATTCTGAGTTTTCCTGAGGAAAGTATTGCCACGCGTTGCTGAATGAAAGCTTTGTCTGACACGTGGGAATTCTCTCTTGGTCATTCCTTTGCTTTACAAAACAGCACAGAGAGCCTGGATCGCACATGTGGCTCCACAGCTGGAACCTGCTCACCAGGTGACTCCAGCTGCTGACTCCTCCCATTGTTTTGTTATCACTTTGGGCTCTGCTCCAGGAGCAGAAAAACTGGTGATGAGCATTTTCAGTAACTGTGAGGAAGAGTGAAATCTCACTTTTTACCATATTAAGAAATACTGCAGAAGAAAACTCAGGATTCAGCTCCTCCTTCGGATTTTTTTTTTTAACAAATATTTACTTAAAAATAAGAAATTCCTAAAGCAAAGCATGTCTTATTTATTTTAATGTCATTAACGTAACAAAGAGCTTGGAAATTACCTTATTTTATTATTGTTCAGTCTTAGAAAACGTAGTTTTCTCATTTCATCAATCCCAAAGGGTACAACCTTCAATTCATTGTGATCCAAAAAAAGCTCCCTCAGGGAGTGGTAAGCTCCAAAAAACGACACTGAGTCGATGCCATCGTCGGTGAGTTTGTTAAAGGACAGGTAGAGATACTCCAGCCCCGGCCTCATGTGGCCAAACACATAGCCTGGAATTCTTTCAATCTGATTTCCTATAAGTACCAGATGGAGCAAAGATTTTGGCAGATAGGAGGGAACATGATATAACTTATTATAAGAGAGATCGATTGACTCCAAGTTCCTGCATTAAATGAGAAAAGAAAAAAAAAAAGGCTGAAACCCCTCTGAGCTCCTGCCCCGGCAGTGCTGTGTTCTGTACAAGGCTCTGCTTCACCACAGAATGACATTTCCAAGGGAAATTTGTTTCTGTTAATGGAGCAGAATGCAGTTTTGTGGAACATGGTCATGCATAATTACTCTGGGAATTGAAGGAATGAAGTCATGAATTACAAATCAAGCGCAATGATTCTGTTGATGGGAAGAGATCTTCAGTAATGAAGGGGGGGTGTGAGGCTGAAAGGGGAATCCCAAGGGACTAATTTGGGATTCCTGCAATAATGAGTTCCACTGAAGAACTGGAACAACTTTGGGGTTTCTGTCATTATCCCATTAACAGGGAGTTTTAAGCTTTGTTCTGAAGCCCATTTGAAATGGAATTGTGTGAATGGATCAGTCCCACGTGCTGCACTTGCAGGGATGAGATGCTGTCAGTAGTAACAGTGGTTGTTTGCAGCTCAAGGAATTGATAAATTCAGGAATCAAGGGGTAGGGCTGCAGCTGCCAGGGGTGGCCAGGTACCCTGCTCAGCTTGGCAAATTATTTAGCAAGAACATCAAAAGTTCTCTCATCTCCTGCTACTCACATTCTCATTGCTCACTCTGCTTCTATTCTACTCTTAGACAATGCAGCTGCACAGTCTTCCCTACATCTTATTTACTTTTATAATTTTTAATCCAATGGGAAATAAGGCTAGGACAGTATTAAATTATTTTAAAATTACCTTTGAGATAATTATGTATCAATACTAAATTACCATTTAATTGTATATAGTATTTTTTATAATTAATATTCATTTTTGAATGGGTGGGCAGAAAAAAATATTGACTTTTATGTTAATATGGTACAGATTTGAGGTAAAAGATCTTTCTCTTTGACAGCTGAATATCTTCTAGATTATACAATTAGACAAAGGAAATTTAGAAAAATTTGCGAAGGAAAACAAAGCATAATTACAACTCTAAGTTAAAAGTAAGGAAGTGCAAATATTTATTTGATTATCTGACTCACTGAAAACAGAGAAAAATAAAATAAATGTATTTTAAATGTCTGGTACTTACTCTTGGTTTATCCAAGCCAAAGGTGCAATCCTATGCTCTTCTAATTTGTTATGCTTTAGCCCAATGATGTTGATGTTTCTGGTATGGTTAAAGCAAATTTCTGACACTTCTTCAATTTGATTATGTTCAAGATATAACTCCTGTAAGTGCATTTAGGAAGAAAATTTGTGAGATCAGAATAGGCTGGATTTTCCCATTGCAAATTCCAAATGGAGCAATTACCCATCCCCAGTATTACCTGGTCTGTCTTTAATTCTGAATCTGAACCAGAGGCAGTTTGTAGCTGGAGTGGGACTTTCATTCAGAAACACAATTTTTCAAAGCAATTGTTCTGTTTTCTCATTTGTGAGAATAGAGATTGCTTTGAAAGGGCAAATAGAAGGAATTACATCTTTCTGGGTGTTTGTTGGGGGGGTTCTTGGTGTTAGTATTTATTTTGGTTATTTTGTTTTCTTTTTACCTCAAGAGTGGCAGGAAGACCTTGTGGGATAATTCTAAATTTATTTCTTCCCAGTCGCAAATAAGACAGACTTTTCAGAGGATAAAAGGCCAAAGGACTGACATTTGCTTCACTAAGTTTATTTCCTTCTAATTCCAGAGTCACCAAGTTCTTTAAATCTAAGGAGAAAAAGTTTCCTTTCAGTTAATTAATGCCCTCTTATATCTTGTTAAAATACACGTTCATAATTTAACAGCCTTAAACGTTACCCAGATCATTTCACAGCAATGAAAAAATAAAATGAAGTGATTTTATTATCTCATAATCATGGAATTATATTGTTTATACGTTTGTAGAGCTTTAGAGATTGACCACAGCTTTATTTACATTTTCCTCTCCCAGTCCAAATGGAAAGGGCAGCAGCTGATCCAGTTTAGATGGGACCCTTTTGGCAGGAGAGGAAAGGAAGCAAAAAAGTCCATCAAATTCTGACATGGATGGTACCCTTTCCTTTTTCTTTCTTCTATTAGCCTGTGTTTAAACTGGCTTAAAATGATCATGGTTGACTCCAATTATATTCTCTATTATTTCTCATGGACATCAAATTCTGTTCACTTCCATGCAATTTTAAAAGAACTAAAATGGTTTTAGCACACATAAAGCCATCAGGTTAAAGGTGGGGGTAGTGTCCTCAAAATGCTTCAAATTCACCTCCACTTAGTGACCTTAACTATAAACTGCTTTGAGAGACGAGCAGTTGCATAAGGGAAAATATAATTTTAAAATACTTTGTCATGCAAATCTTTCAGCTTTTGTTGCCTTTTGAAAACAAAACACTTTAAAGCTAGCAATTATTTTTCAATGTCAAACCAGGTGCATTTGGTTCAACATTCAGCTTTTCAAATTTATTTTTAGCTTTTCATATGATTGATACTAGTTTTTTAAATACCTTTTAAGCCATCTTCATCAATGGCATGAAGTTGGTTGTCATTTATTTTTATTTCTTCCAAAGTTGATGGCAATTCAGAGGGAATAACTACCAGCATATTTCCATCCAAATACAAACGTTTCAGCTTTTTCAGGATCTTATCACAGGGATGAAAAAGAGCACTTAGATTATCAAGGTGCAAAATATCCAGTTAAATATCCAGTTCATATTTTCTTAAACACACACTTTGTAAGGTTTTTTAGCAGCAGTGCCATAGTACCCAGTGTTTTGAATTAAAAAGTACTTTTTCTCCTGTCAGTCTAATTAATAGGTTACTTTCTGCTAAATATTAACAGAAGTGCCAGTTAATGTCACATGTAATTGGAAGAGCTTCCCCACAGTTCTGCTGCAGTTCCCCAGGATCATTGTTTGCATTCCTGCTGCTCTGTGTGAATCATGGAAGTATTGCCTCACTACACTGTGCACTATTTAGGGCTTCAAAGTACATGCATTTAGAAATTATGTTCTTATCCTCTTCATTTGTGAGCAAACTGATGATTTTCTGTAGGTCAGCAAATTTGCTCAGGCAGAAGGAGAGCAGATTTCAGGAACTGAGGATTTTTATGCTTAACCAGCTTAAAAATTGGTATGAAAAAATCATATCTTAAAATTAAGTGTTGCTTACTTATACAAGGTGCAAAGTGGTTTACATCCATAAACTAAAAAGCAAAAAACATTCTTGTAAGCAATAATTGTTGGGAGGGTAGCAGAAGAGTTAGGCTTTCTTACTTTGAATGCTTTGGGACCTATGCCAGGAGAGGTAATGTTATTTTTACTCAGATCAATCCATTCCAAATTAGGTATCCCATTGAATGCTTCATCTGAGATAGTTGTGATGCTATTTCCTAGGACAGAAGGTAAGAAAAAAGTTTGAGTTATAAATACAGTCTGCACCTGAGGTGTGTAATATTGCACCTAGAAAATATATTACAAAAGTAGCATTATGGACAGTAATTTTGTGTAGATATCTTCATCTTAGTGTTTAAACCCTGGCATGCAAATCTAATGTTTTTCATTTCTTGTTTTAAAGGCTTAGCTGTAAAATTATTTCTAAAACTTTTCTATGTTAAGGAATGACAAAGCATTAACAGTGCTGTTGACTGCATTTGAGGGTGGATGATGTTACAGAAGTCATCAAAGTAGACACATTAATTACCTGTAAGGTCTAAACTTGTTAGGTCTGGATCTGAGATGGGAGGTATTTGTGTAAGTTTGGCATTAATGCAGCTTACTGTGGTGGCCGAGGTGGAACACCCAGATGGCAAAGGAGGAGCTTCTATGGGTGGAACAGGAATTGGGAAATGAGATGGAATTCTGAAAGCACCATCATCTTCATCACTTTCATACTGCACATCTCCTGCAGCTCCTGTTCTGGGCACAGGGAGCCTCTCTCTGCGGCGCCCTTTGTGCCTCTGGCGATTCTTTTTGCCTTTCCTTTTTCTTTTCTTGTCCCCTTTTCTGTGACCCTCCTTGTCTCTAATGTCTGTCACTTCTGTTGGAGGCAGCTCATCCTTTTCCACTTGAGTTCGTGCTGATGGCAGAACATTGGTGGTGTCCAGGTCCTTGGGGTCTGGGGAATCACCAGACAACTCACTGCTGTCATCCAGGGAGGTTATACTGGAGTCCAACGAGGAGGCTAATGAGGGAAAAAACCCAAAGCAACACAAAAGAGTCAGAGGAAACGAAAATATTAGTAAGCACTGTTTCCTATATACAGTAAAAAGTATGACTATAGAATATTCATGCTCTTAGAATACGATTCAAATAATAAAAATGTGGTCTTAAATTGCAGCTTGAGAAAAGAGACACTTGACTGAGAAATGATTGAGGCAACCATACAGAATAGTTTGTACACAGCTACGATTCCTGACAGGTCCAGACAAAAAGATGGAAAAATTAACATAGCCTTCATTAGCCTCCTTTTTGACTTACTATTAATTATGGTTTTTGTGTTGATGGAGGTGTCTAAAGAGGAAAAATAATGTGTCTGGGAGTGGGAGGTAATTTGGAAAAAATTCACAAAGGTCAAGACTTGTTCTCCTCCAGAAGGGATTGTCAGGGGAGGAGTTGGCTGCAGGTGGGGAATCTCACCAGGGAAATGCATTAACTCCATTACCAAAATGCAGTTTTTACTTCCATAATAGGACAATTCTAATAAAAGGAGTTGAAATGTCTCAGTCAACATGACTTTTACAGTTCTACAGTGAACTCCTATGATGTCTCATCTCAGAGTGTCACATGCACATACACACGAGGATAACTATTTCTTACAGTAAGAAGAGATTGAGTTCAGTACTTTGCAGATATAAAATATTGGGAGTGTGGGAAGGAAAAGAAGGAAATCACATCTCATATTTATCTCCTTCATTCCTTTTCTTTTTAAAGGTACTGATTTTATTTAGATTATTGTGAAAAAACAAGATTGTAGTTCTATGGCTTCTCTTGTGAATTGACTTTCTTCTCTTGATTTACACCAAACTGCTGCATGTTTTTGCACTCCTAATGAAGATTTACCACTCTGTATGTCTAATACATCAAGAATGGCCAGTACTTATTGATTGATCCTTTGTAAATGGACGTGGGATAGAAAATATGTTATTTCTTTGTAAATTTACAAGGTTCATTGCAAAGTGTAAAGGTAGGGGGGAAGCAGAAAGGGAAAGTAAAAAAAGAAGTACAATTATCTTTACTATTACATATTTAGCATCATCTTTTCTTTAAATGTTGTATCAAACTCATCTGATAGTACTTGGAGAATCTGAAGTCAACTTGAGCAGAAGCTCTGAAGAGCTGCATTTATCCTGGAATTCAGGATAATATGTACCTTGTAACTCATGAAATGCAGTGTTTATGTAAGGTTTTAAATGAGGCAGTTTCTAAACAGTAAATCTGTGGTGTCCCATACCAGTCTCAGAACACACTGGGCAGCATTCTCCTGCAGGAGTGATGGTCTGGGAACATTTCAGAGGGGGACACATGGTTGTGTCACAGATCACCTCTCCCTTGGAGCACAGACAGGTGACACAGGGCTTGGGAGACCACACAGCTTTGTCAAACATGATCATCCCGTTAGCTGTGCACTGCCCCTTCTTCCCTGGGAACAGAAAATGGGAAATTGCAGTTAAACAGCTTAAAGTAAACCAATCAGTGTTCATTTCAAACTTTGGAAAGAAACACTGCTATTTTGTTCTCATTTTGAAAATACGTAAAATGCACCCTGTTCAAAGGATCTTATCGTTATTCCTTACTTTTCATAGCTGTATTTTCTTCACCTTATTAGTAATCTCCATTTATGCAAAACTTGAATATTTTTTCCAGACCTTCTTCTATTCCTCTCTTGTGCACTAGAGATCTTTTCTAATATCTTGCACATTAAATGAGAAAGTTTCATTAAGGCCCTGCAGAACTGTGAGGGTAACAATATTCAGTTTATAGTGACAGTTCATAGACTTGGTGGAAGTAAAGTCCATTCTGGGATGACTGATGAGATGGCAAAAATCTCCCCTTCCCTGTAACTTGCTTTATCTGAAAAAAAAAAAAAAAAACAAAACCAAAACCAAAACAAAACAAAAAACCTCTTTGCTAGAAAAGCAGCAATCTAGAAAAACTTCTGCTGTTAAATACTCTGTCTCTCAAGTTTCTGGACATGTATCTATAAAAGACTGAAAAAGAAATATAATTTTGCAAGCTCTAGTCAGATATTCAGTAGGCAAGTGATTTGCAGAGCACAGAGACTTGGGAAGGAAATTAATCCCAGTGTCCTTTTGCTTCCAGTGGTGGAGTTTAGCTCAGCAGAATCTTCCCTGGGCAGTTTTCACCCAGACTCCAGGATAAACAATGCACTTTAGCATTATGGTTTTTTTATTTTTGGTCTTTTGAGATAAGGAAAACCAAGGTTGAGATTTCTTCATCCCATGGAAATATTCCTATTTTTGTGTGTACCTCTAAATCTTGTTGAGAAGCTGGACTTCCTCACATCTTCCTTTCCCTCTTTCTAATCAACTTAAGAATGCATTGCTGAAGTGTTGTTTTGAGATGAAAACCCATTTCCAAATTAACTTCTCTTCATATAAAGAAAAAGAAATTTCTTCTTTTCCTATTCAATTTGACTTCATCCTTCAGACGAAAATTAATATGGAGGAAAAATCTTATCTCACCTGAATCTGCATGCTAAGAGACTTTCACTTGTGGTGCACAAATTGTCCTTGGAGGGATTCTTTGCAGGGTCTGTTTTCCCACACTCAGCCCTGCCCCATGCCTGTGTGTTTAGTTTTAATAAGAGTATTCAGGATAGCCTCTAAATAACCTTGTAAGACTATTGCAAATATTTGGTTTCAAATGTCTCTGAGATTAATATTTGTCTCAAAAATGAGGCATTTTGCAAAGTCTTTCAAGGTAGTCCTACTTCATAACAAAGGTTCTTCCTCTGTCCTTCTGCTTAAAGACCACTGGATATCAATCTGTTTTCTACAATAAAAATTAATTATCAGAATCATCCAGTTTGGACGATCCTCTATATTCTACATGTTTTTAAAAATACTTTAATTTAAATTGCTCATAGGACAGAAAAGGGAAGAAATTAAAGTTTTGAATAGTTGCATCTTGTTTTTTCAAAGTTCTGGGACATCTCTGCCTCATTTCAGCTGCATAAAGTTGTGCTCTAAGCAGCTCCAACCATGTCAACTGGAGGAGGAGAGGAATTGGCCCAGGCCAAGTGTTAGTTGGCTTTAAGTCCCTTGTCATTCCACCCAGGTATCTGCAATCCAGCTGTTTGCTGGATCCTGACTTTGGGGTTTATGTGCTTGCCAGTACACCACAATATTCCTTTTAAATAATCTCCAAAAGAAACATAAAAAGAATCCTGCACTTTCTCATGTTAAACAATAAAACATCAGCTGTTCCAGAGGAGCATAATCTGGCCTGAGAAGGAAATTCTTGTGTGCTTCCTAAAATTCTTTCTTTTGTTTTAGCTACTAGAGCGTATCAGAAGTGGGTGCAAATCTTGTCTGAATAAGCATAAAGATATGAGTTATCAGGCTTGGCCTCTGCAGGCTTCTTTAACAAATGATCCTTTTTTTTTTTTTCTGTGTACATGAGAGGTACATAAAAGGCAGGAGCAGTGTGTGCTCAAAGACAAAGGTTTTATCCTTTTGGTGCATTGCAGAAGTGCTGTCTGGCTCTGTTGGGATTCCCAGAACCCCTGTGAGACACAAAAAGGATGTGCTCCTCAAATTCCCTGACCACTGAGTCACTTCAGCTTGGTGGTGTGAGCAGGGAGTGGGGGGTGAGAGATCAGAAATGTGCAGCAGTGAACATCCTACTCTGCTCTACCTAATGGACAACTGCAAATCATCTCCTGCTGTGGCCAACTGTTTGATTTAAATGTTCACATTATTCTAATCTGGAGGAATTAGATATGTCTGGTCACTGTTAAACCTCCATTCAGCTGTTTATTTTCATCCTGCATATATCTGTAAATCCGGGTGTTTTGGTTTTTTTTTTTTTAGTCTACTAAGAGCAAAACAAGTAGCTAAGAGAATGGAAATTAATGTTTGGATTGCATTTTCTTCTACTCTGAAGCATGATTAATAATAGTGTTCTATTATTTAATAGACTCTGTTTTTTCCAAATCTGACATTAACTTGAAAAAATTTTGAACTTTAAAAGCTAGACTAAAAAATACCTTGTGGTTCCAGTCTTTGGCAAACGAGCATAGGACTTTTAACCTTTGGAAATATGGTGTAAATTCAGCATGAAGTTCCAAACAAAATGAGTTCAGTGGTTTTAGCTCAGCTTTTGGATGCAAGTCCAGATAGAAAGAAACAAGCGGGGCGGGGAGGGGGAAGAGCTGTGTATTATTTCAGCATGACTGATGGTCCTGACAGAAACTCTGGAATATCTTACATGAAGTGTATGCTACTTACACGGTATTTTCCTCTGTTTAATTTTAAAAATATTTTTAAATTAAAGGTTTGACATTAGTAATGTGTATAATATTGTAATACACACTGGAAATGCCATAGTCCAAAGTTTTGCTAGTTTTCCTATTCAAACCCCTTAGTTTATTTAATTTGAAATGGTACAGCCTTTCTGAAGCAAGGACTCACAACAAACAGTAATTGTGGAGAAAACGTGGCTGATTTCTGCTTGGCCATTTGAGGTCTCTTAACCCAGTGGTCACATCTGTTGTGTGACACTGAAAGGCTTAAATTCTTGCTCATAAAAATAGATTATTATCATTTTATATAGAATATAGTAATCAGGGCATTCTTTTTTTCCCCATATTCATTAAACTGCATATGAAGATTTTACTTAGTGTATGGTCTCCTGATGGAGGAATGGGAATATCCGTGGCCATAAAATACATTACTACAGCAAAGTGAAAACCTCTGGGTCACCAAAAAGGCAAGTTTTATATAAATCATATTATTGAACTTCTATTAAATAAATCTGGATTCTCAATATAGATGAAGCATAGGAGTGGTCTTGTGTTGAACAAATAGGATTTTTTTCTCTTTTAATTCCGTTTTCCATCATAAGGGTCTTGTTTATAGTGTAACTTCCATATTGCAGCTACAATCAAGTGTTATTAAGTTATTTACAAAATCAAGAATTATTCCTGAAAGTTTGCATGTATAGTTTGCTTTTCAAAAATGCAACCCATAAAGTAAAAATAAAAACAAAAACTTGAATCTATTTTAATTAACACTACTGTTATTGGTGTTGAGGCCTCAGTGAAATGTTAATTGACTTAGGAGATATATTGAGCAATAAATTTTTCAAAATGGCCTTAAATTTTGCTACACGTTGGAAGTTATGAAAATACTCCAACAGAAGAAATAATGCAGAAAACTTGCAGGAAATATTGCCGTTACCTGGCTAAACAGGTTTCAATCAAAAAGCCTCGTAATGCCAACCACAAAATGACTGCAAAAGGCTGCAGGTATGTGTGGAAGCAGAGCTAAAATAAAGCTTTAATGAGTTTCTATTCTGAAATGAAAGGTCAGCTCCCCCCAAGCAGCAGAGGGGCTCTGTTCTCACCTGGTAGGACACTGTAGGTGCTCTCGTGTTCCCCCAGCCCCACCAGGGAGTCAAACACTCCCATCACGCTGTCATCGATGTTGATGAGGGGGATCCTGGGCTCCATCCCTGGCGCCCTGGGGCTCCTGTGCCCTGCCCAGGGGCTCCTCCCCAGCGCCCTGTGCTGCATCCTCCTCCTGTGCCTCCTGCCAGCAGCTGGGCACAGCTCAGTGCACAGCGACAGCAGCAGGGAATAGCACACCAGGGATGGTGCCTGCATGGTCTATGGGTCCCGCCGAGAGTCCTGGAATGGGAAAAGAGAGCGAAATCAGCCACCTGCAGAGCTTTTAGCACCGTGTCAGTCACACACGGCTCTTTCCAAGGCAGGTGAACCAATCCATGGTAGGCCAGTATAGCCGAGCTTCCCCTTGGAAGGAAATTGCCCTCTGAGAGCTCCAGTGACAAATTTGATTTTAGTGATTCTCAACAGTCACAGTCAAACAGGAACAGGTGCTGGTTTGTGTTTGGGGTTGCATTTGAAGAGGTGGTTTAGATTTGCAGTGCCAGGAGGCATTGGCAGTTCAGTAATTTCAGTAATTGTTGCTGCTTTCAGCGAGGGACTTCCTGAGAGTTCTGTAAAATGTGTCTGTCTTTGGGTTTTTTCTTCTTTCTTCTTTTTTCGTTTGTTTCTTTGGGTTTTTGTTTGTTTCCTTTTGATTTCTAGTATTTCTTTACAGAGTGTTGTAACTTCTGAGTGCAGGAATCGAAAAGTAACAGAAAAACGCCCAATTCATTTGTGATGTGCTGCCCTAAGTGCTTTTGGGTGGGCATTTCTGTGCAAGCTGGTTTTTCGCTGTCAATGAAGAGATGTTGCTTTTCCATCCATCTCTGGCCATCCTCTTCTCTAACAGGAGCAGCTTCATTCTGCAGAGGGAAATTTGTGCTATTTGTGACATCTCACAACTGCTTTTCCAGTGGAAGTTTTTATTAAGTGCTGGCTCTAGTAAAGTCGATCTTGAATGGGTTGTGTTCTGCATTTACTTATTAAAAAATTCAAAATAATTGAGCCTTCTCATGCTTGTGACAGAAAAATGACATGTGCTGTCACCAATAGGTGGCATTCCAAAACAGAGCAGTCAGGATTCAGGAGCATGCACAGGAAGGATATCCAGCAGTGGATTGCTGTACCAATGTGAAGATAAGACCCTGCATGGCCAAGGTCACTGATGATTTGTCAGAGCTCTGTTGCATAATTCTTTCAAAAAGGAAATGCTGCTGTCCCATGGCCTGTTTTAAGTGAGACAGCAGAGATAGAAGATGTTTGTGTTCTTGAGAGAGTGAGAATTAGTGAAGAACTTGGAGCTCTTGGGCTTTTTGGCCAAGACAAGGCTTAGAGCGTGGCCATGAGGAAGTTGTGAGGGGATTAAAAAATGCTTTTTCTTAATGTTCATCAGTCTGGCCTTACAGGTCATCTTTCACTTTGGAGTTAATCTTACTGTAATTAGATTGTGTAAATATTGGACAGTATTATTTCAGGAACTTGAACTGTGGTTTTGCCTGAATTAGATTTTGTTAAAAAGCTTGTTCATCTTGGTATTTTCTGATTTATAGAACAGGTCAAGTTTTTGGTACAAGTAGCCTGACTGTTCCTTAACATAAGGCATGTGATTGACTGCATGTTTTTCATGCTTTCCACATCATAATTCTCATATATGTTTTTATTCTCATGTTTTAAAATGGGAAGTTGTCAGTAAATAAGCTTAAGAGTATACATTTTACTTCTTTTTAGTATTGTTGTTTCTATGTTCGACTATTTTAATTTTAAAATGTTACTGCAAATTTAGACATTAATTTGCAGAATTTGAAGTTAATGTTTTTATTTCTATATGAAGGGAATTTGAGCTGCAAGTGTCTAAACAAATCCTCACAGCATCTCCTGGAATGGCAGGTTTTCAAATGAATCCAAACTTTAGTTTGCTGCTTTCTGCCCCTCAGAAATCACTTATTCCAAAATGCTAAATGGACTCTATAGCTTTTTATTTACAGCACTTACAGTTAACATCTCAGATAGATGCAGAAGCTTACCCTCTGCACTGAAAATGCCTGTTCTTGTTGGAAAGTGCTCATTTCTGAGTGCCTCAGGACAAATGAGCCAAAGGCTTTGGTGTCTGACTTGCTTGGTAATGAGTGGCTGTAAAATTACACAGGAAACTTCTGTTCCACAAGCTGGACTGAAACACACTGAGAGCCCTCAGGGAAAACTGCATGTACAAAGGAAAGGCTTGGCCATGTGTGTTTATTCTGTCGAGTTTCTGGCATCTTAATTATGGTCCCATTTTTCTGGGATACTCTATAATAACACCATAGCTGTGCAGTTACAATGCTGCTACATTACACTTGGGCTTTTTTAACATTTAACCATTTCTTCCTGTGACCAGAGGCACATAATGGCATGACTGAAATGCTTTTCCATTCTCCAAATATTTTAAAAGTCAGGAAAAATATAGGGTGAATTATATTACATTAACTGTACAAAATATATTTTGCTAGGAACTTAAAGTAAAATTCTATAGTAAATCAAATTATTTTAAAGTGAAAATTGGTTTCATGAAATAATTTACAAATATAAATTTTTAAAAATCAGAAACAAAACAACAGAAAACACCCCACACCCCCAAAAAAGTCTTTATAAATGAATCCTGTTCATATATGTGAGTTTATATGCTACTTTTTAAAACAAATTAAACTCTTCAGCACTGAGAACTTAATATTGCTACTTTCAACCAAACAGTGTTCTTTGCATGCAAGACACTGGGCTGCTGAGTTCCTTTCCTTGGCTTAGTTAACAAGTGCTGCCTCACACTTTAAGGCCCAAATTGAAAGGCCTTGGGTGCTTTGGGCCTTTCCTGCCCCTGTCTGGGATTCTCAGGTTATCTCTCAGGAGGCTGCATTTTGTATTGGGCCAGCCAACTTTTAATTTGGGGAAAATTCAGCCTATTCAATTGATTACTTTTATAATAAATCATTGCGTAGTGAAATAAAATTATAGCTAGCCAGTGTAATGAAAATATTAACCGTTTGTGTTGCCAGATAGTCTCAGTGGCTGCTTTGCTTTTTTCATTTTACCTATAAATATTTAGATCAGGCACAAGTGAAAGCATCTTTATAACCTTTACTTTTTAATATGTTGAATAATTTATCTGTATCTTCAGTATCTGTCAGTTTGCTATTCTGTTAACAGAAACAGTTAATTTTTAAAAGGAGAGACCCTTTAGAAATTACCAGAGTATCAGAATTTATTAAATAATCGATCTTTATCAATTCAGTCAAAATTCAAACACATTTCTAATGATTTCCCTTGACACACAGGGGTTAAAGTGCTTTACCAAGATTTTTCACTCTCCTTTTTAAATGCATTGCACAGAAATGAGTTACATTTATTCACAGCAGCCAGAGCAGTTGCACTTCGCTTTAGTTTAAGTTGGATGTGCATGGCAAACATTCAGACAGAACAAAAAGCAGCTCAATGGGCATTGCACACTTTATCTAGAAAAGCATTTCTGTTCAGTATTGCTAAATATAGCCCACGTTATTTCATTTCAAATATTACATATTTGCAAAGTTAACATGAAGTTTAAGCCATTCAACACCATGCTTTAAGCAGTAATTTAAAATGTAAAACATTTTACCTTGTAATCTAACCTAACAGCAGATTCTGCTTGCTGTCATTTAGTCTCCCGTTGCAAATGAAACAAAATCTCAGTGATATCTTTAAAACAAACAGAGAAACTGTAGGGATTGTTGAAACATGTGAGATGATTCCTTAGTTAAGTCTGAAATAGCTTCTTCCCCTGGGGAGCCAGGGCTGAGTTCTGTGTGCAGAGCTCAGCTCTGCTGGTGCTTGGAGCTCTGAGCCTCGCTTGGGCAAATGAGGAGCAGCACAATGCTTCGGTCCCGAGGCTGACAAGGCACAGCTGGAAATCCTTTTCCAGTGCTTACAGTCACATAAGGAACAAGGAAATGGAGTGTTTTCAAAAGAAACAAAAAAAATGTGTATTTTATTCCGTGCTGGTTTATGTATTTAGAAGTTTCGTTTCCAAGACTTTAATGTAGATTTATTTAAAATAATAAGATCTAACGCACTTTGGCAGATGTAGCCTTAACATAAAAACATTTATTAAAATTAGAAGTTTTTTTCTAATTCATGTTTTCCTAATCCCCTCCTGCATTTAAAGCCTGTCATCTATAAGCAGCAAACCTTTTTGTTGAAGTTTTAGCATTGAAAGTTTTTCTTTTGTCCATTTTCAGCGATGATTTCATTGCAAGTTGTAGCTTATGCATGGAAAATAAAACGACCGAAGCATTTTCCCTTCATTTTTTTCTCTTTGTAAGGCTAATTACGTCCTGAAACATGATCCTGAAGCTCAGCTCTGCAGAAGCTGCAGGGAAGTTGGTGATGCAGAGAGGAGAAGGGAGGGAGTGAAGGGTACATTACCACAAGTCCCGTGTGTGCCAGCACAGCCTCTTCCTGCATCCCCAGCTCGCTGCCGAGTGCCCGGCTGGGCGATGGGATGGGTCTGCTGAGCTTCAAAAGGGCAAATTCACCTGGGACACCGAGCTGTCTGAGTTCTGCTGACATTAAAAATCTGTCTGTGCTTGAACTCACACTCAGGAATATTTAGACAGATAATCATGGAATGGTGTAACCATTGAGTTAACCATAATTGTTAACTGGTGTGTGGTGCGAAGATACTGGGATGGATACATTGTCCCTTAAAATAGGCATTCAGTTCCTACTGTGCTCTGCTTTGCAAAGGCAAAAGAAGAAATAGTAAACTTTGATTATTTACCTGGAGCTTTCTGAAAGGAATGGAGACAGTCACTTAACAAATGGAGTGAAAATCTGGATGGAAGGAATCTTAAAGTTTGTCCCATTCCACCCCTCTGCTCTGGGCAGGGGCTCCTTCCACTGTCCCAGGCAGCTCCAACCCCATCCAGCCTGGCCTGGGGCACTGCCAGGGATCCAGGGGCAGCCACAGCTGCTCTGGGCACCCTGTGAATTTCTTCCCAACATCCCGTCTAACCCTGCCCTCCTTCAGCTTAAGGCCTTCTCCCCTTGTCCTGTCCCTCCATCCCTTGTCCCCAGTCTGTCTCCAGCTCTCTGGGAGCCCCTTCAGGCTCTGGAAAGGGCTCTAAGGTGTCCCCAAAGCCTTCTCCAGGCTGAATGGCCCCAAGTCTCTCAACCTGCCTTCATTAGTGAGGTGTACATTCAGACACACCTTAAGAGATCCTTCAGTCAACTTTTAGAGGGTTCAGGATTTTCACTCTGTGTCTGTGAGGCCCTTGCTTATCTTCTCAACTTGTATTAAGGAAGAGGTAAAGATAACCTGAGGGATCTGCAAAGGCACAGGTCCCTCTTCATGAAAATGGCATTGCACCCTCCTGCAATGAGCAGTGACACTTGAAAATTGCAGGAGCTGTTAAATAGTGACCCGTGACTGCCTGATATCGAGAAGGTTTAGGATTTTTAATTGGAAAAAATTGTGTCTGAGAATGGAAATCATCTGTTGCCTTTCAGTAAGATTTAAATCTGTGTAAGATTAATAATTAGATTGGCTTTAATATTGTTATTTACATTGACATTTTCTACATAAACTTGCCTGTCATAATAACTAAAGAAAAAATGCTGTATATTCTGCTAAAAGTTTAGACTAGGATGACAAATTATTTCAGACACACGGTTCAGGTCGTTTCTGTGTGAGTGCAAACACTGCTGTGTCCTCAGGAATCTAATATTGACTGTTTTTATGGGAGTAGTTCATCCAAGAGCACAGAGCAAGCTGCCAATCTCTGCTTCATCTGCAAGTGTGTTCTGCCTGTCCATCTCATGGCCAGTTGTTGGGATGAGTTGTGCAATGGGAATGTTTTGGTCTGTTAAGATGCCTCAATGTGGAATTGTGTCCTTTGAGGAGAGAAGAGGCAGACTAAACAGCAGTGACTAATAATTAGAATAACTTTTTATTATTTTTTATCTTGGGACAAACTGCCACAGTTGATTTGTGTCTTGAGCTAGAGCCCATAGGAAGTGAGAAATGGCTCTGGAAGGCTGGAACCTCTGGCATGGATTCTTCTCTTTTCCTCTCATAAGAACTATTAGTATACAATAATACTGTTGTTTTCCTTTTTATGAATTTTGCTTCTTTCTGTGGGAGATAGTGAATGTTTCTCCTCCCTCCACTACTGTGTCCCTGTTCTAAACCTCAGAGGAGGATAAATTAATGTATGTTAACATAAGAGAATCAGTGATGCTGAGAAGAGCTTATAGGTTTCCATCTTCTGTCTGAAGGGCCACTCAAATACGTGGAGGATGGTGAAACAGGAGGAAAAACTTCTGTTTCTCAAAAAGCCTTCAAGGTGCTTGCAGCATAATATCTTTGTCATCAAAGAAAGCCAAGAGGCTGAAGGAATAGAAGGAGGATATCTTGAAAATAACAATCATTAAGCCAACTTAAGAAGTATAGAAAGTATAAAGAGTACAGAGTATAGAAAGAGGAGCTGAAATAACTGTTTATGGTCACAGCATACAGCGACCATGAAACTCAGTTCTGTGTCATTCCTTTTAGGAATGGAATCTTTTATCTGCATCATGGGCAGAGCAAGCAGGGTGAGAGCAGGAATAACTTCACTGAGCCAGTGGATGGCAGGTGTAGCCTGGCTTGGCTGAGCAGAGCAAATCCAAGTGAGCACTGAAGAGTTCACTTGAGCCAGGCACTGATCATTTCCTGGTCATTTCCTGGTCATTCCATTGCTGGAATTGCCTCCCAGCCTTTGGTGTGGGTGCACCCAGGAGCTCGGGCAGCTCAGCGAGTCCAACCTGCTGCTGGGAGCAGGGCAAGGCTGGGCCAGAGCAGGGCCTTGTCCTCTGGTTTTGGAAGGCAGCAAGGACAGAGGCAACTCCTCTTGGCTGCCCAGATCTCATCATTTACTTTGCCTTCTATTCCTTTATTCCTTTTCCTCCCCTTTCACCCTCACAAGCTCTTTTCTCAACCATTTCAAAATGTGCAGCCTGCCAAGGTTTGCAGCTACCCTGCTGACTCCATTTTGCACACTTTGTGTCTTTATTTAATAATTACAATCTGATGGTCCTATCATTTTTCCTTAAGCATCAAAGAAAAACTCATACTCCCCATCCTCCCTTTTTAACTCTGCAATATTCTGCCTTTGCATGTTACAGCCTGGTTAGGGGCACCACAGGGCAGTGGCCACCTGCAGATACAGGATTTTCCTTTGCTTATCTCTGTCCTGAAACCCTTTGTGATATCTCCCTCATGGTGCCACAGGTGAGCAGTAGGCACATGCAGACCTCTGATAATTTTATATGCTTGCAAAATATCCATTTACTTGTGAGTAATGAGGGAAATAATAAAGCTCTGTACCATGTCTCACCTGGTACCAAGACCACATTCTATAGCTCTAAAGGTTCCACAGTCATCCTTATTTTCAGTAGCCTTCTCTCACATCATATAATCACTGTATCATTAATAGATATGTTGCTTATGCCTCTTGGCTTGCTGTGTTATTTACAGAAGGGTTGTGTTGAAGTTGGATCTGCTGTTTAATTAAAATACTGATCAAAATATTATTTCCGTGAGTCAAAAAAACACATCCAGATTCAGGAATGTGGGGTTATTTCTGCTTTGTTCTAGGATTGGAATGAAAAGAGACAATACTGAAAATTGCAGCAGTAGTTTTTTAACCTTCCAATGAAATACAGGAACAGAATGACTTTTTCATATTGCTTTACTCTTAGTTGTTATGGTGAATCCATGCAGTTGCTGGCTGGTTTTGATCAGAGACAAAGATGGAATCCTAAACTTTGCAGTTACTCATGTGGTTTGGTTTTTTTTTTAAATCAAACACACAAGTTTATAGTTGGAAAAAGGTAGCAATGGGGAAAAAATTCGTTAACTGTTAAAGTCAGCAGAAAACACGAGATGGGGAATTTGGGATTGGCAGTACACTGCATTTCTGAAACCTGTACCAGTTACTGCATTCCTTCTGTAATCAGTGGTCACGGATATCCTTATGGAAAAAATATAGGAAAAGACAAAATACTGCTGGTAAACCTTGAGATATTAAACATAGATTTTCCTCACATGTTTCAAAATGTGAACAATACATTGCAAAAAGCACGGGGTATACGTTGTTATGTGGGAATAAACCTAAAATTGCAATATGAGATGTGTGCTCCTGGGAGCTTACATTTTAAAAGCCTCATTTTCAATTGTAATTGCATCCCAATTCCAGTTCTTTACTGCAGTGAATAGAATATTAATACTCATTAGTATAACTTTCTGAGGACTTTAATTACTGCCACAACTTGTTGCCTCTTGGTTCGGTTTCTGTTCAATCCCACAACTTCAGTTTTAATTTGTGGTGTGTTTTTCTCACATTAGATCTAAAATATAATGGCAGTGACCATTTTAGACTGAGTCATTTGTAAAGCCTTTCTTCAGAGCTACCTGACATTCAAGCTTTCACATATTGTCTCTGTATTCATCAGTGAAGAAATTTAGTGGAATCTTTATTATATCATTACCTAGAGCTGTTCCCTGTGATGGTCCAAATCAAGGAGCCCACCTACCTTAAATAAATACAGCTTTAAACCCCTGGCCATTGTAAGGAAATGTGGAAGATTTCCCCTGTCCTCCTGCCTTTCTGTCAAATAATATCACTTCTTTTTTGGGGTTCAAATGGGTGACACTTCCCTGTGTATTGGGCATTTCTATTTCAGCTATTTGCTGAGTCATGTTTTTCCAAAATACTCAGCACATCTTGTGTGTGTCTGAAATAGCTCAAAGAGCTCAGCCTGGGGCTTGGTTTCTCTCCTGTGCCAATATTGAGCGTTTTTACTCATCAATAGAACTTGGAGGCCTCCAATTTTTTTCTAAAATAATTGTGTTTTGCAGCCGTTGTGCAGTTTCTAACATGAGCCATAAGCCTCCTGTAGGTTTTCATTGGTGTCATTGCTTCTCATACCCAGTTCCATTTCTTCAAAAGGCAGCTACATCCCACCAGAGCAAAGGGACAACATTTCTCTTAAATAAAGCTTGGGCTTTAATGTACAGATAGAAAACTGTGTGTTTTAAAAAACTGTATCTAGAAATATATAATTTATTTATAGGAAATACTGAAAAAATACAGAAAAGTCTGCATTTTAAATATATTAATTATAGAAAATAAGAATATGTAATTATTCTAATGGTCTTTCTCTATCTGTTTGCTCTTTTCATCTGGTTTCCATTTTCTTGGTCATGCTTGGTTGGTCCATTTCCATATAAAACACCATGTACTTCTCTAAAAAGTGAATGCATCTTTTTTTAAGCTTCTCTTGTGCACTGTTGCCATCTCAGACTATCAGAACTGACATGTGAAAATTCAGCTTGATCTTACAGATAAAACTGGTGGTTTCAGATGTCAGCAGGAGATGGGCTTGGGTTCCTGTGACTTGCTGCTGATACCCCTGTTGTTTGGGTCCTCACATGTTTTCCCCTTGGTTTTAAATTTAAGCAGGAATTAGTAACAGGATGCCTCTCCACTGAGAGACTGTCTCAGGAAGGAGATGTAAACTGAGGACACAAATATTTTGAAGCATTTTAGTCAAAACGAAGGATTTGTTGGGAACTGGGACAAGAAGACACTTTGAGGACAATAACAAAGTTTGCTTGTGGTTTCCTTTTAGATTTAAAAATTAGTTGTCTTTGCCTGTTGATTCATGTTTTTCCCATTACAAACAGTAGCATCAAATCTTTTCTTTGGGTGAATTAGTGGACAATGGCAAAAATTATTTGTGCAGCAGTTCTGCAGCTACCAGTGAGAGTGTGTGTGTGTATGTACAGATATCTAATTCCTAAATTTAACTGTTAATACCATATTGGTATTTTTGAGTATCACATTTCTAGAGATTTATAATTCCACAGTGCACAGAATTCAGAATTGACTACAAGTTGAAAACACCCATGAAGTGATTAATTATGTTTGCTTTATGATCTGACTGGCATTTGTGGCCAAACTTTGGCAACTCCAATCAAACAGGAGTTGGGTATCTCCTGACACTGCAGCACACTTCCCCCTGTGTCATCTTCCAGGAGGGAAATGTTAAAAACAAAAAAATCTCTGGACTGGTTATGTTTTTGTGGATGGCTCTGTGTATGGTTTATAAACATGTCTTGTTGAAGGAGAACATTGGTCTGGTTTGGGTTTTTCCCAGGATTAGATAGACTTTGCCAATTTACATTTTTATGATGA
This sequence comes from Sturnus vulgaris, assembly GCF_052056855.1. Taxonomy (NCBI): domain Eukaryota; kingdom Metazoa; phylum Chordata; class Aves; order Passeriformes; family Sturnidae; genus Sturnus; species Sturnus vulgaris. The sequence goes on along the minus strand of NC_142253.1, from coordinate 17,175,469 downwards.
TTTCTCTCTGTTCTTCACATTAAATGCTGAGTGTTCCCTTTCCTTTGGGATCTGGAGGAATCATCAAATGACTGGAGAGCAAGAAGAGTTATTTCTGAAACACTGAGTTTTGTTTTCATGATCCAAGATGAGGAGAAGTTTGGGGCTGGGGACAGAGATGAGTTCCCTTGTGATTCCTGTTATGTCAACAAATCCCACGTGCTAGACAGTCCCAGCTTCCCTCTTGGACTGTCCCTGTGGAAATGCTTGCACAGGCTTTGATATCAATGATCCCTGTGGGTCCCTTCCAATTCCGGATATTCTATTTTTCTATGATTTATTTGCTACTTTTTCTGTATTTCATGGCCTTTACTTCTATTACACAATGTGACTTGTCCAAGGTGGAATGAACTGATTTTGTTTCAGCAAGTTGGGACGTTTTATAAGGTCCATTCACAGCGAGTACTTTGGTAACTGAGTGCTATGGAATTTTTGTCTCATGGGAATTAGCAGGAAAGATCCTGTGAGTTAATAAGGATTGAACTGTTAGACAATAATTCTGAATTCACTGGGATATGCTAGAGATCAGAAATGTGATTTGGAGATCTAGGAGCTGTGCAGCTACAATTAGAATTCTTTTAAGATGTTTTAGGAGGCACAAATATGTGCACAGTCTAGACAGTGCTACTTCTGCACTGGCAGGGGCAGCTGCAAGAAATGCTAATGCTGAGTCCAAAACAGGGAAGGGGAAAAAATAGGAAAAGCCAAAGGTGAGGAATATGCTGGAGGCATCCAGAAGAAGAAGAAGAGTCATCCAGAGGTTTTTCTATAGTGGAAAATTAATATTGAAGTAACCCAGAACTCCATTTTAAATAACACTATGGTGCTTGCCTTTCTGCTTGAGTTTTTCCATGGGGTTGTCTGTATATCCTATAGTTCCTGCTGTGGGACTCAGTCTGGGTTTGGGAATGGAACCTGAGTGTTACAGCCTCATTTTTTATATCAGCTGGGGGTAACTCCATGTTGAAATTCTGGGTATGGAAATCTTCCTTTTGTTTGTTGCTTTAATTTCCTTTTTCTTGAGCTATTTTTACTCGAGAGGGTTGAGGGCTCCTTCCTCAGATCCATCTGTGTGAAAGGCTGGGAAAGGTTGGTGCTCCAGGATCCAGGCTGCAGCAGGCATTATTCCACAGCTTTTAGGGCAAATCTCCTGCTTCATACACAAGGAAAACTTTAAATATTCACCACATTTGCACACAGGAATGTTTGGGTCACTTTACTTCCTTTGAGCTTTAAAAACACAAAAGATCTAAAGTATTGCTTGGGAAACTAATGAAGGAAAAAGAGAAGGTTTTGGTATTAACTGCTTTCCTTTCAACTGGGATTCTACCAGAATAAAACACATTGTTACCAACAGTTTTGAAATGTTTCTTCAAGGCCAGCAACTGAAATTCAAATTATGAAACGCTTCAAATTTGCATTGAAACTGAGTGAAATGCACTGGCAGCTGCTGTTGGTATTATCAGTGCTCTTTGTGTTGTTGCAGTACCTAAGCAATGAAATAAATATTTATCCACACACATCACACAACATTCCTGAGCAGTGCAACTCTGGCCTTTATAAACCAAATAAAGTGGAGCATAAGGAGATGTTTTTGCCTGGCAGATGCCTGTGATTTCTCCTGGATACACTAAAGAATTTTCCTTGCTGCCCTAAATTCTTTTCTACTCGCCAGTACACAGATATTTGAGTCAAAATCCAATTTGTTGTGAGAGATTTGGTCAAAAGTACAGCACGGTTTGCACACATACAGTGCTACAGGTTTTCAGTGTGCCTTATTTTTGCTTCTATTTTGTTTTTTTGGGGAGGTTTTGCAGCTTTTTTGTGGAAGTCGTTGAGTAGATGAAAGTCTGGGGATAGTTGACCAATTTTGCAAGCCTGTTATTTACTAGTGGATTGACAGCTTTACACTCTCACACGTACAATAATTATAAATTGGTGAATCTCTTCTTGCAGATGTTTGTGTCTTCTCAAGAATATTTCCTGTGTCCCTCTTGTTTGTGCTAAGGATGTGTTTGGAAATCTGAAATGTCGTGTTGTTGACAGCCAGATCTAAAGGACTGTATTTGGGTATGACATGAAAAGAATTCAATGGGTTTAAAGCTTTCCAGCTTTTCAGCTGGACCCATTCCTGCTCTTGTTGATAGCAACAGGCACTTCAGCACTGCATGTTAATATTTACTTTCACATAAGCAGCTGATAAATGTAAATAACCAGACAAATGAAAGCTACTGGGTGGGAAATTTCTGTGGAGTCTTTCCAAAATGTAGTGTTTTGTAGAACCATTAAAAGAGGATGGATGTCTTGTGGGAAAGATTTCAGTGTATCCACAGTATATGTGCTGTAGAAAATATAGATCTATAGGTAAAGCTTCACCTTTTACCTCATGCAGGTGTTAAACCTTTTTGTAAAGCTCAGGAAGGATAATAGAAATCCTGCAGAGGTATTTGTGACATAGCTGTGCATGTTTAAGGAAAAATCTGATCCTTCTGGAGGCTGGGTGAGTGATTATTGTACACATTCAGGAGAAGTTGTGCTGTGAACTTTGCCTTTCATCACTGGTATCAAATCTGGGTGGAGCTAAAACTGGAGTCCAGCTTTATCTGAGTGCAAGTGCCACAGGAGATTTTTGGGTTGTTTTGTGCCAGCCCAGGTTCCTCCTTTGTGCCTGGTGTGCAGTGAAGGGCACAGCTGTTCCTTAGGGCACCAACGGGACAGGCACAGGCAGATGGGACAGATTTTGGCCAAACCCCCCTCTGCTGTGGGACAGTTTGCTCTAAGTGATAGATTGACCTCTCCATCCATTTAGATCTCTTGGTGAGAAATGAAAATGCTATTTTGTATGTTCCACGTGGGTCTGTGGACATACCTGTCTTGAGCAGGTAAGATACATTTGCCCACATAGAAGCAAATAACTCTTCAGACCTTCAAGAAATATTAAAAACCACAGCAATAAATGAGCATAAGCTGAGTACCTTGTCTTAAAAACTTTTTTTTAATTATACTTTTTAAAAAGTAAATGTCTCACCTTGAGCTAATTTAGATGAACTAGATGTTCTTCATTTTGTCCTATGGTTTATTTTTTAAATTAATCTGCCTACTTGGGAAAAAACTAACATAGCATTAGAGCCAAGTCATTAACTAAATTCAGATGCTTTTATTTATATGATGTTTAAATTGTGCTGTCTGGATGAGCTTGCTAATGTAAACTGTACAAAAGCAAGTTGGGCCACATTTGATAATCAACTTTTCTGTGGTATTTCAAATCCAAGTTGCCTTCTGCAATTCCGGATCCTTTTATTAAGACATCAAAAAGACTTAGAGAGAATCTTGCAGCAACTTTTATACAGAAAAAAAATACAGATCTATGAGGTATTTTGCTTCTGTTATAATGGAAGAAAACACAAACGTGGCCTAATTTCTCTCCTCAAAATGCCTTTCCTGCAGTTGGCTTCCTTCAGATTATTGAAAATTTGGCTCACAATTCTTTCTTCCCAAGTTGTTGATATTTCATGCTGCTATGCAATATGACATCTTTTTTCCTTCCATAATGTTTCATCTCTGTATTGTTCTTGGCTGCTCATTATCTCTTGCTAAATTAGACATCTCTGGTGGCTTCCACATGGTGCCATATGTAAAGTTTATCATCAAGAAATATTTAATTATACCTTGCTGCAGAGAGAGGGCAGGGGACTCAAAATACAATAGAATGAAAACTGATATGTCAGTAAAGTTGTGGAGGAAGAGCAGAACTGCTGAGCTCTGCTGGTTTTCTGGGTATTTCCACCAAAATAAATGTCATGGGGCAGTGTCAGTGCTCTCCCACAGCATCCCAGTGAGTGCCTGTCCCTGTGCCAGGGGCTGGCTCCACAGCCAGCTCTGTGTTAAGACATTGTATTTTAAAAGTTGAATAAAATGCCAAAATCCAAGAATTTGAAGCTAGAAAAATGTGAGGCTTAAAACGTTCATAAACTAGTGGAGATCTTTTACCTTGGCAATTTTAAAGAGAAATACTGGAGAGAAGATTTGTCTCTTGCCCAGCAAGGAAGAAGGGAAGAAAAAGCATCTGCAGCCTCTGTGTTCCCTGTTTATGATCTACCCCTTCCTGTTCTTCCTGAGGTTTCGTGTTCATCTAATTTTGTTTTTCCTCACAAAAATAAACCTCCAGTATGTATTTTAATTTATTCCCAGTCTGCTGTAATTAAGTTGCAGATAAACACATGGTTGCCATATGACAAAGTGATATTGAAAGGAAATGAGACAGAATTTTGTGTACTCGGGCCTTGGTTATGCTGGGTTGGCTCTTCTGTAGACCTACAGCCTAGATCCAATTAGGAAAATTCAAAAATTATGGAAAATTATTGGTCACATTGTGAGCATAGTGATAAACTGAATCATGTAGGCTCATGGTTGAGTCAAGCATGAAAAATAATAATGTTATGGAAATATGGAAGGAGGAAAATAAGTGGCAATGGAAATAGAGCAAGGGCCAAAAAAGAGAAGCTGTAATCAAGGGAGGAGAAAAGGAAAGAACAAAGCAGAGAGATTTCCCTGGCAGTGAGCAAAGGCCACTGGATTTGGGGCTGGTGGTCAGTGGTTTCAGGTACTTGTGCAGACCATTGACTGATCTACAAGAGGTAACTGCAAATGGAATCTTAGCAAAAGGATCAATGGCTCAAGTCACAGATCTGGGCTGATAAAAAGGGCAGGTCTGAAACCAGGTGGGTGCAGAGCACTTTTTATCCAAGTAACCAACCAGCTGTGCCTGTGCTGCACGAGGGAACCAGGTATGGGAGAGATTCTGGTAAATGTTTGCATTCAAGCTGTTATTTATAGAATCCCAGGATGGCAGGGGTTGGAAGGGACCTTCAAAGATCATCTCATCCCACTATCCCAGGTTGCTCCAAGCCCCATCCAGCTGGGCCTAGAACACATCCAGGGATCCAGGGGCAGCCACAGCTTCTCTGGGCACTCTGTGCCAGGGCCTCCCCACCCTCACTGGGAACAATTCCTTCCCAATATCCCATCCATCCCTGGTAGCATATTCCCTATCAGTGGGAAGCTGTTCCCTGTTCTGTCACTCCTTGCCATTGTCAGACTTTCTTACAGGCACTCAAATCTGCTCCCAAAATTCTCCTTTCCTCGTCTAAAAAGTGAGACTTGAGTCTGGTTGTGTCACTTGTGATTTTAATTTTAAAAGCAGAGGACTGAGCCTGACTGAGCATGGGGAGTGGGCTGGGACTGCCACGGGGACAAAACCACTTTATCATTTTAGACAAAACCACTTTGTCCTTGTGCTCTTCTCGACCTTGGTTCTGCTGGCGCCAGAGGTTTGGGTGATTGGCATCACAGGGATCACCAGCAGGACTGGTTTGCTTGAGGAACTTTCCCTCAAGATGGGAGCTGTATTTATTCTGAGACTTAATTACGAGTGGTGAAGCTTCATAAATCCATTCTGAAAATACAGTGTTTCTATGGGGTGTAGTTTAGTTGAAGGGTGAAAGTGCATTATTACCTGTTCTTTGCTTACACTTCCTTTAGTTGCACAAAATGAGAAACTTCCACTTTCTAAATGTGCCTTTATTGCTTTAGTGAAATTAATTTTTAAAATTACTGGTGTTATGTCAGTGTTAGGATTTAAAGTCTTGGTGCTCCCAACTGTGTGTGATTTCAGTGAGTGATAATGTAGCCTTAGCTGAGCAAACCATACAGAGAAATCATCCAAATCAGAGCCCAAATGGAGCCTCCTGGGCAGATTTAGAGATTGCTTTTCCCTATTGAGGAGCTCGTGGTACCATAACTTTATACACATCCTTCTTCCAGAACAGCAAATTCAGAATTAGCAGTCAAAGGGAGCTGTTGTTCCAGCTGGGAGCAATTGTGTGTTTTCTTGCTAAGTGGGACAGAAGCAAATCTACCTGTTTTTATTTGGCATCTACCTTGCCAATTCTGCTTTTCAATTGTAGCTACAGCTCTTAAGCTGAACACATTTATAATTTCCTTAGCAGAGATTTCATGTGCAGAAAATTGCAGTGCAGCTTTAAACAGCTGCAGAATAATATATTTTGTTGAGAAATAGCTGCTACAAGTGGGATTGCTCTGTGTGTGTGTGTAAAATCTGTCATGGGAGCAGGGGAAAGCTGTGCATTCCATCATCACAGTCCCTTTGTGGTTTGAGACTATTCCTGTTTGAGACAAAAGTTCCCATAAGATTCCCTGACTGGACTCCTGAAGGAGCTGGAAAAACGATTTCCATCTAGGAGTAATAATAGCTTGGACTTTTGGTTTTGATCATAGGCTGACATTTAAAAGTCATCTGAGGAAAGATATTTCTTGATTAAAGTCAGGTTTTGCTTAATGCAGCTGTAGCTGATCCTTCCCATCTGCTATCACGTCCTTGATGGAGTCTCTTTCCCTTGCCTTGGGTCTGGTTTACGAGATCCCTCAGGAGTTCCTGACTTTCCCAAGAGACCTTTCAGTGGCTCAGCTCATTCTGTTACTCCAGTTTTATTGCTCAGCTCTTCTTTTCCTCAAGGAAAACTTGGAAAGTTGCTCAGCAGAGAAGATGAGGTGGTAATGTGGTACCCACCGAGTGTTTGGAATTGGGGATCTGTCCATGCTCACCCTGTGCCTGGTTGTTCAATCACCTGCCAGATCCTCACATTTAACTGTGGGATTCAGAACCTGTATTTTCTGTGTGGAATATAAGAGGGAGATGGTGTGACTGCATTTCCCAGAGTTCATTCCTGGAATTGTCGGTGTTTAAGGTTGCTGTTTGATCCCGGCTGTGGTAGCTTTGCTTCCTGCTCCCACCGAGTGTTGGTGGAAGGTGGGAATGGCAGCCGGGATCCTCGCACGGATCCGGGCCGGGGCTGCCTCAGGCCCTGCCAGGGCTTGGCTTTTAGCAAACAGAGATGTAGGTATTTGTGGTTTGGCTTTTTGTGTGTTTTGTGGATAGCTAAAATATGACCTTTCCCGCTGAAAAACTGGATTTTATCCCAAATCCTCTGAATTTCACACAGGATTGGCTTCTCACAGCATTCAGGTTGGCTGCCAGAGTCCCGGCACTGAGGGAAGGCACAGAACGGCCCTCGCTCTGTGCAGAACTCACCGGGGCTCCCTCGCCCAGGTACAGGGAAGCTTTTCCCACAAAATCATTCACTGGGATTTCCTTGAGTTGCCCCTGGCTTCCATAGAACATAAATACCCCCCCAGCTTGGGGAACATGTCATGGCAGCTGTACAGGGACTCTTGAGACAGCCCTGGGAGCATTTCGGTGTTTTGGCAATTGTAACTCTTATCTGGTTCCTCTGCTCTATTTTCCCAAATGTCTGGGGATGGGCAGATGAAGTGTGACTCGGTGTTTAGCTATGGGATCCCCTGTAAATGAGGAGTGCAGGAGCTGAGTTCCAGGCAGAAGTGAATCCTGCATTTCCAGTACCTACAGCCTGGAGCTAAAGGATCTCTCGATCCTCCCAGGCATCTGACACCAGGCAAGGGGAGGCTCCTAGTGGAAATCAGGCATGGGTTATTGAGAAGGAAAGCCTGGAAAACTTGTTTTGTTATCAGAAGTGCATAATTCCACAGGGAGTAAAGCTGGAAGAGGATCCCTGCTCTGCTGCATGAGTGACCTTTGATCAGCCACACTTCCAACACTGTAACTGCCCTGCTCAGCGTCCTCCCTTCTGTGTCTGTGTTCCCAGGATAGAACATGGTTGTTATCCTCACAATAAATACAGTACTGGATACTGGGTAGAAATTAGAATGAGCAAATTCCATGTGTTTTATATCATTTGGCATCCTGCATCCCCTTCAGTTTGTCAGAAATTCCTAAACCAGAGCAAGGTCACATCTGGTAGCAATTTTGCTCTGCCAGATGAGGCGTAATCCCATAAAACCAAACTCATTTTCTCCATGCTGCTCAAAGCTGAGTTTTCCTGCTCCTTTTCCATAAGACCTGCTGCTTGTACTGGGAGCTCTGTGGAATGATTCAGGCTGGGAGACTTTTCACACTTTATAAACTGCAAGGTTTGGAACACAGCTTTGTGTCCAGCATACGAGGCAGGACAAGAGGGCACAGCCCTGGAGTCTGTGGCTCCATTCTGTTTCCTTTTCCAGCAGCACATCCCTGCAGGATGCTGTTCCTTGGTGCTGAGTGTCTGTGCATCCCCTCATTCTCTGGGTTACCTGCAGGATCCATACAGAGCTTTCAGTTCTTTTACGTGCTTTTAAAATAGCTCTAAAGTTCCGAGGCTTTCACGAGACACATCAAACACATCAGAGGGACTAACAGAGTAATGGAGCAACCATCAACCTTTGCACATTGTAGTAACTCAAAATAATTCCCAGAAACATGGAATTTTACTAGGAGCCAGTATTTTTTTGTTTCATCATGTTGCTGTTGTCCCATATTTTGCTAACATTGGTTATTTTTGGTATTTCATTGCTTTAATTACTCTTTCAAAGCCTTGTGTGGAGTTTGGTGTCCATCTCAAACCAGAGTGCACCAGTGATGTACTCACAGAGGTGGGGGGGGGGGGTCACACTGTGATGTATTGTAAGGTGTTATTAAATCCAATTAACAAACTTAGTTAAAATTAAAATATTCTTTCAAGATTTCCTGGGTTTTATGTTAGGATCTCTAAAAAAAAGAAAGCAACAGGTCAGAATTTCAGAGAGTGAGTAATGTTACTCTTAACTTAGTGCAATCCACTGTGACTAAGGAACACTGGGTAGGAATCACCTTATGTGCTGTGATTTTTATAAATCAATTGAACCTTTTTATCCACAGGCCAAGTATCCTGACATTGTGACCCTTCCAGAAGGACTGTGGGGAGATTTTATAATTCTAAGGAGCCCCAAAGTTTCTGGGTAAGCCAATAAATGCATTTCTGTACTTACACAGGTGAGGGATTGCACGGGCAGGGCAGCAGCCTTGTGCTGCAGCCCTGGGTTCCTTCTGTGGCAGGAGGTGCAGGGATCTCAGTCCCATCCCAGCAAAGCCAAGTTCCTTGCTGTCTTGCCATTAAAAAACAGAAAGAAAAAGAGCATTTACTGTGCAATGGAAGCAAAGCAACTGTGGCTATACTTTTCCATTGTTTTAGATGGAAATCAATTAGATGAAGGAATTATTACCTACAAGGCAAATGGGATTTGTTTGGCCTCCCCCTTCCAGCACAGAGAGAGATGTTCCAGTACATTTGGGACTTTCAGCAGAGAAAAAAATTCCTTACAGTTAAATATAAGATGGTGTAACTATCACTGTGAGGAATTCTGTAAGGGCAATGAAAAGTAATTGTTTTGTGACTGGATCAGAGAGTTCCCTTCTCCTGTTACACCTTGCTTTAACATGCTTTAATTTACATGGAAATAAGGCTCAGCTCCCTTCATTATGTTTGAGTGCAGAACTACCAAACAAACCCTGATAGATGATGCTGCTTCATTCAGCCAAACTTGCTCTTGAAAACTAAGTGCTTTAACTCAGGGATGCAGGAATGAATTGTTCTTAGCCTGTCCCAGATAGGGAAGAAGTTGCTTTATTTTACAGTTTCTCTTCTGGTACCAGGTGCCAATTCCATTATCCTCATTCCCTCTCACCCACATGAAACACAGGAATATAAAAGTTATTGCAGTGGCTTGGTAGAAAAGAGACTGGCATAGAAATTCGTTTGCAAAATCCCAGAACAAGCTGTGCACAAATTCCCAAAGGCTTTATAAAAATGAAGTGGCAAAAGGCTGACAAATCACATTGGAAGGAAACTCTTAGATGGGTTGAACACCACTGAGAAAGGGACCTTCCTCCTCACAGTGACTCAGTGTAAGAGCAGCTTTGGCTTAGGAAAGCCTTACCTCCACTAAGGGATTTGAGGGTTGGAGGGAACAAAGGGAGCTGTAAAGCAGCAGCTCTGCTGTGGATGCTGTTCTGGACTCAGCTCCTGCCTCACCATTCCCTTGGGATGGTGCAGTGATCTCGTGCCACTGTGAAAGCTGGGAATCATGACTGGCCTTGCACAACCAACACCACTATTCCTGAAGAAGTAACAATTTTGTTAAGCTTTATTCTAATTAAAACCAAAGAACTGCAGGAATGTGAGCTTTGGACAGATGTCTACCTGCCATTAGTCTAAAAAGGCCATGAATAGCAGAGTAGCCCTTATTCCAAACCCAGCACATCACCATTTATACAAACACTTCTGAAACAAGTTTCCTGTTCTCAGCACCTGATCCTGAACAGATATTACCTGAGGGGTGGAGCCAGGGGACACTTAGTGCCCTCCTTTGCTTTCCTCTCACTTTGACTGCACTGTGCAAATCTGGATGTAGCCAGAATCTTTCCTTGTTGTTGGACTGATGCATTCCTGGTTCCTGAATCCAGAGATGGTTTGTTGCATTCACGTGAGGTGAATTTTGTTGCAGAGCATGAGTTTGAACCTCGTGTCTGCTGCAATTTCTGCTTTGAAGGAACCTCAAAGACAGCACCTGGTTAACCTGAACTGCCTTTGCTACAGGTTTGAATTGATGATTGTCTGGAAGATCCATCTTGATGAAGAAGGGACCACTACACCTGTCCTGGACCTGCTGCCCAAAGTACCAGAACAAGGTAACCTCAGTCACTTCAGGGACTGTTCCTGAGCTGCCAGACCCTGGTTTTGGCCATGGAACTCCAACTCCCAGAGCCCAACCAGACAAACCCACCCCAATTCAGCAGCAGCTACACTTTACCTCCTGTGTAATCTCCAAGGGCTCACAAACTCTGCAGGCATCCTGCTTTACTCACCTGCTGTCAGCACTGCTGCAGCTCTTGGAAAATAACCTGCACTGCTGTGTTTCTCCTGCAGTCCTGGAGCAGAGGATGACGAGTGTGGAGAACATCCCTGGCAGCTTCCGGAGCGCGCTGCGGCTCTTCGGGATCGAGGCAGCCATCGAGAACCTGATCAAAGTGCTGGGCTCAGAAAAATGAAAGCCAGCATTGCTTACACCAGGTAGCAATTTCAAAAGTAGTTTTAATTAAGATATTGTGTTACACAGTCTGCAATTTTATTGAATATAAACATTAAGTTATTTTCCATTTAGAAACCATACTCATAAAACATGCTATCTGTACAATTATGGCACGTTATATATAAATTGTCATGACATGAAAATAAATACAGCCATTTAAATACAAAAATGCCAAATAAAATAGTTACATGTACAGAGTGATTTCATTATAAATTCATCTTTCTGAATCATCAATGTACCAGAGTGGTTTATCTTCTTAACATTTCTAGATACCTGGAAATTGTTAAAAGATCATGCACTGTCAAAATCAAGTCCATAAAAATCCAATTCATTTCACAGCTCTGTAAAAGTACAGTGATTTTAAAATGACAAGAGAACAGTAAGAGACTCCTAGAACAAAGAGTTAAACAGCTTTCTTATTAAATTAGGGTGGAAAAAGACAATTTGAAGATTTCAGACATACAATGCTAAAAAACACAAAGGTAACTGTATGAAGTAACTTTGTTCCACAATGTGAGTGTTGAGACAGCATTAATCTAACCCAGAGAGGCCCATGACACCCCCGGGAATAGGTGAGCAAGTCACCTCCTGCCCACTGCAGCACTTCCTTTGCACTTCTGACTCCCAGGAGGAAATTCTGGTACACATTACTAAAGCATCACCTTTTACACATTCATCCCTGAAGAAACAAAACAGATCAGACCAATGTCCTGCCTCTCCCTTCAATTCCATCTGACGAGCCCATCTGGGAACTCTCAGTGTTGCCAGGAGTTCCTGCTCTGCACTAGCACTGCACCCCAACCAAACTGATGTGACTGGAGTCAGGTACTTCTCAGCTGGGGAGCAACAGTTCCTGGAACCAAGAGCCCAAAGCCACCAGCTCTGGGCTCTCATGTGACAGGAAGAGCCCTCCTTTCCAAGGCCAGAGCTGCTGGAGCCCCCAGCAGCACAACCCCACACTCCATGCAGCAAAAGGTGGAGAATCTGAACTAAAGCAACCGTATGTTTCTAGTCCCATAAATGTAATAATCCACTCTTTGATCACTGAAATGCTCTCCCCCTGTTCCGGTAGGTTGGGAAAAACTGACAGACCAGAGCCTGGTTTCTGTCAGACTGGACAGCTGAACAACACCAGAGATTGGGTTTTGATGAATGGCAACTCTGTCTTGTTAGATAAGGCAGGCTCATTTCAAGTTTAGAATCCAGTACACAGGCAAAATTCATTCCTACTTCTCCACTGACATGGAACTGGTTGAGCTGGTTTTGTGTAACCTTTAGTTCATCTTTAGCTCTCTCCTCCTTTCCTGAAAACAAAACTGTTTGCTCAGCACAGACACTGCTGTCAGCATATGAAATGTGTGTGAAATTACAGCATAAAAACCTGGAAAGTAGCTGTGCAGGGTCCTTCCTTCCTCCTATTTCTAATGGCTGGAGGGTTTCTGGATTTATAAGTAGCTGTCTCTCTCCGGGTTTTCTTTGGGAAGAAGGGGTTATTCCTGCTGTCAACTGCCAGCTCATTGCACTGTTGTAGTCTCACATGCCAGGCCCTGCCCCAGAAGGGCTCCTGGCACTGGATGCCAGCACTGCCAGCCAGCTCAGATCTCTGGCACAGGGACAGTCGTGGCTCTGTGTTTCACATTTCTTCCTTAAGTGGTGCCAAGGTACAGAGGCTCTTATTTTTGAATTTCAGGTAAAGTGGAACAATTCAGAGGTTACACTGAGGTCCCAATATAAATCTGTTTTTAGGAGTTAAGCTACATGACCCTGAACACAGTTACTGGTAAGCACAGGCTGTGTCCAGGTAGGAGCTGTTCACTGGGGCTGGAGCAGCATCTCTGCACCACTCAGGGGGTGTAATCCTTGAGGGAAAAGGAGCTGCAGCTTTTATCATTGTACCCTCAGGTTTGGACATACCTTTCACTTCCACTCAGACTCTCACCCAAGGATGGCTTTACTGCAGCACCTCCCCAGCCTTCAGCTGCACAGAGCACTGCTCATATGCAGCACTGACACAAGCTCATGCTGGCATGAGACTGACCCACTGCAGCTGCAGGGGAGAAAATGGGATTCTGTCACCTTTTTCCTGTGTCATTTAAAGCAGGAGAGTCTGAAAACAGCTGCTCATGCTACGCAGTGTGTGGGGCATCAGTATAATAGTGCCAATGTCTGACACTATCTGAAAGACCTGAAATTATCTGTAAAACTCAGAACATATTCTTCTTAGAGCTCAATTTAAATTAGACAAGAGCAAGCCGTGGTTTCACCTCCAATAGCAGCATATAAGGTACAGAGACAATAAAAACCAGCATGGCAGGTGAGTTAAGTAAGCCCAACTATCATGTAAAACTCCAGGTTGCTTACCTTAACCCTTTGCACTTTGTCTCAGAAGCTTTAGGTAGATACAAGGTGATCACACAACTTCTGGAGGCAGCATGGTGTTCCTAGTCCATGCATTAGTACTTAAATGTTCTGCAGTGCCAAGGCAGTTCCACAGATCAGCCACTGCATGGTTGTATTTTCAGTGGATTAATGCTAAAGTGTTGTATAGGGTTTACCAGAGCATTCCCTCCTTTAGTAGGGATGAGGGAGACTAGCACAGGCTCCAAGACAATTCTCTTGTTAGTAATTAGGCTTTCTATGTTAGTGCAATACATCAGGAAACCTTTAATTCTGTGCTTTTTCAATTCTAAGGAAGTAGACTTTTCATATTAATTTGATCTGTCCTCTAGTTCCAAGGTATGGCACGTTACCTGTTCTGTCACATTAAATACATTCATTAAGGTTATCTAGCAAACACTTGGCTTAGTGCTATCCCAGGTCTCTGAGAAGGCATTACCCATTAGAAATCATTTCATAAAGCAAAAACATTCACAGCTGAAAAATGCACTGAACACAATAGAAAAGAAAAAAAAATCACCATAACTGTATTCCAATAATCTTTCTCTTCCTCATGTGTTTGAATAAAAATAACCTTAAGGGAATGGTTACACTTTATGGAGAACTAATGTGCAGTCTTCATTCTCCTTGAAGAGGTTGGACATAACTGGGTCCTCTTTGGCCTGTACATTCTTCAGGTAATAGTTGACTATTTCACCATCGAGTTTGTACTGGTGGGGGATGCTTTCATAGGGCTTCAGGTCCAGGTCCAGCACAGAAACAGAGAAGGTAAATCTGGATTTGGATGTCAGTACCACAGGTCTTTGCTCAGAGCTGGAAAATAAAACCACATTGCACATCTGAGTCACTGAAACCAGTATTTTTAATTTATGTGTCCCTTTACAGAAGTGACTCTAATGTTTATCTTAGAACTTCTGTGGGAGCCCAAGAAAATAAACTGCAGCTAATGTAGCACTTAGGAAACTACAGCTCCAGCTTTACCAGTCCTGATGGGACCTTGCTGGCACCTCTTCCAGTCATTTTCCTTTCAGCTTCCACACAGCTGAAGTCAAACATTACTCTCACTTACTGTATTTAGTAAATCTAAGCTAGGTTTCTAGGTGGTGCATACAAAGCAACAGCCTTATTAACCAGCAAAAGCAGAAAAGAGACTGCAACTCCTACTTAAGTTCACGGTAATAAAACATTTAGTATGCTGTCCAAGCATGCTGAGGGATGGAGGAGTTCTGAAGTCAGCCATTGCACAAGTCATGTCCATCACTCACACTTCACTGGAGGACTGCAGGATAAATGCAGAAAGCAGCATTCTCTAAAAATAAAAGGGCTCTGGTGAAGCAAAGCCCCCTGCAGAAGAAGAGATTAGCACTGCTGACACAAGCCAAAAGGGATAATATTGTGAGGCAAAGCCTCCTGCCTGACAGCCAAAGCTGTCACCTCTTGATCATTGCCTTGGTTTTACTCTAACTAGGCCATTAAAGGCAACTTAGCCTTAAAACTCTCTCCTATGAGAACACCAAGGCAGAAAAATTGTACCTAGTCAAAATCATCCAGAGCTACTATGAACAATCAATTCGAAGTTTAAGAAGGAAATAAATATAAAACTTTGATCCTCTTGGTCAACTTAAAACTCTTCAGGAGTTGGTTGCAAATTACTTAAAACAGAACTTACTAAAATGTTCACAGCCAAATATTTGGGCACACCACCCCCCACACATCCCACACTTTAATGTGATTGAATTGCGTGAACAGTACAAACATCCCAATTTCCAAACAACTGCAGCCATTCCAAAGCAGGAACAGGCAGCTCTTACCATTCATCTTGCAGGCAGGGGGAAAGGGCAATCATGATGGAGCAGTCTTTAGCAGTCATTGCTATTCTGTACTGCTGCACCTATACAACAGAAAACAACACACATTTTCTCTTAGATTGGTGTTTACCTGAGTAAAACATCCTGTTCCTTACAAAAAGCAGCACTGCTCTCCCTGTATTGGTATGTTGGCACTTTAAGAGCTGGAAATTCTCTCTGTAACAGAAGGTTGGCAGGAACAGGTGCTTTTGCAGCATCCTGTGTAAGAATCATGTTTATTTCCTACAGATCAAATTCCTGACAACAGTTCCTGCAAATGCTTCCTCAGTCTAGAAAGCAAATAAACAGTTTCATTTTTCTCTCAAGAACTGGTGCTACAAGCTTGTTTTTAACTGCTTCTGCTATAAAGGTGCACCCTGACACAATGAAGAACTGCACAGACCCCGACAAGCCAGCAGTGCTGCCCCCATCCATTATCTAGCCCTTTCAGTGAGACAGAGGTTAATTAACACTGACAAAACAACCAACCTCCAGAGGCTGAGCAGTACCTTTGTTAATGCAAATGCCACTGTCCCATCATCTTCCAGGGAAAGGTCCAGCAGCTTCTCGTAAAACACTTCATTGTAAGGTCCATCTATCTGTAATGTACTTCTAAATAAATGTAAAAAGAAGATTTACAGACAGCCAAAATGATGTGCTGGTTTTCAGTGTGATCTTTCCTCAGCAGCCCAGACACACAGATGAGAACAATCTAACAATAACATTGATAAACATGTCCAAGTATTAACCCACTGCCAACCAACCTCCCAACAAGTCCCTGTTATTCTCAAATCACTCAAGATTTGCTGCTTCTTAGGATCTGAGTTGTGTGGGGTTTTATAAACATGAATCATTCTTAATCCACTGCCATCTCTGTATCACTGCAAAAATTATGTGGCTTTTGCAAAAAATAAGTAAGTTTCAAAATTTGTAGCAGTCTGCAGGAGCGCCAGAAGCCTTCCTGAAAATACATATACAAAAATATATAATATTATATTGATGTCTATTTTTATATATCTTATTTTGTACATAAGAAGTATAAACTGGGGGCAAAGACATATCTGGCAGGGCCCTGCTCCAACACCGTGTGCTAATGGGGGGGTGTCCTGGGCTCCTTCCTTCCACCTTTGAACAGCTGAGCCCCTGCTGAGAGCTGAACCCCCCCAGTGGGGTTTGTCCCACACAAACCCTCCCCAGATCAAAGAACACATTTTCCAGTGCTCTGTTTCCTGTGTAACTGCACAAGCAGCAGCAGCTCCTGAGTGAAGCCAGAGTGCCCTCGTGTGAGCACAGGGGAGGAACAGCACCCCAGTGGAGGCTGCTTGGAGCAATTGTTATTACACTAATAAGCCTTATTTGAGAAAAAAAAACACAGCAGCTTGCATTGATCATTGCAGAACATCATTATCCCTGCAGACATTCCCAGCTCTGCAAGTACTGGGGACAGGAGAAACCACCCATTTCACTGTACCTTTCTGCAGTACTCAACCACCAGTGTTAAGAGAGTGTTCCTCTCTCTTAGCCTGTTGTGAACTTTCCATGTCATTACTTAAAAATTCAGGCCAAAGTGACTAACATCAGCTGGAAGATCAGTTAGAAATTCAGAATATGCACTGCCATGAAGGAAGGTTGTACAACAGAACAGAGTGTGTGCACAGAGCCCATCCTGCCTGCAGTCCTGGTTACTCAGGACTGGAAAGAAAACCATCAAGTCTTACCTCTCTTCAGGAAATTCCTCCAAGTACTGTTCAACTCTACTGTACAAAGGATAGAGTCCTTCAATATCCAGCATGTCAAGCATCTGAGCCTGAAGGGTTTTATAAAGGAGACAACCCCTCGGTAAACCAGAGCTTTCCAATTTATGTTTACCTAGAAGAAAATGCATTCTAAAATAAGGCAGAGACAAGTCTTAGCTTCAATTTGCCTTAATTATACGTGCTTGTTTAAAAATCCAAATACTTTTAGTCCAGTCACAGGTAGGGGGAAACCTCAAAACACTTCAGTTTCCAAACAAAAGTGCAGGGTGCAGGTACTGACCTGCACATTTAAACAGCTCATCTTGGACTGCAGAATAAAACACCTGGTATTCAACTCTACAAACTACCTAAAAAAAAAACAAACACCAAAACACACCCACATCCACTGCAATCTACTCATTTTGAGTTCACAGGAGAAATTTCTCATCTGAGTTTGAAGCCACCACAAATTCATTTTGAACAATATCAACTGCTGACAGAAAGTAACTTAGCATTTCAGCTCTGGTGTCTTTTTCATACAATATCAAGAATTGTATTTGCTATAACCTCTCTAAGACAGCTCTTTCTCCAGCACTAGAAGAAATCATGGGCAGTGAAAAAGGTCTTCCTCAAAAACAGTAAGAAATGTGCTGTAATTAGGATAACTGGCAGCATCTTGAATAATTAGAGCTTTACAGAACTGATGCACTGAGGAACTAACACCATTTACAGTTTTCCAACTCTTTTCCCTCTCGTACTCAGACCTCTCTTTACCAGGAGAAAGAAAAGAACGAGCTGTGCCCT
This sequence comes from Sturnus vulgaris, assembly GCF_052056855.1. Taxonomy (NCBI): domain Eukaryota; kingdom Metazoa; phylum Chordata; class Aves; order Passeriformes; family Sturnidae; genus Sturnus; species Sturnus vulgaris. Next base: position 17,157,645 of record NC_142253.1, on the reverse strand, counting down.
GGTGAGGGCTGACAGGAGCAGCAGGGAAAGGCAAAGTACAGGTACTGTACTAAACCAACCAAAACAGCCCAACTTCATCACATACAACATAAAAATTCCCCACTCATTTGGAATACCTATGATTGTTATCAGCTCAAACTGCTATTTTCTTCCATTTTTCCTCTACCACCTCCTGAATTTATTTTTACCCCTGTCATTAGATACAGTGCTGTAAGTGCTCACTACAACATCACATTATATTAACAACAATTATCTGGCAGCTACACAGTTCAGAACTCTTTTTAAATGCCACCAGAATTCCTGTTTCCATTCTCACATCAGTATTTAGAACCAAGAGACAAAGATCTGAATTGTTACATCAGACAAGGCTCTGAGAAACCTGCCCATGGCGGGGGGCTGGACTAAGTGGCCTGTAAAGATCCCTTCCAACCCACACCATTCTGGGATTCCATGAGCAGTAAATTCTGGACAGTTCTTACAGTATTATCCCTTACCATTTCTTACTAGCTCCTTATTAAAAGCACTTGCTTCACAGTAGCTTCTCCCTTGTGAAATGGGAACTGTCTTCATGTCGCCTGCCCTGCAGGTGTCAGTGCTACTCAGTAGCGCCATGGTTATCACGTGGATTAATTCCTTAACAATTGTCCTTGTGCAGTGGGGGCCGCTGACCAGCCCGTTGGAAGGGAAAAAGAAAGGTTTTAAGTGACGAGCAAGTTCGTTCCAGTCAGAGACACAGTCCTGGTCATCCTTACAGCCATAAATTAGTTCCCCATTCTGCAAAAAGGAGAAAAAGAAATCTTTAGGCACATCAGGAAGTCAAGTTATTCATATTGAGCTACTCAGAGAATCGGGTTTAATATTTTAAGCATAGAAAAGTGTTATTACCTTAACAATCAGACACACAACATTCCCAATTTCTTAAAGATTTGTCCTCTTAAGTCTAATCAGAATCTGCAGGTAAAAAACCTCTGAATGAAAACCAAAACCACTGTTTAAATCAAGTGCTACTTTCCCAACTTAATGACCTGTAGGGAACCAGAACAATAGGGGTGAATGATACTTGGCACATTTTCCTATTGCTTCTTTCTGGATAATGTCAGGAGTGAAAAAGCAGAGTGTGAAACATCCTTCTTTTACCAGCCCAGAACGGCAAAGGGAAGGCTGTGAAAGGGAACAGAAAAGGTGTGACAGCTACCTGGACTAGTACAAAAAGAGGGCAGCTCATAGAAGTTTAAGTAATTCAAATAGTTGATTTAATATTGGAAATAAATTGAAAGAATCTTGTTTCCTAGAATTAATCTGAAAATCTCCACAAATAATCAGTTATTGCTTTATATTTTTCCTACATGAGTGTCATGGAATTCCATTTTTTCCTTTCTCAGTGAGGCCTGCTGTGCTTTGGGCCTGTGTCAGTGCTCTAATAGGAATCTAAAACAAAGTATTTGCAGCCACATGCCAAGTTCTCCATTTTCTTCTTCCTGAAGCAGCACATAAAGTTTTAAAACTTTGGTCATTTATGATTCCTTTTCCATTAATTGTTCCTCTGTGATTCTCTCCCACTAATTCATTCCCCAGGGAATGGTCACAGCCCCAAGGCTGCCAGAGCTTCAGGAGCATTTGGAAAATGCTCTCAGCCACAGGGTGGGATTGTTGAGGTGCCAGTGCAGGGCCAGGACTTTGACAATCCCCATGGGTCCTTCTAATTCAGGATATTGAGTCTGTGAATTCTGGGAAATTATTATTTCTCTGTCCTCACCTAAGAAATCTAACTAAGAACTTTCCCATTTCCTTCTCTTGATGGGGTCCAACAGTGCTGGTCTGATTAGGTAGGTTTGAAGGAAGATCGTGACTGTTTAGATGCTCAAGTCAAATTATTTAAAATCCAAGGCAAAAAAAGCAAGCAGAGATTGAACTGTTTACCTTAAATATTTTCAAGTTGTTCTGTGCCTCCTGTAATAAGCTCTTCAAAGCAAAGTGCATTCTTTGTTTATTTCTAGGGAAAACAAAATAAAGCCAAGAATGTTTCATCAAAGCCTTTGGATGTTCACACCTGGTGTGAGCATGTGCACTGAGCACATTACTCACACTGTGAGATCACTGCAAAGGCAAAGTGAACTTCAGCTCTGAGTACACTAAATAGCTCTTGGGTGCAATGCTATGCTGCAAAAGGCAGCTCTGATTGCTGAGATAGGTGTGAAGGGGGAGATAGCACCAGATATAATCACTGTAAAGGTCCAGACAAGCCAGCATTGATCATCCATAATACTTCAGTGAAAGGTAAAGTAATCCAAGCAAGAAATCTGTAATGCAGATTTTTTTTTGGGGAGAGGTGTGGGCAAAACCACAGAATTCTTACCCTGAGAAGAGATCCAATGGGCAGTATTTACTTGGTCGCTTCCATTTTCCATTGGCTACCTGTGGAAAACCCAGAGCACTGCTGTTACCCACTCTACCTGCAACTGCTGCTCTCCCTTTTAACAGCCAGGTCTGTGGCTCTGACATCCTGCCCTCAGAGGTCAGGACATTTAAACCACTTTGAACACAAAATTCATGACCACCGTGGGTGTTCCCAGCCATTTTTAACTCAAGTCACTCAAACTGCATTCAGAAGGGAGAAAGGTCACATTAAATCCCAGGGAGTCACAGTCACACCATTGCAGAGTCACAGCATACACGAGTCCATGAGCTCCATGCCTGTTACATGCTGTTTGTTGTAAGTCACAGAATGCACTTGTGAGCTGATCTGGGAAGGAAGTTCCACATCAGAGTTGACCCTGTCACAGCATTCATAGTCCCCAAAGGCTGATATTGTATTTGTTTGCTTCCAGCTTCCCACAGAACTTGTTCCATTTCTTACTAAACAAATTCACACCCAGAGACTCAGCTGTGTACCCTCCTACCAGCTTTAGTCATATCAGAGATTTGAGCAAGTTTCAACAGGAAAGCAAGCCTGGAACAGCAAATAAAGCACAGTACAGCCAAAGGAAAGCAGGGTGACTTAATAATTACCTTTAGATGCTGATGCATACAGTAACGACACACCTTGTGCTTTATCTCCTGTGAAACATGGCTGGAAAAAGGAATGAAGCCACACTTTGGCTAGAACAAACAAAAGAAAATCGTAAATACAAATGTCTCTCTCTGTAGAAATATAAATGCACATAATATGCAAATCTTTCCAGTTAAAGGAATGTTTTTAAAAGTTGTTTTTTTTTTTTAATTAATCGTTTAAAAGCTGAATTACTCTCTATTATTTTAAAAGATAAAGACCCGTGGCCTACAGAAAAGCACAGTAACACCTGGGAGTTCCCAAGTTTCAAAAGATTGGGAACTGGAAGAGGGAGGGGCTGTTTCCTCCTAAGGGTCACAGTGAAAGCAGTGAGCTCCGCCTTCCCCCACTGCTGCATTCCTTGAGAACTGCTGGGGCAGGGGCAGTTAAAGAATGCAAACAAACCCCTTTGCCCTGAGGCTCTGTCCCCTGCCCACCTTGATCTCGATGCAGAGGATGGGCCGGTGCTCAGCGAAGCGGAAGGGCTGCAGCCGCGTCAGGTTGGGAAGGCACATCGCGTAACCGCTCAGCGTGTCCATGTCCTTGTCACAGCGACACTCTGGGACAGCAGGGGACAAACAGCACCAACAGGGAAATTAGCTCTGGGGTGTTTGTTCATTCTGGAGCCGTCTCCCTCACCAGGTGGGGCGTGGGAACCAGCGTGGAAGGACAGGACACGCGGTTTAGCCAATTAAGCACTTGCACAGAGTTGCCCTCCCCATTATTAACGCCTGGTTTCAGTTTCCTCAAAACTGTCCCAGGCACAGGAGTATCCCAAGAGCTGCTGTTAATGGCCAGCTCCCAGCTCATCCCAAGAAAGGTGAGGCCTGAAACAGCAAGGAAATGGATTGGCCAACAACAGGTAAAGCGACTCAATGTATTTATTCACAGATGTGATCTCCCCGTTGCTTACTATGCATGACCTACCATCCCTCAGCTGAGTCAAAAGGATTTGAAAACTGGCAGGAATATCATAAACTTAAGAGGCATTCTGCATAAAAATCCTTTGAATAACCTCTTTCCACGTGCATCCTTTGGGGGACAGGTCTGTGAGATTGTAGTTCAAAGTTAACAAGAGCACACACCCCCAGATTTGCAAGTACCTGTTACTAAACAGACACAGAGGACACGTTTCTGTTACAGTTTCCACTGCTGAGAAAAATGCCCACTCTGAAAAATATATTGCAATAGACAAAATAAATCTGAGAAACCAAAGGCTCAGGCACCAGCCTGTCATGCCATACTGCCTCACCAGGATGAGCAAGAAGCCTTCTGTCTCCAACAAAATGTTGAGGTTTGTTTTCTTTTTCCAAATTTAAGCAAAAGTACATCCTTCACACCTTCACAGCTGAAAGCCACTTGCCAAATCAGAAAGGCACAGAAATCTGAAGTATTGGAGAAGCTCCTTTGCATGTTACACAGGCTTATGAGAAGGGTAACATTGAAAAAAAATCCTTGAGGTTTAAAAAAAATTCCTGTTGAAAATGAACAGTGAGATTCACTGTTGTGAAGCACCTGGACACTTCCCCACAACCACATTTCAATCTCCAGCAGCTGTGGACACACAAAGTTTAACTTTGAGAAATAAAACTAAATTCTATCATTCACTTCCACCAGAGTATCGCTGATTTTCTAACTTGTATTAGATCCTATTAACTGGATCTCGGAACTGCTTCTCAAACAGTGAGGAAAAATCAAAAACAGTGTCCTATGCTCACTATATGTAAATTAATTCCTTTTTTTCCTGGATCAAAAGCATCACAGCACTTGACTATGGTCCTTTGATTTAACTCTGCATTTATCTTCAAGGAGTTTTGCTAAAGCAGGAGTTTCTGGCCATTCTCAGGAACATAAGACACCACGAGGGCCAATCTCTTTGCCTTTTTTAGAGCTATCACACACTACTTCTAATTCCAGAACACAATCCATTTTTTCCACAACAAATTTTCAACTTATCATTGTCTAAATATTAAAAATAATTTTCTTATATTCTGTAGTGTGATGCTTTTTTTTTTACTTTAGAACAAAGGAAAATGCTTTAAAGCTTGAGGAAGCCCCTTTTAATCCCATCCCTGGCACTTACCTGGCCTCTCTGGCTGGATTTTCAAACAGAGCTGTCTTACAAAGTCTAAAGGCAGTTGAATAATTTCCTATTGAGGGAAAAATAAAGAAAACATTTTAATGCAAAAATTAATACCCAGCTTGGGAGTCTTGAAATGGAACAGCAAAGTTCAGTGGGTTACACAAAGTACACTGAAGTATGCAGTCAGCAGCTTCTCCCTCTGAATCACTGTCTGTGAACACCTGTACCTGCCATCACAGGCAACACCTGTTCTTCTATAAAAACCAAGGACTAATTTAAATAAATGCATCACAAAGAGCATTTTCAGTGCAAGTTTAATGTGTGTGAAGGAACCTGCATCATTTTGTCCTTTCCACAAATGAAAAAGTCCCATGTCTCATCCCACCCTTCTGAGGCAGAACTGTGTAACTCAAGTTCCAGGTGAAGCTATAACTTTTTCACTTATCTTGTTCACTTACCACATCAGATAAGTGAACAAGATCTGGCTGCCCTGAAGAACAAAGGAAGGGAAAAGATGATCTCTGACTGCATAGAAACCTCAACAATTTATATGAACCAGGTTTCTCCCCTTGTTTTGCAGTTAGTCTAAAAATCTCTCTCACACACACCCCCCTCTTGCCTTGGGCAGAGCAAAGAAATGACCACACTTCTCATCAGTAGCTTGAAATAGCCAAACCACTGAGTACAATCAGCACAGAGCAGGATCCAAATGCATCCAAATGCTTCTTGTGTGTATCTTGCAAAACCCTGTTAGTTCCTCAGTGTTCCCCCAAACACTGTTTACAATGCCTAATGGCTACAATTTATTTTAAGAACAAATCATTTACCCCATGGTGAACGTAGTTCTCCCCAAAGAACTGCTTCATCACATGTTTTCCAAAGTCTACAATGTTTTGCAGATGGTGTAGTATTTCCTCTGGAGTCTGGAAGACAGAAATGTAGTAATTGAACTCAGAAATGATGGTAACACTCCAGAACACACACATATCCTGGTCAGTTATTTAACAAATAACTTAATTGCTGAGCTTGGCAGGTCAGTGTACACTGAAGTCAAACAGACACCTCAAGAGTGCTAAATTTGTTTCTCTACTGCCACCTTAGGGGCTGAGACAAACAGAAAAATGGTCAGAAAAGATTATTCTTCTTCAGTTTCAGAGGAAAAAGCAGAAAGTGACAAAGGTGGAAGAAAGGGAGATTGCTCAAGACTTACTCTGACCATTATTCTTAAAACAGTTCAGAGATCTCCAGCAGTCAAAAGAGGTGCCCAAGAGCTGCAGTGCAGAAGAGACTTGGAGTGTTACAAAACACATCATGGAGATTAGGAAGAGAATGCCTGCAAAGACTGAGCCATATTCCAAACCTCGGCATGAACAGGTACAGAACTTGCCATCTGTCCCAAATTCTGCCTCTAACAGTGAAAAATCTTACTCTAATGTGATATTCTGTAATTTCATAAAGAAACACCAAGGTCTTCTACAAGACAAGATGGCAAGAGCTAGAAAGGAAGCTCCATGAGTACTGGAAGCAGGACAGGGACAACTGCTCAGCCAGACTTGGACACACTCCTGCTCATTGAGGGAGCAAAGGAGCAATATCCCATTCCCAGCACTCCAGCACACTCTGCTTCTCTGCAACGTATTTTACTGTTGCAACAGACAACCTCAAAGCTACTGTGTCCTTTATGTAACACACAAAATCCCTCTTAAAACCTCACAATAAAATTAAGTGGAAGAAAAGAAAGTGAAACACCTGGGTACATGTTAGCAAATCAAAGAGGAAAAACAAGAGCAGAGTAAGAGGAAATAAATGCTAGAGGACAACACGCAGACACCGACATAGCCTAGAGAAAGGAGGAAAGACCACATCCAGCACTAATCACAAATAACAACACAGCCCCTTCTTTAACTTATACAAATCCTGAATGGTGAGAAGGAGCATTACATCATCTCATCAGTAACAGAAATCTCAGCTATTTCCCATTTACAGATGGTTCTGACCTGGTTTGCTGATGTACACAGCACCCACAGGTTTGTGTTTTGTTTGGGTGGGGTTTTTTAACATACATACACAGACTCACAGACTGAGAAATAAGCATTTCGTAAAAATTTACTCCTGCCACTTTCACTACATGGAAAGATTCACCAGTTAAAAAGGCCAATACAGCTGTAAAATTATAAATCAAGCTTAAAACATCTTTTAAGAGCAAGTATATTTGATATATCTATGTGAAACAAAAACCAGGCTACTTGAGGATCACCTTTTAATATCAAAAACCACTAAGATTAAAAGCTTTTGAAGGACACATCATTACTGCCAGCTCATTCAGAAAAACTCAAATAGGCTTTATACAATCATTTTTTTAAATTCTTTCATAAAAAAGATCATATACTAAAATAGCAATATGCAATTAAAAGCACTCCATGAGGCCTGACACTTGACTTTCTATTCAAGCAATGCAAGCACTGCACTTACATTATTGAGTATTTTTCAATCATAACAATAAGGTTAGAATTCACAATAATACCACCTTGTTCAACTACTGGATTATCTAATCCCAAATTCATAATTAAACAGACAATTAAAAATACAAAGCAGCATCCAGACTTCAACTTTCCCAAAGGAGTTAAGCAGAAGAGACTCAGACCTATTTGTTCACATCTCAATTTCAGTGTGTGTATTACTAGAAAATATTTTGCTTGAACTGATTCCTTCAGCATTGTTTACCTTGGATGACCTGTGATGTCATACACAGACCCAGAACACTTCAGACTAACTCATTTTGCTTAAGTCAGGAATACAGATTACTCAAAAAAAAACAACAAAAAAACCATTTTCCTTGTCATTGTTGCTATGTGCAAGTTTCTCTGATTCTCTGGGATTTGTTTACTGATCTGATGATAAAATATTTATTCTGTTCTGCTCCAAGAAAAAAATGGTCCTTTAAAAAAAAAAAAAAATCAATCACCAGAATAAGTAAATATATTCAAATTACAAAACCTTCTATTTAGAGGGAATTGTGTATCACAAAGTCCACACACTCCCAATGCAAGGCAAATGCAGGACACTGGAGCCAGCTCTCCTCAAAATGCAACACTGGAACGTGCATGGCCAGCCTCATTGCTGTGGTGGGTAACTGAAAAGTCACTTCCTGCCTTCTTTTGTGACTTTCTCAGACTTTGTTGCATAGTAATTGTTTTTTAAAAATTGGCAATCTCTTCGAACTTAAAAACAAAAAATAAAAAGGAAAAGAGGTTCAGAACTCAGTGTTCTGTTTTCTTAAATAAACTGCAACAGACTGACTTTTTACATAAAGTTGTGGTCTAGTCCTCTCCTGCTATAATAAAAATTGAGATAAGCTCTGTTTCCTTTCTTGGGATCCACTGGACACATCACTGTTCTTGTTAACACTAAACATTATTATCTTGGGCTACTACAGAAGCACAAGATACATTTTTGAAATCTTGCTGATATAAGCAGCTCAAAAACCAACTTGAATCATACTTTGGTTTTACCAGACCTTTTTTCAAGTTAAATAGTAGCAGAAAGACCATCAAGTAACTCATACATATGCTGTGTTCACTAATTTTGCCTTCCTCTACTTTAGCAAGTTCTCCCTTGTTAAACTGAATGTTTTTCACATTCATCTTTGGGATTTAAAACAATAAAATGCCCTTTCTAGACGTTTACTTCACATTCAGCCTTGTTTCTTTTTTCCTAAAATTAAGCACACACACACACCAGTTCTCAGTAGAGCACGAATGTTTTTTATATTCCCCCCATCAGAACAACCTGTCACTGTGCCTCACAAAGCCGTGGTTCAGGAGCTGCTGTAAACTCAAGCCATTCCTTGTATCTCTCAGGTAACACACCCCAAAGACTCCTCTCAAGGTTGAGGAAATGAAAGAATTTGAATCTTGTGCTCTCTTTTCTTATTTTTCTTCCTTGGAACACTGTGTTTATGCTCCACCTTTGGTTTTTGATCATTTTTTATTCCTGTTAAAAAAAATCTGAAGTAACTCACTTCAGCTCCTTCTCAAGCAGGAAAAACCTTATTGTACCATTGAAGAAACTGGGAGATTGTGTCCTGCCATGTTTGCTTTTTAACACACAGGACACTAAAATCACTCATTGACAAAGGCTATTGTGTGTCTGTGAACATTTCATGTTTTTCTTCAGATTCCATTGCTTTTTAGCTGCTGAACAGCTGCTCAACAGCAGACCTTGACCATGACACCAGTTCTGCGTGGCTCCTGTTCTGTCCCACCTGGCTACAGCCAGGAAAATTCCTTTCTTCCTCAGCATCCCTGAGCTGTGCCACATTTACACTGTGCCACAGGTGCCCTTACAGAAAGCTCTGCCCTCTGACACTTGGCAGCCTTTCACCCTGCCCCACACAGAGCTCTTGGTATCAGCACTCACATCACCCCAGTTACATAAGACAACCTCAGATTTCCTCCTGTTGCAAAAGCCCCTGAAATACAGGCACATTTCAAAACATCCATTTGTTCTTACTCCTGCCAGTCACAGCTCTTTCACAGGTGTCTTGTTTCTCCTCATGCTGGCTATTAGTTTACCCAAGGGCATTCAGCAACAGGACATGTCTAAATCTTACCTTATTCTGGTTGGGGGGGGACTTCAGAAACCGCAGCACCACACAGCGCTGGAGGAAAATGGGAAAGAACAAAGTTTCATTAGCATTCATCAACAGCACCATTGTCTGATTCCCCCATCTACCTCTCTGAGAAATAAGGGGAGGGGAGTGGAAAAAAAACAAACCAGGAAAGCACACTTTAGATGGTTATTTCACTCAACTTCAAATCCACCAGCTGAAATCAAACACAGCAATGTCTGCTGCCAGCTCTGCCATCAGTTTAACGAGGGAGCCACTCTGGCCACTGCATTTCCAGTCACCAAGTGCACCAGGGAAATGCTCCCTTGGCTTACAGCACTGCTCTGAAAGTCTGGGAAAGCTCATATGGAACCAAAAACACCCCCACCCTGGCATTTGTGCACCAAAGCTCCCCAAAAGAGACACAAGGCCCACTCCACTTACACAATCAGCACAGCATTACAAATTACTAAGGAAACATTTACAGTTACCAGCAGCAGCTACACAGCTGAACTTAACACTAAACTAAAGCCTGCTACTTATAAACTCCTGCAGAATGCATACATAACACAGGAACAAATATAGCAGGCTTCCAAATATTTTACCTTAAAAACATAGAAAAACTCACTATTTTTGTAACTTTTATTATTTTTATCAGTTTTGTAACAATTCAAAAAGCTTGAGACTTTATATATTAAAATTAAAGTCTGACATGGTGTTAAGGAACCTGCAGCCTTAAAAGGCAACACCTCGGTCTGCCTCTGGTCCTCCAGAATATCTGATCCCAGAGATATTTACTTCCACTGATGTAGCTCAGCTTATTCAGGTACAATGGGGATATCAACAACTGGGCACCACAGAAGGTAGAGGCTCTGTTTTCCAGAGCTCTCTTAGCCAGTCTGCCTCCATCTGGGTCTTTCCAAGACACACCAAAAAGGATCATATTCCATTTAAAGCACTACCACAGAAGTATGCTCAGATTCTCTGACAAAGAAAATGCAGACAAAATGTCCTAGTTGCACTTCAGGTTTATGAAATCCAAGCTTTTCCCCTTCCAAATTATTTGCCTTTAAATAATTTCATATAGCATGACAGCACCAGTTCTATTCCATGTTTCAGAGCCAAAAGCTGTTTCTGCACAGGATGAGGGAGAGAGTTGCAGATATCTTTAATTACTAACATGAAGAGAAAGAGGAAACAAGAAAAACTAATGACAATGTGCCATCCAAAACAATAACAAAACTAGGTCCAAGTCCAGACATTGCCACTGAAACCCAGACAAGGCCCCTAAAAGGTCTCACGTCACCATAAATCTCCTTGTTCACCCACATCTGGAAAACACTCTCACATAAAAGAGTACTTTGCTGTTAATTTGATTTGTCCTGCAAGATGAGTGTCCCAACAGAAGAGGAGATAGCACCAGAGTGGTAATTACAGCTGCCTGGATTTGACAGGACTCCTGGTGACACTCCCTCTCTCATTATACCCCACACATGGGTAACAGAGCCCAGGCCTGATGAGCCTGCAGCTCTGGGTGCAATGTGTTATTCTTACAGGGTTTCAACCATTTGGATCTCCTGCTTTAATTATTCATGAGTAAGTGGATCAGTGATGGAGTGATCTGATTATCACTTCTAATCCATTCAGAAACATGATTCTGTAATCTTTCAAGGCTAGTGTAGATACCTATCTTTTAATCAGCTCCCTGCCAAGATTCCAACCAGTGCTCTGGAAAACCTGATTTGCTCTCGCAGGACTCAGGACAGTATTTGTTCATCAGCAAGTCATTTCTGATTTGGCAAAATGACCAAATTTACATATAGCAAAAGAAGAATGTGTTGCTGGTCTAAAGATGTCAAAAGGAAACACAGCACTGTTCAAACTAAACTTTCCAGATGCACTTAAACCAGCCAGCCCACACTACATTTTAGTGAGACTATTAGATGATTAGAGGAAATTAAAAAAAAATTAAAAAATCAACAGACAAACAAAAACCCACCCCAAAACCAAACCTCAAAAAAAACCCCCTCAAAACACTTCTTTCCTATTTTGAGGCAAATTTCCAGCTAGAAGCTGGATCCATGTCTTTGTGCATTTCAATACCAGTTCCACAGCACCAAGGTTAACCCATCAGATATCACAGATGCCAACTGCTTCAGAAGTATCACCACCAAAAATATTGGCCCACATTTTTCATGCTATTTCATTTCTGATTCACTTAGCTGATTCTTTACTTGGAAATATTGTGGGTGGTTGTTGCCACGAGGTTTTTTGTCAGTTATCTTAAAATGCCTTCATTTTTTTTTTATATTTACAGATTGAACTCCAAGTATGTGCCATACCTATCTGTATGCACGAGAATGGCCCAAATCCCAAAGGGAACAGATCTCTGAAAAGGTTGTCAGTACTCCTTAACACTTTGAGAATCAAATCAACTAGACCCTAAATTTCCCTAATGCTCCCGAAATTTCCTTCTCCACAACCAGTGGAAGTGCTTACAGAAGTGCAGAGCACCAGTTGCATCAAGGCACTGTCACCATCAGAGTATTTAGTTAGCTGGGTAACAGTCCCAGAGATATAAAAAGATGAAAAAAGCAGGCTGCAAGCAGAAGGGAAAAAAAGAAACAGTGCATGGATGTAGGCAAAAGTAACACATAAAACATTAAAAGGCTTCATATCTTTTGATATAAGATAAACTAGAAAAATAATGAATTCAAAGGAAGAATTCTCTACAACTTTTTTAAATCTCTGCATATATTCGGTCTCCATTTAGTGACAAAAGACTAAAAATAACCAACCCATCAGAACATCACACAGGACTGCTCTTACTCTCAAATAAGGAATTTAAGGACAAGTCTCACAGGAGAGCAGAGCAGCTTGATGGCAGATAACAACGTTCTTCGAGGCTCCAGGACCATACTAGGGCTACAACAACAACCATTTCCAATTGTTATGGAAAACTGAAAACAAACACTAGCAACAAGGATACCAAAACTTGCGGCTCTGAAAACACATCCACAAGCGCTGGGAGGGTGATGTAACCAGAAGTGTTCAGGAGGAGCTCGATCCCAACTCACAGAGTTTGGAGCCTGCAGTTTACAGCCCCACCAAGAAAGGCAAACACTTCTTTAGCACCCCATCAGCAAACAATTGTTTGGGTTAGAGCAGAACAAAGTTAAGGATTGCCAATAGAGAAGGAGCTGTGGGAGGAGCTGTGAAAACACTCAAAATCGGTGACATCACAGAACCAGCAGGATGTGCACACCCACAGCTCTTGTCCTCGTGTGTCCTGGGAAAAAACAGTGTCCTTGGCTTGCTCCCCAAAAGCTTACCTGTAAGAATTTTTATTCTCCGGAGCAGTTACTACAGCTATTACATTAATCTTACTCAATAAAATCCAAAAAATAAAGTAATCCTTGGTAGCTCGGCCAAAATATGATTGGCATCAATCCAGGTACTTTGGATTAGGCAGCAGCATTATGAAACCAGGATAAAAGCTTACATTTGCTTCTTTACAGCTTGGTGTTTGATATTGACCTTATTCTATGACCTCATTGTCATAAATTGCAGGGCTGCTGAACTGGAGAGCTTATAGAAGTTAAACGCAACTGGGGCAAATCTATCATCTTGATATTCCCCTTCAGGGAACAACCTCGTTTGCATCATGGAGATTTTTTTTCAGGTCTCTTGCTACGTTAGTAACAAAAATCTAGATAAGAGTTGGTAGCAGTGAAAGAAATAGGAAAAATTAAAATTAGCTCAACTGCTGGTAAAAATGCTTAGATACATAGAAAGATGTGTATTTTCCCTCTGCTCTTAACCACCTCTGCTCAGGCGGGTTTAAAATAAGTTTCTGTATAAAAGTACAAAGAATTAGCCTGTCCAAACACAAAGCCTGGGAAACATCAGCTTCTCCTGTTCCAAATAAGCAGGTTCACGTCATTTGTTATTACTCTATTATTATTCTAAGCAGCACACATTAACTGCTTTTGTCTGGAGGCAAAGCACTACTCTGCCATCTCCTTCCACAACTGGAAAAAGATTCTCATCTCGTTGTGCTCACATAGGCAAGACCGACTGGTAGAGAACAAGACTCTGAGAAGCAACTTTTTAAGTCCCAAAAGGAACTCCACCCCTCTTTCCACACCCATCATTTCCCTCACTCCACACCACCTCATAAATTCTGGCATCCAAAAACTCACCAGTATTTTTGCAGGCCCTATCTGCAATTTTACATTACAAAGTTACCTACCTATTGCTTTAAAAGGCACACATTACAGAAACAGAGTAAGAAACCCCATCTTTCTTTCAAAGTTGTGCATATAAAAGTCACAAGTTTCCAATTGTAAACATGAGGTGAAACACTCTCAAAGACTGGTAACAAATCTCTACAATTCTTACTCTGCTATTTTTTTGCAACCAATTTCACACACCACCACCAATCACTGCCAAAGGAGATGAAGATACAAAGTCAAATACTTTTAGAGAAAATAGTGTCTGTAAAGGCTGTGAATTTCTTTACAACTGGTTATTTAATTCACTGTTTTGCTGACCCTGAAAGAGCCACCAAGAACTTATCAAACACAGCTCTAAGGGTGCCAGACCTACGACTGTGGTTATTCAGTGCTATCTAATCATTGTGGGTTTACAGCAACCTGCAGCAATGACACATACAGAAAATACATAAATACATCCTAACTTTCAGTCCAAGGGAGGGAGACAAACTGAACACAGTTATATGCAAATACTGATCATTCACAGTTCCAAGAGTACTCAACATGAACTATGGAATTGTTTAGCTGATATTAAGCTATTCCTGCAGTAGCACGCTGCAGCTGCGTGCAGGATTTGTCAACTAAAATAATGCTTCTGACTTTTTTTATTCCAAATCTACATCCCATAACACCTTCAATTCCAATTCTAGTTTGAGGGATTTGAACAGAAAACAATGGTTTTCTATTCAGAAAGTGCAATTTCTGGGAAGGAGAAAAATGGACAAAGAAGTGTTATCTTCACATCTCAGAAAAGACAGTGACAGGGAGAATTCTTCCTTCTGAGAAATGATAGAACTCTGTGAAAACATGCCCACCACACTGCACAGACACTTCAGCCAAAGCTTACCTTCATGATACTCAACACAAAACATTTTTAAAGGTCTCCACATCCAGGGTCAGTGTGCTGTGCAATGTGAGAGATGGAAACAAACTAAGTGCTAGAAAATTTTGCAGCTTTTGAATGAAATGCACTGATAATATAATACACAATTGTTTTCCAACTCGGTTTTGTTCTCCATAAGGTGGATAAGATCACACAAAACAAAGTGAGGAAAGCTACATTTCCTGCCAGTATGAAGGAAGTTTAGCAATTGCTCACACATAGTGCAAAGAAGCATTCAGAAATCGCAACAATACTCTTTTATTTAGCACAGGAGTCCTTGAAGAACAATGGTTTTATTTCTTAACATGAATAAAGGATTTCTGGCATGGCATCTGGCTTGACACCATTCAATATGGCAAACCATTATTTGAAAGCAAATCCCCCATGATACCTGTTTTCTTTAGCACAGAGCTTACAGCTTGCATCAGACTTCAGGTGCTCATTCCAATTTATTTTTTTCCTGCTTGGTTATGATCTTGCTTCCCATGAGAGTCAAGCACTACCTCAAGTTTCACTTTATAGCTAAGCTTCTATAACTTCACAATACACAGATGGTACCAATTTCAAGAGAATTTAATGATTGCACTCTGCAAGAGTGAGAAGGAAATGTTTGCCTTTCAGCCAAACCAGCTAATCAGAGTACCTGAAATGATATCAAGTGATACACCCACTGGTACGAGGTGGAAACACATACCAGAGAGAACAGGATGAATAAACCCATTGATGCCTGGCCCTCAGTGTGCATTAGCACTGTCTGGCTAGCACAGCACACAGCCCTGACATCCTTGCTGTGCAACACAAGGAGAAAATGGTCCTTAACATTCAAAAGCTCATCAAATACCTCGTGCATCTGTCAAACAGGTGAGTGGTATCAATCAGAACATAAAAATATATCCTAAGCTTCCTCCCTTTAAGCTGCCCTAAAGCCCCCTCTATCAGCAACAAACACTTCCCAGCACTAAGCTGCCAAGTCATCTGACGTTATGCTGGGGAAACAAAGTATTCCAAGAAATTATTAATGGGAGGGGGGGAGGAAATAGTCAAAACAGTAAGAGGGATTAGAATGAAGTTCAATAATTAAATGAATAGTTAGAACAAGAGAATAATTCCCAGCATCCAGAACAACTCAGCCAGAAGGCACCTAAGCAAGCCTTGTGCTCTTGTAGAATCCAGTGACTCAGTTCCTTCCCAAGTAAAAGCAGGTCAGGGAGGGCAGTTCAAGGAGGTCAGAACACCTCCTTGACATTTTATTTCATGTCACAGAGAAATCCACTGAGGCAAAAGGAATACCCACTGAAAAGCTGGGAAGGAGGAAGAACCAAAAGAGTGAATAAAGTAGGCTCTTAGAATGAGCACTCCTACACAGCCTTGGGTCAGCCAGGCTGCTTTACCCAAAACAACCAACCCATGGCCCCTGTCAGCTGAGGGCAGATACAGCAGCAGCACAGAAAAGGCACAGAAACTCCATCACTGCATTACAAGCACTTGTAACAGACACAAAAATAAAGATAACAACTTGATCTCAACTGCAAAAGGAAACATTCATGTTTGAGCTAGCACCGAACCCAACCAAAAAAATAAAAAGGATCATTTTTAGTCAAGGCTAATGACCTTCTGAGCTTGACTGCAAAACTGAAGTTTGTTTTACATTTTCACTGGATATAGCCTTCAGCATTCTCAAAAGTCAGGCAAAAGAGAAAAAAATAGACCCAAAGTAGAGTTTGAATTTCCAAA
Organism: Sturnus vulgaris; assembly: GCF_052056855.1. NCBI lineage: Eukaryota > Metazoa > Chordata > Aves > Passeriformes > Sturnidae > Sturnus > Sturnus vulgaris. The sequence goes on along the minus strand of NC_142253.1, from coordinate 17,141,013 downwards.
GAAGGTCACCAAAGTCTGCTCCAACACTCATTATTAGCAAAAGACAGCACCTCTGAATCAAGTGTTGTGCAGGGAGGAGAGAGGCATTGCTGCTGCTGCAGTTAAATGAGCACTGTCATGTGAGATTAGTGTTAGACCACAGAGCTTCTGTCTCCCATGTCCATCCACACACACGCTGTGTTTTCCCATCTGCATCTATAAAACTTAAGGCACCCATGTAAGAAAAGTTTTAATTGCTGCCTTTCTGCTCTCCCTCCTCTACATCCAGCCCTGCTACCCAGTGCCACCTTCCTTTTCACGTCATGGAAGACACTACACTGCTCTGCATTCAGAGCATCCCTTCAGTGCAAACCACTGAAAACACAAGAAAAATTTAAATTCAACTACTGCTACAATATGGAATTGAAATCCCAATACAGAATTAAAATTCCTTGATGTTGCCTCAACCTAATCACTTGGGAGAAGTGTGTGTCAATAAAAAGCTTGACAGCTAATTCTCAGCACTGGAAGCTCTTCCAACTTTTAATTCTTTGTTTATAGTAAAATTTTTGTAGACTGTACTCAAGTAGAGTTAGTTCAATTAATTATGGCATCAACAGTTACACTTGTATCTGTTTAGCCAAATAACTAAATATAAACAAATGCAAAACTGTCTTTTTTTATCATCCACTGACCATAGGTGTGTATCTAAATATTAATTAGCCAAGGTCGATGCAAGGAATCCTACAGTTTAATACAGGTGTCACAAAAGCTCCCAAGTTCCAACTCAAACTGGTGATTGCCCTCTGTTCCTAAAAACTTCATTGTTCACAGCAAGACAGGCATCTCTTCCTTTTTTTTCCACTGATGACACACCCTGATCACATACTTGCCTTTTTCAACTGGTTTTCATAGCTGCTTCAGTCAATGTGGGCAGAAGCTCCTCTACTTGTTTACAGTAAGTAAATAAAATTTAAAAAATCAAAATCAATGACAGCTAAGATAGGAGGACTATTACCTTTATCATCAAGCTGTCTCCCTGTCCTTTTGTCTAAGTAGGCAAAAGGTGTGCAGGTGTGGGGGTTTTGTTAAACTATGTTTAGAGTTAGACACTCCTGACATATGCACCCACCCAAAAAAAACAATGCTGGAGAGGCCAGGTCAAAGATATGCCCTATGAAATTAAAAATAAAATTTACAAAAACAACCAGACACCCATACACAAAAAAACAGAAGGGGCAGAAAATAGAGAATCAGATGTAGAACTCCTCCCTGCATTATACGATTGCCAAAACCATCAGAAGCAGGAATTAGCACAGGTTTGGAATGTAAATACAAGAATCTCATCAAGGAGACAAAAATGTTTAAGTTCAAGTCTTGCCAAAACTATGCCTTTCCCATTAGTCAAATTAAAATTCAACAAACACAAGTTACATTTTACCTTTTCTGGTAATATCTTTCTGTAAAAGAACCAAAAGACCAGAATGTGGCCATATACTAAATCAGAGCAATATTCAGAGAAGGCCATTATTAATAAACTATTGTATTTATAACCACAAGAACAGCAAAATTTCCCTAATTGAAGATTCTTTAATACAGGAATAAGCAGCCTGTTCTATATTTCCATGAAATCAAGACATTAATAGATACTAATAAAAAAAACCATCAGAACATAACTGAACAGAAAACAGAACACAATTGAAAAAAACATTTCCTTTATAGTCAGGGATCTGGAATTTCTCAGGAAAAACTTAGAAGTTTTGGGGGCAGTGTTTAACAGAAACACAAACAGAGCACAAAACAGATTCAGGCAACTCCACACAGAAAAATAACAGAAGAAACAGGCCACACAAGTTTTGGGACTTGTACAAAATGAATCATCAGAAAAAGCACCTTAAGAAGATTCTCTCAACGAGACAGCAATTAATGATCAGCATCGTCCCTTTCTACCAAACAAGACCAGAGAGAAGCTGCAGATAACTAAGTCATTCCAACCAGAAGCTTTCTACTCTTTCAGCAACACCCTTTGTCTAAACATACAATCCTGTCCTCTCCTCAAGTAAGTTTATTACAACAGAACTGAACTTGTCTTTATTCTTATAAACAAAACAATCAACCAGCCACAGGAAAACTATTTCATAATGCAAAGGCACTATGAGGAACAATTATCTACCCTGATTTGACACAAAGCCCCTTCTCACAGACTTATTTCAAAATCCCAAACCAAATCCCTCTCCTCTCTATGCAGACAGCGATTTTCTGCACGTGCTTTGCAGCCACCATAATGCAGGTCCCAGCAGAAGCAGCTACAGATGCAGTGAAAACAGAGGCTGCTGCGAAAACACGAGATTCCCCTTCTCTCCCTGCACCTCTGCTCACAGTCCCCTGTGCAGTCAGCACAAGGATTGGGAAAGAAGCTTCTAAAGCAGCACTGGGACATCCTCCATCTTTACCACAGATCTTGAAGGGAAAATAAAAACCACAGAGAAGAGATATATTATTTGTTTACTACAGGCACCAATTCTGAGAACCTTCTGCAAGCTTGATTACCTGGCTTGACTCCCTCATCCAGACTCCTTAGCTACACTTCATTTACCTTCTCCATCCCCCCTCCTTTCCCTTTTCCTACTTGTAAGCTCACAGATCCTTGCTCTGGAGATGGTTTATGCATTTACTAATTAAGTCCTGTACCAAAAGGCAAATATATCTGCTGGAGCTGCAAACATTCCAAGACATGAAGTAGATGAATACTAATAAATAATCCAGGCATCTGAAGCCATAAACCACAAACTTTTGCAAGCACATGCCAAGGTTGTTCTAGACACCTCACTGAATAAAAATGAAGCTGGGGGAAAAAAACTCCTATTTTCAACTTCCCCATACTCACCCTGAAACACAAGTTTAATGTTCAAATACATTTCAAAATTAGGCTTTTAGTTACCACAATATCCCAACAGACAAGAAGTAAAACAGAGGCCAGGAGGAACGTACATATTTCATGTCATAAAGCAACTGCTGCAGACTACAAGCACACATTTCAACAGCAGAAGGAAATCCAAGTTATTATTCCTAGAGTTGCTTACACTACTTTCTACAAACATCTACTGAAGCCTTTTGAAATGAAGTGTTAAGTGTCTCACAAGAGCAAACAACAGATTAAAGTGCAGAACTCCAAAGGAAGATTTCCAGCTCACTTCAGAAAAATTAAGGATCTGTGCCGCAGAAAGACATAAGAGCTTACAGGAGATAACTGTTCTGCAGCAGTTCATCTGAACCCTCTTTACTGCTCATGAGTAGGGAGGAGGAGGGAAAGCAGTGCTTAGCTCTCTTTTTAAATCTGAAGCCAAATTTGAAGCAGAAGGAGCAACTCTCCACTAAAAACTCTAGGAAAAAGAAGCCTCCTTTCTAAACCACCTGGCTGGCTGTGATGGTGCTTGGTTCGGGGTTTGTGGAGCTGTGTCTGTATCTGCCCTGCAGCACAAATGTCTCACTAACACCTCAGAGTCACCAGCTGTATTTCACACTAGAATCGTGAGGTAGGAATGTTGTCTGATCATTCTAACACTTCAGCAGGCTGCAAGACAACACAAAGGCCTTTCAACCACAATTCAGTTTCAATCTGAATGAATTCATTCACAGCTTCAATAAAAACCAAAAGGAAAAGCTTGATCACCAGAGAAATTTGTACCATAGTTCTGGAACTTTAGATTCTCCAGAACCGAAACTTTAAAAATTCATGAAAGCAGAAGTTTGAGTACTCATCAAGCAAGCAAGCAAGCACAGAGCTCCAGTGATAACAATGAAAATTGGAAATGCTCAGCAGGCATTCCATCTTTATTCACCGGATCACTGTCTAAATGATGCCAAACTAATTAAAGTAACTCTATAAGACTACCACTGTAAGAAGAGACGTGTTGAGTAGCCCATGCCGTGCCTCAGGATCCTTATCCTGCTCCGGAGGGAAAAGAACAGAGATGCACTTGCAGTGATTTCAGCACACAGCAAGACTCCTGTCACTGTTACATCCTGCAGGATTAATAACCAGCAAGTGGAAAAAGCACTGACAGCACTTTCATGGAAACAACGGAGCACGTTCCATAGGATGCCAGCATGCCAGTGCCAGACAAAGCTTTGTCTGGACGCACTGGAAAAGCGGCTGCGTGTCGCCTGCGTCCAGGGCTTATCAGCTCAGTGCCAGCAGAGCTGTTTGTTGGGCATGCGACTTTTCCATGACCAACTTTTCAATTTGGAACTGTACTGGAATAACAATGCGTTACATTCATGTCTTAAAGGGCAACCTACAGGGAATAAGCAGAGTCGTGAACCCAGGAGAGCACCCTGTGATGACACAGGCCTTATAGGCCTTACTGTCCATCCCCAACCCAGCCACAGCCCTCACAGGCAGGAACTGGAGTGTCCAGCCAGGCTGCCCACCCCAGCCCACACATCCCGACCTTGCACAGGGCTGTTATCAGGGCTCTGAGGAGCAGTGCAGAGAGCAGGAGTTCAAACACAACACCCCAGACCTCATCTCGTGAGAGGCAAAGCAGCTCATGTCCTCTTCTCCAAAAGGATAGGGAGTCACTTTTTTGTTGAAGTTCAAAAAACAAAACTTTTCAAATTTTCCAAAAGCAAGGAAGAGAGGCTTAGACTTAGAGAGGTAGGGACCAGCTTTCTCTCCACATTTCAAACCACTACACATCAGAAAATGGAAACAATATGCACTGTTCCAATCTGGCCTCTCACTTGTATCTGAGCATCCATTCATGTCTCTCCCACCACCCAAATCCCTATCCCTTCCTCTGGCGCTGCTGCACAAAAAACAAGAACTGGGAAGCTACAGAATGAAGGGAGAACAGTTAGAATGTCTTAGCTGTGCTACTGATCCGTTCACACAAACCTGAGAATAACTTAACACCAGATCACGAGGACGATGATTAATGGTGCAAGTATGTCCTGTTGTAAGAGGTACAAAGTTACAATTAATATCTAAATAGCATTTACAGGCATCAACTTTAACAGACTTTGTCACCAGTAGACACAAAGATCCAAAATGTAAACTTTACTGTTTCAAAGTTGTCTATGAAGGAAAAATTGTATCTATTTCACTTTCACTCTATCTTAAAAGTTTTAGCATCTTGTTAAAAAGAGAACTGGCATGCTCAGCAGCTATTCTGAGTCACTGGCTGACTTCCTCACTTTCCACATCTTTAAAGATAATCACAATTACATCACTAATAAGCCATTATTTATCCTGATTCCCATCATCCGGTGACTGAGTAGTTTCTACACTGCCTTTTTCAAAGCTAGAATGTGACAGGAAACAAAATCATACTCACTCTTCTTGCACCAAAAATTGCTTTTAAATAATATTTGATATAAAAAAAAAGGAAGGAGGGAAAGCCAGAGCCAAAGAAGTGCCCCTCCTAAAGTTTGGAGAGCAACACAAGATTTCTAGCACTTTCTCAGGCTTAATATTTGTTAATATTTTACATCTAATTCATACTTATAATACATAAAACAGACATTAAAAGAATACAGTATTTTCAGTCATTCATTTGGACATAATTTTTAAAGATTGTTCTCACAATTTAACTCTTATTATAGATCTTTTTCCACAAAAATTCTATATTTCATGATTCTGGCTTTGCTGAGTTTTGATCTATGAATCATCAAGCACATTCTGTGGCAAATCTATGTCAATTAAAATAGGAATACGTCTGTAGAGCACAAAAACAGCCACAGGCACTTTTAAAAAAAAGAATACACTCCTTCAAGGGGCATGTATCCCAATATATTAAGTAAATAATGTATATGCAAGGGGAGCACGACTACACTATCAGCTTGTCAGAGTCTGCTTTGATTCAGCTTCGTTTAATCATTACTGCTTCAAGTGCTGAATCTATTCTACAGGAATTTATTAATAAAATGCACCTCCATCGCCCCGTGCCCCCATCACCCCAAAAAACTCCAGACTAAAAGGAAAAAAAAAAGAATCAACAAAACACAAAACCGGACCAACAGGTAGATGGGAGAATGGGGATGAAGTGACCGCCGGGGTCACATCACACCAGCTGTGGCAAAGCCAAAAACCTAAATTAGATTTGAGAGCCCGGCCCAGCACTGCAGCGAGTGCTCAAACTCCTCACAGAGCCAGAGTCGGTGACAAAGGGAAAAACATGCCTTCATCAGCTCGCTTTCTCCTGTCACATCACCCACACCCGGGAATGATGATGGAAAAGGTGAATTTTGAGCACTTTTCCTCACAGCTCCCATCTTCAGGCGGCAGCTGCCTGGCCATCGGCTGTTCTCCCTCCCATCCTTACTGGCCGTGACGGAGGACCCGGGGAAACGCCCGCTCATCTTCCCCACGGGACGGGCCCGACCTCCCCGGGATAGAAAACTCCTCGGGAAAGAAAGCAGCGAGGGCGGGCGGCGGGGCCGAGCGGCCGCTCCCGCCGGGCCGACCCCTCACGCGGGCCCGGGCTGGGGCTCCCCCGTACCTGGCAGTGTGAGACGACGAGGCTCTGGTTGCCTTCCCCGTGGTACTTCCATTCATTCTCATCCATCTTCTCCACTTCCATGCCCGGCCCGGGCCGCGCGGAGGGCAGGAGCAGCCGCCGGCCCCGCCGCCTCACGCCGCCACCATCGCGGCTGCGCCGCCCGCCCTCAGCCACGGGAAGTCCCGCCCGCCGCGGGCGCCATCTTGGAGCCGGGCGGCGCCGGCGCCGCCGCCATGGCGGGGCCGGGCAGCGGGGCCGGGCAGCGGGGCCGGGCAGCGGGGCCGGGCAGCGGGGTTCCCCCAGGCAACGCCCGGGCAGAACCGGCGGGGCAAAAACATCTTCTGCCTCCGGGAACGGCAGCTCAGAGGAGGGGATGGCCCCGCTCTGCTCTGCAACGGCCTCACCTCGAGTCTTGTGCGTGGTTTTGGGCACCACACGATAAAGAAAGGGATTAAGCTGTTAGAGAGCATCCAAATGAGGCCATGAGAAAGCAGAATGATCGGGAGGGAAAGGCTTATGAGGAGGAGCTGAGGGCACTTGGTTTGTTCAGCCTTTAGAAAAGGAGACTGGGGGGAGATCTCATCTTTGTCAGGAACCCACCCAGAGTGGGATCGGGCACTGGACCGGCTCCCCTCGGTCACAGCCCCCAGGCTGACAGAGCTCATGGAGACTTTGGACAATGCTCTTAGGGACAGGGTGGGATTTTGGGGTGTCCAGAGCTGGACTCTGGTCCTGATGGGTCCCTTCCAACTCAGTGTGTTCTACAGTATGGGGTGCCCATATAAAGTACTCAGTGTGAGGAAGATGAGCTCACTGCACAGAGTCACAGAAACAATTGGGCTGGAAAAGACCTCCAAGACCATCAAGTCCAGCTTACAACCAGTCACCACCTTGTAAACCCAACACTAAGTGCCACATCCAGTCTTTCCTTAAACACCTCCAGTTACTCCAGTGACTCCACCATCTACCTGGACACTCCCAATGTCTTTTCAGCTACAGTTCCCAGCTACGCTGGTTTGAATTTTATAGATGTTTTCTCTTGCAGTCAAGTTCAATTAGCCTTGTGCTCCAGTACACCAGGTCATTCACATACCCAATGTTACAAGCAGAAAGATTAACATCTCTGTAACATTCTTTAAAAATTAAACATTAAGCTGTTTTCCCAAGTATGAATATACATATACATGATTTAAAATATACAGAAAACAATCTAAATATTCAAACTCCCTATCACAAACACAGGATTAAATTCTAGAACCCTTAATCCAGTAATTTTTATGACTATGAGTTTTGACCACAAGCAGTGAAACTTACCCTTCAATGACCACTTTAAAACAGTCCCTAAGGGCTCTCTAAAATCCCCCCTTTTCTTTCCTGCTTCCTCACAAAGCTCTTGATGACAGGGGCCAGGCTGACACAAAAAGAGGTAATTAACACTCGAAAGCTTTCCTCTGTATAATGAACATTTGTATAATTTGGATAGTACCCAAACTTGACTCTCTATTGCAGATTTTCAAAAGAAAGTCAAAGCAAAGTAAACCGTGCTTTTTTTACAGAGAGAGAAGATGCACCTAGAAGGCTGAAAATAAAACTTGCATAAATCTGCAATGAGTCATTGATCTTTTTTATTTAATGTGTGTGGTATAACTTAAACACATCATCGAATTTCACTAAACTTTTAAAAAATGGGGGTTAAACAAAATATGTGATAAAATATTGACTGCTAATCACTTTTCCTTTTTTATCATACTTATACATGCCTACATAAATAAGGAATTCTTGCTCCTTTGACCGTTTCATAAAGATTAAAATAATGACAGTGATTTATTTAAAGTAGGTTTCTGTCATCTGTGTTTGCAAAGTTTCTCTATATTGTGTTACTAGAAATGCATATCTAAAATATGAGAATTAACTATTATTAACTATATACTATTCTGACTTTTAAGTGTGTTATAAAGAAGTTTCAGTCAGGACTGTAAGATTGTGCTATTTATGGTACACTCATTTAAAAATAACTGTACTTCAGTGAAATAGCATTTGAACACTTATTAGGCTTACATAGAGATATAGGGAAATAATGTCCATGTATCTTGCAATGGCAAAACTAATTTGTCTCGATTTTAAAAGGAACTCTAGCATAGCACGTTCTTTCATAGTTCTGAAAAATGCACACCTACAGGGTTAAAAATAAAGTGGAGGTTTGAGTGCACGGGTAAACAACACTGAGGACACCAAGTTTTAACACACTTCTCTCTAGCAGGGCACTTCCCTCTCCACCTTTTCCTCCAGCATTCCAAGGTGCACAACTACCACTTGGGCAATGTGAGGAGGTGCTCCGAAAATACACTGGTGAAACTTAAACCTGGAGGGACAAAAGCCTATTTAACACATGTTATTTCTCCCTGCATTATCAGGTCTCATGACTCATTTCAGGTGTTATCTACAACGTGAAATATCAGAAGCTTTGGTGCTATTAATGATATTCAGGTATTGCTTAACTGGAATTCCCCTGTCAGGTGGTGTAAGTACAGCTGGTGTGGACATACCTGGATGGATTTTAATTAGGTGCCTTGAGGTCTGTGAGCACGGAGCTCAGTGACCTGCAAAACCCACCTGGGCATCTCAGCAGATGGCCAGGTATCCTGTGGTATTTTAGTATGTAAATGAGTTCAAAACTGCAGCAGGAATGCATAATGTAATAGTTGCTTCAGTCCTCCAGCCCCCACTTCATCCCCTCAGCAGTTCTTTTTTTGATGTCACATGAAGGGGTTGGGAGAGCACCACATGCCTGAAATCTCTTTTCCTCAGAGTGCTGTAACTGCATTGTGCTTTATGGCACAGTCCCTGTTTCTTGGGGTACTTTGGTATTAGGAAGCCATCAACACTGGACTCTCTCCTTTGCCATCTTTTGCAATTTGTAAGTTCACCAAGGAATGAGAATGAAATTGTAAGAACAGTCCACAGTTCACTTATTCACTTTGAGGAGAGAAAAAAAGTATCAGGCAAGCATTTAATGTTAACATTCTTTGCTATAAAAAGGTCATTAAATCCACAAAAAATAGCATTATGTGAGACTTGTGAGAAAATTGGGTGCCAATAATACAAAGGTCTTATAAGCTCATGAGGATTTTTGCTATAATAGGTACATCTTAGTTCTCCTGGTTCCTAGAATGAAAGGCTTCTTGTATAAAAGAAAGGATACTTTGTTCTTTATGAAAAGAATAATCATGACACAAAAGATCCTATCCTGTGACCTAGAAACATCTGCCTGGAGAAACCAGGTTTAAAAATCACAAATTCAATGCAACGAGTCCAAAAATATTAAATGGATTTGATAATACCACAGTGAAACTGTGCTACAAAACACTAGCACTATTTGTTTTAAACTACGACACCATTTTCAGTTTCAAAAGATAGAATTATGTTTAAATAGGGTTGTGTTTCATGCTTTTATTATACTCAGACCAGCAGAAATGGAATATACTTACGTAGCTCACATCATTCAAATTTTCAAGCTTTGTTTTTTTCTCATGTCAGGACAACACCATGCCACTGTTATTTCTTGAATGCCGGGTCTTTTTTACATAATTTCTCACATATACTATAAGTGGAGGAAATTTTATGCTCCAATTGTCATTTCACCATCTCACACTGACTGAGAATCACTGAGCCTACAAAAAGAAAAAGATTAGAATAGGACTGGAGTGTGTAATTCTGTGGCTTTTTTAGAAAGCATATGTGGTGCTTTGAAGCACAGTAAAATATTGCAGAGATAAAGGAAGTCATGGCTTCGGGAACAAGGCTGTAAGTAACAAGAAAGGTGACTTTATGTGAATAAAGATAAAGCCACATTTATATTATTAGCAGATAAGAGCTTGCACAAACTTACCACAGATACAGATAAATAGACATTATAACTGCCAAGAATTTTAATTGCTGCATATCGTCTGAAGGAGTTAAAAAGTTATACCCACAGCATAAAGAAGGACTCTGTACTTTACATCTAACTCCAAAGAATTTCCAGGACAGACAATATGTTTTACACATAGACAAGACAATTTAAAAACATTTCCCATGCACAGGAGGCCTGTACGTTTATTGAAATAAAAAACCAACAATTTACCAGTGTGACTTGACCCAAAACACAAATAAATGAAAAAGAGTGTTGTGGTGATTTTTTTTTTTTTTTTTTTTGACTGGTAAGAGAAAAATATATGAAAAAGAAGATAAACTTTAAGAGGTCATTAAAGCAGAAGACTATGGGAAATCCTAGTAGCTTTGACAGGGTATTAAGGCAGAAAGGAACAAGACCAACCCCATCTAAGCACCTCCTTAAGGACTGCTCTTAGAGCCTCTAATCTGCGGGTGAGGAAAGAAAGATGAAGGGATAAAGAGCTTTTAGGTCTTTCCTCATATTAAAGGACATACCAGCAACTAAAAACCAAAATACTCTTTCCATAAAGAGGTGAAAGCAGAGCAGTTCTGTAGCTTGGGCAGAACTGAGGTAGCCACAGGACTTGTGTTTTCAGGCCAGGCTAACACTCCTCAGTGCAGGTACTTGCTGTTAAAGTTACACTGTTTGCTCACCATCAAACAACTCTAGCAACTGCTCCTGGGAAAACATTTTGTGTCCTATCACAAATGTACCCCAGCCTTGTGCACAGCCCTTGGACCTGTTAATGGTTAAAGGACAGCATTCAACTTCTTTTTGACTCAAGTGAACCTGTGTGAACCTCTTTAAGCAGGGAAGAGGACATGTAGATTAACCTGGTTTTCAGCTAAACCACCATCATTTGGCAACACTTCTGTAGGAAACCTTGAAACCTTCCCCGTTAGAACTTCTAGTTCACTGTGTACAAGGTCTCCTGAAGATAAATTACTAATTGGTGTAAATTGGTCACATGTTAACATTTCAGTTTATACCCAGAAATGCCAAACTGTAATAGTTGGGAAACACCAAACAGCAATATATAGAGCAGTACAGATACACTGGGCATCAGCTTCTTTTGTACTTACTGAGAAATTCAGATTTATATTCCTTGGCACAGCTATCAAATACATACAATGATAGAGATCCTACAATTCATACCTATTACATTTTATTGACTGAAGTATTAATAATTCTGGAGTGATCTCAGTATGCAAATGGCATCATAAAATTTAATGTTCCCCCCTGACCAGCTCCCTTGAAGAACCCAATTTACTGGAATTGTCATGATTGATATTAATAAGCAGAACTGATAAATAGTCAAGACACCTCCAATTCTAAACCTCATATTATCTGTCATCTCCAATTCATAAACACAGATGTAATGCAGAGACACCAATATAAACATTATGGAATCTCAAAAGGGTGATCTTGTTCTCCATTCCAAATCAGGCCATGTATTCCCGTCTCTCTCTCACGTCACCCTCGACACACGGACACCCATGAGTCACCTCAGAGCAGATTATTCATCAAATGAATGGTCGAGTTTTCTCTGGTGGGATTTTTTTCCCAAAAAAATTTTTAGTTGACTCAGCAGAGCAGCGTGACACACAGCAGAGGTACACAAGTGCTCCAGCCGTCCCTGGAGGAGGAATGGGAACACATCCCAAAGCGCCCGGGAGCGCAGGATTTGCCATTTTGCTGCCAGCTCACCCTCAGACCACATTAAGCTGATTATGAAACTGCACTTTGAGCAGCTGCAGAACCTCCTGGCAGGGTGAACACACAGGGCCCTTCCAAGGAAAGGAGAAAACACACAGAAGGAAAGGATATCTCTGGGTGTGCTCTGAAAAAGCAGCAGAAAGCACAGCCATGAGGAAATGTTTTGGGAGAGAGAATTATGGCTCATTCAGCAGTGCAGGAACTGTTACTGATAGAGGGGTTTGGGTTGTTTTTTTTCCTTTCTCCCAAGTATTTGTTATATTAAAACACATGTATTTGAGTTCTCTCATGCCCTCACTGCTCCTCCTACCCAGATTATAAAAGAGAATCAAAGGGAACTGCGCCATCAGAGGATCAGTGATAACACATTCCACTAAACTTTATTGACTTAGAACAGCTGTTTCAAAGGTGACAATCGACACAATCTACAACTCTCTTGATTAAGGTGGAACGAAGTTGATACTTAACAAATGATTACAAGATCTCTGACTGATTGTCTGCCAAAACCAAGAGCAATATACATCACATAAAAACTTTATGATGGTGTCTCACTTGTGTACTCATATTATGCTTTTGTTCCACGTCACACCTTTCCAGTAGATTTCCAGGGGAAAAAAAATCCAAGTTGCTTGGAAAAGAAGAACTATTCCTAAAAATGACAGAAAGATAAATACACTGGAACATACATATATATATATACTCACACACATCCCCAGGTTTCTCAAATCAAGCTTTTTAGCAAGGAATGAAATTGGATTGAGTATAAATTCTAGATTAAATTCCACACTTATTAAAACAGAATCAGGCCCAAAAAGCAGTGAAGCCCCTTCTCACCCAAAGCTTGGCACCTTGGAAGGTACAAATCCATCTGGCATGAATTTATAAAAAATATACCTTGATGATCCACTTCATAGCTGGTTCTGAACCTGTCTAAGAATCTGTAACACTGTGTTACCGGGTGGGGGGGGGGGGGGGGGGGGGAAGCAGGAGGAGACATTTACCAAATCATACCTGGAGAAAGGCATTTAATTGCAGTTATGGGTTTCCAGTGTTGCAAAATAGATAAAATAGGAAACAGCCTCATCTGCTGGTTTAAGGAGACACTATCAGGTGCACTGTTTTTTTTTCCTCTCCATGTACATCTCCTGGATCTCATAGAATCAAATCTATAGGATTGAAATTTGTTTGTTTGCTTTTCAGTAGTAAAGACGTTTGCACACACTCCTCTCATGATTGGGGGATCCCAGGTAATTCAGTGAAAGGAGCAGCTCTGAATCTTCTTTCTGGCTCCTGGTTGTTAATACAGACTGACACATCTAAAGAGATTGCTCAAAAGCTTCCCATTATTTAAGTTTCTGAAGCTTCAGAGTGTTCCTAAATAAGCTATTCCATGGCACTGTTTGTTTCAAACATAAATGTTTGATGGATATTTTTGCTGTTGAGTTTTTTCTTGTTTGTTTAAAAAGTTAATTAAAAAACAAAAAAACTTTCTAAATAAAATTATTGAAAACTATGCTGATTTATCTTATTAAAAGTTTAATAAAAAGCTTTAGCATTGAAACAATAATGAAGAAATTAGTGGGAAACAGTATGGGATAACAGGTCACCCTGTAGGATGGATCTACTTTTTTGCTGCATTTTTAGTCTCAATGCACCAGAAGAGGTTCAAAGTCAATGGAAAATAATAAAAGGGAAAACTTAAAATAGGAGTGAAGATTACAGATAGCACTTGCAAAGATGCAGTCAAAAAGCAGAAGAAAGGAAGACAGAAGCAAATAATGCAAGAAAGGTGCAGAATATCAAAGGCCCTAAGCCTGAACTGTTATTTTTTAAGCAAATTGCATTTCAGAGTTTAGTCGTAGAACATAATTTATCATGATGTGAAAATCATACCATAACTACTCTTTATCAAGGACACAGCACTAAACCAAAATTGCATAAAGAGGCTTTAGAGGAGATTAGATTCACATAGACTCAAAGGGAGAAAATGCCATTTCAGAATAACCCATATTATCTACCAAAATCTGGCTCACCAGAAATCGCTCACAAAAATTACTGAAAAAAGGAGCAGCCTAACCAGAACTTACCTGTTCTCTGTACAGTTATACATACATTAACCTTCCTGGACAACTCTGTGCCTCTGAGAGGTGGAAAAAATATTTATTAGAAGATCCTTGTACAAGCATCACTTTATGATCATTCTGAATAAGGGACAAACATACAGATTTTATTCTCTAAGTTTTTAGCCTTCCCCCAAATGCATTTTCTTCCATTCTGTGAACATTTCCCAGGGACCCTTCTGAATTTTGAGAAAAGCTTGAATTTCCCTTTTATTTCCCACCATGTCCATCTCATGCCCCCACTCCTCTCATGTGCCTACAGGCATCATTTCACCACTCTGGGCTCTTCCCAGAGGGGATATTTTGCAGGATGTTTTGGTGGAATGCCAAATAATCCTGCTTGTGCACTATCTCTTTACTGAGATAGGAGATCATTGCAACACTGAGACAAAGCAAAGACCTCACTGGGAAAAATCCACACATAAAGAGCTTGATCTATCAGGAATTTCCTATAACTAGCAGTAGATTTGGGAAGTGAGGCTTTATTTCATAGCCAGAGATGCTGCACTTTATGAGCTATCATTTCCTTCCTGCTGGAGCATTCTTACCATGCTCAATTAGGACAGTTGTAGCTTAGAGGTTTTTGGTTATCCCTGTACATAGATAAGCCTTACAAGATCTCCAGAGCAGGCACACCCATGCACATGTTAGGAATAAAGTGAAATGACAACAAACTTTCACAAGCATCATACTGTCCTTTGCACCATGGTGCATGATATAAAGTGAATTGTCTTTTCCTGCTATCAAAGTTTCAGGCTCATTCCTTCACATTACTGCCAACTTAAAATACCCATTTGATTTCACATATATTTTAGGTTTTAACTCTTGCAGAAACAAATTAGAATATTTGGTTCTAACAAATATTTACCTTTAGCAAAAGTAACCACTCCTCTGCCACCAATTTCCTAAAGCAATCATTCCAAATAAGATGCCTAAAGTAAAGGAAGTGTTACTGATAAGTTATTTCAATTAAAACAAATGCACAGCAACCCTTTTATATGAATGGGGAGTTTATATAATACATGAGAGAAAGAGCATTGACCTACTGCTTTATTTGGTTTTATATGGAGATGGCCACAAAGGCACCAAGTGGACATAAAAATATTAAAAATAGTCTCTTTTCCAAAAAGTATAAACAAAGGTGCAAATAGCAGGACCATAAATAAACCATGAGGGTAGAAAAAAAAAATTCCCCATGACTTTTACTCATTCAAAAGCTCAGCCTTATCTTTTTATAAAGAGGGTAAGTACCTTTAGATTTTGCATACAAGGTTTTCAGTTCCTCTATTTTTCTGCAGCACAGTGAAATGTTTGTCAGAACACAGGACTACAGCCTGTAAGTGGTAACCTGCCTTTCACAGTGTCTCTGGCGTGTCCCATCCTTCTGAAACAGGGAAAACACTCAACAACTACTGAAAAACGTTGGTGGAAAGGTGAGAGCCAGCACTGAAAGTAGGAAAGAAGAATATTGGTAAAAACTAGAGAACAGTCTGGCTGCATCCACATGAATTCCATTGTGAAAACAGTGCTTACAAATTCAGGGGGGAAAGAAGGAAGGATAAACAACACTCAATGATTTCCAAACAAAAAGAAACAAATGCCAGTTAAAGACATCAATGTATACTCAGGGGAAAAAGGGTTAAAAATTGAAAATTAGGCATGAAACAGGAGACAACGTGTATAAATTTATAAATATAAATAAGAACATGTATAAATAAGCATAAATGAAGAATACTTACTGGTGTTTAACAATATGTTTTAGGACTGCTATTTCATTGGCAGTTTTAAACAAGAATAAAACTAGCTGTAAATAGGCATAAAGATGAGATGCTGAAAATGGAACTCCAGCTTTAATTAGTTTAATTATGTGCCTGAAGCAGTGGAAGTAATTCATCACAGCAACATGTTAAATATTTAGTTTACAAGCAGTTACCCACACCAGGAGATAGGTTACAGAAAGAACAAGAAGCTAGCACTATCACTCAAAAAAATCCAATCTTCAGAAATATTGAAATAACCACCAAAGGAAAAAAAACTGCTGTGAAATTCCAAGTATTCTAAAACTGATTAGCAGAAGGTATGCGAAAAAAAAAAGTGAGTAGTATTTAAGATCCTGTCTGATATGCTGAATATGTTACAGGTAAGTTTTTTTCCAAAAGCATAATTGTTTGCCCCTACATAGTTAATAAAGGTGATACCTTTATTCCCAACCACAGTTCCCTGCGAAGTGATAGTGGGACAGATAATTCTCTTAGTAAAAGGAGCTTCCAGGCCATTTAAAATCCTGCTGCCAGTTAGAACAGAGTACAGAAGGCTCATTGCAATATCGTGTTACACTGGGCAGTCTGGTACAAAACCAGGAGCTGTAATAAGGATGGAAAGAAATGCCTCATGGAAGCACTGGATTCACCTTCCTTCTTCATCCAGTGCTGGTTACTGTCCCAATTCATTGTCAAGGTGTGGTGTCTGCCAATAAACAAACATTAACTTCATTTCACGTTGATGCAAACGTTTAACAAATTTAATGAGAAAAGATTATGTGAAAGATTCTGAAAGGGAAGAAGGGAAGGGGAAAGGACAACAAGCAGTGGTGTGTGCTTTTCTGCTGATTTCTAGTCACAAACTGAGACAGCCCCCTCTGGATCACAGCTAAAATGAAGCCCTTTGGGGATGTTCAATGTCCAGTGTTTTATAATACATTTAGAAAAGGAATCAATATTAAAGGTTTGTGGAAAGAAAAGGAAATATTTTAGAAGTATTTAGAAGTACACACACAGCTTCCCTGAATACACCATCAAGCCATCTGGTGC
The DNA here is from genome assembly GCF_052056855.1 of Sturnus vulgaris. Lineage (NCBI taxonomy): Eukaryota > Metazoa > Chordata > Aves > Passeriformes > Sturnidae > Sturnus > Sturnus vulgaris. The sequence continues at coordinate 17,123,951 of NC_142253.1, read as the reverse complement.
ACATATACAGTTGTGACACAACACAGACAAATTATTTGCCTTTGTGCTGAGGTGACTCACAGAAGAGCTCAGGTTCAGCTACAATTAAATCTTCATTTGATCCTTCAGCAATTGGAAGCAGCTCCATGAATCTAACACAGGGCTCAATTAAACAGTGCAAGTGCCTCAAGTGTTCGTCCAGCCTGAGCCCAAAGGCTTTTAATGCTAAACACAGGAGGAATTCCACTGACTCCTACAGAAGCAACAACTTAAAAGCACAGCATTGAGTCATTGAAAAAGGCCTGTCACAGACATTAGCTAAACATCAGTGAAAAGACTAATGACAAAAATCAAGTGTTGCATAAATTAATTTTGTTCATCAAAACCTTCATTCATCAAAATACCTAATTCCACATCAAAGGTTCAGCACTTCCACTAAATTGAAGTATATATTAATTACTCCTAATTGATGACTTAGCGTGCACACGTCAACCACTTCAAAAATTAGCTCACAAGCCACATTAAAATATCCAATGGCTTCAGTATCAGCTTATCACATTGTGAGGCAAAAAGAAGAAAACAATCCTTTCCCAATACATTTCCTGTCCACAGCAAAAATTCATTTCCAAAACTCTTGCATCATCTCTTCACATGCAGTCAGGAAAGATGTGACCTCTGGTGTATACAGAAAAACCCCAGCACACTCCCCAGAAGACAGGATTGGTATGAGTAATACATTATTTTGAGCCCTACATAAAACATTATCTCATCATACACGTTAGAATTCTGTTCCCATTTATTCTTGATAATTCGAATTCACAAAGTGAGATAAGGCAAGTCTAAGGGGTCATCTTGTGTAGTAATCCATTCCAAGAATATATAAAAGCCAAATAACTGTAGTAGTTTATGTTCTTTTCCACCTACAATTGTCTTTATGTAAATTTAACCCTCAGGTTGCCCATTTGCAACAGAAACATTCAGAGAAGGTAGTTTTGATGCTAATGATGCTGTATAAATTATATGTAGGGGACTAGTACAAAGTGTCAACTGCATATTCGTATTTGTACAGTTATTACAGTAGAATTTCATAGAAAAATGCAGAACACTAAGGATTCTCATGAGTATTTTAATCACCTATATGCAGCATGCAAAATAAAGTTTAGGTCTTGTAGGTAATGTAAGTTCTAAGTATTTGCAAATATTTATAAATAACAAGCAAGTTCCTTTCCCTCCTCAGAGTCCCAGTGGAGAACAGCAAGTTCCATAGTGGCACTCAGTGTAAAATTAAATAAGTTTAGTAGTTTGAGGATACAACAATCTTGCTTCTATGCAACATTCTCTTCTGACTACCCAGACGTGCTGCAGCAACCAGGGCCCAGACAGATCATGAAGTATTTTCTGGTAGAACCTACCTTTTTCCTCAGTTTCTTGTGGGTTTGTTCACTTTTCCATTCGTGTAGCAGAAAATTCTGGGAGTTACACAAGTAATATCAGTCATTTGAGGCCAAATCACTAACTGATCATTGAAATGATCAATTTAAGCCCAGTTTGCATGACTGGGCCCTTGCCTCATCCCAAACATCATACTGCAGGCACAACAGCTCTACAGTAAAAACCTGGGAATTGTCCTTTGTGTGAGCAATCACAAACTCATTATTTAGTTTTTTACTAGGCACTTCACCTAAAACATATGGCATTCTAGACAAAATAACTGTGAAGAACATGTTACAGGAATTAAAAATTAGTTAAGTGAAAGACCTCATGGTTGTAGCAATTCTGTCAGGACTTCTGCATTGTTCTCAGTTAAGTGAAGCTCACAGAACTGTCAGTGCTGGTGAACTGCAAATCGTGGTGGGAACAGAGCGATCCTGATCAGTTGGTTCACTGCACTCATTCCCTGGGAACACATTCTCAGGCACATATTAAAACCAGACCAAGTATTGGCAGAAAGCATGTATGCAAATCCCAGTTAAAAGAAAATTATTTATGCTCAAACTTGAAAAGCTTAATCTTTTTAATCCTTTAAATATGAAAAACAGGCTTAATTTGATGGCAGTATAAAGTGCTACACACTGAAAAGCCTTTCATCTTGAGGATGAGAAAATAAGGACACCGATGGTTAGAAACTAAACATCCCAAATTTTGTATTTTAATTTACCTAGCTCTAAAGGTAATAGAATCTGAAACAAGTACAGACAATCCCCTTATCTCTTGAAGTTCTCATAGCAAAACCATTCATTTCTGTGCTCTTAGGTCCAACTAAGAAGTCAGCAGGGTGATACACAATAGTTGCAGTACAAAAGTGGTCAGGCTGTAATAAACTAGCAGGACCTTCTGTCTCAGGTGGATTTTACCACTCACACAAATGTTATGTAAATAATTTGGCAGCAAGAAAATATTTTGGAGAACCAGGAAAATGCATGGTTTTTTCCCCTCTATTTCAGCTTCAGTTATCCAACAGTTAACCCATCCTCATCCAAACAGGAGTGTATTGACTTCTCCACGGATTTTTACTCCTTCGAGGAGGCCAGCATGCAATAATCTTTCCTGCAGAACCCAAACCAGTCTGTTCTGAGTCATGACTGATGAGATGTGGTCAGTCTTGTGTGACAAGTACGTCATTTTAAAGATGTTAAGATTTTGCCTTGTTTGTTGCACCAGTGGAACACAAAACTTACCACCTTCCAGGGAAAACACAAAGTTAATTTTCTTTACCTCCTCCAGATAACCGCTTCCCCGGCTTACTACCAAGCACTCTGTTCCCTCAGAACAGCTTTTGTGCTTTCAGTACATCTTTGACATTTTTTAAAGCAATGGAATGCAGTTCTAGATGGCACAGATATCACAGTGTATTTACTTGCAGCTCAAGTGTTTTCTTTGCTTCAGTGGGTTTTGTTCAACTCCCCTGGTGACCCCCACCTGTTTGTCTGCAGAGTGACTTCAACTCGATGCAAGTAGCTTAAATATATGAAACTTAACTTGCATTAAATTGCCCTTTCAATGATAGACATCAAACCTACAGAGAGCATAGGATACTGGAGATGTGGTATTATATAACATCTGAAACGTCCCATGGCTTAGGAGAGGATTAATAAAAGCAGCAGAATCCATAACGGCTGGATTAACCCAGGCTCTTCTCTGCTCTTACATGGACAGACACGAGGCAAGAACAGAACATCTGAAAAATCTGCTGTACCCTCCTTCATCTCAAACCACACCCAGCAGCTGGAAATCATATCCTGTCACCTAAGTCATCTTCAATTCCACTTCAAGAGTTTCCTACTATGGAAAGCCTCGTGTTAAGCTGAAGACTTCATACCTATGTTTTCCAGTGGGCTGTTAATATAATGTACAGCAAGGCAAATTACCTTTCAAATGAAGTTTAATCAAAGAAGGCACCTCACCCTTAGCAGATTTAAAATTATTCTGTTCAATTACTGACAAATGTGTCAAATACATCCCTTAGAGGTCCCAAGGAAATAGGATTACCCACACTGAATATTCATCAGAGAGGAAAAGGAAAGTATTACTGCCTCCTCAAGAGGATAAAACAATGTCATGAGAACCGATTTCCAATCTTATCTAATAAAAAGGCAATTTGCCCCCAGACCTTTAACACCCATTTGTTAAACTAACCCAGAAATTTATTGGAGTGATAGACTAGAAACACACAATCAATTTTTAGAGAGTTTTAATTACTAAGAAAATTGCACTGTGCATTTCCTCCAGATTAAACAAACACCACTAGAAAAGCCTGACTGCGAGATAATAAGCAAAGAGCAAGAAGCAAGCCACAGCTTTTTCAAGGCAAACAAAGGAAAAACCTCTTTGTGAGCTGGAGTTCTGCCCTTTGCAGTTTGCCCAGACTTGCCCCTTCCCTCACTGTATGTTCCACCATGTTATTGACATAGCACAAGGAGGGGTTTTTTTGCTGACATACTCACACCAGACAAAGCTCCCTTTCATCAAGTGTTCAACCGTGCTGTAACACCAGGCTACAGAAATCAGCAATGCCAGGCAGCCTTCTAGAGCTGAATTAGAAACCAGTGCTTCTTAGAATAGGAATCACAGTATCTGCAAATTAAATCCTTTACTGAGATATCAACGCTGAGAGTATCCACATAAACCAGCAACACAAAGTTTTGTTATTACATCCAATCTGCTGTATTTGATACCTTCACTAAAACTTGTACCCAACTGGTATTAGAGACCCTGACAAAAATATGGAACTCAAAGCCAGAAACAGAAGGATTTACCTTCCAGAAAAGCCAAGGTAGTTGCAGCATTGATGATCATTTTCATTCGAGCTGCCTACATGGTGTAAAGTTGCAGTTTGAAACCCAAACACGATTTCCTTATAAATTCTTTTTTTTTTTTTTTTGCAATAGACCAAATGTTAGAAGAGAACCTTTGCTTCCGTTCAGAACCAAAAAAACCCACCTAGCTCTACACAGATTATTCAGCTGAAGACAGGCAGCCAGCAAGCTTTCCCAAAACTGAGTGGTTTGTTGTGATCTGAAATAAAGATTGATGTTCACTGCTACACCTCTTTAACTACAAAGCTTTCTGCAATTATTACAAATGGATAGAATAAGCTTTGGGAGCAATGTTAAAAGCCTGGGGGGGACAAAACAAAAAAAAACCAAAAAAACCAAAACAAATCAGAAGCATTTTAAGCGAGTATTTATTTTTCTACTCCCATATCTAGAAATAACAAGACAACTAATTCCCCACTTCTTTTTGCCAAAATATTTGGGTGTGATGGAACCTAGTCCTCAAATAAATGCATGCTTTGAAAAAGGAAAAATAAAGAGTTATTTCTGTGATTTGTGCCTCACAGTCAGACTTGAATGACCCTGAGAGAAGTCTGTGCAGACAAATCACTGGAAATATTTATGTTCAGTTTGTCAGATGTTTCCCAACCCCTCCCCCTTTTGTGTTATTGCTCTGCAAATTGCAGATTTTTTTTTTTTTAGCAAGTACTAATTTTGACTAAAACCCATCATAAAGAGTGTTACAATATTGCTTTTTATTACAAATAGGCAAAATTTTCTCGAAAATATAAATGTGTAAAACAATCCACCGACTGTACAGTGCATTTACAGGACACAACCCAGAAAGGAACATGCAGTGTAAAGAACTGCTTTATACATTTAGCCCTTGGCCACGAAGAACTTGGCGGTACTACCACGACTTTAATGACTAAAGGGTGAAGAAAATTACTAAAAACAAAAGAGCTCAGTTACATCTAACTTTGCCACGAGGTTGGGATACATACAACATCGTACAGGGAAGAGTTGTTTTTAACTAGAGACCGTCATCATGTTGTAACTCTTGGAAGGGCTGGATCTGCCAATTCTCCACTCCTCCTTGCAGCTGGTCCTGCTCTCCAGCTGTTTGGCCGCCTTTCCCCCAGGCTGGGGGCTTTCGTACAGCACACAGATAGACCCATCCTCACCTATGCGATAGGACACTTCGAAGGGGTCGACCCACAGCGTTAATTCGCTGGGTAAGAGCTGGAAGAGCCTCTCGTGGCTCAGTCCGATCATCCCCGCCGCCTTTCCTATCAAGGGGTCCATCTTATGGTTGATCCTGATGCAGCGGTAGCCGGAGCCCTTGGAGGGCACCAGGGGGAACCAGTGGTGCTTGTAGTGCTCTGCGGAGGGGAACAAAGAGGAGCTTCTGCGCGGGGCTGCGCTCCGCCGGACCCCGCGGGATGCGGGAGGGATGCGGGGGATGGAGCGAAGGGATGGAGGGGAGGGATGTCCCCCCCCCGGCACTCACCGCGCATCGCCTCCTGCAGGCACTCGCGGAAACACCGCAGCTGCTCCTCGCCGACCCCGCCGGCGGCCCGCAGGAGGCGGGTCACGAACGCGGCCGCCGTGGAGATCTCGGTCCTCATGTCCGCCCCGGCCCCGCTGCCAGCGCCGCCCGGCCCGGCCCGGCCCCCGCGGCCGGGGGCGGCTCCGCGCAACAGCCGCACGGCGCGGGCGGGACGGGGCGGGTTTGTTGTGCCGCCGGTGGGGCGGGACCGGCGCGGACAGCCCGGCACACACAGCGCACACACAGCTGTGCGGACTGCCCGCCCCGCCGGGCAGCGCTCGGTGGCCCCGGCTGGACGCGGCCCCGGAGCTCCGCCCGCCCGGCGCTCCTTGAGCCAACGGAAATAACGGGCGAGACGCGCGGCCGCGCTCTGCCCCCGCCTCCAGCCCAGCGGCTCCTCTCGTCCCACCGGCAGCTCCACGGCCGGCGGTGTTCCACGCAGACATCGCTGTTATCCTGCTTTGTTCCCTTTTCCCTCTCGTTTCTCAGGACCCAGGACAAGCACAGACTAAAAACCCCCCTCCGTCTCAGACATACGGCTCCCAGGTCATTCTTGGAGTGTGGGATTTCCTTTCCCTCTACCAGCAAGTGACGAAATTCTTGACGTGTACCCAAAACCCAGACCATTCCTCTCCTAACCAGCTCTCAGGTCTGGATCGAGATGCTATTTTGTTGAACAAATTTTCACTGAGGTCTCGTTTGCATTTAAGTACCTCATACTTTAGGAATTAACCTAAAAAATTAATCTCTGCTTCAGTCATCCTCTGATCACTGATGACTCTGATTCAGTCATCCACTTACTTCAGTTTTGATTTATTCAATGTTTTGAGAACCAAAACACAAAACACATTCACGTCCAGCTTCATTGAAATAAGGGACAAAGAAACAAGACTTGCATTGGAGTTATAAAATTCTTGCTAGCATTTAGAATGAACATACCATTAGCAGCACTAATAACTGTCCAAATCCACACAGAAGTTATTAAACTTAATGCTTAATTATGCTAAAGAGCTCGTCCTTTCCACAGCGTGTGCGCCCAAATGAAAAAATGCACAAATTCCCAGTTATCCTAGTGATTTTACTCTGAAGTAAGATAAGATACTGCTAAAGCCAAGACAGACATGAAGAGCCCTGGTTTTAACTTGCATGTGAGAAACGAAAGTAATAGCGAGAGTAGAAAGCAAATGAAAAATAGCTAAAAGTATTGCAAGAGTCAAATGGTAATGCTAAAACTTCTCACGTGGATTGAGGTCTGACATCTGGATCTATTAGTCCTAAGTGGAATGTTCAAATGAAACACGAAATTCTGGCTATAACAATCAAAAAATGTCAGTTCTCAGATGACACGAAGATGTCTAGTGCTAAAGACAAGAACACTTTGATTTCTTGTGTTCTCCTCAGGGAGTTTCATATTTAAGACTCAAGCAAGACACAGAAAGATGAGAAATCAGCAGATATGTAACTGTTTGACTTTCATCCCCCTGCCCAAAAATGGTTCCACAGGCTGCTGTATTTAAAGCTAATTCTACATCTCAGACTTACATTGCTGTTATTCTGATCCTCTTCAAGTCATTTTCTCTTTAGCAGCAACACCCGGAATAGAGGAAAACAGAGTCAGTATCTTGGTTTATCTTGTTAAAAATAAAGTTTGTGCAAGTGTTCTACCATTCTATTTTTCCTCAGCTTTACCTAGAAGACGAGAAAGTAAAACTGAAGGTATATCACTCAAACAGTATACTGTTATTTAAAAGCAGCAATAACAAAAAATAGTAATACTAGCACAATCCTATTAATTTATTAGGCAACCAAAAAAAAAAAGTCCCAAACCATCAAACAATAAAAACTAACAAAAAAACCAAAATCCAGAATTAAGAACAAGTAATGTCTGAATCAAGTTCCTTTTAAGTTATTTAAATTAAGCTCTCTTACATATGTCTACAAACATAAGCAGTGGAAACTGAGCACTAGAAATTGCCAGGAGAGGTTTTAAACTAAATAATCAGTTTTGGTTTTACTCCATCTCCTCAAAACATCTCTCTTTAAACATAAAGAAATAAAACCATTCTTAAAAGCAAGAAGTAACTTTTGTTCATGGCTAAACTACAAAGACAAATGTCACGTTACCTTTCCCACTAGAGGGAGAAAAGCAATAATTCCAAGCATAAATAATAGTACATTCACTGTTTTGAGCATCAAACCCATCCACAATTCCCCCAGTTTGGCCCATAATTGATGAAACGACTTCTTGAAGAAACAAAAACAAAATCTTCAAGCAGCACATCAAAACTAAAGTGACACAAGAGCAGCTTCCCTTGGAGAGTGCCCCTTTTCTGTGCACCTGAGCTGTTCCCACCTGCTGGCTGCATCGGGACCACCTTCTGCTACTTGAGCACAGCAGGGAACAAAGACCCTCAGGGCTTTCTTTGGGCTTTGCTGGCTCCTCACAGGCTGCTCACGCAGTGCGTGGGTAAAGAAAATGACCCTCTAGTGATAATCTGATTTTCCTGCATGTAATGGGAAATAGCGAAATGAACAAGAGAAATCAGAATTCTCGGACAGAATTGGAAATATGTCACACTAACACGGTGGTTTTCACTTAAAAGACCGTCAAGGGATTTGTAAACTGATTGATAGAAATAAAAATAATTAGTGACCCTGTTTTTAAAATGTGCTGCAAGACTATGGTCTAGCGTCCTCTTAAAAGGTTTATAAACATAGCTGTGACCTCACACCCACCTGAGTTATACAGAGCTGGAAACTCTATTTTTCAGTCCAGCACTAAAAACAGGCAAAATACTATTACAAAAGCAAGTGACTGCCAGTAATTTAACGGTGGGGGTTTAGCACAGGACTTTTGCAAACACTGCACTTCCCTTACCCTTTTAGAGGCCCCAGTTTAGTGCCTGCAGCCGGCAGTGCCACAGCGGCACAGGACGGGTCACAGCCCCCTCCAGCTGCTGTGTGACGCCATCGTGCCTGGGATGAAGCCAGGTGTGACATCAGGGGGACAACCCTCACCACATCACCTCTCAAGTCTGACGTCATCGCTCGAGGTCTGACGTCTCCGCCTTCCCCCCTCATCGCTGAGGGGAGAAGCCTTCCCGCCTCCCTCTCTCCCAATCAGCGAGGCGCTTGCGTGCCGGCTGCCCGCGGCCAATCGCTGACAGCCGGCTCTGAAGCCGCCGCCATCCCATTGGCTGTACTGGGACCGCTGCCTGGCGGTGATTGGCGGACGGCGCGGCGCGCGCGGGGGGGCGTGGCCGGGGCGGCCCGGCGGCGTGTGGGCCCCGCGGGTCCCGGGCCGGCATGGCGGCGCTGCCCGTGCCGCGCAAGCGGAGCGGCCCCGCGCTCTGCGGGGACAGCGGGGCTGCGGCCGCCCCGCCCGCGCTCCGGGGCGGCCTTCCTCCGCACAAGCGCCCCAAGAGCGCCGTGATCGGGATCGTGGACCCGTTCGGGGATAGTGATGACTTCACGGCGGATGACCTGGAGCAGATCGACATCCTGGCCTCGCAGGCGCTGTCGCAGGATCCACCCGCGGGACACGCGTGGGGAGCTCCGGAGCTGCCCCGGGCCGGGCGGCAAGGTCGGTGTGTCCCGGCGGCTGTCCCTCACTGCCCCGCTGCTGCGAAAGGGTTTGATGTCCCTTTAGGAGCCACAGAATGGCCTGGATTGCAAGGACCTTAGAGCCCATCGAGTGTCACTCCCTGCCATGGGCAGGGACACCTTCCATTGTCCCAGGCTGCTCCAAGCCCCAGTGTCCAACCTGGCTTTGGACACTTCCAGGGATGGGGCAGCCACAGCTTCTCTGGGCATTCTGTGCCAGGGCCTCACCTTCCTCACAGGGAAGAATTTCTTCCTAATATCTAACCTAAATCTCCATCAGCGTGAAGCCCCTCCCTCTTACCCCGTCACTACAGGCTCTTGTAAATAGATTTGTTCCATCTCTCTTGTAAGTTCTCTTACGGGGATTGCTGCTGCCTGTTCCCTGGCCACCAGCACCCCATGACCCCCGGTGTGAGAGGGATGGTTGGGATCCAGAGGAATAACGAGAGTAACAGTCCCAGCAGGCAGGCACACTGCATTGATCTCATGGCACCAGGAGCCAGCCTGGGACAAGGGTGCTGCGTGTTAAACCTGCCAAATAAAAAAACTGAGTTTCCTAAACTTTCAAAATGCTTTGGGTATCATATTCTGGTAGCATATTGGCTTTCAGATTTTTCTTCCCCTCCTAATTTCTACTAATAAATGCATAGCTTAACTTCCAGGTGTATTTTGAAAGAAACAAAAGCAGGGGTTTCTTCATAATGAAGCTTAAGAGCTTGAATAATCTAAGTCTGTTTTAGCAACCCTGACATGAGTCATCTCACCAGGTGAACAAGTTTTCAGTGAACCCTTGTTTGTGCATTAACTAAAGTTATCTCAGAGAATGAATCTTCAGGTTAAATGCTTGTTTTTTGCTGTGGGTCATCTTGATGGTTTAAGATGAGATGATCCTTAAGGTTCCTTTCAGTCCAAACCATTCTGTGATTAGAAATTTGAAGGTGCAGGGGTCCTTCTGTTATAAGAATTGATGCACAAGCACTAGCAAAGTTCCTGAGGTGGTTAGATGAGGCAGTTTACCTGCTTGTAATGACAGTAAAATACTAAGATATTCAGATGTATGCAATGAAAAATAAAACCTTGGTGTTGAGTCACCAGTGCTGTACATTCATCATCTGTGCTTCAGATTTTGCCTTTTTCCTGCAGCAGGAAGCAGAACAGAAGAGGGTCTGATGAGAGATGCATTCCAGTTTGAAGTGCTGCAGACACAGCATGAGGAAGTCAAACAGAAGGTTGGCAATATGCTCCCCTCTCCTCTAAATATCACATTTTTTGATAGGAATAATTGAAAGGTGGGGTAAATCCGGTCCCAAGCATTTAATTCTAATCAAAGTGATCAATAATCTTTGTAATCTAGGGCTATGTTAAAATCATTCTATTAGAAACAGCTCTAGCAATACTAAAGAGTGAGAGCACTATTTTATTCATTTCAGATTAGCAAGTGCTAATTTTTCAGTTTGATTTGTTCCCTATCAAGTAATTTCTCTGCCCTATCAGCCAGAGTTGTTTTGTTCAACTTAAAAGATTTGAAAAAGTTACCTGACATTTAAGTGACTTTGTTACTTTACCTTCTGCTGATCCTTTATGGAAAGATACTCTGTTTCCCTTTCTCCATTCTCTGTATCTTTCCCAGCTCTATTATATCCACCTTTATCAGGCAATCTCCATATTAAATACCATATTAAATCATAATTTTACAGTTGTAGAGAAGAGTCTTTCTGATCTTCTCTTCTTGCTTTTCTGAGTAACTACTTTATTATCCCTCCAAAGTCTTGTCTCTGAGTGGTGGTGGCTGCTCAGGAAGTATTAGAGACTCAATGTCATGAAGATAATGTCTGGGGATGGTACCTTGTCTTAGAGTGTTTGTTGTTTGTCCTGATGGATGTAGTAGTGTAATTAAATTATCACTGTTATGATCCAAATAGTTAATAAATTATTGATGTGTATGACGAACATTTTTTTAAAAAAAATCCCCCAAAACATAATTGCAGAGAAGGGGAAAGTGAAGGATGGTCTTGTCATATTTAATTATGCTAAAGAAAACAGTAGCTGAGGCTGATTTAATCAGAGAAAGATTAGAGGCAACATGTGTAGAATTTTTGAGCTGGGTTACCAGGAGCATTTTTCTCCCTAGAAATTACAAATACACCTAATTTTCAACAACATACTTATGCAAATACGTACTTTTGGCTATATCCATCCTTTAATGGAATTCCTCTGTTTGCAGCTGAAAGAAATGCAGGATGAAATTCTCACTAAAAATGGAGAAATTAAAATTCTGCGTGACTCAATGCAGAAGATGGAGTCTGCTATGGAGGAACAGAAAAGATCATACCTGCTACTGGAACAGCAGAAAATTCAGATTTTAAGTGAGAAAGAAAAAGAGTTCTCCAGAAAGGTTTGTGAATGTCAGTTACATGCAGATCACATGCAGAAGCTGATTTATGACTTAATGATGTCACAGGCCATTTAGTCAAAGGAGGGACATTTGTGTGAAATTTGTGTAAAATTTCCACAGTGCTTGCTTTTATTTTCTTACCTAGAAGAAAACATTTTTAAGAACTTGTTGAGGGTTTTCCCCTGCCAAAATAAAGGAGTGAAATTCAGGTGGTAGAAGTTTTCATTTACTTACTGCTTTTGTGAAGCCATCCCGAGGATATTGCTATTGGAATGTATTTTAGAGTGGGGAAATGTGACAGAACATGCTTTGTGGCTCTGACCAGATTGCTATTCCTGCTGCAGTCATCTCTGTGCAGGCCCTGAAGAGGGCAGTGGCTGTTTTTGTCCACTTGGCTCTGCAGTTGCAGCCTCACTGGAGTCGTGCTCTGCTTTGCTTTGTCTTAGCCACTCACAAAGGCTTCTTGCCTGAACTCCTGGCACTTGGTTCTCAGACTTTGTAGGACATTTTCAGGGCTAAGGTTCCTAAAAATGGAGATCTTGTGCCGAGTTCACAGTAAGTAGATCCTGATCTGGAGCTCTCATGGTAACTCAGTTGCTCTGCAGTTGCACCACCTCTAAACTGGTAAAATTATCCTGAATTCCTCTTTCAGTTACAGTCCTTGCACTCTGAGCTGCAGTTCAAGGATGCAGAAATGAATGAATTAAGAACACGACTTCAAAACTGTGAAAGAAATAAACAACTTTCTCAGGCAGTTCCAACAACAAGGTAGGGGGTTGGAAAAGGAATTTGTGTTCATTTTTGCAGTACATGTGTTTGAACTATTGAAGAGGTTTTCTTTCTTCATGTAACTCCTAGCTCTGTTGTCTTTAAAAAATACAACAGTAAAGTCTGATGACATCTATGGAATTTGCTCAAAAAAGAGCCTTCCTGGTATCTGTGATAGAAGTTCATAGTGAAGTACCTTTAAAACATCAGTGCAAAGAAAATAGATTGTTTAGTAAAATAATTACAAAAGAAATACTGATTTGTCTTTTTATCTTAGCCCTAAAAAGAATCTTGTGGTACAAGTGAAATCAGAAGGATGTTCTCCACAGCCAGGAAGAAGATCTTTTCCTACAAAGGAATCCTTCAATGCTGAAATGTCCACTAAGCCCTCGTGTTCTTCAGGAAATTTGATGGCCCTGACTATTTCAATCAAAGAAGGTAAACCCATGTACAGCTTGCAACATTTTTAGCTGCATGTGAACATTTTACACTTGAGAAGGATTTTGTGACTGAACAGTCATAAAAAAACTGTCAGTTCACAGTTATTTGTTTTATTTTGGTCTTGCTTAATATTTTTCCACTTTATACCAACTGGAGTTAAAAAGCCATGACTGAAATTTGCATGAAGATCGTTTTAATTCATACTTTAGTACCAGATGCCAGGATGTCAATGATGAAGTGGCCAGTGGCTGCAATAAAAAACTTTATTGCGTGATGAACTAAAACATCCAAATTGTTCATCTGTCTTTTCTCATTGCATAAAGAATAGGAAATAATTTGCTTATTTCTTGGCCTGCTAGTTAGCTAATGCATGTTTTGTATTCTTGTTCTAGCATTTTGGGGATTGGATTTTAAAGGGTACATACTTAGCCACCTTGAAAGAAGCAACTGAAACAATATACTCATTTCCTCTTTTATATGTAGGGTAGTAATTCTCACAAAATTGTATCTTGAAATTCATTGAGTAGAGCTTAGGAAATTAATATCTGCATATAATTGAAGATTGCTCTAATATGAAACAAAATTAGTGGTTTTTTATAGCAATGGGAAATAAAAAATAGAAGAAATGTGGATATCACCAACTAATCTTTACTTGAAGAGTCATGAAAAATCTGAGATGTTGCTGTCAGTTACACTGTTCATTCTAAAAATATGGGCAGTGGGAACTCCAGCAAAAAGAAAAATTCAGTAGCCTGAAAGCATTGGTATTGCTATTGTTTGTTATGGTAACAACACTCAATATGCCAATTCGTTTGAAAAAATACATTTGTTTACTTTTTTTTCTGAACTCTGCAAGGCTTTTGGCCTTGGTTTGCTTGGTAATTGTGACATATAGAGATGATTAAAATATTATCTAACACTGTGGCTGTGTGTACAGGATGGGTGCAGATCTGTGTTCTCCCAGTCTCTGTTTGTTTCAGACAGGAAGATAACTCATCCTGAAGTCTCATCCCTGAAGCAGCACAAAGCAACAGGAAAAAACAGTTCCTACAACTCTGTCCCCAAACGAAAGACACAAGGTAATATTATTCTCATAATGCAGAAATAAAACCAGGGAAAAGGTATCTTTAAAAAAAACACCACAACAACACTATAAAGCATTTTAAACAGTCAGCTCCAAGAATTCTTTAGGGTACTATCTTAGTTACAGTTGGCAGTGGAATTGCATCACATAATTTCAAGGTCTGGATTGGAAAATGGAGGGCAAGTCACCAGAACAGCTGGGATATGTGATCACAGCCTATTAAAATACCTCGTACTATAACTTGGTTTCTATTTAAATACCTTAAATTCATTTTTCTGAAAATCATCCTCCTGTTAAGAAAGAAGATTCATAATGAAAAAAAGATTTTGAGGTTGCGAGCCCTCTAAATAAGGGTGATCTTCTGAAATACTGATTTTTTTGTTGTTGATGATGGCAAATCTCCTCCAAAGAAAATTCTGCATCCTTCCAGGTTCTATCTTGCTGAATGCACTGATGAAGCAGCCCATTGTCCCTGGGTCATTTCTAGGACTCTGCCACCTTCTTAGCAGCAACTCTGAGCTTCTACCTGGAGCTGTGTTGCCACCCAACTCTTTGGATACGTAAGTTTTGTTTTCTTTGTTAAACTGTGGCATTCTCTGTAGTAGGAAACACTTGGTCATGCAGGACAGCTCATTCCCTGTGGTAAATCATGCTCTGCTTAGGCCATTTAGGGCAAAATTTGGAACATCATTCTGCATCTTTGATTATCACAGATACTAAACACTGGAACATCACTAAAAATAAATTAGGTTAATTATCTGTTAGGGGAAGGCACAGAACTAAACCTGGGAGTTCAGCAGCTTGCATTGCAATGTGGGAAGCACAGAAACATGATCGTGACTTAAGGGGGAAGAAAATGCTGAAGATGTGATTAAAAGTTGGTTTTATATCTTCAAAACAGAAACTCTGTTCAATTTGTAATGTACAGTTTGTGTGCAACTTTCCAAGATATATTTATATTTCCTGGTAAAGCATTTTAAATATGAAGATTGGATATGAATTATAGTTTTTCACTTTACAGAATTAGACTCTAGGTTCTGACATACCTTTCCTTTTTTATTATTAATAAAACCTAGAATGCTTTGAAATGTCTCTTCCATGCAGGCATCAAGGAATAGGATGATGTTTTTCCTATTTTGGAAACAGACATCTCCTAGTACTCTGGCCTTTCTATTATCCAATTCATAATATGGATAACTCAGATTTCAACTCTGTTCTCTGCCTTTTCTTGTGAAGCATTTCCCTTTTACTTTTATTTGGACAGGAAGCCCACACAACTCCCCAGCAGCAGGACAACTCAAGAAGGAATTGCTCCTCTTGTATCCCTGCAAGAAGCTCAAAAACTGGCAATAACAGGACTGAACTTGATTGCTCTAGATGAAGGATTATCTGAGGGAAGCCCAGCAGAAGGCCAGGGAAGGCTCTTGCCCCTCACACAGAGCAGGATCCAAGGTGCTGTCCATCTCCTGCCCTTGGTGGAGCACCACATTGGTGCCTTCTGCCAAGCAGAGCAGCTCGGGGACACGGCAGGGAATGGAGCTTGTGGGACACACCCAGCTGCTGCTTCCAGAGCCAGCACGAGCACGGTGTCGAGCAAGGAGGACTTCAGGTCATCCCTTGAAGAAACTACTCTTGTATCACTGGGGATCCTTTATTATTTAGTGTTCTACAGCTGGGATGTTGTCCACACATTGCTGTCTGCTGAAATGGAAAAAAGTTCTGCTGCTGGAGACGAACAGGTTTCCAACATGGACAAAAATGGATTGTGTGACAATCAGTGTGACAATAAAGAAGAGAGCAGGACACAAGGAGGGCTGCCTGCTCCACAGGATCCTCCCAATACTGATGGAGCTCAACATCCTTTGTTTAAAAAGCTGCTTCAGATTTTAGCTTTCTCTGCTGCAAGGGGCTCCCAGGCCGACAATATCCTGAGCCAAAGCCTAAAGGTTTTGGTGAAATTAGCTGAAAATTCAACTATGGACTTGTTAATAAAGTAAGTCAGTAAAAGTTTTAAAATTATCTCAGAGTGCTGTTTGGCTGTTTTCATTCTCTGTTGAAACTCATCTGGGCAGCTTCCAGTAGAAGTTATGCTATGTATGAGAGAAATCACATCTCAGATCACATTTGAGAAGCAGCTGAGGATCTTTCTACTGCCTTTTCTGTTAATGAGTGTAATAATCATCCCTGATCAATAACAAGGTTTGCTGATGATGTTCATATGAAGCAGATGTTGTTGCCTCATTGAAAGTGAAGCTTTATAACATTCATTTTGGGGTTTTGGTGATTGCTGGGAGGTGCACAAGGAAGGAAAGCACAGGATCTCATTCTGGCAGGTAAAACTGCCACTGTGAACTACAGTGACTGCAAAAGTAACAATGTTTTCCAGCATGCTTTGTATTTATGATAGATAATTTAAGATTGGGTATGTTCTGAACATCTAGAAAGGCACAAATTTTGATGCTGTCTGCAAAAAATATTTTCAACTTGTAACTGCACTTCTCTTTTCTAACTAAGTTTTGTTTTGAAGTTTCCAGCACTTACTGAGTAGCCAGATACTGCAGCGCTGCCTGCACCCCGAGACTCCTCTGCCTGCTGTGCTGCTGACTGTGAGACTCCTGTGTGCTCTTGCTCAGCACCACCTGTTGGTTGCTCAACTCTGTTCTCATTCAGGTAAAAAACTCAAGGACACAGGGAACTGTTACCATGACTAAAAGTAATGCAAACAGGCCTTGCTCCAAGGTGCTGAAATCCCAGAGGGCAAAAAGCCTGCGTAACTGAAAACTTGTTTTCTGCTTATGATTTGGAGAGTATTTGTGGTATTTGTCTACAAGCAGTGCTTTTGATAGCCATTTTAAAACCACTTTTTAGATTGTATATTTAAGATTGATGAGGAAAAGGGGGCTTTTGAGGAGTTTTGAAGATAAATTTACCTGTGTTCATGGCACTGTTTAGAGATACCAGTACTCTGCATGACAAATGATCTCTGTTCAGTTCCTTATGAATGAACCAGGACAGGATTACCACAAAGGCAAATATTAAGCTTAGGGATACCAATTTACTCAGCACTGCTGAAGATGTGGGAAGTAAAACAAGAAGCTGAGCCTGTAACATGAGTCCTAGGATAGAATTAATTTTTGTCATGAACAAGTGGCTGGTTGGAAAAAGAACAACGTTCTCTCTGTTTCAGATACTTGCCTTCTCCTTGCACTCTACATGTACATAACATCCAGGCCAGATAAATCAGCATCTGAAATGCTTTGGCTTCAGCTGGAGCAAGAGGTAACCACGGCTGTGTCCATGTGCTCTTTCCTTCTCCTTCCAGCTGGGGGAGTGGGAGGAGCATGACTGCACACATTGTCTGAAAACAAGTTCAATCTCTAGCTGAAATACAAAACTGCAAGTATGGGCTTGCAGTAAGGGATTACAATGATTTTTGAAAGGACCTGCTTGAAACTGAATGTTTAACTATCCTTGAAGAGAGGATTGGTCATAATAGTCTTTTAAGTCACTGAAAAAACCAAGGAAGATCCTTGGATGGCTGCAGATGTTCAGCACTAAGCTTTATTTTGCTTTTAGAGCAATAAAAGATTAAAAAGAAGCAAGATTTGTGTTTCATTTTGATTGTGCTTATTACATTTAAAAGGCAGTCTATAGTGATTTAAGATTTATATTCCTTGCATTCAATTGAAATGCTAACTTGGTCTTTACCAGTCATGGTTATATATAGAAAGAGTAGCTTTTAAACCTAATTTGTGTTGTTTGTACAGACAGAAGTGACTTATTTGAGGTTCTATTTGCTCTACTTCCCTCATTTTGGAGGATATTGAACCCTTTCTATTACCCCCACCTGCACTGTAAGTGTAAACACATTATTTGTATATGCAGTGAATTAAAGGCCACTCATCAGAAAGTTGAGAAGTTTTCTATGCAAGGCAAATTCTGTCTGTAAAGTGTTACAGGGAAAAAAACTTGTACAACTTTGAGGGTAAAAGACATCACCTGTGAAGTGAAAAAATACCCCAAGAATATTTGCAACTAGCAATGCATTATCATAACTTAGCCCTCACTCTAACACAGCCTGTGTTTGTAACAGTCAGTCAGGCTCCTGACACGCTGCATGTGGTGCTCCAGACCAGCAGTTTTATTTCCTGGCACAGACTGTCAGTGCAACCTCGAGGTATGTTCACCACACTCCCCCGGTTTAACCTGTTGAGAACTTCCAAGTACTCAATGCTGAAATTACTTTTTGCCTCTTTTATTTTTTTGCTGTAGAGAAACAGAAGTGTCCTGTACTTTAGAGGATGCCACCTTCTAGGAAGCTTGCTTTGGCTTGCTAGAAAATATGCTGAAATTTGAAGAGATTAAGCAGTAAAGTTCATATTGAAATAAATTTTCTGCTCCTATATTTTTGCTTTGTATATTAAGGCACTGTTTTTCCTTTTGCAGGTGGTTAAGGCACTAATTGTGATGTTGCACAGACAGTGGATGAAGATTAGATCTGAGACCAGCTCGTGTGCACATAAGGAACGAGTTATTCAGTTTTTACGGGATGCTGTTTTACTCTTGCACAGCTTGTCTCAGAAAGATAAACTGTTCCATGAACACTGTTTGGAAGTTCTCCATCAGTATGACCAAGCCATGCCAGGTGTAAGAGCCATTCTCAAAAAGACTAAAAAACTGAGTGCCTCTGAAGGTAAAAATCAGTCAAATGTTGGCTTTTTTCCATGGTACAGAAATAAAAATGTCACTTCTTTTTTAACAAGTACCAGAGCTGGTTGTTCCTCGGACCTCTGGAAGCAGTTTAGATTGGATATTAGGAATAAATTCTTCCCTGTGAGGGTTGCCCAGAGCAGCTGTGGCTGCCCTATTCCTGGAAGTGTCCAAGGCCAGGCTAGATGGGGCTTGGAGCAACCTGGGATAGTGGAAGGTATCCCTAAAAAAGGCATTAAAGAAAAGAGGGGGAGAAGTTTGTGTGACAAAACACAAACCTAAAGACCTGTTTGCATGGAACCTCAAAAAATTTATTTGCTGTAGTCTTCTACCATCAGTATGTTCTAAAGTGCAGATACCAGCTATAATTATACTGTATGAAGCAGGAGGAAAAAAGAAAAATCATTCTCTGAAACATATTATTTTTTGTTGCAGAGCTGATTTTGGATGAATTGTATCCTCCTGAGCCAGAAGACCAAGGAACAGACTCCAGCTAGCCAACAGCAAAGATATCTGTCCTTTCTCATCTGAGTCATCATTGCCAATGCAAATGTGAACTTTGAATCATCCTTTTCAGTGATAATCTTGGGTTGCACTCGCAGCACAACAAAGGTTTCTTTGTTTTAATTATTTCAGTGCTACCTAAGTGTAGTTGAAAGCAAAGGAATTTTGATGAATGGTAGTGCAAACTCACTTAATGGCTTATGACCGGTTCTGGTTATGAATTTCATCCTGTATGAAACAGCTGTGAATGGAATGGGAATTTCTCTCTAGTCTCTATTTTACTGTGACTACAGCTGAATTTATGATGCTGAATGTGCTGAGGTGTTTGGCATCATTGCATTCATATGAAAGCCTTCTGAACACACTTGTTTCTTTTGTACTGTACCACTTCCTTGTGTGTCTTCCAGAATTTTCATATTGTTGATATTAGTAAACAGTTTATGGTGATTTTAAAAACCCTTCTAGAAATAACTTAAGCTTTGAATTTCTTGCTGAGGATTGGTCACCTGAGCTCACTCAATTTCATGAATCTGCTGGAAGTGTAATTACTGAGATGCCAAAACAAAAAATACTAGAACGTACATTTTATAATTCCCCTTAGAAGAGTAGGATGGTACCGTTGAGAAGTGCATCCTTGGCAATAGAAGGTTATTTAAATGTATGCAGAATGGCTGGGGTTTTGGTCATAGAGAAGATGAAGCATCTCATTCCTAGGATTCAGCACCAAAGGTTGGAGGAAAAGTTCCTGCCTCACCCCAACGGGGTGCATGATCCTCACTCACTGTCACACTGGCCTGCAGGTCATCAACTAAGCCTTACACCCTAAAAAGGGAAGTGTGGTGTTATTAAAATGAGCCCACAGGTGTGTTTTTTCAGATGGGAGAGCTCTTTTCAAGCCTGGAACCAGGAGAACAAGAGACTGTACGAGAGTGAGAAGGAAGCCTTTGGAAAACTGGGAGGAATTCTGTTCTCTGGTCATGCCCAAAGGGGCTGTGACTCACCCTGCAGCAGAACCCACTCTGTGTGCTCAGCAAGCTCCTGGCTTGGCTCTTGCATTGGAAGAGAACTTTCCTAGAAATGCCTATGCAGGAAGAACTGGAATAATAATCCAGCATCTCCCAAGGGCCAAAGCTCCTTCCTCCCGCCAGCCTGGGCTCAGCCTCCTCCTCCTCCTCTCTGAGCAGTAGCTGCACCAGGCAGGGCCAGGTCGTTTCTGTGAAACACAAGCTGCCAACTGCTCCTCTCAGTAACAGGTTTCAAATCCCTTGTAGCATCTGGAAAACTGCCATGTTCTTGCTGAAATGCACCAAGGAAGGATGCACAGGCACAAAGCAGAAAAAGTCTGTGTGTGCTTGCCTGGTCACAACCATGGAACTGTCACCAGGCCCTGGACAAGACAAGCTGCAGATGTTGGTGTGACAAAAAACATTTGACTTGTCCATGTAAAATAAATAAATAAGCAAATAAACAAAGCAATCCTAAAAAAAGAAAAAAGAAAAACCACCAAACATTTCCTGGTCTTTAGGATTAGAGAAAAGAGCTGGAAAGTGCATGGAAAAGCCCTTTCCTTCCTCAAAACCAAAATAAACATTAAGATAACTCCTTAAAAACAGCCCAATGAGCAGGAGCTGTGGTAAAGCAGTATCTGGCTGTGAGCCTGCTGTGAGGGGCAAGCTTAGAGCTGTCCTAACAAAGATATGACAGTCACAGTACCTCAGATATCCCAAAAGGCAGTGATCTGCCATCACTTTTCAACCGTTCTCACCACTTAATTTCTCTAAACAATTTGAGTTTACAGAGATAAGACACATTGAACCCATTTGGGTGAACAGACCAAATGAACTGTTAAAGGTTTGGACAAAAAACAGTTCCATAAGGAATCCCAAACTGTTGAAGCAATCCAGTTATAAAAAGTTGTTTAAAAATACTTGGCTTCATCTAAAGGGTGTGTGTATGGCAACTTGGAAAAAGGGAGAAGTGGATTATTGCTAAACTTTATATAAACAGAAGACTTATCTGTGGAAAAAACTGGTAGGAAAACTAACTGTTCCCTCCTGGCTCTGCATCCCTTCCCATCCACCCCCTCTAACAGACAACACCCAAACATGTTCATTTACATTCTC
Source organism: Sturnus vulgaris (assembly GCF_052056855.1). Classification (NCBI taxonomy): domain Eukaryota; kingdom Metazoa; phylum Chordata; class Aves; order Passeriformes; family Sturnidae; genus Sturnus; species Sturnus vulgaris. Next base: position 17,102,521 of record NC_142253.1, on the reverse strand, counting down.
ATTGAGTTTTCTCCCAACTCTGGACTTTAAAGTAGTTCAACCCACACTCCATACACCGTACAGATCCAAACCCCTACACTTTGGCTGGCAGGAATCACAGTAACATGGTGTTACTGTGAAATTAAACCACAGCTTTTAGAATCGAAGGCATTGTCTGTTCATATTCCTGAGGAACAATGATGCTGTACTCCTAAAGAGAAAAGGCAGAAAGAAATATACTTACAGAAGCACCAGAATTTTTTAAGACAGTGGTCATTTACAGTGACCAGCCTACAGTCCTGACCTACAGTCAGGATTATTTTAAGATTATGCTGACCTTCAGCAATTCTTCCCTTTTTACTTTCTCCTGGAATTTTTCTCAGGATTAAAAAGATCCAGTCATGTATGAAACAGCCGCTAATCCCTCATCATCAGTTCTTTACTCCCTGAGGAATTCCCACCATAGCAGCTTTTCCATAGCCAGTCTGCATTTCCCCACCGTGTTACAGATAAGCTGTGTCTCCATATTAACTGAGAAAAGCAATTTACTCTGGCATCAAGCACAGGCACGAGACAGAACAACGAAGTATTGAGCAAAGGAAAGCACTAGGCATGTTCCACACACAATTATCACATTCCTCAGCAGCAGCCACCCATCTGCTTCCTTGCTCCTGGGGATGGCAACCAGGGTTTCCCCTTGGCTGAAAGCTGAGCTCACCAGAGCTGCTTTTTCCTGCTCAATGAAACCTTGCTCAATTCTACACCTTTCAGAATCATTGACTTGGTGAGGTTGGAAAGGGCCTCTGCAGCTCATCCAGCCCGCAGCTGAAACAAACTTTCACAGAGAAGCCAAACAACTGCTTTGTGTCACGTCAGGCCTCAAAATTCTGTATTTTTAAACCAAGATGACATATGTGAAGATGGCAAATACAAAATACTTTGTCCTGTAGCACACAACATCCCTGACCTGAGCTGGGTATATTCATATTAATCCCACGAGCTACTGCTTAAAAGCCTGTGCTAAACAATTAGAACAAAGTCATCCAACCACTGGATGTTTTTGTTACAGTCTGCAATATTATTTATGGATATAATGGCCAAATGGTTACACAGGGTCAAATGCAGCAGTTCTGCCTCAAGAGACTCTGTGTTTTCTCCTCTGAATGTAACAGCAAATGCAAACTTCCATTTCCAGTGTAAATTGTAATAAAATGTACATTATTAATTGTAATTTAGCAGACTGGTAAGAAAAGGTGATGTGTGATCTCTACAGAGATCTACAAACCCACTGTGGCTGAAGTTTACCAAAGTACTTCCAAGAGCAAGGGCCAACATTTTCACAGCCTGAAGTTGACTGCCAGCACTGAGCATGGACTAATCTGAAAACTTAGTCCTAAAGCTTGTCAATGCAATAGCTGCTCAAAGGCTAACCTGCTTTTGAAAACATCCAGAGGAAATAGCCACTTTATTTTCATACCTGGTCAGAATGTAATAACCAATGCCTGTAGTGTCATAACAGAGGAAACACAAACAGTAATGTTTTAATCTATGCATTAATCATGTTGTTGGTTGGTGTTTTGACAATGAACAATTTGTTTTGCTAAAAAACCTTCTTTACAGCACAGCTGAGCTGCAACCCCTGTCCAGCAGTCTGTAAATGACATCCTAACTGATCCCAGGGATAAGGTACCATCAGAGAGTGAACCACAAATTACATTGCAGGAGCAAAAAGTGTTGGAATGAAAAGGCTGCAGCAGCTGATTTCAAAGTTATTTTGACTGCAGTAAGGGAAATGGGATATCAGGGGTTGTTTTAGAATGGCTAACTGGTCCTGAGGGGGGGCTGCCTTTGCAGAGGACACAATTCCATCAGTGCAGAAGCCTGAGCTCTTGAAAGGATAAAGTAAAATTTTCTTCACCTTTCTCTCACCTTGGACAGATTTAACGAGTATGTTTTTCCCCTCCTATATGGCTCACTGAAAAGCTGTAAATTTGACCAGGTTCCTGTGGTACAGGCTGCAAAAACATCTAGATGAGGTCAAATAATAACGAGAGAGAAAAAACAAACCCAAACCACTAGCTAAAGCAAAATCTGCTGAGCTATTACAAGTACTGAGATACGATACTGAGTTTCCATACCTGGAAAAAATTAAACAGGCAAGAATTGCTTGTTTGGGAATAATTATTGAAGTTTTTCCCTCCTGTGTGTCCAGCTCTTGAGTTTTAAATGCATGCCAAGTTTTGTTCTGGAAAAATTCACACTACCATAGACAACTGTTGATGAAACCTTATGAAAACACAACCAGCAATATTCCTCACCTAACCCTGGGATCTCAGCTTTTCAGTTCAGCAGTTTGCTCTCCTGTATGACCAATATTTGCTGCCATAAAGGGTGAAGGTACCTTTGAAACCCTATGTGCTCCTTAAGGGAATCTGCAGGTTTTAATCAAAACCCAGGTTCTGCTCCTCAGCCCTTTGAACAGAGAGAGGGGAAGACACACAGCTCTCCTCTGAGCATTTCTCCACCTGTCACTTCTCAAACTCAGCCACACTGCACAGGTGAGCACCTGCTCAAAGTCATGGGAAAAGAGAAACAGATGAACTAAAATGCAATGCCAACAAAATAATCACAAATAACTGCAATTTCCTGGTGTCATTTCTAGTCCAAACATTAACTGTATATTCTCTAGATTTAGGTTTCTAAAAGCATGCATTTTGTCTGCTGCCCCCAGTCTACTAAGAGAAAATGTGAAATAAAACTAGAAGTGAAATGATTTATATTGCACCTCCAACACATTATCATCCTGCAGCTGAGACTCCAACAAATTCAAGAAGCAACACTACAAAACTACCCAGTTATTATGAGGTATTGATTGGGTGTTAGTGGTTTTAATTTCTGTGTTTCTCCCTTTGTTTTTCGATTAAATGCTACATTAGAACATAACTGACAATTCAAGGTAATAATGCTGATACACTAAACACCAATTCACTGCTGTGTGGTGTCATATAAAGAGTATTCTTGACCTGCTCAAAGAAAAAAATTTCAAGTGAGTCAGGGGTGTGAATAAACCTTTCTAAAGCATTTTATCAAAACTATAAAATACACAAACATTTTACCAAAATATTTTCAGAGTAGAAAGCACCATTTACCTCATGTTGAATTGGTCAAGTTGATGAATGAGGCACAACACTCAATATACAAGTCTAAACAGGTTGAGAAAATATTTTTAATGAAATTACAGACTTCCTTAGAATCAATCCTTTTGGACTTGCTTGGCAGTAGCCTATCAGAAGATCATTCAAGAGCTTACATTGTCCTTGCTTTATGTTGTGACCTGTCATTTTGGTTAGGTTTCAGTCTCCACCACCAAAAGTGATATTCATGATACAAGGTGACCTGAAATACACTCAGTATCACAAGCTCTCAAACACATGAAGGAAAATGTACCTTTGCAGATACACCCCTAAATAATACTCAAAATAAGGCTAAGAAAACCAAGTTGACAGAATGTACTTCAAACACTGCATTTATTACAAAGGTGCATAGACTTTATGCTATTTGGTTTGAGTACTCGTTTAACCTACAACCAACATACAAAGCAAGGTTACAGTATGTAACAAAAGCAACAATGATTATCTAGTAAATTCAATATTCTACTGTCTTTAATTTCACAAAACGTTTCTGAAACAAAGGCACTTACAGAATTTAAAAAAAAATAAGATATATCAACATTTAAAGTCTTAGCTCCCTCTCTACAGCACTGTGGAGAACAAGTGTGACATGAAGGCAGCAGCTATAGGGACTGACACATCAACAGTGCTTAAACTGAAAACTTAGGGTCATCTCCATCTTTTCTGTAACCACCTCATTTTCCTTCAGAATTTGAAAACAAGCTTCAACAAGGCTGCAGGGCAAGAACCAAATAAAATTTGGTCCTACACCTCATTGTTAATGATGATTAATGCACCAACAATAAGAAATTAATCACAGTCTGATTAATTGTAAACTGGACCATTTTATCTTCTTTCAGTAAGTTTTGTAACTGAATTAGTAATAGTGACTGATCACTTGTATATAGTTATCATTTGCACATGTCCACTGAAGGAAAGGTGTCCATTTCCAGGCTCCCTAACCCTAGCCCTCATCTCCCATCACCACACACAGAATAGTGACAATTCAGGACCATGTGTTTGGTCTGTACAACCTCCACCCCAAAACCTCATATCTGGCAACGTATGTTATTGCTGCCATCTTATTTTCTTCCCATCTCCTCAGGGGTGATGACTGAGCCATCCTGCCATGAAATGGCAGATTTCCCTCTCACAACCCAAAAGTGACACTGTGACTGCCATGAGCTGCTCCCTTTGTCACACCAGGTGGGGGACAGGAAGAGCAGGGCACAGTAACAACCTCAGGAAGCCCCACACTGGATGCTGTACCTGTGCTCTCCCTGGCCTGGCTCCACCCAGGCTAACAAAGGTGCTGGAACAATCTCCACCTCCTCCTTCTCCATGAATAAACTCCAGGGATTAGGATATGTAGCAAGGGATTTATTTCTGCAGTTACTCAGTGCCCTACCACAGAATCATTCCAGATTTTTAATGCAACACTTCCTCCTCCATACAGGAGACACCCTGCTTTTTTGGTTGTTCCCATGTAACACCTGACAGTGTGATGAAGTTTTGCCCAATTTCTCAGCTGACAAGGCAGGAAAGAGGAGGAACACATAGACACAGGATACATGAATACATGCTCTGTAAGTGCCTTTTGACACTGTTTCATGCTATTAACTTCAACACTCAGAGAGGTGTAACAGAGGGGGCACAGGTTGTCATGAACCCCAGTGTAAAAAACTTTCAACAAGTTTCTTCTGAAATGCCCTGAAAACTTTCTTAAAAAAATAATTGGAATAATGCAGAAATAGACTCAAAAAATCAGGAAGAGGAATAAGGCTGCCTTTGACAGCAGCAATTTCCATCCACTCTGTGAGGTAAAACAATGCCACTAAACAATATGCCCCAAATGTAGAATCACAGGACAAAAGGCTCGATGGCCTCTCTAAAAAAAGTAAAATCAGTGTAAGATATGTTCAAATTATTTCACTGATTATGTCACAGTGATACATGTAAATAACTACATTGTTCTATGAGGAGTAACAACGAATTGCATTTCAATGTCAGAAAAGACAGAATTGTTGAAGACAGTGAAAAAAACCCCACCTTACTTGTTTGAACAATAAAAGATTCATAAAGCCTGAAGCCCCAGCACTGCTGACAGTCATAAGGACATCTCAAGATGTTTCATGACTGACAGCATCACCTTCTTGAAAATACATTACACCTGGCTGTGACCAAGTCCTTCCTCTCCCTGACTTCTCATTCTCTGCTCAGCTTTACAGGAATGTTGAAGACAAAAGGGAGGTTTAATGCCCACTGTGGCCCCTCACCCAGCATACTGTTACTCCAATGCAGATTGGATTTACAGAGTTCTGTAATTCTTAGGCTCCTGCCACCTACAGTTCCCACTAGAGACGGTGGAAAAACCCTGAGTATTTGAAAACCCCAATCTTCTGCTGATATTCCATCTCTCCTGTAAAATAAATTCCTTCTCTGTGATGAGGCAGGACTGAAAGCTGCCAAGGTACTCTGCTTAACATGTGATTAAGGGGCTGATTTTAATTCCAAACTCATCAACAACAGATGGTTGAAGTAAGCTTGTCCAATACTACCTGAACAAGAAATACTCATCCAATAATTTCTATGAAGAATTTTCAGGGTTTCAGCTTTTGATCTGTTTGGTCCATTAAGTGGCAGGGAGTCTTAATTTCTAGCTATAACACCCGATGGAGGCACAGTTTATAAACCTTAACATTGGAACAGAAAACAAGGAAATAACCAACTGGTGCTATTTAGAATTAGCTCAAAGGCAATTAAACACGGTTTACTACCCCTTATCAAAGGTACATGTGTTGCAAGAAAGGGAAATTCCCTTTTGAATAGTAAATGAAATGTATTAAATGGTAGCTTACCTAAGAATAGAAGCTTCAAAACAGTCAGAACTTACATAACATATATCAGGTAGTTTCTTAGAGGTTAAGTTTTTACATTTTAATACTGTGCAAAAGATTGCTACAGCTTTGGGTATTTGACAATGCTCATATTAGATCATTCATCTCAAAAGTATTGCACAGCAAATGGTATTGTGGTTCTGTACTTCTGAAACACTCCTTCACGCTTCTCTCATTGTATCTAGAGCAAAAATTCTTTTTGTATTTGCTTGAGGTATAAATTAACTTCTGCAAGAAAAATACTCCTTCCTTGGAGTATTAAAAAAAAAAGAATATACTGAATTGATTTTCACTCTACTTAGACAAAAGATTGTTGTCTTTCAGGAAAATATAATACAGGTGCGTGGTGTAAACAGAACAAATTATATTTTGAAAAGTTTTGTATGCAGAAGCACAGTAGAGGAGCTTTTCAATAGGTGGGCTTCTGAGGATCCATGTAAGCAGGGTTGTAAGGGGGCTGGGTGGGGTAAGGGGCTCCATCACCAGCTGCAAAAACAAAAGACAAGAAAAAACAGATTTGTAAAATGTACATTCTAAATTCTACATATAAAATGGCAATTTCTGCTTTGAACACATGGTTAAGAGGTTCAACTTAGCCAGTATCTTAATTGGACTTGGAAATAGCTTGTGCTCAGTCATAAAACATCTGCATTTCAGAAGTAAGATCACAAAAATCTTTGTTCTTGTTGGCTTTGGGGCTTCTTTGATGCTGAGTGTACCTAAGTAGCCTTCAGGAGAGAATCTAGTCTAAAAAAACGGAACAGATGCAACACAAAAAAAGAGCCAGTGGAAGTCAGGGGTGCACATACAAGTGGGTATATCTGATAGTGTGCTGAGAAAAAAACAAAGGCCAAAAATAAAAGGACTAGAGAAATCAACCTAGGATTCCTTCAAGGAAAATGTCTTCCTGCTAAGTGTCAAAAAATTAATTAAGAAAGTAAAATAGAAGGGGAAAAAATATCCCACCACTGCTGAGCACAAGAAAGAGCTTGACTTATATACCAGATGTGCATCCCTTGGAAGAGATCCTTATTTTCTACTACTCTGAGAAAAGCTGCTCTCAAGTGGCATCTTCATTTTCAGCTCTGTCAAACAGCACAAGTTTGTTCAAGTAACACCTGATCAGATCCCTGGAAAGTGCAAGTGTGGTTATCTTCTGCTGATCTTGTAAAGTGAGTGGGTTTGGCTCCTGTGTGGCAGAGCAGGTATTCTCTCCTGGCATGTGACCTAATTAACAGCCTGCTCCTTGGTTAACAGGAAGGAGAAATGAAGGAAAGAACTCTCACTGTGTGGCATTTTCAGCTGCCAAGATGGAAAGCGTTTTGGTGTGTTCCCAGAAAGAAAAACAAAACAATTTTTAAAAACTAACAGACCAGCAACAGCCTGAGAAACCAGAGAGAAGTTAAATGACTAATTTATTGGCTCTCTCATATGAAAAAGATGAAGCCAAAGCACTTTGGCATAATCCTGTAAAACCCACAGCTTCTTTGGCATTTATAACAGAAAAATAGAGTCAACAGTCCTGCCAAGTGAGTGTTTTCACATGTGGGGCTTGGTTTGCACATTATTAATGTACAATTTCTAACTGTTTGCAAATCTTTCACACGATGAAAAGCTATTTTATATTCGAGTTGCCCTGGAAGTTACTTTCTAAGGGCATTATCTGCTAGTCAGACTATACTTTGTTACTTAAAAGGATGAATAGTGAGATTTGTAAGAGGGCTTGAAGATCCTACAGGTAACAGCCTAGTTTTGGCCCCTCTGAGCAGTCTGCAGTCAATTGTTCAGAGAACAGCTATTGCCAGCAGAAGTAGGAATTAGTCATTGCAACAATAAGGTTGCATGAAAACAATGCTGTGAAAGAAGGACAGCTGAAGAAAAAAGGTTCTGATAATTCTAACTGCAAGTTGTAAACAGACTTCTCCTTCCAATCCTTTGTCATGGGCAGTGACATCTTCCATGAGACCAGGTTGTTCAGAGCTCCATCAAAGCTGGACTTGGACACTTCTAGAGATGTGTCCATAGCTTCTCTGACCAGCTTCTGCCAGGGCCTCAAAAACCTCTCAGAAAACAAATTTTTCCTAATAACTTTTCCCAATAATCTAAACTTGCTGTCTTTTAGTTTGAATCCACTCCCTCTTGTCCTGTCACTACAAACTTTTACAGAATAGAGCTAGCAAATATTAGATTAGAAAGGGAATGTGGAAATATCTAACTCATGTGTATATATATATGTTAATTTGGTTTGATTTTAATATTAAATGTCAGCTAAATTAGTAGAATGTTCTACTGGATCTGCTGACAGTCCCACACATTGCCAAACTTTGCCAGTACAGCTCCAGCTCACACCTCCTCTGGTAGTGCTTAACATAGCAACAGCGATAGGGAAATTTCCACCAGGGTGAATAACAGCATCCACCATAACTTGAGTATCACTTAATTTGTTTACACTTATATTAAAACAGCCAAAGAAAATAACAACTGTAAATAACACAAGATTTTCTCCAGAGCAACTGTCTCCCTTTAGCTGTTTAGGAGATGAAGAAGCACTTGGTGCTGCCTTACCTGCCACAGTTTCATGGTAAGCTGGGGGTCCCGCCGGCTGCATGGGGTAAGGGGGAGGGTACTGTGTAGGGTATGGAGCCACTGGCATCCCCGGCTGGGGCTGGACAGCCACGGGCTGGTAGCCTTGATATGGAGCTGCTGGGTAGCTGGGTGGCACTGCTGGTTGTTGGGGATAGGCAGAGTGAACCACCGTTGTGGTGGCAGTGGTGGTCACCACAGCTACAGGCAAGGAAAAGGAACATGGTTAGTGCTGGTGGTCCCTAAACAAAAACCCCAAACAACTCCCAGACCCCCCGTCACATCGTGGGAAGGAAGGGAACTTCCAAATGTTCAGAAGATATTCCAAAACATCTCTGTAATTACACATTTTGTAGCGGCTTAAATGTTTATTTTTAATATTTAGGTATTGCAACTTCTGAGCAGTGTTTTCACCTCTTACAGAAACACAATTTTCCAGGAGGGATAAAAAAAATCCTCTTCAAAGATGTGAAAAAGAAAATAAATCTAGAGCTACTTACGCCGTGGTCTTCGACATGCTTTGTACAGACAGCAACAGGAACAGGTGAGGCACAGAATAATAGTAATGATAATCACTGCAAAAACAGTAACTCCAATGGCAATAAGGGTTCCAAAACTGCAAGACAGAGACCACCAGAACTGGTTAGAGTCACTCTTAACCAAACCTGCACAAACACATTGTTCCACCTCCAATCTCTCAGTACTTATTGGACTAAGAAATAACTGTGCAAAGCAGTGCTGCAGGTCAGGTCTGCTAAGCCAGGGGAAGCTGAACCACCCCTGACAAGGGGTCTTTGGTCCCCCTCATTTCAGTCTGACAGTGATTGTTGTTGTTGTTTTAGTGAACACACAGGTTCAGAGCAGAGCCACAATGAAGCATCCCAGCTTTCAGGGTGACAGCAAACAGCAGGTTCTTCCCACATTCCCTAATACCTCCCAGTCCCAAACTCAAGACAATCTCAGCACTGAACAGATTCTTGGCAGGTTTCTTGGCATCTGCAAACAGGTATTTTAGAATCCATGTTTCACACAGTTAGGAAGAACTGAAATTCTGATTTTACTGCAACAGCAAGTGTACCAGGCTACATTATGGGATACAGAAACACTGCCTAAACTCCCAAATTTATTATGGGAAGACCAGAGATTACAACTTTGACTTCTCAGCACCAAATGATGGAGGCAGACAAAACCAGTTACCTCTGGAAGCTTTACAAGTTCTATTTACCACACAGGGGACAAAAGGTATCACAGCAAAGCCAGTGACAATTCCCTTTAAAGTGCTAAATGAAATTATCTGTTTCCTACTGTCTGAAAGCAGTAAAGCCCATCTTCCATAGAAGCCTAAGTCTCCAGCACTCTTTTTTCTTAAAAAATACAGCATGCATCAGTTTTGGGAACAATTGCAGGAAGTCAGGGTTAATGAACAACCAGCTCTAAAATAACGACCAGAGAGACAGTTTTGAATCCATCCTGTTTTTGCTTATTGGTAGAAATTTTGGCTACAGAGTTCTTTGTTTCTTTCCCTGCTCAGTTTCCTATTAACATCTTTAAAGAAAATGACACAACACCATAGCATCCAGCAATTTTCACTTGGCTACCAAACACCCACCAAATGTGAAAATTGCATTTGAGTATCAGTGACATTGGAAGGTTAAATCACTGACAAAAAGAACTGCAAAATGCTTTACCCCTAGCCCAAATTTATAAGATCTCACCTCATTGTCTTCTAGAGCAACTTAACCCTTAGTGAGCTGAGCACTGACCGAACACAAGCATTGACAAATAAAAAAGGCTCAATTTAAAATGCATCCCTTCCCCTTAAGAGAGGTTGCATCAATTTTATTCTGTTTCTGCAAAAACTAGAAGAAAAAGTTTGAGTCAAATGTCTTTCAAAACAGTGATTTTATGAAACTGTAACTGTTTGTGACTTGAGCACTGATTTTGTGAAGCACTATGGATACAGCCATGAGGTACTGAATGGGATACTGTGGATTGCCCACACACTGCAACTGAGCATTTTCATCTAAAACAGGAAGCAGGAACTGCTGCAGCCTCCTGAAGTCACAGGAACCATGTCAGAGACACTGACAGGAAAATAAATAGATTACTGCAACACAACCACAGGATGTAAAGATGAAAATAATGTTTTGAGGAACACATGCATGTTTTGCCCCATTTATTTGCACAGAACATTTCTGAGATGCTGACCTAAACATGCACTCCTAAATGCCCAGCTTTTAAGTGCCCTCCCATCCTCATAAGCATTAGCTTCAGTACAGTAAGTTCACACCCAGCTCATCACCACCCAAAAAATCCCATTTCTTTCAAGCCTCATGCACAAAGCAAAATACAAATGCGATTTCAAGAGAAAACAGAGAGAGAAGTGCATTCAATGGATTTGTACACTCAATTATCCATCCTGATTCCAATGTTCACAAGAAACAGCAAGAATATCTGTGACAAGCTACAGACACCTTCAGAAACTGCAGGACAAGAAATGTCAACTGCAATTTCTGATACTTAATATTAGAATCAGAAATTATCATTCTAATAATGATTCTGATCCTGGAGCAGCCAACAGCTTTTTCTTTCCTCTTGTTTCCACTTCTGGATCAACCCTGAAAGAGCTCTCTCACTAGAGAAGTTGACATTACTTCCATAACACACTTATTCTCCAGCAACAGTAGCAGAGACAAAGTAAAGGAGTCTTCTAGGTTCTTCCTCAGTAAAGAAAAAACCCCTTTTTTCTAGTGAACTATGCTAAGGAAAGAAATTCTTGTGTCAAGGAAAGAGATTAAGGCTGACAAAGACAACTAAAATTCTTCACTTGTACAGACAATTAACTTCTTAGAACTTTAGCAAAGGCTAGGCAGAATCAAAGATACCAGAAAATTTGAGATAAAGTGGAGGAAATATTTACTCATTGTAAATTACTGACTACAACAGGAAACTGGTAGAGCCTCCTCAGCCTTCACGACTAAATTAATTTCTGATAGAAGTGAAATGAGCACAAGCCCATCTGCAGCCCAGCTGGCCATCAACAGATAAAAACACTGACCATGAACTCGATTTGTTTATTTTTAATAAGGTTTTCTGTTCAATGAAGGAGATTATCTCATATTTGCTATCCCTAATAAGGAATGCAATTAAAGCAGAGCTAAAAAGCCAAAATACCATGCCCTCATTTTCACCAAGTCTTAGAGACACCTTGTGCATTTGGATCACTTGTCTCTTTGGCAAAATGACACAACCATGACACAAGGACATTTTGCACCCATCTTTTGAAGAGTTAAATGGAGATACATGTTTGAAGTGCAGGTGTGTCAGGTGTACACAGTTCTGTGTTTGTGTATGCAAACACTGTGATCCAGTCCTACTCACTGAAACACTGTCTGCAGACAAAAATTATACAATTAGACAACCCAGCAAGTAAAATAACAGAGAGGAGTTAGCTCTTCTCACAGTTCTTTAAGGAGTGAAACAACTGATTACCGGCAGGCATTTTATCACCTACTTCACAGCAGATCATTTTCCTGCCAGTGCTTGGGCTCATGCAGGCTCATGTCTTGGAACAGCACTAAATAGGGAGACATCTACAGAAAAAACAGTAAGTGCTGTGAACTTGTAATTCATGCCATCAATATTCTCTAGAGTTCTTCAAAAATAATTTTTTTCTTAACCATTTTTATTGACAATCAAAACTAGCAATACTTTTTCGGGATTTCTGCGTGGTCAGTCACTACCTTACTGTAATGTATTTTTACTGCCCAAGGAAGACTGGCCTGAGCACTTCTTGAGCATTTAAGTGATATCCCACTACTGAGAAAGGTGCAGGAAGGCTGCCACTAACAGATGATAGTCAAGTGAAGTCAGAATGGTGCTCAACATACTTTACTCAGTGAACCTTTTAACTTTCAGGAGACAAGACATTCCTGGCACTGTATAAAGAACCTCTTGCAGTGTGCTAACTCCCTTCTTAGACAAAAATTGCTTCATTTATTTGCTTTCACCTGATAAATCTGCCTAAAGGGCTCTAAAATAATTGGAAAAAACCATATTCTCATCAAATTATAATTTAATTACCGTTAGTATTGTACATAAATGAAAAAGAACAAACGCGAGGGATTGTTGCTTACAGATTCTTCCCCTGAATGGTTAACCATGAGAAAACAAAAGTCAACCAAAACTGAAAGCACACCTGACCCCTGCATTCTGCAAACAAACGTCATAGTGCAGAAATCACCCACAGCACCAGCCCAGAGTGCTCTCCTGGCGTCACTCACAATTCGGGTTTCCAGACTCCCACATTATATATATTATAGTCTAAATAAAGCACACACAGTTATAAACAGCTTGAGCTCATTCACTGACATTTCCTGCTTCTTTCTCTTCACAGAAAAGTGAACTTTTGCCAACGATTTAAAAAAAAACAAAATCAAACCCAACTGCAGTTTTACTGCAGAAATGAAAAACTGCAGCTTCTCATAAAATGTATGGGAAAGCAAGTACGGAGAGATTTACTCCATATAGTAAAAATGGAGAGATAACAACCTGCCCTTTCCTACCACCACCCCTCCCATACCCCCACCTCCACTTCTACCCCTATCCTCTCACCTTTGGAAAGCACTGAAGTGTTATGTGTAATGAGAATGTCTCACAGACTCACCTTTAAAGCTGTCTAATTACTCAAAATATCTATCAGCTCACATAAAGAGAGTTACTTGCCTACTTTATCCCTTTCAGGATTGAATGAGATGCAACAGATGTATTAAAATGTGAGAACCAAGCCCAGGATCTAAATAATATTGCTTGTAGAAGTTAATTCTCAAGGCAGTTGTTCATGTTGGAGATCTCAATGTTGAACAGTCGAGTGGAAAAAACTGTAGGAGTTTATTTAAAGCATTTTCAAATATCAAAGTTTTAATTTCAGCAATATATTTTTAACTCTTCCTAATAGTTTGAATCACTTAAGTCAGTGACATTCTGTAAGCTGATACAAAAGAAGTTTGCACATATCTGTGTCTTCATGCGAGTAGAACAGACTAAAAATTTTGTCTTAAAACAGAAAAAAAATCCAAATGAACAATGAGACCACCTAGTTATGAAAAATTACTTTTTATTGTGCCTTTCTATTGTGCAAGTTTTAATCTATTCCAAGATTTGTTCCATGATTTGAGAAACACATTGGTGAGGTTTTGAAAAGCACTGCTGCTTTTCAAAACAAACATTTACAAATAGTGAGTTATGGCTGCAACATGAGGTGGTCTGGAAAGACTTCAAAAGATAATTTAGGCCATTCCTAAAAGTAAAATTAAAAATTGAGTATATGCATGTCATTCCTTACTGCTCCAGAAAAGGATCCAGTTCCCAGAAATGTGATGGAATGGTAAATACCCATGTTTGCCCTGACTCAGGTGTAGGGCATGACCAAACAAGTCCCCAGAGAGAGATGCTTAACTAACATTTTAGTCACAGCCATACAATGCCACATACTGCCTCTGAAGTTTAGTAGGAAAATAATATTTTTAAAGCAATATGAATTCCCAAGAGCCTTTCAGAGGGATTAGTTTTACAACTTTACTAACAACACACTTCCTCAGTTTAATGTTTTAGCATAAAAATTCAAAACAGAAGAACCACTTTCCTAAAGATTAAACGAAAATAATTTATTATTACTCGGAAAGCAAACTCACAGGAAAACATTAGCCTGATTTTAACATTTGCAAGAGTGACCAGCCTATTTTTAGCACAGTCAGGAGCTTCAGCATAAGCAGACAATCAAAATATACACTACAGTTAAGTCTCCTAGCCAGGTGCAATCACAGTAATTGCTGGTGCAGCCTTGGCCACCTCCCCAAAACAGGATCTCTACATGATCAGGAAGTTTCCAAGTGATTCTTGTGGTAGGCAACAGGCAGCCTAAGACTCAGACTGAGCAGCATGGTTTCAATTTTACAAAATCTTGGTTGTTTGATCAAACTGGCAGGTTTGAGTAACTGCAGTCATTCTACAAGCCCTGCAATGCAGTGAAGTGTGGATTGGAATTGTGATGTGTGGTGTTTCAGACAAATGTTAACTCAATTAGCACTTCAGAGTGTCTCTCCTGGAGTTCTGCCCACATAAAGTCCCTTAATGTCATGAAAAGGATTTCACTTTATTTTGACTAATCCCTCAGAGCAGCACCAGCTCAAGCCATCACTAACTGCAAACTGCTCTAGCCAGGGACATAGATTAAATTAAAACCCCTATAACTCAGCACTACCTTCCATAATTCTTTCTGGGTACTCCCAAAAGGAGAATTTGCAACGGGAGCCCCAGCAAAACAACCCCTCTGTTTACCTGCAGTACACACAGCCCTGAGCTACATCCCCCAGACCCTCAGCTGAGCACAGCCCAGGGACAAGGTCTGGCATGAGAAACAACCCAAAACAACAACAATAATGCCATGGGAAGCAAGAAACACTGCAACTGCCAGAGTGCTATAGAAAAACAGAAGGCAAAAGTCTTTTGGGAAGAAGTTTGCTAAATATGTACTGAATGGAGGCCTTAGTTCTTTGTTCAAATAGGAATCTGATGTGGATTACTTCAAGCCACTTTAATTTTATACAAGGACCTACTGGAAATAAAGCTAACTACTATTTTTTGTATTATATTTACATTTTTTTTTTAATTCTCCATTTAAAAAAAATAACATGCTTAGCACAACATGTTTTTAAACAGCCTTTACGTGAAAGTGGCAGGGAGGGAACTTCCTGGAGTCTGTGGTTTTACTCAGACATCTGACACCCCGATCCAACAGGTTATTATGGAATATGTATACAAGCATCTCTTCTTGGAACATAAGGAGTGCACTTGTACTAAATATGCCTCTTTATATAAATCCCTTTGAAATACATACTAAAAATACAATTTTCCGGTGAAGTTTGCCAGGAAATCTATTATTGTACACTTTGTAGACAACTGAGTAATTGCTGTAAGTAACTGGTGCATTAAAATATGCACATAACAAGGGGAAAAGTCAAGGCTGCATTCAGAGGGACTGAAGTCTTTCATCAGCAGTGCAAGAATTAACACTGCAGCTTCATGCAGGCCCCCAGATAATTTTCAGTCTATTGGACCCTCAGCATATAAACTGTCCTTAAATACAGTTAAAAACATTTGCTCCTGCAGGTGGTAAATAAATGTTAAATGTGGCATAAAGAGAATGTAGATTGATTATAGATATTTGAGGCAAACAACGTGAGTCAGTTCCCTTCCTACCATCCACTTCAAGGATACAGGATGTTACCCACACACCCAAATTCAAACTTGGCAATGGGAAAGATTTTTCTTAGATAGTTAATTCAATTAACAGAACAAGTTTAACTGAAAAAAACCAAACCCAAAACAACTAAGTGCCACCAAAAAATTTCCCCACAAAAACTGTAATATTATCAATTTGCTACTGCCAATACCATTCTATTTCTAGAAAGCAGTTTTAAGCAACTAATTCGAAATTAACTTGGCCAAAGACTTAAAGGATTTTTTTTTCCTGGCAAATTGAAATCTGGTGTATGAGCTGCCAAACACACTGGAACTGCAGTAAAAGGAAGTTTGGACTAGGTTACACTCACCTGTTTGCCTGCCTTATAATCCCAGCTTTTATAGGAAACACACCTTTTTCTTTATCCACATTACTCATAGATCATCACATATATAAAATTTCCAAACACTGTGTTCAGGCAGGAGCAAAGTTTAAATGACGTAAATTAATTATCCTGTACTACCATGAAGTGACATCCTGCTCCACATTCCCCTTCTCTTCTGGAATATTACTCATCCAGCACAACAAGGATCATCAAGGAAAATCTAACACTAAATGAGAACAGACCACTGCAGCAGAGGTCACATCTGGCCAATCACTACATCTTTTAAATGGCATTGATTATTAAGAAGCCACCAAAAGAGTCACAAAAGTAACTTTGATGATTAGTTTCTTTCACAACTTTTTTTAAAAATAAAAGGTTTTTAAGTTTACCTCTCAGCAGAATTGAGAGCCAGAGATCATGCTAAGAAAAACAAAGGTGTATCACATTAAAAAAGAATGGTATAAAGTGTTTTGGATACAAACATTTTGTATTCAAAAAAGGCCCATCTCAAAACAGTTGGTAATTTCCTGAAATTAAACTAATTTGTTCACTTCACAGAAAACCCTACAGCTGCAGTTTTAAAAAGCTGGGCAATTTAAGGGTATTCTCCTCCTCCCATAATACATCTACAAACACAATCTGTGGAAATATATCCAGCTACACCGCAGGCCATGGCTTTTTTATGCCATGAAAAGGCAGAGTTGGACCTGTCTTTGGAACTCACATGCTCAATTTTTTTACAGATCCTAATAAATAGCCAGTGTGGTCTTTTAAACATGTTTTCAAAGGATTCTCTGTTTCTTGGGCTACAGAATCCTTCTTGGAGGGTTACCCTACCTGCAACCATTTCCATAAGCTCTCTCCAGAGCCAACTTGTATGCCAAAAATATTCTGTTTTCAGAGTTACACAGAGGCACAGCAAAACCCACAGCTAGAGGGAACACTCTTCCCTGGTAGGTAGCTACAGTCAATGAAGTACACAGTCACAGGAAAATTAACTCCTGAACAAAATCCAAGTGATCAATCTTGCTGTGTTTTTGTATGCCCAGGTCAGGTTGTCTTGTTTGCTGCTGTCACCCAGCTCTGTGGTTAGCAGAGCATGCTAACCCAGCCATGAACATCTGTCTCTTGCACCAGGGCAGCATTTTTCAACCTCTCCTTCCTGCTTGGTTTCTCAGGAAACGAAACCTAAGTGCCTATAGCAGCACACACCACAACTCCTAAGTCTCTGCCACCTTCAAGCAGTTTATTCACCAAGAAGATGGTGAACACATAACCAAATGCTCTGCAATGCAAGTCAGCACTGCTAACTGTGCAAGCTGATGTTTACTCTTCAGGCTAGTAAAAAGCATAGAACACTTTTTTTCAGTAGCTTCAAATCCAAGTCTCAGTTGTTTCCAGGCAAGAAGCTTACATTCCTTGGAGGAATTAGCCTGTGCCTGAACACAAGCCTCACAGAACAGGCTGTATGCAGTTTAACTCATTTATTACAGAAAATATCAAGGACCAGCACTGGAAAAGAAATCCTCTGCTCGTGAAACAGAGACTGCTTACATTTCTAGAAGCTTTTTTCCAATTTTCATGGAGTCTTCTCTTTAGAAACATTCCACACCCACCTGGACACATTCCTGTGTAACCTGCTCCAGGTGACCCTGCCTTGGAAGGGTGTTGGACTAGATGGTCTCCAGAGGTTCCTTCCAACCCTAACAATTCTGTGATTCTGTAATTATCTTCATGATTTACTTTCTTACCACTGGCAACCTATTACAGATCCTGGAGTATCCAAATACACCAGAAAGAGTAAACTGGAGCCCCTGCCAGTGATAGCAGAGGAGGAGAAATGGGGCATAGTTCAGGATCACAGTATTTTTGACCTTGTCTGAGGAGAAAATATGGGCTTGAAAATATCTAAACCAGACAAAGCAAATGAGGATAATCATATCTTTCACTGTTAGAAATACGTTGGTTTTGCCAGGTTAGCCTGTAGCAGCCTATTGCAGATGCCACATTTCAGCCAAAGGCAGGCAGAATTACATGGATTTTCTCCGTATCACAAAAGGGCAAGGAAGCCACAAGACAACACATGGCTCAAACCCCAAATGAGCACATCCCCATCCAACAAGCCTGGTCTGTCTCTGCTGGCCAAAGCTTTCCAGGAAGATGGACATTCTGCCTCCCCCTTCTCGTAAGGAGGAACAGCCTTGCATCAAGCATTACTGTACCTGTTACACAATCTGCTGTAACTTACAGGCAGAAATTATTTCAGAAAGAGCCAAATTAACTGCGTACACAGACAATGTGAGGTTTTGTTTCCAATTAGAAAGCCTGGTATCAGCTGCCCCAACTATATTATTTTCTTCTGTAACTCTGATACAGATGTTTTGAATTGCTCCACCTCCTTAAACATTCAAATACTTCACAATTAGTTGAATTGTGGATATGAGTCATGTAATTTCCTTTTCCACTAAGGGTCACTATTGGAAAATTGGCATACCAAGGCTAAGTAATCACATTACCAATGAAAATAATAACAAGTTCTGTCCTGGTGAATCAGTGCTCTTTTTGTACAGTTCCTTAAAATGAGAATACTATGTACAATAGAATGAAAAGGGGAAAGCAACTAAATTAACCTTACAGCTCACAATTCACCTTTGAAACCAGAGTAAAGCAGGAAAAAGCTCAGTAATCCAATTAAAATGGGGGGAAAAAAATCCTGAAACACCTTCCAGTAGTAAACCTTTGCCACAACACATTCACCAGCAGCAAAAATTGGAGAAATCATTTATGATCAAGGAAAATTGGTGACAAATTTATCAAGTTCAGCAGTACGAAAACTATGCCTACACCCTGACCTAAAACTCCACATGATCTTTAAGGACAAATCAACAAAGCCTGAATCTGAGTTAACCCCAACTTTTATACTTTTCCTAGAATGCTTACATTTGCTTCCAAATGCAGCATTCTGGGAAGCAAAATGCTTTCAAGTACTTAAAAGTGCATTATTAAAACACTCCAATGGAGTGCAATTTATTGTCCTTAAAATGTCCAAAGATTACAGGGTATGGACTGCTTGAATGTGAAATACACTTAAAAGGATTGTCCCAAAGGGCATGCCTGCCTCAACAGCACCTGTTTTTCAATATAAATACTGAAAGACATTAATATTGAAAGATGATACTAAAAAGAAACCTACTGAAAACTGGTGCTTTGCTTGCAGTTCTGCAAAAGACCTCAGAATAAACACAGCAAAAAAGCGAAAGTACAAGCAAACTAGAAATTGCTCAGCCAGACAAGACAACAAAGAACAAACATTGCCTAACCCTGTCCTTAGAATTAGGGTGTAATTGTGGCTGGATCTCCAAGAAGGCAGAAGAAACACCCAGACCACAGAGTCCAGTGGCAAGTCCATAGGTAGTTTGTAACTAGCCCCCAGAAAGGGCAAGCTCTCTTAAAAAGAAAGGATTTGTGAGCACTGTGCCAGGGTGGTAACTCCATCTAGAAATCAGCCTGATGCAAGAATGGGGAGCTAAACACTTTCTGACCCACAATGCCAGGAAACCATCACCTCCTTCTCAAGGGCAGTGTCAAAGGTAATATTTACAACTTCTTAGAAAGAATAGGGCACTAAAGGAAGTTAACCTTTGTTGCTTCCTGTCATGTTACAAACTGTTCAAAGAGAATGTGCATCTTGTTGGAGATAGAAATATTCCAACTGACATCAGCCCTTCTCTCTACACGGTGAAGAATTTAACTAACATAGTCATCAAGAAGCAAGGCAAAACTTGCCTTTTAAAAGAAATTGGCACAGAGAGGGAGGGTGGAATATACCTTGCAGGCAAGGTAGCAGAACAGCTCTTACAGAAGAATACAGCTTACTGCTTGGTTAAAAAAAAACACAGAAACCTCAACACACACAACACAAAAACCCAGGCACTGTCTGTAACTAAACAAAAACCTACTTGGTGTCCCACTGGCTGCAGTCACAGATGGTGCCACTCACTGCAATTCCCAGTATTGAAACACCCTACACGGGACAGCTCAGTCATAAGTCATTTTGAAAAGTTCTTAGATGTGGTTTTCCTCCAGAGTTCATAAACAGGTGACTTTTATAGGACAGTATTCCTGTGAGTAATTACCACGTTTCTAATAAAATTGCCTAACAAGAAGGCAAGCTTGATGTCAATTTTAGGCCTTTGCACAACACCAATTTTTCAAAGCTGCAACACAATTGAAAGGGAAAAGAGAAGTCACCCATCTTCTCAAGCTGAGGCACCACAGTTCTCTTTTTAGACATTCCATAGCTGAAAACAAAGGTAATTAAAACAATATAACTGCTCCTTCCTAAATGTTGGGGGTTTTTCTGTCATTTACAAAGAGCAAGCCCTGACTTCAAGATAAGGCTCACGCCTGCTGTACTGGAACCACATGTCTGAAGACAGATCAGCCTAGCTGAGAAGCGGAATCCCTCTTCCAAAATATTTGTTACATCAAATCCTTCTCCTTGTGGAAGGGACCTCGTCAAAATCTCCAAGATATCCCTTCATACCACCACGGCAATGCCTACTGCTTTTAGCACGGCTCCTTCCTTCCCCGCAGGAAAAGATGTGCCTGGGCTTACAGAGCGCGAGGGCTCCGCCCGGCTGTGCGGGGAGGGCGCACGGCCCCGACCCCCGCCCGCCGCTCCCGCTCGCAGCCGGTACCGAGCCCGCTCCACCGGAGGTACCGGGAATGCCGTGCGGGTTCCCCCTGCAGCTGTCAGGGTCCCGTCCCGATCCCCCGAGCCCCGCCGCTTACCCCATGCTCGCCGCCGCCGCCGCTCGCCCCGCGCTCGCCGCCCGGCCCCGCGCTCGCCGCCCGGCCCCGCGCACGTCACGGCGCCCGCACTGCCCCTTTTAAAGGAGAGCCCCGGCGCCGCTGCCGCGATCCCATCGCCCAAACCTACGCTGAGACATCCATCGGCCAGCGCCCAGCGGCACTGCAGCTCGGGCCTATGTCCCAGCATAAGGACACGATAGTGCTGGAGCGAGTCCAGGGGAAGGCAGGATGTTGATAAGAGGGCTGGAGCACCTCCCCTAAGGAGACAGGCTGGGAGAGTTGGGGCTGTTCAGCCTGGAGAAGAGAAGGCTGTGTGGACATCTCAGCACTTTCCAGGGTCTGAAGGGGCTACGGGGAACTGCAGAGGGGCTTTTTGTCAGGAACTGGAGTGACAGGACAGGGAGTAATGGGTACAAATTGAAAGAAGGAAAATCTAGGTTGAATATTAGGAAGATCGTTTTTACCGTGAGGGTGGTGATGCACTAGAACAGGTTGCCAAGGAAGCTGTGGATGTTTCAATCCTGGTGTGTTCAAGGCCAGGTTGGATGGGCCTTCACTAAGTGGGACATATCCCTGGCCATGACAGGGGAAGGCTGGGAATAGATCATCCTTAACATCCTTTCCAACCCTGTAACATTCTGTGATTAAACTCTGCCCTCTCTTCATCATCTTCTGCAGCGTGAAACACTGACACGTTTTTACAGCATCACTCCTGTCATCACCAATATAGGCGTAAAGGAATTTACTTCTTCCCAAGATTAAAACAGATGGAGAAATATTGATAAAAACTAACTGCAAAAGATGCTAGAGCACCAAGGAGGACACTTCAAACAAAAACAGATTTTCTTCCAGAGCCACTATGGATTTTCTAAGAGTACAAAGCACAGAGTAATGGCCATAAGCTAAAACAGAGGATGTTCCACCTCATCATGAGGACGAACTTCTTTATGCTAAGAATGGCAGAGTATGGGAAGAGGCTGCTCAGGGAGTGCATGGGGTCTCCTCTCTGCAAACATTCCACTCACACCTGAACACGTTCCTGTGTCAGCTGCTCCAGGTGACCCTGCCTTGGCAGGGGGTTGGAATAGACCTCCAGAGGTCCCTTCCAACCCCAACTGTTCTGTGATTCTGTGCTAATGCTTCAACCTCCTGTTCAGTAGGGAGGATATACATCATTATATACAGAGCCTGCTACGGCCTAAATAGCAACATCCAGCCTCTCCTTCATGTCTCTTCTTCTTCCAACATGTACACAGATTTTGAGTGCTCCACACTTAACACACAAAGTAGTTTTTCTATTTTTGTGTTCTAGCAGCACAGAATCACGGAATTGTTAAGGCTGGAAAAGACTTTTAAGATCACTGAGTCCAACTGTTAACCCAGCACTGCCAAGTCCACATGTCCTGATTACACAATGAAGAACCTCTATACAAATCCCATTTTAAAAGCTTGCATGGCTTACCTGGAGCCAGCAGAATAGAGGAAATCATCAGGATCCTGAAAAATCTGTGAATCAGACATCCTGTAACAAGAGAATTCATCTCAAAAAATTGAATTTATGACTTATTCAAGTTACCTAGATAAGTTTCAAGTGCTTATGAAAAGTAAAGTACACTAAAAAGAGAGACTTTCTTTGTTGCCTGTGGTGCTAAAAGTATGGAATTGACATTTGCCTGACAGCACCGTTCCAAGGAAGTTTTGCAAAATCCAAAATCAAATAGACCATACACAGATTTGGAGCAGCTGTGGATAAATGCATTTACTGCATTAGCCCTAGGTAACTAAAGTTAGTCATTGATTAACAACAAATATCAACAAATTTAGCTTTTACTAAGCTCACCTTCACCATTAATTAAGCTTAGTTTCACCCAGGTATACTGACACAGGCATCCCTGCTTTGAAGAGGAGAGAGGAGCAAATACAGCAATTTGTCCATAAAGTGGGGTCATATCCTCATCCTCTACATGGAGAAAATCAAACACCAATTTTATGAGCGTTTCTGTTACCTTCAGTCAAACTGAACCAAAGGCAGAACAGAAATGTGACATTTCAGTGTCAGTCCCTCCTCCATCTGGCTAAAGGCTGACAGTCTTTGCTCCCACTACAACTGCACATCATCAAGGCCTCCGAGGACCAGATTTGTACTTTGAACAAGGCCTCTTATGCCTGGGTAAAGGGGAGTGATGTTTGCTTTCCCTGCAGAGATGTGGGTGCTCTTCTGTGCTTCACAGAGACAACATCAAGTTCAGGCCAGTGTTTCACCCCAGACATCCTTCAGTAGTTAAGTCCTGCCTGAGCCAAGTGCAAGATAAGCAAGTGGCTCAGCTCAGGTTTGTGCTCAACCAGCCTCAATGATTCTCCACAGCAAGGCTGGCAATTTTCCACATTATCTGCTCTGTGACTACAGTCAGAACTCAGCAACAGGTGTTTTAGAGTGTGTCCTCTCTGCTCCTTTGGGATGCCTTTCATTTGGTAACATCCTCCATCTGGAGCAGGTACCAGTGGTACCTCTCTGGTGTCCTGCAGCATTTCGTGTGCAGCATTCAAGTGTGAAGTTAAATTTTCAATAACAAGGACTTTCCATATGATATAGTAATACTGACAGTGACAATCATTTTAAAAAACATCAATGCATATTGTATCAGGCCTTGAAGCCCTCCCACCAAGGCAAAAAAATGCATATTAAAGCTTCATCCCAACCAGCTGTTGGACGGCGATTCACGGAATTCCTTCAATTTCTCATTGATCTTCTTTAAAGCTTCCACAGGGTCTTTTATGTCAGATATCCTTAGAAAAATTAAATGGAGTGTATGTATTTGAAAATTATCAAGAAGACACACATTAATTCATGCATTAATTTATCCAGCTCATTGTTCCCATTTCACAAGTAAGTAACAAGCATTAACATTGATCCCTGATAGATATATAGAGGAGAAAGATCCTTTAGGAAGATTTACCCATTAAACAGTGTGTCTTTGTCATTTGATGACAGAATTACGTGTTGTATACATTCAGTTTGCCTCATACCTTTCAGTAAGCTGATTGCACTGGAGTTTTTGTTCATCAAATTTTAGTAATACATTAGAGCAGCAGTATCGATTCAGACAAGTTCCACAGCAGAAATGAGGACAGGGTTGTGCAAGTTGTACTTCGCCAAAATAACCAGTATATGCTGGACAGTCCTCTCCCAAAACTGAAAAGAGTTGCAAACCAATAGTTAATAAGTAAAGAAATAATCATACAAAGTCCTTTTCTCATACTGACCAGATCATCTAAGTTAACACTGAAATATACTGAAAGTATTTGGGTCAGGTCTTACATACTAAGTATTTCCTTTAGCATATAGCAAAGGCAAATACTCGCTCCTCACACACATCTTCATCAAGCACCTGTATCCAAATGTTCACACAGACATAGCCACTAAACTGCATGAAAATATGAGATGCTGCTGATACTCTCTTCACTATATCTGAGAGTAGCTACCAAATTACTGTAAAGGCTCAAAGAGCAACATGACTTGCCAAAAAAGGTTAAAAATACCAAGAAAGCCCTAAGATCAGTTAGAAGAAAATGTTAAATTTTCCTAGAGGTTTGACTCCATGGGAAAGATGCAACCACCGCATTCACTGTAGGTTTGGATTTCCGTGTGACTTGGTTGTTTCTACTTGTTGCTTTGTTTACTTCACAGAAAATCCTGATAATCCATTGCAGAAAACAGAGATGTCATACAAAAGATTCTTAGAACTAAAATCAGTCTAGTAGCATTCCTACTGCAAGCATCACCTGGTGCAGCTACAGTAGTAATGCAATGGGGATGGTCATGTACCAGGACGGCTCCCTTAGGGAACATCCCAGTTCTCAGAACTGCATTGGGCTGACACATTCCTTAAGAAACTGGCTGTTTTCTCTGTCTTTGCCCTCCCAAGCCTTAGTAACTGCACCATAAGAACGGCATATTAAAAGCTTTTAACTGCCACATAAAAATGCTTCTCAAAGCTTAAGCAAAAATCATTTCCCAAGAAGGATATCACTTCATTTTTCAGTGACAAATGCTGCAGTCAGCTGGTTTCTATTTGTCATTTTCCTTCCTGTCACATATCATGTTAACAAAACATACCCTGATATCTTGGTCCTAAACCACACTCCATCCAAAAAAAAAATCAAATTCCTTCAGGTGTAATTGTTCAGAGAAAGCAAACAGGAAGAGACAAAGACAGTATTTATTTAAACTGACTTGAACATTTGAAAATTCAGTGTTCACTCTCTGGCATCAAGAAATACCTGAATACTTCAGCTGTTGCCTGGAATAAAACACAAAACCTTTCCAGAGTTAAAATGGTAATATAAATGCAAGTCTTTAATTGAAAGCCTTAATGGTGCACAATATGGTGAGATGCACACACGATACAATATTTCTACAATTTTTATAAGGTTGATTAGTCTATCTATCAAATATTTTCCAGTAAGAAGAACAGTTGGTTAGGTAATTTCTCCCCGAGTTCTGCCCTATTAGAACTCCCCTCAACCTTTTCTAGCCCTACTGTGTCAAATGTAAGGTGCAAAACAAAGTGTCTTTGCTAGACTCAAGGCAAGACTAAACAGAATTTCAAGAATGTATTAGCAAGGTTTTGGTAAACTATGGGGGAGGACAGGAAAAGTACTAGAAGTTATAACTTTGTATTAACAGTCTACAAAGTTAAAAATACGTGAAAAATAGATAAAAAACTAAAAAAATTTAGGCATCACAGCCAACGATAAAATCAAAAATCTTGTAAGGGTTTAAACATGGACGTTCAACAGAATAAAGAGGGACTTCTGTACCCATAGCATAATACTTTTTACATCTTTACATATCCTCACACCTGGTCAATCAAATTTTTCTTCTGCAGATACCTAATGCCACCTGACTCCTCCCTCCTTCCTCTATCCCTAACAAGGACATGGCAGGTAGCTAAACCAATTCCAAAATACCTTGTCAAATTACACAGCAAGGCAACCAACAAAATTCCCTGCCTTCATCTCACAATTGTACTACCGCAGCACAATAAAGTAACAAGGAAAACCAAAGGCCTAGGCCAATTCTCAGGTGGCTGAGCTGAGCCAACAAGGTCTGAGCACACCAAAGGAGAAGAATTCGGTGCCCCTACTTTGTTCCTCTCTTTCTCTATCAGCTGTGGCATCCATGAGACTTTCTCAACTGACTGAATTCTCCAGCTCATCAACTGATGGCACTTTTTTCCCCAGCTAGTCTTCTGGTGGGATAATTATTTAAATCATCTGAGAACAGGTACAGTCCACACCCAACACAATCCAGTTACTGAGGGGTTCCTCCTATCCCGCAGGGCATCAGCCTGATGATTTCACACCATCAGTACCACACAAAACCTTTAACAGCCGCCAAACTCTTCCCACCCAGTCCCCAATCACGGCAATAAGTACAGTTACAGCTATAGCACCTTCATGGTGAGTCAGCCTAAAGAACCCTTTTTCAGGTACTCATACCTTGAAGTACTTACAGATAAAACTCTGATCATTTCAGCCACACTAATTTCAGCTCAGCCCCCAAACAAACTGTGATCCTGGATTACTCTGAGCAAGTCAAATGTCTTCTTGCATGTCACAAGCAACTTTCCTGCACAGTTTTGTGTAGAATTAGATCTCTCTGATCACATGACACTACTGCTATATAAAATATAAAGAGTGCTTCTCCTTCTCTGAGACCTCACCAGATAAGTTCTGGGATCACATCCACTCTTTCTAACCACATGACAAAGTTGGGGAAGACCACAAGGTCCATCCTCTAAGCACAATAACAAAACAGCAACAGATTGGGGTGCTGAAAAAAAATAGAACTATTATCAATAATAGCATTTGATCTACGAATTCAATCATCAAACAAGCTTGCATAAGTAGTGCTATTTATGTGATATCATCACTTAATACATCACTGTTTCTATTATCTTCCAGTAAAAGGATAGAATTTACTGTGTTGGGGGTGAAAAGGTGAAGGTTTTTAATGGAATGCTTCAAGAATAACCGGCAGCCACTTTAGTACATCATTGCCTTACCTCAGTTACCAGAAGCCCCTATCATCAGGCGGGGTCCCGCAGCCACCGCTGGCCGACACCACCTCTCAACACAAACCCAGCCCACTTCGGCAGAGCTTTTCCCTCAGCACGACTTTTCCCTCGGCGAACCCAACTCCGCGCCAAAATCGCTTGGGGCGTGTGGGCACCTCCCTCCGCCGGGACCACGTGCCCACAAAATCACGCGTTCTTCACCCCAACATCCCGGCTCCACAGTCCCCAAAACCACGCGTTCTTCACCCCAACATCCCGGCTCCACAGTCCCCAAAACCACGCGTTCTTCACCCCAACATCCCGGCTCCACAGTCCCCAAAATCACGCGTTCTTCACCCCAACATCCCGGCTCCACAGTCCCCCAAATCACGCGTTCTTCACCCCAACATCCCGGCTCCACAGCCCCCAAAATCACGCGTTCCTCAGCCCTGACACCCCAGTTCCACAACCCCTCAAATCACACGTTCCTCACCCCAACATCCCGGTTCTACAACCCCCAAAACCACGCGGTCCTCAGCCCCCGCCCTGGCACGGACGGCTGAGCTGAGGGAGCTGAGCTCGCAGCCTGGGCTTCCCCACGCCGGGGGCTTCGGCCGGGCCTCCCCGGGGATGTGATCGCCGCCTCCGAAAGCGACGCCGGACCCCCCGCTGGCCGCTCCCGCACCTTCCCCCCCTCCCCGCGCTCACCGGCTGCCGGCAGCAGGAGCAGGCGGAGGAGGCAGATGCCCAACGCGCCTCGACACGGCGCCATGAGGGCGGCTGCACCCGGGGGAACGCAGGGAAGGGCGGCAGATGGGAAGCGGCCGAGGCAGCGGGAGGGACGGGGCGGGGCGGCCCCGGCACTGGAGTGCGCTGAGGCGGTCCCCGACTCTCGATCTCAGTTCCCCATTCCCCGGTCGCTGTTTCTCGTTCTCCAGCTGCAGCTCCGGCTCCCACAGGGTCTTCTGTGGGAGACCCGTTCCCCAAGGCGGTTACTGCACTACCAACCGAAGACTTCTTTCTCCCTGAAGGGACACCTACCTCATCGCAATATCACAGACTCATTTAGGTTGGAAAAGACCTCTGAAGATCATCGAGTCCAACCTGTGACTGATCACTACCATATCAACCAGACCATGGCACCAAGTGCCACATCCGAGCTTGCCAAGGTGCTTGTTCCCTGAGTGAACCACATCTGTCAACATCTAGCTAATGGAGTTGTTTATGTCATGCCCTGGCCTTGGAAGGCCAAGCAAAATACAGAAAGGCTGGTGAGAAAATCCCAAGCACCAGAGTTTGGCTTGGAAGGTGGCTGGTAAAAGAGGATCGCTGGGGACACTCTAAAGGCAGGAGCTGAAGGAAGCAGTCACTCCCAGCAGTGTCACACACCTCGTATTGTGGGACTTCTGGGCAGTTCAGGTTTCTCTCCTGGTCCTGAATTACATTTCAGACCTGGATTCTTCAAGGCTTGATTTCACATTCCTTTTCACTATTCTGGTCGTATCTGAGACATTGTCTGGTTGTTGTCGAGGCAGGTTCAGTAGTGGACTCTGATGGTGGCTGAGGAAACGTTCCTGCTGCCTGGGCACTCCACCTGAGCCCATAGCCTGGTCTGCATTCTCCTGGGGACTGCTCCTGCCTCTGGATTAAAACCTGTTCTGCAGCACTGTTGCTAAAGCATGCCGGGATTGATGAAGCAGCCCCACTGGCTGCCCAGTAAGTTTCTGAGGGTAAAGGGCCTCTGCTCTATACTTCCCTCTGGTTGCTTTTTTTTCTTTCACAAGACATCCTCGCAGGCCTCCCAGAAAGTGTCTCATGGAGAGGTTTCAGTCTCCCCTCCCCTACCTGCTTCCTAGCATATTGCAAAATCTCTCCTTCACAGGAGAGGAAGCTCAGGTGTGTGAGGAGATGACTTGGGAGCATTGGCAGAGGTAAATGGTCAGCAATGCAGAGCTCAAGAACTGTATCAAGTAGATTGTTGTCATATTTGCAGGCAAGTAAACAGAGATAAAAGCAGAGAAATTCTGTTGAATTGTTGGGTGAGTCTACAACTCCACTGTGCCCCAGAGCCTGGTGTTAAGATGGAAAGAGCGACTGAATTGTGTGGTGTTGTGATTTCCCCATACCTTAGGAGAGTGAAAGACTGCAAAGTTGTTGTTTCTCAGGCAGAAACCTTTACATTTCAATGAGTCTACTGTAAGAGGCCTGGATTTACATAGCAAGGAAAAGCCACATAAGGTCAAACTTCAGGACCTGGAGCATTTTGCTCCCAGTGGCCCAGTCTAATGGTCCTGTGGCCAGATACTTTTGTCAGGCCTCAGAGAGCGTCCCAGTGCACTTTATTGTGCTGGTGAATGGGGTCAGGGCCGGCACTGGGGGACAGTGCATGGCAGGTCCTGAAGCCGTGTCTGGGCTGGTTGTGGGGATTCTAGGCCTAACGCTGCAGGCTGGAGCAGTCTTGGATCCCCAAGGGCCTGGGGGTGCTGGAATGTCTGACATTTTTTGGATCAGGAGAAACAGAAGAGGACCCTGATGGTAGCTGGCTGGTGGAGTTGGGTGCCAGCAAGCTGTGGGGGTGGTGAGGTTGCCCAGAGAAGCTGTGGCTGTCCCAACCCTGGAAGTGTTCGAGGCCAGACTGGATGGGGCTTGAAGCAACCTGGTCTCATGAGAGGTGCTCCTGCCCATGGCAGGGAGGTGGAATTAGATTATTTTTCTGGTTCCTTACAGCCCAAATCATTCTATGACTCTATGTTTCTATCTTGAAAGTGTCAGATGCTCCAGTCCACGCTCCCTGGGCCCATGTGGATCCAGGACTGCTCCTACTTGCAATGTTGGACCCAGAATCCCCACAGCCAGCCTGGACACCGCCACAGGACCTGCTGTGGACAGTCCCCCAGTACTGGCCCCGATCCCACTCCACAGGCATAATAAAGTGCACTGAGAGGCTCCACGCTCGTGTGTCGGCTTCCTCCTCCTCCTCCTCTCTCTCCAAGGGTAGGGTTCGAGGTCTGGACCAGAGGGCTGTTGTCTCCCTGAGGGTCGGCAGCACCAGCCCCGGCCTCCCTCGTGCGGGCTGGCCTTGGCCAGTTGCCCAGCTTCACGGCCGAGACCTTCGCGTCTGGCGGCCCTGATCCTGCTCGGTTTCCCCACACAAGCATCGGGTGGTCTCTGCCCCCTGTCCTTCCCCAGGGCAGGGCACCGCGGCCTGGCTCTGCCCGAGCGCGGAGAGAGTCCCGCCCGTCTCCCGGCAACGCGTCCCGCCCGCCCGCCATGGCCCTCGCGGGTCGCCGTAGCGGCGGCGCGGCCGGGCCGGCGGTGAGTGCGGCGGCCGCGGGGCCCGGTCCTGGCAGCGCGGGGGCTGCCCCGGGGGCCGCGAGGGGCACGGCCAGCTCGGGGAGTGTCATCCGGCTCTGCGTGAGGCGCCCGATCGGGGGGCGGCTGCCGTGCCTCACGGGTTGTAGGCAGGTGTAGGGGGTTCTCGGGTTTGGAGTGTTTGTGGGCATGGAGGGTCCTTCCGGGTTTGGGGTGTCTGTGGCTGTAGGGAGTGCTGCTCGATTTAGGGGGTGTCTCTGGGTTATGGGGCGCCACTGAGCTCGGGGCGTGCTGTCCGCCTCGACTGCGGAGTGAGCCCGGCTTTGGGGCCGGTTCCTGAGTGTGAGCACGGCAGTGCTGCCCGGTGGTTGTGGGTTGGGGGTGCCGGCAGGCTGGGAGGCCAGGGGGACCCACGCCTGGGATGAAGGCAGGGCAGTTTTGTGATCCGTGTCGGGCTGTGCTGTTTCCTTTTGCCTGCTGCGAGTCTCAGGGTTTGGCCGGGAGCTGCCAAAGTTGTCTTGGCCGGCCTGGCTTCTCGGCCTCCTCGCCTGCCTCCAGTCGCCTCCACTTCAGATCTGGCTGCTCCTGTGTTGTGTGTTCTGCCCTGCTGCTGGAAGCTGCTTGCTTTTGCCAAGAGAAGGGAATTTAGCCCCGGGCCAGGCTCAGAGCAGGGCATCTTTGCTTCTGTGAATTGCACGTGGGGCGGATGTGTGTCCCCCTGCTCTGCCCTTTCTCAGACCTGTTGAAAGCAGCATCTGCTCCAACTGAGCAAACACCCTGGCACTGCAGCAGTGCCAGCACTGCATCTCATATGGTGCCAGTGTAGCGATGCTGTGTGCTCTGCTTTGGGCATTCAGGCTGTTTCAGCAGCGCTGGTTACCAGAGTGGCTGCCTTTTAGGAGAGCCATGGGCACTCCTGACTGCCCTCGGGTGTTTTTAACTTGTCCTGACAGAGGTGAAATCATGTCATGTGTCAAGTACTTTTAGGATAGTACACATTGTGCTGTCTGCTCTGCTTCAGTAGTAAACAATGTGTTTCTCTTTTATTGTTTTATCTCTTGTTTTGAGCTCCTGACGCATCATTCAGGGCCTTTGACTCAGGCTGGTTTTTGCTATGTTCCTGCTATTTTGCTCAGCAGTGCTGCAGGAGGGAGGCCGGGCAGTGTTGCTCCACTGCTGGGTGCTAGGGTGGTCCTGAGGAAAGGGGCTTTAGGAAACCCTTTCCCAAGTCTAGCTGAAGCTCAGGTGATTTGGAGTTGCTGCAGCACTTGTGTCACTTGGCATTCCTTTTCTGGAGTCATTAACTTTTCTTGGATTTGCCTTAGTTTCTGCTCTGCATGAGATTGCCAACAAACATTTAATTCTTGCAGCCTTTGCTCCTGTTGCATCTTCCTGTTGCTCTTTGTGTCACAAAGTGCTTTGACAGATGGATGCCCAGGGAGAGTTGGCTACTGGGGCAGTTGGAAGCTGGAGAGGGGTATAACCTAACATTTGGAAGCTGGATGGAACTAGCCACTTGAATGTATTCTTTTTGCCCTGGCACATGTCAGCTCTGATAGCATTCTAGTGATACCAGGAAGGCTCCTGAATCTGTGGTCTCATGGTAGATTTTCACTTGTAAACTCTATTGTATATTACCTGTGTCTGTTTTTGTCCCTGTGACTGACAGCTGGGTCTTTCGTTTTGTAGTCAGTGATATTCTATTGTAGTTCAGTCCATCTGCATTTGTCTCGTTCCTTCTTCCTCTCTGTTTTGGGTAGTGGAATAATCTAAACACCTGCTAAACAGAAGATTATCCAGACACATATTGCTGTCCTAAAGAGTACAGAGTGAGAGGGAAAGGCAGAAGTGTTTATCAGGACATGAGCAGCAGTGCGGCACGGTTCCCAGTTTCAGTGGTGTTTGGCAGTGGTGGTGACTGTGGCCCTGTGCTGGGTCAGTGCTTCTGGCCCAGGCTTGGTGCAAAGGTGTTTCTGGCTTGTTTGTGCCTGTGCCTTTGTTTGGAGTGGGGTTTGTGTAGCTGGCTGGAGTGTGGCTTAATGGCTCATCTGCTTTGGGAAGGTTTTGAGCTGTTGGACGGCAGTGAGACTTGAGAGCAGGGTCGGCAGTTAGCTGGTTTAGGGCTCTTGTGTAATGTCATTAGGACATGCAAGGACTGTGACTATTTTTTGGCTTATCTCTGTTGTTTAATTCAGGTAAACGAACTTCCAAGAAAGGGAGACGTCTAAAGGCAGCATCCTCCCCAGAAGGTTTTGTTCTAGGCGTCTGCCCATCTTATGTCTGCTCTGGAATTGGTGCCTGTGAAGAATGACGTCGAGAGGTGCTGGGACTGCTTTCTCAAGGAAGAATTACAGGCTGAGCACTGAGCCAGAGAAGTCCAAGGTCACAGGTAGGGGCCTGTAATGCCTTGTGAAAACAGGAGCACTGTGGATCCAGGGATGATTCCTTGCCTTGCTTGAGATCAGCTGCCTTCCAGCTGTAGTTACCATGGTAGTGTGAGGTGTAGGGGGGTTGAAACTGAGTAAATCCTCAAAGTGAGATGAGATTTTGGACGGGACATTCCTGCAGTGTGACTCCAGAAGTAATGACTCCAGAAACTCATGTCACAGAGCCTTTTCTTCGGCACACAGCCCTGCCTCATAGGGCTGGAGAATGTTTTGTTGCCTGCCTACCATTTGAGACTCGTCTGATTTAGGGAGTTCCCTTCCAGGATGAACAACTTGTCAAATTCTCAAATTAATCCTTTTCTGGGAAATTCTGCTACCTGCCAGGCAGTCTGTTTTTATTTCTTGGCGTCACCAATCCAGCACAAGTGTGCTTATGAGACCACAAATCTGGCATTTGAGGGCACTGTTGCACTCAGAAACAAGGAATGCTGCATCAGTGGGACACTAAGGGTTGTTTGGTGAAGGTGAGGCACACATCATTAAAGAGGGTTCTGGGTTATATGAGGTGAACTGCACATTGCAGCCTTTCCATCTCAGCATCTTTTATGCGGTTAAGAGACATCCTGAATATGAATAGGACATCAGGAATTGCAGTAGTGTTAAGATTTTTTTTTTCCAAATAAAATTTGATTCCTGCTTTCAGCTTTTAGAGTTACTTTATCAGGAAATAGCACAGCAGGATTACTGAGGATGTACTTCCACCTGTGTGGAGTGATTTTTAGGCTCCCAGTTGCTATGGCAGAGCAGCTCAAATTGGAAAGAGCCTTTTTTGGGGAGACGCACCCAATAATGCTGGAGTCTGATTCTGCTAGTGAGGACAGTAAGGTGATGAATGACTGCTTGAAGCTGCATTTTCCACTGTGTTGATCAGCAAACATGAACATAATTTCCCCACCAGTTACCAGTTTCTTGCTTGTACATGAAATTCATATCTGAGTTTACCCTGGACTCTCTAAGCTTATTTCCTTTCTGTTTTTCCCAAGGGATAGTGAACAGCAGGCTGCTGAATGATTATCTGCATCGAGTCTTTACCAGTGCTGATGGGAACCAGCCTGCAGCTGCTTACAGGTATCAAACTTCTCACTGCGCAGGTGGCAAGCGATGCCACCTCCAGATAAACAGCATTGCATGAAAGGAAGGATCCTTTAGTGCCTCACAGTGATCTTTGTTAAAAGCACAGTAGCTCCATGTTACCGAAACAACTCTGAGGCCTGGTCTTTTAGTGGCTTTTTCAAACTGCAGGGCTTGCGAGGAAGGATTCTTTTTTGCATGAAAAATCCCATTTACAACATCACTGGGCAATATTTTTGAAATAAGTAGGCATTCACCTGATTGTTCCTGTTCCCCCTTTGCTTGTAAGGAAGTGCAAAATGCACAGGTTTCAGGTGCAGGAATTAAAAATAGGCTGTTAATGCCCTGTAACCTAAAGGCAAGACTGTTACTGATCCATGCAGTACCATACATTTTTTAGGCTGTGGAACTGTTGGTATTTTTATTAGGAGTCACCAAAGGAAGAGAAACACAAAATTCCTGTTTAGCGACTGCTTTTTTCCTATTTATTTTCAGTTCTCCTTCATCTTTTATCCCAGAAACCTGTAGTGTTGGATGAGAAGAATTCCTCTTGCATCTCTTTTGCCAGAGGCAAGTCAGACAGGTTCAGGGCAGGTAGGAGTGTGGCAGAGTGAGGCAGGCCTGTGGCTCCTGCTGGTTGGCAGTGCTGCAGCGTGTCTGGGGTCACATTCCACGGGCTATACTTAGGACTGCCAGCTCCAATGTGAGCTCAGAGCTGCTATAAATAGTTCTTGGCCCTCTGGCTCTTGGTGAGCCAGGGTGATGGTACGGGCGAGGCAAAGTGGGTCATGTTACTTTACCACGAACTCTCCAGCCAGCAAACCTTGGAACAGTCCATCCGCCTGAGCATTTTGGTTTTCAATATTTCTGATTTCTTTGTCTGGTGATTAATGACTTGAATGCACAGAACTGATAGTTTGTTGGACTGGTCTCTCTCTCTTTTTTCCTGCCTTCCACCCTTTTTCCCTGGACGTGGCTACTTGGTAGAAAGCCCAGTAGAAGTCAAAGAGCTCTTGGAAATAACATTTGCCATATGAGAGCAACTTATATGGTATGACATCTTGCCTTCAGAGGCCTGAATACTTCATAGAGGAGCTCACTGCTGACATCTCTCTGCCTGTCTCATGCTCTTCCACTCTCCTTCCAGAACTCCTCTTCCATGCCACTACTGATTAAGCAGCTTTGCTGAAGCCACCCTTCTCATATCAAACCAAAACTAATTATTTGATTTCACTTCTATACATCTTCACATCCATCAGGTTTTCACAATGTCTCTCACCAGTCTTAGGGAAATCCCTAGTCCTGGAGAAGTGAGAAGTTGTTTCCCAGATGGTCTTGGGAATGGGAAGCAGGGATAGGAACAACTAGTGGTTCTCACAGTGAAAGGAGGCCCTTGTACAAGGATCAGCTAAGTAAACTGTCCTTAAAAGGAAGAACCAAGGAAGGGCAGTAAGTTCTCTAGAACAGTGGCCCAAAGGGGATGCATGGGAGAATTTTCAGTATGAAAACAAAACGGTTTTAGCTGTTTTCACAGACAGAGGATGCTGGACTAGCCTGATCTTTGTTTGAACTGCTATAGCTGCTGCTGTTGTTCTTTTGTTTTGCAAAATACTTTGGGGAAAAAACAAATCCTGATGTAGGCCATGTTTGTATGATGCTGATTGCAGCAAAGTCGTGTCCATAGTTATTGGTAGTACAGCTGGTTTCTTGCTGCCTTGTGCCACAGTTTTCTTACTGACACAAAACACTCCTGAGCAGACTGAAGACTTTAAGATTCCTTGTTAACTACTTGGCTTGTTCGTGCTGTGTTTGGTCCTTCCTTCATTCATTGCCCTAACACGATGGGCAGCAAATTCCTTAGATTCATCACACGAAACAGATCAACAGAACTTCATGGTTCATGTCTCAGCACAGGACACGTGTCTGGGCTGCAACTCTTGAAAAATTGGAAACAAGGTTTTTTTTAAGAGCCCCTGTATGTTTATTCCCTAGGAAGCACCTGACATTCCAGAACCTGCAGGAGCACCTTGAGCGATTGCTGGCAGAGGAGAATGGCTCTGAAGACAGCAGAGGTAGGAGATACTGCCTGTGCAATTTGTGCTTCTTGATTGTGCTGCTTAATTGGAAAGGACAAGTTGTAACATGAAAAGCATTTCCCTGAGTGAGCGCTGTTCTGCCTCCCTGTGCTCTAATTTATTGTGCCTTTAAATCCTGCCTGTGAGGGGCTCATCAGCCAGCCCTGCAGCAGGTTTGTTTGCAGATGGAGGCCTATTTCCAGGCTAAAATGTCTGGAAAAGCAGTTTGGAGGCAAATGTTGATGTTATCTTACTAATAATGATATGCAGAGCCATTGCTTTGACCAGGAGTGTGCAGTGCTATCGTCAGTGGGAGATGCAGAGGCTTGTTGACAAGTTTTACATGCTAGTCTCCACTGCAGATATTCACTTTGGGCCTCAGGCTGTACCCTGTGTTCTTACTAGCATCGTTTCTCTGAATAAATCAGGATGTGACAAGATACAACCTGGCTCCCCTCCTAGAAAGGTGATTTTTTTCTTGCTGGCTGCAGTCAAAGTGTGACATGTTGGCCAAACATTTGGCACAGAGTTTAGCCTTTGAATTTTGTCAAAGTAAAATTTTCAGGTGATGTGGAAAACTTAATGTGTCCTGAATGCTGAGTCACTGTGAAGACTTTATTTTTAATCTCTCTCCTTTTCTGAGTTTCTCGGGGTCTAACATAGGCAACACTGTCTTAATCTTCCTCCCCTGTAGCAGAATCCAAGTGCTGTCGCAGTCTGGCTGGAAGCACTCAGTGTGTGAACTGTTAAATCTTGCACAACTCTCCCCAACAGGTTTTCTGCAACTCTTGTTTCAGATCAGGTAGCAGAGGGCCGACTTGGTCCCTCCACTGTGGTGTTGGACCACACGAGCGGCTTTGAGGGGCTCCTGCTGGTTGATGATGATTTACTTGGGGTGAGTGTGTTGCTGGACACTGCAGAAAATGATTTTGTGGGACTAAAAGCACTTGGGGCTTCTTGGTTTCTTCTTTGTGGTAGATCTCTGTCAGTGGCTTTGTAGCGTGTATAAATGTATAAATACAACCTTGAAAGCTGTAGGATCCTGGAGGAAATGAGCTGTCCTGGGAAAAACTCTAGCAGTACCACTAAGTCTCAGCAAGGTCTGAGTGGGACTGTGAGGAAGTGAAAGGATTACCCTGGCCTTGGGGTAATGCAGCCTGCTTTCCTGTCCCTCCCTCCAGCAGACTGCCTTTTCCTTCCTTCCTTCTGGTCTTAAAAGGCTAGAAAGAGTCTAAAGCTGAGGTTTTCATTTCTCCTTTGTTTCCACTAATTACCTGCTTGCTCCTTAGCTGATGTTCCCTGTGCAAAAAAGTCAGCTGAAAGAATCCTCTGGAATTTAACCCTCTCCTACTTCAGTAATTTCTGCACTCCTTTCAGCCCTTCACTAAGCAGGCACATTCCCTACTCTTGAAGTGATTCCGTCCTTAATCTCTGCCTGCTCTTTAGCCTCTGACAAATCAGGCTGCTCTGGTCCCCCCTTTAACCACCTGCTGTGGTTTACTTTGGCTGTACCTAGAACTGACCCACAGAATGGATTGGACTGGCTTGTCTGTGAATTCCTTGTTCCTACTTTCATTTCCTCTTCATGGTCTGTCCCAAGATGGCAAGAGTCAGGATTTAACACGGTTCAGTTTCTAGGCACCATGTTACCTGCCAATCCTGGCCTTTGGTCTGGATGCCTTGAATCTATCTAACTTGTCCAGCATTCATATATCTTTCCCATGCCATAATCACTTTAGTATACACTTTTGTGCCAGTTCACTGAGATCTTGTCTGTCGACATGTTGCCTTTGTACTGCTGCCATGCTGGGTGCTTCACTGGGGTTTATCAAGTACAGATGAGCTGTGGGAGGGACCTGAATGATTCCCTCGGGCCAGTTGGCTCCAAGTACAGCTGCTGGCGTGGGGAAGATATCCCTTCTTGTTCCTGTGCTGTCCTTTGAATAGCTCTCCATCTTGCTTTGGTTTTGAGTGCTAGGACAGAGGAATGGGAGGGACTGAACAAGCCTCTCTTTTTGCCTAATGTTAAAATATCTTTTTTTATTGGTCCAGGTGATTGGCCACAGTAACTTTGGGTCCATCAGGGCCACAACATGTGTGTATAAAGGTAAGGAGATAAACCAGTACTGCTTTGAGAAAAGACTCTAGGAGGAGTGTATGGGGAGTTAGACAACTGGAGAGCTCAGGAAATCTTGAATATGTTCCAGATCTTGAGCACCCTCCTCCTCAGTTCATTTACTGAACTTTTCCAGGGAATGAGAAGGATGGGGGATTGTGTTATGTTGGAGTAAAGGGGTGGGAGAGGAATCCTGGGGATGTCCTGAACCTCCTTTGTGTGTCACATGTATTTCTGTAGGAGCAGTGTCAGGTTCATCTTCTCTAACAACCATGGGACAAGAATTCACTGTGTGGCATCTCTCTTTCAGGAAAATGGATTTATGAGGTGCTCATCTCCTCCCAGGGACTCATGCAGATTGGCTGGTGTACTCTCAACTGCAGATTTAATCAGGAGGTAGTGTAGCAACTCTGGGAGATGCTCCTCCATTGCTTTTTAGGTCAGTGTGGAGCATTGCATTGGTGCTGTGCCCTGCTGCCATTCACACCAGAAATGCCACACACACACTAGAAATGCCAGGCCTGCTGTTTTAAGAGTCTTTACAAGACTCTCTGGTCTGTGTCCACAGAATGGTGTACATTGTGAAAGCCTGCGCTGGGCGTGTTGCTGTGCTCTTGCTGCACATATAACTGCTACATGTTGACTTTCAGCTGGTATCTTCCCCAAAAAGTGTGTGTTACTGCAGTGCTGGCAGCCTGTCCCTTGGGGTGGGCCTCAGCAGCTGGTGCTATAGGGCTTTTTTTTTGCTCAGGAAAGGGTGGGATGTTGTTTTATCTGGGTGGGATGTTTGGTGCTGGAAAGGGATGTCAGCTGCAGTTTCACTGACTTGGCACTCTGCAATATGTGAGTGGGGAAGTGGTGGGCATCCCAGGGAGCTACTTTGATAGAAATGGGAAGTGTTGGATGCCAGTACACTTTTCTGACCCAAAAATTAGTAGGGAGTGGTGTACTTCTCTGAACCAAAGATCACAAATCACTGGATTCATT
Organism: Sturnus vulgaris; assembly: GCF_052056855.1. NCBI lineage: Eukaryota > Metazoa > Chordata > Aves > Passeriformes > Sturnidae > Sturnus > Sturnus vulgaris. The sequence continues at coordinate 17,063,382 of NC_142253.1, read as the reverse complement.
CCTAGAGTGAGGACTTTTCCCAGGCAGAGCATGTGTGCTGTCATTCACATGCTCTCCCTGCATACTGGTCTCCCCCTTAAAGGCTCTCTTGCAATGAGAACAATCCTCTATTTCTGGTCTGAGTCTCCTCTTTCATACTTTGGTGCAGGAAGGTGTTGGGGACACGCCAGATTCGTATGCCTATGATGGAAACAGGGTGCGCAAGTGGAACGTGACTACCACAAACTATGGCAAAGTGAGTAGCTGTCCCCCAGGAGTGGGATGGAGAGGAAGGAGGAGAAAGCAAGTGACTCCTTCTGCTCACTGGATTCTTCTGGGCCTTGTGAAATGCCCTCAAGCCTTTCTCCTTCAGTCTATGTGCTGTCACTTGTCTGTACTATAAGGATGCTGGTCGTGCTGTCTGGGTGCTTTGCTTAGCAGCCCCAGATTTAGACTGATTCCCAGTCTAGTGCAGCTGTTAGTCCCTGGAAGGCTCTGGTTCTCTGCAGCACATCAGAGCATGGTGCATTGTTGGGATAAATATACATTCCTAATGCTAGAGGGGGAAAATATCCCAATCAGGGGCTTTATGTGCAGCTTCCAGAAGTGCCTGAAAATGCTGTGAACTGCTGGGAGAAGGAACTCTCTCTTCTTTAACCCTGAATCACTAGGGATTGGTTGGGTTGCAGTCTTTTTTGTGATATTGGAACACGCTGTTTATATATGTTTAACCTTCTCTCTCCCTTTCCTGCAGTCCTGGGCAGCAGGAGACATCGTCAGCTGTCTGATAGACCTTGATGAGGGCACCATTGCTTTTTGCTTGTAAGCATCTTTGCCCCATTCCCTTCTTTGTATATGTCTGTGTGTAACAGAAAGGTTTCCTCACTGCTCAGCAGGTTGCTGAGCCCTATTTCTGCTCTCTCCCCTTTATGTTCCTTGGTCATTCCGGCCTTTGTTTTTCTTCCTTGTGTTCAGAAATCATCTGAATGGGGTTGTTGTTGGGTCTCAGTTCAGTTCAGTTCAGGAAGATGTTCAAGGTACAAAGTCTTTGCTGAGTTTGCCAGGATTTTGGAGGGAAGGGCATGTCTTGTGATGCTTAATGCTACACTTGGCTTTAATTGATTGCTTTTGTGGTCAGTGTAGACCTTGCCTGTCCTATATTCACTAGGAGCTGTGGAAAGGGTGATAAATCTCTGGTTTCCAGCTCCCATGCACAATGAGAATTGTTCTCTGGCCCTGGCCTGCAAGAAGTCAGTTGCAGTTAAGGACTGTTAGATAGTCCGTGTCATCTTTTATGGAGAAGTAGATGGAAAGCATTATCATTGATTGCCACCAACATCAAATAGATGAGGCAAAAAGATCACATGCTTTAAAATGTCCCGCTGCTTTAGTTATCTCACAGATCTGGATTGCCCTTGAAGCTGAGTTGTAGACTCGAGTGCCTTCCCATGCTCATATGAAAATGGGAGTGCCCCTGTGCTTCCCGTGGCTGTTACTCAGCAGAGCTGTGACATTTGCATGCATGCCAGGTTAAGAATGACAGGAGGCATGACTGACTGGCGTGTCCGTGTTGGCAAGTTGATATCTGTATTGCCCAGCTGACCTCAGACCCCTCCTACTGTGACTAAAATCTTGTGGGTTTTCCTTTCAGGAATGGCATATCTCTGGGAACTGCCTTTGATAACATCACGAGGGGTGCTGGAATGGCTTATTTCCCTGCCATCAGCCTCTCCTTCAAAGAGTCTGTTGCTTTTAACTTTGGAAGCCGTCCACTCCGATATCCTTTAGGTGTGGGGAGAGGAAGTCTGAAGGGAAAAGAGCCTGTCCTGAGACCATCTTTGGAGGCTGTAGAAGATACACACCTGACTGCAGTTCACTTTCTGCTGTCAGCACTTGTGTGCAGAGCTGAGTCAGGGAGAGAAGAGCCAAATACCTCCTTAGGTGAAGCAGAAGTCCAGGACACAAACACAAGTTTATGAAATATGAAATGAGAGTTGCTTTCAGCTCTGAGTCAGCTGCTGCTACAACTGGGGGCTGCCTGCTCTCAGACACTCAGATCCTGCAAAATTCTCACTGGAGTTTTGGAAACCCTAATGCTGCTGTGCTGCTGAGCCTTTTGGTCTCTTGTCTCCATTACCTCCCAGCCATATGGGACCTCTGACATGGTACTAGTGTTCCTGTTGCTGTGTGAATGCTGAAGCCTGGAGCTCTTGTCAGAGCCGTCCTGGCTGTGCCTGTTGATGGCTGTAGTGGGAGCTCCAGCTGGTCTTTCTGATGAAAAATATATTTCACACCAAGCAGAAGTGAAATACTTTCTGCTTGCAGTATTGAGGAAGTGGAGATAAGCGCTTGTGGCTCATCATCCATGTAAAGGCACAGTGGTTTGAACTGGGACTGAGTACAAAGTAAAGCAGACAGAGTCTTTTTCTTGCACAGACAAAAGAAGTCCCAAAAGGATCAGACTGCATTTTCCCTTAACACTTCCTTACTTATCCAGTGGAGGGTTACCGACCCTTGCAAGATCCTCCTGTGGCAGACCTGGTGAAGGCTCGGAAGCTGCTGGGCTACTTGAAGAATGTGATCCATATTGGAATAGATGTGACGGTAGGCTGCCATCACTGGCTGCATCTGAGGAGGGCACCATGCTGGGAAATGTGGTTCTGCTCTCCCTGGCACATGCTGCCAGCTCAGATGTTTCCATACACCCAAGAGTCTAAATGCTTGCATGTGGCATGCATGTCTCTGGAGCTCTCAGGCTTGCCAAATGGGCTTCCTGATAGTTCCAGGACTTAATTTAAGTCACACTGGGCTGTGTTGCTCTCAGTCCTATGAAGTTTCATTGCCAGTATTCAAGAAATAATGTTTTTCAGGGTTACAACTGCTGGATTTGATTTTGCACCCTTGAAATCAGTTTGTTCATATTCTAAGCTTTTTACTGGTGTCCTGTTCAGTAATGTGATGAAATTCTGGCAGGTCTGCCTTGAGGATTGTTTTAACTGTGGTATTGTTTGCTGGAAACACTGTTTTCCAGTCAAATGAGGGATGATATGTTCATGCCCAAAGCATAGAAAATGCCATATGCTATGGTCTTGGCTTGAAAGGAGGCCTGCTTTGCTAGTTGTCCTCTTCTGTAGGTGTTCCCATTTACAAATTATCATGTAAACTTGAACTTTTTTTAGAAAAACATTGTCAAAATGCCTGCACGTGGTTGATGGTGACATCTGGACTGTAATACAGTTTTCCAGAGGAATAAGCCTGGCTTCTTTGGCATTCTAAATTCCTGTGTTCAAGGTTTTTAGTGCCATCAGGCTTGGGACAGCAACAGTGGCCGCTCCAGGCGTGTGGTTCATTCAGTTGTTCCTGTACAGGTGGATTGGGCTGGATCCAAGCCATGTGTTTTTCTGGGTTTGTCATTGCAGGAGGGGAAGCTGGTGGAGAAAGACACATCCATGTGGCAGCTGCAGGGAGAACCCACAGTGTTGATTACATTAGCTCACATCTTCAATTATTTCTCCCCTCTTATGGTGAGTTTTACCTGCCCATTGCCAGGTTCTGTAGTGCTTGTTACTGCTCTTGCAAGACAAAATAATCCCCAGCTTTTGCTGGGAAGTGACTGTGCCATGGAGGAATGTTGACCTGGCTCTCTGTCTGCAGTGCAAGGTGTACCTGGTGGAAGATGTGCTCATGACCTTCCTGTTGAGCATCCTTGAGCGAGGAGGGGCAGTGGAGGCCCACCCCCTTATTCAGCAGCTACTGGATCTCATGTGGCTTCTTATGGAGGTGAGTTTCTAGAGTGCTGGTTCCTCCCTGGGGATCCCAGGGAGACCCTGGGAGGTGCTGAGGACAGGAGCCTTCCCTATAAAATGCTGGTAGTGTTCAGTGCCTTTCTCTTCTTTTTTCTTTGTGGTAGACCACCCTCTCAATTAGCTCATCTGGCTGCTGCTGCTGCACACCCAGGCACTGAGGGTTGAATGCAGACACTGTCCATGAGCTAACCAGGCATTTCTAAGCTTCTCCTACTGCTAAAGGAGCTGATGATGGTGAATAACTTCCTGCTTCTGGAAACATGAAATTTATCAATAAGAATAGTCTTCTGATTGTTATTAATGTGTATTTGACTGTGGAGGTCTTAAGTGCTACCATGCGCTGAAGAGATGAATCAGAGTGTGTGTGACTGGGGTAGAAGTGTACAGTGCACACTCACCATCTACAGCACTGCTGGGGAAAAGCCTCCTCCAACTTCCCTTCCCATCCACGCTGGATGAGCTTACTCCTTCCTGGGACACATGTTTGAGGCAGCTAGGAAGCTGCTGCTGCTTGGGTGGTTACACAGAGCCAGTCACTGCCAGGGATCTGCTTGGAGACTGCACGTCTGCCCTTTGGGGTGACACTTAACAGATGTGGGCACTGGCCCAGCCAGCTGCCGTGAGAAGTTTAATGGAAAAAATGTCATGACTCCTTCAGGCCCATCATCTCAGCAGTGAAACTGGACTCCCTGTAGGACTGCTGTGTTTGTGAAAGAGTTGGCTCTCGTCCTGCTAGTTGTCTATGAGTTGGATTCAAACAGACAACTCTTCTCTCATCACATTCACCCAAGACTTACTTCGTTCTCTTCTGGGTTGGTTCTACCAACACCGTGTCTTGGGTAGAGTCAGGGAATAAGAGGACTGGTGACTGCCCAACAAACAGGGCCTGAGACTTTGGCTTTTTGTTTTTTTGGGGGTTGGAGTTTCTGCAGAAACTTATTTCCTGTAAGCAAAGCACTTGCACCAACTTCTGCTTGGACTCTCTCCTGTGGAGTCAGAGGGACACTGTGGGTTTAGAGCACCTGCTTTTTCAGTTCATAAATGAATGCTTCCTTCCAAGGTCTCACTCTGTGAGCTATAGCTGTTCCTGACTCCTTGCTGTTGTTCTTCAATGTGTTTCTTGTTTTCTCAGGAGTATGAAGTGCATGAGTGCCTCAAGCAGCTACTGATGTCCCTGCTGCGGGCTTACAGGTTCTCCCCCATCATCCCAGACCTGGGATTACAAGTGAGTTTGCACTTCTGAATCCCCAGGAATCTGTCACTAGCCAGCTTCTGTTATATCCCCTTTCCAAAGGTACATGATGTTATAGATTCTGTAGTTATTTGATCCAAAGATGGCACTTTCGTCACACTGTAGCTATTGCAGAGTTGTATATTCTGCAGATGGAGTCACTTTTGCTTCTTTTTTTCCTAGATCCACTACCTCCGGCTCACCATTGCAGTCTTGAAGCATGAGAAATCTAGGAAATACCTACTCAGCAATGTTCTGTATCCTTTGTGTCTCCTCCTGTCTCAGTTTTCCTTTCCCTCAATAATGCAGCCAAAGGCACTTCAAGGACCTGTAGGTCCAGGGAGGCAGAAGCCACCCTGTCTAGGGAGGTAATTTCTCAGGTCTCCTCTGCCTGACACCATTCCCTACACATATTTTGAGGGGAGGGAGCAGTGTTTTATAGCTCACATCCCAGTAACAGAGAGGGGCTCATTTCTACCTGACTGAACTCTAATATCCCTGGAGCAAAACCACTTTCAGAGCAGTCCAGCTATATGGTAGCATTAGGACAGCAGCTGTGTTAGCTGTGTGGGGCTTCTCCAGGAAGGAGAGGCCTCTGGATCTTGCAGTTTGGAAAGGAGTCTCTCACTACAGCTCTGGAGACGTGTCCTGTACCTTTTCCCGTTGTAGCTTCTGTGCTTGCTTTAACTCCAGCACAGCTTTGACGTGCTCCGTTCTGTTGTGTTCTTCTACATCAAGAGCCCTCTGCGCGTGGAGGAGGCAGGTTTGCAGGAGCTCATTCCCACCACGTGGTGGCCAAACCGCTTCACCAAGGAGGTGAGTACAGGCACTTCCACCGAGGAGGCTGAGGAAATGTTGTCACCTGCCATTGGCATCTTTTTCTGGCCGAGGAAGTTGTATGGCCCCTGTTTCCAGCTGTGTTAGTACTGGTGTGTCCTACAGTGTGAGAACTGGAGCTGTCTTTTTTGTCCCCTTAGAGAGTATGTTTAAGGGGTGATGCTCAGACAGGGGAGAGAGGACAGTTTTCTGTGGCAACAGATTTGGAAGGGAACCCACAGTATGTAAGGAATTACTGGGTTGACTGGGTGTCCTCAAAAGATCTCCTGCCTTTATTCATTACAAAGCTGGAAGAGACCTGTTTAGCTGTGCTGCCAGCTGCAGTCACACACATTGTTTCAAGGAGTTTGTGCTCTCCATTTCATATTGTTTAAGGGAATTTCTAGCAAGACATTTACCCTGTGTAGTGGTCTCCTACTAATCAGTGTCTGTCCCCAACCAGGGCAAGGAGAGTAAGGAGGTGAAGGAGGAGAGCGCTGAGGAGAGACTGAGGCGTCGGGCTTATGAAAGAGGCTGCCAGCGGCTCAAGAAACGCATTGAAGGTTTGTGAGGAAGGAGGGAAGTTGCCAAGATCCCAAACCTTTTGTGCACCAGGAGCTGTTTCTAAATCCCATTCACTTTCTGAAGTACAGCTGTTTTCCTGCCAGGACAGGCTGTGGTACAGAGGTAGGGGCCAGCTGTGCTCTCTCTGTCTGGGACCCAACTGCACAGATCTTCAGTCCCCCATGATGGGGCAGGAGCAAACCTATGCATTGTTTTTTAACTATGGATTAATTTCTTGCTAGGTGGAGAAGAAAGTTCTCAGTGGTGGGATTATCTTTCTTCTGTCACTAGTTCTTCCTGGGCCCCTTGTCTGGTGCTGCAGTTGGGTTTAAGAGGGGTAGTTGCTCTCCAGTGTATGTTTGCTGATGGCAGATTTGTGTCTTCCTTTTAGTGGTGGAAAGTCTCCAGGTTCAGATACTGAAGTTGCTGCTGAACAACAAGGACAGGGGAGGGGTAAGTGCTCTGTGGGTCTATTGTGGCAGTATCTTCGTATGATGTGCTTTGTAAATCCTAGATTTACCACGCGGTTTTCCTTCTGCCAGGGGGAAGCCTCCAGATACATCTTCCTAAACAAATTCCGCAAGTTTCTTCAGGAAAACGCTAGCAACAGAGGGGTAAGTCAGAGGGACAACCTTCCTGCAAGCCTGACCCTGAGGGCTCTCTGCACCTTTTGGCTGGGAACTCTGCCCTTCTGGCCAGGCTGCTTCCAGCAGTTGATCCACTGAAGTCTGGATATGGCAGGGGGTGAGGAGATCTGAGGCTAGAAACCAGGCAAGTTAGATAAGTTCCATGCAGTGATTTATGGGAAAATGGTCTTTGGGAAGTCTTCGGTGGGAGATGAATATCCTCCTATAGCCCATCAGGGAGTGTGGCTGTTGAGTGCTCTGCCACAGTGGGGCTGCTGGCTTTGGCATCCTCCTCACTGCCTGGGTGAGGAGTTTTCCTCTGGGCCTGGGTCAGGCTGTTGGCCTGAAGCATTGGAAGGCAAGCATCTGTTGTGGGAAGCCCTTTCTTCATCTGCATCCGTGTTCATCATCAGCCCCATCTTTCATGACGGAGTGTGTGTTATCCCTCGTTGTCTGTCAGATCACTGACAGAGGTGTCTCAAGAATTCCTGGAAGTGGAAACTGCTGCCCACCATCAGGTCTGGGCTCTCTGCCAGAGCTGCAAGCTAGACATGCTACCAAGGCTGAGAGCACAAAAGTTTCTGCCTGCTCTATGTAGCCCTTTGGACTGAGATGCACTTTCACACCTTCCCTGATGCTGGACTCTCATTCTTGCCCTAGAACTTGGCTGTGTTGTGCCCACCAGAGTACATGGTGTGCTTTCTGCACCGGCTCATCGCTGCCCTGCGCTACTTCTGGGATGGCCACAAAGCAAAGACCCCAGCTTCCCTGAGCAGTGAAGGTGAGGCTTGGGGGAAAGGCTTTGCAGGCTTTTCTGTGGTTAGGACAAGGTTTGCCTCTTGGCATTACTCTCCAGGATGTTGGAAATTTTATGTCTCTAATGAGTGCTTGAGCCTTCCATCACCCTGGGAAGTTCCGGTGTGCAGATCTATTCCAGTTAACATCCAGATCTGAGACTTGCAAAAGGACACCTGTACTGTTTGCTATTCCCCCATCTGCTCTGGAGCAGAGTCCAATATTGACTGTTGGTCTATAGAAGGGCAGCTCAGTGATTACTTAGTCAGAGTTTTGGGGAAGATACTTTTCTGGTTTTGGAGTTCCCAAACTGTAGAATTAAGGGGAAACTAAATCAGTGCCAGTTGCTTTCCCACCGTTAGACCTCACTGGCATTTCCTTTTCTTACTTTAGGCTGACTTTATCTCTAGACTCAGTAAGTGCCTTACTATCCCTGTGGGACTAAGTGGCAGAGCTGGAGTAGCCAGGTGGAGAGCTGCCAAGTTTTCTGATGATCCAGTTTACCCCAGTGTCTGGAGGGAGGAAGTGCTGGCAGTCTTGTAGATGGCCATTGGTTGCTCCATTGTGGAAATCACCTCTGCCTTAATGGCTTGTGCTTTTATTACAACAAAAGTTGTCCCTAAATGTTAGTCCTAAATGTGGATTCTGAGGTCTGCTTTAGGAGTTCTTACATGACTTTGTGGATCCTGTGCATGGAACTTATGGAAAAAACCGAATCTCCTCCTCTGTTTCAGAGGCCTATGTCCCTCCTCAACTCTTCTATAATGGGAAGGTGGATTATTTTGATCTTCAGCGACTTGGAGGTCTTTTATCTCATCTTAAGAAGACTCTGAAAGGTAAGTGCTCTCATTGCCAATACCTGAATCCAGGTCTTGGATGGAATTAATGCAAGACATTCCAGGGAGGGAGTTGTGGGTAATGAATGTTGATTAAATTCAGGGAGAGTAGACTTGAATTTTAATGAGATTCAAATTATTCTGATGAAGACACCCCACCTCTTAAATACTCCTTAAATACTCCTTAAAGGAGTATCCTTTAAGTTAACAGTTTACTGTTTGTATCCCTGAATTGGGCATATGGCAGTTGGAAGGAAGGCAGTAGTCTGGGAATACCCTCTGGTGTGGTGCTCTTGCTGCACCACAGCCAAGGGCTGTCAAAGGACTGACCATCAACTGGGCTGTGCTGGGCATAAAGGATGCCCAGGATTTACTTGCACCTCTCTGGGCAGGGAGAAGCAGCCCTATGTATATAATGCAGCTGTGTGTTTGTATGCAGCACACTCCTCTAGCATAGGATTCCAAAGCCTGCCTTGTGCAAGGGTTAGAAACCCCTTGCCATTTCCTTGGATTTGGTTTGTCTCTGGTTTCTGGCTAATGTGACTCTTGCCTTTGCCTCAGATGTCTCTTCTCCTTCCCCAGTGTTTGCAAGATGAGGACCATTTTCTCTGTCTCATGTTGATCCCTGGCTATTCAAAATGAGATTACTTAGCTTAAGAACCATGTAATCTCCTCTGGTTTCTTACTACGGTATCCTGGCCAGCTTTAAAGACAGAGCTGTGGACTAAAGAATACATTCTTCAGGCTTTGTACAGTGTAGCCATCAGCATAGCCTTCCTCTGGATGTGAGTTTCAGTCCTAGTGACTTAGGGACACATCATGGGACAGCATTGAGGAGCTGGATGCTTAAAAGATGGTCTCAAGCAGAGAGTTGCCATTCCTGCCCTGGTCCAGTTCGGCCCTGGTGGTTCCTCAGTTACCTATTTGTAGCTGGTAGGACCAGGAGCAGAAATAGGTCCTGGGAGGACGGCACCTGCTGCTGCTTGGTCTTTGTTCTTTTCCTAAGGGCAGATCTGTTCCCTGTAAGGAAGCTTGGGACAGGTGAGCTTGTTCTGATAGAGCATCCAACTTTTCTGGTTGCTTCTCTACTGCTGAGAAGGAGGAAAGAGGATGAGCCTTCTTCGTGATAAATGAAGAGTGACTCCTGCATTCATGGCTGCTTTGGTGTGCTCTGTGCAGATGACCTGGCTGCAAAAGCCAACATCCTGATCGACCCTGCAGAGCTGCAGGCAGTGACTATGGATGATCTTGATGAAGATGAGGAATCAGCAACATCAGCAGCACAGGTGAGTGTGGGGGCCCTGGTGCTGGGACAGCAAATTCAGCCTCTGGCTGGAAGGGCTTTGCTTCACAGCAAGGCAGGGTTGAGCCAGGACTGTAACCTGTCCATTGGCAGCCAGCTAAGCAGCTGCACTTGGATGAGAATCACTGGAGATCAGCAGGGTCCTGGGTGCACCAAGTTTGAGTAGCAAAACTTTCTGCGCCCTGCTCTCTCACTCCCCACTGATGTGAATGTGCAGCCTCCCCTCCGTGGGAACTCTTGGTGCTTGCATTTGGAAAGGTGCAAGGCAACTGCAGACAGAGCCGTGCTGTGCAGGGCTGCTGTTTGTGCCTGGCATGTGCCCTTGGATGAAAGACTTAGCCGCTTGTTACCCTGCCTGCTCATCTTCCAGTGGCCACTGTGCATCTGTACCAACATCTTTGCAGGGTCAAGGGAGGAACAGCAGGCAGCCAAACACAGCTGGAACTGTTTCTCCCTTCCTTTCCTTCTAGTCCCAGCGTCCCTCTGCTGCCCTGGCCATTGGTGGAGCTCTTGCCAGGCCTGCCTGGCTCAGCTCCCCCACCCTGGGCCGGGCTAATCGCTTCCTGAGCACGGCAGCCGTGAGCCTGATGAACCCGCGGAGGCCCCTTGGCACCCTGGAGAAGATCAAAGTGCTCACACTGCGCGTGGAGCAGCGCACAAGGGAGGACAGTGAGTACTCCTGCTGTGTGCTGGCATGGCCCAGCTAGGCCCTGGCAGAATGGCATCTTCCAGCTCCCCAGAGGAATGCAATCTCCTTCCTGCCAGCATTGCTCCTTCCCATTCCCAGGGCATGCTGACACTCAAAAGACCCCTTTGCCATCCTGAACATGACACTGGTGCTGTTGTCACCCTCTGTGTGTAAAGAGAGGCTGCCTTGCTTCCTTCAAATGCTGTGAGACTTTGCAGGAAGGCAGTTCAAAGGCAGCTGTAGCCACACTTGCTCTGAAGACAGATCAGCCAGAGGATGATGTGTGCAGCAGCAGCACCGTTGCTGTTTGGCTGGACCAGGCAGGCCTCTGAAGCATGCACAGAGCTTGAGGAAGTGGAATTTGCATGACTTGGGTGGGTCTGAACAGATCTGACAGGTCAGCCTGGTGCTGGCAGCAAGATGAGAATGGTGTGGTAGTGTGGTATCTAGTGGTATCTAGTGGATCCCATGGGCTGGGAAGAAGCTCCATGTTATAGAGGCACAGCAGGGCTTTGGCTTCAGAGAGGAGCAGGCAGAAGCTGAGGTGCCAAAATGCCTTGCTAAGAACTTCTTTCCTGTCTTGGGAATGCATTGCAGTTGAAGGCACCCATGGAAATGAGGGTCTCTCACTGGGCAGACCCCCAGAAGAGCCAGAGCTGCCCATCACTGAGAACTCCCTCCTGGAAGTCCTGGATGGGATAGTGATGATGTACAACCTCAGTGTCCACCAGCAGCTTGGGAAGGTAAGTGGTACATGCTGTGCAGGAATCCATTCCCCCAACATCCATGCTTCTACACAAACTCTGTTTTCTGCTTATTTAAGGCCTGTGTGTGCCCTGTCCTTCTGCCAGCCTCCATTGGGGTTGTGGTTGCATGCTTGTATGTTTAGGAGAAAAAAAACCTTATTTATTGTTGAAACCTGCTGCTTTTCAGATGGTTGGTGTGTCAGATGATGTGAATGAATATGCCATGGCACTGAAAGACACAGAGGAAAAAATCAGCCGCTGCCCAAAGAAGGTAAGTGTCTCTGGATTCCCAGCTTCCTTCTCTGGCAGAGCCTCCGTATCTGGCAGGGTGAAGTGCTGCTGCCCAACTGTACCAGCAGCTGCATCAAGCCTTGTGGGCTTCAGCTGGAACTGATAAATGCTTTTTATAGCACTGATTCCCACTCCCTCCACAGAAAGGCTGCTGACTCCTTTCCCCCCTGCCAGTACTCCCTAGCTAGCCCCAAGGTGGTATATGCTTTTGCAATGTTTGTCCAGCACTGAAAAAGAATGCTATAAATGGCAGTGACATCTGCCCTCACATCTCTGCACTCTTTTCAGAGGAGAGACATCCATGAGGAGCTGCTGAAGAGCCAAAAGGTCTTCTCTGAGAAGCTCAACCACCTGAGCCGGCGCCTCGCTTGGATAAATGTCACCATTTATTCAAAGGTGGGCAGGAGTAGAACATGAGCAGCTGAAAGGAGACCAGTGAGCCTCTGTATCTCTGCTGCTTGGCTCACATACCACATATCAGGTGTCATTTTCCTGGTGTTGAAGCAGTGTCAATGATCTGGGGCTGCTTTTTCCCTTGTTGTGTATCAGAGACTCCTTTCTAGGCTTGGCCTCTCTCTTGTCCCCCAGTGTCCCATAGTGATCAGCCCAGTCTGATCTGAGCTGCGCATGGTGCTGTAGGCTTTCCCTTAGGGCACTGCAGACAAAAGGGTGCAGATCAGAGGGAGATTCTCAAGAGGATCCTCTCAAGACATACCAGAGGATACAGGCTGCTGTGAACTGTTTCCCTGGGCTGTGCTGTGTCACAGGGGGATCTCAGCTCTTCCTGGAATCTGTGGGATCCAAGTCAAGGGGTTTTTGTTAAGCTGTTCTCCCCTTCTTCACTTGGTTCCCATGCAGAAAATATATTCCACATTTACTAATGCAGTGGATATTTGCACAGGTTGTCTCTTTTCCCCCAAATTCACCATTTTCCAGGACAAAAGCTCTGGTCTGTTTTCTCACAAGCAATTTTGCTGATTTTTTCCCGACTTCTATTGCCTTGCCCTGTCTCTTTTGTTGCTTTTGTGTGTCCCAGCGAGTAAACAAGGAAGGGAGTCCTTATGAACATATCTGGCAGAGCTGCAGTGGCTGATCCTGACTTATGAGCTCTTTGCTTGTTCCCTCCTTGCCTCCAGAGCAGGATTGCAAGGCAGAAGCTCTTGAGCTGCATTAGCATAGCCTGTGCTTGCCAGAAAATAATTCTTTCTTCCCAGACTCTTCTGGAAAGGCTGAGTGGCATCACCAGGGTGCACTGCAGGTATCACTGTGCTGGCTCATGCAGGAACACCATTCATATCTCTAGAAGATCCACTGTTATATTAAACCAGGACTGCAATGTCACCTTTCCTGATGAATCTGCAACATCTGGGAGTGAAGTTTACAGCCTTCCCTGTCTGTGGCTTGTGCTGCTATCCTGGGCTGCATGGCCTGCAGGGAGAGCAGGAATGTGCCCCAGGAGCCCAGTAAGCTTGTGGAATGTGGCTGCACCAGGAGCCTGTGCCTTCAGGGCTCCATCTCACAGTCATATCAAGTCCCTGCTCCTTCCCAATGGAGGCATCCATGCAGCAGATCTGGCATCTCTGGGAATTGAGTGCACTGGAGGATCTCATCTGTATGATCACAGCTGCTGCTGTTGGAGAGAAAGAGCTTGATTCTGTCTAGAGACAAAGTCCTGCTCTTTGCTGATGTGTCAGAGCACGGCAGAGGCTGCTCCTTCCTCACGGGAATTAGCCACTGGTTTATTCTGGGGGATTCAAAGTTAGACAAAAGGGAGTGCTGCTGCTTGAAAACACTCGAAGTTTTAAAGGACATAATTCTACCTTCGAAACATCCCTGTGGAAATTACAGCTTATTTTATTACAGCACTGTATTTATCTATCTCACTGGCTAATCAGATCTTTATATCCTCTTGGTGTAAGCTTTCTTCTAGCTTGGCAATGCCTGAAATGATGTTTGAGGTTTTCAAGTCTTAAAGTCAAATGCAGCTTTTTCAACCTTAATAAAGCCAAAGCAGCTTTTTAAACCTTAATGTTATTCTGCATAGTTGCTTTTTATCTTGAAAGTAACAGTTTGGCTGAGATGTTGGTCAGTGTTGAGAAAAAGAAGTCTGTTAGTCAGTTTAGTTGATTTACCCTAGTTCGGCCTAATTTACAGAATAAACCCATGAAAACCTCCCAAAGGTGGTAACAGCATACTTTAGAAAAGCAAATGAAATGCCTTATATACACCTCTGATTTTAATTTTTTCTTAAATTAGAAGTGTAACCCTTCTCCATCTATTTTTATGCAAGTAGCTATTGCTTATGCTATTTCTTGGCATTGCAGGATATGAAATAATACTTAGTCTTTTTATGGCTTTGGTGGCGCCCATTTTTATAGCCTAAAGTTATGTAGATGACCTTAAATTTCCTGTTTTTAATTTAGGACCTTCTAATTTTTGTTTAGAGTGACAAGAGGCTGATGTTCCTCAGGACAAAGAATCTGGTTGAATGGCTGGCACAGGACCTGAAGGGCTGTGGCTGCCTACTGCAAAGAGCTTTCAGCCTGTTCCTATTTAATCCCTACAGTGGACCAGCTTTCTTTCCAGCAGCTTTCTGGAAAGTGCCAGTGCCTGCTTTTCTTCAGCAGTATCCTTGGAATCAAAACTCACATGCTTGTTTGCCAGGCCTGTGTGGTTGCATATGCCCTGGTAAGGAGTAGTACTTGGAGGGTCTCAAGGCTTGGTGAGACAAAACCATCACATTGGTGAGAGTCATGCTCTGAGCTTGAGGTTGGTGCAGAGATCTCTGATTGTTTCTTCCCGCTGCCACTTCTGTGGTTTTATGGAAAGACCAAATGGCACAGATCTGGTTACTGAACTGAGAGCAGTAAGGTGTCTGAGCAAGATCTCCAATTGGGGATGTTTCTGAGATCTGAGTGTGATGCAGGTTGTTGTTTTCCCCAAGAGAAGCTGTCAGCTGATTGAGAGTTGTGTTCTTTCTGGGCAGGAGAAGATGCTGGATATCTACTGGCTGCTGCGAGTGTGCATCCGCACCATCGAGCACGGCGACAGGACAGGCTCGCTTTTCGCTTTCATGCCAGAATTCTACCTCAGCGTGGCTATGAACAGCTACAGTGCACTCAAGAACTACTTCAGCCCTGTCAACAGCATGGAGGAACTTCCAGGTGAGGGGAGGGGGACAGCTTCCTGATTCTGGCCTGATAAAATCTAAAGCAATCCACATGCTTACGGTGAAGCAGTAGTTGGGCATCTTCCCTTCTGTGTCCATTCCTGGTTGTGATGTGCTGCACCAGTGAATTGTCTGAGCTGTGAGGCAGGTGGTGAGCTGTGGTCACTGTGCTCAGGTAGGGAGCCCATGCCTTGTCTGAAGCTGTCACAGGACTGGCTGTAGTAAAAACCACTGGCGACCGTGGATTTTGTTTCCAAGGAGGTATCAGGAAATGGGTTTGGGTGCTGTAAGATGTGATTGCCTCAGCAATTTCTACCACCTTCTAGTTTCTGGTTGGGAGAGGATGTGCCATGAGTGCAGAAATTGGGACTGCTTTTGAAATCCCCTGGGATTTGAAGATGTTCCTATGGAGATGACCACCCACTTGATGCCAAGAGTCTGTGTTTAAGTGAATTCTGTCTGTGCACATTCTGTGCTTTTCTGGCTAAATGACCTTGCTGAGCTCTTAGCAAATAGTCCTGTGCTTTCCAGAGTCCTTGAAGGTAACAAAAGCTTCTATTCCCACCAGGACATAGCTGAAGTGCTCTTGTTTGGGCAAGAGCAGACTTGAGCAGTAGCAGGTTTCTACAGGGCGTGCAGGCTGACATGGCATTTCTGCATAGACCTAGGGTGTTCTTTGTGTTGCTCAGCCTCTTCTGCACCAGGCACTTCTCCCTTGCCATCCAGCTTGATTGCATGGTTTTGTCTTTCCTTGAGTAACTGTTTCAGACTCTGCAGACTGAGGTGAGAGGCTCTCTGGAGGTGAATGTGTCTTCCCAGCTCTCTGTTTTGACAACTAGACACACTAAGCTGCAGTTAGCTATAGCAGAAATTCATTCCATGACCTGTGCCGTGTCCATGGGAGCACTGGGACCACAGGGCTGCCCCTCAGGCTGTTGCCATAGCCCTGCTCCCTCCTTCTCTTGCAGGCTATGAAGAGACCCTTATGCGCCTCGCTGCCATCCTGGCCAAGCATTTTGCTGACTCTAGGATTGTGGGCACAGGTAAGGCTGCATTCCTCTGCTTTTGGGGTGATAATGACACAGGTCTGGACAGTGCCACTGCCAGTGGCTCACCGACCTTCTGCTAGGATCTGTCTGCTGAATCTGCTCAGTGCTTATGCCTCCACATTTAAAATGAGGCTGGGCACTGTCCTTATCCTGCTTATTGCAGGGTAAATACATGACCTAGGACACCCTTTTGAGAGCAGGACTCATGTCCCAGGTACCTGCATATCCAGTCTGGGCTTATTTCTTAGCTGCTTGAGCCTAAGCATGCTCTCCATGTCAGCAGGGACAATATGCCTCTACATGAGGGCCAGTCTCTCCCAGCCCCTGGCATTCAGGTGCTCCCTGGTGTGCTGTGTGTCATTGGGTGCCTGGCCTAGTCCCTTTTCATTCCTCCTCAGACATCCGGGATTCCCTGATGCAGGCGTTGGCCAGCTACGTCTGCTACCCCCACTCGCTGAGTGCTGTAGAGAGGATCCCAGAAGAGCAGTAAGTGCTGCCCTGCCTGTTCCTGGGGAGCTGGGGCAGGGCTGGGGTGGTGGCAGGGCTGGGTGAGCGAGGGCTGCCAAGCACCACTGTGGGTCCACGAGTTGCCAGCAGGGTGGTGGAGTTGATTTGAGAGCCTTCTGTCACCCTTTTACCAGTTGCTTTGCTCTGCCCCAGTTCCGTGGGTTCTACTGTGTGTCCTGTTCAATCTCCTGTTCCCAAACCCTGTGGGCTGACCTGTGTCCCTGTCTGGCAGGAGGATCTCCATGATGAAGAACCTCCTGGCTCCCTATGAGCAACGACCCTGGGCACAGACCAACTGGATCCTCGTCAGGCTGTGGCGGGTGAGCATCCTGCATCCCTGTCACTCTCAGCACCTGGGACTGCTGGGACACTGAACATTTCACTTTCCAGTAGCAGCAAAACTGTTTTTCTGCCTCTAAGATCTTTCCTTACCTCTTTTGCCAGGGCTGTGGCTTTGGGTACAGATACACACGGCTCCCACACCTGCTGAAAACCAAGCCTGAGGATGCCAGCCTCCCCAGCCTGCAGAGTGAGTGGGGCAGGGATGGGCAGCCGGGGCTGTGATGGGTGCTGAGGGAGAGCCAGCCTTTCCCTTAGCAGCTGTCCCTGTGGGCCAGGCCAGCTGTTGGGATAGCTGCCAAAGTAGGGTGTTCCTGGCCAAATATCCAGGCCTGGTTTTTACAGCCTAGCCATCCCCAGCCTCTATACTGGTGGTTCAGGCATGCTAAATGGTGACTTAGATCCATCATAAGTAGGGGTTCTACCCTCCAAAGGAGAGGAGAGAGGCTCAGGACTGCATCCTTACCAGAGTTTTAGCCTGAGAGAAAGCTCTGTGATGTGCATAGTGAGCAGCTGCTGTGAGGAAGAGCTTATTTGCCAAGCAACAGGTGCCCTGTGAGAAGGAGTAGGTGCCCAAGGAGATGGGGCACTGTATAAGTTTGCAATCAGGGAGTATTTAGTCCTGGCATCTCTCAGAGCCTGGCAGAGCCTATCCTGCCTTTGGCTTTGCAGTTTGGCCCTCAGCACTGTCACTGAGCTGAGGGGTTTCTCAGCTCTGTTGTGGCTGAGAAAGATGTGGGGAGAAGTTGCCTTTCTTGAGCTGAAGAGCATGTCCCCAGATTAACCCTCACAGGTTCTGGGCTTGTGTGGATACATTCCTGTTCCCCCTCTGCTATGGAAAAGGCTTTGTGCCAGACTTTGTTCCTGGAGAGCTATGCAGGGTTGGGGGACAGAGGACAGGTGGCACATGGAGGTGTATGCTGAGCCCTGGCCAGGGAGCTGCCTGTCTGTTCTAACAGCACTCTTGTTCTCTTTTCTCTCTCCTGCCCATGGTGCCCAGGAGATCTCTCTGTTGCTAGTTTCCAGAGTAAGTTTGTTGTGTGACCTTCTCTTGTCTGGTGGAGTAGCTTTAGAGAGCTCCCTGCTTCCCCTCTTCTGCCTAGAGTCACCCTTCTTTGTAGGCAGAGAGCTTCACAAGTGATTGTTTTCCTCAGTTCCATCCCTAGGAGAAGCCAGCAGGGCTGTGCCATGTGTCAGTCTCTGAGGCTGCATCATGGACCTGCTCTTGCACCTGTTTACCAAGGTTACCTGCCTCTGGGGTCAGAGCCCTGCTGGAGGGATTCCTCTCATCCTTGGAGGCCAATGGAGAAGCCCCCGCACACACGCAGGAGGGATGTCATGGCTGTTCCCTCACTTTCCTACTGCACAACCAAGCCACCAAGTGGCTGTCACTGGTCCTGTGGGTGATAACTGAGCTCAGCCCATCCTGGAGAGCTCTGGGGCAGCAGCAGAGTTCCTCAGCTGTCGAGGCCTTGCTCCACACATCGTGTGGCTCCACACAGTCTGAACCTGAGCCCAGAGTGGGCCATGCTGGCTACTGGGGACATACTCTTGGGAGGGCTATTCTAAGGCTCAACCAAATCAATAATGAGTGCTGATTTAATTGAAGAGGGACAGGGGTCTCAGAGGTGTCCTTGAGATGCTGCCCAGGAAAGGAGGAGGAGATGACCCCACTCCCCTTCACACCCCTCAGTCTTCACCTTGTTGCAGTTTGAGCACTGGCAGAGTCAATGGGACAAACTGCTGAGCTAAGGCTGAGCTAAGGCAAACCCTGTTTGGGTCTGCTGCTGCAGGCCAGTCTGAAGGGAGTGTGGGCAAATGCCTCTTCACTGGTGCTCCAGCCTTGTCCTGCTTTTGGGATGCTTCCTTGGAAGACTGCACAGGTGGGGAAGGTTTGCTCATGCTGCCTCACAACATCCATGAAACACCCAGAGCACAGACTACCTGGTCTCCTCCACTGCCCTTTGCCCGTGCTCCTTTTGCTCACTCTTTGCCAAAGGTGAGCAGTGGATGCTGCCTTGCTTAGCCCGAGGGCACAGAGGCTCATAAAGGTCATCTGTGCCCCTGCTTGTTCCCAGAGTTATTCCTCAGCTCTGCTGGCACTGAGCAGCTCTCATGCAAGCACAGCTCTGCCTCAGCTTGGCTCCTGAGAGCAGGCAAGGCTGTGTTCAGAGCTGGGGTAGTTGTGTTCGGTGGCTGCTGCAGGGATTTGTTTTGCTTTCACCATGACTTGTAGGCAAGGCCAGGTGCTGTCCTGGCATGCACAGTGGCTCCATGCCAAGCTGGGCCCAGCCTGACTTGGAAAAGCAAGGGCAGGGTGGCTTCAGGTTGTATCACAGGGCTGCTCTGCCCCAGGCCTTCTGCCCACGCACCCATCAGCTGGAGGGAAGGTAGGTGGGACCATGAGATCATCGAGCTGAGATATTGTACAACACGGGCCAGAGAGTTCACCCATGTCCCCTTCCCAAGTCCAGCAAATCGCCTAAGCTGAAGAGGACTTTCAGGAGGAGATCCCACCTTGATCTGACAACATCAAAAGCATCAACTGGTAGTAGTTGAACTGCCCAAGCCCTTCTGACAGTGATTGCTCGCCCTCAGAAATAAATCCATATCTTATGGTTCCTGATGGGAGTCAGGAATGGTTTGGACTGGAGGGAACCTTAAAGCTCATTCTTGTTCCAACCCCGTGCCATGAGCAGGGACACTTTCCACTAGACCAGGTTATTCCAAGCCCCGTCCAACCTGGCTTTAAACACTTCCAGGGATGGGGCGTCCATAACTTCTCTGGACAACCTGTGCCAGGGCCTCACCAGCCTCACAGTAAAGAATTTTTTCCTGATATCCAATCTAAACCTGCTCTCTTTCAGTTTGAAACCATTTCCCCAATCTAACCTCACCTTCTTCTGTCTTCCATTGCTGCTGCTCTGCCTTTCTCTGTTTTCCAGCATTTTATTCTTCAGAAGCACTTGTGTAACAGGGTAAACTCATTTCTTGTTGCTTTTCAGTGGTGAAAAATGTGTGGCCTCTGTCTTATTCAGGAAGGGGTTTTGCTTTTCTGTAAGCCCTGTGGGGTGTTCACCTTTGCCATGTTTTTAGCAGCCCCAGAGGTTTTGGTGTCATGCAGGTGGGAACCTTCCCTGATGTGCTAGTCATGGAGCCAAAACTCACCTTAGCTGGTTTGCCAGGGCTTTGTTTTGGAGGCACACATGGATCCCAAGGCCATCACACTCAACCTTATGGATATCTCATCCCACAAGTGCTGCCTGCTTTCCTTGTGCCTCACCCTGCAGCCTTCCCTTTGGTCCTCTCTAAATGCATCTCGTAATGGGCACACTGACATGGACTCACAGATACATCTGAAGCCTTTCAAAAACTCAAATTAGTGTTGGGTGGAGCTGCTTTGCTTCTGAATCGGGTCCATTTGGGGCTTTCCCCTTCTGTGCTCAAGCTCTGCTGTAAATGCTGCTGTGTCCAGAGACCCCCTCAGGTTGCTGATCCAGAGGTCTTACAATTAGCCCTGTTATAAATCTTGCTGGGTCATTAGCAAACTATAAAAGTACATAATTACCTTCCTGTGATGAAAGTACGTGACCCTGCTTCTTTACCATTATCTAGTAGGAGCACTTATTGAAGGCTTCCACTTCGCCTGCTTTATTAATTTTTAACTCTCTCTAATAATGGGCTTCTGCTACTGTTAGACTTTCTGCCATTACTACTTCTATTAAATAATTCTGCTATATTTTTTTCCTATAGTTGAAAAAACTTTGCAGTACCGTGGTCAGTCAAGGATGTTTTTTATGTCTTCTCCATCTCTTATGCCTTTTCTCCTTGCTTTTCCCTACCATTGCCTATGTTACATTCACTTTACCTCATATTTTAACTTATGTCTTTGCTTCATCATGCCCTTTTAACCCAGGTGCTTACTAGAGCACTGGGGTTCCTGGCTCCCTTATGATCTTCTTAAAGAACTCTATGTTTTAATTCACCATTTTCTCTGCCTAGATTTTCTTCTATTTTTTGTTGATATTTTTGCAGGGAAATTTCTGTTGTGGAAACATCGGATGTGTCTATAACCCCTTGGTTCCACGCTCTGTTGCCTACATTGAATATATTGAGGTCAAAATTTCTAGCCTTGGAAAACTGCCAATTTCTGTTCCAATGACTGATGTTTATCTGTCATAACAAAGGATAAGCCAAGATCGAGTGGCTTTTGTGTTAGGGAGGTACAAATTTCGAAGCATTGATGAAGCACTTACTGGTGCCAGGATCCAGAAAGTTTCCCCATCACTGAGTATCCACAGGCTCCCCGTGAAATGACATCCTTACCTGCAGGGACACATAAGGGGTGTGGCATTGTCCAGGAGGGCAGTGGTAACTGCCCCAGCAAAGGTGAATATATTGCAAATAAAGATGGACATGGCACCAGGACTGAGTTTTGGATGCCAGTAAAAATTACCTCATCTGGGAATTCGTGCAAGGAATGAAGCTGTTTGTGCTGTATTCCAGGGCTTGTTCCTTATGTTGCTTTCAAAGTGTAGCAGTGATCTCAGCATCTTTAGATTCAGAGTCCTCTTGGGATCAACAAAAGCCAGGGAAATAATTGTTTCCTGGTGTTAACTTTAGAAGTTTCAATAACCTATTTACCTGTGGAGAGGCTTGACAAAAGGCAACAGTTTTTAATGCTCTTATAATCTAGCACAGTCTTCCAGCACCAGGGAAAGCATTTAAGAACCCAGAATTGCAGAATCACACCACTCATTGAAAAAAAGTCTGTGAGGAAATAGTCATTGGCTAAAAATCAGGATAAAGCAAGTTATTGCAAGCATAGGAGCATCCATCAAAAAACCAAAGCTGCCTTCAAATGAGGTAGTCTTTGGCTGGGCAGTTCATCCTGAGATCTGTCCTGACTTGCAATGTTAGTAAAAGAGGATTTGGCAAGAGATCAGCAGGACAACATGCAGAGTTCTTTATTGAGGAGTGGTGATCTCTGCCTAGAGCTACTTGGGTACTTGAAGGCTGGAAAGGGACTCATACATCAGCAGTTTTAACAAAAAGCAGTTTTTACATGTTGAAGGGAGGCTGGGGAAAAGAAGACACTAAAAGCTTAGCGCCCTGCAAAAAGACCTCTCAATTCTGAATGAGTGGGAGAGAAACATGGATAAAATTCAGCATCACCAAGTGTAGAGGGGTGGAGTAAGAGTGGGCTGTGCCCCTTCATCCATCACTGGCAGAGAAGACAAGGTGTGCCCCAGCATTGACTCCTGGGCTTCTCCACTTGTGCCTCAGGACCAGTTCTTGAGGGTTATCCTTGAACTGGTAACCTATTGTAATCTAGAGAAGAGCAGCTTGATGCTCAGTCCAAGGAACAAATTACACAACAGGAATTATGAGGAAAGCAAACCAGAAAAAAACAAAATCACATTATGCCTTTGTGCCAATTTGCCACGCACTCGTGGTTTGGATGCTGCGTGTGCTTCTGATTCCACCACTCCGAAGAAAACTTGGGAGAAATGTTGGGCTTCAGGAGGGGTGGCAAAAGGGACAAAGATGGGACAGTTTCAGTGTGAGAAACTGCACTAGCTGGGGCTGGTCCCGTTTAAAAGATTGTCGTGAAGGTCTGGAATCACAGCTAGCTGGAGGAAGTGACTGGAGAGGAGCATCTTGCTGTCTCTACCACCAGAAGGAAGGGGTTACAGAGAATAAATATTAACAAATAAAGCGAGTAGGAGCCAAGCTCCTGTCTGAATTTCTCCTGCTACACACAGCTGAACTGTGGAATGTTGCTCTGGGACATGTTTAATGCTAAAGGCTTACACAGTTTCAGAGGACACTGAGCAAGAAATCCCCAGAGGACCAATAAATATGTAGAAAGGACATCTGTCTTGGCCAGTCCCTGGGCCATGTGTAGCCAAAGGCAGGGAAAGTACATGTGGGTGGGAGTAGGACATCAAAGACATTTGTTGTGATTAAATCCTTCTCAAAAATGAGCTTTTAGGCAGGATCAAAGCCAGGGCACTGGCCTGCTTGGGGTGGTTATGCACTGTGTGTTTCAGTGAGTGTCCTCCATAATAACATTGCACTTGCTAGTGGGTATTCACAGAATAATTTGTCCTGTTTCCGTTTCAGATGACTGTCTCCTGTCATCCCTCCCTGGCTTTGTTAATCCCAGCTAGCAATCTGGCTGTAGTTATGCCTTGCTTCTTGATCCCTAGGGATGTGATGGAAGTTGTCCTGTGTTTGTTTTGCCCACGCTGGCCCTTTGAGCAGGCTGCAACCCCAGAGAGCTTCTGCAGTCACAGCACAACTTGTTCCTCTGGGCATGGCAGCCCTGGTGCTGCCAGGGTTTTCACCTGCTATTTCTAATAGCTTCTAGTAGAGGAAAATGTAGTTACATTGGGTTCTTTCCCTAGAGCTGGTAAATCTGCTCAAGTTTCTCTTTCCAAGCCCTGAGTTTTGGGCTGAACTCCAATACCCTTCCCTTGTAGTGCTGGATGTTTTGTGAGTCTCTTGCTGACAGTGGGTCCTTCTGCTGGTGAGAAGCATCTATCCCATTTGTGCCCCCTTCTTTTCCCTGCCCATCCATGGAGGTTGGTGTCCTACACAGCCCTGACTGTGCTTCCCAGCTGCTGATCCTGACCTCATCTGTGATCTTGATAGCGTGGAAGCCCAAAGATGAGATGCCATGAAACCAAGGGGATGTGTCTGTGCTTGGGTTGAACCACTGGGGAGTGTGGGTATCTCTGCCTGAGCCTGCTAAGGGCAGAACCAGTCTCAGCTCCATACAGAAGCCTCTCAGGATTGGGATTTACTGAATACCTTCCTCCCCAGACACAGGCAGACAGGCACGGCCACGTGAGGCCAGGGTGGCTGTGCTTGCTCTGGGCAGCTGCTAACACACGGTATCAGGAGCAATTAATGCTGAGCTGACCATGGGCCTCTGCAGAGCTGAGCAAGAGGGATTCTGAGCTGCAGGGCAGTGCTCCTCTGCATGTGGGCAGCAGTGAGCACGGAGGGTTCTTCTCTGGCTAATTCAGGTTGGCATTGGAAAGTGCTGGGAGGCCCAACAGACATGATCACTGCTCAGAATATTCCTTGTGCCAGCTCCCAGTGTCCTGCCATCTCTGCTTACTGTAAGGCACAAGCCATTTCCCAAGCTCAGGACTGGTCTCTCAGCCTGCCCTTGCCCCTCACTCATGGCTGCCCTGGGACCAGCCCACTGAAATTGTCACTGTCTGGTTTCAGAGCCGTGTCCCTCCACCTTGCTGCAGCAGCACATGGCAGACCTGCTGCGCCGAGACCGCGACCTGGCCCCCAGCTTCCTCAACAGCGTCCTGAACCAGCTGAACTGGGCATTCTCTGAGTTCATTGGCATGATTCAGGAGGTGGGTGTGCACCACCTGTGGTGCTGTGAGATACTCCACTCAATGGGTGCTGTGTCCTGCACTCAGAAAGGCTCAAGGCACAACTCACTGAGCCGGGGGTCGCACCCCTCCTTTTGGCAAGGGGCTCCTTTTTAAGCTGTGTCCATTGCTTGGCAGATCCAGCAGGCAGCAGAGCGCCTGGAAAGGAACTTTGTGGACAGCCGCCAGCTGAAGGTGTGTGCCACCTGCTTTGACCTGTCAGTGAGCCTGCTCAGGGTGCTGGAAATGACTGTCACACTGGCACCAGAGATCTTCCTCGACTGGAACCGCCCATCATCAGAGCTGCTGCTTCGAAGGCTTGCCCAGGTACCGTCCTGCATGAAGAAGCAGCATCTGGAGGGGTAGGGGGACCCCCTCTGCCCTCTCTACAGATGTGTGGTGAACTGGGGGCTCCTGTTACAAATGCTGTAGTACTTAGAGCTGCTGTAGAACAGGTGGTGCTCCCTAAAGTCTCTACATATCAACTGCTCCCCTCCTTTGCTCTGGTCACAGCTGATTTCTGCCTCTACTGGGAGGGAGGGTGACAGCTGCTTAAATCTTCCTTATGAGGGGCCACTAAATGCTGAATTCTCCTGTGACAAGCAGTGTCATGAAGTCTGGAGACAAGGTGTGGTATTTCTAGGTGAGGAGCTGTAGCTGGTTTCACAGGTCACATACTCCAGTGTTTGGGCAGTCCTTTATCCCTCAGTCCTAGAATATGGTACCAAATGTCTCCACTTTCCTGCCACAGTGACTGGGACTGCCCCATTCCAACTCACAACACCCATTAGGCTCCAGTAAATTAGTTTGTTTTCTAAAGCATGAGCAATCCTGGAAAGCCCTGAGAGCAGACTGCCCTTGTACAAGCTGGATTGGCAGAGAGCCAGAGTCAGATGTACCTTAGTAGTACCCCAAAGGTTGATACTTAGGGCTCTGAGCAGATAAAACAAAGCAAGAGGTAGCAGGGTCTGGTACCATAATCATGAGGGAAGTGCTCAGCTGAGCGAGGAGGAAAGTGAGGGGCTCTTAGCAAGTGGCTTAGGCAAGCTGGGGAATGTGCAGCAGAGAGTGGGGTGCTGCAGCTTCCTCCTTGCTACCTGGTGCTGTTATGAAGCCGTGCCCCACCACTGACCAGGCCCACAGAGGGGTGCAATGTTCTGCTGTTGTGCATTGGGGCAGCAGAAAGAGAGATGCTGCATTTGAGAGATTGCGCTCCGCTTGCAGCAGTTCTGTCAAGCCTGGAGCCGTCCCTACTCCTCCCACTGGGGGTTTGGGTGAGAGCTAATGGTGGCTAATTAAGTGTAATCACAGCTAATTCCATCTCTGTAGATTGCTCTCTGCACTCATCCTGTGCTTCAGAGCTGGTAGGTTCATCTCCAGGTAGGGCAGGACCTGATCTGTGCTTCACCTTGGTGACACTGCTTTTGTCCACGGCTCCTAGCTCACTCTTCACAGGCTCTGGTTGTCCTGGGGACTACAGCTTCTGCTTGCCAGGAGCTTTTATCTGCAGAAGTTGCTTGGCTTCTGCGGGTGGGAATTCAGATTTAGGTCGAAGGTACTCACATTCAGTCTTGAACTCAGACTGACTCTTTCCTGGAAGGTTTTGGTCTGGTACAACCACTGTGATGTGGTACCACTCCTTCTATGCCAGGGCCAAGCTAAATATGTGCTATGAGCCTCCCTCTGTGTATCCACCAGCTCTCAGGCACTGAGTCCAAACTATAAGGACATGCTGTCCCAAAGCTCTTTGGATGCTGCTCACAGGAAGGCCCATCCAGAAAATACAAAACCTATCTACTTTTCCCTGTACAGCTCTTGAACCAGGTGCTGAACCGTGTGACAGCTGAAAGGAACTTGTTTGACAGAGTGGTCAACCTCCGTCTGCCAGGTGAGTCCACTCTCCTTGGAAAACATGCTGGGAGCATGCCCTTGGGAAGGGAGGGATGGCTTGTACTGAAGATGAGTGCAGAACTGGATGAGATCAGACCTCAGACCTGCCCTGCTCTGCCTATCACACAGTGGCAGAAGCTCTTACCTTTCTTTTTTGTTTCCATAGGGCTGGAGAGCGTGGACCATTACCCAATCCTTGTGGCTGTGACTGGGATACTGGTCCGGCTGCTGGTGGACTCTGATGTTCAGGGGTGAGTGGCTTTTACCTTCCAAAGCACAAGAGTCTCTGTGTGTGGCACTGCTCTGGGTGCTGCAGTGGGGCCAAGGGAGGTGTTGCAGGAGCAACATGGGGTGTAGAGATTAAAGTGAGGTGAAGCTGATGAGTGTGGAGCAGGCAGAAACAAAAAGAGCCACATTCCTGTAGCAGCTGCATCCCAGTGCTACTGCTGGATGCAAAGCCTCTTCCTGTTGTGGTGGAAAACGCTTGTTAGAGGTGGCTCTGAGATGCTGTACTGACAGCACATTTGCACCTTCCTCTTTGGGATGGGGTCTGACACTGTGACAGGACAACTGCTGGTGAAAGTTGTGAGTGCTGCATGTGATGGAGCTGTGCTGATGTGGTGACACAACCAAGTGCTGCAGTACACAGTGATGGCTGGAAGGGAGCTCACTGGAGCTCCTTCACCCTGGACCTCTCTTAGGAAGGCATCAGAACGTGTGCAGAGCTCTCTGGCTGCCCAGACGTGTGCCACAAAGGTGAGACAAGTCTTCTCCAGGCACTTAGGTGATGCTGATTTTAAGATGAAACAAATCTTGTATTTCGGATGGCCAGTTATTCAAAGAAGCAGCACTAGAGGAGTGTTGTGGCTGGACAAAGCCACAGCTGACCTGATCATTTGTCTGTGTCTGCTTGTACTGAGTCCTGCAAATAGACTTACTCAGACACTCTGCAGCCCTGCCTTTGCTGTCTCGCAGTGTCATTTGCAGGTGTCTTGCCTTGTCACTGTTTGCTGTAGGCTGCTGTAGGAAATGGAGCTCTTCTGTCTGTGCTGTACATCCTGCTTGTTTTCATGTTTGGAGAACACAATAGTGTCTGGCTTTGCAGAGAGCAGAGTCCCATCTGGCCGAGCAGCTCAGCCCTGCAGCCAGTCTTTCAGCTTCTCTCAAGGACTCAAAGATCTACACAAATATATCTAATTATAACCTGGCTCCCATGGCTGCTGCACCAGTCACACAGCCCTAAGTGTGACAGTGCCAAAACCTGGGCACAAGGTCATTGATCAATGGCCTCTCTGGGCTGTGAGCAGAGGTGGATTTTGCTTGCCCTCAGAACCTTGCTCCGTGAAAAGGGCAAATGTCACAAATTTGATCCCACAACTAGACACTTCTTCCTGAAGGGAAGGGGGAGATGATAAAACATGCCAGGACGAGAAGTCCTTCCCTGCCTGTCTCTCCCTTGAACATCTGTCCCAGGTCAGGTCACTTGTCAGGTCAAAATGGGGAAGGAGAAAGGTTGTCCCCTAGTTTATCAAACTCCGAAGAGCACTGTGAAGATGGTAGTGGGATATCAGTCACATCCTTCCTAGCCTGCAGGGAGTGCTGGAGAAACAGAAAGCTTCTAGACTGGCCTTTCCCTGAAAAGCCTGTTGTGCTTTGGGTTTGTGAATTCCAGGCATCCGGTGTCATCACCAAGTGGCACTGTCCCCTGTGTGCCAACAGCATCCTTCATGCCTTGGGCTGCACCATCACAAACCAGAGACACTGTGCTCGAGGGAACTGGCAAGTCTCTGATGTTCAAGGGCTTTGTAGTCACTTCGCTAAGCACTGGAAAGGAGAAATAAATGCAAAATAGTGTAATGATGGGTGAAAAGCATCCTTAAGGTGGATCTAACGAGCAGAAGAAGCAGAAGGTGGAACAGGAGGAAGCCCAGGGAAAAATATCCATAAGGCAAAATTCTTCTGTGTGATTTGCAAAGCCATGCACATGAGGTTTGATACATCAGTGATCTATAAAAGGTAAGCAGATGTTGCAGGAGAGCCACTGAGGTCAGTCAAGACAAAAGAACCAAGGCAGGTGGCTTGGAGACCCTCTACTGCTGCTTGAGCAGAGGAGGTGGCAGAGACTAGGCAGAGATCAAAGGCACAGTGTCATGGAGAAGGGAGAACTGAGCCTTCACACTCTTGGCAGCACTCTGAATTGAGGACTGGGTGTTGCACCCCACTTACAGAGCAGTTCTGCTCTGTGCAGCCACACTGAGAAATGGCAAACAGAGATGGGAGGAGAAAACAAGAAAACTGAGGCTTTTCTGCTGCCTTTATATTCCTCAAGGGCTCAGCTCTGGTTTCATCCTCTATCCAAGGAACCATCACCACAGGGTGCTGAAACCTGAGAGGTGCAGCTGGGGTAACAATCACCCAAAACCCAGGGAGATGGTGCATATCAATGATGGCTGGGCCAGAGCACAGCATCTGTCTCCAGGTGCATGAGTAAAAGGAATGGAACAGGAGAATTCAAACCTTCCTCGGGTTTTTACACTCTCATGGAAGATGATTTCCGTGACTGAAGTGATTTAAAGGGTCCTGTATGTAACCAGGCTCTCCAGAGCAGACCCTTAATGTGAACTTATTTGTAGATTCCTTTCCTTTTTCCTTTCTCTTGGTGCAGCAAGTAGGATAATAAGATAGGCTTTTGTCCTTCCCCAGAAGCTCTCTGCCTGGGCAGTGCTGAAAGCTGGTAGAAATCTCTTCCAGGTCCCATTTGGTAACTCCCAGATTGACAGAAATCATTAACAGAGAGATTTTCCACCCCACATTTGCACGTAGCAATGGCCTTGTGGGAATTACCAGGAACCTGACTGCTTCCCTGTGAGGAGGTTGTGCCCCAGAGAATAAGGACAGGGACAGGACCTTGAAAGACTTCCTTGGCTTGGCTGTGTTTTTTCTGGTTGCCTCTGACCCGGCAAGCAGACACTGTGCCAGGCACTTGGCTGGAAGGTGCTGCAAACATCTGGGACATAGGGAATGGGCTCATCTGGTGGTGAAGGGATGAAGTCCCATTTATGGGATGAGAACATTACAGTGGGGAAGTAAATAAGTAAGTAAGAGCCAGGGCCCTGCCAACTCATCCAGTTGCGTTATCAGGCTGCAATCAGATGCTTCAGCTGCTCCTTTCCCAGCACAGGACACTCATCCAGGCATTGAGTCCTCTTGCTGTGGACTCCTGGCATCAAACACAGCCATTAAGCACAAGGAAAGGGAACATTGCCTAAGCTAGGCTGTGGTGAGACAGTTGATCCGTCAGTCCCAGGATGGAGTAGGCTGTGCTTTTGAGAGAGCACAGGTGCAATTCCTTGCTAGGTCAGGCAGGATGGGCTGGTGCTGCTTGAGGTGAGTGCCTCCTCCCAGCCCTCAGGTGTGAGAGCTGTTGAGCAGCACTGGGGAGTGTCAGGGGCTGGCAGGGCCGAGGGAAGGGATGTCCCTTTGCTCCCTCTGCCAGCCTTAATGACTGAGGGGGGAGCAGAGGAAAGGCGGGATCTGCCAGGCTGAGCCAGGAGCTGGGCTGAATCCGTGCCACAGACCCTGGCTGTCTTCAGGCAGTATCATCCCTCCTTTGTCTGCTTGCTAAATAATTGACCAGATTTTCTATTAAGCCTCTTTCAGAATGAGCTAATGGAGCGGTGTTGGCCAGAGCTGGTGTCAGGATCCTGGCGAGAGCGAGTGGAAGGGAAAGGGGTGAGGCCCAGAGGTGAGGCTGTGGTCCCCAGTGTGTGAGGGCATGCTGTAATTAGGACTGGCTTTGTGGGAAGTGAGTGGCCGTCCCAGATGGAGATGAGCTGTGTTGTGTCAGGACAGGGCCAATGCTCTGCTCCTCAGGCTTCCCCCATGCTCCCTCCATCAGGCAGGGAGGCAGGGAGGTGATGCTCTCAGGGTGAGGAGAGGGTTGGGATACATGCAAGGAGCCAGCAAACCAGTCTGTACAGGACAAGTCCTAAAGAGCCTTCAAGGTGCATCTCCCAGGGACTTCTGCATGAAGGATGGAGAAGACAGAAGGAGATGCACTGTGCTCACTAGGAACGTGGTGGTACCAGCCATCAAAGCACAGGACAGGGATCCTGGATCAGAAGAAACCATGCTGAGCCAGTGGGATGCTGAGCAGGAGCCAGTGGGACCTGCCAGAAGCAGCACTGGGCTGGTGTGATGTCAGGATATTTCTGTCTGGGTCTCCACACTCCTCTCCTTTGCAAACTACAGATGGGCGCAGAGAGATGGGCTGGGAACAGATAAAGGGGTTTGTGGGGCAGAAGTAACACACTAGTGACCAGAAAGGTAAGGAGGCACAAGACGGTGGGAGAGGAAGGCTAAAAAGACTTCTCAGCTGCTAAATGGTTTTGGGATCATTTCCACCAGAAAGATCAGAAGGTCTGCAGGTTCCTAAACAGCCTGGCCCTGTGTGCTTATGTGCTGCTAGGACCTTGGGGACTTGGCTGATCCTGTGGACATGGCAGTTTTCTACATAGTTCCTGTAAGACTTTGTAATTACTGATCCCTTAAACACTAATGCTCCCTCGACAGTGTTGATGAGCAAGCTGTGGTGGAAGGAGGGCAGGAGTAGACATTTCATGGACCACACAGTCTAAAGGAGTCCTTGGTACCTTGCTCTAAAAACTCAGAAAATGGGTGGTACTGCAGTTTTGCAGTATGTAACATTAGGGTGAGCCTGAACCAGAGCACAGAAGAATTATTAGCTCTGGCCAGTGTTTCGTGGTTAAAAAAGGAGTGTGGTCAGTGTTTTTACAAGCTGCCATCTCCAAGTGCTGCATCCTGAGTGATGGGACTGCCAGGGGCTGGGCTCTCTCAGCCCCTTGGGGCTGTCAGGCACATGCTGGGAGACAGGAGCAGGCCTTGTGCTGGCCAGCACCAGGCTTTGCTGATTGGAGCTCTCTGGAAATCTGAGCATTGTAAGGAAAGGATCCAGGCCCCACCATGTCCATCCTTGGTGACCGGAGGACAGGATGGGACTGGCATTCAGTGCCCTGTTGTCCTGGCTGAGGTGTGAAGTGCCAGAGGAGACAGGAGTCAGTGTTGGACACTGGTCCCCAAAGCTAATCCTTATCCTCACACATGCTGGCACAGGTCCCTGTGTGCCAGGGCCAGTGAGCTTTGTGCTCACCCATTACTTTGCCCTGCAGAGTCAAGGAGCAGGAGGGAGGTTTGGCTGGGAGCCAGGGGTGTGATGGTGGAGATGGCTGCCAAGAGAGGACAATGTATTCCTTGGGGAACGTCCATTAGGTTTCCCAGCTCCTGCCTGTCAGAGGCTTTGCTCCTGGCTGTTTTTCCTTGCTGAGATGTTCTGCCTTTCAGGCTGCTTAATGAACTGCTTCGACAGTTCCAACCGCCTCGCAGTGCTCATTGGTTCAGCAGTGTGGTGTGGGATCCTTTCTGAGCATCAGGAACATGTGAAAAGCAGCAGCAGGACTTTCCTGGGTAAAGGCAGAAGGATCCCTTGAGGGCAGCACGGATACAAATCTTAGAGCAAGTCCCTCAAGAGCAAGCCTCAGCCTTCCTGCAGGGATAGGAGAATTGCAGCCAGCCTAGGAGAGTTCTCCTGGGCTTTTTCAGGCTGGTGTGTTCCTGAAAAGAACTCTGGGAGCTTATCTTACACTCTCTGAGCTTCCCCCAGTCTTCAGTCACTACCCTCAGCTGAGGATGCAGATTTGCAGGAACGCTGATGCCTGGGAAGCTGGCGTTGGCAGTGGGGAAGGGGAGGATTTTTGGGGAGATAGACAAGGATGGTGAATCCAGCAGCTGGGGCTCAGAGCAACACTTCATCTTTCCTTCTGCAGGAAGATGTGCTTAGATACGGCACATGCTCTGGCATGGGTTTGGCACTGTCTCGGCAGGTGCAGATCACACTCGGGTCAGTGCCCTTGTCTGGTTTGTTCCTGGGTGCAGTCAGCTGGGTCTCTTATCTTTCCCAAACATTCCCAGGTCAAATCCAAACGTTCCTTCCCATGGGATCCCTGCCTGGCCGTAAAGCCAGGAGTGATGACAGCACCTCAGCTCCACCCTCAAGGTGCCACTCCCCTCTGTGTCTGACAGGACTCACCTCATCACCCCCTGGCAGCCCCGGTGAGGCTGGCACAGTGTCCTGGGCCCATCAGGACACTGTGCTAACACGAGGTGACAGGGCCAGCAGAGGTGGGTGTGGGGCAGCGAGGGCACAGCCAGCGAGGGCACAGCCAGCGGGGGCTGTCACTGTGCATCCGTCACCTCCGCCAGCCGTGGGGCACGGGTGGCACAGAGCTGTGCAAGGTCACTGTCAGGAGTGGCACTGGGAGGCTGGACTGTTCCAAGAGAGCTCTCCCAAACACTCACCCCTCCTTGCATGGAGGCGGGGGCAGTACTGACAATTTATTTGGGCACGAAGTTGAGTTTTTGCTGGGAAAAAAGCTGCTTGTTTCCTGGCCAGAGAAGTTGAAAGGATGTGTGTTAGTGTGATCCTGATGCCACAGGGTTCTTCCCCTCCCACCAGTCACAGGGCTGCCAGCAGCTCTTGGGACCAGGGCGCTCAGCCATGGGAGAGGGGTGGAAATCTCTGAAGAGTCCTTGTTCCCATGATGTCTGAGCTGTGCTCCTGCCCACAGCAGGTAGCTCTGGCCTCCCCTGTGCTGCATGTGATGGCCACATGCTCCTGCTCCAGCTGTGGATGGGATACTGGTGACTGGGAGATAGGTAGGATACCCTTATCCCTCTTTGGACAGGCATTTTGAGGGGGCAGAACCACTCCCTGTTTCAGGAAGAGACAAGGGTGGGTGCCAGGGAAGGCAGCACAGGTGTAACAAGTGGGGGCTCCATCTGCAGGGAGCACCAGGACTGAGCCAAAGGCAGTGCCAGTCCCATCCCTAGAGATACCATTCTCCTGCATCTAAACCCTTCTTGTTCCTTTCGGGGTCTGGATGTGCCCTCATGTCAGTTGGTGCTGCTCCTTCCCCAGTTCCCAGGCATCCTTTTGGGGACCTCCCCTCCCAAGGACAAACCACTGGATGCTTCTCTCTCACCAGCACATTTAACCCCCTTGCTGAGGCCGCCTGAAGGCCATTTGATGGGAGCAGAGGCTGCCAGTCCAGTGCAAATTGCTTGGCTCCATGTGCTGGGCCTGCAGGAATTCAGGGCTCCCTCAGACCTCAGCCTCCCACTGCTGTGCCCGTGAGCTGCACACTGCTGCAAGGGCAAGGAGACACTCAGCCCAGCGTGAGCTTAAAAAAATAGGCATTTTTATTCCAATGGAACTAGAGAATTACGACCCAGGAGAGGGGAGGATTACTCACATTTATCGATAGGCTGATTAGGTTACTGCCTAAATAGCTGTGCTGGAGCAGTGCATGTCCGCCTCAAGGAGAAGCAGCAAGGAGTGCGTGGTGCAGCGGAGACCTCAGTGTCCTTGGTGGCACGGGGACATCTGAGCAATGCGGGCTGGGGCGCTGTGCCTCGTCACCTAATCCTGCCGTGACGATTTACAGTTTCTCGGGAAGCAAAAGCTTGTAAGGTTTGCTTGGCTGCATGGCTGGTCAGGCGCTGAGCTCCATCCCTCCTGCATGGCCACGTTTGGGGATGGGTGTGTACCCCTCGTTTGTGACAGGGTCACAGTCCCCTGCTCCCAGCCATGACATGCTGATGGCGACCAGCATGTGCTGGGAGAGGATGGTGACATCGCCATTCCTGAGGACCCTGGCGTGAGCCAGGACAATGTCCCACTTGTCACAGGTATTCCTTGGCCTGAGGCGTCTGTGGCAGTGGTGTCAGGTTGGGCATCTCATGCGTGGGGACATGGCAGGTGCCCAGGCCTGGTGTCACAGGAGGGAGGGTGGGTGCCCAAATGAAGGGGTGTTTGTCCAGCATGCTGGGTTCATCAGCGTTACCCTTGTGCTAACAAGGCCATTGCCAGTGGATTATACAAGGCGCTCTTGCTGGGCACCAGTGTGCCTGTGGCCCAGAATGCACCAAGAGCCCATGGCTGAAGCAGTTGTGGGTGATGTCAATCACTCCCATGGGTCGTGGTCAAGCCAGGAACTCAGGATGCCCAATAATCCTGTTGTAGCAGCGATGGGGGAGACCAGCTCTTGGGACATATCAGCTCTGCTCCCAGCTCTCTCCCACTAGGACACAATGGGGGTATCAGAAAAGACAGAGCTGATGGACTCTGAGTCCGACTTGAGCTGCAGGACCTTGGGATGCTTGGGGTCAGGGAAGTCCTCGCCGAGGGCCAGGCGGATCTTGCCATTCTGTGTCTCCCTGATGGGCTCAAGGAACACAACGTGTTTGTTGGCGCTGGCCTTGCGGTTTGGCCCGTCGGTGGCAGGGGGAGTGGCGCTGAGGATGGAGGACTGGGCACTGCACTCCTGCGGGGGGCTCAGCGGGGCTGGCTTCTTGCAGCAGCCCAGGCAGCGGCACGGTGTGAGGTACAAGTAGATGATCACCAGCACCAGGCTCACAATGCAGCCCAGCAGGGTCGTGAGGCCAGTGCTGAAGGTCTCCCCAGCTGCCTTGGGGTAAAGGACGGTCATGTTGAACTCACACATCCTGCTGAAGTTGTAGGGGCTGTTCATGGCCAAGCCTACATAGACCCCTGAGAGCCAGGGCTTGGCTACAGCGATCCTCAGGCTGCCATTGCCATAGACCTCCAGGGAGCGATTGCTGTTCCCTGGGTGTTTGATGGGCTCGTGCTGAGGGGTGATCCACATGTAGGTAGTGGCTGTGTGCGGCAGGCTGGTGTTACTGGTGTTACAGGTGAGCAGGATGGGCTGGCCCACTGTCACCTCCAAGTGTGAGAGGTGCACATCTTCAGCGCTTGCCGAGCAGTTCTCAAACATGTGGCTGTGTTTGAGGAACTTGATCAGGGACCGGGGCACGTTGTCAGATACCTTACAGGTGTGTTCCTCAGAAAAATCTTTCACTGAGCTGAAACCTCGCTGATTCCAGCGCTGAAGCATCAGGTAGAGAGGGCAGCTGCACCTGATGGGGTTGTTGTGCAGGTACAGGCCATTGCCGATATTTTCGGGCAGAGCTGCCAGCACCTCCACGGGGACGCTGCTCAGGTTATTGGAGGAGAGGTCCAGCGTGCGGAGGTTGTAGATTCCCAGCCCCTGCACCGCATGGAAGGGGAAGGTGGTCAGGTTGTTCCAGCTCAGGTAGACTTTCCGCAGACCACTCAGCTTGGCAAAAGCATTTTCATCCACCCGCGTGATGCGGTTGTTGTAGAGCAGCAACTCCTCCAGGCTGAGCAGCGCCTCGAAGTAGTGCCTTTCCACGGCGTGCAGGTGGTTGGAGGACATGTCCAGGTGCCGCAGGAAGGAGGCATTGTGGAAAGCCCGTGGAGAAAGGTCCCGAATCTGGTTGTGGCTGATGTGAAGGGCCTCGAGGTGCGGTAGGGCGGCCAGCCAGCGATCGTGGAGATGGGTGAGGGCATTGTGGCTGAGGTCTAGCGTGGTGGTAGTGGGCGGCAGTGCCTGGGGCACCCGCTGCAGCATCTGCCGGCTGCAGCTCAGCAGGTCGGAGGTGCAGATGCAGGCGGCAGGGCAGCGGTGGGGCTGCGGGGAGGCTCGAGGGGCGCTCAGCTGGAGCAGCAACAGGAACAGCTTTGCCACCCGCGGCCAGACCGGGTCCCCGGTCACCGGTGAGGACATTGTGGCTGGCAGGAGCCTCTGTACAGCCCAGCGGCACAGCCAGGCTCGATGAGACGCGAGAAAAAAATCTGCCGCCGTCTCTCGTCTTTCCCCCAGCGCTGGCTTGGCTCTACCAAGCATCCACAGACGCCCTTTTGCACCCCGCGAAAGAGGATCCCGATTCCAGCCGTGGGGCTTGAAAAGACATAAAGGGCGGCATCGCCCTGCCCGGCTCACCCG
This sequence comes from Sturnus vulgaris, assembly GCF_052056855.1. NCBI lineage: Eukaryota > Metazoa > Chordata > Aves > Passeriformes > Sturnidae > Sturnus > Sturnus vulgaris. The sequence goes on along the minus strand of NC_142253.1, from coordinate 17,027,445 downwards.
AGGCTGCCTCGTACCTGTGCTCCGGCCGGCCGGGGGCTGCCGGGGATCGGCTGGGCGCCGGCGATCAGCATCAGGGGGCTGAGGAGCTCGGGCGCTCCGGGGCTGTGTGCCGGGCTGGGCGGGCGCCTCGCTGCCTCCTGGAGCTTCTCATCCCTGGAATGCCAAGTTTCTCAGGGCTCGGCGCCGCCGGGGCACATCCGCACGCTGCGACCTCCGGGGAGCCTGGTCCGGCTCCTTCCTGGGCAGCATCTCCGGGAGCCGGGCGCGCTCCAGGAGCGCGGTCCCGCTCCTGCCCCTATTTACGGGCGGGCGGTGCGCGGCAAGGGGGCCGGGCGGGATCCCATTGGCCCCGGCGCGGGGAGTGGTGGCCGCGGCGATGGTCCTGGCCCGGTCCCTGTCCCCGTCCTTGGCCGTGGCCTTCCCTGCGAGTGGGCAGAGCGATGCGCAGCCCCAGCACCGACCCTGCGTAGTCGCTCGTCCCCAGGGGAGCTGAGGACCACTTCGGCCGTACCGGTGTGCAGCCGCCGGAGAGCCGCGACAGGCTGTAATCCATAAAGCGGCTGCTCTGCCACTGCTCAGCCTCTGGCAGAATGCTGGAATAAACCCGTCACCTCTGGGAACCTCTCGTGTCACATCGTGCATCCAGGCTGGCAGTGGGGATGGCGTTCATCCCCCGGTGCTGCTTCTCTCCCGCCGCTGTCCTTCCCGCTGCCCTAATTTTCAGCACCCCGCGAGCTGAGGACCCCCCAGCACCCCTGGCCCTGCAGTGAGCAGTGGGGCTGAGCCCGGTGGGGTCCCCACGGCAGAGGGGGTGCCGTGGGCTGCTGGCGGGGGAAGGAGTGGCCAAAGGGTGAAGGACACTCAGGAATGTCATTATCCAGAGCTCAGGCGGTTTAGTGGGAAGAAGAGAGCTGGGGAATTGGTTTCCATTAGGGCAGCAAAAAGCTAATTTGGCGGCTGCAGCTGCTGCAAGTCAAGGGGCTGTTAACCCCCTGTGCCCCGGCTCAGCCTGTGCTGACTGCCTACTCCCTTGCCCTTCCTGCCGCTGGGGCCGTTCTGCTTGCCCCTGGGCTGGCCACGGAGGCAACTCTGCTCCTTGCCGGGGGCTGTTACCAAGCCACGGCACTGGTGCCCAAGGGAGACACTCATTAAGGCAACCTTCATCCATCCTGGCTGTGCCCACTGAATCCAGGCAGGGCCATGACTTCTTCCTTCCTTTTGGGGGGACCCACTTGCCCTAAGAACACCCTGAGCTGTCCTGTTGGTGCAGCAGGGTGCCAGTCCCTGGTGTGAGGCTCTGTAGAGCATCTCCCTTGAGGTGCTGTGACCAAGGGCAGCGTTGGATGCTTCAGCCACCCTGCAGCAACCCAGGCTCAGGCACTGGCCCGAGGGCTGCAGCCTCAGCAAGTTCTGAAGCACCACATCGATCCCCGGAGCCTCTGAGTCGGGGTGGCAGACGAGGAGGAGGATGACTGCTGCTCTTTGACTGCATTTAAGCACGTTCCCCTGGACTGGGGTGACACCAGCTGTGGATGCTGGCGTGGGAGCACAGGGTGGGGTGTCTGCTCTCTGAGGTCTGTGTCCCTTGGCAGGACGGAGCGTGCGACCGCGGTGCTGCTGGCAGATCCCTGCTTCCAGCTGCGCTCCATCCAGTACCTGCTGGGCCACGCTGAGCCCTCAGCCCTGGCAGCAGCTGCCCCGGCCACGGACAAGCGCCACTTCTCCCTGCACACCTGTAAGTGTTGGCCCTGCACTGGGAGCTGGGCTGTGCCAGTACCCACCCACAGCTAGGGAGGGAGGAATGGGGCTGCTGGTGTCCGTGTCCCCTGCAACGTCCAAGCCCTTTTAGTCCTGAGGACACGTGTCTGTGCCCCCCTCCACCACCCCAGCAGTAGCTCTTTGGATGGGGATGGATGTATCCAGTGCCAGCCAGTAGTTCTACCCTGCCCTGTGCCCATTGCTCCCTGTCCTGGCTGGTCCTTACGGGCAGCTGCAGCACCTGTGCACCACTCAGCACCCTCAGGACAGCCTGAGGGTGCCATCCACCCCACACATGCCCAGTTTGCCCCTCCAGACACAGAATACATCAATGCTGAGGAGCTGGCAAAGGTGGAAAAGATGCTGAACCATCTGAGTGAGGAGTCCAAGCAGGCAGCTGCTACCACACTGGTGAGTCCTCCCCCTGCCCAGCCCTGTCCCAGTCCTTGACAGCAGGCCTGGGACACAGGACTTTGGATGCCATCACTAACTGCTTGGTGACCCCCACAGCCCACCAGCGAGGAAGACCTGTGCCCCATCTGCTACGCACACCCCATCTCAGCCATCTTCAGGCCCTGCTCCCACAAGTCATGCAAGTGAGTAGCTCCCATGTCTGACCTCCACTAGGATGACTGCCAGCCCCTGGCCCTGCCTTGTGCCCTGTGGGTGGGGACTGATGCTCTTTCCTTCTCTGTCCCAGAGCCTGCATCAACCAGCACCTGATGAACAACAAGGACTGCTTCTTCTGTAAGGCCACCATCACAGGGGTGGACGACTTCACCAAGCCAGCCAGCTCATAGAGCCCAGCCCACCACGGGCTCCCCCTGCTGAGTGGAGCAGCCCCCCCAGCTCATACTGGCTTCTCCCCCAAACGTTTGCCCAGCTCAGGGCTGTGAGACCCTCACCCAGAGGGTCAGGAGCCAGCAAGAGGCAGCAGCGTGAGAGGGGAGGGCTGCAGGGTGGGAGAGGCTGGTGCCCAGCAGCCTCTCTGCTCCGTGGGCTGTTCTCAGGGAGGGGAGCCCAAGGCCTCTGTGGTAGCACTGGGAATACACGGCAGCCCCGGGGCCAGGGCAGGGGGGCCGAGCTGGGCGTTCGGGCTGTTAACTTGCCCCTGGCTGGGGGCTGACTTCATGAAAAGCAGCATTAAATTATTCTTCCTTATGTGGTGCCCTGAAAGATGGGAAGGGGAAACCACCCAGTGTTGGGGCTGCACTCAGGTGATGCTTAACAGTAAATGTAAATATAAATATTTAATCCAAGGAGAGCTGGGAGTGCAGAGCCTGCTGGGGGCTGCTACATGATGATGCGTGGCTCTGGTACAGACTCTGCGATGGATTTGTGTGGCAGCACGTTGGCCCCGTTGAGGTAGAGCTCGTCGTTGACGATGACGTCCTCGCCCAGCACAGTCACGTTCTCCATGCGCACCTGCCCCAGAGAGGCCCTGTCACATCCCTGTGCTCAGGGCCCAGTGCCAGGCTCCTGCTCCTGCCTGCAGGGACCACAGCCCTGCAGCGACAGCCCGAGAAGGTGGGAGGGCAAGACCCGAGTCTCGATGCCCTGCAGGGGCGCCCATGTCCTCACCCACTGCCCTACGGAGCAGCTCCAGCCCACGATGCAGGACTCCAGCCAGGAATGGGAGCGGATGCGGGCCCCTTCCAGCACAGTGCAGCGCTTGATGCGCACCCCATCCTCCACCACCACGCCGGCCCCGATTGTCACGTTGGGGCCGATGACACAGTTTGCCCCAATCTTGGCACTGGGGTCCTGGAAGGAAGAGGGCCCATGTCAGGATCGGGAGGGCACACAGCTCTTGTCATAGCCCATGCCATTTGGCCAGCCAGGGAAACGGAGGGCACAGCTTGAGGATGGCAGCAAGGACAGCAGTGGGACAATGCAAAGAGCTCATGACATGCTGAGGGCTGGTGTGCTGGGGGCTGGCACTTACCACCAGCACATTCCCTACGACACCGGGCCCCGAGTGCAGCTTCTCAGGGTGCTGAGCCCGCAGCGCCTGCAGGTACATGCACATGCCCGTAAGGAAGTCCTTTGGCTGCCCAATATCCATCCAGAAGCCTGTGGGGACAGAGCCACAGTGACAGCCCCCAGCATGAGGGTGGAAGTTCAGGCAAGACCCCCGATGCTGCCTGCATTGTGCACAGGGCCTTACCCTGTAGCTCCATGGCATAGAGCTGCCCATCCTGTGCCATGGCTGGGAAGATCTCCTTCTCGATGGAGGTGGGGCGCAGCTGCGAGGACAGGGCACAGGGTTGAGCAGGGTGCACAGCCCCTCAGCCTGGCCCAGCCTGGCAGCCCGGCTTGTACCTGGATGCGTTGCAAGATGCCAGGGTTAAATATGTAGAGCCCAGCGTTGATCTTGTTGGACACAAAGACGCGCGGCTTCTCCACGAAGCGGCAGATGCGGCCGGTGTCAGCCTCGCACACCACCACGCCGTACTTGGCCGGCTCCTCCACGCGGGTCACGACCAGAGAGCCCTCGCCGCCGTGCTGCCGGTGGAAACGGGCCAGCGCCGCGAAGGGGAACTCGCAGATCACGTCGCTGTTGAGGACAAAGAAGGGCTCCCCGTCCTCGGCCAGCAGGTCCCGCGCCAGAGCCAGAGGCCCCGCTGCGCGGCCGTGAGTGACGCCGCAGGGACGTGGTGAGCCCGGCGCCCCAGTCCTGCTGGCCCCTCCTCTGCTGCTCCCAGCATCCCTCCCAAGTCCCCAGTCCCTCTGGATCCTCACCCGTCCCGCTGTCCCTGGTCCTGCCCATGTCCATCCTGGCATATCCTTCCCGGTTCCCCTGCTTCTCCCGTCCCTACCTATGTGTAGCCATGCTGCTGCCTGTGGTGTTCCACTCCCGGTGTCCCCCAGGCCTACCCATCCGTACCCACCCTAATGCCCATGGCGTCCGTAGCCGTGCCGTGTCCATCCCAGTGTATCCCCCAGCACCCAGCCTGCTGTCCCTGGACTTCCTCCATCCCGCCTGCGCCCATCCTCCAGCCCCAAGCCCCTGCCCGAATCCTACCTGTGCCTAGCGGCTCCTTCTCGTGGGACATGGAAATGCGGATGCCGAGCTGCGGGCACAGGGTGAGCGGCGGGACAGGCCGGGTGAAGGGGGAGAGGTGGGGGGAGGCGGAAGGGCCCTTACCCGTTGTTCCTGCTCCCGCATGGCGGCCTCCAGCGCGTCCGACATGTAGCTCACCGCCAGCACCACATGGCTGACGCCCGCCTGCGGGAGCGCGGGTCAGCCGGCGGCGGGGCGGCCCCCGCGCCCCCAGCGCCCCGCGCCCCCACCTGCCGGAGAGCCTCCAGCTGGTGGAGCAGCACCGCCTTGTTGCAGAACTCCACCAGCGGCTTCGGCCGGCTCAGGGTCAGCGGCCGCAGCCGCGTCCCGAAGCCGCCAACCAGGATCAGCGCCCGCATCCCGCGTCTCACGCAGCGCCCGCACCGACACGTCAGCGCGGGGCGCGCCAGGCGCGTCACTGCCAGGCGCGGCACCGCCCCGTCCGTTCGAGCCCTGCCTCCAGCCCCCGACACACCGCCCCCTCCGGGAACACCGCCCCGCCCGCCCGGGCCCTGCCTCCCGCCCCCGACACACCGCCCCCTCCGGGAACACCGCCCCGTCCGCCCGGGCCTTGCCTCCCGCCCAGGTCCTACCGCCCTCCCGGGTGTCAGTGCCCGCCCCGCATACTCCCTTGTCCAACCGGGTCTTAAGGTCCGCCCGGGTCCCGCCGCCGTATGGCCAGGTCGTTACTGCAGCCCGCACACCCTGCCTAGGGCCGGGGCTCCCTCGGGACGCAGCAGCCACAGGGCGACCCCGATGAGAAGAGAGCAGCGGCCACAGCCGCACCGGGCACTTGCCCCCCAGTCCTGTCCCCAAGGCTCATATGGTGGGAGAGGCAGGCACGGCACACCGCGGACAAAAACAGATCCTTTAATGGTTTTTGGTTCTCAGTGAAGCACAAACAGGGTGGTTATTCATGTAAAAACAAACGGGGCCAAGGCTATGTACAAGCTGTGGAGTCCCACCGCGGTGGTCCGAAGAGGGGAGGTGGCTCCCACCGAGCACCGGCAGCGTGGCCCCTCAGTCACGGCCCAGTGAGGTGGGGAAGGGAAGGAATGAGCGCGGGGGGACAGCAAGGGGCTCTCCTAGAGGTGCGGCCTGACCCGCCCTAGCACAGCCCGCGGAGACAAGGACATGCAGAGGTGGGCAGCGATGGGCCACGCTGTGGCAGGGCCAGGGAATAATACGGCTGTTGTGGGTACCTACACCCCAGCACTCGCCCAGCCTCGCTGCCTCCTGCAAACCTGCTCCCTGAAAATTCTGCGAGTCCTGGCAAGGTAGGGACCCACAGAAGCAATGAAGTAACCCGGTGCAGGGCAGCATGCCATGGATAAAGGTCCTTGTCCAGTGGGTGGGAGGGGAGTAGTGGCTTGGGCAAGCTTTGAGGAGCTGGGAGACAGGCAGAGAAAGGGGGCAGCTCTCCTGTCCCCTTCCACACCAGTGCCACAGACCTGTGCCTGCTGTGGCAGCCGTGCTTTCTGAGCGGCCTCTGCGCACATGGAGTCGGCACACATGCGACATGCGAGTATTCCCCAAAGGAGCTTTCCTGAAGTAATTTTAAAAAAACCCAACCCTGGCCTTGTGGGTACACAGGGTAATGGTAACGCCGTGGAATAAGTCAGTGAGAGCAGAAGGGAGTAGCCAGGGCCTCAGCACAGAAACAGGAGCTGAGGTGGAGGCAGGGTTCAGTCTGGTACCACCAGGCCACAGTATCAAATGTTAATTCCTCATCAAAGGAGGCTAGGGGACATTGATTTTGGGAGACACTGACTCTGTGAAGCAAAGCTGAACAGTCAGGCAGTGGTACTGAACAGTCAAGACAGTGGCACTCACTGCTCAGCTAGGCAACCCCTCACCTGGCCCCTGGAGACCCTCAGGGAGGAGACAGGGATCAGCCCTAAGCCTCAACCTCCCCTTCCACCACCCCCAGACCTGTTGGAAGAGCAGGGCCTGGGGGCAGAGGGTCCCCAGGGGAAGAGGGCAGCTTTGTGCTGGAGGGATAGAATCTGTACTTTACAGGAGGGGAAGGGTTGAAATGGTCCGAAAAGCCCCACTGCACAGCTGGGGTCATGTTAACTGCTACAGATACTATTGCTAGCCCACGAGCTGAGTGCTTGCAAGTCAATGGTCCAGGGCAGAGCCACTCCTGCAGAGCCCTGTGCCTGCCCATGCCATGGCATCAGGGAGTGAGCAGACTCCTGGCTCGAGCACAGCTCCACGTGTGTGGCATTTCCTCCAGGCCACAGCTCCGCCAGGGATTGCATTTGGTCATTTCATTTCCGTGTTTGGGGTGGCTACTCACAGTGCCCAAACATCAGAAAAAGGCAGCATCAAAAGCAAAGCCCCATCAGCAAAACCCAGAGCAGAGCCAGTGACACCGAACACAGGGACCAGCACCTGACTTCTCACCAGTGGCCCCACAGACGCTGCCAACCATCAGGCGAGCGCCCTTTCCAAATAACTCAGGAGAAATTCAAAGGGGAAGCTCCTGAGGCAGGAGGCTCCTCACACCAGAGCTTCCAGCCTGGTCAGGAGCCCTGGGCTCTCCTGCTTTCTCTTCCCTATGTCCAGGTCCTCCCTCCAGAACGCACATGTGATGAGCGAAGAACCGGAACACCTGACACCCAGCAGGCATCTACACAGCCTCCTCCAGGAGGCAGAGCAAGTGTGGTCAGAACCATCTGGTCAGCATGAGGAGTTCTTCCATCCTGCCTCACCTCAGCTCTTCTATCCAAGTACATTTAAAAAACAATGGAGCAGTACAGTTGTTTAAAACCAAATTTGTCTGTGTTTTTCCTGTGGTAGTGGGTGGTCTTGTTTGCTCCTGCCACCAGGACAAAAATAAGAGGCCACAGCCCAGGGCTACTGGTTTTCCTCACGCATCTGTTCCATGATGTTGATGAGGCTTTCCAGCCCGAACACGTAGCCCATGTCGGGTCCGTCGTGCACGGTGGGGTCGTCGCGGAAGCCTTTGAACGTGCTGTGTGCAAAGTCAATCATGCGCACGTCCACCTTGGGCTGGGCCGAGGAGCCGGGCTCCGAGCTGCCGCCGTCCTGGAGGCTCTCCGGGACTGAGCCGTCCACCCGCTTCAGGCGCGCCTCCGGCCGGCGCTCCACCAGCATCCCCGCCCGGCTGTCCTTCCCGTCGTAGATGATGAGCAGAGAGCTGGAGTAGAAGCGGTAGGAGGCCTGTCTCTCCAAAACCGCCTTCAGGCTGCGCAGTTTGGCGAGGACAGGCTCAAAGAGGTCCTTGCGCAGCTCAATGCCGTTGTGGAGATACTGGTAGAGGGCATTGCGGAAGCCTTCGATGGAAAGGCCGCGCCCATAGTATTTATTCCTGCATAAGTAATGCCCTGTGTCCAGCTGATAGACCTGGAACACCAAAGGAAATGCACATCAAGTGGGAGCAACAGGCTAAGGTCATGCAGAGCCCTAAGTGGTCCTGCACTGACAGGGCAGGGGGAAGTCATCCTATCCCCATTATGATTGAGTGGGAGCAAGACACAGCTCTGCCAGTTCTCTGAATCCCAGAGCAGCTCATGGGTGCAGCCCAGGGGCATACTAATCCTCTTTTCAGGACACTCAAAAGGGGCTCATCAGTTCCACTGCCCCAAAAGGCACGACACAACTGACCCCAAGAGTTAAAAAGCCAAGTCTTACAGCAACTCAGACAATCCTCTGGCAGCAGGAGCTGCCGACACCTATTGCCATTACGTGGCAAGCGATTAATAAGGAGTCCTCATTACTTCAGAGTCTGTGGGCAGAGATCTGAGTTACAAGATCTGGTTCCTTTGGCAGGTGGGGAAAGGAGCAATTACTGCACAGCAGCAAACCCTTGTGCACAGGGCCCAGGCACAGCAGAGCAACTTTTAAACAATTAGTGCAGTACAAAAGGAAATCTCAGACACCCCCATTCCCAGGCACTGTGATTCTGGCTAAACACTAAGCCACAAAAACAATTTTATTAGAATTCCCATAATGGTCGGTGAACAAAAGAGCTCTGGACAAAGCAGGCCATCTCAGGAGAAGCAGGTTCCTTTGTTTTAGGCTTAGAAATCAAGACAAGAATAGCATGAATGCTGGTGTACCTACCTGCAGTGGGAGGTTCAAATTCAGTGCTCAGCAGGAAACACTAACTGGGAGGCTTAATGGAGCAGTGAAAAGGAAGGAGCTGCATCTGCAGCCTGGGGGATCCCTACCTGCATCCCACACACGCGCACACCCAAGGTGGCAGAAGTGCTCTGTTCACACTTCTTCATCTGCCGAGCAGCCTTCTCCTCAGAGGCATCATCTCCGTGCTGTCTGGTCCCCATCTTCAGATCAAGCACGCAGGGAAGCTTGAAGTGATGCACCACATTCTCCAGCAACAGGAACTCTGGGATATGTGTCAAGGAGAGCTCACCCACCAGAGACACCCCAAGGCCACCACAGACAGGGACACGGGCCAGAAGGAGATAGGGCTGGGCAACAAACAAATAGGAACCAAAGAACAGACAAGACAAACACCTTGGTGAGTTGAAGAAAAGGACAAAACCCAAACAGTGGGCCCAGGCTTTCACAGCTGGTAGAAGGAAACAGCCTAGAAAGTGGAACAGCCAACAGCAGGAAAGTCACATGCAGTTGTACTGGAAATTCAGAGGGAAAATTGAAAAGCAAAACACTGGGTGTCAGGAAGGACATAGTATGCCAGTAGGAATTGCTGATCCATTAAGAGAGAGCTTAAAGTCTAATCAAATTAGCCATTTGACCACATGGATAAACAATACAAAGTCCACAGACTGAAAACTCAAGGGTCAAATAATGGCAAGGTTGGCTTGTCCAGAACAGCAGCACTGCCCAACACACAGGGGGGAACTGAGGAGGTGACAAAGCCCGGAAACAGAACCGTAACAGGAGATTTCTGTCACCAGCACACAATGGGCAAGCCCCTGCACAGGGGCACAGCACTGAGAACACACCCCAGGAACTCTGTACAGCAACTTGTTCCAAAAGGGGGGAAAAAATCACCCCAAAAGTTTGCCCTAAGGGTTCCCACAGGGCACAGATCAACATATAAACACCGAAATGGCAATCCAGAGTACAACTGGATTAAATGTGCAAGAAAGAAACTGTGTTTGGTTTAGAAAGAGGAACTTCATAAAAATAAGGAAGTGTGCTTATAAAGGAGAGGGCAGCCAAAGAGAATGACTTCTCTGCAAGTGATGCAAGCTATTTAAAAATAAAAGCTGGAGTCTCCAAGCACACACTTGAGAATTGGGGGAGGAAGCCCAAGCCGTTAAAATGATAAAGAATACAGCTATTAAAAGTAAGTTTGTTTCTATGTGAGGAAAACAGAATCCAGGTGAAACAAAATAACCCTACAAGCCATCAAGTTCAGGAAAGGCAGGAGTCATTTCTGGAGGCACAGAAAACAAACCCATCTTCAACCAGTATCAAGAAGTCAATCAGACTGCTTGTAGGTGGAACGAGATCTTTAGGGTTCCTTCCAATCCAAACCATTCCTATGATTCATTAGTGTCACACTATGGGAAGCAGGAAGGAACAGCAAAAAGGAACATGTAACTTAACTGTGGTTGAGTGGTTGAGGACAGAAATGCCAAGGGAAATCCAGGCCTGGCTGCCTCAGGCACAAACGGGTAAAGGCCAGTGCAGCAGCACCTGACACACCCAGCTGTGCTTCCCAAAGGATACTGTACAGCTTCCGGTCCTTGGACTCGGAGCGCATGCGGCTCAGCTGCTGCTTGTGGCAGCGCAGGCTCCAGGGGTTGTAGCTGATCTTCTCAGAGCTCAGGCCACTGTTCCCATCCAACATCTGAAATGGAACATCTGAGTGGATGTGCAAGTCCACCCTGGGACTCTTCATTTCCTGGATGCTGCTGGTGTAAAGACAGAACAAACCCGCCTGTTAGAATCCATCAGTTCTTCACACACTTACGACTGTAACATCCTCCCCTGGCACATAACCATCTCCTGTTCCTTCTCCTGCTTCAGACAATGCAAATCTTCTTAAAACCAAATCCTCAGCAATATCCTGGGCTGCAGACCCATGCTCCAGGATCTGGTCTATCTAATATCTCTGCTAATAGAGTAAACAGGATCACTTGTTGCTCTGGAAGCTCTGGCTGGGGTGAGGAGGTAGAGGACCCATATTCAAAACATCTTGGGAAGAAACCCCTGGGTTAATAACCAGATGGACTGAAGAGTGTTCAAATCTGCTCTGTATGCTGTGGTTCTACATCTGATACACTGCCAACAGTTATCCCTACGTCAGAAGCATTTCATGTGGATGAATTGGTTCTGAACCCAACAAAATTCTTGACACAGTCTGCAGTCCCAGAATGTGCTGGGCTAGCAAATGCACAACAGCCTGGCCACCTTAGGGAATCGCAAAACATCCTCAACCAAAGGAATAAGGAAGAGAGACCTCCCATTATTCATGTTGTCACTGGGCCCTCCAAGTTTTACCTTTCAGTGCTGTCACTGGCCAGGCCAGGCTTCTCCTCCTTGTGCTCGGTGCCACTGCCTGACCTGTGAAGGCTCCGGCGTGAGTGCTTGCGCCGTGGCTGGTCCCTCTCTGGTAGATCATCCTGCTCCAGAGCCTCGTTCTCCACATAGGGATAGGCCACCAGGTTAATGTAGCCATCACTGTCTCCCTCAAAACAGACAGATACCACACCTGCCAGGGAGAAATAACATGTCAATTCTCCTGGAGGAGGGAATACACAACCATTATCAACCAAATGTTCTGCAGGAGAGAGGAAAATGTAGCTCACAGAGAAGCAAAGCAAACTCAGAGCAATGAAAGAGGGGGAAGCTCTGCCACTGCAGGAAATAAGGACAAAAGTGCAGCTGGTAGGCTGAGGGTGTGATTTATTTCCTTCCTTCAGTCTTGCAGCAAATGTCGTCAAACTGGAGAGTCAAGTACAGTCTGCCAAGATGCTGAGGGGAGCAAAGCATGTGAAATAATATCTAGTTTGTTTGGGTAAGTACCTATGTCCTGCAAAAGCGTTCTTGCTGCTGACAGGGACATCACTGGCCAAGCAGGACTGTGCTTTCTCTGCTAAAGGAGCTTTCCAGCATCAGAGCCATGAAGTACAGAGCCCTAAGGCTGAGGTGACACCTGTCACTCTTATCATAAGTCAGCCAGCCTCACAAAAAAGGGACCTGCAAAGGCCCAGGGCTTCCTAGCAATAAAAAACAGGGGTCTCTGGAAGCATAACTACCTCTGCCAAGTGCAGGCAAGCAGGACCATGTGTTCTGTCCAGTTTTACCTTCTGAAGGCTTCTGGAAAGCACCATAGTCCAAGGGAAGTTTTAGATCTTCCACAGCACAGATTCAGAATATATCTGGCCAACCACAGAACAGGACCGCTGACACTTCCAGTTAGGGCTGACATCTTCATTTCTGGGACTGCCCCAGCCCTGAAAATGAGGCCATCAGCCCATCTCCTGATGTGCAATGACAAAATGTTTCATTAGCTTGTCACTAGTATTGACTATCTGCCAGGAGTTTCAAATGACAGATGCACTGAATCAAATGATTCATCACAAACGTGAGGAAACCTTGCCCTGCCCAGCTGAGGTAGGCCATCCTATTCCAGTCCTTCCTTTCTCCTTATCTGCACAGTACAATGTTAACACGGTGTCTCAAACACAATTCCAGAGCAGCTCAGGACTCCAGAATGTCACTACATAAATGCTATTCCAAGTGCTGCCTGGATGTGCTCAAGATAGCTCTGTGAAGTCTTACAGTAACATCCGGGTGCTCAGACAGAAAATATCACACCCAGTGTTCCTCTCCCCCAGATCAGTAGGAAAGATTTCTAGGACTATCAGGAATCTGCACAGGATGAAATCTCACACTGGGATGGACGTGCACATCTCATGCCATTAGGGTACCAGGAAGTACCTGACCTCAAGAAGACAAGAGTCCATCTGGACTATCAGCTTCATCAGTTTTAAACACACCTGCCCTGGAAAAGCTCACACCATATGGACTATAGGAACTACACAGGCTTCAGTGGGAGTTCTGGTGGGACACTAGAGCACTGTGTGACCTCAGAATGGCTGGAGGGTAAGAGAAGACCCATCTGTTGCAGACTGTACCCCTCACTCACGACGACCTGTGTGCAGGCACGGGGAGGGAAGCTGACACTGCTTTGAGCAGCCAGATGCAAAGGCAAGACCCTGAACAGATGGTGGTCACAGCTGTCCCCAAAGCACCACCTTCCCAGTGCCACCTGGAGACAAAGCAGCAGAGGGAACAGGAACACTGAGCCCCACAAAAGCCTACCTGACCACATCACCATCCTGAACACAAACACACAAGACTGGAAGCCTATCAAGCTTCTCAAAGACACAGCTGAGCTGCCAACCTCCCACAATGACACAGGCACTGGAAAATTCCACTCCTTCAAAGCAGCTGGGAACAAGGTTGTACCTCAGCACTGGGAAAACCATACTTCCTGCTTCAGCAGCTTGCTGCTAGGGGTCCATAAAAGAGATGGGATGAGGAAGCAATAAATTATGGAACTGGAACGTGCAAACGCTCAGCCTATGATCTCGCTTCATTAGCTCAAGGTCAAGGCTGTAATTGACAACAACTTGGTAATAAAACTGCTTCAGTTACACATCCATAATCTTAAACTCTGGACTACAACTGTCACACTGCATATTCTCTATCTAGAAAGAGGAGCACATTCAACTCAGTGTGCCTACAAAAAAAACAAACCAGCTTTCTCCTTTCCAAGTGCCGCTATCAAATTGCCAGCCTGCCAAAGGGAGTTGAAAAAAAGCAAAATGACAGCAAGACAGCAGCAGCTGCAGGAAAATGGAAGGGTTGTAACTGCATTCTGGAATGCCTCACCTTTGTACTCAGGTGTGAACTCCTTCATTTCTGGGGGCAGGGATTCATAGAAGCGCTGCTCCCTGGTGATGAGGGGCTTGCAGACAGTGTGGTCGTCGTAGCGCATCATGCTGCTGTGCCCGCCCACCTGGTGAATGAAAGGCTCCAGCAGGACCCCCCGGTCTCCAGATCGAGTGGCATTCTTGCCATACTTGCCCACTTCCATGGTTTGACAAACACACATTGCGTTGGGCACTTGTTGCACTCTTGGAGCATGGGGAGAGCCACATGGGCTGGGAGGGGTAGCTCAGCAGTCAGGCAGCCACAGGGGGGAAGTCCTGGCAATTTGCTTCCTCGCAGTGATCTGAAAAAGCAAAAGGGATTCCTGTTAGTAAAGGACCACTTACACTCACTCCTTGTTCACTTGGAGAAGCTTATGGTGTTTATTTATAGATCCTCTTCTGTTTTCTGTTTACATCCTGCTTGTTCCAGCATGCTCCTCACCACCTCTTTAATCCTACAGGTAAACACACGCTAATTTGGAGGCAGTCCTATCCAGAGCTCCTCCAATAGGATTGACAGTAGATAAGGAAAGGAAGAGATATGGCTATTTTGAGCCTCCCATCTTTAGAAAATATTATTTCCTTCCCTGTTCATTTTATTAGTAAGGCAATGGAGCAGACTGTGAACTATAGCCCACACCTTCCTATCAGTAATGGTGACTGACATAGGCAGTACAAACATTCCCAGAATCTGAATTCCCCTCCTTGTGCCTCTGCACTTTTAACATCTAAATGACTAAATAATTCTTGTTCACTGCTACTATCTCAGTGTTTCTTCGCTTCTCTTCAGGCACTGATATGAAAGACACAGAGTATGACAGTCATTCTGTCACTGCGTGTGCACTGGAACTGAATGGATTCTGCTCAGATTCTTTCCTTTATTACTCTCAGTCTTTCAGGACAATTCTCTAATGCTTTCATAGCACCTATATGCACAACAAGGCCCTGATCTCTAGAGGTAAGCAAGATATACCAGTAAATCCAAATGAGATTATAAGTGCTTTAGAGAAGCAGATGCTCTTTTAATGTTTGCAGAGTGCCCGGTACAGCCACAGGACGATCGAAAAGTAAAGCTGCCCAAATTCTCTCCAGATGACTTGCCCTTTCCAGCTTAGATTACAGCTGCTTGTGAGGCTGCTGGGGAAAATGTCAAAGGATTTCCTCTCAAGGATGAGTTATCCAAATGTTGGTACAAGAACCAAGTGGTGACTACAGTTTCCGAATGCATTGCATTTCCAGTTTCTTCACACAGCGACAGCCAAGGGCAGTAATTTAAGAACTGAGAGATCCTGGAGGCCCGAACAAGGACACGGCTCAGGCTGTTCCTCATCTGGCCACGGGATGTCTCTGCAGCTACACAACAGTGCCAGGCCAGGGCAATTCTGGATGAACACGAGCTCATCTCCTCCGCTTCAATCCAGCCACGTCAGAGATGAAGCTCAAGAGATTCAAAGGAAGGGGTGATACTTCAAAACACGTCTATCCCAATCTAACCCAAATTCCCCACCACAGGACAATGCTTGTCTCTCCTTGTCTGCTCATTCCTGCTTGCTTCCTTGCACTGGGTTTTTGGATAGTATGAGCGCACGTACATTTGAGTTGAATCATCTCACTGATCCCATGGAAAACATTTCCTTTTGTGGTTACGTGACCACACCGCCACATTCAGTGCAAGGGGAATAACGAGAATATTTAGCTGGCTTTTAAGGCAGGAGCCAGGAAATAGGAAGGAAAAAACCCCACAACACAGATGGTCCCTCTCTGTAGCAACTCACATCAAAGTCTTTTTCCCAAACTCACTCAGAGCCTAAGCTGGATTACAAACAAAAACATGCTGGGGATTTCTCTCATCCCTCTTATTTGCTTTATTAACAAGAAGAAATTTCAGCAGCAGACACTCATAGATGTTTTACTTGGGTTTAACACAGTTAATATTCAAGAACAAACAAGGTACCACCATCTGCAAGAGGTCAGCCCTTCACAGATTCCATACAAATATTTCACAGACTGAAGTCTCCCATTCCTGATGCAGCTCTGTCTTGAATTCAATTTTTTACTTTGACAATGACTAAAGTAGAGCTTTCAGCTATTCCAAACAATACAGAAGACAACTTCATACCTTCCTGTAGTTTAAACTTCATAGAACACTAGAAATACAAGATTTAACTGACAGTTGTCACACTCAGGAGACATGCACATGATGCTCGGACTGCAGTCATCTAAGGGCTGCTAAGAAATGGCTGTGGCCACCAAGCATCCTGGGCTCACTGCCAAGTCCCCCAGCACCTCCAGGAAACCCCAACATGACAAGTTCTGGGTGCACAGGCTCCCTGGGAGGAAGTGACAGCCATAAAACAAAAATATTCTGAGGCTGTGACACAAGAGAAGGAGCTGGGCATCAGGTGGGGACAGAGTCCAAAGCCAGATACAACTGCTCCAGGTAAGCACTCACACACTCTAGAGAAAGTGATACAGGCAGCATTTTCCCACGTTCAAGTGAATGTGAGAAAAAAATACTTTGTGGCAAGCAGCATTTCAGAGGCAACATTTGTAAAGAGGAAGATTTCCATAGGGCTGGAGACACACTTTATAGCTCAGATACAGATTACTGTTTTTCATCAAACTAACTCAAAGTAAAGGGCCATTACTAAACATGGACACTATCCACAAACAAAGACAAAAGAATCCCAGCAGTTTCAAACGAATATAAAGCAGAAAACTATTTGAAGTCCTAAATATTACTCATCCTTCGTCTGTTAAACAAAGGCATGAGTTCAACTATTTTAGCTGGCTTATAAAATTCAAAGTCCTTCCAATTAAACTGCAAAACACAGTGCACAGTCCAAGAAACAGCTTGAGGGAGACCAGTTCGTTTAAGCACATCCTATAGTATCCTCCACCACCACCACTGCAGCTCAAGCAGTAGTGAAACTCCTGGGCCAGTTTAGCACCCCCTTCCAACAGAATAATCTCTCCTTAACAAGACAAAGTGCCCACTGAGCTGGACTCCGGAGAGGTGGTGGGGTGGGGTTCAGGAGCAGAGTTATCAGCAATGTCTCCTCTGAGGATGTAACTTAAAGGAGACCGAATTAGCCTTGGAGGTCACCACACAATGAGAGGTGAGGACAGGGAGCTGCACTGCCATGGGTGTGACAATTACTGCTGAGCACACCACAATGCTGATGTCCCTACTCTTTATAATATAGCCATCTTGTATGGGAACACTGGAAACGCTTCTCTTCCCTAAATAAAAAGGGGAACAAATGCTTTAGATTGTGATGTATCACACAGCAAGAACACTGACTGCCCTCAGCAGCTTGGACATCCGCGTTTCCAGCACTGACTCTCCTCCAGCCCCCAGGCCCCGCCATGCCCAGGGCTGAGGCAGATGGCCACTGACGGCTCTGGAGACAAGCCACAGGCAAGGGATAAATACAGACCTCAACGTCACGATGACATAAGCTGGACTTTCCCTGAACAACCCCAGAGCACTCAGCAGCAAAGCACAAGAATAGAAAATACCAGTATAGCAAACAAGAGGACTACAGCATTTGGTCAATTGGTTCCTGGTGAGCTAGTCTCATTAGCAAAGAAAAGCAGAAGCATCTGTGCTAAAAAGCAGAGTTGTTTCTAGTCATGCTGGATTGGATGAGGTATAAGAAAAAAACCCCAAACCATATCAAACAAAAAAAAAAAAAAAAAAAAAAAAAAAGTGCTTCCCACTGTGCTATGAGATCGACTTCCCAGCACAAAAGCTGACCCCCACAGGTCTGAGACCTATCTGTCTAGTCAGCAGTAAATGGAGATGAGCCCTGGGACACAGGCAGAGAACACAACTCCAGGAACCTGCAGCAACACTTAGGATGTAACCAGAAACATTTGGCCTTTGTGGTATCCAGGAAGGTACAAACTTTCCTAGCTTGCTTGAGCACACAGCTTTGAAATCCTGAGCCTTCTCATGCACCTTGTCCAACACTTGAACTGTGACCAAATACTCCTTTTTGGACAGGCTGCTCTCACCATGACAAGTGTGGCTTGTCAGATTGAGGCCACAAAGCAGAATACAATCTAGATACATGCATCCAAAGTGGAACAGAAGTCTTAGGAAAAGCTGCTCAAGAATGCCAGCTGAGGAGAATGGCAACAGTGAGGCTTGAGGAGGAACTGCAGTGAACAAGGGCTTGGAGAGGACAATAGCCACTACCAGGCATGCTCCACCCTATGCCATGAGCTGAGCTTCCTTCACCAATCCTCTTTCTTCCTCATCAACAGGGCACATGCACCAACTGCTGAAGTGTTGACAAGGAAAGAGCCTGATCTACTTAAGAAAGAGCTTGACTGAACCTAGAGAAAAGGAAATAAAATTAAGCTTATAGTACAAGCCCTTAGACATACCCTGTGTTTCTGGCTCCTAAAGATCTAAAGGAAGACTGTGCTGGTTTTAGCTGGGAGACTTAATTTTCTTCCTTATAACTTGTATGGGGCTGTGACTTGGATTTGTGCTGAAAACAATGTTGATAATAAGAGATTTTTTTTGTTATTTGTGAGTACTGGTGAGCAGGGCTAACTGAATCAAGGCTTTTTCTGCTTCTGACACTGTTCCACCAGTGAGGAGGCTGAGGGTGCACAAGAAGCTGGGAGGCAACACCTCAACTAGCCCCAGGGATATCCCAGACCATATGGTGTCAAGCTTAGCATACAGAGCTGGGGAACAAAAAAGGAAGGGGGAAGACGTTTGGAGTGATGGTGTTTGTCTTTCCAACTCACTGTTACTGTGAGATGCTTTCCTGAGGATGGCTGAACACCTGCTTGCCCATGGGAGTTTCCTTGTTTTACTTTGCTTCACTTTTTTTTCCCCTTGTTTCCATGAGTTCCTTGTTTTACTTTGCTTGTGCATGCAGTTTTTTCTTCACCTTAAACTGTCTTTATTCCAACCCACAAGTTTTGTCACTTTTACCCTTCCAATTCTCTCCCTCACCCAACCAGGGATGTGAGTGAGTGGCTGAGTGGGGCTGAGTTGCTAGCTGAGGTTAAACCACAACAGACTATTTGTGCCATACTTCTATCACACTGATCACAAAGCTTCAGCACTTCTGCCAGCAGCCTGCAAGACCAAGAATTTTCTCCTCTTCTTTTCTTAAGAAAGGAGCGGAAGCCAAGCCTTTTCAGCTCTTTCTGAAGAAAGAGTGGCTGAGCCATGTACTTTTAACTCTAGCTGTAATGCTGAAACCACTCACTAAAACCAGTGCTTAGATCTGGGGTTAAACAAGGCTTTTTTTTTTTTTTTTTTTCCTTAGAGGCCAGATTAGCAAGAATTGGAAAGGTCCTTCTGCTGTCACCTATGCATAAAGCATGGCATGCTTTCTGGGAGGGATGAGGTACTGGGACTCCCTGTTAGGGATTCAGACCCAGGACACAGACAATACCCATCTTCTCACACTGGCATGCTACAGTGGTAGCCTCTCTCTCTCTGTTCTTCTCTATTTTTTTTAAGTCAACTCTTATCTCACAGCCATGAACAGGAAAGGTTTGTCACATTCAGCAACATATGGAGTAGGTACTCTGCAACATTTTGTGAACACCTGTCATGCAGCTGTCTGTACATGGGGGTAACCCAAGCTGGGGCTCAAATGGCCTCTTCCATCTTGTATTTTTGTCTGGCCTGATGCTGGACAAGCTGGCACTACTGTGATAACATCATGCTGGGGAGCAGTGGAAGACTGCATGTAACAGGGATGATATTATTTAATTCCCTCGCTGCTCTTTTCTCCAGGCTTCCCCTTCCTCACTGGAGAAATGCAGCACATTGGCAGGAGGGCACAGGCTGTCTGGGGACCTGCCAGTCCTTGTCATTGCAAAGGCTGCAAGAAGGGACAGCTCTGGTCTGGTCATCACCACTCTTTCCTCTCCAGTAGGAGGGGAGGATGAGCAAGAGGGAGCTGAGCTGCTGAATCCTCCTGCTGCATCTTGCACAAATACACCCTGCCTTGGTAGAAAAGGGCACCTTCCTTCTCTGTTCCAAAGCACTGGCTGCAGTCCAAGCCTGAGAGTTTCCACAGCAGCAAGATCTGACAGCATATGTACAACAAAAGGTTGCTTTATCAGTACCAGCCCAGAAGACTTTTTTTCCAAGCCTGTGCCTAAGACAGCAGGGTCATCCAATATCAGCTTTGCATTTTATGGGAGAGATGAGATTATGACACATGCTTTCTAGAGAAGGGCTTAGGGAAGATCAATGCTTGTGAGGCCTCATTGCTCAGCTTTCTGTGAGCTAATTTCTGGCTTCACATCATTTACAAAGAGGAAGAAGTCTCCACAGGTTATTTTTAAATTATTCTAATGCAAAAGCTGCTGTTCAGTACAGCTTTCCAATCCAGTGGTCAGAGACAGTTAGAAAAGAACATACTTTCAACAGTCAAAAGCCACAATGAATCAACCTAACCCATCAAGAAAAGACATTTTTAAAAATTTACATTAGTGCAGGGGCTCAGAAACTGATTAACAGGCAGAAAATTGTCCTTGCATTCAGAGCATGACGGGGAGAAAAGAAAAAGATTCATGCCATTCTCATTGAAGAAGCCTGGCTCAAAGACTAAACCAGAAAGAATTTGTAACTGAATAAGCAGAGGGAACAATTTTACCTCCTGTCTCAAATTTTATGCTTAAAATTTTCATTTAATATAAAGTATATCTACTCTTTAGTCATAGACCTTGGCCTCTTTCCTGACAGCGAGGCTTAAATAAGGCAGCCACAACCCTTAGAAATTCCTGCACAGTCATCCAGGTAATGATGACCCAAATGCCACCCCAGCAGGAAGATGATGGAATGACTACACTGAGTTCAGCATGAGGAGGAGTCCATTCAGAAACTGCACTTTCATGTCAGCTGTGGGTACCAAATTCTACAATCTCAACAGCATCAGAAGGCAGGATGGATGAGCAGGTAAATACACCACACTTGCTGACAGCAAGAGTGAGTCAGAGCTGGTGATGGCTGTGCTGAACCAGAGGACAAAATGCATTGCACAGTGAGCACTGCTGGCAGGAAGAGGGAGGTGTGATTTTGTGGGAGCGTGGGCAGAGCTCAGCCAGATGGATGGCACAGGGAAGGGCTCAGCACTGGGTAGCTGCCCCACCAAACTGAGGAGAAGCCACTGCAGTCAGGCAAGCAGGTCTCAGGTTTGTGTTACAACAGGGATGAAGAGAACAACTGGCACCTCCTAAATTTTCACTTGATCTTCTCCTGGCTAAAACCACCCCAGAAGACCTTGAAGGCATCACACCACAGCCAAGGAAAACAATTTGGCCTAATCTCCTACAGAGTAACTGCTGGCCTCCAGGATGAAAGGTTCTGTCGTCATCCACATGTGCAAACACCCCTGGAGCCTGAGCTCCCACTCACACCTCCACACAGACTGGGCAAGGAGAAATGGTTGTGCACCTCAGCCTTGTGTCCCTCAGACTCCTAGCTAGTACAGACACCTGGAAGCAGAGGGAAAGATGGGACAAGATCCTTCCACCTTCTGTAGAGAGGAAACAAGAGGGAACTTCCAGCAAAAGCACCAAAATCCCAGAAAGAAGAAGCACTTGTGCAGAAATAAGAGCAGTTTTTTCAGGCTTCAGAGAGTGGTTGACAGAAACCGAAAGGAACAATCAATGTGCTGCACCTTACACTTGTCACACAGAGAAAGCAAAGCAGAGGTGCCAAAGTGAGGATTCTGCAACAGGAAAAAAACCAAAAACAATCAACTCCCCCAACTCAAGATCAAGGGAACACACAGTTTCAGACCTTATGTGGGCAACCGAAAAAAGAGAAAGAAGATGTGTTTTCTGGCTCTTTGCCCTCCACAATCCTATGAAAAATAAGGAAAGATAAGGGAAAACACAAAAGAGTAAAAAACCCAAACTATAAAATCTATTTGAAGATAAAAGTCAAGAAAATAATCTTTTTTTTTCCTCCCCTGCTTTCAGAATGTGTAAAACCAGTGAATTAAGGAAAAATACTCAGGTGAACACCTAGGCCTCCAGCTCTCTGATAGGGAAATGACAATGAAAACACATACATCAAAAGTTTGGTCTGCACAAGAAAGAAGTGCACACTGATACTTTATTCACCCACCATGTTCTCTCTAGGCTGGTAAAACAGGGCAGTTTTTGGGTTGAAAAAAGCTTGCTTGTCTTGGTTGCTCTATAAAGTGATCCTCCACAATGGAACCAATGCCATCCAAATGCCTAGCTTAAAAAACTCACCCAATATTATGTAGAGATTCCTTCTGGCACTGATTGAGCCAAATCAGTGTCTAACTCCTCCTTCAGTTATTTCTTCAGACCATGGTTGCACAGGCAATCCTTTGACATCTGGAACAGCATGAACAGCACCCACCCACTCAACTCTGCTGCACTGGCACAACTGTTTGCAGCCTCACCATGAATCAAACTAGGGAACAGATCACAGTTAAAAATAAACCAGTACTTTGCTTTGTTTTATTTAAGGATTACTTTTCAACTCAGGTCAGATCCCCAATCTATTGTACAGCTGTACAAACAGTTGTATCAGCACAAGGTGCCTGAATTGCTGATGATTATCCTTGTGCCTAAAGCCAATGTTTGTATTCCCAGCTCACCTCATTTCATGGCTGCTGTAGAACAGAAGCACTGACCAAACTGAACACGTAGGGGACTTGACTGCCACTGCTTGCAACTGTGGAGGGTCTCTTCAATGAGACAAAATGAGGTCACACTGATGTCTGTCCTACAGCTAAGGCATGGCTACTGAGCTCCCTCGAGCTGTTGCTTGTCCAAAATTATATGTCATTTTTGCAGTCTGCATGCTGAAATAAACATAAAAACATGACTAACCAAGTCATTAATGCGAATGAACAGCTTTGGGCCAAGTTCTGAAACAAAACTCTCCCAGAAATTGCATAACCACTAACTATCTTGGTAATCTTCCATTCAAGAAACACAAGCCTACGTGATGTGCAGATTCCCACTAATTTGAAGACTGTGACATTCAAAGAGTGAACAGGGGAACCTATCTGCAGTTTTGGCAACTCTTCAAATTTCAGCTGAATTTTTATTTGAACATGGAAATACAAACAGAAATACTGACAACCAGAATAAGCACTAAGCAATGATGCCATGCTAGCACACTTTAGAAAGAACTATGAGAGAAACATACTGAAGATTTTCCAAATTACCAGCTCAAATACTGTTTGAAACAAAACCAACTGAAAATACCTCCTTTTTGATGGCTGCTTGGGAACCTACTGCAAAATACTTGGTTCTCTGCTTTCAGCTGTGACAGGTACCTGCATCAGACACACACCACTGTGAAAGGCCTTCTCATTGAAAACAAGGCATAAAAGACTGAATAACTATAAAGATCTAACTTCTAGTATAGAGCAAAAGGCACATTAATGAAACAGCTTCAGGAAGTCAACTTTCTACAGTTTGTGTTGTGTCTGCTTTAGAAGGCAAAAAAAAATAAGTCTCTGAGCTGCTCAGCAGCCTTTTTTTGTAGATGTCATCACCTCAATCCATGAAGACACGAAACTGAAAAAATTGCTAATTGGCAAACCTTACTCTTTGTTCTTTGACATGCATCTCAGGCTATAGTTCCATGACAGCTTAAGTAAATCTAAGTCAGCATTCTTCAAACCCATCCTCTCTCCTGAGTCAGCACTGGCACCCACTGATCCTGCTCAGAAACCAGCCTGGCAAACAAGTTAACCCGGAAAAAAAGAAAAGTTGTTTTCGCCAATGTGGCTTCCTGAACTGATTTACTGCCAGTGCCCAACGAAAGTAAAAGGGGACAATCACTGAGCAGGACAAGGGCAGGCAAGAGGAGCAGAGCCAACTCCTTTCAGCTCTAGCTGCCCTGCAAACACACGCTCAGAGAACAGTCTCGCCCCCTGACTTTAAAGGGATGCGTGTTGTTACTTCCAGCAGAAACATAATTTAACTTTTTCACCTCTCCTGACATCATCTTTACACCAGCATCAGCACCCCTGCAGAGAGCTACATTAAGTACCCAATCTAGTAGGAAAACAGAACAGTAATACATAAAACAAAACAAAAAGCCTTCCGTTTTCAGCTGGATCAGGTCTCCAATACATCTGGCGAACAACCCCCCCAGCACTAAAAGATGGGAGAAAGTGGGAACCAGGACATGGCAAAACTCCAGCTCCAAGCAACTACGAAGCTGCTCTTTTACTCAACATAGACAAAATATCACGACAAAACTACCAAATAGTTAGACAAAACCACTTTAGTTCAAAGGATTTAAACAGTACATTAAAAAAATCTGCAATCTAATTCTTCATGTTTTCATCTTCCACGACGCTCAATTAATATTTTAAATGCCCCATTTCCTCAAAAATAAATCTTTAATTTATTTGATACCAGCATTATTTTCAGAGCAAAAGAGCTGCTGAAATATATAGAGGAGAGTGAGGAACAGCCTGTTGTGATTAAATAGGGCATGACAAACAACAGCAGCAGCATGCACAAGCAGTACTGGGGAGCAAAGCCAGGGGGAACAGTGACAACAACATTATACAAACAACACCAATTCATGAACAACAAAGAATTCTTAGAAACTACTGCCTGGGTTACATCCAAGGTTCTCTTTACCTTGGTTAAACTATTAAGAAAGTCACTTCAGAAAGCTGACCACTTCTGCACAACGAGGCTTTTTAGGAAGGAGGAGTTGATCCATCTAAAGGGCTCTGTGTAGGAAATCACTGCAGCAGTTCCTGTGAAGTAATGGAGTTGAAACAACACCGAAGGTGACATGAAGCTGGAATCAGTCATTCCCCTGTCTCACCATGAAAGGGCTCTTGTGCCAACACAGGTCCAAAAATCTGTGTCTCTGTATGTACCCCTCAACTGCTGGAGTGCAGACACTCTTAGCTGTGCACAGCAATTCCTCAACGGTAGGGACATCATAGAATCCCCTCAGGAGAATTTCACTAAGGTACGTTTCATGACTTTAGCATCACACCCATTTCCTCATGGCCAACAACTGCTGCAGCAAGCTCTCATCACTGCTTGTAATACCTGACTCTGGACACTGCATTCATCAAATTGGGGATTCCTGGAAGGCTCAGCTTTGCTTCAGAGATGCTGAAAATTCCATTTTTACTTGCCATCTTGCTGCCATGTGGAGGATAGCACACTTAAAGAACAGTCTGGGCCACTGCCATACAAAATTCATTCCTCTAAAATTCAGAGATTAAGTTATGGCTGCTGCTCGAACAAGCAGCAAGTTTCCACTGAAAAAAAAAGTAGATCTTTCAAAGCAAACACTAAGTTCATGAACAAATGCTACATCTCTGTCCCAACACATCACTAAAATATCATAAATCACAAGCAAGAGGTTAATAAATTTCTGTCTGCTGACAGTCACTAACATTGAAAGCACTGCACTTTAAACATCAAATACACATACTACAGGGTTTTTAAACATTAAGGATTATACTTAGTAAAGCTGTCATTTAAGATTGCATATAGACATCTGAAGTTCTCACTACTCTTCAACACAAGCAATACAGGTGCAACAAAATAAGGCAAAGGTAAAACTGTGGCGAAGCTGCAGAGCACTAAGCAGAAGCACACAGTCACCCTCTTTAGATCAAAGTGTCTCATGGGGAACAGACCAGTATCTCAATACAGTGAGACTCCATAACCCTGTCACACAAGATTATCAACCCATATACACACAGCTGTCTTCTGGCAGGTAGTCAAATCCAAGGCAGTGGGAGTTTTACAGGGGTCAAGACTCTTGCAGGATTCATCTAGATCCATTTTCTGCTGCTGTGAGATGAAATATGAAAATGGGAGAGGAATTGATCATAGAAGCAACAGAGCTTTGCGCAGGGATTGTTTCTCACCCCGCAAAAGGTGACCTTCCAAAGCCTCTGATTCTCCTCTCCTTTAAGAGGATTATGAATCCTACCCTTGGGAGATCTCTGCTCAGCTTCCAGCCCACTGTTATTACACATTAATATTATATCTTGTGTCCTCATTTCCATCAGCAGAGAGATATTAGAAAAATTTATAAGATCACTGCTCAAAGACCAGACTTTTAATGGAATCTCTAATGCAAGTAGGGAAAGTCACAGCCAGTGATGTTTGGAGGGGACTCTTCTTTGTGCTGTCACACACTCAGCTGCAGATCTGCTTAGTGCCTCCCTGCTCAAATCCCAATTCAGCTTATCTGCACATGCAGGCTGCTGACTACCCTGGAAGCAGACATTTCATCAAGGAAAGACTGAAAAGCAGAGATCATCATATGCTAAAAAATTAGGGCAAGTCTAGTGAATGTGGTTCACAGCTCTTCAGCTCATGTACTGAAGCAGAGCCTCAGCAGGCACCAAGCCCAGGTGGGCTGTCAGGAAGTGAGAGCAGCAATGCCCTACAAGAACATGCTGGCACCCAGAGGGGAAGCCAAGGAGTGGAATGCAGCACATTCAGTTACATAAATCCTTCTTTTTCACAGACATCAGACACCAAGAATTTGAGGACAACTTTCCCCCTGTTCTTTAGGGTTTTTTCACCTTCCAGCAAGACACCATTTGGACATTTCTGAATGGAGTCTACAAAGCAAATCCCAAGTCTTCCCTAAACAACATAACCAGTAATCATTCCCCTGGCCACTTAACAATGCACAGATGTAAAGCAATCCATGCTGCCATAGAGGTGAACATACACATTTTTTCTTCATATGGTAATCAAAGTTAAAATGCATTATGAATTCCACAATTAGAAAAAAATGTAGGACTAGACATGAAGGGAAACCTCAACAGGAAGGAACACACTGCCAGCATCTCTGTGAATGGAGATTTAGGATGAGATTAGAAACACATACAAGCTAATCCTAATGGACACAATCAGTTCCCATTTGGGACAAATGGCAAAGTGTTCTCAGAAGAAAAAAAAAGTACTGGCTAACACAACAGAAGATCTCACATGCATCTGTAAGAACACTCCATGGTTTTGGCTGTTTCAGACTACACAGCGCAATAACAAAGTGCAGCACAGAGTTAAAGAGTTTTAACCAGTGCAGAGAAGCTACAGGGTTAACCACAGACACACAAAAGCTATAAGGAGTTGAACTCATGAAGAATTACTACAAAGCCATAAATGCAGAGGAGCTAAAATTACATTCCTTAGGCAGTTCTGATAAAATAAGAATGATCTATAGCTTTCCAGGAGACCACTAACTGAAAGACAAATGTAAGCAGCTTGTGGTGAACTTGGATTTTTAATACTGTTCTCAACTTTTAAATTATGATGCTTTTAAAACAGAAAAAACAGCTTTGATTAGAAAGTCAATTGCTGAAGATAATTGATCCCCACAGAAAAATATACAACTAGGACAAAAAATGAACTCCTAATTGCTATTTTTGATTCTGCAGTGGCAAAAAAACCTCAAGACCAGCGTTATGTAAGACCATTAACCTCTTTGCTCATAACTGGCACCTTAATTTAGCACACTACCACACTAGAAAGCTTAAACTGAATTCTTAATTCCAATGCATACCACTGGCTGCAGCAAGGCAGTAATAGCAGTATTGGAAAGGAAAAAAAATCTCAAAGCAAACACCATACACTGAATTTTGCAATTACAGTTCCTTGGGTGTAAGTACATATACCTCAGCCTGACCAGATCTAATGAAACAGTATTATTTTCAGACTGGCAATCGTGAAAAGATTATCAGATGCTCCACAGTATCTTAGGAACACTGAAGAGAATTCAAAGGACACATTAAGTACAGAAAACCTCCAGATCACCTTTTATAATAGCAAGTTTGTCAAACCCAAAGAAGCTGCAACTCGTTGAAAACAAAATTACCTTGTTTTGACTGATTGTTTTTCTTCTTTTCAAACTAACACCTCACAGCATTCCAAACACATCCTCCTAGGTATGACTGAAATCTCCAAAACTATCATGTATTGTATTTAACTATAGTTCAGGGGCAATCCCAAATACACGACTGAATGAAAAACAAAACAAGGTAATCTTGAAGAACATTCATGTGAACCCCCTCCACTTCTTCCCAAGAAAAGACAGATTAATCTTCTACACTGATAATGAGCCACACTGATGAATTTCAACCAGACAGCCTCTTAAATACTGTCTTCCATCCACTCTTATCAAATCGTGGCAAAGAATGACATTCAGGAGGAAAAAAAAGACTGATTAAGAGCCTACTTCCAGAAGCTAATGCCCTGTGTGGAAAGAGCTCTATGAATCACCCGTTCCTCTGACTCCATTTACTCCTCAGAATTCCCTGATGTGTTTGAATTCATACTCTCCTCATCCTGTCTGTAATGTCTCAACTTGCATACAAGAATACTGTGAGAGAGTGTCAAAATACTCAGTAAACTTAAGCTAAATAGCCTCTAGTGCTCTTCCTCATCCACAAATCTGATTATTTTATCACAGAAGGCAATGAGGTGCATTAGACACAACTTACAGTCAGTAAATCCATACTAACTGCTCCCAGTGACATTCCTTCACATGTTTCACATAGGAAAGGTGTACCAAAAGGACCTGACCCATGACTGTCCCCAGGACTCAAGTGAGATTGACCACTCTGGATTATCCTTTGGGCCTAGTCTGAAGATAAGTGATCAGAGATGTGCCAGCACCTCTGTGACTTTTCCAAGACAGCCAAGACTGGCACCACGGCACCATTGGGTCTCCTGGGCTCCCATGGCTCCAATTCTCTCAAGTAATTCCCCACTCTGTTTCCATTTGCTTCTGACTGCTGGTTCCTCTTTCAACCCTGTCTCTAGAGACGAGCCAGGAGACCTTGCAACTAAGGCATAGACTCACTAAGGCATAAAAACCACCAAATACTTCAAGGAAGTCTGTGCATCACTCATCCAGCCCCCTTATTCAGCAGAGTCTTTGTTTACCCTTTTACTGCCAGTGTAGAAGTTATGTCAAATTTATCAGGAACGTTGCAAAAAGCACTTCCTGTGAGAAAACTGCTTCCTCCATTCAAAGACAGAAATGCAGATTAACATGGCCAAGTCTGTTCTGTCTGTATTCCAGGTTGTCAAAGAAACCCCAGGTCACTTTGCAGACATAAAACAAACTTGCTGGAGTTACACGACCCTCTTTCTAAAACATTTGGCAAAAGAGCCTCCTTCTCACTGTTGGCCAGGCTGAGTGTATTTAGCAAATGGAAGTTAGGTCTGTAAAAAGAAAACCCCTAGAAAAAATCCCCCCAAAAATCCCTAACAAAATTGCACAGAGAAGCTTCTTTCCAGCTTTAATTAAGAATAAAAATCCAGACGACAGAATAAGGAACTAAGACTTTCACACACTTAGATGCCAACTGTCCAGATTGCTCTTGGTATAGAAATGGGGATGTTTTATGACGACTCCATTCTCTCCTGGCTGTAACACATGCATCACTTCAGTGTATCAGATGAGGGGGAACTGCAGTAGAGAACTCTGAGTTGTTGCAAAGCTCCCCAAGAGAAGGGAGAGCCAAGGCACAGAAGGCTCGCAGGCCAGGTCCCTGCTGCAGGCTCCTGGCACTGAGTCTCATCGTGCCACGCTCCCGCTGCCAGGGCGGCGGCAGTGCCTGCTGTGCCTGAAAGCCAGCACGGAAGTGTCACAAAACCAAACAAAAGTACTTTTTATTAAACTCCACAACTTGCAAGTCTCCCCTGCCCCCTTCTGGGAACAACATAGATTTGAAAACTTCAGTATCTTCTTCCAGTGATAAAATTGTTTACTTGGGCAAACAAAAAAAAACAAACAGAAAGAGCTTTTGCCTCGAGCGTGAGTCCCTTCAGCAAAGACATGGAAGTTATTAAATGCATCTCCTGCAGCAGCAGAGGCAGAGTCAAACTGGATTTTCTTCACCCATACACTGAAGCCACTGTCAGGAACTCTTGCCTGCCAGAAAATGGCCGGACAACTCACTACAGCTCAACTCTTGTGACTGAGCTGATTCACTCCTTAGGTCACGATGCAGATGCGCAATGCAGGCTTCCTGTCCTCTACCCCAGTAACTCAGCTACTTACTTCCCCAAAATAAAAAAAAAATAATAATAGAAGAAAGTATAGAAAGTATAGAAAAAACTGCAGCAAAACTTGCATGATACACATTACCTGCTCAAAACCCTTCTCCACAAGTTATAGAAATCACATTCTATTAAGCTGCTGTCTGAGACCTGACTTTAGCAAAAATCCCTTGGCAGTGACTTATTTATGTTGAGACTTCAAATACTAAAGACAAAGGCCTCATTAGGGCCAGAGGTGAAAAGTTCTCCCACCTGCCTCTTCTAACAAGGAAAGGAAGATATCTAAGTACCATTGTTAACCGCTGCTAACAGGGAAAACATCATGCTGCTGTTTATATATGCAGTTCTCCATTTCACAATGCTTAAAAGAAAAGTTGCACTTTCCTCTTTACCTTCAGAGTATAGTCCTGCAATACTCTGTTACTCAGAAAACTTACACAGATATTCAAACACTTTTCCCTTGTCTTTGCTTTGCATGTAGGAGGAAAGCTAAGCCAAGACCCCACAAGATCCCATGTCCCTTCCTGGGACAAGGAGAAGGGAATTTTCAAAGCATGGCTACTGGTAAGCAGCCGTTTAGGACCTGTGAAGGGAAATGTTTCTCATCTTGAAGACACTGACCCCACAGTCAGATCCAGACACCCCATCCAAAGAGCACATTGTGAACAACAACACGTCCTGTGAAAAGGGAGGGGAGAGCAAAGTCAGCTGTTAAGGAGCAGGAGCTGGCTCCAGTACTCAGGAAGCAGCGCAAATGTTTTGTTTCCTTAGGAATTAGGACAACATATAGATTTAAACCCATCAAATCTAAGAGTTATGCATCAAAACCAAACACAGATTTTCCACAAAGAACCATCACAAGCCAGCTAATCTCACCCTTAGGGCCTCTGAAAACCAGTGTTTGATTTGGTTCACTTCAAGCTCACTATAAAGCAGCTTTACAATTCCTATCATACACTATGGGCTGTGACACCACTCTGATCCATCTCCTTCTCAGATCTACACATTGCCCTTTTTCTGAGCTGCTTGAGAATTAATTATACGGAAATGAACAGTGTCAGATAAGGGCATTCCAAGCAACTGGCTCTCTTAAAGGAGCTAGGATCTCTGCCTTCAGCAAACCTGTGGCGATGCCCATTCAGTACAACTCCTGTTTTTAGAGAATGAGTTCTTCTTACTTCTGAGGCCAGAAACAAACATATGCTCAGCCACGGCTTGGGCTCTACCTCTACCTCTTGTCACCACAAGATCACGCCAGAGCAGCATCCTGACTGAGGATGTTCTGCCAAAATTATTGGTGATACACAAACAGCAGCTCTGAACAAGAAGACGAACACTCTGACTTTTAATATGTTGTCTGCATAAGCTCCACCTACCCCTCTATGGAATGCAAGGCACTAACAGCTTCACAGCCTCCTGTGAGCTGGAATTTCAGTACCCAAGAGGACTTTAATCTCACATATGCAGACAGAGATACACCACAGCATTTTGGCAGTTACAACAGCATTTGAGAGTGAATGGAAGGGCACACGCATCAGAATTTTCTTTTTCTCTGTCTAACTGTGAAGATAAAGCAAAACAAACATTTTGCCTCAGCTACACTCATCTTTTTCTACATGGGGAAGTAGAAAACACATTTGGCAGGTCCTTAATGGCATCCTGCAGTTTTATCAGACAGCACAACTTCCTTCTGAACACTGGTAAAACACTTAAAGTCAGGAGAAATGCAGCAATTCTCACATCTCCAGGCTGAAGCTTAACAGCTCAGCAAAGCTCAGTTGATTTGGTTAACAGATTCTTTAGATATCTTTTAGATAACCACAATCTACCTGAGATTACCCAAGTGGAAAGGAAAGGACCAGGAATAGGCTACTGGTTTTGATGCTTCCACTGGATGTTTTTATGATCTTGGTAAAACCATTCAGTTGTGGTGTACTTCGGCCAGCAGAAAAACAGCTTTTCAGAAAGGAACAAGTTACTTAACTATCTTGCTACTTCTATACCGTATTTTAAAGCCAGAAGTTTGGCAACAATTTCACTTTTCATGATCCCCTTGCATTTAATTTCAACTTAGTCTTGCCTGGTAATTAAAACTCTCAAAATCTAAAGAAATTGTGTCGCAGTACATGAACAACTGAATTGGTTTTGTTAAAATGGGCTCAAATTAGGGCACCTCTTTTGAGTGAATGTGATGCTGTTTGGCTGAAGATCCAAATCCTTAAGCAACTTTTCTGTTTATATGGCAGAAACAGAAAGACAATCTAGGAGCACATCAGTCCAACAGAAAGACTTAAGGGAATAAAAGCATGATTATCCAAACAAGCTCACTTCACCCTGGTAAACAAATTCTTGTGCCAAAAACACAAGGAGCAGTTGTTATCTAGTGGTTTGTTCTGCTACTGTAATTCTGAGACATCAATATTAAACAAAACTTGGGGCTTTCTTATACATCTGAAAAAGGTCAGAGAAATGCAAGGCAGTCAGCTATACAGTACTCCAGATTATACCAATGCTTAGGACACCATTTAATTTAGTGTATGAGAAAATGGAATTGCAGACTACCCTGCAATTTCAAGTAGACACCCATACGAGAATAAATATACCAAGGTTTGCATGGATATGTAAAACCTTCTGTGCCTGAGAGATGTCCTCCTCCCTCACTGCAACCCCTTCTAACTTTATATTGCCAATGAAAAAATTAGTTCAGCTGGAAAAGACATATTTTGGGCCCCCACTCTTTTATCTATTTTTTTCCTTGAAAAAAGTGCTACTCACATTGACAAATAAAGCACTCCTCACTCTTTACCTTCTCAACACCTCCAGCAAAACAAGCTTTACCTTAGAAGTGTCATTTTATCACTATCAGTGCATCTACATTAAGGGATTTCACTGGCAGAACTTCACTAGGTAACGATGAACATGCTGATTAATGCAGCTGTCCCAAGCAGTTGTAGCAGAAACAACCTTATAAGCACATCCACAGGGAGTTAAAGCCACATAATCACGTTGCAAATCCATGCCCCCTACTTGATACCAGCTTAATTTTCCTAAGCAGGTGACCCTTGAGGGTCACAGGCAAGAAAACATGAGCTGTAACTTCTCAACTGGACACTTCACTGTGATTTTTTCTCCATGAGAAAGCACCAAAGGAAGGTACATTCCTATATGCAGTAAATTCTCTTGTACTGTCAACCCACGAAAAAAAAAACAAACTAAAAACTGAAAAGGAAAGGGGGAAAAAAAATCTCAATGCAAGTGCTGCAAAAAAGTAAACAGTGCCGTGGAAAATTCAAGGATAAAGGGCAACATTTCATTCTTGAGGTCTGGAATGGGAAATAATGAGGTCTGTCATGGTAAACATACTTTAGACAAAAGTCCACTAAATCTAGTACTTAATTTAAGTAGAATATATGGCATAATATCTGATGGGACTGAGAGCTAAGGTAGTAATTTCATTTAAACAGAATTTCATACAAGGATACTCTTCATCCCTTCAATATGGCAAAACACACATGACACACGACTCAAGGTCAAGGAGGGGATTTTGATCTGGGCCTGTTGTTATACTGGAACTCCTGAGGATCAGCATAATCTGCAAGGCTTTTTCACTCATACTGAAAATCTTAAAGCTGTTAAAATACCTTGGGGTTGTTTTGTGGCTTGCAGCATGTTCTGGAAGGTAAAGAACAAAGAATTAACAGGAGGTTCAGCCAGCTGAGTGGAAATGAAAGGCAATCTGAACCTGAGGCTTGTCTTCTCAAGAGACACATGCATTGGTCAGGCAATCACAACTTCAAGCTTGGCAAGGTGCTACATGTTCTGAAGGACAAAACTAAAAACCTGATATCTAAAAATGTCTGCAAGATTATTTTACCCAATCAGGAGCCAGTACAACCATCCTTTGGTACGTTCTTCTATCAAAACCTCACATTTCCAAAAGATCCAGTGTAACTTGGCTTTGCAAAAGGAAAAATATCCAAGAAGAGAGCTCTGAACACAGATCACTCCACTGTATTTCTCAAGCACCTTCCAAAGGGACCTTTAATATTCCAAATCTTCATTATTACTCTCCTATACATTAACCCTGGGAAGCAGGCCCCTTGAAGTGCTCCACCAGACCAACCAGCTCTGTTTGAGTGTTTGAAATGAGAAACTTTTCCTCTTCATCTGAAGTGAAGAATCAGACAAACAAAGCATATATTTAACTTCCTATTCACTGAAGCAGTCGTAAACAAGTCCCTGTAAACACTCTACAGGTTACAAATTCCCAATATCTTATCTAAATGTTAAGCTGCTGAAGTGGATCTCAAAGCTCCTTCCAACAGGATTTCTAGTGTGCCACTTACAATAACTGAGGCCACTGGTTATATAAGAGATGTCAAGCCAAAGCAAAAAGATCAGTGTGTTAAACCTGATAAGTCAAATTGGTTTGTAGATAACTAAATGCAGCACCTGCACATACATAAAAAAAATCTTCTGCCCCATATGCTAAAAAAGCACAGCACACTCATCTGGAAGTCACACAAATTGTGGCAAGTTTGTTTTTAACAGCAAAACCTCTCTCTAGTGTATTACAGCTACCCTCGTTTTTCACTCTCTAAATTCTTCTTAAGACACTGCAAGGCCATGCTGCAGGTTGGTTTGGGTTGGGTTTTTTTCTACAAAATAACAGCCTGCTAAATCACATGTATTCTCACAGCCACAATACATCATGGGCTGTATATAGCTAGGGAAAGCCAATTTCCCTTTAATTTTCTCTTCCAGATCAATACAGTGTGATAACATGTGCCAAAAATGTATCATCTCAGGCTGAAAAACACAAAATAACAAGCATAATGGGTGGAAAATAACACAGAGTTCTCTTCCTTGAGAATCATAAAAAAACTGCAAATGACAGGAAACCTGAAACAAAGTGCTTTGGGCTCACACAAGAGTCAGCCTGGCAAGCTCACTACCATGGGACACTGATCTTTGACAGAATTCCAAAAAGGTTTTGAATTTTCTTGTGGTTATGTCACAATGAGATGAACTCCAAAAAACAAACACACCACCATCTAACCTGTGATCTTTAATTGCCAAGTTTTAGGAAGATATTTTAACTGTTGTAAATAAAGACCTTGGTTCACTTTTGGCTGGTGAATGATACAATACCCTTTAACTATTTTAACTAAGAATATTTGAGTCAATCTACATTCACAAATCAGAACTAATTTTTAATATTACTTTTTTTGTCATTAGGTGAACCAAACTGTCAATAGTTCAGTTTTCTAAGATGCTGAAATTCATTGGAAGTGTCAGTGCTAAGGATGCTACATAACTAACACACAGACCACAGGAATGGAAACTTCTGTGATCTTAGTTAACTAAAGCTAAGAACAATTAAGGGGTAAAACAGAAACCCCCAAGTGCTGTTATTACAGGAAGAAAAATACCAGTGTGCAGAGCACCTGAAGAAAAGTGAAAACTATTCAGACTCTGCATTATGCACAACAACAGTGATACCAATTCACTCTGACTAAAATAGAGTTAGAGGTTTTTCCTCAGTTCTATAAAAATAAAAGATGCATAAAGCACGCCTGATAATGCTTATTGGTTCACATTTAGCTTACTGTCAAATTTTACTAAGTGTATTCAGGTCAACACTTGTGGTAAGAACTGTGAAGCATTAAGACCTCAATTACATAAGATTTATGCCCAAGTGAGGGAAACGCCACTTGCACAGCATAAGAAAATAGACTTACAATGTCTGGTTCTAATGGAAAATAAAGTAAACCACTCCATTATTTGCAAAAGTAAGGGGATCTATAAACATTTTATACAGTGTAACATTTAATCTAAGTAAAATCCGCATCTTTGAGACAAACATGATATGGGTTTTATTACAGGAAGCATGTGGGTATTTAAGAAACTACCTAAAAAAACCCTGCATATGTATTGTTTCAATACAAATTGAGCTTCAGACTGCTTCAACAATTCTTTTGGGACAGACTCAAAAGACTGAAGTTAAAAGTTCTTTTTATTTCCATATTTGTGGGGTGAGAGTCAATCCCCCATAAATTCAACAGGCCTATTCCTCAGATGTGTCACACAGCTTTACACAAAGACCACAGCTTGGAAAAGTACAATAAACCTTTCACCAAGCAGCAGTGCTGTGAGGGTCTTCCAAAGCTCCAGGACTTTGCCATTTTTTTAACCAATGCAAGAGCAGTGTATCTCATCTTGTGCAAGAGCTCCAGCAATTTCATGCCATTTACTTGATGGTTTGATTCACACTGAGTAAGACACGGGACTATGTAGCCCCCAGGCTTCTTTCCCAAATCCTTCCTGCTTTAAATAACTCACTGACATCTGCACTCGGTGGTGCACTGATTTTGGTGCTCAAAGCTGCTTATCACCTATAGTTAGCTGTAATGAGATCATGACTGCTCCCCACACATGCTTAAGCTGCTCAGACAGTACTGTCAAAGGACACAGAACAAACAGCCAGCCCTATCTTCTTGTGCCCTTTTTAAGATTTCTAAACTCACTTTTGGAAATGCTTGATAATACTTTAATATCAGTAATGAAATTTAATTGGAATTAAAGATCACATGTATTTTGCATGAACACACTCTGGAAGTTTAAAAAATTGGGAGAAATGCAGCTCAGCATAGAATTGGGGGGAAGGGGAGGGGAAGAAAATAGAAATGTCAAAATAGAACATATAAGTTCTATACAGCAGTTTAGCTTCAGCACTTAAGTCAGCAGTGACAGACACAGGAGCATGCCCTGAAGAGAAGGCACCAGATGTCTCCTCTCTCTTCTCCAGGAAGGCACTTGTGGAGTTCAGCTTCTCTGGTCATTACCTTTTGCATTTCAAACTAAGAAAGACCATTGCCCACACAGGCTTTCCCACCAGGAAACTGAACTGTGTGACAACCACTACTCAAACACACCATGTCTAAAGAAAACAAGGTCATTTGAGTCTGTTTATACCATAGGTATATTGAGTCATATCTTTGTTGATAAAGAGCTTGGGGCAAAACAAATATGACTGACTTTCTTCCAAATTCAGGACAGCACGAAGTAACCTCTTTGAAACTGAAAGACTGTTGAGATCAACCTTAACTTTCAGCACACTAATCTCAGAATAGAAAGGAAAAAAAGCAGTTCTGAAATCATCATAAGGCAATGCAACTGTAAATCAGCCACCTAAATGGTCGGAATTACTAGAGCATGAGTGAGCCTCCAAATCTTGCAATTTTAGTTCTCATTACAAAGAACTGACGCCGATTTGGTGAATGAACGGGACTGAATTTTTCAATTCACTAGTGCACTTACCTGGGTGTTCCTATAGGATCCTGCAAAGATAAGAGCAAAACTCCCACTGTTCTGTATCTGCATATACTTACTTGAAGGGTAAAATTACAAAGGGAGAGGTAAAAAGCATGCAGTTTATTTCTCTTTGCTTCTCTAAGGTGGCTGCATATGTATTCTGAGCAAAATAGAAAAAAGTTACCTTGGAGATGTCACCCAAGCTCCTTTGGCTGAGCAGTCACTGGAATATGGAGCCAACTTCTCACAATCAAGAGGGAGCAGGACCCCAAAAGCAAGTCAGCCTGCAAAATGATATATGGAAATGAGTTAGCAAGTCCTAAATTAGCTTTTATTTAGATCTTTACTTGCTTGTCAATTCAGAATTTTTGTGAGCATACCTTCCCTAGAGAATGGGACTTGAATTCACAAGCTCCTTTCAGGATGCAAATGCTCACACTCATTCCTGTGTGCTCTGACAGATGCTCTTTACCAAACCTACCAGCTGGGCCGAGGGGACACACTGTCCCCAGTTGCCTCAGCTACCCTCAGCTGAAAATTCCCAACAAGGGTGGAGCAGAGCAGAATCCATGACTGCTCCTCACCAGGCAGGGATGGGCATTAGGGAAGAAAGGCTGAAGCAGAGTATATTAAACCCCAGCAGCTGAACAGGCCTGGTTGTATGCCCCAACACAAGGGAGGTAGCATTTGGCAAAGCAGCAGGACAGCTGGTGAAGGAGATAACCTTTCTAACTACAAAAGCTAAATCAGACAGCTTATCTACTGCAGCTCCCAAGCACGTGTAGTGACGTCCTACCAGGACAGATACATCCATATCATAACCTCTTTCACTGCTTTTATCAGATTTGGTTGACTCAGATCTTCTACTAATATAATTATGGCAGCTATCTCTGTGTTATTTTTTAACAAAACAACTGCACCCATCTTAACTACTGTGGACACATTACACACATAGAGAGACAACCTGTAATAGCAAAGCTTGCTCCTTTACTCCCAAAGAAGGGGTTCAAACATTAATGACACCACATACTGACAGGGCTGATGCAAAACAAATGCAAGCTTATGAAGCTTGTCTCCTACACACAATTAATGCCACTCAAAATGCATAGACGAGCCTGTAGAAATAAATGAAGGCAAAGAACTTGCACCTCAGTACCATCTGCAGAGTGGTTCACACCAGCATGGACTATACAGGAAGTACAGGCAGCCCAACACACTGATTAAGAGAATTGCATCTATTAGGAAGCACATCTACCCGAACAGCACACTGGGAAAGCCAAAAATAACAGCTGCTGCCACATCAGAATGGCACAACACTGCGTACAGGCGATGCCTGCAAAACAGAAACTAAGCAGCCACACACACACACACTTCCTCTTCCTCCCCCCACCACCCCTACGACACCAGCAACAAACCTGATATTAAACACTGGCCAGCATCCTGCTCTGCATTCCTGTCACATCAGGAATAGAAATGAGGGAGACTGCTAGTGCTCCTCCACATAGCTGAAGGGCTCCTTCAGTTTACAGCACGTAACACAAATACTTGACATGACTCTAGCAGAGCATTCTGTCGCATTTTCTTTTCTTTTGCTCCTCTTCTCAAGCTCACCCATTTCAGAGCTCACTAGGGACCCTCTCTACTTACTAGACTTGTTTTTGATACATTCCCTCTCAAAGACTGAGAGGTCAGAAATAAAA
This sequence comes from Sturnus vulgaris, assembly GCF_052056855.1. NCBI lineage: Eukaryota > Metazoa > Chordata > Aves > Passeriformes > Sturnidae > Sturnus > Sturnus vulgaris. Next base: position 16,988,653 of record NC_142253.1, on the reverse strand, counting down.
GGAGCCGTTCCTAGGCATGTCACATCATATAAACAAGCAAGCAGAGAGTCACACACAAACTCTACAAGTCAAGTTCAATGCTAAACCCTGCCCAGCACCAAAACTAACAATGTGACACTGTCAAACACTAGAGTAAACAAATCAGGCTGCAGCTTTTTGTCAATACTAAATTCTGAGACTACAAATTCCAGCATCAACACTCCACTGAAATGCTCACATCTCCAACATGTTACAAGCTAATTCCTGATGGACGGATTGGGGGAATCTACTGACAGCAAGTGAAGTGTCTGAGTTACACTGCAATAATCAAGGCCTCTGTAAGATTTTCCATGGCTTTGGTATCTCCATTTCAACCACAGATGGAAGAAACACACCTCCTCTAGAGGTTTGGGTAATTCAAACTTAGCACTTACATTTCTTATCCAAATGGAAAGCAGTCAGTGCCACCCCACACCCAGCGTGCCAGCCAGAATTCACCAGATCCACAAAACCCTTTAGGCATGGAGAAACTAACTGAAAACTGAAATCTGAAAAGTGATCAAACCTTTTTACAAACATTTGGTGATCCACTGGACCAAAGAGACTGTGCCCTGTAAGCAGATGGTCAACAAACAGCCCCCAGCTTGTACAGGGCTCCTTATCTCACACCAGTCAAGCTCAACAAGGTCACATTTCAGAGCTGGATCATTGTACCCAAAAGGAATAAGCTCCATATTTGTGGGAGAAAAGGAAAGAAACAAACCAGGCAGCTCAGATGGGATGAGCAGAGCACGCAACTACATGATTAAGAAGAAATCACAACACTTGTTTAAAAGGGCAATTAGCTGATTAAGGGCACAGGTACTACTCCAGCCTGGACACTTTTTTGACATCTGAGTGCTTGCTACTCTAACCTTGACTTTTCACTACGTGCAATGCAAGACAGAATAACTTCCAAGTCAGTTGACTTGCACAATGTGCCAAGAAAGGGGATCTCAAAGCACATCTAATTTTTCTTTCTACAATATTTTTATAAGAAGGACATGCCCAGTGCTGTCAACCTGATGATGAGGCAGACAATGATTCACAGAAGTAGGAGAGAAGCATGGGCACTACTGTTTTATTTTATTTTTAAGTATATGTAAAAATGTGGTTTAAAATTATATTTATATACAAGAAAATAGATAATATAAAAAAACTACATTGTTGCACTCTTAGACAGTCACACTGCAGATTACCCTGAACTCAGATAAGATCCCATTCCAGCACCAGCCCCATTTCCCTTGCACCTGCAAAACCATTTAAGCACCCGAGGAGAAAAACAGTTTGTCTTCAGCTTGATCAGTCTGTAAGTCAGGGAGCTCTGATTCTCACCTGCAGACGCACAAGCAACAAGGCAAGAACCTCCTATGGGTTGCAGTCTATACTTAAATGAGCTGAAGTACCTGTGAAACCACACATGGAACGTGAAACTGGTGATCAGAAGCAGATCTTAAAAACTCTCCCCTTTCTCATCTCAACAGATAACCGTGCTCACTTGCTCTTCTTCTATGCAAGAAACATGCAAAACTGCCACAAATGCCTAATGAAAAACCAGAGGGTTCAGGAGAGTGTCCCACCAGCATATCCTACTCTCTCCATCAAAGATTCCTAAGCTAGTAACCTTGTATACATCAACTTCCCCTCCAGGAGCTAAGGATCACTTCCCCTGTTCTCGCAAAAGTCCTTACTAGACAGGAAGCAAAGGCAAGGCCATGAAAAAGGACATTTCAGATCAGCCTAACAAGATCTAACCAGGATAGCATAGGTTGTTCATCTATGCACCTGGAAATGGTTGTGCTGAAAAAGCTGAGAGGGTATGAAACAGTCTCTAAGAAAGAAAAAGAAAAATTAGCATTAGGACAATTAAAAACATTGAAAAAACAAGAATTTGATGCAGTTGAAAAAGCAACCCAATGTTATCTTGCTTTATAGCACTCGAAATTAAATCTTTTCACAACCACTTTCCTTCCAGCTCCAAAACAAAGCACTTACCTTAGGTCAGAGCTAAACTAACCCAGAAAAATACTTCACAGTCTAAAAAATAAGAAACTGTTGCATGGGATTAGGAGAGACCTATTCATGGTTATAGTGACCACATGAAATAACTGATACACCTGAAGGTCCTGACAGGATTTCTATAAAAAGGAAATCAGAATCTTAGTTCAGTGATGCACAACAAGGATACCATTATTTTTCTCCATCAAAAATCTGACCACACACACAAGTGTTAGCATATCAGCTGCAGGTGACGGTTCACTACAATGGGAGTTTCACAAGATGCTACTGCATATTATTTTGTGAGACAAGCTACTAACTATGTTTACAGAGCCCTAACAATCATTACAGAAACATTACATTAAGAATGAACAGAGACCCAAGCCCACACCATTCAGTAGTTCGATAGCAAAAGCCAGTTTTGGAATCCAGCTCTGGTAGCTCTGAATACCAAGTTAAGCCAGTTGAACCTGAAGGGAGCAAAAGCAGATGGAGCAAAAACGGAGCAAGACGGGTTGAAATGACAAAGGTAGCACATACTGAAGTATATTGTTCAGGGGAAAAAAGAAATAGGGCTGATGCTGAGCTTAAAAATTAAGCAATATGGACCCCAGGACCAATATAAATTCAGACTAGTTCAAAAACGAACAGCAGTCGGTACCACCTACCCTAATTCAACCCCTCCTTGGAAACCCCGGGGAAGGTTGGTCCCGGTCCAGATCTGCAGACCCATGAGCACACCTCAGGGGACTGCCAGGCACTCCGGGTGTCCCCACCGGGGCAGCCAGCGCTCCCGGGGCCACCCACACCCCTCCCCTGCCGGGGGGCAGCACGGACGGGCCCCCAGCCCCACCAGCCTCCTCACCATGTTGGTTTCATGTTACCGCCGCGGTTTCCGAGCTCCTTCCTGCGCGCAGCTCCTGTGGAAGGGAAGGAAGGGCACAAAGGGAGGGGACGCTCGCTGTGCCCGCTGGGCACGGCCCTGCCCCGGCACCGCGCTGCCCAGCCCGGGAACCCCACCCCGGCCGTGCCCCAGGCGGGCCCCGCAGGGGAAAGCGCCCGGGTCTCACCCACGCACACACGGGGACGTACCGGGCTCCCCCCAGCCCCTCCTCATGAGGCCGCGCACGGACCCCTCCACCCCAGGCCCATCCCGGTGCTGGCTGCCCCCTCACCCCGGCTGCTCACGGGGCTGTGCCTGTGTACCCCTTCTCCCTCCACGGGGCCGCAGCTGGGTCTCCCCTCAGGGCAGCGCGCTCGGCTCAGCCCCCCGCCCCTCAGCCTGGCCAGTCCCCGCCCGCCGCGGCTCACCGAGGCTGGCGCTGCCTGCCTGGCCGGGACACCGAAACGCGGAGCCCCAGCGCCGCCGCTCCCCGCCGCCCGAATCAACAACAAGATGGCGGCGCCCGAGGGGGCGGAGCCCGGCGCTGGCCGTCATAGCAACCGCGCCGTCCAAAGCCCGCCCCGTCACCCTGCGCGCCAATCCACACCCCAGTCCCGCCCCACCGGGGCCCTCTCTGGACGTTGATAGGTCAAACTTGTTGTCGCTCAAGAGCGGAGCCGCCCCGCCCTTTCCCGAGTGCGGACGGCGGCGCACGTTAGGCACACGTGACGCCAACCGAAGCCCCGCCCCCTGCCCGACTGAGCTGTCTCATTGGCTGTCCGCGGAGAAGGGGGGGAGCTTGGCCAATGGGCGCGGCCCGCCCGTGCTGGGTGCGCCCCTCCGGGCCGCGGCTCCGCGCTCCGAGCCCTCACCCCAGACAGCTCCGCGCTCCGAACCGCGCTCCTCGATCGGAGCCCACCCCCGACAGCTCCGCGCTCCCCCATCAGAGCCTACTCCCAGCCGGTCTGCACTCCGTGTTCCCCGATACGAACTCACACCTGGTCGTCCCGCGGTCCCGTATTCAGAACTCCCCGCCCGAGACCCCGGGGCCGCTCCGCATCCCTCTCCGGCCGCCACTCCGAGCGGGGTCTCGCCAATGGAACACGCTCACGCACCACTCTGGTACCATAAAGGGTTAAATTCCCGAACGGTCACGGTTCTCGTGGGTTCAGGGCAAAAGGGACCCTCAGGCAAAGTCACACAGGTGACCCCTCTCACTGTGAAATTTCACGGCTGGTCCCTGTTCCCCTTCCCTCCCCTTAGTCACCTACTCCCCAAATTAGTCTCTTCCCTCTTATCCCGCCAGCGCTTCATTTCCCCAGGAGCTGCCAGGGAGGCGTCCCGTGGCGCGCTCCTTTGAAATTCAAATAACCGGTTTCCCACCTCCCGCTGACTGACACCTTCAAAGCCTCCCGCCGCTCCCAGCCTCCTCCTGCGGCGTCCCGCTCACCTGCACCCACGCTAATTCACTTTTCCTCCCAATTATCAACCCATCCCCTCTGCCGACCATCTGCTCATCCCACCCGTTTGCGCCTGCAAGCGCTGTAACAAAGCAGAGCTTGAAGTGAACGCGGGACTCGGGGCAAAAATTGCTCAGAATTACCCGTGGCTGAGTTTTCTTGCCCAGATAACCTCCCTGTGGAGGACTGCCCCGGCTGGGTGACATCCAGAGGCTACAGAGATGCTTCTGTGACCGAAGCAGACTTGGCCAAAGCTCTCGCAGTATTTTTTGCAGTGCCAAGCCCGCTGCCAATCCTTGTCCTGGGTCATGCCAATTACATCGCTGACGAGACAGTGCTAATGACCACCACAGCAGGACAGCCACCAGTTAGCACTGCCCGGCAACGGGACTCCCTAAGGCAATCACAGCAGCCTGTGCAATCCCTGACACCATTTATTGGGTCTACACTGGCTGAGGTGGCTCAGGATCTGGCTGCACCCCATGGGCAGCAGGTTTGGCCACAAAGGATGGGTCTCCTCCTCGGGGGCCACACCAGCTGTCTGCCAGTGCCCTGTGCTCTGCCCAGCACTGCCCACATGGAGCTGTAGGTCACAGGAGCCCCTCCTCAAGTCAAGCCCTTCAGATCCAGCGCCGAGCCCCAGTCTCGCTGGTGAAGAGATAGTCCCTGCAGCTGCCTGAGATGGAGGCAGCACTCAGTCACTGCCCCAAGGGCCTGGTCATCATCTCTTCTGTCCCCAGACCCCTCGACACAACCCGAGGCTGCTTTTGGGGCTGTGGGATAGGGCACTTACGTCGGTCCTCAGCACGGCCATCAAACTGCCCCTGTGTGGAAGAGGGACAGGAAAGGCTGCTGAGGGCCACAGGCCTCTTCCTGCCTCCCTGCAAGGGCACCCACCCCCGCTGCCACACACTTACTGGGCTGCTGGCATGTGGGTGTCCCTGTTCCTCCTTGCCCCTGCTGTGCTCCACTACATCCCAGGAGCTGCAGAAGGAAGAGGGGAAGGGAGGGAATGCTGTCACTGATGGGCTGCTGGCTTCAACCCCAAGAGATGCTGCTGGGAGCCACTTGCCAGCCAGTTTTTGCCCTGCCGGCTGCACCCTGTTAAGCTCATCATCCACTTACCTGATTGTCCCCTGAGACAGATGGGGAACGTGACAGGACTGTGCTCCCCCAAACACCACTACCTTTGAGCAGTGCCTGAGCACCAAGGTCGGCCACCACATCCACTTGTTTCCCCATGTACTGGCACACATCACTCTTGTGCTTGGAGAATGCTGTGCTGGGGGAGCTGCCAGAGCCATCTACAGAGGCTGAGCCTGGGTCTTCTCCCTTGCATGGTTACTACAGCCCCAGTGTCACTGTGTCCCCAACCTTACCAATGAACCAGGATCCAGCTATGCATCACTTCGGGGCAGTTATGCCACTGGAGGTAGCTGTTATCGGGCCCATGGGCTTGCATGTCTCCTCCTTGCTGTGCAGACACTTGGCACAGGCCAGTCTAGCGTCTCCTCAGGATCTCTCCTCTGTCACCTGTCATCGTGACTGACCCTCCAGGGTTTGTGCAGCCTGCTCACCTCATCCCTGGGAGCTTTCCCTGACAAATGGGGCTCACCCCTGCCAAACAGGGGCTCCCCTGGTGAGCTGCAGTGACCTCAGCCCCGGTGCCAGAACCCAGCCTTGCAGTAGGCATCGGCACCAGCACTGTGCCATCCCACCCTATCCACTGCAGAGTTTGTGCCCCAGCCTGGCCACTGACATCACTGTCTACTGGGCAAATTGCTCTCTCTGCTCCCATAGCTCCCATCAGGGCTGCACCCTTGCCCTGGGCAGAGAAGGCTCCCTGGCACAGCAAGCCATGGCCAAATGCAGAGTATATTAAACACACCCTGAGTGCTGTGTCTGCCTGACTACCTGCAAGGACAATATAACTGCCAGTATGACCGCCCTGGCCATATAGCACTCACCTCTTGGCCAGGAACAGCTTGCCAGGGGCCCGGTTGCTGGGGGAGGAGCAGAAGGCAGCTGTGAACCCTTAGTCTTGCTCACGGTGGCATGCCGTGAGGCAGGCTGGGGCTCACCTGCACAGCAGGTTCCAGGCCGTGCAGCCCAGGGTGGCCAGCAGCAGGGCACCAGAGATGGTCAGCACGGCCACAAACCAGGCTGGTGGGTGCCACACTGCCTCTGTCTGCACGACAACCAGCGGCTCCTTCTGCAGCGTCTGTGGAGGCAGCGGGGTGAGGGGCCATGGCAGGTTCGGTGGAGCCTGGAGCACCAGCTGGTCAGTGGGCTCTGCTCACCGTGTGCTGGGTGCTGGTGCTGGATGGCACCGGGGTGCTCCGGGGGACAACGTGCACCACCAGTGCCACCAGGGTGCTGCGGCGGCGGGCACCAGAGCCGCCCCACACCTCCACCAGCAGGACAAAGGGGTGGGGCTCGGCTCGGTCACTGGGGAGGTACACAAGGGTGTTCCCTTCCAGCCGAAAGCGCCCATCTTCATTGCCTGGACGAGAGGGCCTGCTCAGTGTCACACGACGGCGAGGGCTGGTTTGTGCCGTGGTTTGGCCGCTCCTCACCTCCAACAATGGTGTAAGTCAGCACGGCGCTGTCGGGGCTGCTGTGGCACAGCAGGCGGGTGACAGGCTGGCGGCTGCCCGGGGACCCAGCCGTGATCTGCAGCTCCTGCACCTCGGGGATGCACACCGGCAGCTGGTCCGGCACAGCCTGCCAGGAGCACGGGGAAGCGGTAGGAAACCCACAGTTCTCGCATCCACCCCAGCTCACCCAGTGGGCTGCCCTCATACCTGCAGGCGCACAGACACGTCGCACAGACTGCTCTGCCTCTCCCTTGGGTCCAGGTCATTGTGAGTATCTGTCAGCCGCACCATCAGCTTGTAGCTCTTCTGCTGCTGGGAGCCCAGGGGTCCCAGCACGCGGATCTCGCCTGTGGGGAGGTGTGAGCTGCTGGGAACCAGTAGGTGCCGTGGGGCGTGGCAGGGGCTGGGGAAGGGGCCGGGTGCTCACCAGTGCGCCTGTCAATGGAGAAGGGCTGTGCAGGGCCAGACCCCCCCTCTAGGCTGTACTCGAGGCTGTCCAGGGGGTAGTCACGGTCAGTGCCAGCCACACGCCCCACGACGCTGCCGAAAGCTGCTGTCTCTGGCACGGTGAAGGTGGCGCCGCTGGGGCACGCCGGTCTGAATTCGTTGACAGGTGTCACCGTCACAAGCACAGGCACACGAGCTGTGTGGCACACAGCTGCTCAGCCATGCTGGCACCACCCCACAGCCTGTGCCAGGCTGGGTAACATGGGGACAGAGGCACCAGCCCTGGCGTGGGCATCTCTGGGGCAGAAGGGAAGGAATATTTCCTCTGTGATCTGCTGTTTTGGGGATTGAGAAAGGTATTTTCCCACCCTAGGGACATGGGCACTCACTGCTGTGTAGGGGCTGCCCTCCCACTGTCACCACAATGGTGGCTGTGAACTGGAAACCCAGAGCAGCCATGGCCTCCGAATCATAGTCCAGGGTGGTGTTGACCTGCCAAGCCAGGAGGGGAGTGTCAGGCAGAGCTGAAGTGCTCTGCAAAGCTCAGATGTCCTGCAGAGCCAGAGTATCCCACAAAGCCAGGGTGTCCCACAAAACTGTGATGCCAGGGGAGGAGGGAGCAAGCGAGAACGAGCAGGCTTTGGGGAGCAGGGAGTTCTGAGGAGCCCTGACCCAGAACCTGGCATGACAGCACATGTCACAGGGTTCCACTTGTCCCACTGGGCTCTGGGCTTGCTGTCCACTTGCACACTGCCCATGACCCCGCTCACCTTCAGCCGTGGCCCCTCCATGTAGAAGTGAGAGAGGGAGGAGGGAGGCCCCTCGAGAGCGTAGTGCAGACACCCATCAGTGCTGGTGGAGTCAGTGCACCTCAGTGTCACCAAGGTGCTGCCAGGGGACGTCGTTTCGGACACCTGGGACCTGTGGCAGGGCATCCAGCAGTTCAGCCTCTGTCCCATGTCCTGGGTGCAGCAGAGAGACCCATCCACCCCACTCCCCCCTGAACCATACACGAAGATGGCTGGGTCACATCTTGGTGCCTGACGGTCTGTCCCCTGCACGGTGACATTGACTGTGGTGGTGGCGTGGTCGTCGGGGTGCAGCGCATTGTAAGCCCGGATGAGGAGTTGGGCACGGATCACCTGTAGCCGGCGGGTGCTGCGGATCTCTCCTGTCACTGCGGGAGGAGCCATGGCCTTGCACTGGGCACAGGGATATGGACAGGGTGTCCTTGGGGATCCCCACTGCCCTGCTCACCCTCATCAATGGTGAAGAGCGCGGGAGCCACAGGAGCAAGGATGGCATAGTGGACATTATCACCTGTGGCACGGACCTGTGTGACCACCTCCCAGGGACCAGTGCCTTCTGTCACCGTCACAGCCCGGTGTGGCTCCCTATAGGCAAGGTGGGCATTGTGGCACAGCCTGGTGCCACCAGCACCCCTCTCCTGGCCCAAGCCCACTCACAGGAAGGTGACACGGGGATGGAGTGATGGCAGCACCTCCACCGTTACAGCCCCGCTGCAGTTGTGCCCATGACGATCCATCACCTCAATCTCCAACCTGAACCTCTGTGGGCCAGCACCGGGGCAGCTGTGGGACAGCCCCGAGTGGCACTAACATTGGGGCTGGGGACAGGATAGTGATGAGGCTACTAATAGAGATAGGAACAGGAATAGCAATGGGATGGGAACAGGAACAGGGACAGAGACAAAGAAGAGGGGGCAAGGGATTAAAATGGGGCTTGGAATAGGAACAGAAGAGGAAAGAAGTGTGGAGATGGAGATGGGTATGAGGTGGAGACTAGAATGGGCAGGAATACAGACAGGGAGGAAGATATGGACAAGACTTGAGATGCAGAAGGTGGGAACAAGGCTGGAGCATTTGTGGGTCCAGGGAGAGACAGGGGCCTAATGGGGAGAGCAGGATGTGGAGGGCTGTGGCCAGAGAGAGGCTAAGCCCCGGTGGACAGAGAGGTGGCTGTGACCAGCCTGGGGCTGCTGGTGCCCACCTGGGTGTCCTTGCTAGGGTCAAAACCATTGTCAGGCGCCAGCACCACACCCCGGCGGGTGAGCATGAGCGGTGTGTTGTGGTTTCGAAGCCTGAACTGCAAAAAGGAGGGTGATGGGAACCCCTGTCCCACTCCTCCATACCCGAGCTTCTGCTGTTTCCAAGGCTGCTCCCTTCTGTGGGGATGTGGCCCCCCAGGGAGCTGCCACTCACCATCAGTCCACCAAGCGGCTGTGGCAGCACCGCATACAGGGGTGTCCGTGGCGCCACATCTGCCAGCACCGGCACCACATCACCCTCTGGAGCACAGCACAGCTGTGGGAATTTGGTGCTGGCTGGCACCCACAGCCCCCACTGCCCTGTGCCCCTGTTTCCTACCTGCACTGGCAAAGGGGGTGTCACAGCGCAGCACGTGCCCTGCTGTCACCCGGACAAAAAGACGCTCTTCCACCTCATCCTCACCAGGACAAGCAGCCCGCAGGATTAGTGTGTACTGGTTCACCCGGCGGGCATCGAGCTCTGCACCAGCGCGCAGTGTCACCTGCCATCGGGACACAGTCACTCAGCAGGGCGCCTGCCAACTCCTGCCCCACTCCCTATTCCCCAGCCACACCTCTGTCCGGAACGTGGTGGCATCCGTGGGGTCAGAGCTGATGGCGATGGAGTTGAAGGGGTGGTCGGGCTCGATGCCATCCAGGGTGACATTGGGACTGCTGCTTGAGTTGCTGCAGGACACAGTCACCTCAGCGACGCGGGTGCCGGACACTGTGTCCTCACTCAGGGCCACCACACGTGGCAGGTCAGGCAGGACTGGTGGGAGACCCCAGGAACCACTGATGGCTCATCCAGCTGTGCTTATGGAGCTCTGCTCCTGCACCTGAGCACCAGTGCAGGCACAGATTTCCCTCCCAGGCACAGCCAGGTCCAAAACACCCACTCTTACCGGTTGCTCCGACGAAAGTCCCTGCAAAGAAGAGAGTGTCACCCCAGCCTGCCAGGTGTGCCCTGGCAATGCCCTGGAGAGGCCCCAGAATTCCCTCTATGCCAGGCTCTCGTGAAACCTCAGTGGTGTCTGGATATGCCATAGTGATGCCCAAAAGAAGCCCCAGTAACATCCTGGCAATGCTGAAGACACCCTGAGGACACCCGGGCAATGCCCCGAGCATGTTCGTGTGATGCCCCCTCCCACCTCAACCCAGCCAGGAAGCTGCCAGTCTTTTTTCCCATCCTGGGGTCAGCACCAGGAACGTGAGAGCAACCGAAGACAGCCTCTCCCCTGTCCCCTTCTTCTCAGCCATCCACCCAGGATATGGCAAAGGATGCCCCGAACACTGTGACCTTGAATCACCTACCTGGGGCATAGAGGCTGAGGAGGAGGAAGGTGAGGTGTCTGTGCATGCCCATGGCTCGCTGGGTGTTTGGGACAAGCTGCAGCGGGTTGCCAGGGGTGCTGGGCGCCACCCCGGCGCGGCGTCATGCCGTCCATCCCCACCCGCTGGTGGCCGTCCCGGCCAGGGGAGGGACAGGGCACGGCTCCAGTGCCCCCAGCTCTGCATGCCGCCGGTCCCAGCCCCTTGCCGCTCGCAGCTCCGTGGGGTTTGGCTGCCACCCCACGCTGCTTCACCACGCGGCACGCTCGGGAACCGGGAAAATTAGTTGGGAGGTAATTTTTGGCCGTGTTCTTGTTCATTTGCAAACCAGTGCCGCTTCTCCCGGGATCCCCATTAAACGCTATTAGTTCCCAATTAACGGGCTCTGCGGCCAGGGTCACTCTGCGGCCGGGGTCACTCTTCCCTTCCCTCCTCCAGCGTCCAGCCCGGCTCTAGTAGCCCGGTGGCAGGGGGTGCCGAGGGGGATGCGCCCACCGGGGCCCTGTACCGGGGCTGCCCTCCTTCCCGGCGGGGCATACAGGGCTGCGGGACCCCCAGTGCCCGCGGTGCTGCCGGCCGGGACACGAATCCCGCCTGGCCCGGCGGTGCCCGGGTGGTGCCCGGCGCGGGGCCCCGGGGCGGCGGGGAGGGGTCCGTGGGCGGGGCGAGGCCCCGGGACGGCGGTGCCGGTGCGGGCCGGGCTCACGTTACGGCGGCCCCATTGGCCGGGGCGGGGCGGGGCGGGGCCGCCGGGCAGCGCCGGGAGGCGGCGGGCACGGCCGGGCGCTCCGTCCGCTGTAGCTGTCGCTGCTGCTGCTGCTCCGCCACCGGCACCGGCGGCACTGGGAACGGGGCCCGGAGCGGCGCCGGGGGAGCAGGACCGGGCATGCACAGCGCCCGACCGGACGAGCTCGGCGCCGACCGGGTGAGTGTCGCCGCGGGCAGCGGGAGGGAACAGGACGGGACGGGACGGGACGGGACCACTGTGCCTGCGCCCCGCCGTCTCGGGACTGGCGTGACGATCCGGCGCTGCCGGTGACATCAAGGCCGTGACATTACACGCGAGGCCAAAGGCGGCGCGGGGGACGTGGGCGCCCGGTGGGACACTGGTGATGTGGGGGCACGGGTGGCCAGCGGTCGCAGTGTCCAGCTGTCAAGGTGCCAGCGGCACCGTCCCCCCGGAGCTGCCACCCTGCTGCCCACCTGGGCTGCCCCGAGGGACGGCGGTGACAGGGTGGCCCTTCGGCTCTCCTGGGCCTGCCACATGCTTACCCAGCACCTCACAACCGGCTGCCCTAGTGTTCCCGGCCAGCGGCGGGACTGGGCGGCTCGGAGTGGTGGCACATTGCCACTAGGGCTGGATAAGAGGGTCCCAGCCAGCGGGGAGTGGGGCAGGGATTGGGACGGGGATGTGGAGAGGGACAAGGACAGTCCTGCCAGCAGCTCTGTCAGGGCCAGCCAGAGGGGACAGAATTATTGGTCCTGGAAGCAATCCCTCCTGCACACTCAGCTTTCCGCGTCTCCAACGCGGAAAGGAAAGCGGACGTAACACCCTGCTTTTGGGTTCAGACAATAGGAATTCAAGAGCGAGGAGCGGCCCGGCTGCGGGAGCCAGCAGTCCCTTTCAGCGCCCGCCCGGCCGCGCTCCGTTCAGTCCTGCCTGCCTTGGTTCCCTGTATTCCCCGGCGTTTGAGGGGGCCCGGGCCTTGGGTGCTGGCCTGGCTGCACCCTGACGTCACCTGGGGTGTCCCCAGCTGGAGGGCACAGGGTGGGTGGGTGGCCCTGCCAACGCACGGGGGGAGAGCCCCACCCCAACACCCGTGAGTGCTCTGGGGCTGTCGCTGGCTCCGTGCCACCGAGCGGGACTCTGCCGAAGGGGTGTCCCGGTTCCCCCCGATCGAGAAGGGGGCACTCTATGGGCTATCGGGGGGGCAGTGGAGCGCCCGCTCCTACGTGCCGTGGCCCTCTGTCATTTCCCGCAGGCACGGCCGGGGCTGGGTGCCTGCTTGCTCACCCGACAAGCCGCTGCACGCCGGCCGGCTCCGCGCAGGAGCCGCAAGAAAGCGGGGCCCGGGGCTGCAGGCAAGCCGGGACCTGCGCCCCGCTCTCCGCACCCTGCTGCACGCCCATTGCGCCAGCGAAGCCCCCCCGTGCCGGAGCGGAGGGCGCGGGGTGCCGAGGAGGGTGGGATGGGGGATGGCGGTGCTGGCTGGGGGCAGTAGCGACAACCGTGCTGATGTGCCCTTTCCCTGCAGTGGTGCCGGCGGGACGCAGGGCCGACGCTGCGGGCGCACATGCACGGCACGCGGCAGGCACCGCACCACCCCGGAAGGGCGCCGGGACCGGCCGCCCGTGCCCCGCGCCCCGGCTCGGCGGCAGACTCGGCCTGCAGCCTGGATCCGGGTGGCGAGGAGGAGGAGGGCGGGGGGCCAGCAGCTCGCTCCCCCCCAGCCAGTGAACGCAGCCTGGAGTTCGACTCGGGGTACTCGGAGGCGTCGGGGGGCACGTGGAGGGAAGAGGAGGCGCCCGTGCGGCGCCGGCATCTGCTGCCCTGCCAACGGGCACACCGGCTGTCCGCCGGCCCCGGAGCCCCACCGCCCGCTCCCGCCCACCGTGTCCGCCCCAAATCCACCTCGGACGCCTGCCTGGAGCAGTGGCGGGCCCTGGAGCCCGCCGACACCCAGGACTGGACCGTAGCACTGCTGTCGCAGAGCCGGAACCGGCAGCCCCTGGTGCTGGGCGACAACTGCTTCGCTGACCTGGTGGAGAACTGGATGGACCTGCCCGAGGTGGGCGCCGAACCGCGTCGCCGAGCCCCCGCCGAGCCCTCCCGCCGGCTGGCCAAGCCCCCAGCCTTCCTGCTCAGCATCTCGGGCAACGTACGCCGTAAGCTGGCCAACATGGCCCGGCCGCGGGGGGCCGACGGTGCCCGGCCGGGGGGCCGCGATGCCACCAAGCGTTTCTCCTGCCCGCTGGGGCTGGGGGGCCAGCCCAAGGGCGCCTGCTTTCATCAGTCCCACAACAACATTGCCCAGCTGGCCACGGACTTCCACCGCTTCACTGCCTTGATGAACAGCCGCAGCCGCCAGCCCATCATCTGCAACGACGTTATCGGCTACATTTAGCCCTGCTGCTGCGGCCCTCACCCTGTAAATAAACCCCCGTTTTGTACGGTCTGGGCACCGCAGCATTTATCAAAAGGAGTGCCTGTGCCCCGACTCCGGGCAGGGGCAAACAGGGGGTTTTTGCAATGAGGGCCACTGCAGCCTGCAGCTTTTATTGCACGGGGCAGGATATACCAGCCCCTTGCTCAAGGTAGGGAGCACAGGAGAGGGGGACCGGTATTTTCAGCCTCAGCATCCTCTCCCTCGCATATATACAGCAGCTCCAGGTCCTGCTGCTGCAGCATCCTGGCATCCCTGGAGACCTCTGATAACCTGTAGCAGGGAAAGAGGGTTTTGGGGGCACTGGCTTGCCCCCCAAGGCTGGCTGAGTGCTCTGGGGGTGCCTTGGGCCCCTCAGAGGTGTCCAGCCAGGCTGGTGGGATGCAGGGGCCGGCAGCAAGGGGCCGGGCAGGGGTCCCGCCACAGGAAGTGCTGCAGGCAGGATGTTTATCCAGCAGCTGGCTGTGAGCTGCACTGCAGCTGGAGTGGCTCAGGATTGAGGCAGTGGGGGCTGGAAGCATCCCCTGGGGCAGGATTGGGCCCTGAAGCTGGGGACCTACCTCTGCGCCTGCTGCTGGGCCCGTGTCTCTGCAGCTGCCTTGCTGTCATAGAGCACGTCATCACCACACAGGAGCATGGTCACGGTCCAGCCATGTGTCCTCTGCAAGAGGTGGGTGTCAGGATCTGGCCCTGCATCCCTCAGGTGATCTGTCTGAGTGCTGACAGCACTGGGCTCACCTGCAGCCAGTCCAGCACCTCCTGCACCGTCACCGCCTGTCCATCTTCGCCGACTCCCTGCATCTCCAGCCGGTCCCAGCAGCTCCACTCCCGCCCACCGTACTGCCAGGGGGCAGCAGCCAGCACTGGCACCCCATATCCTGGCTGCCCAGCCCCATAGGGCAGGAACTGGTGCAGAACAAGGGCTGGGGGACATCAGGGCAGGCAAATAGGCAGGGTGATGCACCATGGTGGTGCAGGGGCAGTGGAGGACACAACTATCCCCCCAGCACTGCTGGGGTCCACTTCAGGGGTCAGTGTCAGTATGGAGCCAGCACTGCCCCTAGCCCCGGGCCAGGACAGGCGCACAAAAGGCCATTGAAGCATTGCCCAGCCTCATACAATCACCTCTTCTCATGCTTGTGGCCCCACGACCCCTGCTCCGGCCCAAGGAGGCCAGTGTGGTGCCAAGCCCGGGGCCAAGTGCTGGACGCGGCCCCACGCCGTCTGGCAGGGCTGCACAGCCATCTGCCCCTCGCTGCAGGCAGCTCCAGCACTGGCCCCAGCCCCACTGGGGAGGGGTGTTCACACCTGGTCACTCTCCCTCCTGCTTTCTGCTGCCTTCTCACCTCCGCCACCTTCTGCTGCCTGCACTTATCCCACTGGTGGAGAGAAGGGCTTAACCCCATCCTCACCGGGGCAAAAACTCAGCAAAGAGGGAAAGCCATGGTCTGGGCCTCCATCACTCTAGCCCTGGGAAGCATATTCCTCTGGTTAAGGCTGGCCCCCAGTGTGGGCTCCCCAGGTTCCCATGGGGACATAGGTCATACCAAGAAGGCCTTGGGGACATGTGTTCCCACCATACCAAGCAGCTGAGTGTGAAATGTCATGCTGGGTGTCCTCGCCCTGGGACATGGAGGTGTTGGGTCTTGCTGCAAGGACGTGAGGGCATGGGCAGACCCAGCAGCATCTTCCATCCAGGGATGATGCCAACCCAGGGACACGACAGCCAGGATGGCACAGGGATGGGCACGGGGTTTGAGGGGGCTGTGGGGCAGCCATCAGCCCGAAGTGGTGCTGGAGCCGGAGCAAGGCAGTGGAGTCGCCTCCCTCCCCCTCTTCCTGCTCCCGGCCCGGGGCCCCCCGGGCCAATCTGGTTCCAATCGGCGCTTCCTGCCGTGCCGGAAGGGCTGCCTCGCACGCCATAAACCCCCAGACAAAGGGGCCTCTATAGCCCAGACGGTCCCAATCTGGGCCTGCCCCCACCCCCGCTCTCCCTCCCTGGTTCCCCACCGCCGGGACCCCCGGCCCTGCTCCCCCGGGCGGCCCTTCCCGGCCCGGTGCCAGCTGCTCTCTGGCTGCCGCAGCTGGTTTCCATAAGCCAGATGAGTGCGGCTGCAGTGGCCTCCCACCTCTGGCTGTGGGGCTCAGCGTGGGGCCTGCCACGGGGCAGTGGGGCTGCCTGAGCCTCATGGGCACCCCAGAGCACCACAGCTGGGCCTGAAGCTGGGTGAATGGGGCAGTGGCAATGTCTGAGTGCTGGGGGACAGCCAGGGGGAGGAACTGGTTCTTCACTTCCTGGCAGCATTCCCAACCCCTTGCACCACCCAGATCAATTTCTGGAGTGCTATGGCCAGGGCTGCCCTTGCTGCATGGCCACCTCCTTTTCCCTGAGTTCCCCTAATGCCACTGGCCCCTGGCTGTCCCCCACCTGCACTTTCCCAGGGAAGAGAGTCCTACCCGGTAGGTGGGGGCTGGCTGGGGCTGGACACGGAGCAGCAGGCAGGTAGACAGGTTGATGTTGCTGTTGCGGTAGCAGCTGAGGTCCTGGCACCCCCACACCAGCTTGTAGACCTCCAGGCATGCCAGCCCGGCCACAGCTGCCGTGGTGGTGATGATGGCAGGCACGATCCGCCCAGCAATTTGCTTGCTCTGAGGACAGGAGGGGCGTCATGAGCTGCCCCACACAGGACAGAGACTCCCGACCCCACAGGCCGCCCCTCTCACCATCAGCCAGCTGGCAGGGGAGATGCCATAGTTCTCTGCACGCAGGTTGGATGCTGCTGTGATGAAGTCTATGTGGACATTGTTGTCCTGTAGGGAAGAGTGGGGGCACATCTGCATCCCATGGGGACATCAACCCCCCCAGGCTGAGCAGAGCCACTCGCCTGGTTCCTCTACCTTCTCAAAGGGGACGGGCTCCATCAAAGGTGCTTGTGCCTCCTCATCCCCCACTAGCTCCTGTCTCCACTGCACCAGGTCCTGGATAATCTGTGTCAGGTGCCTGTGATCTAGGGGTACAGGGACCCCTGCAATGATAGTCCTCCACTGTGGCACTGCAGGGGTGCTCCCACCTTGGTCTGGGTCATCTTGGATGCTAGAGCAGGGACAAGAAGCCACTGCTAGATCCAGGAACATACCTGGGAACCTCAGGGAACCTCACCTGTGGGAACTTGTGACTCCTCTGCGAGTTCCTCTGTGAGTGGGATCTGAAGTCCTTCCTGGGGTGCAAAGGGTGGCAGGACCACATCACGGAGGGTGGCCTGGATGGCCGCCCGGTCCCTGCATGGCGGCACCCTGTGCACTTGGGCAAAGAGGTGAGCAGCAGCCAGGACATAGTCCAGGTGAGTGTCCTGCGAAGTAGAAGTGGGGTGGCCACGGAGTGCCTTGTTGGGGTGGTCCCACACAGCCGAGGGCTGCCAGAACTGCCCTGAGCTGGCAGAACTGCCTGGCTTTGTCCCAGAGTGGAGGTGGCCTTCTCTGGCTACAGAGCATGTGCTTCAAGCTGTCCCCTGCAGTGACTGGGGGACACAGACAGACCCAGCCCAGGACCTGGCAGCCCTGCACAGGCTGTGGCAGATGGAGCACAACTACAGTTCAGTATTCCCTGCATGCCCAGCACAGGCTTGGCTCTCCCTCTGCCCATACCATTCCCACATGAGAACCCATAGCTCTCCCTGCACTCACATTGTCAGGGTTGAATGTCAGTGCATGGGGACAGCTCCTGTCCCCTGCCCAGAAGGGGACACCCGGGCTGGTTTCCTGGCACAGGGAGAGAAGAGTCAGGCCCAGAAGTGTGTGTCCCTGGCTGCCGCGAGGTGGCCGGTGGAGGGACGGGCGTGCAGGGTGTGCCAGCCTTGTGGTGCTGGACTCACATGCTCCGGGGGGTAGTTGTGCAGCAGCTGGATGATGGTATCGTGGTAGTAGCTCTGCCAGCGCCGGCGTGCCCAGTGCACACAGTCCTGCCAGTCCCGCGGCCGCTCCCGCAGGCTGTCCCACACCTGCTTCAGGACCTTGCTTGGCTGCTGCTGCTTCAGGAAATCTGGGTCCCTGCAAAACCAGACCCGCAAAACCCTGCAAAAACTGCCTGAGAGCAATCCTGTGAGACACCTGGGTGGGATGTGACAGTCTGGCATTCTCTTCCCATTCCCAGAAGTGCCCTGGCAGAGCTGGAAACTCCTCTCCCAGCATCACTACCCCCAAAGCCCACTCACTCCATGAACTGGTTGACTTGTTCTGCAGGTAGCTGGAAAAGCCCCTCAAACTCATCACGGGCCCACTGTGGAGGAGAAACGGGTATTGAGCACTACAATGCTCAATATGCATTGAGCCTAAGCCCACGGGGAAGGGGAGGCTCCAGTAGGGCCAGCAGCAGCACTCAGGCTGCCAGCAGGAAGCAGCTGGGGCCATATCCTGCCCGTGGCCCACCATTGGAGGGGAAATGGAGAAGGAAGACAAAGGTCCTGGTGCCTCCCCGCTGAGTGCTGTGGCTGGGACAGCTCAGCTTACATGTAGTGTGTGCTGGATGGTGCGAGGGAAGTACCGCAGGGTGCAGAGGGGGAAAGTGCCATCCTTGGGGGTGCTGGCCTGCACCAGAGGCTTGGTGAGGAACGGTACCATGGGCAGCACATTGCCCTGTGTCCCCTCCGTGCCCGAGTCCACCAGTGGTGTGTGGCAACGGAGACAGCGTCTCTCCAAATAGGTGCCTACAAGGAACCAGGAGTGCTAGAGAGCCAGGGAGCACATCCAGGGGCTTAGCCCCCTTGCCCTTCCTGGCACTCACGGGCCTCTATTGTGTCCAGGGCGCTGGCAACGCCATCCAGGTGCCGGAAGAAGTTGTCGCTGTAGAGCATCTCAGTAGCAGGTCCCACCTCGTTCAGGTGAGGTGTCACTCTGACATCAGGGTTCATGCGCTGCACGGCTGCTGCGGCCACCACTGACTTTGGCTCCTGCCAGGGCACAGAGGGGGTGGGCAGCCCTAGGGAGCCCCTGGGACAGCCAAAATACCCTTTGGGGAGAGCTCAGCCCCTGCCTCATGCTGCCTCACTGATATATCCGCTGAGCGATAGAGAAGCTGCCGATGGAGGTTGGAGAGGGCAATAGTGTCCATGTCAGTGATGATGAGTTCCCCGTCTGGCCCCACCGCCAGCCCCATCATGGCAAAGTTTTTCAGCAGCTCGCAACCGATGGCACCAGCTCCCACCTGCCAGGGCAGAGATGCTGCAGCTCCCCACATGCCAGCTGGATGCTCCGCAGCCTCCCAGTGCCATGGCCCCTCCCCACTCACCACCAGGTACTTCTGGTGGCCCAGCCTCTCCTGGAAATTAGCCCCGAAGACGGCAATCTGGCCATCGTAGCGAGAGCCTCTCTGCCGGGACAAGGAGCTGTGTGAACACAGCAGCCACGGCACCCCAGGCAGTCGGGAGGGGCTGGACACGGGGTCTCACCGGGGCACAGTCTGTCTCTGTCAGCTCCGCGGCCCCCGGCAGCGCCAGGCACTCCAGGGCGTCGAAGTACAACCACTGGTTCAGGGGCTGGAACTTCCGAGTGATGGCCTGGGACGAACAGCCCGTGAGGAGGTGGCCAGCGGGCTGTTCCTCCTCACTGCGCCCCAGCTCTGCTGCCGGACTGGGCGTCCCCAAGCGGGCAGCAAGTGCCCTCTCGTGGCCATCGAACGCCACCGGACAGCCATGGCCAGCGGGGCCCCGCCCCGCTCACCTTCAGCACCTCCTGGGCCGCCAGCGCCCCGACCACGGCGGCCACGGGGCACAGGTCCCCCGCGCTTACACTGGCGAAGGCAAGCACGATGTCCTCATCCAGGGGAGCCTGCTGTGCTCCCAGGCTCCGCGCCAGCTCCAGCACCCGCTCGGCATCCGCCTACAGGCAGAGGGGAGAGGGCAGTCCCCGGCAGGGTGCTGGGCTTCGGCAGGAGCAGGACAGGGACTTACCGGTGCCCTGGGCCGCGGCAGGCGGCCCCGCTCCCTGCGGAAAGCGTGAAGGGCTCGAAAGGCAGCGTGCAGGCTGAGGCTGCGCGGCAGATCCTCGGTATTTGTCATCTGGATTTTGGGCTTCTCCAGTGCCTGGCACAGGGGCTCCTGCCACCAGCACAGCACCAGGGATTGGGTGAGTGCTTCCCTGGGGCCTAGTATGGCACAGCAGGAGCCCAGCCTGGGTGGCAGCACCATGGGGCCAAGAGGGACTTACATGGGAACACTCCTCGGGCCGCTGCACCCGTGAAACCAGACCGCCACAGCGGTAGGGCGAGAAGGAGCTGGTGTCACCGATCTCCAGCCTGGAGGTGTCTGGGAACAAGAGGAACACAGATGTCACATCACGGTCACTGCGAAGGACCCGGTGAGTTCCTCAACCTTGAGCTAGGGCAGCCAGGATCTCCCTGCAGGTCTCACCGAGCACATGCACGGGGACCGGCTCCTGGCCGTTCAGCTCTGTCATCCCCTGCACGCCAGAAAATATCACCAGGTCACCGTCTTGGAAGTTCTCTGTCCCCGTGCATGTCACCACTCCGGGGTTGCCCTGAGAAAGGGAAGGCTATGTGAGAGTAGGGCACTGGACTAGGGTGACATAGAGCCAGTGGAGGAGGCAGCAACATTTTGGGGGATCCTGCAGGGGCTGCCCTCCCTCCTACCTGGGAGATGTGCTGCACAGCAGCAGACGCTGGATCCCCTTCTTCTGGGTCATCAATGACAAAGCACTCCCCGAAGTCACAGAACAGTTGCCTAGAGAGGACCGATGGGGTTTTGCCAGACAAAGTGCCTCACCAAGCTGCCCCAGCACTGCCATGTCCTGCCCAGGCCGTGCAGCCCCACCAGTGTACTGGGGACATGGGCTGCAGTGCAGAGCTGGGGACTCTGGGGAAAAGGTGACCCACCCAGTGCAGGACCCCATAAGTCGCCTCACCCTGCCAGCCCTTTGGTGTCAGCCACGATGAAGGAGATGCCCTGGGCATGGCAGAAGTCCCCGACGCGGAGCTGCTCCTCCAGCGGGGACTCAGTCAGCACCACCACCTGTGCCAGGTCTGTCAGTGAGTGCTGCCATCCCGGGACTCCCCATGGCACAGGGATGCAGGCTTACCTGGAAGGAGGCAAGGAAGGCCTCCGACAGCTCCCCGCTGTGAGTTTCGACCACCACATGGGGGTTCAGCTCAGCCAGGGCCCGCTCGGATACCTTGGCACGGTTTTGGCCTAGATCACTCTCCCCCAGGAGGAACTGCAGAGTAGACACATGGTGGGGCACCCTCTGGGTCTGGGGTGCAGCTCACCACTGTGGGGTGCTCCACAGGGTCTTCTGCACTGGTGAGGAGGCCTCTGCTAAGGATTTCACCTGAGACAATGAAGGGCACCCTGTGCCTTACCAGCATCCCCAGCTTGTACTTGTTATTGGAAGCCACTCACCCCTAACAGATACCAGCAAACCGGGATTCTCCCAACTGCAACTGCACCTATTACTGTGACATCCACCCACATCAATACCTGCTACTGAGATTCCCACCTGAGTCTGCACCTGTACCAAGATCCTTGTCTGTACCTGTATATGTTATGGGGCCTTCCCATCCATACCCGTACCTGTTACTGGGATTGCTGTCTGCACCCATTATGGGGATCCCCATCCATACTCGTACCTGGTACTGGGACCCCCACATGAGTCTGTACCCATTACCGGGACCCTTATCAATACCTACACACATTCTCATCCATACCTGTACGCTAGAACCTGCGCTCATACCCATACTCATTACTGGGACACTCGCCCATACCTCTACCTGTTACTGGGACCCCTGTCGGCACCTATTATCAGAATCCCCACTCATATCTGTACCCAAACCGGCATTCTCACTAGTTCCTGTTATGAGATCCTCGTCTGTACCTGTTACAGTGAACTTCACCCGTACCTGTCACCAGGAGCCCCGCCCGACCCGGCCGGTACCTGGTGGGTGCGGTCGGCCGTACAGGCGGCATCGCAATCGTGCAGGACGACGCGCCCGGTCCCCGCCAGCACCAGCGCCGTCGCCACCTGCGCTCCGGTCCCGCGCAGCCCCGACACCAGCACCGCCGACTCGGGCAGCCGCCGCGCGCCGCCGCCCAGCACGTACCTGCGGGTATCGGCGGGGGCCGTCAGCGGGGACCGGCACCGCTGCCCCGTGCCCTGCCCTGCTCCGATCCTGTGGCGCTCCCGTCCCCGGTGCCGGTCCCCGCACTCACAACTGCCGCGAGTACCGCGCCTCCTCTTCGCTTCCCGCCATGACGGCCGTGCCCACCGCCGGGACACGCCGGCCCGCCCCAGGGAGGAGCCAATCCCGCGAGGCCGCGCACCCACAGCGCAGGCTCGGCGGCGGGCACAGGCCAGGCCGCGCCCCCTAAACCGGCGCCCCGAGGCCACGCCCCCACAGCGCAGGAGGCAGGGGAGGCCCCGCCCCCCGGGCCGCTCTGTGGCGGCGGTGAGGGCGGGCTGGCGAGGAGAAGCTCCGCCCCCTCCGGCAGCCTCGCCCCCGGTACCCCGCGGCCATGGCGGCGGTGGCGGCGGGCTGGCAGCCGCCGTGGCGGACGCTGGCCGCTCTCGGCCGGGAGCTGGCGGCCGAGTGGGCGGCACAGGACGTGCGGGCCGTGCTGTGCCAGCTGCTGCTGCTCTGGCTGGGCATCAGCCTGCTGGGCGTCCGCCTGGCCTGGCGCGCCTACGGCGGGGCGGTGGCCGCGCTCTGCTACCGGACCGGCCCCGCCGGCCGCCGCTCCCCCGGCACCGCTTCCGGGGCCTCACCCTCCCGGCCCCGCGCGCACTCCCTGTCCCCCGCCAGCCCGGCGGGACGCAACGGCGCCGCCGAGCGGCACTGCCCGCCCCGGTGAGTCCCGACTGCTACCGGGCCCAAAACCGCTGATATCCCCCGCTCATCCCCCGCGGTCCTGCCTGGCTTCCCCGGCGTCCGGCCAGCGCTCTCGGAACGCAGCCCGGTGAGCGACCCCTGCCCAGTGCCCACAGCGAGTGTCCCCCCAGCTGGACCCCTGCACCAGTACAGTCCAGTGACTGCCCATTTGCCCAGTATGGTCCAGATGGGGCCTCTAGGACATCGGTCCTGGTTAGCCCCCCCCCCAGCTGTGGCTTCTGACCAGTGTCCCCCAAGCTGTGCCCCCCGACCTTTGAGTCCCCCTCCACAACTGCACCCCAGACCAGTATGCCCCAATAAGTGCCCCTCAGCCCTGCCCACCCCACACAGACAGGCAGGTGCCTGCCTCAGTGCCGGGGTGCCGTGCTCGGTGCTGCCCCAGCCATGCTCACGCTGCCTCTCTCTTGCAGGGATGGCCTGACAGCAGAGCCCATGAAGACACACCGAGAGTGAGCAGCACCAGGACTGCCAGCTGGTCTGCCAACACCATTAAAGTGCTGTGCCCACCTGCTGCTTCTTGTTTTGGCACTGCTACCATCACCAGAGGAGGCTGGGGAACGGGACAGGGTGTTTATTGGGGCTGGGGCACTTTGCCCACAGCATGTGCTGGCCTCACTTGGCCATGTAGTACTGGGTGGGCACGAAAGGCATCTTGGTGATGACAGCAGGGTGCTGCTTCTTCCGCACCTCGACGGTGAGCTTGGTGCCGGTCCGGCTGTGCGCTGCCTCCACGTAGCCCATGGCGATGTTCTTACCCAGGCAGGGCGAGGGACATCCGCTGGTCACTGTGCCTGGGATGTGAGGATATGGGGAAGTGAGCAGGGCCTGGCCAGCTCCTGTCCATGCCATGGCCACAGCTCAGGGTCGTGCTCATTCCATCCCCACTGCCCCCACCTACCCACAGGCCTGCCTTCGGGGCTCAGGATGGCCATGTGGGGCCGGATGGCGGGTCCCACCGACGTCAGCCCCACCCGCTTGCGCCTTGGCTTCTCTTTCACTTGTGCCATGATGACAGCAGCACCAGGGAAATCCATGGCCACGCGCCGGCGCTTCCCTGCACGGCAGAGGTGCGTGAGGGTTGGTGATGCCTGAGTGGTCCCCTTGTACCCACTGAGGACACCTTGCTGCTCTGCCTGCCCCAAGGAGGAGGTGGACCTACCCAAGGTCCACATCAGCCCAGCCTCGGCAGGGGTGACAGTCTCGTCGATGTCATTGCCGTAGAGGCAGAGCCCAGCCTCCAGGCGCAGGCTGTCCCTGGCTGCCAGCCCTGCTAGCCACACATCGGGGACACCCAGGAGCTGCTCGGCCAGCTCCACCGCCCGCGCCGCAGGCACTGAGATCTATGGCAGGACACGGGCAGGGTCAGTGGGGCACAGCCTTCCCCTGCACTGGTACCGCAGTGGGGATGCCGGCGCAGTTCCCTGGGTACCTCCACACCATCCTCGCCGGTGTAACCACAGCGCGTGACCCGGCAGCCCGGCACGCCGAAGACGGTTGTGGTGATGCTATTCATAAAGGAGAGCTTGGCCAGGTCATCCGACAGCCCTGCCTGCAGAACCCGTGCCATGGAGGGACCTGGGGAGGCAGGGGACTGAAAGACAGCAGTGCCCAGGGAAGTGGGGGGGAGGTGGGGAGGGCAGTGATATTCACCGGGAGAGGACCCGGAGGAGGGCAACCCCACGGGGGGCCCCCAGTACCTTGCAGAGCCAGTAGCGCGTTGTCTGACACCTCCACGCGTACATCACTGCCGGTGGCCTGCAGCTGCGCTGCTCTGTCCTGCCAAGGTGACAGGGGGCTGCTAGCACGGGGGCTAGGCCACTGCCAGCCCCACACGTGGCTATGGCCACCTCACCCCACGCAACACGGGAGTCACCAAAAGTCAGAAGGACTCATTCCCACTGCGTGTCCCCACCTCCCACGGGGCTCAAGCAGCCCCATACCCTCAAGATGGCCAAGTCCTTGTCAGCACAGGCGGCGTTGGACACCACGTAGAGGTGATCTTCTGACGTATTTGTGACGATGAGGTCGTCTGTGATGCCGCCCTTCTCGTTGGTGAGCAGTGTCAGGGTGCCCTGCGGGACACGGCCAACGGAAGCATGGGCAGGCTGCCTGGACCCTCCCAGGGCATCCCAGGGACCTCTGATCCCACTGGATGCTCGGTGCCCGCCCAGTGCCCCGTACCTGTCCTGGCTTCAGCTCTGCGATGTCCCCCACTACCAGGCTCTCCATGAACCTGACGCGGTCCCGGCCGTACACCAGGGTCTGCAAGGGGCCGGGGGGTTGTGAGGTGATGCGGGTACCCCCCTACCCTTGGCCCCTCTTCCCGACCCCGCTACCTGCAGCATATGGGAGACGTCGAAGAGGGAGCAGTGGCGGCGCGTGTGCAGGTGTGACTGGAGGTGGCCCTGCCCGTAGTGCAGCGGAAGGGTCCAGCCAGCGAACGGCACCATCCGCCCGCCGCGGGCCCGATGCAGGGCATCCAGCGGCGTCTGCTTCAGCCCCTCCTCCCCGACCCCGGCCCCCCCGGCCCCTCTCCGCGGCGCCGAGCCCGGGGGCCGGCGGGGCAGCGCGGCGCGGCAGCCCGCCCGCAGCATCTTCCTCTTCCTCCGGCCTCCCGGCACAGCTCGGACCGGCCCCGGGGCGCCTGGGACATGGAGTCCGCCCGGCCCTGGCCCCGGCCCCCGCCCCCGGCCCGGCCCGCCCACGGCACCGCCTCCCCGGGGCCGCCGGCACGGCCATCCCCATCCCCCAGAGACAGGCGGGCACAGGCAGGGCCAACGTAGCAGCTTTTAGTGATGATCTCTCCAGCACCCCCGCACCCCTCGGTCCCCCTGCACCCCCTTTGCAGTGTCCGGGCTCTGCCCACGGGACGTGCCCAGGAGAGGCTCACGGGGGCCTCTGGAGTGGCAACACTGACCCTCACTGATAGGCAGTGCAGAGGGAGTCAGGGAAGGGGCATAGGGAGGGCTTAGGACCCCCGTGGGGTCAATGGCCGAGGCGGGAATGCAGGAGTCCATTCAGGCCCCGGGAGCACGGAAGGGGCACTTTTCCCCAGCTGGCACCAGCACCAGCGGGTTCAGCTGTAGGAAAGCAGGTTGACATCGTAGCAGCCATCCACCTGGAGAAGAGATCGACTGTCACTGCACAGCACTGCTGGGATACTCCAGCCCCATCCTGCTGGGAGCAACCCCTCTGGGCGGGCTCCTGAGCCATGTGGCAAGGCCAGGGTCCCTGTCAGCAGGGTGCTGGGACTCACATCAAAGCGCCCGATGCGGGCAGCTGCCTGGCGAGCCCGGATCACCTCTGTCAGCACCCACATTTGCTGGACCTCTGTTGACACCTTTTCCGGATCAGGGAGCTCCTGGAAAGAAGTGGGTACAATGCTGTGGAGCAGAGATGGACCGGGTGGACTGGATGACCCTGGGTTTGGACAGTGGTATGGCTGGATGGCTGTGCCTCCCAGGGAGTCAGGCACGTGATGGTGCCCACGTTCCTGACCTGCTGGTGGTTTCCCAACGTGAGGTAAGCAGGGCCCCTCTCTAGGAAAACAAACCACCGGGGACATGGGTGAGTGACCCTGATCCCTGGGTGCTGCGGTGCCGACACAGCCCATCTCTGCTGGCAGGTGGCCAGGATGACGACAGAAAGCTGATTGCTGGCTAATGATTAAAAACCTAATCACGCAGTCCAGAGTTTCCCAACAGCCTCACTATGTGATGCTCCCTGGGCTTGGGTGCAGAATCCCACGCACGTGTGCTGGTTCACCCCAGGTGGGACCCCTGTGCTTAGCAGCAGCTCTCCTGGCTGGGGCACAACTCTCATGGGGGCACAGCTCTGTCACTGAGGGGCTGAGGGATGCCTCATGGTGATGTGGGAAGAGCCAATCTCAGAGCAACCTCTGTCATCTGCCCTGGATACTCCTTGCCAAGGGGAACATGATCGAAGCAAGCAGCAAGGGACTGGGGTGCACTACCCAAACTGTCACACAGCTGGGCAAGGATTAGGAACAGCAGCTTCACTGCTGGTGCAGTGTGAGCACCCTAGCATGGAAGCCCAGTAGCAGAACTGCCCTGGCAGGTGTGGGTGATGTGCCATCCTTCTGCAGGCAGCACCTCCAGTTGATTCAGCAGGTTCCCATGGGTGAGACAGCTCCCATCCTGGCCCTGCTCTGCCTGGACTTTGCCCACCAAAGGCCACCAGCCAGGCAGATGTGGTTGGCAATCTGTAAACACATGCTGTGGCTGTGATGCTCCTCTGCCTGCATGCTGTCCTGGATGGACATTGTGTTCCCCCAGAGCATATCCTCTGCAAAGTGCTGGGAACCAGCCCTGTCCCCACACATGTCCACCCACCCCTGAGCGATGCTGTGCACCCACTGCTCCCGCAGTGATGTCCCTGTCCCTGTTCCCACACATCCCACCTGCCACTGAAATATGTTGTGTACTCACTGCTCCCACAGGGATGTTCTTGCTCCTGTCCCCATCCCATTGCATCCCACCTGTCGGCTGAGTGACACTGTGCACCCACTTTCCCCTTGGAGATGTTCCTGTCCCCAGAGGGCAAATCGACATAAGCATCACCTCAAATAGCACATCCCCATGGAGATATTTTTCTTCTTAGCACTGCAAACTACTTCCAGCACAAGTCGGGTTATTTCAGGGCTCCACAGCTATTCCTGGTGAAAGCCTGGAGCCAACAAGGCAGGCACAGCAGCCTCCCGAGGGATGCTTATGGCTGGCACCCCACAGAAGTCCCTCCTTCCTCCAATACCTCAGCAGTCAGTGATTACTCACCCCATGCAGACTGGCTGGCTGCTCCGGAGGGGTCAGCTGGGAGAGCCAGGAGGGAAAATCCTTCTGCGGACTCTGAAACAGAATCCAGAGGGTCACACAGGGTGTTCCCAATGCTATCTCCATCCTTTACACCAGGCAGCATGCTGGAGCTTAGAGCCCACCCCTAGTGATATTGCTATAGAAGTGCCACTTTACTATCCCTAGAGAGAATTTTGTAGGGAATTCTGTGTTTTGTGTGGTTGTTGGAGCAGTCCCTTCCTTAGCACCACTGGAGCAGTAGTGGATCTCAAGTGCCCCAGCAAAGGCCAAGGACTTGAACACATATCCCTGTGTACTCCCAAGGGCTGTAGGGGGAAATGCCGGGTATAGAGCTGGGGACAGTGGCTTGCCCTGGCCCCCTGCCCATGCCTGGCAGTGGGGTAGCTCTGGCACCTGCTCACCTTCTGTCCAGGGGGGAAAATCTGCAGGTCCTCGATGGTGAAGTGGAGCCAGACTGGGGAGGGTTGTCGCAGAATGAATCGCATTGCTGTCACCTGGTCCACGTCACACAGCATCTACATGGGAAGGGCCAGGGAGTGTAACCACAGGGGAAGTTATTGGGTTATCCTCCCAAAACCATCAAGCCACCCAAGACGGAAGAAGCCCAAGGGAAGCATTGTCCCCTGAGGGCTGGCTAGGCTGAGTGGGGCACAGGGACTCTTGCAGCCATGGGGGTCGGTGGGATATTGGCACCAGACCCCCGGACAGGGAGCCATCCTGGGGTGGGCGAAGAGCGGTGAGCCCCAGAGAGGTGGGTGATGCCATGATCCCATCCGGACATACTGACCTGGTGCCGATGGAGGCAGAAGTAGTCCTGGGAGCCCTCCTCGGTGTGTGGGCAAGGCATCAGGCACAGGTCCCGCAGGCAGGTCACCCAGCGCCGGGACCCGCTGGGGCCGGGCCGCTGCACCCGCACGCTCAGGAACGCCGTGTAGAAATTCTTGAACACGATCTCCTGCACCTGCGGGACCGGCGACCTCAGCCCCACAATGGCATTCCCTCACACCTGCACCAGCATCCGCCCCGATACCGACACCGGCATCCTCCGCCGGTACTGGGACGGGCACCGGCAATCCCCCTCCCGTACCGGGATCGGCACGCCCCCATATCGCACTAGCACAGCCCCGCACCGGCATCCCCCACTCTACTGGGACGGGCACTGACTGCATCGGTAAGGGTGGTACCCCAGCACCAGCATCCATCCGTTACCTGCACCGCCCCCGGCATCCCTTCTGCCCTGGGACCGCCCCCGATTTCTCCCCATACCGGCCCCGGCATCCGCACCCAGCCCGCCCTCGCTGCTGTCCCCGGCATCCCGCGTCCTGCCCTGACTCCCCCGGCCCTGCACCATTCCCGGCACGGCCCCTGTCTTCCCCCGGGACCACCCCGGCACAAGCCCCGCCGGTACCGCCCCCGGCATCCCCCCGTGACTGCACGGGACCACCCCAGTACCCCCCCCCCTCCGCCGGTACCGCGGCGGGCGCGGCCGCACTCACGTCGGCGGCAGCGCCGCGGGGGAAGCGGAGGTCGATGACGGCGACGCCGGGCCGTGCGGGCTCGGCCCCCCCGGCCAGCTGGAGGGGGGCGGCGGGGCGGGGGGCGCAGGGCAGCGGGGAGCGGCCCGGCCCGGCGGGCGGACCCGGCCCCGCCGCTCCCGACATGGCGGCGCCGCGCGGCCGCCGCTCCGGGGCGGGGCCGGGCCGGGCGATGGCGTCACCGCCCGCGGGCACCGGCAGGGGGCGCCCCCGCCCCGCCCCCGCCCCGGGGCGGCCCCGGCGCGGCGGGAACGGGAGCGGGAACGGGGGCGGGAACGGGGGCGGGAACGGGGGCGGGAGCGGTGCCGGGGCCGCGCTGGCTCCGGCATCCCCCGCACCGGGGCCACCCCAGCGCCTTCCCCAGTCCGGCACCGGTATCCTCGGGCGTGTTTAATTTTCGTTCGGCGAGGACATCGCCCCGCGGCGCCGAGACCGGAGGTTGAGCACCCCCCCGCTGCCCTCCCGGGGCCATCCCGGCGCCCGGGAAGCGCCGTCCCGGAGGGAAGCGGCGGGTCCGGCCCCGGTGTGCGGGGTCAGCCCTCCACCCGGGGCGCACACGGGCAGATCCCGGCTGGGGATGCCTGGGCTCGGAGCAAAGGAGATGGGTACGGTACCGGTACCGTGGCGGGTCCCCCGGGACCGGCCCGAGGGGGCTGAGCCCGTACAAACTGCTGGCAGCCGCACACCGGTTTGTAAGTCTTTTTTTTTTTAATAAAACAATCGGAGTCTGTATCAAAAATTTAGTAAAAAATTAGATTTGAGAGTTCACCGATTTTTTTTTAACTATTAACTATTCCTGGCGCTCTTTTTTCTTTTCCTTTTTATTTTTATTTTTTTAAACTTTTTTTTATCTTTTCCAACAGTGTCCAGGCTGGAGTGCCGGCATGAGGCCAGCGAAGTCATTCCTGCACAGTCCCAAGGAGCAGCCGGGACAGAGAACACACCCTACTCTCGTCAAAACACCCCACGGGGAGGGGGTTTTGCTTAAAATCGACCCCCCCACCCTGGTGCTCGCTGGGAAGCAGAGAAGTCGTCGTGGCACAGGGCTCAGCTCATCCTTCTGCGAGCATTCGCCGACACAGCAATGCACCCCCTTGCTCAGCCACGGGCACCCCAGGCCAGGCTGACCCAACTCATCACTATTTTATGATGCGTGAGAAAGATAGGATTTCTTTGATTAAAAATAAAATAAAAATGATAAAATAATCAAACCCCGAACCAAGAAGCTGATCCATCCCGAGAGGAGGAGGAGGAGGATGCTGGCTGGCTCCGCTGACCAGCCTGTGGAGCTCGCCTGCAGCACAGCACTGCCCTCCCCCTCCCCAAAAACTACACATCCCAGTTTAGGTAAACAGCAGATTAAATGTAAAAACTTAAACCATCGACTTCAGAAAGTCCCTTGAATTTAATTATTTTTAGGCTACCTTTCATGTTACGTCCTGTAGCTAGACACACGTGAATAGAAAAAACAGTACAGTTAGTGTTAAAGGCAAACAGCGGAGACCCAGAGTGCTACCCCAGTGCTGCCTGCTCCTCCCGACCCGGCCCGACCCGTCCCGACCCCCCTCCCTGCCCACCGCCCCGGCCCCGGCCGAAGCCCAGCCGCCGGGAAGGCGTCTTTGAGCCGAGAATTTTTTTCTATGAATAAAATAAAACCAAAGCTTGTTAGGCAAAAATAAAACAAGTGTCCCCCCGAGTCCCGCGAGCGCTCCGGTGCAGCGGGAGCAGCCGGGGAGAGCCTGCTGGGGAGCGGGCTGGGGTTTTGTGTTCCCGGCTGGCGAGGGGGCTGCCGGCCCACAGACAGCACCGGTGTGGAGCTGGAGGCCCCTTCTCCCCCGAGAGCCTCCCATTTGTTAAGGGGGGACGTAGGGCGGTGGGGACCTGTACGGGGTCATGTTCTTCGGGCGGGAGCCTTTCCCCTCCATAGGTGCAGTGAAGGGGGGGGGAGGCTGGTAGGGTGGCGCGTTGGGGTCCTCGTCCCGCAGCGGAGTGTACTCCCCGATGGTGTCCTGGTTGAGCGGCGTGGTCTCCGGCATGCTCTGGTTGGGGTACTCTGGAGGGGGCAGTGGGGCTTTCTCCTCCTGGAGGATGAGGGGCATGCTGGAGGACGGTGGGGGCTTGGAGTCGTCCAGCTCGTCGGCGAAAATGATGGGCACGCCTTTCTTTATGAAGGTGGCCTGGTCTTCGATGGTCAGCTTGCCTTTCCTCTTCTTGCGGTAGCAGATCATGGCAATGATGCCAGCCACGAGGAGGATGGCGGCCACCACCACGGCAGGGATGACAGTGTGCAGGTACACATCATCCTCGCTGCTCTTCTCAGGGTCTTTGCCTGCTGCCACTGTTGGCGTCGCCTCTGAGATCACCCTGCCATCCTTGGTCACAGGGACAAACTGGATGTGCCTGCAGCTGCCGGAACCAACCACAGACACATTCAGAGGCTTGAACTCAGGCTGCAGGACATTAGAGAAAGCTGGGCTCGGCCTGCCAGAGTCATCTGCAATTTTTTTGCTCAAAGTCCGGATCTGCTCCCGAGGGCAAGGCTCCAGGGGCAGTGTGTTGTTGGTCCACTCCACTACGATGGAGCCTTTGCTGATGTCCTGCACTGTGATTGTGCTGCTGTTCCTGTCGCCGAATGCCAGGGCCAGCTTCTTCACCAGCATGATCTTCTTATGGATGTCATTTGCCACTGCATTATGGTCTCCTTCCAGCCTGGCCTTGAACTTCACCGGAGACTTGTCCCCATGTGGATGTTTGTGGACATGGATTTCAAAAGCATCCACGGCAAAAAGCCCACCCTTGTCGGTGGCATACATGAAGTATTCGTGCTTCCCAATGTGGTTGTGGTCTGGCATGCCATACATGAGCTGGCTGGTGCTGTTGAACTGCACCCATGAATTCTCCTCAATCATCTGCTGCTCCTTCAGCTTCAAGGTCAGCTGCAGCTTGTCGGTGGTGGTGTCTTCCTTGTCGTAGAAGGTATCCGAGGGTATCTTAACCTCGAAGTAGGTGCCCTCCCACGCGTCGACCCTGTCGATGTGGTTGGTCAGCTTGGGTGGCTCGTTGGGCTCCCAGGGCCGGGGCAGCCCGCTGGCCGTGGTGCGCACACGGGACGGCGGAGAGGCTGTTGTCAGCTTGGAGATGGGAGATCTGGTTGTGCTGGGAGGCTTTGTTGGACGGGGTGTTTTGGGCCTTCGGGTAGGCCTTCGTGTTATTGCCGTGGAGGAATCTGTGGTGGACGGTGTGGCTGGCTTCAGGGTGGAGACTCTCGGTTTCTTGGTGGTAGTCGAGGGTGGTGTGATCACTGCTGTGGGCTCTACGTACCCAGGCATCGTGGGGCGAATCGGCACGGAGGCCGTGCCCGTGCCTTCTGCTACCCGGGTTGGCTGGATCGGCCCCAGCGTGGGCGTCTGGACAATGGGGCCTCTGGTTCTGATGGTGACTGTTGGCTTCCTCGGCAGCGGAATGGGCTCCCGGACGGGGGGTGCCATTGTCTCTGTGGGAGGTGCGATGGCAGGTGACGTTGGGGTGGGGACAATCCTGGTGGGTGGCTCTTGTGCAGCAGTGGTGGGTGGCCCGATGGCAGTCAAAGGCGTAGGGGTGGCGTTGATCTGACGCCGCATCCTCTTTGGGAGGTGAGGTTTCTTGTTAGCAATGTGCCAGCCAACAACGGGGTAGCCAAGGCGGGCAGACATGGTTCCTTCCTTAGCTGGAGCCTCCACCTTGCTGATGTTGGGGACACTGTTTTGGCTCAGGGAACATCCCAGTTTCCATGAGAGTAAGGCCCCGTTTTCCACCACCTTCTTTGCATTTCCTGGTCCAGCCATGAAGGCAGACATGTCAAAGAGTCTGTTATTTACAACAGGAACCAACTTCATGTTGTGAAGTTCCACCTCTGAAAAGCTTCTCATTCTGTTTAAGAGTTCAATCCTCTGCTTTGGTGTCATTTTTGTTAAGTCGGCATCCAGAATGACAGTCAGGATAGTGACTGGCTCTTCCGAGCCGCACACGAAGGGCGCTGTGTCACTCGTGTCTTGGACGGCCACTCGCAGCGACTGAGGCTCGTTGTGGTCTTCTTGATGGACCTCAACAGAGAAGACGTTTGTGGTCTGTGGGACGTAGCTCCCATTCGGGAAGGGCTGCAGAGTAGTCACCGAGATGTAGTGGACACCCTTGTCCGTGTCAAGGGGCAGCCCTTCCAGGGAGCTGCTCTCTGCATTCCAGTGCAACCAAGAAGGCAAGGAGTCCTTCCCAGCTTCCGAGATCTACCAAACAACAACAACAACAACAAAAAGCTTTTAGAAGTACAGCATTAGGACAGGTTCTATCAGTAGTTATGCTTAATTTCATGGATTAAAGAAAATAATCTGAAGTGTAACAACTGGAGAAGGAACATCCTGGCCAGAGCACAGCAGCCTTTGCCTCCTCCTCCACATGCTGGCAAGGACGAGCTCTGCAGGGTGCGCTGGACCCAAAGAGCTTAAGGAGCCATGAGAGGTCATAAAGACCCACAAGGCCCCCTCGCCTGCAAGTGCTCCAACACTTGCTGTGCAACTGCCAAGCACAAGTGGTTCATTTTCTCTGAGGGCAGACGGGGAGTTTACGTCATGGGGACAGTGACAAAGCTGAGATGAAGTTATGCTGTACAGCAGAGCTGATCTAACAACTGCCCTCTTCCCACTCCTTCCTCTCCCAGCTTGGCCATATTGCTCCTTTCCTCACCCCATCACACCCTGCCCACCCTACACACTGCTCCAGCAGCTCAGCAGATCATGTATTTTTTCCAATTACTTTCAGCTTGTCCCACTGTCCCCAGAGCCAGGATGACCCAGAGGGGCCAGAAGCTGGCCAATTATGGTTCTGAGTCCCTGGCCTGGCTGGAGCACACCAGCTCTCAACAAGCAGTAGGAAATCCTGAGAGCTACATGGTGCTGTCCTGCTCTGCCAGAGGAACAGCAGCCAAGAATAAAGGAAGGGAGCAGACCCAATATAATAGCCAGGGTGGGCAGGCAGAGATGGTGGCACAAGGGCTGGGGAATTACTGGCCATGACACAGGACAGCATATCAGCCTGGCTTCACCCCCAGGCTAGACAAAAATGAAGTATTTCACTTTCAAATAATAACTTGCTGCTGCAAGGGAAGGCTTTGTCTCAGAGCACAGGCACCTCAGGACTCCCAACACACTCTTTACTACTTCTTTCAGCCCATGGGACTCTGTTTCCTGCCCTGGGTTGTAGCTGAAGGTGGGTGCAAACCCCCAACCCCCCCAGTTCCCAGCTGACATCTGTCTGCTCTACAGCGGCACAGCGGAGCCGCTCGGGCTGCGCGGTGGAAGGAGTGATGTTGCAGCACACCTCTTGTTAGGGGTAGAAATGAGCCAAGACACAGACTTTCATCTAACAACGTGAAAAGGGTCCCAGTTTATTCTTCTTTACAGCTTAGCCATCCTGACTCTGACTACAGCAAGCTCCTACTGTAGGGTCCAACTGCAGACTCTGACTGCTGGCAATTTCCTGCTGGACTCTGACTGCAAGTTTTGGTTTGCACACTCTGACCCGGGCTTTCACCCAGCTCAACTATGACTGCAAACTCCAACAGCAGGCTCTGACTCCATCATACCCAGACCGACCTCACAGCAGATCTTTTACAGCAGTAACTCCCTTCCTTTTTTTGTTCTTCTTTGTGTCTCTCTGGATCGTTCCTTCTTCTTCAGGGTTCCTCTACCTCCTCAGGGTCCTATTCCTCCAGGATCCCCCTGACCAGCCCTTTTATCACACTTCTCTTTATTAGTCAGCTGTGACCCATTAAGGGCAAGGCTATTCATCTTCTTTGGTAGTCAGTACAACTCTGACTTATCAGTGGCAAGTTTGGCTGTAGTCCCTTCTACACCTACAGGGTGAGGCTGCCAGCTCGGTGGGTTGTGACATTTCCTAGGCTGCAGGTACTCCAGAGTGAGTAACCTGAGCTTCATCACTTCCCAGGCCCGGAGGCGTTTGGCAAATGCCCTGGCTGGGCTTTCCAGAACTCTACAGGCATTTCCCCTTGACACTCAGAGCAAACAGGATGCTTTGGGGTTCATGGAGACACATTTAGCAGCCTGGTCCAGGGTCTGGCTCACTGCAGTCCAACACAGAGCCAGTCTCTAGCTCTCCTCCTGAAAGGGCGCTTTGGTTCTCTGCAGTTCTGTAAAGCTTATACGTATTTCATAATTTACCCAAATGCAAAGCTGAGAGAGGAGCTTTGCAAGGAAACCTTCCCGGCAGAAGCATTCCTGCATCCAGCAGAAGGTGCAGAGCTGGGGCTGGACTAGCCAGACTGCAGGTCCTGCTGGGCAAAGCCCCTGGATGGACAAGGAAGGATGCCTGGTTCTGCAGGGCTGGGCACACTGTGAGTCCTGGGTGCCACTCCCTGGCTGCAGGCAGGATTTAGGCAGCACCCTGCGGCTCACCCCCACACTGGGGGTTTCAGCACACTGAAGGGTCTGGATGCACAGCTCTGCCAGAATAACACAGGACCCAAAAGTTTTTTGGCAAGAGCAGCACCAAATAGCTTTTGTGCAAGAGCTGCAGAGGGTTTCAGCCACGATCACGCAGGCAACACCCTCGTTGTTCTCCTCTGTGAAGGACAAGCCCCACTTTCAGCCAGCCTGGACAAGCTGGAGAACACATCATGAGCCACGTGCTGGGTACAGCTTATGGAGCAGAGTTTAAAGCTCTCAGCATAGCTTTAGTTAACTCCTCACCAGCAATATCCCAGAGCAGAGAATTCAAATTCCTGCTTACAAGAGCTGGAGGAAGCTGTCCCAAGGGCCCTACACCCCAACATATGCCACCATGCACCAACATGTGAGCATCCTTCCCCTGGGCCTTGCTGTGTACCCACGTGTCTAGCAGAGGACAGAGGGTCTTGCCAGGGCTGGGGCTGCATTCACTCGTCCTCCACTGCAAGAACAGGAGCTGCTTTTAGCCCAGACATCCCAAAGGAAAGGCAGCCCTTCACCTGAGCTGGGCACAGAGACCCAAGCCTCATTCTTGCAGGAACAAAGGAACGAATTGTCCTTCCTTGGCATTTCTTCTGCCAAGAGAGAACAAAGGCAGTGTCTGCTCCTGCCCTACCCCTATCTTCCTTTAAAAAAGTGCCATTTCCTCACACCCTCTAAAAACTGAGATGCCAGGATACTGCCCAGTGCAATAAAGCATTTAGAGTAGCATTTACAGGAGCTGGATGGTTCCACTCTTTATCCTCTTGTGCCAAAATTAGCCACTAACCTGCCCACTGTGTGGAGGATAGAGGGCTGGGCTGGGCACACGTAAGGAACAGAAACAGAGGGAGCCAGCTCACACAATCAGGGAGAACAAAAACTTTATTAGTGAGTGGTTAAATTGACCCTGAATGTGTAATTTTAGGCTACATTTGGAACAAGTCTTCCTTTTCTGTGCACCCTGCAAAAGCCCTTAATTACAGTATCACACACTCCACACAGCTTTCCTGAGAGTCGGGAGTTTCTGCTGCTGCCTCCTCCCTGGGCACTGGCATGACTTGAGGAGACCTACAAGCAGCAGAACTTCACCTCGTCTCATGTCACAAGGTGATTCTTCCTTCAGTCATGTCTGGTCCTACTTTTGACAGCCAAAGTCACTTCAGAAAGGTGGCTGACGCCATAGGCAGAAGTGATGGCAAGGGAGGCACAGGCCAGTCTGAATATTCCTCCTTGAAAAACCATTTTTAACCTACAGTTTACAGGTAAGGCCCATGCTAGAAAATGAAACTGTAGCCAGACAGATTCACACCAAAACCTAGGCTCTCCTGAAAAACAAAAACAGGCCAAGCAATCACTGACTGGGATGACTTGTTCTAGCAGGGATGAGACAGTTGCAAAACATTTATAAACCCACTTCAACTTGATTTAAAAAGAGCTGAGCTAGTTCAGCTGTATTCAGTCTGTGAGGAGATGTGGACTGTTTCTAAAGGCTCTGCAAGAGATGATTAAGAAAATCGAATTTATGTGGATTACTCCTATGAAACCTGTGTCTCCTCTGGGAAATCTTTGAGAAGGCAACAAGTCACAGGCATTCGATGTCTCTGCACTGCTTTAAACACAACAACTGACCTGATAGCAGGAATCATCCACGTTTCATGTGATAAAGGAAGAGCCCAGAAATATTAGAGTAGATAAATGAAGCTGTTATTATGATGGATAAAAATACTTGCTCTTAAACAAACTGACCAGCAGAGCCCTTGCCATGGATCTGTCCTGTCCACCATCACTGCTGTGTTTGCAGTGGTGCAAAACTGGGAGGAGGGAGACCTGGACTCTGTTCTAGCAATGTTTCCTTCAAACATTGCTTCAAAGGGTATTTGTTAAGGCTGCACATAGTTAATGATTTGGGATATCTTGTTTTCATGCTAAAAGTTTCCCTGTTTTCTATGTATGCAGTAAATATCAGTCTTAAGCCCTGTCATTTCTCTCAAGGGGTCTGGTTTCAAAATAACTCTTCTGTTGCCCAAGTTTAAAAAAAAAAAAGCAGTCTTTGTTTTGCCATTATTTGAGATAATTGTAAATGAATGCTTATCAGCTAAAGATTACACAAGCCTGGCAGTATATCGAAGACCATTAAAAATGATTGTGATTTTAAATACATACACTGAGTGGTCTGGCTGGTTTTGAAGACCTTGTTCACAAAATCCTTTCAAATAGACATGGCCTGTTATTTTTAGGCCAGCCAAGAGCAGTCAGCTCATGAAAGAAGATAGCTCAGTTTGACTTGTTTTTTCAAACTTGGATCTTAAAGCCCTGTAGCCAACAAGACAAAGATAAGCAAAGGAGCAGTGAGCAAAACTGCTGCCTCGAGGGAATTCAGGCAAAAACTGCATTCTTGCCTTCAAGAGTGCCCTTTAATCCTCCAGGTATTTAGTCCTCCTCCTCCTCCTGATGAATCTCCCAAAAAGGAGGCAGTGAGCCGTTTGCCAGGAGACAGGTATGGTAGGATCCTGCCACAGATCTCCACTATAGCACACCACTATGAAATCTTCCCAGTCCTGGACGTATCCCATAGGATCTGCCCTGTCTGTGCTGACAGATCTTCGCATGGGCAGCAGCAGCTGGGAGTCGGTTCCTTCCAAACCAGTCCTAAAACCCCCTTGGTCTGCTTTTGGGCAGAGTCAGCATGGACAGTCCTGCAGCTCTGTCAGATCTCCCATGCCCCATTCCCCTCCCTGTGTCCAGCAGCTGCTGAGAGACAGACTCTGTGCCAGAGTTTTATCTGGGTGTAATTACTGATGACAGTTTACTGTAGCCAGACTGCTTCAGCATCACCCCAACACACATGGCCAGCAATGAGGAATATCCCAGCTGGGCCCTCCAGAAGGTGAGCTGAGCTTTGCCCAACCCACTGACCCAGCCAGTGTCACACCAAGTCTGCAGGCTCAGGCTTCCGCAAGCAATTAACCAGCAGGCAGGGGAAGAAAATGGAAATTCAAATGCAATTCAAATGCAAATATAACTGCAGAGAAAGAGTCAAGCCTAAGCTGTTTGCCTAAGCCCAAGCTTCATCTTAACCCCCCGCTAATGCTGCAGCATGGGCAGTGCTGGCAGCAGAAGCAACAGGCAGCCTCAGCCCCGAATCAGATTCATGGGCAGGCAGATTCCCATTGTCTTGACACACACAAGCTGGGGGAGGGACACGGGTTTCAGATTCACCACAGTGCTGCTGGAACTGTGGGCACTGCACTGAGCACAGCCAGACTGGAGTCAGGAGAAGTGATGGGCATGGGGCTTGCAGGCTTCAGCTCAGAGGACAGAATCCTTGTTTTGGGAGGCAGGCTCTGCCTGTGCATCCATCAGGTGCACTCCACCTGGCACAAAGGCTGCACTGTGCCTGCAGACCACACTGTCCAGGAACCACAGTCCAAGGCAGAGGCTGCTGCTCTGGGTCATGGAATGTGACGGTGCAAGACAGGAGCTGGACACCCTCAGCCCACAACAGCTGCTAGAGCCTGCCAGAGTTCAAGTGTTTGAACAATGCTTTCAGACACATGGCCATTTTCCATGTTGTTCTGTGGTGAGCCAGGGCTTGTACTTGATGGTCCTTGTGGGTCCCTTCCGACTCTGAATATCCTGTGATTCTATGAAACTGTGAGCCTTTGGCACCAAGGAACAGCCCTGCCAGGGAGGTTGGCCTGTGTGCATCTGGGAGAGGTACAAAGGAGCCTCCAACCTCACTCCCCACCTCCTTTCCTCAAACACAACAGAACTGGAAACTAAGACATCAGACAGGCCATGCCTAGAAACACAAGGCCCAGAAAACAGTGCTGCAAGGAGCCTTCAGATCCTTCTGCTCACTGGGCACAGCTATGATGCTGCTGCAGTCCTGTGTTATGGGAAAGCTCAGGCCAGAGAAAGGAAGGATGTGCTTGGCACAGCTAGAGGGAGGACCTGCAACGTAGATGCTTCCCTGTGAAAGGGACTGTGATACCTGCCAGGGCTTTTGGGTATCCTCAGCAGACACTGCTCCTCTGGGCTGCTGTGTACCTTGCACAAAAGGCCCAGGAACTCATGGACAAAAATAAGCTGCTCCAGGACACTTCATGCAAATGCCTCTGCAAGTCTAAAAACAGCCCAGAGACTCGACTGGCTTTCAGAAGCCTTGGTGACCCAAGCCTTCATTACCAGCAGGAGCTCACCACCTCTGTTCAGAGCCAAAAGCTACACGAGAACAGCTGGTAATTGTTGCTTCCTTCATGCACAGGTAGGTCAGGATGGCTGAACTAACCCCAGGTTCTGGTTGGTCCCAGCCAAAGCCCTGCAAAGCCCTTCCTGTATGTCTCCGTGCACTGAAGCTACTGCTTTAGA
The DNA here is from genome assembly GCF_052056855.1 of Sturnus vulgaris. Taxonomy (NCBI): domain Eukaryota; kingdom Metazoa; phylum Chordata; class Aves; order Passeriformes; family Sturnidae; genus Sturnus; species Sturnus vulgaris. The sequence goes on along the minus strand of NC_142253.1, from coordinate 16,948,597 downwards.
AAAACAAATCAAACCCAGCCCAGAAAGCTGATCTAATGGGAAATAAGGCTTACAGAGGCCACATCACTGGCCCTGGCCCTCATCTTCAAGTTCAAATTTCAGCCTCTAAAGAACCAGGTAGCAAAGCTGCTCGAAGTGGCTGCTCTGCTTTTATGTGCTCATGAAAACCTGAATGAGAAGTGTACGTGTCTCCTGCTAATCTGCATTTTCCAGCCATTCAAGGAGCGAGTGAAGCCTCACACACAGAAAGCAGCCCCCCTCCTCTGCCGATGTGGGTGTGGGGCTATGCTGTGGGCTCAGCCTGCCTTCCACACGAGCTGGGCTTTGTCTGACCAGCTTCTTTACCATCAGTAAAATGGCTCCGCAGTGGTGCAGACTGAGAGGCTATGCCCAGCTCATGCCACCCTCGCATACTCCTGCCATGACAGCTTCTTTTCCAGATGCGCCTCTGTGTTGGCTATAAGGACACCATTCAGCGTCCCACTCTGCCTGGGCAAGGGAACACAACAGCTGTTTCACTGGGAGGTCACTACAAAACATTGAGTGTCCCAAGAAATCCTCCTTTCATCGGTCCATGCAAGCAGCTTGGAAGGATTTGTTTAGCCTTATTGTTGGAGTGGGAAGGCGCAGCCCGCCTGCGCCAGGGCTAGGGTCAGCATGGGCTGCCCACACCCTGCTTTATCCCTTGTCCACGGGGTGAGCATGGGGCAGGAAAAGCCTCAAACAGCTTTGAAAAAAAAAGTTTGGTCAGGCTCTTCTTTCAGCGCAACTTTTTATAAGCGAAAGGCCAAAGGGAAGCAAAAATACCACAAAGCAGGGATGCCAAGTGCTGGGGGTTTAGTGCTGCCACTGCACAGCTAACCAGCCCTGGCAATTTATTCCTGCCATCAGCAGATTGCTGGAAAGCTGGCTTTCAAGAGCATGGCAAGGAAAGGCAGATCGGATCTTGCAGTCTCAGGTCTGCTCCTTCACAGGATTCTCATTATCACCACATTCCTCTGTCTCCCTGGATGCACAGAGCAACAACCTGTAAGAGCAGGACAAAACAAGGAACTTCCCAGCCCGTCTGAAAAGCCAGTTTATAATTAGATCGAGTCACATTTTCCACTCCTCCAAATTCAGAGCTTGTTACTAAGTGTGCACTGAAAATGCCAAATTCTCTGACTCGGTCTCACTGCAGGAAAAAGATAAGCGTCCCCCTTGCCTCCCTGCAGAAATCTTATCAACTCATCGCTCAGACTGCAACCAAGCATAGCTCTGCCCGAGTCTTCCTTTGCCTGGACCTGCTCCAGGCACTGCCATTTATCCCCGTGTGCCCGCCTGTAAATAGCGGCTGTTGCTGCACCTCCCAGTTAGTGCAAGAAAACCAGGAACCCCAGGGAGGAGGTGAAGCTCAAATGCCTTGACACAGAGAGCCTTTTAAGATACTCAGCTTGATGACACAGCCCCTCGGGAGTGCTCTTTGCTTCTCTTCTTCCTTTGAGAAATGCCATTTTAATAAATTTCACATTCAGTTAAAATGCTTTGAAATAAAGATCATTGCAAGAGGGAAAAAAAAAAAAAATCAGTATTTTGTGGTTTTCTTCCCTGAAAGCAAGTGTGTCCTGGCACTGCAGGCTGGCTGCCAACATCCAGCCCTTGGCTGTGGGGCTGGAGCAGGATTGAGGTGAGCAGCACAGCCCTGACAGTAGATACCCATGTCAGGATTCCTGCAACCCAATCTCTGTGGATCCTCTTTATAAATCAAGGTCCCTGACATCTGATGAGAGCAAAGCTGTTCAATAAAAGCCACTTCAGCAGATGGCAAATAGAACAACCATTGGAAACTCAGCCTCCTGCTTGGAAAGTTTAGTGGTGGACTTGGCAGTGCTGGGTTAATGGCTGGTCTGGATAATCTAAAAGGTATTTTCCAACCTAAACAACTCAGTGATTCTATGAAAGCAAGAGTCCCTTTTTCCCAAATGGATATCCAGTCTCTGATAACCTCAAAACCTGCTCCATAGCTGCACTGTGTAATTTATCTGAGTGAATTCTGTTGTTCTAATCCCTTTCCCACCAGCTATGTTGCTTACAGACACAGCTTCTCAGGGCCTCTGCTGCGTGTTTTACCTGTCTTCCCAACAAAGCCCTGGTGAAACTGTGCACTTCAAACCTAACAATAATTAGAGGCAAAGACACAGCTTTGTGTGTGCTCACCTGAGCTGCTCAGCATTGGCTACAAACCCATGCAGATCTGCTCTGTGGGACCCATCCCACACCAGGACTGAAGGCAGGTCAGCAGCTTTACACGACCTTCAAGGAAGACACAGCAAATCTCCTGCTCTGGCAGGGATGTGCCCTGGGACAGTGCACACCAGGAGTTTCTCTCCTTCCAGCATGCTTTATAGAGCCATCTTTAAACAAAAGTTATTTAATAGTGTCTCTATGTATTGTAGGTATATGCATTTAGGATATCAGGCTGTGCCGGGCTCAATTCCTTGTGGCTATTGTATTCTTGTGGGAGTAGCATAACACCCTGGCTGGTGGGATGAGTGGAGAGCCATGTTTGGCAACAGCCACCACCCCAAATCATCCACCTCACCTTTTGTCCTCGTCTGGGACTCAACAACTGGAAACAGCAAAAACTACAGACTTGGATATTTCAGCTGATAGGAAGATGTCCAAACCAAAGCAAAGCAGACATGGAAAAGCAAACAATCGTAGGATATATCAAACAAGGTTATTTATAGAAGAGAAAAGGAAGTTTTGATGCTTTTGTAAAAGGTTCTGGTAAAATTTCATCTGGAATGTTTTTAATGCTGTGGTCATGCAAACATAAGAAAAATAAGCTGGAGGAGGTGCAGAAGACAGCTGCAAAGCTAAGGGGAAGGAAAGAAAGCTTATTTTATGAGAAAGACTAAAGAGGTTGGCTTGTTTAACCTAATAAAATCAAGATGGGGAATATGCCTGTCACCTATAAATACATAAGGGAAGTAAATATTATGAAGGTAGAATTGATTTAGGCTAAAGGGCAGCACATATAAATATTTCTAGCCATCTCTAAATTTAGGCTAGAAGCTGCATTTTTAATCAGAGCAGCCAAATTCTGGAGCAGCTTCAAATAGAAGAGGCAGGAACAGGAAATCCAACTGGTCTTTGATGGGTGCATGATCTGTTCTTTGACAGGACACAGCTGAGAGGTAACAGGTCAGACTCCAAACAGTCCCCTCAGTGGAAATGGGGTTAAGGAGATGATAACTGGTGAAGGTGCCAGCACTAATGCCCATGTTTACTCTATCCTAGCCAGCATCTGCCAGGAGCCAGTGGAAGCCAGCAGCAACCCACCCACACATTGCATGGCAAGGGGGCTGTATGAGACGGGGAAATTGGGTGTTTTAACCCAAACCTTGCAAAAATACCCGTATTTTGGTGTCAAATGTGACAGAAAGGGCTGCAAGATGCCTTTTAGGAAGGCACAGCAAGGAATTTTAATTTCCAGCCACCCCCACACAGCAGGAGAGCAGTCTTACAGCCAAAAGCTCTGCTGTAGTGAGGAAGCTAGAGACAGCATCTGGACCGACCTGCTGCCAAATCCAACAGCTGGAATACCTGCAAGCTCCTGCTGCTTTTCAGAGGACATAATACTGCCTGACCAAGGCATTTGCTTGGGAACACAAGGCACAGAAGAAGGGCATTTCCACGGCCCCAGTGCCTTGCAGGCAGCTGGCTCTGAGCAATGTGGAAACTCTCTGAAATTAAGACATGTGGTCGTTTTTTACTTCTTTTCTCTGCAGCTTGAGCATGTCCAAATGAACTTGCTTTTGTCCTTAGCCATAAAACTCTCACCTGTTGTTCAGCAGCTTTGGGGGTGGCAGGGAAAGGCTGGGGACTGCTCCCAGGAGCACATACCTGACTGTGCAGGAGTGCGTGCCTGCGGGGCACTCCTCCACCACGCTGCACATGCCTGGCGTTGTTTCCATCCCACAACCGAGTTTGCAGAGAAAAGTATTTTGTCTACAGCTGGCTGGAATCTGCTAACAAGCAGGGAGAGGATCTGAGAAGGAGCTTCAAGGCGATCCCCACCACAATCCTAGAAATAATCAGTGGGAATCATCTAGAAATGAAGCAATCACACTTTCTCCAGGCTCCAGTGGGAGTCTGGGGACAGCAACTGTCAGCATTTTTTTTAATGAAGAATTGTAGACAATTTCTTTGAAATTTAAGAGGAAAAAATATAGGTAAGTATATCTCATTGTAAATTCTGCTCCACCTCAGAAGGCACAGCCCTTTTTCTTTCTTAGCAACGTTGAAGCACACCAGAGATTAAGATGCAGAAGTATTATGCTTTTACTGTTCCAGCTGAGAAATGTCAGGCAGCCTGAGAAAAAGACCAGAACAATCTGCCCTGAAAAACAAAACAAAATGCACCCTAGCACCCAAAATTGCCTACGCAGTTCTCACTAGCCAGGAATCAAATCCCCATAGCAAAGGTCAGCTGTGCCCAACAGCCAACGTGCATTCTCTGCAAGGAGAGCCCTTACAGAGACAGCAGCTAAGTGAGAGCCTGCTGCACTTCTAAAATCAATTTCAAGGTGAACAGATGCAACATGCACTTGGGTAAACCCAGGGATAAGCATGAAAATCGCTCCCAGAGTTTGCTGAACTACACACATCCAGCAGCTGCTGAGTCCTGCTGCAGCCCAGCCCATTCCAGACTCTCTGGGTGTGCTGGTGTCGGTCAACACACCTCACACCTACATGGCAGAGATATAATTTGAAGCCATCAGGTGGGGTGGAAATAATTAATCAGTATCTTCCTGCAGCTACTTGAGCTATCACAGATGACTTTTGTGCCAGGAAAAGATGACAGAGGAAGCTGTGGTGTTATATAAATACTGACACTTATTCTTGCCATCAAAGCAGCTATTAGACAACACCAGAAAAAGCCACTTGGATGCAAAATCCCAAACCAAAGTTATCATTTTTGTAACATGAGATCTGGGGCTCACCACAGGCCCTGGCAGCCCAGGGCTCTGAGCACAGGCTGTGGGTAAGGCTGGGCAGGCATCTCGGCCATGGGTCAGCTCAGAGTCACTGAGACCAGCCTGGCCCCTTCCCTCACTCCTCTGGCCAGGGCTCACCCACTGCCCTCCTCCCCTGTCTGACCCTCTGTCCATAACAGCTGCATTCTTCAGATTTTTTGCCCGTCCTGGCACATTGTGGTCCAGCACCCTTGCTGGAGCCAGCAGGATCACATATCAGGATTGGGATAACTGTGTGACTGTACACAGAGATAAACCAAGCCTGCCTTCAAGGAGAAACCGAGATGTCAGACTTGCTCTTGACTTGCTCTCCATCTCTCTCTGATCTTCCAAGACACACTAGAAGCTTGTCTTTTTATAATGCTTTACATTTCTCTTTGAAAAGAAATCCTGGAAGGCAATTCTGTTTTTCAAGAAGAGAATTTTCTGAATTTCATGTGATTCAAGCAAACCCTTCCAGGAAAGGGCTAACAATGAGCACACCTGTGATTGGACATGTCCCTACCTTCCTCTGGGCTATTCTAACCCTCTCCTGCACTCAGGACTGATTCCAAACCTCAGTTTCGGGTCTTTGCAGTGCCAGCAGCACGAGTTTAAGTCAGATAAGGGGAAAGGCTACCATCTTTCCCAAGGGGACTTAGGGGCAAGGTCAGGAGAGACAGTGTCACAGGCAGTCCAAAGCCCCACTGGCAGGACAGGGTCTGTGTCTGGCAATGGTTTTTGTTACCACAGTGAAGCAAACTCCCTGAACCTGAGCAGCAGTCCCAGGGAATCCGTGGCTCCCCAGATGCCATGGCAACACCTCTTCATGAATGTGGCCATCGTTCCAGGGGCAGAGCATCTCATAGTTTAAATACAGCCAACAAACTCAATTAGTCATGACTGAGAAGTCTTCTCTGTTACAGAAGAGAGAAACTTTGCAATGAGGTGAGGCTAACTTTTTATAAAAATCCTTCTCCTGTAGTCCTACAAAACTGTAAGGCTGCTTCCCAGCCACTCTCACGACCCAGCCCATTAGTGGCGTGACTCGCTTGATCCTGCGTGAATAGAACTAAAAATGATCCTTGGGGAATGGTGTTTCTCACCTGGACAACTTCTCCATTGGAAGCAATTAAATCTGTGGGGATGGAGACTCTGAAGTAGCGTCCCACCACGGCAGAGCTGTCGGGAATGCCCACCACAGCTGGCACAGTCTCCCGCAGCTCCGACAGCACCGAGTGCATGGAGGCCTCCAGCTGGTTCTCCCAGTCCCGAACCACTTCTGCTGCCTCACTGGGCCAGTGGCAGTGAGCAGAGGCTGCCAGCAGCAGCACGGGGAGCCAAGTCCTCCCCAGGACAGGGGGTTGCAGTAGGCATCCAACAGTCATTCTTCCCAGCAGCCTTGGCAATGGTGCTCCAGCTGGAAAGGGGATCGCAGGGAATCTGCAGGCACCACAGCACAGGCAGGGGATCCACCAGTCCTTCACAGCAGCCTCATCCTAGGAGTCCTGGGAACCTGGTTAGACATAGGAAACCCAATCAGCACATTAATTAAGGTACCCAAGCCAGCCAGTTACCTCACAGTGACCTTGCAACAGGCAGAGGGCTACTGGCCATGTTACTCTCTGTGCCTCAGCTTTTGATTTAACTGCAAGTTACCACAACCATTAGAAAGCACGAGAGCTTCTCAGCTCCTCTTCTGACCTACAGCATCTCCAAAGGAACAAGATCCTCCTGCTTTTCCATGCACACAGCCATGTTTCTGCTGCTCTGGAGACACAGCATCCCGAGATAGCCACAGACAGGGGAGATACAACCAAAGCTGAGACTGAGCACAACACTAATAGTTGACCTTTCAAGGTGAGCTGAAGCCAGGCTGGAGTATCAGTGGATTTAAATGCCAGTTACCCAGTAGGAAAGATACCAAGAAACCTTTGGAAGTCCAAAGCTGCCATCCAAATAGCTTGGCACATGACAGATGCTTCTGCTCCCCTGACCCATAAGCCTGGTTTTCAAGCCAGGTCTCCTCTCAAGTCCAGCTTTTTGTATTAACGTGTTCAGAGTTGATCTGAGGGCCTGCAACATGCAGCCCAAATCAGACTGGAGTGAGCTGTGCACACACAGTGTTTTATGCTGCCATCCAGCTCTCTCCTGCTTGCACAGCTCACCCGTCCCCATACTCTGCCAAGACACATCTCCAGCTCTCTCTCACTCTCGTTTTGTTCTTTCACTTCCCATCACTCCTACCTCCCTGCTTCCCTGGATCTCCTTTCTCTCCTTTGTTCCTTTGGTCATCGTTTCCTTTGCTTCCCTAGCTACTTCTCCCTCCAGACTGCATTCAGCCATGGAAGAGTTACAGATCTGCACCACCATGTTCCTCTTCACAGACTGCCTGTAGGAGACCAATGGATTCGTGGAATAGGACAGAGCCATTTGGGAGCCCAGGGAAGTCACACTGCCCACTCTGGTATCCCAGCACAGCTACTGGTAACTAATCGGCAGTAATGAGTGGAATGGTGGGGTTACACAGGATGGCAGGACAGACACACACAGACCAAGCAGATGTTGTTCAATGCCAGGAGCACACAAGACTGGGCTCCTTGAACCAACTCCTTTTTCCCAGGCTGAGAGAGACGTCTCTCCAAATTCCCAGAGCAAACCAGCACAGCTTCTAACCACTGGCCCCCAGTCTGATTTATTTTAGCCTGTCCTGTCTGCACCATATGATGCACATCAGACTGTCCCAAGAGACCCTGGAGCCAGTCCAGGGTGTGGGAAGGGAAATCCCACTGCTTCTTGCCCTTGCAGAGCTCCTGGAGCAGCACCACAGGGCTCAGCTGCCTGCTGTGCTGTGGCCAGGCAGGGTGCATTGCCCACCAGAGCCTTGTAGAAGCAGGCAGAGGGTCTGCCCATGCAGGCACCCAAGCCCAAGGCTACCACAGCAGGCTCTAGGCATAACAGGAGACATAAGGTTTGGTTGCTCACCCTAAAGCCTGAACTCTAGAGAAGCTGAGAGGCAGCATGTAAGGACCTGCATATCTGCAGCCCTTGATGGGCCTTTCACAATAAACCCCACACAGAGAAGGGCTGACACCTCCCACCCCAAGGTAATAGGCCCAGGGCACAGCTGCAGCCAGCACAGAGGGCTGTGGGTAGTAGGAATTAGGAGCTGAATTTAATAACCTCTGGCTACAGAATCCATGAGGCAAATATCTGACCTGACCACTGTTCTGTGGAGAACCTGTCTCAAGTGAAAGGCAGAAGAGACAGGATAACATTGCAGGGAACCACAAGGCAGATGGGAGGATGCCTGGTAAGAAGGTCAGTGCCACAAAAAAACCTGCTCCCTGCTGCTCTTGTGCTTTTAACTGTCTGAGCTGACTGGGAGGGGAATATACCAGATGAAACAAGAAGGCAGGCAAAGCCAGGCTCTTCCCAAAGGCAAAGGAACACAGACCCATAAAATCTGCTGAGTTGGAAGGAACTCATCAAGTCCAACTTCTGGTGCTGCACAAGATACCCCAAGAATCCCACCAGGCCTGAGAGCCTTGCCCAAATGCTTCTTGAGCTCTGTCAGCCTTGGGGCTGTGACCATTCCTTGGGGAGCTCATTCAGTGCCCCACTACCCTCTGGGTGACAAACCACCAGCACAGGATGGTCTTCACCCAGAGAGAGGTGCCTGAGCTGCTTCTCCAAGAAGTGCCTGCTGGTTAAGGACAAGTCACAATCCCTATAGGGCACATCTCTCCTACCAGCTCCCTGTGTGGTCAGAGGAAGATCTGACACTCTGCAATTGATTTCAGATGAGCACAGAGTCATCACAGCAGGTAAATGAGTAGCACAGTAGATGTCTGGTGAAGAACATTCAACAGGCCATGTGAATGAGCTACAGAAATAATGCAGACACCTGCAAGAGGAAGACACTGCTCATCACAGTGGGAAATCAGGGGACTCTTTGCTCTTGCACTGTGCCTTAAAAAGCTGAAAGATCTACCTTCACCCTTCATGGAGCCTGGAGCATGGCCACTGCAGTGATGACACTTTGTCCATGAGCTACTTCTGAAACCTGCTCATTGGAAAGTCCTGATGCATATGGCAAGCATGGGCAGGATCACAGACTTGTAGCTGGGGGAGGAATGTGGCAGCAGCCCCATGGCTGCTGTGGGGCTAACATGCTATCAAGGAAACATGACTGCCTTTCACTGCTGTACTGAGTATCCACACCTGAGCAGAAGACAGACACCCCAGACAGCCAGACACACAGTGTACCATTGTACAAGGCTGTAAAAACACTTGGAGAGGCGCTTCAGGCCAGTCCCTGCCCTGTCACACCGCAGTGGAGCTCGTGCATGAGTGTGGAACAGCTCTGTGTTGCTCAGCCAAATGATGTGATCCAGCCTGGGGCGTTTTGTTGGATGGAGCAGCATATGGGCAGAAAGGAGCTGGTTCTTGGTATCTGTGGTGAGCAGGAGATGAAGATGAAATCATCACCTATTTCAGAAACACTTATCAAAGCAGTCAACAAACACTGCCCAATATGTGCCCCTCAGCCCAGCAACCGGCCATTATGTGTTCATGTGACACTTGCAGGTTGCAAATTCAGAGTTTCATTTTAGGAAAACTACAGAAGAACAGGCTCAGCATATAGGAGTGGAGTACACAGCAGGTATAGGAGGAATTCAGTAGCTGATAACAAAGAACAAACAGAAGAGCTGAGAACAAACTTGCGCCACCAGAAAAAAAAACTCTTAACACAGCTCCACCTCAGCACACAATGGACAGAAGCTGAAACACTGCCAGCCTCTCACAGTGTGTGAAGGAGGAAAAACAGGGTGGTTCCAGCTATGAGTAGAGCTGTACAAAGCATTGCACTGCAGTGCTGAGGTCCACATGGACTATCAACGCAAGGTGGAATACTTTTTGGGATAGGAGATCCCCTGCCTAAAGGCAGTAGTGCTGCTCTGCAAGTCTACAGACAACCGGCACTGTGGGGCTGGATGCAGCTGCACAAGACTGAACGTTACCTGCAGCAAGGCTGGAACAGGCACTGGGACCTGCCTGGTGCCTCTGGTTTGGGAGCCCACACCACCTCACATGGTACCACCATGGGCACAACCCTGACTCAACTGAGAAATCGTCCCAGCTGTATTCGGAAAAAGTCAGTGTTCTGGGTCATTGCCCATGACCGGTGAGTGGCACAGAACTGGAGCTCTCCAGGAGCAAAACCCTCAATGTTTCACACAGTTTCCCACAAATTCAAAACAGGGCCAAAACTCAAACACAGATGGAATTGTGCAGGCGGTTTTCTGCTGATCTCTGGGAAGCATCAGGCCATAGAGCTGACTGACTTAGGCAGCGTTTCCCAGTTATGAGGGAAGGCTAGACCACCCCAGATTCTCTACGTGGCACTGTGCTCCTCCTTCCAGCAGGATCTGCACTGCCCAGTTTCACAGAACAAACACAAAGGTTCAGGTTAGTCCTGAATTTCAGGATGTTTCATTCTGTCTGATCTTCTGAAAGAACCGACTTTCTCTTTATTCTCCTGCTTCTGTGAGAGCTCTTTTGGTCTCAAGTTCAAGCCTTCAGAGTGTTGGATGAAACATCAAAGTCAGTATCAACATCTGTTTCAGTCCTAGCGCTTGCTGCATGTGCCAAGGTTGATTCCTGATCTCCAGTGCCAAACCCCCTCGCAGAGCCACGGAACTGGGCCTGCTCGGTGAAGTTATGATACTGCATTTGATATGATGCTGACTTGTCAAGGCAATGCTGGAATTTGCTCCTTCTGCATGCAGCTATGAGACCCACTGACACAGTAAGGACATGCTGTACCTTCTTTATCCAGGAATGCTGAACGGTGCAGGCAGAAGATGGGACTGAAAGGAGGGACTGAGAGCAGGACAAAGTAGCTACTCCCAGCAACGCATTTTCCCAGAGACCATTCCTCTGCCCATCACCGACCCAGGAGTGTGGGGCCAGGGGAAGCATCCCAGACAGAGGAGGATGGCTGTCCTAGAAATGACTCTTCCTCTGTGGCTGATAACAACACCACTTCAGCAAGAACCAGTGAAAGTGAAGTCTCTGTCCAGCTGCATCTAATCCAATTGCTCAAGCACACAATCACATCACTGGGCTGCGGTAATTAATCACCACCAGCATATTAATGCCACTGAGCCGAGCGTGCAGAAAGCTCAAGTAACTGCTGTGCAATTCTTGACTCTGCTTAAGAAGGTATTTAGGAGTTAATAGGAATCCCACTTACCTGATTGCTTATTTACCAATATCCTCATTAAAGAAAACATTAAACAAGTGGCCTTTCTCTAAGGAAGCAAACTCGGATAAAAAGAGTTGATGCAACTTTGCAGAGCAGAGCTATTGTCTGTGCAAAGATCTCCCGTGCGTGTTTCCACAGGAGGATCTCCGGGCAAGTCCCGTCAGCTCTCGTGCGCCTGCGAGTCAAGGCAGCGAGCAGCAGGAATGATGAAATGCAGCGTCCCCGGTCAGGCACACAAAGATGGCACTCTGCCGGACCTGCTCCCTGCTCCAAAACACGACAGCTGGCACCCCCGGTGCCAGGCAGGCGGCACGGCCTGGGCAGAGGCGGCTGCTGCTCCGTGCACGGCTGCGCTGAAGGAGCCCGGGAAGGGCGGCACGAGGGACAAACAGCTCGGGGGCAGCGTGTCTGGGCAGAGCAGCCCATCACCACGTTATGAACTCTCCAAGTTATGAACTAACAGTCTCTTCGAGCCCAAGAGCACGCTAGCCTGCAAGCCTGACGTGTAGCATGTACTGGAGCGTGAAATTTAGGAAACAGTCAGAGTTTCTGTGCCTGCCCTGCTCCGGACATACCCCGAAACAAAGGCAGCAGCCCTTCCAACAGACTGTGTTAAAGGCTATGGGAAGTGCAGCAAACGCCTCCGGGGGTTATTTCCAACCTCAACGGCTTCTGCCATGTACATTCACAGACGACCCAAGCTCCAGACGCTGATGCACGTGGGATGAGTTATAGACAGGGATGTACAGCAGAACAACCACACAGAGACACACTGGTCACACACAGACTCAGGGCAGGCATTTGCCATGAAGGAACAGGCCAGGCAGAGCACGGAAGAGTCACCACCAGATGTAGCTCCCCACTTCACATTGCTCAGAGTGACAGCATCCTGTCCTGCACAACACTAACCAGGTGTCTCTGGAGATGGTGGCCTTACACGGAGACTGGAGAACAAGCTCACACAGTTTCTGGCTCAATGCTGCACTCACAGCTGCCTGCTCAAAGCCACGTGTGCACCAAAACCAAAGCAGCAGCAGCTCATGGTCAGAGATCTGACCCTGAGAGACCTGCCTGCGTGAGGAGCCCCAAATCGGCGCTCCTGAGGTCCCTGGAGCCCCTTCCACCCTCTTCCCCCCACAGCCATCAATAGCTGGTCACCCCAGACACCTTCAGGTCAGGAGGTACCAACCAAGCTGTACTCAATTCTTGACCCTAAAACTTCATTTCAACATGGTGTGCCCACTGTGTATTGTCACCACATTAAATGTGGTAAAGGTGCCCAGAAGTGACACCCAGCCCAAAGGACATATGCACAAAAAGAGCTGCTTTTTTCATCCTTGTCCCTTCTTGTATTTCTGCACTGCTTGTCTCCAGCACATCTGGTGTCAGTAACAGGAAACTCTGATGCTGAAAAACAATCTAGAGGAAAAAAACAAACTCAAACCCGAAACAGCAGTGCTAAAAATGTGTGCTTGGCAGGGAAATAAGCAGCACCCTCCTGCTGATGGGGAACTCGCCTGCAAACTGTCGCCAACTTGTTGCTTTCAAGTCTCAGAGGCCACAGGCAGTTTCGTGACACTTGTGCGGGAAGTGGTCACCGCCCTCGACACCTTGCAGCAGGTTTTATTCTGCTACAGCAAGCACTGAGATATTTAACTTTCCTGTAGCTGAGAGGAAGCTTTCTGCTACCTTCATTACCACTCTGTGAGAGTGATAAAAAATGCAAGGAGCCTAGTTTTCCTTTTTGCCCCTGTATTGCACCTGTCTGTCCAGAAGCTGGGCTACTACACTGCCCTCCCCAACTGGGGACTCCATTCCCAGAAAAGCTTCTTTTCCTGGAAGAGGTAAGCTCCAGCAAGGATATGGTGCAGTAAGCATTTCAGCAAGTGCTGTGCAGGGGAGGAAGCAGCCTGGCAGTCCCAAAAAGCCCCAGCCAGGGCACTTCTGCTGAGGTACATGCAAGGGGAATTGCAGAACAGCAGCAGCACAAAGGACACCAGATCCCTTTTGGCAGCTGGAGCATGTTTTTTCTTCCCTGCAGAGCACATTTCCTCTGCAAGATGCTGTGACAAGACTTGTTCTGGAGGCAGCACTTTCCCCAGCCTCCTGCAGCCCTGGAGAGGGAAGCAGGAGGGATGAGTATGGTACCCTTAAGTATCCCTCGACTATGCACTTCCATGCTGACGTGACAGACTTGCTGGAAGACCATCTGGATGTGCCCCTGCTCCTCCACCCTGCTGGACTGGCCTCCTGCAGGCTCTCTGGGCTACTTGCCCCGTGCTCCAGCCACATCTCGAGCATCCGCCATGCCTGACCCGTGGCAGTGACCGGCAGCTGCAGATTTTGGCTAGGCAACGCTCCTGACTCTTTGATGAAAGTTTCAGCAACCACACTCAATCCCTTCCTCCACTTTGTTATTCCCAGACAGCCAACTCAGATCATATCTTCAAGAGCATTCAGTTGAAAGGAAACCCAGATATTATCTTCCCAAGTATTTAGAAGGCCTCAGAGATCTTTTTTTCCCCTGTAATTACAAATACTGCAGCCAGGTAGAACTGCCATTTGTTTCCTGCCAGCAGCAGGAAAAATTAAGACATAAACATCTACCAAGAAGTCAAAGCAGAGGGACAGCTTCAACAATGCCACCCCATACCTCTTGCATCCTGTTAGCCAGGCCCATCTCAAGGAAAAGCTATCAGAGAAAAGTGATGGGAATCAAAGGTATAAAATGGATCTTTCCTGAAGAAAGCTGGAAGAGAACAAAGTGGGATGCACTGGGGCACTTGGCAGATAGGAAACGAGCCCACGCTCTCCTCTAATAAAAGAACCAGAAGCCAAACTAACTCAAACAAAATGGGTTTTCTTAAGGAGCCAGTGGGGTCATGAACAGGAATGCTGAAACTTCACCTGGGTTTAAAAAAAAAAAAAGGGGGGGGGGGGGTTGGGGGGAGGTGGGGCAGACAATTTTATAGAAGGCAGAGTTACCAAGGCAGGGTTTCTGGCTCAAGCAGCACTTGATCCCGGATGGCTTTCAGGGAAATGATGGCTCGCATTCCTCCCCAGGCATCTTCTCCTGGCTGTTATTGGAAAGGGCATATAGGCTAAATATACAGCTGCAGCAGGGCAGAGCAAGGGTCTGTTTGCCTCAGGGCATGCACTGTAATGTGGCTTTGGCTTCACTTGCGTTTCCAGTGCACAGCCAGCCAGAGCAAGCCTCTAAAAACTCTGCTTATAACTCCTGGTTTTGTCGGAAAACAGAGTGACAGTGTGTAAAACTCCTAATATTTAATTCTGTGTTTAAGGAAATGTAAGCTAAAGGTAGTACTAAAATCCACAGGAAATTAAACTAGAAAAGTTTATGGGAAAAAAAAAAAGATGGGACTAAGATCTCCTTCCATACAAATGCCATAAAAATGCATATTTTGAAGATAAACACAACAGATGTGTGTATATATATCTATATATACATGCCCACACATACACACACACACATGTTTTATAAGTTCCCAAGGTTTAATAAAAACCAGAACTCAAGGCACCAAAGATAAAACAGGGAGTTTTGACTCCAACTTTCTCTTTAATAAGGAAAGTTTTGTATGATGATGAACTTGTCACTCATTCTGCAATGAGGACCTGGACACAATGAAGACAACACAGAAAAGCATTTTAGCAGAAGCCATCCCATCCTGCAGGAGAGCTGGGACAGAGGACACTGGGCTGGCAGCTGAGGCACCTGGAGACAAGGCAAGAAAGCACATGGACACAAGAAGTAAAACACAAGATGTCACTTTTTAAATGTGAGGACTACGAGGTATCAGAGCCTGACCTTGTGTTCCTGAGCAGGCAGGTTGTTCCCCAGCAAGTGCCAAAGGACATGTGCAGGAGCAGCTGGTGTGACAGTCACCACTGTGTGTCCTGTCCCCTGGTATCACTCACCATCCACCAGCTGCTCCGAGTCTAATTCACACCCGTTAATGACCTTTGATAAAAGTCACCGAGCTGGAAAGTGGATTTCTATCAAAGAGAAGGTTTCTGCTGCTTCAGAAACAAGTTTAAACCAAGCCACTATCACCTACAGGTGACTGCAACCTTTCCTCTGCCCCTTGCTCCAAGGGGACAAAATCATCCACAATTGCCAGCAGCACTTGAAATCTCAGCCTGGAAAAACACTCCCTCCTTTAAGCTGCTCAGCTGTACCATGCAGGAGATGTTCTTCACAGCTGTAGTCATGAGCACTGAAACCAATGAGGCTAAAAAGATTTACATCTCTTGCTTGATTTCTTAATTGAATTAAAGGCTGAACAAAACTCCTTATGAGGCGTCAGACAATCCGCACGGAAGAGAAACAACGAATATCCTAATTGGAGAGGAAGCTTCCACTGGACATTCTGTGTTAACAAGTACTAAAGAGTCCTTACAAAAAGAGAAAGACCCTGAGGGATAAACTCCTAGGTCCAGCAAGGCAGGAAATCTGGAGTTTCAGAGTACATTACACATTGAATGGGTCACATAGAAGGAGGTGAGCTTCAGTGTCTTTTTAGCCAAAACTCTTCCACCTACCAGCTGTCTATTCTTCATTCTTTTAATTTAAATAAATAAGGTACAAAAAGCCTTCTGCCAAATTAGCAAGCAGAAGCTATCACAGGGGTGAAAGACATGAAAGATGCTGACAAGCAGGGCAGTTCTGCAAATCACCTTCTTAGGAAACTTGATCAAACTTTCAAATCCTGTCCTGAAGGAAACCTTTCTGAGGCTGCACCTCTGGCCTTACATTTGAGTCAGAAGGCTCTTGGCAGGACCCTTGCCTGTGCTTTGACACATTTTTTTCATCACTAGAACAGCTTTTGGGCCTCCCTAGGACACGCTGGCACTGTGGCCACCAGGCAAGCACTGGCTTTGTTAATGGAAGCAGGAGCACCCAAGCGTGGGTAGCCTGGGCAGGGGATCCTGCAGTGCCAGGAACACACAGCCTGAGGGCTGCAGGCACCAAACCCAAACCTGAAAAGAAGAAAGTGTTGGTGGAGGTTTCAGAGTCACCTCAAAATGCTGTTTGGCTGGAGTGCTTTGTGGAGACACAGCCGCATTCCAAGAGTTTATAATCACCTTCTGGGTATTCCACAAAATTCCTCAGATAATGAAATATTTCTAGCAGGTCCTTGAAAGTGCTCAAGCACTATAATTTCCTACAGGTTGGTGTCACAGTGCCAGGATTGAGGCACTAAGCAGAGGAATGAAGGCAAAGCTTTGGATCTCTCCCCTACCTGCTGCTGCTACCAAGGCGAGGCAAAGCACCAACAGCCGACATTAAGCAGAGACAGGAACCAAGGAAAGCAACACCAACAAAAAGCCATTTTCAGCACTTCAGCTGTGGATGCAGCAGTATTTATGTTCTTTGAGGCAGCGTAACTAAGGGCAGGCACATTCTGTTTAGAAACATCCCACCATTCCAGCAGCTTTACCACCGCACCCTGCAACCTCAAGCCAAGGCATTAAGATTCAACTTCATGGAGTTTCTCAGCCCTGATTTATTACTCAGCTAGCAAGACTGCCACAGCTCTTCATTTAAATATATTTACCCCCCAGTGACTAATGCAGAGCAGTCAGGGCATCAGCTGTGGACCTCCAACTTTTAATGTTTCTCATGAAAACTGTTCTAAATGCTTCTTGGCAGAAGGAGATAAAAATGTTCCAACTTTAACCATCAACCATAAAATGGGAAAGCTGCGAAATGAAGCAGTAGTGCTCCCATGTCACAGAGGCAGAGAAAGCTTCTGGAGGAAGAATTAACTCCCTAGAGATCAGCAGCTTCCAGCTGGGCAACACACTCCCTTTAACCAGCAGAAATTCAGGGGTCGCTAAAAGCCATCAAATAATAACCTCTTCCTGCGGGTGCACATTTTTATAGATGCCTTCTTTTCCTGGAGACCAGGACTGAAGGGCTGGACTGCTTCCATGACACTCTCTGCTCCTCACAGTCACCTCTGGCACAAGCTGGTCACGCTTTCCTTCAAAGGGCAAGTCCAAAAGCAAGGGATCTCCAAGAGCACAAGCTTACCAAGGCAGAAGGACAGTGCGTGGCTTCACAGGTCCATCTCCTTCCCAGATGCTCTGGTGCAGGAAGACTGATTTAAATTACAAAGCAAAGATGAGCACCTTAAAAGACCAGACGCTAACAGAGCCTGCATCACATTCCTGCTGCATTAATTTCACTGCATTATATTTGAACTAAATTATGTTGTTTAACTGCACTGTGTAATTATAAAATAACCCTCATCTGGTTTTGACCATGGTCTCAGTGGCTCCAGCCAGGAGCAGGGAAGACTGGAGCTGCTCATCACAGGTCCACTGGCACAGAGATAGCTCCAGCTTTTCTCCCCACCCTACCCTGGAATTGAGAAATCATGAGACAAGTTCAATTATTTCAAGGCAAGACCAGACTTACTGCATTGAGTATCAGTGAGATTCAGGCTTTTTTTTTTTTTTTAAACACTAACATTCTGCCCCATCCATACAGGTAACAGGACACATTCAGTCACATATCAAGCTCATTCTTTACACCAGGAATCATGCATTCAGGGTCTGGGCAAGAAGGGCCAGAGAAACAACCCTGACAGCACAAAGCCGGGCTAACTCAATACTGTGCAGGGTAACCTGCTCCTCCCTCACACAAAGCAGTTTCAAGGGTTGCTCAGAGCAATCCCCCTACAGCAATTCCAAAATAAACATCCTGCCATTTCCTGATCCCAAATTCCACAGACAAAAAAGTCCAAAGGACGTAAAAATAGGATCAAACTGTCCTTCTCAGACACGAGACAAGTTATTCAAAACTGGGACCCAAGGACAAACTGGGTAAAGAGCATTCACAGGAGAAAGGGGAGGCAAAGAGACTGCAAGAATAGGGCAAGGAAAATTTAAGTTTTCCTTCTGTAAGCAGCCACAGAGCCTGTGTAAGGTAACACATTTGCAATAGTTAACTAGCTGGCATGGTATCTGTTATCAGACCCCAAAAAATGGCCCTGAGGTTTAGTCACAGCACAAAAAATCCAGTAATTTTCCCCTCTTCCATCATGTACAGCTCAGGGATGTTGAAAGCAACATCTGAATGTTTATGAGGAAAAAAACCGTAAATTACAGTGTATTTCAAATAGTGTGAGCACAGGCTGCATCCCTCTATTTTGACTTGCAATGCAATTCTTACACAGGAGACCAAAGCTGCTTGCCCAGCCCACTGACACTGTGCCCCACAGCTTCCTAGGTGACAATCTGGATGGCTGTGAAGGGACAGCAGCACGGACTCACAGCTGCACACTGACATGCAAGATGGCAGCAGCTGTGGCACTTAAAGTGGGCAGATTAAAATACGAGTTTAAGTTATAGGGAGAAAAAACGGAATAAGATGGGGTAGATCCTGTACCGACTTCTTTCCCTGTGCAAAGAACCACTGTGGAGCATGTGATGACTCCTTCTGCAAGAATCCCAAGAATGGGGGCAAAGTCATCAGAGCTCCAATGTATGCCACAGGGAAACAGAGTCAGATGCCATTCTGAGGCAAAAAGGAAAATTAAACCAGCATTCAGCTGGGTTTTGTAATAATTTGATCCTCTCTAAGCCAAGCATCACCTTTTCTTGCTCACTGCGTGCGCTTTGGACACCCAAAAACCACTCTCCACGTCTTAGCCAAGTTAGACATCCTCTGACTGTGTAACCCTTTGTAAGAGCAGTGCCTCTACGCCCCTGTTTCCACTACTTGAAGAACCACCCTCTCTGCCTGGGGGCACCCAGAACAGAGCAGAGCCCAGCCCTAGGCACAGTCTGTGCTGATGACCTCGGGAGAGAAATGACAACAGCCCCACTTCCCAGCCAACAGCCGCCCACAACAGTCCTAGGCGTCCTGAAGCTGTGTAACAGCAGACAAACGCATCTGTCCTTAATCACTTCTGAATCCACCCCCCAAGCCACTCTCACTTTGATTTCGGTTCAGCACTCGCCTGACCCTCATCACTAATTCGATGTCCAAACCCTGCTAATTAGTTTAAGAGGGCATCCCGTTACTTAGCACCTGCCAGACTATCCTTGCTGTTCTCACGGTCACATTCCTATGGCTGCACCTATATCCTACTAAGTCCGAAAAGCTTCCCAGAAAAACTGAGGGCTAGCTGCTATCAAACAGCACAGGAGAACACAAACAGTTTAGCAAGAGCATGTGGGCTCTATGGAGAGAGATGCACAAGCACGGCAGGAAGAAAGGCAGTCTTGGAGTTGCAGGGAGGCTGTGGAGCTCTGAAGGTGTGCTCAGCCTGCCTTTGCTTTACAGAGCTGCTGCAGATGTGGGGAAACAATTAAACTGCTTATCACAGTACATCCCATTCGGTTACAGAGTGGGAGAGTAATTCCAATCCCCAGGTGGCAAGCACAGCAATTAGGTACCCAAGGACATGCACCAAAGCTTTGCTTTGCTTATGGTAACTTCAGTGGTTATACAGTATTTCCTTGGCTCACTGTCTTTAACGGATTGTTGATTTAGGGATGAGATCAGGTCAGTCCTGCAGGACCTTGTTGCATCTTGTACAGCATTTGGAGGATGCAGAATGGTCTAGACGGAGGCAGGGAAGTAATTCAGCTGAGCCAGCTACAAAGCCTGGTCACAATCCCCATTCCTTCACCTGGAGGGGTTGGGCTTGAAGTTCAAAAATAAAAACCTAATTACACCATAGCCAGGATCTCTATAACAGCCGACCTCTGAAGAGCAACTCTGCATTGGCCTCTTCTGAGCCTCCTAACAGGTTGTAGGGGGAAAATGTGGTTTCAGCAGTTCAGTCCATCCCTTATAAAGCAGAGACGCTATGCCAAAAATAACCTGGCTTATTAGTTACAAGTCACCAAGCACTCACTTAGCAGTTCTCTGATCAGGGATCACACTGTCCACACCTTAGCATCACCAGTCAACTGTTCAGAGCAAACATATCCAGGTTACAGATCTGAGACACCTTCCACACACAATCTAAAAACACTTTCAGAGGTAATGATGATGCCTCCTACTGCAGGCAGCAGCAGCCAGACTGCCTCTCACCTATTTCTCAAGACCTTATGTCAGCCAGGAGCTTTGCTCATTGCTGTAGACTGAGCCTAAAACCCCCCTCTTCCAACAGAGTATGGTGCTGCTGCAGGTAACAAAGGCAACACCTAAATCCTCGAGGCTGCAAATAATGAGTTAAAAAGTCAGAATACCTGAGAATTAAGGTTGTCCGTGAGCTGGTCCCAGCAAGTACCACAGTTTACTGCTTTTCTCCACCTCTACTCCAGCTTCAATCTGCTTTTGAGACAGGCGAGCCCATCACCCATCCATGACTGTCAGCAAGCAGCCCAGGAGAGACTGGATCCTGCTCTCAGCACTGCGATAGTGGCAGAGGCAGCACCTCTCTCCCACTCTGATTCAGTCCCTCTGGCCCCGGGCTGGAGGAGGTCCTGGATGGGCAGGACCTATTAAAACCAGTCTACAAAGCACTGGTGAACTGGGAGCCTTGCAGACGCCTGGAACCTGATAAGGATCCATAAGATCCAGGGCATTTTGCTGGGAGGGGAGATGGCACATCTATTGCAATCAGAGCCCGGGGCTGCCAACATTCAGCGCTGCCTTTGTGCCACCCAAGCACCTCTCAATGCAAGGGCTGTTTGGGTTTAAATACTGACAAAATAAAACTTTAAAAAAATCTTTTAACTCTTGGAAATGGCTAAACTGTTCTGCTGAAAAGCTGAAACAAAGCCTGAGGCAGGGACACAGCATGGAAATTCGGCATGGGAAACTCCAGTGCAAGCAATTAAGTCCAAGAGTTAAATTCACTCTGAACAGTCTCTGTGGCAGGTAGTGTGACCTGTGACACCCAGACACCGCTGCTCCACGCTGCCCTGAGGAGGTAAAACTGCCCCAGCAGCTCAAGAAGGCAACCCCACACCCAGATCGTGAACCTGGAGCCACTCCAAATGGGAGGCGATTTGGGAAAATCCTGTACGAGGGAGCTCAGGCCACATCGCTGCACGTGGGAGGCAACTCCTCGGGAATGTGCAGTGGGGCTCATGGCATCGGGACCTGCTGCTCCCTGGCTCCTGCCCTGCCCCAGCACAGCCCCCGCTGGTAACTCCCCTGGAAGGCAGCTCCATGGAACATTGCCCATCAGCTGACCCACTTCCCGGTGGGAGCTGGGCAGGGCAGCAGGAGCAGGCCAGGTGCCAGAGTCCACAGGCCAAGTTGCTCCAGGCAGGATGCAGTCAGGTAGCACTGGGAATGGCACCGTGACCGGAATTGTTGCTTCAGCTGCTGCTAAACTGCTCTAAAAGCTGAAAGCAGCACCTCCCAACACAAGCTCCCTTTAGCCAAGGTGGTGGCCTGTGAGCAGAGTTTGATAAGAGCATTTTGCTGCTGGAAAAGGGGATGTTTCTGAGATCTTTATTCTGTGTTGTAGTCCTGCCTGCTCCCTTATTCTCACTGTGCTTATTCCTTGGGAAAGCTATTTTTTTTTTCCACTGCTCTTACACAAAACCAAGAAACAATCTGAAGAAAAACTGATAAGAAGGCTTGGGGCAGATGTGCCTTCATTTTTCTTAAAGATAACTATCTACATCAGCAACGTCCATACAAAGGCAAATCACTGCAAACTGGAGCCGGCTGCCTGGAGCACTGCAGACAAGTAGCCAAGGAAAATACCTGCAAGTCTATGGCTTACCCCGGGCTTTGCAAGGACCAGTGCACAGAAATGGAGTGCATCTGAAGCACTGGGATAACACATGAATTCTGACACAAGCACACAGCCAGAATGAAAGCTTGGAGGCAAAAGCATCCATAATGTCGTTTGTGATGGCAGGTTTGCTCTGCTTGTAACATACACTGCCAACACTCCAGGGAAAGCTGCTTAGAGATCAACAGATAAAGGCTTTTCGCCATTGAGCCTGTTATTTCATGTAAATCGGGCTGCCCTGCTACAAAGAGGCATTTCCATATGAAGTGAAAAGTGCTCAAAAAATCAGGAGCAGCCACACCAAACTATGACTCAATCTCTCTGAACCCCAGAGACCAGAGGATCCTGCTCCCCTTTTCACAGGTCCAGATCTGCAATCCAGAGTGTCAGTCTTCTCACTCAAAAATGCAAGAGATCTCCTCCAAGCACCACCTCCTTAATATAGGGTTTTGTCCACTGAAGTAACTCCAGACTCCTCTGAGATATGAAGTCATGTTTTGAAAAGCAACAGTGCAGAAAATTCAATTAACTAATCGAGTCTGTCTTCTGCTTGGGCACCACGGAAGCAAGACTTCCCAAATCCCATCCCCGAGATGTGGCATGTTATTGATGAAGTGTGCTGCTGCAACCCCTCCAGTGTGATTGACCGAGTCTGCCCCTGCCCTCCCCTTCTTCTGGCCTCCCGGAGCAGGGACTCCTGCACCAAGCATTGAATGCTCCAGAAAACTGGGAAATCTACCCTGCTCTTAACTTGAACCTCAGCAGAGGCTGGAGGGAGTTGGAGAGAACAGGAGTAAACCAAGCTGGAGGCAAACAGTAGCTCTTTAGAGGAATAAACCACTCGTCAGCCTATCGTGATTGATAAGTACATCTGCCAGTCCCCACCTGCTGTTCACATTCCTGGCATTTCTTTCTGCAGCATTTTTTTCCCCAACTGCTGCAGAGGAGATTTAAAGGAAGGGAAAAAGGCCCCAGCTTAAACAAAATGAAGGGATATCGGGCCAGTTTTCTTGCATCACACTGGGCAATCCGCTGAAGGGGTTTATTGCAGGAGCCCTTGCAAGTTCAGAAACTTGTAATGGGTGTTATGTGCTCACCTTTGCTCTTTCCTGCCATCATACTTCCATTAAATTCCTGGCAGATAAAGCTGGGGGCTCCAAAAAAGTCTCTGCAGCCTCCAACCACACATCCAAAATAATTTTCTGTGCTGGTCAACCACTCCCTAGAACACAAGGGCAGTAAGGGTGAAAACACCCCAACTTCACCAAAACAGAGACAGATCTGCTGCCTTCCCTGCAGCTGATGAGCACTGACAGCAGGGAGAGCAGGCTGTTAGGAGCAGCAGCAGATACTGCTGTGGTGGCAGGAGCAGGAGTTTTAGTTCTGGTTTTCAGTCCTGCACATGGGCTAGGAGTTTCTCCTTTTCATCATTAGTTTTAATATAGTGAGAAGGTGCTGGAAAATAAACCGGTACGATTATAGCACAGGGTGGAACATGAGCCTGGCTTGTTGTCAGAATAGGGGAAAAGCAGCTCTGAGGAGCTCTTAAGAGATTCAGTGTCTAAGTTCCTAAATCTCTCTGTCAAAGTAGATCAAAATTAGCTATTAGGATCAAATTTATGAGAGCACATACCCATGCTGATATCCTACCAGGCTGGTTGCTGCAGGGAGCCAAGGAAAAGTCGCATTTCTGGAGCTCGGGTGCCCCAGCATCCATCTAAAGTGATTTCCTTCCACCAAAAGATGAACTTGGACACAACTGCAAACAAATCTATGAGGTTTTACTTATTTGCAGTCTTTGGGGAAGGAGGGAGGAGGCAGCAGGAAACAATTGCAGCTTTCCCCCACGCCTGGAAGAGGAGCAAAATGTGAACAAAGTTTTTATTTCAGTCCAGGGTGGATATTTCCGTGGCAGGCAGCACCACTCCTTAGGGCAGAGAGCACAGCAGAGCCTTTATAAATCAGGGAGAGCACGATACAAAATCTGACTGACCTTGGACGCTCCTGGGGAACAGCCCAGTCCCGAGAGCCTTGGCTCAGAAGGGACACCCCAAACCCTGGGAGCACCAGCCACTCCTCTGCAGACAGTTTTTGAGTGTATTTCCCAAAACTGCCACACTCACTCACACGAAGCAGCCCAAAGTTAGTGGTGGTGAGGAGAAGGGGAGGGCAAGGCAGGGGTGAGCAGCGTTTGATTAGCTGGCTAATGCGTGCAGCTGTCCTCCGGTTTTACGGCCCTTGGAGGAAATTTAAACAGGAACTTTCTATAAATTAACTGCCCATAAAATGAGCATGTTTTCTCAGCACACCAGAAGGTCGGGAAAGGTCTGCTCAGCCCCCCTGTTCCCAGGACACGGCCAACAGCCTCCACAGTTGCTGTTTCTCTTCCTGAAGTACGAGAACGTGAATTCAGCCCGTGCAGCAGTGAGCTGGCAAAAGCATGCTCGCAGAGCAATCAGAGTCATTCTCCATTCACAGCAAACTAATAATTTATCTCTCCCCTAAAATCCCCAACGCAATCCAGATGTCTAAGTAGTCTTTGTCCCAGAAAACAAACTATACCATGGCCTCGGAGAGACGGCTCCGGCTCCGCTTGCCAAAGTCCTCGCAAGGCTGTTTATTCTGCAGGAGAAACACACACATCGATTGCAACTCCTGCCAGCTCTCAAAGCTCCAAGTGATAACGTGGTTATAGAAATCTACCCCAACCCTTCTGGTTTCCTCTTCATCGAGAGGATTATTTAAGAGTTGCCCTTAGGGATATTCTCTGGAAAAAATGCACCTGACATGTTCCCAGTTTTGAGGAAATCAGGAGGATGGGAAAAGCCAGAGTGAAGACAGTGCAGCAAACACGGGAAATAAAAGAAATAAAGCAAATTGCTCAAGGGTGCATGAGAAGGACAAGTGCATGTGGCCACCCTGAGCCACAGGAGGAGAGATCCTGTCACTGAGGACCATGGGAAGGGTTGTTTCAGCAGGGGACAGGCTGGATCATCCCAGGAAAGGGAGAATGAGGCATTTGGCAGAAGGGCTGAATTCCTCTGGCAACAAAGGTTAAGCACACAGCTGCACCTGTCCTGGGGAAAGGGACTAGAGCCAGGTGGGGAAGGAGATCACAGCCCCCCAGCATTCTGCTCTGGGACTGTCAGGAAAGAGCAGCAAGTTTCCTGTGGTGGGGGGGCTCAGCACAGAGCCCTTCTGTCACACTGGCTCTCCCAATCTGCTGGCAGCAGCCATGGGCTGCAGCATGCCAGGGAAAAGCTGTCCAAAACACCTATGGAAATGTTTGGAAGAGTTGAAAATAGAGTTTGGAAAACAAATGCTGACCAGCCACACAGCTCTTCCAGGAATATATTAAGTGTTAGTGTAGTTGCATTCCAGCCCCTAAGTGTATTTTCTATAAATAAATATTTTAGACCACTTTGTTTCAAAATTTATTATGTTAGTCAAGGGCAGTGCAATGCTTCACATTTTAGACCTGCAGGCTTCCAGGCAAGATTGCTGCTGATTTTTAAAACTGTGCTGCACTACCTAGGGTTTAGGTTTTTTTCAATTACTTTTCTACAAACACATTTATTCTGTATTATAACATCAGGTCTGTACCAATACATCAAATCCTGTGGATTAAAACATCTTTATTCACAAACCAACAACATAGGTTTATTTTCAAATCTACCTCCCCCCCGCCCTCCATTTTTACAGGCCAATAAGCAAAACAAAATACACCAGTAACTCTGCATGCAAAATAACTCTCTCAAGAACTAGGTATTTTTGTCATTGACAAAGCCACAGTACGTTCCACTGGCAGCAATTTCTGGGAGCTCCATTTGAGCAGTGAGCAGTGCTGCCAGGACACAAGAACTGCACGTAACAAGCCAACTACACTGCAGACATGCCAAAGCTCCCCAAAGGCCCTGCTCCTCTAAAGATGCATGTGCAGGGAAAAATGGATCACCCTGTGTCCTAACCTGGCTATCCTGTCTGCACACAGACCTCAACCCATGCACTTCAACCCAAACACTGCATTCACAGGGATATTGGACCCTGCTGCAGAAGGGAAAACCCAGACACAGCAATTGTGCTTTTGGAAGGTGCAAAGCATAGCAAACAGCAGAGGATGGCTAAGGGCAGATTCTGCTCCTCAGCACCCATCCCATTACAGATACAGGTCCTTGAGCACCAGATACCAAAAAAACACAGCTTAACCTTCAGAGCACAGACTTCCACTGGTGCTTTACAGTACACAAATATTAATATTGACAAATAAATTCAGGCCTGCTTAATCTAAAACACACAGCACTGTAGCCAAGCTTGTGTTTTGTTTGGAGAACAGACCAGACACTCTGAGCCTGGCTGCCTTATCCATTTTTGAAAGCCAGACTTAAGTCAACGGAACAGATAACAACCAAGCTGAAAGCCCAATCGTCACCACAAACCCCTCCTGCTCATCAGGCTCTTGAAAATGAGAGGGGGAAAACACCCTGGGGGTACTGCAGTTATCTCCATCAGTGCTGTGGGGAGCACACATGCCTGCCAGGTCAGGTACCTGGGGCAGGTAAGTGCTTGCCAGTGTTCCTCACCACTATCAGCTAAATCAGCTTAGAGGAGCTCCATGACTGCTCAGCAGAACAGGGCTACATGACCCCTCTATCTCCTTTTCTATCCTTACAGCTTAGGCTGTAAATTCCTCAGGGACAGCTGCAGGCAAGAGGTCCTGATGGAGCACTGCTGGCCATGGCTAGCTGGGACCTCTGCTGGGAGCCATGGCAGCAGTTCCAACAGCTCCAGGGTATGGATCCTGGGTAAGCCTAAAAACTGTGAAAAATGTTAATTTCCTGCACTGGTATGCAGACTGCACCTAAGAAAGTGCTTAATTGGACACGGGGAGAAGAATCAAGGCTGAAGTGCTGTGATTTGCATTAGGGATTTTTGTCTTTGGTGTAGGGTAGCCAACACACGCCACATAGTTGTAGGGGAGTTTTGGGGTGTGGAGACTTGTGAGACCACCGAGGTGACACCAAGTAAGACAAGGCTGAGAGGTGAAACTTTCTATGCAGCACAAACACCAGGTTTGGGTATGGATGAAGCAGAGTTTAAAGTGATGAGCAGAAAGTAATACAGGGATGTTACTTGGGATTCTGGGCAGAGAAAAGGAGGGACATAGGCAAGAAAGAGATGGATTCTGAAACAGGGAAAAATGGAGAACAAGGTGTAAGAGAGAGAATGAAGGAGGGTTAAACACCCTGTTGTAGGAGCAGGGGGACTGACAGACAGCTATGACCCCAAAGAATAGACTGAACCCCCCAAGATGCCAGACAACCTGTTGGACTCTCCAGCTCTCTGTGGCCAAAATACTTGCTGTGGGAGGGCAAAGTGGGGTGGACTTGCACACTAACACAGAGTGCCATGGGAGTGAAGGGTGACAGATCTGCCATTCAGAAGCAATGCTGTTTGTCAGATTTAGCAGTAATAATTATGAGCTTCAGAATACTAAGTGTGCTAAATGCTCCAACTGGAAATTAGTACCAGTGCTGCTTATAAGCGAATCAATTACAGTCAATAATTTGACTGGCTTCTTGGTGAAGTGTTGCTTCATAATAAACACTGCAGGCTCAGATCAGCTGCAGCTCCAGCCTGCACCCAAAGGGGCTGGATCAGCCCAGGGCTCAGCAGGATCCCCCAGCTCAGAGGTCGGGGCTGGCTGTCAGCTGAGCAGGCACCTCAGTGACGAGGTTAAGCCTGCGTGGGCAGAGACAATCTGGGCTGCTTGTGTTACACATTTGCACAACACTGACCCACCACCATGGAGTGAATACACCACTGGTCACACTTTTAATTACTTCTAATAATAAACTGGGATAAAACAGCTCAAAAGTTGGAAGTGCCTGTGCAAAGCACACCTGCAATTAAAGGGACACTCCTCTACCACACCACGTCAGCAGGAGCAGAGAGCTGGCCATGCAGGGACAGGGATGGGGCCCTCTGTGCATCCTCCCACTCTTTGAGTAGGACTGACCTAAATCCTTCCCTTTTCAGACTCTGGTGGCAGGAGGAAAACGAACTGGTCTCATTAATTTCACCTCCTGCTGCCTGGTGAACTTGTCTGCAGCAAAAAAAAAAATTATTCAAGCTATGCTGGCGACCTGGCCACTCAAACCTTCTGTGGAGCAGGATGCACAAATGACCTGCTGCAGCATTGCTCATCTCATGGCCAAACTCTACTCTCACCCCCAGAGCTCCTTAAGTTATTCAGCTGTAGACTTTTTACAGATGCAGTTAGGACACCCAGCAAGGGAACTGCTCCTCTGCAGGACAGTTGATGCAATAGAAGGGCACGTAGTCCATGGACAGCTGGTGGCTCAGAAAAGACTTCTCTGGTATGCAGGAGACCCCAAGACTGGCACTCTGAACAACACAGGCAACTCCTCCCTGCAGCCTCCTCAGAGCCTCACTGGAGCCAAGTACACCGGGGCACCCTATTTTCCTGTGATTTCCAGAGTTGAAGTTGATTTTTTAATCTGACAGTAACAGTAGACTATAAAAAACCCCACAGTGGCCTGAGCAGCTCCGGAGTCTAAAATAAACATGCCAAGCCTTGTTTGTGATGGAGTAAAAATAGCTTGTTTCTCATACCTTCCCAGGACCTCTGCTTCGTACACAAAAGCTTCGCAGGTTAACTACAAAAATATCAGATGTGCAAGGAATGGCTTGATTTGAGCTTTGCACTGTTTGAGGAGTTCAGAAAATCACCCTGGCCCCGCAGCGAAGGGATGAACCCTGAAAGCTCATCTCCCGCCCAGGGCTAAAGGCCAGTGCTGCCAATTCCCTTTAATAGAAACCACTGTCCTTCTGGGGAGAAAAAAATCCAAACAAAAAAGTCCACAAACGTCACTGGAATTACATCTTGTGCTCTTTCTTGGCTGGATACTTTTTAAATGACACTTATTCCAAAGAGCACTAACTATAAAATCTAGTGCAGAGCTGTGCTGCAGCCGGGACGGGCTCCCTGGGAAGCAGAGTGAGCACAATCAGTGTCTGCATCAAAAGGAGAAGACAGACTGTGGCTGGTCTGGCTTATCGTAAGAAACGCCACTTCATAGCGAGTTCTGCTAAATTAACTTTTTTCCAGGGCTTAAATGTATCTCACCTGGCACCTGTGATGCTCCTGAAGAGAACAGAAGAACAAGACCTGGGAGGGAAGCTCAGCAGGAAAGCCGTCACGACGCAGAGTTTAATCATTACATCATTTCTAATGACAGCTCCACCGGACCCACAAGTGAGCACCAACCTATTTATGACTTGGGCTTAAAAAAACGGGCCAGAATTTGCAATGCATCTGAAGCCTGCTGGTATTTATACAGGCACTAAAAGGCACCCAGGGAAAAGGCCAGGCGTGCACGTCCCCAGCCCTGAGGGCCAGGCTTGCAGGAGCCACCAGCTCCAGGAGCCTTCTGAGAAACAGCCGGCACATCTCCCTACAAGGCAGTCCTGGCAGGGGCACATGCAGCTGTCCCTCTGCCTCAGCCCAGGAGCACACACCAGCCTTCAACCCTGCCCAGGCAACACAGGGCAAGGCACTGCTTCTGTGGGACCCCCAGGGAGCACCTTCACCAGCCACATCCACCAACCCAGCTCTTGCTCCAGAGTCACTGTTAAAATTCATCTCCAGAAATGGGGGCTCAAATTGAAGAGGCATAAATTAAGCAGCAATCTGGGGCTTTGGGTGAGATGCAGAGGCATCTCCAAAGAGCTCTTAGCACAGCTACACTCATTTTAAGTGAGAGGGGCAAGAAAAATGAATTTTCTTGCTAAATACTCATTTAGTTTAGCAGGTCACATTGAAAAGCTCAACATTTGTACTTTAGATTATGTTCTTAACCATGCCCACATCATATTGAAGGCCAGCATCTAGGGAGACCTGATCACAGGTCCCTGAAGTTTCCATTTCTTGATGAAAGTCACTTTGGCACCTTGTCTTGAGTCAAGGGCTTCAAGAGATGAAAAAGACATAGTCTCCCCTCAGTTACTTCTTTCCATTATTAAGCACTCTAGCAAGTAAGCAAGGAAACCACACACCTTTCCAAGGTTTCACATTGTCTGGCTGCCTCCTTCTCTTGTTAGACTTTCATCATTTATGGTCAAAATTGTTTCAGAGAACAAGGAGAGCGAGCTGCAGCTTTCCAGCCCTCTTGTACCACCTGCCTACACACTGTCACCTCACCAGATGCTTCAAGGTAAAAATCACAGCTCATCTTATATGAATATTGGTGTTAGCTGTTACATAAACACTGCTGCTTTTAAAGAAGGCTTCTCTCAAGTCTCCTGCTCTCCTCACTTGCCATTGCTTCCCATTCCTTCAGCTTATTCTGAAAGGGCAGGACTCCTGGAAAAATGTTCTTCATTTCTGGTAGGCAGTGGCGTGACAGCCCAGCAACCAAACATCTGAAACACCCATAACCTCATCCACATGTGCATCCCAGGATGTCAGCTCATACTTCCACCCTCCAATGCACTGCATCATGCTTCCTTCCTACAGTGGTGAACTCTTCCTCCTATTCAGTGGCCCATAAAGATCTCAAGGGATCATGCAACATGGAGCCTGAAAGCTGTATGCATCCTCCCATGCTGGCAAAGACCTGGAAAATGTGTAGAGAAAGGAATGGCCGAGCTTTTTCCCTCCCTCTTCCTCACAGGGCAGATGTGCCCTGGCCTGCTTGAAGACCCACAGCAGCATCACAGGCAGCCACATCATCATTTTAATCATTGTAACTGCCCAAGGAAGCATTTCCACCTCTCCCATCCCACTCCTCTCTTCCCTTCATGCTGGTACAAGAATTACAGTGCACAGAGTGGATGTGGGAACTCACATACATTAAAGGAATGTAACAAGAGACAAGAGGCCAGTTTCCATCTGTCTCAGTTTCTGGTCTGGATGTGGGGTCTGCAGGATCACTCCTCTTTTCCTTTTAACCAGCACAAGAGAAAGGCAGGACTTCTTCTGCCAGCAGCACCTGCTCAAACCAACTGAGAAGCTAAGCACACCAAGTCTGCACCCTGCAACAAACTGTGCCAGGCAAGAGCACTGCACAAAAGACACCAAGGAAAACCCAGACAATTTCAAAGATAAAAAGAAATTAAACTAGGTTCAGCTGGACATCTCCCATTCATTTCCCACTATTGTCCTAACCAGCATCTAAGCAGCACACACGGAGAGCTATGGTCACCTCCCACAGGCAGCTGCATCCTGGTAGCAGGCAGAGCAATTCCCTTACAGCAGAAGGCTCCGACTGGATCTATTCCACATTAATAATCTGCTCGAGCACTCCTGGGCAAACTGCAGCAAAGCAGGCGAGTGACCTGACGCAGGTTTCTTTTCAGCCACTGAGCCACTTTAAAAGACATCTAAAAATACATTAAATGCTTTTCTCATGTGACTTTTCTAAGTGAGGGACTGTTCTAAAGCCTGCCAACCACAAATGGAATGACACACCACTGCAAGACCTCTTTTCCTGCACCAACAGTCTCTACATTGGTAACCTGTTGAGTCCAATAGACCAG
Organism: Sturnus vulgaris; assembly: GCF_052056855.1. Classification (NCBI taxonomy): domain Eukaryota; kingdom Metazoa; phylum Chordata; class Aves; order Passeriformes; family Sturnidae; genus Sturnus; species Sturnus vulgaris. The sequence continues at coordinate 16,917,035 of NC_142253.1, read as the reverse complement.
CTGAAGATAAAAACCTGGAGCATTATGCTTGCCAGTATCAGCTCCTGATGTAGCCTCATTCTCGCCAAAGGGCTGTGCTTCTGTTCAGGATCACCACTTAGATGGGGTGCTGCAATGTTTTGCTGTTTCTGCTCCAGAAAGAGTTTTAATTAGCTACACCCAGAAGAGTTCAAACTTATACTCCTCCCCACCAAGCCTGAAATAAAAAAAAAATTTCTCAGCTCTGCTGACACAGGTAATTCCTCACCACTGAGAAGAGGAGGTAAATAGGCAAACAACTGTTTGACTTTGAAAGTCCTTTGCACATCAGCTCAGATGGCTGCTGCCACAAAGACCAACCAGGGGGACACTGGCCACTTCAGCTGATCCTCAAGCTCCTTACAAGTAGATTTACATCACCAAGTTTCCCATCAAAACTCTTCCTCCACTCCCAGACGGGAGCAGAAAAGCTCTTTTGAGATGCAGACCTGTGTGCTTTCAAGCTTCTGTACATGCCAGTGCCTGCCTTGAACCAGAGTAGACACCGATACTGGGAAATGAAAGGTGCCTGCTCCTGGAGGAGCTCAGGCTGCAGAGCTGAGCCATCTGCTTCTACTGAAGCTGAGGGTGGCTCTTCCTGGCTCCAAAGCAGACACCTCGCCGTGTGCCCAGGCAGCTCCAAGCTTTAGCTGACCTTTTCCAGTTGGCACAGCCTACGACTGCTGGTCCCAAACAGGGCTCAGAGTCAGCTGTGCAGAATTCACTAATAATCATCGTCTTAGTCACTGCTTAAAGAAGAATCTCACCCCTAAACACTCGCCTAGGGAGTGAGCTTAGCCAGCCTTAATTCCCATATATGACCAGAAACAAGAACTTCAGCATGTGGAGCAATCTTTCCTAGGCTCCCAGCTGGAGTGACCAAGCCACACACTACACCAGTCCAGAAGACACTCCCAGGGCAGAGCTCTGCACCCAGCCTTGCTCTCCATGATCTCCTTCGTGCTGGTGGTGGATTGCTTTTCCAGCAGGATGTGAACTGACCTACTCATCACAAAACACAGGTATGTGTGGCCAAGGTGTGCCTTCAAAACTGCCCCTATATGCAGTATCTTGACTTCATCTCAACTTCAGAAAAAATCAAACCCTAAATCTCACTGCCTCCTCTGTTCTCTGCCTTTCTTTGTGGCACAGGGGAGAAGCTGCCTCAAAAGACCTCCTGAAGCATCATATCAAGGCAAAGGTTTTGAACCAGCATGTGAACAGACTGTAAGAAATCCATAAAAAGTGCAAAGAGGCTTACCTGGAGTCAGCAGGATTAAGTTCCCTATACAAAGTTATGCACCTCCAGGGGAGGCTTTAGGAGTCTGCCATTCAGGGGAAAAAAAAAAAAAAAAAAAGGCTGGAGGCTGCTGAGCTGGGTCACGCTGGAGCAAAGCACACAGCACCAGGATGCAGTGCAGAGGTCTGCAGGAAACAGCTTCTTCCTGTGACAGCAGGACAGTACCACGACCCCTCTCCCCTGGGATACCCCTGGGCCAGGCACAGCCAATGCCAGACCAGGCTGAACTCACACGGCCACGTCCAGTCACCACGGCACCGGCGAGAGATGCACGGCCCCACCTGTCCCGGCAGGATCCGGCTTCAGCAGGGAAAGCAGGAGGTGGAGGCGAGCAGCACTTGCACCACTCACACCTGACCCGGCGACCAAAAGATTGGAGGAGCTTTGGTGGAGCAGCACAGAACGAAGAGGAGGTCAGCATTCCAGTTTTCAGGAATAAGGGGCATGCAGTGCAGTGGTACCGGTGCTGGGACACCGGTTTGAGGGGAAGGTGGTAACTGAACCAAATCATAGGCTGGGATAGTGCTTCCAGAGTGCAGGAGCTCATCCACCCCGACTGAGGCTTTAAGCTAGCCTTCTCACGCCCAAATTAGCCATGGTAATCACGGACTGCTTCCCTCTGCCACGTACAGTACACAAAATCGCACACAACTTTCATCCTGCCTTATCACCATTACTGCACAGGGGAGCACCACTGCCTTCTCAAAGCTTCAATTCCTCAATATACAATTTTACATCATTGCCAGTAGCAAGTGAAGCCCTTTTTCATGTTAGCTTTGACTACAAAGTTTTCATGAGGCTGTAAAGCCCTATTCCAACACTTTTCTTACAGTTTAGTGCCAAGGGTTCACGGGCTTTGCATGCAGTACTGTTACAACATATCTCTTTAATTTTCTCTGGACATTTCTGAAGATTTGTATTTATCTCAGCAATTGTCATTCTCAGATCAAATTTCTTACCTCCCTAGAAGCTGACCCCTGCTATTCAAACAAAATCTTATTCCAAGATGTGATAACTCTTCCTTGAAAGAGCTACCAGCACAGGGCACGCACACACAAAGCACCGGCTTTATGAACACCACTGGAAGCACAGAATTTCCCAGGTTTCACGTTTTGGCCACACAGCTCACCCTGAAGAAGTGAACCGATACCATGGAAATACATACAGCACATAGACATACAGCACCTTCATCCAAGATTACATGACAGTGTCAGTCCAATCACTCAGTATTACTGCTATCAACACAAACATTAATGCCCAACCTAAAAAACATCTGATCTGACCCGAACACTCATTAAAATAAGGCTGACTGCCCTATTCCTGATGCTCTATCCCTTGCAGGATGAGCAGATCTGTGTTGTGACCATGCTGCAGAACTTGCAAGACCTCTTACACATCCCATACAACAGCTATTCTGTGCACAAACACCACGCTGCAGAAGCTCTCAATGAACTCAGAGTGAGAATTAATGAAACAAATCAATTATATGAGTTGTTTGTGCCCATTAAGTTCAGTTGATACCAGTACCACCTCAATTATACTTTCCCACATGTCTTAAAGCTTTTGCTATGGTAGGAGAAAGGAAAGATGCCAAGGAGTTTCAGGAGAATATAGGCAAAGGAGGTTCTGACTTTTAGGAAAAATAATAGAAGAAGATGATCCCTTGGAATTGTCATAGTCCCACCCTTGTCTCCAGCCAGCCTTTACCTGTATCTGTAGAGGCAGAAGTCTGATTTTTAGAGAAAAAAAGACACAGCTACACTGATTCTGTGTAGCTTCCTGGTAGGATCCTATGAAGTTGAATTTGGAGAAGGTTTTAGAATAACCACCTTTTATCCCCTTAATGTAGGCCCCCAGGCACTATCATAAAAATTCCACTAGAAATATTTCCTTTGGGGTGGGGAAACACCATGCATGGTCTGTCAGGCAGGAATTGGCTCCTATGGCACAGAGAGCTTACACTCCACAGAGGTCAAGACCTAAGCAGAAAGCCTAAGGGACATGAACAGGGAATCACTGCAGCCTCAAATATGCCTCTCATTCCCCACCTGGAAGCCCACACCTGTGTAAAACCTTCCTGCAGGAATCCCAAGTGCCACAATACAAAGGTAACACATTTCAGCAATACTTAGAGAAGACCAGATGAAACTTCTTGCTGTAGAGGGAATTCCCAGCTAGAGACCAATATTGAAGAGCTGCTTTAGAAAAAAAATTTATGGGAGAGGCACAAAAGCCATAGTGGAAAAACTCACAACTATTTCCATCCTGATTAAAGTGGAATCTGTACAGCATCCTGGACTGCTGAACAACTGAACACTACAGACAGGGATCTTGGTCCCTCTCTGCTGAAATTGAAAAGTCCCAAAGAAGCCACGCACACAAGGAAATCCTGCAAGCTCGGAAAGAGATGTGTTTCTCAAAGAGCTTGAGAGAATCCATCTGGGGGCAAGAGGGAAGAGGCAATCAGGACCAGCAGCACACAGTCCCCACATTGCAATCTGAGGTTGTGACAGTGGCACAAGGCTTTTACATCACCTGTCATGATTCAACACTTCAGCGGAAAATCTGGATAGTTAAACTATCACTCAAGCTCATCCAAAAATCAATCCCTAGCCCTTGGGACTGATATCAAATGATCAGTATCTTCTACTGGAAACTCTCATCAAAATTACGGAATGCTAATCCCCACCCTTAAGGAACATACTTCACAGAATGCTAAGCTTTCTGAAGTCAAAATGCACAGTCTAGCTCAAAAAAAGAGAGAAGCCCGTGTGAATTCAGCACACACATCCAGCACTCGTGTGACTTGTAACTACGTGAGAGTAAACTGAAACCTCTCTGTAACCACCTCTTCACCCCAGAGGAGGGAGGGCAGGAATGCCGCCTGTCAGGTCCCTAAGGAGGAGTATCTGCACCATCAAGTACTGCAGGAAGGGGCTTCTGAGCCACTGTGCTGGAATGGTCAGAGAAACCAGCACACAAAATATTTTAGAAGCTGCCCACGTAAATCCTCTATGAATCGAGCTCTTCTCAGAAAGTACAGCAGGAAAGACACACCATACCCTTACTTGGGGCTGCAGTGACAGCAAAAGCACTGTGGTGAGACCACAACATGAGAAAAGAGAACTCATTAGCAGAAACCTTCACACAGATACATTTTTACAGGTCAGATGAGGCTGCGAGCCTGGTTTTCTAAAGAAAAACAATGCTGAATACCGTGGGGCTGCGACAAATTTTGTTGCCGTTTTTAAGCCTCACCCTCTTGCATGTCGAAGTCAGACAGTACTTTGAATCCCACCAAGAATTACTTTCCAGGCCGAGAGGATACCGGCAGGACAGTGAAACGGGGGACAATTCAACCCTGAAAAAGTATCTGTTATGGCCAAGAGCACCATTACAAAGGGAGAGCTCTGCTGATCCAATGGCTTTCTGTCTCCAAGGATGGTCCAACACCCTTCCCTTGTAAAGAGAATAAAGGGCCAAGCTGAAAAAAACCACAACTTTACACCAAATCAGCAGAACCAACTGGTCAGTCCATTAGCTCAGCACCACAGCTGGCCCCTGGGAGGAGGCAAGAGGGCACAGCTGAAAGCAGAGAAAGAGAAGGGCCCTTTTCAGAGCATCAAACCATGAGGGTGGTTGAGGTAACCACTTGTTCTGATCTAACCCACTACAGGGACTATGCCCACCTCCTCCTCCTCCAGCCTGGGGCTCACTTCTTTTCCCCCTGCAGTGCTGGGCTGACAAACTCCTCCTGGTTAGGGATTTACGAGTTCCTTCCATGGACAACCCAGGTTACTAAACTGTAGAAAGTTAACGCAGGGACAAAACAGGTCAGCTGAGCAAGATGACTGCAGGCACCACAATGGCATGTCTGGGCTCTGACCTCCCTGCTCCAAAAAGCAGCGAGGCTTTCCCATCTCAGCCTTCCCACACAACCCGCTGCTGTCTCACCCCAGGACAAGCACGGTGCCACTGGCACTGGAATGGCCTGACAGTGACACAGCCAGGGGCCACAAAGCTGAACACTATTAGTGTTGAGGTTTGGGAGCCACTGTGAGCTCTCCACAGACACATGCAAAGGCCATAGTAAGGAGATGTGGGAGCACTTGGGTAGCCCTGCAGCCTGCTCCAGCTCTTGGGTCCCACCATATTGTCCAGGGACAGGACCCCATATGTAGAAGAACCGTGCAAGGCTGTACTGCTGCCACGGACAGAGATTCCAGGGAATCTCCTAGGGTGCCTCAAGGCTCAAAAAAAACAGCACTGAGGTGACCTTGAGCAGGACACGGTATTCAGGAAAACAGGAGGCCCCTGCTGCCTACCCAACTCCAGTCAAAGCCATGCCTCACCTTGCCCCATGTCTCCTCCTCTTCACTCACCCAGAACAGCTCACAAACCAGGCACAAGAGTCAGGCACCTTTCTGCTGGTCCCCAGGTGACCAGCTCAGGCATTGCACAGGGAGAGGACCTGCCTGGCTAGGGAACTTGGATCATCTCCTTCAGACACTGCTGCATCAGCACATCAGTTCAGATGCTCATGAAAAATCCACTGACAAAAATACTGGTAACATCAAACATATACAACCATCTCTCCTGCTGGCAGGCTAAAATTTTATCCCAGAAAAGCTGAACCAGAGACAATTTCAGTAAACAGATATGCACAGGGAGATACACAGACAGAATAAGGCATGAGACTAGGATGTGCACCTACCTAGAGTGTTCACACAGGCTAATACATTAACTTTCCATCCAGCAGCACCTTAGTAGTTAGCTCAAATTCAATCTCACAGAACAAGCCCTAAAAGCACAGGTTCTTCAGGTTGATATTTTATTTTTCACAGCTTAAACACAGTCACAGTCCTTTGCAAACTGGGTTTAAGGTACAGAGCTCTACAGACTGCACAAACATCCTAAGAACAAACATTTTCAGCATACCAAGAGCTCAGATACACTAGGTCAATCCAACTGTGTTTATTTGTATTTCACCCAAATCACCGCCAAAGTACTCAGAGCTCAAGGAGCAACAGCCTCCCACTGATTCAGCAAGAGACCAGAAGTAATTGGTAGACAGTCTGCAAGCACCACAAAGAATGCCAGAGGCATTTATTTACATGACCCCTGTTTGCCTAAGAAGAATTCAGCGTTTGCATTTTTCTCACTCAAATTAATCATCGCTAGACTTAACTCCTCAGCACTATTCCTCAGCTAACAGGAGTAAAGGCACAAACCACCCAAAATCATCCCCACAAAACTTTTCAGATAGTTGTTACCCACAGAATGAGGCAGACCTTTATTCCATCAGCTGAAGTTCCTCCCCAGGCTGGCACAGCACCCTGCTATCTCCCCAGGCCAATTTGTCTCATTAGCTCTCCAAGGAACACAGAAAGGCAAGGAGACACCATTCCTACTGATGAGCAACACCACTCCTGCCAGGGCAGAACCATCACACCTTCTCTGCTAGGCTGACAACACACTGCATCTCACACCTGTGCTACAGACACTAAAGCATGAAAACTTCCCCAGGATCTAGCTGCTGCAACCACACAGTTCTCTTCTCCCTCAGTCCCCAGCAGGACCACTGGTGTTTAGTGCAGAGCTCCAAAGCACCTCTCAGGCCTGTCTGCTGGCACACTTACACAAGCCAGGATGCAGCAGGGCTCCCTCTGACACTACCCCTCGCTGTCAGGGCATGGATCTGCCCAAGAGAGGGAGGCCAGAATTCCTCCAGAGCAGCTGCCCGTGAAAGACAAACCACGTCCAGAGCATTGGGCCAGTTCTGACCAGGAGCTCCGCAGCTGAAGCTGGCAAAGGGTCCCACTCTACCTGTCACACATCCTCCTTCGCTTCTGAGAGCAGCTGAGCTCAGCACTCCAGGCACTGGGAGACGAGGAGAACAGAGTGGATAAGTTACCAATGAGTACCAGCATTTCTAAAAGCAGACAAGTGCTTGGGGTCAACAAATCCCATACATACAAAACTTACTGGTACAGAGTGAGAGAAGAACGCCTTTACTGCTATCAACTCCGTAATTCTTACTGATTCCCCAGGTCCTGATGCCAACAATTAAACACAATTTACTATTCTATTTACACAATGCTTAAAGAAATGAGTATGTCTAAAGCCAGCAGGTGCTGTCAGCAACATCTCCCAGTTATTGGAGCACTTGTGCCAGCTCCCAAAGAAGTGAGCCTGAACTCCTACAGCAAGGAGTCCGTGTGACCTGAAATCAGCCAGGCTTTGCTGATTACTCCTCTGAGTAAACAGTGGTGTTCCCAGCACTTCAGCTTGCTCTCAAGCTCCTTCTGTTGGCATACTACCCTATATTTAGGATAGAAGAGTGCAATGACAAGCATCGGGAAGAATGAATAAGTGGTTTAGGATACTCAGTATAGCAGCAGCGACTGTGTGAAGAAACCTAAGAATTAGAAACTCCTAAAGTGAGGAAGGGAATCTGTAAAGCTAAAGTTGGGACGAGACAGGATTCCATTGGGAAAGTTAAATAGCAAGTTTTGTTAAGGATAGTACATGCAAGGCAAGAGGCATTAGTAGTTCTCCATGTAACAGAAATGGGTGGTAGAAAGAAGCTCCTGCCTAGAAGGACTAAGACAAAATAGGCAAATTCTTGCTTTTTTTAATACAAAAAGATTTAAATCTCATTTTGGACAGGTGAACATCAGTGGCATTTTCCCAACCATAAGAGCCTAAAGCTTCAGGACCAAGGGAGATATACGACCTCAGGGAGTGACTGCAAACTCTGCAGCCAGGTCCCACATCGCCCTGCCCACACCTTCCCCCTGAGCAACAGTTACACTCCAAAAACACACATTTGCCAATCTCAAACCTGTGGCAAAACTCAGTAAACCCAGACCTGTTGACTTGATGGGGATTAGAAACTTGGGTGAGACACTTTGCAGCCTGTTGCTTCCAAGAAACCAGGGAGGCCACAAGGAATAGTCGGCATTTACACCTTTTTGGGCGGTTAGAACCACTAACTTGCCTTTAGTCACCTGCACTGGGGACTGAAGATAAAGCCTGGCTGTAGGTCTGTCCCTCCCGGAACAACCTCTGCTGTTAGTCACGCTCCCCGTGCCCCGAGCCAAGGTCAGCCCCGGGAAGTGTTGGGGCCCACGGAGCTCCACAGGGGCAGAGCCGAAGGGCTGCCCGGCCACCCTGCCTGGGACAGCCACCTGTCCCTGAGGAACACTGCGACAGCTACCTGGACACCCACCTGCGCTCCCACGGCGCCGGGCCGGTCCCGGTGAGCGGGGAGAGCCTGGGACGCCCACACGGGTTTTGTCACAACCAGAGCCGGCTGCCGCCGCCGACAGCACTTGGGCCGCTCCCAGCAAAGCCCCGAGGTTCACCCGGTACAGCCCGGGCCGGCCCAGCCGCTTGAAGCCCCGGGCCCGCTCCGCCTCCCGCCCGGCCCCGCCGAGCACTCTCGGGCGCGGCGCCCACCCAGGGCCGAGGGCGGCGGCGGGAAAGCGGCGCGGAGGGAGCGGGACCCGGAGGGAAGGCGGCACCGGGCCGGCCCCACAGGCCGCGGAGGGCGCGCCGAGCTGAGGCGGCGCCGCGCCGGGAAAGCCACCCCGCCGCCCGCTCTCTGCCAGGCCCGGGCCCGCCGCGCCTCTGCCCAGGCCGCGCCGCCAGCCCCGCTCCCCACCGCCAAGGACAGGGCTGCCCGGCAGGTGCCACCGCAGCCGCGCTCCGGCCGGTCGCGGTTCCCCCGTCCCCGCTCTCACCGTGCACGCCGGGCCCGGCCCCGCTCCCGCCGGCTCCGCGGCCCCGACGCACCGAGCGGGCGGCGCGGCGCGAGCGCGACCCCGCGCGGGCACGTACCCGGGGGCGGGACTTGCGCGCGCGCGCGGCGCCTGGCAACCAGCGGCACGAGCGCACTGCGGCCAATCGGCGCCCGCCGACGGCGCTAGCCACGCCCTCCTCCGCCCCGCCCCGCCAAGCCGCCCAATGCGGCCACGCCCCCGGCCCAGAACTCCGCCCCAGAGCCCCGCCCACTCCCCTGGGGCCCGCCGCACGCCCCCGCCTCTTCCCCGCCCCCAGGCCCCGCCTCACTGGCGCAGGACCCGTCCCCGCTGCTCCAGACCCGTCCCCTGTGCGCAGGCCCCACCCACGCCCCTCGCGTGTCCGCCGAGGGGTGACCTCGGCCCCACCAGAACCCGCCCCGCCGCTCAGGCTCCGCCCCGCCCCGCACGTGCCCGCCCCGGGGTGACCCCGGGCCCACCTGGCCCCGCCCCGCCCCATCAGACCCCGCCGCCTATGCCACGCCCCCGCCCCTGGCCCCGCCCCGTCCCACGCGTGCCCGCCGCGGGGTGACCCCGGCCCCGCCTGGCCCCGAGCCCGACCGCAAATATTTGCTCGGGGCCGTCCCGGAGCTCCAGCGGCCCGGGGACACGGGGCCGCCGCCATGCAGCCCGTGCTAGGGGTCCTGCTCGCCCTGGCCGCGGCTCTGGGCTCAGGTAGGGCCCCAGGCTGGGTCTCCGTGGGGCTGGAGGGTGCGAGGCAGTGCGGGGCCCAAAGCAGGGCCAGCGGCCGGGCCGGGAGCCTGCAGGCCATGCCCTGTCCCACGGCGGAGGGGGGCAGCCGGAAGCAGGGAACTGCAGCGGGTGATGTAGGGCGGGGACCCTTCTGCTCCACGGCACATGGATCAGGACATAGGACAGGGATCTCCTGCTCCATGTTATATGCAACCCATGCTCCATAGGACAGAGTTCCCCTCCTCCGTGGGACACGAATCCCATGGTCTGTGGGACAGGGGTATCCTGCTCCATGGGGCAGGGATCTGACACTCTACAGGGCCCCAGTTGCTCATGCTGTGCCTCCATGGGCACACTGAGCTCCTGCCACACTCCCCAGGCCACCGCTCACCCCTCAATGACTTCCAGCGCCTGCGAGCCACCGAGCTGCTGGCAGTGTCCATGGACCCACCGCCACCGCTGCCGGAGCAGGGCACTGTGGAGCAGTGTGGCCAGCGCTGTGCCACCAGCATGGCTTGCCGGTGAGCAGGACACAGTGCCACCGCGGGGCAGGTGGGAGGGCAGGGGACACTGGGTCACTCTACACTTGGATACTGGGTGCTCACGTGTGTGACCCAGGTCCCGCACGCCCTGGCCTCCCACAGTGCTGTGCCAGACTCCCACTGTGCCTCCCAGGGCTTTCCACTATGACCAGCAGAGCCAGTTGTGCCAGCTGCTGCCCTGGACCCAGCACTCACCCCGCATCCAGCTGCAGAAAAATATCCGCTATGATCTGTACCAGAAGAAAGGTGAGCTGGTGCCGCGGGTGGGTATGAGGACCCCGCAGACTGGGCACAGGCCACCTGGCACAGGACTCCTCATTGCCCATGTGCCCTGACCTGGCCCTGGGGCTCTGAAGATGTACCTGGCTCTGCTCAGACTACCTGCGGGACTGCATCATGGGTGATGGCTCCAGCTACCGCGGCACACGGGCCACGACGGAGAAGGGGCTGCGCTGCCAGCATTGGCAAGCCACGACACCACATGACCACAGGTGCCCCCGTGTCCCTGGCTGTTCTGTGGCACCTACCCTGGGCAGCACGGGGCAATGGGGAATGGGGTGGGAGCAGTGTGGGATAGCACAGGAGCAATGGGGACAGCTTGGGGGCAATGGCACTGACAGGGGTAGCGCATCATCCTGCCTATGCCCACTACAGGGCAAAAGATTCCTGGCAGCTCTCCTACCCACTCTGCTGCCAGCAGGTTTCTGCCATCCCCCCGCAATGGACTGGAGGAGAATTACTGCCGAAACCCTGACCGGGACAAGCGGGGCCCATGGTGTTACACCGTTGATCCCAAAGTCCGGCACCAGAGCTGCGGCATAAAGAAGTGTGAGGATGGTGAGTGCCACATCCCAGGGTCACCCTGTGCTATATGTTTCCCCCTCACTGAGCCATGCAGTTGTTGGCAGCTGTCTGCATGACCTGCAATGGGGAGGACTACCGTGGGACCATGGACCACACCGAGTCAGGGACGGAGTGCCAGCGCTGGGACCTGCAGCACCCACACAAGCACCCCTACCACCCCAACAAGTACTAGCCCCCAGCAGTGCAGTGCCCTGGTTGAGTGCCAGGTGCTGGGGTGATAGTGCCGCCTCAACTGCTGCTCCCTGTCTCTGGCCCAGGTACCCTGACAAGGGGCTAGATGACAACTACTGCCGCAACCCTGACAGCTCCGAGCGGCCCTGGTGCTACACCACTGACCCCGCGCGGGAGCGCGAATACTGCCGCATCCGCGTCTGCAGTAAGTCCCCACCAGCATCGTGCACAGCTAGGGGTCCTGGGTGCCACCCCTGACCCTGCTACTCTGCTCTTCTCTCTGGCCACACAAGCAGAAAAACGGCCACGGCCTATCAACGTCACCAGCGGCTGCTTCAGGGGCAAGGGTGAAGGCTACCGTGGCCGTGTGAATGTTACAGTGTCAGGGATCCCCTGCCAGCGCTGGGACTCCCAGATGCCCCATAAGCACCACTTCGTGCCTGAGAAGTACCCATGCAAGTAAGGGGATGGCTGTACACCCCAGGAGGATGGTGGTGGGCAGCACCCATGAGTGTGGGATTGAGGGGGGACAACCACGCGGCCCCTCCTCCAGGGACCTGCAGGAGAACTACTGCCGCAACCCTGATGGATCAGAGGCACCATGGTGCTTCACTTCCCGCCCCACTATCCGCATCGCCTTCTGCTTCCATATCCGCCGCTGCCCTGATGAGCAGGATGCCGAAGGTGAGCCACCCCAGGCACCTGTCCCTGGGTGCCCACCCCGGTGCCCCTGTGAGTGGTGCCAGTCCTCCCTGCCTGTCCCCAGAGTGCTACCACGGCCACGGCAAGCACTACCACGGCCATGTCAGCAAGACACGCAAAGGAATCACCTGCCAGCCCTGGGCTGCCCAGACACCCCACGTGCCCCAGTGAGTGTGTGAGACGGGGTGGTGGGTACAGGGATGGGGATGGGGTTGTGGTGGGGATGGAGATGAGGATGGGGATAGTGATGGTGACTGCTTCCTGGCAGGATCTCACCTGCTACCCACCCTGAGGCACACCTGGAGGAGAACTACTGCCGCAACCCTGATAACGACAGCCATGGCCCCTGGTGCTACACCATGGACCCCCGTACCCCCTTTGACTATTGTGCCATCAAGCCCTGTTGTGAGCCCCTACCCACATCCCTGCAGAGCTAGAGGGAACCCTGACCACAAACAAGGTCGTTTTGGTCCCCTCAGGGTGGCTGGATCCTGTGCCAGTGCCACACTCTGTTTTCTCTCTGCAGCTGGCAGCACAGTGCCCTCCATCATGGAGAATGCAGGTGGGGACTTGTGGGTCCTGGGGTGGGCACCCTGGGGTGGGGTGGGTGGTACAGCCCCAACTGATGCTCACCCTGCCCATAGACACGGTGACATTTGAGCAGTGTGGCCAGCGGGACGAGAGGTTGCAGCAGAAGGGGCGCATCGTTGGTGGCCAGCCTGGCAACTCACCCTGGACTGTGAGCATCCGCAACCGGTGAGTGGGTGTCCCACATGCACTGCCATGTATTCAGTGTCCCCCCAGAGCTCACCTCCTGTCCCCACAGGGCTGGTGTGCACTTCTGTGGGGGATCCCTGGTGAAGGAGCAGTGGGTGATCAGCACACGCCAGTGCTTCTCCTCCTGGTAAGGTTGAGGCTGGGGTGTGGGGTGGTGGGACCCCCCTGTGCCCTCATGTCCCTGTTCCACAGTGATGCTGACCTGACGGGCTATGAGGTGCAGCTGGGGACGCTCTTCAAGGACCCTGGCCCTGGGGACCCTGACCAACAGACCATCCCCATCGTCCGGATCGTCTGTGGCCCCTCTGAGTCCCAGCTGGTGATGCTGAAGCTGGCAAGGTGAGTGACCATGTGTCTTGGGGTGACTGTATGATGGCCTCTGCCATGCTCCACTGCTGGCCAGGCTGGCACCATATCCCACTGCCCCTCTTGCCACAGGCCAGCTGCTCTGACCAAGCGTGTGGCCCTGATCTGCCTGCCCCCTGAGCGCTACGTTGTGCCTGAGGGTACTGTCTGTGAGATCGCCGGCTGGGGGGAAACCAGAGGTACCTGCCACAGGCAGCCCCTGCTGGGGGATTCCCTATTCAATACAGCCAATGCCATTCCATCCCCTCTGCCCACAGCATCCCCATGTCCATGGCATCTCCCTGCCCACAGCATCCCTTGCTTGAAGTATCTGCTGCCTGCAGCAACCCCCAGGTCTCTGGCATAGTCCTGCTCACAGCATCTCCCTTCCATGGTGTTTTTCTGCCCATTCCATCCCCCTGCCTACAGCATCCCTTGCTCCTGGTATCATCCTGTGCAAGGCATCCCTCTTCCACGACATCTCCCTGCAATGACATCCTACTGCCATGACATCCTCCTGTCCCTGCCATTCCCTGCCCACAGCATCCCCTGCCCATGCCATTCCCTTGTATCCCTGCATGCCCAGTGCTGCATCCCATGCCTGCTGACCCGTGCTCTCTGTCCACAGGCACGGCTGATGGCAGCGTGCTGAACGTGGCACATCTGCCAGTGCTGGCCCACAGTGAGTGCAAAAAGGCGCTGCGTGGGCGCCTCAAGGAGAGCGAACTGTGCACTGCCCCACTGCGTGCCGGCGTGGGTGCCTGCGAGGTGAGCTGCGCTGGGGACACCCACCCCAGGGAGGCGGCAAGTGCTGCCACCAGGGTGACACCGCTCTCTTCATGCCACAGGGCGATTATGGTGGACCACTGGCTTGCCTCACTGCTGATTGCTGGGTGCTGGAGGGGGTGATCATCCCCTCCCGTGTCTGTGCCCGCACTGACCAGCCTGCCCTCTTCATCCGTGTTTCCCTCTATGTTGACTGGATCTACAAGGTGATGAAGATGGGTTGAGCTGGCATTCTCAGCCTGGCACAGCTGCCACTGCACAATAAAGGCACAACTTTGGCCACAGGGGTCTGCACTGCACAGGGTCTCACATTTATTTAACACGAAATCCCAATCCACATCCCTGCCCCGGGCTACACTCACTCCATCTGCCTCTGGTTCTGGTGTGGTCCCCAGGGCCAGAAGTCACCCTGGGGCTGGCATAGCCCAGGACCACTGTGGGCATTAGGGGCTGTGCTGGCCTGTCCCATCCCGCCTGGGCTGCCCCAGGTGATGGAGGAGCCAGTGGGCACAGTTCTTGAAGACATCAGCCTCTGTCTCCACACCAGCCAGTGCGTGGCCACCCTCTGGGTACCACAGCAGCCTGTGGGGAGGGACAGGATGGGAAGATGCTCATCCAGCACCTCAGAGCTCCCTCCCTGCTCCCACCTGCACCCCACTCACCGTGCTGGCACACCCCTGGCCCGCAGCACCCGGTACAGCTCCAGTGCCTGCATGGGGCTGACGCGCCGGTCCCGGGCACCCACGCACAGCAACACTGGTGTCTGCACCTGCAGCACTGCCCTCAGTGGGTGTCTGACACCCCACACCTGGCACCCCACACCCATCCTGACCCTGCCTTACCTGGGATGCTTGGGCGATGGGCGAGCGCAATAGCATTGTGGCCACCTCCTCAGCACGTGGCACCCGCTCAAAGGAGTAGGGCAGCCCCAGGGAGATGTAGCGCCTGTGGCACAGAGACACTGGTAGGTGTCACAGGAACATGGTGTGGCACGGCACAGGATGGGGGGTGGCACTCACCAGTCAGGGATGTCAGAGGTGCCCAGCTGTGTGAGAAGGTTGGAGACGGGACTGCGCAGGGCACAGGCTTGGTAACGCTTGGGCTCACGCGTGAGGAGGTGGAGGGCGATGAAGGCTCCGTGAGAGCCAGCCAGCAGGGCCAGGCGTTGTGGGTCCAGGGGCTCTCTTTGCAGAGCCTGCTCCACTGCCAGCTGCACCCATGGGCCACCCACCATTGGCACCCAAACATCAATATCCTCCCAGCAGCATCCCCCCAGCACCCTCAGCCCAGCACCCCTCACCTGGGTGTCTGCCACATCCTGCTCACCCATACAGGAAAGCAGGGAGCTAATGCTGGCCTGGCCGAAGCCCAGGGAGCCACGGTAGTTCACTGAGGAGACAGGGCCGTGAGTACCATGTCTCCACTGACACACAGGGCCACATGTCCCCGAGCTCCCCAGCACTCACCTAGGAGCACGGCGAAGCCCAGCTGGCACAGCGCAGCCATGCTCGGACGCCAGCGGGCATCGAAGACAGCATGGGGACCACCTGAGGCGGGCATGGGCATCACCAGCACTGCCACCAGCACTGCCAGGGCATCCCCACTGTCCCCTCACTCACCATGGGGGCACACAACAAGGGGGTGCAGTGATGTGCCATCTGAGGGGCTCAGCAGCAGGGCCTCAAAAGCCTGGGTGTCTGTGCCAGGGAAGGGGTCCCACTCAGCAGCCACCACCCTGGAACCCAGTATCCTGCCCACCCCCCACTCCCAAGGGTCCCTGGCACCCAGGCAGCACTGAGGTGCAGCAGGGGCCCTCAGGGGCTCACCCTGTACAGCGGGGCCCTGCCCACTGCAGGGTGGCTGGACCGTCAGAGTCTTCCAGGTGACACCAGGCACTGTTGGGGTATCCTCCACTAGCACCCAGCCAAGGGGCAACTCCTGGCCTGCTGGCGGCAGCACGGCCACCACCTGGGCACAGGCAATGGATGACACTGAGGCTGTGCCATGCCAAGGCTGTGTTATATTGGATCTGGCTGTGCCACACCATACCATGGCATGTGTGCCACATTGTGCTGTGCCTGGCTGCACATTGCTGTGCCATATCCCACTGTGCCACATGGTGCCAGGGCACTGCTCACCAGACTGGGGGGGTGGTGGGGGGCTGAGCAGGTGGCCACCAGCAGGTCCCACTGGAGAGTGAGCAGCTCCCAGCACCCTTCAGGTGACCCTGGGGACAGAACACATGTCAGTGATCATAGCTGCTCACTAGAGTACCATGGGTGGCTGGTGCCATTTACCTGCTGTCAGGTTGGTGATGGTGGATGCCTCCACATCCACGAGGAGCAGGTCCTGTGAGGGCACAGAGCACAGGCAGTGGTGCCAATATGGGGTGTGTGGGTCATGTCCCTGGTCCTGCTATCCCCAGGACTCACCGTGCGGCTCCGCTGAGGGGTGCCCAGCACGGCTCGCCGGCTGTCAGCTGCCCAGCACTGCGGTGGCAGCACCTCTGCGTAGAGCCCAGCAAACGCTGCAAGTGGGGCAGAGCACTAGGCTAGTGAGCAGGGATCATGGGCAACTGGCAGGGGGTGGTACCAGCCCCCCATCAGAACCCAGCTCTGTCCACCATGCCTTGCTCACCCTCTGTGGGCTCTTGCACCACGTCGAGCACCGTCACTGTCTGCCTTGTCTGCCAGGTGAGCTGGGGAGAGCCAGTGCTCAGGGACGGACCCATGCCAGGGGAAACTGAGGAAGCTTGGGGACACCCCCCTCCCAGGCAAGCACTGCGAGAGGCTGTGACACCTGGGCTGGGCACTGTGCTGGCAGCACAAGGTGGCACAGCCGTGCCTGTGCCCATGAGACCAACTCACCATGCACAGGCGCAGACACTGCCGGTGGGGTCCCCCCACAACACCCTCCAGGTACAGCAGGCGCTGGCCATCAGGGCTCAGCCGAGGGGAGCAGACAGAAACATTCTCTGCTGACAGCAACTCTGGAGGTAGCAAGGGGTCAGCATCCTAGAGATCCCCAGGGCACTCCCCAGGGCCCCAGTGCTCACCGCAGCACCCGCTGGCCAGGTCCAAGTGGAAAATCCCTGACCTGGGAGGAAAGAATGGGTCAGGTTGGATCCCCACTGTGCTGATACTGAATGGGCATCCTGGCATGTTGCTGGTTACTGGCTAGGACCCACCTCCTGTTGGAGCAGGCACTCAGCCCCAGGCGGAAGGGCTCGTGCCACCAGCCCACGAACACCACACCACGGTCATCTGGGGACCACAGGGCCTGTGTGACAGTCAGGGCTCATCCCATGGCAACAGGCTGGGTCCCCTGGGGCGCTCCCTGCACCCCATCCTGACCTGGCCAGGGGAGAGGTGCTCTGGGACTCCCTCCAGCACTGACAAGCTGAGGCTCTCCAGATCCAGGACACAGAGGACTGGCACGCTGCGTGTGCTCAGGGCCTCCCCCCAGTCCTCATGGTACACAAACTGCTTGCCCTGTGGCACAGACCCATCAGGCCCATGGCTGGTGGCCCCAGGGATGGAGCTCTGTCCATGACATACTCATGGGATGTATGGTACACTCATGGGGTGCACAGTATGTTCAGGGGGTGCATGGTGTGCCCATAGGGCATGTGCCACGTTCACAGTGTGTGTGGCATGCTTGGGGGTACACTGAACACACTCATGAGGCACCTACCTCCTCATCATCCTCTGCTGCCGGCCAGGCTGCGCCTGGCACGTCCCAAGGGCACAGGGACTGTCGGTTGTGCCGGCTCTTCTCAGCCACATAGAGGAGCCGTGTCTCCGAGTGTGACCAGGCCAGGCAGGCAAAGGGCCCTGGCATGGCAGGAAGGTACCAAAGCCCAGCCTGGCACAGGCACAGCTGGGCACCAGGTAGCCACCAGGGCTGCTAGCCATGCCAACCTCACCCCTGCTGTGGGCGGGGACCATGGGGAAGGGTTCCTACCCTGCGTGTAGACGTCCCCATGCTTCCCCAGCGCCGTGAGATCCACGCTGTGGCTGCATCCCCCGCTGTCCCACACCTGTGGGGCCGGCCGTCAGCACCGGCACACCGTGTACTCGGTGCCCAGCACCCTGAACTGGCACTGCAGCCACGCCCGTGAGGGACCGGGACAGCCGCGTTACCTCCAGCAGCTCGTGGCCCTGCAGAGCGCGTTTGATCGCGGCGCGGCGCTGCCCCGTGGGCGAGTCCTGGCTGAGGAGCCTGAGGGCGGCAGGGACGGAGGCTGCGGCGGGCCATGCTCTGTGGGCACCGGGAGCGCCACGGGCACCGGCCGTGCCACAGGCACAGCGCCCCGTTCCGCAGCCCGCCCGTGCCGTACTGGTCGTGGATCTCGGCGCTGAGCGCGGTCCGGCTGACGGCGAGGCCCTGGCGGCCGGCTGTGCGCCGCAAGCTGTAGTGGCGGCCGAAGCGCAGGAGCCGCCGGCGGGCCAGGTCGGGGCGGCTGCACTCTGAGGGACGGGGCCGTCAGTACCCGCTCACTCGGATCCCGCGGGCCCAAGGCGCGGGGGTGCCGAGCCCGCCACTCACCGGTGTAGAGCTGGAAGGTCTGGCCCCCAGCCACGGCCCTGAGGGCGGCACGCGTGATGGCAGGGAACCGGCTCAGCTCCCGGTAGCAGGCAGCGGGGCCGCGGGCCGCCTGGATGGGGGAAGGGGCATGCTGGACGGGAGTAAACTCATCCCCTGCCCCTGCCCACGGCCCGATACAGGGCTGTGCCACCCACACAGTTCCTCCGAGCCCCTTGCCCACCTCTGCACTCTCCTCAGTCCCTGTGGCCATGGGGCTGTTCTCTGCGGGGCTGGGCTGCCGGCGCCTGCCGCCCGCAGTGGGACGCCTGCCAAAGCAGGCGGGAGCGGCCCGGCGGCAGCGCCCCGGCTACTGCTGCCCTGCATGGCCAGGCAGGGGTCACCCTGCCCATGGCCCAGCACACCCTGGCTGCACAGCCACACATCCGGGCAGGTGAAAGGTCCAGTGGCCACCAGCTCCTGGCCATGGGGAGTGGAGATGACACCGGTACCAGCACTACCACTAGAGACACTGGGGTGCTGAACTACATCGTTTATTGGGGGTCAGCAGCAGGGGTCAGCATCCTTAGCACTGCAGGTGCTTGAGCAGCCACAGCGCCATGTTCATGAAGCCATCAGCTTCAGCTTCGACGCCAGCCAGCGCGTGGTTGTTCCCTGGGTACCAGAGCAGCCTGGAGGGGAAATAGGGATTAGTGCTGTGTCTGCACCCCACAGCTCAAGCCCTCAGCAGCCCACTCACCGTGTGAGCACCCCCCGGGCTTTCAGAGCACGGTAATACTCCAGACCCTGCTTGGGGGGCACACGCCGGTCGTCCTCCCCCAGCATCAGCAGTACGGGTGCACGGACCTGCAGGAGCAGCACAGTGTCAGCACTGGCATTGCTGCTGGGGACAGGGATGGGGACAGTGACATACCCGGTCGACATAGCGTATGGGTGACTTGTGCAGCATCTCTGTCAACTGGGCTGGGTCTGGCAGGGCATCAGGTTTGTACGGCAGCCCCGTCTCTGTCAGGCACCTGCAGGCAAGAGAGTTGGGGGCACGTGTGTGACTGGGATGGCAAGGAGCCTGGGAAGCTGGGGGTAGCAGTACTCACCAGTCTGGGATGTCGGTGGTGGTCACCATGGAGGCGATGTTCACAACGGGGTTGCGGACCACGCAGGCGTGGTAGGTGTCAGGGAACTGCCCGATGAGGTGGCATGCCAGGAAGCCCCCATGCGAGCCACCAACCAGTGCCACCCGGCTGGCATCTAATGTCTCCTCCTGCAGCACCCGCTCTACGCAGAGCTGTCATCACGGGGAACACCCACTGAACAGGCAGCCCCACCTTCCCTACTCAGGGCATCCGCAGGAGCACAGGGTGCCCCAGGACCATGTGCCAGGCCATACCTGCACATCACGTACGTCCTGTGTGCCCACGTTGCCTGGCAGGGAGGCCACGCTGTCCTGGCCAAAGCCCAGTGAGCCACGGTAATTCACTGTGTGGGGAGCAGTGTCAGAGCCTTTCCTCTTTTGTGCCCCCACACCCGTGGGCCCCTCCATGGGTGCTGTGTCACCCAGCGCCCTGGTGTCACTCACCCAGCAGCACGGCAAAGCCCACACGGCACAGTGCCGCTGGGTACAGCATCCACCCAGCCGTGAAAACAGTGTGAGGACCCCCTGCAAATGGCAAAAGCAAAGGGGGAGTGATGCAGTGATGCTGCCTGGCTAGGGTACAGTTGGGTGGGGACAAGCTCTTACCATGGGGCATCACGACCAAGGGGGGCTTCTGGGCAGTGGGACCCTCACTTGGGCGCATCAGGATGGCATCAAAGTCCAGGCCCCCTGTGGAGGCAGGGAGGAGGTGTCAGGGAGCAGTGAGGATGGTGGAGCACAGCCTGACCCCACCTTGGGCACTCACCGTACTGGGGATGCTCCTGCTCTGGTGGGGGCTGCAGGGTGCGGATGCCCCAGCTGATGCCAGGCACGGGGGGTGCATCCTGCAGGCAGATCCACTGTGTCTGTGCCTCACAGCCGGCGGCGGGCAGGACTGCCACTTTCTGTGCAGGGAGAGGGGTCAGTGCCCATGCCAAGGGGCTGGTGGGCATTGGGGGGAGGGGTCAGTGCCTGTGCCAAGGGGCTTGTGGGCACTGGGAATATGACTTTACCAATATGGGGGGGCAGCTAGGGGTGGAAAACCTGGCCACCAAGAGGTCTCGGTCGATGGTGAGGACAGACCAGCTTCCCTGGGGGGAATCTGGGGAGGAGGGGGTCAGACCTGCAGGTATGACCCTCTCCCCACCACTGGCACCAGCATGGCCCCATTGGCTTGTCACTCACCAGCTGTCAGCGAAGTTGTGGTGCCTGTTGCTGTGTCCACCACGAACACATCCTAGGGACATAAGGGCAGAGTCCAGTGGAGCCCTGACCCAGCCAGGACTCTCCTGTGTCCCCCACCACTCCCTCACCTGCTGGCTGCGTTGGGCTGTGTCCAGCAGGATCCTGCGACTGTCAGCTGCCCAGCACATCCCTGGCAGTGCACCACAGTAGATTCCCGGGAAGGCACCTGTGATGAGAGTGATGGCACTCAGCATCCCCCTGAGTCCTCCCCCGCAACATTCCCAGAGCTGTACTCACCCCAGGCTTGCCGTGGCACAGCCTCCAGCACCGTGGTGGTTTGTTTGGTGTACCAGTCGTACTGCAGGAGACATGGCGTAGGGCAAGTTTAACAGGGTCTCAGCCTGCCTACCCCCACTGCAGCCCAAGCAGGGGACACCACGGCCCTCCTGCCAGCCCCACCCTAGCATGGGCACCCCAGTGTCCCCCCGGTGCTGCTTACCATGCGGAGGCGGCTGCACTGCTGGTGGGGGCCCAGGACATTGTTCTCCAGGTAGACAATGCGGCAGCCATCGGGGCTGAGTCGTGGTGACCACACGGCCCTGGTGTCCTCAGAGAGCGGCTCTGCATGGGCACGAGGGGATGGTGAGGGGCTGCAGGGGAGCCAGAGCACTGGCAGGATCAGGGCGTGCACTGCTTACCGCATCTCCCGCCCGTCAGGTCCACGTAGAAGAGCGCTGACCTGTCAGCACAGAGGGGTGTCACAGCGGGGTGAGGGGGCCAGGCTGTGGGATGCTCTGTAGGGGGACAGCTCTACCAGCAGGATTGAGCTGTGGGTGCCCTGCAGAGACTCACCGGCGGTTCGTGCAGTGCCGCAGCCCCAGGCGGAAGGGCTCGTGCCACCAGCCCACGAACACCACGCCCGTGTCCTCAGGAGACCAGAAAGCCTGTGGGGAGAGGGGAGATAACCAGCTCAAAATACTGCTGGCTCCTGAAACCACCCTTCTCGGTTCTCTACAGCTCCTCATCCTGACCTGGCCGGGAGAGAGGTGCTCTGGGATGCCTTCCAGCACCGAGATGCTGTTGCCCTCGATGTCCAGGACGCAGAGGACGGGCACGCTGCGGGTGCTCAGCGTCTCCCCCCAGTCCTCATGGTACACGAACTGCTCGCCCTGTGGCACAGGCTGGTCAGCTCCACAGCCACACAGCCAGCCCCTAGCTAACCCAGGGTGGGGACACTCCACCTTGATGGGTGCATCCTCCTTCTTGGGGTGCCCCGTGTCCTCTTCAGAGGTGCCCTGCTCGGGGGCTTTGCACTGGAAGAAGGACTCAGCCTTGGGACGCTTCTTCTCCGCCACATAGAGCAGGTGGGTCTCTGAGTGAGACCAGGCAAGGCACCCAAACTGGTCTGCAGGGGCAGGTCAGCAATGGCTACTCTGTTCCCAGGAACCCCACATTCCCTGGTGTCCCCCAGTCCCTCACCATCATCATAGACGCTGCCATGCTTATCCAGTGCTGTCAGGTCGATGCTCTTCACCTTCCGGTTCTGATCCCAGACCTGGGGGCAGAGATGCCAGGGCAGGTCCAAGACACAGCATGGTTCCAGTCCTGAGCACCAGTGAATATCCCTTCTCCCCTAGACCCCTCCTCACCTCCAGGAACTGCTTGTCCTTCTCTTTCTCCTTGCCAGGGACCTTGCGCAGGACAGCCTTCAGTGTCCCACTGGGGGACTCACGGCTCAGCAGCCTGTGGGTAAGTAGGTGAGTGGCCATCACTCCTCACTTATTGCTACCCTGAGGGATCCCATGTGGGGAGCGGGATGGGACTTACTCGTCCTTGATCTCAGAGCAGGTGCCAGCGGGTCCCGAGTAGACAATGGAAGCTCCATCGTGGAAAATGAGGTACTGACGGCAGAACTTGATGTTCTCAGCCCTTGCCAGGTCCCGCTGTGACCACTCTGAGGGGAGCAGGGTGAGGACACCAGCTGCATCCCCACCAGGCAGGCCGGTATCCCTGGCCCCTCCTGCCCACCCCCAGTCCTCCCCATCCCCATACCGGTGTAGAGGCTGCAGTACTTGCCCCCGTACTGGGTGGTGAGGTCGGGGCCGAGGCAGGCGGAGCTGAGCCCCGGGTGCTGGCTCAGCTCTCGGTACAGCTCCGACAGCTCCTCCGCACGTGGCTGTACCTGCGGGACACGCCGGGGTGGCTGGAGGGGTGGGGACGTGTGGGGCGAGGGGTGGGAAGCATGGACCGGAGAGTGATGGGCCACAGGGTTACTTACTGGGGCACCAGTATAGCCGGGAGGGATTTTGGGGGGTACTGGGGGCAGCACTTGTGGGTGAAGAGGTGGGGTACATGGGGGTAGGAGGCTAGAGGGGTTAGTGCGGGACACTACTGGGGTGCCAGGGACCAGTAGGGCACCGGAGAGCAGATACTGGAGTACATAGCCGAGAGGAGGAGGGTACTGTGACAGTTGCTGGGGTACCAGTGGGTACCAGGATACTGGGTTCAGGTCCTGGGGTTCAAGGGGCGCCTATGATGGCCATGCAGCAATTGGGGTCTATGGGGGGATGAGAAAGGTACCGGGGCAGTTCCCGGGGTGGTACGACCCGGAAAGTCAGCGGAGCAGCGAGGTCGGGGGGGCAGTGCGGGACGGGACTCCCGAGGGAGGGACAGGGAGGGACAGGGAGAGGGCAGCGGGACCGAGGGCGGGGAGGGGGGGTCCCGGAGCTGTGACGTCACTCCCCCCTCAGCCCCTCACCGTCAGCTCCATGTCCTCGCGGCGGGGGGCGGGGCCAGATCAGGCACTTCCGGGATGGGGCGGGGCCGCCGGCCTGCGGCATCTCCCATTGGCTGCGGCGCTCGGACCACCTCCCGCTTTGAGGCGCCCCCCAGTGGGTGCGGGCGGCGTTGCAGCCACGGGCGCCGGGGTCCCCCGCGTCCCCGACGTGTCCCGGCTTCAAGTCCCCAGACACCGGATGGTCCGCGAGGCCCCTCTGAGGCCGCAGCCGAGGGGCAGACCGCGGCATTACAGACTCTACATCGCCCCGGGATGGCTGCAGAACAGGGGCTCCATGCGCAGGATCGGGGGGATCGAGCCCTTGAGGGGCACAGGCATCCCCAGCCCAGCAGCCCGGCCGGGGGGGATTGGGCCACTAAGGGCCCATGGGACTGAGCAGCCTGGTCAGGAGGGTGGGATTGAGTCACTGGTGCCCGCAGCAGCCCCCCCCAACGGGGATTGGGCCCTTGGGAGCCCACTGGACCCAGCCCACAGGCACCCCCTATCCCAGCAGCTCAGGCGTGAGTGGCAGAGCTAAACAGTGCTTGGTGACAACTAGACCCATTCCAGCCGCCCCCACCATGACAGGGGTCCCGAACCCCCACACTGCACGCAGGCAAGAATCGGGGCCAGTCCGTGGTTTGTGTCAAGTCCTTTTTATTCTGTTCCCACAGAAACACCTGGTGAGGGGGCAGCTTCTGGGAGGGAGTCACGACACAGCGGCGGGGGTGGTACGGCACGGTACGGCACGGTACGGCACGGTACGGGGTCACTACGGGTGGCACAGAGCACAGCAGACACGCACACCGTCACAATGTTCAGAGGGAGCGCACCCGGCATCGCACTTACCGCTGGAAACGGCGCCCAGCCGCGCTCGGCCCTCGGTCTTTGCACCCCCCGTTCCCCCGCCCTGTCCAGCAGATTGCCACAACTCTGGCTGGGGGCCCGGCCCGGCGGGGGGGGCTGCGCGCCCCCGGTCCTGGCAGGCACGAAGGCAAGGTGGCGGATGTGCTGGGGCGGCGAGATTGGCCCCGGCGGGGGTCTCGGTCCCGCGTGCGATTTAAACACTGTACAAGTATTTACAGCGCGAGGAGTGGCGGGGCCGGCAGCCCGCGGGAGGCACCCTCAGGCTCTGCACTTGTCATCGGCGGGGAGAGGCGGTGGCTGTGTGCCGGGCCGGGGCTCTCCTCCGTGGGGCTGCCCCCGGGATCCCCGTCCCACAGCCGCCGGCCTGCCCCCAGCCTTGGGCACCGGCAGAGCTCCCGGCGAGGGATCTGCCACAAAGCGTGGGCTTCCCGAGGCAGCCGGGTCCTCGATCACAAGTGCATAAATCTGCTAAGAGCTTTCAGTACAGCGATGGACTGATGGAGAAGAAAAAAAGAAAAGTCCAGGCAAAGAACAGCAAGCACTGAAAGGCGGGTGGAACCGTGCAGAGAAGTAGCAAGCCATGCTCTACGACGGGACAGACGGTCACGGGCGCTAGGGCTGCCCTTTGGCAAAGTGGCCCTCCGTGGGTCGAACATGCCACGAATTCATACGCACGGGTGGTCGGTACAGAATAGTTCTCGGGTCGCTCGGCGGCACGCTTTGCGATGGAACCCTTAGGCGCGACATTGAACTGATTAGCTATTCACAGGTCTTGTTCTGGAGTCGTGTTATTTCGTTGCATAGAACATCAGGCGGGTGAGCGGGCGGCTGCCCCCGCCACGGGGGTGTCGGCGGGGCGCTGCCAGCGTGGGGAGGCGGCGGGGCGCGGGCGAACCCCCTCCTCGGGCTGCCTCCCCCCCTGGGAATCCCCTCCTGGCAGGGCGAGTGGGCTTTGGCCGCCGGCCGCTGCGCCGGCCGTCCCCGCAAAATGGCTTGAGAAGGACTTGGATTGCACAGTAAAAGGAAGGATACTGCCGGAGGCAAAGCTCTCCTGATCTTGTTCCACGGGATTTGTGCTCTTTTGTAGCCTCCTGCACTCTATTGCTTCTACAGACGACAGCCCGTGTGCTAACTCATCGCACAAAGCAAAGAGGGAAGAGGATTTGATATAAACTTTAGAAAAACAAAACCCCGAAACCAAAAGAAAATGAACTCAAAGAAACCGAGAAAAAAAGGACCCCCCCTGACGACGCCCCGTGCCCCCCCCCCCCACCCCCGGGTGCGGATGAGGTATACACAGAAATCAAAGTGGGATGATTAAGGCTGTTCTTGAAAGAAAAGGGGTGCCCGGCGGCAGGCGCGCTGGCTGCGTGGCGAGGGCGAGCGCGGCCCTTTCAATGCTTCCAATGGCTTTGGGACACGCGCCCAGCCGGCCGCGCCGCCTGTCAGAGTCCTATGGCCTCGTATTTCGGTAGTAAAACAGTGTTAGGTCCTAGCTGACGCGCTCCGGGGCTCCCCGGCAGGGCCGGGAGCGGCCGCAGTGCAGGGGGCGCGGGGATGGCCCCGGCGGGGCAGGTGGGGTCGGGAAGGAGGAGCGGCGCCCACGGCGCCCAGCCCTCGGCTCGCGGGGGAGGAAAAACCTATGAAGAGGCCAGAGCTGGGGTTCAGAGGGAGCAACTCTGCGTATAATCTTGAGAAAGGGCCGCAGCCCAACTACAGGGCCTGACCCAGCGGTCCGGACCAGGCCCATCCCCTCGAAGCAGCTGCCGGGGCTCGCCGTGTGCCGCGCGAGAGCTGCTCGCCAGGCGTGGGGGGCACCCGCCCCGGGGCGTCCGCCGGGCCCCTGCTCGGCCGCCGTTTGGTCCAGCATCCAGGGATCGCCCTGCTTTCAAAAGCTTGAGAGAGAAAGAGAGAAAGAGAGAGAGAGAGAGAGAGAGAGAGAGATAGAGTGAGGGAGGCGTTAGTCCGAGAGCCCCGCCGCGCGGAAGGGACCCCGCCGAGCGGCAGCGCTGTCCCGAGCGAAAGAGCCCCAGAGAGCCAAGAGGCATTGCCGGCGGAGCAGCTGCCGCCGCCTCCGCCCGCCCCCGCGCTGGATGGGCTCCCGGAGCAGAGCCTGGATCGCCCAAGCCTTCCCTGGAAAGCCAGGGTCTGCACCAGCGCTGCTGAGACTGCGGAACAAGTCCAAGTCTCCACGCCTCGGCTTGGGGCCAGCACCTAGGGATGAAGATGGGGATGAGTGGCCCAGCACGAAGGGGATGGGTCCATGCTACGTCTTTCCCAGCATGAGGGCTGGGAGCGTGGCAAGTCAGGGCTCAGCAGGTGCTCGGGGGACACTGGTGCTGCTAGAACCTCAGAGATGGCACGGTGGAAGTGACTTGTGTGCAGGTGTGCCCTGAACACTCACCGTTATACTCAGAGTCTGGCGCCGCGTGCTGAATTCATTGGCTTCTTCATAGGTTTTTCCACTGCAACGACTCAAATCTCTACTCACTTCCCAAACTCCTGCAGTGGAAGGGAGGAGGAGGGTATCAGGCACGGCCAGGGCAGGGAGAGCCCAAAGCACAGTGCCCGGTGCTGGATGCACTCACCTTGTGCCGTTCTCTCACCAGAACGAAGTGAACTTCTTGCCGAAAGCTGACACCGCTGTGGGGAAGCCAGGACAGGTGTCAGTATGGCATAATGACCCTGGTCCCCCATTTCCCTGGGCCCCAAACTGTGGGAGCACTGCATCTCACTGGCTGCACCCAGTCATCCCCAAGGTGCCTGACACTGTCTCGGTGCAGAAGAGCATCACCACCCTGTCCCCAACGCGGGAGCAGCCCTCACCTTCAGTCAGTTTGCCTGCTTGTTCCGCTGCCCCCCCTGGCAGGATTTTGGAGAAGACGCTCTCTCCTTCCCCGCCAGGCTGCCCCGTGGCCATGCCCGCGGGACCACGTGGCCCAGCTGCCCTTGGACCGGCCTTGCTGTCTGCTGGGGGACAAACAAAGCCACTGTTAGCAGGGGTCAGGCCTGGCTGGGGGAGCTCAGCTGAGCTTTGGGGTGCCAGGCAGCTGGCACAAGGGGGGACAGATGGCACAGTGCCACTGGGGCTCACTGACCTGCTGCTCCCAGGGGCTGTGCTGATGGCGCTCTCCCTGGCTGTTGTGGCACTTTTGCTGCAGGTTTGGACGTGTCTGTTGGCTCCGCTTTTGTCTGGAAAGGGGAAAACATCTCTCAAGGCTCACCCTCCCAGTAGAGCACCTGCCAGGGGTGGCCCAGGCCAGGAGGTGACACTGAAACCCCCAAACACTGCTCTGCAACCCCAAAAGAGGCAGCAAGGGATCCAGGACATAGTGATGTCCCCTCCTGGGCCCCCTCAGAGGGGGATGGCAGCTTCCATAGCACCCAGGGGTGTCTGTAGTAGGTGTGCGAGTGGGATACACTTTACTCCATGGCTCCCATTCCAAACCCTTCCCCTGCCAGCCCCCAGCCACAGTCAGCTGTGCCGATTCCAGGCAGAGTTGTGGGATCAGGATGCAGGCTAGCCAGCTAAGCCTGTACTTACTGCCGGTGCTGGGTGTCCACCCGGCTGTGCATGGAGTGTGGTTGGTGCCTTCCCTGCTGCCTGGGCCGGCCCTGGCTGCTGCTGCGGTGGCCGGGATGAGGCAGGTCCTGGCGTCCTGCCCCTGGTCTCAGGCTGTGCCGAGCTTGCTGGCTGGGCAGCCTGGCGTGCTGCTGGCTGCTGCCGCGCTGCCGGCTGCCCTGCCTGCTGCTGCCTGGCTGCCGGCTGCTGTGGGTGCGTGAGGGGCTCCGGCTTCGGCGCTGGCGTGGCTGATCCATGCGGCTGAGAAGGTTTCTGTGCCTTGGGGGTCTCAGCGCCATGGTGGTGAGCAGCGGGGCGGGATGACGGGGCGTAATCAGCGGAGCTGGGGCCGTAAGGCGCGCGGGATTCAGGCTGCTGCGCCTTCTTGGGGCCGGCTGAAGGCCCGTGACCACGGGGCTCATGGCGGCCAGATTCTCGCGGGTGCTGCTTTGATGAGCGGCGTGGGGGCTCGTCGCTGGTGTGCCGGGAGGAGCCAGCATGGCGATCGTACTCCCTGTGGTGCCGGTGCTCGCGGTGCTGGGGGTAGTCGTCGTGCTGCCATGGGTCTTCATCGGGGGGCTCGTCATAATCGTGGTAGGTGTGCTTAACTGGGGGTCTCTTCTGCGAGGAAGAGTGGCCACTGTAGTGCCTGACCCTCTCTGCCCGCGCCTCCCTGGGCTTATCAAACCAGTCTGTCTCCTCCTGACCCAAATGATAGGCTTCGGAAACCAAAAACAAACCACAGTCAATCTCTCGCTCGAGGCTGCGCGGGCGGAAGCCATGCAATGAAGTGGGAGGGGCAAGCAGCGGGCACGCGCGCAGGGGACAGCACGTGCCGGTGGGGACGGGACACCGTGCAGGACCGGCTAACACCGAACGCCCAGGGCAGGGGGAGGAAGGCACGTGTCAAGCAAACTGAGGCGGTGAGAGTGTCTCTGCGTACGAGCAGACGGGCATGCTCCGGGGAAGTGCCATGCTCTGGGGTGGTCACCACGGGGAGCTGTTACCTTCGCTGTCCGAGACAACGCAATGGGCATCATCCATGCCGTAGCCCTCCTCGTGCTTGTACGAGTGACTCCTTGGCACATCTTTGATGTGCTTTTGCACATCAGGCAACGAGTGGCTGGAGCAGAACTGGGAGCAGGGGTCCCCCACTGACTGGGGGCCCGGCCCTCCCGCAGTGCGTGACCCCCCCATTGACTTCCCCATGGGGCTGACGGGGCTTTCCTCCTCCGAGGGCTGCGAGCGCATGGGCGCCCGCCCACGGCTCTGGCTCATGCTGAGGGATGAGGGCTTGGAGCTGACTTTCTGGGAGCGCTCCATGCTCTCCCGCTCATAGGACTTGCTCCGGCTGCCCATCTCCCGGCTGGAGGACTTTTCCACTCCATAGCCGGAGGAGCGGGTTCTGCTGCTGGAAGAGTAGACTCGCTCCTCCTCATCCACCAGATCCCGGCTGGAGACACCATAGTACTTCTGCTGCTCATAGACGTTCTTCTTCAGGCCATAGGTGATCTCATCCTGCAGCTTTTTGGCCCTGGAGGCCACATTGCTGCTGCCAATCGAGGTGGTTGTTGAGTAGGAGGCCAGGTCTGACTCCACATCTTTGGCTTCTTCAATGGGGGAGAACTTGGAGATCTTCTGCTCCATGCCCTGTTTCCTGTGCTTGCTGCGCTTGGAGGAGATGACGGCAGGTGCCAGGTTCTTGGATGAATGCTTCGTTAGTGGTGTGCCAGAGCTGTGCTTGTCCATCCGTGAGGAGTGCCGGTACTCACTGTCCCCATAGTAGTAGCTCGAGCTGGAGGAGCTCCCGGACACCCTGCCATTGCTTTCTGTGCCTCGGTAGTAGCTGTTCTTTCCACGATGGTCAGGGCCATGGTGATCATAGATGTCCTCCTCAGACTCCTCCTCGGCTTTGGTGTAGCAACAGGGACGGCTGGAGCCTTCAGTGTCCCCTAGATCACTCTTCTCTCTGCTGTGGCGGCTATCAGTGCTTGTGCCCACCGGCTCTGCTTTCTGCCCGTCCACTGCTGGACTCTCCTTGGTGAGCTCGCTGATGTCCTCGATCATCACATAGTTACGGGGGATGTTCTGCTCCAGACTGGTGTAGAGGGACTCGGAAGAGTAGCTAGCTGAGGGGCCTGGTGTCGTGCTGGTTCTCTCAGCTGGCCGGGTCTCAGGTGCCTTGTACTGCTCGTAGCCACCGCTCGCCGGTGCAGTGCTGAAGGTGACGTCAGGCACGGCAGAGGAGCTGGTGGCCGCACCGATGACCTCGTAGTTAGTGGGGATCTTCTGTTCTAGGTCAGCCAGAGAGGTCTGCCGTGGTTTCTGGTGCCCGCCAGCCATGTCTGCCGGGCTCTGGTAGAGGGTGGGCTGTGCTGCCGGCACGGTGGCTGCCCCAGCAAAGGCGCTCGGGGCTTGGTAGGGGTGTTGGGGCTGGAAGCCTGGCTGGGCTGGGGTGCCCAGTTCTGGGTATGCGGTGCCGGGGGCCGAGAAGCCACCGGGCGAGGTGAAGGTGGGTAGTGGAGCTGCCGGCAAGCCATCCTGGGAGGTGCTGGCTGTGGGATACTGGGGGTGCTGCAGGCGTGGTGGCGGGAAGGCAGCGGGGCCCTGCGGGGCAGGGTACGGGTAGGCGCCATAGGAGGCGGCGGTGTAGTCGGGGTACTGCCCGGCAGGGCGCAGGCCGGCGCTGTCGTAGGCGGCAAGGCGCAGGCTGTGCAGCTCGCTGTCGGACAGGTAGTCACGGCGATCCCCGGGGTAGCGCAGGTAGGGGTGGTCCCGCCCACCAACCCGATCCTTCAGCAGCGACTCCTTGCGCTGGGTGATGCCGAGCTCCAGGTACTTCAGCTTTGCATCGATCTCCTTCTCCTCCTCGTCCAACTCCGCCTGCTTCTTCCTCAGCTTGGTGGCCTCGTGTTCCACCAGCCTCAGGTCACGGTCTAGCTCCTTCAGCAGGCTGGCCTTGGTGACAGGCGCGGTGGCCTTGGGAGCCAGGCTGCTCAGGTAGAGCTGGGAGGCAGCTGGGCTCGCCAGGGGGACATGGGGCTCCTCAGGTGGTGGGCTGGGCAGTGTCCGCTTCACCTTGCGTGCCAGCGAGCTTGACTGCAGCCCCCCCACCTGCAAAGCCAAGGGACATCTGGTCAGGGGGGGCAGGTGGGTGTCCCCCCCACGTCCCACTCCCAGCATTGCAGTGGTCCTCCCGTGCCCTAGGCGCTGGGGTGAGGCATCCCGCTGTGCACGTGTTCCCCCATGCACTGAGAAAGCAGCGTTTAT
The DNA here is from genome assembly GCF_052056855.1 of Sturnus vulgaris. Taxonomy (NCBI): domain Eukaryota; kingdom Metazoa; phylum Chordata; class Aves; order Passeriformes; family Sturnidae; genus Sturnus; species Sturnus vulgaris. The sequence goes on along the minus strand of NC_142253.1, from coordinate 16,885,698 downwards.
GTAAAACCGCAATAAATAGGATGGAAGTAACAGGCAGGGCGCTTTCCACGAGTAATTACCGGGGGTGGCAGCCGGCCAAGCACTGAGCTGGCCACGTGCATACCCTCTGCTGCAAAAAATGCTTTCTGACCGTGGGCACTTGGCAGAGTGACTCGGGAGACTGCTGGTGGGTGCTGCTGCCCCAGGAATTGCCCTGGGACTTCCTGGCTGGGGACTCGACTGCCCAAGGCAACCTTGGTAAACCACCACAATCCTAAATGGAGCCATGCATGGCTCCTCAAGAGAGAAAGGGGACCCATCTAGAGCAGGGGACAGCCCTGATGCTGCCAACTCGCAGCATCTCCTGCCTGCTGAAAGGCTCATGCAGCCAATGGACCTCCAGGGCCTCCCTCCAGCTGCTGGTATTGGCATGCACGTCTGTGCCTGCTAGCTGCCATGAGCCACTGCGGGGAGCTGGCCTTTTGAAATATTAATTGTCACAGTGCTAATGAAACTGAAACATCCCGAGGTGCCTCCTGGGGCTGTTCCCTGCGGGTAAGGTTGTCCCCTGTGGTGACCTACCTGCGAGCTGGGGAGCAGCGGGTGTTGGTAGAGGGAGAACCTGTCCTTGCCAGCCTCCTCAGAGGTGGGGCTGATGGGCTTGGGGTCAGACAGGGAGCGCTGCATGGTCTTGATGGGGCGTGGCAGCGTCTGCTGGCGCTGGGCTAAGTCGGTGGTGAAGTGCTTCTGTGGGGGGACGTGGGCCTTGTTCAGCCGCTCGCTGGTGGCAAAGGAGGACTCCAGGAGGCGATGGGGGGACAAGGGGGAGACGGGTGAGTAGAGGACCTGGGGAGAGCGGGGTGGCTGCCGGGTCACCAGCTGGGAGAGGGATTCAGCCGGCAGATGGGACTGGTAGCCGATTTCCAGAGGATCTGGCTTCTTCTTCTCAAACTTGCCCAGGGTCTGCTGCCGGACAGTGTGGGGGTCCAGGGGGCCTGTGCTTACTATTTGGAGGTTGGTGGAGTAGGGCGGGATGGTGGTGGGCACTGTCAGCTGGGGGACCACGACGCCAGGTTGGGGAGCCGGCTCTGGTTCTGTCTGGCAGGCCAGGCTCTCACCCCGCTGCGTCTTCTCTGGGGCTGAGATGTACTTGACAATCTCCACTCGGGGATCGTGGGTGGTGATGTGAATAGAGGGGGAGACGCGGAGGAGTTGGTCCGGCTCTGTTTGCACCGAGCAGTCGCTGATGGTCTGGATACCCACGCTGGCTGTGCGGGTTGCCCCATCTGTCTTGCCCTCAGTGCTGGCCTCAGAGTGCCGCGATGCCCTGGAACGCCGGCGGCGCACAGGCTGCTCCCACTCCCCGCTGTCCTCCTCGTCCGTCTGCACGCTGCAGTCAGCGCTGCGCCGCGTCCGCCGCCGCCGCGACAGCATGAACCGCTCCTCACCATCCTCCTCATCCGTCTGCACGCTGCTGTCTGCCATCTTCCGTGCCGCAAAGGTCTCCTTCTCGTAGGCATCCCTCAGCCGTGGCATCGAGTTCCTCTTCTTGATGCCCCGGCTGGGCTCCCAGGACTCCTCAACTTGAAGTGACATGTCCGAGGCCGAGCTGCTGAGTGGCCGCTGTGGCATGGGGTAGCGGGGACCGGCGGGCCCCTCTGGGGGTGTCTGGCCTTGCGGGGGCCATGCCTGCCCATTGTGCGGCAGCACCCGCGGCGCCTCAGCGGGCCCCTCGGGTGGGCGGGCAGCGGGCTCCACGGGGGTGGGGAAGATGGTCTTCTGCCGCTTCTGCTCTTCCAGTTGCTGCTGCAGCTGGTGCTGGAGCTGGTGGATGTGCTCCAGCTGGAGGCGCTGCTGGGCGAGCTGCTCCCGTTGCAGCGCCAGCTGCGCGTGTCGCTCCTCCTGCTGCTGCTGCAGCACCTGCTGCTTGATGCACTGCAGCTCCTGTAGCTCCCGCTGCACCAGCAGCTGCTCCTTCTCCCGATGCCGCTGCAGCTCTGCGCGCTCCCGCTCCAGCTCCTCCTGCAGCCGCAGCTGCCGCAGCTTCTCCAGCTCCACACGCTCCCGCTCCAGCTGCAGCACGTGCTCCTGCTGCTTGCGCTGACGCTCCTCTTCCCGCTCCCGCTCCTCCCGCTGAGCTCCATCCAGTGGTGGCTTGGGCGCCGCTGGCACTGGCCCACTCTCCTTGGGGGCTGCTGGTGCTACTGGTGCCTCTGCACGGGGGGCAGCTGGTGGCGGTTCTGCTCTCTGCAAACTACTGGCAGGTGCGGCGGGGGCAGCGGGGGCAGGAGGCGCTTTGGCAGCGGGAGCAGCACCCACCACTGCCGGTGCTGTGCTGGCGACTGGCTTCCCCAGGTAGACGGGTGTCTCCATCATCGAGGCTGCTGGGGCCGGCCGGCTTGGGGCCGGGAAGCGGTAGAGGCCCTGTGCTGCAAGCGGGACACGGGGGGTGACAACTGGCAGCCTGGCCAAGCTGGCCAGTGGGACTGCTGCCACACCGCCTGGGCCATAGGGTCTATACAGCCCACGCAGCATGGGCCGCAGCACTGAGGCCGGCTGGGTGGTGATGGGCAGCGTGGAGGCGATGGGGGTGTTGATGGTGGAGTAGATCATGCCGTCGGCAGCCCGCACAGTTGCGGTGGAAGGAAGCATTTGCCGGATGGTGCCCAGGCGGACACCGGGAACGTTGTACTGTGCCAGGTTGCTGAAGCCCTGCCGTCCTTCAGGGAAGGTGGGGTTGTACATCCCACTGGGTTTGGGGGGTACAGGGCCCTGCTGCTGAGCTGCCAGACCCCCTGTGCCCCCCTGCCCAGTGCTGGGGCCATAAGGCAGCACATCAGGGCCGTTGGCATGCCGGCCCCCATACTGGTCCATGGAGTTGAGAGCAGCACACATGCGGCTGATCTCACGCGCCGTGGTGGCACTGTAGTGGGCCAGGCTGGACTCCTGGAAGCTGGCCAGGTCCCCTCGGTGTGAGAAACGGTAGTCAGAGTAGATGTTGGAGGCTGAGCTGTACCTCCGCATGGGGAAGGGGTGGCTCAGCAGCTCTCCTGGTTGGCGGAGGTCAGAAAAAGAGCCGTACTGTAGCCCCTGGCCCAGGTAACCCCCCTCGGCAAAGCCTACACTGTAGGAATGCTTCATGGTGCTGAGGTCCACAGCAGCGTCACCTGCCGGGGCTGGGAAGGGCTGGTCCCCCTTTGTGTGGTAGTAGCTCATCCCAATTTCGGAGAGGTTCGTGTCTGACATGGAGGAGTAGAGACGTCCAAAGGCGCTGGCTGGGTAAAACTTCTGCTCCTCGTAGAGCGCAGGTGCTGGGGCTGGCTGCTCCCGGTAAGGGAAGGTCTCTGGCAGCTCTGGCTCTCTGCTGCCATACATTGGTCCACCAGCTTTCCGACCAGGCACCACTGCTGCCTCCCCGGTTTTCTTCTCTGGCATCTTGGAGGTGGGGTTGAAAGCACCCGTGCAGCTGCCACCGAAGGGGAACTTGTAGACCATGTCACAGCAGGCCACCTGGCTCTCTGGCTTCACGCCTGTGAGGTCCAGGACGTTGGCTGGCACCTCCTCCTTCAGCACTTTGGTCACTGGGCCAGTCGCTGCCTCCTCCATATGCACCATCATCACCTGGGATTTCTTGCCACCCATGGCAAGGAGAGGGCTCTGGCTCTTCAGCTCCACTGGCACTGCTCGGTAGACCTCTGATCCTGGGTCTGGTGGGAAGGACTGTGGGAGGCCACTGGCATTCTGGGCCCCACCGGTCTGTGTGAGGAGCACATCCTTCTTCGTCATCTGTCCTGGCATGCCGTACCTTGCAAATTTGGTCTGGGGGGCAGCAGTGGGCTCGGGCTTGCCACTGGCTCTGACAGTGGCTGTCTGGACACCCTGCTCCACCTGCTTCACCTGTGCCAAGCACACTGGGCTCCCGGTCCCCTGCCCGAAATCCACACGGCTCTGGAAAGGGTCTCCATAGACCACAGGTTGCTTGGACTGCGAGAGAATCATGGGAGAGGAGATGGCCAGGCTGGCAGTGCTGGCTGCCGCGATGATAGCATGGGGCTGCTCCTGGGCATTGAGGTTGATGATCAAGGGCTGGATGGCCGTGGACTGCCGGTTGGGGATATGGTCCAGGGTCAGGCAGTACTTCCTGGCCTCGGTGGCCAAGGACGTGAGATCCATGCCTTGGTCTGTTATGATGATGGGGGCAGACTTCAACGCGGTCCGTAAGTCCACAGCATTGCTGCTTGGCACCTTGGGCCCTGGCTCCACCCGGGATGTGCCGGGGATGGAGGAGATGCGGCAGAGGGAGATGTTTTCTGCAGGGAGTGCTCCCCAGCTGTACAGTCCTGTGATGCCATCAGCAGCTGAAGTCACGGCAGGTACTTTCTGGGCGTGGTCCTTCACTGGCTGTGCCCTGATGTAGGCACCTGTCGGCTGCTCTGGCTCCGGTGTCTGGGTATAACCATGTGCCAGCAGCTGCCGGCTTGGCCTGGTGGGGGACGAAGTGGGAGACGTCAATGCTCCAGAGCTGACTGGCTTGGTTTGGCTGGCTGCATCGGCCGCCAGTGTGATCACCATGAAGGGGGAGTCCTGTGAGGAGGCCTGACGGGTCAGACGTGGCGAGCCTGCCTGGTGAGGTGTCTGCGTCCCCTGTGCCACCATGGGAGAAGAGGTGTCTGGGCCAGCAGCAGCAGGACCCTCATAGGAGAGGACTGGGCTCTGTGTCTGCGTGGAAAACTCTGCTGTAGCCTTTGTGGTGCGGGTGGGACTCTGTGTGGGTGAGGTGGGTGAGAGCGGAGGGCTGGAGCTCTTGAAGAAGGTGTATGTCTTGGGCAGTGTGGGCTTGCTGTCACTCGTGGCTGGGATCTTCTCCCTGGCTGTCTGCACGCTGATCTCCACTGTCCTGGTTCTGGTGGTGTCCTCAGTCTGTGAGCCATAGCTGACAGTGCTCTTTGATGGAGTGTAACTTCTCCCAGCTATGGATGGGGCCTCCGGACTTGGTGAGCTGTAGCTCTGCAGTGCAATCCCAGGGCTGCCTGCTGCTGTTGTCACCGTGCTGGTGCCTTTGCTGTAAGCATAAGGAGTTGTGGTAGCCTTGGATACTGGGCTGGGTGCTGCCGCAGCGCTCTGGAGCTTGGCTAGGTCTTGTCCCTCTTTTGCAAAATGCTGAGTGACCCGGACATCAGGAATAATCTTGCCAGTGCTGCTGTCGGAGCTGGTGAAGGAGACAGGAGCAGAGAGCTGTGTGGGGCTTGTGCCAGGGGTGAGTGGGCCGCCATTCTGCTTCAGCAGGTCAGCGTAGGCGCTCTCAGCATTGAGGAAGCGCTTCTCCTGGTACGCCTCCTCCTGTCCCTTCACCTTCTCACCCTTGAAGGCCAGGTCAAAGGAAGAGGACTGGTGCATCCTGGAGATGCTCTGCGAGGTCTGCAGGATCTCCTCGTATACCGCTCCTGCCTTTGGCAGGGCGCTGGGATAGTCGGGCTGGGAAGGGCGCGTGAGGCTGCCATCATACCGGTATTCCTCGCCATACTGGTAGTCAAAGCCATTCTGGTCCTCAGTACTGCGGTAGCCAACCTGCTGGTAGGTGCTGCTGGAGGAAAAGGCAGGCTGGGCCTGCTGGACCTGCTGCTTCTGCATCATCTCTGCCTTCCTCATCATCTCCTCATAGGCTTCCTCGGCGCTTTTCAGGGGCTTGCTGACGGGCTGGCTGGCACCACTCTCCACCTTCTCTGTCGGGGAATACAGTGACATGAAAGTGGGCAGGTTGTATTCGCTGCCAGACTTGTACAGCTTGGAGGCCACAGCATCAAAGCTCTCTGCTTCTGAGTCAATGGAAGGCGAGTACTCAGAGCAGGAGGAGCGGTGCAGCTCCTCCATCTCCGCCGCCTGTCGCAGCTCCTCTGTGGGGGAGGCGTCCTCGATGGGCGAGAGATTGCTGGGGGGGGTTTTGGAGCGCTCCCTCCTCCGCTGGGCCCTCAGCTCCTCCTTGTCACGCTTGGTCTTGCGTGCTGTGCTCCGGATGCGCTGCTGCTCCACCTCCCGCATCTTCTCCTGTTCCCGGAGGAGCTCCTCTTCCTCCCGCATCTCCTCCTCCTCAGATGAATCCTCAATGGTGGGCAACAAGGGGCCGTGTGAGCGATGCCGAGCCTTCCTCTGCTGCTTCACCTCCTCCAGCCGCTGCCGGCGGCTGGGGCTGCTGTCGCTGTCCTCCTCTAGCGAGGAGATGGAGGTGGGTGAGGTGCCTGAGGTGTAGCTGGGCGTTGTGGCTGGCAGGGTGGAGGAGTACTCACCCCGTGAGCGCTCCTCGGGGGAGCCTGTCAGGCTCTCCATCTCCAGCTCGGGCTCCCGGTCCACACTGGTATCTGGCTCCTGGCCAATCTCCATCTCCCGGCCATAGCCAGTTGTGCTGTTCAACTCGATGGTCTTGAATCGTCGCAGCCCACCTTGGGCCGTGCTCAAGTCATCACCCTCCACTGCCTCCACCTCCTTGCTGTCCTCTGTGTACATGCTGGTGGCACCATGTGGCAGGCGCCGCTTGGCCGACGCTGGCTCTTTGCCCTTCTCTGCCTCGGTCTTCTGCCCAGCTTTGGGGATGCTGTACTTGGTGCGCCCGTAGCCTTCCTCCTCCTCCTCGAGGTTGTCCTCCTCAGCACTCATCTCCAGGATCTGTCTCCGCATGAACTCCTCATCGGTTACATCTGCCTCCTGGCCCTTGGTCCGTGGGGGCACTGGGGAGAAGCCCCCCTCGCTGCTGTCCTCCACATAGTCATGTCGCAGCTTGCTGCCAAACTCATCTGAGGACTCTGCGCTCTCCCGACGCTCCCGTTGGTTATCCCACTCCTCATCCTCCTCCAGGATGTCCTCCAGCTCCTCGTCTGAGTCAAAGGCTTCAGGAGTGATGGAGAGGTACCGTGGCCGCTGCTGTTGCCGGTCCTCCTGTGGCTCTGTGCGGCTCTTGCTGCGCTCAGGGGACTCTGTGGGTGCGCCCCGGCCTTCCAGGAGAGGCCGCATGCTGCTCTCCAGCTTGGTGAGCTCGGAGGGGCTGGGGGGGCTCTGCCCAGCCAGTCCAGTGCTGCTCAGCTTCTCCTCTTCCTGCTGCACCAGGCCCGTGATCTCGCTCTGTGAGCTGGAGATGCCATCGGAGGAGTAGCCGGTGTCGCTGAGGCTCTGGGGGCTGCGGGACAGGTCTGGGGGGTAAGGCTTGCTGCTGTCCTGCAGGCAAGGGAGAACACAGCATCAGAGCTCCTGCTCCTACTTCCCCCCAAACTCCTAAGGAGCACACAGAAAGTCTGGGCACCTCTGGGAGCCAGCCCAGAGCAAAAGCTGGGGGCTGCCCTGTGTTCCCCAATTCAGTGGCACGTAGCAACTTGTCTGTGCTAACAAAGGCAGGTGAGAGGGTGTGCTGCAAGCAGGGGATGGTACAGCAAATGGCCCCAGGCGTAAAGACAATGGGGTATTAATAAATACGTTTGAAAAACTGGGCTTCCAGCCCTCAAGGCACCCTTCAGAAGCTGGGATCCTTGCTAGATGGCAGCAGAAATAAACAACCCCCATTAATTGCCTTGACAATTAGGCAGCGTGGGGGTCAAGTCTCTGAGCCACGGGGACTGTGCCATCACACCCAGCCCCAGTGCTACTGGCAGGACCTGTCACCCTGCCAGCACAGAGGCACCACAGGCCACTTGATTTTGGGGCCACAAGGAGCCTCTTCTCTGGGGGCTGCACAGCAGTGAGGAAGGCAGCCATTCCCTCCCAGCTGGTGGGGATGTGGTAGAAGGGCTCCCCATGGGGGCTCTGCTAGGATGTTTGCTTGTGGGGAAACACCATCCCAAAGCAGATAAATGTTTCCCCAAATTTTTTTTAATTTTAGAAAAGGTAGGATGAAGAGCTTGAAAAACACCCACTGCAGCAACATGGAATCCTGGAAAAGTAGTTTTTCATTTGACAACAGATCTCAACTACCCTTATATTATTTTGAAAGAAATCCAAAGGCTAGACATGACCTGAACTATTGCATTTTGCCCGAACTGATGTAATCCTAATAAAAAGAAGGTAAATGCTGCGATGGAACCTGTGAAGGTCCTTCCCCATTTGTGGGCACAGCTCAGTACCACGCCAGTCTGGGGCAGGGTGTGGTGCCCAGGGATGCTCAGAGCTGGATGCATCCTAAAAGCTCACCTCCTGCTCCTTTGCCCGCGGTGCCTCGGGGAGTGCCTGGCTCTCCTTGCTCTCCGCCTCTGGTTTGGGGGTCATGCTCTTTCCCCTTGGAGCAATGCTCTCAGGAGCTCTGGAAGGCTCCAGGGCAGCTTTGGGCAGGGGCTTTTCCTCTGCCGGCACCGGGGGCTTCTTTTCTGCTGGCGCTGGGGGCTTCTTCTCCGCTGGGGCAGGGCTCGGGGTCCTGCTCTGCTCAGCAGCCCGGAGGCTCCTGGCAGGCGAGGGTTGCTGCTCGGGGGGTGCCGCTGGCTCGGCGGGCACGGGTGCCGGCGTGGGCGCTCTCTGCTGCTGGCCGGCGGTGGGTGGCTGGTGCCGTGGGGAGCCCGTGGGTGGCGGCTTTGCGGTAGGCAGTGGCATCGGGGCAGGGTCGCCGAGGCTGCCTTCGAGCAGCCGCTGAGTTTGGCAGTTCAAGCACAGCCATTCGTTCTTCTGCAAGAGAATGGAAGGAAAAGTCCTGTTGAAATTCTGGGAGCTTCACCCCAGCAGGGATCTCCCGGAGGAGCGCTGCTGCTGGGACACCTGGAGATGGTGCAGAGGACTCGGCCCACCCAGACCAAATAACCAGCTATGGAGGGGCACGCAGCGTCATAGCTGCACCCTGCAAACCATCCACATCCAGCTTCAACCCATTCATACCCTTGTCCAGAACCCAGAGATGTCCAGCCAGAGGTACCATGGTTGCGGCACAGGGATTGCACACTCTCCCCCACAATCCCTCAGCATCACCAGCTCTTTCATTCTTCAGCCTTCTGGTATTTCAGTTTTAAGCGAAATTAAACAATCAAAGGCAGATTACTACCGTAGCTTAACACTTCTCAGCTCCGTACAGCTCCTCTCTCACTCCGATTTGTTTTCTTTGATACAATAAAGGTTTAATAGCATAATCATAACGCTTACGGCTCTTTTTTTCTAGGTTAACAAAAATAGTGGGTACACAAGTATGCCAGAATTTCCCAAAGATATTACCCAAAGTACATGCTGTGCAGGAAAAGAACAAGACAATCTCGTCTAGTGAAATTCTCAGCAAGAGCTGTCGTTTTATGGCCTGGAAAAAGCAGAGGCAAGCGGGGCTGTGAGTGGCAGAGAGCCCGCAGGGCTAAGGCAGGGGCTCTGCATTAAGAGATCAGAAGCACTTTCCTCCCCTGGGTCGCCCAAGGGCTATTTTTACCCACCCAGGAATGCCCAGGAATAGGGGCCTGACATTTCCTTCCCTTTAGATGTTTCAAATGTTTCAGCATCTTAAATCTTTCCAGTTTTGCTGCTAACAGCACAATATGCTTCAGGTTCTTTTCCCAGACTTTTCCTTTGCTGATCCATGGTTCCCAAAGCTCAGGATGGCCAACCTCAAGGGGTGGCTGGCCCTGAGGAGCTGTCATGCTGTCAGAGAGGTGGTCTTGGTCTTCAGCTGGACCAGCCTGGGGGCATGGCTGTGAGCCAGCTGTGTCTCCTGGGGCCCCAGAGGCGATGGTCTGCCTGGAGAAAATGAGGTTCATCAAAATGACGTTGAGGAAAAAGCCTCAGGTTGCGCTAGGAGAGGTTTACATTGAATATTTGGAAAAATTTCTTCACCAAAAGGGTTGTCAAGCACTGGAACAGGCTGCCCAGGGAAGCAGTGGAGTCACAATCCCTAAAGGGATTTAAAGGACGTGTAGATGTGGTGCTTAGGGACAGAGTTTAGTGGTGGGTTTGGCAGTACTAGAGTGTTGGACTCCATGATCTTAAGGGTTTTTCCCAACCTGAAAAATTCCATGATTCTAATCTATGACTCTAAATCCCATACCTCTGCGATAGCAGCACTCTGATAGCCTTGTTATCTGCATCCCAGGAGTCTCCAGGTTATGATGAGGTGCTGGAGATGCCTTGCAGCTGGTGGTGGCCAGGAGCAGCAGGGATTTCTCACGGATACTTCTTCATTCCTGCAGCAATTCAGCCCAGGAGCAGCCATCCAGCCTCATGCTCTCCAGGGAGCAGAGGGGCAGGAGGGCTGCTCCTGCAGGAAAGGGGCAGGTGTAAAACATCCTCCCACACCCAGCACCCTGCAGCAGCCTCTGCTCTTTACACAAACATCTTAAGAATACATTAGGGCTTTGGAGGGCCTTTAAAAAATCCCTTTCAGCACAGTAATATTTAATTACTGCTTAATCAAAGAGAAAGTCTAATTAAGGGACAAGTGCAGCCTATTGTATCTTAATGATTGCATTTGTCTTCTTTTATTTCAGAACTCGTTCCCGTGCCTCTGAATCAGATCTGCTCGCCCCACTCTGCTGTGTAATTATTCCAGACCGCAGAAGGAAATGTGATTGTGTGACACAAATTGAAACCATGCCTCATGGAAATATGCGACCTTTCATTTCTTGTTCAGGAATCCCATTTTTCTTTGCCAGCTCCCTCCCTGATGCAGACAGTGAGTGGAGGGCATGATGCACAGGGGATGGGTGGGATGTGCTCAGCCCAGCTCCTGCCCATAGCTGTCTGCCACACCATCACACCAGCTCTCAGCATGGTCCTGAAGGAGCTGGAGGAGAACAGCTTGCCTTGAACTGCCTCACTCAGATCCTTTACACCCTCCCTGAATGGGGCATTGTATATCCTCACGGTCCCAACCTGACAGACTTTGGTGACTGGGGAGCTCTGCATATGTGATGAGCACAACTGCTTTTGCACTTCCAGGGAAAAATTCAAGCCCAGAAAGACCATGGAAGGCCAACAGTGGCCACCAGTGGGTACCAAGTGCAGATGCTGAGTGCCAAACAGGTTCCATTCAAGGAGCCCGTGAAGAGGCAGGTGTCCCTGCTGGTGTGATGTCATCAGCACGAGGCTTAGGGCTCCTCCACAACCAGACAAGCACAGTACTAATCTATTCCATGGGGATGCCCATCCCTGGAAGTGTTCATGATCAGGCTGGATGGGGCTTTTAGCAACCTGGTCTAGTGGAAGGTGACCCTGCCCATGGCAGAGGGGTTGGAATGAGATGAAAGTCCCTTCTAACCCAAATCATTCTACGATTCTATGATCTGATGTCCCTGCAGATTGGTCTGAGGCTCCTTCCTGAGGTTCCTCCCAGCTGTGGCTCTGCAGCCATTCCTCTTGGCAGCTGCCCCAGTTTGAGCAGCTCACCCTGCCATCCTGCTCTTGTAGATGTGACAGCTTGACTCTTCATGGGACCGCACTGGCAAGTGGATAAGGGAACAATCTCTGTTAAAAATAGCTCTGCCAAAAAGATTGTGGAGCTCCACTCTGAAATGCCCCTCGTCTTTCAAAGCAGGCAGGAAGGCCTGGGTACAGTGGTAAGGCAGGAACCAAGGAAGGGCAGGCAGAGAGGGTCCTTGGGCTTTGCCAGCTGTGAGAGATGCCAGCCAAGCCCCAGAGACACTCAAATTGAGAGACTGGCATATGCTGAGTTTGCATTTTCTCTTACTGGTTTTCCTTCAGCACCTCTGGGGTCTTACATGCTGAAGAGACCCTGCTGACAGTCCTGCACCCTGCACTTCAATCTGAACCCCCGTGGAAAATCACTGTGAGGTTATGGCAGAAAAGCAGCGAAGGGATTTTTCCTGAGCTGTGTGAGAGCCCATCCCTGTCACAGCCAGTGCCACGTGGAGCTGTGTGTGAGCACAGACCGTGCTGCAGCAGCCAGCCCAGCATTTGCCATCACAGCTTGCACTGGCTGCAGTGAACACTCCAGCAGCAGCAGCTGTGAGCTCCCAGCTCCCACATGCACAGGAGGGACAGAGAAATCCTGCCCACGGCAGCTAGGGGAAGGTGGAGACAAGCAAAGCTGCTCGTGCCAGTGGGAATGCCTCCCATTCATTCTGTGCTCTTGGTTCCATCTTTGGGAGACTTCTGCAGCCCCATCTACCCCAGCACTGACACCTGTCATGTGTCTGGGGGCTAAATCCCAGGGGGCCTGTGAGGATGCTGAAGCTGTGGCACCTCCCAGCGCCCCACGCTCTGCTGGTGACAGATGATCCATCCCTCTCCTGCAGCGTTATCAGCTCCGTGTTTGGTTATCCCACAGCACCTCTGCTCCCTCTCAGAGGGACTGGCTCTGAAGCAGTTTCATCCTCCGTATAACCTGGCCTCAGGCATTTCCCAGAGAACACGGCCAAGGGGATTAAGCTGCCCCTGAGAAAAATGCAAACATTGGAGGACTGGCTGCTTTGCTAACAGCTTGTAAATCCCCATTGAGATTAACCAGATCCCACAAAGATAATAATAATTAGGCTGTATTTAGTGCTTTACATGTCCAAACCTTTGCCAGGATGCCCAGGAAGCCAGGGTGCCCCTCGCTGGGGTGGAAAGTGGATAAGGAGCTTATGGCAAAGGCACGGCAGCTTCTGTCTGAGTCTCCCCACTGAAAGATGCTGGAAACATTGGCCCTGATCAGGATGGGGATGGGGCCTTGCTTGGCACTGAGGTTTGCTGCCTTAGAACTGCTGTAGTGGGGGGCATGGGGGGGTTTAACCATGTGGAGCAGAGGTTGTGGGGAGCTGGAGCTGCTGAAGGCTGTGGCACGCAGGGAAGATGGACAACACTGCTGGGATGCAGAGCAGGCTCCAGGCGGAGGAAAACATCAATAATTAAGAAGAGGGATGAAACCAAAGTGCACCTGAGATGCCATCTGAAATGAAGAGGTGCTGGCATGGCAGGGCACACTGGAACACAGCCAGCCAGAGGCAGGGGGGTGAGACTGCTGGGGGCTGCCCAGCCCAGCTTACAGCCATTGAGGGTCACTGCCCTGATTCCTCGGGCTCCCTGCTTTCCTTGCCTCCAGAGAACTGGGATTTGCAGAAGAGTCACAGAAAAAGTGGGTTTCTGGAGAGACAATCAGTGCTGGTGGGGTCACAAGAGGCAGGACAGGGCAAGAGGGACTGAGGGAAGGCAGCTTCGTTTAAGACATTTTATCTAAGTGGGAATGACCAATGCCAGTTTTCATTCCAGTGGCATCCAGGGATGCTGGATTTGGCCACAATTCCTGCTGGCTCTGCTGAAGGGGCAGTGAGTGTTGTGCTCATGGCTACCCATGGGGGGTGAGGCAGGGTGTGGGATAAGGGGGTCAGCAGGGAGGGCTGCAGGGATGGGGGTGCACTCAGCCTCCCCAGAGCTCCAGAGCTGGCTGGCAGGTGGCCACAGCCATGCTCGCCAACCTCCACCGGGTCTTACCCTGTAATTGTTTTAATTTAGTAATAGGCAACAACAAAACTGTAATTAACTAAAATAGAAGTCTTTGCATAATTCTGGTCAACATTACCACTTGGCAAGTTAATTAAATGCTGAATTCCCCCAGTGCCGCTGGGTTTTTTTAATGATGGAGCCAGAGAGCTTCAGCATAACAGTTAAACATGAATCCTCTGTTCTGTGACTTGGAGGTCTGAGAGGCCTGGTGGGAGCCAGTGGTGCCAGAAGCTTCCCAGCTTCCCCAGTTAGCTACTGGTTACCAGTCCCACCATCCCCATCAGCCCCTAGGCCTCTTGGCTCAACTTCTCCAGTGCCTGGAGGATGCTCAGCCATGGTCTTTGTCCTCAAACTGCTCCCCACAATCTCACCCCTGGGGCTCTGCCCAGTTACTTATGCTCTACAGCATTATTTTCCACAATCAAAACAGTATCTATTAAAATACTGGGACAAAAATCTGTACAAAATAAGATAAGCAGCATGAGGTACATGTATCTTTCAAGCCAGATCTCATCTCCCAGCATTAAATGCAGTGAATCTCACCAGAATATTTCATTTATTTGCTGACAAGTACTGTGCAGGGCTCATCACTGTGACAGATGGATGCCTGGAAAATATGGAAAACACTTCTGGTATCTGAATCAAGATCCAAATTAACAAGAACCTCATAAAATCACTTCCCAAGTCCTTTTCTCAGGAAGCAGGTTAGCAGGAAAACTCCCTTTAGGAGGGGTCCTGACAACCAGGCACCTTCCACATACCCTCCCCACAGCAGAAATGGGGGCATCTCATCGTGTGATCCCAGTTCCCTAACACTGCATCCTTGTGCTAAGAACACTATAGCTCTGTCTGTGCTGTGCATGGTTTTTAGCAGTGTTAAAGGACAGGGACTAAGTAATGCTTGACCACTGTCTGCCAGGGCCAGACCCACCTCAGGCAATGCTAGGGCTCTGGCTAGCAGCTTCTCCACCTTCTAAGTGTCCCTCTCTTGGCTCTCTTGGCCAGCAGCCTCCCTGGGCAACCCTGGTGCTCACTCATTTCAGATGCCAATGCCTGAGCACAGGCTGATGCTCACTCCCCCTTGGATTCTGCCCATTCTCCCAGCTGAACTATCCAGAGCCCCTCCAAATCCCCTCCCCACATTTCTGCCAAGCACCTTTGACTGAGCTGCCATAGTTTTGGGATGCAGGTTGGGGGGGTGTGTGCTGACACCAAGTGCCAAAGGCTCTTTTCTGGGATTCTTGATTACAGAGGGGAGGATGCACAACAAAATCTGACCAGAGCACGTTCACAAAGGGTGCTTTGAACACTCATGTGCCATCAGCAGACAACCACAGGCCTGGTTTTACCTCCGCCCCAGCCCTTATCTCTCCTAGGAGGCTGAGGCAGTGATGGGATTTGAAACGAGGGCAAGGAAACAAAACGTGCCTTTGACGGCAGAAGCGCCAGAGATCAGGAGGAGAGATGGAGCACACGCAGGAGGTGCCTGTGGGATCTGCATCTGTGGTGGGAACAGACCAGAGGGAATTCAGGTGCCCCAGTACCAGGAAGGGACTGAGACCAAGGGAAACTGGGGGCAGGGTGCAGACAGGGGCATCCATGGGGAGAGCGTGGGGTTGTGTATCCCACACCACCACTGACAACCTCCTCCAGGACACAGGACAGGGCACAAAGTGTGGGGTATTTTATTACCCTGATTGTGTCTTTTTTACACTAAAACTGATGCCTTGAAAGGCTGACCTGGAACAGAGACTAAACAAAGCAAAAGGAATAAAATAGGTATTTATTGAAAGGATACATCTTGGGCAGTGCAAGAGCCTGGCTGGGGCTACACCCAAGTTGAATCCAAGATGGATTCTGGTCATGAGTTTTACACTTTTATAAGTTTTGGTTCCTCAACATACTGGGGTTAATTGTCCAACCACAGCTTCAGGCCATGAAGTCTCAACTCCCCAGCCTGCCCCTTTCCCTTTGCTGCTGCTTATGCTTTTTAGGTAACAGTTGTCCTTGATTCTCTGGCTGGGAAGGGACTGCCTTTCCAGCTACCCTGTGAACCCAACATGAAGTTTCAGAGTTACATACCAAGCAGCAGAGAATCTGAAAAATATAAAAGCTAAAACCCAAGGCATCAAAACCACCTCAAAATCCCACTGAAGCTAGCTGCAGAATTGTCTGCAGGTGTGTTTGCTAACTGCAATGCTGCTTCTGAAGCTTACCATGTGTGTAGATGCATATATATATATATATATTTAGAAACTGTAAACAAAGAAGGAGGTATACATGGAACTCTCGAACAGTGGTCAGCAGAGCAAGTCACATGTCTCTGGAGGCCAGCAGGCATACACTGATCCCTGCCAGGCTGGAGGAGCAAGTGGAGCTCCCCATGCATCCTTCCCCCTGTCTGGCTCCCTCCTCCAAAGAGTGGAACTCCACTCCCAGTGTGACACCATGGGCTCCCAAGTGCATCTGCAGGGAAAGGCGGAGAGGGGACTGCACACACCTCAGGCAGCTGAGTCTCCTCAGCTGTCAACTACTGTTCACTAATTGATTTCATTACCATCAACTGGGCAAGTTTTAGCACAACCCCGGGCTTGCAGATCAGCTCCCCTGAAAGCCACCACAGTTATTTCAATCCCTTGCTATATATAGAGTTTGACTAAGCCACCCAGTGATGTGTTTTCCAGCAACAGACTATTCTTATCTGTTCCTGTGGCCTGTCTCAGGCTGATGGAGCTGATGGTCCCTCCCCAGCTCTATTTTAAATGTGTGTGATGTATTGATGGCCTTCACACCGCAATAATGTGATTCAAAGCAGCACAGGGTAATGAGCTCGCTGGGATGAGCTCTGCCTCACAGGGCTTGTTTTCTGCCTCCCATCTGCTCCACTTCATCCCTTCTCTGTACTGGGACCTCTCTCAGGTGGAAAATAGACACAGAAATAGAGGATGGAAGAAGCTGCACATGATGGCTGAGTGCTGTTGTCAGCATGTTGGGAAGGAAGGGAAGGACATGGGCAGAGGCATCTCCCAGCCCCATGACAGCTGCAGGGAAGATAGTGTGTTGCACCAGTGCTCCCTCCCTTCCCCAAATCTACCCGGAGGGGACCTGGAACAGGAGCAGGCTGTCAGCTCCATAATCCATCCCTTTTACTGGTGCCATGGAAAGGGGAAGGCAAGCAGAGATAGGCATCCAGACAACAGCCAGGTGCCAAAGCAGCCATTGCAGCCCTGTTCCTTGTCTCCCCCTTCCCCCTGCACATCTCATCCCAGGGATTATGCTCCCTGCTCCTCACTGCAGCAGGGATGCACTAGCCCTCCACGGCAGAGCCCAAGGGTCAGCAAAGCAGCTCCCATGGGGCTCACAGCCTCCCACCCTGCAGTTCTACACTCCTCATAGCCAGCAGAGGATTACTGCAGCTGAAAGCCTTTGACTGATGAGTAATAGCAACGCTACCCTGCACTGGCCTTCGAGGAATAGCTGTGCTCTTGCCAAGTCCAGCTTATTGCACTGCAGCACTGATGGCTGGGCCGGGGAACGCCACCACGCCGAGAGGAAAGCGTCACCAGGGTGAAGGAGAGCTGCAGATGGGGCTGTCACCACCACGAGCAGCCTGCAGCTCCTTGCCCAGCTGCAAACCCCACTGGCTGTGGCCTTGTTTCAGGGCATCCCATCCTGAGCAGAAGTGGAGGCAGAATCACAGAATTATGGAATTGTTTAGGCTGTAAAAGAGCTCTAAGATTGAGTGGAACTGTTACCCCAGCACTGCTAAGGCCACCACCGTCGTGGTTTGAAAGACAACTGTTTGTTAAGGAAGGTAGGAGCCTTTATTGAAATGGAAAATGTAAACTCTTGCCTTCCAAATTATTATTATTTTGAAATTAAGGAGCTCTTAGGTAAACATATGGGAATAGGAGTAAGAGTTCTTTATCAGGAAAATTAAAATAAAAATACAGTAATACAAAAAACCAAAACACTGACAGAGTCAGAATACAGCCTGACACTCTCTTGGTCTGGGTGTTGGTAGCAGCCTGATAAAACCGGCCACAGTCTTTTTGGAGTGACAGATGTTTTGTTGAACCAATGATTTTGGAGGAGGGTGTAGTTTTCCTCTGAAGGTCTAGTGGTCATGAAGATGGGCTTGGTCTTCCTCTGGGAATCCAGTGGAAAAAGGCTGCTTTGGTGTTCCAAATCTCAGATTTTATCTAGATAGGAAATGCTTGGCTCCTCCCCCTGGGTGGGCATTTCACAATGGGATGATGTAATTTTATCAGTCATGCAGCGAGATTCAATGGCCTATTAATAGAAGATATCTTTTTGGATAAAGGATGGGTGGTGGAAAAGATAAAGAAAACTGCCCCTCCTGATTTTAACAGATGGCCCATTAACAGAGGATATCCTCCCCACAGTTATGAGGGATGGGTCATGGAAGAGGTAAGGAACACTGCTCCACTTGGTTTCACCAGGTGGTACTAGGATACATACTGCTGGTTACATCCTGCACTGCAGCCTAAGACAAGCACTAATCCATGTCCCAGATGCCACATCTGAATGTCGCTTAAATCCCTCCAAGGGTGGTGATTCTACCACTTCATTGGGAAGCCTGTTTCAGTGCTTGACAAACTTCCTGCAAAGATATTTTTCCTAACATCTCATCTAAACCTCCCCTGGCACAACTTGAGACTGTTTCCATTATCCTAGCACTTGTTACTTGGTAAAAGAGACCAAGGCCCTGCTGGCTACAATGTCCTTTCAGGTAGTTGGAGGTAGTTGAAGTTTCCCTTTTCTGAGCCTTTTCTCCAGGCTGAGCCCCCCCCAGCTCCTTCAGCTGCTCCTCAAAGGACTTTGCTGCAGACCCTTCCCCTGCACCGCTGCAGTAAATGGACGGACGTTTTGGGGTGCTGACCTGTGGACAGGTATCCTGTTCTGCTGTCCCTTGGGTTGTCCCAGGGCTCCCAGCAAGGGTCCTTCCCAAATCTGGCTTGACAGAAGCTGAGGAAAATGTCACCAATTTTTCCATGTTTTATCAGGAACTACGGTGTTAGTCAAGCTCAGACTACTTTTTGGTATTCCTATTTCACTACTGGACCCCCAAAATGTTACTTTTATTCACAAAACTGGGAAAGCAGCTCACCTTGACTGACCCAAATGCCAAAGGGCCAGTTGGATAACCTGTTTGGGACATCTGGCTGAATAAAGCCCTGGCTCTGGCATCCATCTGAAGCCCCCAGAGCCAGCAGCTCCCACCCTGGAAGATTTCACCACCTGCATCCCTGTGTGGCCGTAGCCACGAGCCAGGCTCCCCCCTGCTTACCCCTGCTCATCTTCCATCCCCTCCAAAATTAGGGCAGCTGCTGTGGCAGGAAGCACCTTCTGTATTTTTGGAGCTTTAAAAAAATTTTTAAAAAAATCCTTTTTGAATGGCAAGAATGTCTCTAAGTCAAAGGACTTAAACTATTTTGCAATCAAGGAAGCGTATTTCCAAACGAGCCACAGGCGAGAGCCTGGGTGTTGTGTGGGCTGTGTGAAGGGGCTGCTAAAAAAGGGTACACAGCTGTCTAAAATTTGGAAAGTGGTGCTTTTGCAGAATATATATAGACATCCCTCCCCACTCAACATATTTCCTTCCAGTTCATTAGATTAAAAAAAAAAATTAAAAATCAGTAGGATATTGAGGAGAGAGCACTTTGATGCTTTTGTCTAAAAGCCATGGGACCAATTCCCAGGGCTGTGGGTGAACATCCATTGCCCTGGGAATGGCCTGCTGAGCAGCAGTGTCACTGCCATGCCCCTGCACTAACACAGACATCCAGCAATAAAACAGCTGCTTTTGGGAATGGGAAGTAGAGGTGCCACCTCCCAGCAGGGCAATGGTGGTGGAGATGAACATGAGTGGGTTTCCCTGGAGATGGTGAGGAGACATGGAGGCCAACCCCAATCTCCTCCAAGGGGCCATTCTCTCTGTTACTATCAGCCATCTGCACCCGGTCTCCCCCCAGCACTTTGTTCCAAATGTCACATTTCAGCCTTGATTTCCCAGAGTTGCCCCAACTGGGTAGCAGCTTTGACACTCATTTATCTCTGTGGTTATTTCCAATCTGGATGTGCTCCTGTTTTTTCTTGGCCATTGGCTATCACCACACATCTTCTGCTACCTTGACCATTACCTGATGTTTCCTTCTGCAATGAGCAGGTGAAGATAAAACTGCTCCTGGCCTCAAGAGTGAGCATCTTTCCAGAGAAGTGAGAGAAAAGTCATGTCCAGGCTGGACAGCTGGAGGTGCAATGATGGGAGGTAACACATGAGCATGTGCTGAGTATTTAAGAAAAAGGAAAATAGAAGGAACAAGAGAGCAAATCTGATGCTGAAAGTACTTTTCATTTTCCTTTTCACTGAGCCTTACTATTTCTCTGTTTCATCTTGGAGAAAGAGCTGAATTAACTACCAGCTCAGTTCCAAAAGACTGGATCCAAATGGATGAAGTATTAAGAAAATTTTCTGTTCACAATAAAATCCAGGCAACTGTATTAAAGCAGCAGAGGGTTTGGTCTGGTTTTCACAGATTAGCTATGGCTGTCCCAAGGATGGCAAGCTCTAATTTTTCCATTTTGCTCCAATATGACATTTATAGAGCTGTCTGGATCATTTACAGTCAGTGCAGAACAGACTGGGATGACCATCCTCTAACATGTAGAAGAGAGGAATGCAGCTCTTGTTCTCCACCATGTCCAAGCTCCCTCTCCCTTCTCACACACACCAGTTGTTCCCAGTGCACCCTCCCTGAGGACTCTGCTGGGCTCCTGCTCCAGCACACCCACTGAGAAGCTCTATCTTCTCAGCAAGCTCCAGTGCCACCTAGCACAGTTCCCTCTGCAGCACCCAACCCCACAAGCACTGAGCCAGGAGTCTACTCTCCCCAGCTGATAAAGAAGTAATATATTGTTCATTTTTGTCTGATTCGATCTGGCCATGCATTGCAATTTACTCTGCGATCGGGTACTCCTTAACAAGATTTATCAGCCTGCCAACCAGCCTTATCTTTAACAGTGCCCATTATCAGGATGTATTTCTCAGCCAAGGTTAGCAGCAGCAGGAGCATCTCTGAACACCAGATGCATGATAATAATCCCACAATAACGCCCAGGAGATGTGAGGCAGGTCCAGCAGAGCCCAGATCCCGTCACCATGGACCCCACTCCTGTTGAAGCAGGTGTGCTGTAGGTGCAGGGTGTTCCTCCTGGCTATTGCACACACGTTTGACACAGTAACTGTGACTCCTCAGGAGCCATTGGAACTCACATGCAGAAGGATTTCAAATCTGCAGCAAAAATAATGCCTGCTAAGGGAAACCTGGCCAACTCTGCAGAAAACAAATACACTACTCTATGTGTTTTTCCAACAGAATGGAAGAAAATCCAAAAAAAGTTTATCGGAGGAGTCTTATTTAACCAAAACCTTTTTTTCATAGGCACTAGTGTTGACTAAAATATCCATACAACTAGTAATTTGCTGCATCTGATAAAAGCAGATTCAAGCTGTCTGATTGCTCTGTTTTAAATTGCAGAGAGCCCCAAGTGTCTATCAGAAACTCATTTCCAAACCAGAAGAAAATCAGCATCTTGGGAAGCTTCAGCTTCCTCCCCCCAGAAGCTGCTGAGTGCCCTGTCCCCTCACCCCAAAGCACTCCAACAGCAGCAAACTGGGTTTGAACCTCCTTCATGATCACAAGGGATCATTTTCCAAGCAGGCTGGGGAGCCATCAGTAGTATGGCTTGGAAACCAAGGACATCACAAACCAATGTCCTGCAGTACCTGCACATAAAGCTTTCCAAGCTTTAAAAATAGTTATATTTTTCATATTATCCCAAGAGACAACCCTATGTTGGCACAGACCAAAACCCCCACGTGGAGGTGACTGAGGGTGACAAGGCTGTACTGCTAAGAGCCACCAAATCCCTCTTCCCATGGTACTTCCATGGGAAGCAGATGCACCACTGGAGGAGATCCCTGCATCCAAGATTTTTGCTCTGAAATGCATGTATGCCTAGAGGACTGGATGTTTTGGTTTCTGTGGGCAGTGCTGCTTGACCACATTAAATGAGTGCTGCTTCAAAAAAGCCCACGCACCCTGCTCCAGGCTTCAAGGCTGTGAGTCCTAATTCCAGCAGCAGAAATATTTTAATTAAATGAACTACCTTTATGGAATAAATCAAGCGATAAGCTTGAAAAATTAACTCCCATAATCTTTCATGCTGCTGTGCAGGTCAATAAACTATTACACTAAAAGGCTGGAAAACATTATAGAAACATGACTTGTTACAATGGAGATGGATGAGCCATTTTACTTACCAAATTATACACAGCAGCATCTTCCCACACTCGTGCCTTGCACACCCTCTCCCATCCCCTCACCTGTTGCCCATGGCAGAGCTGGAGTGGCAGGGCCAGCATCTCCCACCTGCTTGGGGAACAGTTCCCAACCATCCTCCCCAGGGACACATCTCCTGTCCTGACCATCTGTCCTCACCTTGAGTGTTTCCTGACTCCTCACAGCCCACATTTTGGGCATTTTGATGGAGTTAGGAATCATGAGCTGCCTACAGAGGGATAATGTGTCTTGGTGGGGCCAATTCAATTTTCGTCATCTTCAGAACTTATTTTAAACTTAAGATTCTTTTGAAAACCACCTTATTTTAACTTAACCTTATGTTAGGAATAGCTGATAGTCCCCCAGCTGGCACGTGATGATTTGATGGTGACCCTGACTTGGATGGATGCTCCCACCAGCAGTGCCCAGGCTCCCTGGAGCCAGGAGATAGGAACTGGCTACAGCCACTGGGGTGGAAGAGCTGCAATTTTCCATCTCGAGAGTAAATGTAGCAAGAATGAAGCTGAGAAGCCAAAAGGAAATGAAATGGTGAAGTTCACATAAAATGGTTGCTTTAAAAAAAAAGAATTAGAAAATCATATGAATCACATGTTTACTTAATTTAATATGATTTGTAAAGGCATTTCCTTCCCCAGCTGCCCTTTCTGCAGACAGAGAGATGCCTGTGGGGCTTTGTGGCTCCTGAAGCCACAAGAGGAACCACCTCACATAAACCCTTTAAATAATTTAAGAAGCTCCACTTTAAGAACACTTCGGGGCCACTGCAGAAACCTGCTCCTCTAAAGGCTGGCAACACTCCCCTGACTTCCAGCCTGAAGAAAAACCCAGATTTGTTAAAAATACTTCTGCCTAGCTCTAGTTTGCTCCTCTTCTCCTCATGTCCTATTTGCTCTCAGCAAACAGATGACTGTTGGTCATACTTAACAGTTCTGAGTAAACCAGGGAATTATGTAAAGAGGGGAATTTCACAGCTCCTTCGCAGCCCCGAGTGCGGGTGTTTGTTCCCAGCAGCCAGTGGGATCTGCTGCCACAGCTCCCTCACTCAGCCATGCACATCCCGAGGATGCAGCTCCAGAGCCTGGACCCTGCCCTGGCTCGGACAGAGCCCACATCTGCAGAGCCATGGGCAAACCCACACCACAGGTCCTGTCTTCATACCCACATCCACACTTTGTGGGATTATTCCCAAACCAAATACCTCATTTCTTTGCCAAACCAGGGTTGATTTTCTTTTTCTTTGAGAATATTTTGTCTCTGAGTCAACCAAACCCCTCTGAAATCAATGCTTACTGCTTCAACAGGCTTGGGAACCAGCTGCTCTTTGAGCTCCAAACAATTAAAATACCCTAACGAAAAAAAACCCTAAAACAGCCATTCATGTCAGACCTCAGAGACTGCTACTTATCTCCCAGTCATAGCACAACTAATGGCTAAAGGCTGCTAGCTGTGGCATGGGACAATACAAAGCATTCAGTCGCCCCATGTGAAAATCCCAAAACAGATCTCTAAAATTAAGAAATCCCTCTTGTTGCTCTCAAAGGTGTCTCCAATTCCCTCTAATCCTCCCTTTGTGTTCCAGTGTTTTGTTGTACTCTCTCTTCCACTATTCCGTGGCAATGAGGTCTGAGGGCTAACTGTGCAAAACATCTCCCCACAACCCAACCTCACCTTTCTGCTTGGTTTTGTGTTGTGAGGAACACACGAGTAGATGAAGGACTGTGCTCTGCCATGGTTTAGGACACAGAGATTCCCATCCTGTCCTGGATATTCACATTTTGGTGCAAAGAGGCCCCCAGAAAATCTGCCTTTGAGGCTTTTTGTCATTCCAGGGAAGAGGGTGGTGGAGGTGGTCCTATAAGTAGTTCCTTACAGTAACTCCTTCACAAGAAAAGAGCAGGAGAGGGCATCAAGGGATGAGAGCAGAATGAAGGACTTGGGCTGTTATCCAGAGACTTAAGGTCTCTTAATGTAGGGTTTATTTCACTTAAACTATCTAAAATTTGGGTATTCAGTCTCAGCAGGTCACCACCTGCCCCAGGTGGGAGATGAGCATCTCCAGGCTGAGAAGCCAAATCTCTTGCAAGGCATCACCCTGGGTGGGCACCACTATTTCCGTCAGCTTGTAGAGATAAACCTGAAACTGGGGAGAGGAGGGGGGTAGATAAACCCTCCTTTCCCATTCCCAGAGGCCATGGCATGCCCAGCAGAGGGTCCCTGTGCTGAGCAGCCTGGGCAGAGCAGAGGCTCCCTGAGCACAGCTCACCCACAGCACGCTGCCTTATTTTAGCAGGCAGAGCAGATGGCAGTGGGAAGATGAGGAGGCAAAGCAGCAGTGAAGAGAACACTTTGGAAATAAAGCCCCATGCTCTGTTGAGGGGGTCTGGTGCATTTTGATGGCTGTAGCCAGAAACAGCTTTGAGGCAGCTCAAGAGTTTGCTGGTGGGGGGACCTATAGCCACAGAGAAAAGACACAGGGAAAAGCCTGCCCTGGTTCCCAAATACTGCTCGGCACAGACAGGGACAGCTGGCGCTGGCTCAGCATGGCCTCAGTGAGGCAGAAACAGAATTGAAATAATCTTCAGCAAAGGAGGCAGAGCCCTTGCAGAGGCTTCCAGCCCTGGCAAAAGGGTGCTTGGGCTCTACCAGCTCCTGCCCACGGGGCTGGGGGAAGCTGGGACTGTTCCCTTCCCCAGCGTCACCATGGATTTATGCATGCCTGAGCATCTCTCGGGGCTGGATCTTCCCTGCCTGAAACACGGACCAGTCCAGCACTGAGCTTGGGCTGCAGGGTGTGCTGGGGAAGATGGTTCACTCACACCTACCCTGTGCCACCTGCCAGCACAGCCCCCCCGTGCCCCAGAGGCTGGGCCCCACAGCACGGCTGCCGGGATGCTCAGAGATGCCATCCACATGGCACAAGAGCTGTGACATTCCAGCTTCCTCCTGTCCCCTTCACCTGGTTCCATGTCCACTGTGACCAGCAGGATAAAGCACAGCAGTGACCACAGCCCTGTCCCCCAGATCCCTGTGCCTCCACTTTGCTCTCAAAACCACAAAATGTAACTACAGCAGCTGCACCTGTCAAATTGTTTCTCTTCTGAACACCCCAGAAAGTTGTTTAAGTTGCAAAGTATTACCTGGGGCTTTCTCATCACATTCTTAATTAGCTGAAACGATTTGTTTTCTTGGGGAATCGTTTCCAGGAGCTCCTAAAGAGGTTTAAAATCAGCTCTAGGAACAGCCTCAGAAGGGAAATGCATTTCAGCTGGGCAGCAAGTCCAGCACTGGGCTACAGCTCTGCCCACTCCCACCCCAGCAAATTTCATTCTGCCACACAAAGAATTAGAAGCAATTTTAAAGAAACAGTTTGATATCCCATTCTGTAGATGCAGGCGGCTCCCCTGGCTGAGCTTCTCAAGCTGCTGTTCTCAGGATGGGGACACATTTAATTCCTGGATTCCTGGCATTGCCCTCGCTGGGAATTCCAGCTCCCTGCTGCTCTCAGTGCACCTGTGTTTGGCTGTGACTGCATCAGGACTACAAACCAACCACCATTCAGTTTTCAAACAACTATTTAACAATCCAAAAGGAGGATGTTTTTTTTTCAAAGAGAAGATGCCAGTATTCCTGTTAATGGGCTGCTTACTTTTAACACCTCATTTTGTGTACTGCCTAGAAAATCTCACTTCTCTAGGTGCCATTTCAAGATACATATTTAGAAACTCTTGGCAAAGTACAAAGTAAAAAATAATTTTGGATGTCCTTTTGCCAGAGGGCAGGCACATGAGCTCCTGCTCAGTTTCCTGAGGGTGTGGCTATGCTCCCTCTTTAAACTTTGTGTCCCATTTCTTATCCATTTTCTTATGCCTCGCCAGGATTTCCTTTAAAATTTGTGGAGATTTAAAATAAAAATTAATTGGGTGGCAGAGCAGCCACTTGCAGATGGAACCCCCTATCATTACCCCCAGTGCTGGAGATGATCAGTCCCAATCAGACGCTGGCATTCCCTCTTGGAGATGACAGAATCCTAGAACAGTTTAGGTTGGAAGGGACATTCAAGATCATCTAGTTCCATCTCCCTGCCGTGGACAGGGACACCTTCCACTAGACCAGGTTATTCCATGCCCCATCCAGACTGTGTTGAACACTTCCAGGGATAGAGCATCCAGTGCTTCTCTAGACAACCTGTGCCAGAGCCCCACCATCCTCACAGCAGAGAGAAATTCAGTTTGCACTGGAGCAATCAATGTCCTTAGCAAGCAGGCAAGCCCCTGGAGACACCCGAGCCCTTGGCAGCCCAGCCTCTGGCACTCTCCTTAGCTTTGTCAGTTTCTCAAGGGACATTTCCTAAAAACTCCCCATTTTCTCAGGGAATGATCACACATTTGATGGAGCATTTTATCCCCTGGTGGCTTCTAAATAATGCCTATGCTTTCTAAATATTGCAGGGTGAACACACAAGGGAAGGAAAAGCGGAAGCTTAAGCTCTGGAAAAGCCTTTCCACTTGCTCACAGGAGCAGGAAAGGGATAAAAATCGAAGAAGGAAAGGAGTGCAATCATTGCTGGATCAAGCATAAGCATCTTTGTTAATGCCCTGGCTTACAATTACAATCACTTATGTTAATAATGGCACCTCCTGGCTAGTCCCTCCTACGCTCCCAATCCTTGGAAATGAGCTACTTTACAGCCTTATGTGGAGAAAGAGACTATGGAAACAGCGGGGTTTTGAAGGAATCCTGCCTCACCACCAAGGAAGCTGCAGCATGGCTTCTGTCTGCCCAGTGGAGCAGCTGCTCTTAGGCACAAAAAAATAAGGACACATAGGAAAACGAAGCCGTTTCAGATTAAATGACAGGGGCAGGGATGATGATCTGTGCTGAATGGGTTGACTGAGGGCTGGGAAACGAACAGGGAGTGGAAAATGGAGGGACATGTCATCCCCTCTTCTGCTCTGGAGAAAATGTAGATGGAAGAAGCCAGGGTTCACAAGGTCCTGTGACAAGTAGGTAAGAGGCAGATGAACCCCCTGGAGGCTGTCAAAGTGCCTGTAAAGGTTTGGCAACCAACTCCTCCTCATGCCAGGATGTGGGTCCCCAGAAGCCATACAAGAACTTCCTCTGGGAGAACAGAAAATTAGTATAAATAAACCCATTTTTAGGATCCAGGGCTCTGCCACCCAGCACCTGCCCTGGGGTGCCACATGGGGACCCACCTTCTGGAGGGTCTCACACCTCCAGAAGACAAACTGTCCCTGTGAAACATTTCCCTCTCAACTTACTAGCAAATGTCAAGCAAAAAGGCATTCAATCATGTGTTTGCACTCAGTCCCTGACCCCTGTGACAGAAAAATCATTGAAAAGGTGGCTGTGAGGTGGCCACAGGCCACACTAATAGCTCCACCACCGAGACTGAAAAGTAGCCTGAGTAATGTAAGAATGAAACATTGCTCAAAATATCCATTCAGAGACCTTCCCAGGCTCAGAGCATCGGTATGCTTCAAAGAATGAGCTTGCTTTCATTTTCTATTTCACTTTGGTGTTTATTTTTGCTTCAGGCTGGTGCCATCCACCTTTCCCAGCTCATGAGCTCAGGAACCAGGCCAGGAGGAGGAGGAAGGAGCAGCTCCTTAGTGCACCTCCCTGGTCCATTCAGTTTTCTGCCTTTTCACATGCTGTGAGGTTTTGTGCTTTGAATTAAGAGGCTGAAGTGCCCTGGCTGGCTGTGCTTGCTCCTTGCTGCCACCCAGCAGAGGATGGCTGCATGCAGGGAATGCTGCACTGGAGCCTGGGTGAGTCCTGGGCACTGCAGCACTGCAGTACCCCGATTCCCCTGGCAACATTAATTATACAAAGCCTCCCTCTCCACCACAGAGAAAGACTTTGCTTCACAGAGTTTATGCTGCAAAGAAGGGAAACTTGTGGAGAGGGATGATGGTGAGGGCCCAGCTCCCCATCCTACATCTCCTGGCAGTGCCACCTGATGGGACAAGTTCATGTCCCCCCAGCAAAACCCCACCAGCAACCTGATCATCCCTGCCATGGTAGGGGGATTGGAACCAGATGGGCTTTAAGATTCCTTCCATTCTGTGATCCTGTGATTTAATGGAGGAAAAACAGGAACACTCAGCTGGCCACCCCTCAAGCAGTAATTTTTAACCACACCAGTAATGCCATTTCTTTCCATAGAAATAAATGTCATTTCTTCCCTTGCCCAGGAGTGTTTTCTCCAAAACCCAGTGTACTCCTTGGGAGATGGGATCTTAGTGTTTACCTTGCATGGCTCACCCCAGTACAGGTGTAGTTGGGAAAACAGGGCATCCCAGCACACAGCAAGGGCTGAATCCTGAACTACATGTTATGTAGAACACCATTAAAACAGGGTGAATCCCTGCATTTCCTGACTTGTAGACACCACAAACTGTCTTTCAGATCCTGCTGATCCTTACAGAAGGACACAGCCTTCAACAGCACACACTGTGATAGAGGCTGGTGCTTTTTTCAGCAGCACAGCACCAATGTCCTTCCAGTGCCCAAGCTGCCCACATGGGCTTGTCCTGCCCATGGACTTTACCGTGGCAAGAAAGGAATCAACATAAGATTGCTGAGCTAGCAAAACTCATTCCCAACAATCACATCCCATCATCAGCATTCCAGTTGGATTGTGTCCCAGCATGGACACACGCTTCACTGTTGGCAGCCCCTCTCCTTGCTCTCATTTTGTTCCACAGATCTTCACAGATCCTAAAGGCTGCAGGACACAACTGCAAAATGCCACTGGGCTCAATAGGAAAACGATGGTGCTTTGGTAAGTGGATCAACACCAGCAAACTGAGTCTGAGATGCTCCCATCGCAGCTGGAAAATTGAGCATCTCCACTGCAGCCCAGTCCTAAAGCTGCCTCCTCCTCAGCCCACTCAGAAATCCACTGTTACAAAGCCAATTAAACGCTCGATTAAGTGTCCCAATATGTTCCCAAATAAAGCACTAACGTGGCATGTTATTAAAAAAAATAGAAAGGAGAAAGACACAGGTTGTATAATGGTCTGTGAGCCCATCAGGATAAGCTGTGGCTGCTCTCAAGGGTGGAAATAGGAGCCGAACAGCCAAATCCTCTCCCACTAAAAGAGCTGTTTCTCTGTTTGCCCATCACAGCTTTAGACCAAGACTCTGATTTAGTTGGTCCCACCATCCTCATCATCTGCTGCTGGTACCTGCTCAGGAACCACCAGCCCCCACAGTGCTCCTCAGAGCATGCTGCTCCAAAGGTTCCTTCCAATCCCACCCCTCACACACCCTTTGCCATCACCTCCACGAGCAGCTCCTGCTGTGGGCAAGGGAGAGGTCTAGGATAGAGGAGCCCACACACTCCACCAAGAAACCTGGACTCAGAGGTCAGCGCTGCCATGTCCCACCAGACCCCAAAAAGCCATCTCATAAAGCTGACCATCACAAACATGAACCAAATGTGATCCAGACTCCTCTGATCCAAGCACTTTGTCTCCCAGGGTAGAGATGGCAATAACCTGCTAATGATGGGTACCAATTCCTGCACTGGGGACTGAATCTGAACTTCTTCAGACACTCATTGTTCAATGCAAGGCACAGCAGGAACAGGAATGAGTGTCCAGGCTGTCCCCATTCCCCTGAGAGCTCCATGCCTCCTCTATACCATTGCCTTCCTCCATCATCTCCTGCTTTTTACTGCACCTGACACAGCATTAGGAGGATGACAAAGGAACCCCCTCACTTCTCCCCCATGCCAGCAGTGTGCCTGAGTGAGGTGTCCACTGAGGTCTGCACCAGCTCCCTGTGAGGGGGACTCATCTGGGGAGCTAAGAGGACATCTCTGGGTTGGTGCTGCCGTGGACATCAGCTGCCCAAAGCAGCAGAGAGGAACAAAGCTTCTCAAGGCACAGAGTTCCCGGGCTGCCCCACTAGGAATGGCTGCTGGGTCTGACTTGAACAGCAAAGGCAGAAAACCCTGTGCTAGAACCAGGTGACCTGAATTTTGTGAATGAACTGTTTTTTTTTTTTGCTCTCCAGTACATATATATATATGAAACCCTTTCAACCCTTTCTGAAATCTACAAAACGCTATGGCAGCTTTAGCTTGTCCTGCTTCCTCTCTGTGCTTCTACTTTGCCTATTTTTGCTGCCTTTAACCTTTCATGTGCACAACAGTAACTCTTTTCAAAGCTTCTCAAGGTTAACAAAGTCTCTAACAAGGTGCATTAGGGCAGTTATTGATCTTCTCTCAGCATTCCCCGGAGCTGTTCCAAACTGTGAAAGCTCAGTCGGGTGATGGAAAGTTACTCAGGCCCTTCCCATGTTGGTGAATTTTAATATTGATGGCACCCAACTGGTGAGAATATCCAATGTCCTTGCAGTGATGGCCCAGTAAGTTTGTGTCCATGTACCCACTGCAAGGTCACTGTCCCTGTCTTTCTGCTTGAGGATGGCTTCAGCGACTCTCTGAAGGATGTGGAAGTTTCATAGAGAGAATATCACCACCACCGAGAAGCAGATCTGCAATACCTACCAAAATAAGCATTTTCTGGGAAAAGCTGTCAAAGCTCAGCTGGGGAGAAGAGCAGCCATGAAGACCTATTCGTGTTACATGGGCAAAAAGCATTTCCCCAAATTTTTCCTTGTCACTTTCTAGGAAACACCATGATCAATTCCACATGGATGAACCAATTAAAGCAGAACCAGCAGAAAGATGGTGACTCCAAGAGCTCTTACAGACTATTGAGAAGGACATCTGCAGTGGAGACTCAGGTATCATGTCTGTCCTGCTGCCACCTCACCTCCAGCACCATGGGCTGGCCCAGAAGCAATACTGACCTCCCCAAAGCCAAAGGGCTCCCTGTTGTAAGCCCAAATCCTTTAACTGCCTGAACCACAGTGAGCACTCAGGCTTTGATCCTGACACATCCACTCACTTCCCAGCAAGACAGCTTTGGAGACACCTTGGCACTGCTGGCCCTAGCAGCTTGCTAGCCCAGGAGCACAGCAATACAACAGGCAGTGGCTCCAAGTCCTAGGGCACAGCAAATGTGCTCTGGAAAACCAGCCCAGCATCGGGGAAGCATGGTTCACTTCAAATATATCTTCATTTAGAAGGCAGAAATCCCCTACTTTGCTCAGCCACTGTCACCCCTCTAAAAATATTGTTTGGTTTTATGAACCATTGAAAACAATCTGCAGTGTGGGCAGAGGTTGCCTCAGAAGTATGAATCAGCAGGGTCTACATACAGCTGACATTTGTCCCTTAATAATATAATTGCAGCTAAAACAAGAAAGGAACCTGGAGGTCTGGGCGTTTTTACTGATTAAAGAAAAGGACAGCAGTTCTTAAGATAATTTTTAAGTGGCCAGAAGCTGAGAACAGCCACAGAGAGGCAAACTCCAGTGTGTGGAGCAGCCCCAGAAGTTCCAAAACCAGAACCAGTAGAAGACAAGAGCCAGCAGCACAGTGCTAACATCTAATGCGGTTCTGTAGAAAATCCAGCAGTGAGGTCCAGCACAGAAACATGGATTGCATGAGTGGACCACCCACAGATACTGCTCATCACCCATTAGGTGGGACCCCACTCCTAATTCAGACTTGCCTCCAAGGTTACAAAGACCCCAGCCCCACTCCAGCAGGAGCTGTTGGGGAGCCCAGTGCTGCCCAGCCCAGCAGCAGGAACCAGCTTAATTACAGCAGGTTCAGCAGCACAGAAAACTCCTGAGTCACAGCGAGCTGTTAATTACCAGCCTTTAACAAGATTTGAGGGCTCAGGCCAGCGAAACCGCCTTCTTCTCTTGTGCCGCCCTACTATGCAGAGCTCTCAATTTGACTTAAGTTTATGTGACTGACCCAAATATTCATACCCTCAGGGCCGGGGTATTGTTTAAAATCATGATTTCTGCACAAAAATCTAGGAGAAACCCAGCAATTGCTGCACCCTGTGGCCTGCATCTCTGGCTACCTCTTTCTCCTGCAGAAAACTCAAGGGTCCAACCGCCTGCCCACCTTTCAAGAGTGGCACTTTGCTCTTCCTCTTGTCCCTGGAAAGGGGACTGGGCCATCCTAGCGCCCATCTGAGCTCCAGGGACACTGCCAAGCTGTCATTGCAGGACACTCAGAGCAAACAGCCTCAAAAGGGTGACTGACAACAGCTGCTCCCTGCTCCATCAGGAGCTGCAGAGCATGTCGCTGCTGCCCTTTGAGCCTGGTAGGAACAACAGGACAATAAAAGGACCTGGATTCCTATGGAAAGATGATGCCTGGATTTAAGCCCCTGTCCTTGCTTGTGTTCCACCCTCCCTGTCACCCTACGAAGGCAGGTGGCTCTTTGGGAAGCATTTCTGGTCATGCCATGAAGGACATAAGGGCTCTCCGAGATGGATCCCCAGCACAGACACCTGTGCCCCTGAGAGCAGGAGGCAGGTTCTTCTTAAGGCACATATATCCTGCTTTTCTGCCTTGGAAGGAGGGGGGAATGGCCCCAGACGCCAGACAGGGGCTGGGATTTCCACCCCAGGACAGTGCTGAGCTGGAGGCTCTCTTAACCCCACTAATCCTCTTTGCCTAGGAGCTAATTACATTCCCAGCGAGAGCAGGGACCCTTGGGAAGGGGGCAGGGAGCTGAACACAGGCAGGTGAAGCAGGAGCCCGACGCTCCTCCCTGCTCTCTTTTCAGCTCTTCTCTGAAACCTATGTGCTGACACCAAAATAATTTTGGCACAAACCCTTTCCTCGGCTCCCCTCCTCTAAACCATGCTCCGGCTGCCAGCAGCGACACCCTGTTCTGCACCAAGGCTGATCTCACGGAGCTTTTTTCATCTCACTCAAGTCCCTTTTCCCAGGCATTCCTCCCTGCAGCCGAGCACAGGAGCTGCCGCGGCTGCTTCTGCAAGTAGAGCAGGTCAGCCCCATCCTCAGCATCAGCATTTCAAACCTGGGCAGTGCAGTATCCCACCCTGCGGAGCTGTTCTGCTCAGAGACCAATTTGATCCAGCGGGAGCTCTTGGATCGTGATGAAAAGAAAGGTCCGGGGCTTTCCAGACAGAATTTGATACAGTGATTCACAAACTCTTTGCAAGAAATCCATGGGAACGGGCTGGATTGTACCTGGCTGCAGGTACAGGGGGAGCAGCAGAAGGGGAACATGTCCCATGAAGGGCTCAGACAAACACTGCTCCTGCATCCTGTGATACCACATCCAGGATAATCAAAGAATTCCAGATTTGAAGGGATGTCAAAGCTCATCTCATTCCATCCCCCTACCATGTGCAGGGATGCCATCCACTGGACCATGTTACTCAAAGCCCCATCCAACCTGGCCTTGAGCCCTTCCAGGGATGGGAATTCTACAACTTCTCTAGGAAACCTGTCCCTGTGTCTCACTGACATATGACAGGCATATACTATATTATATATGCCTATAATGCATGTAATAAGGAATCCAACAGCATAAACTGGTGAGATCAGACAGGGCAATGCAGCAGCACCACCTATGACTACACAAGTGCTATAAAAAAAGGAGGCTTTTTATAATGCATGGGGAAATCAAGGGGGAAAAAAAAAAGCAGTTTTAGGATCTAGACAGGGTATGGCGAGTCCCACAAATCAGTAAGAGGATCCTCCTGAGGGTCAGGTGCCCACTGGAGGTCACAGCCTGGCATCTGGGAATCAGCAGTGCTCTGCAATGAAACTTTCACTGCTCCTGTTTCAGGCTGGTTAATTAGGCAAAGGGGCATCCTGCCATGTTTATTTAGTAACACAACATGCATAGTTCATTTGTTCCTTAATACAAAACCCCTGGAGTCAATTGGGGTCAACTGGGGTTACTGGGAGAGCATCATGCAAGCACAAGGGCAATCACACTGCAAGCCAGCTCTTGCCAGATCACTTGTTCCCTCAGCAGATTGCCATAAACAGGAGAGATTTCCTATGTCCCCAGTGAAATGACCCAGCACTTGGTCTTCCTGCTACAGAAACCTCTTCCCTCAGTGTCAGGCTGAGGCTGTAGGGAATTTGGGAGAGTCCCAAAGTGTCAGCTCTGGCTTGAGAACATCTCATTGTACTGCTCCCAGGATGCAGCTCCTGGAGGAGGTGTGAGGAGGTGGGAGGAAGCTCCAGGCACCTGTACTCCTGGTATTTCACATAAACAACTTTTTTAAAGCTGGGTATAATGTGTATTATGCTGAGGAAATGGAAGTCAGGCATGCTTTTGGGATTCCTCTGCTGGTTACCCACAGCTTCCAGAGCCATGGGCCACCACAGTTCACACACTTCTCCTGGGGAACTGCCAAAATGCCACCCTTATCCCTAAAGTCTTCACATGCCCTAGGCTTCCTGTCCTCACCAGCACCTTCTGATCATGCCCACCAAGACCCAAAGCCAGAGGAAAGCCAGTCTTGCTAGCAGATCTTGTGGAAACTCTGGGCTCAGAGGCACGACCCAGCTTCTCATGATACTCTTGAAGCATCCTTCATTTGCATAAGCATCAGTCTGCAGTGGTGCAAGGACAATAAGAGAAGCACAAGTTACCCTTTTCTTTGGGTGGCTCAGCACCTATGCAGCTCAGCCAGTGAGTTCACAGAAAACCAGCACTTTTAGTATTTTATCCTCTTTTGGTAGTTTGAGTGCACTTGGCTGAACAGAGTGCTGGGGAGGAGGCAGCTCCTTGGATACCTCCCCAGGCAGCTGCAGAGGGTGGGAGGGGACAGCAGGGACACAGAGCCTCCGACTCCATCTTTAGATCAGGAGTGGGATGGGAATGAAAATACCATGGGTATAATAACACATCTTTCCAGGGAAATAAGAAGTTTTAGGGGGTTGCAAATAGGGGCAATGGCCTTCCTCACTTTCTGGAAGTGACAATACAACTTTATTTGCAGGAAACACATGGTTTTAGCACTATTTTCCTGCAAAACTCCATCCTTCCTCCAAAAACCAGGTCACTGTGGGCCATGCCCTCTCCCTCCCTGCGACTGATGCTTTTTGGGGCCAGAGAGAAGCCTTGCCCAGGCTCCAGGGGTGTGTACAGAGCCTGCTGCCAATCTCACCCATATTTTGTGCTCCTCTGCACTTACCAGACTCGGAATCAAATCCCTCATTAGTTTTCACACAACTTCCAAGGGCAGCTTATAGCCAAGGCCCTAATTCATCAAGCAATTAATGGATCAAGCCTCACTACTTCAAAGAGTGAGTTCTGGTATTTGCATGAACCTCAGGGCTTGGGACAAGCCCATGTGAGCTGCAGGCAAAAAGAGATCAGACCACAGAGCAATTTTCCCAGAAGATCAAGCAAACCTAAAGCTCAACCACGTTAACAGACCTTGTGACGCTTTCCTTTCCTCGCAAAATTTTTGTTAAAAACATCCACAAGTGTTGCATTTCTTCCTCAACTCTTATAAAAATAAATCCCATAAACCAACCCAACCATGGTTGGGATATGTCTGGACAAAGGTTCAGTGTAAAGGGAAACAAAACCCATGACAGCACAATGCCTGGGTAAGACCTTGCTGTGGGTCTTCACTCTTTGTGAAGGCTCGTGGATGTTGCAGGGATGAGCTGCAGCAAGAAACACTAAGAGGAGCATACACGACAGGGTGGGTTTGCCAAGGGTGTCTGAAGGCATTTGCTCAAGAGCTGAGGGAACCTGGGCAGAGTCCAGCCTTCAAAATCTGAAATTTAATCCCAGGTGTCAGCTAGTGACCCTGGAGACAAGGGCTGAGGAGAGCTCACCTTTCTCTGGTACATGCAGAGATCACCACGTTACTGGCTACAAACCAACCCCAAATTAATTCTCTAATTAATTAATTAGCAGCCGGGTTGCCAGCGAGCGTTAAAGCCTTTTCACCACTCCATAAGCTCTCTGAAGCCTGGGAACACATTGCTGCCCAGGGGCATGCCAACACGGGGCTCAGCCCTACCCAAAGAACAAACACTTGGACAGCTTTCCTCACTCAAGCCCCCGGGCAGGGCGGAGGCGGTGGTGGGAGCAACAGCAGGAGCAGTTTTCAGTGTTTTCATAGTCACTGAAAACAGCAATGTGTACACTGAGATGGCCATTTGGGGGGTTTGCACTTCCACAAACACTGTGGGAGAGCATCTCCTCCACCACCAACGTGACCATGAGCGGCAGCAGCAGCTTCAGGAAGAACAGAAAATTACTGGGTGTAATTGAAACGGTAGGGAGGAGCTAGGAACATAAAATGTAATTATCTGCAATGGAACAGAGCCAAGATTAGCAATCCTACTTCTGGTCATTTCAAGTTCCCATTAACTTCTCCATGTGCTGATGTTATCAATTCTGTGTCTTAACTGTCTGCGAGATGCAGCACTTTTAGGAGCAAGTCCTGGGCCTCCTCTGGCCAGGGTCTCAAATCACTTGTACAGGAGGGGGTGAAATGCCTGGAAGATGTCCCTCCT
The DNA here is from genome assembly GCF_052056855.1 of Sturnus vulgaris. Classification (NCBI taxonomy): domain Eukaryota; kingdom Metazoa; phylum Chordata; class Aves; order Passeriformes; family Sturnidae; genus Sturnus; species Sturnus vulgaris. Next base: position 16,849,521 of record NC_142253.1, on the reverse strand, counting down.
AGCTTCCAAAAAGATGGAAGGAGTAGGAAGATGCTCCAGCTGAACCAATGGCACCACTCTCCTCTCTAGGCACCAGTGGCTAGAATTGGCTAAGGTGCTTTTTTGGTGCTTGGAAGATGACCTGTATGGGCATTACAACAATTCAAGACTATAACAGGTGAGATTGGGTGGATTTCAGACCATCTCAGCCTCCATTCTCCTCTCCTTGCACTCCATCTCAGCAGGCTGCAGAATGCACACCCAATTCACATCCAAACAACACTGGGCATTCCCACATCCACCTCATGCTCAGCCCATTCCACTGTCCTGCATCCAGGCTCCTCTTGCTGAAGCCCTGACACTTTCTTTCCCTGTATCATCTTCCTTGCAGCCTCACCATTCGAGAATGCAGGAGCTGCAGAACATCCCTCATTAGCCTCATCTCCAGTCTGGCCAGGGCCTCCATCCACAGCAACAGGAGGAGGATGCTAGCTGGTGACTGGCACTTGCATGACCTCACCCTTGGACACCTTTGGGGAGCAGTGGGCACTGCTGGGGGTGCCCTTAACGACAGCCATGCCTTGCTCTGTTCCTTGCATGAAACCACCACGACATCAGTGTACACACATGAAATGCATGTCTTTGCCAAGAGGTGGAGAACCATGGACTCCAGCCCTGCAGCTTGCCCCAGGAGGAACTTAGCTTCAGCAGCTTCTTAAAGGCTTTTTTATAGACCTTTGAAAGCAAGCACCCCACCTTTTCTCCATTTTAAACAAGGAGAGAGCACACACCCTTGGATCAGAAGACGCCCGCCCCCACCAACCCCCTTACCTCCACGAGGTGAGGCGTGGGGTTGAAGCCACACATGTTGCAGACCTGCTGCCGGCAGGTTGTGCAGGTGTTGTAGTTGGGGGGCTCAGTGGAGCCCACGTTGATCTCCGCCTTGCAGAGGGGGCACGAGACCCTTGCTTTCGGCACTTCCTTTGGCTTGACACCCTGCTCCGGTTTGCCCGGCTTGGCCGCCGGCGCGGCACCAGCCCGGCCCTGTGCCCCTGGGGCTTTGGGACCAGCCTCTTTGCTGGCATCGCTGAAGACAATTTTTGGAGGCACTTTACCAGGAGACGGCTGGCTCGGAGCAGGGGCCTCTGGCTGGACAGACATGAGCGTGCTGGCCTGGGTCAGGAGGGATGCCCCGAAACCAAAGAGCTTCCCTGTGAGCCCCTCCTGGGGCTGCTCTGGTGCTCCAGCCCCGGGGGCCGGGGCAGCAGGCTTCGCCCCCGCATCTCCCAGCGTCTTTCTCTGCTCAGAAGGGGAAGGCTTGGCTTGCTGATGCTGCGGGGAGGACCTGGGCTGATGCTGCGGGGAGGACCTGGGCTGATGCTGCGGGGAGGACCTGGGCGCCTCCTGAGGTTTTGGCTGTCCTTGTCCGTGCGGTTCCCTCTGCGGCGTTGCGGGCTGAGGTTTGGGTTGCTCTTGTGGCAGGGGGCGGGGGGCTGATGGGGTCTTATCTGCAGCCGGGGGTTGAGGGTGCTTGGCTGGGGACTGGGAGGGGGAGGGCGAAGGGGAGTGCAGCTGCTGCTGGCTCTTGGAGCGAGGAGCGGTGGTCATGTCCATCCCCAGCGCCCGCTGCATCTGGCAGTTCAAGCACAGCCATTCCTTCACCTGTGACACAAGGAGAGGACATGGACACTGAGTGATGGGCAGGTACAGCTGCTTGCAGGCAGCCCCAGCACACCCTTACCTCCCCCCAGACAGACCCCACATAGCAACAGGAACCAGCCATCAGTCCCTGAAAAACATTTTGGTACCGTGTTCTTCACTAGCAGTACCTCGCAGTCAGGGCAAGCAGCCCCCATCTGTCACAGGTACCCACGGCTCAGCACGCCGGCGTGAACGCCTGCTTTAATTAGCCTTGGTCTGCTTCCAAGGCTTCTGCTGTGAAGTGACTGCTTGCCATGAGGTTCTGCCTCTCCTGGGGGAAGAGAGGCCTCTTCGAGGGCTCATAGCTCCCAAACTCCCAACTCCCCAAAGCCCATTTTTTCCTTCCTGCTTTGTGACCAGAGATACCAAAGAGAATAGCCAAGGTCAAATGAGGAAACATCACTGTGCCACGCTCAGTGCTTCCCTGGGGCTAGCAGAGATGCATCTTCTGGAACCAGTGCAGTGGTTGTGATATCCCACCTCAAAATTTGGCTCTGGAATGCTATAAGGGACTGCAAAGAGTGCTGCTCCTTGCACAATGCATCTGCACTTCCAGGAAGGCAAAGTGCAGGCTGGGGACCAAAGGGTTAATTTACACTCTCACCATGATGAACTTTTGCATGCAAATGAAAAATAGAACAGTTCTCTGGCTAAATGGTGATAAACGAAAGACTTTCCCCACGAGAGATGTTCCTTGTGACACACTAATGTCTAAATTAAGTTAATTAAAGAGGCTATAGAGCCTTTCCATATGAGGAATCACCAGCTCCACAAGAATTAATATACAGCACAGTCAGCAGAACAGACAGGTCTGCTTGCAAAAGACCTCTCCAAGATATGCAACTAAGGTTGCAAAAAGGACCAGAACATTCCCAAAAACTGGAGCAACACCCAGGACAAGCAGACACAGAGCCTGGCAGGGACAGCACTCAACAGCTCCTGGCCCTTGTGCTCTCTAGGGGCATCCTACAGCCTGCACCCACTGCACAAGGTGTGGATTTTCCTGCCTTTCATTCCAGAAGCCATCTCTTCATTCCAGTGTTACGTGTTACAGATCACCTCTAAGGCTCAGCTTAATCCCTGCTGCAGAGACATTAATCACCTTGCCCAGTCCCACTGCTCCAGGTCTGCTTGGCCTTTTGGTCCTATGGTTGGAGGTGTGGGTGATTCATAACATGGCCACAGGCTTTTCCCCCCTAAACTCCAACCACGCAACAGTCACATTCCAACCTTTTTCTGCTTGCAAGAGCTGCCTGCAGAGATGCAGTTGGGTGTTATTGTAGGTCTCATGATGGGACATGATGGCAAGTCCTCAAGAGGTGAGGCAGATAAGCCCTAAACCTCTCCTTAGAAGTCCCATCCCCAGAAGGGTTCTTTTAATGGCCAGCCTTCGAACAACGAACTTTTAAAAACAGAGGAAATTCAGATCAGCTAGGAAAGATGGGTTCAAATTCAAAGGGGGTGGATGAAACCTCCACCTGCCCCTTCCCTTCTCCACCCAGCACCTGCCGGGTGCCAAGGCTTGGCATTGTCTCCAGCAAAGCTCTCCCCATCATCTTAGAAGCCTGGCTACACATCAGCTCTGTGCTTTTCCCAGACTTCCCTGTGCTTGCTGAGCTCCCACGCCACTCTCTACACCAGCCTCTGCTCGAGCCCTCCACTTGGAGCCGAGAGAAAACAGCCTCAATTTTCCCCAGCAATTTTGCACTACATTATCGTTTCTCCAAGCTGTTCCAAAGGAGCCACATTATATTTAGTTCCTGAAAATAGTACTTCAGTTTTTATAATTTCTTAGGTCTTGCCGTCTCTCTTCTGACATCCTGAATTTCTTACGTTATTTTTGCTTTCACACCCCCTGGAATTTCTTCCCACAGTTCTATTTCAAGAGAGTGTCTACCAAAATCCCATCAGCTTTGCCCACCATCCCCATCAGCTCAAATTAAGGGAGAACCAATCCTTTCTATTCAGGTTCTTGTTCCCAGGATGCAAGAAATTCAAATCTTCCCTCTCTGCATAATCTCCTTACCCGCACTTTAAGACCCTTAGTGAGGTGAAAACTGGGGGAAGAGGAGATCCACTCCCTCCCTGTGCCACACTCACTCCCCACTTTGCCCTTGGCCAAGGCTCCTCCAAGAAAACCCGGGCAGTGGGGGGCACTGTGTCTGGGTCCCGGGGTCACAGGAGCTGCATATGGGTCATGGACAAGTCCACCAGGACCTCGCTCAGTTCAGGGCTGAAGAACAATGGGATCATTTGTAACCTTCTCACTTTTCACAATGAACCTACTACCCAGATAAGAAAAAGCCAGGGGGTGTTTTCAATGGGATAGGAGCATCCAATTGCCCTTGATGACTTGGTGAGGAACTGCTGAGGAACTTGATCCTGGGGAGCAGGAGAAAGCTGCAGGAAATACAGTGGGGTATGAGCTCCCAGAGCAAGCATTTGAAATGTAAATTGAGTTAGGATTATCACAAATTGCCTGGCCTGCCTCCACTGATGCAACCGATGACACTCTGTGTGGGTTACACAGATCAAAGACAACTTAAAGGATGCTGCAGGGAAGATAGCAAAGAAGAAGGGCTGAGTTGTCTTGCCAAAGATCCTTCCCCCAAGGAGAATGGAGAAGGGAAAAGCCTGGGTGATAAAGAAATAGTAGAAAAAAATCATTTTTTTCATACTCTTTTTCCATGTTTCTCTCTACTGTCTTCTAAGCATCTTTCCCCTGCATGATGAATCTGCAAGCTAGAAGAGAGGCATTTAGAGGATGGTGATGCAAGTCAATGAAATATTCCTGTTCCATCTATTTCTGTGTCCTGTTTGCCCAGTTCTTCACCAAATCAAAAGTTTCAGGGGTTGGATTAGTAAAGATTTACACCCAGACTCTTCCTAGAAAGAATGCAGGTCCATCACTGGGTGAAGATGGAGGAGCTGCTAATGAGACAGATATGATGGACACGCTGTAATCACTGCCCTGGAACATTTGGGAACAAGCAGGATAACACTCGTTATGAGGATGAAGCATTTCCATCCTATTAGCAATTGAGAAGAACATTCAACAACATCTACCAGCACCACAAGATATTTAAACCTGGCAGAACTGAATAATTTTGCATCCAAGAGCTCTAAGAGAACTACGAAAACTGCTGTGTGCTGATGTTCATTTTTAAAAGGAAATTTTAGGAGACTGGAAGAGTCTTCTGCTTGAGGAAGGCAAAGGTATGGCCTGAAGGGGACAGGAAGACAGACATCTGTCCAGGGCAGAAAGACAGTGCAGAGAACTGAAGGACACACAAATATTCCCACTAACAGGGTTTTAGGAAAAATAGGTCATGGCAAAGCAAACCTGATTTTATTCTCTGCACATCTGATATTAGTAATGCACAGAAGCAATATCCTTGATATCCAAAAGGTGTTTTGACCTAGTATTGTATGACATGCTGACAAAAATAAAAAGCACTATAGAATATGAATAGTAAATATGCTAAATGGATTTCAGACTGGCTACCTGGCTGAGCTGGGGGCAACAAGAATTCATCATCTCACTACAGGCAGCACCACTCACACACAGTGGATTTTGGTACAACCACAGAATCAGAATGGTTTTGGTAGGAAGGGACCTTAAAGATCATCTTGTTCCAGCACCCCGTATCTTAAATATCGATGAAGATGAGTCTCTGCTGCCTAGCAAACCTCTGCTCAGTCCGTGCAGGAAGCTTGGAGCTGGAGTAGGAGTGGGAAGGTGGCTCAGCCTCCTCTTCCAGCACCAAGGGACTCCTTCCAGAGCCCTCCACGGTTCCACACCGACATTTTAAGGAGATTAGTAAAACCCTGCAGGAGATACAGACCGGATCTGTAAGAGTGATTCTAGGGATGCAGAAAATGTCTGAAATGAGAGACTTGAAGAGGTTGATCTTTTTCGTTTATCAAAGAGAGGATTAAGAAGTGACTTGATTACGATATAGCAGCACATTCAGTAGAAACAATATCAGGTACTAAAAGGTTGTTAATTAGGCAGAAAAAGGCATAAAAAGAACTAATGACTGGAAGTGGAAGCCAAATATATTAAGCATCACTTTTAACAGCAGATGTTTCTAACCATTAAAGCAAATTATACACATGCTGTTGGGCTCAGCAGAAGACTCAGGAGGTAAAGCTTGCAGGCCTTTCATCTATAGGGTATTTTACGCCTGTTCTGATCTCACAAGCTTTGATAGCTTGAACCATCCCATCTGTCTGGACATTTGGAATGTTTGTATCTGATACCTGACCTGCCTCAGCCTGCATGCAATGCCCAACACACCCATGACCACCAGCCTTAAGCTTTCCCACCACAGAGTCCTCCAACACCCCAGAATATTCCTCAAAACCCCCTTCCAAATCTTATTATTCCCCAATGCATGGGTAGGTCAGCAAGTGGCAGCACTTGCTGGGCCACAGCTGCCAGATGTGCCTCCCCCCTCAATGCTGTCCTGTGAGCACCGACCAATTGCAAATCCTATTAGGAATGAAAACTTTCCAATCAGCGTTTTCTTTTTTAAAATTGCAGCAGCAGGAATATCCACAGCACGTGCTGGCTCTGCCTGGTGCAGATTTAGACATTATAAATTGAATATATATATAAATATATACACACACGCACATAAAATATAGCATTTTGGGCTGGATTGTGACCCTCTGCAGAGCAGATACATAAGGGGGACCAAGATCCATCCCTGTGCACTGTGGTTTCCAAACCATCTAGAATAACACCAAGAAAAGCACACATTTAAAAGGATCTGAAATGATAGACACAGCTTGAGTCTATAAGGCTCCTGCAGTAATTCTAACACCACCTATTTTAGGAGACTATGTGAAAATAGCCCATCCCCAGTATATGTTACCAGGAGATGTGAGGGAGTGCTGGTTATGTGCAGGTTGTTTTGTTCCCTTGAGATAAGACAATATAGCTCTAAAAGTATCTCAAGTATAAAGTTCAGCCTTTGCAGTGGGCAGAAGCTTTAAAGTGAGCATTGTAAGCAGAAAAACATCGCAATTGAACATCCAAGATATTTTCATGCCAAAATTTAGGATTATAATAAAGAGTAATTCTCTCTTTGCTGAGGGTTGGTTATTTTGGACCATTTGGAGGTCACCCAGGATACTATCCTACTACAGAAGAATAATAAAACCAAAAAGGAGAGACCATATTTAGATTACCATATTTATGACTGTGGAGACTTGAGATGGAATGGTTCCTCACCAGCTCTACCCATTTAGACCTCACTGCAGGCAAACCTTGCTAGGTACACACCCTTGTGTCAGAGGAGGCCTCTGGGCTTGGTCCATCTGACCTGTTTCACACAATTATTTTAGACTGGGAAGAACAGCTCCCAAGTCATCTCAAGTCCAGCATGATCAATCCCACCCAAAGGTGATCACTTTGGACAGGACAGAGAAAAGGAGCTTTGTTCAGCAGAAGCTACAACCCACACTCATCCTTTGGCATGAGATAAGATGTACAATGAGCTGAAAAAAACAGAAACCAGGTTCATGGGAATTCAGAACAGAAAAGGAACGTGGGTTTTCTGTGAGTTGCTGAAAACACGTGTATTTAGTAATTCTAAAAAACTGGAAATCCTGAGGAAAAAAAACCAACCGTGTTTGGGAAGAGCACGACAGGGTGCCTCCAGCAGCAGCTCTTCAAATCCAAGAGCCCTTAGTGGGCCCTTCCCCAGAGCCCCCCAGATGAAGCCACCCTCCAGCAGATGCACCCCAAGGCCACAGTCACAGCTCCCTCTGCCTTTTGCAGGCACCAGTATGAGTATAAAAATAACCCCAGCTGGAAGTGGGTAATGAAGGTACTGTGTTAATCAGGCTAAGAGAGAGGCTCAACAGCAAGATCACTGGCTGGATGGAGACAGGTTTCATTCATGGCTGCTACTGGCTTATCCTGGAGGAACACTGCAAGAGCCTGGCCTCTCCCGAGAGCTGCCAGTGCCCTGCCTCAGAGTGTCCTTAAGTGTCTTCAGCTTAGCAGCTCTGCCTGCACATGAAGAACTGTTGTCTCACAGAATCAGCCAGTCAGCAAAACGTCCCTTCCATCCATGCCTCCCGGATCCACTCCTGAGAGCTCTCTGGGGGGCACGTCTCATGTTGCACATTGTCACACTGAAATCTGCCAAAGCCACTTACGTACTCTGCAATTAAACAATATCCTGATCCAAGGGAAGAGAGAGTGCTAGAAGGCAGCCCTTGGCTAGAGAACAGAGGGAACAGCAAGTTGTGGGGAGCTGGGATACTGCTGGGAAGGCAGGAGGTGGGAATGGCTGCAGGAGAGCAGGGAAAGCTCAGCAAATCCTGGAGGAGCTGCTGATGCATGGAAAAAACTAAAGGTACCACGTGGATCAGGTTTCCTACACTATCCCAGACTGGCTGATAGGGTGCATGACAAACATCAATATAAAACCTTTTTCTGAAGTTTTGGGTTTGCTTTATAGCAGAACTAAAACCTCTCTGGAAGTGTTTAAGGCAAAGGTTGGATAGGGCCCTGAGCAATCTTATCTACTGGAAGGTGTCCCATAGCAGGGGGTTGGAAAGAGTTATCTTGAAGGTCCCTTCCAACCTAAATCATTTTGTGATCCTGTTGCTGAGTTCTCCTGCAGCAGCACAGGGACAGTTTGCCCTGGAGCTTGTGTAGGGTGGAAGCTTGTGCTTGGGTAGGAAAAGCAACCTGGTTGTTTGGATCAGTGCACAGCCCACATGCAAATGCAAAGAGGAGCCTGCAAAGCATCCCGTGGAGGCTGGGATGTGGTGTATCAGCCAGAATCTGCATTGAGGGGGAGAGATACCACTGGGAGATGGAGTTTCCTGAGATGCCTTGGGAGGACCATGAGCAGCCCAGGGTGCAGGAGCTGTTGTGTGCCCGGGGCCGGGCTGCATGTCGAGACATCACCAGAATTCACGCCTGCATCCAGGTGGAGAGGAGGCGGATGCAAACATGCAGGCAAGCGTGGGCTGAAGCTTCCTGGTCCAAATCTAAAGCACAGTTTGAGGAGAATCCAGGGCTCCAGAGAAAATGTGCAATTAGGAGTGTTTCAGCACTTAATTGACAGGGGAATTGGTCACTGAGGCACCAAGTCACTTGTGAAAAAGGCCACCTTATGCTCATCTTTATCTTCAAACATCTCAATATAAATAAAATCTAGTCCTTGGCACTCCTGCCCAGAAGGGGAAGTCACTGGAGCCGTCAGTAATCATCCTGTTAATGCTTGCCAGAAAATAATCAACTTGCTCGCTTACTGGCGAGTGAGAGGAACCAACCCCCAAACTCATCTCCTTCTCTGCAAATAACAGATGGGAAACTGTGTTTGTCCAGAGAATCGAGCTGTGAAATAAGACAGTGCCATTTCATCCTATGAGTCACTTTTCAACCAGTTTCCTTTCTCTGGTTAGCACTCCCTGAACCAACCCCAGGCTACTTGAGCACGTCTCTTCTCTCCAAAGGGCATCAGGAGGCACTGACCCCCACGAGGCTCTGCAATTTCAAAGACAACCTCCAGCTCCTGCACCTCACCGCTCAGTCCATCTTTCCCTGCACCACGCGACCACGGACACAGGGATGAAGCAAACGATCAAAGGAAATAACTGCACGCCCAACAGCTTTGCAACTAACCTCGATCTGCCGTCACAGGCAGGACGGTGCTCCCCGGCAGCATCCCCCATGGCTAGCTCCTCCGGAAGTGAGAGCATCCCCTCCTTCAGTGCTTGCCCTCGGTGGCAGAGAGGAGCAGATGGGCAGAGGAAACCTTTACAGCGCTGGACCCAGCGCCGCTCGTCTGCTCCCCCTGGAGCGCGGGTCCCCCGCCAAACAAGGCACTGCCTAGCTAAGCAAGCCGGCAGTGCAGCCGCCCGAGGCAAAGGGACAAGTCCTTCCAGTTCATTAGGGAAGGTTTCTTGTGCGATTTGCTGCCTCACTAGCTGCTGTTTAGACAGCCTTTGTTCCCCATGCGCAGGAGCGCATGAAAGGTTTGGATGTCGGTACGTGCAGGGAGGATGCTGCTCCCTGGGCCGGGCAGGGAGCATGGCAGAGAGCTCACCCCGGGCCTGAACCTCCCCAGCTCTGCACGCCCAGGTGCTCTAAGTGCAGCCCCAGGTCCCTGTCGCTCCGTAATGCGGGACTTCCACGGGAGCCCTCTCGGCCAAGGAAAGCCTAATGGCTCGCTTTGCCTTTTTCTGCTGCTGCTGCCGTGCCCTGTCGCCAGCCGAAGGACGGACAGCCTGAGTAACAGAAGCCTCCGGTCCTTCTCACTCATTGTCTCCTGCAGAACTAAAATAGCAGCCTGGGAGGGAGCAGAGGAGCTCAAAACTTTCCATTCCCTGGTACTTCCTGCCCAAAGAAGAGGAATACATGAGGCCACAGGGCTCCTCAGGGTGTCATGTGCAGCAGCGATGCAATTCACAGCTATAACGCTATAAAGAGCACAGGCTGCTCCCAGTAAATAGACTTGTAACAGATTAATTTAAAAGCAGCCCAGTTTCCTATTAGTAACACTGAATAAAATCATCCATTTGCTGTATGGCTCACATTTATTCAGCTCTGAGTGGTCCCTGTTGTAGGCTTGCTTGTGAGCTTCCAGCTCCTTCAGGAATCCTCCTGGACAACTACAGCAATGGGAGATAATGGCTGTAGCTCAGGGACTAAACTAAACACTCTTGAATATTTAAAGCTCCTTTCACCCCCAAACTTTGCATTACCTTGGCAGCATCAACATCTGAGTATGTACCACAGCAGTGATGAGGGTGGAAAAGATCGTGATCCTCTGACCCACGTGTCTAGGATGGAAGGTTTTAAACACCAAAAACAATTCTGGTGCTGGCATAAACAGCCCAAAGTGTTTTCAGAGACAGGGCTGCAGACCTGATGGTATGGCCTCACGCTTTCTCCAGACTGAAGGGGCCAATTTAAGTCTAATTTATCTTGGGCTAGTGTGTATTTACGAGTGAAACCACTGGAATAAAAAACTTGTGTGAATGAACACATCACAGTGGATCAGTGCATCAAAGCAGAGTGTAGCTCCTGCGTTTCTTTTTTTCTTGTTGTTGTTATTCTGGATTAAATATGTAACAAATGCTCTTGCAGAATTTAGGGCCTGTAGACAAGCCACTGCACAATCTTTTTACATACCTAAGCAGACTTAATTGCTCAATTATTCCAGATAAACACGATAAGTTGCCTGTCATGAATAATTTATAATCCAGCTAGCCACACAATCTGTGAAACACAAATCTATGGCTGTAGCAAAAGAAATGCAAGCAGATGCCATGATCCCAAGACACCCTACTGGGTACTAAACACCGGCCAAAGGAGGAATAGGCTGCCCAGGGCAGGTTTGATCTTCCATAAAACCCTCTGGACAGCCCAGACCTTCATTTGGGTTCATTTGTGTTGCTGAGAGAATGCAATTATTGACAAGTAATGGGTGTGCACCTTGGAGGAGACAGGCACAGCACATGTGTTCATGATCTGGACACAGCTGGGTGTCCCATCCAGCCCTTCCTGGGAGCTGGCTGTACTGGTTTCCCCAGGAATTGCATCAGATGATGGTGATGAGCTGAGGAGCTGCAGTGAGGCATAGCAGGATGCTGTGCTGAAGGATGGAGGCCCACAGGGACAACACTCAGGTTGCTGGGGAAGAGGTAAGGGAAGGAGCACTGCCAGGGAGAGGAAAGGTTCCATCCGGCCAGAACTTACCATTCTTGGATAGGAAGGACCTGAAAACCAACCTGGAAGGAGTCCAGAGGGAGGGTTAATCCTAAACCCATGACAAAGGCATCCCAGGCAGCTCCCTTCCCATTGCAGAGGGGAAATGAACCAGGCAGAGGAGCAGGTACCAGCTCCTGGCTCCAGTGACCCCAGAAAAATGCAAGAGGCTTTCCCACGGGGCTCAGGGCCCTGCCACAAACCTTGAGCCTCTTCATGACTCTCTGAGAAGCAGAGGAGAAGCACTGGGTAGATTTCCTCCAGCCTGGGCACCCCTCACCAGCTTATCCAGTCACCAGCCACCTATTTTAAATAAATTAGAACAGGTTTTTTGTGCTGGAATTCCTATCCCCATACAAATACACCTGGCATAATCACATAAGTCATCATCTACTAAATAAAATTTATACGAAAATCTGCAAACAATTAGAATTTGCAGAGATACCTGTACAGCCACATCACTTTTAATTGGGTTTTTGTAGCTATTATTTAGCCTTAAAGAATGGGCTACTTCACTGCCAGCCAGTCTACAAGAGCAATCACCCTGTCATCAATAAAAAAAAAAAAAAAGCTAGTTGCAAAGCAAGATTAAAATTGGTCATCATGATTTGATAAGAGTTGCTCAGCCTAGAAAGAAAAGACTGTAGGGAGCCCTCAGAGCCCCTTCTAGTACCTGAAGGGGCTACAAGAGAGCTGGAGAGGGATCTTTCACAAGGACATGAAGTGACAGAAAAAGAGGGAACAGCTTCACACTGACAAGAGGGCAGGAACAGAGAGGTTATTGGGAAGAAATTCATTACTGTGAGGGTGGTAAGGCTCTGAAACAGGATGCCCAGGGAAGTTGTGAACTTCCCATCCCTGGATGTGCTCAAAGCCAAGCTGGATGGAACTTGGAGTAGCCTGGTTTAATGGAAGGTATCCCTGACCATGGCAGGAACTGGAATGAGATGAGCTTCAGGGTCTCTTCCAACCCAAACCATTCTGGGATTCTAATCTATGATCTTTTGCTTGCTGAGTTGAAGTCATCATTGCCATGGAGATCTAAACCAATACACCAGAAAGGTGAATAAACTCTTAATGAAAAAGAACCCTGCTACTTGAAAGATTGTCTTTTCTGTCACAACCCAAGCCAAAATTTGAAGTGACCCCCATTTGAGAGCTTTCTGCAGCCTTTCTGAATGGGGGCCCAGAGGATTACCACAGAGTAACCTGCTTAGGACCCCTTAGCACAACTGAAAACCCTGGGCAAGCTTACAACAAAAGCCAGTTTAGTTCAGCTCAAATAAAGGGTCAAGTGCTCAACTGCAAGACTAGAAACTGCTACAAAAGACAGAAACATTCCAATAGAAATCACTCAGTTAAAACACCAAAAATATTGCAGAAGCAAATGTCCTTCTAGGGCTTCTTAGCTTTTCTTTCAGAGACCTCCAACAAGCAGCACATAGGCAGTGCCAGTTGCAGTGCTCCATGTCCATCCAGACAGCAAGAAAACTACAGAGGAGCAAACTGCACAGTTCAAGCTGATTTCACCCTGCTTTGATTTGCTCCAGTGCCAATCAGAAACCACTTCTGAAGAGAAACAATAAATCTTGTCGTCATGCCCCGGCTGCAAAGCCAGGCAACTCGTATGTAATTACCAGCCACTGGTAATTGGACTGACTCTGATGACCTACAGGGCATTTTTTGCAGGTGAGACCGCAGCAGTCATCACAGCTCACCCCACTTTCAAGGGTTCTGCTGGAGAGATCTTGCCTCTGATTTTCAAGTATTGTGCATCAAAATATCCAGCTGAACAGTGGGAGCCACGCTGACTGCAAGCAATCAGCCCCAAACTGCCTCAAACCGGGCAGAGAAGGCATGGATTGGCCAGCAAGGGGGAAGCAGCAGGATCCACGCACCAGGAGGGAAAAACATTTGATATCCAAATGAACACCACCTTCTCATAAGCTTTTATCTGCCCACAGCCTTGTCTGTTGGCGTGGGCTGACTCCTGGCACACTGCAGAGAAAGAAAAGGAGGAGCAGGTCTGAAGCACGGGATGCTGCAGGCGTTGGGATGCAGCACAGCACGCTGTCCATGGGGATGCTGCTCTTTGGTGCACAGTGACTACTCCCACAGGGAGAGGGTCTTGCCATGCTAATATCTTTGCTTCCCAGTAGGATGCAGGCTGGATGGCACTGGAAAAGTGCCTGAAGACATGGGAAAAGACATTGGATGGAGAAGAAGAGTGATTTGCAGTTAGAGCTTGAGCTGGCCAAAATCATTAGTAAGGACACTGAAGCTTTCAGTTTTTACTGTAAGTGACATCGCCTGATTTTGGGTCTTGGTTAGTTGCCATAACTTGGAGATCCCTCAATGCAGTGGAGCTCTTCAGAGCCCTCCAAATGACATGTCCTTCAAAACCATCAGATCATGAGACTTTTTTGGGCAGAACTGCAAAAACTTTACACCCAGGATCTGCATAAAGCGTTATTATCCAACATGTCCTCCGGTCTCAAAAGGGAATTAGCACCTGGAATTAGTTATGGAAAATAGTATTTCAGAAGTTGCTGGATTTTTTTTTCTTCCTTATTCCTAATAAAGCAGTAACAATTGTCTGCTGAGAGCAAGTAGTGGGATCCCAGAAGCAGCTCAAAGACAGGTGGCAGCAGCAGCATGCCTGTTTGGGGATAGTTCTCAAAGTACTCTCCAATTTGAAAGCCACAATCATATTCAGCTGGAAAATTAATATGGTAGGTCACAACATAAGGTAGAGTGCGTAAAAATAAATTTCAAGACATTAACTGGCCTAGTCCATCATCTCCGTACTGACTCGGTACTCCAGGAAAAATCAGGATTCGTGTTCCAGTCTGCCAAGGGTCCCTTGAGCAGGTTGCTGAGGACTAGTTGACAGCACCATGCATGGGTACAAGGGCTCACTTTAACTGGGCTTCACCTTTTGGCATGGATTCCAGCACTGTTGGTCTTGCACTAACAAACTGTGCTCCATCAAATACTGAGGGTATTTGCTTCTCTCAAAGCTTGAAAGGTTTTGCAATATATACAGTATGTGTGCAAAACAGAGACAGGTGAGCCCAGGCCTCTCCTGCAGTAAGTATGCTCCTTATTTCAGAGGAATCCAGAAATACAGGTAATTCAACCCTTTCTTAGGTCCCCAGAGTAATTTTAACACAGACCATTAGTTTTTAGCCAGACCTCTCCACTAGACCTGGTATTTTATCTAGTAGGCATCATACTGAAAACAGAGGTTCTCAGGGGGAAAGGGCAGCAAGCAGTGCCTTCCAGGAGATCAAGACAGACATGGGATTTCTTTTGGGGAGGAAGGGCAATATGGTATGCCTGAGAGAACAGGAGGGGCTGAACAGAACCAGTGAGCAGCTCAGAGCCATGACAAAGCTGTTTTTGGAGGAGCCTCATACTCAAGGAGTCGCAGGACATGGCCTTTACAGCTTCTAGGGTATTCTGCAATTAGAGGGGAAAAAAACCTCAAAACTAAAATCCCGAGTGGAGCTCCCACTCCTCGGTCCAAGCCCAGCAGTGCCCCACTCCATCACACCCAGCTGGCTGCTGCACTACACATACAGCCCTATATATTTGCGTCCTGAGCAGGTTTTTAATGGGGAACGCTTGCTGATCCTGCGATTCCTGCAAAGCTGAGCTACAAGCAGTGACAAGCTCGTTTGCTCTTTGGGGACAGGGCTTCAAAGAGCTGCTGGCTCGTGGCAATTAAAACGGGCAGAGCAGTGCCACTGACTCCGCCAGCCTGCGCTGTGACTGATGCAAGCGCCGGCTGGAGCGCTCTGATAAGGATGTTGGATGATTCAGAATAATCTAGGCTTTGCTGAACAGATGAGCCCGAGCGTTTGTGCTTCTGTTTCCGTCTAATGGGAATACTGTGCTCATCGGAAAGGGGAGAGGGTGGCTGGAGGTAGGAGGGCACCAGAACTTCCTCTCCATGAGACTGATGGGCACATCTCTCCTGCCTGCTGCTCAAGTCTCCTCCTTCCGTGGAGGTCTCCAACTTGAGGGTCTGGCCAGTCTGCCCCCTCAGCTTGGACATAGCAAGGGGGTGGCAGACAAACTGGGGAGGGAACAAAAAGTCAGTATTAAAACTTCTCATCCTGAAGGTTCTTTGCAAGGCTGCTGCACAAGCAGCTGGGCTCGATTAAGATACAGGAGATGGGCATCAAAGTGAGCAGGGAGCAAGAGAGGAAGGGGAGGGACACACTTATTCAGCCTTCAAAAACAACTTCTAGTTGGTGCAGTGCTGTGTTATATACATGCCTTAACTCCTTCTGACGAACCTTTAATCTCACCAGCCTGCTGCACATTCTCCTCCCATTCCATTAAGATCACATCTTGCTCCTGGATTTCCAGAGCCAATCCAACAATTTGACTTTGATTTACTCAGAGCAGAAAGCCATGCCACCGGCACAGCTTATTTACAGCATAAACTGACTCCAGAATGGAAACACCCTCCCTTCGGCTGTCCTTGATCAAAAGGTTTGCAGATGAGATAAAATACCATTTCAATCAGAGTTAAAATAATCAGTTTTCATAGTCCATCAACACCATACCTCTCAGATTTGGACTGTCCGGGAGTACAGCTGCAAATCATGTCTCCAAAAAGAGCTGGGTATGGCAAGAGGGTGAGGTCTGGGAATTAAGATGGTGAGAAATACCTCTGCAGGAATGAACTGCTGTTCCACAAACACCTCACTGCATTCACAGGGCTGCTTTCAGAAATCTATAAGGTTTTTCAGTCCATCACACTATGTAAATCTCTTTTTAGCATCTAAATGCTACGATGGCCAAGAGACAGACAAGAGACAGGGTCAGGAAGAAACAAGTTGGTTTATTGTGGTGGGATCCCACACAGCTCTACAAATAGCACCGGTAATCAGCTAAATTCAGGTTACAAGAGACACTGACAAGATGCCACCACCTCTGTCTTTAAGGACCAGACAGACCTCGTGTGTCACTTCCATTCAAGGTGGGAAGAGCCATGTCACAACATCTCCTCCTTCGCTGGGGTTCACCCCTTGCTGCACCAGAGATGTAGCCCCTGGGACGGCCCCGCAGGGGTGGGTGCAGAGTGGGTGCTAACGTGGAGTGTCTGACACCCTCCATTCCAACCACCCTGCTCTCTGCAGCTTGTAGAAAGCCCGTAAATAGGAACGAATTCAGCTAGGATTAACTCAATCCCCATCAAAGCACTGCAAGCTCTTGAAGTTTCCTCCGAAGCGCTCCCCGAGGCAGCGCAGCGTTCCGGCAGCACACACACACACACACACACACACACATCGCAAAGCGGAGCGCACAGGCGAACCCCGCGCAGCTCCTGCACTCGCTCAGGGACACCCCAACACTCCGCGATTTCACACACTCCACCGGTAGGAAAACGAGGAGCAGCATCTGCGTGAGCAAAATATCCCCATCTACCACCATGGGCTGTAAGGGATCTTATCCCTCTGCCCGAGGATGTTCAGGGGGAGGGAAGGAAGGCAGCAGCTGCCACAGCAAAGCTCTCAAAAACACAGGGAGCCTCTGACTCGGTACCCTGCTCCACTATGGAAAGCTTGACAGCCGCTTCCGATCCTCAGTCGGCTTTTCTTTTTAATGATAAAGTGCTCTGGGAGTTGAAAGCCAGAGGAAAACCATGTCTCATCCAAGCAAACAGCTTGTTGTAACTTAATGTACCGAGAGAAGGAGGACGCAGGGTGGCGGCGGCTCAGCCCGTGCGGCTGCTGGGCTCGGCATTCAGCGAGCGGCACAAGATGCCAAGCTGAAAGGAGAAAGGAGGCCACTTCCCATCCCTCGGGAAGACTCCTCTTCACTTGCAGTTGTTTTAATTACCCCTCTGCACCGCAGCATCGCTGCAGCCTGCGGGAAGCCACGCTCTCCCGTGCCCTACGAACAATTGAACATGTCACCACAGCCCCGGCTCAGACCCACCCTGAGCCGCACCAGCCCCCTTAGTCACCAGCAAACGTTCAGCCAAGATCTTTTTTGACGTTTTCTGCCAGCAATTTTTGCATTATTTGAATCATCCACGCAGAGCACAGCAAAGGGCGGCACACTGGGAGAAACAGCCAGAATTACTCATGAGCTTTTTCTAACTTAAACTGCGATCTGTCAAAGAGATGAGTCGCACGTCGGTGTGGATTGCTGGGAGAAGCTCCTGCTCAGGCTGCAGCAGGGGCCAAAAAAGGCAAATAAACCATTTCTAAGTAGAAAGGCTCAGCAAGAGCAAGTGTGCTACTCTCCAGCTTCATATGAGTTGTTTCATTCAGTGTTAATCACCCCATTAAAAAATTAAAGACCACCAAGGGATAACAGACACATCCTGCACTGCCAAGCTGCAGATACAGGATGGAACACCTGGTGTAGGGATAAAGAGATTAAGAGGTGAAGGGCAACAGTGAGGAAGGGATAAAATGTAGCAAATATATACACACATACAACCTGTTGGTCCAGGGTGCTAAATCCTACGTTCCTATCAATATTTTCTCACCATAAAAAATCCACAGAATATTCACTGCAGCCACAAAGAGCAGATTTTTAGAGCCCAGCTCACAGGGTTCTCTTGAGGAGAGCTGTAGGGCAGAAAGCACTGGTCCCACCCACCCATGGGGCAGATGCTGACCTCAGACACTGCGATGGAGCAGCGCTGTGGCAGCAGATGAGGCCAAGCACCCCTGCCTAGGCAGCTGCAGCCCAAATTGCTGTATCCTTAGGAGAAGGTAGCAGGCATGCCAAGCCCCAGCTCCTGCAAACAGCATCACCCACTGCACATGCAGGTCACTGCTGGCTGAAGCTCTGCTAAAAACAAAGAAAAAACTGGAATAAAACACACATCTCACTCCTATTGCACAACATGATCCAATGGAAAATTTCTCCCAGATCTGCAACGTAATGCTAACGACAGATTTATTTTTACAGCTATATGGTGAAGGAAGATGATCTCAAAAGACAAATAATTCTAAAATGGGCAACTTGACTCAGCAACACAGGGGTCTGGCTGAATATAGGGTACACCTACCACGTACACAGACAAAAAGTTGTCTAACACCACAGAAGAACAAAAACACTGCTTGCCCAAGGATGTCCGGGGGCTTGATCTGATCACAGGAGGGAAAAACCACACCTCTGAACTTGCTGAAAGGTGCACACGAGGAAGGACAACTGCTGACAGAGCCAGCCCCAACTCCCCAGCTACCCATAAACACAGGAATGACACCAGTGTGAAATGCCCCACGGGATGCCAGACCAGAGAAACATTTATTTTTTCCGATGCAACATCATTCTTTAAAATGAGAGGGAACTATAACCTCTAAACAGAGCCTTGTATTTATCCATGAGCACAATAATACTGATGCAGGACCACACACATGCTAATGGCTGGGGCTGGAAGTGCCTCATGGCCAGGAACACAAATACTTTTTGAGGTCCCAAGGGCAGGAGAAAACCTTGTTGGTTTTGCCTTGTTCAGCAGGAGAAGAGACTGTGTAAATGTAATATCACTGTTACAGCTTGTCCTCTGCCATCCCTCCCATCGCAAAGAGCTACATCCAACATGGAGCTGATGCATCCAGAGGAAACTTAGAAATTTAGGAAATGTCATGCCAGCATGGCCCCATGGCTTCTCAATAAAGATCCCAAGAGATGAAGAACAATTTGGTTGCTTGAAAAGGCAGGGAAAAACAAGGGAGATCAAATTTCTCACAAAACTCACGTTTAATTATCTATCAGCAACTAGATCCCTGTTTTCATCCAGTCCTTCAGTGCTCAGCCCTGGGTAAAAGCACTGATGCCAACAGGGATTCTACCCACACTTGCATGGCATCAGAGACCTGTAAATGTTTGGATGTTGAATGAATGGCAGGAGAGGAGATGGATGAGAGGAAGAGATGGGGATTCACTGCCATTAATAACAGCCAGTGGTTTAAAGTAGAATTTATAATTCCCCTGGCATGCAAAGCACAGCCCTTGGCTTCCAGGGTTTCTGAAGCAGTGGTCATTAGTCAAGCCAAAGCCTACTGCAGGGTAAATAAGTTAGATTGGGTCCCTAACTCACAAATATGCTGTGTTTTACTGAAAATTGGACACCAGCATGGTGCAATGTGTAAAATTGGGACAATTAACTAAATGAGAAATGGGGTCCTTTGAAAGCAGTGTATGAACAGCTTCACAATTTCAATACTTGAGTTTTTTTTCAGTCATTTGCTAAATGACTGAGGTGATGCTGTGTGCAGGCATCACTTTTGACAGTACAGCCAGGTTGGAAAAGCCTTTGGACCACAGATATTCTTCCAGGGCCAGCAAGCTCCATTCCTGCCACCAGGGATGTTCTGCATTGTATCACCCTTCAGCTTTCCCCAACAGCTTCTTTTTTCCACTTTACCCAAATTTTCTTATACTACTGAGCAGAAAACCATCTGCTGTGAGGTTATGACAGGATAAACACAGCCCTACACAACATTCACATTATTTCAGTCTCATCTCCTCAGCTGATGGTCTATTTTCCATTAATACAATTTAAACATTTACCTAAAAACTTTGAATAATTTTTGTGGCTACCTCCTCTTGCCACAGATAACTCAAGAGCCGCTGAGAATTTTCTTCTCTTGTCAAACAACCCTGACCACTGTTGGGAAACCAACCAGCAAGTTTTTAATCCTTCTTGAGACTTTTTACGTTTCACTTGCTGAAGGTCCGTGATCAAAGGTTTGTGATGAGCTTACAAGGTACAGAGCACACAGAGAACCGATTTGCTCTCAAATATTTTAAATATTTCATAATTCATTATATTCATAGCAGAAAAAGTACAAACAATCTCTTCAATCTCCCTAAGCAAAGCTAAAAACATGGGGCAGAACTAAAGTTTAACAATTATAAGTCATAAATATGGCCACAAATACAGCAAATAAAATCAAAATGGCTCAGGGACAAAAGCAGGGCCTTCAAAAAGAAAGTAATTTGGTAAAGAACACACATGTATAAACATGTTCCTTTTATTCAGGGCGCTGCATCTGAATACTTATGAAACTGCCTCTAATAAACACTACCTCAAATTGAAAAAAGCACAATAGAAATGTTAAGGCAGACAAGAAAGGTTTCCTGTAATCCCAAGTGGTTCCAAGCAGACCTATTAGGCAGCCAGGCATTTTGAGTTTCATTTCAGCTCTAACTAAAGCACACGTTTTAATGCTGTGCTGCTGCTCTTGATTAAAATCAAACTCAAGTTCCTCATGTTTTTGGTTTAGCGTTTAGGATGGTGAGAAAACAAATTAAAAGAAACCCAACAAATTTTAAGAGAAGACTGAAGAAGAAATTAATTTATCAAATTAGCAATGTGCAGCAGCACTTCAAAACCCTAGAGAAGCAGAAAGGATGCCTGCAGGTTACTCCTTATGATACCAAACAGAGCAAATCCAATCAGATGAACATGCTGCTGGATCAGTCAGGCGAAAGCCACAGGAGCGGCAGAACAAAGTGAAATTTGTACAAAAAGAGGATTTTCTAAACCTATTGTACTGGTTTGAAACTGAGCTATTCCCCCCGGAGGAGATGACAGCATCACTGGTATGGCCCTGCAGAACAAGCTGTTCAAAAAAACCCTCAAAGACAACACAGAGGAAAAGTAAAAAAAAGTTTTAATGAGAAATTAAAAATCATACTAGAATGTGAAAGCTGCAATGTTGCACTCAAAATAACACATCTCCATTCAAAAACCTATTTCCTGCACAGGGCTGTAAACAAACTTCTAGATTTTAGCACGTTATTTCAAAACTCGTTGTCTTTAATGGTGCCAACATTGCTCCCTGCTTGATAATTCCCTTTCCTTGCTTAAAATAACTGTCTATGGCAAGAGCACTGACCTTCAGGAATAAGTGAATGAACAAGGAAAACCAGCACACGACCAAATTGAAAACGATGACAGCAGCTATTTCAGGGCACGGAGATGAACAGAGGGAACAATATAATTATCTACATGTAAAATATGAGTGACACCAGCAGCAGACAGGAACTTCTGTTTGCCCAGTCTTGTGAAACATGAATGAGCTGCTGCTCAAAGGAATAAACAGTGAAATAAAAACCCAAAAAAAGATTCTGTTTTTCTCAGCAAGCGATCAACTCAAGATGCCACAGAGGCTGATTGCTTTGTCAGCACAGAAATTCAAGACTTGCTTTTAAGATAAAATGACCACCAAGCCACACAAAAAGGAATAAAATAACAGGCAAAGAAAAATAGTATTTCGAAGGGAATTATGTGCTTCTGAGCAGAAGGTATCACCAAAGTACAAAATGAAAGAGTTTCATCAGGTGGTGCAGACCCTCCCCTGAAAAACCTGCTCTTGGAGTTATAAGTGGCAAGATAGGGCTTGATGGACTACAGCTCACACACTATTATTTTCTTTAAATATATATTACAAAAACCTATTTTATACTATGGGTATATATACAAGCAAAAGACTAATGAAAACAAAGTGTTTATATAAGATTTAAACCCCAGCTCTCAAAACAGTTTGGGAGATCATTATGCCAAACCAGCCCTGTGGCTCCCACCTCACCATGCCAGTGGCTTCTGGCAGTTCCACAGATTGCACAGGAGAGGATGGACCAAGCAAAACACAATTTTGGTTTTCTTGGGTTTGATCTTCTTAGAAAATGTGGTATTTTTGATGATTTAATCCTGCTAGAGTGCCTTGAAAGCAGAAAGAAGTGACAAATTTGTATCTCTATCCAGAGATCCTTCCCAACCCAGCTCCCACCATCAAGACAGAGAGCACCCTCCCAGCTGCCTCCATGACCCCCCAGTAACAGCACCAGGATGCTTCAGGCACCTCACTGCATGACTCTGAAATAGCAGCACAAGGAATGATGTTGAGGAAAATGAGTCACACTTCCAACAAGGCAGCAACCACTGCTTCTCCCCCAGCCAGCCCATCACACGGGCTGCCAACACGAGTTGCAAACGCTTCTCTCTTGGACAACTGTTTTCATCCCTCAGCTCCCATAACGACCTACTTACAAGTCATAAGGTTGCTTGCTGCTGAAATGCATATTAAACTCAGGACAGACCAAAAAAAAAAAAAAAAAAAAAAATCTTTCTCCATTTCAGGTCCAATTTTTTTCTGATTTGATGTCTAAAAATGCTCTGCAGTCAAACACATTTCCGAGGGCACAGAGACCTAGAGATGCAAAGAGCAAAATGGCCTAGAGCTGCTAAGTAAAGTCTCTGTGCACACACCTATTTTAACACTGGTATCTGCAAGAGAGATTCAGGGTACAGCCCACTGTGGGTAAGCTCTTGGGGCAAGGCAGAAGAGACAAGACCAGAAGCCGAGAAACTGTTGCAGTTTCATTGTTATCTCCCTGTTAACTGATACTATTCAGAGTAACTGGACAACTTTCAAGGCAATGCTTGGACACCAAATTAATGTTTGGCAATCTAATTAAAATGAAACTTAGAAGCAAAACAGAAAAGTCGCTCATGGCATGGAAGTGTTCAATGCCAGGCTGGATGGAGCTTGGAGCAACCTGGTCTAGTGGAAGGCGTCCCTTCATCCTGCCCATGACAGGAGGTTGGAACGAGGTGATCTTCCCTTCCAACCCAAATTGTTCCATAATTCCATGATTACTTCAATCAGGAAAAAGGACTGGAAGGAAAGAGTTCCTCAAGCAATGATGTTTAGACACCACTGTGTCTAGTGTCACGAGCAAGCACTGCATGCTTACCACAAAATGGCTACTGGCAGTAAATCCTGGGTATCCAGGTGGCTTCAGTGCCTAAACCCTGTCTTAGCAAGCACTGGAGTGGCACAGTTGCTTTTCAAAGTGTGGCTTTAAGTTTCTGTTTTAAGCTTAAGATTTGAAACCCCTGTGGTTTGGCTCTCAACAGCTGCAAAAACCATGCAATCACTTCCCACCCTGCGTGGAGATCGATGACCTGAGAGGTTGGCACAGGGAGCCCCTCACCTGAGCCAGCCCCTGCACCCACGTCCGGCACCGCTGCTGGATCCTCCCCCAGAACCCAGAGTATCCATCTCACACATCCCACGGAGCACTCATCCCCCAGCACTGCCGTGTGTCACACACGACTCCTGGCACTTCCCTCCTGCTGCCTGGAACCCACCAGAACCTGTTGTGAGTCAGGGCCTAAGACACTCGACACCTCAGCAGCCACTCTGCTCCCCTCCTTGTCAAGTCCTTTAACTCCACGACAATTTTGAGAATGGAGAGTTCAGCTAAGTGTTCTGGCATCTCAATAACAGAGACTGAGCCCTGGTAATCTACCAATCTCCTTCAACTAATTTATCTCCCCCATCTCATCAAAGCTCACATTATCACAATTATTTTCTTAGTACCAGCAGAACCATTTCTCCTGGTCAATGCTGTTCAGCTGCCAAAAGCAAAGGTGCAACTTCTGTGCTTGGAGAAAGCCAGAACCTACCCGAAGCAGTCAGGAGAGCTGCATGAGGAAGAGAAGGCATTACCTGGGTGAGGTGCGGGTTGGGGTTGAAGCCACACTGGTTGCAGACCTTGCTGTGACACTGGGTGCAGGCATTGAAGTTCGGCTGGCCAGGGGAGGAGGTGAGCTCTGTCGTCTTGCAGATGGGGCAGAGGGTGCTGCTGGGGAGGGGGGCAATCTGCGGGACGGAGTAGGGCGAGGTAGGGGTGCTGCCCCGGTCCGGTGACACCGAGGGAGACCTCCCTGAGCCCTGGCTCCTGGCGTCCACCTGCAGCGTCCTGCGTGCCCCCTCGGCCGCCGGTGCAGGCTGGCCCCGGCCCCTCATGTCCCGGGGGCTCTGGGAGCTGGCTGCAGTCTGTGCGAGGGAGGGGGATGGTGACCGCTGGCCCCCGGCCTGGTCCAGCTGCTCCGGTCTCCTCAGCGTGCTGAAACACCATCAAAACACACATAATAAGCCCAGGTTTCAAACATTTGTATGCCAGTCAATGTAGATAGCTGCTACAGCACCCTCTCCCCCTCAAAATCCCAGCTCAGCCAAGAAGGCATAGCAAAAGCCCACTGCAAACCAGGGAAATTGCTCAGCTCAGCAGAAGGATACGCTTTACCTTACGAAACAAGGCGCAATTTCAGCTTTCGCTTATATAACCCAACGGCAGAGATGTAATTGAATTATTCGCTGTATTCTGAGTTGAACTTCAGTCAGAAAGTTGCACATAAAAATGCGTGTGAGAAGTTTGGGAAGCTCAGCCTCCTGCCAGCCAAGGCTTCCAGCACAAACTTCAGCACAAACTCACTGAAGAGGCAGCCATGACTCTGCTTTGCAGCCTGCAGGGCTCTTTCTGCAGGGATGTGGCCAACATGCACTAAACCAGCTTCTCACAGCCTTCTCTCATGAGCGACTGTAAAACCAGAAGCCTGCAAAGTACCTATTCATTAAAGGACAACCCCTCCAGAAACCTAATGGAGGCAGGAGAACTACTTGTACTTTCTCAGCTGTCAGGCAAAACCGTGCAAGTCACAGGTGAAAGCAGCTAAGGGCTTGTTTCCCAGGGGCCAAAGCAGTGGGAAATCAAGAGAGAGCACATTGGCTCTGCTTTAGTAATCAGTACTGAAGTAGCAAACAGAGACAACAGGGGCTTTGTGGGCTGGCTGCCCCCAGCTGAACCCTCTTCTTGGTGACTCTTGGTTGGCAAAAAAACCAGCTGGGATGACTCTGGTCACCTGGACAGGGTGATGAAACCTCCCTGTGAAAGCAGAGCTATTTACCCTGAGGTCAGCATTGCACCCGCTGCTGGTTTGGCAGCAGTCCCACAGTCCCATAGCCTGTGTAGGATGCTCAGCACCCCACAGTGCTGAGGGATGCTCCTGGCCAGCCCAAGGAGTTCTGGAGCAGCTCCAGCTGCAAGAGCTTTGAGCTGTTGTGCTGCAGAGCACAGCATGGCAGCCACACACCCTCCTCCCGTGTGGTTTCAGGGCAGGGACCTGTAACGTGCTGCTGATGGATCACAAGTGCATAAGAATGAATCTGTGATGGAAGATACTTATCTAATTACCACATAATTTGGTCCATGTGCTTATCAGTAATGCCCACAAATATTTCTGGAAAAAGCAGAAGCCCTAATGCCCTCACTACCTGTGATCTACAGCTGTTTAAGGAAAAGTATTACTCAGAACCTCAAATTTAATACATTGTTGATTTACCCAAGCAGGGTCTGACCTTATAAAGGTTTAAAAAGGGAACTTAAATGCATAAAACTAATGAAATTCAAAGTGCACGTTGCCACAGTAATAGAAAGTCAGATGAAAATAAATAGTAAAATAGTACTTTGGGAATACTTTCTGGCTGCAGGTTGAAACCCACTTCTTTGAAGACAGAATCACAATAATAATAAAGCAAAGCACTGAGGGAGTGTTGCTCTAGACTGAAAACTGCTCCTGGCCCTGCAATAGGCGCCTGCCATAAATGTTCTTGGCATGTGATGCTTCTCCATTGTTAATTCTGACACCCTTCAGCTCAGATTTGGGTTTTGCCTCCTGATGTCGAGGGCTGCAGGGCTACTGCCCCATAAAACACATAAAACCATCCATAGCTGGTGGAGATTAGAGAGCTCAGCCCCAGACACCAGAAGGAAGTACTGTCAGAAAGGAAAATGCATCTTCTCACCTCAAATTTAATATTTCTATAAAACTCCCAGCACTTATGTATTAGACACACATGATCCTAATGGTGTATGAAACAACTCTGAAATAACATTATACGATCAAATAAATATTTGTTGTTTGGAACAGCAGAATGGTTATTCTGCCCACAGAAGCTGTGGTACCTGATCCTTCAAAGTGTTTAAGGCCAGGTTGGATGAGGCTTGGTACAACCTGGGATAGTGGAAGGAGTCCCTGTCCATGGCAGGGGGTGGAATGAGATGGTCTGTAAGCTCCTTCCCATCCCAAACCACTCTGTGATTCTATTCCACTGCAAATTTCAAAAACCAGGGTTTTATACCCATTTGATGTGAAAAAAATATCTGCCACCAAGTAGGAATTCTGACTCCATCAAGGAGCTGCCAGGTACCACACAGACAAGTGCACATTTCCACACAACAGGGTGGCTCTCTTGGAAATGCAGAAGCCCATGAGGAACAATACCCCAGGTGCTGTTATTTTGCCCTGAGCCTCAGCGCTGGCAGATAAATCAGAGGAGGGTGGTTGGATGCTCACTGTCTGACAGGTCAGTGCTGCTCCAGAGATGCTTTCCCAGCCTGGGCTCGAGCTCCCTCCCAGCTCCCTGCACTTTTTCAAGTGCTGAGTAATGCCGGGCACCACCTCCATCCCATTCCCAGCAGCAGTTTCACTCCATGCACTTCTACCAACACTGCATTTATTTATTTTATAATTATCCAGGATGCCTCAACCCCCCCATTACACAGGCTGCACTGTCTCTCACTTGCACCAGTTGAACATACCCGTGGCATTTTAAGACCAAAAGAAATCATCTGGTCTGTCAAATACAGTAACTCAATCCAGGAGAGCTGCCTCAGGAAAGAACATGAGAATAGTCATATGGAATCAAACACAGGCCCACGCTCACTGCATCTTCTGTGAGGATGATCCAGTATTTGTATGATTTGTACCCATCTATGAATCCTTTTTCTTTTTTTTTTTTTTTTGCTGTTACAAAAGCCCAAACTGCAGCTCAGCCCTATTTTGTTTTTGTTTTACAATTATCACTATCACTGATAGTTAACTAGCACTGGGCTGCTAACTGGTTCCAGAGAATTCCTCCCAATTCCACTAGAGTGTCTACTAACAATTAAACTGGAATGCCTTAATAAAAAAGGATTTCCCCCATTTCATGAGGGATGTATTGATTTTGCACTGCCCTAATTGCTGAATCAGAAATATTGGGTGATACAGAGTCAAAGATCTCTGTAGGGTCCAAACTCAGCAGTGCTCTCCATTACCAATAGAGTAGTAATTTGGTACAAGTAAAGAACATCAAGTGTTTGAGTGTATTAACAATTATACTGTTAAAGTTTTCACTTATGATATTCTATGAATGCTTTTTATCACAAGAAGGGCAGGCAGGCAGCTCTACTCACTTGCCCACAGTCACTGGGAAGGGAGGCAGCTGGAAAGATACTGTTTCCTTCCTTTTTTCATTGTTTTGAAATTGAACAATGGTGTCTTCTAGATTTCTAAAACTCCCTCCATTTTCCAGCACAAAGCTAAGTAAGCACCCACAAAAATTAACTCCCAGCTCCATGAAAGAGAGGAGGCAAAGCTGCAAGGTTACTGCCACAGAGCCCAGAGCTAAAAATCACCCTGAGACATTAATCCATACCCAGCTCTGCCTCTCCATCTGATACTTCTCCTGATTAGAACTCCCAGAACTTCCCTAGTTCCACTCGGGAATAGATATGTATATGCAACCAGCCTTTCTGTTTAGAGCTGATGCAACACCCTGGGAAGAAATGGGTAAATACTGAGAGGGAAGAGCTGCCCAAGATGATCAGAAGCATGAACAGCACAAGGAAAACCAAGGGTCAAAGCCATTCTCCACAAAACCAAGCTCAGCAGTGTAAGATGTCACAAGAACCTCAGATTTTTTTATGCCTGATTTTTTCCCTAATGTAAAAAATATGCTTTTTATTAAAATTACAAAAATTGGGAAAGCTTTAAAAGCAAAGTCCTACTTACAGCCAAAACAAATGTTAGACTGTTTGCTGGTTAATATTTAATTTCAGAAAAACATGATTTGTCCTAAACCAGACTTTTGATGCTACAGCAGCACCAGGGAAAAGATGTCAGCAGCATCAATGGAGATAAAAGCAATGCAATGACATAGCACTGGTTTACAATTCTGCGCCTGTAAATTGGTACAGCTTTCTTATTTGGGAATTCCCAGGTAAAGTCAGGGTCTGTAGGAGGGAATTGCCCTAATTTAACTCAAGTAGGTTCATCAGTGCCACTAAATTTTACAGGCAAGACCCAGGCTTGGAGTCAGCATCCCAAGAGATATCAATGGGCCCTTTTTTACATGAGGTGCTAATTTGGGAGCAATAACCACGGCAAGGTAAATGCCAACACTGTCAATGTCTCTGCTGTAAAATCAAGCAATAACGATATTACACAAAATCTACATGCACAGCTGGTAAATCAAGTCTTGTTGACGACTTGTGTGGGAAAGTTCAAGAGACAGCATTGGTTTTCTACTGATTTATTGGTTTTTGTCTAATTTCACATCCCTGCCTTGATCACACTGGCCACATCCACCTGCTCAGCTGCCACAAAACTCTGGCAGTGATTACATCCACAGGAGCTTGGCATTTGTGGTCTGAGTAAATCCTTCAGGAGCTGCAGCCCTTCTGTGCAACTGAGAAACATGGATTTCATCCCTTCCTCTGCCTGGTGCTAAGGAAAATGAGTTCTTGCTTGCTGGGAAACTGATTTAATTACTGCATTGGAGTAGGTAAAACCACAAAAATAAGTGGCAGTGCCATCATGATTTTACAATCTGCATACCCTACTCAGGCTTTCCAAAGAGGAGCTCAGTTTGTCCATGGAAGGGAGCTCCCAGCTTCAAATCTGGATCAAAAAGCAGCAAAATGAGGACAAGCAAGTCTTTTCTGTTAGTAGAAAAAAAAAGAGGGAAAACTGGGCAGAAAAAGAGGGAAAATGACTTTTATCTGCAGTAAAACCAAGGGGATGAGCAGCAAACAACTCAAGATAAAGTATGAAAAGAGACATGTGAAGAGGCTCACACCCAAAAGAGGGAGGCTGGGCTGACCAACAAGAATTAGAGCTGCTCAGCTGCGAGCAGAGATTTGACCTAGTTGGTTCGACTGAAACCTGATGTGAACATCCACATGACTGATTTTAAGAATCACTGAGTATAACCTATTTAGAAAAAAAAATTAGGTAGCTAAACAAGTAGGCAGTTGTACTCTAGGTCAAAAT
Source organism: Sturnus vulgaris (assembly GCF_052056855.1). Lineage (NCBI taxonomy): Eukaryota > Metazoa > Chordata > Aves > Passeriformes > Sturnidae > Sturnus > Sturnus vulgaris. The sequence continues at coordinate 16,820,173 of NC_142253.1, read as the reverse complement.
GGCACTGGGTTTGACTTGGAAAGACAATTCTGAATGGTTATGGGTGAGCAAAGGAACAGTATGGGATAATAGCAAATGTTAGCTGGTATATACTGCCTGTCAGCAAGTCTGACTAGAAAATAGGACAACCCTTTTAATAAATAAACAGAAAAAAATGTCTGATAAGGAGGGCCTTAGGTTTCAGCTCTATGCACTGAAAATCTCACACTAGTGATGCTCAGATACACCCCGAGCTTGGGTGTTTTATTGAGGGCAGCTTTGTAGCTCTATAAAGTCCAACATCCAATACAGGGAATCCTGTATCAGGCCCTGCTTTGACAAAAAAAAACCAACCCAGGAGTTACAGAATTAAGCACCTGCTTAAATTTAAGTATCCCTGAATTAATTACACTGACGTCCATGCAGGTGGAGGATCATTCTGGAAATGTGTGTACTGGATGGTTTAAGAACAGTGAATTCCACATAGCTGAAATCAAAATAGAAAATATGAAATGGTGACTATAAACTGTCAGAGAGTATTTTATTAGATGGCAATACAAGCAGTCCTGTGAAAGGCCACAGTGTTTAATGACTTGCTTTTGTGAGCAGTGGAAAATCCCTGTTCTCCTGCAGCTTTGTGCTCCAGGGCTGCCTTATCCCTGTCAAATAAGATGCAGCTTCTGTCAGGCATTTTCCCAGCGACTGAGGCATCCCTAAAGCACATCTCCTGATGCTGACAGTGTACTTGAGCTTCTGCTCCAGGCTTTAACCCAATCTGGTAATCATTCAGGTCCTTAACCTCCACCCTCATACCTGTTCTCATAAATACAGACAAATCTGATATTCTTGAGTCCTCTGCCTCGCTGTTACACCCTGCTGGGGCTGGGCTTCAAGGAGGGGCTGCCAGGCAGGTGGTGGCACAAGCCACTGGCAACCAACACACTAAACTAACAACCTTCCCCGGGGGTGGTGCTGCTGTGGGGTGAGCAGTGCTGCATGCAGGGTGTGCCTGCCAGCTTCCTCCTCTGGCCCTGGTTCTGCAGGAGATAACACACCTAGAGCTGCTGATGGTTTTTCCCTTCGTTTAAAATGCCATCCGTGGAAAGGTAACAAGAACCAGGAGATTTCCAGTTTACACAGTTACCACAAACCAGTTCTTCTCCATCTTAGCACCATGTCTAGTTCAACCCAGAATCAGCAACAGGAGAACACATCAATGTCACTCTTGCAGCTGCTCTGGCAGGCACGGCTGTTAAGAGGCATCTGCCATCTTATTAGCAGAATCCTACATACCAGAAGAGGGGTTTATGACTGATTTAAGCTCTAAATAAGCATTTACTTGCTTATTTTCATTCCCACACAACTGCCTTTTTGTAAAGGTTTGTGAATCATTATCATTTGCAGTAGGACTAGATGATTGTTGAAGGTCCTTCCAACTCGAAATATTTTATTTTCTACTCTATTTTATTCTATTCTGTTGTTTACCATTCTAATTTTGCTATGTGGCAAGCAAATACGTAAATTACACCTTATCTGGCCCTGGTTGAGCCAAGAGCAATTTCCCTTATAGTACTTTGCAATATAAAACCAGAGCAGTGGCTGCTCCTGCTCACCAGCAACATCATCCCAGACCTCTCCAAAGAACCCCAATGTCAGATGTCTATTAGACACCCTATACAGACCACAATGAACATCTGCAATTAAATGCAAGGCAGCTGATCCCTATAGAGTCCAGAGCAGCCTCTATGAACCCCAGGACCTGAACTGGAGTCAGGGCAGAGTTTTGCATCTCTCACATGAGCTCTCACAAGCCAGAAGGTCACTGAGTGACCTGCAGGCCATCACATGCTGCTCTGGGGAGCTGCTCTTTCAGCTGCTGATGCCTGAAACGTGTGGCCACCACTGTCAGGATCTTGGCCAAGCCCTTCGGAGCCAAAGGCAAATGGGCCCAACAGAAGAGTCAGCAGGTAATGATCTCAGTCCCATATATATCAGAGATCACTTCCCAGACAGCTTTACAGAAGCAGGCACTATAAAGGTCTAAAGATTTGAACAGGGTCTCTTTTTTAAATGATATAATTGTTGCTGAGAATATTAATGACTTTGAACTTCAAAACATTAAAATATCTCAGAAGTAAGTGCAGTGTCCAATATTCATTCTACTTCAGTGACAGGGAAAATCTATTTCCTCTGTGATAGCTGAAAACTACACATAAATATTCCAGAGACAGAGCAGAAACCACCTCTTGATCACAATGCCATCAACTGCTCGGCATGAGAGGAGCTGTACAGTTCAGTGATGAGAACAAGGAAAGTGCAGGTGCAGAGCCAGGGCTTCACCATCCCTGGGATGAGCATAGAGACCCTAGAAAGGCTATGGGGTATCTAATCCCTCTCTGCCTCTCTCTGGGCACTTAGGAGGCATCTGGAAGATCCAAGACCAGAAGGAGCATTACCTCATCCAGTGAATGGGTGCAGATGGAAGGTCAGCTTTGGACCTTCAGTGCAGGTGAAGCCTTGGAGTCTTTGGGGAGACCTGGAGGGACAGGAGGCATCAGCCACCCCAGCTGCTGGACCCGAGGACACTGCTGAAGGGGAGGATGCTCAGAAGGTCTGGGGTCATTAAGTGCCCCTCGTTAAGCATTAATTCAGGTGATGCTGACAGTGGCCATGCTGCAGGCTGGACAGGAAAGTCAGCTGCTGCCTGCAGAGCTCCTCTCTACTGCAGGATTTGGAAGATCTGCAATGAATGATGAAGAGCTGTGCCACAGAGTTATGGCCCCGCGACCAATACCAAAAAGCACGTAGGGAAACAGCAGCTAAAACAGGGATAAACGTCCCCAGGAGCCAGGGAGAGGTGTGGGCTGGAGCCATCTCTTCCATCTGATTTCCACTCAGCTACTTGATGTGTCGCCTCCATATCCTTCCCTGGTACAACTGATCGCTATGAGCAAGTCATTTATGTGTGTTAAAATTACATAAAAGAGCCATGACAATCTTGAAAATACTGTGAGCAGCAGAAAGGACAAGGATGCTGGGGAGAGTAGCCCAGGCAAGGAGCAGCCACTCCCCTCAGCCTGCATCCACTCCCATCCTGCATCTTTGGCAATTAAAGGGTAGAAGAGCTGATTGCTGCAGTCACACTTAACTGAAGGCCTTTGTCCCAGGAAAGCCAACACCATGAATTACTGCTCTGTATTTAGGAAATGCCAGCAAAGCTGAAAGATAAACCGTGGCATGAAGCTAAGGAATTTTTATGGCACATGGCTGGTGAAAGCTTACCTTGTAAATCTATGATTATAACCCACGCCCGCCCTCCTTGAGAGCCTCTCTGATTTTAATTAGCAGTGACACAATTTTTTGTTTAGTTCGTTAACTACTCCCTAAAGCAATGCAGAATGAAACTGCTCTGGACTTAATCCTGTGACAGGAACACACCTGCTCTGAGGATCCAAACCTCACACACAAATTTTCAGTAACAGTGACTGTAATAGACTTGGCTTCAAGCTATTTGCAGGACTAGAAAAAAACCCACAGAAATTCACATGATTACTGTAATTTTCAGATACATCTGGGAAAAAAAAAAAAAAGAGAAAAGGTGAGAAGGCTTGTTAGAAAGAAATTGAAAGCAGCAGGTGGAAGGTTAAGAAAGGGAAGCTTCCATGGCACCTGTTAGCAAAACTTGCACCGTCAAAAAAAGGTTTAAGACATGGCCATAACACAGCAATATCATTAAACAACCAAGCTACAGGAGTAAAAGGCAGTACTCCATCACTAAGATGCTCTCAAGTGGGAGAATTGTCAGGATAAAAATCTAGAATGAAAGGGGGGGGAAAAAAATAAGTAATAGAAGATAAAAATTAAAGGGAATCCTTCTTATGGGTTAATAACTTATCAGGATTTAGGACACCAAGGATAGAGGCAGATGGTCAGGTTTTCACAAGCAGAGGTGCAGGATCTTGCCATGGGATAAATGGGATATTCATAAATGGCTTGGGAAGGAGGGGGGATAAAGAAAGGACAAGTTTGCTGAGCCATGCAAATTTATTCAGAGCATTCAAAGCTAAAGCTGAATGCAAAGAGCTGTAGAAGGCTCTCCTGAACTGGATGTCTCGAAACACCAGGTGAAAATCCAAGGTCAAGAAATGCAGAGTAAGGCAGAGAGAACAACCATAGCCACATGAAGTGATGGGTTCTAAATGAGACACTGATGCTCTGCAGAGTCCTGCAAGCCATGTTGGACCATTCTCAGAAAACAACAATTTCATGCTCATCATCAAATATAGAACAATCCACCCCAAAAAACACACAATTAAGTTATTTTGGGGAAAATGCACTTTGGAAAGCAATTCAAAGAGAAAAGCATTGGCAGCTTGACTTGCTTCTGGCTTCCTTCCTCACAAAGAATGGCACCAAAGTCTGATTTTGCTATTCTCCCTTTTGCATCCAGGCTTTACTCTGTCCAGGAGCTGGATGGATTCCTGCAGGTGCTGGCTGGCTGCACAAAACTAATCCAACACGAGTTTGTCACAGGTGGGCAAAAAAAGGGTCAATCCAAGGGTCTGGTTCCAACAGGTCAACATCCTTGATCACGTCCACACCACCCAAGGGTCCCCACACTTCTACGAAACCTCCAGCCACAAGAAGTTGGTATTCAACCGTTAAGAAACTGGGAAGACTGTAAGGCCCTTTTTTTGGATGAGTTCCACCCATGCTCCAAAATTAAAAGCTGATGCAAAAAAATGTATCATTATCCATCTCCATGACAGCTTGAGTCAACTAAACTCAGCCCAGAACGAAGAACAACACTCATTCCAGGCATAAAAAAATAGGAAGATCCATCAGAAAGAGAAGTGCTGTTAAAAAAGAGGCAGTAATGACAGACCAGAAAGAAACTGGTTTGTATTTTTAGAAAAAGGAATGAAAAACACAGTTAAAAAGCAATTTCCAAGAGAGGAAATCAGAGTGCCGTACTGCAGAGAGACAGCCAGCTCCTGGTGAGTACGCAGCAACCAAAAAATCCTGACTTTGCACCCTCATTTGTCTGAGTGTGGACAAACGAAACACAAGACCTATTTTTTCGTGTGTGTTTGTGACAAACTATAGCATTTTATCCATCCTGCAGTTTGTGTCTTTGCACCTCTATGCATTTTGGCTATCTCATAATGGTCCCTTTGACTCTTCCTCAGACCACTTAGGTCCTTCATTCTATTTTATTGTTGTTGCCTCAGGTTACCAGGAGAGCGAATATCCGAGGTGTGGAAGAGCAATCAAGAGATCATTTGGGCAGGAAATGGCTGAGGAAACAGCCATCAACTGATCCCCCACGAAGAGCTCAAAATACAGCACGTGTAGAGGGGTACAGGGAAAAACTGATGAGCCCACACTTCCCTGTGAGGAGGAGAAATCTCTGTGCAACACAGCCAGATGCCTTTAAACAAAATCTTCACATCAGGCTGTGTTTCTCAGAAACGCTTCTCAGCTGTCCCTCCCTGACATTCCCCACACCAGCTCACAGGGTCCCATAATGTCTGTCATTTAAGACTGTGGACACTGCCTGGGGGCTGGCACGGGATGGGGCTCAGTATCAGTGTTTGTGTGTCTTAGATTTGCACTTTCTGATTTTCAGAATTTGAATTGCAATGGAAAATCAAACTCGGAATTATGTTTTTATGTGTAAAACTCATTATTCATCACAGGAAAGGAAACGCAAGACACAATACATTACCAATACTGTCAGGGACACCATCAACTTCAATATCTCAAGCTGTTTGGTTTAAACGTACTTTTGAAATAGGAGAGTCTGAAATTCCCCTGCCAAATTCTTTATAGGATCAAAGAAAAACATTCTCCAGCTTCTGCAACTCTTTGAGGCGCCTTGTCCCTGCCTGCATTTCCCTGCTGCACATACCTCAGTGCAGAACATCTGTCCCCAAAGAGATGGAGGCATCTGCATATTTGATGTATCTGTCCTTGCAGAACCCTCGCAAGGCTTAGCTTGGCAGAAATGGCAGTAGGTAAAATTTAAGGCTGAGAAGTTTAGTTGGTACGTGAAGCAAATTTTAGACGTGTTGAGAAGAAGAAGGCACTTTATTCCTACCCAGAGCAGCTGGTTGGCTTTTGTTTGGTATTTCAAAGAAAAAATAAAGGTGTGATAATTTGTCAATTCAGTGTTTGGGCCTGTATTTTCATTTAATAAAACATCCAAATTAAATTTGTGATCATGAAACTGAATTGTACAGCCAAGAGGAATCCTATCCTAATCCATTAACCAGTGCTTAACATCCATTAACAATGCAGGAGGAGGAGAGACGGGAAGATGAGGAAGGCAGATAAAATAAAGCAGAAAAGGGATGCCTAAGGAGACATTTCTTCAGTTTCTTCCTAGAGGGATGTTTCTGGATGCCTTATTTTTGCCAGGTTGAGGTAATCACTGGCATATAATGTAGTGATAGGGATCATCTTTTCCACTCCAACAGGAACTGATGTTCTGTTGTAACTGCAGTGTGTGTAACCAGTCAAAAACCTCATCTAATATAGGGGTAAATGGGCTCTGAAAATCACCACCATCACAAAAGGTTCTATAAAATACACTCTATATAAACAGAAACAATCTCTTTTCTTGGTGTGCTCCCCAGCTACAGTATTCCCAAGCAAAACATCCACAACTTAGATAGAGGTGGAAAAAGGAGAAGGCTTGGATATTTTCCCTCCTTGGGACTACAGATGTGCCCTGAATACAAAGGGTGGTCTGTTTTATAGGGATGGGAGCAATACCCAGCATCACCTCCTCACGTATGCCGGTGTCAGGAGTATTTATGGAAAGCTGAGGCTGCTGCCGGGCCCCAGCACAATGTGCTCCAGCACTATCTGCTCCAGACATCTCACAGCTTCATATTAGAGCTGGTGCAGCCCACGGATGTGTTTGAGACTGACAGCAGCTCCCTCACCCTCCCAAGAGCCATTCCCAGCAGAGGAGAGCAGAGAAGATCCAAAAGGGCAGCATTCCAAAGGGCTGCTACCAAAGCTTGCCCAGAGTGTTGAGAAATCCTGCAGTGAGCGGGGAAGAAGAAACTCAAATTATGGTGCCTTACCATTGGTGGGCAGGAGACAACAAAGCTGATGCATCTGAGAGAAAATATGGGAAAAAATCTGCACACTTGAAGGACAACATGGGGCTCCTTGTGTCCTACTGCTAGTCTGACAAGGACTACATCAATGGTTCTCAAACCTGGAACCCCACGGGTTTTGGACTGGAAATCAAAAACACAACAGAAGTTCAAAGCATCACAGAATTATTTGGGTTGGAAGGGACCTTAATGATCATTTCATTCCAACCCCGCTGCCATGGGCAGGGACATCTGCCACTAGACCAGGCTGCTCCAAGCCCCATCCAGCCTGGCCCTGAACGCTTCCAGGGATGGGGCAGCCACTTCTCTGGCAAGTTACTGCAGATGAACTACTGAAGTAGCCTAGAGCAAAATTCAAATGGAAAACATTACATTTACTCCTTCCTGTCGACTTGAAGGTTGTTGCTGACCATGATGAGAACAGTTCAGCCTGTGACCACCTCGGGTGTTTAAGCCAAGCAGACCAAACCCAGCCTACCAAGGCAACAGGTGCTGGCACTGCTGCAGCACAGCCCTACCTGCAAAGGCTGCAAACCAACAGTTCACTCAGCCAGTTAACTGGGAGGCTAGTGTTAAAAAAAAAGAGAGAGAGAGAGAAAACCCAGCCAAACAACAATTTGTCTCCCTAAGAAGATTAATAGGTGCATTTGAAGAAATCAGGCTGTAGGCTTAATGAGAGACAGGCAGCAAAATTCTGAATGTGAGACCTCCTACAGTTTTTCAGTCCAGCTGTACAATCAAATAATAGTTTATGTAACCAGGATTGAAACAAAATAAATTAAAAGTAATTTCATGTTTCATCAAAAGAAAAAGTACAGTTCAGAGTCAACATGGAAAAAGATCTAGTTCAGCCCCACATTTTCCCCAGCCTTTCATAAGATTTGTATTATCAGCTGATTTGGGTTTTTTTCACAAGACAAAGCAAATTACCAAGTCCCTTAAGAACTTATTATACATTGCCAATATTCAACTATTCCTATTTTATAACGCATAAATTCACATATCTATAAGTGAAATGTTTTCTTTAGAAGATGAAAGAAAAAAAAACACATGTTGTTTTTCCTTGGCTGCAATCTGTTTTTTGGTTAAATAATAAAAAAAAAAGGGTGGTTAGCAGCTACAACATGTCAATCTTTGCAAGTAATTCCCACGCACAACTTCATCCTTTTGCAGACATTAAATATGGCAAAATCTTTTCGCACTCCTCATGTCTAGACTGATGAAGGAAGGGGACAAGCTACCAACAGACTCTTATCTTCTACTGGAAAGTCCATGGCAGACCCATTTGGGTCTCAGGTGGGTTGTCAAGAGCGTCAAACCCTTCTAGATTCATTCAATAGCTGAAAAAGGCACGTCTCACATCGACTTCATACCCATATACAATGTCCAAGGATGGAGCACCCTGAGACCACATCAGAGAGGTTTCATGCTCCAAGTATCTCCTAACAGAGCTAAAAATCCACAAATAAAGGCAAACTGCAAAATAGATCTCCCTATTCATGCAGGACCGGTCCTGCAAAGGGATGTCCACTGGAACCAGGCTCTGAGCCTCTCAGCAGTTGGAAAAGCCCGTGAGCCCCCAAGACCGGGAAAGATTCAAGGCTAGAAAGCAATGTTCCACTGGTATGCAAGGAAACAAAGAGAAAAAAGGTTCAGAGGCTGCTCTCAGCTATTGACATCTGGCCTCTGCAAGTGTCCCTGCCCTGTAAGGCCTCCAGCACTCTGGGCTGGATGGAGGAGGGCTGAAATGTGGGATTTTGCCACATCTGCACCGAATGACATTTTGATTCATGGTGATTTTTCTTCTACGCCCTTCAGAGAAGCTGTCAAATCCTCATCTGAAAGCTGTTCAGCGTGGGAAACTGCTTTGTCATGTCTGAGAGCCTGTGGTCCCTGTCAGGTCCTGGAACCGAGTGAAGAACTGTCACACATGCCCAAAAACCCTCAAAATCCTGCAATATTTGTCAATCAGCATGGATACGTTTTCTATGCAGCATCTGCTTGCTCTAAGTTTAGTTATGGTAATCAAAAAAGGGGAAACTCTCCAAGACAACAGGAAATGCTCTTTTCATGAAGACCTAGACACAACCAGAGAAAAGGTCCAAGTGGCTCTAAGGTCCCAGACCAAACAACCCCAGCTCTCTCAGCCTCTGTCCATAAGAGAACAGTGTCTCATTTAAGATCTCAGTCATTACCTCGTTAGTAGGGGTGTGATGGGGTGTCCAGTGGTGTCTATCAGCAAGTAATGGCTCAGAGGTTTCCCCCAGCCCTGTGCTTCCACCTTTCCCCAGCAGCACTTTGCACACTCCACTGCAGTCACTTGGTTCTTGGACAGCCGTGCCCATCTCAGGGAGCAGTAACAGTCTCCACAAAGAGATGTTCATCTTGTTACTCTAGGGTGAAGGTGTAAAAGCTCTTCTTTCCTGTGCTAAGGACAGGGACAGGAGAGAGGTCTGGGAACAGACTGGGCAGGAGAGGGGTTTGTGCTGTACCTCCTCTTAGAAGATGCTTAATGCACTCTACTGCATTAAAGACACAAACATTTTTCTTCTATAGATAATGACCTAGAAACACAACTAAATCATTTTCGAAAAAAGAGAATGCACCAAACTATTTAATCACATCTTCAGGGGGAATGAAGGCAGTAAGAGCAGCTAATCTGCTGCTCATCACAGAAACTATGGCTTTGGACTGAGGCAGACTTTGTATATTCAGAGGAAAGGGTTTTATTTAAACCTTCTGTGATCATATATCCCATTATGCCGCCTGGTAAACTGTCTCTACACTTATTTATGCTCACTGTTAACATTTATTTCATTACCATTTGGCTAGCATGGGCCTCTGAACTGCAGAGGTGTGCCTTTGCTAGCCATCATAACCATCTTTACCTGCCAGAGCCAGCAGCCAGGCTGGAGGGCACATTGCCTCCCCATCTCCAGCCAAACCATGGCACTTCAACAAATAATAAGAGAAAACAAAATAAAAATTGCATTCAGATGTGCTTTTCTTGTCTTGTCTCTGGGAAGCTCAACATGGGCAGGGAGCTGCTGTCTCCTGCCCTCCCAACCCACTGTCCCCAGTCTGTTAATGGGGCTGGGGTCTCTCTTCAAAATCAAACACACTAGGAAAGCTGCAGAGGCCAAGAGTGAGCGAGACACCACCATCATTGTAGTTAAGTCATCTTTGGTATTAAACATGAGCAGAGCACCTCATGAACATCCCTTCCAGCCATGCCATAAAGCACAGGCCAGCATTAATAGGGTCCAGCAATGCTGATTGCTCTTGCAGGCTCCTGAATAGCAGGTTGGAGGTGCTGTGTACTCTCAGTGAGGAGCCAGCTCACCAAATTCATAAAAATTTCCCAGCATCAGCGACATGAAGAGCAGTACCATGTGCTCACCAATGACTGACAGGCTGCACAGCAGCACCTCGGGGTCACACCAGAGCTCAGCACCTCCAGGCACCAAAAAAGACAAAGAAACTTGTTTGTAGGAATAGTCGTGCTCATAGACTGATACAAAAATAACAAATCTGTCATTCAAACAGACATTTGAAAACACAGTGAAAGCTCAACAGCAACGATCATAAATTCAAGAAGAGTAACAGTTTACGATGTGTGGGACCAGGATGACCATCAGCACTTGCTGTCACTCACTAGCCAAAAAAAAAGCCTCAAGAAACATCCTGGAGCAGCAGCACTCAACAGCAAAGTTGACGTGATAATCTTACTGTCACATTTAGTGAAAAACCAGAATGCCTTTGCCATGAATTCGTTTCCCCCTACTGAGCTACCTGCTCTTGGGAAGCACTCTTTGCACCCTGACTGCCTGTCCCATCCTTCCCAAGGGGCACCTCATACGGTAGGAAATTAGCCTGATATTGGAAAAGGATTGCTGGAAAACACCCTGGGCCAGCCTTGGTGCCAGCCTCAGCAGGGGAAGTGGTGAACACGGCTGTGCAGAGAGGCTGTGTGGCAGGCAGACTGTGGTGTTCTGCCAGTCCAGATGCACATCAAGTATTCCCCAAACTCATATAAACTGCAGGAATATGCCACAGCACTGACTATCTGTTTGCACTGAATTGGAAACATGATGGGAAACATCAAATATGTGCTCGATTCACAAGCAGAGAAAAGAAACAGCTTTATTCCAGCATGCTGGAGAAGCAGAAGTGGAGAGGCAGAAGCCAGCTCAACATGAGTAACAATGTGGAGGGACCCACCACCCCCAATAGATGTGGTCACTGGAGCTGCAGCTCCATTCCTGAGCATCAGCAAAAGAATCAGGATGGTTTGGGTTGGAAGAGACCCGAAAAATCACCTAGTTCCAATCCCCTGCCATGGGCAGGAACACCTTCCACTGGAAGGCTGACCATCAGCTTTCCAATGCAAAGGAAGCAGCCCTGCTGTGGCTTCAAATTGTACCAGAAGAAGCCAAGGATTCCTCCAACTTTTCAACCAGCACAAGCTAACGCAGCAAAGGACAGCAATCCTTCCAAATCTTTCAGGACCCTTTCTGAGCAGAAGTGGACACTGCAGGGACATCCCCAGGAGCTCCTCACCCAGCAAAAGCAAGGGCAAAAGATCCATGCCCACAGTGAACCATACAGGCTGGTCCCAGCAGTGAGAAACCCCGACCTGTGAGGCAGACTGCAAATCTGTGTATTTGTTTTGGAAATAAAGGCATTAATAATTGATGCCAAACACTGTGAATATTGATGAGCAAGTTCCCAGAAGAGGTTTTGGAGTTACTTAAGCACCCAGAATTGTGCCGTCTGGATTCAGTGGCCTAATGGCTGCTGTCACAGCAATCACAAGTCTGCAAAGCACTGTGTCACAGCCAGCACTGCCTGCCCATCACAGGGGTAAAGATGATTTGAAGCCCAGTGGGGTGTTTAACACTGCAAATATTTTGACTCGATCCATCATGTACACCATTTTCTACTCCTTTTACTTTTTGTTTTGCTCACACAAGTTTAATGATCTCAAAACATTGCTTATCTGTTCTCCTTCTCACTTAAACCCAGCCTCAGCTCCCTCCTGACCCTCCAAATGTCTTGCAGCAAAAAAACTAATGCTCAATAAGTGCAGAAGCATGGCAGGCTTTTCTAGAGTGCCAATCCATGGCTTACCCAGGGACAAAACTATTTTAATATTTGAGGAAATTCCCAGCAATGCCTTTGATGGTGATGCCTCTGCCCCATCCTGTGCAGGGCTCAGAGCCTTTGGGGAAAGCAGAGCATGGAAATGAGGATGGAGCTGGCTCTCTGGGCTCTTCAGGTGAGCATGGGCCCTCTCTGCAGCCTGACTTCCCATCACACAATCTGGTTTTATTTCTAGCACAGTCATATGAAAATGGACATTGACTGCTCATTTCTGCAAGCTTGGGAAAAGTGCCCATTTAAAAAGAAATAGGTAAAGTTGCTTCTTAGAAAACATGATGTATAAAATTCTTATCTCTCATTGTGATGGTACTTTATGGCAAGCAAACGGGCACTCAAGTGAGCTACTGAGAGGGTAAAAGAGAGCATCCAAACTGCAATGGTTTGTCCAAAGTTTCTCTGATTTAAAGGGCCTTTTCCTTCAGTTCTGTTTCTCCTTTACTCTTCCCTATCATCAGATTTTTTACTTCAAGCTCCACCACCTGCCAAACAGAGCAATGCTGATAGTACAGCAGGGTAAACAGGATCAGCACTTGCCTTGCCATTGTTCCAAGCCAAGAGAAGGCTCTAGGGGAGCTCACAGCCCATGCCAAAGGTGGTACCACACGGTACTGGAAATATTCCCTCTTGGTCACTTCAAGACCTTCAGCTCACAGCAAGCCTACCTTGAGGCTTAAGAAATACTAGGATATGACCCACAGTGTGGAAAACAAAGGTCCTGGCACTTCTGCCAGTGTGTCAGGGGAGCAAGCTCCTGCTGGCCTTGCAGCCTGCCTGGCTGTTTGCAGTGTGCATCACCCAGCTCCAGGGAAACAGTGGTGCTGAAAGCACTGCTGATCCCACAGACAGCCCCTGAATTTGGGGCTGGTCCTCAGTGCTTCCCAGGAGACTGCCCGACTTGCCCTCTCCCATCCTTCAGCCTGAGCTCATGCATCCAGGTGTCAAAAAGAGCCTTTTACAAGCTCCACAGCTGAGCAGCAGAGAGACTGAAAACCTGAATGAAACCAGCATAAATCAGGCAGGTACAATCAGAAGCAGCAATAAAGTCTCTCTGCAGGTTACCAGGAAAACCAGCCATGTAAAGCACTGTGCCCCAAGCTACAGTTCTGAACTTGGGATCATCCCTGTTCTGCCACCCAAGCTTTTTCCATCCATCTGCACCGTGAAATGAGCTTGTCCCTTCTGCTTAGGGGGTCTTTCTGGAGGAACAGACCAGAACTTGCCAAGCACTGGAAAGCTTTCTGTCCAAATGCATCAGCAACCAATCTGCATTCCTTTGATCCTACAGGTTAATAATGCTCCAGCTTTTCACCTCCTTTCAGGCTAGGGGTTCTGTCTGAGCAGACCAGCAGCAACCCTTCCCTCCCTCCTCAGACTGAATCTCTCCCTGCTGGAGTACCGGAGGCACAGCCCCCTCAGCTGAGATTCCAGCAGCTCCTCGCACAAGGGTGAGGTCTGCACTGAAAACACCACGCCTGATGCAACCAAGAGGCTGGACTTTTCCAGAGCTGTATCCTGCTGGCAGAGCCAAATCACCCCACAGCTGAGCACGGCTCCCAGCTTCCCTCCAGCCTCTGGCTCCTCCTCGCCTTGCCAAAGCATGCAAGCAGAAAATCAAAGTTTATAGTGGTAGATGTTGCAACCTAGTGAGAAGAAGCTACTCTTAATTGTGGTTTCTACTCTCTGAAGTATCTTCATAGTGGATGAATAGTTCCTTAGAAACTGTTATTATAAACACAAGGCCATGAAATCCAGGGTACCCCCTATCAGGTATTCAGACTATTTCTCTGTGCACACAAAGCAAACTGTGAAAAATGACACAGAAAAGTCATACTACTATGATTTTCAGTGGCTTACATGTGGATTTAGGTTACTTAATTCAGAGGGAATAAAATTGCTCTGATATTGAGAGAAACTCATTTTCTCTGGCCACTTGAGACTTCTGGAGCAGCACCTTTTGCACTGCACACTCATTGCTTGGCCAGCACATCCTGTGCTCTGCTGAACCTTTCACAACATATGGTCTGTCTTATGTGCCCACTCCTGCACCTCACAAAAGCGACTTTCTTCTCGAGACCTGATTTCCTTTCATTGCCACTTTGCTACCTTGAATTAAAATCCCCCAGAGTCATCTCAGCCCCCCACACCCCTCCCACGCTTAGGTTTTAAACATTGGCAGAGCTCAGCATCATCCCCATCCCACTGCTGCTCATGGCACAGCCCCACTTGGCCCACCTCTTTAATTGCGTTAATTAATTGCAAGGCAGGGCAGCTCCCCAGCAGCAGCTTCCCGGGAGGCACAGGAGCATCAGCTCAGTACGTGAGGGCTGGAAAAAATAACTTGGTGTTTCTGGCAGGAGAGGAGTGTGGATGGCCAGTGCTACAGACTCTGCTCCTCCACCCACCAGCCCCGTGTGCTCCAGGACCCTAAAAGCCCCTGGAACCCCCAGTGCTGCACAACAGCAAACACAGACACTGGGCAGTAATGGGGAAGCAGTGCCAAAATCGGACAGACAGCAGACCTGCATGGCTTCTTCAGCTCCTCTCGTTACAGCAGCCTAAACAGCCCCACAAGGATTTAATTTTAAATTGTTCAAACAGCAACAAACAACTTTTCACTGGCAGAATCCAAAGCAGAGGGGCTGTGACTCTCTACCAAGGGAAACCAAGAAAAACGTGAAGGAAACCAAGCACAATTTCATTCAGAGGTATTTTTTTCACACTCCCCATATGAAAGCTCACAGGGATCTTGCAGACAGAAGCCTGTCCACAGCTTGGCTGCCCTGTAGCATCCCTGAATCCCACTGGATGCTACGGTGCTGCCTGTGAGCAGCGATTGCAGCCCAGCAAGACGGAGCCCACTGCCAGGCAAGACTGCAGCCTCCTGCCCGGATTTTCCCTGTTTGAAGCAACACGACTGGCAAGACCAGCAGCGCTCATCACTGCCCAGGCGAGGCAAAAGAGCACAGAATGCCACTGCCTTGGCCACACACTGAGGGCAAACCACCTACGGAGTTCCCCACATCCCTCCATGCAACTTTCTGCTCCTTGTCTTTATTTTTTCACATAGTATGTTTTAGGATTGGCTTTTTTTTTTTTTTTAAGAAATATCTCTTATCCCACACTCTCTTCCAAAGTATCTCCCTCCCAGCTGGCGCTGCCTGGCAGAAGGAGAACAGCTCGGTGCAGTTCCCTGCGAGGTTTTGCACCGATGACTCCTGGCAGGGCTGCATGTCCCTCCTGTTACATAACGACCTTTCCTGTTTGGTGCTGGCTCCACTTGGGGTGGCCACGTTTGGGAGTGGTCACATTTGGTGTGGCGACGTTTGGGGTGCTCATATGCCCCAGTGCTCTCAGCCGTCTGCTGCCAAGCATCATCCCCTCATCCTGACCAGACCCACCAACCCTGAACCACCATCCCTTCTCCTTATGCCTCTCCCCTTGCTGTTGGACCTCTGCTCACCGGGCAGCATTCCGCTTTCTCCTGGCCCCCAAACACAACGCTCCTCCCCGGGCACTCCATCCCTCTCCCATCCCTGTCCCACACCCAGCCCAAGCTACACCTTTGCCCTCCCCAGCACCCACGGGTGTCCTGGAGCTGCCAGCTTCGCTGGGGCTGCACCCTCCAGCAGTGACCTGTCTCGGGTGCCTCCATGACCTCCCTGAGCCCCACTGCACCTGCCTCACCCGCCTTCTCCCTGCTGCCCACACCCCAGAGCCGCCCCGCCTCTGCCCTCGGCTCCACTCCGTGTGCACTCCTGTCTCACCTGCCTGCAGCTGCCCCACAGACCTGCACCCCACGGCACCTCCCAGAACCCCTGCACCCACCACATCAGCACCCACCGCACCTCTCCGCCGCACCCCGGCACCGCTCACCCCGGCCCCGTTCACCCCTGCACCTGCTGCCCTCGTGTCCCCACACAGCCGTGCCCCCCACGCACACCTGCACCACCGCCCCTACGCACCTGTGCCCACACCCCCACCCAGCCGTGTCCCGCGCCCTCACAGCCCCCGCAGCCCGCGCCCGACCCCGCGCCTCCCGCCGGTCCCCGCCCCGCGCTCTGACCTGGGCCCGGCGGCGGGCGGGAGCTGTCCGCCGCCGCCCGGTGCTGAAGGCGGCGCGGCGGCGGCGGCGGCGGGCGGCGGCGGGGCTCCTGCGGCGGCGGCGGCGGCGGGCGGCAGCTGCCCGTCGTCGCCGCCGCCCTCCAGGCTGGCCTCGTTGCCCATGTCGGACCGGGCGGGACCGGGACCGGGGCCGCTCCCTCAGCGCAGCGCCGCCCCCGCCGCCGCCATCAACCCCGCGCCGCCATCGCCGCCCGCCCGCGCCGCGCCGCGCATGCGCCACCCCCGCGCCCGCTCGCGCCGCGGGCACGCGCGCGTTCGCCCGACCAATCGCCGCCCGCCCCGCGGGGCCCCGCCGGCACGTGCCCCCCGGCCCCGCCCCACCCCGCCCGCCGGCCAATCGGCGCCGCGCAGCGCCAGCGCTCGCGCCCGCCAGGCGGCGCCACGAGAGCTCCCGCGCTGGCCGTCAATGAGCGGCCCGTCTGCCGTGACGTCACGGCCCGGCGGCCAATGGGCGCGCAGTCCCGCATGAGGTTACACCCAACAGCCAATGAGTGCCCGCTCAGCCATGAGGTCACGGGCTGCCGTAGGATGTCACACAGCACTGACCAATGAGGCATCCATTCCTCCATGAAGTCACGTGCTGCTCCTGGAAGTCACAGCCTGACAACCAATGAGCACCTGCCTCCTCCATGATGTCAGAGGCTGCCCCAGGACATCACGCCATGTCAGCCAATAAGCACCCACATCCCTCATGATGTCATGGGCTGCCCAAGAACATCACACCCTGCCAGCCAATAAGTGTCTTGCGCTATTGTGACATCATGCACTGCCTTGTGATGTCACACTCTGACAGTCAGTGATTGTCCTGCTTCCTGCAAGGTCACAGGCAGCCCTGCAGTGTCACATGGGACTGTCCAGTGAGCACCCTGCTACCTAATGACATCATGGCAGTCGCTCTCAGCCAAGCAATGAGCACACGCTTCCCTGTGAGGTCACAGGCTCGCTGATGAGGCAATGGAGCCTCAGCCAATGACCACTCTGTCCTTCACCCATGGTCACCCAGAGCCCAGCCAGTGACCACTACTGCTCTTCTATGACGTCACAAGGCCAAACCAATGGGCTCACACACTGTCCCTAAGCTCCAGTTTCAGTCAACCAGCACCTCCATTCCCACGAGGTCACTCAGCGCTCAGCCAATGGCCACGCTCTGTCTGTCTGAGGTCAGAGGCTGCCCATGGTGTCAGAGATCAGCGGTGCCCGTGGAGCGCGCCCAGCACCGCCGGGGCTCCCTCCCGCCACCTGCCGTTAATGAGAGGCGGTAATTAGCGGTGCCGGTGGGCGGAGGGACGCGCTGCCACCGCCGGTCCCCTGCTGCCACCCTGCGGCTCCGGACCCCTCCAAGGGGGGACTAAAAATTGCCCCCAGGCACGCCCGCCCTGCCGGAGCCGAGCCCGGGCTGTGCTAGCGGCTGCTTTTTATGGGCTGTGAGTCAACACACACGCGCTAAATCCTAAAATAAACGTGAAACTGGGTCCAGCCTCACCTCGGAGCGAATCGAAAGAGCAGCCGGCTCCAGCAAGCCCTAGGAACAAGGGACCTCAGCCCTTGTCCTCCTCTGTATTCCCAGCCCAGGGAAGGGGATGCTGCTGCTGAAGGTCACTGCTTTCCCCCAAGGAGTAAGTGTGCGGTATGAAAAGTGTAATATGGGAATAAAAGAGCTTTGGAGGATATGAAAGCACTGAGCAAGAGAACAAAACAGCTTCAATTCTGGGCAGGGGCAACAGACGTGTTTTTGCTCTCATTTATTGCACATCAGAAACAACCCAGCGGCAATAAATCCATGGAAAATAAGAGTGCAGGAGGGGATGGAAGAGGCCAGGACTCACAAAAAAAGTTTGATTTGTTTGGATTTTTTTTCCTGAGGTGATGTGTTCCCCCAAACACAGGAGACTCAAAGCATCCACTTTGAACGCAGCAGAAGTTGGAGCAGCTGCCAGCAACAGTGCTGGTGCAGGTGGTGCCCAGAGAAGGTGCTCAAACCTCAGTTTAAACTTGCCATGGTGTCAAAACAGTCCCAAAAACCCTTCTCAACCCCTCCAGTGCAGGCTGAGTCTGCTCTCCAGCACCCCGACATGGAAGCCCACGTCCCCCATCAGCCCCAGAACCAGACCTTCATTGCTGCCTTCTTAAAAGGGTCTTCCTGAACTGGAGAGATGCAGAACAAGTCCCACATTTTACAGACATTTGATACCCACCTCAAAGGAACAAGGACAGCACACAGCAGGCTCTCTGCAGACCCTCTCCCAGGCTTCTCCTCTGCAGAATGCACTTTGCTTAAGTCCCCCTTCCTTCTCCCCAAGCTCTTCCTCCCAGCCCTCTGAACCCTCTCCTGGCTCGCCCAAACCCTCCCCCCATTCCACTTAATTCTGCAGTGAGCCTCGGGTGATGCAGTGAGACAGCTCATGCTCTGCAGGGCTTTGCCTCGTTCACTTCCCTGGGGATGGGCATCACTGTCCCCATGGCTTCATCTCACCACTGTGCTTCCCTGCACAAGGGGCCTGTCTCCTCTCCCAAGGGCTGGCACCCCAAAGGAACCTGAAGGGTTGAGCACATCCATTCACCCTACATTCAGCACCCAAGCTCAGACCTTCACGCTGAGGTGCAATAGGGTGAAAAATGCTCAGAAGCCAGTTGTGTAACAAGTGTGCACAGTAATATATTTTATTTTCTAAAAACATGTTTTTAGCCACTCCAGGTACTACAGATTCTGACCTGAAGCAGCTGGAAATTGGAAAGGTCAGATTTGTACAGCAGAGTGCTTTATTGGGTGCCTCAGCAGTTCCGTGCAGCTCGGACAGCCCTGTGTCAGGCATGGATCTCCTGCTCCACAGCTCCAAGCTGAAGAACCCTGACAGGTTCAGCCCCACCAGTCTCCCCTTCCCCTGAAGGGAGCCATTCTTCAGCACTTCTCCAGGCCAATCCAAACCCTCTAATCACAAGGCAGAACAGTTACAAAATAATAAAAATACTCTACACTCCTATTACAAAATAGAAATTAATAAACAAATTTCACACCAACACATGCCAAGCACAGAGGTCACACCAGCACAACTATCTCTGCTTCCAAGGAGGTCACCCCAAGACTTCCCTTCCAAGTCAGTAGTTTCAGTGCCAAGCCTGCAAGACCACTCTGGACGTCCTGGCACAAAACAGGGCAGGGGAACAGCACTCCCAAGTCCACCTGTGGATCTCCCTAGCCCCAACAGGCCTGTGGTTGAGTAATTTTATAATGAATATACAGACACTCAACAGCCACACAGGTTGCTCTACACACTTCTTCCTCCAGTCAGCCTTCTTGGAACTATTTGCACCAGGCATGGAGCTGGTCCAGGTCACTTCTCCCTGCTGCTCTCCAGACTGACATCCCAGACACCCTTTCTTCACCTCCTGCTTGTGGCTGCATCCAAGAAGTGCAGTTCCACCTGGTGCCAAAGAGCCCAAAGCAGCAGCAACTGCAGAGCTCTAGGGAGGCCAGAAGGCAAGGAAACCCTGTTAATTCTGCATGAAAAAAGGAGGAAGGAATGGTAGAACGAGGAGGGAAACTCAGTCCAGGCATTACCCAGAGGCTTGGCCTCTAAAAGCTTGCTACAAGGGCAGGATTCTCCACAGGACAGCTCATCTCACCCACAAGGCAGCATCAGTGCTTTGCAAACAGTACCCCAGGCAGTGGTAGCTGCACATTGCCTCGTGCCAGGCTCTGGGCAAATGTGTTCTGCCCTGCAGCCTCCTCCAAGCCTCTCCCTGGAAGTCAAGGGCTCTCACAGCAGGAAAGTGTCCATTCTGGCCTGGCTGACGCTGGAGGAAAACGCAGGAGGGGATGCAGATGCTGGCCTGGAGACCTTCTTCTTACTCCTAACTGATAATGGACGGATTTCTGCTAGGTTTGTCTGGAGGTAAAACCGTCAAGGAAAGCACAGATCAGTGCCCTGGGAACACAAGTGATCCAACACCTGCTGCAGTGTAGCCTGAACCATATATCTGGGACCCAGCCATATATCTGTATCCAAGGAAAAACTCCCTGCAGGACAGGAAGGGCTTTGCTACCTTCTCAGAGGAGCAGAGCTCGGACACATGCCTGTCCCACATGTCAGGGAACTTTTCCTAAACGGGGGTTTTGACTGGATATTAAACAGGTGGTCAAGCATTGCAACAGGTTGCCCAGGGAAGTGGTGGAAGTCCCTGGAAGTGTTCAAGAAACATGCAGACATTTTGGTTAGGGACATGGGTAGTGGTGGGCTTGGTAATGCTGGGTTAATGGTTGGATTCTGATCTTAGGGTTCTTTTCCAACATTAATGATTCCATGATTCTATGCTATCCCCTTGCACATAAATCAGCATTTTAACAGCACATCTATTTGAGTTGCAAGACCTCCTGAGCCAGGACATTGTGCAGGTGAAGGCAGAGCAGGCAGAGCCTGCAGCCTCCCATGGCAGGAGCAGCTCCACACCCAGGAGGGGTGAGCTCAGCCCAGCCACTCCTCACCACAGTGGAACAGCAGGAATGAGGGCTCTGGCTGCACGGGCTAGCAGGCACACAGCCAGAAGAAGCTGTGCTACACTGCTGCTGTAAGATCTCAAGGGCACAGGCAGTCCCTGAAAATCGCACTGATTTCTAACCGATGTGCTCCTCTGAACCAACCACAAGTGCTCTCAGCAAGTTCAGGTCCTTGACGCCTTTGCTGAGCTCAGATTTGCTCAGAGAGAATCAGATCAGTCCTTGAGGATCCCAAGTCCATTTTTTGTTGAGACCAAAGAGAAGGAACAGCAATGAGATGCCCACAGCATCAGTACTGCCACATAAGCTGCAGGAAAGGATACTGGCTCTATGAACTTTGTTCTGCCTCCCATGCCATCGTAGCCCATCCTCACCTAGGAGAGAGAAACAAATGAGCCTGGAGCAGCACACAGAGCCTTGGCTACTACCTCTCTTCATGCTAGTTATGGGGAAGGGGGATTCTTGCAGAACACAGCTTCTGGAAAGAGGTTAAAACCACTTGGAAACAATCAGTTCTTGCACTAAGCCCTCACTTTTGGAAAAAGACAGACCCACCGGTATTAACAAACTTTGGGAATATTGGGCACTTTTTCAGCCAAGCTGAGCAAGGCTTAGGATTTGGTCACTGGGATTGAGGAATACAAGGAGAACACCCTAAGCTCCAAGGAGGCAAAGGAATAGGACATTGAGAGCTGCTTAGTCTGCTGCCAGGAAGGGAATGAGCATCTGTCATCCCTAGAGCTCTGCAGGACTGGGAAGTAGCCAGGTTGTGCTTCAAGATTTATTTTCCACACACTGTATGTGGCAAGGTAAAAGCTTCATTCACTTCCTCTTTCAGGGTCAGTTCAGGATAGAGGTGGCAGTGCCAGCCCTGGGCACACTTACCAACTGGACAGTCATACTTACAGAGCCCATGTTCTTGTGGGAACCCAGCAAACCACCTGAAGGTGACTTCTTGGAGAGAACAGAGTTCCTGATGAATGCTGGCAAGAGTCCTTTAAGAGCATCATCCTCCAGATCATCTGCCCTGTTCTGTTCCACAAAATAACAAGAAAAGCCCTTTAACCAGCACAATCTGCTGAATGGAATCCACATACAGGCAGCACCAATAACACAGACAGCTATTTAAGGTAATGGTTACTGCCATACCACATGTCAGGTTGAAAACCAGCAGCTTCCAACCTCCCACTGGGGCTTATATGGAATAGTGCCCAGGAGGCAGGACACTGCTCCTAGTAAGCCTGGGCTAACGGTCACCTCGGCTGACCTATAGCCCTTGTGATCAGCTCCAGGTGGTGTTTGTGAAGCACATCTGGAGCAGAATCATCAGCAAGAAGCATGTGGGTCCCCACCCTCCCTTCTGCCCAGTTCCAGGAGGCCTGAGGCAGAAAGTGTTTCTAAGAGACCATCAAGGAAAACACTTTGAAGCACAGACTGGTTCTATAGATGGACTGGTCTATGGCCACAAAGGAGAAAATAGATTCTTTATCCCAAGCTTATTAACAGCAGAATCAAAGAGGTGACATAGAAAAATCAAGATTAATCCTTTTACCTCCACTGTTTCCTTCAGAACTTTCTTCGCCAGATTTACCACAGGAGGCCTGTAAGGAGCCCAAGGAGCAAATCAGCAGAGATTTATTGTTCAAGTGGAGCTGGCAAGGACAGACAAGGCCAAGCAAATGACGACAAAGCTTGCAGCACGCCATCAGGCAGCTGGAGAGCTATCTGATCTCACACAGCAACTTCCAAAGCTGTGAGACTTTGATCTCCTTTAGAAGCAGAAAGAGGAGGGAAAACTCACGGCTTTTTATCCAGCTTCTGCCTTTTTGCAGGGCCGAAGGGAGCTGCACAGGGCTGGTGTTCAGGGGTGTCCACATCGTAAGTAGCATCCAGATTGATCTCATCGCTGTGGGCCGGGCGGTGGAGCTTTGGATGCTGCAGTTCCACAGGAGCAGGGCTGCAAGGCCAAGGAAAGCATCAGTCACTGAGCCACTGCCTGCCACCCAGGGGAAGGCAGAGCTGCAGCCCACGACACTGAGTGCTCAGACAGCACTGGCACCAGGAGCAGAGCCCCGTTCTGCTTACACATCAAAGAACGGACAATCTGAACTCCAGAGTTTAAATTCAGTGTCACAAATTATTGCTCCCCCTCAAATGCTGAGCACTGTAACAGCAGCACCCAGAGCCCAGGAACCACACTGACACTGCTGTTCTATGGA
Source organism: Sturnus vulgaris (assembly GCF_052056855.1). NCBI lineage: Eukaryota > Metazoa > Chordata > Aves > Passeriformes > Sturnidae > Sturnus > Sturnus vulgaris. Next base: position 16,797,065 of record NC_142253.1, on the reverse strand, counting down.
CACAATCCAGCTTGCTCTACTGGGGTAATGGCATAGGCTCCTCAAGAAAATAAAAGCAGATGTCATTTTTCAGGCTAGATTCCTCTGCCTAGCTAACATCTTTGGTCCCCATACACACGTGCATGCTCATCACTGGGCCCATTCTAAAGCAATAAGAACAGCAGCTTTAGGAATGTTTCCCAGTCAGGACACAGTGACAAAGACTTTTTCAAAACTCAGGCCAGTCCTCCACCCCCTCCTGACCCAAATCCTCTGAGATTTCTTCCATGTAAATCAAACATCATCTCATCAGCCACAAGAAAAAGGATACAAGGAACAAAACAGCCATACTTCTGCAACACCTGCCAGCCTAGTACATCTCTGCCTTCTCAGGTAGTTAAACTGTCAGTTCTGGCTTTGAACCTGTCGCCTCCATGCCTGTACCGTGTCTGAGGATGCAGCTCACTAACCTTTCATAGACTAGCCGACTGAGTGTTTCCCTGGTTACAGATGGGACCTTCAGAGTATCCTGCAGGATGTCTATCTTCTTCTTCAAACTCTGGAGGGAAAAGGGAAAGCAGATAATGAGATACGGAAAGATTTAGCAATATGTACTTTGCCCCTTTTCCATAAATCAGCATCAGGTGGAGTTCAGAGGTAGGCTGGGAAATTTAGTCACTGAGCAAAAGCCAGCATAACTCCTGGCTTTGCAACTGCAGACCAGTCTGCAGTAACTGGCAGCTAGCCATGAGGAATGATATTCTCACCAAGATCTCCTTGTCTGCATTCTTCAGATCTTTCTGTGTGCTTTTTAACTCCTCCTTTGTCTTCTCCAACTCTGAAGTCGTTTTCTGCAGCTGCAGAACACAACAGAATGTGGGTTACACTTGGGTAAGGGGGACTGCAGAGCCCTGTGAGAGTAGTGTGCTCTGCACCACATGCTACTTCCCCTGTGTAAGGGCTCAATTTTCCTGTGCCAGTCTGACCAATCTCTCCTGTATCAGCACAATCCAATCCCTACCCAATTCCACAAGCTGCCTGAAGAGGGCTGCTTGCCCAGCATTTATGCCTGATGGCAACAGTTTTTCCCTGCTCTAACACTTGGTGGCTGCATTCTGAATTCCCGCAGGACTTTGGACACACCAGAACACAGGAATCACAAACCACAGGCTGGAGGATGCCTGTGCATCAGCAGTGCTGGCACACAGACAAGCCTGATTCAACAGGGAATCATGCCAGCAGCAGAGGTCAGGAAGTGGACTGTTACCACTTCAGACACTTCAGTGGGTCCAGGAGCCTGGGCCAGCTCACAGACTGTGGGTACAGTCAGCTCTCTGTCAGCCAAGCCTGGAACTCCTGGTGCACTGACTCGCATCCTCCTGAGCCACACTGACCATCACAGCTTGGGTCTGACTAAGCCAGGAGCAGCCCAATTCCAGCAGCAGCACCTTGTGTAGAGGTTAGCTCCTCTGGAGAACACTGCACAGAAATCTGGAAAACCTCCTTCTCCATTTGAGGGGACAACAGCTATGGCTGAATAACAAGTAGGCCAAATTTACCCACAGCTTCTCACTTTGTTGGCTTAGGCACAGGGAACACCTGTGCCTTGGGGAGTGAGGCTACACACACACTTCACAAGGATGTGCTACCAGAACAAAGACAGTCCTGTCTGACCTGAGCTAACAGAACCCAGCCAGGCCTGGAGCAGGGGGAGCACAGCAGTAGAGGCACATCAGCATCTCCAGGCTCTGCACCAGCTCAGGACCAGCCCAGGCAGGCTCTGTGCAGGGCCATCTGTGTGTCCTCACTGTGCTTTGGGACGCTCTCCTGCCTGGGCACAGCATGATGTGGGAGCCCGGGCACAGTTCAGTTGGCTGAAGGCACAAGGCTGAGTGACTGGATGTGCTAACCCAGGACTAAGCCCTTCTCAACTAATACTGGCTCAAAACCCCTTCCCACTTCCTTAGAGGCCCAGTCCTGCAACAGGTGGAACTGGCAGCTGAGTGCTCAATAGCTGGATGAAGGAATTGCTATTTCCAGAACCCAGTGGGAGCAGAGGAGCACCTGTGTGCTGCTGCCTTCCAGCACAGGCTCCCTGCCAAACTCTGGCTGGCTCTGCATATGCTGCCCCAGCACTGTCCCCAGAGACTGCCCTCCTGACAATAGTCCATGAGCTGCTTGCTCATCATGTCACATCCTGGCTCAGAACCCCAGCCTGACCCTTCCAAACACCTGTACCTACCACCGTGGGAGGGGGTCACTGCAGAGGCCTTGGGCCTCAGTCATGGACAGAGATCTATAGACCAGATCTCACCCTGGCAGCTCACACTCTACCTTTACCTTATTATTGACAGAAAACAGCTCCTTCTTCAGCTTCTCTGTCATCTCACCAGAGATCTTCCGAGCCTCCTTCAAGTTCTCATATTCCCTGCAAAGAGACCCAGAGTCATACTGTTTGTAAGACAGCTGAGCCAGAACTTCTCAGAGACAAGCCAAGATCCTTAAATTGAAGCTCTGGACTGGCAGAGTCACCAGTGAAAACCCAGGAGACACAATACCCTTTAAGGAACAAAGATGAGTGAGAGTACCAACACTGTGTCACACATTCCACTACACCATGCGAGAGAAAAAACCTGCATGGGATACCATGCCTGATTCCACCAGCAAAATGGGAACCAGAGCCAGAGACATTTCAGTTTCCAGTGAAAAAGACAGAAATCAGAGCACAGCCTCCATGCTGGCAGCAAACAGGGGACTTTGCTTTAAGTGACTTTTCAGAGACTTGACACTACTGGCCATGCACATTCATTCCCAATTACACCACAGGGACACTTGCCTCATTACAGCTTTGTACCAAAGCTGCAGTTATTCAGCTGCCATCAGAATGAACACCAAAAAAAAAAAAAAAAAAAAAGCTGTATTTTTCCCCCAGCAGGACCAGATGGATATTCAGGTAGGAGAGGGCAGCAGTGCAGGCTTGCTTTGCCAGAGGCCACAGCTGCACAGTGCAGTGCTGCAGAGGGCACAACCCAGAGCTCTGCATCCACTCGCTTTCCCCCAGGCATGAGAGGGAAGCAGAGGGAATAATCATCATCACTTCATAGGTGCACTGACAACTCTGGAGACAGTTCCCATGGTGACACACATGTCACTACAGTGACAAGAGGAACAGTTCAGCGTGACAGGCTCCAAACTAGGTCCCCAGGATCTGTCAGTCAAAACCCAGTGGAAACCCTAAGAGGCGGTGAGAGCCCCACAGAGCCCGTGTGCCTGTAGGTGCTTGGCAGAGGGCTCTCCCTGGGCACCCCCAGGACAGCACCAGCCAGCTGTGGCAAGCCTGCAGCACCTACTTTTTGAGGGAGACACAGTAGACTGCAAGCTGCTCCACTGCTGCCTGCCCGACTCCCATCTCTCTGATCATCTCCTCCACTTCCGGGCGCTGGCTCTGAAGCAACAGCTCGATCCTGCACAAAAAAAACCCCAAAAACAAAACCAGCTCAGCTTATGGATCACAAACAGACCTGGGAAAGAGACAAAAGCCCTGCTTCCCCCTCAAGGGACTGGTGCAGCCTGAGCTTCTGCTGCAGGCATTCTGGGTGTCATGGGAGAAGAGATACAGCTGCCTCAACTCAAGCAGGGTTTTTCACTAGGGAAAAGCAGCACCACTTGGACTAGAGAAGGGGCAGCTGTACACACATACTACATATGGAACTGATGCCCAGCTCTTGGTCCCTATAGCCCTGTGGCTAACTGTGTTCCTGGGCTGGCATTCTGCATCATTCTGGACGTTATCAGCATCCTCTGATAACTGAAACAACACACAGCCATGCTCAGTGCACTAGAGATGAGGCTAGTACACTGCCTTGCTGCTCTTCAGTGAGAGCAGCTGTTTGCAAACATAGCAGGGGCAAGAGGCATGCAAGGGCAGCTGAAGCAGCTGTTTCAAACCTTTACAGGTAAGATGATCCAGCACATGGAGATGGGTGTTGCAGCAGGCCCAGCAGGAGCCTCCTGCCTTCCCCAAAAAGGGCAGAGGTGTGCAGCCCAAGCTGGAAGGCCTAGGGAGCACCCGGATCTCACCGCTCCATGGATCTCAGCTTGTTTCGCAGCCGGTGGGCCTCCTCCTTTGAACTTCTGTTATCCTCCTGCTGCTGCTCCAGGAATTTCATCTGCTTCTGCAGGGAAGCAAGCACACACAGACCAGTAGTAAGGCTCCAGGGATTCCTGGAGAAACATCCCGGCTTATGCACACTGCAGGCAGTTAGGAGCATACATCAGCTCTAAAGGCTATCATCACCTCAGCAGCCCGGGATTATGGAGAGTTGAGCTCCCTCCCAGTGCAACCCCAGCTCTGCTCCCAACAAGCACAGCAGAGTCTCAGTGCTAATCACAAGGTGAGGCTGGAACTGAAACCATGTCATAGTCCCTCTCAGCTAGGAGTGCTGGAAGGGATGCACAGTGCCCTGTACGCAGCAGTGACAATTTGTTTTTCAAAGGCAAAGGAGTCCACAGCAAGCAAACCTTGATATTGCCTTCCCCTCCATGCACAGCTGATTGTTTTAGCCTCCCAACTGTCCTTGCCATTAGCTGCTTAGAGCATAGATAGGAATGAGTGTGTCTCTTCTGGGAGACCTCAGCCAAACCAGACATCCACCTAGGCCCTTCTCTCACCTGCTGCAAGCCTATTGCAGCCTACTGCCTCTCCAGCAGTAACACAACACCTCAGCTAAGCTGGAAAAACACACATCTGCAGTGTGGCAGAGGATGGGGACAGCTGAATTAGCATCATTTGGATGCATCTGTACTGTCTAGGTCTGTGTGTGCCTGGGCACCTTGCACAGCAGCTTTGAAAGGCGCTGGTTTCAACACAGTGCTGATTCCAGGAAAAGGCCTGGCAAAAGATCATTGCCTTGTAAAGCTCCTTCCCACACAGAAGTTAAAGGATTTTATCCACCTCCTGCCACAGAAACCAAACAGCTGTGAAACCACTGGGAAGTTGAGGAGGGACAGTGTTGCAGGCTCATTTGTCACTCTTGTTTAAGTGGAGCCTGTCTTTGGCTTTTCCCTAACCAGAACTCTCAGTACTTCAGATCCCCACAGCAGTGTTTTGTGCCCGGTCAGAGCAGAGTCCCCAGCTTCAACCAGCCTGAAACTGCAGCAAACTGACAGTGCCAGCAGAAGACAGGACCAGCTCACAGCCTTAACCTGCATCGCAGCAAGTTAAGCCTGTATTTTCACTGCAGAAGTTTAGTGCTTTAATCTTTAATGATGCAGTTCAAGACAGCACTTGGCATTCAGCTGAGAAACCCTATACACCACAGAAAAGATACTGCCAGGTCCCTAATCCTTCTGCCCTGCCCAGCTTTCATTGAAGGGACTTAAGCACACAGAGAGGGTTTTGCAACAGGGAAGATAAGCACAGAGCCTCCTCCAGAGGTGTCAAGGCAGAAAAACCAAGCACTGAGATGCTGAGTTGAGCAGCAAGTACTGGCTTCCACTGTCACAATTATTTCTGCTGGAGTAGGGGATATCAGATGTATCCTGTCACTGACCTATCCAGGATCACACCAGCATCTATGGCAGAGCCAAGATCCAGGCTGCCTTGCAAGCAGATTGGATATAATCCCATGGTTGGGCAAAAACAGTTGTGCTGGGTCAGAGTGAGGCCTGCCTGACAATTTCTTTCTGTCCTAGTGTCAGGTGGATCTCCTGGATGCTTCCTCCCAAAAGAACCCAGCTGCAGGTGGCATATAGCAAGACAGCACCACATGTCTACAAGCCCTCTCTGGGCCACTTGGCCTTGTAGGTCAAGAAACATGATGCCATTTAGGATACTGGGTCAGACAGCTTGGGAAGTGCAGTAGATACCGATCCCACTTTTCAGCCTGCAGCTCACAACCCTACCTGCTTGCACCCCACCTTCTTGAGACAGGCACATCACTTTCACACAGCAGAGACTGCCCAGCCCTGCTCCAAGGCAAAGCTGCTCCAACACATCCCAACAAAGCTGCTCCTGCTCTTACCCTCTTCCTCTTGCTGTTTACTCATACTACATGACTACACACTGAGTCACTGCACACTGAAGCACAACAGGAATATTTGATCCCTGGACTTCACAACATTACTAACCTAACTGAGGCAAAGCCCTGGCAACAGAACAGAGAGCAGAGTTAGTTGGATCAGATCCCACTCAGCTGAACTCCCCCTCCATATTTTTCAGTTTGATTTCTCCCCCAGTCAAAGTAAGAAACTAATTTTCCTTGAATCCCACTTGGCCTAAACCCATTTCAGAAGAACATGCTACCTCGGGGAACCTGAGGGTGCTGGGGCTACTTCCCACACTAGATTCCTGCTACCACCTTTATGACCAGCACTGTGACTTCATTAGCGAGGCTCAGCCACATTCCTCAAGCTGGGCTGGCATTTTTCCCTCACCAGGGATACCTCTGCCTTGAGCACCTGTACACAAACCACAGGCCTGGAATCTTTTTATGCCTCTGAATCACCTCGAGCAGAGCAGAAACAGGACCTCGAGTCCAGCAACAGCACTTGCTTCAATTAATCAAACCAAAATGAAAACCCAGGCACCAAACCCAATATCCCACCAGCATAATCTCTTGATTAGCAGGATCTGCAGAAATCTTCAACAGAACTAACACTGCCTGCATGATGGTTAGTCCTGCTGGGGATAGAAAGGGTACCTTGAGAGAAGAGCACAGCATCTCTGTCTCTCCCAGCATCTTCTGCAGTGACTCTATTGTGGCATTGCGCACATCCAGAGTCTCCCTCAACCTGTCCACAACAGTCTGGCATTCCCGCTTTTCTTTCTCTGGAAAAGAAGAAAGAAAAAGGTCATGGCCTGGTAACCCAGACTCCAGCTGCAGCCCAGCAGCAAGAGCACACAAATTGCTTGCAGGCTCAGCTCCAGGCTGCCAGGATTTGGCCATTCCTGGAGAGAGCCATTTCTCTAAGTGCTGTCTGCACTAGGGTCTTTACTGAGCAATTGCTCCTCTCAGTGCCAGCAGGCTTCAAGATTTCTTTACTAAAGATAAAAAATTTCCTTTAATAGCTTTCCAGTGCCAGCCCTGCTAGCATTAAGATGATGTATCTTAACTCTTGCATTTTCTCAAAGCCAAGCTTGCACAAGGAAATAATTCCTCTCAAGTTACACCAAGCTGTCATAGAGCTGGAGAACAGAGCTTTGTATCCATCCTCTCCACATAGAATCTTACATGTCATGAACCCTTTTGGGGGCCATTGGGCAGCTGTATGCAGGGGTCCATCAAGCTGCTGCACATCCCTCACCAACCACAGCACCTACATCAAAGGGCAGGAGGCAGTGACACTGGCAACACCACAGGATATGACACCTTAAGTAGATTTTCCAAGTGCCCACTTTTTGCAGGTCACAAAACCTTTGCATACTGCTATCCATCCCCCTGGAAATCCAGGAGCAAAGCACATGCCTCTGACCACCAGAGAGAAGGCAGTAGAAAACACCACCAAATTTCAATTTGTTTTGTGGAGACAATGGAAGGACAGCTCAGAAAGAAAAAACCACCAACAGAAGCTGCCCGACCTATGCAGGGAACAGCCAGCACCGCTGAGAAGCTCAAAGCAGTTGGGTAATGAGGGAAAGCAGGAACCCCTCCACCTAACCCTGCTGAGAGCAGAGTAAAATTTTCAGCTCAGCATCTCTGGTCTCTGCTAAAACTGCCTGTATCTCCAGCCTAGCAATAGTAGAGAGTCAAAGAGTGCCATTCCAAAAAGCTTATTCTCTTTGCAAGCCATCCAGTTTCAAATACTGCCTCCATATCCTGTGGAAGCGTGACCTGCAGTGAAGCTTCACTCTTCAATCAGGGAGTAAAACAGCCATGTGGGACTGAGGAACAGGAGAGGAATGTGTTCCAGCAGAAGCACGCAGGGTGGCTTCTCCATTGACCTGAATAACCCCTTCCCACCAGAGGCAGTGCCTGGAGATGCTCCCTTGCATTTGCAGGGACTCCACACCCACCAAAAGAGTTAGGGCTTCCCCCTCCTCCGTTCTCAGCTGCCCAGAGGCAGATGGCAGGAATCAAACCCCTCCATGCTGCAGGAATGAGTTTTCAGCTCATTCAGCGTGCCTCCCACGGAGCCTGCTGGGTCTGCTCGGAGCTCGGCACCTCTCGAGCCATTTGCAGGCTGATCAGAGCCTGGCAGCTCCACAGCTCCTCTGCAGCGTGTAGAGCAGAGCACAGCTTCACACGGAGAACTTATACACAGGAACCAGCAGAGAGCAGAGTACCCACAGCAAAGGAGGCAGGAGGTGGGAAGGAGCTTCGCATTCCCAATATGAAAAAAGAATGGGACAGGGAATGTCAAATCCAACCTCTACTCACCAGAAGCTGAGAAGATTAGCAGGCCTTCAAGCAGTTTTTCTTGGATAATATCCTAGCAAGAATCCCAGCCACCTTCCCCAGAAGATCTGGCTCTCTACCAAATCACTAAACTCAACCAAGCTGGCAGGAGAACAGGCCTCAGAATAGAGACGTGCAGACCATCCAATTCTGCTCTCAGGCTAAGGACTGAATCCTCAATCTACTGGCTATTCATGTCTGTCTCGTGCATGAAGGGAACGCAGAGGAAAGACAACTCTTGGGGCGTGGGTGAGCCCCCAGCATTCTTTAAACATTTTTTTTTCTCCTTCTGCTAGCATGTTTTAGGATTTCTGTCACTTAGACTGACATTTTCCTTTTGCTGCTCATGACTCATGTTCTGATGACAGGCTGCCTACAGACGATGCTTAAAACCCATCGACAAGTCTCCAGGGCTTTTGCTTTTCCTGCCTCCCTCAAACATCCTCTAAAATTAAAGATGGGAAGATGCAAGTGCGTGCACACTGAACTCCGTCTGCTCTTTGCACGACACATGTGGCACTGCAACAGCCAAACAAATCCAAAGCCTTCCCACTGCTGCTTTTGGACACCACCTTCACCCTCTCATCTGTTGGAGGGAACGAGCCTTTGCCATATGCAGCTGTGAGTTTCCCAGCAAGCAAACCAAGGCTTTTGCTTTCAAGCCTGCTCCAGATAGAGCTTTGCTGCAATTCTGTAAGCTTGTGATTAGGAAGTGGGCAAAAAAATTACTACTTGTCTAAACTGAACTCCTGAGTTACAGCAGAGCTGGACGAGGCTGTACTCGGGCTCCGTCATATAAGCTTTGCATCACTGTAGGTGTTTTGGCCTCAGAAAAAGCTCCAAAGAAGTTGCTCTAGTGAAACAGTTTGCAGCCTGAACCATGTCCTTGGCTTCAGAGTGGGGTGGCCTCTGCACAGGCGTTCCTCAGACCCGGGCAAGCCACCTGGAACAGGTAGAGCCCAGAAGCTGCTGATCCCCTGCAGACAGCAGGAACTCACCTTTCAAGGAGAACTGTGCCTTCACCTTGTCCAGTTCATTCTGAAACACAATACAGAGAACCCCATTAGGAAACGCTCTGCAGAGATGCTTTCACCAGATCTTAAAAAGACCCAAGGGGTTTCTCCAGCAGGACTTTTGGACCAGGCAGGTACTAAGGAGGGAACATGGAAACAAGAAGCAGAGTTGCAAGCCTGAACTATCACAGCGAATAGAAAGAGCACCTCCAACTGGCATTCTTCAGGGGGAGAAGAGAGGATCGCAGCTTCATCTTAGCCTTGTCAACCTTGTGTTTCTCACACTGTCAGTCATCCTGTTTTAGCTGAATAATTTTGGAAGGCTCTCAGGGAAACACAGGAAGTCAGGAAAGAACAATTTTTATAATGTTTTACCTAAACAAGGCAATAAGGGAGGGATGTTGCCAGACTAACTGCATTACTGAGAGTTCTTTAAACTGAAGTGAACTTCAATCACATGCAGGTGGGAGACAGGAGGACACATCCAAGCACCCGAAAAGGTAACCAAGCATGCACTCAAACATGCTGACAGACACTGAAGTCACTGCAGTTCAGGATGCTGATACGAGCTAACAGCTCAATCGAATGGCTGGAAACAGATCACTGAGAAACCAATCCATAACACCCCAACTGAGAATGCACGTCTCCTGGGTACCACAAGGGTCTGAGCAACATCAACTATTTCTAGTGCCTTTATCAAGGATCAGAGAGAGGCAGCAAATGCCCTGTAGTTTAAATTAAAGAAAATGAAGTGATATAACTTAACACTGGCGAATAGCCAAAGGAAATACAGAGGTTAAAAAGGGAGGCTATTTATATCTATATGTATATTTAAAATAAAAACCAGAGAGAAATATATGCAGGAAAGTGTCAACAGAAGACGACTTAAAAAGCAGTGTTAGAGAACTGCAGAGGAAAGCGCATAACAAGTCAGGCAGGAGCTGCAGTGGAATAAAACCACAATAAAATGCCAACACAGGCACACAAATCTGTGCAACCCGGAATGCTACATGCAAATCTGAGCCAAGAATAGCACCAGCAGTGACCACGGCTCTGATGGGACTGGAGCTGGGCTCTGCTAGTGACAATAAAGGCAGGAAAGAAAATGTGGGATGTAAAGCTTGGTAAGCAGCAGGGACTAAATGCAAAGCCTAGCAGAGCTGACTGGGATTTGCCCCAAGGGGCACGACTGCTGGAGGGCTAATGCGGAATTAACTCTGCTGCAGGAACTATTCTGAAGTAGCTTCCTCAGAGTCCTATTCAGGAACGATTAGTGAGCTCACAAGATGTGCTAATTATCATGATAGCAAAGAAACCCTGGGCTACTTCAGGCAGCCATGTAACATCACCTCATTCATCAACTTAATCTGAAATCCCTCATCCTCCACCACAACTCCTAAAAGCTGCTCCCAATTTGCTCTCCTCTGAGAGAAGCTCTCCTCTCTCTGCAAGACTGAGTTACAAGACCACATTTTCCCAAGATAAAACGAGTATATCCTGACCACAAACAGACAGCTGTCCTCCAAGGCTTCTACCTTCCCCAGCAGGTTTACAGGCAGGAATCCTCCCCCCACCTCCTCTTCACCAAGCTGAAATCTCATTTGGAAGAAGTCTGTACCCTCTAGATCACAAGCAGCTCTTGACAGACTCATTGAGGTGTTACACTCCAAAACTCACCCTTTTCCTCCTCTGGAAGCAGCCACATGGAGACTGTTCTGCTCACAAGGATGATCTTTAAATTCAATATAGGCTAAACCCAGTTTCAGTAATGGAAGAAATGCTTGGACATTTAGACAGTGGTCTGCAGCTCCAGGGATCCAGGTTCCCTCTGGTGTTTCTATTGAAGTTTTAGCCTGGAGGTGGAAAGCGAAGCAGCCCCAGCACTCTTTTGACTGTAAACATTTCAGACTAATAGCAAGAGTGAGGAACAGTAACAAAGACAATTACTGTTCAAAAGATAATTTGGCTAATTCTGCAACAACAGGAAGGGGTTTCAGATCATGAGGGAGCTCTTCTGACCACTTCACCGGGTGCCAAAGACTGACTCTCCAACGAGAATCCCAAGCTTGTCTCCTCGAGATGACAAGCTCCACACTTTGCTTTCTAGCATACCCTTTTTGTGGCAGGAGGCCAAATGCTCATTCCAAGACAGCTGTGGGCTGCACAGATACAGCTCCAGTTGATTACAGAGATGAACACCACTTTATGCCCAGGCTCTTAGAGGGCCAGGCAGTGGTTCATTACAAACCTTGGAAATTTTTGTTTTTATTTTCAGGTGAAATTGCTTCCAGCTGAGGATGCCAGAAATTCTTACCCTCTGAAGAGCCCGGGCTTGGCCCACCATGTGTCTGCTTTGAACTGCTGTCTGGCCAGAATCAGACACAGAGAGACCTCACATCCAGGTGGACATTAATCCCTCACTCATTGTGAACAAGGCATCTATGTTCTTAAGATACTCCATGTCCTCCAAAAGTGAGGCAGCACAGATGAAATTGGTGACAAGCACAGCAGCAATTTGTACAGCACACACAGCAGTGAATACCCACACAAGCTGATGATGCTGATTTAATCAAAAAAGTATTTGGTTCCTTCCATTGGTGACCTCAGAGCCCTCATTAAGCAGGCTGTACATTGAGGATAGGTGTTGCTCTGACAGACACACACAAGACTTACAAGAACGAGAGGGATTGTTGTACAGGAGCAGCTCCACAGTCCTACCCTTGAGCAAGGGAGCAGTTCTGCACAGTCTGCCTGGAGCAGAATGCTGGGGAAATCCATTTTGGATCCTAGGGTGGTGGTGAGAGAGAACAGGAAGACTTTCTAGGGCGATTCTCTCCAGGCAACCCATTTCCAAGTCACTCATCTCATTACACTCATGAGAATGGATCTCAGTATGTACGAAAGGAAATGTTCATCTGCTGTGAGGGCACGCGGCTCCCAGTGCCCAGAGATGCTCCTCCATTCCTCAGCACACTTTGGCCTTCAGTTTTATTAGTGGAAGTCTTGGAGAAAGACAGTGCTACTGACATTCTAGTCTGGCTGGCTTTATTTTAAAGACATACAAAGTACATATAGAATTGTCATGGCAACTGCTAATTATGGTAATTGCTGCACATGCTGCTTCTAAACACAAGAGGGTACAAGCATCCCATTATACCAAGGTCAACCAGACACCCTTTTTTTGGAACAGATAATTCCAAGACAGAAGGAACCCCGTTTCATTCACACTACACAAAAGAGAACATGGAACAGCCACTATGTGTTCATCTCTACTCAGACTCAACTCTCCACACCCAAAGGTGGCACTTGGAGCACACCACCTAGCATCCCAGCGCCAGCCAGGATCCTGCCAGGACCCAGCCTCGACATTGTTGACTGCTGCTAGTGTGGCTTCAGGCAATCTCTCTCCTAATCTCTCTTGGGGAATCATGACTTTATCATCACCCTGCCCCACATCCTTCAATCTGCACAAACGGGAGGAGAAGGAGGCACTTCTTCCAATGGGCTCTTCATTCCAGAGGGGTTAGCAGGGCTCACACACAGCTGAGCCACAGATACCAGCAGCAATTCACTGCATCTGGGATTTCCCTTCTCCTGCCTTTGGGAACAGCTCTGTAGCCTCATTCCCAAGGGAGGAACAGCAGTCCTATATGATGCTGTTTCAGGAGGTTTCCAGGTAAAGTGAGAAGCAGAAGGAAGAGCAGGAAGTACAGGAGGCTCCTTGAGTCACCACACGGGATTTGGTCAGGGGAATGCTAAACCACCACAGAGACTGATATGCTTCAGGTCAGAAACATGAGCACAGCAAGCTCCAGCTTGGGAAGCACCTGCTGGCAGAGGACCAGCAGGCCAGGCCACCCTTCCAGAAGGCTGAAGCATCACATGAGGAAAGAACCCCCTGTCAAGTTACCTGCAAGCTCTCAGCATCCGGTGCTGCTTCCTCCTCCAGGGTAACATCAAAAAACAGCTTATTGATGATGTGTCTTTTGCTGACCTAAACACAAGAGACAGAAGAGTTTGATGGGCACAAATATGGAAACAACGGATATGGAAGACAGATGGAGGGGGAGAAGGTACTGTCTTGTGACAAGGCCATGAAAGGCAAATCAGATCACGTGTTTGACACCATTAGTGGTGATGCTCTGCTTTGGCTCAACAGCACAGCAGCAGACCCCCCACTCAGTTTCTGGGAGTGCGACTCCAGCCAAGCTCCTGAGCTGCAGCAGAAAGATTCAGACATTTCTGAATCGAGCGCAGTCTGTTCTCTGGCAGCTCAGCCCCAAGCAGCTGATGCTGAGCTAACATGATGCCAAATCCTAAGACAGAAGTACGTGCTGCTTTCTGCAGGCAGAAGGTGCTGTAATTGAATTTGATAGCTCTCCACACCTCCCCCATGCAGTTACAGCTTTGTGTTTTAAGTATTATATACAGTCATGACACCAGCTAATTGCATGGTTACTGCCACATAAGATGTTATTTCGCGATAACTCCATGGTAACCCAGAGATGTAAGAGGCAGAGAAGAACAGAGGGAATCAACAAGTCAGGGAAGGAACAAGGGCCAAGACCTTGAGAGAGGAAAGAAGCACAAACACAGAATAAGCCCAAGCAGCAGCTGGCTAAAAATTTACATCTGAGAGTAAGGAAACATCTCCTGCAGCCACTACATGCCAAGACCTACAAGCACCATGAAGTCTGGTGACAAAAGAGACTTCAAAGAAGTTCAGATGTCAGTTAAGCCAATGGAAACCCAAGCCTCAGCTTCCTATCTCAGAAGCAGAGCACATCCTTCCTTCTCTCCTCAGTCATCGCTTTTCTCAAGGAAGGGTTGAAAACTGCTAAGCCAGGAGGGGTCGTACGGCCCACGTGCAGCAGAATGGGCTGTTCACCTGACAGCAGTGGGCTGGGCATGCCAGAAACACCAGTCAGGTGTCCCCGTGAAGCCCCTGCAGCCCCTCATGTGCTCATACCAATACTTACCCAGCCTAAGTGAAAACCCAGAGCTCCTTTTGAAAGGAGCTGCAGTGCAGACAGTGGCAGGGCACTCTCAGCCCACTGCAACCAGAAGAGCTGTGGAGGGGAGTTCATCCTCTCAGCCTCTGCAGAGTCCCAAATGACAGAAAGTCCCTCTGCATTTTATCGTGAACCTTTTTTCCACCATCACCCGAGGCCACAGCTCCTTGCTGCCATTGCAGTGCACTGTGGCACAGGTGTGTACAGGGGATGGCTTTACCTGGTTTCTGCACTGTGGGCATGTCCGGCTCGGTGCAGTTTCAAACCACTGGAGGAGGCTGAGAAGCAAAAGGAAAACATACAGTAAATCCTTAAAGTCCTGGAACACTGCTTCCAGGGGCCATGCCCCAACTCCCCAGGAGACAGCAGGATGTAACTCCGCATCACAAACTAGAGCAGAACCACAACCCTCCAGTCCAGCGGTGCGGCTGGCAGGAGCTCCGTGTTCCACACGCATGCTCCACTCGCATCTCCAAGACAATTCCTGGCTGAATTTAGCATGTGAGCTTATCTTTAACAAGGCAGAGCTTTTGCAGAGCTCAGATCTCTCTGGGAGACAGGCTTTGAGCTTCACAGGAGTGAGTGGATCCACACACGAGCTGCTCTATCAGGATATGGTAGCTGAGATCCCAGCCCAGTCAGCTCCAAGGGGTGCCACTGAACACAGATCTGCAGAGCGAGGGGCGCTGGGCTGGGCTCTGCTCTGGGATAACAAACGCAAACCTGCTGGGCTCCTCAGGAGAGCCACTAATGTATTTTGCAACCAAGCCATCACATCACACTGGAAAGGTTTATTTTGGGAGCAGGGTAATGATTTGGAGCCGGCAGGTTACCTTTGGAAGCTCTGTTGCTCCGCTGGCTGCTGGAAGACAGCAGGCCCGAGCAGCGCTGCTGAGTGAGAAGTGACAATCACACCCGTGGTCCTCTCCAAGCTCATAAGCTAGGAAAGCAAATGCCCACCCTCTCCCCACATAAAGTTTATTTCCTCAGAAGAACCATTTCCTTTCAACACAGACACTTGCAACACAGTCCTAGCAAAGCATAGAATTGCCAGGGCTGCTTCACCATAATCCAACACGCTGCAACACTGGCTCTTCCAGAGAAGGGAGCCTGCAGGCAGCACAGCGACAGAGTTTATTAGGTCGGAAAAGATCTGAGATCATCGAGTCCAACCTATGACCGATCACCACCATGTCAAATATCGCACCCAATCTTTCCTTAAAGACCTCCAGGGACTCCACCACCTCTGCGGACAGCTCGTTCGCAGTGTAATCACGCAGCCCGGACTGCTGCGGCAGCTCCGTGATCTTCTCAGAGCCCTCGCGCGGGGCCACGGAAGGTGCCCGTGGCTAACAACCCACGGCCCAGCCCGAGCCCGCCCGCCCCGCCGCTCACCAGGCCTGGTGGAAGGTGTGCCCGCACGGCACGGCCGCCACGTCCCGCTTACTGTCGAATAAGTCGGAGCAGATGGTGCAGTAGGCGCGGATGGGCATGGCGGGGCCGGGGAGTTCGGGTGGCCAGCGGAGGTTAAAGGGGGGATTCCAGAGGGCCGCGGTGCCGGGGCCAGAGCGGGCGCGCGGCCCTGCGCGGTTTAAACGCGACCGCGAGCGCGCCGCTTCCGGCCCGCTCCGGATGTGACCTCAAGTGAGCCCGCGCGGGGGCCAAGGATGGGGCGGGAGCGAGTGGGCGTGGCACCCAAGGCGGATCCAGGGGGCGTGGCCGGTGGGAAGGGGCGGGGCCTCGCGCCCGGCCCGTGCCCCACGGAGCCCAGCGATGGCTCCCGGGATCCTTCCCGGGATCCATCCCGGCAGCGAGCGCTCACGGGGTCCCGCTTCCTGGGGAGCGGTGCCGCTTCCAGCCCGCTGCGTCTCGCTGAGCTCCCTGCTGCCGGCACGATTGGCAGACCCCTGGCCCCACAGAGAGACTGGGCAGGCGGCGCTGGTGCTGTCTCAGTTTGTCCTCAGCGGGGTCTTTATTTGCCAGAGATACAGCGGTGGGGCGCGGGGCTGCGGCGGCAGCCGTGGGCAGAGCCGGCCCTGCAGGCATGCAGCTGCGAGGGGGGAAGCGGGGACCGGGGAGGGGGCACGGAGGGGGCAGTGGGGGTCCTCCAGGCACAACGCGTGGGGGTCCCCGTGTCCCCCCCGGGGGTCCCGGGACGGAGAGGGGGTCTCCGGGACGGCCCCCGCTCCGTCCCGCGCGGCCCCGCCTGTGGTCCCGCACATGCACGCGTGTCCCGGGGGGCCCCGCCACGCCCCCCCAGCACTGCGGGGCGGGCGGCCGAGGGGGCTGCCCCGCGTCTCTGGGCATCCCCGGGGGAGGGGACGGGGGCGGGGGACAGACTGAGAGAGCTGGGAGGACACGGGGGAACGGGCGCCATGCAGGGCTCTGCCCCGCGGCCGGCTCTCCGGCGGGGCACGTAGAAAAGGGGGCGCAGGCGGGGGTGGGGGGCCATGCCGGGGCTATGTACAGGGGTCGCGGGGGCCGCTCAGCCGCTCTGCTCGCTGGGGGGCTCGGCGGCGGCCCCGACCTCGTTACACGTGGTGGCGGGCGGTGTGCCGGGGGCCGGGGGCTGCGCGGCGGCGGGCGGCGTGCCGGGGGCTGCGGGCTCCGGGGCGGTGGCGGCGGGGGCCGCGGGCTCCGTGGCGGGGGCCGTGGCCGTGGCCGTGTCGGTGGCGGGCTCTGTGGCTGCGGGCTCCGTGGCCTCGGCGGCAGGAGCCGAGGCCGCGGCCGGAGTCGCTGCCGGGGCTGGAGTTGCTGCCGGGGTCGCTGCCGGGGTTGCTGCCGGAGCTGAGGTGGCTGCCGGGGCTGGGGTGGCTGCCGGAGCTGAGGTGGCTGCCGGGGCTGGGGTGGCTGCTGGGGCCGGGGCTGCCGCCGTCTCCGTCTGCTCGGGCGCCCGCAGGCGTTTCATGAGCGTGGTCACTCGCACGGCTTTCTGCGGGGCAGAGACGAGGGCGTGTGGGGCTGGCGGAGGGGCAAGGACAGCCCCACCAGGCTCATAGCCCCATGGTGGGGGACCGGGCTCGGCTAAGAGGGGACACGGAGTCACAGCACACCCACACCCACCTTCCACTTGGCCCGGGCGAAGTTCTTCTCGATCTGGGCGCAGACACCATCCTTGATGTTCTTGTCAGAGGCAGCATTCCCAGAGATCCTGGAGAGACAGTGAGTAATGAGCAGCCCCCACCAGCCCCCTTGGCTCCCCATCTGACCTTGCCGCTGCTCACCACTCATGAGAGATGGCCTCCTCTGCTGTGATCCTCTGGTCCTGCTCCACCTCCATCAGACGTGTCACCAGCTCCTTAGCTGGGGGCACGGGGGGAGAAGTCAGTGCTGGTAGGGGACAACATGGGACCCCATATACCCCCCAGTGTGGGGCTCACCCGCTTGCGAGATGTCATCCCAGTACGGCGGGTCGAACTCATAGTCCCCAGCCAGGATTTTGCGGAAGAGGTTCTTGTCGTGATTCTCGTAGTCATCCTCGTCTGCCTCCTCGTAGAAAGGAGGGTTTCCCGAGAGGCTGAGGAATGTAGTGGTGGGCTCAGTCCGGTCCAAGCCCCAAGCCCTTGTAGCTACCCCTTCCCTCACCCCACACTCACAGGATGTACATGATGACGCCGATGGCCCAGCAGTCCACGGGCCGCCCGTACCGCTGCCGCCCCACCACCTCTGGAGCTGCGAGAGACAGAAGAGCAACCATCCCCTGCGGTCCCCAGCCACCCGGCCTTTTGGCCATGGGGTGATGGGGAGTGGGAGGCACCCACTGGAAGCACCTAGGATCAGCCCCCAGGGTGATGGGGAATGGGAGGTGGAGGTATTAAGGAGTGGATGGTAAGGAGCAGCAGGGTCCTGCTGGGACCCAGCACTGCCTGCCCCTGCATGCCCACCCGGCTTGCTCTCACCCACCCAGGTACTCGGGGGTGCCACAGGGCTCCTTAATGAGCCCGTTCTCCAGCTTGGCCAGGTGGAAGTCACTGATGACGATCTTGGAGTTCTTCAGGCGATTATAGTACACCAGGTTCTCCAGCTGCTGGCACGGGGACTGTGAGTGCCAGGACAGGGGGCATGGCAGCACCCATGGGTGCTCCCACCCCCCTGCCACCCACCTTGAGGTTTCTGTGGACGATCTTGAGTGAGTGCAGGTAGGCAACAGCCTCCAGCACCTGCCGGATGACATTGCTGGTGTCCTTCTCCGAGTAGTAGCCCTGATCCAGGATCCAGTCAAAGACCTCCCGGCCAGTGGCCCTGCAGACAGCAGCTCTGCTGAGACCCATCCCTGATGGGGCCACGCCTTCCCCCGGCTAAATCTCCCAAACTTACAGCTCCAGAAAGATGAAATATTCCTTGCGGGTGATATAGACATCCACCAGCTGTAAGATGTTGGGATGTTTTACCCTGGAGAAAGACAGGGACATGGGTGGGAGTTCCCAGTTTGCCCAGGAGCACAGGATCCCCTCCAGTCTCAGTACTCACATTTTGAGGATGATGATCTCGTTTTTGGCTGCCTTCCGCACTTTCCGCCCATCCCGCTTCAGAAACTTCTTGCAGGTGTACAACTTCCCTGTCGTCTTCTCCTTGGCCCGGAAGATTTCACAGAACTCTTCCCTGCAAGGGTACCCTCAGACATCACCCCGTTCCTGGTGACCACTGAGATTGGGGTGCTTCGGTGGTCCCTGGGCCCACCAGCATTCCCCCAGATCCCAGCAGTCAACGGAGATGCCACAGAAAGCTGTGGCTCAAAACCACTTTGGAGGGGAAATAAAAAACAGCAGTGAGAAGCAACTGATATGGAAGAAGCAAATTGATAGGGAAGGGGGAGAATTTGCTGGTTGAAAAGCCCCATCCTCAGGACAGGAGGGGTAAGACCCACTGTGAAGCCACTCATGCCAAGGTGGAACAGCAGCACACCTGATATTAGCATCAGCACAGCAGTCGGGGAGAAAGAAAGGGAGATGTGCCGGTAGCTGCAGTATTTCTGTTCTATTATTAATGGTGCTGGAGCCCATCGGCCAGGCTGGAGCTGCAGGGGAGCCCCCGAGAGGCACTAGGCATTGATCCAGCAAAGCCTTGGCTTTCCAATCCCCCCAGCTGCTCTGAATCCTCACAGCCACTGCCTTGGGTGGAGGGGAACAGTGACGTGTGGGCTTTGGGACAAACTGCCCAGAGGATGGAGCAAAGATTTGAGAGCACCAAGGTCCCCGCTGCCACCCAGTATGATCCTCCCAGCTGCGACCTCTGTCCAAGCAGGTGTTTTGGAAGTTGATGGAAAAAATTCTGGTGCCTGTTTTGCGGTCAAGCTGCTCTCAAGGGGTGTGAGGGCTTCACTTTTTGGAAGGCATCCTAACAGGTTCCTCAGCATGGCAATAAAAGTTGAGGGAAGCAGCAGTGCTCCACTGCCCCTCAAGTGAAATCTGCCTTTCCTTTGCTGTAGCTGAGCCCTCCTGATTCACAAAATGCTCAAGGGAGCCAGGATCGTTTGGAATTGCTGCAATCCCTGCAAATCTTGAGGGGAGGAGGGAGGGATATGGGGAGGTACCCAGCTGCAGCCAGCAGCAGTGGGAAAGCTCACTGCCCTCCTTGGGCAGTGATATTCACTAGCTGTGAATATCTCCCATGTGCCCATGAGCAAGAGGGACTATTTAGGGTAAAGCTGCCCCAAAATACACCCTGCAATCCCAGCCCAGCTGGGGACCAGCACCCCCAGAGCCCCCACAGGCAGTGTTGTGCCACTCCTCAGCACCCAAGAGCCCCACACAGGTGGCTGAGGTTCCCCAGGGCATCCATGGGGCCATGGAGGGACCAACTCACGTTTTGATGACCTGGCCCAGGTCATATCTGTCGGTCACCTCAGACGGCTGGTTATAATCTTTCTTGTCTCCCAGCGTCACGCAGCCAAACGGCATCGCAGGGCCCGGTGCTGGCAGGGCAGGGAGAGGCAGTGAGTGCCCCGGCACTGCTGACCCCCCTGGAGCCACAGCAGAGCCTCCCGAGCTGTGCTAATTAACGTGGAACCTGAGCACAGCGGCTGCTCGTGCTCTGCAGCTGCCGCAAGCCGCCGTGTGCCCAGCCCCACCGATGTGCATCCACTCCCATGGCATCCAGCCTCTCCACCTGGGCTCAGGCTGCCAGCACAGCCACAAGCTGGCCCCTTTGCCCCTGTTTGTGGATTATTAATGATTAATTAGCAGTCAGGGCTAGCACAGTGCCTGGAGCACCCACTGGGGAGGCAAGCAGAGGTGAACGGATCCTTTCCTGTTTCTCAGCCCAGTTTTGCCCACGGTAACATTTCAGCAGACGGGGCCTCCCCAGGCAGAGCATTGTCACACGTTGTCACATGTGCAGTGGGTTACACCAGTCTCAGCTTCCCATCCCCAACAAGCCCTGACTGTGGCACCAGGCAGGTGGCACTGCAGCTTGGAGGTACCAGCCCCCCTGCCACTGGCAACGGTCAGGACACCAGCCTTGGCACACGCCAGCTTCTCCAGCCCTTTAGGAAGGATGCTTTGCCCCTTGCTTCCCTGTTGGGAACCCTTCAAAACCAGATTCTTCTTGAAAGCTTCCCCGAAAAAAAAAATTAGTCACATAAAGTAATTTTTCCCCCTTTCCCACCATGTTACCAGGAGGAAGTTTCAGCTGACATTATTTTTTGATGGCTCAAAAGATGACAGAGCTGCCTGGGGCCCCCCAGCCCTCTTGGATGGGCCTGAGTGGGACCTTGTGATGAGAAGCTGGCACGATGCTGGGAGCACCCACTGCCCAGCACTAAAGCTCCCCAAACACCATGCTGTGCTGTGTGGGCCTGGCTGTGCCGCACCAGCAGTGCCCGGGGCCGGGTGGCGAGGGCTGCGGGCAGGATGGCTGCGGGATGCGGGATGCGGGAGCCGGCATCGCGGGTACCCAAGCACCGAGCCTGTTGCTATGGCAATGGGAGCTGAAGATGCAGAAAGCGGCACATCCTTTGGAGGGGGCAGGGACGGGCAGCACCCGGCAGCACCCGACCCACCTGCAGGTGCACAGCCCCATCCCTGCTATGCGGGCCCTGGGAGGAAGGCATGCTGCCTGCAGCACCCAAGGCATGCACTTAAGTGCTCCCTGGGGTGATTGACCCAAACCTGGGTGGGACGTGAGTGCGGTGAGTCAGGGAATGGGGGGATGCTCCTTCCAGCCTCCATCCTTTGGGACTGACCTGCCTCCGTGCCTGCTGGAGCGATGCCCACAGAATGGGTGTACCCAGTTTGCAAGGCACCCAGGCACCGTCCTGCCAGGAAAGCCTGCACTGGCTAAAAGCACCTGCCCCAGTCCCACTCAGCGTGCACCAAGTCCCAAAAGAGTAGCAGAGCACCCATGGGACACCACTGCTTGTGCCCCAGATTGGATGAGACTTTCCAGCCTATACCTGACTCATCCCAGCAGCTCTCCCAGCAAACGTGCCCTGCCTGGCACCCTTCTGTTCCCATGCCACACGACACCGGCTCTCCTGTGCCACTGTACCTAGCCAAGGGGAGTGACAGCTGTCCTGGCAGCTGCTGGATGGGCGGGAGGCTCAGTTCCCTAGATCATCAGGGGTAAGGTTGGCCGGCAGGTGGGCAGGCAGGCTGGCAGCACTGGCATCAGAGTGTCAGGATTAACCGGGAAGGGGATCCGGGTGGGATGATATATCGGGAATTTATTGCTGTCTCTGGGAGAGCACTCAGCTAATCTGTGCTCATAAAATTAGTTCTCGTTGGTTTAGTGGTGACCCATCCTTCCAGGGCAGAGCATTTCCAAATTCCCCTGCGCTAGGCTGGCTTTGAGGGGCTCAGTGCACTCGGAATATCCTGCAAGGGAGGCTGGCACCCAGCCCAATATCGGGGTCAGCACCGGCACCCCATAGGTGAGAGCACCCCCACCGGGGCAGGGGCACCCAGGCAAGAGGTGGGCGAAGGGATGAGTGCTCCCTCCTCGGGGTGCCGGGGGGAAGGCTCGGTGCTGCGCTGGTACCCGCACGCAGCCAGCACCCCCCTCCAAGTGTCTAATTTGGGAGCAGAAGCAACAGCGGGTGTAAGACAATAGCGGGGAAGTGGGTGGCCGGGTGGGGATGGCACGGAGGGATGACGCAGCCATGCAGCCCTCGCCAGCGGAGCCCCCCAACCCCCGACCCCCAGCTCTGCCCCACGGCGTGAGGTGCCACGGGCTGGTCTTTCATCTCCGGCCCTGCTTCCATCTGCAGCTGCCCTGGACATGTCCGTGGGGGGCTCCCCCTGCCATCCCGCCCCCACGTCCCGGGGGAAGGATGTACCGAGGAGAGGCAGAAAACGCATCCAGGCTAAGACGGACCGAAATATTGCTAGTGCAGGCAGCGGGCAGGCAGCGGGCAGGGAGCGGGAGACGGAGGGGCCGGCCAGCCCGGCGCTGCCCGCCGAACTGCCGGGCTGGGGCTGAGACAGGGCTGGGGGAGTCCCACTGCCCCCGGCCCGGGGCGTGCAGAGGGACAGCCCGGACCGCGCTCCGCAGGCAGGTCTGCGTTTGGCCGGCTCGGAGCGCTGCGGCAGCGGGAAGGGAGCAGACTGCGGGAGAGAGAGGTGTGGGGTCCGGGAGGGGATGCTCGGCGGCGGAGGCACGGGGAGAGGCTCCCTGGCAGCATCCCCTGCCGCGGTGCCGGCCAGCTTCTCCGGGCTCCTCGCGGAGACGGGGGCGGCACCGGGGCAGCAGCGGCCCGGGGGGGCGAGCCCCCGGGGAGCCGCGGGGGGAGCCGGGCTCCGGCAGCTCGCTGTGCCCACGGCGCCCGTCGGGGCTCGGGGTCTGCGGGACGCGGGGTGCCGGCGGGGGCAGTGCGGCGGCGGGCAGCCGTCGGGGCGCGCACGCACCGGACAGGGATGCGCGCTGCCCCGTCGGGACGTCCCGGGCCACCAGGGGCGGGAGGAGAGTCTGGGGCAGCCCCGGGCCAGACAGTGACAGATACCAGCAACGCCCCCCCCGCCGGGCCCGGCCCCCCTCGCCCCCGGTCCGGCGCTGCGCGGCGCTCACCTGCACGCCTCTCCGACCGCAACGGGGGGCCGCGGCCCGGGGCCGCCGCTCGGGGGGAGCCCGCCCCTCCCGCCCGCCCTCCCGCGCCGGGCCGGGGCCGAGCCGGGCCGAGCCGAGCCGATCCCCGCCGATCCCAGCGATCCCAGCCGATCCCAGCCGAGCCGTCGGTCCGTCGCGGCGCGGCCCCGCGCGCCCGGCGCGGCAAGTTGGTGGGGCGGGACCGTGGGGCCACGCCCCCCTCCACGCCCCGCCCAGCCGCTGACGTCACCGCCAAACTTCGCGCCCCGCCCGTGAGGACGGGTCACGCGTGGCTCCGGGACCCACGGGCACCGCCGTGGGCGAGGCGGGCGGGGCACCGTGGGGGGCATTGTCACCGGGCTGGGACACCGCCACACACGGGGGACCGGGGACCTATGGGACTCCACAGTGTACCCTCTGGGGTGAGCCGGGATCCCCTGGGCTGTGCCATGACCGATGGGATGGGATGGGATGGGATGGGATGGGATGGGATGGGATGGGATGGGATGGGATGGGATGGGATGGGATGGGATGGGATGGGATGGGAGCAGGATTTTAACAAAGCTGTGCGTTGGCTCAGCATCACAGGTATCTGTCCCCTGAGGGCACTAAAAGGCGCCAGCCATGAGGACACGGTTAGACACGTTCCTGCCTCTGTGTCATCATCCAGTGGGAACCAGGCTACTTCTCCTCCAGCGGCAGGGCCGAAGGCTCTACGTACTTCCTGTCCTTATCCCACAGCCTGGGGCAAGGAACAAGAAAGGGACAAGAATTCGGCCGCCCTGATTCTCTTACCTCTGCCCACAACCTGGGCACGGAACTCAGCCTGGGGTGGGCAGCACGGCCCTCAGGGCACAGCAGGGCACCAGTCCCTTCCCCAGCCCCTTTGCCCCGCACTCCTCACGCAGTGCAGCCACGTGTGCGGAGCCTCCCCGGCGGCTGCGTGCCACACGCTGGCATTTGCTGCCCATATGGTGCTGCTTCCGAACTGCACCCCCACTTCCCTCCCCTCCCGTCCCTGCGCCCACCAAACCCCATCTCCCCAAACCTCCTGACTCACACTGTCCTCAGCAGCCATAAGGGTGTGGCCATCCACTCCCGGGACCCACAGCCCCCTCCTGCCCATGGATAGGCACACCAGTGTTCCAAAGCCAGCATCTCCTCTCTGCTCACTGGAAACCAGCCAGCACTCCAAGGGAGAGCCAGCTGAGGCGCCTGTCCCCAGTGTGGCACAGAGCCCTGCCAGTCCCAGGCCTATCACCACCCGTGCTGGGTAATTAAGGGTGTGTGAGAGCAGGGGGAATTAGCAGGGCACTGTAGTTTGAGCTTCTAATCAAGAGTTTAATCATACTGGCTGGCAGCAGCGCGCCACGGTTATTAATCTCTGCACCTCGCAGGGACCTGGAGCGTAAGTCATAATTACCAGCAGGCACCCGTGTGGTTCGGAGCTGCCCAGTGGTAGCTTGCAGCATGAGGGATCTGGTGGCACTTCTCCATTGTCCCTTGACCCCGGCTTGTGCCTGTCACCTCCTGGCACCAGTCTCCTGCCCGTGGCAGAACTGCCACAGGGTCCCATCACTGTGTACTGGTCCCCTCCTGGTGCTGAATCTGGTTCAGATCTTGGTCCACTCTGTGCCTCATTTTGGGGTGATGAGTTTTGCTGACCCCAATGGCATTTGTCCTTACATTGCCGTGTCCCACTTCCCCATGCACCCACCCCCCTTCCACTACACCGCAGAGCTGAGTGTGGGGTGGCATGGCTGGTCTGGAGTGATTTTTCCTACAGCACCTCTGGAGAGAGTGAGCCTGGGATGCCTGAGGTGGGGCTGCCAGGGCTGGGGGCACCTGGCTGTACACCTCTGCCTCAGATGGGGTGGGGAACACCTGTAGATCCTCCCCTGCTTTAGTTGGGGGACATCTGGCTGTATTCCCCTGCCCCAGGCGGGTGAAGGGGCTGGAGGGCCAGCCCAGATGGTGCTGGGGGGGGTGCAGCGGGGGGTGCTCAGCACCTTTGTTCTGGGGTGCAGTGGGATGCACGTTCAGCATGTCTGTGGTGGGGTGCAGTGGGGTGCAGTGGGGTGCAATGGGGGGTGTTCAGCGTGTCCGTGACTCAAGCACCACGCGGCACCGCATCCCTGCGTGCTTGCCATCGCCATGGCAACCGCCAGGCAATCAGCGATAATTGTGCACGTTGGCCCGGCAACGGGGCCAAATAAACCCCATCCCTTCTTTCGGGGAGCCGGCGGGGAGCAAGGAGGAGAGAAAAAGAGGCGGTGCAGCTGCTGGTCGCCACCCCTGGCCCTTTAGTGGGATGAGCAGCAGTGGGGGTGCACAGTGGCAGGGCTGCCGTCCCCATAGGTGTCCCATGGCACCCATGTGCCCTGGAAGGCGTCAAGGGAGACAGCCAGAGAGCCACTGAGCTCGGCCACCAGGTATGGTGTCCCCCATATAGTGCCACAGCTCTGCCAGCCCATCCCAGTTGCTGACCACACAGTGTGTGAGGGCAGGGCTGCCCCACACCTGGCTGGGCACCACTGACTGTGGCTGCTTGTCCCTGGCCAGCCTGCTCCTGATGTGGCCTGTCCCTGTGTAGATGGCAATACAAAAAGCCTTGTGCCTCTCCACCTCTCCACTGGCTCTAGTCCCTGGAGCCCTGATGGGGAAAGGGAGCTTGTTTTCCAAAGTGTATTCCTGCATCACAGTGATGACATGGTATCAGGGTTTGATTCCCCCTCCCACTGAAAGAGATTTGGGGGTCCCTTGGGTCTCTGGCAGTACCTGCAGCCGTAGACATCAGGGTGCAGGGAGGCTGCTCAGGGTGAGAGCTCAGGGAGAGAATTGGCCCCCAGGGAGAGGACCAGGACCAGGACCGGGACATGGCTGACACTGGTCCTGAATGGGTGCTGGGATGGGGCGAGCCGTCCCAGCTGAGGGCTGGTGCTGTCTCAGGGGCAGAGAAAGGCTTATAACCTGGAAGGCTTTGGGGTAAAGTAAAGCTTCCTGGAGAACAGCAGAGCTCCCCAGGTGCCAGTAAAGCTCCTCTGGGGGTTAGCACATATTCCCAGAGGCCAGCAGAGATTCCCAGGGACCACTAAAGCTCCTCAGAGACCAGGAGTATCCTCAGGGGCTACCAAAGCTTCCCAGGAGCTGCTAGAGCTACCCAAGTACCACCAAAGCTCTCCGGAGGCCAGCAGAGCTCCCTGAGGGCCAGCAGAGTCTCAGGTGGGTGCAGGGATGCCTCGGGCTGTGCAAGTGCCAGCAGTTCCAGGTTCCAGAGGCAGGCGGGGGGGCAGAGGGTCAGGTCTGGCTGCAGGGACCGGGGTGCGGGCAGCACGGACTGGGGGTGCCGGGGTGCAGCCCCCCCGCCGCTCACAGGCATCATTAGCAGAACTTGCTGGTTTCTAAAAATGGCACGTCGGTGCCGCGGCTGCTGCTCTTCACGCCCGCTCCCCAGCACCGGCAGCCGCTAAAAACAGCTCGGCGCTGCCTGCTGCCTCCTGCCACCTCTCACCGGGACGGCTGGCACTGGAGACCACCGCCTCACCCAAACACTGATTTAGCACAATTATGCCTATCCCCAGCCCAGCCCCCAACCCGTGGCACCCGCTGCCTGCACCCACTTTGCCCCCAGGAGCCCAAAACCACGGTCGAGGTGCCATTGCGACATCACCGGCAAACGCCGTGGCTGCGGATCCCCGGGCGATGCCGGTGGCGGGACCGTGCCCGGCTCAGCCTGTGCGCCCGCAGCCCCGCGTGCGGCCACTCATGTTTTATAGATGGCTCCGATTTTAATAATTAATCCCTGCTAACGACAGCACTTTCCCCAAATAAAACATTTAAAGTGCTGTGTGTGCAAGGCGCGTTGCCGGGATGGGACCCTGGCTGCTCCGCCGCAGCCGTGGTGGATGGGCGCAGCACGAGGTGGCTTGGCACAACGTGGCACAACGTGGCACAGCGTGGCACGGCCCGGCACGGCCTCAGCTGCCCACAGCTCAGCCCGGTGCTCCACCAACCGTGCCCAGCCACACAGAACCTTGGGGTGCCGCCACCCAGTGCCCACCTGTGGGTGCCCAGGTAGCATTTCTAAGACACCCCCCCAGCTGGGCCAGGGGTGCCAGCTGCCATGCAAGGTGCCACCCTGAGAGGTCCCTGCCTGTCCCTGGTGCCATGGCAGTGGGCACAGTGCCAGTACCAGTCCCAGCTATCAGCATCAGGCTGCATCGGACAGGGGTGGGCACATGCCAGCCCTTGGCATGAAAGTCTGGGCGCTCGCTCCTCACCTCCTGCAGCGTAATTAGGGCAGGATAAATGTGGATTAGCATGAAATCTGTCATCTCTGCAAGCACATTTATGGGGGGAGGGGAGCAGCCTAAAGCAGGGGCCACCCTCACTCACGTCACCACAACCATGCCAGACTTATCAGCTAACAAGCAGTTCACTGTGCCACCCCACTGCTGGCACGGACAGCCCTGCTCCCACCAAGTACCCTGCTCCCACTTGGTGCTCCCACAGCTGTCTCCTGTGTCACTGGACAGCAGGCCTGGCAAGCATCTTCCACTCAAACATAGCCCTGGGCACCCACTCTGCTTCGTGCCAAGGAGGGCAACAGCTAGGGTGCCAGTCCGTCCATCCATCCATCCATCCATCCATCCATCCCTGCATCCCATGAGCTGCTGGTGCCCCAATCAGCCACCCTGCCTGCCCCCAGGCATGCAGTATCCCCCACTCCCAGTACCCAGCACCTTCCATTTCTGATCCAGCCCTAATAACCACACAGTGCCAGGCTGTTCCCGTTGCCACAGCAACTCGGCAGCGAGCCGAAATGGTGCTGCTTGGCCTTGTGTGTGCAAGGTCAGCACCTACACTGGAGGTCATGGTCACCCAGGCCAGGCGAGCAGAGCGGTCACACCGTGGGGAAACTGAGGCATGGTGCTAGCAGCTGCCCTGACCGTGGGATGCTGGGACCCAGCTGCACTAAAAATACCCTCGGGCGTGTGGCAGCAGAGCCGTGCAGGTGCGAGGTGCCGGTGGAGATGGACAGCTTGGCTGATGGGAGCTGATGCGGCCCCGGGCTCCAGCACTGCTTAATGAGCAGCCGAGGAGGTTTTATTTAAAGTCAGTGTTGGCGGCAGGGCCCATGAGGCTGGACATGGAGCAGGAGCTGTGCTGCCCACAGCCACAGACCGTGTGTTTTTCAGCATCCCTTGCCCATCCTGGACTTGTCTTGAACATCCCCTGCCCATCCATCCATCCATCCATCCATCCATCCATCCATCCATCCATCCCAGACCCTGCCTTTGTCCCCTGCCCTAAACTCTGGACCTGCACCCAGGCAAGGGATGCCCATCTACTACTCCCCTCCTCTTTTCCAGTGTCTTGCTCTAGGTGATTTTTGCCCCAAAACTGGAGCAAAAGGGACCTCTTCATCAGAATGGGTTCCTTGGAAATGTGACACCTGCCACCGTTTCCACCAAAAGGAACAGTAAGCCAGCTCATAGGGCAGCAAGCATCACAGACCCATGCCCATCTCTTGGCATGCCCTGAGGCACGATCTGCACCATCCTCTGCACAGGCAGTATTGAAGCAATAAAGGAGTCATTAATTGAAGCTGGTAATGGCTCTTAGCCACCAGACAGAAGCCCCAAGCCCAGTGTGCCCCACTGGACCCTGCTCAGGCAGGCAGGGTGAGGAGCAGTAGATGGGCTGAGTGCCATCGTGTCCTCACTGTGATAACATGTCCTGGGCACTGTGGTCCCACGGGCACCTCAGTGCCAGGGACACTGTAATGCCTTGCCCTGGGCTCCACTACTCCATGGCTGGGCACCCATGACCCTAAGAGCATCCTGATCTGATGCCTGGACACCTGTCATCCCAGGAGCATCATGATCCCATGGGCACTGCAATTCCATCATGCCACAAATCCCACGGGCAGCATGACCCATATGCCAGGGCTGCAAGGGCATCATCACCCCGTGCCCAGGAGCATGGTGCTCCTCACATGCCTTGTGCCACACAGCCACCCTGGCCATGGGCTAGATGTGGCTGGGAGGAGGAGTTTTAGGAAAAACCTCCCAGACATCCCAAGGTCAGAGGGCCATGGTGGGATATAGGGTGCAGAGTGGGAGCCAGTGTGGCAGGTGCTGGGGGATAGTTCCAGGGTGGCCACAGCAGCACCGCTGTGCAGATGCCCTCCTTTCACTGGCACAGCAACAGTGGGTGCCCCCTCCTCAGTGCCTCCCATGAGGTGGGTGCCCCAGGAATGGGTGGGGAGACACCTAACTCATGCCAGGGCCACAAGGGTGCTGCCAGCCTGGGGCATAGGTCCCTCAAAGACACAGCCCCAGACAGAGAAAAAATATAATTAGGTTTTAATGAGTGATTTGAGCAGTCAAGAGGCTGGAAACTCCATGGGAGCCCCGGGAAGGCCAGGTCACCCAATAGCACCTGCTGGGTATGGGGCCCCACGGCACCCATCCATTATGGGACTGAACCCCAGACTCCAGAGTACAGACTCATCCCTGTGGGGCTGAGCCTCGCACCACCCAGCCAGAGCAGGACCGAGCCCCCATCCTGTGGTGTGGGACCAATCCTGGGGAGCAGCCAGCCAGGTCTGGGTGTGAGCCATGGGTGAGCACTCCATGGCACCCAGCTGTCTCCCAGCACCCATCCCATGGGGAGGGTGCCCCATAGCATCTGGCTGCACACTGCATCCCTCCTCAGAGGAGTGTGCCTATGGTATATGGGGGTCTGGGAGACCCCATGGTGCAGGGAATCCCATCAGCACACAGACGTGTCGTCGTCCTCCTCCTCTTCCTTCTCTTCTTTCTCCTCCTCATTCTGTTTATCCTCATCCTCGCTATCGGGCAGCTGCCCCGGGGGAGCAGGGGGAAAGGGAGGATCCCAGTCCAGGGTAATGTAGGTGACAGCCAGATTGACATAGTGCTCACCATCCAGCGTGGCCAGGACACGCTCCAGCTCACCCACCAGCCCGGTGAAGGACGGTCTGTCCTCGGGCGCCGGCGCCCAGCAGCTCAGCATCACCCTGTACCTGCAGCGACACCCCAGTCAGCGCTGGCAGCCCCCCAGGACACCCCCTCCCACCCTGCCCAACCCCAGCTCCACTCACAGGGTGTCGGGGCAGTGAGAGGGCTGTGGCAGGCGCCTTCCCTGCAGCAGGTAGTGGGCCATGTCGTAGGGGTCCACCCCGGCGTACGGCGATGCCCCACGTGTCAGCAGCTCCCACATGAGCACCCCGAAGGACCACTGCCGAGAAGAGAGCTGCCATGGGCACACAGGTAGGATGGAGATGGAGGACGGGATGGGGATGGGGGGTCATGCCTACCACATCAGACTTTGTGGTGAATTTTTGGGTCTGGAGGCTCTCCAGAGCCATCCACTTGACAGGCAGCTTGGCGTGGCGGTGCTGCCGGATGCTGTAGTACTCCTTGCCAAACACATCCCGTGCCAGCCCAAAGTCAGCCACCTTTACTGTCAGCGTCTCATCCAGCCTGCAGGACACCAGGTCGAGGTGGGAACTCCTGGGCACCCCTAAACCCAGGTGGCTACCCTGTGGTGGAGGTCTGGAGGGCACAGCCACACTTACATGCAGTTCCTGGCTGCCAGGTCCCGATGCACAAACTTCTTCTGGGCCAGGTACTCCATACCCAGGGCCACCTGCAGCCCAAAGCCGATGAGCTCCTTCACTGTGGGGCTCTGTGAGATGGGAGTAGTGAGCGTGGAGACCTTGGCGCCCATCACCATCCACTCCCCTTGGGGGTACTCCCTACCCGCTCCTGGGCTCGGATGAACTGGCGCAGGTCCCCGTGGCGCATGTAGGGCAGGACGACAAGGGGCAGCCCGTGGCGGGGCAGGCACACCCCCAGCAGCGAGAGCACCTGGGGGTGGTGGAAGCTCTTCATGAGGATGCCCTCTCGCAGGAACTCCTCTACCTCCTCCAGGTCCGTGATGCCTGCGAAGAGCTGAGCTGTGGACATTCTGCTGCTGTGCCATGGGAGCACGCACGGGAGGGGAAGGGACTCACGGTGCAGGGACTTGACAGCGCAGTGGAGATCCCCCAGCAGTGGGTCCGTGTATGTGCCGTGGTAGACGCTGCCAAAGTGCCCTGCAGGGACAGGTGGCACAAAGGTGGCAGCACACACATGGGCAGGTGACAGCACAGCCAACTCGGAGTGCAGAGTCACCTTTGCCGATGACCTGGTGGCGGTGGGTGACAAGCCGCTCCTCGGGGATGAGGATGTCCTTCACTTCCTCCAGCAGCTCCGGCCGCAGATCCTCCAGGCAGCAGGACGTGGCCCTGAGCAGGGGCATGGGGGATCCGCCGCCTGCTGCACCAGCACCAGCACTGCCATTGGCACCGGCACTGGTGATTCGTGTGCGGGGCCCCACGGGGCCGGGAGTGCCCGCTGTGTTCAGCACTGCGGGAGGGACAGGCAGAGGCGGAGTGAGGGCTGGCATCACCCAGCACACCGTCACCCACAAGTGACATGCACTTACCCAGCACTTCTCTGTAGTCGACGCCGGGGCGCTGGATGGTGACAGGGGGGTCACTGCGGCCGGGCTGTGCCAGCAGCTCCAGGTTCTCCGTACCTGCAGGCAGCAGTGAGGTGGGTAGGGGGTGGCGTGGCAGGGGTCTGGGGGGCATCAGAGTGCCCGGCGAGCACGGCACTCACCCCGCCTCTTCCTCCAGCGCCAGTGGAACAGCACAGCAGCCAGGATGCAGCAGACCAGGAAGGTGATGCCGATGCCCAGAGCCAGGCTGGCGGCCAGGTCCAGCGAGGTGGGGGGGGACAGCACCCAGCCCAGCGCCTCACAGGCTCCGTTCACACAGACCTGGAGGATCAGGGGCTCAGCAGGGATGGGGGAGTGACGGGGGCGGGTGGTTGCCCACCCGGGGGGTTCCTACCTCCACGGGGGCCCCAGACGAGGGCAGGCGCAGCTCGCGGGGCAGGCGACACGTCACCTCGTTCTTCAGGACGTTGGGGTGGCAGTCCCGGCCCCCCACCGTCATGGTGATGTTCATGCAGGTGGCCACGGCATCCAGCCCCAATTGCTGCCCAGACAGAGCATCGTGAGCTCGGAGGTTCCTGGCAGTGGGATTCCCTACTTTGGCTCACCTCAGTGCCCCACGTACGTGCACCTCGATCTCATCATCGCCGGGCTTGAGGCGGAACCGCCTGCCGTCCTTCTCCAAGGGGTAGAGCTTGGGCCGGGAGTAGTAGCGAAGGCGGAACAGCCAGCGGCCGTGGGCGCCGTCCAGCAGCACGCTCAGGTTCCCCAGCACCACCTCCACCTTGCTCTCGAAGGGAAAGGCTGGACTGCGGCACAGCAGCCGCTCCGGTCCCAGCGGGCTCTCACATTCCTGTGGGCAGGGAGATGCTGAGCACCGGCTCGGAGTGTGCCCAGGGGTTTGGGGTGAGGTGGGCAGGGCCGAGGGGCGATGGCCCCACACCCCGGTGCTTACTATGGCTTGGGTTAACACACCACCGGCTTCAAAGCGGATCTTGGCGCGATACACAGAGTTCAGGTGGGTGCCGATAATGGTGAGCAGCGAGCCCCTACAGTGGACAGGAATCAGGTTTCCCGGGGTGCACACGGTCCCCAGGGTACCTGCAATTCCCAGCACTTCATCCAGCCCAGCCAGAGCAGTGGGAGGACAGGACTGTCCCCTCACCCAGGGGAAGGGAGCCCACGCACTCACTCAAAGCTGCAGCTGGGGACGATGGCAGATACAGTGGGGTCAGGGCGGTACTGGAAGGGCACGGGGGCAGGAAACTCCTCCCCGTCGATCCACAGGGCTACCCACGCTGCGCCCAGGCCACCAGCGGCGGGAGCCGTGCATTGGATTGTCCCTTTGCCCTGCCTGGAGACATGACAGCCGTGGCTGGGGGGACAGCGGGACTGCAGGAGCTTCCCGGGGCTGTCCCGTGCTGGGACCCCTGCTGTGCCAGGTGAGGGCAGGGCAGGGGTGTACCTGGGCTGCCCAGTCAGGGCACACTCGGAGTCATTGACCATCACCCGCCAGCTGCTCCCTGCCGAGAGGTGTGTGCCATGGAGTGAGATGTGGGTGCCACCCCCCCGGGGGCCAAACGGGGGGTGCAGGGCACTGACGTTGGGTTCCTGAGCAGAGATGGGGTCAGTGGGATAGGTGAGTGAGCCAAACCCCCCCCGGCCCTGCCAGGGGCACCACCAGTGTGGAATCATACCACGAAGACGAAGCCGCCCAGGGTGGCGGAGCCGTAGACACGGAAGCCAGAGGGTCTGGCGGGCTCCTGCACAGTGAGCACCACGTCGGCTGGGCCCCTCAGTGCTGCCGAGCCCCCCGGCTCCAGCTCACACACCAGCACATCCACGAACTCCTTGCGGCGGGAGGTGGGTAGGGATCTGCGGGACAGTGACGGGGATCGGCCTCAGGCCGGGGGGCAGCCCCAGCCCCCTCTCTGCTGCTGTTCTCTGCCAGCACTGCTACACACCTGTAGCTCTCGCTCTCCCCCGGCAGCACGGTGCAGCCTCGCCGTCCCACTGCCACCCGGTAAGCGCCGCGGGGGCTGCGGCTGGGCTCGGGGTCAAAGTAGGAGTGGAACGTCATTCCACAGAGTGTGATCCGTGTCCGACCACGCAGCGGGGCACTCCGGGGATGGAACTATGGGAGAGACACCTGTGTCACCCTAAGCCCCCAAAGTCCAGTGACTGCTGTGGGTCCAGAAATACTCTTCTCTGAGGAACACAACCCATTCCAGTGAGGGAGTCCCACCACATGCCACTCCATTTGCCATGTCCCTCCCCATCCAAGTGCCTGGGAGGTGTGAGGAGCAGGGGGACAGCAGCGCAGACCTACGTCGGTGAGGACGGGTGGGCAGCTGTCCTGGACCCAGTGGCCGGGGCACTCGTGGCGGCGCCTGCACCCATCCCCACACCAGCCACAGCCCATGAAGCGCTCGGCACGCAGGCAGCGCTGGCACGTGGAGAAGTGGCGACAGCCAGGGCCAGTGATGTTCAGGAGCCACACCTGGGGATGGAGAGTGGAGGTGAGGGGGACA
The DNA here is from genome assembly GCF_052056855.1 of Sturnus vulgaris. Classification (NCBI taxonomy): domain Eukaryota; kingdom Metazoa; phylum Chordata; class Aves; order Passeriformes; family Sturnidae; genus Sturnus; species Sturnus vulgaris. The sequence continues at coordinate 16,762,587 of NC_142253.1, read as the reverse complement.
CATGGAGCTCCATGCACACACTATACCCCTCAGACCTCCCACTCACCTTGGTGCCAGCAGTGAAGAACAGTGAGTGGTTTTGCAGCCCCATGGCACCTCGCACTGGCCCCAGCTCTCCCAGGGAGAAGTTGGACAAGGTCAGAAGGTAGGAGCTGGAGCGCTGGAGCACCATCTGCACAGGGCAGAGCACGGGGCTGAGCATACCTCACAGCCTGCCAGGACCTGTCATCCCATCCAACACCCCATCCCACCTGGAAGATGCGTCCTTCTGCTGTGCCTAGGTGGGCCACAGTGACGTCTCCCATGGCAGTGACGAAGAGGGAGGTGAGGAGGACACCTGTCAGCTGCCCATTGAACAGGTCCACTTTGTGGGAGGCAGCAGGGACGAGGGTGGGCTGATCCCAGCACCTGGTGTTGACCACTGGTGCTGAGAGGTTCACCTGTGGCCGAACAAAGGGGTGGGTGACGCGGCAGCACTAGATTGCATAAGTTCCCCTCCAGGCTGGGAAAATTTTGGGGGAAAAACACATCGACAGGCCCTCCCTCAGTCCCCCCATGTGGCGTCAGATCCTGCCCTCCCCTTTCACCCCATCTGGAAGTAGTTATTCGTGCTGGCACCACAGGATGCATACACCAACCCCAGGATTGGGGTTGCAACAGGATGCAACCTCCCTGACCCCTGGAGCTCAGCAAGGGGCTGGGGTTGAAGAGAGACAACAGGAGCCATGGGGTGCCCCCTGGATACCCCCAAGACAGAGACGCTGGGGTCCTTTCTGAGTTCCCCTGCTACAGCGTGAGTCAGCAGCAGTGAGCTGTCAGCTTTGTGCAGGAAGAGGAGGGGATTTGGCTGCACCTTGCCCTGAGCTGGCTGAGGACACAAAAATTCGTGTCATGTGCTGGGACGAGGGGGCCCTGCCGGGGTGCCCACCCATCTGCATCCTGGCCATGCCAGGGCTTGTACCTGGGACACGGTGTTCCTGCCCCGCGGCTGCAGCAGATGGGGAACCCCGGTGACTAATTACACTTCCGCCTGCACTTTATTTGCCCAGAGAAGGCGGTGGCTGGGCCTGGGGGACAAGGCAAGAGCAGCCCGCACCTCACACATCCAGTCTGCGAAGCACCGAAGCCCTGTGGCTTTCCCACCCCTGCACACATAAACAAGCTAGAGAGGGTGGCTGGGGTCCAGGGACAGTCATCACGGGGACCAGATGGCTCCCGGGGAGGCCATACCAGGAGAGGAATTGGCCCAATTCATGGCATGTAGCAGTGTGCCCATGTGCTGGCACATGTATCAGCGAGGTGGGGTGCTCAACAGGATCCCTGCCTGCACCCAGCCTCTTGGTGCAGCCGGGGCTGCCGGAACACAGCAGCCCCTGCAGTAGCTGGTGGGTGGCTGCTGGGCTTACTCACACCTGGGTGATGCCACTCTCCTCTTGCCCTACCCCACCCCACCATCCATCCCGCTCTACCAGTGTTTCCCACTGAACCCACATCCCAGCCCACCCCCAGGGTTCCTGGGCTGGATGCAGTGCAGGGTGGAGCAGGTACTCACATTGTGTGGGCAGTACTCCACTGGCTGGAAGAAACTGAGCCCCCGCAGCAGTGGCTGGTGCCCAGTGCCACAGCACTTCTCCATGCCCTCCTCCATGGCCTGATTGAGGAGGCGGAGGGGGAAGGCGCAGACGGCCGAGTTCTCCTGTGGCACCCGGCTCTCCGGCCAGCTCTCGGCAAAGGCGCCGAAGAGCACCATGTCGGTGTTGTTGATGCCCAGGTCGCGGGCCAGGCGTGTACCAGGGCGGGCAGCATGGGCTGCCTGCAGCACGTTGTAGGCAATGTCCCTCTCAGCATCCTCCTCTTTGCTGCGCCGGCGCCGGCGCTTGGACTCGAAGCGGCAGTCGAGGACGAGCTCGCGGTAGCGGCGCAGGTCACGCTCATGGGTGCTGAGCCGTGCCAGGCGCGTGTGGTACACTGTTGATCCCGGCCGTTCTGGCTGCACCATCAGGAAGTAGACGTGGTCCCCGTCGGCAAAGGAGTGCACGTAGTGGATGGTGTAGTTGTTGCGGTATTGCGGCAGCACTGTCAGCCACTGAAAGTCATCTGAAAAGCCATCCAAGGTGCCCTTCAGGCGTCGGACAGACACCGACTGTGGGCTGTACCGTGCTGCCACACTGCTGTTGATGGTGGAGCCGAGGTAGAAGAAGGAGGCGTAGGAGGTGGCCACCACAGTGGCACTGGTCCCCAGTGGGCTGACCACACAGTCAGGGCAGAACGCAGGGCTGTTGCCCATGGCTGAGTACAGGCACTGAGTGGCTGTGATGGCCACCTTACCATCCCGCACCTCCAGCTGGTGCTGATAGCACAGCCCATGCTGTGCTGTGCCACAGCTGTACAGCCACGGCTCCAGTGGGTCCAGCAGCAACAGGACATTGTCTGTGTCCTCAGGACCATCTGTGGTGGCTGGGCACAGGTGACAGATCTCACACTTGTCACTGCCCACTGGGCCAGTGATAAGGATGGAGAGCAGGCGCAGCTCGGGGCTGACCAGCAGGATCCGGTTGCGGACTGCCACAAAGACAGCGACTGGGCCATCAGAGTTGGTGAAGACAGCTACATTCTGGATGGGGCTGCCAGCATCGAGGCTGGGCAATGTGTAGGGGATGGAGAAGTTCCTGGTGGAGCTGTAAGGGATGCGGGGACACTGCCAGGCACCAGCACCCAGCAGGGCCAGGCAGAGGCACACACAGCACAACAGGCCCATGCTGTGCAGTGCCATTGGTGTAGGGTTATCGATGGTGCTCAGCACCCAGCAGGCTCAGAACATGTAGAGGATGGGCCACCATTGCATCTGCCAAAATTAAAAAAAGAACAGTTTTACCCACTTATTTTAGGTGAGGACCCGGGCACAGCCACAGCCGGGTGTCAGTTGGGGGTGCCAGGGTTCCCAAGGGCCAGATGAAGATGGGTAGTGCCGAGGGAGGATCAGTCACACCAAACTTCTTCCGAAATACCATGCGTAGGAGGTGATGCCAAGCTGCCTGTGGCAGAGGGACAAATCCTGCCTTCTGCCACCTACAGACGCTGCCTGTCACCCTGGGGCATCTCTGCCCTGCAATGACCCATTCCGAGGACTGGGATAGGGACCCTGCCAGCCCCCGGGACAGTAACGGGGACTGAGGATCCCTGCGGGACTAGGACAAGGTCCCCGCCAGCCTCCCGGGATCCCGAAATACCCCCGGCCTCCACCCCCGGCCCCGCCGCAGCTCACCAGGTCCGGGGTCTCCACTGGGTCCGGCTGCCCCCGCCCCGTCCGGTGCGGTCCGATCCGAGCGGTGCCGGGAGGCAGGGCGCTCACCTGGGCGCTGCCGTGCGGTGCCGTGCGGTGCCGGGACAGGGCGGAGCGGAGCGGGGCCGGGACGGAGCAGGCGAGGCGGGACGGGACAGGGCGGAGCGGGCTGGGCGGGTCCTGCCTCCGCACCGCCCGGGGCTCCCCGAGGGCCGGTACTGGCACACGCAGCCCGGGGGGACGGGGGTGTTCGGGGAACACGGAGATCGGGGTACCCGCAGAGTCGGCAGGGACTGCCGGGGGGACAGGCACGGCTGGGCGCGGTGCCCAAGAGGCGCATCGGTGTGAATCAGGGCGATCGGAACACGGGTGCAGGGCTGGCACAGTGCCTCGGCTGCCCGCTGCAGGTCGGGGTGGCCGTCGGGGGAATCCAAGTGGCTGGCAGGTGGCTGCCAGCAGCATCCCTGAGTACGAGTGGGGTCCTGCATGTCGGTGCCCCTTGGCCCTGCTGCCATAGGGACGGCTGACACCCCGACCCTTAGAATCGAAATTGCCGCTTCCCCAAAGTTCCCGCGGTGGCACCGCGTTCGCTGCTCGCTTCCAGGCCAACAGGGCAGCCTTGGGGGGTGCGGCAGGCTCAGCACCGGAGTTCCCAGCTGGGAGAAAAGAGGAGGGCTGGGAGCTACAGCTTTGCCAGGGCGGCTGTGAGGGTTATTTCTGTTGTGCCCATTCTGTGTCTCATGTCCCTTTCCTCCCTGGCTGCCACAGTGGCAGGAGGTGCCAGCACCTCTGGTAGTGACTGCTGTTCCTAGGGATGTGGGAAGATCCTTTTACATCCTAGTTCATACATGGATTTGCCCTCCAAGTGCCCTGCTGCCCTCGGACGCTGGGGTGACGAGTCCCAGCTTTGTACATGGACCTTTCCTCCTGGTGAGCAGGGCTCTGGGGACTTTGGTGCCAGGAGAGGCTGAGCCTGCCGAAAATGCCCTGTGCCTGCCGCCCGACCAGCCCTGGCCCTCCCAGGCTCCCGCCCCGTGTTGTGCAAGACCCGGCAGTTCCGCTGGCTCCGGGCCTTACCCAACAGCCCCTTCCTCCGGCTGCGCCTCTGCTCAGTTTCGACATGAGCTGGCCGTGGCCAGCTCAGCCCGGGAATTTTGCCACTCCCAGCCAGCGCCGCCTCCCGCCAGCACAACCCCGGCAACCTCCCGCCACTCCCAGGCAGCTTTCCTGGCTCCCAGCAGATGCCCGAGGCTGGACTGCACCGTACCAAAACTTGGAACAAACTTCCCCCTCAGCTTGGTCCTCCCCCCACTCCATACAGAAATGCGACAAGACTTAACTTAGGGTCCAGATAATGTTTATGAGCAAAGACAAGCGATTACACTCTGGCAGGAGCATAAATACAGGACCAGATCCCTGTGATAGCCCTGCCAGATCCTTCCCAGCTCCCTCTGTGCCGGGGTGTCACTCTGATGGCTCTGCCCCTCCTGCAACACCTATTCCAGCACTATTCAGACGGCCCCAAAACATGGAGTTGGGCCGTTCACAGGTGCTCAGCCCCACACCAGTGCCTGGAGGTGCAGGAAGCTCCGTGTAGCTGGCTCGAGGGGCTGGGTTTGGGGGGCAGGTGCTCCCGTGCCAAGGGGAAAACCCTCCATGGGCTGGGGAGCACCATGGCCCTGCACTAGGGGGGTCTCCAAGGAGATGTGCTTAAACTGCCCCTTTTAGGGTCCACTACCCACAGCCAGAACCATGAGCCTACAAACACCCTGACAAACACCTCAGCACCTCAGCTCCCTGGAGCTGCTCTGCGTCCCTGTGGTGAGGTGGGCAGGACCCTGCTGTCCCAGCTGGGGCAGGCTGACCCACCCTGCCTGCCAGCATCCCCAGGGACAGACATCCTTTTCACAGCCACAATGGGAAGGGTCCAGGCTCATACAGATGCCAAGGGGGCAAATCTGCTCTGGGACTGCAGAGGCTCCCTGGCACTTGGGGGGTCCAGATCCCTCGAGGCAGGGAGAGGAGCAGTGTGTGTGCCAGGCCAGCCTTGTCCCTTGCCAGGACAGTGTCACCCGTCATCTGCGGGCACAGCAACATAGGGGTCCCCTGAGTGCTGCCACATCTCCCATGGGAATCTCCACCCTTGGCACAGCCACAGGATGTCAGAGAAGGGAGGTGCCAGGCACAGAGAGCACGACCCAGGGGTTCTGCTCCCCTCCAGTAACCTGTGGTACCAGCAGCCCCACTCCAAGACCTCCACAAGAAGGGAAGGAGATGGGGACTGCAGAGGAAGAGCAGCCCACCAGCTGGGGCACTGCCTGCAGCTAAGATAAAGTCCTGTTCAGTCCCTTCCCTTTCCCTGTGCACCCCATCTCTAACAACCAGGTTGGACAGTCCTGCAGGTGGGGTTTCCCTGTGCTCTGGGATCCCTGGGAATGGGCTCCCAGCCGGCTCCATGCCCTGGGTAATGCCTGATGCCCATCAGTACGTCTGGGGCGTGAGGATGAAGAGTCGGTCTTCCTCCTTGCGGATCCACTTCATGAGCTTGTTGACAGCATTGATGGCACCAGCCTTGGTCCCCAGGGGACTGTAGCATACATAGAGCTCAAAGGCATTGGTTACCTGCAGAAGGAACAGAACACATGCTGGGAACAGGACTGTGCCCCACTTGGGGCTGGCACTCCATCTTCCCCGTGTGGGCTACCAGCAATGGGCAGAGGGGCTCCAGTGCAGCGACATGAAGTGGCAGTGGGGTATTGTAAATGGGTAGCATCTGTTTTGCTCAGAAGTGTGAGAACCAAGTCCTGGGGTTTTCCTCAGAGTGGGCTTTCTCCACAGCACTGAGTTCACAACAGGACATGGTACAACTCTTGGTGCCAGAATTCACCAGCTCCCACTGCTACTCCTGCCTGTCCCTCCCTCACACAGAGGCAGGCTCACCCCCAAAAGGACCATGGACAGACAGGCTGGGGTCCTGCCAGGGGACCACGGAGCTGGTGCTGTGTAGTGTTACCACCCTCCTTCCCCACTATGCAGAAGCAGAAAAGACAGGCTCACCAAACACCACCAATGGCCTTACCCACGCCAGGAGGTTCTCGCGGGGGCCTGTGAAATAGATGTTCTTTAGGGGCCGTGAAGAGTTGTGGGCCCGACTGTGCAGGTACTGATAAAGCCCCAAGAGCCTCTCCTTCTCCTCCTCCTGCACGTAGGGAGCCTCAATCTCGGGGCTGCAGGAACACAGCACTCGGTTAACCCCCTGGAGAAAGAGCTTGGCCCATGCCACATGCCACTGCCTTGGCCCAGTGGTTCCCCAGGGCCTCACCTGGTGAAGAGCCCGGAGCTCTTGGACTTGTAGATGAAGTGCCGGAGGTCAGGGATGCCCACCTGGGCGACGCTGTAGAAGGGGGTGCGCAGGGCCTCCTGCAGAGCGTGGTGCACCCCCCGCCGCCGCAGGCGCTCCTGGAAGCGCCGCTTGCAGTCAGACACGGTGAAGAAGTCCTCACGGTCAGTGGAGACCAGCAGCAGGCACAGGTCCATCTCCTGCTCCAGGTAGGAGATGTGGGCGTGGAAGAAACCGCTGGAGTTGAACTTAGGGAGGCAAATGGGAGTCCAAGCTTCACCCTCCCGAAAAGATGAAGAAGAGCTGATGAGGTTGAAGAGTAGATGGAGGTCAATGGGGTGAAGGAACTGATCCTTCTTCCTCACGAGAGACACTAGCTGGTTCCCAGACAGCAGAATGGAGAAGACCAGGCTCTTGGCCTTGGCCTGCTGCAGGCTGCTGCTGACAGCGTCCCGGACACTGGCAGCCAGGGGCAGGCAGCGCACGGCGCCCATCAGGAAGCTGGGATCATGGGCCATGAGGTCCAGCAGGTTGTCAGTGATGCGCTCGGAGCCAGCCAGGAGCCGGCGCAGGTCATAGTTCTGCTTCTGCTGGAAGATGTGGTTGAGCTGGGTCCAGGTGAGCAGGCTCAGAATCTGGTAGTAGATGTAGAGCAGCTCGTGGGCAATCTCCTGCTCTGACTGCCGAGTGCGTGCCACTGCCACCAGCACCAGTGGGCTCCTCCGCACAAAGACCACCTTGTAGCCATCTGCTTGGGAGGGAGTCCCCGGAGTCCGGGGACAGACTTGTGAGCCTGGCTCCCCAGGGCTACAGCGAGGCTGCAGCCTCTCCCCCCAGCAACCCATTTGCCCCTGGGGACAGCTGACATGGCCCATGGTGGCAGGCGCATGGATGGGCAGGCTGTGACCCCCCCATCCCATTCCCCCCCAAGGTGGTACCTGCATGGATGGACCGGATGGCGTTTTTCTCAGCCTCCAGGAAGGATACCAGGGCCATCATGACACCCATAGTGCTGGACAGGGCCTCCTCAGAGCCATAGCGGGAGTACACGGGCTTGCCTGCCTCGCTCAGCACGAAGACGTGCTTCCTGTGCAAGCGCCAGGCGTCCATGGTCACATCCTCCTCCTCCTTCCCCGACAGCACCGAGTCACGGCGGGTGGTCTGCGGGGATGGCTCCAGCTTTCCCTCCTTGCCCGGCCTCATCTCCTCCTCCAGGTCGAGGGCCATGCCCGTGAGCTGTGTGCTCAGCTCGCTGAAGTCCTTGCTGATCTGCTCCATGCTGCTTTGCTTGGCTGGCTCCCCCTGTCTCTCCTCTGGGCTCCGTGCCGCGGCTGCCCCATCCTCGGGACTGGTCAGGTCCTCATAGGAGCGGGTGTGCACGAACATGGCTCCCTCCTGGCCCGCCCCTGGGAACAACGGGCCATGAAGCATCTGGCCATGCGTCCCCCACACTGGGGGAAGGATGTAAAGGGGACCTGCCTCCTCTCCCCATCCCACAGCACCCTGCTGGTGGGGAGTCATGAGTGGGCCCATCTCCCCCTGCCCACAGGGCCATGGAGGTCCCAGCCTGCATGAGGAGCTGTTCTTTCCCCCCTTGGTAGTTCATACCTGGCTCCGTGCCCTGTGCCAGCCCCGGCGTGGGGCTCTCAGACCTCTCCGTGTGCTGCCCATCTCCTGGCGCCAAGGACCCATTGTGCACTTCCCAGCTTTTCTTCTTGTGGACATCTGCAGCCATTCCTCGGGGCAAGGACCTGCACGTGACCCATAGTGTCACCCCTGCGTCCCCTCACTTTCAAAGCAGGTCCTGAAATGCTCTGTTCTCCAACAGGGCCAGGCCAGCACCCATGGCCCAATCCCGCTGGCTCAGCAGGCAGCAGCGAGCCCTGGTGAGATGTCAGGAAAGCTGCTCTAATCCAGCAGGATTTCCTCTCTCACGCAGCCCCAGCTCTTTCCAGTACCCTGCCGACAGCAGCTTTCATCCAGGCTTGGCCCCGATTTCCCCCATGAAAGCTGCTCAGCCTCCCTGTGCGGCGAGGGGGAAGGGACACGGGTCTGCATGGGGCTTGTCCCATACACCAGAGATCCCAGAGGCCTCGTGTTTGCAAAGGGAGGGGTTTATGACCGTCCTTGGACCGGGTTAGGTGGCTGCGATGGGACGAGGCTGGTGACACTCCTCCTGACTTGGCAGATATGGCGTCACCCCAGGAGCTAGGTGCCCTCTCCAGCAGAGGTCATGTCTCCAGCCTGCTCCTTCCTCCCTTCCTTGGGGGAAAACCAGCCCAAAGGTGAGCACAATAAAAAGCAACAGGAGGCAGGCGGACTAGCTAGGAGCCTGTGCCTCTGAATCCGGCTGGTAGGGAAGCTCATGGAGCCCGGGCTCTGCTCTGTGACCTGACACACCTTCTGCTCCCAAACCCAATCCCAACAAACGCTGCACCTGGAGGAGCCAGACCAGCCCCCACAAAGTCCTGTGACAGCCCTGAAGGGTACCACGGAGTGGATCAGTGCCCTGTCCTTACTCCTGGGGGAGTTCATGCAGCCCCCACTCCCAAACCTGTGACAGCTCTGGAGGGTGTTGGGGAACGGGTCAAAGCTCCGTCCTCCCCGAGGAGTTCAATCCTCACCCCACAAAACCCTGTGACCGCTCTGGAGAGTACCAGGGAACAGATAAGGGCTCTGTCCTCATCTGGGGGAGCCTGGGACAGCCCCGGAGAGTGCCAGGGAGCTTACTAGGATCCCGTCTGCACCTGGGGGAGCCAGACACCCCACTAAAATCCTATGACAGCCCTAGAAGGTGCCGGGGAGTGGATCAGGGCCCGGTCCTCACCTTTCCTCCTCACCCTGATGACCTTCCCGTGGGCGAGACTCACCCCAGGACCACCCTCGGCCCAGCACGGGCCGACCCCGACCCTGCCCCCTTCAGTGCTGAGGCGACACCGTTCCTGCAGCCCCGACACGACCCAGGCCCAGGACCCCCCTTAATGACAACGCGCAGGGACCCACCTCCGCCGCTCCTTCCCGGGGCCGCCCTGCAGCCCCCTGGGCACGGCCTAGGCGGGTCGGAGAAGGGGTCGGAGCCGGCGGCGGGCGGTCACCTCCCGCCCTACCCCCGGTCCCGGCCCCGACCGCGGCGACACCCCCGCCATCGCGGCGACCCGCCGCGGGGCATCATGGGAGTTGTAGGCGGTGCGCTCCGAGGGGGATCATTGGAGCTGTAGTCCGTGAGACGCAAGAACACGCCTGAGGACGGGCGGCAGGGACGAGGGGATAGAGACTACAAGTCCCAGCACCCCCTGCGTGCCCGCAGGGCGGAGGGAGCCGGAAGTTCCGGGTTCTCGCCGTGGCGGCCGTGGGGCCTGTGCGAGGCGGGAGCGGCGGAGCAGGAGGAGGAAGAGGAGGAGGAGGTGATGAGGGTCTCCTGGGAGATAAAGGGGATCGTGTGAGATAAAGGAGATCTCTCTCAGTGGGGTGAGAGGGGCGAGGAGTGTCCCGAGGGGCGCCCGGGATAGAGGAGGGGAGGCTGCGGAGTCCATGAGGATGGGGGGGGGGTGTATGTTTTGGGGTCACCTGTGGTGCAGGAATCGAGGGAGGCTGGGGGCGGCCCGCTGCGGGGCGTGAGGCAGCAGGTCTTGCCGCTGTGGGCCCGCAGCTGCGTGTCAGGACTCGGTGTCTTCATCAGCACCCCACGCCCCAGTGGGATGTGGATTGTGGGGTTGGGATGCTCGGCCCCTGGATCAGGATACAGTATTCCACATGGTGGTGTTGGGGCCTGCCACGTGTGTATCATTGTCAGCAGCTGTGGTGTTTCTGGGTATCTCAGTGTTGTTCTGAGGCCCTGATCAAGGTTTGGGCCTTTTTTGCACCAGGTCATATGTGTGTCTATCTCGGAATGCTTTTGGTTGTAAAAGGGATGGACCAAAGTGGGCTGGATTCGTGCTGGGGTGCAGAGGGATCTGATGGGAGCTGTGGGTTAGCAGATATAATCTCAAGTGATGGGCTAAATGGGATTTTGGGCTGTAAATAGAGGCTTAGATGGAGGCAGGATGTGGTCTGGCTCTGGTGGAGGCCAGGTAAGGCAGTGATCGGGAATGACTGGGAGTGATGACAGTGACCTCCCATGCTCTGTTTTTAAAAACAATTGGCACCTCAAGAGGCTGGTGTTGCTGCTGTGTGGTGTTACTTTTGGCAATGCTGTTGAAGGTGGAATCCACTTTCCTATCCCAGCAGGGTGTTGGTGGTGTGAGTCTTTTCCAGCATTCACTGGTTGGTGGGGTGTGCGTTAGAAATTCACCTGATTGTCTCTAATACATGTTTTTAGAAGCATCATACAAATGAAAGTATACGCATCCTTTTTTTTTTTTTTTTAATTAAAATCCTGCAGCCTGACACCTATGAGAAACAAAATGGTTCCTTCTCCCTTCACTTTCATATGTCACACATGCTTTTGATATTTCTTCTGAATTAGGGGTCTTCAGCTTTAACACTGGATGTCACTGGGTTTCTTGGTTACTTGCAGTTTCTGTAGCTTTGAGGAATAGTTTTCTCTTGTACTTCCTGCAGTATGTGGATTTCACAGAGGTCTTTTCCTTTCTTCAGCCTTTACTGGGTACAGAAAACTTTACTACAGAAAGCTACAAAACTTTACTGAGTATAGAAGGTTGTTCCACAGCAAACTGCTTCCTCTGTTCTCATTTGTAGTTCTGTGTTTGATTTCCTCGTGCTCTATAAATATCAAGTCTTGGCAAAATCTGTTTGGAGAGAAGCTCTGAATATCAGAGTATTTTTCTGAAAATAGCACCCAGTCTGTCACCAAATACCCTTCTCTCCCCCATATTTGGAAAAACGGTGTGAAGTGTGGTGTAAATTGGTGAGGAGACACTTGAGGGCTGTGCTGGTGTTTCCCACTCAGCCCCTTGACAGATGTCTTTATTTAGTCCTCAAGAAGACCAGTTGCTTAGTCTGTCTCAGCTGCACAATTCTCATGATCAAAGCCATTATTTTACCATAGCAGGATATAAATTGGAATAAGAGATCCAAGAGTTTGCTGTCAGGCTTGGCATGTGCAGTTTGGGAAGTGGAGTCAGGAACCTCCCCAGAGTTGTCTGGGGAGGGCAGGGGCACCGTCCTGAGGAAAACATTGGGTGTAATTGCCAGGGAGCATCTGGAGCTCCATCTGTCTCTCCTGGGAGGGCTGTGTGACCACCAGTCATTGGAGGAACTAAAACCACAGAAGAGCTTCTCCTTGTTTAGTTGTGTCTTCTGTATCTTTGGTGGAGCTGAGTCTTTGCCACCAGGAAGTAGAGCCAGCTGGGGCAGGAGTAGGGAAAGATGATGCATATCTGCCTCTGAATGTTCAGGGTAATTGTAACAGCTCGTGATTGTCCTAGAGAGCTGTTGGTCTGGGCTCCGTGAGTGACTGGACTGTTTCCATCTCCTCAAACGCTTGGTGGTGACCAGAGTATGACAAAACTAATGGATGCACAATTCCAAGCATGCAGGTGGCTTTGTGCCAGGATTTGCTGTTGGCCCGGGGTGTCTTTGGCAAACAGCCTCACTCACACTGACCTGTCTCCCAGCATTTACCTGTGAGCTGGGAGCTGAGCTGGCAGATACCTGCCCGTGGCAGAAGGGTGAATCCTCACAATGTCTCATCACGGTGTGCTTTTTTTGGAGCAGTTGTAGCAGGGTGTACCTTCAGGAGATTTTGACGTCAGTGCAAGCCAGGCTAAGACCCTTCTGTCCCTGTCCTGCAGTTTGCTGTCACCTTGGTTTGTGGGGTTGTGTGGTAAAGCGTATCACTGAAGTGACCTGGGTTAAATATAACTCTCTTCTAAGGGTCATCCGTGGTGCAGACCCAGAAAAGCACAAGCTGGCACAGCTTCCACCCGGTGCTTTGCCAAATGTGGAGGCGGGGAGCAAATCGGGCTGAGTGGGGCTGTCGAGCCGGTGCTGCTCCCTGTGTTATTGAACCATGACCTCACACTCCCGGAGGTTGCTGCATGGCTCAGCAGGTCTGTGCCAGGCCTGATAGCTGTCCAGTGGTATTTTTTTCCTTATCTGATAATTTGAATATTATGTCCAAACAGTTCCCAGCTGGCAAGGGATTTTATTTTTATTTTTTTTAAGTGTCGGTAAGGTTGTTGACTTAAGGAGAACTGGAGTGGGGGAGGGAAATCCAGAAGGGAAGAGCAAGAAATGCGAGGTCTACAGGCTGCAAAAGACCTCAGATGAAAGGACTGGCTGATGACAGGAACCATCTCCCTTTGCCTGCCCTTGCCATGAAGGGGGTGCGGTCTTGGTTCTCTTAGAAAGAGAACTTTTCCTCCTAGAAAGATGGAGGAAATCCTTAAGACCAGAGTTGTTATTTATCAAGAACTATGTAAAATGTCAGCAGACTGGTACTCTTAGGCTTGAGTGGTGATCAGAATGAACCTATTTTTTTTAAAGTGACGTTGGGGTGGATGGATCGGTGATGGTTGCACAGGTTGTCTTCCTCAGCCTCTGGATGCTTGGTTTCTGCCAGAATCTGCTGTCCCTGGTTCCCACCTGAGCCTTCCCTGGTGGGTAGTGAACCCTGGCAAGAGCATGGACTCTCTTGGCACGGCAGCTCCCTCAGCTCCTTGGCACGGACAGCTGCCAGCAGCAGCATCCGGAATCGCTCTCTGGTGAAAGGTCTGTCAAAACCTGCTCTGCCGATCTGCCTCTGCTATGGCAGCGCTGACCTTTGGAAGGGAGAACAAACAGGACTTTGTGTGCCTTTCTTTGACAAGAGCTGCTCCAGCCAGGCCTGGCAGTGACTGTCTGTACTGTCCTCTGCCCCCTCAACCACTGGAGTTAAATAATCCTGCTTTGGAACAGCGTGTAAGCACCAGTTCTCCCAGCCTTGCTGTGGTGTCATGACAGCCCTCCTGCACCACTGCAGCTGGATTGGCCCGAGCAGGTTTGAGGCCATCAGGTTGCCATTTCCCTCAGTTTTCTCCATGCTCTGCTGCAGCCTTTTGTTTTTCTTTAGGAAAGATGGAAGTACTTCCTATTTCAAGTCTTGGCTTTGGTTATTGCCAGGAAATCCTCACCTTCTCCGCTGGTGGGAGGAAGTGGATGAAATTTTAGATTTCTCTTGAGGCAAGTGATACTTGCGTCACTCTGCTTGATGAGGGCAGCGTTGGAGAACAGTGCTCGTCATGATATATTGGCAAAACCTCCTCCGTTATCTACATACTTCTGAGGGCAGAGGATCCAAGGTAGACCAAGAGTGGTGATCATTTCCTTGAACAGCAGAGAGCTTTTGGCAAAAATAGTTTGGATTAAACATTAATTGCAAACTGTTGTTCATCAGTGGTCCTTGTTGTTTATAGATGGCGACGTTCTCACATGTCTAGCTGCACCCTGAATAGTGTCAGACAGCACAGTATGTTGGAAAGCTCTATGTTAATCAAAGCAGATATCAAATTGTTTGCCCACCATATTGACAGTTTGATTTCAGGAGTCGTTTGACGCTTACAAATTTGAACATGGAGAAATGCAGCACTTGAATTCATTCATGCCTGAGTGTGGTCGTGTATCTGTGGATCCTGATCAGATGTTACATATACCCCTTCTAACCAGCAGTACTTTTCTCAGTCATGTGTATTCTTTGCCTTGTGGCTTATCATCATGTTGTTTATTCAACAGGTTGTGGTGTCTGGGTGGTGTTAGAGTGAATTTACCATTTCTGGAAGAGCCTACCAGACAAGATCAAAATGTGGGGAGACCATCGACAAGGCAACAGAATGGGGTCTTTTCGGTAAGCACTTGAATGTACAGTTTATTTCAGGAACATTCTTAGATACAATAAGTCTTGGGACCCCACTGTTTACTGTTTTGGTAGGAGTTGTGAGGTCTCTTTGGATCTAGTTGTGATTGCCAAAGAACAGACGAGTAAACTGATGGGTTTTGCATTTCTGTGAAGTTTTTGATTTAGTTTTTTAGCAACAGCTGCTTTTAATATTTCTAGTCCTTCTCCACACCACCTTTTCTAGTGATACTTAGTTTAACTGTTGTGAGTTAAGGTGATGTGCTATATAGCTTTTGGTATTATGTGCTGTTAACACCTGTAAGAGAAGAAAATTAGTTCAGAAATAATGGCACATTCATTGCACACACAATTTTATGAAAACTTTGGGAGTTTAATTATTTCCATGAGGTTAATAAGTCCAAATATCATAGAATCACAGAATTATTTGATTGGAAGGGACCTTAAAGACCATCTTTTCCCAAACCTCTGCTATGGGCAGGGATACCTTCCACTATCCCAGGCTGCTCCAAGCCCTGTCCAATCTGGCCTTGAACCCTTCCAGGGATGGTGCATCTACAACTTCTCTGGGAAACCTGTGCCAGGGCCTCACCGTCCTGACAGGGAAGAATTTAGTCCTGGTATCTAATATAAACCCACTCTCTTTCAGTTTAAACCAATTCCCCATTGTCCTACCACTTGCACTTGCAAAAATGCTATGTCCCCATATGTTCCTTCATAAGACATTTTTGAATGTCACTGCAACCGTTCTAAAGATTCATGTGCAGCTGACCTGCACAGCACAATGTTTTTATTAGTCTGTGTTCTTCTGGTTGTTACTGGGACCTGTGTTTGCAAGAGACTGCTGGGTATAAAAATGAAGTCACCAAAATCTAGAATTTTCCTCTGTTGTACATCATTCTTTCATCCTTTGCTCATGTGTGCACTCAATCCCTTGAAAATCAGTGTGATAAAGGTACTGCTCATGGCATGCCTTGGGTTTCTGCCATAAGAATACTTTAAATAATGTCTACTGTAATGTGTTGAGAAAGCTGATGAAAATCAGTATCCTTCAGAACATGTAGTAACAGTGTTGATGAGGGAGTGATTGCATCTTGTGTTGATATGAATAGTGCTATTCTAATGATTTTTAAGTGGATTTTATTGGCATCATTCTTTAATGTATTGGGTGAGGAATGCTGACCTTGATCCAAATTTAATTGCTTTTCTATGTGGTGGTGAAATGGACCGTGTACCTTAGGAAATCTGTGTATGCTTTGATTAATCTTGGTGAGTGATTCTGTAGTGAAACTCAGAGTACAACATGACTTGCTGTAGTTGCTAAGGAAATGTCCACTGCTTTGGGTAGCATTTGGTGTTATTTTAAAATGTGCTGATACTGTACTATTCTGTTTTTTAAAAAATGTATTGGAGCCTTGCTTAGATGAAAAATCAGATAGTTCTATCTCAAAAAAACCCCCAACAAACTCAACTCATTGGATTTTGAAGAATGCCTTAAAAAGGAACTTCTTCCTGAGTGTTTTTATGGTGGAAGAGCTCATAGTGAACTCGGTGTGAGACATTCTGGAGGCACGAGCACAGGGATATCTTGGATGTTGATTGTTGGCATAGTCCTGTGAGGCACCCTCAGTGTCTGAACTGATGGCTTTCAGAATTTTCCAGTTTGGACTCCAGCACAAGGAAGCATATATGAGAGTTTGTAGCATGTCAATAAAGCCTGTTTGGTAACCTCTGCTTTCATGTGCCTCAGGATGATGTGTGAAGTTAGCTGTTTCCATACTGCTCAGAGAGCTTAAGCTCCTGGGTTCCTCACAGGCGTGTGCTGGTGATGCTAATGAACCAACACACCAGCTGCTGGCACCTCAGACAGCTGCAGAGCTGTGTGCAGTGCAGGACTATGTGGATTGCTACCATCATTAACCCATTAATATTGCAGGTATTCCCTGTTGAGTGCTTCTGGAAATTGTGCTGAAATGGGAGCACCCAAGTTTACTTTCTCACATCTGTCGTATGCTGCCTCATCTTAAACTGCCAAACATCAATATCTTCTGCGGATCTTAGACTGTTACACAGCTGTATAAAAGTTTAGAGAAGAATGTGCTGCTGTGTAGATTTCAGACTCTTAAGCACGTTATGAATAATACTGTCTTTATTTCTACAGTGGGAGCCAAGAAGAAAGGTTTGCTCCCGGGTGGAACAGGGAATATCCTCCTTCCCTTGATAGTCTTGGTCAAGAAAGACACTCTGGCAACTTCTCTGGCAGAAAATCACTTCCTTTTGATATCCAGGCAATCTCAGGCCTCCTCAATCCTCAGTTTGCCAACAGAGAGGAACCTTCTTTCAGCTATGGAGCTAGAGATGGACCACGTAGTGACTTCAGAGGTGGGGACGGGCACCATGATTTCAGGGGCAGGGATTTCCCACCATCTGACTTCCAGGGCAGAGATGAGTCTCAGATGGATTTCAGAGGTAGAGAGCCACCCCCTTCTGAATACAGGGGCAGGGATATGTACTCTGGAGACTTCCGGGAGAGAGAAGGGCCCCCTATGGACTTCAGGGGTGGGGATGTTCCCTCAGGGGACTACAGGAACCGGGACATGTTCCGTATGAACTACAGGGATAGGGAAGCACATAATATGGATTATAGGGGCAGGGAGGAACCTCCATCAGACTTCAGGGGAAGAGGGTCTTATGATTTTGACTTTAGAGGTCGAGATGGGCCTCATTCAGACTTTAGAGCAAGAGACATGTCTGAGTTAGACTACAGGGGCAGAGAACATTCCTATTCAGACTTCAGAAATAGGGATGTACCTGATTTGGACTTCAGGGGTGTGGGTACCTCTGATCTGGACTTCAGAAACAGGAATGCACCATCGTCAGACTTCAGAAATAGGCACAGATCCCGATCTGATCAGGATTTTAGGAGCAGAGATGTGGCTCCTCCCATGGACTTTTCAGATAGGGAAATGCCTCCCGTGGATCAAAGCCTTGTAGATTTTAGGCACAACCAATCTACCGTACCTTTAGCAGAAAGAGAAGGCTCTGGTATAAGCACCAGCAAAAGAGATGAGTCTGCACTTAGTCTAGATAGAAGTCCCTTTGGTGGCCAAAAAGGAGAATTTCAACACTCGGAAGCACCAGCCAGAGAAGAGAAATCCCTGGGACTGGGTCTTGAAGATGACACTTCGCACAATTTCCAAAATAGCTGTGGACCTCTTCCTACTCTTCAGGACCAAGAGGAGCAACCTCAGAGCTTTGCTAACAAGCAGCAGCAGCTTTCTGGGGGGGAGCAGCAAAGATCTGATTCTGATCTTGGGCTAAAGGGTGAAGGTGACCTGGATTTCCTTGGGAGGCAAGATACCGACTACCGGAATATGGAATATCGTGATGTGGATCACCGGCTGCCAGGGCATCAAATGTTTGATTACGAACATGGCAAGTCCTTTGCAGAAGGAAAACCCAGCAAAGATTCTAGGCCCTATAAGAACCTTCAGGTAGGTGGTTTTGTTAATTGATGTCTCTGTTACATGTGTGTTGGCCAAAGAATGGAAGGAGTTGGGAAGGAGTCTTCATCCATATCCCATCACTTCAGTTCTATTCTAATTCACCATCCTTCTCTGAGATCATTCTCTGCTCTAGGTTATTTAATGGGCATCCTTTCTATCTCAGAAACACTTCCCAAGAGAAATGCAGTTTAGCAAGTGAGAGTTGCTAAATATGTAGAACCAGATTTGGTTCAGAAAGTCCCCAAGTTGAAAATGGCCAGGCAGAGGGTATTGGGGGAAGTGGTTATAGATAAATTTATTTTTCTGTTTTCCCCTGGATGTTGCCTATGAGCAGTATCAGAGAGAAGCTACTGGCTTGGGTGGGCCTGTGTACAACTGTTCTCATACATACTTTGTTTTCCTTCAGAGTTACCTTGGAAACCTGAAGGTAATGGTAACTACTGAGTTAATAACTGCTACTGAATTTGAATCTCCCACTGCTGGAAAGCAGAGAGATATGATCTGCCCATTTTATTTTCCTGGAGCTAGATCTTACTATACAGCTCAGTGAGCATGTGAAGAGCTCCTCCAGAGCTTGCTGAATCTCCAACAGGGGTTAAAGCTTTGAGTCAGGCTCCTTATGGGCCTTTGCCTTTGAATTTTTCTCTGCTTTATTTTGCTACTGCTTGTGTATCTTGTGAGCCAGCATCTCTCATTTATAAAACTATCTTGATTGTATGAACTCAAGGACCAAGATTACCGGACCTGCCCTAAGTATGTGAAGCCGAGCAAGCTCATTCGACTAGGAGGAATGCCTGAAACTGCCACAAAGGATGATGTAAGTGTGATGTTTCTCACCCAGAAACTTTTACTGAGGGTTTCTAAAGTACCACTTTTAAGTCTGGTTAGTACATATCAGATGGTCTGTCATTTCCCCAGGGGAAAATCCAGTTTTAGAAGTCACTGCAATGTTACCTGTTATCTGCTTATTCTGGGTTTTTGGGGGTTCTAGAAGTGAAGAGTTTTCCTGTGCTTACATGTGGGGTGTTGATAGCTAGAAGCCTTGACTCCAGACTCTGCAACATGCCTTACTTCATCACTGCTTTATATATACCAAATATTGTTACTACTATTTTGGGCTCAGAAGACACGTACTGTCTAAGGGAACTTGTTTGTTCTTAGTTACTTGAAATTGCTTAAATGAGCTCTTACAAAGAAGGAAAAGATATCTGCTGTTCCTGCTGCTTTTAGTAAAAATCCATAAAATGATCTAGGCTACAAGATGAAAGTAGATCCATTTCCTAAAGCTTCTACTATGAATTAGGACTTCAGTTTGGGGTTTTTTGTTTATTTGGTGAAAGTTCCATGCATGGGAACCCCTACAGCAGTTTTTGCTGGGGTTAGCTGTAGTGATCATCTTCTGAGGCTTGATAAAGGAGAGCTCACGGCAGGAACTTTGTCCTTCAGGGGGTGATAAGACTCAGAGCAGTTGCCCTTGTACTTTGATTTTTCTTAAAGGCAGTAGGACATTTTCGACGTTAAATAAGGATCTGAGTTGAGCTGTCTGTCTGAAACCAGTGTAATAAACCTTTGAACAGTTGAATTGTGGTGTAAATTGTGCTCGCTTCTTCAAACAAAACCCAAAAATACTTTGAAAACTCGGTAACGATTCTCAGGTACTGTGGAAAGTGTGTCAGTTTGTAACTGACTTAACCTAGAAAGAATAGAACTCTTGGAGACACAGAAATGTGCACTGGCAAGTACTTTGGGTTTGGAGGTTTGGTTTTGGAGATGAAGTGGATCTTGTTTCTCCTGCAGATCCTCAATGCTTTCCGAGGACCTGATGGGACACCTGTGAAGGACCTGCGACTGAAAGATTACAGCTCAGGTGAGAATGCTTTTCCAGTGTTTCCAGTTTCAAGGTGACAACAGGGTACTTTTCACACTAATATCCTCTTAAATAATTTGGTTCAAGTCTTACATGCCCTTAATTGGAGGTATATTTTAATGAAAATGCCCTCTGAGTTTTGTAGTTTGTCCTCTTGTCCTCAAAATTGATGGGTATACTCGGAGGTAAAGCCTGTGTCCAGCTGCCTCTGGAGAGGTGTAGAGCAGCAGGAAGAGCACTAAGGCTGTTCTAATAGCTGTCAAGAGTAAAGCCATGGGACAGCAGGTTAATTCCTCCATAGCTTTTTTTTTTAACTATTACTAAATCCTTTTGGATTGTTCTAAATCTTATTTCTGAAGTGGTCTTACTGTGGAACAAATGCTGCACAAATAGTGTCCTCAGGAAACCTGTTCCATCCTAACATTTCTCCTTCAGTAACCTGAAACTGGTGCCCTGCTTAGGAACGAAGACAGGTTAAAAAAAAAGACAAAGTAAGTTTTATAAGCAGATATCCAAATACTGGGCCTGGATGTTCTTCCTCATTCAAAGAATAAAGTTCTGCTGTACTTCTGATCAGTGTGTATAGGATTCTGAAGAAGGAAATATTTTACAAGGCTGCTTTGTGAAAAAGTTGTACTGGAACAAAGATGTGCGATGGTAGGAAGGGTGAGTCCTGGGGATTGGTGTGGATAATACTTGTAGGAAACACCTGGAAACTGGTATTTTATTTTATTTTTTTTTTTAAACCTAGGAAAGCAGAAGCTTCTACATTCATCACTGCTTTTTCTTGTTTTCAGTATAGGTTGTATGTGAAGCAGCTGCAATTCTTGGTGTCAATACATTATATAAAGGCTTTCAATGTGTTGAGAAACTGGGGCAGTGGGGTATTTCTCAAGTGTATTTTTGTTTCTGGAAGCTGTCAAAAGGAGATTTCATAACCTTCTCAGGAACCTTTGAACTAAAGAACATCCTGGTGTCACGTAATCTGGCCCAACAAGCAGGGCTTAAGGGGCACAGTTAGTCTTTCTTGTTTTCTTTCCTCTTTTCTAAGCATCGTTCAGCATGGCTGTCGTCACCTACACAGCACTGACTGCAACACAATAATTGCAACATGCTCCTTTTTTGCCTGTGCTGATGAGATTTGTCAGTCGTTGTGGTTTTTTTTTTTTTCCTTCTGAAACATGTCACTTCAGTAATAAATCAACTTGAACTGGAAATCCCTTCCTAAGTCTCTTTTCATGTATGTTATTTGGACGTACTGCCCTCATTAGAGAACTGCCATTTCTTCCTTCTCCTTCCCTGTTTCAAAGGCTGCTCAGGATGAGACACAGTGTCTAAAGTTATCTGCAGAAGCTCTGGTATCTGCAGGTGGTCACACGTGATGCGAGGGTTGCAGTTTTCTGCTGTCTCTCCAAAAGCTGCATTCTGTTTCAGGCTGTCTCTTCAGCTGCAAAGTTGGCTTTTTAAAAGTTTTTCTGGCAATTGTGGGGAGGCAAAGAATGAAGTTAAAATTAGCTCATGTTTTATGAGCTGTGTAAAGCTGTTGTTTAACCCTGTCCAGTCAACATCAGTCATTTAAGCGGTGTAGCTTTGTTCAAGGTTACATGGAGGCTCCAAAGTCTTTGTTTTGCATTGTGTCCTGAGGCTGCATTTAAACAGCTCTCTCATCCTTCTTGCACAATATGGATGTGTCTAGGGCAATAAATGAATACTTGTTTGCATTGTGAAGACTTCTTTTAGAAACTGGGTAAATAGAAGCTGTGGTAAAATTAATCCAGCTTTTCACATTAGCTCCTCCTAGAGAAGTGTATAGAATTTAATTAACATTAACTTCTGAAAAACTAAACCTCTTTGAAACTAGAGGCCAGTTGTGGGCTAAACAATGCTTTTGTGATGGGCTCTGTATGTAAATACCCCTAAGAATTAAAAACAAACCTTTTGGATTACTGATGTCTCTGGGATACACCTGCACTGCTGTATCAGCTCGGTGGGACGATGGCAGTCTGGCTCACAGGAGCACGTGCTAAGGCAGTCTGAGTGGGTTGTTTATTTTTGAGTGCTGTCCAGAAATGTTAAAAATAACATTAATCATGAGTATGCATGTTGAGTGTGTTTGAGAGAAGAATGCCTGCAGCTGTGGGGGGAACAATAACAGCCGTAACAAATACCACGCAATTAACTCGAAATAAGTGAGGTTCGGATCAGTTTCTCAAAAAGATAACGCTTATCATCAAGCTTATCTCAGCAGCTTCAGTGTAATGAATCCACTGTATGATCTTTTACAAGATTCTTTCTGGTTTGGGGAAAAATATATGGTTGATTTTTCTTGGAAAAAGCAGCTCAATTTCTTTATAAAGCCTCGGGTTTTTTTACGTACTCTGTATGTGTGAAGGAAAGTCTATTTTCACTGAAGGCTGGGCTGAGAATGGAACTCTGTTCTTAATATACCTGGTGTGATTTTGTTATGCATTCAAGCTGTTGATTCTTTGGATTATTTTGTCTCTGAAGCCCACAAACTGAAATGATGGCTAGATTTTAAACAAGGCAGTGAGAGACCTTAAGAAGTGGCATAGTAATTCTATTTAAATCAAAGAGGCAGATATTTACAATGATAAAATGTCAAAGTCGGGCTTTATAGTATTACCCTAAAAGACATGTAATTTCCATCAGTTAGATTTTTGAGTTGATGCCTGTACATTCAGACTGAAAGCGCCAAATCCATTTTTGGGGGGAGTGGGCTTCTTCCAGTGTAAGCCATGGCAGAAATAACTATATTAAATCTTTCCGCTTGCGTTCTCAAGTGTGTTTGGTCATGTCTGTCCAATTAATCTTTGCAAAGAATAAACCTTGAGGTGGTTGTGGAGCCTTCTCAAAGACTATGAGCTGCTTTGGTGTGCAGTATGTCCTGGAGCCTTGTGTGGAGGCAGAGCATGGATGTCCCACTGCTCCTGTAGAAGATTGTGGTGATGACTTGTCAGCAGCTCTCTGGGAAGGGGCTGTAAGCTCCCCTATCCCATCTGAAGGTGCTTGTCTCTGCTTGCTGGGCTCAGGGCCTTCATGTGGCTTTGCACCATGGTGTCCCCTCCGTGGATGTGTTAGTGGCTGCTCATGGTATGGGGTCTCTCCTCCTCTTGTTACTGTCCATGCTCCTGCCTCCGTGCTGACTGCCAGGAACTTGAAGCTGAAACCTTTTGACC
Source organism: Sturnus vulgaris (assembly GCF_052056855.1). Classification (NCBI taxonomy): domain Eukaryota; kingdom Metazoa; phylum Chordata; class Aves; order Passeriformes; family Sturnidae; genus Sturnus; species Sturnus vulgaris. The sequence continues at coordinate 16,739,602 of NC_142253.1, read as the reverse complement.
TTTGAGGAGTCTAACATGAACACACCTTGCCCTGGTTTTGATTTTGATAATATTTTAAACTTACCTCCTGCCTGATTCTCATCAGGCTTTATTGCTACTTTCCTGACATATGTCAGGCATAAGCCTCAGATCTCATCTTGAGAATCTGATATGCACAGAGCTCTGGCTGAATCACACACGTGTGCCCTGGAGAAGGAAGCACATGGAGCCAGCCTTATCTTAAAGGGCTGCTTATCTTAAAAGACACTTTGGATACCACTGCAGTAATAAGTGAAAGCACAAGGCACACTCTGAGCCTTCTGTTCAAATTGTTCTTCTGGATGCAGCATGCAGTGGGACAAGCTTGGAACATGTGTTTTCCAACCAGGATTTGTGTTAGTGTTGGTACCAGCAGCTGTGAAAGCTGTTCAGGCAAAGTAAGCCTGAGAAATGGCTGGCAGCCCACAAGACTTTTCTAGTTCACTCCATAAGCCCATCTGGGGAACTGAGAGAAATTTTTGCTGGGCTGGGAGGGCCTGGTGGAGATTGGACTCTCTCACTGGGGTGGAGAGCAGCAAGGCAGAGAGCAGCTCTGAAGTGTACCTGGAGGGATGAGGTGAGCTGGATTCTAGATAGCAGGAGCAGTGAGATCTACCCCAGCCCCTTTATGTACTCTCTAAATTAGTGCAGCAACTCAGAAATTGGGAGATTTGGGTTTTTTAACCCTATTCTGACCCTTTTAAATGCTCCCTTTTGAACCCTGGGTGGGTATGTGGGAACACAGTACAGCACCCCTGAGGAGGAAAGAACCCCATGGAAAGGGGTTCATGGAAGGGGAAAGGAGGAGCAAAGAGCCCATGGAACAGGAATGCCTGGAGCAGGTGGAAGCTCCCTGAACAGCAGTAATGCTTGGGGCCAGAGCAGTGTCCACATGGATACAGGTGGCTGATGCTAAAGGACAGGCTTCTTCCTGTGGTGGAGGAACACCCAAGAAATGCAGTGTCTCTTGAAAACAGGAGCTGCTTTATGGAAGCTGCCTGCTCCAATTGAAAAGCTTTTGTTTTAGCAAGTATTATTACCACTAAATGTGTTTTATTGCTTGCTCAGCCACCTTCTTGCCCTAGCATTCATGTTCTGTTTCTTCAGACCAGCCCCTTATATGCTGCTTGGAACTGCTTCCCTTATCTCTCCCTGTATTAAACATAAAATTCCCTCGGCCAAGTCCTACAAGAAACTGGATTATCTTGCTTGTTCTCTCTAAGCTCTGCTGCATTGGTGCCCTGTTAAATATTAATAAGCCCCTTAGATAAATCTTTAAAAGGTGCTCCTTTTTTTTTCCCCTCCAAGTGCAGTCTATCTTGTATATCACAACAGTGAATCATTGGTTTCAGGAATATATCAGGAAGCCTCTGGAATTCAGAATTGTATTTTTCAGTATTATATTTTATTAAAACTCATAATCTAAGGGTCCAGAAGTTTCCAGCTCATGATGGAAAAATTGGTGCCGATTTTTTTTTTTTTTTTTTTTTAAATTGGTGCACCTGTCCTCAGTAGGGATAAGTTCTCTATTTTCCATGGCTGGAGTGCATTCCAAGGCAGTGAGATCACCTTTCCCTTGAGGCAGACATGGCTGTGCATTTGTCAGGCCCACATATAACAGGGTTTTAGCTTCCTTGCTGTGGGTGGTGTTTGGGTAGGGCTGCTCTTGGAGGCCAGAAATGCTGGCAGGATGCTGCTCCTGCCACAGGTGCCATCGTTCTGCAGCTCCCACCCTTAGGTAGGACTGGAAAGGTAAGCTGCCCCTCTGCAGGGGCAGGGAGTGTTTCTGGAACTGTGCTAAATGGAAACCTTTTTGTTTCCTTTCTGGAGGGATGCAGTGCCCTTGGGGAACCCCTCTGAAGGGTGGATTGTGGTGAGCCAGTGGCTTCCTCATATAGGGGTTGGCTTGTCACCAACCCTCTGGAGTTGGATGAGGACTGGGTCCCACAGGGACTTAGATTCTTGGGTTTGGTACAAAGCACATGCTGTGGGTTGCTGTGGGATGTCTCTAGCACATATTGTGGTGCAGAGGGGCATCTGGCCTGTTGTGCTAATCATACAGAGGACAGCTTGGCTCACCATCAAGGCTGGTGCTGATGCACCGTAGGATAAATAATCTCCTGCTGCCGTGCTTAGTGCTTTGCACAGTGAAGGTTGTGTGGCCCACTGCTGCATCAGCCATGACTCAGGCATGCAAACCTCAGGTACTTGCTGAGAGCTGAGGTGACAATCCCTGAGCTCAGAGATGCTGTAGCACATGAGTTTTCCCTTGAGGCATGGTCAGATCCCTTAGTCATCAGCAGAGTCCTGCAGACAGCAGGGCTCACCTGCCAGGACATGCAGAAATGTCTTCAGTGCTGATGTGCCTGAACCAATTGATTCTAGCTTGTAACCAGAATAGCCTGCCAAGAACCAAAAAATACACTTAGCTGGAAATAGTCCATGGTCATCAATAGCAGTCCTTGCCAGTTTTCCCAGCTGTGTGGACAGTAGGCTTTTGGCTTTCCTTGCTTGGTTTCAGGGCACTAGTGCATTGTCTCTTGGAAGTAAAAGGTGTTCTTGCTCCTCTTTCCTCATCTGTGATGTGGTGGCTTAGAAAACAGGAAGTACAAATCTGGTCTATGTCAGTGTTTGTGATGGTGATCAACCTTGGTTCAGTGTTATAAGGCCTATACCAAAAAGGTAACAAACACATCCATCTATAAAACATGCTCACAGCCTTTTTGACATGCAGAATCCATTTTTACAAAGGTGCTCATTTCTCTTGCATCTCTGGAGCAAAACTTCAAGGTTTTGCCTAGTGTGCTGACATTACCTTGATTACTTTGTGCTAAGATGACAAGTTGTATATTTTGGAGACCCGGTTCACATTAGCAGCACTTTAAAACCGAGTTCCTGCATGGAACACCTTCCCAGGTAGCAGCTCACAGTCCTCTCTAATGAAGTTTAGTGAAAGCCCCAACCTTCCTCAGATTCCAGGTTTCTGTACAAGCATAATGCAATACTTTGTCTTTAATAAAACTACAGTGTGTGCAATCTTAGCATTGGGGTTTTTTTGCTTATCTCCTTTGTGCTGGTGGATAAACTGTTCTCCTTGGGCCAAGAATGATTGGCAGCCATTTGGGGCTCTGACTGTAGTAGTTCCTGTGGTTTATGGAGCTGCTGGTGTCTGCCTTTGAGGGTGTCTCAGGCAGGTCCTTTCTGTGTCTTGTTCTCCAGGATGGAGGGAAGAGGATGGATTGTAGTGCTCTATCTTTCAGAATACAGCTCTGTTTCATTTCCTGTGGTTTTAGTGTTGTTCTCTGTCATGAATGAGTAAGAGTGTACTTCTTTACACAGAGGTACAGCAGGAAGTGACAGGCCTCTTCCCAGTAGCAGGTGTGGCTTGTAAATGCTCGGCCTTTGAAAGGGGTTGGGAATAAGGGTTGTTGCAGGTTGTCCTGTTTATTCTAGTACAGCTCTTCAGCTTCAGTAGCTCTGAAGACCAATTTATGTGTGCAGTAAAGAGATCTGACAAATTTATGGATGCTCAGAATCCACCAGCTGGTATTGAGAGAGCTCATGATTTTGGCTTCTGTGGTAGCATAGATAGATTGGCGCTGCCCCTGCTGTGCTGTGGGGGTGCCTATTGCCTTTTATTTGCCAGAGCTGGGATTAGAGGCTCGAGAGATGGTATTTCTTGTTTGGACTCAGATGTTTATTAATTCTTATCTATGTTACAGTGAGTTCTACAGCGCTTCTAGCTAACAAGCTAAAACTGGCCACGTATCTCTTTTTACAAGGCTTTTTAAGGGCCAATTGTCCAATTAAGAAAAGCTACCTAAATTATTTTTACTTAATAACTAATCACCCGTGACCTGCAATGCAAACTCCTCCATCCAATCACACAAAATACCACCTAGACCCATGAAGAAGAAAGAAACCTCTGCCCTAAACCCTCCATTTGCTTTCTATATATTACTGTATTCTAAACCCCTAAATTCTACGTTTTCCACCATGTGACATTACACACTTCTATTCAAACTACACACTAGTGAGCCCAGTTCTGTTATTCAGTTTTGGAAGCCTTCTCCACGGCCTTCAGTCAAAAGCACTGTTCTCCTGGGGTCAGTGCCTGTCAGTACAGAAAAACCCAAACTCTCAGTTTCAAGGGTTCCAACAGGTGCCCTCCAGATTTTTAGACTGGTTGGACGGATTTATTTCCTCTGCCTGCCACGGAAGGCATTACTGTGGTGCCCATCCTCACTGCAAAGGCAGTGCTTGCTGAGTAAGCACAGGTACAGCCGTTCCTGAGCATGTCCAGGAGCTCCTGTTTTCTTGGAAACATTGAGTGTATGATGCCTCCTAATAGTATCCCAGTGTAATAGCACAGAGATCCAGAGAAAGCCCTGTGTTCTCCAGTATTATTCACTCTGGTATGGATGACCTACATCAGTATCTTCCCTTGGAGGGAACAGGTGAATCTTGTATGTGGGGTCGTGGGCACATTGAAACATCTCCCACTCAGGAGGTAGATCTTCCTTTCAACCACAGAATGGCAGATTCTCTGAGAACAGGGTGCACAATCCCTGTCTCTATTACCTGAGTTCCCCAAAAGTCAGTGTGTGAGACTGCAGATTCCTTCAGGGATGTAGAAGTCCTTCATAGTCACTCCATACTTTATTCTGCAGCTGCCCTTGGAACAATAGAACTTTCTTCTCTAGCATGGGTGTAACTCTGGAGCATTTCCTCAGCTGCACCCTGCTCTGCCGAACTGTCTGGAGAGGGCAAGCAGCAAGAATCTCCTGCTTCAGCTGCTGGCCGTGGCTCTGCTTTAATGTGCCATCTCTCTGAGACCTGGAAGTCTCCAGAACTGCAAATGCTTTTCTTCTGTCGTAGTTCTGTCTTATCCTAGGAGAAAAAACACAAGTGAAGTGTTGGGATGGTGGGGAAGCTCTCTGCCTATGGAGACTGCATTGCATCCCTCTGCCCTGAGGCTGCTTGACCCCACCTGGCAGATGCAGGGACCTCCACTAGGCTGGGCCCAGCTGCCCAGGTTAGTGTAGTGTCCTTTGGTGAGCTTTTACATTAAGTTACTTTAATGGGAGACGATCTTCTTCCAGTCTGGGAGGAGAAGAATCTTTGTGTTGCACCAGAGCAGCCGGGGGTTTGTCAGAGTTGTTTTTTCAAAGGCAGGTTATGGTTCTCCATGGATGTGAGGTGACCTAATGCCTTAAGCTTGTTGGGGTTGTACAGGAACACGACTGACTGCACACTCATTTCTAGAATCAAGAAGCTGGATCGCCTCTTGGATTGGATGCCTTTGTCATGTTGCCATCCTGCCTCCTTTCCAAAACTATCTTTGTTTTGGCACAGTCAGGGCTGCTGTCACTACAGGATCTTTTAGTTTGGTCTTCTAAAACTCTAGAGAGTTTTTTTTTTTTGTCTTCACACTGCTTACAGCCCCTATGAGAACAACATTATGGTTTTCCTTTATTTAGATCTTTGATATAACAAACTATGGTGAAGTAACACATTACTGTGTGTCAGTTGTTCAGTAGAAACTGTGTCTGTATAGAGACAAGACTTATTTTAAATCTCAAGTCTTTGATCTCTATATCTGAAGCCAAAGAACAGTAATTTTAAGGCAGGCTTTCAGGATTTTTAGCCAAATTATTGCATGCTAGCAGGGACCCTCCATTTGCTGTCAAAATTCACTTTGCTAAAACACGTCTGTTTCTGAGGCAGAATGTTCTTTATTCCAATGCTTGCAGAGCTGCTTCCTGGAGCTCTAAATGTGTCCTTACTCCTCAGTATTAAGTGTTTGTGCCATTTTCAGTGCAGAAGACAGCCGAGCATGCTTTGGGAGCATCCGTAAAGGGTTGTGTATACATAGAAGCACTTAAGGGAAAGCAGAAGTCCTCTGCAATCTCTGTGCATGCTCTCCTTGCATTCTGATTTCATCCCTCGTACACAGCCTGTGGTACTGTAGACTTGCACAGCTGAAAGGAAGTAGCTAAATAAGGTACAAGAGTCCTTTTACACTGTTGACCTAAAACATGGGGGGAGATGAGGACATGCATGTTTTATGGCTGTGCTAGGGCCAAAATCTGGACAAGTTCAAGTGTTTCTGTTGGAAAGATCATTTGGACAGCGCAGCTGTGCTGCAGCATGCTCAGAGTTGTGTGGGGGAAATACCACACCAGGATTTTTTTCCTTTTTGACAGAGTTTATGTTGATCATATTTACTTCTGCAAATCATTACTCCATTCTAATTGCTTGTGGAGCCTGAAACTGTAGTATCGTACTAATCAGTAGGTGAAGAAACCAGGTTTTATATCTTCATGAAACCTTGCATGTGAAGTTAGGCCTCTTTGAGTAAAAACCCCACACTGTTCTTCAGCAGTGGTTTTGCTTTGCTGGTTTGATTGCTTTGGTTTTACTGCTATGACTTGAAGAATACCAGAGGAGTGTCCAAGCGCTCTCACTCACGAGAGAGCACTGCTTAGCTTGGGATGCCTATGGAACCAGTTCCTGCCATTATGTGCCTGGCCCTATTCTTCCATCAAAATCCATGCCCTGCTTCTGGTAACAGCACCTAAATTGTTGGCATTCTGTCAGGCAAACTGTGTGAAGGCTTTGGAAACAAAAATATCCAAACTCAGCAGCTGCTGCACAGAGTTGGGCCAGCCCTATGGAGGAGGCAGGGAAGAGGCACAACAATGGTTGGTGGCAGGAGCCTCTGTAGTTGCTCGCCTTTAAGAATCAGCCTCGAGCCACTTGGTTATGTTTCAAGTGTTGTTCTTTGGGTAATGTGGTTGTTGCAGATGATGGAAGAATCAGCAGCTGTTGCATTTTGAACGTGTGGTGCCATTGTTCCACCAGCTTCCATTTCAGTCGCCTGCCTGCCATGGTCTAAAATGGAAGGATGCTCTGGAGGAGTGGGGGGCAGGGGGGCAGAGCAGGGGTGGTGTGCCGCCCAAGGCTGATGTTACTCTGTAGTTCTCACATCCTGAGTGTGCTTGTCAGATCCATGCAAAGCTCTGAATCTGGGGGAGGGGAAAAGTGTCAAGCCCCCACACATCTCAGCAGTGGTTTTCAGCAAGTGGCTCCAGGCTGCTCTCTTCTTGCATCACCACTTCGGTGCTGTCTGTGCAGGGACAGCTTGTAGTGTATTCCAGAGCACTGCGTCCCTCTGTGAGCCGACCACAAGAGATGAACGACTGGCCTGGAGCTGCATTTTGGCAGGATATGAGGCCCATGGTTATTGTTTTTGTACATGTTATTGCTACTATGTTTGTGAGTTTGGTGGGGGAGAGCAGAGGAGGGGGAAAGTGCAGAAGGAGATGTGCTGGGCTTCCCCTTAACTGTCTCCATGTAAAGCTTGGAAAGATCCTCTGGCATACATTCCCTCCAAGCATCTGAGCTTTTGTATCTCCGTATAACATTCAGCCTTGCACTCTCTGTTGTGTCATGCTGGATTAAATCCATGTCTAAACTACTCATTCCCTTCATGAGGACTGGGATGTAAATGTCCTGTTATTGCAGAGCAAATAGAATGAAAACTTCTGCAATCTTGCTTTGTGTCCCTCATGAGGTCTCCTACACATGGAAGTAAGATAGCGCTCTGATCTTGCCTTGTTGTTTACAGCAGCTTTCAAAAATCCTCTCTGAAGGGGAATCAGGAGCCTTATGGGCTGACAAATATCATTCATACTGCCCTTTTCTAAACAGAAGGGAAAGAAGTGGCTCGAGAGTTCTGGATTTGAGTAAGACTTTAAAATGTACCATGTGAGGCTGCACACTGTGCAGGGAATAGCAGAGGTGTTTGCCCAGAATGCAGAGCAGTCTCCCAGCAAGGGGCAGCACTGCTTCTGGAGAGCAGCTGCCTTCTGCAGAGAGTACTCCTTCATTTTCAAAATGTGATCCGGTGTGGCTGTACTGCAGAGCAGAATGGATGCTGTGGGAACACCTGGATCCGTTTGGTTCTGCCAATCCTGCCAGCTGAAATCACACCTCTAGTTCCAGGTGCCCACTTGATGTAAGAGTGTCAAGTGGCTTTAGCTGCATTCCACCACAGATGTTGTGCTGCTGGACTGCATCTTCCACTGAGCTGAACACCACGCAGATTGATAAATTTCCGTTTAGCATAATTATATTGGCTAAAATAATATGGGAAAGGGGAATAAATTCCTCTGTGAGGTGGAAAAGGTGCTGGATTCAAATTGGAGTCATGTTATTAGGGGCAAAGGTGCAAAATCAGGATTGTGTCGTTAGAACAGCATGCAGAGAGCTCCCTGAATAGAAAAAAAATTTAAAAAATCAGTAGTGTTTGATGATGTAGGGTTTTGTGTGGTCCTGTCTTTGATGTGGTAAAGTACAAAGATGGTAAAGTGAGAGAGAAGGAAAAGCTAGAGTGTTCAGCAAATGTTCTTAGGCATAGGCTTGAGGGAGATGGGGCTGTTTTCCAGGATGGTGGAATGTCTTGCCTGAGAGAAGCATGCATGGAATGTGAAGCATTCATGGAAGGTGAGGGACTGAAGCAGTAGGAACCAGATACATACCTGGGTTGAGATGTGCATCTTTAGTAGGAGGAAAGATGAGCTGTTCAGCAGTACAACTAGGTGGCTAAAATGGCACAAATCACATGCAGATCAGCCCTTGTCTCACTCCAAACCAGCCAAAAGAGCAAGAGGAGGAGGGAGCCAAGCTCTCTCACTGCTTATGCCTATGTAGGATCATCTCTGCCCATGACCATCTGGGAAGTACTGTTTTGGATTGTGGTGGCCTTGACATGTTGAGAGTGAGGTTGTGACTTTAGGTTGTTCCTCAGCACTCCAGTTCTTGGAGATAGTTTCAAGATCAGGGATGGATCTTGAGTTGGTCTTAAATTCTGTGGTGCTCTCACTGAACTTTACTTTGGGACATAATATTTCATAATATGTGGGTAACTGGAGTACACAGTTAAATCAGTGGGTCCCTTCTGCAGTGACAGAGATGACAGCTTTCCAAGGACTGAGAAGAGTAAAGGCTCTGTAGGTTCTTGAATCTAAACTTAAAGCTCCCACACCCTCTTATTATGTGTGCAGTGACATCTATATCCAAATGAGAAAGCTGGAGTTCTCATTCCTGCTCAGCTGGACTTTTTCATAATGCAAGGGATTGGACTTCAAAAAGTAAGCAGGTGTTGAAAGAAAAATAGCAGAGGCAAAGGAATTGTGTTAGTTCTTTCTGAAATATTGCCCAATTAAAATGCTGGCTATTCGTGTAAAATACATCTGCAGCAGAGTACTTGGAAATGATTTATCAACACTTACTTTGGAGAGTGCTGCCTCTAAGGTAGCACAAAATGTGAAACTGGCAGTGGAAAGTCACTATGACTTAGAAAAAACAAACAGCAAAGCAGTTATTTCTTGCCCTAAGAAAGGGTGTGACTGTCACTGGGTTGTGTAATGGAAAGTGGGAACACTACTATTAACATTCATGGTAAACTACACAGTTAATCATCATCCAACTAGTCCCTGGTTTCTTTCTTTTTCATTCTGAGGTAGAGGGGTGGTGGTCAGAGGGCTTGTCATTGGAGGGAAAGGGAAATGGATTATTTAATGTGGCTTTCTTTATGACAAGGCACTAACATGACTCCCGTCTGTATTTAAATGCTGTCCCCAGGTTACGACTATGGCTATGTCTGCGTGGAGTTTTCACTCTTGGAAGAGGCCATCGGATGCATGGAAGCCAACCAGGTTGCTTTACAATTCGGTCAATGCTGCTAGAAGATTTTTAATTTTTTTTTTGGTGGGGTGGTGGAAAGCCAATAAGGTTTTTGTGAAGGAAGATCTGTTCTTGTATAATACACAACACCACAGTTTAAATGTTGTTGTTACCAGAATCTTGTATCAGGCTTAGAAATGCCAGTGGGAAGGAGCTGCTGGACACTAAGTGGTCTGTCCTCCTCCCTGGTGTGTGCCAACACACTGACTGCACTCAGAGGCTGGTGGCTGACAGACTCCTGCTGCAGGTTTTGGCCCTGCTGTTTCTGTACTCACTGAATGCAGCTGGGAAGAGCTGCACTGGCAGTAAATGCTTCCCCTGGATGTTTGTGCACACACACATGCACATGTGACTGTAGGTGCATACCCTCATGTGCAGCTCTGAGTCAGCTGTGACTTGAGTGCTCCACTTTGCCATATACCTTGTGTGTGGGAGAGATGCTTAACTATGCATTTCCCTCATATCCATCCTGTCCTTTGGCAACCTGGAGCTGCAGACACAAGAACTACCCTTACGTGCAGTTGAGCCTGGTAAACCTGAACATTTCCAGCCCTTAAAAGGAGAAAATGAAATCTCCAGTAACTATTCAAAAGGGGCCTTTACTCTGACGTGGTATTTGAAGCTAGAGCTGTTGTGCCCATACGAGAGCAGGATGCATAAAATTTTTTAGATAAAACATAGATTCCCATCTCATACTGCCCTCCTTGTGCCTTGGATCTGCAAATGATGGATCCCTCACCAGAGCCAGCTTCTGATCCCCCTTCCTTCACCACATCCCTTAAGTCTCCTCTTCGCTGCTTTCTTCCTCCTAATTTGCCTGAGTAATAATCCATATCAATTATCTTAAGCCTTTTTACCTGAATCCCGGGTCTTGCCGTCATGGGAGGTGAGTTATGAGTCAGATTCAGAGCTGTGCATCTGCAAAAACGTACTTACAGTTAATGAGTCTTCACAGCTGGGGTTTCAAAGGTCCCACTAAGCACTCGCATTTGCCTCTATTTTCAGTTACAGAGGTATTGCAACTTACAAAAATGTTGTACAGAAATAATCCTGTTGCTGGGAAAGAGCCTGGCACATTCCCACCAAAACGGTGGTGAGGAGCAGAGAGAGAAAAGACTCCAGAATTAATTATTACTTTTACCATCAGGGAAAAATTTTATTTCCCCTTCAGTGTTTCTACAATTCCCAATTTATTTTGTTGTCACTGGGGAATCTATAATTATAGATGACACTCCTTTTAACCAAGTGCCTCTCTGTATTCTCTCCACCATTCTGCTCACATGAAATAATGTCTTCCTATGCAAGAGCAATTCCGAAGTACCAGGGAATTTGGGAATACCTCTTTTTCTGATTGTTGATGCCTGCTCTGCCCTTTCTCTGATTTGGAGTATATAGAATTGGGCAGGTGTTTTAACTTGATCAGGTTTGGTCCATTGCTACAGCAGAGAGCCTGTAGGCACCAATCCTTAAACTGAATTGGGTGCCTGCCCAGTAAATCACTGCACACACGTGCATGGGAAGAAGTTCTGGCTGGTGTTCCACTGTTGCTTAACTGACCTCCCTAGCATCAGTTACAGCAGTGATTTAGGCTGGGAAATGCTTTCCTGTGCTTCCCTTCCCTACTAGTGACAGGAGGTGAGGTCCCAGCCATACACACCTGGGATGTGCAAAAAACAGACAGGGTGTGAAAGTCTTCCAGTTTTCTTCTGCTGTACCTGGCTCTGTGTGTGTGCAGAGGAAAGCTGGAAGATGGAGTGCTTGGAAGGGATCATCTCTCAAGCCTCCATATGCCAATCTTCATCGTGTTTTAGTAGACCTACAGTAGCTAGTAATTAGAGAAGTTAGAAATGTGGGGTTTGGGTTGACCCAAGCTACATGCATTTGGTCAGGAGAGCTGTAACTTCTGGATTGCCCCACATAGGTTAACTTGTCTAATCTGTCTAATGTTTTGATTGAACACGGAAAAAAAGCCCTTCTAGTTATGTTAAAAAAAAAAAAAGGAAATAGGTGACTTTAAAATTCTCAGTAAGAGACAAATAAAGATCTTCAGAAAGGGAGTTATGAATTGTCCCTAGAGAATTGATATTCCACTTCAATGACTTCCAGGGTAGAGTTGCAAGATCATTTCCTTAGACTGAAAGTCTGCATTTTTGCAAGCTGCAAAACCAAAAACCTGTGTTAGCTAAGACACAGATTCTTTGATAGTTCAGTTATTTTCAGAAGGTTATCAACTGTCCCTGTCATATTCAGTCACTTGTGAGAGCATAAATAGCAAGTGACATGCTGGTCCCTCACTAGTCAACCTGCCTCTTTCTCAGGCATCTGCAGGCTGGGAATAAATAGCTTGTGCAAAACCAGCATTTTCGATGCTGTTTAATGCCTGTTGAACTGCCCCTGCCTGAAGAATAATTTGCTTCCTCCCTATATTGTATCACTCTGATATTTTTTCTTTTACTTGACACACAACAGCACCCACTTAAGATCATTGCCAGACTTGTAAACTACAGATTTACCAGGTTCAACTCCTTCCATTCAGTAAATCTTAGCATGTATGTGTGACTGCTGAGATTTGAGGGGGCTTTTCTGTTACATATATTGTGATAAGGAAACACCCATATTCTGTGTTGCCCTAATTTTTCAGGAGAGTTTCCTTCCATCTATATTAACTGTCACAGCTAAAGTAATGACAACAGGCCCCTTATTAATTGCTTTGACTTGTTGATTGTTGCATTGGCAACTTACTCCAGAGCCGAGGTGCCACCTGACATGCATGAGCAGGGTTGCTGTTATTCCCAGTGTGGAGATGCTGGGCACAGGGCTGCATGAGTGAGGTGCCATGTGCTGGCTCTCCCCCTGGCTTTGTGGGGCACATGAGCTGTTGATTTATTGTGCAGAGCCTAGATCCAGCCCTTGTAGCAGCCTCATGGTTGGTGATGCTCATGGTGGCCTTTTGTTTCATGGTGGCCTTTTGTTTCATGGTGGCTGTCACTTGAATTGTGTGAAACCTCTTTTCTGACTGCCGTGAGGTGCTTTTCTTTTGGGGAGAAAGTTATTTTGAATGACAAATGAGGTTTCTGTCTGTTAAGTCTCCTGATTTCTCCTAAATAATTTTCCCTCCCTTATTCTCATTTTTGAAAGGGTGTGGTGTGACATTTGGTGTTTCTTTGGCATTGCCCCTGATGTGGTAGTATTCCTGTCTGAGGGCACCAGGTTGGCTTCTTGGAAGCAGCTTTGGGAATACATCCCATGGCTGCTCTTGTCCATAGGCATGGGGTCTTTTTGCATTCCTCCTTAATGTGTAGAAAAGAACAAACATAAACAAGCATGTTACTTGGTGTGAGAAAATCAGGTGGGAAATGAAGTGCCCTTTGTGTACTGCTATGTATCATAAAGGCAGGAGGTGGAGAAATGGAAGGAGCCTGTCTGTGCTGCTTGAATATTTTACTGTTTTCACTGAGATGAAGCTGGTTTTTATACATGTGGAAGCAAAAGGGTTTTTTTGAGCTCAGGAGCAAATGTCTTGTCTCAACTGATTCTGTAGTATTGTCTCCAAATCTGCTCAGGCTTCAAACTTAGCAACACTACCTGCATGAGTATTTTGTAGCTTTTGTTGCTAGCAACTGACAACTTTGTAATCCTTTCCCCCTATTTCTTAAGAAAGAGAGCAAGAGGAGAGCTATAGCATGAACTTTTAAAAATGCATACGCTGTACATTATTGTGCAGGTCTCCAGGCAGGTACTGGAGTGGTTGTGTGAGACTTGCTCTGGTGCACAGAGCACAGAGGCTGGCACTGCACTGCTCTCCTGTTTCAGCTTGCTGAGCACACCAATGTCTCCACTCCCTGCTTGTTTTTTACTGGAGAGGGTAAGAGGGATTCTTACTGGATTTTGTGGGTGCTCACTTGAGCATGTCCCTCTCCCGTGCAACTAGAAACATCAGCTGTGTGTTTCTCCTGCTCTGAGCCTGTATTCTCCTGTATCCATTCACTGCAGGGCCTTTCTGTATTCTGTGTGAACAGAGCTTCTGGTGCAGATCAGATTTCACAGGCTTTTCACTGTAGCTGTTTTGGTGTTAAAATCCACAAGATGCTGCGATAAGCAGGCAAAGCTTAGGACTTTCTGTCCTGAAAACATTTGCAGTAACAAGCCACAACTCTGTGTGGCTTCCCAATTAAATAAAGGAGGAGCATGTGCTTATCCTGAGAATGGAACTTCTCCTGTGACCTGTAGCCTTGGAGTATTTATTGAAGCCTGTGGTACAGGGAGTGTGTTGCAATTTGTAAGAGAAAATGTGTGTCCAAGCATCAAAATGCTTTCCTTTTGGTAGAATGTGCCTAATTGTGGAGTCTGGAATTTTTTTTCCTAGAATCTGCCAGATTCCCCCTATAATGGAAGATGACACCTGCCTCAAATGCATTTTCACGGGCTGTCTGGTATCCGTCATTTATTCACTTGACAATGTTACTCCGTCTCTGTAGCTTTAACCTGCAGTTGAGGTGGTGGTGGCATGACCACAAATACACTGAAATCCATTTGTGTGTTGGGGTAAGGGTGCTGGAGATGGCCTTGATTTTGATGTCCTCCTTGGATCCACATCTGGCGTTTTCTGCTTTTCTTGTTGCATATTAGGTGTGTGGATTTTGCTCAGGTCGTATGATTAGCACACCTCCTTTTCCCCTGCTCTCCCTCACCCCCATAAAGCCTGTCCTGCTTTTGACTGTGTGGGTTTCTAGAATCTGTTTTTGGAGTCTTCCACTTTGAATGAGGGAAAGGCTTGTAAACCTAGGCAGTTTCTTCTGTAAACATCCTAATGGTTTGGGAAACATGCACATTGTGGAGGAATTTTTATGAGCCACCTGACCTATGGAAAGTTCTCTCCACAGGCTAGTGGATGAGTGGATTTCCAGGCAGCAAAGCTGATTTGGGTTTTTTTGTATCTGATTCAGTGTGTGTGACCTTGTCACGAGTTCACCCTGGTCTTACATCACAGAGGCTTGATGTGTTGAGTCAATAATTTTTTCATTCCCTCTTGTGTCTCACTAATCACTGCATCGTACCAGCATTTAACTGGAGTTGTAAGCTTTTGAGATCTGTATGGAATCCTGCAGTGAGTAGCTCCTGGAGCTGGGCAGACGCTTGCCTGTGAATAAGCAGTTGGATCTGCCTGCAGTGACCTGTGACAGGGCTGGGTGTGTGGGTGTACATGTGTGTATCCTGCAAGGAAGCTGTGATAAATGCACTGCCTGTTTGGAAGGACTGGTTTAATCTCTGTGTGCTGCAAAGACCTTCCATGTGCAGGGAAGGGTGGCTTTTGTTGTACAATGTAACTGCCAAAAAGTACCGAAAATATTTCTCTGGACCTTTTTCTCTTCTGTCTTCTCAACATCTTCTGTCATCTCAGCTCTCCAAGCCGTGTGAATCCTCTTAGTCCCTCTTCCTTTGGCACAGAAGGTTGTAAGAGATCTTCTGCCAGAGACTTCACACACTCTTCCTTTCAGCCAATGGTAGCTTCCCATCAATGTGTTTTCTCCAGCCCTACCCAGATAAAAAAACTGCAACCTCCTTCTTGGCAGCTCTGTCCTATCTTGCCTCTAGAAGCAAACCATGCTACAATGTGTTTTAAAATAAGTTCATTTTTCACTAGAAGAGTTGTGAAGCTCCATCTTCTTGCTCTCCTTGTGTGATTCCCAGCTTTCCATGTCCCTCCATCTCCCTGCTCGTTTTCCAAAATCCTGTCCTCCTTTTTCCTTCAGCCTCACCTTATCCATGTGATGGGGTCTGTATATTTTTGCTGCTGCTGAACTGCTGGTCTGCAGTGGGATTATCCCAGAGGACAGCTTCTGGGTGAGCTGACTGGAGCATGCAGCACATGCTTAAGTGGAACTTCCTCAGTATCTCTGATTGCTGCTGGGGATGTGTGGCCCAGCAGGGTTATATCAGGACTCAAATATTGCTGTATATTACAGAATTATC
Organism: Sturnus vulgaris; assembly: GCF_052056855.1. NCBI lineage: Eukaryota > Metazoa > Chordata > Aves > Passeriformes > Sturnidae > Sturnus > Sturnus vulgaris. The sequence goes on along the minus strand of NC_142253.1, from coordinate 16,723,861 downwards.
TATTCTGTGTGCTGAGGTTGGCTTGGGTTGCTATATAAATAGGTTGTTTCACATAAAGCATCACTCCCTACCCTTCTCTAAAATGAAACTACTCTCCCTCCTGGTCCCTGCATTTCTGTTCTGGTTTTGTTGGAATTTTTTGCCCATTGACATTAACAAATCTGTGTGATAATGTAACTCTGAAATAACTGTTCTTTCCCTATAGCTTATAAATGCCTTGTTAATCAATCGTTATCCGTTGGATTAGATGTTCTGTTTACAATGCCAGGAGCTGGCGTGAATAATTGTGATTTCCTGAAATTTGTTAAAATAACTTGAACTGTGAGTGATTGACAAGACAGGTGTCCAGTCCTCTCTGGCTGATTGGCTGTGTGATCTGATATTTCAGTACTTGTGCTGCATCACTCACAGCTGCTGAACAGGAAAAGGTCGGATATTCCCTGCACTGGTGGCTCAAAGTGAGAAATCACCATGGGACAGCCAGACCTTTGGGCATGCCCAGCACTGATGTTATGAAAATGGGGGTACTTGAAAACTTCTTCTTGTGCATGCAAAGTGCAGCGTGTGCCATGGGCGAGTCTGCTTCTGCCCCTTCCACAGGGGTAAAGTTGTGTTGTAGAGGACTCATTGGCAGAGCATTTCCTAAGAAATAATTTTGGTCATTTTCAGTACACAAAGCATTTTCCTGAGTGATGAGGCATCTGGAACACTCATCCTTTGAATTTGTTTCTAGGTGAGATCTTGCCTTGAGCTAGGAAAGATTTGAAGTAATCTTTGGATGCATGAGCAGGATACAGATGGCACCCTGTCTCTGTAGCTGTCAGGTCCTCTCCTCCTAATGTGTTAATGGAATAATTGTGTGCCAGTGGGGAAATCTTGGTCAGAGATTATGTTATATATGCTATGCATAGGTGCAGTTTCACCTTAAAACAAAGAGCAATGGTTTACTGCTGTGATCTTTCTCACAGACTGTACATTTTGTATTGTGTTTGCATTCATAATTAGTTGATTTTCTGTGAAGAGCTGTAGAAACTAAATATATCCCTGTGTAACCATTTGGAGGATATGTACCTCGTAGCCTCAGAGTGCTTCAAAGGAACGTGGTCAATCAGGTGTAGGACAGCTTGTGTGGTACTGCAGTTGATAGACTGTGTATATGGTCAGAAGGGGATTTTGGATTAGGATGCAAAATCCCTTGATCAAGCTCTTATATGAAAGTAGTAGGACTCATGGCACTAATTTGCTTTGATGCTTTTGAAGTCCTCCTTTAAGTAAGCTGGTGACTAACCAAACTGCAGCTGCACTCTCAGAAATTCCCTCTGTACTCTTAGAAGTGGACGGTGCTGATGATCCGACTGAAGTGTCTTAAGGGAGATGAGCAGGCAGTGAGAGTGAAATGTCTGGACGGGTTCAGTCATGAATCAAGACATCTCAGTGAATGCACCACAACTTTCATTTCCAGAGTGACACCATTTTCTATCACAGTTTTGCCATAATGATTTGCACAGGACCCGTCACTGAGAATGAGGTGACATAAATTGTTGGGCTGAGTCCAATGAGTCCTCAGCCCAATTCCAGCAATGTCGAGGGGAACACCAGATATGTTTTACAAGCATATGAGCCAGATTATAACGCTAGAACTCCATCTGGACTGTTTTGATAAGTGGGAGCACACCAAAATGTTGCAGTTTTCACTTGATGAGTCGTTGTTGTGAGCTTCAGCCTCAGAACTGTTCGTTCATGCTTTTGTGCTGTCTTAGCAGTGATTGCTTTTCCATCACTTGATGCACTGTTGGTGTTGGATTGCTGGAACAGGAAGGTAAAATGTTGACTTTAGATGTGGTAAAAAAATGTCGAACTGCACACTCCCTGGGGTTAAGGAAGAAGGCAGAACCACTGTTTCCTTATCTTCAAAGAAATACCTATGCTTCTGTAGAAATTGTGTATCTTTTTTTTGTATATATGGTTTTGATAGTGAGAGAGAGCTGGAATTCCTGTCAGATGTGGATTTTAGTCTGTTTTCTTCCCAGCTGAGTTTGTATTGGACCTTTTCAATTTAAATAACGGAATTTTGGCTACCTGGAATTTGGGTTCATTCAAAAGGAGTACATTGCATTTTGCTGTTTTCTGCTTGGGTTGTGAGACTCACACGAGTAAAATATTAAATTCAGATTCAAGTTTGAAGATGCAAGATCAAAGCTCTGGCAGTCAGCAACTTTTATTTGCGAATTTCTGTTTCCATTTGACTGTAACTGGGTTGTTAATGTTCTTGTCTAGAAATGAAATTATTACAGTGGAAAATGGGGGCGGCATTAGCTAAGTAGGCTATTGTGTCATTATCCATCAATCACAGGCAACAAGGAAACAGGTATTTAACACAGGAGGACACGGAGTTATTATCTGCCCCATTCCCCTGCAAGCCACAGGGCACCTTCTAGACTCTTATTAAAGCTTTAATACCTATAGAGAGCACAAGAAACACTGTGTGCTAGAAGATCAGGAGTTCTGCTGTCATTCTGCATCTGTGCAGGACCAGGAAACACATGAGGTGGAAGAGCACTGAGAGTGCTGGCAGGCAAAATCCCTCTGCACTGCTGAGGAAAGGCACTGACTTCCCCAATCCTCTCACATAAGGGGAAGAATTTCTTCTTCCATCATATCAGGGAGCCTGTGAATGAGACAGACACTGACAGGTCCTCAGTAGCACTGTGTGACCAACTTACTGAATCCTGGCTACAATTGCTCCCAGAAGAGGGTTGTGTGGGAAAATCTTGGAGCTCCTTTGCACAAGGAGACACAGGATGGAGGTGGGAAGTTCTTCCTGGCTTCTGCAGAACAAAAACTATCAGATGTAAAGGAGCATTCTGCCTGAAGGTTTATTTTGTGGTGCTGTTGCACTGTGTGTATGTGTTGACAGCTACCAGATGTTGCATCCAAGTGTCCTCCTGCATCTCCATTGCTTCAGGCCACATGTAAGTTCATTCCACGGGATGAACAAACAGCATCTGAAGGACAGGGGTCTAAAGTCAAGTCTGTCATGTAAGGAATTACATTTTTAATGAGGGTCAAAGCTATAAAGCTGTAAACATAAGGTTTAAATATTTAAAACTCTGAAACTGTCTTTAGAACAAGAGAATGAAAGTAATTTTCTCCTGTTTTCATAGACAACAGGGGAAATCTTAGTTTTTTTGTGATCTACAGTCCATGTCTAAACAGGAAATTAGCAATGTATTTAAATGGGCTTCATGAACCAGATTTGAGCCAGGGTGGCATTTAAAGCCCAAGCAAACATTTGATGTACTTTTCCATCAAGGATCTCAGGAGCAGAGTTAACAGAGAAAGTAATTTTAAGTCTTTAAGAATCCCAAGATGTATTTTCATACACTTAATACCAGGTTGAGAAGTCTCACTAAGAAGCTTTCTCACGGTGCAAAGCTGTACATTAATGATATGATGACTAAGGTATTTTACTGTTTATAGTCCTAAGTTTTTGAAAGTCTTGATTGATTCTTCCCAACCTGTGATATCACTGGAGAGGAGTGCTGAGGTGGTTTGGATTTTTTTTCCCCTGACAAGCTGTTGTTCTGTGCCTGGTTCATGTGGAACTGGTGTATCTACTGCCACTGCTGCCTTCTCTGTCCATTCCATTAACTCAGCTCATCTCTTTTTTTTCCTTCCAGTATGTACTGGGCACATCACTAATGTAAGAAGTGAATTCCAGAAAGTTTCACGGACACCTCCTAGTGACAGGCAAATGGTTGATCCATCTGGCTCAAAGAGGAGCAGCTGAAAGCGTTGCCTCTCTGGTGCTCCAGTGCTTGCTGCAGAGAGGTGAGCAGCACACAGGGAGCTGCAGGCAGTACCCTGTGCTTGGCTGCCCTGGGTTTGCACGGGCCAGTCTGTCCTGAGCCATCAGGTATTAGATCCACAGGTATTAAAGTCTCACAGGGGGTTCAAGTGACAGTATCTGAGCCACCCACTACTGTGCAGTTTATCTGACAGTTTAAAGAGATGTCTGTGCATTCTGTTTCCCCTTCCCAATCCCTTAGGAATTCAAGCCATGCTGGGGCACTTCTGGCACAACAGGGAACTGTGTTCTTTTCCTTTCTTGGTGTCAGAGTTATCAGAGGAACTGCAGTCCTGCATACTCACCTCTCTGGCTCTACTCTCCCAAAGAGCTGAGGTCAGCCACCAGAGCCTCAGAGCCTAGAAAGTCACTACTTCTGCACACTGATAAGGCCCTAATTTCCTTTTTTCAGCAGTTCTGGGAACTGACCAGGAAGGAACGATCTGAATTTACCTCTGGACTTTGTGCAGTGCAGTTGCTTGAATGGACCTCTTAAACCTCAGTGCCCTGAAAAAGGAAGAGGTGCTGGGTGCCATAGTGAGCTGTGATACCCACTAGTGTTATGTTGTACCCAAGCCAGACTGGCAGGGAAAAATAATTTTCCTCCAAAGGGCTTGGATAACTGTTCTCATGCTGTGCCAGCTTTCTTGGCAAATACTGACCCAAGAGGTTAAAGCAGCTGTTTTCCAAATCAACAGCTCTTCCAAGAAGAGCTCTCAGGAGGCAGCATCTGCTCAGACACAGAAATCTGTACAGGTGCCAGCCTGAAGGTGGGCCAGCTACCTTGAGGTTCTGTCCAGGTGTGACCATTAAGGATCTGGATATAGCTTTTGGACAGGACACCTCGACGTCACAGTGACGTGCTGGGAATCATCATTGGGATGACACAGGTAAGTGTTGCACTGCTGGTGGCAAATGACAGGGCTCTTATCCTGTGGGAGGCAGTACCAGACACCCACTTTTGTCATTAACTGAATATTGAGAAATGATGTCTCTATGGATAAAACCCTCTTTTCTTCAGAGGTACTTCCTCTTCCCTCAGTTTTTAGGTCTTTCAGCAGAGAGACTGTCCTGCAGGGAGCTTGCCTGAGCACTGGCTGCAGAGAAGGCACTGCCAGGGAAAGCTCCTAAGAGTGGAGGAGCCTCTGGAGCATGCCCTTCCCCATTACAGTTGGTGTGTTCTTAGCAAACATTTGCTGCTGCACAGAGCACCCTGAGTTCTGTTCACTATGCAGGTGTTGGAATTGTGTGTAATCCCATAGGTACATGCTCCAGTGGAAGAACATGTGTTGTTTGTGTTTGTAGCTTGGATTGTCTAGCAATAAATTTACCCCTTTAAAGCAGAGCTTTCCAGCCTTTTTTTCCACCATGATTTTGCATTGGGATTGCTCTTTAGGGTTTTGATATTTGTGCTTCAAACCTATGATTAAGGTGCTGGGTGTTTCCTCATTGTTTCCCAGCTTCCTTATGGCCATTGCTAATTGTAAAGTATCCCTGAGGGAGGTGCACAGGAAGGTCCTGGACTGGATTAGTGCATTGTGCTAATGTGCTTAAGCTTTATATTGTTTAACAGTGAGATGGATGAGATGACCTTTGAGGAAAAAGGTGGCCATGTAAAAAAAAAAAACAGTGAGAAATATGTCCAAGCAGTAGAGCAGCATTTTGGAGAGACAAGTGAAAGTCCCTGTGATGGGAGAGAAGGGGGTCTGTGAAGCAGTTGTTGTTCAGACATTGTCCATGCAGTAGCCTGTGATAAGTCAAGGAATATTGTTGAGGCAGAGCAGTATGGATCCTTCCCTAGGGATCCATCTATGAATAATGATACTCAATATGCTAAATGTTGAAATACTCTTTAAGTTTTGATAGCTTAAGTATATTTTTCAAATAGAGGATTCAATCTGATTGGTAGTTTTCTGAGCATGAATGTTTGACTTAGAATTATTTAGGTTGGAAAAGACCTTTAAGATCAAATCCAGCTGTTAAAGAAACTCACATGCATGGCCTCCTCCACTTACCTCGTTATATGGCCTTAACCATCCATGCTTCTCTTTAGCTGTGGAGTGGAAGCACAGCCAGTAGCACCAGAACACAAAATTTGTCCCTTTTTGAGCTGTTGTCCACAGATCCTCACTGTCTGGACTCCAGAAATCTTCTTCTGACTCCTTCATGCTATAAAGGAAAGGCTTTCATTTTAAAATTTCCACTTTTTTCACAGTGATCTTATAAGCTGATTTGCAAAGGTGCCCTCTTCAGAGGAGTGAGGGAAGCTGGAGGTTGGCATTAGCCAGGCAGAGATGCATTAGGGCCTTGAGTGGCACGTAAAAGTGCACTTGGCTTCACTGGATCAAAGAAAACTTTCAGATGCCTTGAAATCTACTTAAAGGGTGAAATGCAGAAGCTATTCACATCACCTGCTGCCCAAAGCTGGCCCTTGAGCATGTGAGGTCCTGAGCACATTGTGTGTTTTCCCTAGCTGTGGCACATTGCTGTTATCCGTCCTGCAGCTGTAATTGAGAGCTTGCCTGTGCCCACCGTTTTGGTGTTCTCAGAGCAGGCCTGAGAGTGCTGACAAGCAAAGCAAATGCTGTGTTTAAAAGATAAGCACTTTGAGAGTCCTAACTTGGAACTGAATTGGAGTTCAAAATTCAGGCATTAAAATGTAGAGAGCTGGCATAGTCTGAAAAGCAATTTCTGTGTGTATTTGCGAAAAGGATATCAGTGAGGGGAGGTGAGCTGTAGAAAGATACTGGGACTTGCTTAAAAAGGGTATGGCTGGTATCCAGGGAATTTAGAAACCGTAGGAAGAAAACTGGAGGTGTCTCAGCAGGCTAGCTGGGGTGTCTGTGGAAATAAGGTACTTAAAGGATGCAGACTGGCACCTTCTGCTAAAGGACAAATGGCCTGGATAACTAGGCAGGAAGGGAGGCCTGAGAAGGGAGTAAGTAGATATGGAAGCTTACGTGGCCCAGTGGATGGTCTCCCAGTGCTAGTGAGTAATGGGTTTTAAATAAAAGGGCTTTGAAAAAGAGGTGCCAGGTGCTATCTGGGATAAAATATTCTTTATATAGCATCTTAATCTGTTACATTTAGCTGCTGAATCTTTAGGACTCTCTCAGTTATCTTCCTAATGCCTCAGTTCTGTGTTAGTGCCAGTTTTGTGTAACATGCCCATCAGTGGTGTGCCTGAAATAGTGTTCTGTCAGCTCAGGATGGATGGTGACAGCTTTGGGCTCTCAGGACTCCCCTGACCTTGAGGACCAGGAGCCCTGAGCATGCCATGCTGGTTAGCCTTGGATCACTGTTGAAATAAATGCTTTACTGCTAAATGCTTCAAGGTGATGCCACATGCTCTTCAGCTCCATAGCGTTCTCTGATGCCCAAGAGCCAAATGTCCTGCTCTTTGGGTGACCACTAACACAGTGTGTATGTTGTCAGTTGTCATCTCAGCGTTAGTCTTGATGGAAATCTGTAATAATAGTACACAGCAAAGTTGTTTGGATCCATTTGGTGATGTAACAATCCCTCAGGGATCCACCACTTTTCAAACCATCCTTTTCTTTCCCCTTTGTATCTTGAATCTTCTGCCTTGGCTGTCAGCCACTCAGTAGTGGAGTGCTGGACACACTGCTAGATCAGGCCAATAAAAAGAAATTCCTGAGCTGCAACTGGTTTGAGAGCTCGAGAAAAAGAGGCTGGAGAGCCTTGGGGAAAATCCTGGCTCATGCGGAGTTTGCTTGAAGTTACTCTTGCTGTAGGAAATGCCAGATTGCTGCAGTACCCTGCAGCAGCCTGGATTGCTTTTGTTTCTTCAGCTCCATGTCATGCTCCATTTTTTAAATGTTTAATTAGAGATGGATTGTGGTTTGTGGGTTCACAGCTTTTCGCATCTGCTTTTTGTCAGAGGTAAGCAGATGTACTACCTGTTGCTCTGTACAGTTGAGTCCCTTGTGCAGCAGCTGCTGATGAGTTCAGAGATAAAAACTTCAGCATATGGAAAACAGGGGATGAGAAGCCAGTTTCTGTGGCTGAGATGATCTTGTTCTAAAATATATCCAGCTGATCTCTTATCCTCCCAGGTGTTGGCCCTCTGCTTTGTCCCAGGAAGGTGCTGCCTCCTCAATTCCACGAACAGTATAGTTGAGTGGGGATTGTTAGGGAGACCTTTTGTGTTAGGAGACCTGCCTAATTTGAAGGTGAGTCCTGTCAGGGAGAGAACCCTGTGCTCTCCCTGCCAGCTCCCACTCAGCCTCTGCATGGTGCATGCCAGTGGAGTAGGATGCCATTACATAACTTGCATTGTGTGGCGGTTGGGGGTTGTTAAATCTGCATTTCTAATCCATACTCAAGTAGGAGCAGAACCTGAAAGCATTCTGATCTGCAGTTCCAATTAGATAACCTGGCTTGTGCTGTCAGCTCCTTGTCTCCTGTGCTGTGCCATCCAATGCATTTGAAGGCCAGGGCTGGAATATACCCTGAGGATGGTAGGAGCTTTTTATTCTGGGGAGTGCTGCTGGGACCAGGGGCATCCACTGCATTCCCAGACTGCTTCCTGGAGTAGTGTCTGAGCATTCCCAAGGCAATGAACATTAGTCATTAATAATTGTAAATAATTTTTAAATGACGGATGTATACTGATTTTTGAATAACCATCCTAATTATAGTAAATATGCATAAGAGGCCTAAATTAACATCATATAAACAAGGTTAGTTCTTGTATTTTAATGTGACTGCTTTGCTGTGCTACCCATAAGCATTCTTTTGTCATAATCTTCATATGCAGTTTTTTATCTGTTTACAAATGGTATTTTCAGTTAATTTTTATCATGTTGAACCACATTAGTCTTCCAGCTTGGTTATTACTCAGCAGAAAGGATACCTGAACCTTTCAGTTCATGGAACAGATAATTTTCATTTAATCAGACCATAAACAATATAAGGAAGTAATTTGCTGACGTGGTGTTTGGTTTGTGCATGAGCCAGCTGCTAAAGGGAGCCTGAAGGTGGTTCACTTGTGGTGGAGGCACCTCCTGCACTGCCTTGGGGTTGTAGCCAAGAAGAAAAGTTTGACTTATTAATCTTGTGGATTAATACACAAGCTGAGCCTTGGTTCTGTTCCAAAACTGATGTGTGCCGCCCCAGGTGTGTCATCTGTAAAGGTGACACTGACAATTGTTGTTCCACAAGTCAAGCACTCATGGTCTTCCTTGTGACCAGGCATGGTGGCATCCTGGATGGATGGCTGCTGTCATCCCCCTGGAGAACTGGAGCACATTCCTCCACAGTAACCCATCGTGGTGTTGGTTGCTGCATCCACATCTCCATGGGGTTTCCCAGTCCCAGTTGTAGCTGCTGAAGCATGACCCACAGGGTGGTATACTTGGAATGCTGTCAGCTCATTGTTTGGAGGCTCCGAAGTGAAATTTTACTGGAAGTTTTAGTGTTTGGATAGATTCAGTTAAAGCGGAAGCCTGGTGTGATTTGAGGGAGTGGCCGTATTCTGAGAGCTCTCCTTTCACATTTTCAATTTTCTAGGTCACTCTTGGATGCTCTAATTTTTTTTCAGAGAAACAGTTAGCAAAAGCTTTGACACTGATGATTTGTATTCTGTCATCTCAGTCTTGAGAGCAAAGAGATACTTTTTTGGCAAGTTCTCCCCCTCCTCAACCCCCAGCCGTCATCATTAAAATGCTGTCAACAAGCATGAAAAATCTCAGCGTGCTAACTGTAAATGCTAATTGACAGACAAGCAGCTGAAGCGGCGGCTTGTGCAGTGCCTGACCTGCAGCAGGCTGTCTCCTGGCCCTGGCAGTAGCTCCATAGGTCCCCTAGGAAGTGGGATCAGAGTGCTCAGTGCTCATGTACCTGCAGAGCCAGGCTGGGCTCTGTGCACAGCAGTTCTGTTACAAACAGGGTAAACTAGAGGTGAGCTAAACCGCAGAAGTGGGCATGATGTGTCCTAGGGTGTAGTCTGGCTTTTTTCTCACAGGTAGGCCTACCTACCTGGTATTCTTTAATGCTTCTTTGGGGAGCAAAAATCTTGGAAACTGCTTTAGTAAAACTAGCTTTGTTGCTGAAGCCTTGTGCCCTGCTGACACAGTCTCCAGAGTGCTTTCGGAAGGATTGCATCACCTGTGAATATCATGGCTAAGGAATTTTTTCCTTTTTCTTTCCCTCTGTAAAAGCAACCTGTTCCTATGGGGTTTGTCCCTGCTCAGTGAAGAGCTTTGTGACATGGCTGTGCAGTGTGTGCTCTCTGCAAACAGGCTTTATGGTTTCCTGGCACAGCTCTCTAGGACCATCTCACGGTAGGGTTGCTGCATGGATCAGTCTGCTGACAGGAATATTTACATACTTGGCCAAAGGGCAGATTTTTTAGTATCTGAACTGGCTGGGATTGAATTGTATCACTTAGATTAGAATTCAGTGTTGCATCTCCAATGACCTCTAAGCAAAAAATCCATGTGTAACTGTGTTTGAAAGGTATCAAACAGTAGCACTAATAATTGCTTCTAGCAGTAAAGTCCTGATGCTCTGTTTTGATGAATTTAGCGATTCAGAAAACGGTAGAATCTGCTCATACCCTTGGAAATCTGGGCATTTCCATGGCTGAGAGCCTGCTGTCCTAGCACTGCAAAGCTGTGCTGCCTTTTAAACCCTTCACTGGTGAGTCAACTCTGTGTTTACTGCTAGTTATGAGGGGGAGGTTCCTGACTGGGAAGACCAGAGAGACATTTCTGTTTCACTCTGACTTAGAAAAAGCCAAGCTGCTCTGAAATACAGGGTATTAAAAATACAGAAGAATTAACAGACATAGTGCAGGTTGCTGAAAAAGTCCAGGATAAAATGCCTGAATGTGGAAGAGATATGGTGCCAGACACAATATGTAGCATACTTTAAGCTTGCCCGTTTCCCCCCCCCCCCAGCACTGTTCCCTGAAATTTTCAGAAAATCTTTGTCATTTTGCCAAGATTTGCTCAATTGAAATTTGCTCAATTGGACTGAAATTTAGAGTATTAGCCAAAAATTTTTGCACAGTAAAGGAAGATCTAGATGAGGAAGAGTAAGTAGAGACAGGCACTAGGGTAAATAAAGGTTCTGAAAATATTTGTGATGGAATCTAGTAACAAAATGGGAGAATGAGGAATTCAAAGCCACCGAATCCTGACAATGTGTGTCCTAAGTGAAAGACTCATTTTGGAGAGTTAAATGATGATTGCAGCCTTGAAAATTACTTTATCAAGAAGAAATCAGTAAGAGAGAGCTTGCTGAAAAAGTGAGCAGGCAATCAGCAGGGTGTTAGTGAAATCAGGGAGAATTATGCAAGTGACACTTTCTGCAGCCTCCGAAAATGGAATTTGCGGAAGGGACCAGCACCACCAGCACAACATGCACTTAAATACCATTTTCCATAAAACCAAAAATAATCTTAAGGCTTTCTGGCAAGGTTTGTCCTTAATGGCTGGTAGAAGGATGAAGCTCTGTGATGGATTGCCCCTGCCAGAGGAGATGTTCTCTAATAGAGTTTTTTGTTTCCTGGTCTCATAGGCAGAGCTGCAGCTGCCTGCTGAGGGGCTGCTGTTCCCAAGGACTTCCCTGGGCTCATGAGGATGTGCACCCTGCCTTCTCCTCCTGCCTCTGCTCAATGTGTCCTGAGGCACCCACAGGCACTTCTAGCCTGCTCCTGGCACTGCCCATCTCTAGAGTGTGTGCTGGGATGTGGTGGGAGTCCTCCCTGCTTGGGAGAGGGAGCATGTCTGTCTCAGGGACCAGCATTTCCAGTGGGACAGCCTTGATTTCCACTTCCCTTTCTCACTTGTGTTTCTTCACGTGCCTAAAGAAGGTGCAAAACCTTTTGTAGACAGGTAAGGTGAGCAATGCTCCCTGCTGTGACTAGACCCTGAGCAGATTCTCCAAAGATGCTGCAGTGTGCTCTGGGTGCACACACCAGCCTTCAGCGAGGTCTGGGAATGGCTCAGCTTTCTGTCAGGCAAAGGCAAATCCATGTTGGAAAGCAGTGCTTGAGCAGCCAGGTGGCAGAAAGGAACCCTTGAAAGTGTTCAACATGGGCCTGCTAGGTAAGGATGGCTTTGGTTCATAAAAGGCAGGATCTGAAGAAGGGAGGTGGTAGAACCCTGCTGTGTTCTTTTGTAGGAGTTAAAGGATTGTTGTACTGCCACTCAGTGATTCCCTTCTATGAACTCTTCACTCCCACTTTGCATGTTCCCTAGCATCTCCCTCACGTTCTGCAGAGCAGTTTATGCATGGGTGTATCATGACTTCTGAATAATAACTCTGGGAACCTTTTTTCTCATGGTCATGGTTTGCACTGGGGTTTTTGCATGATGAGGCTACTGGGTCAGAGTATCTGGGCAACTTCTAACTCAGCAGAGGTCCCCAAAATAGGCTGGGACTGTTTACAGCTTCCTGACATCTGTCTGTGCTATCAGGTAGCTGCTCTCCTGGAACTTGGGAGACCTGGGTCTGGGTCTCTTTATTGATACCGAATCTCAAACTATGGTATTGGGGAATCCAGGCTGTGTGGTCTGGCAATGCCTCCAGTGACAGGACACGTCTCCTGGCTGTGTGCATCTGTGACTTGGCCTGCCTGCATCCTGCATACCCAGGCATGGCCTGTTGTCCATGGCAGATGGGAGCCACCAGGAATCATTGCTGTTCCAGGCAGGAGCCAGGGGACTTGTACCTCCAACCCATTATATCTGTGTTTCAGCAGAGCTTGTGGGTGTGTTGGCACATCTCCAAAGCATCACTTGTGGATCTGGAAGCAGTGTATCTGTGGGCAGTGGAGCCCCTCAGGTGCTTGAGGCCAGCCTCAGCAAGGAAGGTGGCTCTGCTGGCTGCAGGGCCAGTGGCACATTTCTGGTGTATTTCTCTGAAGAAAAGCCATGGTTTCGTGACTGGCATGAAGACTAACCCAAGTATGAAAATTCCCTCACCTGAGAGGATTTTTCCACGCCTTCCTCCTCGAGTAGCTGCCTTGAGGCCAGCCTGGTGGCTGGTGTGAGGGAGTCTGTCCAGCTGCCCCTTGCCAGCACCTGGACTAAAGCAGGTTAAAGCAGTTTCCCACTCTAGTTACTTGTCTCTGCTCCTCCTGGGAGGTGGCAAGGCCTCTCCTGCCTGGTTCCTCTGGAGCTAGCTAACACAGCCTTGTAGCTCCATGCTAGAGCAGGGCACAGGCTGTTTCCCTCCCACTTCCATGGCAAAGCTCCAGCTAACTGAACTGGGAGACTCTCTCCCCCTTTCACCCTGTTTCACTTGCAAAACCTTTAGGAGCCAGAGAGCTTTCACCCCTTTCTTTGCCTCTGAGTAACCTACGTGTGCTGGGCACGTTCGTCATTTGCCCCCTTGTCTCAACAGGGAACTCTTACGATCGGAGGCAAAGAAGTGACCCTTGAATACACTCCGTGCCCAGAGTTTTGGCGCTGCAAACGTGTAAGTATGTGCTCAGAGCTGTGTTGTGCTTCCCCTGCTGGCACTTGTGGCACTGGCAGCTCAAAGGAGTCTTAGATATTTATATTCGCTCAGTGGCCAAAGTCTCTCAGAGTAATTAATACCTGTCCTGAAGCTCTTGCCCCTTCTAAACTGTGCTTTTGCCTACGTTGATTTTGGTCCCACCTCTGCATGCATGTTTCTCTGGTAGAGGTAGCCAGATTTTTTTATGCACAGAGCAGCCTTGTCCCTATGCAGTGATTCCTTTTTAAAATGTGGGAAAAATAGCGTGCGGATCCTTTCTCCTTAAAAACCACAATGAGACAGCGATTCCGCCAACCGGAATGGAACAGGCTTCACTCTGGTTCATGTGTGTAACCACCCCTCTGCCTCACACAGGAACCTGTGGTCGAGCTGTGGCTCTAGTAAGTGCAGCAGGGAAGGAAGCATGGAAATGGATCCAAGTCTAGGCAGCATGAGCCAAGTACATGCTGGGACTGGCCCATTTCTGGGAAGGCACAGTTGCCCAAGGGTCATTTTGTTCCTGTGCCCTCCCCAAGGTTCTCTCAGTACAGGAACTTACAGCTGCAGCAGGCTGGAGGTGATTGCTAGAGAAAGGACAGGATTGTTGCCTGCACTCCCACTGACTGCAGGGCCCCACTTTGACCACTGGATCACCGTAGGCTACAAGAGACCCTCATCCAACTGCAAGCAGAGCTGTTGCTCTGTGCCTCATTCTGCTTGCAGCTCTCCACAAGTGGAGACTCAAGTTTCAAACAGCTCTCAGTGCAGTGAGGTGGCTGCACTGTATGTTCCCACTGTTGCTGTGTGTAGCCATGGCCTGAGCTTTCTTGTGCCCCAGAGCATCCACAAGGCTTCAGTCACTGGAAGAAATTGCTATGAAACAAAAGCAATGCATTTGCAAAGAGCTTAAGGAGGAAGTCAGGAGTGCTGTGTTTGGAGAGAGCTGTGAAAATGAGGCAGTTGGCTCTCCCCACAGTGGCTCTAGGTGGGATAACCATCCAAGCCTGTACAGCTCTGCCTCTTGGTTAGCAGACACCTCATCATTAACTTTCCAAATTACATCATTATCTACAGTTTAGCTCAGATAAAGACTTCGTCACTGCTTGAGGGGTGAGGTCAGGTTAGAGAATGCCAAGGTAACTTTGGACCCTTTGAATCAACATTGTGCCTAGCAGGGAGCTTTTGATCCAGCATCACTTGAGAGGGGGAAGAGTCCCATCTCAAGGACTAGTGAATAAACGTGCTCATAAGTTGTGTGAAACCCCCTGTTCCCAAGGCAAACCCAGCTGTGAGTCATATGAGCATTTACCTGCAATTCCAACAAAGGCCCCTGCTGCCATTCCCCATCACTGTAACTTTTTCATGGCTGCTACTTGCTGAAAGCATGCTGCAGAGGCTGGAATTCTGGAGCAGGTTGTACCCACTGCCTTCAAAATACAACTTCTTCATCTGTCCATCTTCCATTGCAGTGTAAGGTGTGTACTGTGGGCTACAGATCTTCCTGTTCCTATTGCAAGCTCCCAAGAGATGGTGAGTATATCTGGTCTCCTGAAGTTGGTAGTTAAAAGTTTCATCTACCCTGACAAGTAAGTTTCTCTTCTGGTTTCCCATAGCATCTCTATTGGTGGACTAGCTGAGCACTGTGTGGGAGGATTGTTAGTTTTGCTTCACTTAGACCCTTTTTGCCTGTCCACACTACAGATGTTATGTGCAACGGGTCGCTGTCAGGTTCTCTGCTCCTGTGAGGCTTGGTGGAGAGGTGTCTTACTGCCCACAGCCTTTCCCTCCTATTGTGTGGTATTGTCCTTTCATTCAGGGAGCTATAGCTGTGTGTCCTCTGGGACTGTGAGTTGGTACTGCTCCCTGTAGGTGAGATGGCTTCCCTCGACCCACCTTCATGGTTTTAGTGTCACTCAGAGAGAGACTCAGATTAGCATCACAAAATCATGGAATCATTAAGGTTGAAAAAGACTGAAATCAAGTCCAGCCGTTAATTCATCATTACCAAGCCCACTACTAACCCATGTCTCTAAGCTCCACACCTACACATTTTTTGAGCACTTCCAGAGATGGTAATTCTACCACTTCCCAGGGCAGCCTGTTCCAGTGCTTGGCCAGCCTTTTGGTCAAGAAATTTTCCCTAATATCTAATCTAAACCTCTCCCAGAGTAACTTGAGACTATTTTCATTTGTCCTATCACTTGTTATTGGGAGAGGAGATTAGAGGTGAATCCAGGATTGGAATTGCTGAACTCACCTTGCAGGCTGTAAAAAATGCATGAGAGAAATTCTCCAGGAGCTTCTCCTCACACCACCAGCACCTCTGATTTCTGGAGTGGGAAGGCACAAGAGCCAAAACACGCTTCCTTGAGGAACTGATTTCTTTGGAATGATGGCTGTGCCCACCTTCACTGTCCCTGGGTGCAGCACCAGGGGCCAGAGTGCCACGAGTTAGTCCTCCCTCCTCCTCCTCTGGCACTGCCTGTGCATTCCAGCCTTCTGTAAGCCTTGACTCTATGTCTTTAAGCAGACTTCTATGTATTGCCTCCTGCCCGAGGCAGAAGGGCAGTACATCAACTGCTGATGCACAGATCTCTGTTTACTGAAACACTGTCCCTGTGGTTGTGCTTTCTGTGCTCTGTGGTTCCTCCATCAGTGCTCTGAAGGCAAAATTCACACAGCTGGTCCAACACAACTGTGGGCTGTAATGAAACTGCCCAGGAGCAAATTAAACAGAGCCTTTAAGCTGCTGTGAAGACAGATTGTGGTGAATGCTTCTTACTGAGCTGCTTTTCTTGGGAAAGGGTGCAATAAGGTAACCTCTCTGTGACTGGGTGAAACAAAGCAACCGTCTAGGAATTTACAGTGCTTGCTGCAGCTTTGTTTGAGTGCTGGCATGCTTTGTGACTGATGGGTGTGAAGTGGACTGAAGTGTGCCTCTCTTACAGGAAACAGAACAGGCCCAGAGTCCAGAGGTGGTGCTGAGGGAGAGGACACGTCAGCTGAGCAAGAATTCAGTAAGAGAGTTGCCCTCCCCACCTCCCCATGTCTGTGTGATTTGCACAGGCAGTTTCTTTGCACCTGCATAGCTGCAGGTGCAAACTGGTTTCATGTGCAAATTTTACATGAGGTTCTGTAGCCAAAACTCTGCACTCCATAAACCGCAGAGAAATGAGTACAAGCCTGTCCAAGGTGAGCTGTGCTGGCAGCCAAGCAAGGCACTGTGCATCTTTCCCAGCAGTTGTGTGCAAAATCATCGTGTGTTCTGCCATGCCACCCACTTCCCAAACAGAATGAGAGCAGGAACTTGGTCTCAGGGACATTAAAGAGGGAAACTTCACTGTGCCATGTCTTGCACCCTCATTGGCTTCTCTTTGTAGGGAGAGGCTTCTGCAGCAGGTGCCAGGCTGATGGTACCTGCCTTTTCAGTCTCACAGATCTGGCTTCCCTTTCCAGCAGTGTTAGAAGCTTGGGTAGGGATCTCTTTTGCAGTGAAGCCAGACCATCAGAGGCTTCAATCACAGAAACTTGTTGGGGATTATGTTCTCTGAATGGCATAGCTAGACTGGGGGTGCAGGGTGTTCTTACATTGTTTCTGCCTCAGGTGTAGTCAATAGGCATCTAATAGAATCTGTGACTGTATTATGGATGTATTTCATTCAGTGGTCTCAGGGGATCTGAACCCAGTTTTCCTCTAGCATATAAACAGGGTGACAGTTACTAGTTGATGTTGCTTGGCTGTGGATGATCAGGAGCACATCGTGGATAGTAAGGATATCACTATCATATAGGTTGTCCTGGACTTGGAAGGAATGTGTCTAAATCCATCCCCGATTCTTGTTTGTTCAGGCAAGAGACAATTCTAAAAGGAGGCCTAAAAGCCTCTTGTCTCTGACTAGAAAAGTCATGTAAAGCAACCCATCACAAAACAAAGCAATGGAAGGATGGCAGTACCTGAACCAAGTGTTAAGACAAACAGGATATGCGACAGACAGTACAGGTTGGCCTTTTATAAGGAGCACTGCTGCAAGGGCCAGAAAATACGAGGAAAAAAAAACCTGCTGAAACATTCGTATGTGAAACCAGTTCATTTCTCCTCTCTAATAGCAGAGACAAAGCTTGAAACACCTGAGCAAGAATTGTCAGGTCAGCCAGGATCTCCAAAGCAGCCTCTCCAGCCCTCAGTTCCTGCTCCACAGCAGGAATGTCAGCCTCAGGAACAGGAGCCAAGGAAGAGGGATGAAGGGAGAGAGCGTCGGCCGTCACAGGAGAAGAGAAGGGACATGGATCGGCACCAGGAGCCGCCCTCTCAGAGGGAAGCAGAGGAAGCCATGCCACCAGATGGTGGAGGAAGCAGAAGTGAGTGACACAAAGACCAGTTTTAGATTCCTCTTGCTTGTACTCCATGAGGTCATCTGCAGAAAGGGCAGCATTTCACTAAAACCTCTCAAGGCTATTTCTGTGTTGTGCAAATCTATGGCGTAGAGTAATGGAGGGTTGTCCAGCTCCAAAGGTGCTGAAAAATTGCCTTTTGGAAAGTTAATTCAGGCTGAGATGTAACAGCTTCAGAAGTCTTTTGGGCCAGCAGTTACCCTGGGCTAAGCTCTGAGAAGGGGCTACTTTCTACTCTGGAAAGGAAAGGTTAGCAGTTGGAGGCGTTGACTGGAGCATCTTGTGAAGTGGAGAGAAAAAAGCAATGGCTTGGAGACTCGACTGCCAGAAGCCGTGCTCTTGCTTTGAGTGGGTTTGGTCACAGTAAACTTGGTTCCTTGGTTCTAAATTATCTTTTTTTTACTACTCTTTTTTCCTGGGCCACCTCCCTGATTGTGTCTGTCAGCAATTATGCTGAAGCGAATCACTCGGTTCACCCCCCCAGAGGTGATTGTGGGGCTCCTGGCCCCGTACGTGCGTCTGTCCACGTCCAGCGTGCGCATCATGAAGAACAAGGCTGGCCGGATGGGGCAGACCTATGGCTTCATCGAACTGGAATCTCATGCTGTAAGTAGTTTCCTGCTTTCACCTGCTCCCTCTGTTGGCATCTGATATCGTGGAAGTAGAGAAACCACAGAAATACAAGAAATCTCTGTACTTGTGAGGCTGCTGTGCTGGAACGAGCTGTCTCTTCTGCTTGTCTGATCAGGTACAGGAATTAGCTGGTAGAGCTGTTATTCTCTGGCTTCAGGAGTCAAAGATTGATTGTTGTCACAAGCTCCGACACTGATTGAGTTTCTCACCTCAGTACATTTCTTTTTAGACACTCTGAACTCTTGAGCACTTCTTGCATAGCTATTTTGTTTGCAGAGAACTTGAATCCAGTCGTTTTTGTTCGTAGAAGGGAAGAATCTCAATTAACAGACCAGGTCATGTTGGAGGGTTCACATTTCTGTGTCTGAGTGGCTCCAAAGCTGTTCTTTGATGTTGGTCCAGAGGGTGTTTGCCAAAGCACTTTGGGGAGCAGCAGCCACAGTGCTACACTGTGTGGCAGCCTTAGGAGAATGCCATCCCCGACTGGCTGCTGTCAGTGGGCATAGGACAAGCAGAGAACCTCACATTGCATTTATCCCTTTTGTCGCATCCTAAATACCCTTCACTGGCACTTAGACTAATTTAGTGTTGTGTTTCTTATCCTGCTGAGCACAAAATATTCCATTCAGGCAGACTGGATTTGGAAAATGTGCTGTTTCCTTCTCATGGAAAGTGACATTCTTTTTCCTTTTACAGGAAGCGCTGAGGTTGCTAAAGATACTGCAGAACCTGGATCCCCCAATCTGCATTGATGGGCGTACATTGGAAGTGAATCTTGCAACAGGGAGGAGAAGGTACAGACAGATGAGGCAGTGGGGTTGTCCTTTACATGCTGTGCAGTGAGGCTCGCTTGTCAGAGCAGGTGCTTAAAGTTTGGCATGGGAATTAGCACAGATGTTCCTACAACCAAAAAAATGTGTTGGAGAAGTGAAGGCATTGAAGCTTGAAGAAGTTTCAGTCATTGAGCAGAATGAGATTAGTGATCATAATGCATCTCGTTGTCCAGCCATCAAATCTTGTTCTGCTGGAATTAGTGGGTTCAGCTTTTTAAAAAACACGTGGAGAGATTCATCTTTGTAGACACAGCAGAGTGGAGTTGTATTTCTTGTGGAGACAGTGGTTTGCCAAGGCTGTCTCCTGGGATGGACACAGTCCAACATGTGGCCAGGAAAGATGGTCTTTCTGCCTTTGTCCTGCTGATCATTTTGAATATACTGAGGTTAATGTAAAACCAAATTGCCATTAACTTGCAACCTTTATCCCAGCAGGAATGACTATGGGGAGCACGGTGACAATTCCTACTATGGCCAGGTAGGTCTGCACAGCTTCCCTGCAGGCTGCATAAAGGGAGGAAGCATTGGGGAGTGATGGGCCTGGCTGTATTAGGCTTTTTCTCTTTGGGCTGCTGAAATACTGTAGAACATGTTTCACTATGTTTGAAGATGGGGTGATAATGCTCAAATGTGCCCACTGCTGCTCTGCCCCTCATGCTGTTTATTGTGTGCATAGAAGTGCAAGTTAGTGCTGCTGGAGGGAGTTCTGGGCTACTCAGCAACACACTTTACAGAGTGATTTCACTGATGCCTGATCTCAGTTCCCAGAGTGAATGTCTCTTTAGTGTTTGTTACTAGACTACAGGACTGTTCCCATATACTGGATGCAGGGAAGGCTTCCATAAGGGTTGCTATGAGCACCTCTCATGGAAGCTGCAGAGATCTCGTGCTTTGGGACACTGTCCATTGCTCTGTAGATGAAAAGCTATGTCTGCTTATGCTCTGTTTAGGATGGCTAAATGAGCCCTTCTTCTGAACTTTGGGCCTGTCAGAGGGAGCAGAAGTAATATGATGTTTGTTAAAGAGTCTCTGATTTGTTTGTGTTGTTCACTTACTTCAGGGCAGAAGGGGCATGAGAGACAGGAGGGGTGGCGAATCACAGAGACGCACCAGAGCACAGTGTAAGTTAAACTCTGCTTCACTCCTACTGTGGAGACTTTTCTTCCTTAAAAGGGCACTGACATGTAGAAATCAGCCCAAAAATATTTTAAAGGCTAAGAGTAGGTTTGTTTGCTACACCCACTTGTGAGTTCCTTTGCCAACTTTGTTTAGTCACATTTTCCTATCTGATGATGTGTTTCTCTCTATTCTCACTGTGTGAAACTACATGCAGATAAAGGAAACTTGCTGCCTATTTTTCGTTGTTGTGGAAAACTGATGGGATAAAATCAGCCTGGCAGTTACTAGAGAAGACAGAAGAAAATACACTTGATACAGCAATGCCAGTAGCTGGAAGAGCACTCCTGGTCGTTTAACTGATTTATATATAGCATTTCTGAGGTCTGTCAAAGGACACTTTGGAAATGAGAAGCATTCCTGACATTATGGGCCTACTACCCTTAAGGCCTTTGGCTTTTCTTGTAGAAATAGTTCACTCCCTTTTCTTGTAGAGAGGCTTTTGTGCACCATGGGGTGGAAGGGATGTGGGGAGTGTCATCACTTCAAACACGATTGAGAGAGAACAGCTTTTCCTTGTCACAGGAGTGGGTGGATGTAGATACTCATTACCCCATTCTTAGGGAAATTACTGAATTTCATGACCAAGTGTTGTGGTCTTGTGATCTCAGCACAGCTCCTGTAAATCTGTTTTGATGTGGAAGTTTTGCCAGAGTCCTAACCAGAATTGTGGGAACTTATCACCCCTCTTACTCCTTAAAGAAAAGATTATGTAGGTCAAGTGATGTGAAGATACTCATACCTCTCTTGCCAGGAGAAAAAAAAAATTCTTTCCCGTTCCTCATCCTTTCACCAGTGTAATGTTTGTTCGTGC
This sequence comes from Sturnus vulgaris, assembly GCF_052056855.1. NCBI lineage: Eukaryota > Metazoa > Chordata > Aves > Passeriformes > Sturnidae > Sturnus > Sturnus vulgaris. The sequence goes on along the minus strand of NC_142253.1, from coordinate 16,702,695 downwards.
TTTTGTCTTTGTGAAAAGCAAGTTCTGCTTTTGGGAGCCTGTGGTGCTAACTCTTGTCTCTCTCCTCAGCACCATCAGATGTGTCCACATACATTTATGATCCTGACACTGGGAATTACTATGATCCCATAGCTGGGACATACTATGACCCCAGAACTCAGGTGAGTGCATGGGAAGGAAGCTTTACATGCAATATGTTCTTACAAACTGCTCTTCTCTGGAGGGATTTTGCAGCCAGATCCTGAAGACAAGCCAGCATAGGGCAATACAGAGGCGGCTTTGTGTCTTTCACTCTGTCTTCTGACCTGTGTGAAAGGGATGCACGTTGCAAAATATCAACTTAATGAGAGGCTAGGAACCCATTAGCTGTGTGTTGAACCAGCTGTAGCCGCCTCTGGTCTCTGAAGTCCTGCCTTTGGAGGGTTTTTGGTCTGCTTTTCCTCAAGTAGACTTACAGGCAAAGCATCATAGCTAAATTTTGTTGTAGACATGTGATATGTGACTGTCTGTAACAAAGAATGGACAGCAGAGCTCTGTTTTCATCTGTGGTCTCTAGCCAACAATAGCTGTAAGGATGCCAAAAAAGAGCCATCAGCAGAGATTTTCTGGAACTATAATCTTGTTTTCATTATCCTGAGGATGTCCATGTTGTGGGAGAGCAGGGCTGTGCTCTGGTGACTTGGCTGTGGTCAGTTGTCTTCTGCCCCAGCAAAGTTCTGAAGCCTTTGCCCTCTGCAGTCTCTTCTTACTGTGCTGGTCTCCCCAGCTCAGCAAGGACAAGAAGCCCAGTGAGAAGACTGCAAGGGCTGGGCTAAACCTGCTCCAAATGCCTCTTTCAGAGGGAAGTCACGATAGACCGGGAACCCTCCTCACCTCCCGCGGAGAGCAGGAGGCAGCAGCGGCACGGGAGCCAAGAACGGACAAGTGAAAGGAAGGAGCCACACGGCAGGGACAACAGGGACAAAAAGGACAAAGGGAAAAGTACTTCTGCTAAGGTAACTCCCTGCAGGCATCAGAATGACCTGAGGCCAGGAGGCTGAGGGAAGAGAATTTAGAAAATAGAGTAATTAGGGGATTCAAAAGGGAAGGGACAGTGAGAGAAGACAATGGGGTCAGCAGCTGGAAGAGAGGCTATTTAAACAGGAAGCCCCCTGGACCCAGCAGACCTCCCTGCTCCCAGGGCAGGGAGCCCATAGGTGTAAAGATATGATGTGATTGAAACATCCGTATTTCATAAAGATGCCGTCTACGTTGGTGGTTGTCCAGCCAGGGAGTAAGTTCCCAAAATTTTTCTCTCCTTACATTAAATCCAGGGATTCTCATCCCTTCCCTATGGTGAAGGATTCAGACATATCCAGGTAATGGAGACATTTCACTCACACGCTGAAAGCACCCAGCTATTGTAATAGAGACAACAGAAAACTGGCAGTGACATTTAAACACCCCAAATCAGATGATGATGGAGACTCAGCTCTCCCCTTACTGCAGTTTCTGCCCCTCCCCAGTCCCAGGACAGTGCCTTTCACTGCTGTTCTCAGTGAGCAAATTCCAGTGTGGGAGCTGCTGGTTGGGAGTAGCTGCCCAAAGTGATGTTTGAGGACAGCCCAGGGCTGTGATACTGACAGGGCCTGAGGAATGCCAGGAGAATTGGTAGAAGTGATTTAGCCACCAATGCAGAAACTTTGTGTCCTTCCTTGCCTCTTGGTCTGAATATGCTCAGTGGCCTGACCAGTCCTGGGCACCTAGGACTTGAGGGCTGTAACTGTCCCTGAGGCTGATAACAAGCCAGCCTAGGAGTCATTGGGTATGGAGGCTTTCAGGGACACTGACCTAGGAGAAGCATTGTCCTGTCTGAATGCAGGGTAAAAGCATCTCCAGTAGGAATCATTCTGTCATTTTTCCCACTTGCCTGTTTTCCATGGATGCTCAGAAGTGGCTTCCTGGCTGCACTGTGCACTCTCTGACACCTGTGTTGTTGCTGGCCTAATGCCCAGTCTTGAATTTTTCAGAATGAGCCTGGAGAGGAGAGATTCTTTGCAGAAGATGTCTTCAAAAAGCCATTGCCTCCCTCTGTGAAGAAGGATGAGAGCACAGGCCTGGTAAGGTGTTACACTTGTCCTCCCTGGTCAAGTATGAGTAACTCATGAGCCACTAAACTGGAGCCTGTCCAGGGCTCTAGCCCAATTCTCTGTAAAATGTGTGAGAGTGAAGCTTCATTGCAGCCTGGTGTCTGTGCTGCTGAGCACACAGCTGAGTATCACAGGCTCATCCTGTTGCAGTGCTGACTGCAGTCTCTGGTGCCCTCTGTCCAGGATAAAGAAGATCCTCAGCCATTCTGGCTGAGCCTGGCCATATGTTGTGCCACATTCACAACAGAGAAAATTGGTGTTGTCTGGCAGTGGGGGGTGGCTTTGAACCTGGTCTTCATGTCTGTCCTTTGTGCACACACAAAGGTGCTCAAATGTGACCTGGCCCTGCCCCAGCTCCCTCTCTGATATGAGGCAGGACTGGAACCACTGTCAGCATCACAGTGTAGCAGAGAGTGAGAGTGGGGTGGGCTGGGATGACACGGTGAGCTGCTGCAGCTGTCTCTGAAATCACGAGTATGGCTCCAGGAGAGCTCTGGATTCCCCAGAATGGGAATGACTCCCACCAGAACCACCACCTCATTTCTGCCAATCACCTGGTTTCCTTGGAGGCCTGTTTGAATGAGTGCTTAGCTACTGTGTGCTTAGAGTCCATGCTACAGCAGTCTCAACCCTGATCTTGACTGTTTCAGACTGAGACTGGAGAGGAGAAGTTGTCTGCAGAAGATGTCTTTAAAAAACCTTTACCTCCTTCTGTGAAAAAGGAAGAGAGTGCAGCCCCAGTAAGTATCTCCATGGGATTGTGTGTACCTGTTTGAGCCTGGATACAGTCTAGGGAGGTTCAGCACGGCCTGGCTGCAACTGTGAGTGCCAGAGGTGCCAGAGATGTTTCTCATGCCAGAGAAGGGAGTGCTAGGGATGGAAGGCAGTTTGTTTTTTAAGTCTGACCTTGTTTGTCGGCTTCTAGCATGAGGAAATTTGGTACCTGCATTCAAGCAGGATCTCACTCAACCAGTCCTAAGGCAAAAAACTCTTCCAGCCACCTCCAGGCTGAGGAAGGCCAAATCTCACTGATCTCCTGCCAAACAGCCACTGCCTTGGTTGGCTTCTTGTGCTCTCAGGTATGTGGCAAGTTGGAAAAGCCTGGCACCAAAGCACGGCCTGTCTAGAGAGCAGAAGGGCTCCCACCCCGTGATGTGAAGGGAAGGAAGCCAGCCGGCTCCTCTCTGTTCCCTGCCTGTGCTCTGGGAAGTGACTCTACCTCTTGGACTGGAACAGAGAAAGGAGTCATGGGGAGATGGGTTGGGGAAGCAAAGCCCCGCTAGCCTGGCAGGCTTGGTGCTACAAATGGTCACACTTTTCTCCACTTCCCTCAGCCCAAGGTGGTGAACCCTCTGATAGGACTTCTGGGAGAGTATGGAGGAGACAGCGACAATGAGGAGGAGGAGGAAGAGGAGGAGCAGTCCCAGGCTCAGTGGCTGCCGCCTCCCCCGCACCCACCGGCGCTGCGCGAGGAGCAGCCGCGGAAGGCCAAGGCCAGCGACGACAAACTGACTGACTGGAACAAGCTGGCCTGCCTGCTGTGCAGGAGACAGTTTCCCAACAAGGAAGTGCTCATCAAGCACCAGCAGCTTTCCAACCTGCACAAGGCATGGGGAAGCTGGGGGCTGCCGTTGGCTCAATGGTTATGTGAGCTGCACGGAAAATGCAGTGGTTGGGTGGAAAGAGCTGTGCTGAAATTGATGCAGTAGCAGGCAAAGTTCCCCCAAAGCTCTGTTCAAAGCATTGTGTGAACTGCTTGTTCCTGCCATGGGAGTGCTATAACATCAAGGTGTGACTTTGTAAGCTGTAGTGAGATAGCTAAGGCTTGGGGAGAGTGGGGTGCTGGCACACACCGAGTGTGAGAGCAGTAAGAACTTGGCACGTGCACCCCCATGTTCTGTGCTGCCTTTGAGCTGTTGCTTTCAGCAGAGCCAAGCTGCACATGGGTTAAAATAGGACTGGTTGCCTTCCTTACTGCAGGGAGGAAAGGCTCCAGGCCTCTGTGGGGGAGCATATAGTCTGGGCTGGAGGAGAGGCTGCTGTGCCTGGTATAGTGCAGGTACAAGAGCATGCTGCTTTACCTGTACTCCTTGTGGGTGGAGCAGATGACCCTGACAGCTTGAGTTCTCTGCTTGACACTGCCTTCTGTCTTCCTCCTTCCAGCAAAACCTAGAGATTCATATGAAGATCAAACGATCCGAGCAGGAACTGGCGTATTTGGAGAAGAGAGAGCGTGAGGTGCGTCTGTGGTGGTGGGCAGGCAGCTCCTTGTGCTTCTACACTGGGGGGGTGGTGGTCCCAGGAAGACCCTCCACTTATGCACCAGGTATCAGCAGGCATCCACTTAGGCACCAGGCATCAGATGCCTCCCAAAAGTGAACCGTGGGCTCTGGATGGGGACCTGTAGGTAGTTCTGTGGCTTCTAAGAGCAGATCTCACTCCTCACAGAAGGGTCTGGGTGTGGTTTTGTTGTCCTGCAAGCCAGCACTGAGCTCTGGGCTAAGTGGGACACAAATTTCCACCTAAAAGTGATGGAGTGTAGGGGCTGCTGTTGCCTGGCCAGGGACAGGAGAGCTGTACCTGTCCATTGTTTGGAAGGCTGCAGAGCTGCTCATGGTGCAGTAGCTGGAAGGCTGCAACAACAGCTCTGGGTCAGCCCAACAGGTGGCATCTGAACAGAGCAAGTGTATGGTGGGATGTGAGCATTCAGTGTTTGTGAGTCCCCAGGACAGCTTTCCAGGCAGCTGAGGATGAGGTGAGATCTGGATGCATAGTAGCCTCCTGCAGTGTTGGATCCTTCATAGCTTCTGTACTTACTTTGTACTTACTTTGAAGGGGAGGCATAAAGACAAAGGAAATGACCGGAGAGAGAAATTCCAGCAGATGGATTCACCAGAGAGGAAACGACTCAGATATGACCGGGACTCAGAGAGGTAATGGCTGTTGTGGGTTAAATCTCTTTGGGGATGCTGATGCTGGGATGGGATGTGTGCTGCTGGCAGACCAAGGCTGGGAATTGTTCAGTGGGCTAGATCTGCAGAGTAACAGCCAGACAGACTGAGACAGAATTCCTCGAAGTGTGAGCCTGTTGTACTGCAGGATATCTCGTAGAGGTCGGGAAAGGGCTAGGGTGGAAACAAGGGTTTAGGGCAGAGCAGAAAAAAGCTGCCTGGTTCTGGAAGGGTGAGATGGGGGTCTGAGTGTGTCTGGCTGGACACGGAGAGCAGAATGCAGCCTGTTCCCATCCACCTCGTCCTTAAGGCACTTGCTGCCCTCCTGTCCTGGCATCAAGCCATTGAAAGAAAGAGCAAAGCTGTGTTTCATCTGTTCCCTGACTCAGAGGAACGCTGGGAGCTGTTTCCATCTCGTTCAGAGTAGGTGGAGGAAGAAAGTGCGTGCTGTGTGGAGTTCTTGACAGGCCTGCCTGCTGTGAGCTCGCGTGTTCAGTGGGCTGAGGAACGGCCAGGCATGTGTTGAATATAGAACTGGTTATGTGCCTGTGTTCTCCTGGCACAGCACCTCAGAAGGAGACCTTTTTTCTGTGTCTTGCAGTTTAAACATCCACATCCCTCTTCCTTTTGTTTTCCTGGAATAGCTGTAGATAAACTAAAAGTTTGTGTGCAGTGTCACCAGCAACCAAAAAGTAGAAATTGTATGAAGGAAGAGTCTTTTATGCTGAGAGGTTTTCAAAACTATGACTTTTGGTTAATGCTCTTGGATGAGTAATGAGGTGGGAGAAAGAGTGTCCGAATCAACTGCATCTGCTGAGCTCCATGACCACAGCACTGGGAGAAAGGAAAGATCTAACAGAGCAGCAGGAATTAGACTTTGCTTTCTTGCTATTGCTAAGACTTTAATTAAGAAATACAAGCACAGAAGGCTCCTGGCTTGCTTACACTGTAAATATTTTGGAGTCTGAGCTCATTTCCTGTGCCCTGGTGTATTTCCCCCTGAGGTGGGACAAGAAATTTAGCAGTCAGAGGTGTGTGAGCCCTGCACACAGAATCCACCGTGGTGGTTTTCTTAGGTGGTGTGCTTTTGGCAAGAAACTTGGATATCCCTCATGAGAGGCTGAAATGTCAGTAAAGGTTCTATCAGCAGAACTAAAAATCCCTGGTGTGTATTTGAAGCATTGCAAGACTGGACAATTAGTTTCTGTTTCTTTTACAGTGACTATGACCCAAGGCTTGACAGTAACAACAAAGGGAACCGAATGGTGCAGTCTCCGGGGTGGAAGAAGGGCTTTGGCCACAACCAGCAGGGCACAGCATCACCAATGGAGGTGAGTCTTCCCTGCCTTTCAAAGCACACCACTGTCCTGCAGCTCATAATGTTTCCCAGGACAGCTGGAGGGAGTTCAAGTCAGACTGCAAATCTCAGCACCCGCTTGATGGAATAATATGTATGCACTGATGAACTTTGCAGGCTGGGGGGGGCTGCAAGTATGTTGGCTGTAGAATAAGGTTAGAATTTATATGGATCTGGAGGTGTTGAAAATAGAGTAACAGTGAGCAGGAAGTGTGTGAGCATCTCATTAGTACCTGCTCAAAGTTAGGCTGAGGTTTGAACAGGTAGCCAGCTCGGTTCTCTGCAGCAACGTGAGCTGGGGAAAAAAGTGAACTTCCCCAGGGGAGGTGTGAGCATAGCCAAAGCCACAGGGCCCAAGATGCTCTTTGTCTGCTCTGCTTAGCACTTGTGAGGCTCTTGCTGCCACTGCAGTCTCTGGACATCAGAAGAGAATACCAAGATACAGCATCTGACGAGGAGCAGAGGCCCATAGGCAAAGTATGCCAGGGTTAGGCAGGGTCAGGTAGATCCTGCCCTCTGTGACAGGCTGGTCTCTCTTAATTTACTGCAGAGGGTTTATCAGAAAAGCAGCCTGGGGCAGGGTCTGCTCTGCCTTGCCCAGGGCCACATGAGCAGTGCTGTGCTCTGGTGGCAGGTTTGTGGCTGGCCAGGTACTGTGGTGTCCATGCTCTCTGCTAGGGACAGGCAGCTGGGAGCAGGGCTCACAGGGTGACATTCAGCCTGCAGTCAAGTAGATCATTAAAGCAAATATTTGAGGCTTCATGACGCATGTTTGCTTGAGCTCATATACATGAGGCAAGAGTCCCTCTTCAGTGCAGACAGCAGGAACTGGGCCCCAGCTGCTGCTCAGTCCTCGTGGTGAGGTCCCCATGCCCATAAAACAGGCTTTGCTGAGAGCCAGCTCCAGCGCCACACTCTGGGAGGTCTGAGCTCCTGTCTGGATGGGGAGCTGGTGGCAAAGCACAGCCCTCACACAGTTCATAGAAAGGCCAGAAGAGATGTGCTTGCCTTTCACTTCCAAGTCATGCTGGGCAAAGCCATGAGACCATGCCAACCCCACACAACTCTGATCTCTTGGCTCAGCTGGTGAGATCTCTGCTATTCAGGTAGATTGGACTGAAAAGCCAGAGAAACTTCCAGCCTCAGGCCTGCTCTCCTGGGCTAACCCCAGGCAGGTATTGCTGAATAATGCAGGTACTGGTTGCAAAAGCCAGGCCTTGAAAACTGGTTGAAATTCCAAGCGAGGTACCAGTGCCCATTGAGCTCTGTTAGAGAGAACATCTGAGCTTGTGCCAGTGCAGGCGAGCTGCAAACAGCTCCCCAGGAGCCCAGCTCTCACCAGTGCTTTCCTTTGCTCCCTTTCAATCCTTGGCTGCCAGTGCTGCCTCTTAGCTGCCGACCCTTGGCTGCCCACTGCTCTGTATGCTCCACCACAGCTGATCCCTGGGCATTTGCTGGCTGCTTTCGTTGCCCACAAAGGGTCTGTAGTTCTTCCCAATCAGCTTTTGGAAGAACACAGAGCACTTGCTCTTCCTCTGCTCGTGGATCCACACGGGAGCAGTCAGCAGTCCAGGGAAGCTTTTTATTTATGGGAGGAGAAATCACGAGCACAAGCTGTGTCTGTTTGCAGGCAGAAAACAGGAGGAAGGGCCCTGGGCTGGGGGCCCCAGGGAAGCCCCCCAAGAGGCAGTCCAACGAGACGTACCGTGACGCCGTGAGGAGGGTCATGTTTGCCCGCTATAAGGAGCTTGAGTGAACGCTGGAGGAACCCCAGATTTGTCTCTCTCCATCTCTGTCTCTTTCTCTCTGTGTCATGTTCTTTTGAAGGTTTGGTCATTTTTTTTTTCCTGTTGTTTTTTGAATTGTTACAGGTTTTGCTGCTAGAGTTTTTTAAATAAAACTGAAAATTTGTCAGTGCTTGTCTTGTGGCTAAAATTGTGTGTTTTGAAAGATTCCCATTGTGTTTTGCTCTCTGCTGATGTCACTACGAGTTGCAGCTGTGTCATTGGGACTGGGACAGGTTTGGTAGCTTGGAAACTCTACCAGTGGTGCCACTGTCTTGCAGCATGTTCCCTGTCATCTCAGGGACAGACACCCCTGCTGCCATGTACTCCTGGCTCAGGATGGGAGCTTGGAGCAGGAGATGGCCCCAAGGCCTGGGAGGAAATCACGAGCAGGAGTGATCTCTGTGGGATTCATCCCAGCAACTGATGAGGTCAATGGGGTTCAATTAATAGCAAGAGCTTAATGGCTGAAGGTGGCCTCATTAGTTGTCTGAGCATCCCAGCCAGGGCAGAACATTCTACTTGGGGTGTGCTAGATTTGGTGGCAGTGTTGTGGGGGGACCCTCGTGGGGATATAACCATGCTGGCCCAGGGTGTTAGGGGAACAGAGGAAAAGCCAAGTAGGTGCTCTTGGCCTGTCCCAGGGAGGTGTGGAGGCAGCTCTGGGGCCCAAATTTGTAGTGGAGCAGTTTGACCAAAGCACAGGAAAATCTGTGTGTGAGCACAGCAGGGGGACAAGGGTGAGTGTGGCCTGCAGGGATAAGGATGATGGATAAGGATGATGCCAATGACTGTGGCTGGTGGCAGCAGATCTCATGCCTGATGAGGAGCTGGTACCCACCACCACCTTCCCGTTCACGTGGCAGAGAGCAGGGCCTGACACTGCTTTCAAATACCCCAAAGAAAGGAAAGCAGGAGATGTGGAAGCTGAAGACAGCAGATTTGGAGGTGAAGAGCTGACAACTTCCAAAGGCAGCAGACATCATGTCCAAGCTGTGTTTCCTTGTCTCTGGCACAGGCAGTGCCAGAGGAGCGTGGAGGACTCGTTTGCAGTATTGTGGTCCCTGGTGCTGCACGCAGGGGTGGTGGAGGTGTGCATGGTGCTGGTGAGTACGTGGGGATGAGGGCCTTCAGCCTTCCTCAGAGCCCCAGGCATGCAAGGGGTGGGTGAGGAAGGTGATGGGCTCCTGGGGATGAGCTCCCACACAGGGAGAAATGGTGGTGGCATAACAAGCTGGTGCTGTCAGGTCTGGAGATTATCCATGCACGAAGGGGGAAGAAGTATGACTGTGATGGGACATCATTTTCAGGGAGGGAAGAGGGGAATCTGGGTGCAGATTAGCAGCTACTGCACAGGCTGTCCTGCACCTGGGTGTGCCGGGCACCTGGGTGTGCCAAAATGAGCACCCACAGAGCATCATTCCCAAGACAACCAGAGAGAGCCTTTACAGCTGCCAAATGTGGGAACTCGTTAGCTGTCTGTTAATTTGCTAAGTGGGTACATGAATCTTAGTGAAAGCCTGTTAACGACGATAATACGTGATTAATTAGAAGATAATACACCAGAAAAATGTAAGAGCAGCTTCCCTTGGACAGATGGACCACACTAAATAATGTATGTTCCTTGGCTTAGTCGTGTGCTTGCTTGCTTCTAGTCTGTGATGTGCCTGTGTGAAAGGAGAGCTAACACAACACTTTCCTTGCAGGCCCATTGCCAGGGCTTAAGTCAGGAACAGAAGAGGAGCAGGAACAGACTGCTGTGAAAATGAGAAAAAAAATAATTAAAAATATCTACTTGCAAGATGTATCTGTCTCCAATAGAGAAAAATCCTTTTTTTTTCCTATGGTGGTAGATCTACCTCCCATTAGTTGTATTAACCATAGAAATATTTGGTGTATTTGCTTCTACTATTTTGACCATCGTAGTAAATATTTATGGGAAATCAGGAATATTGTTTGTGTCATAAGGGGGTCAGAGCAACACAGTGTTACTGCCACAAGTGTGGGATTTCTGGGGATGTGCTGTGTGTGGCTTGGGAACACCTGAACTGTGGGAAGGATCCTGGTGCCTGCCCATGGAAAATCAAGGTATCCCCTGGATAGATACTGATTTAATTCCTCAAAATTCCACTTGCCCAAGGTAACCCAGAGCGAGCTCCTGTGTATTCCCTTGAAGATGTGTGTGTATAGACTGTCCATACATTTCTCCATAGGCATGGCATCTACCCATGCTGTGCATCTGCAGGGGGATATCCAGGATTAGGGGACATGGAGCCCTCCACTGGGGCTGGGCTGAGGTGACTGGAATGAAGTTTTTCATTAACTGGAACAGACAAATAGAGTGAGAACTAAAAGCATTACAAAGAAACACCAAACCAGAAAACATCATATTTTCTTGGGAAAACAGCAGCGTAGCTGGTGATGCAGAAACTCCAACTATTTATCCTTGGTGCAGTGGTTTTGACGTCTTGAATATTTTTTAAAGGATGGTGACCCAAAGCTGTAGCTGAATTGCAGCTACCTTTACATCTCATAACTATTTTGCTTTTATTTCAGAGATTACTCACCACTATGCTGCTGTGGCTGTGTTCAGCACATTGCCTTGTGTGCCATCCTGTGGTGATGGGTATGCCTCAAGTTACAACTTATTTTTATTTTTGGAAGGTCCTAATAAGAGAATTGGAACAACTCACAGGGTAAGTCCTGTGATCAGTTGCTTGGCATGCAGATGTTACACACAGGAGGAGGACTGGGGTGACCCATAACCAGCACTAAGGTTGGGATGAATGGAACTGTGTGTACAAAAAGCCTACGGAGAAAAGGCAGAACAAGGGGGTTAAAGGGATTATTTAATTTAAAAGGAACAGGCAACAAGAGCCTTGGTCTGAGAGTGAAACCAAAGGGGAAGTTAAATCCACCATTTAGAGGGTTGGAGGCACTGCTGCCTGGACCCCTTCCCAAGGGAGTGTTGATCTCTGAGCTCTGTCAGTCACACAGGTTGGTGTACAGGAGGCTGCTTCAGACATCTGAGAGGTTCTGGAGGAAGACCTTCTTTTTTCCACCCTTTTCCAATGTAAAGCAAGTAAATAGTCTTAGATTTCCAATATTTATTTATATTCATATTGATACAGCAGTGACTCAGGCCCTCTTCAATGAAACATATTTATGTAAAGAGCTGGAGTCATGCTTTGTAAATAGAAAAACCGAGTAGGTTAGGCTGAGGGAAATGTTTGTAAAAGGGAAGGAGAGAGAAGCCAGGGAATGCACTTCCCTCTGCAGGAGTGACCTGCCTCAGGGAGAGAAGGGCTGCTGGAAGGAAGACCAGGCTGGGGTTTGCCTCTCAGATACCAGATGAATATGATGAACAATTTTGCTCATTTCATATTTTAAGACTCAAGAAACAGGAGTTCAGAGGAGGTTGCTGCTCAAATCATGCACTCATTTTAATGTAGGTTCTCCATTTCCTTATTTATCCATATTCATACAAAGACCATTCTGTTCTTTTTTCCTGTACTGGGGATGTTAACGCTTTCAAATGTCACCAAGTATAATCTTTGTGAAGCTGCACTTTAATGGACTTCCTTTTGGTAGCACAAAGGTTCAAAGGAAGATGAATGACACTATAGTCAGTCACACAGTGCCCAGAATAGCTAAGATAAGCATGGACACAAGCACTTGTCCAAGCTTCATGTGGATTTTTCTTGCCAGCACGACTTGAAGGGGTTGTGGTCTGGTCAAACGACTGCTGGTAGGTGTGTGGGTCTGTGTATGTACTGCTCTGCCCTTTTTGCAGCCTGGGGGAGGCCAGTCCTGTCCAGCTGTTAAAGTGCACCTCTCTCACTGTGGAGGGCTTGGGAGTGCTGCAAGGAAGCTGGGAATGTGTGCATTGCCCCGCAGGGACAGAGTCCCCTGTCCTACACAATGGAAGGATGGGCTGGTCCAGAAAAGGCAGAGGGCTGGATAACAGCTTGGAGCTCACCCCTGGAGCTGCCCCAGCCATCACCTCGCTGCTGCTGCTGCTGCAGACACCAGATGAGCATGTCCCACCCCAGCACATCCCTCTGCTCACCAGGATTTCACACTGCCCATGCTGGGCTCCATCACTAGGGAAGGAGAGGATCAGCCTGAGAAGCTGGAGCACCTCTATTGGGGTGGTTTGGACTCCTGTTAAGGAGGGGCAGCAGGATCAGGGTCACCCAAAGCTGCCTGTACCTGCTGCCCACGGTCCATCCATGAGATGGGGCTGCCCACCCCAGCCTGAAGTGGGGCCAGGAGAGAAGGCTGGACCTGCAGCACAGCTTGGAGAGTGCTCACAGCACTGATCTAGCCTTAAATGGAATCCCCAGCCCAGTGGGCAGCAGATGGGTGGATGGGCCCTCACCTGAGACCACTGGGTGTCCTCAGGGCCTCAGCAGGGCCTTAGGTAACTCCCTTGGGTCCTTCTATTGCTGGGGCAGAGGAGAGGGGCCAAGCAGTTCTCTTGCAAAGACAGGGAAGTCCCTTTCCCCTAAAGTTCTGTTGGGCTGTGCCTGCTCCATTAATTTGGCTCTGGGGTGCACTTCTGAAATCCATCTCACAACTTCCCCCACTTTTGGATTGTGTCCTGGAGCAGCTCAGGAGAGGTCTGGCTTGGGCCAGTATCAACCAGATTCCTTTCAGATGAAACCAAACCCAATATGCTCCAGGAATGCACCTCATGCTCCCTAGCCACTGATGGGCGTTCAGGCTGCAGGATCAGCCCAGAGCCTGTCTGGAGCTAAAAAACACCTTGTAAATCACATAATCATTTCGATTGGAAAAGACCTCCAGGATCACTGAGCCCAGCTGTTAACACTGCCAAGCCCACCATTAACCATCTCCCCAAGTGCCACTTCGACATGATTTTTAAATCCCTCCAGGGATGGTGATTCCACCACTTCCCTGGAGAGCCTGTTCCAATGCCTGACAATCCTTAAAGTGAAGAAATTTTTCCTAATATCCCATTTAAACCTTCTCTGGCAAAACCTGAGGCCATTTCCTCTTGTCCTGATTAAACCACAACACATTTGTTGCCTGAGGGAAGAGCCTGAAACACACCCACCCCCAGCTCCAACCTGCTGCAAGGGAGTTGTAGGGAGCAATAAGGACTCCTTGTACCCCCTTTTCTCCAGGCTGAGCCCCTCCAGTTCCCCCACCTCTTCTCATCAGACTGTGATCCCAACTGCACTGGGGAGTGATCCATGTCTCTGGACATTCTCAGCACCTCTATGTCCTTCTTGTAGTGAGGGACCCAAAACTGAACGCAGGATTCAAGGGGAAATATAGTTAATACATCATTGGGTGTCTGTGTCTGCTCCTGCTGCACTGTGCTTGTGCTTTGGATCCCAAATGCTCCCAGATTTGCCTTTCCATCACATTTTCCTCTGGCGTTGCTCGTGGACCAGAGCTTTCCTTTCTAACCCCGCTACCTGCGACCACGAGCCTCTCTCATTCACCTCGCCCTGCAGGGATGGAACTTCCCGGCAAAAGCCGAATATTTCGCTGTGTCTCCATGGAATCCCGGCAGCTCCGGCCACACCAGTCCCACACCGCTAGATGGCAATTGCGGTGTGCGCATGGAGGGGACGGTCCGGACGGAGGATTCCCGGGGCTGGCTGTGAATGAGGGGCTGCCCCCGGCTGTCCCCCCACCTCCGGCTCCTCCTGCCGCCTCCAGGTGCTCTGCTTGCCCTGGGAGAAGGCGCTGGAGCCGCTGGGCTGGCGGCAGGGTGGGATCGCCGCCGGGATCCCGCTGCCCGGTGAGTAATGAGAAATGGCTTTAATTGTTCCTAAGTTTGGGCTGCCCCAGTTCGCTCCCAGTGAGAGCTGGCTGGGATCGCATTCCCAGTGGGAGCAGCTCAGCCGGGGAGGCTGAGCCGGGCTTAATCAGTCCTGAGCTCTCTGCTTTCGCTGTCAGCTTCGTTCTGCTCTACGGCTTCGTGCAGAGTAACTCACGAGTGCCTGTCTTATCCCAGCCCCTGCGGAGAGAGCAGAGCTCACTCTGCCGCTCTGTTTGCCCCAGCATGCCGTGAAAAGTTCTACTGATCTTTACAGAACCGTGGAATGGTTTGAGTAGGAAGGGACCCTAAAGATTACCTTATTCTGATCCCCTGCCACCATCTTCTACGTTTGTGCTCTATCTGTAATGCTGTAACTTGGGCCCCAGGAGGTTTTGTGCTTTTTTACTGTGCTGAAGCTCTTTCCAGAGCTGTTTTTTCTAGGGTTTCTCTGCTTCAATGCTCTGCTTTGTTGCCGAGGTTTAACAACCCAAAAACCCACACTGGGCTAATTGTCACTAGCCCATGCTGGGGCCTTTGCCACCTCTCAGAGATAACTTGGTCAGATTTCTCCTTCCTCACCAGATCAAAATCAATCATTTATCTCCAAAACAGTTGTGACATTCTTGATCTAAGGAGAAAAACCAACCTCCCTAATCAGTGAGGGAATTTTCCTCTGCTGGGGCTTTATAAAATATGTTGGGATAGGGAAATTGTGTTTCTTCAACCTCTTCTGCAATGCCTCAGCTCTCAGAAACTCGGGTCAAATGATACAGCAGGCAGAAAAGAAACAGAGCCTGAGAAATGCTAAGTGCTCTCCAAAGGAGTCCCTTAAGTAATGATCCTTCTGCTTGGAAGAATCACAGATTTTGGGTATGGATGGCTGGGAGTCGGGAGCCTTGCAGTGTCCTGAGAGTGATGGGTGGGTGTGGGGGGCTGATACTCAGGATGAGGGAGGAAGGAGAAGGCTGAATGCTTGTTTATGTCCAGAAACAAATAACAAAATACTTAAAGAACTTAAATTAAAACAAAAAGGATTCTTTCTTTCTTTCTTTCTTTCTTTCTTTCTTTCTTTCTTTCTTTCTTTCTTTCTTTCTTTCTTTCTTTCTTTCTTTCTTTCTTTCTTTCTTTCTTTCTTTCTTTCTTTCTTTCTTTCTTTCTTTCTTTCTTTCTTTCTTTCTTTCTTTCTTTCTTTCTTTCTTTCTTTCTTTCTTTTTCTCTCTTTCTTTCTCTCTTTCTCCCTTTCCTTGAAATTAGACCATCCTTGGCATGAATCACAGCTCCTGAGTGTGTGGCAGCTCTAGAAGGCCACCAGGCCATGGGATGCACTGCCCATTGGCAACCAGCTGAGCCTGCCCTTAGTTAAGAAGTTTATTGCCTTTAAAGACCCACTGCATTGATCCAGCTGCTGAGCACTGTCAGGAAAATACTGCTAAGCTGGAAAGCAGCAGTTTTTCCTGCAGCCATGTGCCCAAGGGAAGGGGGAAGTGCTGCAGGAGATCTGGTCCCGCACACATGCCGGCCATGCGCCCCATGCACGAGCCATGGGGAGCTTTCTCTTGGCCAAGTGGAGCGTGTCCCAGCCTTCTGCCAGCCACTCCTTGCTCAGCCTTCAAAGGGAGGGGTCAGGCAGCCCTGACGGGTCACTGGCTCGACACGATGGGCTGCTGGAACAGACAGATTACCCCTGCTCAGTTAACAGCACTGAAAGTGACAGAGACACAAACACCCCGCTGATTAATGAGCTGGGGATGGGGAAGTCAATCTGAAAGCCAGGGCAGAGATATCAGTCTTATAAGAAATATGGGAAGAATTCACCCCTAATCTAATCTCACTGAATTCCACAAGCGTGTAAGACAGGGATCATTTGCTGCAGTTCCTTAGGTTGAGAATTAAACAGGAAACCCCCAAGGAAGTGAGATGTTCTCTCAAATACCATCATGCCTGTGCACAGAGGCTGGAGGGTGGCTGCCACAGTCTGAGCCATCTCATCTGGCTGGACAAGAGGTGATGCTCCAGCTGTGGGGCTGCCAGCAGCAGCATCCAGCAGCACCCAGTTCCAGGACAGGGAGCTGGAGCCAAGTCTGGGGTCCTTGACACTCTTGCTCTTTGCCAAACCCAGCCCAAGCTGGCAGGGCTGGCAGAGGTTCCAGATGAGTTCTGCTGCCTTGGTCTCTGTAGTATTCTTGTGACACCCTCTCAGGGGCTGCTTACAGCAAGCATGAAGATTTATTGTAAATTTTGGCTCCCAGACTCTTGGAGCTGCTTCCTCCTCCAAGTTTGGTCTCTCCCCACTCCATCTGGGATTACAGTGAGAGGTGGTTCAGAGAGCACAGGACAATTAGATCCTTACAGGCACTCACTCACATGGTTACAAACCTGCTGAGACACCAGTCAGCTGAGTCACCTCCTGGTCTGGGGGGCAGCCAGGAATGGCTTTTGGATGGGGAACAGGGGGACACACCCAGCCTCACCTGCCCTTTTTGAGGAGCCCCCCCATTTGGAGGAGGTCAGATCAGGGGGTTGTGCTCCCCACTTGGAGCAGAGAGCAAAGAGGGGAGTGGGAACAGGGAGAGAGGATGAAAACAGTGTTATCTGCCCTGGCTGGGTATCCATCTTTGATCCTCTCTGGTCTTTGCAGCCACCTGACACCTCCCTGCTCCTGTCCTGCTCACAGGAGCTGGCTGAACCTTCTCCAGCACATTTTACCTGGGGAATCTGAAGCACAGGATGGTGAAATGAGCTGTGTATGTGAAAGGGCTGTACTCACAGCACAGAGACCCTAGTCATTCTCCCTCCCTAAAGACTAGATTATCCTGAATCACAGCCATGAACCCCCAGCATCTCCTTGCAGGTATATGCTGTGAATGACAGAAGTTCCGTGGTACCCAGAAGGGAATGCTCTGTACTCCTGGCAGAGATAAGCCTTTATTATTCCCCAGTGTGGTCGCTGTAGGATATTTGGGCTCTGCCACCTCCATTCCATGTATCCCCTGATCTCCCCCTGGCTCCACTGTACCTGCAGGCATGCCATAGGTGTGCTCCAGACCAGCACAACCCCTCTCCACTGCCAGCATGACATGGCAGGGAGCACAAGTGTTGCCAGCATCAGCTCGTGTTGACCTGGGAGCCTGCCCAGGATCTGGTTTCCCTGCAAGGACACTGTTCACAAGCACTCGGCTGTGTGGGGTTATTGTTCTGCTCTCGTGTTCTGGCCAGCTGCCATTTATTGTGTGCAGGAACTCCCCTGCTTCTCCCATCATTGGGTCCAGGTTTATTTCCCCCTTTCCTAGGAGGAGACCACTGATGTCAGCTAACTTGGCCCGAGCTGTTTGTAGTGTGAAAAGGAAAACAAGGGCTTTCGGTTTCAATCTGTGCTTTGCTTGTCCTCGGAGGGGAGAGCTGCCCTTCCACGGGGTCTGCTCTGGTGACAGCTCTGCCACCATGTGCCAAAGCCACGTGCATGGAGTCAGGCTCAGTGCTGAGCCGCTCTGTGCTTTAGGAGGATGAGCTGCTCTCTGGGGGAAGAGGAGACACTCGAGGTCAATCCCTGCCCTGCTGTTCTTCACACTTGGCCATGAGCAGGTCACTGAGTCCATATGTGCCTCAGCTGCACACTAATGACAGCCACGGTGGCCTTCCACGGTGGCACCCTGTGAGGTAGAGAGGCCTTCGCATGAGGCAGGGATTGGGCAGTTGGGTGTGGTATGTGCTGCTGTCTGCTTCTGACCCTCTGGAGACACAGGAGCCTTTCTGGGAGCGTGTACCCTCACTTGTGTCCATGCTCTGGGCTGGCTTCTCCCTGTGTTTGCAGGGCAGGGAAATGACAGAAAGAGGGGAGCTCCGTGCTGTGGAGTCTCCTGCTGTGGCTGCCCTGGTTCCCCAGCCAACGCTGTGACAGCCGGACCTGTCCCAGCCCCTGCCAGCCTCGCTGCACCTTCAGCTCTGCCCGGAGCCGACCTGGCTCTCCTGGCAAGAGAGACCGAGCAGCTGCAGGGGTGAACAGCCCGGCGTCCATCCCAGCGTCTCTGCTGCTCGCTGATCCTGGGAAATACCCGGCACAGGAGCCGCAGCCTCGGTGCAGGCAGCTCCCCGGGCCACTGCCGGGATGCTGGGTGGATTGTCAGGGCTGCCGGTGCCTGGGGAACCCGGCAGAGCCTTCCCTGTCCCTGTCCCTGTCCCGGGACAGCGTGCGGGGCGCGGGGCAGCCCGGCGGGAGCTGCCGGGGCTCTGCAGGGCTCCAAGGCTTGAGAGACAGAAACTTTACTGTAATTCCCGAGGAGCCCAGCCAAGAGGCTGTGAGAAGAAGCAGATAACAGGTCAGGCACCCTCCATCCTCATTAAAATACTTTCTCCGGCGGAGCCCCCCACGCCTGCCCAGCCTGTTCCAATTAGCGCAGCGGCCGGGAGCGCCGGGAGCAGGGCTCCTGCTGATGAAAAGAAAACACTGCAGAGCTTTCAAGTGTCGGGACAGGCGGGTGGCCCCAGCTGTGACAGCCAGTGGCCCCGGGAGTGCCACCAGCAGCCGTGTCGCTGGCTGGCAGTGGTGAAGTGGCTCATGAGCCGGATCACTGAGCAGCAGTGCAGGTGTTTCATGGCCAGCTCCTGACTGGAACAGGGAGATGTGGCAAAACGAAAAGCTCTCTGAGAGGTGCTGAGCTTCCCTGTCCAATAGGTTTGGAAGTTTGGGAAGCAGTAATCCCAACGTGAATGAAGAAAATCAATGTTTCAGGTCCTGTGGGCTTGCTGCAGAAAGCCTTGGCAGCTTCAGGAAGCAATCAGCGCTGTCTTGGGTGTGATGGGAAAGGCTGGAGCCTGCTCAGGGAACAGGAATTCTTTTCCCATGGCTAGCTCTCCCTGGAGACACCCCTGGAGATGGAGCTGTCCCTCCCACCCCTTGGGTCTCCTCTGGAATTCTTTGCAGGGGTCCCAGCAGCACCCCAGCCAAGCCCACCACCTCTTTTCCAGAGGCCACCAAAGGAGCAGCAGCCTGTGACACTGGGTTCCAGCTGGTGACCCAGGGCTGGGGAACTCTGTACTGGAATCCCCAGGTGTCAGTCCTGCTCCCAGCAGAGTCTTTACAGACAGTCCATGGCAAGGAGCTCCAGCAAACCTGCCCCAAGCTGATTCCTGGCCTTGGAGCCCCTGCCCGGTTTTGGCACATGTGGGATTCACCCAGGCTGAGCCTGGGAAAAATCTGAAGCCCAGAGAACGGCTCCTGTGTGGGGCAGGGCTCACCAGGGCTGTGCTGAGTGTCAGGCCATGTGGCAGACAGGTGACAAGAGTGGGTTTCAGCACTGGAGTATAAATGGCTCTGAGGAATTCAGTGCTGCCTCTGGGGAACCCCAAGGCTTTGGAGACCTGGCCTGGCAGCACAGCTGGCAGTACACAGCCTCTTCTCTGCCTTATTTGGGTACTTTCACACAGCATTAAAGCATGGCAAGCCCCTTCCAATCATGAAGTGTCTCTTCTGAGGAGACACTGCAGGAGCTGGGCCTGTTTAGTCTAGGGAAGAGAAGACTGAGAGGGAATCTCATTAATGTGTATAAATATCTCAAAGGTGGGTGCCAAGAGTATGGTGCCAGACTCCCTTCAGTGGTGCTCAGCAGCAGGAAGAGGAGTAATGGCCATGAAGCAAAACACAAGAAGTTTCACCTCAACATGGGGATACTTCTTTACATTGAGGGTAGCAGAGTACTGGAACAGCTTTCCAGGGGTGTTGTGGAGTTTCCCTCTCTGGAGATATTCCAAACCCACCTGGACTCATTCCTGTGTAACCTCGTCCAGGTGACCCTGCCTTGACAGGGGGGTGGACTGGATGATCTTTAGAGGTTCCTTCCAACCCCAACAATTCTGTTATTCTGTGAAAGAAATTTAAGCTTCTCAAGTGCACTAGAAGGCAAATTGGGAATTTAGTATGCCAAGTCAGCCCAGAGTTTAATACATCAAGTTAACCCGCACTTGTCCCACCTCCGCCTTGTCCATGGAGGAGCTCAATCCTCTATGAATTTGTCACTTGCCACTGGTGTCCCAGTGTGGTTTGCCCACTGCAGGAGCCCCGGGGTGGGCAACAGGACTGTGGCACTGCTCTGTGCTGGAAGCTGCCTGTGCTCTGGCGGCATTTTAGGTGAGAGCAGACCTGCAAGGTGCGATAAATGCTGTGTCTCCATTCAGCTTTCTCTGCACATTGGACTTGCTGCCTCCCTGGGGCTGGGTGCCCTTGGGGTAAATTAGGAGGAGGAACGGTGGAGGTCCCATTTCAAGCAGCACATTCAGTAACACCTAGAAATCCTGCAGGGGCTGATCCAGCCCTTCACTGTGCCCTGAGACAAGCCCACTGCTGGCCACCTTCTCAGCCAGATGCCCAGGAGCCAGGCCAGGTCAGGCTTCACCTCTCAGTAGCAAGGGAAAGGTAGGGACTGAGCCAGCAGCCTCTCAAGAAAGGGATTAGCACAATGTTAAGGGAAGCCAGCTCCTTATCCCTTCATAAACAGTTATTAATACCCTGGCCAGCCTCAGGCTTGGCACTTCCCCATTTGCTTTCAGAGGATGTGGTCCCAGCTGGAGCATGCCTGAAGCTCCTGCGACTCCAGGGAGACAAACTCTGTTAGAGATGCTGTGCTTTTGCTCTGAGGTGTCTCCACAGGCAGTGAGGTCCCTCTGACATTACCCAAGACCCCAGGGCTGTCCCTGCCCCACTGCCATTGTCACCCAGCACCCACGAGTGAGGAGCCCCGTGCCTGGCAGGGGTGGCATCCCGAGGCTCTGCAGTGTGCCAGGAGCAGCTGGGCACCTTCATCCCCACCCGTGGGGCTTGGCACAGTCCAGCAGTGCTGTCTGGCAAGGAAGGGTGGTCTGGGGCTAACTGCAGCCAAGGGACTTGAATCTCAGGAGGCAGCAGTGGAGATGTCCCGGCTGTGTGATGGCTGTGTGAGCCTGGAGCAGCCTCAGCCCAACATTCCCTTCATCCAACCCCTCCAAAAATCTGCTCCCCTCGGTCTCTGTGGATCTGTGTGGGCACGTGTGACCTTGTTACCGAAGGTTTCGCTGGGACCCCAACGCTTCACGCCGTGGTGCCCCAATGCCACCCAAGCTCTGGCACTCGGTTTTGCGGTCCCAGCTTTGATGTCACGGAGCAGGACCGGCACGTCCTCCTCCCACAAATCACTCAGCACCACAGGCTCCCTCAGGGATTGGCTCTGCCCCAGCCTGGCAGCTCAGGGGGAAGGCAGGGAGGGCTCACCCTTTTGCCTTTGTCCTTCCACTGGAGAAAGTCGACAGCTGCCTCTCCCTGCAGCTGCCAGGGTATCCATCATCCCGGGATGGAGAGGGACAGCCTCAGCCCTGGGCTGAGCAGGGAGGGCTCTGCTCCTGCTCCGCAGGGAGGGGGCAGGCGGTGATTTAGGAAGAGGGACAGCTGCGGGCAGGGTGCTGGCCAAGGCACAGGGCATCCTGCTCCCCTCACACGTGGCTCCGCATTCCCAGGGCACAGAGCAGCACCCGGCTGTGTGTGCAGGATGGGCACGGGGCTGAGCCCACTGCACCTCCTGCCCTGGCTTTGCCCCTCGGTTTCCTTGCCAGGGTGTGACTCCTTTGTCCCAGCTCCCAAAAGTGGCACAGAGGGTTTATGACACCAGGGTTTATGCTGGGAGACGCAGGACAGACTCAGGAGCGTGGGGCAGGTCTGGGAGGCAGGGCTTGGGTGCTTGGGAACCTTGGGAAGCACCAGCCCCATGGAGGGGGTCTTGGCTCGCTGAGACTCTCCTGTCACTGTGAGCTCTGTCCCCTGGTCGGGATGATCCCTATGGATGGATGCTGACAAGGGGTGCAGCGCCTCTCCTCCCCCCGCCTCTCCCCTGAGTTCCCCCAGCTGTTGGGGACCAGCATTTCCCCTCCTGCCCTGCCCTGCCAGCCCTGCCGTGTAACTGGAGAAGGCAGCAGGCTGTCAATGCGCCTGGGGATTATCTGGGATACAATCGGGGCTGTGGAATTAGCGGAGCACATGGCAGCACTGCCGCTGCTGTTCGTGCTGCGGGATCGCTGCGGAGCCGAGTTCAGCACGCTCTTCCCTCTCGGAGACAATCTACAGCCTGATAAACCCACTGCCAGAGCCCTTCCCCCTCTGAAATTTGGGCTGGTTTAAACTATTCACGGCATTGCAACACAAAGGAGTTGTCAGGAGGAAACTGGTGCTTTCATGGATAAATGATTCCCTCCTGCACCCACTTCTCAAACAGAAGGGATTTGTCTTTTCTCTGGACTGCTCACTCCCTGGCAAGGCTTTCCAGGGGATTTTGTGTGACAGCCTGGAACCTCAGACCTGCTGGACTTCTGTTCTGTGGAGAACTCAATGCAGCCTTACAGTAATTAAAGAGAGCTTATGAAAATGAGGGAGGGTGAGTTTCTACACAGCCAGATAGTGATAGGACAAGGAGGAAATGGTTTTCAACTAAAAAAGCAGAGATTTAGATTAGATGTTTAGAACAATTCTTTACTGTGAGGGTACAGGCACAGGCTGCCCAGAGAAGAGGTGAATGCCCCACTCCTGCAAGTGTTCACAGATTGGATGGGCTCTGAGCAACCTGACCCAGTGTGTGGCATCCTTGCCTGTGATCATCTGGAACAAGATGATCTTTGAGGTCCCTTCCAACCCAAACCATTCTATGATTCTGTCACTTTTGCAGATCTCCAGTAGAATGGGAAGGAGGGAGGAGGGCAGGGAGGGAGGGCACAGGGAAGCTGCTGGGACCAGGGCACCTGGTGAACTGCTGGCCAGCTCAGCCCAGCACCGTGGTGTCACCACTTGTGCCACCTCTGCCTGGCACTCCTGGTGATTGCCAGCCACCCAAAACAAGGCTGCCAGCCCCCGAGTTCTCCCCTGCAGTCCTGTGGTGCCTGCAGTATGAAATGTTAACCCTCATCTCCCCTTCTCTCGGCAGCCCACCCTCATCAGCACTTCCCTCTCCAAACTGAGATGGAAAGAGTTGCAGCTCTGGACAGTTGATTATTTAAAGCTGTTGGGAGTGTTTAATTTAACCCTGGATTCACCACTGCCAGCTTGTTTCCATCCACCAGGCACCGAGCTCCCCCTCTCCGTGTAAACTCTGCCGAGCCCCTCACCTCCTGCAGATGTTTCCCTGTTTGGCACAGTGAGGGATGTCCTTGTGCCAGGGGCTGTGGGCACAGGCCGCTCAGGGAGCTGTGCCAGGATTTTAGCTGGATATCAGGACATGGATGTGCCTCACCACTGGGGAGGGAGCCCCTAAATATTCATGAAAGGATAACACACATGGGAAGTGTTTCTTACTGGGGGTTATCCTCTGGCAGTTTTTTTCTTTCCTTATCTGCTGCAAACCCCTCGCTTTCCTATGCCTGTGCCCAGCTCTGCCGGGGCTCTGGGACCCTCCTGGGATGGCTCTGGCTCCTGCTGCCATCAGCCCTGCTGTTGGCATTCCCGGGACAGGAATGGTATAACTGAGCTGCACACAGGAGCACATGCCTGTCCATAAAGTTCACCATGTATGAAGGTGTCCTGAGGCAGGAGCTGTGCCCTGCCTGCCATCTGCAGAATCCCAGCCTGCCCTGGCATCCCCTGGGTCGTGAAAGATTCCTCCAAGTCTGCCTTAGCCCAAGTTAAGCTTAGCACAAACCCAGTTCCATTTATAGAAACCTTCAATTAGAGGACAGCATTTTCCCAAGTCCTGCAGCAACACAACACACTTTGGCAAAGGAGAAAAAAAAATCCCTGTCAAATCTATCCCAGTCCCGTCCTTGTGATGACCCTTGGGACAGCAGTGGTCACTCAGGGCATGGCTGTGAGTCCACAGGATGCCTCTGGGAGAGCACTGCAGGTGCTGAGCAAAGGAAGAGCTGAGATGCCTCTTGTCATTGCTGCCTGCTGGGAGGTGTTTGTGGGAGCAAGGGCAGCAGTGCCTGTGAATCCCCATGTGGCTGATGGGCTCCTAACAGAGAACCCCACCTCTCCACAATCCAGGAGCAGTTTGAACCTGGCTGAACCCATCATTTTTTTTCCCTTCCCCAGGCAATGGTTGACATGTGGAAAAGTGCCCAGGAAGGGCTGGGTAGGTGGAGAGAGCAATTCCTAACTAAAGAGAGACTGAGCACAGCAGAGCCACCACCCTGAGGTCACATCCATGTCCCAGGTCTCCTGGTACAGGGGAAGGACCTGGAGCAGCAGCAGGTTGTGACCAGTCACACTCTGACCAGAGGGAGATCCAGGCAGTAGTGAAGGCAGGGAAGGGGCAAGAAAGGAGCTGCACCCCAGGCTGAGGGGCTGCACCCCAGCCCAACCACAGTTTGCTGCTGCCAGGGACAGACAGCCCAACTCCACCAGCCCAAAACCTCCTCCCTAACCAGAACTGAGCTTCTAGCTGGAAAGACTTGGCTCCACAATCCCTCCCACAGCCCATTGCTGGGATGGCAGGAATCCCCTGTTCCTTGTGCCAAGAGCCTCTGGCCAGGGATGAGCCAAACAGCTCATTTGAAATCTTTCAGTCATGGGACTGGAAGAAGTTAATATGCAGAAAGATGGGGAGTTAGTCAGAGCTGCCATGTGGGGATCAGGTTTTGTATTAAATGGAGAAAAAGCATCTAAGTAGCCTGGATTAACTGGTTAGAGCTGGCAGGCCAGCCCTGCTCCTGGCAGGGTCAGTGGGAGCTGCTGTGCGAGGCTGTGAATCCCCATACACCTCCAAAGGAGGGGGTATGTGTTAAAGAGACCTTCCAGTCCACAGGACCCTGGAGCCAGTGGGTGCTGGTGGCCTCAGAGGTCTCTGTGGTGACCAGGAATTTGTACAGATCCTATCCAGAGACGTGTCATGCACACACAGAGCCACAGATGATATTAGAGGATGACAGAAATAGCATTTATGGATGGTACTCCACAGCATGAATTCCCCTTTCAGAGAAAGGGATGAGATTTAAGCCCAAACTGAGAACAGATGAATATTAGGGATCCTTCACGGGCTCTGACAGGCTTTGGGGTCTGAGCAGACACTGAGCAGAGGATGCCCAAGCTGTGAGAGCCCATTGGAGGGTGTACTGCTCCCCTCATGTCAGCCACCTCCAGGATGCCCAAATCCCAGTGCTCCCAGGCACCACATGATGGAATTCCCCCCCACACCTCCCCATGGCACACTGGAATAGCTGGCCTGGGAACTCCCTGGACATGGAATGTGCTGGAGCTGCCAGGGGGTGGGAGACAAGAGGGTGTCCCAGCCACAGCTGCCCTCCCAGTGCCCACACTGGCTCCATGAGCACAGGTTCAGCCTCCCCCTCTCTGCTTGCAGCTGGAGCTGGAGGTGCCATCTCGGCGCTGGACCATGGTGCTGTGAGGGTGAGCAGACCCTGCCACTGCCCTGTGCCAGCATGTGGGCTGCCCCTGGCCACTGCCTGCCCCTGGCCACACTCCTGCTCTGCCTCCTCCTGCAGCAGCTGGGCAGCAGCAGGGCATGGAAGCAGCACGCCCCACGCCTTCGCCTCACCTACAAAGGTAAGGGGTTCCTCGGGGTCTGCACCTGCCTGGGAGGGCTGGGAGAGCATCCTGCAGGGAGAAAAAGGGTGGTCAGGACTTGGGGAGACAGGCAGCCCTGTGGTTGTGGCTCTAACCTCCCCACACTCTGGGCCCTCAGGATGTTTCAGGGGTGCAGCTCCAAGCACAGCCCTGAGGATGCTACACCAGTGTTGCAGCCATTGGAAAAGGGGGCTGGACAGAGAATTCCCTGCCCTGATCCAGCAGAACAGTGGGACCAGGGGGGATGTGTCCTTCTGCTCAGACTGACTGTGGACCTCTCTTGGTGTGTCCTGGGCTGGGGCTGAACTGGGTACCCCTGGGAATGTCCCCTGCCTTCAGCTCAAAGGGACACTGAGCCCCACGACAATCTCATCAGCCTCTTCCTCTGCCTCCCATCAGCACAGTCCTACCCCAGCTCAGCCCTTCTGCTTTTGACCCTCCTCTTCTGCTAGGAGAGACTGATTGCCTGTGCAGATCATCCCCTGCTGCACTTCTCCCTTCCTCCCTGCATCTGTCTCTGTTGAGATGATGAGTTCTTCAGGGGAGGCACAGTTTGCTCCTCTCAAGCCTGATGCAGAGGGGGGACTGCTTTGGTGACCTGAAGATGCAGCAAGGGCAGACTGACAGGTAACACAAAACACAGCCCAGAGAAATGTGGAAAGGGAGAACCTAGAGAAAGTCTAGAGGGGAATGGCCTGAGCAGCTAGAACAGAACCCTGCCAGCCTGGCAGCTTCTCAGCCTGCCATGAACCTGCAGCATGGATGTGGCCAATTGAGCTGCTTTCAGCTTCTTCTATGTCAAAAAAAAAAAAAGTTTCTTTGGAGGATGGCAGCTCAGCACATCCCCCGTGCTGTCCTGGATGTGACCATTGGCAGGGCTGGACCAGAGAGAGGGGGAGCAGCTTTCCCATGGCACTCCAGGCACTCCAGGCGCCAGGGCCATGCTCTTGGCCCACTCCATCACCCTGAGAAGCTGCTCCCCAAGCAGGCACAACCAGCACAGTGAAAGATGCCCCCCTTTGTGGCTGGAGAGGGCTGGACCTCCCAGGGATGCAGGAGATCTGTGTGAGGTGATGGTCCTGCTGATAGCCCAGCTCAGAAACAGCTCAGCTCTGCCTTTCCTTGGAGCCAGAGGAGGCAGACAGGGAGAAAGGGGACTGGATTCAAAGCCCCACAGTGTCCCGGGACCAGGCATGCCAAAAGCCCCCAAGCCTTGGGCAGAGGCAGAGGAGGAAGCTCCCAGCATCTGGAGGGCTCAAGGACAGAGCAAACAATGGCGAAGGGATGTGACTCATGGACAGCACGGGGCAGGTTCAAGGACACAATGCCTTGAGAAGTCTAGGTTTAAAAACCCCTAGGAAAAAAAATAAATAAAAGGAGGCCTTTGAGAGTCCATCCACGGGATCAGCCTTGCCCTCAGATCCCAGCATGGGGGTGGCAGCAGAGCCCTCGGAGGGGAGGGGGAGAAGACGTAAGCAGGGTCGAGAGAAGGAAATGACAGCAGCGAGGGCCGGGAGAGCACAGGAAGGATGGGGCACAGGGCACGGGGCCAGGAACAACAGCAGCGGCTCCCACCCTGCCGAGAGGTGAGGAGCAGGTTTATAATAGCACACAGAGCAGCCTGGGCACGGCTGGGTCAGCCTGGGTCAGCCCCAGCACTGCCTGAGCTCAGCCTCTTCCCGAGGCTGAAACCACAGCAGCCCTGGCAGCTCCTCCTGCGGGAATATCCCAGGAACTGGCCTGGGGTCCTGGGGCAGCCTTTGATCTGCAGCCAGGCAGGACCCAAGGCCACCAGCCCACAGCAAGTGCCCCAGAGCACGGGGAGGTCACGGGGCTCTGGTACCACAGCCAGGGCTGCCCTGGCACATCCCTTATGGGCCAGAGCCCGATTTAGCACCGAGCTTCCCCTGGGCTCAGGGATCTCCTCCGAGGGCTGCTGTGCCTGCTGAGGGGAAGGGGAGAGGGCAGCCCTCCGGCACAGCCGGGCTGTGACCCCAGGAAGCTCGGGGTCGTCCCACACAGAGCATGGTGTGGCTGGGGGGCAGGCAGAGATGATGGATGGGACAAGGCGCCTTCAGTGGTCAGGCAATAAAGACAAACAACGCGGCCTTGGGAGATAGTGAACACAAAGGAGAGGATGTTTCTCCGGGCTCACCCATCGGTTTGGCCATGGCACGGCAGCTGCAGAGCCCCCCCGGCTCCCTGTCTCCAGTGTCAGTTTTGGATCTAATCTAAAGCTGGGTTTTGTGCAGCAGCTTCCTGGGTCTGGATCCCAGCACTCGATGTCCCTGTGAGGGGTCAGGCTCAGACCCTCCTGCTCATTAACTTGCCACAGGGTGCAAGTGCAGGGCTTTGAGTCCCACGTTCTACCAGAGGCAGCAGAGAGGGCTCTTCCATCACCCTGCCTGACCTTGTCCTTGGACAAGGGTGACAATTCCTCTTAATTACACTCGTGTACTGGATGAGCCTCTGCCCTGCCATCCCAAGCCCCCTCCCAGAGCCTTGCCTGATATTTTCCCTGGGATCAGGCAGGTCCTGGGAGTGTTGGCAGACACAGGAGGGTGAATGATGCGCCGCACCCTGTTGGAGATCCCGCAGGAAGGGACATGAATTCAGCTGTTAATCCCATTCAGCTTGTGGGAAATGGCTTGGAAGCCTTCTGCTCTGTGTCTCTGTACCCAGAGGAGAGCCCTCGGCACCCGAGGGAAGGCAGGGAGTGCAGTGGGGCTGTGCAGTTTTTGTGGCAGCAGGAGGAGAGCCAGAAGCTGTCTGATGTGGCTTGGAGCTGCTCCTGGCAGAGGAGCATTTGTGTCCCCGCCGGAACAGGGACAGGGCAGACGGAAGGGCTGGCTGGGAGCCAGCCTGGCTGCTGGATCCGGGCAGGGGGCTGTGAGCTGCCTGTCCCAGCAGGGACCAGCGGACGTCAGTGGCGTCTCCAGCCCGCAGGCTCTGCTCTCTTCTGCTTCCCCTCTGCCCTGCAAAAGGAGTGGAAGGAAGTGACACAACCTCCCGGGTCAGCCGGCTCCCTTTGGATGGAGCCGTGCCTGTGCCCACGTCCACCCCACCTGCACCCGGGGCCGCACGTCCACCCACCCACGCTCCTGTCCGCACTGCACCCACCTGACCACCTCCCTTCCCTCTGCTTCATTCCTTGGGATTTTGGGATTTCAGCCTGAGTCTCACAGGTTTCCCTGGGTTTCCAGACACATTTCACATCCATTCAGCCCCCATCCAGTGCAGACCATCTCCATCTCCCCCTCCCATGGCCCCACTTTTGCCCATTACCCTGCACAACACCAAAGCCAGGAGCAGCCTCGCCAGAGCAGCCGGCCCTCCATCCCCAACCACGTCCTGTCACTTTTGGAGAGGGAAGAGATATGTTATGACTTCTGGAAGCTCCAGGGACTGCCTCAATGCTGGTTTGCCCCACCTTTGATCCCTGGGAGCAGGGGCTGGGGGATGGCAGCTGCTGTGGTCCTGTATCGTGTAGCCGCCGCTCCGGCGGCACTGGGGGATGCTCGCCCCACAGACAGCCCCAAACCTGGCACTGCACATCACGGACCAGCACTGGCCCCGAGGATGATGTTTCCGGAGTTTTAACCAAGACACAACAGCTTATTGTCCTCCTCACACACCCACATGGCCACAACTGTGCCAGAAGGGCCAGGCGAGCCACCCCGGCTGCTGCATGGGAGGAGCTGCAGCCGGAACGGCAGAGCCTTTCCCTCTGTCCTGCCTCCACTCCCAAAGGAGTGCACTGGGTCTATGGCACCCTTGGACCTTGGACCTTTCCCTGAGCCATCCTAAGGCTGGGTTCAGGCTATGCCTCAGGACACAGGGTGGGAAATGTGGTGTGCTGGGTTGGGGTGGCACTGGGGGCACAGATAGGGAATTCCCTTGCAAGGCTCAGTCCCAGTGCATCCATCCACTTACCTGGCTCTGTGCGTGGGGTAGAGCCCAGCAGCCACTTCACAGACTCAGAGGCTTAGGGGTGGGTGCAGAGGTTGTGTTGGCTCTGTTTCCATACAGCCTTTCCTTGGAGCCCAGGGAAAACGTGCCAGGAGTCACAGCAAGCGAGTCACCTCTCTGCTCTATGCTCTGCCCACAGTTTCAGGGTGCAGAGGCTTTGGGGCTCCAGGAGTTCCCCTGGAGGGCAGGACAGAAGCTGAGCACTCTGAGCTACTGAGGCTGAGCCCCTGTCCTGTCCTGTGCCTGCAAACCAGCCCAGCCAGGGCAAGATCAGCACAGTTCTGCTCTCTGTAGGAGTGACTCTTTCCCTCAGCTAGGCAAGTGGAGGAGGGTCCATGACGAGCTCAGGGACACTGAGGGTGGTGGGTTTTGCCAAGGCAGTGGCAGGTATGTCATGTACCCTTGGAGCAAGGATAGGTAACCAGAGCTGTCCCAAGAGGGAGGCACGGGGCCTCTGGCTGCTAGCTGTGTCATTCATGGATGGGTTTCTCTTTCTCCAACCTTGTTTGTGCTCCTCAGACCTGCTGAAATCCAACAGCTCTCGTCTGCTGCTGGCCTCAGGGGATGGGATGGATTTCCAAGCCCTCTTGGTGGATGAAGACAGGGCCTGGCTGATGGTGGGAGCAAAAAATCATATCTTCCTTCTCCACCTGGACCATCCCAACAGAGAGCCTGAGAAGGTCAGTGCTGAGAGGATGGTGGCCCTGGCCAGGCTGGCCTCTTCCTCCCTGGGAGCCACTCCTTGTCCCAGCGCCAGGGTGTGGAGGTGGATATGCTCTGAACTGGGCTGTTCCAGCCTCACCAGGGACACATTTACACCAGGATGTCTCAATCAGTGGGGTCAGCCCATCCCTGGTGGAGCTGAGCCCTGCAGGGAAGGGCTGGCGCCAGAGGGACAGGGTGGCTTGGCCAGGAGATGTGACCTGGGTGGACTGCAGGCAGTGCCCAGGGCCCTGCTGTCACACCTAGTCCCTGCTGCTGCCTCAACAGCTCCAGCACAGAGTCCACTAATGTCATCCCAAGACATCCTGCTGGCCGGGTGTACAGCCAGAGCCCAACAAAAGAAAATCCCATTAAGGCTTTGCAGCCTGGTGTTCCCACAGGCTGGGATCCAGGAGAGCCTGCCCACTGCCTGGGTGGGCCACGGCACGCCCAGGCTCTGTCCCCACGCCAGGTTCACTCTGAGCTGATTTGGCAGGCTGCCCACTGAGACTCAGGGGGTGTCAGACCTGTGCCAGAGCAACCCCATATCCTCGCTGTGCACCTGAGCCTGGCAGCACCGTGGGCTGAGCCTGTTCCCGCTGGTGCCACAGGAGGCCAAGGAAAGCAGGGGCAGCATCCATGGGGTCTCTGTGTTTCAGATTTTCTGGCCAGCCCCCAAGGAGCAGGTCAAGCACTGCCAGCTGGCAGGGAGGAATGTGGAGGTAAGTAGGGCTGGCAGCCCCCACCCATCGCCTTTGGCAGCTCACCACGGATATTAAACAACCCCATCACCTCGAAAGGGAGCCTGGGGGTCTGCCTGGAATGGCGCTGTGGAGCCAGCCAGAGCCAAGCCCGGCTGAGCAGCTGCCAGGGCAGGGTCTGGCCAGGCTCCACACCCCCAGCAATCACCACAGCTCGGGACTGACAAACATCTCCCCTGCGCAGACCGAGTGTGCCAACTTCATCCGCCTCCTCCAGCCCTTCAACCAGAGCCACGTGTATGCCTGTGGCACCGGCTCCTACCAGCCCGTCTGTGCCTTCATCCAGCTGGGAGCCAGGGGGAAGGTGAGGGACAGCCTGGACAGACATATCCCTATGACAGAAGGTTCCAAGAGACCTCTCTCCCTGGGAGAAGGGGAGAGAGAGCCCCAGAGCCTCAGGAGGGTGGCCAGCCTGGTTCAGTCCCTGGAATTCACACGGAGAGAGCAACTCTGGCTTGGGAGTGTCAGGGTGTCCCAATGGGGATGGGATCAGGTTCTGGCATGCCCCTCTAAGAGCCCACTCATCACAGACACACCGACCTCCTTCATATTCTTTCCCCCAGGTTCCAGCTTGTTCCCAGACTCCCCCTGGGCTGACATCTCCCCCTTGTCTCTGGCAGGGTTCCAGAGCTCCCCGCATGCAGTTGGTGACCCACTCCTTGGAGTCGGGGCGAGGACGGTGCCCCTACAGCCCCCACGAGCCCTTCACGGGACTCCTCCTCGGTAAGAGCGACTGAGGAGCAGCGGAGATGCTGGAAGGGGGAGTGCTGGCAATAATCTGTGCTGGGAGATTCTGCTTCCCACCCACACTCCCTGACCCTGCAGGTGGGGAGCTGTATTCAGGCACCTCCAGTGACTTCATGGGCAGCAGTGCTGCCTTCTTCCGGACCTGGGTCCATGGGGCCGAGCAGAGCTACATCCGCACGGAGCAGAACCAGGACCACTGGCTACACGGTAGGAGCAGGGGCACCTGTGGGGAATGGTGACATCTCCTTCCAGCTGGGAAGAGGCTGGGGGCCAGCACTGGGGCCAGAGGTCTGGTCTGGACCTCCTCTCCTTGCTGGGGGAAGCACTGATGCAACCCCTGCTGGGACCCATGCTTCAGCATGTTTCACAGCCTGAACATTGGGAATGGTGTTCTGCCTCCTGGGTAGCCAGGTCGCCATGGGCCCTGTGTCCCCTCAGCACCTCACACTGTTCCCAAAGGCTTTCAGGGCTGTACCACAGGGTGGGATCAGGACACAGGGCCACGTTGTGCTGCTCCTTCCCACTGCAGAGCCCACGTTTGTCGGCGCCTACGCCATCCCTGATACCTACAACCCTCACGATGATAAAGTCTACATCTTCTTCCGTGAGACGGCCATGGAAGCCGGGCAGTGGGAGCGGAGGCACATTCATGCCAGAGTGGCCAGGGTCTGCAAGGTCAGTTGCCAAGGCCAGCACCCTGTGGCCAGTTGTCCCACCAGGTGGGCTTTTACCTGCTGTGCACCAAGGAGCATCCCAAGCAGAGGAACGTGAGGGTGTCAGTGCACACCTACCACGGGGCAGAAGGCTCAGGGCTGGGGGTGTCCTTTTGTGGGAATGAGGAGGGCACAGCAGTGGAGGAGACTCAGAGGCTGGATTGATCCTGGCTCTTGGTGCCTGGCAGAACGATGTTGGAGGGAAGCGCAGCCTCATCAATCGCTGGAGCACGTTCCTGAAGGCCCGCCTGGTGTGCTCCATCCCCGGGCCTCAGGGCACTGAGACCCACTTCGACCAATTGGGTGAGTGCCCAGCCCTGTCTGCAGCCTGGGGCAGTGCAGCTCCACCACGGCTGCTCCCTCCAGCATGCCCCTGGCATGCCCACCTGCATCCTCCAGACTGGTGCTCCAGCTCTGGAGTGCCTCACCTCCACCCCTCTCTTTGCAGAGGATGTTTTCCTCCTGCGCACCCGGGACCCCCAGAACCCCCTTGTCTTTGGGCTCTTCACAGTCTCCAGGTAAGCAGGACCCTCATCAGTCCCTGTGTGGGACAGTCCAGCCCCCACCAGGGCTGCTTCCCAGGGAGCTCTGTGGGGAGAAAGGCAGGACCAGCACCCAGTTGGCTGAGGAAGGGCCACCAGCATTTTCCTGCTTTCCCTGCTGATGGTTCACCACAGTTAAACCACAGCTTTGGCACCGGCACAGTCAGTGATGCCCAGGCTGGACCGGCTGTGTCAAAGGGACACCCAGGATGCTGTGCATGACTCCAGGGCTTACAGAGGACAGCGTGGGCTCAGGGGGATGGGTGTACATTACACCTGGGACACTGAGAGCCCTGTGCTTCCCCGCAGTGGTGTCTTCAGTGGCTCTGCCGTCTGCATCTACTCCATGGCTGCCGTGAGAGCCGCCTTCAGCGGCCCCTTCGCACACAAGGAGGGCTTCGACTACCGCTGGGTAGAATACAAGGGGCGTGTTCCCTACCCCCGGCCCGGCACGGTAAGGGAATGGGAAGCAGCAGGAGGGGGAGTGGGACAGACTGGCCTGGCCCTAATGCAGCCCCTGTGTCACGCAGTGCCCCAGTGAGACCTACGACCCCCTCCTGCAGTCCACCAAGGACTTCCCCGACGAGCTGATGAGTTTCATGCGCAGCCACCAGCTGATGTGGGAGCCCGTGTACCCGCAGGGCCGGCAGCCCGTGCTGCTCCGGGTCAATGTCCCGTACCGGCTGCGGCGGCTGCTGGTGCACCGGCTGGACACGGAGAGCCGCGACTACGACGTGCTCTTCCTCGGCACAGGTGAGCTCACCTCAGCTCTGGGAGGTGACACCACGGGGCAGCTCGCGTGGCACTCGGCCAGCCCGGGGGGCTCCCAACCCTGATAGCTCCTCCCTCTGCCTTCACAGATGATGGAAAGGTTCTGAAGGTGGCCCTGGCCAGCGGGGTGAGCCCCCCCGAGGTGATCAGCCTGGAGGAGATCAGCGTCACTAAGGTACAGGCAGCCAGGGTGGCATCACGAGGTGAGATGGTTGGAGCACACAGCCTCCCGTGGCCGTGGCACCCGCCCTGCAGGCTCTGCAGCGAGTCATTGGCCACTCTCAGGGAGGTTCTCATCTCACTGCTGGGGGCTCCCAACTGCCCTGGGCAGCAGAAAAGCACCGAGGGGTGCCAGCGGGACTGGAGCCAAGTCATCTTCCAGCTCCCCATCCAGTCTGTGAGGGAGCATGCGAGTTGCACTTTGGAGCCCACACTGAAATGAGAGGGCTGAGCCCAGGTTTGAAAGCAGGGCTGCTGGGCAGATCTGCCCACGCCAAGCAGAGCCAGCCCAGGGCCCAGGCTTCTTGCATGGAGCAGGTGGAGCTGTGACCGGGGACCCGGCCCAGGGTCCTGGCATCCTGTAACCCCTGGGGACACACTCCTACTTGATAGGCTGGGGCACCCAGGCGGGACTGACATGGCTGCAGCACTCTCTTGTTTCCCCTCCAGGTACCTTCTCCCATCCTGGACATGAAGTTATCACCAAAGCGGGTAAGTGTCCCTTCTGCTTGTCCCTAAAACGGTCCAGGGACAGGGGCCAGCTGGTCCCAGCCACTCTGCCGGGTCCCTTGGTCCCAGGGGGGGTGCACATTTAGGGAATGGGATGCTGCCAGGGCATTAAGGGAGTGGCAGGCTGTCTCGAACTCTTACTGTCCCCCAGTGTCCCCATCCCAGCACGGGGCAGGGATCTGTTCCCTGCCAGCCCCAGTCTCCAGCCGTGGGTGCTGACTGCCACTGTCTCGCTTGCCCGAGCAGCAGGAGCTGTTTGTGAGCAGCACCCACGGGCTGCTCCAGCTCTCCCTGTACCGCTGCGAGCTCTACGGCAGAACCTGCACCGACTGCTGCCTGGCCAGAGATCCGTACTGCACCTGGGACAGCAGGAGCTGTGCCCCACACCTGCTCACCGAGAAGAAGTGAGTGTATGCCCACACCAGCCCTGCATCCCTCTGCAAGTCGATGCTGTCTTGGAGCAGGGAAGGACAAGCGGCAGTCCTGGAGCTTTACCCATCAGCCAGACCCCTGCTGTCGCTCTGCCTGCCGGCCACTCACCCTTTCCTGGTCCCGTTCTTGAGGCATTGCCACAGAGGGATCCCACAGCCTGGGATGGGACAGCCACAGCCCTCTCTGCTCTCCCACAGGCGTGCCCGCTGCCAAGACGTGCTGGAAGCTGACCCGCTCCGGCAGTGCCAGGACACGGCAGAGGGTGAGTGCCAGCTCCGGCGGCAGCCCGCTGGGAAACCAGTGCCCCCACTGCGGGCTGGCTACTCCGTGCTGCCCTCCCTCCCTCCAGTCACACAGTCCCCCTTAGGGTACTCACCCTCTCCCCTGCAGGAACCGCTGTGGTGGACAAGGTGGTTTTTGGGGTGGAGAAGAACTCGACCTTCCTGGAGTGCCTGGCGCGCTCCCCGCAGGTCACGGTCCGGTGGCTGGTGCGGCGCGGCGAGGAGACAGCCCCGAGCGAGGTATGGGGACAGGGAGCAGGGACGAGGAGCAGGGGTGGCTTTATCCCCAGGGACTGACCCACGAGCTCTGTCTTTGCCCCAGGTCAGGAACAACGGGCGTTTCTTGGTGCTGGAGCAAGGGCTGCTGATCCGCCAGCTGGCGAGGGAGGACATGGGCACCTACGAGTGCCAGGCGGTGGAGCGCTCCTTCTCCCGGCCCCTCACCCGCTACAGCCTCCGCATCATCGGGCACGAGGCCACGGAGCTGCCACCGCACAGACGGAGCAAGGGCGGTGAGCCGGGAGAGACCCATCAGAGCCCCCGGGCCCGGACTGACCTGCACCCCGGCTCCAAGGGCTTCCCGCGGGCCCTGGGGGCACCGGGCACCAGCCTGGACGCCTACTGCCAAGCCCTGCGGCTGCAGGAGCGCCAGCGGCAGCGAGCCTGGCACAAGTGGCAGCATCCATCCCCGGACAGCAAGAACGGCCGGGTGCGGAGGCACCCGCAGCGCCCGTGAGGGGCAGAGGGAGCCAGGGCTGCCCACAGCTCCCTCCCCGGGCTCTCCAGGGCCCTCCTCGCAAGTCGGCACCAGCTCCGGGACACCTCTCGCCGTCCCGTGCAGAACCGCCTCGCTGTTACTACCTCAAGCCCCGCCAGCCCCGCGGCCTTTCCGTGCCCCACGGGGCACCGGGGCCAGGGCACGCAGTCCGCGCCGGCTCTTTGAGACTCAAAGCTATTTACCTGCAGAGTATTTATTTTCCTTGTTTTCCCCTGGCCTTGACTGATGATCATCAGCAACAATAATAAGCACAGAGGACAAGGGCCAGCTGTCCCTGGCCAGCCGTGCGATGCCTCCCTCCATTCTGGAGGCGGCAGGATGCTCACCTGGGTGGCTGCTGAGGTGTGGATGGAGCCCAGGTGCTGCTGGAAGCAGCAGGACACAACTGCTGGCTGGGGCTGGGCTCCAGGTGTGCAGAGATGCTCACGCCCAGCCCAGCTCCAACTCACTTCAAACAACACCACTTTTCTTTTTTCATTTTCACATTTATTTTACTGGGAAAAAAAAAAAAAAAAAAGAAAGAGAAGCAACAGGCAGTTATACCAACTTACAATTTATTATTTTTTAAAAAAATGACATGAAACACAAGTAAAAATAAATACATCATATAAACAACAAATTGTTCAAAGTCTCTGTTCTGGGAGATCAGGCGAGCACATCCCGTTCGACAGAGAGAAGAGGGAAGCACATGATCATGCGTGGGGCCAACCGACCGACCCACCTGGCTAGCAATACTCCTCTTTCCAACCACAACAAGACAGGCCACAAACTAAGGCGGTAGTAAAAAAAAAAGAAAAGGAAATAAAAAGAAACCCAACAGAAAACCCCAAATGAGACTCAGTGATGGATTTCTTCAGGCTCCCACAGATCTGCCTGACTCCAGCTCCCAGCTGGGTAACACGAAGCAGCCGAGGCAGTGGTGGTGGTCCAGGAGGGGGCAGAGGTTGCTCTCCCTCACTTGCCCCATCGTCCCTTCACAGGGAGTGCTTGCTTCAAGGTGCAAGGAGCCATCCTTCACTGTAATCTAGCTGGACTATGGACTATGGTCCCTGTTCAACCTCTGCCCCCTCCCCAGCCCTCCCCCACCCCCAGTCTTTTCAAGACTGGATCAACAAAATTTATTCCAGAGTGGTGACAAATACCAGCTGTGAAGGTATTTGCTGTACTTGTCCGTCACCCCCAAACCAGCAACAATCCTTGCACATTCAGCCTCTTGAATTTGTTGCCCAGAGAAGCTGTGGCTGCCCCATCCCTGGAAGTGTCCAAGGCCAGGGTGGACAGGGCTTGGAGCAACCTGGTCTAGTGGAAGGTGTCCCTGCCCACGGCAGGGGGCTGGAACGAGACAATCTTTAACATCCTTTCCAGCCCAAACCATTCTATGATTCACTGACATCATTAAGTCAAAATACACATAATTTCTAGTGAAGACCCTATGGAAATCCCACCCTTTGCTTGCCAAAATATTTGCTTTCTCCAAGTAGCTGCACCCGCTTTCTCCAAGTAGCTGCACCCAACCTCCCCACCCTCTCAGACACTCCAGGACAATGTGCAGCAGATCCTGTCCAATATGGGCCAGGTTGGGCTGTGTTGCCCCCACCCTGCAGCCCTTCAGGAAGCCCCAAGGGCCACATCAGCAGTGGGGGCAACAAGCCCACCAAGCCCAGGGCACAGAGCAGCAGCAGCTGCCCCGTGCCCATGGCACTGTCCCACAGTGGTACCCAGCCTTCACCCAGCTGTCCCTAGGACAGCAAACCTCCCACCGAAGGTAAGGGTTGAGGGCTGGGTGCCAGTGTAGAGGGCAGCTGACCATTCTCATGGCCCCCACAGATCTGCCCTGGCCTTGGGCTGTGCTCAGAAATCTTCCTTACTGTCCAAACCCCTCTGCAGAGAGTCCTGCATTGCTGTCCTCAGTGTCACCCGCAGCCCCTCTGAGAACCAGCAGCTGCTTCCCATCAGGTCATTCCGAAACAGCAATTCAGTAGCAAAAGAAAAATTTAACCCATGAAGGGAAAGCCCCTTCCAGGCTCGGGAAAATAAGAGAGGACCCTCTGCAGCAGAATCACATGCTGGAGGGGAGAAACCTCTGGGGAGAGCAGACGGGGGAGAAGAGCAGGCCCCACAGGAGGGGCGTTTAAGAGCTCAGAGGGCTCCTCCACACTGGGGATAGCCCACACCTGCCCTGTGGGGCAGAGGAAATCCTTCCCATGGCACCGTGGGGGAGCAGCCCCAGCCACTGCCAGCTCCCATGGGAGCCCTGTGGTCAGGGCATCACGGCCATCTCTGTGACCACCTCAGCTGAGGCTCTGCCAGGGCCCATCCCCTCTCTAAGGTGGGGCCCAGCGCTGGTGGATGGGGCAGAGCTGGGGCTGCACTTGGGCACTTGCTGGTGCAGGGCCCCTGTGCTGCAGGTGCCCAGGGCTGCAGATGTTTGCCAGCAGCAGGTCATGCACAGGGCAGCCACACCACAGGAGGGGTGCACAAGCCATGGCCACACAGGAGGTGGAACAGCTCTCACACTTCACCCTGGTGCTGGGTTAACAGCCAGACTGGAGCACATTCTGCACCCTGGGGAAGCAGAATGCCAGTCATTCTCAGCTCCTACAGCCACAGGGCTCAGGCTCTGCTGGGAGACCACTGGAGAACATTAGGTGGCAGCACAGGGATGCGCCAGGGCCTGTTCTGGAAGCCCTGGGCGCTCTCCTGGAGAGGCAAGGAGCAGAGGTGTGCAGTCACCAGCACCAACATCCAGACCACAGTGCTGACTGCCCCCAGCCACATCTTCACACCTTGTCTCAGCACAGGCCCCATTCAGAGATGACGTGCGAGGGTCGCTTGGGTGAGACCCTCTACCCTGACCCCACAGGAAGGGCTGGGGCGGCCGCAGGGCTCTGGGGGGTCTGATCATGGTCCCACCTCCCACACACGCCCGCAGGTCTCAACACTTGCTACTCTCGACAAGGAAAGCCCTTGCCTAGGTCCATTCCCCAAATCCACAGGAAAACTGACAGCCTCACAGGGATGCAACGGACATCTGGGCAAGCTGGTCATGAGGTGGACACACAGAGCACAGGAGGGCATGACTCACAGATGCAGCACTGTCAAGTCTTTGGAGAAACTTGCATGAACACCATCAGTTAATTTGCTTTGTTACTTTTGTGGGGGGGTTTGTTTTTTATTTCCATGGTGCATCCAAAGACAAGTTGTCCAGCAGTTTGCTCAGAACCCCTCGGTTTTCAACTCCTAGGATATGTTAAAGAAGAAAGCACTATTTTAATGTTTGTCTTTTTAAAAAAATAATTAAAATAATTTGCATAGCTAAACTGTTGATCTAAGGCTTCTATGAATGGCGTGGTTATGTTTGACAGACAATGTCCATTAAACAGAGAAAGACACTAGGAAAGCCCCGTAACATTTTTTATTGTGTTTCCGTAACACACGCGTGCACACACAACCCTCTCTCTAAGGAAGGGAGCACCCCTTTGGTGGAGGATGTCAGGACATCCTGCCCTTTCCTACACCTACTTGGTCCCAGCAAACACCAGTGACTGCAGTTTCCATGGCTTATGGGTCCCCTACAGGCTACCACCAGCTCCAGGGACATCCAAGGCAGGCGAGCACAGCTCCTGCATGGTGACACCCACATGTGACACGGAGATTTCCTGGATTTCAAGTGTCCATCCTAGTGCGTTCACACACACAGTCACACGCTCCAAGTCCAGCTGCACCTGGATATCCCAGCCTGTCCCTAGGAGCCCTGGCTCTGAGGAGAAGCTGGGGTGCTTGCTGGCAGGGCCAGGACCAGGCTCTGTCCTCCTGGGGCT
Organism: Sturnus vulgaris; assembly: GCF_052056855.1. Taxonomy (NCBI): domain Eukaryota; kingdom Metazoa; phylum Chordata; class Aves; order Passeriformes; family Sturnidae; genus Sturnus; species Sturnus vulgaris. Next base: position 16,662,901 of record NC_142253.1, on the reverse strand, counting down.
GAGCAGGGGAGCCACTCCCTGCGTGGGGAAAGGCACTGCCCTAGCAAGAGCTCTTTTCCCAGCTCCATACAGCTCACAGCTCTCCTCTTTCTCACTGGGAATGAGCACAGAAGGCTTCCACATGTGCTCCTCCCCACAAAAAGGATTCCATCCTCCCTCCAGCTGCTCAGCATCTAGAGCAACTCCTGCTCTGGCAGAATGTCCCAATGGAACACATCCATCCAGTGCCACCTGGGTCAGCCACAGGCCATCTCCACAGCTGGCCCTGCTCCTAGGCTAGACTTTGGTCAACCATCTGCTCCTCCCCACACAGACAACCCAACAAGCGACCACTGCATGATGGAGGCCAGCTTTTTATTTTTTTAATATGGAAATTAATTTAAAAGTAGAAAGAAAGACTCCCCAGACAATAAATATGCCTTCTTGAAATAAATTAATGTAGAGATTCTGTGCAGGGGAAAGTCTCTCCAGTCACAGATTCAACAACAACTGGCACTGGTCCAGTGTCCCCTCCCAGCCTTTTCCACTGCCTGGTGCTGTTCAGAAGCAGCAGAGAGCCCACCCACCCCTGGATCTGGTGGGCCACAGCAGGGTGAGACACGGCCTTCACACAGCCCGGCAGGATATGGGGAAGTCAGCAGGATTCCCCTCTGATGGCCACCAAGACATGTGGGATTGCTCCACTCATCTGGCCTGGCACACAGAGGTGGCATCAGACCCACAGGGCCAACCTACCTTGGACGGGACCCTCCAGAAGGGCCTGGGGGAAGCCTCCACCAGAGCCCTGGCACAGGAACCTGCCTGGAGCCCTCACACTAGTCTCATGTGAATTTGAAGAGGGTGACAAATTGTGGGGTATTTTCTTTTTTTTATCTTTTTTTTTTTCTTTCTTCTTTTATTTGACATCAATCCCCTCCCTCCCTGCCCCAACATACACAATGTAGATGCCTCCCAACTCCCTCCCCATCAAAAACACTTTGTCCCCAACCTCTGGTGGAGTCACCCCCGGCCCACCCCTCTCGCAGTGAGAGAAGTTCACAGATAAGGCAGTTCATGTGAGAGGGAGCTCGGCCCTGCCAGCGCCTCCAGGCCTGAGAAGGGCAGTGACTCACAACACCAAGCCTCCACAGCGAGACAAGACAGAGAACAGAGACAGACAGACAGACGGAGCGTGGGGGGAGGCACTCCTACAGTTTGCATTGCTGCTTCCCTCCTCCCCGGCTCTTGCTCCCTCGGCTCTCAAAGGTCCACTCTATCCCTCTCCCATCTCCCAGCCCCTAATACAATTCTTATCCTTGACAGCTAAAGAACAACAAAACAAAACGAAAAGAACAAACCACCCCCACGCCACACCCTTTGCATCCTTCTCCACCCACTGCCGTGGCCCAGAGGGAAAATCCTGACTCCCAAAAAGGTCCTGCAACTTTTGCCTCCTGGCGGAGCTGAGACCAAGCAGGAGCTGGGCCTTTTTTATTTCCCTGTGATCTCTATGACATCGTCGTCTTTGTCCTCGTCATTAGAGCTGCATCCCACCTCTGGGACCTCCTGGGGTTCAAACTGAGGCACCTGGGACCGAAGGAGACCCCCAGCCGGGTAGCCCGAGTGAGGGGACACGTAGCCAGGGTAGGCAGATGCCATGCTCCTGGGAAGGCTGCTAGGCAAGATGGGGGCTGGGAAAGGAGCGAACATCCTGGGCTCGGGCAGGAGTGACTGCGTGAAGGGAAGCGAGTAATTGGGCAGCACCCCTGTCAGAGAAGGGTTTAGCATGAATGAGGGGACGCTGGCGGTGGCTGAGGTAGCAGCAGAAGAGCTGGCGGTGCCGGCTGTCAGCAGAGGGTCAGTAGTCACAGGGAACACCAGATGAGGGTCTGGGAGTAAATTGGGCAGCTGGTAATAAGAGGAGCCAGTGCCCATGTACAAGGAGTTTCCTGGCTGGGAGGCAAATGGATGGGTTAGGTTGTGGTTTAAAGAGACAGGAGGCATGGTGAACCCACCAGAGACGGGGTACCCGTGTTCGTACGGCTGCACGGACGATGGCAACTGGCGCTTCTTCTGCTGCCTCCGGGATTGCTCCTCCGGAGCCGACGGCGACGTCGACTTGCGCTTGTTGCCCCGTAAGTCCAACACCGGGTGGGCATCGCCGTGCTGGCTGGTGGCTGGCAGGGCCGAGGACACGGAGGGAGCCATGCAGGGAGCCCCCAGGCGCTGCTCGGCCCCCCGGGCGGCGCCGGGCGCGGTGTCTGTGCGGGCGCCGTGGCCCTGAGCCGCGGTGGTGCTGGGAGAGCTGTGTCGGGACTCGCGCGCGGCCGCCGCCTCGGCGTACTGCTGCAGCTCGCTGATGATCTCGGGGCTGTCGGGGGAGATGGGCCGAGTGAGCTCCTCGGCGCTGGGGAGCTGCGGGGATGAGGCACTGTGTCTGCCATTGCTCGTGGACTCCAGGGAAGAGCTCTGGGAGCCTGCAAACAAGGACATGGGACAGGTGAGAAATACGACCCCAGAGGAAAACCTGCAGGCCAAGAGGCAACAGTGGAAAGGAGGATAGGAATATCTTGGGATATGGCAGGGTCAGCTCTCAACACATACATGATGGAATACACCAGGGAACACTGCCCCAGACACTCCAGCAGGAAAGCACATGTGCAAGCCCCACACAGCACCCACAGGCCCCTACCTGAGGCAGCTGTCCGACGGTCTTCATTGCCCTTTGGCTTCCCAGTGGTCCGTATGGCAAAAATCCGACCGTCGCTGGTCCGGATGTACGTCCCTGGAACAGAGGCAGGACAACTTCATTCAACAACTTCATTGCAACTCCAGTCTCAGCTCAGGACCTGGATCTATGAGCCTGTAAGGTTCCTTGGGCAAGAATAGGACAGCAGTGCTGCACGGGCCCAATGGAGGGCTCATATCCCCTTCCTCATCCCTCACTTTCACTCTTTCAGCTTTCCTGGACTGGAGATCAACCCCCTCCCAGTGTGCCAGTGGGAAATGTGGAACTTCACACCTGAAACAGTTTGCTCTGGGAGAACCAGAGAATGTTTGGCTGCCTCAGGACTGGCAGTGAGTGTTGTGAGCAGGAAGAACTGAGCCACAAAGTTCAACAGCTCCTCTCAGGGAAAAGAGCAGCCACAGCTGCAACAGCCGAGCAGCCTCAGCTGCAACAGCCATGCAGCCTCAGCACACCCAGCACATGGGCTGCAACAGAGTCACTGCAAACTCTAGACCTCCCTCCCTTCTTGTTTCTTTTTTTCTCAAGGGATTGATTCACGCCTTCACATAATTTTCCTTCCTAATTAGCACTGGCTAGGACCCTATCCACAAATCTTAGCAGGACAGAATTACCTTTTGTCCCTCTGATGATGTGGATGCTCTCGCCAGCACTGATTCTTGCTTGCACATCAGTGGATGTGTTTGTACCCGGAATGACAATATCTGGCAGTGGGGAAAGAAACAGAATAGTGCCCATTAAACTACATGCCAGCCACAGCCAGAAGAGGGCAGGTGCACCACCAACCCCTTTTTTTGCAGTGCAGTTGTCTCTCCTGTGTGCTGTGCTATAAGCAAGCCCTAGGTTTATTTCTACACAGCACAAGAAGGCAGCAGAGGCTCCAAGGAAGCAAAAGCCATGCTGTCCTGGCATAGCATCTCCAGAACCACCAGCGACAGAATTGCAGGTCCTGTCAGGGAAAGTTCAGTCCCAACAATCCACCAGGTCCATGGTTCTTGTATACCTGCAGGGAAAGTCCTCCAGGCACAGAGGAACTACTCAAATGCAGAGATACATTGTCCTTTCCTCTGGTGCCCATCTGCCCACAGCCCATATGGACATCAACAACTCACCCTGATCCTCAGTTCACCATGGGCATCACGACCCAACCCACTTTGAGCAGCAGCAACTCACCTGTGGTGGTAACAATCTTCTGCACAAAGACACCAGCTCGCTGTAGGTAGTTGATGGGAAAGTTGACAGCAGGGTTGGAACTTGAGGTTGATCCTGCACTGCCCATGGGGACATGCCGGGGCATCATTGGAATGGGGGTGGACTGAACTGGGCGGACGCTTGCCACTGGTTTGTCCTCACCCTTGAGGGCTGGTCGCCTAGTGAGAGAGGAGGGAGGAGAGTGCAGCACCCATCCCACAGTGAGAAGCATCCTCTGCCCCCTCATTCCATGTCTACAGAAGGGAGAAGGGAAGAGGCAGGTGCTCACCAGTTCCTCTGGCTAAAGGCAGGGATGCTCGTCAGACTCTGGTCACTGGCTGGGTAATACTGTGCGTAGGACGGCCGGGTGTAGGGGACGGACGCTCGCTTTTCCTCCTCATAGCTCTTCTTGGCTGCTTTCTTCTCTGCCTTGGTCAGCTTGTGCTCCTTCCGGTCGATCAGCAGTGACTCGTGCTGAAAAGGCTCCTGCAACCCCACAGCACCGCGGTTCTGGCACCCACACACCGCAAGAGGGAACCAGCACACCCCGAACGGCAGCCCGCTCCCTGCGGCAGCCTGCCTCCTTCCCAGGCTGGCAGAGCCGGCCACGGCAGAGCACGTGCGGGGGGCACCGCTGTCGATGTGACCAAGGCTCATCTTGAAGGGTGACAGTCAGCTAATGCCATCACCTAGCAGCCAAGGCCATCACTTACCACGAGCACACAGCAACACCCAGGAGCTTTGGCCAGGCCAAGAGCACAAGCAAGGAGCCTGCCACGATGTCACACAGCCCCCAGAGCCCCACAGCGCCTGCAAAGGCCCACTCTGCATCACCCCACCAGTGACACTCCTGACAGCACAGGCCAGTGCTGCCTGTCCCAGCTTTGGTTTAAAGTCACCCCAGGAAAACAGCTGGCGGCAAGCTGGGATACTCCACTGCCACCTTCCTGCTCAGCATCAAGTTAAAGAAAGGAGTGCCTGACAACCTGCCCCCAAACCTGTACAGGACAGAGGTGTTTCTAAATGAGTGGAAGATATCACAGGGAAGGGCAGGGATCTTTGGGTCCTCTCTAGAGAATTTTCTGCCTATTCCCACCAGCACCTAGGTGCATCCTTCTTGCCACATGGCCCCTCACACTGCTGGACTCGTCCTCCAGGCCCACTCCAGGCTGTGAGGTGCAGTGCCAGCAAAGAAGCAGACAGGTCTTACCTTGGTGATGAGGTGAGGATACTTGAGACAGGCTAATTGTAGAACAGACTCCTTCATCTTGCTCGGATTGAGGGAGAGCTGAGCAGGGTCGGATTCTTCTTCCACAAAATGCAGCAGGTTCTCCACCTCCCGTCGAGTGAAGTTCAGCACTGGGTTCAGATCATCCACCACCCGATCTGGAAAAGAGAGGGAATGGAGTAAAAAGAAAAGGGAAGAGATCAGCACTGCTCCCCTGTTGCCCTTGCTACGCTTCTGTCCTAAAACAGCTCCCTCCTTGCAATCTACACAATCCTCAGAATTATTCTGTAAATGTCAGGTCAAGGAGAAAATCATCATATTCAGAGCTGAGCCTGTTTGACCAAGTCAGGCTGACAAGTGCCTGTGCTCCAGACTGCACAGCAAAGCTGTGTGGGTCACCAAGCTCCTGACAAACAGGAACACAAAACTAATTATGGATAATGTCCCACCTCATGTAATAAAGCTGTAAACGTACACATCCTGGGACAGAACTGCAGCCACATCAGTATGTGTTCTCCCACAAATCCCACCAAAAAGGCTCAAATTAATAACTATGTACTAAAAGCTCAGAAAAGCAGCCACATTCCCTCACTCACAAGAGACTGAGTGTCTCTTGAACATCCCCTCCTGCACACAGGCCAAATGGGAGCACACAGAGAAAACACCTCTATCCAGGACTCTCCTGGGAGCCAGGCCAGCTGACAGAGGACTCCACCTCAAGTGCACAACAGCAAACTGAGCTGATCATGCTGGGCTGCTTGGGAGTTTTGAGCAAAGGACACAGAGCTCTCTTTGGGTCACAACAACCCTCAGCTGCACATTCTAGGAGAGCAGCTTGACAACTGGCACAAGCCAGCACAAAAGATACTTTTGGTACAAAGGCATGTTAGAACCACAATGAATTAATTATTCTTGGCACCTAAGCAAGCACTATCCGTCAAAGGTATCAATATATGTTTTAATTTAGCTATTTTCCCTCTCTTACTGCAGGAAAAAAGGAGAAAGAGTTATTTAAATAGTAACACCCAGTTTAAGATGAGCAATATCCAGGACAGAGGGGAAAACAGGATGAGCAACCCCTTGAGTCTCCCGATCTGTTGCAGTAGCCAGAAAGGAGCAGAGGAAGAAAATGGCACAGCAGAGGACTGGCACCACAACCTTGCTGCAGGATACTCTACCACCATGAATTTCTTACAGGATCCCATGTCACTGCCAACTCAAACACAGCCCTGGGATAGTGCCTGTCACCTCTTTGCCTGTTTTTCAACCTTAAAAAAAGAAGTTACAAAACCCACAGAAACTTCCAGGAGCTAAGAGGAGAAATCTCAGAGTGGAACGTTGTGCTCTCCACGCTTACCTGACATGCCTTGCTTGGAGATCTGACGGTCATAGATCTTTTTCTCCAGGGTGTAATCAGAAACCAGTCTGTAGATGTGACACGGCTTCTTCTGCCCGTAGCGGTACACCCGACACACGGCCTGGGCATCGTGGCACGGGTTCCAGGAAGCATCAAACACCACCACTCTGTTTGCTCCAATGAGGTTGACACCCAAACACCCAGCACTGGAAAATTAAGGCAAATTTCAAACTGCTGTCAATTTCCAAAACTTCTAGGCAGGGACAACCATCACAGCCAAGAGTCCATAAAGGGTATATGGAAAGTTTCCTCCAGTCAAACTTTAAACCCAAGTTTGGTTTCCAAGACTGTTAAACTGTTGCAGAGGCCTAAAGCTGAAATCCTACATCCCTAGGGAATTCAGAAGCAGATGGCATTATCATCTCAGGGACAGCATATTACAAAGGAAGTTAAGAACTGAAACCCACATGCATCCAGAACATCAATATGAGTCCTCCCCTGTGCCCTGCTGCTCCAGCCAACTCACCGTGTGGACAAAAGGAAGAGCCAAACAGAGGTGTTGCTGGGATCATTGAACTGGTTAATCAGCCGTTCCCTTTCTGAGGCAGAGGTGCTGCCATCCAGTCCTGAGAAGAGAATTAAAGACACAGGTAAAAGCTCTGTATGTTTGGGGGATTTCTATCAGAACAAACCCACTTTCTGAACACTGAGCTTTGAAACTGGTTCCTAACCAATTCAAGTCATGTACTCCAGATCTCAACTGGACCACTCTGTACCTGTAATATGCCCAAAAAGGCAGGTGCAATGCAGCCAGCCAGGCTGGGACTTGATCAACTGAAAGATCAAGTAAACATTACTCAAGGCCAGGCCTGGGACCACTACAACACATCCAGCCCTTTAAGGCTCTGCTTTAGGCAAGGTGGATAGCAAGCAGGAACAACAGGAACAAAGGCCTCATGCATGCAGGAAGCTCTAGGAATCAAGAGAAAGCAAAATTGTAAAGTCTTTGGCAAACCCCCTGCTGTTCCTGGGCAGCAGCTTGCTTCTGGCAGCTCTGCAAAATTCAGGAACACTATATCCATCACTCTTCTCAGTCCTGGCCTGCAAAGTAGCCACACAAAGCAACAAGCCATATCAGAGAAAGATTTAAAGCTGGGGAAGAAGGAGAGGAATTCATAACCTTGAGCAAGCAAAACCATTCCACAGTGATTCTGGTTTTGGATGCAAGATCTAACAAACAGCCAACAGGATGCAAAAAGCATCTTTTGCAACTTTAAAAAAGCAGTAGTGTGTAAGTGAGATGTCAAAGATGTCTAATATCTTCTAAGTAAGATGTCAAAAGAGGATTTGGAAATTACTGCTTAGTTGCTATTCAACTGACAGTGTCTTCCAAAACAACAGAAGTAAGAACAGTCTGAAAGAGATTCATCAGAAGAATGCTTCAGCAGAGCATCTTCACACCCAAAGATAACTAAAAGAAGATGGTGGCAACTTTCAGGAACTAGTCCTTCACGCGATAAAACAGTGTCCCAACAAAAGAGAGGAGGACTGGATGCACTCACTGTAGTAGTTGATGTTTCGGACCCAGTTGTGAACCCCTCCATCTGAGCCTGGAGGACTCGGCATCGGTCTCTTTGCCAAAAACTCTTCAATGACAGATAAGGTGGACAAGCTCTGGCTGCAAAACCAAGATCTCTGTTCAGGAAAAAGCCCTCTAGCTGCAGAAGTGGAGTATCAGATTCCTTCCCCAACCACGACAGTGCTGCTGGTTGTCAAACCCTGTTTGTGCAGCACATCCCTCGCTAGTAAATGTGACAGCAGCAGAAGTATAAAATCCACGGATGAAAATCCACATTAATACAACAAAGGAGAAAAGGGGAACCACCACACCATTCATCCTCTGGAAAAACCTCCCAGTATCGGGGGATCCCATTACTCCAGTATTTAATGACTACAGGATCAGTTGGATACTCTGCTTACCTGAAGACCAAGATCTTGTCTCCAAGCTTCACACTTTCCTCAATTAGGTGGAAAAGTAACACCATCTTGGGTGAGTTCTCCAGGACTCCAGTCTGGTAATCACATAAGATGTCTTTGGCCTACCAAGAAATGGGAGACTATTACAGGTGGAGTCGCTCATTCCCTGTTTAGTTCAACAACTCTGTCTCAAGGTGAGAGAAATAAATCAAGGCAACGAGGTTATTTACATCCAGTTGTTCGAGGTGACAATGTTACTCCCAACTACTGCTGCACCTCCCATTGCAGAAGCTCCAAATGACAAACTTCTTTGATGAATGAGTGTCCTCTTAACCTCTCATGACTCTTTCATCTCAAGAGCTTCCCTCCATCCTTCTAGATTTACCAGCATCTTATTTAGATCAAAGTTCACCCTAACACCTTTATTTAGAATAACGAAGTCCACGGCCTTTTTGGAGAGATGAGAACAATGACATAAGAGTGCTGCCTGCACTTCTACCTCATGAGAGTCAAACCCCTCCTAGCATCTCACAGATCTGCTTATCAAGATGTGGTAAAAAGAACTTAGGAGGAACCCACAACTCAAACAGAGGACTCTCCTCTTTGCTTTGCTTCAGAAAACTGTCCAAATGAAAAGCTTCCCAGTCGTGACACTCACCCACTCATAAGTTACGACCTGATTTGCTCTCTCCTGAAAAGGGTTGAAGCCAACACTCTGGAGGAACTTGCTATTAGTAGCTTCTCCAGCTGGTGATGCCAAAGCATTACTCTCTGTTTTAACTTTAATTCCCTGAGGCTGGCAGCGGGAATTAGTGCTTGCTGTGCCAAGGTCATCCACATCCAAATCCTGCTCGTTTGCCAGATTCTCCTTTTGCAGAGCTTCATACAACACATCTGGATGGTTCCAGATCTGAAGGGATAAAGAAAGGAAGTAGTTAGACCTGCACTGGTCTGCTGCTCGCCAATGACTGTGACCTGACAGCCCCTACAGCTATTCAAAGGAAAGAACTAATACTTCTTCTGGGCTCTCGTATCTTTAAACATGTCCAATTCTTTCCGTGAGAACAAACAGGAGGTCACTGTGCACCCCACACAGCACAAAGGCAGAGGAAGCTGCCTGTTTGCATTAAGCAGGTAAGGTTATGGAGTTTAAGATATCAGCCCAGATTGTTTCAGCTGATGCCAACAAGTTTCTTGCACAGTTTGAAAGGGACATTTAACATCCCTGCATCCCACTTCTGGAAGCAAAGACAACAATACTGTTGAACCACTGCAAAGCACTCTGGGGAGAGATGATGTCCCAGGCCAACCACACTTTCACCTCCTCTTTTACTTATATTCCCCTTTCCCCAACACATTAGAATCTTTCTTTGCATCTTCTGCCAAAACCTACCTTACAACAGACACAGAAAGCTTTGAGTGGGTTCAGCCCCAGCCAGCCACTGTTGCCTGCATCACGGAACCGGTTCATGAACTCCGTGTAAAGGGCCCGCTGGATCTTGGACAGGCGTACCAGAATGACATGTTCTTCCTTAGATGGGAGCTGAACCTTCAGCACGTTGTGGCCTCGCCTGTGGAGGAAATAAAAAGAGTCAGATAAATACAGGGAAGAGAATTTCCCAATAAAAGCTCCCTGTGGCTGCCTGTAGGGTAAGATTTTGACTTCTTGCCCACCCAGCTGCAGAGAGAAGGACCTCTAAATTGCATGTTTCTCTAATGCATGACACTTCTGAGATACTCTCCCTGCAGCCAAATACCAATTGTAAACACAATTACAAAGATCTCAAACACTACAATCTTCTAGCACAGGTCACAGACTTAAGAGGGTGATGAAAAGTCCTGTTTTCCATGGTAGCTGAAAAACAGACATAAGACGTAAAGTCTATTTTCAGCTCTGCCAATGATTAAGACACTCCAGACTAGCATCTTAGAATCCTCATCTTAGAAAAAAAAAATGCTGATTTGTTTCCAGAGTGGTGGAGTCACTGTCACTTTTCTTAACAGTTTTACGGAACACTTCTAGATTCTTGGATAAGGATGTCACAAAGCACACATCCAAATTGGCTATTAAGCCACCAAAATAAACCTGAGGTCACTCTAGGGCAGTTATAGGTGTAGTTCTCTATTATCAGAGTCCGTGGTACCAAAGCAAACCAACTTTACAGTGTGGCCAACAGGGCCAGGGCACTGAACCTCCCCTCGCACTCAGGTGAGGCCCCACTTTGAATCCTGGGTTCAGTTTTGGGTCCCTCACTACAAGACAGTGAGGTGCTGGAGTGTGTCCAGATTCAGGCAACAGAGCTGGAAAGGGTCTGGAGCACAAGTCTGATGAGGAACAGCTGAGAGGACTCAGCCTGGAGAAAAGTAGGCTTTGGGGGCACCTCTCTCTCTCTCCACAACTACCTAAAAGTAAGTTATATCCAGGTAGGGAACAGTCTCTTCTCCCAGGTAACAGTGACAGAACAAGAGAAAATGGCCTCGAATCGTGCTGGGGAGGTTTAGATTGGATATTAGAAAAAATTTCTCCATGGAAGAAGAAATTTTCCCTTCATGGAAAGGGTGGTCACTCATTGGAACAGGCTGTTCAGGGAAGTGGTGGAGTCACCAGTCCTGGAAGGATTTAAAAGACTCATAGGTGTGGCTCCTGGGGACAAGCTTTAGTGGTGGCTGTGCTGGGTTAATGGCTGGACTTGATGATCTTACAGGTCTTTTCCAACCTAAATGATTCCACGATTCTGTAAGGCAGCAAGATTTAGTTGTACTGCACAAACCCAGCAAACAAGCCAGCTAACTTGTGCTGCAGGAGCTGTCTGCAAGGAGCACACTCCTGAGAACCCCCCTGGACTCACCGCTGCACGAAGCCCTCGAGCAGGCTGTGCAGGACGTGGCTGCGGTAGCGCATCAGCCGCACGTCCTGGGGGGTGCTGTCAATGCACTGCCCGTTCAGGATGGGCCGCTCAAACATGTTGCTGAATTCCTGCCGTGAGCCCAGGAAGTCAGGCCGGACAAAGTCCACCATGCACCAGTACTCGATGAGGTTGTTCTGGAGCGGGTACCCAGTGAGCACCACCCGCCGGCGCGAGCGGATATTCTTCAGGGCCTGCGAAGTGCTGGCATGGCAGTTCTTTATCCGGTGTCCTTCGTCACAAATAACCACATCTGGGCCGGGGCGAGACAAAGCTTTCTCAATCCCTGAGGACAAGGGACGTGAAGTGTTAGTTAGAGATGAATAAGACAAAGTTCTGGGTTTACAAGATCACCATCTTCACAAAACAGAGGTATTTCTGAAAAACAACAAAGCAGTACAGAGAGCAAGGCTAATTCAGGAGATAACATAGCCACTAGTTCTGATTTAGCAAAACGTGGTAATAAGTAAACATGACTGTCCCTTGATTTCTGTTCAATGACCTGCATTGCATCAAGTTGGGTGTCTTGCATCAAATCAGAGTGACAAATCTCACACTGACAAGTCCCAGAGTTCAGTGTACTAAATTCTACACTTACTTGCAGCTCTTAGAAGAAATTGAAGATTCAGTCAAAGCTCAACAACCTTCTGCCTCCAAAGACACAATCCCACCCAGCAAAGCTCTATCATGTCAGTAAACTAAAATCAAATTATAGGTTGTTTCCCTGTGCTGCCAGTTAACAGCTAGCTGGACAACAGAGTCACACTCTCCCTTTTGAGGACTGACTTCCCACCTTTCAGAAGCTCCTGCTGCCTGTCTTCCTCATCCAAGTCAATAATGACAGGGCCAGTTTGTTTCTTTGTTCTCTTCTTCCTGCCAGTGGCAAAGGACTTCTTCAGTGAGAGGAGTCGGTACATCTCGTATCCCATCAGCAGCACACCACCTTCTGTCACCCAGTCATTCACCACCTTTGCACGTGCAGCTGTCGTCCTGCAAAACAACCAAATAAACCCTAAGCTTTACTACAATTTCAGGTTGAATCACTGGATTGGAGTCTGCTGAGAAAAAATACCCATTCAATTAATTAAAAGCACTTTTCTCACATCAAACCAGATGGAGGTTTACAATGAAATTTCTTTAGGAAACAAACAGAAACAGAGGGGAAAAAAAAGCCTTTTATGTGTCATGGATAGCAGGATTGAGAATGACAAATCCTTACAGGAACTAAGGTGTAGAAGTCTGTCATGCACAAAAGCATATCAGACTCAAGAGCTCCTTTTTTATAGAGTTGTAGAATTTGCCTCAGCAAAAACCATTTTCAGAAGGAGCTGCCAATGCACATGGTTGTAATCTTCAAGTTGTTTATTCCCTGCTGTCTCCTTCAGTGCTCCTGTCCCTCAGGCTTCGTTCCCTTCCAGCCTGCTCAGAATTGGTTCAGTTCAAGACACTGTCTTTGCTCAGTCCATCACAGTACATCACATCCTGGCCAACATGGATAAATAAATGGCTGGAGCAGCATGAGCAGATTCAAATATATCCCACCCAGAAAGTGAAGACATCAACAGGTAGGTGCACAGACAAAGCCACTGAACTGAGAATTCCTCAGGACCACTGCACTGCCCTGATCCATGCAGGGAAAACGACCCAGAAAGAAGCAGAGGTCCCTGAGCCAAGAGCTCAGAAAAGCTTTTACTGTCACCTACTTGTGTTCATCATTCAGGATGTGGACTTTGAAGGTGCGGGGCTGGACCTCTTTGGAGTTATAATCAGCAGGAAGGTTTTCAGGTGCTGGGAGCCACATGTTGAACTCTGCTAGCCAGTTCTGGAGCGTATTAACCTGAAAAAGTTTGCCATGGAAGGATTAAAAACCCAGCTGAGTCACTTGGGATTTTTAAGAGCAAAAATGAGATTAGGGAATAACACCCAGTGTGCCCAGATGGAAGCAGCAGCTCACAGCATGCAAATTCAGGAACACAGGGAATGATAAAGGGGGAAGAGCAGCAAGGATGTGACAGACCTTAATGAGTGATGGGACACTAATCAATCTTCTCTATGCAAAAAAAAAGAAGTAGTGTAAGGAAACCCCTCAGCCAGCCCTTCATGTGACTACTTACAGGTACAATGGCAAGAACAGTCTTTGCCTCTGTGTGCCGAAAAAGTACATCCAAGAAAGAGATGACCTGTATGGTCTTGCCCAGGCCCATGCTATGTGCTAAAATACACCCAAACCCACTGCTGGTTTTAAATCTCTCCAAGGACTCGACCAAGTTGTCATAAAGGAATCGGATCCCACCAATCTAGGCAGAAAAGTAGAAAAAGTGTTAGAATGGTGGCAGACAAAAAAGCCCAGGACGGGTATGTATTTATAGAGTGGCAAGTACATGAGGACCATGAAAATGTAAAGGGGATGTTTCAAGTTCACTGAAGTACTCTAATCTAGGGAAGACTCAGAAACTTAGTATTTTTAGATGCTCACAGAATTTCTTGAGAATATATGAATAAATCAAAATTAATTGGTAGCCAGAGGATCTGAATTGGGGTTGATTAGTTTGTTTATAATTTTATTTTTTTTAAAGTTCATCTAAATATAGAAAGGTCTGATAATGACAACAGCTGAAGTTATACAGAGCCTTGGCCTTCCTCTAATTCAGTTTTATCATTTGACCGTTGTCCACAACAGTCACCACCACAACCAGACTGGTTGCAGGGCTCACCAAAGAAGTTCTGCTGAGATTCTCAGGCAAGCTTGCCTGAATTAATTGTATTTTCAAAGTTAACAAAGCCCACCTGATGAGGTTTTACTGCATGTGCCAGCTGGGGAGCTAGGAAAATGTCCTCCTCATTTGGTGGATGATTGATGTTGACGATAACTTGCCCCAGAGCATCTGACTGATTTAAGGCATCATTCACATGAGAGCCACTGCTCTCTTCACTGCCATCCTCCTCCCCCTCATTGCCAGAGTCACTGCTGTCCACAATTTGGAGGGCATCATCCTCTCCTGAGCTCAGCTCAATCACTTCTGTAAAGTAACCAAAACAGGAGAGAATAAGGATGAAGTTGACATCAGGGTTTATCATGAATGAAAAAAACCTTGCAGGAAATAAGGCTACCCCCAGCTTTTGCAATTCCACCGTGGCCTAATGATGTATCCTGAACAGGCAGGCACGATACAGGCACACAGACCAGGCCCCTCAGACCAGCATATGAAAATGTCATCTTCACTGGTTTCCAAATGTTTCAGGTAACATTAACTTGGCTGATCCAAAGACAACCTGAGACAGTTTCTAGGAGTGTTTTACATTCTCTTCTGTATGTTTTCTTAATTTCCAAGCCCAGACACGAATTTTATCTACTAATGTAATGCCTAAGGATCATGAAGGAGTCCAGTTGAATCCATTTGGGACAAGGGACACAAAAACCACTTTCAGCTGTAGATCTGAATACTTAGATGCTCCTTTCACATGCAGCAAATGGTGCCACATCTCCTGTAAGCATTCTTCAGCAATGCACTGAGCAAAGCTAAGTGCATTTATAAAGCAGAAATAAACACAAGTTCACAAGCCCTGACAGGCCATTTTATAAATGTCATTTTAGGACTCACAAGCCAGAACTGCCCAAATAATTGGATACCAATAGGCCTACAAAAATCTGAAGTGATTCACCACTGGAGCATCTGACCAGCTGAAAACAGACTTGTGGCTGAATAAACAGCATATTGTGAGAAGAACAGGCTGAGGGAATTGGTCACTTACCATCTTTAATGCTATTTTTTCCTTTAGTATCATCTTCACTGCCACTGCTGGTACTGTCGAGGCAGATCACTTCCTCAGCCAGGACCTGAGGGGGGAGCTGGGTCGCCTCTGCTGTTCTGAAAACGATGTCCTCTACAAACATAAATTACAAACAGTAAGTAATTCATAATAATGGGGAAGGAGACAAAACTGTTCAGAAACCAGACAGTATTTCCTTCCACTTTAGCTCCAATAACTTAGTCCTGGAATTTTCCATAACAGACTCTCACTGTCTACAATCCTGCTATGACTCAGCTTCCTGGGTCACACTCTCCTCCATTCTCAATATGCTGTAACAATAGCCCATTTGCTGATGGCACCCTCTGTTTCATGCCCTGACTGGGGCACACTGACCATGCAACATGCTAAAGCCTTTGTTTCTCTTTTTTTTTGGTCTCAATAAAAGCTGTGTTTCATCCAGCAGAGAAAGTACCAACTGCTAAAGGGATGATAACTGCTCTTTGTTAGTAGGGACACTGTAATAATTACATCCCACATATCATAAACAACTTTTGCTGATCAAAAGCATTTGTTTGTATGCTTTCAGTGCTGCCATTTGGGGGAGAGGCTAATAGAGCCAAACAGCACCACTTTAGTAACACAGCAAGCAATGACATTGTTCTGGGATTGAACCTACCCAGCATAAGTTAAAGTGTTTTAAACAGCTCTTATTCCTTCTCCCACATGTAAAAGTGTTTTTAACACTTACACATAAGGGAGAATATATATTTCCTCAAGAGGCAAGGCCAACTCAAGGATTCCTTACCCTTGCCCAACATCCAGCTGCACTTCTCTGCCCTTTACATCTTTTGGAGCTGTGCTATAAGCTAAATCACCAAAATGATTCAGATTGGGAAACAATGCAAGGTGACATATTCACCCAAAGACATGAGTGATGCTTAACCATTTATACTGCCTGCAACTCACTGCTTGCTGAAACATGCCAGGAAGGTCAAGGTTATATCACCAACATATGTGCACCCAGTCTATTGTTCCACTATCCCCAGTACCAGACACACATGTTACCAGACAATTCCCAGGACAAACAAGATCTGGCATTTCTGCCAAATCTGTTGATTTAAGCTCCCATACCAGCTGGAAAGACAAGAGAGCTCTGTTTCAGCATCCCCCTACACACACTTAATATATGTCAAAACATCTTCAACAAACATTACCTGGCACCTTTCACCAAGCATCCACTGTATCTTGATAGAAAACAGGCTCAGAAGTGGAACTGCCTACACTGAACCTACAAGTGGTTTGGAACTGCTATTCTAAGAGTTTACACTTGAAAGTCCAAGTATAGCAGAGAATCACAGAACGTTTGGGGTTGGAAGGACCTTTCAAAGGTCATCTAGTCCAACCCCTCTACACTGATCAGGGACATCTTCAGCTACATGTGGTTGCTCAAAGCCCAATCCATCCTGAACTTAAATGTTTCCAGGAGAGGAGCATTCATCACAACACATTATGCACGACCTGTGTTTCAGCACCCTCATTGTAAAGCATTTCTTCTTTGTATCTAGCCTGAATCTACCTTCCTTTAGGTCAAAAACCATTACTCCTTGTCCTGTCATGGACAAGCATGGCACTACCTTCTTCATTCAGAATCCATCTTTAAAACTCTTGCTTTGGCTGGCATCTCCCAGTGCTTACCAGGAAGAAACTCCAGGGGTACTGTTGGTATAGAGGCTGGATAATCCTTCCGCTGCTGCTCAAGCCGTTTCCTTCTCTCCAACTCTTCCTGCTGGGCTGCCTTTGTCACGGCTTCCAGTTGGTCCTCACGCAACAGCTTTCTGAACACAGGAGCAAACATGATTTGGTTACATTCAATTTCTTCCAAAAACCTGAACACAGCTGCTGAAAAGATGACTGACAAGCTTCAGGTATTCTGTCAGCCATACAGAGTAGGAACATCATCCCCCAAAAGATATGGGCAAATTCTACAGCTATTTCAACACTGTGCTTCCCAACTACACTCAAGGAAAAGACAAAAGTTTGACAGAAGCGAAGTAATGAAAGGAGGAAAAACCTAAGTGGGTAAGCACATATTTAAACTAGGTTAACAGAGACTAGTTCTTCTGCTTGAAAGGGTGTTTTTTACTGATATGCAGTTTATAAACACAAAATGCACTAAGACATGCAAAGAAGATATATGCGAAGAAAATGCACCAATTCCCCTACAAAAAATCATCACCCTGATTCTCTTCTGACAGTATTTTCAGGAGCTAGGATCTCTAATGGTTTTAACAATTGTTTCAAGGCATTCTCTCAAAGCACCTTCACTTTGGAAGTAATTTTATTTACTTCTAGAAGTTGTTTTTCCCCTGCTTCCGTGTCACATGTCCAGTCCTGGAAATGAAGGTGCTTTTGCCAGAGGAGAGGTGCAGTACAAGCAGTGGTAAAATTCAGCTCCCTCAAACTAGCCTTTAAAATCACCCAAAACCACACTTCAGGGACATCTCCTTGATCCTAATGAAGTCTCATTTTCCAAGGTCTATCCAATGCTTATTCCTTCAGCTTTAAGAAAATCAATCTGCACATAGGCACCGAAGACCACCAGCACAGGACATGACAGCCACTTGCTGCCACAGGAGTTCCTGCTCCATTAGCTCTCCTCTGAGCTTATAAAATTCCCTTGAGCAGAATTTCCTAGCATTTACCACCTCACAACCTGTCCCAGAATATGTGGTGAATTACACAATCAAACAATTACTCCTTTATAAAATCCAGGAGAAACTGACTTCCAACATTTCAGTTGCTAGTCATAGCATCAGCATTCCTGTTAATAAATACTCAGGACAGTATAGGAAAGGACTGTATTTTAGGCTGTTTGCAATAGGATTCTCCTCAGCAAATATCTGAAACTGGTATTTACTTAATGGTGTTACTGTTTTTCAATTACATCTCTCAAAAGACAGCAGCAATTACACAATTTTTGCAATATATTCCATAACCAAATATTCACTCTTCTGAAATACCAAACAAGTCTGCACCCACATGCAGCACTCCAGTCTGAGATCACTCTACTCCCACTGGTGAAATCCTAAGGTTTTGGAAAAGAAAAACCATCTGGTTTGCCAGCAGTGGCACAACGTAGCTCAGAAGCAAAGCGCAGAGATTCTGTTTTCACCACCATATGTGACCCGAGCTCTTTCTGTCCTGCTGCTGCTGCTTACCTTATGTTCCTCCGCATGTGAGACGGTTTCTGAGCCCTCTTCTTTTTGGTGTCCTCAGAGGCCAGGCTCTTGTGCTGGTTCTGCAAGAGTTGCTCTGCCCGCTCGCTCTGAGATGAGGTAGTTGAAGTCGAGCGCTGCCATTCTCCATCCTCCGCATGCTCCGCGTGGTCACCGCTGAACACGGCATCCTGGGGTTGGTCTGCAAGGGGCACAACATGACATGGCAGCAGCTGGGCCAGGCTGCCAGCTGGCTGTTCCACGAGCATTCAGCAGGATTTGAGGCAAACCAGAACTGACAAGCCCTACTCTCTCTCATTTGCAAGCATGTCACTCTGAGAGTTAAAACTGGGGTCCTTCCTGACAGTCAGAGTTAAAAAGTTTTACAGTGAAGGATCTGTCCCTAGTGAAAGCCAAGACTAACACCCGTCAACACAGCCCAAAAATGTCCTGACAAGAAAACAAGGCAAAATCATTTAGGTCCATGTGGAGCATTTGCTACTTCAAGAGTCTGTTTTTCTATAAGCTCTGATTAAAACAAGGAACTTAAATCTCTTTTTCTGTGTTTCACATCATTCAAGTAGGGCAGAAATTTCCATCTATATGACACCTACATAACCATCTTCCAAGTCAAGAGAATACAGTATGTAAAAGGTTATCTGGTTCAAACACTGGGTCATGGCTCAGCAGGAAGTTCAGTGGTTTCAAAACCAGGCTTCACTCTCATGGTTTGAAAGGTACTTTCCAACAAGCTTTTTGTCAAACAAAATTTAAGTGGCAATACTCTTTCTACATTATAAATCACATGCATTCCTTTTTCTCTTCATTCTCCTATTTTCAGACTTCCCTTTGTGCCTGATTCCACTCTTAAAGCACAATGCGAAATGATACCTTGTTCTATGTGACACTTGGCTCTTCAACAGGCTGCCAGTGACCAAGCTAATGTTTCCAGAGCAAAGAAAGGAAATGTTTCTGTTCAAAAGCTTCCCTTGAAGTAAACTGTTTCTGACAAGCGTTGTAATAGCTTCTTTGAAGCATTTTGTCCCCTTGTGTCAGCCAAAGAGATACCCTGAACTTCATCTTGTAATCAGCTTTCTTGCTTACATTGTGTATCTGAGCTAATGACTGAACTGAAATGACACATAGACAGAATTTTGAAGGAAAGAAGACATCAGTGCAGAGGAATGTGGCAGATTAAGTTATACAGAACCAACAAGCATCACATTGTGACTCTGAGGGATCTGGAGACAGAGAGCATTCCTTCTCAAAATGCTGGGAGCTTAAATGAAGGATGCTTCAGTACAGCACATTGCACCTACAGCTGTCATGTTGATATGCCCATTAAATTAACCTCATCTCCAGTATCACATCTTAAAATTGAGATGACAACAAGCAGATTCACACCTTGTTCAAAAGCACCAACTTTGCAAACTTCCTCTCCAGACATCCCACCAGACCCACCCCTGCAAGTCTACGTCAGAACACATTTAGGACTTCAGAGCTCAGCCCACCATGGACCAGTACCAGCAGAGCAGCTCAAACATTTCTGTGAATATCTATCTCTGCAAGCCCCACCCATACTGAAAAACCAGGTATCCACAGTTTACAGGATGGAACAGATCTCATGATGAATGCAAGGAGAGTTATATGAATATGAAGAGCATATGAAGATAAAGGCAAAGGGGTTCACTGCTACAAGCACAGTAGTTCTACCATAGCCAAAGTCTTGGAGCCCTGTCCTCCCACCATGCCTCTTTAGACTTACAAGCTCAGATTATCAAGCATCAGCTCACTTGCAGACAGAGAACTGTGCTGGGAATAAACCCAGTTTCTCAGGCTTCCCAGACAACAACTCTGCTATTTGAGCTACAGACACATTTTAGTCACATTACCTGCAATTCTTCAGCACTGTTTCCTTCCCTCCACCCCTCTTGACTCCTGGTTATATAACTAGATCAAAAGATTGGATGAAATAGGGCAAAGGGAAGCAGGGAGGCTGCACACGTGATCACATGCTCCGGGATGAGTCATTAAACCGGAGACAAACACTGCCATGGTTACACTGCTGCCATCTCACCCTGGGCCCGGAGGACCTTGACAAGGCACCAGAGAGCACAAAGCCATGCTTGTTTGGAAGAGGAAGTGCTTCCCTTCCCACACTCCAGCAATTGCCCACATCACCTCCTCCAGCAGCCACCCTGCCACCTGCACTCTGCAAGGCAAGGGTGTCTTCAGGAGAAGGGTGATAATAGCAAAACCTAAAGGCTCAGGAGCCCAAATTATTATGTCTCCTCTATGTTTTCAGATGTGTTGGCCAATCCCTATGTAGACTCATTCCATTTCTGCATTTTACTTTTTCTTTCCTCTTAATGATATATAATATGATCTCTGGTGAAACCTACACACAGCTGGATCAGATAGGGTTTTTAAAATATAATTCTCATCTGACCAGAGACCTGAAGCCCAAAATTTGATTATAAATTTGGTCCTACACTGACTACAAGCCCTTATCTGCCACAGCCACATCTGCTTAGGCTGGTGTTTGTCCTGTCAATATAAGTTCTGAGGTGAGGAACACAATCTGTGCCTCAGCCCACATCCCTGACACATATGCATCGAGAGCTCTTCCACACTAGTGACAGCTCCAAACATCTCACTGATTCAGCTGCAGTGGGATTCAGGAGACAGACTGCTTCCCAAAGGCTGCTCCTATCCTTGCCACCACCAGGAATAAAGCTTTTCACAAAGTTTAACTAACACAATGTTAAAATCAGAAGTCTAACCTTGCAAGAGCTCCCACCACACCTGTGGCATGAGCTGGCAGCTACAAGCAGGAATTGTTTTGCTGCTGCTTTGTATTAAACATGTGATTATGTGCACAGCCTAAACCTAGCCCAGATGAAAAGTGTGGCTCTCTGCTGCAAGCATGTGGCTGCTCTCCAATACGGGGAGAGCTCCAAGCTGTATAAACGGGACCCACACTGGGACAGAAACACATTAAGAAACAATAGCTACACACATGAACACCTATTTTGTATAAGAACAGGTCTGATCTTTGAGTTGGAGGGAGTGTGGGAAGAGACTCGTTGAACAAGTCCCATCAGGTAATCAATGCAATAATCCTGCCCCAATTTTGCCAAACCTACATCTACAACAGAAACGCAATTATGGTTTTGTAACAGGAGCTCAACACACTACTCTGACATGGTTATACAAGTAGCTTTTTACACAACACAAAAAATTCATCAGCCACGTTTGCATGTTGACAACTCCCTGATCACGCTGGAGCTGCTGTGCACTCTAGGAAGACCCAGGCATTTATCCACGTTGCCTGCTTGAGAAGAGCATTGCTACCAGCCTAGGGGGTGACAACCCAGCACAGCCTTGCACAGCAGGATGAGCCACATCAGAAAAAGCAGGCCCAGGTCTAGCTGAAGACAGCCATGGGCCAGGTGTGGTTGTTGGCAAGGTGTAAATCCATCCCACGGTTACACACTGTGGGCACCAAGAATCACCCGGTTCACACCAGCTTTGTTTCATGTTTTGCACTGTCCTCACCACAACTACAAAGAGGATCTCCCAAGGGAAGTGGTGGTAGCATCAATGCAGCTGCTCCTTCAGATGGGTTACAGCTCTCTGAGAAATCTCCAAACAATTCCCAGTGGTTATGGACACCTGCACACACCCAGACACTCTGTCCTGCAAGGTACCCTGAATACCAAGAGGGGAACAACTATCCTTTCTCATGCACTTCAGAGGTGTGAAATGTGCCTGTACTCTCAAAACCCAACAGACCTGGTTAAAGCTCTGGTTTGTGCTGCAGGCCAGAGGTTGCCAGTTTTTTTTGCTCAATAAGCAGCAGCAAGCACCACCCCCAGATGTACATACAAATAGGGGGAGGTGTTTGGTTTCTCGACCAACACTTGCATGTCACAGTATTGCAGTTTAGAAGTCGTGACTGCTGAGTGTAACGCTGCTTTAGATGCTCCCTATGTGGTGTGACTGCCAGAGCTGTCCCTAAACACTGCACACAGCTGTGACTCATGATGTGTAACACAGAAGAAGATTTGTCCTGCAGTCAGGCACCTCCTGCTGCAGCCAAGCTCACCTCATCACCTCCTCAAACTTCTGTTACAACAGCACAGGATTTAGCCTGGAGAATGTTCTCTAGATCATCGATTCAGCAGTGAATTGCTCTCGACACAGCCTGCTCTGCAAAATGGCTCAGGTTGCTGCAAAGTGTCATGAAGTAGCAGGTTGTTTTGAGGTGTGACATTTGTGTAACTAACAATGTCCTCTGACATCAAGGTAAGTGAAAAACAGTGTTGAGCCAATCTGTGCTGCAAGGCAGACCTCAGTAAGTCCAAGTGTCTGCACATCCACAGTTTGGCTCAGCATTTCAGTCAGCACTCACAGGAGTACAGACATTCCCATTCAGAAGATCTGAGGGTCTCCTACCTGAGGTTGCTGCATAAGAAGATCCAAGATACCCCTCAGGGGACGAACTACTGTGTAATTTGGTGACTTCCTTGCCTGCTCAGTTACTAGCCACTGGTATGTATACCTCCTCCTGGGAGACCAGTTTCATTGTGAGGGTAACTCCAGTGACTCCAGAAAAGACATAGCACTGAAAACCAGACACTTGTTTATTTATAAAATCATTTCACTATGGAAACTCAGGATACCAAACAGGACAATTTTGCTGAGTGTTTGGGCATTATTTTTTATCCTAAGGACAGGGATGTGTATGCATGGTGAGGAAGGTAGCTGCATGTAGAGCAGCGAGCAGTTAATTCTTGTTTTGGGAGCTTTCTTTAGTCCTGCAAAAATAACAAAGAGTAGTTCAATATTATTGCAGGCCTTCTGGGAACTTCTATGCAGTTTGTAGGCAAAAGCCTGTCAGAGACTAGCTAATACTAGCTAGTGCTACTACAGCCGGTACTGAGCTGTCAAAGCAAGAATGGGAGGAGCACTGAGGGATGGCACAAGAAAGTCTAATTGCACAGTTCCAGCTGCAACTCAGTCTCTGACACACTGAACTACAACTGGAGTGGCAAAGGCTGGAGGAGAAACTCTGCAGAGCAAGCCTGACTGCAAAGGCTCTGACAGCCTGGAAGATGCTCTGTGGGGTTATGTGATGTTTCCCCAGTGTGCTGGGCAGGTGATGCCAGAGTGCAGCTGTACCTGGCTCACAAAGAACAGCAGTTCTCTAACTGCAGCACAGCAATCAGCTCGGGGGCTGGCAACAGCCAGAGTCCTCTGGCTCATCCTGTACCCAGCTGTGCAATAGAAATGAAATACTTTCAGAATATTCTTTGTATGCAACTGGTGCAGCTGTTGTGTGGATGCCATGCAAAAAGGGAGAAGGGGTCTCTGCACAGAGCACCTCTCACAGAGGTGGCATTATGTGAAAACACTTGAGCACCACAAGGCTGGGCTGGCGGCAGGAAATTCCTTGTGAAAACTTTCAAGTATGGTGTAGGTGCAAGTAAGGGAAAAGCTCAGACTCCCTTCCTTCAGGCTTTACCTGTTGCAACATACAGGAGAGGCACAAAGCCGGCACACATCAACACCTGATTGCTTCCACCCAAAGCACTGGGAAAGCCACCCCAGAGGGGTCAGAGCGGGACAGAGCAGGGCGCAGCCCCGCCGGGAACTCGGGGCTCTCCGCGGCAGCCGCTGGCAGGGCAGCTAATTAGCAACAAGACTTTGTTCTCCTCGGAAAATAATCGGGCTCAGTCCTCGACGGCAGGACGCCCCTCCCAGCCAGCAGCGCTTAACAAAGCCCTAATTATGTAAGTATTATATAACCCGGCACACCTGCCCCCCCGCGCCGGCCGCGGCACCCGCGCCCGGCCGCCCCTCGGCCCTCTCCGGTCACAGCAGCGGCCAGCGCGACAGCGGGACCAGCCTTTTGTCCGCCTGTCCACACGGGACCACCACGGCTGTGGGAGCTCCCAGCCGGGCACTGCGCCCCGGCCAAGCGGGCAGCGGGAGCCGCAGCCCCGGCCCGGGCTGGCTCCGCTGAGCACAGCAGGGACCGAGCCCCGACACTGCTGCGGGCCCAGCGCTGCGCCAGGCCTGCTGTCCTGCTGAGTCACAGCCGCGCTACTGCCAGGCACAAAGGCGTCCTTCGGGCTGAGCTGCTCTCAGGGGAGCTTCCCTCACCTGTCAAAAAGCACGTACATCTTCATTCCCCTTGCTGATTTATCTAGGAGTTAACCACCCCAGTCTGTCGTTCATACTTGTCGCTGTAACCAGACACAGAGTCTGTCATGTTGGTATAACAAAGAGCACTGCTTGAAGTCTGAGTAATGTGTTTTTCATTTCTCTAAGTATTAGTAAAACGATCGCTCGCTGTGGGCTCAGGACACCTACGTGAAATCTGCAGATTGCTGGTGAGGGATGGCAGGCTGCCTCTGTCCCCAAAGCAGGACCAGAGGATGGAGGGAAGAGATGAGCTCTAAAAAGAAAAAGCCACCAACACTGACTCCATGGGCCAGAGCATGAGCAGGGAGCCAGACCCTGAGCACACACAAGTCAAGCCCATCTCCAGTCTCCTTTGGCAAGAAGTAAGCCCTAATCAATGGAAACCTTTAAAAGATAAATTACAAGGCAGCACTGCCCTTCTTTTTTCCTTCAGATATCTTTTAGCATATCAGTTGCTGATGAGGTTATGCTGCAGAATAAAACTCCTTTCCTGGCCTGAAGGAATCTTTCAGGAACAAAAGGCAGCAGAATTGAAGGGCAGGAGCAAGGAATACACCACCCAGAAACCAAAGGGAAAGGAAGCAGCCACAAAGTGCCGAGAGGCAAACTGGAATATCAAACAGCCAACTTTGGTGACAGGCGATATATCTTCTAACCCTGGGATTATGCAAGCAGAACCAGGCCCCAAATACCCAAGAGATCTTGTTCTGGCTGGGCCTCAATGCTGCGGACGCTGAGACCCGGGTTACATAAACACCAAAGAGCACTTATATAACTGTTGTATGGCACAGGCTCGCAGCCTCTGGCACCCCATTGCCACTGGAGTGTGGCGGGTACCTGCTCTGGCACCCAGCCCCTCCAGGACCTCCTCCTGTCCCTGCACAAGCCCCTGGATGCAGCCCAGGTGAGGTGCCCATCAGGTCGTCCTCCCTTTCGCAGGCACCACAGGCTCATGGTTACTCTGGAGCACTGGACAGTCCTGTGTCCATTTCCAGCTCCAATATGCTCAAAAGAGGGTTGTGAAACTTCAAATCAAGCATTTTCATAGTGCTTTGATTCGGCAACACCTGGAGAGATACAGAATGCTGCTACCTGCCATCCCCCTTCTAGATATGTAATCAAAACTATTTTTCTTGATGAAAGTCCTCCAACCTAAACTGCTCCCTCCTGCCATGCCCTCTCTCTTTTGCAGACACTGTGGGCATTAGTGAAGACAGGGAAACAAAGACAGGAAAGGCACCCACTAAGGTAGAGAGGGAAGCAGGGATCAGTCCCATTTGTTCTTTAGCCAGGGGTGTGCGAGAGCAATGAGTTACATAAAACTACTGCTCTGGAGTCAGGAAGTGTTTCAGGCTGAGTGCTGGAAGTTTTCAACAAGCTGTGCGCAGGAGGGAACTGAAACCTCCCCTTTCTGGTTATCCCAGTTAACTAGTAACCCAGAATAGAGTTTTGTCAGCCAGATTACGAAAATTACCATGGGGATCTAAACCACAAGTAACCGGATTTAACCTTATTTATTTTCACAAGAGTTCAACTCTTTAAAAAAAAGAAATATGATCTAGTTTACTGTGGTGGTTAAATACTGATTTAGGTAACAATGATAAATTTCCCCTTTCCAGCGTCAGAAAATAGATGCATACGGGGGCTTGACACATTCCAAGCACAGTGAATCCAGCTGGCTGCTACCATGACTCTTCTAGGGATAAATTTCAGGGACTAAGAAAAGAGGACGAGTAGGGGAGCAAGCATTCTGCATTATGCAATGATTACATAAGCATTAATTTACACTAGGTAGCTGGGAGTTGTAGCTTTATACCAGCATACCCTCAGAGCAATGAGAAATAATAAAGAAGGGATTATTGCTGCCACACACTTCCAAGGCCACCAAAACGGCAAACAAACAACAAGCACCAGTTGAACTTTAATCTCTCCCTCAAACTCACACCACAGCTTTGCTCAGGACCTGCTAACAAGGACAGGGAGAAGAGGAGAAGACAGGTGACACTCACTCCTAATTTAAAAGAGTAGCATGGGAAATAATCCCAGCTCAAGGCATCCTCCAGCATCTGAGTCCTCCTTTGTTGTTGCTCCTGATGGCAATGGTGTAAGAGAGGAGTGATTTCAAAATTATAATAGTGTCATTTGTACCCTAGTCAGTGTCAAAGGAGTTCATGGCCATGATGAGCTCCTCACAGTAACCTGTGAAACACCTTCCTGTCCATCTTGCAGAAGAGGAAACTAAATCAAAGCAATCAGGTAGGCATCAGTGCTGAGTAACTCAAGTTATTGGCTCTCTGTCCTATGCTCTAACCAAAAATTCTCTTTCTTCTCCTCAAATATAATTTCCTGCTTCAAAAAAACAAAACACAGGTGTGGATTTTTTTTAGAACTGTAACAAAGCACAGAACTTCAGCTACATTCCCTTTTTCTGCCTCAGTCTCTAAAGTAATTTCAGAGGAAGTTTTAAGGACTCTGTTTAATGAGGGAGGCATCACTTGGGAGAAAAATTCAAATTGTTGAGTTTGAGCCTGTGTGCCACCGCATTCCACTGGCACTTCTCCCATCGACTGCAGCCAGAAAAGTGACCGAGAGCACTGGAGAAAGTTAATAAGACCAGGATGAAACACCATGGCTGAAAGAACAATCTGTTTCTAGTTTTCCTTTCCAAAGTATTCGTGCTGCTAAAGGAGTTTGCCAAAAGGCTGCAAAGTTGTTCGTGGCAATCAGACTCAAGCAAATTGAAGTCACAATATGACAAGAACCCCCTCACCCAAAATACCCAACACCCTAAAAGCTAAGCACATTACAGCCTGGAAAAGAAGCAGGCACCTGTTCCTTCGTAAGGTTGCTAAAATGACAATTATCTCAATGGTCAAAAAAGAAATATATCTGTATATCAGGAGGAATCAGGGGTCTTTACATAAAAGACATTTTTCTTGCAGGACAACAGGGGGATAGGTAGTGTGCTGCAACAAACCTTGATTTACTAGCTGGTAGGTGCTACCATAAAATAATTAAAATTTGCTCTAATTTTCCAGAAACATTTTTTAAATAACAAAAAGCTATCACAGTGCTGCATATACAGGTGCTTGCTACTTTGAAGTAGCAAAGAAGTGCTCAGGCACCTGAAGTGAGGAAAAGCCATATAAACCTGAGAAGAAAAGAAACACTGCTCAGTGGTTGAAGCACAAAACCAGGGAAGAACATGATGTGTAAGTTCTGCACAGACTCACTCAGTGACCTTGTACAGTTTATCATCTCTCTTGGGACAGGAGGGTTGTGCAGAAATGTGATGGAGACTCTCCTGGATCCAGCAGCCAGAACAGAACCTCATTAGATCAGTTTAAAAAGCTTCCTCAAAGAGAGAGAATTTTCTACTGCCAGAGACTTTGGTAGGGACTGTGACAAACCGTGCCCCAGACTCTACAACTTGACGAGTACAAGGAGGAGTTAATTTGCACTTTTGCTCTCTTACTTTTGTACAAATACCTTTCCACCCAAAATTTTTGAAAGGCCTCTAACCTTGTATTCTCCCTCCATCTATGACCTACAGTCTCACTTCCAAAAGCATCTTTCCCTCCCTGTCTTCTCTTTTTATACGTATTATCTAGACTAAGTTACATAAGCCACTTGTATCATCACCCAGATTCCTCATTTATCTAAACTCATTTTCTACTGTAATTCCTTTCTTTTCTCAGTTCACATTCTCCCAGAATTAGCTTCTTTGTCCTGTCACCACAACCAAAGAAATAAGATGGATTTTTTTTTAGAACCCCCCTCTTCCCACTAATGGGTAACAAATATTGCATGGCTTATTTCTATAAAAACTCCTCATGACAACCACACTGCACTTCTTCAATAAACCAGGAATCCAGAGCTGGAACTCCTGGAGACCATTTCTGATCAGTCTGTTAGGTTCATAGCATGACTTTGGAAGTATTTGCCACATGAACAACATGCCAGAAGCTTGGCATCACAAAATACCTCACCTCAAAGTAAGAAGTTAAATTACAAATTTAGAAAGTTCTTCAAATCAGAACCAAGTTTTTTCTCCAACACACAACATCTTCCCACCAGCAAACAAATTAAGTGGCAGCTATCCCCAAACTGTAAATTCCTGTTAGGATTTCACCAGCATCTTCCATTTGATAGGGGGGAAAATAGCCAAGTAGCTTTTAGTCTCTTAGGCACTAATTCGGGGATCTGGAGCAAGCACCAACAGCTCTGCCTGGTGCCCAGATTGCTGCCCAGTCAGCAAGTCACCAAATATTTCACTGACAAAAGAAGCTCTTCAAACTCTTATCAAGTAGGATGTTGCAGGGAAAGCATACACATAAAGTCAAAGGGGGTGGGGGAGAGGACACTGGATATAAAATGAAACTGCTATTAACAACTGCCTCCTCTCTTGGAAAAAATAACTTTCACAGCATCACAACACAACAGCAGCAGAAACACTAACAGCTAGACCCAGAATGTCACATCACCAAAGACTTCTGATTTATAGGCACAAAGAGTGAGATTCCTTCTCATGTCTTCTCCATCAGGCCAACAGGCACTGTAAGGCTGTGAAATCTCAACCTCTTCCATCCCTGCCTGGTACTAAGCACATTAAAACCTGAGACCTACAGAAGAGCCTTGGTTTCTGATGCTTTTTACTAGCCTCTAAGTGGGGTGCTCCAGCCCAGAGCTGGAAAATGAATGGCCTGTGACAAGGAAGCAAGAGAGAAAAGAAAACAAAGGAGTAAAAGAAAAATAAACCCACAAAATCCCCCACCTGTATCCTACCTGGAAATTGCTGAGACTCATCCAAGAGTAGCATGCTGCTCAGTGCACCGAGGCGAGCTCCTTGCCTGCACACTTGTTCAACGTGGCCTCACACTCTCAGCTCTTCTGCTATTCTTGTCTCAGGGTCTTCAGGACAAAAGTTTCCAGTCACTCCTGACAACTCCTTATCTCTGCCCACAGCCCAGCGAGCACTAAATCCACTCTCACTGGCTGTTCAGTTCGCAGGCGGGAAAAGACTCCTGATAAGGGAGTCCGGGGTATAGGCAGGGAAACCTGCACTTAAAGTTTCTGAAAATAACTTTGGTAAATAGCTCCTAGTGCTTGAATCCACCCAGCTGGTGTGACGAGAAGCAGTACGTATATATCCTCCCTGCACCCAGCCGAGACAGACCAGGGTCACTGTTATATAACTGGTTAAATATGCCTCGTGTTCAGCCTAAATAAAAATTGTCACTATCTCCTCCCCTGCTTGGAGAGTCAAACAGCACAGCCCTGCCCGAGGTAGCTGCTGCTCCACCGGGGACCGATGCCTAGAGCTGTGCTGCCGGGACGGTTTGGCTTCCTTATGTGCTCCCCATCAGCGGAGCGATCTCAGTTATGCCTGGGAAAAGAGTTTTAGAAGAGAGAAGAGGAGCAGGGAGGCTGAGTGGGTGTGTACGGGGGAGGTCTCTCTCCTCTGGAGCAGCAGAGCTGCACGCCGTACGGATCAGATCCCATTCACTCAGCCTGTGATCCAGTTCAACTAGTGGCAGAGAGCAAGACTGAGAATAAAATAAAAATCCTTACATAACCGTTCAGGCTCCGGTGGGGCCCCGCGCAAGGGGAATCCCAACAGACAACAGGACGCTCAGAGCAGGGGACGCACAGGATCGTAACTCTGCTCCGAGTTTCAGAGCACGTAAGGAAAAGTGGGTGGAAAGGAGATGCAAAAAAGGAGAACAGTCGTTCAGGCTTTGAAAACAACTGTGATTTTATGAGCTATTTACGTGATGCCTGCTAATTTGCAAGAAACGTGGATAGCTGAGACTGAGACTTGAGCAATTTGATGGAGCTGGTAACCTGTTTGCACAGTAATAGGTGGAAGAACATCCAATCAGCAGCTTGTAGACCACTGCAAGTTTCTTAGTTTTCAGGAAAGAACTTGTCAGAATTTGTGGAGTGGGATATTACTTTAAGTGAGCTTTTGTCCCAGTCATTCACCTGCACCAGGACAGGCACAAGAGAGAATAAACAAGTACAGAGTAAGTCCTTTAAAGCTGTGGTTGAACCCCATCCTGCCTAACCTTACAGAGACTTCATCCATGCCCAATTCCCTTCACAGGCATATCTAATGCCAGTAATAAACAGCAAGCCTGGGCTGAGAGACACGTAATGAAATGAGCTCGCTGGTAGTGAGCATTTGTCCATGTAACAAAGTCAGCTGTTTATTGAAACAACTGTTGAGGGAGCGCTGGGACAACCAGGACATGCACAAGAAACCCAAAGCAGGCAGTATCTGAACAGCTCCAGCACAGACCTGCAGGACTCCAGGACAATGAGCTGCACTCACAACAGCAAAAGCTGATCTAAAGGTCTGCAAGCATACCTAGGGCAGAGCCCAAGTTCCCCGTTGTGTGACTCCAGCATTTTAATTTGACCTTTTATTTGAGAGGGTAGCAGGGCACTGCAACTGCTTGCTGCCATCAAAACACTCTCAGTGCTTCAGGGTACATCCTAACTTTGAAACAAACCCAAGATGGTTTTTCATAATTAGAATGATATAAATTTTACCCCAAAAATATTAAAAAATTTAAAAATATAAAATAAAAAAAAAGAACTACATTGCAATTAAGACACTCAGTTACAAGACAGCCTTTCACCTATGTCACAGATTCAAACAGTCTGGTTGGCACACAATGTTTATCAAGGAAGAAAAGAGGGACAAATATATTAAAGAAGTCCATAGCCAAGGATCTTGTAACAGGCCTTATAAGGACTTTGTAGGGTTGGAATAAATAAGCAAATATGACCTCAGCATCTGACCTAACAGATTTATGAAACTGGAAAGCAAGATTTAAAAGCAAGTACTGGGTAAATAAGACTGGATATTTGCAAAGCATACAGTGCTGATTTTGGCTGGGAGAGAGTTAATTTTTTTCATAGCAGCTAGTATGGGGCTATGCTTTGGATGTGTGTTGGAAATAGAGTTGATAACAGAGATGTTTTTGCTATTGGGGAGCAGGGCTAACACAGTCAAGGCCTTTTCTGCTTCTGACACTGCCCCACCAGTGAGGAAGCTGGGGGTGTACAGGGAGTTAGGAGGGGACACATCTGGGACAGCTGACCCCAAGTGGCCCCAGGGATATCCCAGCCCATATGGTGTCATGCTCAGCATACAGAGCTGGGGAAAGGAGGAGGAGGAGAGGGAGGATGTCCAGAATGATGGTATTTGTCTTCCCAACTCACTGTGGTGTTTTCTTGGGGATGGCTGAACACTTGCCTGCCCATGGGAAGGAACTGATGAATTCCTTGTTCTGCTTTGGTGTTAAACTATTTTTAACTCAACCCACAAACTTCGTCACTTTTACCCTTCCAATTCTCTCCTCCATCCCACTAGGGCATAGTGAGTGGCTGTCTGGGGCTGAGCTGAGGTTAAACCACAACACATCCATATTACAGTAGTCAAGCATGAGAAAAATGGAAGTTCTATACACTGGGGGAAAAGGAAACCTACACCTGTCCTTCTGCACACAGCAATAAAAAGGAATTTTCTTCTTCACTTTAGTGTGCAAAATGGAAAAGGAATTTTTCTAGCTCTTCTACTCACAACAGCCTGCTGGTGAGGCTACCACTGTTAGCCAGGATAAATACATATTCACACAACCAAGAATTAGATCTGCCTGAAACAGTCAGTTTATAAAATGATCTCCTCATGGAAGGTAATCTTGTTACAGGTAAGTCCATTTACTGAATAGCTTTTCTGTGAGGCCAGTCTTACCAGCAAGGAACAATGTTCTCCTTCCCCTACAGGGTCTGAAATCTTATGCAGCTGTCACACCTCACCTTCCTCTCTCAAACCACAAGCTCTTTGCAGTTGTACAAACTGTGCAGTAAGTCACAAGAGGCTTCTCAAAAAGCTTTTGTAATGTGAGAGATTCCCTTGCTAACAATTTAGGAGACTACCTGTTAAAAAAACCCAAATAACACTCTGAAGTTTATGTTTTCATACTTGACTGTAAAGTGTTTCAGGACACTAGTTTCTCTATATAGCAAAGAACATGATCAAACTGAAGTCTGTTTGAAATTTCAACAAAATGTCCCACAACATGCATTCCCTTCAATGTGGAGTAGTTCCTTCCTCGGTCCCATGCCTGTTGTCCACCTTGAACCTCTCAACCCCTGCCCCACGGGCTGAGCAGCTCCATGACTGCTCAAGACTGACCTGATCCAAGCCCAGTGAGGACAGCATCAGAGAGCAGCACTGCATCAATGATGTGCCACCCTGCTCTTGGTCCCTGCAAGCTGGGGTGGTTCCCTTCTCCCCAGGCTGTTCACCCTCATCACCACCCCATAAGGCAGAAGAGCCCCTCCCTGCCCACCCCCAGCTGCTCCATGCTGGCTGCACAGCCCCTTCCCCACCCCACAGCTTTCTCCCAGCCATGCCCCATATCCACCAGCTCCTGCTGCACACCCCACTGACCTCCACTGCACAGGGAAGCTGCCTATTAACCCAAATTGTTTGTAAATTACTGAACGTGAACTAGGCTTGACAGCCACATTTCACTCTTGATTAGCACCTGCTAGCAGCACATACACATATCATTACAAACACTTTCCCTGTCCTAGTTTCCATGTTGTTTTAGCAACACAGAAAACACACAAGAATACCAGGTTTGAGTTGGACACGGTATAAAGTGCTGTTTATCCACTCAGAACAGTTCAGACAGAATCACACTTGGACTCCACAACACTCTGTGTTAGCAACTGAGTATTGCTGGGCTTTGAGAATCATTTGCTTTTTAAACAAACACTGCATTGCAAATAAAAATTCTTTTTGATAAGATCTAAACCAACCATGGAAAACCAGAGGAGTTTTTCCATTGACTTCAGTGAGTTTTAGACTGAACCATAAGGCATAAAATTTGATAAATCTGGGGTTTTTTTCTCATTTTATTTTATTCATATAAATCTTGGTGCATTTTCTTTCCCAAACTCCTCTAAATCCTAAGTGTGAGGAAGTTGGGAAGTTGTACATAATATAACAAAAATCTAATTGCACAAACCACAGGAAGTGACACCATGCAGTGCCTCTTGCAAATGCTTTTCACACTGGCACTGTGGCAAAATACACTGCTTGAGATTCCAAGGCTTTCAAAGGTTGCTTAAATGTACCAAAGAAAATAAGCTGTTACTAGACAAGATGTAATGATTCAAAGTCGAAGAATTTATACCATACATATTTATCATCATTTTAATCAAAATTAAAATCCATTGAGTTACAATCCCAAGTACAAGAAATGGATTCCTCATTTCTGTAATTTGCTAAATTTCTCTGCTGATGTAGATGACACAACATATTTGTGGACCACTGAAGAGTTTTTTGGTACAACTTTAATTCCATTCATTTTCAG
The DNA here is from genome assembly GCF_052056855.1 of Sturnus vulgaris. Classification (NCBI taxonomy): domain Eukaryota; kingdom Metazoa; phylum Chordata; class Aves; order Passeriformes; family Sturnidae; genus Sturnus; species Sturnus vulgaris. Next base: position 16,628,944 of record NC_142253.1, on the reverse strand, counting down.
CTATGTCCAAATTCGACATAAATCACAAGCTGATTACACAAAAGTACCACTTTTAAATTGCTTCTACCAGTTCAAGTATTTAAATACTTTACATACTTGAAGATTACCTGCAGATGTTTTAATTGCAAAATTTCTTTTGACAGAGATTTAAACTAGAAGTTTCTTTCACCTAGCCCAAAAAGATTTTATTTTGTAGCTTTCTCCTGCCTCATTCCTATTTGCATATTTGCAAGTGAAAATAAAGTCCTCTGACTCCTACTTAGAATTTTTTTGAGGCTCAGTCAGTGAACTGCATATTGAAGAAAATGTGAACAAGACATTTTAAATATCTGCAGTACAAAACACTGTTAATAAAAAAATACTTTGATCCAAACAATGAACCAGACACTTCTAAAAGTCCAAAAGTTCAGTGTTGCAGTTTCTTTAAAGCCTAAGCAAGAAGTTAAAAAGATAAATAAAGGAAATAACTGTGATGTGATACTATGTTTTAAAAACTGAAGAATATTTCTAATTTAATTAAAACAGTTCCTCACCTCCTTCCACTCTTTCGTTTAATATTACACTTGTATAACATATAGCTACATGCACATTTTACTTAACCAGTCATTAAAACCAGCACAATACCACATAAATTAGAGGAAAATAAAATTAAGGACCCCTTGCATGATTTTAAACTCAGATGAAAATCAAAGAAGTGTTTCACCTACTACATTTGAACATAAAACAAGGGCTGTCTAAAATGTAAACCAGAGGATTTTCACTTTGGTTTCTTCACACTCATCAGGTGAACTTGGCAAAGTGACTTTGCCACTCCTTACCTGTTCAAGAGGGACAATACCACATTACAAATTTGCTAATTAGTTTCCATATGATTTCATCACCATTACAGAAGTTGCAGATGAGGGAATACAGCATCTATTAGCAATGGTGAGGTGTGGTACAAAGCTAACAATCGGAAACATACATGGGGGAAAAGGCACCAAACAGGCCAGAGCAGCAGTGGGACTGTCCTTTGTTAGAGATTCTCTGGCTTTATGAAAAGAAAAAAATCAAGTTTTTGGCCAATAAAGTACAACCTCTATATCAGAAAAGCAGGCAGACCACTCGGAGCAATTCTCTGTTCAGTTAATGACTGCTCACTCGCTGACCCTGCTCCCCACACCTTCATGCTACTCTCACATTTGTGACAGCTTCAAGAGAAGAGATAAAACAGAGGCAAAAAAAAAACATTTGAGAAACTCCATACACATATATATAGAAAATGCAGAGCCATGGATGTGGGCTGCTCCTGAACTGCATAGAAAGATTCCTATTTTGTATTCCATCATACGCAATAGATCAAAGGGAAGGAGGGAGAAAAGAGGGAAAAAGCGTAGCTGGCTATAACAGCACATCATTTCACGGGATCTGCCAGTCCCTGCGCCCAATCGGCGGCTCTGAAGGAAGCAGAGCTCTGGCGTCATCACCTCCTTTTAAAGAAGTAAAGCAAGTCATTACTCCAGGTTATGTAACACTCAGACTATGCCAGACTTCGTGCCACCCTCTCAAAAAGGAAGCCGCTGTCACAGAGCCTGCGAGGTGGGCAGGGGAGTCACCGACGTTTTCTTTCGGAGCTTCTCCCGGCTCGGGATAAGCCGGGGAGATCGGCAAGGAGCGCTGGCGTTCGGACAGAGCAGGCAGCGGCAAAGGCTCAGCACTGAGCTGCACCATCGGCACTCCGCAATGCCCTGCGCAAGGGCTGCGGGACAGCTCCTCAGGATCTCATCCTTCCTTCCCACAGCAGCCCCCAGGCCACACCTCACCCCGCTGAGAATAACCTAGTTCACAGGCTTAGCTGGAATGCTGGAGTCAGTCAGTAAAGCCCCCGAAGCTCGGGCACCGCTCCTCCCACTCTCCTCCCCATTCCTCCCCGATTCACTGGCAAACAGCCTGGAGGCGAGGGACCCCCGCCGCCCTCCGAAACTGCCCCAACACTGCACAATGCCCAGACAGGCAATCTGCAGCTTCGGGAGATAACAAACATCCAGCGCTGGCTCTTCCCAGCAAAGCACCCAAGGATTTTTCTTGAACATCACCGTTTAGTGAATCCAATAAATCCAGTTCAAGGAAGTTGGGCGCAACAGAGTCCGCACAAGGTGCTGGGGACAGGGACCCTCGGTGGCTGGGCAGGGCCAAGCCCCTCACACTGCACACACAAACATCAGTTGCTCTGACACACACACCGTGCTCCCGGGAAACCACCAGGATAAAAACAATGGGTAAAATCTGCAGTCTTCTGTAATGAAGCAAAGTTCCTAGAGAATCACTGGGTCTTCTGCCTAAATAAGAGGCAAACCTCCTCTGCAATTTCAATGTGACCCTTCAGTATTACTAGTTAACCATGTCTGCTAAAACTGTGATTGCTACCATCCCTGTCTCTTCCTACCTTTGAAACTAACTGCGTATTTTGTATTTTATTCAGCTGGACTGTGGAAACATAGAAGCAAGCCAGCCAGCTCCTAATTTTTTGGGTCTTAGGAAACCAACACAGGTCTGGAACGTACGGTTTGTGGACACAGACAGTGTATGCTGAACAGATACAAAGCTCTTACCACTTTTAAGAACTGAGAGAACAACAAAACCTCCTCAACTTCTTCGTTATAGTACATCACCTGAGAAATGCATCCACTATCTGCAATTGGATGTACATTTACTGAGTTACCCACAACCATCTGAGGCTGAGCCAAACACTCTGCCCCTGTAGGATAAAGTACATTTAAACACTCTGATCCATAAGGATCATTTTCTAATGTAATGCAGTTTCCTACGACAATGTGATTAAGTTTAAACACATACCAATAGGCAGGATATCAATTGATAAAAGTAAATTCTTTTACAGGTAGTAATTGCTTTTGTACCTCTTATGATACCACACAAGCCATCCTCTTGGCAGGTAATTATTGCCTTGGAAGACAGTCTACATAAAGGTACTACAAGCATGAAAACCTACCTGGCTTTTAAAGGACATCAAAGTGCACAGTGGTACATGAAAGTTCACATCTGGCTCTTTACTAAGACCAGAGCCATTGCATAGGCAACAAAGCTAGACTTGAGCAGAGGTTTCCCCCGGGATTTGCCCTTCCAGATTCCTTGGAAATAGTACTGATGGGCTCTAGAGGGAGCTGCATCCAGCCCCAAGTAACCAAAATAAAAGAATCTACACAGGGAAGTCCACCAAGAGGGAAAATGTGAGATTATGTCAATCACCATTCTTCCCTTTCCCCAAGAAATCCATCTTGTGCACTGTAAACATCCACTTTTAGATTAAACTTCAGGATTATGATTTATGGGGACTCACCACTCTGGCACTGGTACATACAGAACACAGAGGAGTTTACAATTAAAGCCTCCCTCATTATTATCTTCAGTGCTTTTCTAGATTTAGGAAAGTCCTTACTTCTGTTTCTTTCCATACCTTTTACTCCAACTCATCCACTTTCAAACAACAAAAAGAGCCTGCTCTCCACTCCAAGCTTACTGTGATGGGCTTGTGCCTTTCCTTAACCCCAGCACCTGCCTCCAGCTAAACAAGGACAGGAGATCAAAGCCCATGTAAGTCTGAGGCAGGAAGCACACAGGAACCAAGGCCACCGTGCCACACACTGCAGCAGATGGAAGCAGGGCTCCTCAAAGAGCAGTCCTGTTCTCTGAGGCTGCCTCGACCTTGGGATGCCCATCAGCCCTTGGTGCCACCTGGAGACACAGCTGTGAAAGGGCTCCTTCTAAAAGGAGTGGAGAGATTAAAGCATTAAGTACCTAATTGCTTCTCCTCTTCTTAAGAAATAAATTAAATTTTCTAGCAGATAGGAGGGACAACTTAAAACCAGTGTTTCCTAAAAGAAAATGCTGTGCAGTCTGGTCAAAAGTAGAAGACAAAAGGTTTCAGGTTGTTGGAACAAATCTCCGTTTACTAACGCCAGCAGAATCCTTCATTTCAGGTAAAAAGAGCAGGGAAATTAATTTCTAACAGCAGTTTCTCTTTTCTTCTTTTTATGTCCAGCGGGATGGGCCTTTCTAAATATGGATATAAAATGATATAGAATATGATACCATTTAGCAGGATAGAAGACTGTCTCCATACTCTGACACTCTCTCAGTTTCATACAGGTAAGTATAACATGACCTAATTCATAAGAATAACTACAGTCAAAAAGCAAAAACTCACGTGTTTGAGGAGGAGGAGCCTGCAAAATGAACAGATTTATAGCAAAGACTTTCCTCTCTTCCCAATAAGGACAGAGAGTTGCTCTGTTCCCGACCCCACACATGCAGCTGGGGACTCCCACATACTCCAATTTTGTTTTGTTCCAGCATTTTGTTGGGGAGAATAAAAGATAGAGAAGCACATAAATAACACCATCTCCAAAATGAGCAGCAGATCTCTGTACCTCAAGGTTGCATTAATGTATAATTCAAGGAAATATTAACCCACATTTCCATATGACTTTAAAAACAGATTTGCAAAATAATTTCAACTTTAATAACTCTAGGTGCTAATGAACTTTCTAGTAAGTATGGTGTTAACTCCTCATTTTTCCCATCAGATTGGACAAAGAAATTGCCCAGGCAGCTACAAATTGATTTCCCTTTCAATGTAATTGCACCCCACAATGATGACCAACAAAGGAGCATCATATTAAACAAAATCCATACTTGCTATAATTTCATGCCAACATTTTTTCCTTAACAACCAAATGAAAATTGTAGGAAAAGCTGGTCAAGCAGGACCCCTTTAAATGAACAGACTTTCCTCTAGTGAGGGTTCAAGGGAAGCAGAGATCTTTTCAAGCTTGGATCAGCAGTGGCTGCCATCTGAAGTCAAGAACTTCTGCCTTGGTATCAAGGAGGGAAGCTCCAAACTGTGAGTACCAAGTGGCAGCTCAAGTTCAAACAGAAAGCAGCTACTGAAATATCTTGAGGATCACGCAGGAAGGAAAGGTAGCCCTGTTTGAGCTATCAAATGTCGTAAGCAGGATGAGCAGTTTTAAGAGGCTAGGGTGAGGAAAAGGGTCTCTCTTTTGCCTCACTCACCTCATATGCCAATCTCTCAGATGTTCTGAGATTTCCTGATTTCCCTCACCCTAACAAGAAGCTGCAGTGCAAAACATCACTACACCCATGTGTCCTCCTCTCCTGGACTTGCTGTTCTGTATCACCAACCAACTCTGCTTCTTATTCACTCCTCTTTAAGAGTCTGTATGTCCACAAAACCCCACAAAAAACAGTCTTAGTTTGTTCCAGCATTTTGTCAGGGAGTAGGAGGAAGAGTATGTGTCTGAGCTGGGAAGAGGGAGCTCCTCCAGTTCTCCAGTAGTCAAACAGATGCCACAGAACTCACACATTCCCAACCCTGGGAAAGAAAGATGGGACAAGAAAGGAGAAAAAGTGCACAACACAGGGCAGGAGACAAGGCCAATTCCACGGAGTTTGTCTTATCACAACAGTATCATCTAATACATTATTATTTGCTGTTGCCTGGTATCTGTACAATGAAAACTGCAGCACTACTGTAGTACTGGAAAATTGTTCACTAGTATACCCTAAAATCACTGACTCCAACCCCAGTCTGCTGTACCATGCACACTGTAATGCAAACACAACTAGAAGCCTTTGAGGACAGTGTCTGAATGCTTGTGCTCATTAAGACATCTTTGAGAGAACTGAACAACCACTTCTACCCTGAACTGCACTTTAAGAAAGTGTTTAACCCATATACTCAGAGGTAAGAAAACAAGCAACTTGCCATCACTATTAAAAGCAGAATTACAGCAATATGTATGAATAAGAGATAATGAATTCCAGAGACATCAGTCAGAATAATCCAGAGACATTCCCAAAGTGGAAAAATAGCACAGTACAATGGGATTCATTCACACACTCAACAACTTTCCTTGGGAATGCTCTGAGGTATAAACAGTCCATGCATTTGAAATGATCTCTAAAATCCATATTGGAGGTTTGTTTCCTCTTTGCTCAAATTAGCTTTTATTCCTATGGAGTCCTACATAGCCCAGAGCAACCAGGATCAGAGAAAAAGTGCAGGACTTGAAACAGCCCTTTATCTCTACAGTCATCAGTACATCACATTTCTAGTGAAAACGACTCAGGGAGTCAACAAAAAAAATTCCTAGCAGTCACGCATTGCTATCACAAAATCAAACATGATAAAACAGGTGCTGCAACCCACAAGTGATGAGAAAACAGATGAAGTGGGCAGGGATGACAAGGCTGGAAAAGCAGTGGCAGCCTCTGGCTAGGACTGAATCGTGCTGCTGGGATGGGTGTGCAGTCTGGCACAGAAGGGGAAGGGGCTGTGTCAGAATAGGGATGTTCTGGAAGGAACATTCTAGGGAAAAGAAAGACTAAAGCTGTAAGAGCTCCTACACATGATGCACATGTTCATTAACTGGCCACCACTGACAAAATGGATAAAGGATGTAAGCTATGTAGCTATTAGCTTTCACTCCCCCAGAAATATTCAGAACTCTAGCTTTTCATGCTCTTTTATTTCCTTGAGGGCAGGGGCAAAAGCTGAAGAGGTGTGTTTTTCAACACTGAAAGCCTGTACCATACAAGCACAAACTAAACTCTAGACCACCTATAGGACAGCCTATACTAAATGCAAACAAAACCAAGCAGAAATGAGAAAAATGTACCAAAACTGAAGATGGTACTCAAGTACCAGAATATAAAAAGAACTCCTAGAAGACTATGAAATTGAAACTACGCACAAGGATTAACTCCACACACAACATGTATCAGAAAAACAAAAACAGGTTAAACATGCAAAACACAAATCATTGCTAAGTCTGAGGTGATACTATTGACCACCACCAAGTGTGGATAACACTATATTAACAAGGGAAAGTTCTTAAGTTATTTAAGCCCCCATCAATATACATGGAAATCCTAAGCAAAGCCACTAGTTTGCAAATAAACTGTAAAAAATGTTATTTTTCTAATTGATATAATCACTATTGTTTAAAATAAGTAATCAGTTTCAGTCTGGAGAAAATGTTTATGCAGCCTGTCACCCCTCCAAGGAAATAGCTGTGAAAGATTAATAATCATCTAAAGTTACAGTGCTAGAAATATGCACGAGCCCATCCCCAAGGGAAAGATCCCCCCAGGATCCCCAGTGGGATCAGAACAACCACAATACCAGGAGGGGAGGAGAACAGCACAGCTGGGAATAGGGAGAACAAAGTTTTAACAGAAATTATTAAAATTAAGCTTTTTAAAAGCTTCATACTATAAACATCAGAGCACTTCATCCCTTCTTATGAATAAAACTGTCTGTTCCAAATTTGGTATTTATGAATGAGATTAGTCTACAAAGCAGGACTACAAACATCAGATGGGCAAAATAAAATGAACCTCTTAATTCTGAAGCTGGTTATATTTCATAGGCTAAAGAGCAGGAGACTGGCTTATATTAGATCTAAGGTGATAGAGATGCCAAATGACATTTTGGAGGCAGTATGGAGCTGTAAAGAGATATCAGGAAAAGCAAACTGGACACCTCCATAGAAGATAATCATTATATATCTAAGCACCCAGAAAGCATTCTGATATTGTGGCAGACAGAATTAAAGCTGAACAATCTGAAACATCAGAGGCAATCTAGCTTTGCTCAGCTCGTGGAAGGGAGTTTTCTCTTGTACCTAATGAACAACCTTCAAAATACTTTATGCTAGTTTTACATAAATGCTTTTTGCAGTTACTCATTATTTTCTATATTTGTTAAAATTTCTTCTTAATTAGTCACTACAAATATGTAAAACATAAACGTTTCTAGTGTTTTAACATGAAAATAAATAGCTATCATTGGCAGTTCACCATCTACTGTATACCTACATTGATCTTGTTTGCTTTGGAATGAATACTCCTGACAAACAACTGTGAGTATTCCCTCACAATAATATAGATGTTGATGATAAAGTACATAAATCTATGATAAAATAACCATGGGGAATGACATACAGATACTCCATTCTGTTAATGAAAGTCTGGCAACCATGTCACACTTCCTCCTGCTCCTGGGAGGCTGCAGGGTCCTGTGAACAAAGTGGCAGCATCATCACCAGAATCTGAGACAGAGTCTTCTGTGACCTTGTAACTCTTATTTGTGTCAATATTGGGAACTCCCTTGTTTCTCACCTGAACTAGCACTTCCATTTCTGCTACTTTCTCATTAGAAAAAGCCATCATGTGAATAAAAAAAAAAAGAGAAATACATTTCTTTTGTGTAAACCTTTTTACAAAAACATTTAAAATCAAAACAGCACCTTCAAGTACCACGTGGCTGAAAGAATGTAACAACAAAGCAATTAACACTTGAGGACAACAATTTATTTTGAAGCCAAAAATTATTTAGTAACTAGAAGAGAAGTATTGTTTTTGGCACATTCTATGCTAAGAAAAGGAAGACTACTCTCAGTTGGTTTAGGTAGGTGTATTCAAATACCTGCATACCCTTTGAAGTTATTAAAAATTGCCATTTTAAGGAAGCAAATAGAGCCTCCCTTTAGGCTCTGGCTAGTTTTGTGGTACAAAGAGTTTGATGGCAAATTCAGCATAAGGAATTCCCACCTGAGTTCTGCATTCCTGTTTATGTGCCATTCTGGACCAATGAACACTTCTATGATTATGCTGGAACCCAGAACAGTTATCTAGTAACACTCAAATGTAACCTGCACAGCACAGGCCCACAAACACCTGTATTAGCCCTGACCTGAACTGCTCCTCCCCTGAAGAGGAGAGTAGGGCAGGTGGAACTAGGTGAGGATAGAAGGTGATAACTTACTCAGCACCTCCATCTTTCATCTTGTAAAACAAACAAAGGAGAACCCAACCTGCATTCTGGCAGAAAACATTTTCCAGCTGTTAAAGATGATATTGTCAATGAGCAATAATTGTCCATAGCATCCATCAAACTGTTTATGTATGGGGCAAGCCAATGACATAAATACATTTATTTTCACCAGATCCTTTAAATAATACAAGTAAATTGACTTATTTACTTCTTTATATAATTCCTTCCCCAAAATTTGAAGCTATTTAAAAAATTCTGTCCTCCTTACAATTTATACTTCTTTTGGTGATGGAAATATTTTTTGGCCAGGAGATCGTATTTAATATACATTAAATACCTATCTAAACTAAACAGCCACATAAGGGCTTCTCCCTACCAAGAGCAGGACAAATCCTAACCCTTACACAATCTCCCAAAGGGTGACAGCCAGGTTTCTGTAACAATGTATATTCCCAAGCCCATTCACTCACCACTTTCATCAAGTAAGTCCTCCTCATCATCCCCATCATTGTCCTCCTCCATCGCCTCCTCCTCATCTTCCTCCTCCTCCTCTTCCATATCCTCCTGCTCCAAGTCCGGGTCCAGGTCCGGATCACTCCCTGAGATTGACTCGTCTGACATGATTCCCAGTGGTGCTCCTTGTGCATTACCTGCTCATGTTCTACCGTGAGGCAGCCCTGCAAGGACACGAAAGAGGAATGTGAGCCCAGCAAATCCCAACTTTGAGCCTCAAGGCTCAGCATCATGGCAGGATTACTGCACATAAAAAAATTAAATCAGCCTTTAAAATAACAGATATCAAACAAAGCACAAAATCCTGGATAGAAAACAGATGCCATAAGAAATGGATCTTGATGAAGGCCCAGCACTGAAGAATCTCCATCTATTCATTGGTATCCTTGACATGCACACAGAAGGAAGATTCCTGGTATCAATGCCTGATTGTTCAAAGATGCAAAAATTAATAAATGATGTGAACAATTTCAGAACACTACCATGCCAACAGGAAGCATACAGAAAAGGAGCAGTGTCAGCATCCCCTCTGGATAGCTGTTACCCTGATCCCTGCAAACACCATCACTGTGCAGACATGGCTCAGAGACAGAAACTCCCTCCTGCCTCAGCTGTACCCACTGCAAAGGTCACCCAGCTCCTCATCACAGCCTGGCTGAACTCTCTCACCCAGCCACACAACAAAAACTGTGTTACCTTCATAGTTCAGGCAAAAAACAACAAAGATCCAGTTCTAAAGGTTGAACTCCCTTTGTAAAACAGGGCAGGAAGAAAAGTAAACACAAAGGAAGGATGGACAAAATTTGCATTTCCTTTCTCTCAAGGACAAGATCTGGGGCAGGTTGGGCGTAACTTCTCTGTTACACCAATCCAATGCATCACAGAAATTGTGGTAGAACATAAAAATAAAGCCTGAAGAAAGGATCAGAGCAATCCCAAAGTCACCAGTTTATCGGTTCAGACCGTGCACTGTCACTTCTGGACAGTGACAGGTACTCCTGAGCACTCCTCTTCCATACACACAGAATGATCCTAAAGGAGCTATGTAAGATGGATGAAAAGAAACACAACCAAGAAAGGAAAATAAAGAAGGCATCTTGATCTTAAGGAACATAAGCAAAGGATGTATTCAAAGATCAAGCTGCAGAAGAATTACTACCCACACATTCTCCAGAAAGCTATAAAGTAAGATGAAGGAAACATTTTCTCATCACTCACTTCCCACTGCCCCCTACTTATACCACATTTCCACTGTAAACTATAAAATGTTTGAGAACTATCAGCCACTTAAAACCAAACAAACAAAAAAATACTAAACCCCAAACTTCTAAGCAGATAAGGCAGTTCAAATATCTATAAACACTTAAAATTTTATTTAACACTTAAAATGAAATTTAAGCTGTGTTTTTACAGTTTTCAGATTAACTCAGAAACCAGAAGGTTAAAGATCTTAAAGTACCCCTGTAGCAGGGCTGAAAAATCTAACTATTGAGTAAGCTGAATTATTCCAGCTAAAGTCATCAGCTCCTGCTCTGCCCCTCTCAGCTCCTCAATAACACTGAAGAGTGTCAGAAAGAAAGTAAACACATGGAAGAGAAGGCTTTGCAGAGATTGGCTTTGGAACAGGAAACCTTTCACCACTCAGTCCCACGAGCACTTAACCACCAGGCAGAGACAACTGAAGTCCCTCCACTATTACATGTGTCACACAAAATAAGTTTGCTTAGTCAAGCAGATGGCAGAAAAGGCCAAAACCTGAATTAGCTCAGGTGGAACTGTGCCAGTTTACACAAGCCAAAGATATTAATTCAGCTTCTGTGGTCTGCTGGTAGGCAGGTACAAGCCCAGTTGCTGTCAGGCTGCTGCAGTACGGTCACCTCCAGCATCCCCTGTTTTCTGATGTCTGGTGACTTCAGTCAAGGGCTGCATACACAAAGCCATCTATTATCAGAAGTTTTTCCTAACAAATGTTGTGCTAAAGTCTATATGTATTTCAAAACAGTAGGTTATTTTGTCTTTTACATAGAACCAACCAACCAAAGAAACAGAAACACTGCTAATATGACAGGAATGAACTGTCCTCTACAAACAGCAAAAGCAGAAGTGCTGTAATGTCACTAAACACTCCAGGTCAAAGAATGACACATGATACAGTTTCTCCCATCAGTATCCTCCTGTGTGTCATTCTCTCATGTTCCATCCTTTGTCCCAGAACCTTAAAATAAAAAAAACACAAAACATACACTGAAAATTGTTTGAAGCTAGGATATGGGTCTCTGTATTTCTATAGATAAAATCAAACCCAGTGGAGAACGGTTCTCCCTCGGACTCGAATCTAAGCTTGATTTTTGTTTAGCAGTAAATACATGTTCTGTATAAGCCTGATACCCTCACAGCAGCCCTGGCCATATGTAGGAGAGTTAAACAGAAGCTTCTGAAAAGACTTAATGAAATCTTGCCGAGCTGGGTGAAACAAAGGTGGGGAACTCCTCTGTGCTTATTGTGGCGCTGCCGTTTGTCCCTGTCCCTTCCCTCGGGCCGGAGCGCTCCCAGCCTGCCTGGTTCAGCGGGAGCAGGCAGCAGGTACAGCAGGTACGCACAGCCCAGAGCCTGCCCTCGTTTCTCACACCGATCTGACCCACTTCGGAGCCTCCCACCAAGGGGAATTACACAACAGGGCCAGATTGTGGCTGCCACTACTGTTTTATGGCTGAGTTATTCCAACCTGCCCCATCTCCTGCCTTTGCACAAGCAGGCACGCTGTGCTCAGTGTTTAATCGCTGGAGGAAGGGCACTCTGTGAGAGATAAACTGATTACCTGCTCCTGGGCTCTTCCCAGTCCTGCTGGGAGCTGGTCCCGAGTGGGATGTGTGCCTGAGGAGAGTTACAGCCCCAAGAAATCCAAATCAAACCCTCTGCACCCCCCTTACAGCAGATAGCCAGCCAGCCTTCCAGCACAATGCCTCAACAGCAGTGAGGCTGCTGAGAAACCGGGCTGGGATATTAGGGAGAAACACTTGGAAAAATTCCTCTTGCTTACTCAGGGAGGAAAAAAGAGCTGTCATGTTTATCCTACCCAGAAGTTAAACCCTGCAATCAACTGCACATCAAATTAACATCCAAGACAGCCTCTCTCATGTATTATGTCCTGTCTTTCAACAGAGATAAAAATAGTTCTGAAGTTTTTTGGGCTTTGCTTTTTTAAGGTAGAACACTTCAGATAGTAAGTAAATGCCATGTGCTGATGACTGCCTCCTCCTCAAGCCTGCACAGAAAGGAGGCCCACTTCTAGATGAGGAAACCTTGAGAATTTGGACACATTTCTGTTGTCCTCATGTTTTTTTCACTCTGCAAAGCTTTCAAATCACTTCTCACCTATAAAGTTGAGAGAGAAATGTGAAAGCAACTTTTCCCCTTCTACACAATAGTTGTTCACAGCAGGGCTGTGTATGCCATGAGTGAAACAGCAACCATCAGGGAATGTGGGGACTTATGGCATTTCTGCACATAATTTTCATCAGAGGATCCACTAGCACTGTAAATACCAAACCATTATTTAATTAACTATTACAAATACCATCAAGTAAAAAGCAAGGATGCAGGACAAGGCAGAATGGATTCCTTCCTCACTTGAGGAGGAGAGGTTTCCCCTGTATCTACAGAAAGCCACAAAAGCCAAAGTGACTTTACAGAAGCCCACTACAACACAAGTGATTTAGGCACAGGATATGCTCCTTCCTGAGTACACAACCATCCCATGCAAATCCCTTCAGAAAGGGCAGGTTTAACACTAATGCTGCTCCAGTGCTGAACAGTAAAGAGGATTCCATCACCTCTCCAACCTCCAGCCAAGCCCAATATCTGGGACTCATCAAGATTTGTCCCTTAAAGCCTGTTTTGTAACCAAGACTTCACACTGGCTATTGTGGTGCCTGGCCATAAAAACAGGATCAACCACCCTGGCAAATCACAAGAGGATTTGCACAGACAGTTTCATAAAAACAGATATTTCTAAGTCTGCACTGCATAATGCTCTTTAGTGTCTGTTACACAGTCATGTTTGATGGCAATAATAATTTCCTTTTATGTTTTTCTTTTTTGTTTGGCAGCAAAAGAGTAAATTGGTTGGTTGGGGCCATAAGAGTCTCCTTAATACACTCAGCTCACACACAAACACTCCAAACTGGATTTGTATGAAGGTAACTGCTGGTTCCTCAGGGAAAATCTCATCTGTGTGTTAGATCACTACTAGCACCATTTTGGTACCTTATAGGCAGCCTTCAGTATCTAGCAGAACATTGCTATAAAGCACACAACTGCATTAATAAAACAACTATGAGCTTAAGCTTTTCTATGACAAAAAGTCTGGTTACAGTTTGCAAGAATAACTTGCAATGTTATTGCAAAATAACAATATTTCTCTGTTCCACTTAAAAATCTCGTAAGAAATAAACCTGAGATCAGTGGTTTTGAACAGCTTGACTCTAACAAACACTAGAATTTCTCTAATTTACATTATGCAACATATTAACACGTCTATTAAATTACCATGCAAAAAATGGTGTCGGGGGAGTCACCTAAAAGGATAAATATTTTTTCAAAAAAGAGTCAACAGTTTTACTGCACTAGTCCACCAGATCCCTACATGCTTTAAACAAAGCAAAGAAGTGTTTACTGAAAAATCAAAAGGAATTTATTCCCTCCAAATTGCATTTAAAGCCATCCTTAATAGATTACTTTGTGGTTTAAATCCCTTCTTCCTTTGCAGTCTGAGACTGTTGAGACTCCAGTTATGCAGTTCCTCTGCTGTAACTCACAGCTAACTGGTGGCCACATGCTGCTGGCTGGGAAGGAAGAAAACAATTCTTCATTTCATCTTGTTCAAATCACAACCTAAGTGGCATTGATCCTCTCTAACTGATGTGCTCTCCACAGGAGTATTAAACTGAAGGAAAAAGAAGCAGTGAAATCATAAATTGGGGAGCATCAGCTTGATCTGGACCACCCTTCTGAGGAAGGCAAGTGTGCTCCTCCCCACTCCACATAAATACTGAACAATGGATCTAGTCTTCACCCACACTGCATGTGAGCATTAAGAAGCCCACTGTGATTTGTGGGGAACAGGAACTGAGAGAAAAAAAATAACAGACTGCTTTTAGAAACACATCCATATATCCGTTTTGAGAGAGTTGCAGGACCTGCTCTTTTATTCTCTCCAGGCTAACAATCTCCCTCTTAAAAGGCACCACAAAACTAAAACCACCCTGAAACTGGTTGTTCCCTGACAACATAAACAACAAAAGCTGCTGCATAAAAGGGTGGGAGAAATGAAAATAAAACAAAACAACACGAAAAAAAACCCCATAAAATCAACCCATAAAGAAAGAAAAGGGAGAGCTAATCCTTCCCCTCTGCTGACACGACAGTGCTGGCACTGAGAATGTGACAATGAACATTACATAAGGCCTGGCTCCCACTTGGATCTGAACAAAAAGAGCCAGCGTGAGTCAATGGCAGCATCTGTAGCTCCTTACACAAGCTGAGCATCCATCACCTGCACTGGGAGCCGAGCTCCTTCTGCAGCTCAGCAGGGATGTGGGAACACCCTACTGCCCACGGTGGAAACGTTTTGTAACCCCTAAAGAAAACCTAAACTCTCCATAAGATGCCAGCACTCCCTTCCCTACAGACTTTGTGAGGTTCTTCACCTCTGGACACAGCCAGCAGAAATGGGCAGATGTTACTATGTTTGTATTTATGTATGTATATAACTTTTTCCCTAATCACTGATACATTGCTTCTAAAAGCAATTTTGATTAACCATATTAAAGCAGAAACTGACTTCCTATAAGTCAACTCTCTCCTTTCAAATACTCACAATGCCCTCACCAGTGAACCACCATAGAAGAGCAGTTTGTGTTTTACTGCATAAAAGTTCAGGCTACCTAAGGTAAGAAGCATGTGATCAGTTCTGTTCCAGTAATTACTGACATCTGGACTAACACCATCACAAAATAACAAAAAATTTCTCCTACTTCACAGAATCTCCATCTTTGTTTTCAGCTTTGTCAAATTCCATATAAATGGAATGCACTTGCATTACCTGCTAAAGAAAACTCTCCTTCCCTGATTACTGTTTCTTTCAAAGCAAACAGCATTTCAATATAAAAGTCACTTTTGAGTGTGTTTTTACATGTTTTGCCCATGCAACTACAGCTATAGAAAAAACAAGCAAGACCTGTGTAAGGAGTAAAACACTGAGAAAATATTTCAAATGGTGGGGAAAACCCAACAGTAGGGCACATTTTATACAGCAGATTAATTTGGGAAAGACTTGCCTACCTTGCATTAATGATAACCATTCTCAAATTCCAAAATATAAGTTTGAAAAGTCAGCTCATGGGAGAGATGTGCCAAGCCTTCTCTTCGTGAACACCAAACCATGTCAAGATGTGAGCCAAATCCCAAACAGGAAAGATAGAGGTAAGTGGAAGATCCCTCTGGAATTTAAGCTCTTGTCATACACAGGAGCCAGAGAAGAAGTTATGTAATAAATCAAGACTAAATTACATAAACAAAAGCAGTGGAACAGAGAGAAGAGAAAAGGCACAGAGCTGTTCCCCTCTCAAGGAAAGATCAGTCACTCTCACTCTTTAAAGACAAGCTGTGACTTTAGTCACTGAGAGATGCTAACATTATAGCTTACCTCCTTGAAGGGTATCCCTCAGAAACAGACTGGGATAGCTCATAAACAATGTTTTCATCTTTCAAAATGAGGAAAATTGCAAGTTTTCCAAATGTTGAAAGGTCTAATTATCTATCTATTATCTAATCTATCTATTATCTAATTATCTATCCTATTTTCTCAGTATCACCCCATCCACACACTCTTCCCTCTTTGCCTCCCAGAGAAGCACATTTCCTTACAGGGGCACAATCCACTGCCTTCAGCTGTGCCTCTGCTCAGGGAATAATCTTTCCCATCAGCAGCAGTGCAGGGCAGCCCACCACCCCTTGTGAGACAGACACCAGTCACATCCCACACTGGCATCACCAGACCACAGAGTAAACACAGCTCAACTCTGCTTTGGGTCATAGCTCTGCATTTCAGTACAAAGATCACTGAGGTCTGGGAGCTTGGTTTTGATGCCTCTTCCTTCTCCCTCTTCAAAACTCAACTTAAAATCTGAGGTTCTGGTTTATGTAGTTTGTAGAAAAAGGAACCATTCCACAAGGGTTTGTTCCTCTTTATTCCCTACCTCACCTCCAGCAATGACAATTACACCAGGGATGAGGAAGTATTACTTATGCCACCTACAGTTTACCAAAGAAACTTGAACATGAGCAAAAACAAGAAAGAGAAAAACCAAAAAAATCCTGAAATAGGAGGAAATGGAAAGGAACAGTTTTGAACTCATGTGATATGACAATTAGCATATGTTAGACCCAATTTGCTGCCAAGCAATCAGACATTAAACTAATTTTTATTGGATTCCAGTGTAGATTTAAAATCCATTAAAAGATTAAAAACTGTCATAAACTTCTTTCAGAGTCGTTCCCTCCATGCAACATTGCACAGTGCTGGAGAAACCTAATGTTTAAGTGCCACTTCTCTGGTAGTTTTGAGAACAATGTAACCAAAACCTGTTGATTTTTACCTTTCCCACTAAACAGGTCAAAATGAAACACTTACACTGATCCTTATCTATCCTGCACAAATACATCTGCTTTGATATCAATGAACATTGACACTATAGGCAGCTCACATGGAAAGCAACTGGATTGAAAGAGCCTCCTGTGGTTCTGTTAGTAATGGAAGTGCCACTTTGGTTGAGCTTTGCTGGCTGAAAACTTCCCAATGGTTTGGACAGGCCTGAAGGGGAAAATAATGCAGCTTACTGCCTCTCCCCACAGAGCAGAAATAACCCAACACACTGCTGAGGGGATTGTTTGGATACACACAAAAATCACCCCAATGGAGATAATAAATATTATTTCTCAAAAGAAATAGACCTATGAGTCTCATGATGTGCATATTATATGCTCAGCTTATAAAATTGTGAGTATACAATTCCACATCCTGGAGTTTACTTCCAAAAGAGCTTTAAAAGCAGTACAATGCAAGCTGGGCTAAGGAGATACAAAAATATTAACAAGAAGATAATATATCCTGTGGGACACCATACCCTTTTGGTAAACATATCCAACTGTTCTGTCCCCATTCATGCTAAACAGGATATTAACTACCAACAAACACCAGCATATCCAATGCTAAGCCAGGAAAGAGCAACTGAAAAGGGACATATAAACAAATTACTGTAAAACACCGTATGACAAATAAGCACCACAACAATCATCCAGAGAAGTAGCTGCTGGCTACCAAACACAGCTCCTTTAGAGTAAAAATGTCACTACCTCCCTAGTGTATAAATTCACTTAACGTTTGTAAATGCTAGCAATGTCTTTTGCAGTACTTGTTCTTACCAAACACACAATACTGTATATTCACACCCCTACAGAATCCAAAATGTTACATTTCCAAGATTCAGAAGCAGAATGACAAAGAGCATTTGGCTGTGATCCTCAAAAAGCCCACAACCTTCTGGGTATTCTTTCTCTCAAAGTTAAGAGCAAGTCTCAGACAAGTGCTTTCCTCCAGCGACCACTTTTTCTATCAAAGCTCATTTAATATTTGCCTGACTGGCAGCTGTGCCCAGTGAGCAAGAACAGGGAACAGCAGGAAAGCCAGGTCTTCTCATGTCCTATTGACTTGTTACCATCCCAAGTGAAGGCAACCATATGTCATAATAAGTCAACATCCCTATACTCAGATGCTGTTATCTCCTCAAATACAACAGGAATGGAATGTCTTGCCTCACCACTATTTAGCTCCCCTCCTTTTCAATTATTAGTTAGATTATTGAATTATTAGTCTTGAATCATAGAACTATTTGAGTTGGAGAAGAGCTCTAAGATCAGAGTCCAACCACTAACCCATATCTCCAGATGCCACACTGATGTATCTTTTAAATCCCTCCAGGACTGGTGATTTCACCACTTCCCTGAATAGCCTGTTCCAATGCTTGACAACCCTTTCAAGGAAGAACTCTTGCCTGGTATCCAATCTCCCTGGCACAACCCGAGACCATTTTCTCTTATCCTATTGCTTGCTCCTTGAGAGAAGAGACCAATCCCACCTGGCTACAGCCTCCTCTCAGGGAGCTGCACAGGGCAAGAAGGTCCCTCCTGAGCCTCCTCCAGGCTGAGTCCCCTCTGCTCCCTCAGCTCCCCCCATCTGACTTGTGCTCCAGATCCCTCCCCAGCTCCATTCCCTTCCCTGGAGAAGATCCAGCATCTCAATGTTTTTCTTGTGGTGAGGAGCCCAAAACGCAATCCAGGATTTGAGGTGCCCAGCACAGGGGACAGTCACTGCCCTGATCCTGATGGTCACAGCAGTGCTGGTATAAGCCACATGCCACTGACCTCCTTGGGCTCACATTCAGCCTCTGCTGACCAGTGTCCCAGGTCCTTTCCTGCCAGGCAGCTTTCCAGACACTCTGCCCCAGCCTGCAGTGCTGCAGAGGTTGTTGTGGCCTTCCTGCCCTCCAGGAGCTCAGCATTCCTGCCCAAACTCATGTCACCTGCAAACTTACTGAGGCTGCCCTCAATCCCCTCATCCAAGGAACTGGAAAAAAAAAAATTAAATAGCTGTGGCCCCAATACCAAACTCTGGGGAGCCCCACTAGTGCCCAGCTGGATGTGGCACCATTCTCTACCTGGGCTTGGTCAGTTTGTTTGTCCAGTCATTTAACTGAACTACCTTATTTATGTAATTGTAGGAATTCTTCATTATTATTGATTTGGGCTGAAGTAAGAAATTTGTATAATAACTCCAACTTTTATTTTGATGGGAGATTTTGGGTACAGTTAACAGCATTCTTTAACAGGGAAAACTAATTACACTAATTGCACTTCCAAAGGAAATGTACTGGCAATGCTGTAAAATCTCAGTCAAGTTCATTCAGTTGTCCCCTTGATAGGAATGAAGGAGGCAAATGATAAAAGTTAAAGACTTTCTCATCACAATAAAGGGACAGATGTTCACAAAGAGGTTCCACTAGCACAGAGGCAGAGTATCTCATTCTGTAAAATAAGCATTTCACTGACCAGAAGTATTGATTTAATTGAAATATAAGATATCTCTTGCTTTTTGTGAGTGCTATGGTAAGTACAGGAGGAAGGAAAAGGCACCTCTGAACAATTTTTTGTAAGGGAGGGAAAAAAAAGCATTTTCCTACAGAGTCTGTATGACTAAGCAGATCACTCACTTCTCCAATGTTCTCTACTCATTATCTGGGTCTTACTTCTCTCAAGCAGTTAATTATTGTCATTATAAAATAAACAAATTCAGATCAGAGACCTGAACTAGTCCCTTCACTGGAGAACAGGATGTGAAGTTACAGTTGACAGAAACTTAAAAATGCTGGCTAGGGTGAATCTTACTATGCATTGTCCAGAATTAAGAGCTCCTCCCCACCAAAAAAAATCAGCTTCCCCAGGAAGTTCTTCTCCAGAAATAATAGACTACATATCAAGACTGAGGGAAAAATCAGGGAAAAAAAAATCTCGTCTGGGATAACAGCTTTTCCCCAAATAGCTGATCTCAAATGTACTCGTTCAATTCCAAATCTTCTCTATTCCATGCAACAATCACCTTGACACCCAGTTTTCAAGGCAACTGTTGCTCCCTGTTTAGAGCCTGCATTACACTTCATATGCTAAGCACAAAAAGGCACTGGTCTTGTAAGGTTTATTTCTTGGTCCTGTTCCCTAAATTCCTTGATACCTACGGACAAGGAACTTAAAATCCAACCGATGTCACCACTCCTACAACAACTTCTTGATTTAGGAAAATACTCTTTGTTCCTGCTATCTCCTCCACCCCAACATCCCATACAAATGCAAGCTGATTTTCCTTACTTCCTATGCCCGGAAGCTTGTGTTTGGCTGCTGAGGTGCATTCCATAACCCGGGCACTTTTTTAAAGGAAGGAATATACAGCTCTTGCACTATTTTGGGAAAGGAGAAGCCACAGCCAGTTGCCTTTTCACACAAGTGTTCAGTAGCAATGCTGCAAGAGTAATCAAACCTCTGGACAGTTAGTTAAATTACACTGGGAATGCTGTTCCTTTCACTTCCATCAGTGAGTGATGCAAATAATAAATGCAAAGACTGAATAAAAGAGTGCATTAAACAGAAGATGGCAACCAAACCCTGCTGCTAAACCCACCAATTAGAGAGACAGAGACGTGCCTTGACACTGACAGACACTTTTCAGATTTCATAGGCACCAGAAGGGTAATAAACATTTGCCCTTGATTAAATTACCCATTTTTCCTCTCGCTGACTGCAGCCTTCTAGGCCTCGGACACATTTTCTGCAGCAGCTGCTCTTTTCCCAACTCACACACTGCTCCCACACTGTGCCAGCACGATCCCTCTGTGTGGCTGGACAGCAATCTGATTCAGCTGAAAACCTATCTGGAAGCAAAATTAAGTTCCCAAATGTGATTTACCACAAAGTTGCATGAACATCTGTGCGGGCACAAAGGGAAAAAATAATCCAAACAGTGAGATGGTGAGAAAATGCAGCCCTGGGTATGGGCTGATCAAGCTGGAGCCACTGTCACCAAGGCCATGCTCTAAGAAGCCAGATAATGCTCCAGTGCAGGGGACAGACAGCATTTCTATTCGAGAAAGTGAGATAGTCCTTGTCACAAAGCTTCCTTGCCTTCAAAACTCCAGCCCAAAGGATGGTGCATGTAGCCAAGGTGAGATAATCTTCTCAATTGGCTCTTTCTTTGAATAGTCATGGCATCACTATGTGGTTTGTGGAAACTGGTTGTGAACTTCACTTTGCTGGACTTTTTCAATTGGAAAAACCAATGCAATTGCCACTCAAAGCACAGAAGTGCTATAAATTATAACATGCAGTCAGACACCCTTGCTGTGCACATCTCCCCACAGCAAATAATCTTAAACTGCCCAAAGCTCAAAGCAAAATACATCTCCTCATGCAAGTCTTTAGCATGTAGCATTTTTAGTGAGCGCTTCTATAAACAGGTTCTTCCAATTACGTGTGGGTACCAGAAAAGGCAGGATAAGGCTCTGTTTTAGGGAACAGAAAGATAAGCTGTCCCAACCTTGAGACACTGGTAACAAGCACTGACAGAAATTTCTCCAGGTCAGGGCATGTCCCCTCCTAAATGCACTCGGGGGACTTGTTAAAGGAACATCTCTATGGGGTGACAAAAGGAAGTGATGCAATCTGTACCATGAAAGCAAGCAGGTGATTTCTTTAACCTCATTAGAGGAATTTACTTTGCCCATGATGAACCCTCCCCCCACCCCCAAGATCAAGGGTTGATTTGTAGTACTTGAATAAGAGAATCATTTTCTTTAGCCCTCTACCTTTCTTTGCTTTCTTGTTGTATCTTATTATGTCTGGGATAAGCAGATATTCCTGGGCTGTCCTAGAACACAGACCTTTCACCAAAATGCAACCAAGAGCCACTGTGGGGATCTGGCCATAAATACATACTGGTGTATGTAGCCTCTCATGCATAGCCCCTGTGTTTGCTTTGTGTTCACTCAACACTTGAACTTCACCCAGTGTGTTCAAGCAGGCATAAACACCCTTGGCAGGAGGTCCTAAAAGTCTTCTCTCATCCTTACTTCTCACAAGAATGAAGTTGCCACCCCGGCGACTGCTGCTCTTGGTCTCAATCTTCTAACTCAGGCCACAGGTAAACTTTTTTATATTCTAGAGCTTATACTAAACAATGTCAAGCATAAATAAACTGACAGGTCCCCTCAGCCAACCATGAGAAAGACACCTATCTGATACAGGATACAGGAGGTGTTCCAGCACATTAAGATCAAATTAAATTTAAAAATCTGAAATCCTTATCTCCTGAGCTCTACAATCTCCTCCAATCCCCAAAATCTTACACAGACTCCCAGACAATTAACTCTGTTCACCTTCAATCTTCCCTGCCATAAAGCAACTGCAAAGAGAAGCCAACAGATGATTGCAGGGAGGGGGGAAGGTAAAGGAATTGTTCACTTATAACCACTTCTGTCTCTCTTCACTGCCTTCCTTCTCTGTCAGCAAAATGGGTCAGACAAGATAACAGAAAGGAGAGCAAGAGATGCAGAGGAGACACACCCCCTCCAAGCTGCAAGGAAATTGAAAGATAAACAACTTCCCTCAACAGAAGGATTTACCTCTAAGTCTTCCTTCACAGGCCAGACGAGGAGTGCAAAAAAACAAAACAAAAAAAAAAAGAATACAAGACCTTGCCAAAATAATAAAATAAGTCATAGGGGGAAAAAGGTAACACTAGGATGGAAAATGCTCCCAGGAGGTAATTTCCTTCAGCAGGACAACCTCTTTCAGTGATAAAAGAAGTCACTTCTCATAGTGCTGACCCTTCCCCAAACCCAGAGGTCTCGAACAGACAGATTGTATCTCCTGCTTGCTGGAACATCCTTTCTGCATAACGGCTGTCGGTGTAGGCACAGATTCTTTGCTAAAATTGAGGCAGTGCCTGGGAAAGGCCATCCAGGACAATGTGCCATGAGCAGAGCATCCAGCTCCTGCATTTCCCACGGCCCTTCCTCTGGCACATGACTGGGCATGCACTCGTCCTGTGATGGGGAAAAGATCAGGATGTCTGGAAAGGTGCCTACCAGGCACAAGCTGCTGTCACAGCTAGACTCGTTTCCATTGTACTTCCAGAAGGATTTAGGAAAACATCCCAAACCAGTTGTCCACAGAGAACCCACAGACAACCAGTAATCTCCCTAATGGCCAAGGCAGAAGAGGACCCATAGTTTTTTCCTCTGTACGTCCTTCACTGCTCTGGCAGACAGAACACAACAGAAACCATTCCTCTGGAGGACAAGGGACACACTGATTTCATGCTAGCAGAGACACACAAGGCACAACATCCTTATGCACCCACACTCAGCTACCTCTGCCAGCAAGAGCTCATGCAATTTCTTCCGCCAAGGAAAAAGCAATTTCTACAGAATGTAAAAACTACTCAATATTGGAGTAAACATCTTCACAGCACATTATCAGATGTTTTGGAGGAAAAACACTGGGGAAGATATTCTAACCTCTTCAGGAAATGGAACAGCCACCCCTGTCCTTCCCCATACAGCCCCTTCCTCTCCCCATCGCCAAAAATGACAGTGCTTCCCAAAAAAAGAGATCACAAATATTTGATTTCATTAAAGTACACGGCACATACAAGCATATTTATTCCCTTGAGAGAAAATGGACACTTCACAGATATAAAGGAGTGCTCTAAGAGAAGAACTACCATCACCAGATCCTTGGACTGACTCTAGCATGTGCAGGAAGAGTCTGAACACGACTGGGTGAGATCTGTTTAGCAAGTGCCAGTGCCCCTGCACTTGTATGCTGGCAGGTGCACTCGTACATTACAGTGCAATTCCTCACCCAAATCTTCCAAGTGATACTCCATCCTGACTTGATGACTTCGAGAGATGCAGACATCCAATTTTCCTTAATACTTACAAGCATCTTCCTAATGTCTTCAGTGGTAGATCACATTCACTGTTAACAATCTGTGCCTTTTTCCTAATTTGAAATAATCCTTTTAACTTCCAGCCACTGGCTGCTATTGTATCTTTTTCCACTAAATTAAAGAGCCTTTTGGTACACAGCCTATTCTGCCCAAAGAAAATTGAGAAACTTTTAAATACCTTGTGATAAGTTAAACCAATTGAGCAGTTCAAGAAAAAGTCTTATAATGACCAATTTAATCCCTCAAAAATCATTGAACACTACATCTTTCTTGCCTTTGAATATCTCTTTAAAAACACCAACATTAAACCTTGTCAAAATACTCTGCAACTGATTTCACCTCTCTGTCCTTATTCAGTATTTCCTGTTATTATGAATGTACATTAGTATTTAAAAAATTAATTAGCTTATTTTAAGCTCTGAGGACTCACTGCCATGTATTTGCTCTGCTCCTGCCATCCTTTCCAAGGTCATTGGTTTCTGGAAGCACAATTCTGTATATTCTAAACCCACAGCCTCCAGTCTTTCCCATAACATGCATAACATGCTCCAGCTCTATAAAAACATTTGGCCATATTAAACCCAGTTACCCAAACAATTCAGAGGACACTGTACAGCTGCTGTTCCTTCTTCATGCTTCACCACTCAGGCACAACCTTTACATAATCCACAAATTTGAACAGCTCTAATTTCATGTTTTCTTCCAGGCCACTGACAAAAATACTACAAAGCTCTGGACCTACTATAAATCCCTGAAAAAATCCTTCATTCATATTCTATTTTCCACATCTACTGTTTTTAATCCAGTTGCTGACTCACAGATCATACATGAAACTGTATCTGTTGAACAAGATTCCCTTCTCAACAACACCGTCATTGACTGAAGCAGTCATGGGAATACAATTACCACACAAATCCCATTTGTAAGCATGTGTTTGATACAAGAGATTTAATTAGAATTTTTTGATCTTTCAGAGCACTGCTACTCCCCAGCCACGTAACAGTCTCTTTTGCTTCACTAATTTTGAGTAAATGCCACCAGCAGCCCTCCTCAATCAATTCCTTTTTGAGCAACACTCCATTT
This sequence comes from Sturnus vulgaris, assembly GCF_052056855.1. NCBI lineage: Eukaryota > Metazoa > Chordata > Aves > Passeriformes > Sturnidae > Sturnus > Sturnus vulgaris. The sequence continues at coordinate 16,603,877 of NC_142253.1, read as the reverse complement.
TCCACGTTGGCTCAGCAGGCAGACAGAGCACCTGTGCTCCACTATCCACTCCCAGGCTTTGCACAGGTCCACAGATTTTACTTGGTTTGGGGTTTGGTTGGTTGTTGTTGTGTCAGCAACAAACAGCTAGAGAAATTCACAAAAGATCAATATATTTTAACAATCTATTTATTCTGGATTCAACAATCCAAATACAATAACCCACACTTCATTGATGCTGATGTTCTGGGTAAGACTCGAGAAACTGGAGAAAATCTTTAGTGAATTGCCATGTCTCTAAAATGGCATTTCCACAGTTGGGCTAGAAAAGTTCTCTTCACAAGAATTTTAGATAAAAATTTTCACTGTGAAGAGAACAAAGTACAAGTCAAAATTAAGTTACTTCCATCATGTGTTTTTCCTTACAAACTCTTTGTACCCAACCAGCCACAGGTTCTGCACTTTCTGTTGGTCAATTCTGCCCTTGTATAGCTCCACTTTTTGTTAATTAGATCAAGCTGGTTTGCCACAGAGAACACTAAAGTAAAGTTTTCTGCCAAATCACTACAAAACCCCTTTAATTGCTTTTATAAGTTTAGTGCCTCTCTTATATAAAGAATGTTGTTTTGCACTTGACTCGACCAAAGTCCTCCTGGTTCAGCCTAAGTTTCAATGTATTTGTTACCCAAGAAAGCACGTGGGCATGTTGAGCTGTTCCACCTCTGGTTTTCTACTTATCTGCCATCAAAGGTTCAACAGCACAGAAACAGTTACAGTGACAGAAGAGAAATTTTGTTAATATGCTTAATTCTTGTCTAGCTCCTACCAGTACCATTGTGTGTGCACGTGTATGGGAGATGGAGGAGGGAGTAACTCAAGTCATACCAGCAAGGAGCCAGTTCATCTCATCAGCTCTCCTCTGTTTCAAATAGGTCCAAGAAGTAAATGGTAACTGCTCTTTGCAGCTCAGAAATTCCTCGTAGGATTTAGGGCAGTAGTAGAGGGCAGTGTTCGTATGGTTTGAATGCTGCACTCCGTGTTTATACCACAAGCTGCACTGATTTTATCTAACAGATTTCTTCAGCCTGGTTTCAAAGCACCTGGCTAACAGTCTTCCTCTAAAGATTTCTGCACCTTTGAATGAGATCTTCAGTCATGAAGTTATTCAGCACTTTTCCCCAGCACAGGATCAATACTTCCTCCAGACAAGTGCCTACCAGCCTTTACATCTTCTCCTATGCTTGAATAACTGACTGTCACTAATACCAAACTTGGATCACCCTTCTTTTCTTTCTTTGTGCATTTCAACTTGCAGATACAGTCTCAGAACAGCAGCTTTTGGGACAAGCTGACAGGCTACCCCAGAGGGCTTCAAATCACTGCTCCTACTTGCAGGTTTTAGAGCATGCTAAAAATGCTGCTATGAGGTCAAAGTGATGGATGTAACACTTCAAGTGAGTCACAGATACCTCTGAAATGCCACAAGATTTTTGGAGGTGTCAGACTGACCCCAGCTCCAGCATTACCACTGAGTAAGAGCAAGATTTCAATTGCCATACCTGTTCTGGGATTGCAAGAGCACTGAATCAGCCTTGCTCACAGGACTGCACACAAATTCTGCTACTTCACATCAGGCATAAATTAAGTCAATCGTATATCTGACCTTTAAGAATTTCTGAAAGGTTATTTTCTATAGAAAAGAAAGTATCTCTATATCCTTGAGATATTTTTCAAAGTAACAAATCTTATTGATATTCTTATGCAGTTCTCTATCTGCATGAATGAAAGCAATATATACTTTTTCACCTTTTTTTCCCTGCAAAGCTTGTTTCAACTTCAGTTATACCAATTTTGTCAGCAAATGTGCAGTTGGCATTTGCTGGTTATCACATACAAAAGACTGATCAATAACTCACTGTTATTTAGAATGCCATGCCACCAGTAAGCTGGTTTTAAAAAATGATGACTTTTAAAAAACAGAACAACAAAAAACAATATCACCATATTCTCAGAAACTTCATATTCTAAAGAGGCCTATTCAACAAATTTTACCTTGTCATGGCTACCTGTAATTCCACCTTCTTTCTTCTCTCAGTATATAACGAGCCTTGATTTCATCAGCTAATTCTGTCCCTTTCCCAAACAACAAATGGTTGCTTATTATTTCATCATTCCCCTTCATCTTTAAGATTTTCTTAATAAGCATAAAGCCCTAGAAATTAAATGTGAGCTTTCTAAAAGTTAACAAGAAACAAAATTTTCATTCATTGTTTCAAATTACCTAAATATCAGATTCTACACAAGTCGTCTTCTGTGCTGGCAAAAGTACTCAGTAAGTACTCATTTGGGGGGCAGGGGAAACCCCAGCTCTCTATAAGTTATTTTTATATAGCTTATTTTTATACTGCTAAAATGTTGTTTAAACACCACAAATTCCTGTCTTGAGATGAGCATTCTCTGAAACAAGTTCAGCTGTAATTAACTCAACAATCAGGTAAATATAATGCAGAAATTATTTTGCGTAAGCAGAAAATATGTCTCAAAACTATATCTGTACCAAGGATCTAGGAATAGCAAACAGTACTTAACCTCTGCAGGCACTTAGTTCTGGAGAATTAGGTTAAAATAAGAGAGTTTGTTAGCAGAGAGTATTTATCCTACAGGGTATATCCCCCAAAAAACTTCTAAGTACCTGATGGAAACAAGTTCAGAGAAATTACAGGAACATTGTTGCATGGTAATTAATAACATTCTTAAAAACCTTGTACCAAACTGCTTCATTCAACTCACACCCACAAACCACCATATTTGAAAGCACACTTTCTGCATTGTTACATTCTGGGTTTGTTCAAATGGGATTCAATCCCATCCCCATGGGAAAAGTCTGCCACTCCCCTCCTACCACAGTAACTTGATACATCTCAAAGAAGTGTCTGAAATAACAAAATTTTGAGAAACAAAAGTAAAGGCAATGCAACAGGCAGACCTGTAAAATGGGAAGTCAGGATACACGTGACAGCAGAGGACTTAGGAGAGAGAGCCAGGGAGCCAAGAGTCACACTAGCGACAACTGGAATATGTGGAAAAGGATGGAACAACTACTGCTCAGTGCTGCAGGTGGTGTGATTTGACAGGTGTGTGTACCTACACTCACACGTGTGCAAATGAACGAGGCTCTCTGTGAGGCAGGAGGGGCAGAGACATCGGTGGTGAGCACGTGTGTACAAATACATCCCTGCACACAGGAAATGCAACACACGGTGATGGCACTGAGCTGTACCAGCAGGAGCACAGCCACCCCGATCCAGGGAAACCATGGCTTCCTGGCAGCCAGCACTTTTCAGGGCCATTGGAAACACCACAGGCAGTTCTGGGCATCCCCAGCACATGATAAATAAGAGTGGTTTGGTGGAGGGAGATGCTCAGAGGGACAGAGCTGTGTGAAGAGAGGGGGATGGGAAGGTCCAGACTGGAGAAGAAAAGGCTTTGGGGAGCTGACAGCAGATCTGCTGGACCTACAGGGAGGTCTGTGCACAGGGGCACGCAGCACGACATCAGACACAAACAGCAACGGTGCACGTGTGACCTGACCTAGAGAAAAAGTCTTTCCTGGTCAGGACAGTCTAGCACCAGAACAAGGACACAGAAACTGACAAACCTTTGTCTTTGGAGGGTTTAAGATCTGAATGAACCAAGTCCTGGTCTGACCGTGGTGTACATCACACTTTGAGCAGCAGGTTGGACTAGACACCTCTTGAGGCCCTTTCCAGTCTGAATTATTCCACAATGTCAACTTGGATCCCAGAGAACAACAAAATGTCCTGTTACAAATTTACTATGCCAGGTTTTACCTTTCAAATCTTTACTAAAATGCAATCCCCATCGAGCGGAGACAAAACCCATGCTATTCAGTTCATCTCCTCACAAAAGCACAGATTCCCACCCAAGATCTGCAATAGCCTTGAGTATCAAATCTGGAGTTCCAACAGATTTAAGAGGCACAGAAATTACCAGTTACCTGAGTGCAGTACAAGTGGAACCCAGTGCCTAAACATTCAGAGCTTTTTTGGGAGAAGGTGGTGTTTACTCTGAGGCAGAAAACGTCACACACCCACAACAGCTCTTCCTTAAAGCAGCAACTATATATTTCTCGAAAATTTCATGTTCAGCACCTACCCTCAAGGAACAACCTACCCCTACATTCTGATGCTGTAAAGGCACAGGATAAGAAGCTGCATTGTTCTCTCTGTATATTCAGGGTGTACAGCTCCACACCTGGGAAAAGAACCCTCACTTAGCAAACCAAAACCATGCCAGCTCACCCCAGGAGCACCTGCAGTGGTCTGAGCAAACTGTCTTGTTTTTATTCTTCTGCTGGGTGCTGCTGCTCCTAGAGCAGAGCTACTTAAACAAAGCCTGTTTATTCTAAATTAATTGATTCTGCATTGAAGCACACAGAGACCACTCACAAAGCCCATTACTCTAAGTCAGGAAGGGGAGCTATCACCTTCAACCAGGCAGCAGAACATCTTGAACCAAAACAGAAGTTTCTGCAGTGATTTCCTATAGGCTAAGTGATTATTCACCAAGCATGGTGCTTGCATAACCACATATACAAAGGATATCCAATGTTAACAAAGTTATAAAGACAAGCAAATGTAACCATCTCATTAGCCAAAAAAATAAATAAATCAAAAAGAAAAAAAAAAAAAGAGAAAAAAAGAACAGTTACTTCCTTTTACTGTTTGGTGGTTTGAATTTAGGGTTTTTTTGGTTGCTGTTGTTTGTTTGGGTTTTCTTGGGTTTTTTCAAATCAAAATTCCCCCACTTGCACATGGACTGGAGGGATGCAGTAAGAACTTTTTAAAGCACCAGTTTTGTACCAATAGACTAAGAGACAGGAGGGGATTTTAATGGAGCTTATGAGCATCTCTCAAATATGAGCACTGAAACATACAGTCACCCAAAACCTATTCCTCAGAGGGAGCAAGTTAAAAAGCTGTGAGACAGGATCCGGAGAGGTAACAGGATCAGCAGCACCAGCTCAGCACACCGAGCCTTCCCCTTCCACAGCTCCCGAACAAGTCTCAGACAATAAAATAGGACTTTGCATGTCTGTTTACCGGTGCCATGGACCATGTTTACCAGTAGCACAGATCACTGCCGCTCGGCCGCAGCAGAGCGTGGCAACCACCGTGCCCGGGCACCGCCAGGCCCTTCCGTCTCAGCACGGCGCTGCCAGCACGGCCGGACAACCGGGAGCCACGGCACCCCACGGGGGGCATGCGCACCCCACGGCTCCCCCACAGTCAGAACCTCGCTCAGGCCCCGAAGCTCGGCCAGGCGAGCTCCGGGCCGGCCGCCCCGCTCCCGGTGGCGGGTGCAGCCTCAGCCCCAGGCCCAGCCCCGCAGCCCCCGGCTCCTCGCCCCGCACCGGGACCCGCCCCCCGGGCGGCCCGGCAGCACCGCCCCTCCGCCCTCCCACCCCCGCAGCGCTCCCGGCCCCCCGGACCGCGGGAGCCGCTCCCCCGCCGCCCCCGTTCGGCTCCCACCGCGGCCCGCGCGGCGCCCCGCGCACACCCCCGGCGGGGCGAGCGGGCCTCCGCCGGCGCGCCCTGCCCGGCCCGCTCCCATTGTGGCGGCGGCCCCGCAGCGCTGCGTTCTCACCTGGGCGGCGGGCGGGGGCTGCGGCCCGGCGGCCCCGGGAGCTGCGGCCGCTCCGGGAGCTGCGGCCGTCCCGCCGCCTCCTCCCGCCTCCGCCGCTCCTCGGGCTCCGCCGCCGCTCGGGGCCGCCCCCCGTCGCAGCGCCCGCCTCGTCCCCCGGGCAGCAACAGGCGCCTCCGCCGCGAAGGTTCCGCAGGGCGCAGAAAGGTTCCCCCCGGCCCGAGGGGTGCCGGGGCTGGAGCGGGATGAGGGGCCCGGGCTGTCCCTGCCGCTGCCATCGGCTGTGAGGACAGCGACTGCAGGGGGCAACCCCCCAGCGCCCGCGGAAAGTGCTAATTAGCCACAGGGACCCGTGGTCATTAAGGCTGGGTAGCCTCGGGGGCCTCTCCTCCAGCCGCCCTCAAGGCAGGGACAGTAAGAAGCTTAGGCTGATGTGCCTTGGCCCATCAGGGTTAAATCCCTCCACATGCATAAAAACCCATCCGAGCTCCTGCTCTAGCGCTGGGCTCTGCACAGGATAGAACTTTTTTTCTCATACCTAGTGCTACAGGACACATTTTTATATTCACCAGTGCTGTTCCCTGTTCTCCTGCCACCATCCTGGCTCTGCTGTCTCCATTCCCTGCCCACAGGGACTGGGCAGCCATCACTGAGCACATCCAAACCCTTCTCGACATTCCCACTTCCTTCAGCCTGCTAAACCCCAACCTTTCTGCAGCCTCCTCAAGGTTCTTTAAAATTCAAGGTCTGATATACCAGAGGTATCCAAAAGCACAGGCAGCATTTCAGATGTGAGTGATGACAAAAAGGTGAGCTCACTGCTCATCTCCATGGGCTGGCTGTGGTCCCGCAGTGTGTCCATAGCCTGTTCTGGCCAGGACACTCTGCTGACACCACACCAGGACACTGAGCCAGCACAGCAGCACATGCTCTGTGTGTTCGTCTGTTACAGGGAAGGAAAAGGACAAGGCCAGCAGAGAAAGCGCCTGTCAGGTGCCCCTATGCTCAAATATCCAGAGCAAGAAAAATACAAGTGCAAGACTGGTGTGTGGGTCTGGATATGTACTGGCAACCTGAGCATTATCAGTGTAACTCAACTGTAAGTACTTCAGGAGCCTCCTGGGTTTCAGGGAAGCCAGAGCTGATCCAAAACAAAAAAGGCCACAGAGCTATCTTACAGTGTGCCATAGAGTGCTTGGAAAAGGCATGAAGGGATCACAGTAAGCCTTTACCCTTCTCCCCATCTAGACACATCCAAATCCTCTACGGGACCTTCTGCTGTTAAACCTGATAAGAAAGTCCAGATTTTCCTTCCCTGCCTCAGCCTGTCACACAGGGGAGACCTCAGAAGCAATGGAACAAGTCCAAGTTAAAGCAGGCAGAATACCTCCATCAGAGCAGCAAGGAGTCCTTATGGGCTTTTATTCTATATGGCATCATTATAATGTGTTATGCTTCAGGCATCTGCACCACAGCAACATGGACAAACACAGCCTGGCTAAGGGTGGCTGTTTCACAGGCCACTCCTCTGAGCACTCCAGCAGCTAAGCACCTCCTCCTTATTTCTAGCAAGTTAGCTAAAACAGAAAGCTTAGACGGTTATTCTTGGTTTCTGTGGATGTACAGCCACTATCTTTCACAGCCAATGAACCTTTGCAGTGGGACACCCACGTTGTCTGGTGGACACATGGGGCTGGGTGTGCACAGGGAGCTGCCTGCACAGTCCCACTGCAGAGCTCGTCCCTTCACACAGCTCCACATCTCCCACGCTTCCCCAGCAGGCAGCTCGTGGAGCAGCCTCAGGACACCCACTGATGCTACAACCAAAAACATTCAATCCAAGCAGTGAGTGTGGGTTATGACTGCTGGTTTGCAACACTGAGGCTGGAGTTACACCATCCAGAGATAACTGAGGCAGCAAACTCAGGTGTTACTTCTCAAGGAAGTAACCTCAAGTCCCATCACACACAGCTCTAGCTCCTTAAACAGGTACCAGCTGTCCTTTACCATCTCTAGTAGGGGATTAATTTGTAGCAGTGACTCCTCCTAGAATAAGCAAACAAAGAAATGGTCTGACATCTTCCAGGTGGGATCAGTGGTTGCCTCATAACTTCAGTGGAGCAGCCACCTACACAACCCCCAAGTGCTTTTGCAGCCTTTCGCACATCAGCCATCGACAGAAGTGCTCTACACACAACCAACACTGTTCCTCAGGCCAGTGGCCGGTTGCTCACCACAACATGTGACCTCTGCCCTTCCCTCATGTCCTGTGCCTCAGCTGAATATGACAAGGCACCTGCAGCAGATTTTGCCCTGAGCTGGGCAGGCACCCAAGCATTGGGAAATTCCTTTAGCTGGGTGTTGGGAAGCATCAAAGCAAAGGGACAAGGAGCACTCCTGCTTTGCCAGGCTCCTGCTCTAGCCTACATCAGTTATTTTAGTCTCAGAGTTGACACTTAGTCTTTTCAAAGCCAACTAGTGCATGGACCCAAGGGGAGACCCATAAGATCTGAAGAGCAGTTGATTTTGTCCTGCAGATCAGTATGTGGGGGTGGAATATGTGAACAGCAACAGAACATTTCTCACCTGAGTCCCAGGCTTTCTCCAACACTCCACTGCACTGGGTCTCCTTTGGAGATCCCTGCATATATCCAAGAAACAGCAGAGCCACACCTCTAGGGATAAATAAAGATGACTGATTGATGCCCTATAACTGGATCCCAAAAGAGCAAGGCAGACATTGTCTTAATACAGGAAAGGCCATCAGATTTCAAAACAAGGGCTTCAACTTCTGACTCTTTAAATGCTCGTATCATTTACAGTCTGAATGGGGTTCTTGGGTAGTATCAGTTACATGGATTAGGAGCTGTAGAGGACATAAGTACAATTCCTCTTCCTGAGATTTTTACAGCTTAATGGACAGGAAGCATTGTTGATGAGCCTCCAGCTTCTTACACTATGACCAGAATCTCCCCATCTTCCCTTTGTGCTTTTTTCTGTCCTAGAATCACTGTCAATTAACAGTACACAAATAAAACCGATGTCATCCATCTCTCCTAAGCTGCACATGCATTATTCATCAACATGCCCTAATTGATTCTCTTATAACCATGAGCACTTCTGCACTTGGCAGTGTTCTTCTTGTTCAGCAGTGCACAATTTATGAAGTTTTATTCCACTTAGAAAAGGCACTTTCAAAGTGGTACCTTCCATGACTTTTCTGATCAGAACATCAAATTTGATCTCAAAGCACACAGACTTCAGTCCTGGGTTTTGTGCCCAGATGAAAGTGTCAATCAAGTAACTCTGGTGCACTGATGCTCAGTGTCCTGACTGCGAGGTCAGTACTGTTCTGGATACTCTGGGCCTTCTTCCCCATGCTAGGATCTATAAAAGAGGTAAAAGGGAATATTTGAAAAGGACTCCACACTCCTAATTAAATGCTCTGAAATGTGTAACCTACAAAACACGTAGGCAGCCAAAATGCCCTCGCAGCAGCTTTCCATGGAAGTTATGGAAGCATCTCCTGAACTACTCAGCAAGAGGACAAGACTCTCTGAAGGCTCCCTCTAGAGCAAGAGAAAAATACATATCCCATTTACACGAGGATAACTCAGCTTTGCCTTCAGTACTCTGATACTAAAATACCTCTGGATTCTTTCATCCTAAGATTTGACCAAGATTTCTGAGATCTGAAAGCCTGTGACAGAATGTTTAGAAACAGCACATACTGTCAAGGTGCAGTCCACATACTCAGTGAGATGAACAGGCCTAAATTTCACTCTGCAACCCAAGCAGATATAAGTCAGCATATGACACACTATACAAAGCAATTAATAAATCAAACCTCACCATTGGCACAAGCGTATTTGGTTTGATGGGACCATACATCATAGCAATTTCTTCTCAAGTACTCTAGTGACAGCACAATTCCTCCTTCTGGTGGATGTGCCCTTTCTTAGATCGTTCTCTTTCAAATGTGGGGTCTAACCTGTTATGTCAATTGCCACCGAAGGGACACAGACATCAGTGTGCCATGGTGACACCATTTGTGCTCCCTGGAGACCTTCTGTGGCCAGGGATGTCACACAGTGCTCTGCATCACACCACCATTCACCATTAACCACATCTGCCTCCTTTTCTACATGCCTTTACTAGTCTCTGATATTCCTCATTTCTCTGTTTGGTGCTTGTTCCAGTTGCTATTCACTGGTCCCTTTACTTACTGCTGCACTGTCCCATGGTGAAGGAAAGGGGAACACTCCAGATACTCCTCACAGGGAGCCCATCCCAACTACAGGATGGGAAATCTGATGGTGCTGCCAAGCTGTTTTCATCCTTCGAGAAGGGCTCAAGCAGTCATGCAGGGAGAAGTGGAAAATCAGAAGTTTACTCGATTTCTAATATCACAACATATTGTTGAGCTTTGTGCTGAAGGACTTGGTCAAGGAGTCACAGGGGAGCCACAACTCCGAGTAGCCTGTTAGGTTTGTGGTGCTCCAGCCTCAGGGGCATTTAATCAGAGTGATGATATCCAGGCTGGGTGTCACCGCACTTGAGACTCAGCCTGCAGCCTCCTCCTTCCCCCGCTAGAAGGGGCTGAGAACCAGCGACTGCAGAGCAGGAACAAGGGAGCTTCCTTATGGGCAACTTCAAGGCAAATCCCACCACACCAAACAACTTGAACACTTCTGCTTGTTAGGCTCTGCACTAGCCCAACCCAGAAGGGATTCAGTGTCCCTACAAAGCAAGATCTCTCCGCTTGAAAAGCTGGCACTTTGGTTTCTTGACCCTATGGTGAACTGCTTTGGGGAGGATTTCAGTGCTGAAATGCTGTAACATCATTGCATAACTCAGCACAGCACTGCTCACTTGAAACACTCTTCAGCCTTCAACACTCCATTTTCAAACACTACATGCAGGAAGGTAAAACAAGGCACCACTTCTTCCAAACGAAGCTGGAACGGTTTATGGTTTCAGGAAAGTAAAGAAAATAGCAAATATATGGTGATATAACAGGAGGGAGAAAGATCTAGACAGAATGTTTTGCTCACAGAAGAGGCAGCTTTATATTTAAGGAATTAAAAGTAACAAGTTTACAAACTAATACAAGGCAACACTTTATTAGTAGAGGTCACCCAGCTGCTCCTGGCAATCCTCAGAGCAGGGTGCTGGCTAAAACCAAGCTGTCACTTAATCACCCACTCCAAGGGTGACATCTATGAGGCCAGCAGTGAGCCCCCAGACACCCACAGTGCTCACACCTCCCACAGAGGGGCAAGGTTAAACCCACAGCTCCAGCGCATGTAAATGCATCACTGAGCTACCTTGTGAAACCCATTAGCAAATTCACAGCAGGAAGCTCTTGGCTGGTCCTTACTGGGGGCACAACCAAATTTTGCAGCCCTCCAATGACACAAGCTCCTGCCAAGAGAAGAGCTGGGTCACCGGTCGGGGGGTGGCTGCTGTTCACTTTGCTTTGGCCTATAGCCAGCTCTGTTTTCTGCCATTAGCTGTGGGGCAGGGAAGACACAATGCACAACCAATGTGAGTAAGTTTTTACTGCCAGTGCTCTGCCAGTACCTCCTTTTCAATGCTACAGTGAGCTTTTTCCCGAGGAATTAACTTTGGTAACAGTTCATACAAGGGATGTTCCTGTGTGTGAGGACACTGTCCCTGTTGGGCTGCAGATGTCAGGGCCATAGTGTCCCTAATGCCCTGACCAGCCTCACTTGGGACTTCCACTCACACACCCAGCCCTGCTTATTAGCACAGAGGCTTTATTTAAACCCAACTCCGGGCATTTAGTCTTGGTCTATGCTTGCTTTGTTTTGCTGGGTCTGGCCTGCAGATTTCCCCCCCTGTGACTTTCACTCTGCCTTATTGCCATGAACTTGTCTGATGACCTGGATCCTTGGTGATGCTGCTTGCTGTTCCTCAGCCTGCCCAGCTTTTCTGCCTCTGGTGTTGTGGTGCAAGCACTGACTGGAGAGACCCCTGCCCTGGGATCCCCTTGGCTTCTGGTTTCTTGTCCTTATAAAGAGCAGTAGGTATTTGCTATTGATGGAGAAGTGAGGGACTATTCAGCCTCTGCTCTTCTCCCCATGGTTAAGGCTGTTGACCTTCACCTTCAGAGTGTGTGTTGATGAAGACCCTGGGGCTTTAGCAGGGACAGGGAGGAAGATTATAGGTTGCTTTAGACAGTGAGATTTTTATTGTTTTGCTCATTTCACAACTGTGTTTTAATTGATTAGCCTGAAATTTATCCTTACACAAGGGTGGCACAAAAAGGAGAGTTTTTTAGGAGATGAGAAGGGTATGTGTAATTAAATGGCTAATAATAAAAAACTTTCTGGTTTTGAATAGATATGCAACAGACATAAGGACCATGAGTGGATTATCAAGGTTTGGGAAGAGAATTTAGTGCACTTTTCATATTAATGCTGGTAAAACCTATATTTGTTTCTTTCATCTGTAGACTCATCCAGGATTTATTATTAATCTGCAGCCATAAAACGAGGTAGAGAACTTTTCTCTGCTTTTCAATACACTTTCTACTCTTTTATTCTTCATATAGGAGCTAATCTTTTGTTTATTAGAATAGTTGTAATCACTGCAAATTCTTTCAGCAGACCATATGCAGGGGTTGGTGTTGATTTCACTTTTCATTTATTAGCAGTAATGTTTCTTTTTAGTATCATAGTCCTGAAACAAGGTACCATGTAGCAGGTGAGACTCTGGGGTCACACACGTGGTTTCTAAGGCAATGAGTGGCACCAGGAGCTGCTCCTTTCCCTGCACTCCCCTGGTATCCAGGCTTGGCTCCCACCAACCCTGCATCCCTGCAGGCATTGCCCACTATCCACCAGTTGTTCTAGAGGGGTGTAATCACACTAATGGCAAAAACTGGTGTGCTTGAAAGCCACAATTCATTATGCAGCTCATACCAGCACCTCCTGTGTTTGGGAGGGGTTCTTCACAGCAGTTATTTCTGCTTCTTCACTCAGTGGGAATACACTGATGTAATTCAGTGCTCTCTGCAGCCTGCTCACCTGCGGTGGATGGTATCTGAGTTTTGAAATAGGCAAACACCATTGTAATTGTTTTTCCTCCACAACAGGTGAATTCATTCATTTGAAAAGCAATCCCTGAACAACAACTGTTTAAACTGCATTAAACATTTTCTCTTTCATTGGCTCTTCTGGCTTTACAATTGTTTCTGAGGTTTAGGAGCTCAAAGAAGTTTCTGTTTCAAAAGCACATTTTCATTCCTGCGAGGCTCAATCTCTGGGGCATGACTTAACTAGATAATTTTGATGGTAGATGTATTTAAATAGGGAAATTGTGGAACTGTATGTATGAAGGAGGTAATTTGGGGCTGCCTGTATGAATAAAATGTCCTGGTATGTTAAATGGGAAGCACCATTAACGCATGACTTCTTCACCTGCATGGCTGGAGCCATGGTGAATGACTTTCCTTGCTCAAATGCAACAAGATCTGCCAGCTAGGCCAACACAGCAGGGAAAAGAGAACGATGCAGTCAAGAGGCCGGACAATTATTTTTGGAAACTTACTGTTTACAGATCAGAATAGCAGTTAAGGTGACACCATACCTGTTGTAAGAGCTTTGGAAACTGTCCTGGGCCCCCTCTCAGGCAATACCAAAGGGTTGTGAAACACCAAATGGTGTGCAGGGACCAGCTTCTGGTAGAGAAAGAAGCCTCTAGGATTCCCCTCATCATACTGTGTGGTGACCCAGCACAGGACCCATGGACATGTCCAAATATACTTTTTCTGACTTGTTGTTGTACTGTGCTTCTTCCTTGTCCCTCACCAGCCAGCTTATGGCCCAGCTTATGGTGAGAACAGAAGTGAGAAGTAAATTAAGCCATGCAATTTGTATACCTGTCTGCACTCTGGTCTAGACCACATAAAGGATGGTTTTGAAAAAGATTAATTTGCTGAAGTTAATTGGCATTAGGAGAGGGAAGGTATCAGTAACAGTTTTATTTTATTTCCAAGCATCTGTAATAACTATACAAAAAGAAAAAGCAAATTAGTCAGCAAAGTGTCCACTGCAGCCAAGCTGCACACACCCATGGAGAGGGGATGTTACAGGTGGCTGAGCCTGCAAACCCTGCATAGCAACCAGAATTACGTGAAGTATTAGGGCAAAATTTAAAAAAAAAAACACAAAAGAAGAGACAGAAGAAGGCAGAAAATAGCAGGACTGCATTGGAAATCAGCCAAGTGATAGGAGTGAAGTTTACCCAGACATATTTGTGTGTACCTGCCACCAACTTCCCCAGCCCTGGTGTGCTTTGTCACAGAGTCACGAATAGACAGGATGTGGGCAGAGGAGCTGACAGCCCTGCTCACTCCTTTGCACAGCCCCATGCTCCACAGGAGTGAAGAGCAGTGGGCAGAGCTGGTTTTTCCACTGACAGAGACTCCTGGAAGATCAGCAGCCAGAGGAGGTGTTTTGGCACATCTGCTGGCAAACTGGCTGGAGGCAGGGACTCTGGCTTTTGGGATGCCTCGATGTTATCAGATCTGTGCCCCTCTCAGGGCTTTGCAGGAAAATTTCAGAGCTCTTCAGCTGTTTCAGGCTGGAGATAATTCCACAGCACACAAGCTTGTTTTTCTTAGTCATCTTTCGTTTTCTTAGTCATTTTCAGCTAGTCCACACCCTGGATTTAAAATTGCTTGTGTACAGTCTGGGTGCAGAGCTGAGCAGGATGGATTGCTCCCAGCTGGTGTCTGCGTGGGAAGGAGACTGCTGAATTCCCAAGAGATGTTTGGGACACGAGTACTCCCAGCAATTCCCCAGCATCAAGTGATTTGAGATGGGATGAGAGGCATGGACCAGGAATGGCAGACCTGGATGCTGTGACTGTGGCTGAAGCACAGGGTGAAGTCAAAGAGTCCTTCCAGAAAAAAACAGCTCAGAGATGTGGATGCTGCACCTGACACTTACATGGGGAAGAGGGGAGCTACAGCCCTCCCTCCAGCAAATCCTCCTCAGCCAGTGCTGAATCCCTCCTGGGGGTTATTCCTGACTGAGCAAACCTCCGTGCCTCAGACACTGTTTCCTTAGGAAGGAAGGTACAAGCTCTGGAATTCGATAGTGTCTGCAGGGTGACATATTCTCCTTAGTGCATGGGGTAAGGGGTGCAACTCCACCAACTACAAAATCTGTGTGTTACTACAGTCTTGGCAAAGGTTCAGCCAGAGAGGACCAAGAGAGAAAAGCTGCATTAGGAATGGGAGGAGCAAAAACTTTTCTTTGTATGTGTGGGGTGTCTGCAACCAGCCCAGCAAGACAAAAGGTTTTGTGAACCTGCCTGGAAGAAAGCTGCTTTCTTCCTCCTCCTTTCCCATTTTCCAAGGCTCTTGGGAGAGTGATGCTGATCAAGTCCAGGCAAAGAGGGAACTTCAGAAGAGCTGTAACTGTGAGACCTCAGCACTCTCTTTTTCTCTCTGTGAAAGGGAGAGATGAGGAGTTGCATGGTTGGATCTGGAAATGTTGCTCTAAAGCAAACACTGAATATTCACCATGTGAATGGTGGGTAACCACAGCTCACTTGTAAAACTTTCCACAGCAGGCAATGTTGTTCCCTGGAGCTCTCTCTAGGGGATTCTTCTTCCAGGGAATTTTCTCCTGGCTCAGGGCAGTTTTCTGTACCCCAGGAGAATGTTAACAGTGGTTAACAGTAAGTAGCTGGAGGAGACTGTGTCTCATCTGGCCTGATGCACCTGTCTGCTACAAAACAGACTGGGAACAATCCCAGACAACCTGTTGGGAGAGGCTGGGATGAAGAAAATTCAAAATGTCTATGGTGAAATCTCGCCTTTATTATCCTAGTCACTAACATCCCACATATTTCAAGGAGACCAGCATTTTACTCCCACAATCCAAAGACAAAGCAAAATAAATCTTGGTACTCTCAGGCACAGTGCAAAACTCTGATTTATAGAAAATAGCATCCTAGCCTTGAAGAGTGGCTAAACACGCCTCCTTCTTCCTTCCTGGCTTAAAGCTTTGCATTCCTATTGCTAAAATCTCCTGTGAGTTCTGCTGTCCAAACAGCCTGTAAAAGCCATAAACATCTCTCATTATGTCCTCCCATCTTTTTAACTTCTCTTCGGGCTAAAGCATTGTTCTCCTTGCAGACTACACTGAAGACTGCTGCCCAGGTACTACATTAAATGTAATGAAATTATGATAAGGACACAAATGTTACATTAAACACAAATCTAGACTGTGAAATAAGGTAATACAGGGAAAATTCCTGCTGATCCTATCCAGTTGTACTGGTGATTTGGTATGTCCAACAACTGAAAATTATCTTTTTTCTCTGGAGAAGACTTGATGAAAAGAGACAAGATAAAAAAAATCTTGGGAAAAAAATTTCTTCATTGGAGTATGCCAAAATGATTCATCCAAAATGTTCCTAATTTCATAATTAGTAGCTTTTTACTGCAATTTAACAACCATATTGCAGCAGGTAGAGACAGACACGTTCTTGCAAATGCACAGTGCAATGTTGTGAATCAAGTGCACTACCACACTGTGAATATATCACTTCTCTATAACTGCTTACTGATGACATTGGTTTTTAATAGTTTGTTGTTCCTTTGCATTCAGAAGTGGTAAAAATGAGTCTTTCTCAGAAACCTCTTCCATTACAGGGAGAGGGGGGTGTGTGTTACACATATGCCAGGTGTTCAAACTGAATAGAAATGCAGAGCTCTGCATATCACCCATTTATTGTCATTTGCAGCCATCACTGCACATCTTAGCTGCCCTTAAACTCCAGAAACAGAGAGCACATTCAGGTATTTTTCTGGTTATCATTTATCAATGTTGGTTTTGGAATAAGGATAAGGATACAGCACTTATCTACATCCCAAAAGGAATAGACTACTACATGAAATATTCTGCACTCCTATAAATGTAACTAAATGTTCACAAACAAGGTTCCCTGGAGACCAAAGCCGATGAGTATGTCCCTGCAGTTGCTAACAAAGTGTTCTGTGCCCTGGGAGGCAGTGGGATTTTTTTCCTTTGTGGGCTGGCATCCAATTTGATTCCTAAAAATTCAGCACTTTTCCCTTTCCCTTCTTCCATATTGTCAGGTGCTTCTGATTTATTTGGGCAAAGAAAATTTATGAAGCTTCATTCTTGCTCTACTCCCTCTCCACGGACTGGGGATACAAAGCTCCTGGAAGGAAGAAAATACCCTGTTGTCAACATGAGGGAACAAGTGGAAGAGGGAATGGAGGAGCCTCGAGCTGATGCTGCTGTCTTGATGTGGCACTTTGAGTTCAGCAGCAGAACCAGAGCTTTGTTAAATCACCACGATGTCAGGGATCTGGATCTGCACCAGTAACCTCGTGCCCCAAGGACCAGCTGCATTCCTAGGTACCTGGGCTTGGAGGTGCTCAGTGTTTCAGGAAGCTGCCCTCAAATATCCCTGTCCCAGAATGTTGCTGGGGCTGCAGAAGCTGTTCAGGATCAGGGCAGCACAGAGAGAGGTGTTGCCAGAGGAAGTAATTCCTTCTGGGTGAAAAGACATGACCTACTTCATGGCAGAGGAAAACAGAGTCCTGGGTGAATCCCAGCATAGACTCCCTCAGCTTTACATTACCTCATTTCAGCTGGGCATTTGCCCCATGTCAAAAGCTGTTGGATGCTTCATGCTGCTGAGGGATCTTCAGAACTTCTTCCTAAATGTGGCTGAATGTGAGAGCCAAGTGTTCAGACTTCACAGTGCTCCAGGTCCCAGTGTTTGGGCAGTGCCTGCAGTGGGGCTATGCATGTTTGGCTGCTGAGAGTTATCTGTGGAGCTCCCAGAGCCATAAGCACCACAATGGACAAGCCAAAAATTAGGATTGCCAGGAGATGCTGCATATGAGGAACACCACACAGTTGTTATTAAGACCCTTGGTAGAATCACTCCATGATAGAACAGCTCATGAATACAAAATTAACATTTCCACATGTGCCTGCCGCTATTATAGCCCACTTTCACCAATTTGCTTATTGTTTCCATGTGCATCAAAATCTGAGATATAAATGCACTTGACCTAATTAACTGCTATAGGGAGAAATTATGAAGAAAGCACGTATAAAATCTGCACTTAAGACCTGATAAAAAAGGAAAAAAAAACCAGAAAAAATAAAACAAACCCCACTCTCCCCTTAAAAATGCTAGTAGTCTTAAAATTGTACTTTTCCGTGGTTCTATTTAGTCTTTGTTTTTTAAAACTGCTGTTGTTACAAGTAATCCCTAAGATCCTTGTTGCTGGAAAACATAAGGAAGAATTTGTTTGTACTCTCTGTGTGTCTTGCAGGCATTTCACAGCATGCTGTGTGTAGTCTTTTCTTGCTTCCTTCTGAACGAAGAGTTTGCTGGTTGTTTCCTATAGTAACAAAACAGATAAAAAAAGAAAACCCTTGTTAAACCACAAAAACTAGCAAGGGATTTTGTGTAGTGCCTGAAATGAACTTTTAACATTCCAGTTAAAGAAATGAGTTTAGTCAGGAAAAGATGTCTTGTTGCCATGATGCCACTTTCTCTGTACTAACTGTCCCCCACTTTGCTCATGTTCTCCTTTGTATATTCTCTGTGCATGGTTTATCTGTGCACTCCCAGTCTCCCAAAGGCTCTGTCCTTTCATAGCTTCACAACCCTGGATAGCTCATATATCACAGGACACACCAATATCCTGACTTTTCAGTAATTTGGGAGAAAGGAGAGGTATGAAATTCTGCTTGAAGTTGCTGGGTGTGCATGAGAAGCTGAGCACAAAGCTCTGAGCAAGATTGCAATGGCAGCGTGGTGAGGATTTGGGGGCCATGCTGCTGAAAGCAAGGGGTGTATGTCAGTGTATACTTCATGCAACACGGATCACTTTGTACTATTTAACTTTTTTGTTGACTTTCAGCCTGCAAACACAGATGTGCTGTCACTCAGATGCTCAGCTAGGCAGAGTTGTGTGCTCTTGGCATCACACTGAGTGTCTGAATGGAGCTTTTTGGCACCAGCCTGTTTGGAAGAGAGCTTTTTGCCTGCTCATGATCTCATTAGTATCTGAGCTGATGAACGACATTCTTCTGCATTTCCATGTTCCTAGATATAGATCTGGCTTCTCTCTTCAGTCTGGCCTAAATGCTCAGGGGGAGCTGGCTGGGGAGCCTGTGTCTGCACTGCTGAATCCATGCAAACACCAGGAGAGCCCGGGGAGCAGCGTGCCCGATGGCGAGTCCTGCACATCCTGTGAGTGTCCAGAAGAGTTAATGCAGTTGGCCATGGTAAGAGCCTTGATGCTTTCAAGAGTGAACTGCTTCTACTGATCTACAGTAGCAAAGCAAGACACAGTGGTAGCTCAACCACTGCCAAAATGTAGGTCTCTCCCTGTCCCTTCCTCATAAATAGTTTAGCTGGTTTTGGTTTGTGTTGTTGTTTTAGCTCCAGCCCAGAGAAAACCTGCTGCAGAAGTGTTGCTATCGCTCTCCTATCACTCTTTCCCCACAAGCAACCAGCCTTGAGATCCTTTCGCAATAGGTGGCATCAGCCTGCCGTCACTGTTCCCCTCTGAGAAACTTCTTCTTGAGCTTTGCTTGGCCTTTTCTGCTGGGAGGAATCCCCAAATGCTCTCTCCACACACAAGAGCAGGCATAACTCTCAGAAAAGGTGGGAATTGCAATCCCTGGATCAGCGCCCACCTCTGCTGCCCTCCGTGCGTTTCCTCTTTGCCTTCCATTGATGAGCGAGCCTCCCCTGCCTTTCTCACCGTCACTCAGAAATAGCAAAGGAGCACAGGCAGAATTTGACGGAATGAACGCATTTTTCCTGCCCTTTTACATTTGATGTCTCTCTCCAGCTGTTGGGTGGTTTTGCTCTGTGTGTGTGAGCACACAGATGGCTCCTCTAAGCACCTCGGCCCCGGATGATTGCTTTTTAATTTTTGCTTTGGGCTATTTTGAGCTTTTTCCTCTCCTCCCAAGAGGACGCCGGTGTGCTGTGATGGTGTCGGTGTGCCACCTAGTGATTGAACTACTCCCTTGTCGCACATCATTTATCGGAACACTCAATGCACCTATTTTGGCCCCATTTGCACATGGTCACCTGGATCACAGGTAACCTGTGGCAATGCCTGCAGCCCCTTTGCTCTGCTCAGTCTGTCCAGGCAGAGGGGATCTCACTGAACTGCTCTTCCCTGCTTATTTCACTCGGTACCTTTTTGCTCCCTTTGTACCTCTTTCCATGTATTTTCTGCATCCACTGTCTCTGATGTGGACAAGAAATGGGAGATGATATGAGGGGTGCTGGCTGCCAGCTTGCAGGTCACCCATAGCCATAATCTAATCCACCAGGCAATATTTTTGCACAACGTGAAAATTTAGCGCTAGATACATACCAGTCAGATGTTCTGGGGGAGTCTAGACAGTGTTTAAAGCCTTTCAGGCATGAGGGGTACCATTGCAGATATTTATCTGCTTCACGCCTCATAAAACCACTTCTGAACTATTTGGGCAGATCCAGGCTGGGAGAGCAATAGGGTTGGAACGGAGCATTTTCGTCAGGATTTTGTGCCTGCTGCCCACTCCCCCGATTCCCAGCGGCACACAGGGACCTGGCAGGGTGGAAGGGGGGAGCAGAGCAGTGCATCACAGCCGGCTGAGCTCCTCTCTCTGCTGCCCTGGCAGAAGCGCTGTGCTCCCAGGTGCAGCTCCCCAGACGTCTGACCTCCCGCCCGGTTCCTGCAGTCCCCTGGGGCATGGGCGTTGCAAAGGAACACCCTTCAGTTTACAAGCAGCTGAGCGGGGCAGGTTCAGACCTTCCCAAAGCTTCAGGTCCCAGCATTTTCCCTTCCCTGGATGCTGCTGGGAAATTCAGCTGCGTGCTGGGTGCAGAGGGATAAAGAGCGCTGGGAAAGCACTGAACTCTACTCCTGGGCTCACTGCTCACCTGCTATGAGTCATGCAGCAAAATTGTGCTGCAGAGGTTGGTACTGCCCGGTCAGTAACCACTGTTACAGCTTCGCTTCAACAGCAGCTCAATTGCAGGGAGAAATACGGTGACAAGCAAACTGAGTCCCACAAGAGCATGGGGCAATTAATGACAGGCTAATGTAGGAGGTCAACAAACTTTATCAGTGGATCTGTGTTGGAGGTCAAGGTGAGAAATTAACACTCCTAAAAGCCTAAAGAATCCGTCCTCTCCTCATAAGGCAGCTGTGGTGAGGTGTCTCTGAATGT
The DNA here is from genome assembly GCF_052056855.1 of Sturnus vulgaris. Taxonomy (NCBI): domain Eukaryota; kingdom Metazoa; phylum Chordata; class Aves; order Passeriformes; family Sturnidae; genus Sturnus; species Sturnus vulgaris. Next base: position 16,582,965 of record NC_142253.1, on the reverse strand, counting down.
TGTGAGCTTTCTGATAATGACCTTTTTCTCGTTCTCAGAGCAAAGGTCTGTTCAGGCAGAAGGTGAAGCTGCTGCCTGGAACCTGGGTCTGGGGCTCTCTGCCTTTGCCAGCAGCTATGAGAGATGAAGCAGCCCAGAGAGTTTTCCTCTCCTAGCTGTACTCAAGGCATCCTTTGGAAACACAATTTGTATCTTCCTGGCTTCTCCTACAGTGCTGTTCCTCCTCTGATCCCACAGCTAATTGTCCTTAAGTCTGCAAGTTTATTAGGGCCCCGTGAAACAGATTTATCCTCTCCTGGTAAACTACAGTATTGTGAGGTGATCTGGGAGGTGACAGAAATGGGGAGAAGTGGTTACTTTGTTCAAGGAGCTTCAAACGGTGATTCAGCCCTAAATCTTTGTTACTATCGGTTTGCCATCCTGTGGAATATGTTGTTCTTCTGGCAGCCCATGGAGGTGAACTTTCCCTGCCTTGCACACCACAGGCCTCTCTCTCAGCTACAAGATCCCACAGGGCAAGAAGTGCCAGCTTGCTACAGGCCTCTCACTTTTATTGATCTGCAATCCACAGCCATATTTTGCATTTGTTTTGTGGGTTTTTTTCCCCTTCAATTGCATCATTAAGGTGAAGTGTTGTGAGGGTGGGGGCTTACTCACTACATCCAGTGCTGCAGGATTCTCACTGTTGCACTCATTATCCTGGAGTTAATCAAGACTGACAGTCAAATGTTGTAAGCGTGGTAGCAGAATCTCTATCTGTGCAAACACTGCCTGGGGCAAGGATTTATGCAGCTGCAGTGCAAGAAAGTGGATTAATGTGGACACTGTGGGGCATCTTAGGTAGGAATGGTGCTTATGAAGCTTTTCCTTGAGACGGAGGACTCCTTTTTCCCTTATTTACTGGTTTTTTTACTCATATTTATTCTTCTATGAGAAAAGCTACTGCCAGTACCTTGGCAATTACTAGAGCACAGCAGCATAAAGTGGTATTTCATTGCTTTCATGCTGTCTTGTTCCTGACAGATGAGCCAGTAGGACTCCCACCTGCCCTGTGGGAAACAAGAATGTTGGACTGAATCCTTCCCAAATATCTTTGAGGTGTGGAAATGCAGGAGCTGGAGGCCTGAACATTTTGGGCAGTTTGTAGAAGAGGCTGTGGCAGAGCCAGGGGATGGCTGCAAGCTGTGCCCTGTGCCAGCAATGTGGTAGGCTCTGGCAATGAGCAGCAGGCTCTGAATCTCCTCACCTGCTCAGCTGAGCTGGAAACTGAACGCCACTTTCTCTGAGAAGAGACCCTTTCTGCAGGGCACCACAGATAAGGTAGGAACTGGAAACTCTAATTTTGCTCTCAGCCCTTCGAACATGGGGATGAGGGGTGGGAATCTGGACCTCTGCAGCTCCTCCTGAACAGCCCTGTGGCTGCTTCAAGGCTTCCAGGTGCCTTGCAGGGGGAGAAGAAGGTGCGGCTGTGGGTGTGATGATCTTCCCTGGATAATAACGCTGCAGGCAGGTCTGATACTTTTGGATGCTCCAACCACCCACGAGGGCCTGGGTGAGGAGTGTACTTTTCCAGATCTTCCCCCCAGAAATGGTAACTTCACCGAGAGCATGTGGATCTTTTCCATGGGTAACTTGGTACAGAAGGGCAAAGGACTATGCAGAGGAACAGCTCATTCCCACTGTAAAAGCACACAAGAGCAAGGATATTCCCACTGTGGAACCAACAGATAAAGAAAAACAATTCCTGAGGAATAGCAGACTTTGCCTGTGGAAGGCACACAGGGATGAGGCTATACACTACTGCAGGGTTTCTTTGCACACAGACTCTGTCATCGCAGGCAGGTGCACAACTTCTCCTGCAGTGATAGAGGGAAGGACTGGGGAGGGGATGAGCTCATAATGAGCAGCTGTAGGAAGGACGGGAACATGGGAAGAGGAGTTTTCTTGAGATACTCAAGAGATCCCGAGTTTCCTCTTCCTCTTTTGTTATGGTGCAGAGCAGAGGTGGAAGTGGGTGTTTAGTGGGGTTTAGCTGAAGCTGCCAAAATCAGCCCTTGTTTAAGTGTGAAGAAGCAGGACGATGCTCCTTCCTGTGTTGGAGATGAGAGCAGAAATCACTCTGGAGCAGGAGCGAGCGCGTTCGGCATCCCAGCTCTCCTGCAAGCTGCCCTCCTTCCCTCCCTCTGAAACACCTCGCTGTCCAGCTGCAGGTGACCTAACAGGTGAACAGCACAGTGAACAGCGCTCAGCCTTGAGAAAGGAAGAGCGGCCGCAGCTGATGAGAGTCCCGCCGTAGGACTGGAGGGCGGATGGCGGCGTGCCCAGCAACACGCGGCTATCGGGGCGGACACGCGGGTATCGGAGCCGACAGCTGCTACTCGGCGGCTCCTCCGTGTCACGCCGTGAGGCAGAGCCAACAGCCTCGCCCCTCTCCCGGAAGAACGCCTGGTAGAGAACCGACTCCTCTGCCTGGAGCCACCGCGCTAGGGAATGGCGGCGCGCACCAGGAACTACAGCTCCCAGCACCCCCTGCGGCGGCAGCTCCTAGGTGGCGCATGCGTCCCGCGCGAACTCCTGTTCCCGGCAGGCCGCCCGAGAGCGTGGCCCCCCCCGCCCCGCTCCCTCACGGCCGTGACGCGCGCGCCGTGACGCAGCACGGTGACGCAAAAAAGTGTGCGCCCTCCACAGCGATCGCGGCCGCCGCGGGGTGCGCGGGACCGGCAGCAGAGGCCGGGGGGGCGGCGGCACCGCGGGGCAGCGCCAGGTACCGGGGTCGAGGGGGGCGGGACGCGCCACCGTCGCTTCCCCGGAGCCTCGTCGGGCCGGGCCGGTTGGCGGCCGCGGCCTCCGCGCCGGGCAGGGGCAGTGGCAGCGGCGGCGGCGCGGGGTGGGGGGGGGCGCCTCAGGGTTGCGGGGTCGGCTGCTGGTCCGCCCCCGCGCTAGGGGGCGCCCTCGGGGCGGGGGGCCCGGCGGGCCCGGGCCGGCCTGTCCCGTCCCGTCCCCCCCGGCGGGACCGGGCCTGCGCCGCCCCGCCCGGCCCGGGCCCCCGCGCCCGGCCCGCCCCCTGCGCCGGGCTCTTCCTGCTGCGCTGGGCCCGCTCGGGCGGGAGGGTCTCTGGTTTTTCGCTTCCCCCGCTCTGGTCTGTGCCGACCTTTAAACGTTGGGGCCGCCCTGCGTCCCGCGGGGTCCCGCACTGCCCGGCCCCGCGGGAGCTGTCACCGGCCGCCCCCGCGAGGTGCGGCCCGCGTGTTTCCCCTTCCAGCCGCGCGAAGAGGAATTGATGTTGAAACAGAGCGGGGCTTTTTTTTCTCTCTTATTTTGTAGACAGCAGAAGTTTGTTCCTGTTTTTTGAGCTTGTGCTGCCAGATTAGAACGTACTTCTAAGTTTGTTTTGTAAAAGGAGAAATTCCAGGAAATTGAATAACCTTGTGGTTTTCCCTGTCCTTAAAATGCCTTAGTTAAAAAAAAAAAACAACAACAAAAAACAAACAAACAAAAAACAACGACAACAAAAAACCACACCAAACCAACAACCGATTTTTTAAATACTTAAAAGCAACGTTAGGAATATGTTCCGTATATTGGGGCTCTGTTAAACAGGGAAGTTAAACAAACGAAGACTTCCCTCAGTGTGGGACACCAAACCATGTTTCGATGGTCCAGAGATTGTGAGGCTTTTCTTAGTTGGTGATATATTGTTTCTACAAGTGAACTTCAGTGTTGACAGTTTGTGATACTTTAACTTCCACGTGGTTATTTCAGGCTCAACAGGTTTAGGCAAATCGTTGTTAGGTGCCTCATCTCTTTATAGGATATTTGTGATGAGAGGGAGAATTTTATTTTTTCTTAAAGTAAGGAATTCTTTATGTTAAAGCGTTAGTATGAATGAACCTACAGATTTACTCACGTTTGCTGGGCGATTAACTGGATTCCAACTCATTAGTGGTGTTACATTATTACATTAGTTTTTTTCTACATTGTGTCCTCAGCCATACTTTGTTCCCAAACATGATTCTATGTAAAACTGGACTCTTTAAGCTGGGCCAAAGAGTAGTTACTAGAATTGAGATGCCCCTATGTATGTGGAATTACAAATCTTCATGTAACTTTTGGCCATTAATTTAAATGTGCAATCTTCCTACAAAGTTGATTAAAATTGTGGTTTTCAGGAGATTTTTTTTTTTTCTTGAGGAATAATTTTTGGTTTTATTATGTAGCTCATTTATTTTCCATTTAAATTGCTAAGTTAAGCCTTTTGTGTTCATTTCCCAAATAACCAAACTGTTGATTTTCAGATTTTACAAGTATATTTATATTCACTAAGAGGTTTCATTCTTTAAAATGTTTATCTCTGGGAAACCAGTGTTTTCAGAACCTCCCAATCCTTTCCCTGAACACAGCATCAGTGAGGGAATGAGCTGTCATAGTGTGGTTAGTGTGAGGCTCCAATGGACAGGAGGGTGGAGCTGAATTGCTCCAACTGTTCCAGGCACTGAATCAAGGTTTGTGGTTAGTGTTTACTGGAATTTTATTTCCTCGCTGTTCAGAGGTGTCTCACTAAGGTGACTCAAAGCACTAAAGTGTCTGAGGTTTCAAAAACATGTGAGTACCTTGAGGAATCTGTGTATCAATACTCTTTGGGTTTCCCTTTAATGTTAAGTTCTTACATCTAAGCTCAGAAGAGTGAAATGCCCATAAAGCCTTTGCTGTGACACAGGAATAGCAGGTAGTGTTTAATATTAAAGCAATACCATTTGCACCAACAACAGTGTGCTGAAACAGGCACGTGTGGGTTTGCAGTGGCAGTGGCCACCATGGTAGTTAAGACTGCAAATATTTGTCTTTCAAAGTCAAATCCTTTGAGTAAGTGCTTTATGTTTTGTTAATATTGATTCTAAATATATTTTGGCAATAGTGCTGTTTGGGGAAAAATCCCATTCCTTAGCTTATTAGATGTTCAAACTGAAATCTGTAGTAGGCTGTGATTTTTCAAAACTTATTAAGAGAAAAAAATTCCATCCCCTGTCCCCTTCCCCCCCATTTAAATCTGATCAGTTCTGCTGGTTCTTGGAGAGCCATGTAAGATGGAATATTTTCTGCAGCTTGTTCAAGGGAAACAGTGAAAGTCAGAGCTGTCCTCCCAGATTTCCTCTCCATCAGGCCAGGTGTGTTGCTGATAGTTACAGGTTAGTTCATATCATTTATGTTCTTGTCTTCTCTGCAGAGCCCTTCACTTTGATTTGAGGTGGAATTCTTGAAAAAAGTGAGCACAGTAGGAGTTTCTATGGTGCCATCTAAAATAATTGTCTTTATTTGAGTAGATTGGGAGGGATAAGGCTGTGGAAGAGAGGAGATGCCTTGGCGAGACATTCACTGTCACTGCTGTGTCCCAATAGAAAGGGTGGCATTTTTATGTTATAACTTCAGTTCAGGAAAACTCTGCTCTCTATCAACACCAGTTATTTAGACCAATAATGTGCTTTATTGAGGCAATACTCCGGGTTTTAGGGATAGCTGGGATTTTTCACTTGATTTTGGTATAGCACAAGGTTTCCCAGAGGCCAGTATGAGCAGTTCCTGTGGTCTTCCTGACTGGGACTTTGTTGACCTGTTGCAGGTCTTTTCTGTTTTCCAGCAGGAATAGTTAAGGGTTGTTAGAGGAAGTAAATTGTTCTCCAGATTGCAGAGAGTCTGCTCAGGCTCTGTACAAGCTCTGAGGTCACAGGGCCCTTTTTTCTGTATCTCTTGAGTACAGAATGAATGTGGGGATGTCTGAAATGGTTGAATGTGGATTCCGTTACAGGACTTGTGTTCTGAGGCCCCGAGTGGATTTGTCTGAATGTTTTTCTGTGATATTTAAAAGCTCTGAAGTGCTGCTGGCAAGTGGTGTTCAGTTAATGAACAAGGAAATGGAGCTTTATGAGCTTGGAGTAGTTTTTATTTTCAAAGGTGTTGGGGGGGGGGGGGTGTGTGTACAATGTCATTGTGTTTTTGCCTGCATCTAGGTAACGTTTCTTCCTGAGCAATTTATGCATTTGCATTGAATTTCCTGATGTAGTTCTGAAATGAATGAATAATGAATGCTCTAGATAAAATCATCATTACTTGTGATTTAGGAAACATCATCTTTCTTCATGCTTAGGTGTTTTTTTTGGTAGCATACGCCCACTTCATATAGTACTTATCAAAACGGTGTTCTTGTAGTCACAGGTTTATCTTTTCATAGTCTTTGGATGATGACTTTTGTGCAATTTCTGCCAGTTTAATCTTCAGCCAGTGTTCTTAACTTCATGTTTCCCATTTAACTAACCAGTCACAGTACATTAAATTCAGAAGCATCTATGAGACAAGAGATAGGATTGTTCATCCATTCCCTGAGTGAGGAAAAGTTTTAAACCAATTGGAGGTGTCTGGCACACAGTTAAATTATGGTGATGTTTTTCAGAGACAACTTGGCCTATAAATGCATATGTGATCTGTGCTATGGCTGCCTTTAGAGTCTGTCACCTGACTGACTCCTGAACATGTATTTCAGGAGTTGATGTGTATGTCACTGTCTTAAACATTTCTGTATTTAACCCTGGTTTGAAAACTTCATTCTCTGTGTCAGTTACAACAAATGGGTATTTAATCTCATGACAGGTGGATATTGGCTATGTTATGGCGAATGAAATGCTGAAAATCTTTGTGTGTTTTTGGATGTGAAGAAATCTGTTTTGCTTTATGTACTCTCTCCCACCTGAAATATAAGCTCAGTTTGTAAATTAGGTTTGGGTATTCCTTCCTCCAGAAGTTACAACTCTTCACAGCAATCACAGTCTGTCAGGTTGGAAACTAGAGGCATGGCAGTATCTTGAGACAGATTTTGTTCTAGTTTAAGCTGTTAATATTTCTAGTAGGTTTTTATCAGATCGACAGAAGCTGACACCTGGAAATTTAAAGGCTTAAACAGAACCTACAGTGATAGTTCTCTTCATTAAATGGTGCTTCAACAAGTCACTCAGTGCTGTACGAGTTTCTCATTTTTGAGGATGGGAAGATAAATCTTCTGTCAGCTGCTGTCATGCAAGTAAAGGCTGATAAATCTGAAATGATTGCTCCAGTGCTCTCTCCTGTGATCATCCTTCCTTCTCCTGGAGCCACTGGCTGTTCTTGGAAGTGGTGGCTGTCCTGGGGCTGCTCCCACTACCCACAGTGCTTGGGGGCTGCCCCTGCTCCTCAGCACTGTGGACCTGAGGAGTTTGTTGGCACTTCCACCGCTGGCTGCAGGACATTAAACTAGGATAAGGACCATGATCACAATATTGCTGCCCTGTCTGGGTTGGTTCTTGAGTAAATCACCACAAAGAGTAACTCAGATGTGCTACTGGAGTTGAGGTAGAGCTTTTAGGAGGCTCAGCAGTGAATACAGCTGTGGTGAGCTGTGCATTCCAACCAGCCTGGTCAGGGCTGGGGAGCACCAGTCAGGGCTTGTGTTCAGAGGTGCACGTGTTCTGTAGTCTGCAGGCAAAGGACCAGAAAGAAACTTTCACCTTTGAAAGCACTGTTCTGTCACTTTATCTTCTCTCTGCTTTTTGCTGAGTTTTATTTGCCTCTTTTAAATGACTTGTAATATTTGATTTAGATTGTTTCAATGAATACAGTAAAACAGTGGGATTTCTTGCTCATTTTTATGCTTTTTTTTTTTTTTTTTTTTCTGGTTGTTACCTCTGCCTTAGGCTAAGCCATGACTTCAGGATCTGGGCATGTGGATTCCAAGGCTGAGCTCACTTCTTTGCTTGAGCAATGGGAGAAAGAACATGGCAGTGGACAAGACATGGTCCCTATTCTCACCAGGTAAGATCTATTAAGCAAATCCCTAAAGCTGAGTATCTGAAGTTACATGACAGCAGCTTTTACCATGTTTTTTCTTGAGGTGTTCACATACCTGATAACCTGTAATTTATTTTCTTGGTCTTGAAAATGAGCTGTTAGTGTGGTATTTAAATAAAAACTTCTAGTAAGAAATTTATGTTACAAAGACATCTTACACAAACTGTCTCTAAAACATGAATTTAATTCTCTGAAATGGTAGAAGTCAGGAACATCATTAAATGCTTGAAATAACTTTGGTGTCTTCACTTCAAGCTTGTAAAACATTCATGAAGATGGGAAGCAAGGTGTGAGGGGTTTGAAGTGACATTGATCAGATTAAATAAAAGGGTGAGAGTAGGATGAGTAGGAGGAGCTATATTGAGAAGATATTAGTGAAGCTCATAGGGCATGTTTAAAGTGAAATTTTGAAACCTAATTGGCTTTATTTTTTGAGCTGTGTGATGATCAACTGGCACTGTATTGTGAGAAAAATATTCCCTAGACCAATAAATTATTTAGGGCTGTGTAGGTAATGCAATTAATTATAAGAGAGTATCTAGTACGAAAGAAAGATTTGAATGATGAATTGCATTTGTGCTTTCCCAAGGCAGGCATCATCTGGGTAGACTGACATTACTCCTGCTTTAAGGGGAGATTTGCAGCAATTCCCCCAGTTCCTCACAACTCTGCTGGCAGGTCCATGGCCTGCCTCGTGTGTGCAGGACTCAGCTGCTCTGCTGTTCAGGAGCAGTCCAGGTGTCTCTTCTGCCTTGTTGGGTCAGACAAGTCAGTGCACAGAGCTGGAGCTGGCACTGGGTGGAAGTAACAGGAACGTGGTGCAGCTTCTTTGCTCAGGTCTGTGCTGTGCTTCACCCACTGGGCACAACTCTCTTGGTGTTCTTACTGCATTTTAAAAACAGCCACACAGGAGAAGAAGATGAGCAACAGAAAGCCAGCCCTAAACACTTGAAAATTAGTGGATCTCTTGAAAATCATGAAACAGGTTTTTGTATATCTTTGTGTATTGTCTGAAGAAAAGTGTGCTATTTCAAGGCTTTTTCATGTAGGCATAACCAGAAATTTACAGTATTCTAAGAAATTTGAAGACATTTGAATGAAACAGGTATTTTTTTGTGCTTATAGCAGTCTGGCACTTCTTGCTCCTGTTCAGCTCCTGGAGCTCCCTACATTATTTGTGCCTAGACAAGTCTGATAACTCTGTGGATTCTCAAGGTTTCTGTTCAGCATGCAGAGTGGTTATGAATGGTGAAGGCTTGGGTATTTTTGCTTTAGTGGAGATAGTACAGATTTATTTAAGGTAGCAAGGGGATCTACTGGCTTTGGCCAGAAGTTCAAATCAGCAATTAGATTTACAGTGCTTCAGTTATCAATGAGAGCCACGTTTCTGTTTGTAGGAGAGAGTTTTAGCTATTTATATATTTAGAGTTTGCTGGTAGAGATGCTCCCGAGGAATTCTCACCAACTGGAGCTTGCATTGGCCAATGTCCTGAGGCAGGTCAGTGCCCTTTGGTTTGGTCTGGTCATACTTGATGGTGAGTGATATTTCTCTACTTCCTTTTTCATTGTGAGCTAAATGGACGAAAACTTCCCTCTGTGGATGGGGGTTTGTTGAATGTGATTCTGAGGCAACACAGGTGGGAGTGCAGTAACAGGACAAGGACAGCAACAGTAATAGCACCAGTTACACACTGCAGCTGAGTTGTCACTTCCAAAAAGCTGTTTTTCTGGATTTACAAACACTTGAGTGTCAGAAGGTATGAACTGAAGAAGTTGCTTGGAAAGCCTGTCAGCAAACAACGTATTTAATATACGTGATTTTCAAAAATACTATACATTTAAATGGTCCTGCAGTAGTGTTACTTCATAGACTGGATGCAAGTCATGTTCAACCAATCAGGCAAATCCTGGGACTCAGATAATTTATTGCATCCCAGGAGCCCCTTTCATCAAGGGGATAAATCAGCAGTTTAACGTTGTAACTTCATCTCCACAAACCAACCATATTGTGTTACGAGATCCTAGAGGATCTTATGCTGTTGCAATCTGCTGTAAAGGCTCACGTTGGTCATTAATGCCAGGTGATGACACAGAGCAGGGTTAGGATGGCCTTGTTGTGCCACCCAGATCACTGGGGGCATTGCAAAGTTGACATACATTTCTGTATATCCCTGTTCCTTCCTTCTCCGCTCCCAAGGTGAGCTCAGTTTGTGGCAGATGAAAATGAGGATCTGACTAACTTTCCAAAGACAGTTCTAAAGAGAAAAAAAATTAGAAGTAAATGGCTCCATGTAAATCTTACATCTTGGCTGCAGATTTGGAAGTGGCTGCAGAGCCAGTATGATGCCAAGTGAATGAAGGAAGTCTTGAATGAAAGTTCTGTAGTTTTGTGAACTGTGTTTTGTTGCAGCCCTATGTACCTGGTGCCTATGTTAGAAGGTGGGAATGAGCTTTGGTAGTTATTTGACACTCAGTTGCTTCAATTGAGAATTAACAAAGCTATTGATCTAGATAGATTTATCTAAGTCAAGTCACAAACCACCTTTTTGTGTGTTAGTTAAAAGAAGAGTATTGTAAGCAAGCTTGATTTTTCCTTTTTTTAAAAATCGATTTCAAAGCAGTAATGGTTTTTTTAAATTGTATTTTATTTTGGTCAAACAATTGTGAATAATTGTCTCAAAAACCTCCATAATTAGTGATTCACTTTTGTCTTTCATTGATCCTGTGATAATGTTGTTGTCCCTGAAAGCACTGGGAGCTGGCTTGCTGTTTGGCACTGGCTTTGGCTGCCTACCCAGACAGGATGCACTGGCCAGAGTGTTGTGCTCACTTTCCATGCTGCTTGTCTGTCCTTTCTGGCACATCACCAAAATGCTAATTATCACCTCAAAAGACCTGACAAGACCAGAGTGCTGCTTCCCAGCTCCCCATTTGTCTGAGTTTTCTGTCAGCAGACATCCCTCAAGCTATTAGTTCTCATGGAAAAAAATGAGGAGCTGGCAGTGGAGTATTTAAGTAACTTGCTTGTGCCAGAATTTCTTGAGAGCTCAAGCTGTGCCACCTATTATTAACAAGGGACACAATTTGCATCCCTTCACAATCAGGCTTATAAAAGTAAATATTGGAACCCCACAGGATCAACAGTTTGTTGAAAGATAATTGTCAGATGAAAGGCAAGCAAGAAAGTTCTCTGCTCATTGCCAATGAGCTAATTTGCTGTTCCTAGAATCTGGCAGGAGTCATCCTCTGTCACATTGGCAAGACAGTGTAGCTCACAGAGGCAGGACTAAGTACATTTTTGCCTCTAGTCATGCCTGGGAGCACTGGATGTTTTCTGAGAGTAACAGGAATGGAGTAGAAGTCAGCACTGTAAGGGGAATCCTTGTGAAAGACAAATATTTTTCCAGGGATTACTGCAGCCTTCCAGCAGTTTTCCCTCCCCTGTGATAAACTCTGCCTAGATAACTACTCTGAGGTATTAAGACCTTGTTTTAAAATGCAGTGCTGCACCTAGATGCTGCCTTCCACTCTGGACCTCTGTAGAGGGGAAGGAATCATGTTTTATACCAAGAAAATGAGATTTAATTTCCTAATGCTTTTTCGATTGAATTGAGTGCTCTTTATTTCACCTCAAACTGCAGATATTTCTGCTGTAACACTGCATGGAGAAGGGCAGTGAATGACTGTGGAATTATTTATTGCTTGACCATGAGATAATTTTTCTCGGTTTTGTGTAAATAAAAATAATAATTAATTCTCTTACTGCTCATTCTAAACAATTGGAGCATAGGATTTCTTATGCCTGCTGCGGCTGCTCCTCAGTTTGGGAGAAGGCACAGCTCCAAAGCAACTCAATTTTGTATTTCTGATACAGAGGAGCGTTTAATGTATTTTGAAGGTCTATGAACAGGAAGCTGCCTGAGTTTCTCTTTGTCTTATCTGTGGTGGTAGTTGACACATGGTAAAAAGTTGATAACTGAGTAGCGATTACACAGAACCTAATGAAAGTATTTAATATTTATTAAATATTTAATTTTACAACACAATTGAAATTTAATGTGCAAAACACCAAACTGCAGACAGTTTGAACAGTTGCACCTGCAAAGACTGAACAGGAAGGAGGACTAAGCACCTGTTCAGGGCTTGCTCTGCTGCAAGAGAGAGACACTGTGATGCTGAGAAGTGCTGCTCAAGCCCTTTATTTACTCTAGTTCTCTACACTATGTGTTGTACAACACCACAAGGAATCTAACATGAGTAAGTAAAAGGTGTTGGCCCTTCAGAGTGTCTCTGTGGTGCTGCTATGGGTTCAGTGTATTTTAGAGATAAAAATGAGATGAGATAGAGGCCAGTGTTTTCTCTCTCCACTATTGTGGAGAGTCAGAAATCCTCTGATGGCACTGGGTGAAAGCTGATGGGCTGGTTTGGAGTGCTCTGACAGATCTGTGGATGTGAGGAGCTGTGCTCCAGGAGTGTGGATTCTGCTCACTTTGTGTTGTTCCTGCTGCAGAATGTCCGAGCTGATTGAGAAGGAGACTGAGGAGTACCGCAAAGGGGACCCCGACCCGTTTGATGACCGACACCCAGGTAAGGTGTCCTGAGTGACTTTGGCAGCACCAGCTGTGTCCCAGTGCTTACCTGGTAGCTCATATTCCAATGTAAAGAGTTTTTAGCCTGAATGTGCCAACTGCTGATCGAGGTCTGACACGGCTTTTGCACTGGGGAGTTGTGCTCTGTGGTGCTGACACTGGAGCATCCCACAGTTGGTTTGAAGGCAGCAGTTCAATGTTAATGTTGGTATCTTGAGATAAGAAGATGAGTGTTTTCCTGTTTGTCCCACAGGTCGGGCAGACCCTGAGTGCATGCTTGGTCATTTACTGAGGATACTCTTCAAGAATGATGATTTCATGAATGCGGTAGGTTTGCTCTAAGACCTTTCTCTGTCAGTTCCTCACACCACCTTATTGCTTTTATTTCCTCTGTGCCGGTTGACCTTGGTACTTATTTAATATTTATTTTAGTGATGTCGGAATTCTCTTTTCCATAATACTGGTTTTTAAGACGGGTTTAAGAGCAACTAATTTGCCACTGTTAAAGTGACTCAATTAAAGGGGAGTTCATGAGCTTTGGAATGTGTGTAGCAACAACTGAATTATTTCTTTTCAAAGTTTATCAGTTTCTTTAAAGAAAATGGAGCTTCTCAGATACTAGTACAAAAACATAATTTGTTTCTGTAATGGAAATGAATACCACTAATTCCAATGCCTTGTTTCTGAGTGCTTGAAACTGCTGGGCTGCCTGCAGGAGCAGAAGAACATATCAGCTCTAGAAGACTCAGGCAGAGAATCAGGAGGCAAGAGTCTGCCCTTCCACTTGCATAGCTAACCTCTAACATGATTTAATGGCTGAATTTTGTTACTTTTGCATCCCTGCAGGCACCTATATCAGTACACATTGCCAGAAGGATTCTGACAGATTGCTTGCATGTCTCTCTCTGTTTTCAACTGCAAGTGATAAGCAAATACAGGTGCAATTAAAAATGTGCAATTTCTTACGTTAATTTTTTAGTTTTCTTTTCATGTTTGTACTGTTACTGTTACAGTTTTTCAAGGCACTTCTCTTTACAAATCAGTTCAAGATAGATATTTAGTCAGTGAACAGCAGATCAGAGGCTCTCTGCTTCTCTGAGAAGTAATTTCAACTTTTAAGGCACTGAGGGAGCAGGCTAGAGGCTGGTCATGTTGAAATCCAGGGCTTAGACTGCCATACCTTACTTTATAGTTTTGCTGCTGTGGGAGCTGTAAGGCTTTCACTGCTCTGGGTTTGGTCAGAGTTGAATTTCAAACCAGTGCTGTTCCTGATCTTCTCCAGCTAGTGAATGCTTATGTGATGACAAGCAGAGAACCTCCACTAAACACTGCTGCCTGCAGACTTCTGCTGGACATCATGCCTGGACTGGAAACAGCTGTTGTCTTTCAGGAAAAGGTATCACCTCTACTAAAGCTTGGGTTTTAAGCTTGCTTTATTTTGCCAACAAGACTTCCCAAAGGAGAAACCAGTAAAAAGCCCTATTGAAATCCTGTGTCTGAGAATCAATCTGTACTATTGGGGCTTTTTGCTCTTGGCTTGTTCAGTTAATCAAATCTTGGGTATTTCATAGCTTTTTAAAGTGTGATGTGACTGATTCAGGCAGAGGAGCTGGAACTTAATATAATGTTTTGGGAGCTGTTATAATTGGAATTGTTACTTTATTGGCCTGTGAATGGAGCAGGCTGTATAGAACATGGAGGACTTGCCCAGTAATCCCCAGCTCTGGCAGAGCAATTGCTTTCCTAGAGCTGAGTGATAAGCAAGTCATACTTTAACTAAGCAGTCTAAAATCCACAAGCTTTGTGGGGATTATCTGGAGCTGTGATGGACAGCTGAATCAGACTTCTCCATATTGACAAATGAGTTGTTCTGAAGGAATGCACACACAGTGGAAAGTGAGGAGAAAGTGAATTTCACTCAAGCCACAGTTTCTTCATCTGTAAGAATTAATGTTTTTCTGAAGTTTGGAAATGAGATAGTGCTTTATATAAAAGTTGCAAATTAATTTCTCTACTATTGGAAATATGCATATAAATTCTAAAGCATGATAAAAGAATAATGTGCACCCTTTGTGAAACGTTTAATTTAATTTGAGCTCTTTGTGATCTCTCCAAAAGCTGAGGCTGGGAAGCCTTGATCAAAAAACAATTTAAAACCACAACAATAGTTCCCCATTTGAGGAGAATATAGCTATTTCCAGAGACCAAAGCTCTCTGTAAACTGAAATGAAATTAAGTTTTGCATTTAGGGAATTTTTTCCTTTTGACTTGAGAATATTAGAGCTCTGTTCTGGCACTTAGGGCTCGTGTACATAGGAACCTTTGGGAAGAGGGTGCTGCTCTCGTCACAAAGAGGCCCTCTAGCGACCAAGGGATTTCACAACTCATCAGTTAGAATTTTTTCTTGGATTACATAAGAGCATTGAAATGATAATGCAATTGTCTTTAAATATACAACAGGCAACTCCAAAAATCTATTAAGCTGAGAGTTCTTGTTAAAATGTCTCTTCGTTATTACTTTTCACTGATCTTTTATTGTATTGTACCTATAATTCAAATTATGTGCAAGATTTCTGCCATGATAATGATGTGTTGTTGTTGATGTTTCCAAATCCAGTGGCAATTTAGAGGCAAAAAATTAATATTCAATTCTAAACATTGTCTTTTTAATTGTCTGTTTTAAATTTAGCCAAATTTCATTTTATTTCATATAAGTTCTACACAGATTCTTTGAAATTTGCTAAATTGCTAGATATTTTTATTAGTGAAACTGACTGGAACTTTGGGCTTGTTTGCTTGGACTAATTCATACCTATAGTATTTTGCTGCTTCCTAGGAAGTTCCTGGCCACTTTTTGCAGGTGTACAAATCCAAACATCTGATGCCTGGGCATAGTTTCATGCAGCTTAAAGTTTTAGATTTTTCTCTCTTTTCCTCTCTCTCTCTCTCTCTTTTCTTGTCTCTGTCTCGTTCCAGTTATTTTTGTTACATGTCTGGTCATCACTAGAGATAAGAGAGAATTCTTCCCATCAGGTGCTTTCACTGGCACTGAGAAGTTAAAGATGAAATATAACTGTTAGAACTGGTTTCTTGTTTTCTCCTTTCTAGGAAGGCATAGTCGAAAATCTCTTCAAGTGGGCACGAGAGGCTGATCAGCCACTAAGGACATATGCAACAGGACTGTTGGGAGGAGCTATGGAAAACCAGGACATTGCTGCAAATTACAGGGATGAGAACTCACAATTGGTAATGATCTCTCAATCACTTTCCCTTTGTGGAGTACAGTTTGCTCTTTATAATTTTTATTTATGGGGACTCACATTCATGGGTTAATATGAGTCTTACAGTGGTTGTAATACTATCTGTGAGAGTCATGGTTTCCATCTTTTCCTGACTGACTTGGAGCATGCAGCCTGATTATTCTGTTAACAGCAGTTGTATTCAAAATGCCAATAGAAACCTAAGAAGTCAAATACTTTACTTTTTAATGAGGCTCATATTCAAACTTTCCTTAAAGAAGAATTTTCAGAAGCTCTGCATCTGTAACTATTGCACATTGTGATTTGCTCACCAGACAGAGGTTTTTAAATGAAAGGTAAGTCAACATGGAGACAGCTGTGCTGAAATTGTGATGACTTCTCTTCTAAACATTATAAATAAAAGCATGACCTTTGGTTTTGTGGAACTGCAGTTTACCAAAGCTGCTGCTTCCAAAGGGAACGTAGCCTTTTTTTTCAGCTGGGCAGGGATGGTGGAAGGATGCTGCAGGCTGGTACGTGGTTTTGTTAGCACCAGTATAGCTCATCTGCTCCTAATGGCTTTCCAGCCACTTCCTCCTCACATGGGAGACATGGTGCTGATATTTTAGAATGAAAGGAACTGTAGCAAAAGGGATTTGAGTTCTCTCACTCACTTTGAAGTTGTTATTTCTCTGGGCAAACGTACACCACAGAATACTCAGCACTATATGCTGTGGAGGGGTTATATGATGATGACAAACAATATGGCTGAGGGGAGTTCATGATCAAAGCAAGGAGTGTGTTCTCATGAATGCTGCTTTTCTGAAACAGGTGGCTCTGGTGCTTCGTCGCCTACGAGAGTTGCAGGTCACTGAAATGACCACAAAACAGGAAAACAAGCGCCCCAGTCCTCGGAAAGTGCCATCAGATCCTCTGCTGCCCCTCGATGAAGAGGCTGTGGATATGGATTATGGGGAGATGACAGTAGATGGAGAGCAAGAAGAAGTTTCTGGTGATATGGAGATCTCCTTTCGTCTCGATTCAAGTCATAAGACCAGTAGCAGAGTAAACTCTGCTGCAAAGCTAGATGACGGGGGACTGAGAAAAAGCAAATCAGGGAAACAGCATGAAAGAGACGGCTTCCGGAAGGCCAAGCAAAAACTGGGCTTCTCCACCTCAGAGCCAGAGAGGATGTTTGTTGAACTGTCCAACAGCAGCTGGTCAGAAATGTCCCCGTGGGTGATTGGCACTAATTACACCCTTTACCCCTTGACTCCTGCCATAGAGCAGAGGCTGATTCTTCAGTACCTGACTCCCTTGGGGGAGTACCAAGAGGTGAGCATATGAAGGTGGGAGTAAGCACTCTGTGCTCTAATTCTCTGTACAAAGCTGAGGGAAATCGTGGGGGGAAATTGGCAGAACTGTTATATCACTCTCTGATATTTCCTGTCATGATTAAGATTGGTAACTTTTCCTGAGTTGTTGATGACTTCTAAATTGATGAAGTCATTAGTTTGGATATTACTTGGTGAGTAATACTCAAATCTGAACCTAGCAGATGTGTGGTCTGTTAGTTGGAGCATGGCCCTGGGGATTTTGTCCCATGTTCCTGCTAAATTTGGTATTTGTTTCCGTGAAGCTCTGTTTGAAATGCAGACGTTTTTCCTTTTTCCTATGGGGGATATCATAGATTCCTGCAAGTAAAAGTCTGAGGAAATAATCAAGTTGAAGTTCTAAATGAAGTGGTTTGTGTAACCTCTGTAGTAGTTCTGAGGAGGAGTGGCAGGGCCCATGTTATGGAGATGCATTTGAAAACTGATATTACTTAAATGGACAAAATAATGTGGCTGTGTTAGATTTACCGAAGTGTGTTTCCATATTTCTTAACTTTTTTCCCCTCTTTTTTTTTTCTTTTTTTTTTTTTTGTGGTTTACCTTAATTTGTAACAGAACAAAGCAACTCAGTTTTGCTCTGTGGTAGATGTTACATGTGTGCACATGTGTGCCTTGTTTCTGTGAGAGCCAGAGAAACCATTACCCCCTAACACCCTGCATGCAGACTGGATTGCTTCATATGCCAGCAATAACAGGCTATAAAAATAGGAATTACTAGCATAAAGGTGTTACACAGAATGATGCAAAGGGTTTTGGTCTGTTGCCCTGCTCTCCTGTTTTTTCTGTTCAGTTGTTGGGTAGTTGTCTTTGCACAGATGGAAGGTGGAGCCTCTCTCCAGGGTATCTGTGTGGACTTCCATAGCCGCACTTGGAGGAGAGTCTTAAGATTTCCGTGTGGCAGCTGCCATGCACCTTGCTGCAGTCAGCAGATGTATTACAAGAGGTCTGTTAACCTTTATTGCTTCCTATGGATGGAGCTGGTTACCTCTGACCTCTCATAACAGGTATCTGCTAATAGGGGAAATCTGGGGGTTTGAGAGAGTAAAAACCAAAAGAGACCTTGTAATTCTCATGAAACATTCAGCTGGTGTCTCATTTTTATTTTTCTCAGCTGCTACCCATCTTTATGCAACTGGGATCAAGGGAGCTGATGATGTACTACATTGATTTGAAGCGAACCAACGATGTGCTGCTGACTTTTGAAGCCCTTAAGGTAAATTACTTTCATAGTACAAAAAATATACCATAAACATTGTAAAAACATGGAATATATGCTTGCTATGTGTCAAAGGCAAGTGCTCATCTTCTTTAGGCTGGTGTCTTGCAGCATTCCCTGGGATTGGAAGTGACTTTCACTCAACTTGAATGCATTGCAGTTTTGGTTTTTTTAAGTGTCAAGCACTTAAAATGAAAAAAAACAGGAAAGGAAGGAGGGAATAAAAAGATCTTAATTGTGCAGGAAGGGTCATTAAGTTCACCTTTCATCTACCTATTTGAAGATGATAAAAGTTCCTTTTTCTGTCAAATGGTTGTGTTCCTGCTGCCCTTAGATGGCATTTCTGAGTTATTCTACTGCCTGCCATCTCAAAGGACACTTGTGAGGGGTAAGGAGCATAAACATCTTACTCCTGGAAGCCCCAGCATGACATCTCTGAGCTCAGTGGTTAAGATACTAATTTTGTGTGAGTAGTCTTTAAGGTTACCTCCCCAAGGTAAAAAGCCACACAAAAGAACCTTATTCAAGCCAAACCTGCAATGCAGCAGCACAAGTTAAACTTTTCTGTGCATTCTTTCCTTCTTTCACAATAACTTCTCTGCCTCTGATCCTCCAGAGTCTTTCTCTATGTATCTTTGTAATTTGTCTGAGAATTTATTTTGAAGGAGCAGTGTTCCTACAGTAGCTATAGGTTACTTCAGTGGGGAGTAGAGTGGGGTTTGCAGTGATTCTTACTGTTTCCTCTTAAGGTGTAGGTAATACAGAAAAACAGTGTACAGTACACTTCAGTGCAGCTGCAAGCTTCCCATTAATTGCCTTTACCTCATTTTGTAAAATTCTTTGTGTCAGCAGTGTGTCATAATCAAAATATGAATGGAAATTTAAATCATTAGTAGTAGTAATAGAAAGTGTGAGTGAATTTGAAGAGAATAGAAAGACCTTAAAGGCAACCTGTTGGATAATTTCTGAGTTGCTCTGCTTTTCTTGTATTTCTTTTGCAAGATATGTAGAAAAAAGTGGTAGTGCCTATTTTGGTTTTGTTATTGGGATAAATACTACATTCTGGATTAAATGTAATGGGAGAAGGAAGTGAGGTGCACAAAGCACAGAGCAGCTACTTTCTCTGCCGTCTGTTTTTCTATGGGATGGAATTGAAGAAACCTAGTCTAATCTGCTTTTATGATTCCTTAGCATTTGGCATCATTGCTGCTGCACAACAAGTTTGCTACGGAGTTTGTTGCTCATGGGGGAGTGCAAAAGTTGCTGGAGATTCCTCGTCCTTCCATGGCAGCAACAGGAGTGTCCATGTGTTTGTATTACTTGTCGTACAATCAAGATGCTATGGAGAGGGTAAGAGTTGTTCTTGTACTGTAACTGCAGTGATTCCCATCATTTCTCAGTGTTCCTACCGGTGTTCAAACAGTGAATAAACATCTCCTAAGATTAAAAGCAAATTTATATGGGTGATTGATATATAATATCAATATTGATATATATAATGCAGAGGCATTAGGAAGTATATGAATAATAATGTATTGTTTCAAAGTGATTTTCAGTTCCTAGTGATTTAACTGAACACCTTGTCAGCATTGTAATCACCGTTTTCATTCTATTCTTCCCTCTTTCCCTCAAAAAATCTCAACAAAAACCTCCTTCATTCTCATTTGCCTTCCTTTTCCTTTCTGTTCCAATGGAGTACTACACCTGAGACTGTTTTTCTCCATGCATGGTTCCAGATGTTCTGCCAGATGTTATCCCTAATATGTTCAGATACCAGGTAGAGCAGGTGTCTGTGGTATATTTTGTATTTCAGAGGAAGCCAGCTTCAGAGTACAGTCCCTTGTCAAGCAGTCAGGTCTGAAGCTGGTAGCACTGTATTCTTTGAGTACATCCAACACCAGAGAAGAGATGGAAAACTCTGCTAACTTGGCACACAGCAGCTGGTGCCAGCACTTCAGTTCCTCTTGTCACTGACCTTTACAGAAGGTTCCCAGTTCCTCCTCAGTGGAGGTAAACAGGCAATTGGAAAAGTGCAGTTCTGAGCAAATTGTCTGCACATCTCAGAGGCACGGACTGAGAACAGGAATAGACCAACTCAGTTGTCTGTTTCCAGAGAAAAGTCAGGCTTTAGACTTGCATTTGGCAATCCTTGAAATTCCTCTAGGCTTCAGTGCTGCCAGAGTTTGCTAGTACCTCAACATAGCATATGGTACTTGGTTACACAGAACAGAATTTGTGTTTCTTCAGTGGAAACTTGTCAGCCTCTAGTGATGCATTCTTTGGATCTGTGGAAGTGGTATGGAGAATTGTATCTGTGTGTCTCTGGATTTATACTACTCTAAGGTTGCTGTATTCATTGTGCTTTGCTCTGGGAAGGGACCAATTTCTAGTCCTACATTGCCAAATCATATTCTTTATTGGTCTAACAGCAGCTTTTTTTACTGGTCTGGAAATGGGACTTTTTATTTCATGTCTCAGATATCCTAAGTTGAGCTGGGAATAACTTGTCCTCTGCTTCTCAAAGAGTCTTCGTTCTCTTTGGTCCCAATCTCTTAAGCAATCTGTTTGAAGTCGACCTCAAGAATGTTCTTTTGCTTTCTAGGTGTGCATGCACCCCCACAATGTGCTTTCAGATGTAGTGAACTACACCTTGTGGCTGATGGAGTGCTCCCATGCCTCGGGCTGCTGCCATGCCACCATGTTCTTCTCCATTTGCTTCTCCTTCCGTGCTGTCCTGGAGCTCTTTGACAGGCACGATGGGCTGCGGCGTCTGGTTAACCTGGTAAGGGCTGTGGCTTAAGTAGGGAACAGGGGTTTAGTGGCAGGTTTTGCACCCTGAGAGTTTTGTTCTTTTATTTGATTTTGTTTGAGGTTTTTCCTCCTCAATTCCCAAGAGATGGAGAGGTGGGTTGAGTTTTCTAAGCAACTCACGTGCATCCTCTCATCTTTATTTTTTTTAAATTTTATTGTTATCATTATTGTCTAGAGACCTTCTACCCTTTGGGAGCTTTTTTGGTGCAACTCCTGGGTTTAGCAATACTCATTCAAACAGTGGTGCTTTAGTGGTAGTCCAGCTATTTCCTACCACTCCACATAGATGTGCACTCTGTTGGGTGTGGATAAATGCAGCCTTTTTCCAGGAGAGGAATTGCTGTGTGTGTGCACTGCAGGAATCATGGTACCTTCTGGGCATAAGTTTAAGACACTGTTCATATGGAAAAGCTGCAATGTCTGCAGGGTGTTGCTGTGCACTCCTGCAGCTTGGGTCATGTCTAACTTAGGGACATCAGTGCTGCAGGGTGCAAGCACACTATGGTGCCATATTATGCCTAATAGTACTAAGCACAATACTGCCTCCAGACCTACACTGATGTGACTTCTTTAGCCTGGAGAAAAGGAGGCTCAGGGGTGACTTTATCACTCACCAGAACTACCTGAAAGGTGGTTGTAGTCAGGTGGGGATCAGTCTCATCTCCCAGGCAACGACTGACAGAACGAGAGGACACAGTTTTAAGCTGTGCAAAGGGATGTTTAGGTTGGACGTCAGAAAAAAATTAATTGAAAGAGTGATTGGCACTGGAATTGTCTGCTCAGAGAGGTTGTGGAGTCACCGTCCTTGGACATGTTTAATAAAAGCCTGGATGTGGCACTCAATGCTATGGTTTAGTTGATGAGGAGGTGTCAGGTCATAGGTTGGACTTGATGATCTCAAAGGTCTTTTCCAACCTAGTTCATTCTGTGATTTCTATCTTCCTAGATAGTGGAGGAGAGGACACGGTTCAGTTTAGGCTGTTAACCCACAGAGACCTTTTTCTGTTGAGACAGCCCTTGTCAGCTCTCAGTGTGCCTCTATGTCCTGTGCAGCAAAGGCAGCGAGTTTGGGTGCGGTACAAGAGCAGCTGAGAGTTGTAGATGCTTTTTTTTCCTGAAGAGTGAGCTGATGAAACCTTTTTTCCCACACCTAACTTCTTTGTGAAGATAAGCACTCTGGAGATCTTAAACCTGGAAGACCAAGGAGCCCTCCTGAGCGATGATGAGATCTTTGCCAGTCGCCAGACGGGGAAGCACACCTGCATGGCCCTGCGCCGCTACTTCGAGGCTCACCTTGCCATCAAACTGGAGCAGGTGAAGCAGTCACTGCAGCGCACTGAGGGTGGCATCCTGGTCCATCCACAGCCCCCCTACAAGGTGAGGAGCACACTGCAAGCTTTTCACGTGCATCTCAAAAGCTTTTCAAGCATTTCTCAATTGAACCCAAGCTGCAGACATATGTAGAAACTTTTCGAAGCCAGTGCAGTAACTAGGCAGGCTGCAGTTGTTTTATTTGTACTTTTTTCTGTCATGTGGAATGGCACTGTAATAGGAAAATATGGAGGAGCCCTTGAGGTTTGTCTGAATTACATTTGATTAAGACTCCTGCTCGTGTGCTGTGGTACCCTTTCCTTCTCTCAAAAACTCAAAGGCAGATTGTTTTTGATAATTTTGGGGTTTTCTATGCTGTGAATCTCTGAAAGGACTAAATCTGTATGTGTATAGAGGTACATAATGCTGTAAAACTCAGAAATAAGTTTTATTTGATAACTGAAATATCTTTTGGACACCACTGTTTTTAGAAATTACCTGTGAGAGCCAGATAGATAATAATCCATAGTCTTGACAATGATTTTTTTTTCCTGGTTTCTACCTGCAAAACTGGTTTTGTTGGTTTGTTTTATTTTTGTGGGTTTGTTTGTTTGTTTGGGTTTTTTAAACTGGATTTTATGGCTGCTGATTTTGAGAAATTACATTCACCTGTGGTTTCTGATTTAATTTATGATGATTTTATGGAGGAGTTGAAATAAGAAAATATAAGGCAGTTTCTGTTTCTGCAGAAATTATTTTCAGTAACTAAAGAAATGTGTGTAAGTGTTGCTTTCTCATGTAATTAACAATATTGAAAGGCAAACTTGCTAGGAGTTTTTTTATTCAGTGTGTTTTGTAGTCAATACTTAAAAGCTGTAATTGAACGCTTTTAGCAACCTTTTTAATATTTTAGTATAGACCTATATTGAATGACAGTGTAGTAACTACTAGATTAGTTACTTAAAAGCAGAGTAGAATTTTAATTTAATGCAACTTTTCATCTTAAATCAGCCGTAGCTTTTTAAGACTGTAAAGAAACTTAAAGCATATTATCCCTAAGCTTATTATTGTATATTATAGTGACAGTTGCTGTATTCTTTTATAACTGGGGAATAAACTAGAAAGTAAATACTTAATCTGCAAGACACAGTGGTAGTCTAATCTTATAGATGCAGTTTTCAGTTAAATCCCAGCAGTGAGGGATTTGATGTGCAAGTTTGTAACCCTTGTGATCTAATGGTCCCTTCCCTGCAGGCCTGCTCCTATACTCATGAGCAGATTGTGGAGATGATGGAGTTCCTGATCGAGTATGGTCCAGCACAGCTTTACTGGGACCCAGCAGAGGTTTTTCTCAAGTTGTCTTGTGTCCAGCTCATGCTTCAGCTCATTTCCATTGCCTGCAACTGGAAGACGTACTATGCAAGGTGAGCTGTTTGCTCTAGTGCTCTGAGTGCAGCCCTTGTGACTCTTGGGCAAGACTTTACATTTCCAGATTTTCTACCCTGACACAGGCACGTGCTGTTAGGGCCTGTGCTGTGGCCACACAGAACTTATCAAAGCTAACTCTGGGGAAAGCAGGACTAAAATTTTAAGGTAGAGAGAGATGTCAAGAAATTTCTGAAGAGCCAAAATGCCTCAGGCCTTTGATTACTATGACACTGATTTCTCAGAAAAGCTCCATTACAGTTCTGTGCCTCTTTCTATCTGTCTCAATTTTTTTTTTTTTTTTAAGAGAGGCTAGAAAAGGCTCCAAGGAGAGGGTGAAATAAAGACCGATCTTAATCCTGGAATGAATTGAACCAGTGCTCCCTCCTCCTTATTTCTGCTGCCTACAGGAGCTCCTTGCCTAACTTAAACTGAAAGCCTTTGAAATCTGTTTTGCTTCTGCAGTTCCCTGCCTCCCTCCCACTCTCAGGTTGCTCTCTCCTGGGTAGTTTGTGTTCTCCTGTTTCTTCTGCAGCTGTTTCCTAATTGCTACCTGGGTTAACTCTTACCTTTCCATATAGGTTATAGCTCTCCTCTTTTTTGCATTTTTCTGCTCTATCACCTCTTGCAGAACATCCCTTTTCCCCTTCCACACACCTGCATCTTTCTTAAACTGGTGCCTAAGTTGGTGTCTTTTTGACTATCCGAATTGTCTGGTTGGCTGCTAAACAGTTTCCCTTGACTTCAGAAAAACTTCTTTCCTAGTTAGCAGGAGACAGAGTATTTTGGACAGCAGTGTTTTCCAGCTAATATGTAGAGTTAGATTTAGAAGCTTAATTTAGAATGCTTTTGGTAGTAAATCCTAAGATTCTTATTTTTATAAATACAAAATTGCTGTGCTTTTAGGAGCCTGTGAGCCATGTGGGATAAATGTTGGCAGACTGCAGGCAGTGGTGTGCATGTGAGCACTGCCTTCTATGGAGACCAGCCCTTTTCATTCTAAAATCAAAAGGCCCTATCAAATGTAGCAGATGTGACTGATTTACTTCCAATTCTTGTAGTAAATTAAATACTATTTTATGTTATTGAAACAACTCTGTACATGCAATTCTAAGAAGTTCTTCTCTTGCTGTCTTCCAGGAATGACACAGTACGATATGCTTTGGATGTACTGGCCATCCTGACTGTAGTTCCTAAAATCCAGTTGCAACTGGCAGAACCTGTGGATGTGTTAGATGAAGCTGGATCAACTGTTTCCACTGTGGGTAAGCTGAATAGGGTTCTAATGACTTACACATTTATCAGTTGTCTTCTGCTACGTGAGTTTTGGCTGGCTGTTCCTCATCTACACTGACACAAGGGTTAAAATGATTCATGTACTCAGTTACTGTCAAGGATGCAAATAAATGGGAGAGTGCACTATGGTTAAAATTGTTGTGATTAGCACTGTGCTTGGGTTACCAATTTAGAGGCAAATCTTTCTCCTGCACTGGTTTTCAAGAGCTCATTCAATACAGGTGGAGGCAAATATACTTTTGTAATGGGACTATTAGGTTTCCTCAGCTTCTCAGAAATTTAGGTCTCCTGAGGATATGGCATCTGAGAGTAAGGGAGAGGAGCAATTATTGCTGCCTGAGTTATGCTCTAATTGGTTGCCTCCAGGTTCAGTGTGTAAATGAGTGATATGTGCCTGGATCAGATCCAAGGCTTCTGCTTTAACTGGAGCCTCACTTCTCTTTTTAAGAAAATGAAAATAAAAGGCAGGCAGAATACTAGATGTAGGCAAAAGACAATTTCTTTTGCACAAAAAGTCACTGGGCAAACACCAGTTCTGTGAGGGTTTTGATATTCTGAAGCAGACATGAAACTAACAGGAATTCTGTGGGGAAAAAAGTTGCCCTAAAGCTTCATTTTTGCCTGATTCCTTTTCGAAGCTGTGATATGATTATTTTGTCCTCAATGACTTGGTCCTCTTCCTCAACGTTTACTTTGTTAATGTTTATACAAGAGAGTTGCTCTATGCAGTAAAAATCAGAGCATGTCTGTGCATTTTGCTCTGTCCAGATAGGTTAGGTTTTTTACTCCTGGGTTGTGCTTGATTACTACGTCTAAGAGATTATGTGAAATTACCTACTGATGAGGTGGAGGACCAGCAGTCCAGGAAAACATTTTGCTAGGGAGGTAGAAGAATATATCTTAGACTACTTAGCAGAACTTCAGGAATTTCTGGAATTAAGGGAAGTACCTATTGCTTTCAGGTTTGTTGGAAGACTCCCTTACTTGTCTGATCAACTTGTGTAAGATACATTTTAGAGTACTAAAGAAACTACTTCTTTCCCTCACTAGGTATTAGTATCATCCTTGGAGTTGCCGAGGGTGAGTTTTTCATCCATGATGCTGAGATTCAGAAATCAGCCCTTCAGATCATCATCAACTGTGTGTGTGGCCCAGATAACCGGATCTCCAGCATTGGGAAATTCATCTCTGGGACTCCTCGTCGAAAGCTCCCTCAGGCCCCCAAGAGCAGTGAGCACACGTTAGCCAAGATGTGGAATGTGGTGCAGTCCAACAATGGCATCAAGGTGCTGCTGTCGTTGCTGTCTGTGAAGATGCCGATCACTGACGCAGATCAGATCCGGGCTCTGGCCTGCAAAGCGCTGGTGGGGCTGTCACGCAGCAGCACCGTTCGGCAGATCATCAGCAAGCTGCCCCTGTTCAGCAGCTGTCAGATCCAGCAGCTGATGAAGGAGCCAGTGCTGCAGGACAAGCGCAGCGAGCATGTGAAGTTCTGCAAGTACGCTGCCGAGCTGATCGAGCGCGTCTCCGGGAAGCCCCTGCTCATCGGCACGGACGTCTCGCTGGCACGGCTGCAGAAGGCAGATGTGGTGGCCCAGTCCAGGATCACCTTTCCTGAGAAGGAGCTGCTGCTGTTGATTCGGAACCATCTCATCTCTAAGGGCCTTGGGGAAACGGCATCTGTCCTTACGAAAGAGGCTGACCTGCCCATGACTGCAGCGTCTCACTCTTCTGCCTTCACCCCTGTTGCGGCCGCTGCCTCTCCGGTGACTCTGCCTCGCACTCCCCGCATAGCTAACGGCATCTCGGCCCGTTTGAGTAGCCACACCGCTGTAGGTTCCACTGCCACCTCTGTCCATGCTCAGGCAAGGCCGTCTGCATCCCAAGGTCCACCTGCCCTTCCAGGCCCTTCTTACTCCAGCAACTCTCCTCTGATTGGCAGGATTAGCTTTGTCAGGGAGAGGCCGTCTCCCTGCAATGGCAGGAAAATCAGAGTGTTGCGACAAAAATCGGACCATGGCGCCTACAGCCAGAGCCCAGCTATCAAAAAGCAGCTGGACAGACACCTTCCTTCCCCACCCACGCTGGACAGTATAATCACAGAGTACCTTAGGGAGCAGCATGCCCGCTGCAAGAACCCTGTTGCCACCTGTCCCCCTTTCTCTCTCTTTACTCCCCACCAGTGTCCTGAGCCAAAACAGAGGCGCCAGGCGCCCACTAACTTTACCTCACGGCTGACCCGCAGGGCGGCCTTTCCGAAGTACGGAGGGGTGGATGGTGGCTGCTTTGATAGACACCTTATATTTAGCAGGTAAGGAAGAAAACTATGTTATGATCCCTCTCAGGATGCACCCTGTGCCAAAAAGCCTTACCTGGATTCAGGCTGTGCAGTCCCACGCTGGAGTATCCTTGGAGACAAAAGAGTTTTCATTCAGAGTGACAGTGAGAGAGCCTTGAAAGGCATTTTTAGTAGTTGTTCTGTTTGTCTTGTCCTTAGTGCCAACCTTAGTACACAAAGCACACTTTATTTTCAGTAGCAGCATTGACTAAAGAAGCTGGTAGCTCTTTATTCTCCTTTGGAAGGTGAGTATGTAGCACCAATTTTATGGGAGTGTAACATAGCCTTGAGGATGGTTGGCTGACAGGTGCAGGAGAGTGAAATCTATATTTTGCTCTTGCAACTGAATCATTGGCACCACCAGTTGCCTTTTCATGGGGCCTTTCCTGAGGTTAAACTGGAAGGTAATGTGAAGCTTATGAAAATAAAGGTGTCACTTTCCTGAAAGCATATTCACAGTGAAAGCACTATCACTGTAGGAAGTTATGATGCCAGGATGTTGTTTGGCTCATGTGACATCATCTTGTGCTAAGTGTTTCTGAACTGTTAGGAATTTTTTTGCTAGCTCTCTGTACTTACCCAGATGTTGACGTTACAGGTTTTCCATCAATTCAGCTTTGAAGATGGAGTCCAAGTGTTTCAGCTTAATGATGTGCTTTAACAGAAGTACCACATAGTGGACAGCAAACCCTGAAAGATTGCAAACACTGTTGCAATACTCGAGCATTAGTCTTCAAACTGACACTTTGCTTACTCTAGAAGAAAGCTAAAACTTGTACCTGTGTAATCTTAAAGGGCTGGATTTAATAACATCACACAGCATTTCAGTTTTCTTCTCTTTAGCCATGTAATTTTTGCCTTCTCTAGGTTCCGTCCAATTTCTGTGTTCAGGGAAGCAAATGAGGATGAGAGTGGCTTTACCTGTTGTGCATTTTCTGCAAGAGAACGATTCTTGATGCTGGGTACTTGCACGGGGCAGTTGAAACTCTATAACGTGTTCAGTGGACAGGAAGAGGCCAGTTACAACTGCCATAACTCTGCCATCACGCACCTTGAGCCATCCAGGGTAAGGAATCACAGACCTGTTCTGATTTTTAGCAGTTCTCTCTGCCTAAGCCTTGGGATGTTTTGGGCCCATCTGGATAGGTACATGTGAAATGCACCTACTGGCTGGCCTGCAGTGCCTGTCATTGGAGTATTCATAATAGTTGTATATTATGAGTTCTACATGTAGGGTTTTTTCTTTCCAAGAGAATAAAGAAGATACGTAGTGACTGTGTGCCTTCTTAAGAAATTAATATATGTATTTGGAAGTGGAAAAATGTTTAAACTGACTATTACGTATTTATTTATGTGTGATGTAAGATGTCAGAGTTTATGTATCTTTGCTGGAGAAAGAAACCTTTCAGGGGATGATTCTAGGAAGAAATAAAAGATTTATAATCAGAATGGACTCCCCTCACGGGGCATCAGAATCCAGTCATGGATTATCCTGATTTTATCTGCTGTTAATGTCATAGATTGTTCCTATTGTTACCTGTAAAGGTTGTTTACCAAGGTCTCTTTGTTATACATAGTATTAGATACTTGGATTTTATCCCTATAGGAGTAGTATTAGGCACCAAAATCTTCTCTACAGTTTCTAAATTGATCTTGTATGGTAAAATGATAACCTCTGTTTTCCCTGGTGTTCTTTTCCTTTCCTCCACTCCAATCTGGAAATCCAGGATGGATCATTATTGCTGACATCTGCTACATGGAGCCAACCTCTGTCTGCGTTGTGGGGAATGAAGTCTGTCTTTGATATGAAGTAAGTACACTCTGACTCAGCTGTGGGGTGTGCTGCACTTGGAAGAACGATTTGATACGGGAATAAACGCTAAAACAGAATAGCACAGATCTCAAAATGTCTCTTGTGAAAAAATGTGATCCCTTTCTTATATTGGCAATTTCCCTATTTTATTTGGTACAGAGCAAATGCTAACTTAAGTTCTACCTGAAGTCCTGTTTCATGCAAGATAAATCACTGAAAGTCATTGTTACTCCTTAAGGCAAAGAAACATGTTTGTGTTTTTATTCTCATGTTTGTAAATTATGTTGGCAGTCTTTCTGTAGGCAGTTCAGAATTCAACTAGCACGGTGGTTTGCATGGTGAAATTGTCAGACCTGGACTGCAAACTCTTTAAAATATATTTACAACCACAGTATTTACAACCTCCTTCCCATAAAAAAAGTGGGTGGGAAACTCTTCATATTTAAAAGGTTTGATTGTTTACTTTAGCTGTAACAAATGTTTTAGTGTGACCTGTGTGGGGTCAGCTAGAGGCTTTTCTTCAGAGGAAAGGTTTTACTCCCTCAGGCTGCATGTGTTTCCATGTTCACAATGCCATCCATTGCTGACTTCTCCAAAGTGTTGTATTTATGGCAGGCTCTGTTGCTGGCAGGTTTGAATTTGCTACTGCAATATGATGTGGTCAGTGGTAAAGGAGAGGGTTTTCTACATCTTTTCTCCGTTGTTGAAACCTGTGTTGAAGCTGTTGGGGTTGTTTGGGTCATATAAAATCTGCAATTCCTTGACTTCTTTACTGACTGTATCTGCAGGCATTCCTTCCCTGATGACCACTATGTGGAGTTCAGCAAGCACTCTCAGGACAGGGTCATTGGCACAAAGGGAGACATTGCACATGTAAGTACCAGGAAAGCTCATGGAGAAATATAACTCTCTGTAGGATGTCTGTTAATTGATGTGAGTGCTTTGATGCTCTGTGTAACTGATGAGCTTCAGAGAAAAGCTTTGAAAGTGTCAAGTAACTTCTCCCTGTTCCTGAGGGTATAAACTTTACCATCACGAGCAGTGTGGATGTGTTGCCTCTGGGCAAGTATCAACAGCTCTGGGAAATGCCTATTAGAAATGTGCTCCTTTTCCCCCTCCCAAATTTACAGCTTACTTTTGGGTAATTGAACTTTACCACTGTATCTTCAAAATGTATTGTTGTAGTGCTTTGCATGAACTCCTGCAAATTGGACAGACAAGACTTCAGAGAGCTTCTGCTGCTTTGCAGTGCTAATTTGCATTTGTTATAGGCCCTCCGTCTCTCCTAAAAGAGAATTTGCATAAAAATTTTCCCTGAAATATAACTTATTCAAATTATTTATAATTTCAAATGTTATTCTCATTTGTTTAAGTAAACTCTCTGTTCCTTCCCAGTTTTTAACTTGGATTTAGCTGGAAGTTTGTGTACTGTGTTTATCTGGTAAACAGATTTGTTTTCCAGTTCTAGGGAATATTTTCCTCTGTAAGTCTGAACAAGAGCTAGGCTCTGAAAGATGTTACAGATCAGATTTATCTGAGGAGATGATCACAAATCCTTTGTACTAGTTTAAAGTATAAACTTCTTTTATTCCAAAAGTTTCTTGTGCCAAAGCTCAAATTTGCCTTTCTATGTAAATGCCAGGAATTTTGACTAATTTTCTATAGTTTCTGGCTTTTTTCCCCTCACTCTGTGCTTTGGAGTTTTAATGTTTGTAAATACCATCTGCTCTGAAAGCAGTTCCATTTCTGAAATAGTTTCTGGCTAAGTGGTACCTTGTGATTGCAGCTTCCCAGTGCACACCTCATAGTGGGGTTATTTTATTTGGAACTCATCCTGATTGCAGTGAAATGTATCAGTGAACCTGCAGTAAGCCAAGCAGTGGCCAGAACTTGTTGTGAGGCTTGGTTCCAGCTGTGAAAAACTATTAAAGGGCTAGTAGGAAGAGTTATTTATGGAATGCTGTCACATGAAATGGAAAAGTGAAATGGGGAATGGAGTGATTCTGTAAGCAATCTAGGAAGGGAAACAGGGATTTTAGGCACAGGTATATTACAAATTGTGACTAATCTTTCTTTTTCTTTTTAATCTAAAAGATCTATGATATTCAGACTGGCAACAAGCTATTGACTCTGTTTAACCCAGATCTTGCCAACAACTACAAGAAGAACTGTGCCACCTTTAACCCCACTGATGACCTTGTCCTAAATGATGGTGTCCTCTGGGATGTCAGATCAGCACAAGCCATCCACAAGTTTGACAAATTCAACATGACTATCAGTGGTGTTTTCCATCCCAATGGGCTGGAGGTCATAGTCAACACTGAAATTGTATCCTTTGGGCCACTGTGATAACTGGTACTGAGACTTCAAGATCTGGATGAACAAGTAGCTGTTGGCAGAGTTGTATTAATGGTCTTCTGTGCTACATGTTGTATGGTAACAGGAGTTTCTATCTGTGAATCAAGGAAGAGTAGGAACTGTTAGGTAGCTAATTTAAATCTAGATTCTCTCTCTAATGCAGTCCAGAGAAAATACTTAATAGAGAGAGAAAGCAGGAGAGATTTTTCTTCTCTGATACCCTCCATAGCAGCTCAGCTCTCTTCCCATGTCTTAACAAGATCAGCCTTGAAGGTACTACAGTCACCTCTCATGACTGGGAATGGCATTTTGAGTAAGAGCTTGTAAGAGCTTTCTCATTTTGAACACATGGAATGGAATTGTAGTGCCAGTGTCCACCTCTGCTTCCATCAGAAGAATGTCTTGGCTATTTGCAAGACAGATGCAGTGAAGTTCCTTGAATGCAGTTAGCCAGTTCTTTGCCACTTCACTGAACAGGAAGTAGAAATTTGCAATTGTTTGTTGCTCCTTAGCCTGTGTTTTTCAGTGGGACCTCCGAACTTTCCATTTGTTACACACAGTACCTGCACTGGATCAGTGTCGTGTGGTCTTCAACTATACAGGCACAGTGATGTATGGAGGTAGGACTTTTCCCCTTACATCACTCTCCTGGATCACCCCTTCTGAGATTAGTAGATGCTTGTTGAGTGAAATGGGAACCCTCAGAGACACTGTAACTCCAGGCCTTACTGGCATGCGTGAGCTGGATTTTTTCCAGGATGCTCATGCTGCAATGTATTGCTGACAAAGACAGTTTTCTGTAACATCAGCAATATCTCAACTAGTTAGTGAGATTAAAAAGCAACCTATTGTATAATGGCAGATCCAGTGATGCTTGAGAAATTAATTTTGTCTTCTGTATTAAGTTTTGATGAGCTGTGGTATCAATAAAGGCATCTCTGGAAGAGATGATATTAAATAGGTCTTGCCAAGCTATTAAATATAAAGAAAAATCATGTCAGAGTCTCATTTGATCTGAAGTTGATTAATGGTAGTGACTAATGGAAGGCAGATTTGTGGAATAATCTTTCCTTGTTTCAGCTATGTTGCAGGCAGATGATGAGGATGACCTTCTAGAGGAGAGAATGAGAAGTCCCTTTGGCTCTTCTTTCAGGACATTTAATGCAACTGATTATAAACCTATAGGTAAGAGTAAGAGAGGAGCCAATAGCTTTGTCTGGAGGATTGAAGGTTTTTTGAAAGTTTGCTTAGTAACATTCACTTCTCTCTTTGCATATATGAGAAAACAAATTGCTATATCCTGTTCTAGAGGAAGCACAGGAATTGGGTCTAACACTGACATAATTTCAAGTACTGTATCCCATTCAGTGTGTGACTGCCTTACTTGCTCCTGTTCAGCAGTTCTGGCTTTATTTCCTCTCTTCTTTCCAAGTAAGGCATAATCTGAGACAGTAGGTCACTTGGCCAGGATGTCATTGCTCTCATTTCACACAGGGCACTTTTTTTAGCTCGTGGAACTAAGCTAATTGCTGCTGTGGACATAAACAAATGTGGCTTTTGCTGTCGAAGGGAGGCGTAGGTCACAACTCAGTCTCTTAGTTGCCACCTATTCTGAAGGATGCTCTGTTGTTTCCTGTGCTTAGGGAAACCAATAAATGTATTATGAAGGGAGGAGGCACGGTGCAGAGCTGGTTACAGGGCTGTTTTTCACAATGGTCTCCAACGTTTCTGTGATTTATTACAGGTTGAATTCCCTACAAACATTCATTTCACTTGCTTCAGCTGTTTTTTCTTGTCCCAAGACTGTATTATTTGCTTTTAGGCACTGCTTTTTGTGAGCATTAAGTAACCTGCAGTTAACCACTGAGTTTGTTCTGTGATGTTTTCCAGCTACCATAGATGTAAAGCGGAATATCTTTGACTTGTGCACAGACAGCAAGGACTGCTACCTGGCTGTTATTGAGGTAAAGCAGCTAAAATAAACCCTGGTCTCTGTTGCTGTGGTTTGAATGCACTGCTTCTTGTTTCTTTTTTGGAGTTCCTGCTGTTAAATTCATGTCCTAAGCAGTGGTGGTGTTTTGATGGTGCTAAGGATGCAATTCATTTTTTATTCTGCACCCCCTGCAGTCTTGTTTTGCTGCCTCTTAATCCTTAAATTTCCAAACACTTTTGCTTCTCTTCTTTAAACTCTTCCCAGTTTTAAATTTACAGAGATTTTCTTCTCATGAGCATAAAGAAAAATGTGGTTTTTTTCTTATTTATAGCAATAATTTCCTATTATTGCAAATTAAAATTTGCACTGTACCAAATAACTGGGAAATGCAATCTTTCATTAGCTTCCCACTGAGCTTTTCTGTGTATCAGTCTTACTGTTCCTTTTACACTTGTCTTCCTAGCAAAATCCCAGAAGCTAAGGATTTGAAGCAAAAATTACTGAGCTAAACTTCTGGTTTGTTAGGCATGCAGTTCTTTGCTCCATAATATGTTGTCAGAACCCAATTTCTTGAAGCCTGATTATGCACATGTAGTGAGTAATGTAGAATCCTGACATCTTTATACTCTGTGAACCCCTGATCCCTAGAGACCACAAAAGCAAGTTAAGAATTTGTAGCAGAGCGAATTTCATGTTTAACTACTGAAGTTGGAGATGACAATGACAATGAGACCAAGAAAATTTTCTTCAATAGGAGTCATTGGAAATGTTACTTCAGGGAACATGGCAGGCCTTGAAACCAAAGAGGCTAATTATAGTGCTGCTGGTAAATGGGAGGGAAGGATTTTGGAAATGTTTCTGTGATTTGAGATCAGATGTAGCATTGAATATGAGAGCTGAGCTCAGTTCCTGGGGTTAACTGTGGTGTGGGCATCTCCCCTGCAGAACCAGGGCAGCATGGATGCCATGAACATGGACACGGTGTGCAGGCTCTATGAAGTGGGCCGGCAGCGGCTGGCAGAAGATGAGGAGGATGAAGAAGAAGATCAGGTGAGAAGCATAGCATTGATCTGGGTGTTCAAGAGTAGTGCTTAGCCCTCTACATCTATTCATTACCCAGAAAGTACAGAGGCCTCAGTTGGCCTCACCTAATGTGAAGTAGATCACTGTACTGTCAGTGTCAACTAAGACTCTCTGTGCAGAACGTGTGTGAACAGTAACTTTATGCACTGTAAACTAACACAGTAATTCGTAGCTTATTTATTGATTTCACTAAATATTCAGTCTTGATCAGAAGCTTTGCTTTTTGTTCTGCTTTTTCTTTTTCTAAGTATTTCAGCCCCCAATATAGACAGTTGTGCTTGAGGCTTTCCTTTTTTCAATTCCAATTTCATATTTGGACACAATTTCTCACCAGTTTCTGAAAGAGACACAGCTTGTGACTAATGCAGTGAAACTGCACAGTACTTCTACACAGCAAAAGGTTTAAAGAATTTTGAAGAGAGCTGTAGGTTTGCACTGGGATGTGTTGTTTTGCCTTCTCTGATCAGGTGTTGATCTCTGGCAACTTGACAGAAGAGTTCAGAACTGCACTAAGTGCCCCTGTCAGGATACAGCTGGTAGACTACACAGTAGCACAGAATGCTTACTACGGTAAAGTGAGAATTAAAATTCCTCAGAATCAATTTGTAACTTTTTGGGTATCAGATGTTTTGGGAGTTTTTTGGAACAGGCAAAAACCTTATGCTTCAATTCCCTCAAGATTAAAAATGCAATATTCTTTGCTCTTTGGTGTCTGCATTCTAGTAGATCATACATTTGTATCTCCTGTGAGAAAAGCTGACTTCACCTTTTTCCAAAGAATACCAGAAGATAATACTTTGGTTGGTTTGTTTCCCAGACAACGTGGAAAGCTGGATTTGTGCTCCCCTTTCTATCTCTGAATCTTCCTGTTGCTAGGTTAAAACTTGTACTTTCTAGTTCAGAAGACTGGAGAGCAGTTCTCAGGAAAGAGTAACTTCCTTTGCAGTAAGGAGTTGTTATTATTACAATTTCCCTGTAATTCTGAAGATAAAGCAGTAGTTCTGGTTTGGGTGTGAAGTGTGCTTTCCTGGCCACTGAGTGTGCTACAAGGTTGCAGTTGAAGTCTTGGCATTCTTTTGTAGTCATTGGTCGCTGCTTCTATCCCGAGATTGGATAGATTAGAAGAGTAGAATTTCTTGGGAAGCAATAAAGAGGGAGGAGAGGTTATTGCTCCCTCCTTCGTTTCTACATCGCAGCCATCCCGTGCTTGCCATGGGCAATATTTACTAATTCTATCTCCACTTCCACTGTTTTTGTTCACTTTCACTACATTTTAGTATTCATATTTTCTTTAAAAACTCTCCAAAAATACTTTGTAGCCAAAATGGTTTTTGCATTGTATAATAATTAACTAGCAGCTG
Organism: Sturnus vulgaris; assembly: GCF_052056855.1. NCBI lineage: Eukaryota > Metazoa > Chordata > Aves > Passeriformes > Sturnidae > Sturnus > Sturnus vulgaris. Next base: position 16,546,926 of record NC_142253.1, on the reverse strand, counting down.
TCAGGGAACTGCTTTGCAAAATCATTGGTAAGTGTTGACTTAAGGGAGATCTGTGTTTGTGCAAGGCAGTCCATGGTTCCAGGCTGTAACAGCAGGTACCCAGCAGAGATAAGGGATCTGCCACTCATCACATGTGACTGGGGACACTTTCTGTCTTACAAATAGAGGTGGCCCCAGGCAGAATCTGTGAGTGCTAAAAGCTTTTCTGTGAAACTGATGAAGTGTTCAAACAAAGCTGCTCCTGGATTGATTTGCAAGCTGAGAGTGATTAGTTGGTATTGCATAACTGCTGCTTTTTATGGTCTCCATTTCTGGGGTCTGTACATGTTTCCTAGAAACTAACTTCTAGGGATGGTTCCAACCAAGTTTCTTTAGGAAGAGAGATTTGGTTTTAATATCAACAACACTCATGTACCCAAATTCAATTCAATGTACATAAAACTGGCCAAACATAAACTAAGGCCCTTGCTCTTTGTTCTCTGCTTTTTCTTTAGGTTTCTTTTTGTCTTAGGTTTACAAAATATAGCTTTTGTCTCTATAGAGACATCCAACATTGAGCTACACACATATGTAGGTGTTCAGTATTTGCCTAGTTAATTTCTGTGATTTAGCTGTTAAAAAAATTGATATAACATTTCAAACTTGTCGGAACTTTTCACAGATACTCTAAAACCCTTTCTGGCTTAAAGAGGATACTTTTTGATCTTTCATGAAACTGGCGGGGGGGAATGCATATTAATCAACATGAATCTGGTATCTTTTTGGTCAAGGTTTATGAGGCAAAAAATAATTCGTTTGACCCCTGTCTTTTCACACCTTGACTTGATGTATATTTGGATTTTCATATCTGAGCTACATGGGTCCATGGGTACATTTTTTTGCCTGTACAGAAAGCAATGAGTACTCAAATAGAAGGGTGGCTGATAGGCAAGCCTTGCTCAGAAGTCATGTGATGCACAATGAAATTGCTTTAAAATTTGTGCTAAGAGATAAGAACTATAGAGAAAAATATCTGCCTTTTTTTACCTTAAATTTTGATGCCTCATGATGTTAGTTCTGACAAATGTCACTTGATGGCTCCATGACAGCTCTTCCAAAAGCAGAGACTGAGAAATGAATCTAGCAGTGATGTTTGGTCTACAGATATCTCTCTCTCAGTTCCTTCTGTAATTTAAGAAACAAAACAACTATGTTATTCCTCCTATCTCAAACCAACCTTGTAAGATCAACTGATCTGCTGTGTCAATTGCCCTCACATTAAATGATGGGGCTGGCACAGTGGCCTGAGCATGGGACTGCTGCAGTGAATGTGGGTTTGTTGGAAATGCTCAGGGACAGCACCAGTGTGGCCTGGTTCTTCCCTGCTGCTGAACCAGCCTTTCCTGGGAGGCCTTTCCCTAGGTATAGACAGTAATCCAGAGTTGTCAAGCCTTGTTAAAGAGAACAAATGCTAATGAATGTTGATGCTCTGTGGTCTGTACTTACTGTGCACTGAGGGAAGGTGAAGATGTAGCATGCTTAACAAGAGTCTGTTGGCAAGCTCTTTGGTTGGGTGTTTTACTCCAAAAATACCAGGGTTCCTGCCTTGAACTTCCATGAGTTTTATGAATTATTTCACTACTGGGTGAGTATCCAAATGTGTCCATCAATAACCAGCAGTCTTACTCACAAGTATTTGCAAAACTGTGTTCAGCATACAGAGAAATATGTAAGGGTTTCCTGTTTTTTGGTCTGGCTGCAAGATCTTCCTCTTTTTCTTCCTGCATTTGCCACTGTTCTGATTTAACTCCTTCAGTTAGATTTAATGAAAATAAGTTGGGTGTCTGAGCTGTTGATACAGATCTTGGATCATCTTTTGGTTGTTAGCTTGCTTTATTCTTACTTACTTCTTTCTTGGCTGATTAGTATCCCCTGTTTGTTAATCTGCTGTCTTCTATAGTGAGGCAGATGAGGAATGTCAGAGGAAATGGCACGTTGGCTAGAAAAGGAGACTTTAGAAATATTATGTGCCCAGAAAAGCTGAAACCAAGGGAACACAGAGTAGACTCAAAACTGTGAAACTGAAGTCTAGATGAGGTGATGATCTGAGTGGGTTTTAGGATTTTCAGTCTGTGCATTTTTACTTCCCTGTTTTAGCTTTTCTTTCCATATTAGTTGTTTAAGGCCTGTTTTTTCTCTCTGTGGTACGTGTGGGCGATGTTGCATCTGTAAGGCTCAAGTAGTGTCCTCAGTTACTGTCATGTTCAGAGAGATTTATGGCTTCAGCAGCACATTGCTTTACCTAGCTGTCCCTGTCCTATAAAGTGTGTTCTACTTCTTTTGCCAGACCTGAAGAACTGTTAATTATCCTGCAGTGCTTCTGGGCTATCGAAATGGTTGATGGTAGGTGTGTAATTTGTCTTTTTGCATTGGTTTAGAAAATTCTAGGTGATGGGAAATAAACTTTGTTGATAAGGCAATAAAGACTTGAAAGACAAATCACTATTCTAACAGATGGTTTAGCTAGGGTGAAGAATATTTTCCTCAGCTTTCTATGTGGTCTTTGTGATCCCAGTTTCTACTTTTATTTCAGGATTCTCCCCCATCTGCCTGCCACAGTAATTCCAACAGCAATTCCACTGTACTTTACTGCTGTTGTTTGATACAGTTGGTTTGGTTTTTTTCATGTGAACACTTACTTGCTGGGTAAAGATGCCACAAACCTTAATCCATATTTACACAAATATTTGGGAATCATCAAACCATGGTAGTGCTTTGCCACTATAAACTGACTAGAATGATTTTTGTCACCCGAGGCCCTAAAGTAAGGGTTTTAGGAGCTGTTCCTGTAATATTTGAAGGTACAGTTTGATTTCAAGTCTTGCTCATGGATAAAATGGTTTACAGAATAATAGCTGTGAATGTCTCAAATGATAATAAATGTGTCTATTGCACACCTTCCTAGAAATCTTTGAGTTTAGTGGCATCTGGGAAGGCTGAGAAAACAGTGGTTTCTATCAAAGACCCTTTATATAACAGACACATCTTTTGAACAGGCATCCTCCAAACCAGATATTTAAAAGAACAGGGCCTGTACTTTTTACACATTTTTAGATAGTAGCAAATAACTGTGACTGCTTTAGCCTATTCTTCTCTTTCAGAAGCTATTTTCAGTAGCTCTCAGGCAGTGCAAAGAGAGGAAATTCTTGGAAAGAGATAAGTATTTGGAGTTTCCAGAAGGGCAGACTTAGTATTATGGAGTAAAAAAAGCTTCAGCAGAGATAAAAACATATTCTGCCTGTTCAGTGACATAACTCAAAGATGTCCTTCCTCTTGCCTAAGATATTTCTATAATTCCCACAGTAGTTGGGATCCAAGTAAAGAAAAACTGCCTCAGCTGTGATGAGAAATGCCAGTCAGAGGCTTGAGAAAATAAAGGAACAAATTCTTGTCCATAGAGAGGGAGTTCATTTATCTTCCAAATTCTTAAATTCTTTTATGCAGTATTGTTCTTTGTCATGAAATTAAAGGAGGGAATTTATTTTTGTGAGTGTGTGAGATCTGTGAGAGAAAGGAAAAGAAGCATATTGAGAACTTGTGCCTAGTTCTGTGCTCCTTACATTACTTCTGAGCCCTGCAGCACAGGGAATATAATAACAGTCACCTTAGAACCTCTTTATCCCGAGCATTAAGGAAGGTACCATCTGTGAAATGGTGGCTTGCACATCCTTCAGAGGCCAGTGACTGGAGCCAGGTTGATTATCATCAGCAGCAGACAGATGGAAATGGAAACATTTCATAGGCAAAACCTGAGTTTGCTCAAAAGATCCCCACCTGAACCTCCTGGTCCATGTGAGGCCCATTCCCTTAAAGCTTTTATATCATGGATGGTTTGTCATTCATCACAGGTCACTGCTAGACAAGCTAAACCTGCTTACACAGACTGAGAGATTAACTGCTTTTTATTTCTTCACTCCATGTTTTGCCTCTGTGACATTCTGTATGCTGTGTGCTGTTTCCTGTTTTAAATCTGCACATACCTACACCTGCATAGAAGCCTATGGTAAGATTCCTTGCTTGTTGCATATGGTAACTTCTGCACCTTCCCAGGCTTCTACATTTTTAGCTCTGTGACTAATGGCTATGAAGAAGTGGAAATTCTAACCCTGAAATAGCCAAGAAGGTAAAAGTAGGTGCAGCCTTGTAGTCTGAAAGGGATTAATTGGAATTAATTTACTGGTACATAGCAGGAATTCTGGGTTTGCTAGCTGAGAGGAAGGATAGACATTAGGTAATCTAGGATATGAAAATCCTTACATGTTTGACCAGGGAGTCTGTTGGCTATATTTAAGTTTTTCCCTCTGTCCATTGTCTGGGAGTGTTAAGAAGTGGTTGGAGGGGGAGGAATTGGCTAGAAACTCTTAAGTGACTGAGAACCAGACATTGTCACTCTTAGGAATTGCATTGCAAAGGCCCAGAAAGTACCAACATGGTACTCAGCAAAGAGTACAATTGTCAGAAGATATGACAGGGGTATTTCAGTGGAGAAAGATAGATAAATTACTGGAACAAGAAGAGACTTACTCCTCTGGGTGAAACATTCTTCAGTACACTTGTATTTGAGCAATGATCTCATGTCCCTTCTATGAAAGCAAAGCCCCTTCCCAAGCTTGGCAATAGGGGATAATTAAAATAAAGCTGATAATCTGTAAGGGATCAGATTACTGAAGTTACAAATTTGCTCTAGGAGAAATCTGGGGAAAGAGGGTGAAGTAAACCAGTAGGCTGTTTCTTACAAAAGCAAATAAATTAACCAAACTCCTGGGACTATGGGAAACATGAATTTCTTTAAAAAGAAAACAAACCTAGATGAAATAAACAACTTTTAGAAGTAGATGTTACCAGCAGATAATATCACTTGGCTAAAAGCAGCCAGAAGTGAATTAAAAATGAGCTGAAACATTTAAAGTAGTGGGGAAAGCTGTACTAACATTGATTAGTTGTTCTGCAGATAGCAAAAAGATAGATGAAAATAAGAATAGTTAGAGTAATACCATCCAGCATGATTCAGACTGAGGTGCAAGAGAGATTGTGTTTTCAGAGGGAAGAAGTGTTGCTGGAAAGCAGCTGGAGGTGAGAGGTTCTGCTCTGGAGATGCTGATGGGAGGTGAGCAGGGGCTGGGGAAGGAGTTCATGGAGCAGTCCCAGGAAGCTGGGCAGAACTGTTGATGTGCTGCTTGGTTTTGCACTGTGGATGAGCTCCTGGTGGAGGAAGAAAAAGTCAATGAGGTGCAAGAAAAACAGATAAAGCTTTTTTAACAGCTGAAATCATGTCAAATAGGCAAAAAAATCAGTGACCTGTAGATCTCAAAACTCAACATTTCCAACCCAAATATCAACAATTGAAAAAGGCCTGTGAGGTCTTCCTTTGGCAACTAAAGGCCAGCCTAGTGTAAATTTGAGGGATTATGTAATCTGCAGTGAAGTCTCAAATCCTGGTCACATGGTCATAAAAAACTTTTGGAATCAAGAAATGTAAGAAAGCTCTATAAAAATGTCTTGAGAGTACTTGAAAGCAGGCTGGTGTATTTTTATATACTGCAGATCTGCAGTGCTGTAAGTCATACTTCCTGGAAGCACTTTGTACATAGACTAATTTAATGTTAGAATACGTTACAGAAATATGTTAAAATCAAAAATTTAAAGTTCTGCTTAACTAACGTGTAGTTTGCATCAGTTTGAATAAGTGAAGTACTGGAGTTTCCTGAGCCTTTGAATGATTTTTTGAGAGATGAACACCAGTGAGTGTATCAAGTATCAATAAGTTTTGCTACCCAAAAAAGACAAATTTGTGAATTTTGTATGTGCAAGATGGTTGGTAAAGGAGAATGGTAAGAAAATCCATGATGGTAATAGCTTATGAAGTGGGTGCCAACAAGCATCAAAGAACAATATGGCAGAAAATACATAATGCTTGAACAAGTGCAAAGGCTATTTACAAAGCTCTGAAAGGGCTGTAAAAACTGGCAATATGAAGAATTAGGTCAAGTCGGTTTTTTTTGTTCCAGTGCAGCCACCCCAGTATCTGCCATTCCGTTAGGGGATGTTTTTTTCTTTTTTTCTTTGGGGGTTACAAGTGGTGAATTAATTGAACCAAATCTACTCTGCTTTCTGGAAGCAAACTAGTAGTAGAGTTAAGTTACCAGTAATCTGCTTTGAGATGATCTCAAGATAGTTCTTTGCTGTGTAATCAACTTGTCTGATTCTGGAAGTTTATCTCCAGGTTTTCTTGTACTCACTACATGTCTGTAAATTTTTCCTACATGAGCCTGGATATGGTTTGGAATAGCAGTCTTGTCTTTCTTTGTGACATGGCACAAGTGTTTTTTTTCTCTGTGTAGGGATCCCTTACATGAGACAGTTATGGTGTCTCATGAGGATTCATCCTCATGAACAGCCTGGATGTCACTTACATGTGGTGCTGTTAGACTGCACCTGGCACTCCCTCACTCCTTTCTCAGCTGTGTCCCCCAGGGTTGGCTTTGGGAGAAGCAGCTCTGGGTGCTTTGTTTGGAGAGCTGTCCCCAGGCTCTGTGTGGAGCCAGGAATGCTGCACTGGGCCTGCAGAGCTCCTGCTTGGCTTGGCTCAGAAGCTGAGGCAGAATTTATTTGCCTGTAGCTTAGCAGAAGCTTCACAGTGTCCGAGTGGTGTTTGGGTTCTTTAAAACATGACAAGGTGCAGGTTTCCTCCTCACTGCTGAAGGTTGTCCTCCTGAGCCCTGTGATGTGTCACCCTGCAGCTCTGTAAGGGTGTCACTGCGTGTCACTCATATGCACATGTGACTTCTTGTACCCTGAGTTACACACTGTCTTCTGCTTTACCAAGGACAGGGATAATTTTCATTTAATCTTTCTGCTCTTAATTGTTTTTTTTAAATGAATGTGGCCTGACCAATCACCAACTTCAGATTAAGTAATTTAAACTGTAGAAGTGGAAGCATTTCATTTTTTGTTTGTATTTTCACAAATTTTTTTTTTCACTGGTTGACATAACCCTTCAAAGTTAATTTGCAGCTAAGTATACAGCCTTTCTGTGTAATTTGGCTCTTACTCTTGTCAGCCAGAAGGGATTGTTAGCTCTATACAACTGTATTTCATTTCATCCTGTATTTGAAGGGTGATATTGGTATAAATGCCTTGCCTTAAGCTTGAAGTAGAATGTTGATGAAACAGTAATTTAGTTTCCAAGAAATACATTACATATGAAACATAATCAAATTTAGCAGTTTTGACAGTTTGAATCCTTGTGGACTAGATATTTAGGAAAAAATACTTTCAGAAATTCCACAGGTATAGAAACACAGAGGGGACCTAATTCATTTCAGAATCCTTCAACTTTTACCTACTTGGACTCTAAATGGATCTTGTACACAACATACTTTTTTTCCTAATATCTACAGGTGTGTCTCTATCTCCAGATCCTGAGAAACTTTGTTTAATAGTTCCAAGATTTTCAAGTAAATTGATATCTCTTTTCTGCTTCAAAGTTGTTTAGACACTTAAAAAGGAAAATAAACTCTCCTGCCTTTTCAGTTTTTAATCAGCTTTTCAATTCTGAATAGAGTAATAAAATTTAAGACATTGGTCTCTCTGCAGATACTGCATAGAACAAGAAGAAAAACAAACTATTAAGGCAAAGCTTTTTTTCAATTTTCTTTTCAATTCAGTATGCTTTATGGAAAATTATACCCAGCATGGCACTGCAGTTTAAAACTGAACTGCAAGTAAGATGTTTCCTCTCCCAGTATGTACATAATTATGTCTGTTTATCTGGGGACTCATTGCCTCAAAGTTGTAAATTCGTAAAATAAGCACAGGCCTTAAAACAGGTTGATTTGAATTTTATATTTAATATAAACTCTTTAATAAAGGAAACTGTATGTAGCAAGCCATTGCTTTTATACTGTGATCTGCATTTAAGAACATGGCACTTCTGTTTAACAGTGAAGACTTGGCTGCCCTTTGCAAGTGAAGAAACAATACAATTTACTCAGGCTCTTTGGTTTTCCTTATTTCTTTTGCCTGTGACAGATGTTGGATTTGTGTGGGTGTGGTGGCTTTTTATAGCACTGACTGAAGAAAAAGTAGGTTGTGGAGATGACAGTAAAGGACTTTCCTCTGTCCCTTTAGAATTCAAAATGCAGCAGTCTAAACAGTGGGAGTGTGATGACCTTGAGGACCAAAGGAACCCTTGAAGTGGGTTGTTAGATACCTATCTTAATTGCTTCCTAATTTTGCAGAATGTGTCTCCTCCCGAAACAAAGGGGCAATTAGGACTGAATGAGTTGAGAGCATTCTGTTAGAGAAGCAGGCTGTGGCTGAGGAGATGTGCAGGTAGATTGAAGCTTTTTTTTCAGTCCTGGAATGCTTTGGAGCTTGGCTTATGGTGGCAGTTTGTCTGGAAGAAGGGTAGAACTGTTACAGCTCCTTCCCACTCAGTCTCATCCACTACACACAGATTGCTGGATTTCATCTGTGCAATGAAGAATTCCGTTGCTTTACTGAATGCAAATTCTTATGGTTTGATAAAGATCTTGATCCACAGGTAAATACCAAAGATGAAGCTTCTGAGCTGCCTTAAACAGTTCAGTCATCTGAAGCTGAGTGATTCAGGGATTGGCTTAGGCTGAAAGTAGCTTTTCCTACATTTGATACTTCATCTAAGTGGCAATGACAGACTGATGGTGCATGTGGTTTGATGTCAAGTGGAGATGTTGGTCCTGCTGAAACTAAAGCAGTTTGCACAAGACTAGCAACAAAGCCATGGATTAACAGGTCTTACTGCATGTCCTTCTCAAGGGTGCCTTGTGGTGATACATGTTGGTGGCCAGTCCTGGAGAGGAGCAATGAGTCAACGGTACCTGTTTGCACCAGCATTTTGCAGTTAAGATTTTGCAGGCCTGCAGGTGGTCTGGCATGTGTGATATTCTGAAGCTTTGGAGAGAGTGCTTAGATGGGTGATGGGAGAGGGTTTATAATGTGTGAAGGCTGGATATGGGGAGAAGTGAAAACTATAGGTTTTCTTTAGTTACTGTTATTCCATTTTACATTTATCTTAATGTCTGCAATGGACTATTTTTGTTGTCTCTATAGGAGGAAGAGGAGCAAGAGGAAGAAGATGATGATGAAGATGATGATGACACAGATGACCTTGATGAACTAGATACGGACCAGCTGCTGGAGGCTGAGCTGGAGGAGGATGAGAACAATGAGAATGCTGGTGAGGATGGAGAAAATGACTTTTCTCCCTCCGATGATGAGGAGATTGCCAACCTCCTGGAAGAGGGAGATGAGGGTGAAGATGAAGATTCTGATGCTGATGAGGAAGTTGAACTGATACTTGGAGATAGTAAGTGTGTGCCCACCTTGGTGATCTTGTCCACTGCTTAAGGTCCTGACAAAGAGGCAACATCTAAATTTCCCCTGAAATGACTTAACTGACTTTTCCCTGGCTGGTATGAGTGGCTTGTCATCCTGTCAGTGACAGGCCATCATCATGGTTGTTCACCTGGGGCTTCTCCTAGTAATCTGCTAGTAAAAACAGCTTTTATATGAGAGAACAACTATGCATTCTGGAAGAGGAGGCATCCCCTTTCTTCAAGTGCTCCCAGGTGTGTGTGTGTGGAAACTCCATGTGAAGAAGCTTGTGATTGTTTGCCTGTCTTCCCCTTCAAAGGGACACAGATTTAACTCTTACCTCACCTGTCCTCTCTGCCTCGTGTGAGCCTGTAAGGACAGAGAATCACTTCTGATCCTTGGTGCTGTTCTTTCTCTTTTGTAATTGCTCAAAGTGTAAAGCCAACATAGCCACCATGGCATTTCTGACTTCGTTTCCTTTATTAGACTATCCTGAAGCTAATGTAACCTTTGGGATACAATTTAAATTGTTCTCTTCCTCTTTTTTTATTCCACAAATACAGTGATTGGAAAGTATGACGTGTGTGTGTATGTGTGTATAGAAAGTTCTGAACTTTTTATGTAGCAATGACATTTGGAAAAATGTTTCACAAGAAAGAAGGTGAGTAGGATAGCATCAGGCTCGAGATTTGTGACACCAGATTCTGTTCCCTTTTTTGCAGCACGGTTTTTGAGTGTGTGCAGCCAAACCACTTAGTTTGAAAATTAAAAACAACTGTAAAAATGGACATAATATAGTTACCTTAAGTTAAAAGTTTGGTAAGGATGAGTAATTACAATGTGCAAGGTGTTTGAAGTCCTGCAGTGATAGATTGATTCCCATCTCAGCTCTCTTATCAATGTTCCCTGCCAGTGAGCTGGAGGATGAAGCATGCCAGGCCCCTCCTTGGCAGTGATGTGGTTGCCAGACTCATCCATGTCTCCTGTGGCATTGTAGCTCAGTCATTTTTAAGGATGTGGCCACATGAGGTTGCCAGAGTTATTCAGTGGGGTCACTGCTGTTCTCTAGAAGGAAATAGGTTTATCTTGTAGGGCCATATAGGATATGTGTACAGCTCAGTCATTAATAGCATCTTACCATACAAAATTTTGGGGTTACAGGGAACCTCTGTGTCCTAGTAGTGGACAGGATCTTCATGACACAACTTGTTTTTCCTCAGGGAATGCAGGGCCAGAAGCTCTTCAGAGGGCACCTGGGGTGCTGTACCTTGAATTGCCTAAGGGGCAGAATGGCCAGGATGTTGAGGCCATTTCAATAATTCTTCCTGGAGCTACTTGACAGAAATTTCAGGCGTGCTGTGTGGAGCACTGTCTTATGAAGTGGCCACATCTGTACATCATTTATGGATAGAGCTACTGGAGCAGAACTTTGATCTGTTTGATCTGTATGTCTGTGGAACTGCAGCCAGCCCATCTTGTGGCTGTTAGGTTGCTTAGCAGCAGTTTCGGGAGCTCAGAGCAGGAAGCGCAGCTCTGCCAGGCTGATGCATGCATGGTCCTTGATGGATTTGATGAGTGGGGTTTTGTGGCAGCTTCCTTTCTGTTTTCCACCCAGCAAAGAGCAATTAAAATTTTCCTCTGCTTATGCTTGCTCTAGAATTAAAAGTTGTAGGGGCACTACCATTGTAGCAAGTACTGGCATAGGCTGCATTTAGAGTGTTTCTGTATTGTGGATGAACTTCCATAACATACAGTGAGTGTTTCCAAAGCAAAATAATTCACAGAACAATTGAAAAAGGGGAATGAGTGGCATTGATCTCTTGTGCTTTAGAAGAGGTTCTAATTCCTTTTTTTAAATAATCTGTGGAGAACCTTTTAAGTATGAATTTGTCTTCCTCCCCCTTTGTTACCACTTTGGGGACATTAGATCTGTTTGTCAAAGCAGTTCATGCATTGTGCAGGTCTTTCAAGAGCTTGTTACTGGGCCAGGTGGGTGTAATTTTTGAAATGCACATGTGATATAGGATGGAAGAAATACATAGAATTCTCACCAGCAGCATGACTGACTCTTGATTCTGATTCCTCTTTTCTTCCATAATCCAAAATGGCAACTTCCAGGCAGGTCTGTGCAAACTATGCCAAGCAGTTAACTGCAGTCAGGTTTACTTGCAGGTGTAGAGCTCAGAACTGGAAGGTTGTGTGGTGAACTGGGCAATAGCAAGGAGATCCTTTCTCAAAGCTTTCCTCTGAGTTAAAAAAAAAATAAAACAACAAAAGCCCCCCAGAATTCCAGCTTTCCCAGCTTCTCTTCTCCAGGGTTTCTGTATTTTTATCTTGTTTTTGCTTCTTTCCTCCTTACTGTGTAACTGTAGCTACTGCAGCACTGGCTGATGTTTTCTAACTCCCCAAGGTGGCTGTGACTGTTCTGGGAGCACTGATGATCCCTCAGCTTAGGCTCAGTCTGATGGATGGTGAGATGGAGCATCCCTTGCTGATCACAGTGGAAAGGCAGCTGGCTGATCTTTCAGGGAGGAGGGTTGGGGGAAAGGGTTTGTGCCCTCTCTGCTTGCTGTAATTTTTTTTCCCCTAAGGATAGCATCTGAGAAGGGGTGAACCTTCCGAGAAGGTCTTTCTTACCTTAACAGGCATTTTAGAGATCCACCATTACTGAGATGGCTAAGTGGAAGTCTTGGTGTCTTTTTTTTTTTCTTTTAAACTATTTTTAACACCCAGTTATCTGCTGCATCCAATGAATTCGCATAAGAAAAAGAGCCAACATCACCTCTAAGGTAAGGCAGGAGCCCTCTTGCTGCCAGAGCTGCTATCACTTCCCTCTTGTACAACTGAGGGAAGAGAGATCTTATGTTTTAAGATAAAAAGCAAGTGTGTGTATGTGTGTGTGACTGCTTCTGGTAAATCCCTTCATGTCTTCATTCTGTACCACAATGAAGAAAACCAGGAAGAGCACAATTTGCAGGTCACCTTTAGGCAGTGACCTGTAGTTAAACTCATTACAGAAACCTTTGAGTTACTAGAGGAAGGTTCTAGCTGGGAGTGTGTGTCTTGCTTCCACCTCACTGCACAAGGAATTACCTTGTGCACATCATACACGGGCCAGGCTGGTGGAGCTGTCCAGCTGTGAGGAATGACTGCCACATCTGTTCAGCCCCTGATGTGAAGAGCTGTTGCCCTTTGTTGTGGACAAGCAGTTGCGCAGGCAGCTCTCTGCTGGTGTCCTCCCCACCTTGTCAGGGGAAAATCCTGCCAGCTCATAGGAACTGCACTTGCTAAAGCTGCTCTCCTTGAGCCTCTGTTGTAAGCCGGGAAGGAAAGCTCTGGTGCAGATCTCCTGGCTGCTTTTGAGTGGTTTGGAGCACTGCTGGTGCTGGCTGCCTGTGCCGCGGAGCTGCAGCCTCGGGCAGGGGTGACCATCTCCTGTGCCTGGGTGACAAACCAAACATAACCCGCGTGTCTCCTTTGCAGCTGACAGCTCCGATAACTCCGACCTGGAGGATGACATCATCCTGTCCCTGAATGAGTGAGGAGCCGCTGCGGGGCGGGGTGTGGCAGGAGGGGACGCTCCCTTCCCAACGGAAGACCGGAGACCAAATTGGGAACTGACTCTGAGCACCCCAGCCCTGCCGATCCGCTGCGTTGATTTGAGTCAGTTTGAGGCTCGGGGCTAAGTCTCAATAAAGAGACCTGGGGTTAGGCCTCATTTCTCTCTGCCTTTTTTTTTTTTTTTGATTTTTCATTTTAGGCTGAGATGACTCTTCAAGGAAACTTCTGAAGATATTTCACAATATATTTTCTTTGTATAAAGTTCTTTCCTAAAGAACAGAAATAGTTTTATAAAAAAAAAAAAAAAAAAAAAAGGCAAGTGTTCTAGTAAAGAGAGGAAACCTTTGTATTCCTGTAGTACCTTGTTACCATGGGGTAGGTTTGGGGAGAAAAATTGTTTAAAATTAAAAGAAATTAAAATTTATGCAACTACTAAGTGAAATAAGAGGATCATGGTTTCTAATATTGTTGAGGAGTGAGAATATTTTTATTTTAAATATGATTTTATTTTTAAAAAAGAACTACAGGTGTTACACCTGCTAATGCACCAGTGTGTTCCAGATGCTTCTGTCCTCCAGGGAAGAGCCCCTGGGGTGTTTGCTAATGTCGATTTGCGCTGTGGTACCAGCTGTAGTGGGAAGCTGAAATCCTGGCTGGGCCTACTCAGAGCCTGGTATTCCTGAAGACATGGGAATCTGGGATTGAAGTTTGAGCCCTTTTTCTCCCCTCTGCCCTTTGTGGTTCAAGTTTTTTAATCTTTCTTTCTTTCTTTTTTTTTTTTTTTCCCTCTTGCCCTCTGTGTGGAAACTGCAAATTGAAGGCCTTTTTCTTTAATGTAAAGTGTATTTATTAAAAAATGAAATACAAATCCTTTCTGTGTGTATGGCTGTGAATTGTAGCCATGCAAAAGCAGTGCTCCCTATGAGAGCAGCCAGGTGTAGCTGGAACCTGGCTGCAGTAAGGAAGGGCAAAGGAAACACAAGATAAACATAAAGAAAACAAAAACTGGGATTTGGGAGTGCAGCATGGCCAGGGCAGCTGTGGATTCCAGTCTGATCCCTTGCGTTGCCTGACAGCCTGGAATTCTCAGTGGCATCCTCACCACACTGAGTGGGAGCTGCATGATGCCACTGGTGCTGTGGTTGTGTGGGGAGGTGCTCTGGAGTGTTCTACTCTGTGGTCATGCAGGGAATTCCACATCTCCCGGGGTGTGCTGGGGCTGGGAGCAGCACTGGCTTCCTCCTGTGTTTTGGCATTGCCCAGGCTGCCCTGTGGCTGTCAGGGCACAGGGCAAATCGGGTGCTCCTGTGGGGGCAGGACAAGAGGCCCTGCCCTCTGAACAGGAGGAAGAAATGACAGAGGATTGTTTGACTTCCCAGTGCAGCACCCAACTGCACAGCTTGGGCCTGTGCTGTTTGTTCCCAGGTGTTCAGATAACATTCACTCACCTTTTAACCCTTTCTCTGTTTTGGCCACTTTCAGAATAAGGTTTGAGGTAGAACAGAGAACTGGATACTTCCCACTCCTTGATACTACAACCAGTTTTCCACCAAGAACTGCTCATTTCAACTAAGGCTCAAGGTCTTACTGCTTGAAGAGGATTTCCTTTTAAACTGAAAGAAGGGATAGTTCTCTTTCCTCCAGCATTGCATCTACTTAATGCATTTCCCAGGGCTACTTGTTAATAATTAAAAAGAAAGGTTCTGCTGCAACTTCTAATGGATAATTGTACCCTACACAGTCAATAAAGATGAACAAGTGACTCCTACAGCATTTAAGAGCAGCAACTGGAGCACCATTCTGATTTAAATGAGGGGACTGAAAATCAGATCTGCCACCCAAGAGCTGTGGATGTAGCCTCTGCCTTATAAGAAACCATTCCACCCAACTTCACCATAGAAAAATGTGCAGCTCAGGAGGAGAAAAAAAATAAAGCATGTACTCAGCTACTACTACCAGGGAGATGCAGTGCCAGATGTCCATATCTTGTTCTGGCATTAAACCCCAGCTGTAATTGGCTGCATCTGCTGCTGGTATGGGCTGCCTATTTCAGAGAAATTTACCAGCTAGGTTTGTGACACAGAACCAAAACACCTGCGATGGAGCTCCTGTGTATGCATTTGACTTGAACCTGAGGTGCTGTAAGTATGTGAGCCTCCCACACCTGCCCTGACTCCACTGAAAGTCAAAGGGAGTGAGTTTGGGCCTTACTGTATGGAGAAGGAGGCAGGGCCTGCAGGTCACCCCCCAGCCCCTGTGCTGGGCAGACCTGGCCTCTGAAGTTAAATACACACCTGGGGAAGCTGCCTGCACCCCATGCTACTGCCTTAGTTCTAGGGGTCTCACTGAAGAGTTCTGGGGAACAGGTGACTGCACCAACCTGGGTGCAAAGTGAAGTTCAGAACTGGGGACTAGCAGGGATTGTTTTGTTTTTGTTAGGCCATAATTTTGCAACTGCTTGGGATGGGGAGAATTCTCAGCATTTAGAAAATCACCTGCCACCCTGGCATCATGATTTAATCTATTTAAAAGCATGTTGCTTGGAAAGAATCCTATAATCTTCTGGAATACTCAGAGCACGTGGCTGATGTGGTGCCATACAGTATTTCTTCTATGCAGCAGTTACAGACCCTGGCTTAGGGGGTGGAAGGAGATTTAAATGTCTTGCCAGCTGGCTAAGACATACTCCTACTCTGCACCAGAGGGGAGCAGGGATGATGCTGTTTTCTCCCACAATGTGAGCCCAGCACAGCCTGTACCCTCCTGTCAGCATGGTCTCATTGCACTCATTGCGACCCGAGTACCTGCTTGGCCCATTTGGTGCACTGCAACACCCTTCCATGGAGCACAGCCTGTGGAAAGCCCAGCACATCCCTGCAGGGCTGGGGTTAAAACATCTCCCACAGGCCAAAGCCGGGAGAGCAGGGTACAAACCTCACCAAGTGTAGCTAAGGGTAATGACTCAGGCTCCTCTGCACTGGTCAGAGCTCGTCCAGGGCTAGCCCTCATCCCTGTTTCAGTAGGAAAGACAGCCAGCAACTGCTGTTAAAGAGGCCCTGTAAGACAGAATATTTGCTGAATGGGTGCTTAGAATAAAAGATGGGGTACCTCAGGCTAAGCATGAACTCTCTCAGACCAGCCCATCCACCACCTCTCACCTAGTTCCCCCTTCGAGTTTCAGATCACCCTCGAGGAGCCAGACACCATTACCCTGCCACGATCACCTTACTGCCCCACTGTACTGGGCTGAAAGGCACCATCCTCCCAAAAACAATCCCCAGCACTGCCTTACCCAGCACCTTCCAGCATCACTGAGGGGCTCAGGCCTCCTACCCCATTCTTCTCCCTAGAACTGCTGCCCATCCCAGTTTAAGGCCCAAGTCTTTGATGCTGTAAGATCCAGGTGCAGAGTTATTTTGCTCTAACTGCCAACCCTTTTTCTCCTGTTTCTCTTGGAATCAGCCTGGATGCATCTGTGAGGGGAGGGGATGGTGGACACGGGTCCAGGATGGGGCCTTTGGCCTTGCTACAGTCTGTTAAAGCCATGGTGTGGCCAGCGGGGGAGAAGGAAAGGCTCAGGTCATCATGTCAGATGGATGTTGCTGCTTCTCTACCACGTGCTTTTTCCATAACTCTCCAACTTCTCCTTTACACCTGTTAATTTTGGTAGGAGGGAGATTTGTTCACCCCACATGCTTACAACCATCAGCCACCTCTCTGGGAACAGAAATCCCATCATTCAAATTTCACCCAACCTTTGTCTTCTAAACAACCTCACATTATTTACTTATTTCACAAGGAAAGTGGGAGATGAAGGATTTTAGGCTGTTCCTTGGCTTTGCCAGCAAAGCTTTTATAATTTACTGATTTTTTTTCCTTCCTCTTCCTAACATTCACACACCATAACACACCCAAGGCCACGGCATCACGAGCTGCAGCTCCCTCCCACCGCCAGCACTGCCACCACCTCACTGCCTCAAGGTGGCCGGACACCTCCGAGGCAGGATACTCCCACAAAAGGCTCTAATCGCTCTAGGACCGGCCACGAGGGGTATTTAATAGCACTTGGTTTCAGATAACAGCGAACCGTTACAATTGTTGACATTTGGCACCGTCTGCGTTACAGCAGCATCGGGGACTCGGTCGCGGGGGTGGAGCTGGTGTCCCTAGAACCGTGTGACAGCGGGGCAGGGCAGTGCCACCAGAGCAGCCTGCCTGCTGTGGATAGCGGAGCTGCTCCTCTGCTCCCACAGCACATTCCCGGATCCCTGCTGTTCCCATTCAGTTCCCCTCTGAGCCGTGTCTTCACGGAAGAAGCATCAAGTGAAATGCAAACCCCCCCCCAACCCAACAAACCAACCTACACTTGTTGATGTTAATGACCCATCATCACCTGATGATGTCCCTACATCTGCAGGGTTAAAAAGTGAAAAATAATCATTAGACTGAGTTATGCTCCCTGCTAAGTAGGTCGTGACACCAATCATACCTAAGAGAAATTTTAGAAGGGCTTTTGGTAAACCTCAGCGAGTTGCTGGGTCACAGAGATTGGTGCAAGATAAATCTGATTCTCCCACGAATTTGTTCACTTGCTTACCATGAGAACAACAAAAAACCACCTGCAAATCTAAAGAAACTTTAAAATGTAGCATTTTTAATCCCACACAATTTTCTGTAAGTCTCCTAAAATCTACATCATTTTTAAAAATAAAAATATCCCCAAACATAACAGTGTGGATTTTAACTCCAGCTTGGACTTGTTACCACATCCTTATGTTGCTCAGCACTCAGAGGGTCTGGCCTCCCAACCAACTAGCTCACACCACAGACAGCAAAGATGATGGATTTAGAGCTGTTCTAGAGCTCAGGTTTGGATCTCCAGTGGTTGCTCTATTACAGGTCACCTGTGGTAACAGAACACATTCTCAGCCAGACAGACATATTTCTGTCTTTTTTTGAAAGCCTGCAAACAAATTTAAACTTCAGGAAAAAAAATAGCCATTTATCTCTCAATAAAAGATTACAGGTAGTACAACACGATTGACTGCAAATGGGCATCTCCAGCTCACCATACACCTTCATGCCCCTGACTTGTCCACATCTAATATGGGCACAAGAGGGTTCCCCTTAAATCACTTTTTTTCCTTCTGCATGTTTTTTGCCTTTTATAAAAATTGGGAACGTCAAACCTTTTCTGGTTTATCCAAGAACTTCTATGACTGAGACATGTACCAGGTGGTCTCAAACCTCACCAACTTGAATACAGGATCCACTCCTCAGTAGCAAACTTTTTGCCAAGTATCAACTAATTTTTTGGTGCTTATGAAAAACACTTTTATTCTTGATCAGGATTTGCTTCCTTGGTAGCTGGCTTCCTGGGAAGCTTCTATTCTCAAATAGAGACTCAACAGCAAAGCATCCAGACTCAAATTTACAAAATTAAAAGCAAACAGGACCAAAAAAAAAAAAAAAATAGAGAACCAACCTTTCAGTCTCTGATACAGCAGAAAGAACCTCCCTTCCCCTCCCACCTTGAAGGACACATAAAGATGAAGGAGGTGCTCGAGGCTGGGATCTGAGAGTGGGGCTGGGGCCTCGCCTGGCCTGGCTGCTCCTGCAGCACAGGGAACTCATCCTTCCTGGGCCAGAAGAACTCGGATACCGCACAAGTTTAGAAATCCATCAGTGAACAAGGCTTTACTGACAACTTTTCATACAGTTAAAAAATAAAAATACAGAACAACAGCGGACAGTGTCACATATTAAAAACGAATAAAATGGGCTCTATTTAAAATTTTAATAGATATTATAGGTATTAAAATTAATTAGAAACTAAAAATCTTACCACCTTGGTCAAGGTGTTTTGAGCCTCAACCAAAATGATCAGCCTTAAAAACAACTGGGCTGTGTGACACACAAAGAAAACATGGATTTTGAAAAGACAGTGTGGGCTAGGCAGTGTCTTTGACTATAACTATCACCATATGTTCTTCTTCTAACTTCCCCAATGTCCTTAGTGCTGACTGGAGGTACTGCTGAGAGAACTCGCAAGGAGGGAACGCGTAAAGCATGCCTGTGCTGTCCCTGCCCTTCGCCCCTCCCACGGGCAGGCTGATAACCCCAGCAGCCTGCTTCTGTTTCAAGTAGGAGACCAGATTCCTGAGAAGCCGTCGCTGCAAGCCAGGCTCTACCACAGGGAAGGTCCCCTCGGCCCCTGCCCCTGCCGGGGCGGACTGGGTGGCCAGGAGCACAGCGTAGCCGTTGGGGCTGCCTTGTTTGATGCGCCGGGTGACTTCATCCAGCTTGGGCTGGTCCAGCCGAAGTCTCTGAGCGATTTTGAGCTGCGTCAGCTTCCCGCCAGATGAATGGTCTTTGAGGAGTCCGTTGATGACACCCAGGTCTCCCTCCAGGATGTGCATAGAGGTGGGGAAGCAGCTGTTTTTTAGCACAAGAAGCCCATTCCAAGCAAGTTGCAGTGTCTGAGCATATTCTGATAAATTCTTTAGCTTTTTGGTCTCAGATTTTGGCTCCTCGTGAGTTTTTGATTCCGATTCACCAGTTCGATGATTGCGTTCGCTGTCCCTTTTTTTGGGCTGGGGAGCATCGGCTGGCTCGCGATGGGGTTTCTCCTCGGCCGCGTGACGATTGTTCTGGAGGGAGTTGCTCTGCTCTTTCTCGGCTCCGGGTTCTGTAGTGTGATTCTCCTTGCGTGCCCTGTCAGGGCTGCGGTCTACAGCTGGCCCACTGGCCTTTGTCCTGCTTCTGTCCTCGTAAGGCGAGTGAGTAGTCCTCCCGCGGTCACTGGAAAGGCTCCGGCGTCTCCGCCTCTCTTCCCACGGTTTGGGCACGCTGCGGTCGCCGTCGCTGCCCCAGCGCTCCCCGCTCCGGCTGCGCATGGACCGGCTGTAGCTCTCCAGGTTGTTCCTGCGTTCGGCATTTTTGGCAGGGCTGGCCCAGTCTGCCTCCACAAAGCTCCTGTCTCTGTCCGAGTACAGGAGGTGCGGAGGAGTCCTATCCCGCACCCTCAAGTCTTGCTCCAGGCTCCGGTGCCGGCTGTACCCGTCAGCCAGCAGCTCGTAGTGCACGGGGAGCGGCGCGGGCTGGTACTGCTGCGGGTATCTCGTCTCTTCTGCTTTGGCAAAATCCACTCGGAGCCTCCTCTCCGGGCCGCCCAAGGGAAAGCCCCTCATCTGCGCACAGGCGGCCTGGGCAGCGTCCAGGCTCTCGTACTGGATGTAAGCGAAGCTGTCACCCTTCACGTAGTCAATAGTCCTGATGCTGCCAAAGCGGTCGAACTCCCTGGCCAGGGCGGCCAGGGAGGTGCTGGGGCCAAGGCCCCCCACCCACAGCCGGGTGGTGGGGTTGGCTTTCCCATAGCCGATTTTGATGGGGTTCCTGCCCACAACGCGGCCCGACATGGCCACCTTGGCCCGGTGAGCCATGTCCAAGTTCTGGAACTTGAGGAAGGCGTAGGCACCGCCCTGGCCACGTGCGGGGCGCTTGATCACCACCTCCTCGATGATGCCATACTTCTCGAAGGCGCGCCTCAGCTCCACCTCTGACACGTTGTGGTCTAGGTTGCCGATGAAGAGGTTGCGGGTGGCTCTCTGGTCATCCTCCGGCATCAGGTCTTCCTCGGCCACGATAGGGTAACTGTACGGGCGGCCGCGCTCGTCGTACAGCCCGTAGTAATCCAGGGCCCGCTCTCGCTCCCGGGAGAGCCCGATGGCAGCCGCTTCCAGGGCGAAGGCGGCAGCGGCAGCGTGGCGGGGCCGTGGCTCCCGCAGCAAGGGGCTGGTGACCGGCGACAGCGAGCGCTGCTTGTACTGGTAGGCGCTGTGCAGAGGCGGCAGGTACCCCAGCGGCTCCGGGGAGGGCGCGGGGGGCGGCGTGCGGCTGCGCCGGCCCCCGCGCAGGTAGACGGGCTCCACCTTGAGCGGCCGGTCGTAGAGGAGCAGCTGCCGGGCCCGGGCGTGCCGGCGGGCGTCGCGGGCGTCCCCGGGGTGTCGGAAGTTCACGTAGGCGACGCGGCCGAGCTCGGGCGTGTGGGAGAGCTTGACACTGATGTCCCCGGCGCCCCCGCCCGCGAAGCGCTGGAAGAGGCGGAACAGCCCGTCCTCCAGCAGCTGGTCGGGCAAGGCCGCGCTCAGCCCGCTCACCAGCAGCGTCTTGTACTCGCAGGAGCCGGGCGGCTCCCCGGCCAGGCCGGCCGAGCCCCCGAGCGGCGCCAGCAGCAGCGAGGGCGCGGCGCCCGGCGGCGGCCCGGCCAGCAGCAGCGACGGAGCTACCACGGCGCCCGGCAGCGCCTTGGCCTTGGGCACGCCGAGCGCCCGGGACGACGAGGAGGAGGAGGACGAGGGGGCGGCCTGGCTGCCGCCGCGGGCGCCCGAGACCGAGCCGCTCCCCGCCGGGCGGTGGTTCGAGTCGCCTCCGCCGCCGGCGCGCTCATCGCCGCGGTGGCTGCGGGAACTAGAGCCGCCTCCACTGCTGCTGCTGGTGGTGGTGGTGCCGCCGCCGCCGCCTCCGCCGCCGCCGCCGGGCGTGGATTTGTCCCGGCTGCTGCGGGAGGCGCCCGAGCTGCGGTGCGGGCCGCGCCGGCTGCTGCTCTCGCGGTCGCGGTCGCGGGGCCGCTTGGCGGCGGCGGCCGCACGTCCGCCCGCGGCCCCCGGCGGGCTCGAGTCGCGGTCGCTGCCGCGCTTCATCGCGCCGGGCCCGCGGCTCAGGAGGCGCCTCCGGCGGCCGCCGCCATCTTGGACAAAAGGGAGCGAAGGCGGCTCCGGCCGCCGCGCCGCGCGGGCCCTACGTCATCGCTCCGCGCGCACCGCGCCGCAAGCCGGCGTCACGGGGCCGTGACGTCACACGGCGCTTCCCGCCGCCCGCGCGCGACGGCCGAGCGGCCAATTAGGGCGGGCGGCGGAGCCCCCGCCCCCCCGACGGGCTGAGGGGCGGGCGCGGGCCGGTCCGCGCATGGAGCCAGCGCGGGAGGGACGGGGAATGTCGGGACCCGGGGGGAGCGGGGTGTGCAGGGGGGTGTATCCCGCAATCACGTCACACGGCACGGCTCCGCCCGGTACACACCGGCGAACTTTAATGAAAGTCCCGTACAAAGCGCGGGGCCGGCGTCGCCCCTCAGAGCCTCGAGGTCGCCCCTCACAGTCCCCTCGCAGCCCGGTCTCGCCCCTCAGAGCCCCGGGATCGCCCCAGGGTGGCCCCGGTCTCGGCCCTCAGAGGTCTGTCCGGGCGCCGGCCGCCCTCGGAGCGTACTTGGGCATCAGTTCGTGGATCCTGCGGATGAAGTCGGACTTCTCGGCACAGCCCTTGCACACCTCGCCCCAGTCATCCAGGATCCGCCGCAGCTCCTTGACGCGCAGCTTGCGCAGGTCGGCCGTGCTGAGGTCGATCTGCTTGTCTGCGGGGAGAGCAGAGCTGCACTCAGACATGCCAGGTGGGCGAGGAAGTCAAAACCCAATAGAGAGAGAGGTTCCGGGGGTGGAAGGAACGTCTAAGTTAGGTTTTGGACAGCAGATAAAGCTCTTTATGCTAAAACTTATTAGAAGATAGAAAGCTTGGCTGCAGTTTAGATGCAGGTGTTCCACAATAGCCCTGAAAGCCCCTTTATTACACGAGCAGCAACACTTCTCTTCCACTGGATAAAAGAAATGTAGCAGAGTGATTTCAAGCGAAAGATAAGAAAGTGACAACAACAAAAAGCTTTTCAGGATGGAACACAACCTTAGTAGGAGAAATGAGAAGTATAAAGACCCGCACTCCAAGGGGTGTCTCCAGGGGGTGTAAGGGCAGCGACAAGGGAAAGCAGAAAGTGGCACTTTTATGACTGTTTTTTGTATTAGTTTTTTCAGGAAGAGGGGTCATCTTGGAACATGAGATTTCAAGGAAGGTGATACAAAAAGATGATACGGACACCAGAGGAGGTGAGAAAGCAGCATTTATCACCCTGCTGCTGGGAACAGGAGAACAGCTGGGACTGCAGAGTTGAGCCAAGGGCCTGAGCCCCACCACAGCAACACCCCTGCCCGCTGCCAGCACAGGCTGTACCCCATACCCTCCCAAACACGACATTCCAAACAGCAATGTGAGCACAGCAGTGCTGCTACACTGGCAGTTAGTTATTCCAGGGCTGATCAGAATCCCCGCAGAAGCCAGGAAGGGTTAGCAGCTAACAGTCTTACCTAAGCATCTCCATAGAACTCTCTAGGATGTTCATGAAGAGCAACCCAGGTTGTGCAACCTAACTAGGCTACAGAACTCAGGACTGAGTAGTTTTAGGATGTTGCTTCACCCCCAGTGATCCGCACCCCAGCAAATCATGGGCATTTCCTCTTGTGCAGGCAACTCACCGTATTTTAGTTCACAGATCTGACTGTCTTTCTTCTTCAGCTTCTCACAGATCTTTTCCACAGGGATGTGGTGACTCATGGGCTTTGATACCTCATTAATGATTTTAGTGGCTGCATCACTTGTGGCCCCAACATAATAGCACTAGAGAGAAGAAAAGAGTGAAGTGGGGATGCATGGAAAAAAAAAGCTTCTAAAAGCAGAATTTTCTGTCCTCATCTGGTTTTGCAGCTGGATGTTTGCTCTTACAGAGCCTCCCCAAGGGGCTGCTAGAACTGGGCAAAAGGAGCGTAACTGAACCCAGAATACTGAGCAGGTGTTTTCCATTGCACTGATTTTTACAGCTGCTGAGGCTGGTGGTATTGTTTCTTAACTTTATAAAAATTGAACAGGATTAGGAATAAAGTCTTCTTCATTCAAAGAGCCTCTCTGAAGTGTTTCCCCTCTGCATATCAGATGGTATCTCTGTAGTTCTCTGAGGAAGAGTTCAGGGCAGATTTAGCACCCCAAATACCATTTAAGGGACAGGGAAGCCCTATAGCAAACAAAAGCTTTGTAATCTCCAGTGCTTCAGTAACAGAGAGATGCCAACCAGTCCAGTCACTACTGACATTGGTGACTATTGACTACTGGTAGTTTTTTTCTTTTCTTTTTTTTTTTTTTTTTTTTTTTTAAGGTAAAGAGATTGAACTCCTCAAGTCCTCTCTTAGAAAAGAAAGAGGACCAACTGTGGCCACAGAGCCAGGAAAAGCAGCCCCTGGGAAGCCACATCATACAAACTCAGTTTCCCCTCATTTGCAGGAGGCAAGTATTACTGACTGCCTCTACTTACCAGGCGGTTCTCTTTGCCCTTTGCTTCTTTGCAGGATTTCAGGAGCTCCTTTTCAATACTGGAAGGTGTGAATTCAATGTCGTTGTCCTTTAGACTCTGGTAGAACCTTCCCAGGAATGTGACACACACTGGAAGGGAAGATGGATGGCGTTATCAGCCAGAGCAGTAATCTCATGGGAGCTCTTAGAGGACACTTGTAGGGAAATGGAATCGGGGGGTTTGGATAACAGAACTTTTCTGAACTTCACCTATGGTTCAGAAAGTCATTCAGAGCACATGTGAATCAACAACATGCCCTGGTACTTTTGGTGAGTGTGTGAGAATCTGAGAAATGAGATCCATGGAAGTGTCCAGGGGCCTCTGTACACTGTCCTGAGTGAGCACAGGATCATATCATGGATACAAAACCACGCTCATGCAAAAATGTAAATTTAAAGTTGTCTTGCTGCTTTGGGAAGCAACTTGTAACAAAACCCAGTGCTGACAGAAAACCAACTCTGTACATAATCCTCTGAGACTCCCCATGTGCTGACTTCAGTAACAGGGTATCACTGATTACCAGGCTACTTCAGTTGAAATTACTTCCAAGAGAAAAAGAAATGTGATCCCATGCTACGTCCATGTGGCACCTTTCTCCTTCTTTTGTTTCCAAAAGCTTCTGATGCAGTTTCAGATGGAAAGAGAGAAGACTCTTAGACATAGTGCAACTCCCACAAGTGCAGCTGCAGTTGAGAGAAGAGATCCAGGTTCCTGCCTGTTCCTGTGGGAAGGGCTGCACAACTCGGTCATTGCTCCTTCCCTTGGCAGCAGTCACTCCGCACGTGCTCCAAAGTGCAGCATTCCCGTGTGTGGCTGGGAAGGAGGGCAGACAGCCTGTGGGATGACTGAGGGATGCCCTGAGTGTCAGATTTTGGTCATCCTACTGCTCACAACTCATATGTGGATATCAGCATCACCCGGACGGAGCACTCTGCAGCCCCCTCAATTCCTGCTCAGCACCTGGGGATTCTCACACCTTCCTGCCAGGAACCATTCAGCCTCTAAGGAACAAGTATGAGTTATGACTTTTATGGGATTTGTTTACCCCAGCAGGAAGGGACTGACAAATATTATTGTCATTAGCAACTCGTGTTCAACTCAGAACACAATGCATGGCACAGTAATTGGGCAGGACAGGAAATGGAGTGTGGCCATCACAGAACTGAGTAGAAATATACTCTCATTATATTAAAGCTAGAACTAGTTATAAGATGGGCCATTTTGGAAAACATTTTTTGTATGCATACAGCACCCTTATTTACCTCCCACGAGTCTATCCCCAGTCACAGACACACTGATGTCCACTGTAAGCTGTTAGGAAGTGAAAACCTTGGGAAGAAAGTGACACTGACGGCCACTGTAGGACAGAAACACGTTTTCAGTCTAGTGCTGCAACAGCAGCTGGAAGTTTTGATTTACAGGGTTCCCTCCCCTCATTCTGTCTTACTGTAGAGGAGGGATATTAGTATTCCAAACTCCCAACCAGCTACTGGAGCCCTACCTCAAGTTCTTCTTGCTTCACTTGGGGAATCTGTTCAGTTCACTGCACAGGAGCAGCTTAATTTGAGCAGCTCAACAGGTTCCACCCCTGAGGCGTTTGTATTTCCGTGGTACACAAAGGGCCCGACTTGATTTGGATCAAGGGCTGTGCGCACTGAGAGGACTCCGAGCCCTCCGTGACCCTAATACTGCGATGACTAAGTGAGAGTCCCGGCCAGGTCCGGCTGAGTAACCTTACTCGCGTTCTCCCTGGACACCATCACTCGGCCGGGACAGCCGGCGGGGAGCGCTGCCCCGCCACTGCCGAGCTGCGACAGCGCTGATCTCCCGGCCTGGACATGGTCCGGTCTCCCGGAGTCGTCGCTCCTCTTCCCCTTGGGGACTCTACGCTGACCCCGTGGAGAAGGACCGGCAACTTCCCGACAGATGCAGTACCCTCGGAAGGGAGATCCCGTTCCCGGAGCGGGGCACGGCTGGAAGCCCCGCCCCGCCTGCCCCGCGGGCCGCCCGAGCATCGCCCAGGCTCCGGACACCCCAGAGCACCGCCCCGGCACCGGTCGCCTGCGAGCGGCGCCTGGCCCGGCCCGGCCGCCCGCACTTGGCCAGACTTGGGAGACTTTTCCTGCCGCTGGAGGCAGCGCTCCCGCCGGCCCGGCTCAGCCCCGGCGGCCCGGCTGTCACTCGGGGCTGTCACAGCCCCAAGACTGCTCCGCGTCCCGGCCCCACAGCCCGGCGGACGGGCCAGACTGCGGGAGACGGCGGCGAGAAGCGGCCTCCCCCCGCCGTGCCCGCGGGCCGGGCCCGTCCGCACTCACCCTCGCAGTCCCCTTCGCGCAGCGCTCGGCCACCGGCCGGCAGCAAGAGCAGGGCCAGCGCCGCGCAAAGCCCGTGGGCCGCCCGCATCCCGCCTCGCCCGGCAGCGCCCGCCGCACCGGCACCACCGGCACCACCACCCCACGCCGGCTGCCCCCGCCGCCGCCGCCCCATTGGCCCGCTCCCCGCCCGGCCGCCACGCTCTCCGCTCCCATTGGCCGCGTCGCCGCCTCCACGAGAGAGTTGGCGGCCGCTGATTGGAGGGGAGGCGGCGGAGCGCCGGCGCGCGGCGCGGATCCCCGCCCCCCCTCGCTGCCATCTTTGTTAAGGGAAGGGCGCTCGCGAACGCTCCCTGACGACGGCCGCGGGCGCCATCTTGGAAAGGGGCAGATCCTCACACCTGTGGGCGGGCGGGGCCGCCCCGGGCTCTGCTCTCCACGCGTGTTCCGGCTGTGGCGGGGCGGTGTGGGGCACTGCAAGGTGAGGCTGAGGGGTCACTCGAGGCTCCTGAGTAGCGTGGAGTCGATGGGGCTTAGGAGCCGCGTGGGCAGGCAGCTCGTGGGATGAGTGTCTCGTGAGGGGTGGAGCGGCAGGGACAGGCTCGGTGCCAGCACGGGCACAGCCCGTCATGAGTGGCTCTGGGTGCACCCTGTGAGATACAAGGCCTGGATGATTCTGTTCCAAAAGCCCTCACAGTTTGTGCTGTTAACTACCTTCAACAACCCCCAAAGTGTGAGTTTATAACTGAAATTTCCTTGAAGTTGAGAGAGGAGCACACACGTGCTGATAGCTCCTTGTGCGGCTTTACGTGCAGCTCCTTGCGTGTCCTGGGATATCATTCCAGTGAAAGAAGCGAGAGGTGAAGTCACACAGCCCTGTGCTACAGCAAGGGCGCTCCCATGTAGTTCCTTGGGCTCTCTTGCACAGGCTTTTTACCTTTTGCTTCTTTTTGATCCATGGTGAGGTTTTTGGGGCTCTGTTTGTTCCACCACCCTCCAGGCTCTTTCTCTCTGGAGCATTAGGGATTTGTCCTGGCTGCGACCTGTGCTAGTCCTCACTGTTGTTTCTTCCTAGTATCCAGTCTAACTTTGTCAGTGTGAAGCCATTCCCTCGTGTCCTTATCACTCCAGGGCTTTGTTCAAAGTCCCTCTCCCGCTCTCTTGGAACCCCTTTAGGCACTGGAAGGTGCTCTAAGGTCTGCCTCGAACCTTCTCTGCTCTGCTCAGTCAGCCAGTTGAGTGGGCAGGAGAGTTAATTTGGCTCGGTGGATATGTGAGGATTGGAGTTGTTGGGAAGTGCAGGTAAATAGAGGATGTTCCTGGCAGCTGTGGGGGCTGGAGCTGTGCTGGCTCTGCTGTCTGAGAACACAAATCTCTTACAGGATGAAGGGGCTCAGCCTTGGGTGTTGGGCTAGGACAAAGAAGTGAGTTCTGTCAGGGTGGAGGAGAAACAGGGAAAAGCTAATGCAGTACTGCTGTGAATGGATGCTGAATAGAAGATGAAGTGTAATAGATCTATTCAAAATATGGGTTTAATGTATGTGGGATTGACAGTAAAGCCCATCAAAAGGGAGAAGTGGTGTGTGAACCTTCTCATAAGACACCTGAGCTCGGAGCTCTGCCTTGAGAACTGTCTGTGTGTCCATGGCTTGTTAAGAATCACCTACAATTTATGCACAGGGTGTAGAAGGCTGAATTTTTCATCTGCCGGGTTAGAGTCATTTCTAGAGGTTTAATTTCTCCTCTTATCAGCTTTGTAATGGAATTCATACTGAGTTGGACAAGTCATATATTGAAATTATGCTGAAGTTTTCTTATTTAGATAAGAAGAGGTATTTGGATATGGGATTTAGATTTCAATCTGACTAGTGTCAGCTTAAATAAAGTATTGGAATTGCACTGAAAAAATCTGTTCTGTTGGTTTTAACAGAAACTAGAGTATTTTTAAAACTCGTGTTTAAAGCTGAGGGCTTCACACATCTTTTGTTATGCCAAAAGACAGTTTTTATTGCCTGTGCTTGGTTAATAAATAGTTTTTATCTGAACAAAAAATAGTTACTTAACTAAGATTTAATAAACTGGCTTAGAAACTATCTCAAAGGGTCTGATTGAAGACAGGGTGGAACATAAGTCCAAGGAGGAGTGGGTGAGGGTACCAGGGTGTTCAGGCTGGAGGTCTTAGCACTTTCTACAGCTGCCTGAAAGGTTGTAGCCAGGTGTGGGTCAGCCTTTTCTCCCAGGGAACAAGTGACAGGAGAAGAGGAAATGGCCTCAAACTGTATCAGGGAAGGTTCAGGTTGGTTATTGGGAAAAATTTCTTCATTAAAAGGATGTTTAAGCCCTGGGACAGGTTGCCCAGGGAAATGGTGGAGTCAGCATCACTGGAAGTGCTCAAAAACCAAGTGGACGTGGCACTTCACAATATGGTTTAGAGGGCAGAGTGGTATTTGGCTGAAGGTTGGACTTGGTGATCTTGGAGGTCTTTTCCAACCCGAATGATTCTATGATTCTGTTCTATGATTGAGACAGACTTCTTCAGGCATCAGCCATTTCAGCTGAGCCACACATTGATACTCGAGATGCACTGAAGCACCGTGTTACAGTTTCTCTTCTCAGTGTTTGTACGTGGTGTGTGCAAAGGGTGCCTTGGCTGTCCATGGACATCCTGGGGCCAGCTGAAGAATCAGACTGGCTGCTAAATGTCCTTTGAGACAGGTTTCAGAAGTTTTTTGTTGGTTTATCAAGACATGCAATGAGTTATTTTGCCTTCTCTACAATGACCTGGTTTATTAGTGGCAATGGAAGAAAATTTGAGATTAGGAGCCTGTAGAAGTCACCATAGCTTGAATTCCCAAATCCTGTGTTCCTACAGGTCTTAACTACATGAACTATTCTTTCACATCTATTATGTTAAAATGATCAGTATTTAAGTACTATTGCAATAAAAGAGTAGCAATCTTTTAGGCAGTGAGATAGTGGTGGTTTAAGCCCAGCTGATAAGGAAGTGGCACCCAGCCAGTCCTGAGCTGTCCTAGGGGAGAGCTTTGTCTCTGACAGTATTGCCCCCAAACTGTGCCTGGGGCTGTTGCAAGTGCCATGTCCATCTACCTGACTAGACCAGAAGGGGGCTGTACCTGCTGCTGGCTTCAAGAATTTGATATAAAATAACACTGTCAGCTAAAAGAGGGAAGCCATTTCCTCACCACACATTAAGTTCTTGTGGTTGCCCCCATTTTTCTCATTCACACAAAGGTGGGAAGTGAGGGCTGTTCCCTGTCTCTTCTGAGGATATCCCTGCCTCGAGGACAGCAATGACCATACAGCTGTACTGTTTTAATATCAGGTATTAATCTTTAATTCCACATCACAGCAGTCGAGTGAATGGGTAAGGGAAAGGAACCCAAAACAAACGGCAGATATTTACATCTAAAATTCACACCACTTATTTGTTGGTTCTGGAAACATGCTATCACAATATATACAATGAAGTACCTTTAGGACACTTGTACAAATTAATTTTTTCCTTTTGAATTTGATTTCCATTATAGATAAGATAGCTGTTTTCATTTTATTTTAAACATGAATACACAAAAGAGAAGTGGTTAGAGGTTTTTGCCTTTTTTTTTTTTAAATAAGCACAGAATGCCAGAGGTTAAAAACACATTTACAGGGCAGAATACCAGTCAGACATCACAATCTATACATTTTTTGCTCAATTTCCTGTACAAATACACAGCATTCAAATGGGGGTATTTACAAAGAAGCATGACCAGAGGATATTTTAAATATCACATAATTTGTTTCCCAAAGGCTCTTGCTCTCTCCAGCCTCCCCAGTTTTGGCTGATACTCCCACAGAAGGGATATGCAATATCCCTTACCTAAAAAAGGGTAAGTAAGCTAAAAACCAAACAGAGGAAAATATGAAAAAGGATCTGAGTCTTGCATACAGCAATAAAACCAACCCAACTATTGGGGGAAAAAAAAAAGTAGGATTCAGAGAAATTGTTTTAATTGCTTTTCTTCTACCACTGTAGCTCCTTCTCAATTTTGTTTCAGATGGGGCCAGCAGGTACATGGATGATGGAGAGATTTATAGCAGAATTCCACCAATTTTTCTCAGGAATGCACATGCTATTTCGTTATGCAAAGAAAACCCAATGAAGGCAAGTACACTGAGGTTTGAATTAGAGTTAGGTATAGAATGTCAAGGTCCTGTTCAAAACATCCTGTTGCTGTGGTTTATACAAGGAATCTTCAAATCCTGTTGGGAAGTGCAACAACTGCTGTTGCTTCCACCTGCTCCAGGACTGAGCTTGATGTTGGAGTTGTACTATGCTAAAAGACACCTCACCCTACAGAGAAATAGTAGTTCCAGGCAATATTAGTTCCAAGATTGACAAAATCTTAATAATAGTCTTTCTATCTTCTGCTCCCTTTAAGGCAAACACTGGAAAGGGAGACAGAATGCTTGGTAGATACCAGAACAATAACACAAATTTAACTCCAGAGAGACTTAAATTTGGCAAATTCAGCAATTTATTCCACCATTCTTTATGTGGACCTGCCATAAATTAGGTATTTGTACACATCACCTGATTGATCTTCCAACTCTTGCAAATACACAGGAATGCCAGACTCCCCAAATGGACTCACTGCTGTTGTACCAGGTCTATAATCAGAGCAGGATGATGCATTTTCAGAGGCTGATTAGAGCTCTGGTGGGCAGGTTTTCCAGCTGCCTGGGACTCAGTTCCATGGTAATTGCATTCTTGATTCTGCAAAGTTTTATTTGCAAGACCTGCTGGGTTTTTCACATTAAGGAAGCTTGGTAAGTCACTACATTTACTACTCTTAGTCTTGCTGCCAGGAAAAAAAAAAGAAACTGGGGTAAGGGAAATGGAATTAAAACTTAGTTCTTTTAAGAACTTCACTGGAAGAGTCTCAGTGGGATTGGAGGATAGCATATGTGAAAACATTTCACTGTTTTCTAAGGAATTACCTTGACTTACCTTTACTGAAAACATCAGTTGTTTTCCTACATTTGTTCTATACCAGAAATCCAGCTTGGTTATTAACACTGAAGACTGTCTTAGCATTGGAAAACTCTCCTTCCTGCTAAAGATGAAATATCCACTATAGGCCAGATTTTATTATCATTGTTTAAATTGTGAAGGATATAGTGATTACAAGCAGCCTGTGTTAGTAACAAAATAGAGGAAGCAAGAGAGACTTTGTTCCAGCCAAATAGGCCATTTAAGAAACAAATCCATAACTTAGTAGTTTTGCATGGGCTAGAGCTTGAGAAAGAAAACAAACAAATCCCCTTAAAGTCCCCTTCATACAACTACTGAGTCCAGACTTCATACAGCCAGACTGTCTTTAGCCAGTTCAGAAACCATGTACTCTGCCCAGTCACTGTATTTAGAGGTAGTGCTAAAGGTGACCTGTAAAAGATTTATTATAATCCTTTTTTGCTTCTTTATGCTGTTTTAAGCAGGAGAAAGTGAGCAGTTAGGCAAGAATTCAAGATGTAAGTTGAGTGCTGTTCCTGTTTCTGGCACTAATTTATATGGTGGAGGCCTTACTTGAATGTGCTTCAGATTTTTCAGTGGTAGGAAAGAGGGAGGGTTGTTCCCATCCTACGGAGTGTGCTTTGCAGTCTGCAGGTGAAAGGGTTATAAGGAAGGCTAAAATGTGTGTGGGTGTGGCAAGGGAAAGGAAGGTGGCTTATTCATCTAAAAACATTACATATTTGATACTATTTTGATTGAAAATTTCTTGAAAAGTATGAAAACGGGAATAAAAGGTCTCTTAGAACCAAGATCTTTTCTTTGTAAAGAACAGTATTACCCACAGGTTTTTTTTTCCTGAACCGTGCAAGTACTGATTACAAGGCATGTTTTTGGTTCATAGACCTCTAGTGTCTTCAGCTCTGCACAGTTCTGGTTTGTGTGGTGTGGCTTGGCATCCCCCCCAATGTTCTTCAGCCCTTTCTAGAGCTTACCAATAAAAAACATGGGATTGAGAAAGGCTGTATTGCTGCCTGAGGAGAAAAGGAAAAAAGAAACCAACCTTCCAGAAGAGAGAAGCAGCAGCTCTTACTACACATTCTAAAGAAGCAAAAGAGGAAACAAACGCTTGTTCTTTACAGGTTGCCTTTAAGGTCCCTGACTCTGGGGTGTACACTTGATACCGGGCATTGCTCGAGTCTTGGTGTTTTCTGTCTGCTCTGAGAGATGGGAGGTTCTTTCTGCACACCAGCTGCAGTGAGTTGTTGGGAGGGACTGAGGATATTAACAGGAATGAATCTCAGCTCCTGGGTGATGGACGTGGGTGAGAATTATGATGTTCAGCCCTGAGGCAAGGATTGTTGGATATGATGCATTTAAGCCACCTTTTCTTTACTGGCTGGGTCATCAACCAGCTTGTGGCATGAGAAACTCAATTTGGTTGGTTTTGTTTTAATCTGGAATAGAAATGCTGGTGTCAACAGCCTGCCCAAAGCTGGGCATGGGAAAGGCCTACAATGAGGTTGTAGCTCCAGTAGCCACCAACCTCCTCTCATTCTGTAGCACAGATGAATGACACGATTCCCATGAGAGAAAGCAGGTTGGCTTAGCCAGTGAAAGCAAAATTTAAGAAATGAAACAGTACATAAAAAACAAAGGAGGCAGAGTTTGTTGGAAACGATATCTTGGAGATCAGTGCATCAGCACTGCTTAGATTGCCTCAGCACCTATGAACCAATGCAGGGAGATCACTGCACAGATATATACAATCCTGCTCTCAAAAGAGCCAATTTCTTCTTAGAATTGCCATCTTTCCACTGCCTGCAGCTCATGCACCTTCCAGCCTGACAGTTCATAGAATCCCTGATTTCAGCAATGAGCTTTCAATTCTGTACAGCAAAGAAATATGTCCCTAGTGCAACTGCTTCTACTCATGTGCGTCTCAGAACTGGGAGGAAAGCAGGTTCAAAATCAACTTGCCACATTCCCCCCATTTTCCCCTCCACTTAAAATTGTATTTTTCAGCTTCTGCAAGTCTCTATGGCTCGTATGCCGTATGATGTGGTTAAGAAACTGCAGAAGGAATAAACTGTCCACTGCACAGAAAGTTAAAAAACATAACGGAAAGGTGTAAAAAGAAATTAAAAAGGAAAGCAGCAACCTGCCATGCTGGCCCAATTGCATTTGTGGGCTTCAGACGTAACCTTGCGGCAGTAGAAAATCGGTTTGCTGTTCTCCGAGTCCTGCTCTCTCTCTGTTGTATCCAGACCTGGAATGCCAATGCCAGCTGGGTACCAGGAGCTGTCCCTACTGCTCGCTGATGCCATGCTCCCAGGCCACCCTGGCCTGCTCCTCCTTTCCACCACTCACTGGCTGGGACACTTTACGATGCAATGGGCGGTGTTTGTCATCATCTTCAATGATCATCCCCTCCTCGTTCTCCATGTTTGGCAGCCGGGAGTGGTAAGGTTTGGGGGGTAAAGCAGGAGGGTCCATGGTGTCCTGAGGAATGACTCCAGATGGAGCAGAGTGGCTTCGGCATGGCTGGGATTTGAGCGACTCCAGGACATCAGGCTCAGAGAGACTGTACCTGACAGGGAGGTAGGGTGTCTCTAGATCTTCATCAGTGTTCCAGGCCTGGCTGGGCACAGAATCCATGGTGTCTGTGCGAGGAGGTGGTTCAGAAGAATGTCCAAAATTGCTCTCGCTCAAGGAAGAGACACCACTGCTGGCACTGCCCGATAAAGTGGAGTTACTGCCATCTAGACCAGACTGTGGACTGGTGGGCGATGCAGGGATAGGATGAAGAGGGGACTGTTTGGAGAGAAACAAAACCAGGTTAAAATTGAAAAAGGAAGCAATGCTGCATCTTGTGTGTTGATCCCCATTTCAGCTTTTGACAGTGTTGTTAACAACGGCGCAGTTCCATTTGTGTTCAGAATGTCAAGGATTATTGGTTTACATGTATGGAAGTACCACTTGTGGGCAGACAAGTGCACTCAACAACACCAGAGCTGTTAGAGAAACAGCAGCTGAGGTGATGATTGGGGTGCTGAAATCACAGCATATGGTGCAAAAAAGGAAAAAGGAAGGACCTACAGCCTGTGAGTTATTTCTATAGCATTCAGCTGTGGAAGAGGTTAAGAACTTTCAGCGGGTTTTCTCATCTGCAAGTTTACTAGCATGTTAAAAATAGTGTTTCTGCATTCAGAAGCTGCTTGGTGGGAGCCAAGGAGAGGGGATCCCTTTCAGGAGCCCATTGTTGTCCCACATCCCTCTCTGCTCTCCTGCCATTACCTTGCGTAACGTTCGGGCGGGCAGTGCTGGAGGAGCATCACTGAGCTGGTGGTGGAAGGCATCAAAGTGCAGTGAGTAGTGTCCTGGAATGAGACAAGGGTCAGAAATGCAGACTTGTGCTGTTTCCTTGCAGCCAAAGCCGGGTTTAGCTCTGTAATGCCATGTAACAGCTCCAAACATTGGAGCCTAGGGCTGCCTGTCTGATGGATACTGCAGAGTGCATCTGTCACACACAGGCTGCTAAGGAGAAATATAGTGCACAGAGAGATTTTTCACTGCTCCATTATCAAGGACCTCATGGCAAGGCAGCCTCTTAAACAATGAACATTTGAAGTTTCATTTATTAACTTTGTAAGCTTAAATTACTGCTAAAGTTGGTCATTGGTAAGAAGCCACACCAAGCTTCAGCACTCTCACACTTAATTCTAGTCCCAAAGTACACACAAGTCCACATTGCTTAAGGACTGCAAGAATTTGAAGATTTGGAAAAAAAAAAAATTGAAAACCTAGCAGACCAGGAAAGTTTATGGGTTTTTGTTTCTGGTTGTTTTTACAGGGGTGGGGGGAAAGGCTACAGAGAGCTTTTAGGTGGTGTGGATCTGTGTGTGTGTGTGTGTGACTGCAGGCCTGCTGGGCACGTCCTTACCATGGGGCAGGCTTCGGGGAGGCACTGGTGGGGCCAGGATGCTCCCAGCGTGGGCAGACAGGAATGGCAGCGCCTCTCGGCTTCCGCTGTCCAGGCTCCAGCTACTGGGTGCTGCTGGCACAGCTGGAGGATTGAAACAGATGTGACTGGGGTGATGGGACAGGGAGTCTGTGGGGCCAGCACTGGCTTTCCAGTGTGCTCTTCAGCAGCAGAGAGACAGATTCCAGGGACTCAGTGAATGGCAGGATTGACAGCACAGAAAGGCTACAGAGTGTTAAGTTTAGATATGCTTTGTTAAGGAAGTGAGAGTTAGGTGATGGCAGGGTTAGTCTGCCCAGCTCCCCTCCATCCCTGGGCTCATTTCTGGCAAATCTCAAGAGCAGTAGGACTCTGGCAGGTTTTTTTGCAAATCAGTGTGGAGGTAAAAATGAAGTCCACCAATGGAACAGTGGCTGGATCTCAGGTGTGAGCTGTCCTGGTTGGTGGGGAGTGGTGACAAGGGAGCATGGCAAAACTCCCTGGAAACACAGGACAGCCTGTGGCTGCACTGAATAAAGGACCTGAAGAAAGTTAGACCTCAGTCCATTTCAATCTGTTGCAAAAGTAATTATTTCAAAGCTCCAATTTACTAAGCTACAGAGTTGATCAAGAACTTTGATGACAAAATATTTAAAGACAACAGTTTGGCCTCCTTGTATTACAAAGTCTCCTGAAGAGATCAAGTCTTTGTGAATCAGGAAGTATCTCTATACTTCATTTAACAGAGAGAGAATATTATCTTCATGGACTTGGTTTTTCATAGAAATAAAAGCTGCTTCTTGACATGAACATAAACCTTTTTCAAGATCTCGAGAATTCTGTCAACCTTGAACATTATTAAAATGCACCTTCCCTCCTTCCTTCTAAACAAGACTTGATTTATTCTGAGAAGAGACGTGCAATAGTTGTATGTTTATTTAAAAACAAATAAGTGACTGCAATTTCTTCAGATTAGCAAAGAGAGGAAAAAAAGTAATTAATTGAGCCTGTCAAAGGAAACTGAGATAAAAATAGCTTTTTCCATCTTCAGTTTGCAAAATGGAAGCCTGGGGAAATAAACATGGAGTTTGACATCTGAAGAGGATTTCTCCTAAATTAAAATGCCTGCAGCCATTTTTGGTGCATCTTTCTAAAATGACTTTGAAAGGTTTTTTTTTTGGT
The DNA here is from genome assembly GCF_052056855.1 of Sturnus vulgaris. NCBI lineage: Eukaryota > Metazoa > Chordata > Aves > Passeriformes > Sturnidae > Sturnus > Sturnus vulgaris. Next base: position 16,510,276 of record NC_142253.1, on the reverse strand, counting down.
GTTTTTTTTTTTTTTTTTTTTTTTTTTTTTTTTTTTTTTGTCTCCCTAGTTCATGAGTTAGCATGAGCATGGGCTCCCTGAGGCCTAAAATTCCCTAAAGTGAAAAAGACCACAAAATGACAGCTTTATAAGACAGAACAAACCCCATAAAAATATAAAAGTAAATGTTTGGGTTTTTTTCAAAGAGATACTCTCAGCCTGAGAACCTGGGAAAGGTGTATGAAGAAGACACTAAGAATCTTGACAGAAAACAGGTTCAAACCAGGGCCTACCTCTCTATGGCTCCAGATGGATTTTCCCTGTACACATGCCAGGGTGTTCTAATTTGCACTACTGCAATTGGTGTCAAAGGACTAAAACAGAGGGACAAGATGTACAGCAGTGCCAGCCTTGCTCATCTGTCCTGCCATATCCCAGCATCAGATGGAAAGGGCAGAAAACTTGATTTGCTTGGCCTTTAAAACTGTTGCTGTGCTTGTTTTGGGGTTTTTTTAAACACTGAGATGCAGACTGAGAATATGAAGAACACATGGTACCCCAGTGAAAAATCCACTTATGCTTGCTCAATTTTCCCTCACTCACAGCTTGGGGTATTTAGAAGTGCTGGAAGAAGGTGAGATGATTTTGAAGAGTGGCTGCTGCCCGTTAAAACCAGTGTTTTAGCCAAAATGCTCCAGGGAAGAAGCGAAGCAGGGAGCTCCCAGTGCTGTGACTTAGCCCCTGGCTCTCTCTGTGACTGTTCAGTGGCTCAGTGGCCAAGTTTAATTAGTAGGGCAGCTGCATTTGAACCATTCTGCCCTGGGCAACTGATGTCACCAGTGTCACTGGGAATTACTGAGCAGAACTTCTGACAGGGCCAGGAAGGGGTGGGGGAAGTCAGGGCCCTGACTGCTCACGAAATCCAGGGCAGATGGCATCCCAGCTACATAGAATGGTGAGGGTTCAGGCCTGCCAGGAGCACCTGTAACTGCATTGTGCCACCAGCCAGGCACAAGAGCTGGGATTTCTGCCACACCATCCCCACTGAACATCACCTGTGTCTTGTGGCTTCTTAAAAATTCTGTCTTTGATCTCTTGGCACTGAATTCCACACTGCTGCATAATATCATCCACAGATACAAATTCAAGTATTTTTTCCTAGACAGACAGTAAATACGTATCTACCTTCCCTTTCCAGATCTTTCTCCTGTCCAGTACAAAGATATCACCATCTCTCTAATATATTTGGTTCAAACTAACACTGCTATGCTGGAGCTTTTAATCCCTCACTCTCCAGTCTTAACTCTCTTGTAATTGCTCATTATTGTCATCAAGTCATCATTCTGCCATTTATTCAGAACTGGTGTTTGGTTTCATTCTCGACCGCTCATGTTGAAGGAGGAGATTCTGATTTATTAGAAATTCTAAAATAAAATTTGGTTTTTTTTAAAGATACAGCTTAGTTCTGGCACAGTTACTGAAACAGAAATATAAAACTCTGAGTGTACAATGTAGGTCAGCCTAGACAGTTACAGTGGCCTTTCCTGGCCTTAAAAATCTTTTAAGATACCATTTTTCCAAGGCATACATGACTGTTGCTTGCTTAGGCAGCCTCCTTGTCTCAGATTTTGATCCAGGAATTTTGCCCTCTTCTGCTTTTTCACAATGCTGCCTTTCAGGTAATTTTTGAGCCCATCGTTTTGTCCATGGCACTTCCTTCACAAGCTGTTCCTTTTCTCTTATGCCATTTAAATTCTTTCTCCTTTTTCAGTTTTTTCCCCCTGCAGGGACTCTGCCTGTTTTTTCCAAAGGAATGAGTTAAAAAAGCATATATTTCTAATGATAAATAAATAAAAAACTACCTCAGAGAGAGATTACAAGGAAAATTTGTATTTTGAGCAATAAATGTGTATTATAAACCAGTATAACTCATGAATAAAAAATATAGTCCAAATCTTGGGCTGTTACTAGATAACTTCTCATTTGCTGCTTTGCAAGTTTGCTTGACAAAGGCTGCAGGAATTGTTTCAATAACAAAATGCCAAACTCAGAAAGCTTTCTGAAATGGGGAGCTTTGTGCCACTCCACCCTTCTGTGAAGGCTCTGAAATGTCTGTAGGTTGGCAGAAGGCCCAATTAATTAAACTGTTAATTAGAAAAGTGTGAGAGAAATGCACTCTGCCAGGAAATGTAGAAGCCCATTCATTACTTGCTGTAGCAGGAGCAGAGGAATAGTATTTTAGCAAACATGCATGCTGAACAGGAAGAGGAATACCTTTCTCAGCCACAGACAGGTTGGGATCACTGCAAGGTTTGCATGGTCCAATCATTTGTTGGATCAAGGCGCGCTGGAAATTTGGAGGCTGAGAAAGAAGAAAGTTAGCAAAGAAGAGTTAAAAAAAAAGTTACAGACCAGCTGGGGCAACATGGGGACTTTCTGTTCCTTTTCTTTCAGCAAAGAAGTTTTTAAACTAAAGATTCCCTTGGAACCTCTACATTGGCAGATACTGCAGTGCAATGTGAGTCAGTCTCTAGGGTGTAACAGTGCTGAAGGTGCTGCTCTCTGGAGGAGAGCTATTTCAGACTAGCTATTTCAGACTAGCTCTAGCCTGGCCTTGTGCCCATTAGCAGCTGGAATGTATTGTTTGCCCTCTAAAGCTTATCTTTGGTTTTGTTTGAACATTGCCTTTCCATGGTTTGAGACAACTCTCCAATGCAAACTGAAGTGTGATAAGTGGGCAGAATCAGGAGATTCCCTTCAAAAGTGCATGCTGGGGCGAGATTTAAATGCTTACATGTAGACACACTTTTCAATTTGTTCAGAGAAACTAGGGCCCAGATTTTTTGGAGACCCTATATCAGCATATTATTTCAGCCTCCCATGGTTTTTGATAACTCGAAATCACCATAAAGATATTTAGAATCAATTTGAAGGCTATACTGCAGGATGGATGGCCATGGATCTACACAAATAAAGAAAATGGTGTGACTACTTGCAGTGGACCAGGGCTCACACGATAAAGTTGGGAAGCGAGTCCATTTTCACAGGACATATCTGCTCTTTTAACAGTCATTACAGTTTGTATCACTCAACCACCACAGGGGTGGATTAATAGGAAAAGTTCTGCTTCACCTCTGAAAACAATCCTAAGTTGCTGTGTTTTCCAAAAATTAAAAAGAAAGCTTTAAGGTGGTCAGAGCCAGCAAAAATACAGCCAGAGTTTCAGGGGTTTGAACTGACACAGAAGAAATGAGAGCTGCTACCTGTCCGTTTTCCATGATAGCTGCGGGATACATGGCGCTGCTGGGTCGGTCCCGGTGCGCCGGCAGCAGCATCATCATCTCCCGAGAGTGGCGGTACTTATCTGGTAGAGAGGGAGAGCCTGTAAACAAGTGAGAAAAATCACGTACACGGGACAAACAACAGCCATGTCTCTGCATGCCCAGGGGTCTCAGTCCTCCTGTGCACTTGGCTCAGATGCATGGGCTCACAGGACTCAGGGAATGGTGCCGAGCCCACTAAGCAGCTGACTGTTGGTGGGTGCATAGCACGAGGATGCAGTAAGAACTGGCTTGTTGGATACAATTAAGGACATACCATGTAAGGTGTGCAAGATGTGTGTGTCCCTAGCTGTATGTTGCAAAGTGCTTCATTTTAAACATAAAAAAGTAGGCATCTGTGTGGAATCAGCTCCCTTATACTGTAGAGTTATAGAAATGCCGTAAAATTGTGCATTTTAGAACTGAATATGGGAGAAAGGGATAAAAGCTTGAGATAGACCATTCAGTTCCAGCAGAAATCTGTGGGAAAATACTTCATTCCTTGGTTCTGGATAGAGATAAGTGTTGCCTTTTAATTGTTGCTATCTTGGTCAGCTTCCTCTTGTTCAAGCAAACCAACCCCAATAATAAATAGCATATTCTATAAATGTGAGAGGCACTTTGCTTACAATGCTGCTGTAATGATGATTACTACTGTGTTGCTGTACTGAGCCCTTGGATGACACTAGACATTTACCAATGCTTAGAGTTTTATAGTAGAAATAATAAGCTTGATTTATCTATTAGTTATCTGTATAGTTGTCATTTAAGATATTGGGGATTTCATGTAACAGCTTCCTGACAGGTGGAATTACTTGGGACTCATGTCCTTCAAGATGAGTGCCACATAACAATACGCCTCCTGATGTGCAACAGCTGACAGTGGATTTGCCAGAAGAATGACTCTCATTAGTGACTTCCTAAAGTCTGACACTACTGATACACACAACCCTTGGGATGCACAATATTAGGCAGGAATTGATGTTGTGAGGCTGCTGAAGTGAGCTGTAATTTGCACTGATTGTTTGATTGCGTCACAAACACAAACCGAACAGATGGCAGCACACAGCGCATTACAGAGCCATGCCGGCTTTTGGGGAATACATGCCCCCTCTGGCAAACTTCCACAACCACACACATTACCTGGACAGCACTCCCAACATATGAGCAAAGGCATTGGTGCTGGTTGATGCAGCTTTTACCCCAGCAAAAGCAAACATGCAGTTTTGGGGACTAATACTCAGCACACAGTGGAAGGAACAATGTGTCCAGCAGAATGCAGGATAAAGTCCTACAATTGCAACAATTCCATTGGGGGGGCAGATACCAGAATAATCTACACCCCCACTCTGACATGAACAGTGGCAGAGTATCTGCATTCTAGTCCCGAACTCATTTTCTCCCCAGACACAGAACAGAAACATAATTGGACGACATTCTTGGCTTTTATGTACAACATCAGCTTGGAGAACACAGTGTTAACGCTTTGTGCTGAGTCTTTTCCTCACAGGTCACAGATAGTCCTGTTCTGCAGGACAAATGTTAAGATGCTGAACTTTTAGGTGTGCCCAGAACTACAGCACAGCACAACCTACACTGTAAACTTTTCCTTTTTATTGATGTTGTCATCCTTGCTCTTTTATATCAAAGATGCAAACCACCTCTACATGCTGTCAGTTTATATGGGATTACAGCTTCCAAAGACCTTGGACTGAAGGACCTGAAAAGTCCCACATGTGCTGGCAGAATGTCATTTAAAAAACTGGTACCCTAAATTTGTCATTAACTATAGCTATAAAAATGGTAATAGATTATGCCAAGTGTCCAGTCTGCAAACATATTGCTGTTGTGGACAGATAGAGAGCACAGTAACTGCAGCTCCTTTCGGGGACTGGCAGAACTTAAAAAAACAAAGTAAAAAAACCCCTTTAAAGCTTCCAGAGCAGCCAGTGGCCATAATAAAACACTGCAGCATGTGCCAGGGCTTACTCCTTTAAGCATGTAGCTTGATGCACTTGATGTGTGCAGCACTGTGGGTACTTGCTAATGAGAAAAGAAAACTTGTGCTAAAGCCAGAGATAATTTTACTTTTTTAATTATAAATATGTTAATCCACTTGTGACAAGTGCTAATTTTAAGGAATAAACTGAACATTAATGTAAACTCCAAACTAATTGAATCTCTTCTCCTGGTTCATCATTTTTATTATGGTTATGAAAAATTTGCTCCTGCACCAAATCGTAATTTTTGGATTAAAAAGGAAGTTTTAATGTAAGTACATGTATTCTTGCAAAGTGCTGAGTAAGATACTAGGACTCATTTTTCTACACCTTAACGAGGGGAAGTGTTGAGGAAGCAGTAGGGATGCCTTTAGAGGCCAGTCAAGTGTCATGTAGGAATTGCTTGAGTGCATTGGAGGAGTCCTAACTGTATTTTAAATTAAATTACTGACAAACCCTAACTCACTCCTAGCTCTTTCCGGGCCTTTTTGAGTTACAGTTTCTCTCTTTCTGAACCCTGACTTGTGTAATCTTTTAACTGCAGTAAAGTTCAGCAGTGCCTCATGAGCCACTGCAAATGAAGCCAAACTGGACTGAGTTTCTAATTGACCTTTTACACAACAACAGTGGTGCTTCCCTGACAGGGAAGAAGCTACTCAAGGGTCAAGCTGGGTGAAAACTGAGAGATACATATTTGTAATAATGAGTAACTACTAATGTCTATTCTTAGCACAGAATTAGTAAATTCTTGCAGTATTCTGATTTCAGTTCTATTTAAGACTTCTGCTGTAACTTGTGTATATTATAACTACTGTAAATTTTGATGCCTTAATCTGCAGTTCAGTGGTAAAATCGAATCATTGATCAACTTTCCTGATGACTATCGTTTAAAAATTCTTTTTAGGTTAACAGCTTAGTTATTTTCTTTGGACAAACCAAATAGTCACCTGTGTTGCTATTTTAAAGATACATAAAAGGGCAATTTTTTGGAAGCGGAGAACAATTTAAATTCCTGCTGGATTCTGAATACAAACAGTCATGGCTTGCTTTGGTCACTGATGGAACTAATATGTTATAAAGATACCCATCTCCTCAGGAAAGGACTCTGCAGTAAAACAGAGAAGGTGGTCTAAGTACCTGCATTATCATTTGGATAAATGAGAGAAGCATTTAAAAATCAGGCTAAACCCTAGAAATCCTACCCAACCATGCTCAGGTTATAGCCACAGGTGACAAAGATGTTGAGTTGATAAATTTAGGTGGCCTTTATAAAATGAATTGTTGGGCTTTGTCCACTTCCCGTCTGACAAGTGTTCAGCTGCAGCATCGTGACTCTCGTAGCTTTGTTGGCAGTCTCAGCAGAAAGGCCAAGGGTTGGATGGGTCATGGAGACTGAACTATCCTCTCACCTCTAGAGGTGGTCCCTCCAGGACAGAGATGAGGCACATGGGTGGGGGCAGCGTGGGGGAACTTGCACAGCTGCCTCCCATGCTGTATCTGCTCTGTGGGTAAATAGAGGGCTTCAGCCTCCAGTGGTGTCAATCCAGCACCTTTCACCAGCGCTAAATTAAAAAGAATATAAATAAATACAAAAAAAAAAGGAAAAAAAAAAAGGATAGAGGTGCATTGGCAGAGCTGCACATGATGTCATGTCTGTGAAGTACCTTGCTCCAGCCAGTGATAGTGGTCTCATTTTCACAAGCATCAAATTCACCCAGTTAAAAAAACAAAACAAAAGGAAAAATCACCAAGGAGAAGAATAACAGCTGCATTACCACAGTGGAATTTAAGTGTAAGGGCTTTTTCTCATTAGGAACAGCTCTATTTCCAGAAGCAGTGTTGTAATAACCAGAGCAGTGACTGGCACACTGGGAAACACAGATTGCATCTGAGACTTTACTAGAAGTGAAATCCCACCAGTGGGTAATGTCTAAATGCTGTGCTCACCTAATTTAAAAGTGAACACAACAGCAGAGAAGAAACATTATATCACAGGCTACATAAATATTTTTCAAACTCATTACTTCTCTTACTGTTTCCCGTTTGAAATGTGTCTGGGTCCCATCCCTGGGAGGTGCTGTTGGCTCACCCAGCAGCCCAGGCCCTTTGGAGCATTCATCATGTTGGTTTCTAAGCAACAGTGAATAATACCGTAAAGAGGGAAGCTGTGATGCTGTGCAGTCATCAGGCTCAGAAGGACTGCCACAGCCTGTCACAGCCTGTCACTGTGAGCCTCTCACTGGACTTCTAAAGTGGAAAACAGCATGAAACAGTACAGCACCAAACCCTTCACATCCCCCCAAAGATTCACATGCCAGCTGAGGCACATCCACTTAGGGACTTCCTCCTGACATGACAGCCCTCTCCTCAGTTCCATTTCCTGTAATTCCAGTTTCACCTGGTTACTGTTTGTCATGATTCTCCTTCCAGCCCTTGGTAATTAGTGCAGCTATTTGCCTTTATTTGAAAATGTTCACTTCTCACCTTCCTACTCCATCTGATCCCTCAATTAAATCACCTTGCTGCATCTGTGTCATAACAACAGCCAGTCAATTAGGATTTGACTGGCAGATGGAGCAAAAAAGCCTCAGGACGGCTTGAGAGAAAGGGCTCTTCTCCACATTCCCTCTCCATCAGGAGACACAGAATCCCCCTATATGGAAAAAGGGGTAAGATTTAAATATCAGCCTCTGTCTCTGACTATATACTGGACACCTTCTTCAGATGCCTGTGAAAAGAGGAGTAGAACCTGCAACTGAGAATCCAAAGTGAGAGGAAAAAATCCAAAACCTTGAAGAGAAGTTATGAAAGTCAGTTCACATGGAGTCGTTTTGCTTCAGCTGAGGAAGAAAATAATTAGCAATATCAAGACCAGCTACTGTAACACAAAAACAATATGAGTACCCTCAGAGTCTGATTTTATATTTTTCCTTTCTTCAAGAATTTCCTAACAGGGAAGCCCTTCTTTATCTCCATGGTATAAAATTCATATCTTTCAACATTCATCCCATACATCTACTTTTGTATACATATGTTTCTGCTGAAGTGCCTCAAGTCCTTTTCTTTAAGTTTGTAAAATGATTTCTTTGCCTTTGTCTTCATCATCTCTCTTTTAAATTCTATACTGAGGACTATTCTCGTTTTCCTCTAGACTGCCTGCTACAATTTTGTGGGGAACAGTGGACATCATTATGAAATTCAACTGCCGGAAACCAGCATGTGTTAGAGATACATTCAAAATACAGATGAAAACGGAGAATTAAACAATTTGTAAAGAAAAAGTATTGAAGAGGAATTTACGTGTCTGAAAGAGAAACAGTGTTACATGTCAGTGTAGGTGGTGTTTCACCTGTAAGTCAGCAAGGTTGCCAGGTTTAGGGAACACCTGCAGGTGCCCCCATCAGGGCCTGTCCATGCTTACCTCGAGCACTGGAGGGGGCAGAGTTAATCATCTGGGATGGTGCCGAGTGAGTGGAGCTCAGGCTGGAGGTGGAAGGACTAGCCTGGGATGAGGATAAAACAGAGACATTGGTGACTGAACCTTGGTAGCTGGGCTTAGGGTAAACAAGCTGCAGGAGGCACAGAAACCATGAGAGAGACCTGAGCATGTCACTGCCTAAGGGATTGACCTGTCTTGGATGAGCCAGGGCAGCCTCTGCCCAGCTTCAGTGCAGGCCACTGTTCACCTGCACTGTGGGACTTGTTCCACCTCCCCAAACCAAGAGCAACACTAACTGCACATGTTCAATGGGGCAGGTAAACAAAATGGGACAAAAATCTCACTTTCTGAAAGCAGCAGTGTAACCTTGGCCTGCAGTACCACAGTCACTGGACAAACACAGGAGATTTCTTCCCCAAGTTAATCTAGTGAATTACTGTCATCTTTCTTGAACAATGTTACATTCTACCTATTCAGTTCTTTGAAAAAAATATCACAGACAGAGCCAAGCATGTGCAAGGTCAAGTGTACTCCTCTGGAGTATGTCCCGTGCTGTTCCCAGGCACTGCTCCTGGCTGTGCTGGAGCTGTACCTGCATGTGGTACATATCCTCAGCAGTCTCCCCCACAGAACTGTCTGTCAGGATAACCAGGTTTCCTGTTTCACTGGAGGTGTGCGACGACAGAGAGGATGAGGAGTGTCTCACTGAACCAAGCATGTTCAGTGGGCTGCAAGAAAACAGAGCAAGGGCATAATTCATTTTTGAACCTGTTTGTGAAGCCTGATTTTTTTCTCCATACTAATAAGTACCTGCAGTTACCTGCTGCTTTAGGTCACTCTAGATGTCAAACACTTTTGAAAAATCAGGCCAAATAAGCCCAAAGAAATCTATAAATGTGGGTAAATATGAAAGAAGTGACAAGAAAATTACAGGTAAAACAGAATAGTACATGGGATGTTGAATTTCAGAACCCCAACCCAGGGTAATGTCACATCATGACCTTGAGTGCATATTTGTTTTGTTTATAACAGAACACACTGAAACCACTCTCATTTTAATGCTAAAGTGAGTGGGAGCAGCTTAAAAAAACATTCCAAAGGAATCCAAGCACAAGACACACAGGTCAAACAAAATCCAGTTTTTCCTATTGCATGCACTGGGCCTCAGCATTACAGTTTAAGGCAATTTTGTAGCTGACAGTAAATTAATACAACCCAGCTGGTGTGCAGGCTGCACCCTGATCTCCCTCAGGGAATGAACTTTTCTTTGTCACTCTAGTGACAGAGTTTCCCTAGTTTGTCCTAAAAACTAAAAAAGCCTTTACGAAGTAAGGAATTTTGTGGAAAAAAAACGTTATCACCCAGACACTGTTTGTCAACTGCTAAGCCATGGGAGCAGTATAAGCTACTCAGTTTTAATAGCATAAAGAATGTCACCATCCTGGATTCATGGACAACTTTCCACAGCTTTTTATGCCAGCCTTTAAAACCAGCTAAAATATAGTGACCCAATAAGAAAAATAAACACAGAAGAGCAATTAGCATTTTCAAATAAGCAATGTTGGCTGGATACAAAAACCACTATTTTGTCTTTATAATCCCAATTTTTATCCTCTCTCATTATCTCAGATTTAATATATGGGCATTAAGTTTGAAAAAGCACCACAGGGTGCTTTTTTGATATACTGATCAAAACACCATGGCAGCCTTTCTCGTGTTGGATTTATGATTTGGTCAGAATTATAAAAATAACCGTGTTAACAATTTGGATCCTTCAAAATGGGTACATATTCAGTTGGGCTCTAAAACAAGCCATACAATTTTCCTTTTATGGTAGATAAGGACCCAGTTATTTGCTGTTGGTGCAACATAAGTAGGAGAGGGTGTGACCTCTGAAGTCAGACTGAGTCTGGAGAACTCAATGGCAGATTGGTGTTTCTGCCTCTACAGTAAGTGAAGGGATGGAGTCACACCTGGAGGTGTTCAGCATTTGCTGCAAGTTGCATTTCTCAACTTTCTTATTCCAATTCTTCAACTTTAGTAATTAGCACTGAATGAAGACAAAAGGCTGCAGCACTGCTAAGCACTGCTTAGATCCTGGAACCTTGGTGGAAGAGCATGCAGAGCCCCTAGATCTTTGGAGGAAGCGGGGGTTAAGAGGGGTTACCTGTGTCGATGCACCAGCTTGATGCTCTCTGGGCTCATGGGGCCGTGGGACACCAGCACGTTGCTGCGGGGGGTGCTGGAGCCAGAGCAGGCAGGGCTCAGCTTATCCAAACCAGGTAACTCCTGCAGAGCAAACACACTTCAGCTCAGTCAGTCATGGAAAACTGCAAGTTTTCTTCATTCATGCTACTTCCAATTATGGCACTTCTTTTAAAGTGAACATCCAACACCTCCTGTTAATCTCCTCTGTCTTACATAATTTTCTGCTATGTGAGATAGCAACTGAAAATTAAGCTTTACAACTGATCTGTGATACAACAAAGAACATATAAATATTAACAATTCTTGTTGAAAGGCCAAGTTAACATATTTTCTACAGCTGCCTTCTTGCACAAAAATCAAGAATTCCTTTGGTAATTTGGCAGTCCAATAGGTTCAATCAATGGTGTATCAGCCCAGTCCTTTTGTGAACATTGCTGCAACTGACAGATGTTTAATCATGTAATTCAAAAATGGAAAAGTGACTATTGGCTTACATGGTACAGGCTGGATCGCATCATCTGGAACTGATCTATCAGTTTCTTATGCAGGGGACGCATTTCAGGGTGTACAAATTTCTCATGGACTGCCAGACCCACTCCTAGGACATGAACCTGTGAAAAAGAAAATGCAACATCAGAAACCCAAATAAACTGTGTATAAGAGAGAGAATAGAAGCCTGCCCTGCAGTTCTGGCAACGTGCAAGGAATATGCCACTATCCATTACAAGAATGCTGGTAATTAATCAAGCCTTGGAGTCCTGGCAAGTTCATACTACTCCAACAAGTATTTAAGTGTGAGACAAGTACATTTGTGTCATGTTGCATTGCTTTTCTTAGGAGATAACTGCAAAAAACTACCAGTTAGATTCTCTCTGCAGAGTGAACAGCATTGTGCCCTCACATAGATAATGCCCTGGGACAAAAACTCCCCCCAGTGCCAGGGATGGGGTCTGAGCTGCCAGCAGACTTCTAAAAGGAGTTTCTGATAATTGAGATGAACAGCAGCAGTGTGGCACATGCAGTCACTCCTCCTGTTCCTCATTAGTTACTTCTAAAGGTCACTTCTTCAAAGGTCAAACATATAATATTCATGATTGGATGAGATTATATAAGGTCTGAGATGAAAGAAAACAGCAATGATAGGAGGCTTAAGATGTATGTAATTCCCTACGTGATCCAAAGTCTGTACAAACAATAACTAATTAATCTTCAAACATCTCCTGAGGATTGAAGGGAGATAAGCATTATTTTACAGATGGGGAATCTGAAATGCTATTCAGTGACTTGTTGAAGAACAAGGCCTAGTAGCTCTATTCAGATTTGGGCACATTGTTTAATGGGGTGTATCTTGCCAAACTTTCAGTTAAGAGGGATGTGATTATCTGATTTCATTCCCATCAAAGCTTCCTGCAGCTTTATCTACCAAGATGTTTCAAGGAGACACTATGGAAAAATAAAACTGCAGATAATATAAACAGACATTAAGTTTTCATATGTGGCTCTGCCACTTTAATCTCAAAGTTGACCTGTCCTGCCTCTGATTATCTTTGAAATTTGCTAGGAAGACATAGTTCAAAATGCCAAAAATGAATGGCAGGCTTGAAATGCAGCAAGATGTCTATTGTATAATAAATATAGAAAACAAAATTAATGTACTTTCAGCTGAGCTTCACCTCACATCCCATAGAGTGAGTGACTTGTCATAATCTCCTTGCCCACCTCCCTCTTGTTTTTCATTTGAATGTATTTAGATCTCCTGTACCAAAAATCTTTGCTTCTGAATGAATCAGTTGGATCTGATATTTAGACTGACTGCTGATGAATCCAGACAACGTAGCAATGTTCTTCTGCACCTGAAAAATAGTACCTGTTCCTGCATGAGTTCCTTGAGCTGGGTGATCTTCTCTGCGTCTCCAGGGTGCTTTGTGATATAATCCTTATCAAAAAAGGCCTGCAGGAAAAGAAAAAAAATAGTGCCTTTTACTTATGGGAAGGTATTTCATTATAAATTGGAGTCAAAGGATGAAAGGAAAAGGTCCAAAAATCTTAGGAAAATGAAATATATTAAGATAACAGCAGAGCTTAATTTTATTGCTTTTTAGCACTCTGGGATGCCGAGAAAATGGTCTTTGCAGCTGAAACGATTCTGTTGAATCATGACTCTGTCCAAGTTTCCCCCTGTGACAGTGATGTGCAATACCACTAAGCCTTGTATCTTCCAGTTATTTGAATTTTATGGTTTCCTTCACATAACTGCCTAAAGCTAAAGGAATTTCATGAGTAAATTGGCAACTAATGTAAAGCCTGAAGAGCATTCTCTCCATGGCTCTGTTGTGCAGACACCCCTGAACCACTGCTGCAATTTTTCAGTATTTTACCCTAAACCTACGTTTTGCAATGCTCAGTTTAAGTAACAGCTTGCCAGAGATTATGCTGGATAACATACTGTATTTAACATCATTTTAGTTCTACAGTGAGTCTGAAATTAGCCCATCAGCAAAGATAATGGTTCAATAGCATGAATTAGTGTTTTTTTCTGATTCCAGACCTCAGCAGTTACCACCAGTCCCATAGCCTTTATTGCAAAATGAATTTATAATGTAAGCAGTATTAAAAAAGCTGCTTCACTGTTTTACCTGCCAGGTGAGGATTTCCAGGTAAGCCAAGTGTCATCTTTGAGAAACCCTGCTGTTACCTGTACCTATTTCCATGTGAGATCCCAGCTCCACCCCTGGAGCCTCCCTGCATGTGGTTGTGCAAGCACTGATGCAGAATAACCGAGTAGGGGTTTAGATAATGCACATGAGAATTTCTTACCTTATTAAGCCATGCTGTCACTGAAACAGAAATGCAAATAAAACTGAGGAAGGGAAGCAGAGCCCAGCTCACCTCCTGGTACCGTGCAATTCCCCCGTTAACGGCGGCATCAATCACTCCGTTCAGACACATGCTGAGAAGATTAATGTTGCCATGCATTTGCTTATGCTGGTACTGGCTTATCAGTGTCCTCAGCTCCTGGTTTTTGTTCTCTACCACTTGAATGGCATTTTCCAAAGGACTTACTTCAACCTCAAAGGCAATAGAATATACTTTAATTCTGTGGACATTTCACTGAGATTTATTATCTTCCTTGTAATAAAATGACACTCCAGGATTGTTCAGTGAGCTCCCTTTGCTTTTACTGCTTTGTAGAAAATTAGCTACATTAACAAACGCCACTGCTGGCAGTGCTGGATTTCAGGTCACTTGGTTGCAATAATAGATGTCTTTCTATATACTGAAGACATGGCAGCGATGCAATTACTCCATCTTTTTGGCACTGTCTCCATTATACTATCAGCTCATACAATTCCCTTGGTTACAGTCAGCAATTATTTAGATTAAGTGGTAGAAAAAGGATGTATTTAATCCTTGGTAAACACCATTTTAAACTGCAAGATTTCAGCCCAACAAGTTTCAAGCTGCCTATCCCATGTCCTCAGTAACTCATCGTTTCAACCCCCAATTACAGGAACTATGAATGTTACCAGTTCTCTTCTCTCCACTTCAAACCAACGAGAGATCCCAGGCAAACTGTGAGTCAGGGTCAGAGTGGTGCGTTCAATCCACAAGCTCTGCAAGGGGTAATGGAGGCTGTGAGGAACAGGGAATCACAAACACATCCTCTGTACTTTTACTACAGGTGCAAAAGGGGCTAGGCTGAGAAAAGAATGCATTAACCTTCTGAGCATTAATTCTGCAGAAGGTCTTTCTGAAAGTCACTTAAACAATAAACCAGGAATTCAGTATGCTTGAAACAACACACTCAACATTTCTATTAATTTTTAAAACTTGGTCAATCACCAGTTGTGCCATGGGACCCAAAAAGACATTGCAGACCTATGTGTCAGTATTAAAAAAAAGTCCAGCCAAACAAACAGTGTCTCCTGACACTAAAATAACTCACCATTAAATTGTACAATGCTTTAATCAGGTCAGAACTCAACAGTATTCAATCAGCCATGGATGTAACCATTACTTGAGTTACTGTGGTGTCTTTGGCTGTCAAATCAGGATTACCTGAAAGGCTCTATCAGCATAAAATAACAATACTATATTCAAGAGATGAACACTTAACCACTGCTTATTTGCTGTTTGTACCTTGAACTCGTTCTCCTTGTCCTTGGGGCCCTTGTGGAAGGGTCTGTCGTAGCGGAACTTGCGGATGTTGTTGACGCGGTAAAAGCTCTTGATGCGATCAGGGACACGGTCCATTTGCAGCACGTCTATATTGTCTGGGATGGGAGTCACTGCATAGATCTGTAAATCTGGTAATTGTGCAGTCAAAGAAAGCTTCATCCATGGATTAGGAAAGACAAATTTGAAACAACAACCCACACAAGAGGAGGCTCCATTCACTGACAGTGTCCTTACAGTTCAAATCCTGCACAGTATACATGCTGTTCTCTCAGAAGCCAAATACCTTAAATGCACTGAGCATTGTACTGGGTGTATCAAATCCCAGTACAGGTGACCAATGAGAAGAATGAGATTCAAAGCCTCGGATATAAAAAGGTTCAGCAGTTTTAAAGAAAGGGAAATTGCAAAAAAACTAAAATACTGATGTTTAAAAAAAAGCAGAATGGAAAATAGTGCTTTGGAACTAGTATCTGTTCCCAACAAAATACTGGCCAAGAGAAGGTGTCAGGAATACTCCTAAGGACACAAACTGTGCATGATGCCAGTGCTGTTGGTAAAGCATTAAAACATGGATATGACCAAGCACAGCCCTTTCCTTTCAACCTAGAACATGACCAGCATTACTCCCTGAATAAAAAGTCACTGCTCTCTCTAACACCATGTCCCACAATGAACCAGTTACTGTCTCTGCAGACAGGGCCTGGTTTTGTCCATATCCAGCTCTACCTCTGTGCTCTGCCCCAGCTCCAGGGAGCATTTGCCCTTTCACAGAAGGATACACTGGGCATCACACTGCAAGATGGAGTCATCAGGGTGGTTTGGATGCTGCATTGCAATGGCTTGGGGGAACTCGCTCAGCATCCTCTGCTGGAAGGCTTCCAGCCTCTCATAGTCGTGGCCCCTACACACATATTCTTTGTTCTGCAAGAAGGACAAGCATAAATTAGTGTCCTTAAAGGTAAGTTAAATTCCATTGACTTCTATCTCACTTTAATTGTTACTTCAAGACCAAAGATAAATGACAGTGGCAATATACTAATGTGAGAGTAGATGTATTTTATCCCTTCCTTTTTCTTTACAATGTATTTCATGAAGAAGTGATGAATGAGACTATTCCACTAATCTCTGAACAGCACAATGCCTGTGATTCAGGCACACCCAGCATTTCAGTCTTGTGGTCCCCTCTTACCTGCTTTTCAGAAAAGGCACTATTTTTAATTGGACTATACTGAAACATATCAACTAAAACCTAAATCACCAGCTTGGCTTGTTCTACAGTGGGAAAGCTGCTGTCAAATACAATTTACATCCAGATGGATAAAATTATATATATATATATAAATTATATCCAGGTGAATAAAAGTCCTGAGGATCTCATAGAATTCAAGGACATATATGTTTATAACTTTATCAGTTCTCTTTAGAGAGAAGTTACTACAAACTATTCACAAAAATCACTGTTTAATCACAGCCATACAACCCAGCCCTGATCATGATGAACAATACATGCTCAGGAACTCCCCTGTCTATAGTACAGTAGTACTGAAAAGCTTTACCAAGAATTCTCAGTGGCCACTTAACAAATTCCCCTTTGGCTCTAAAAGCACTTTCCTCTTGATGAACAAAATTTCATTTCTGCTAATAATGGAAAGCTGCATTTAGATATGACTCTTGAGGCATTAAACCACTTGTGCAGAGTTCTTGGATGCTTTTTGAGGCATCTTTAACTCTAAACAGCACGATACAGGATTTCTAAAGTCTTTAGTGTCAGGAAGATTATGTTCCAGTGTCTTAACCCTCACAAACCACAATTTTCATCAGCATTAATATCTCCTATGGTTCAAGTCCAATCAAAGCAGGCAAATTCTCCAATTTTGGTAAACTCTCATACACATAATAACTAGAAGAACAAGGAGGGTTTTCACCTTCATAAAACAATTAAAAACTTTAACAAACAAGAACAGCCTTTTATTTCTTGCATTTAGAAGCTGCAGTATATTGAAGAATGTGTTTTTAATTGCTCTGACAAAGGGATGTGGCCAAGCAGTTCTTGATCTTGTAGCAAAACTGAAGGGAAAAGTAGCAAAACCAGATCATAAAACACAGCCAAGGAGTTGTTATCTTTGGATTTGCATTTCAACTTTATGGAAAGGATCTCATGTTCTGGCTGTGACATGTGTCACTTTGTATGCATCAGTCACAGCAACCAATGGACTGGGAGAAGAATGACACGATGAATCCTGACAGTTCAGTCTGTAAAGCTCAAACTTTGCAGCTATTATTAAATTTGGAGTGAGCCCATGTTTGAAGGTGAATCTCTTCATGACACTTACTGCATTCTCTGTTTTAGCTTTTGATTGCAGCAATCTAGAAAACTTTAAGTCTATAAATAAACTTATTGTGATTCTAAAAATAATGCCCTGAAAACACCTCAAAGCTAAATTTAATAAGACTTTTCAGACAGATGCCAACACAAGATCTCAAAACATGGCTTGTCAAGCCTTGCTTGAACTTCTGGTACATGGAAGATATGGATGGTTTTAATTTAAATTTACTTATGTAGGAAGGCTAGAAATAGATGCAGAATTCATAGAAACATGAACAATTACTTTTCTAGACAAAGGGTCTTCAAAAATCAAAGATGTAGAAAAAAGTGGTTATTTTCTGTCTTAAGCTATACAGCAATAGAAAAATACATGAGAAAAGGGCTTGGAGTTATTTGATCAATTTAAATCACTCCCGTACCCATCTGAAGATTTTAAATCCATGTAAATCTTTTTCTTCTCTAGAATAGCTGCTTCCAATCTCTTTACAGTGTGATCCATGCTGATGTGACTGCTAATGGGCTTAGTCTGTGCTCCACAATGTGTGTGCTGTATGGATCATTAGGGAGAGAAAGGAGGAGGATGACTTTTAATGAGATTGCTACATTAGTAATCTGCTATCAGAAGTACTGCTACCAAATATAATTGCAGAATTAACAAGGA
Source organism: Sturnus vulgaris (assembly GCF_052056855.1). Taxonomy (NCBI): domain Eukaryota; kingdom Metazoa; phylum Chordata; class Aves; order Passeriformes; family Sturnidae; genus Sturnus; species Sturnus vulgaris. The sequence continues at coordinate 16,492,164 of NC_142253.1, read as the reverse complement.
TTATAATTATGTATGCTCGTGTTCACTGGTAATGTCTCCAGCCAAGGATCCACATTGTTACAGCACTTAGCAAACAGTCAGGGCTGAGCACAGGAAGCTCAAGCAGTGTCAGACACCTCGGCCATGCAGGATCCCAGGTGAAAGTGAGAATCCACAAGACAAAAAGATAAACTCGAGTCACTGACATTACTTCAGATGTTAGGAATGCTTGTGAGCCATGATGATTGTGCTGGCACTCCTTTGCTGAAACATTTGGTTTTAGATATAAAAACCAGCAATTGTTAGTTTTCTCTGGAGATCTTCCTGAAAGGGCAGCTCTGGGTTCACACTGCAGCACCTGTACTTTGGAATCCTCTGCAGGGGTGTTCCACACACTGCTTCAGCCTGCTGCAGGCTAAATTCTGTGAGGAGCACCTGAGGGAGGAGGGGGTCACACTGGAGGAAAGGAGGCTCAGGGGGGACCTTCTCACCCTCTACAACTCCCTGACAGGAAGTGGTAGCCAGGTGAGGATCAGGCTCTGCTCCTAGGGAACAAGGGACAGGAGGAGAAGAAACTGTCTCAAGCTGTACCAGGGGACATTCAGGCTGGACATCAGGGAGAATTTCTTCATGGAAAGGGTTGTCAGGCTGCCCAGGGGTTGATGAAGTCACCATCCCTGGAGATGTTCCAGAAACAACTGGACATAGCACTCAGTACCATGTCTGGTTGACAAGGTAGTGATTCATCAAAGGTTGGAGCACTGATCTTGGAGGTCTTTTCCAACCTAAAAGATGTTGTGATTCTCTGATTCTGGCACTGTTCACCTTCAAATAACAGGAAACCACCACCCTTTATCCGCTGGTATTTCTTCTCCTTGACTAATTTCAACTTGCCTTTATTACCCCTGCCTATGTTTCCATTAAAAGACTATAATTAAACCCCAATGTTGAAATCCTTGTTAAAAAAGCAACAAACAACCTCATAATCAGAGGGAAATATAAGAAGGCAGCTTTCAGAATGCCTTGGCTTTGTATGGCTTCATCCTGTGTACCTCGATTGTCAGACCATTCCTTCAAAGAGAGCACAAACCAGGCACCTCCAGTCCTTGAAAGCTTCCAGTTACCTTGTCCTGTCACATTCGATGGCATCTGCCATCAATTTGCAGGCAGCTCTTGGAGCACTTGTCAGATTATATTCCTTCCTTGCTCTAAACTAGCAACAAGACAATGTATAAACAAATACCCATTTAAAGTTTGATTCCTCATTAGGAAAAGAAGAAAATTTCACTTTTTGAAATGGATTGGTACATAGCAGACAATGAGCTCCAAGTGAGGACGTGTCCCAAGAAGCTGTTTGGCTTTTTGTTGAAGAGAGGAAATTTTCACTTGCACATAGCATAAGAGTCATCAGGCTGGGATTAGAATTCTGTCAAGTGAGACTTTTTTTAAAGTGTGATAATTTGAGATGATGAAAATTAGTTGTAATGACCCAACATTGCTGCAATACAGCATTTTGCTTAATATAGAGGCAATTTGTGCTGCATCTGCAGATCATCAAAAATTCACAGTGGCATGAGTCAAATTTCTCATCTCTATTCCCAAGAACATTCCCAGTGGACCGTGTCCTTCAGTTCAGCCAGAAAACTGTTTTTATTTATGCAGGCATAAAAAATATGCTGAATAGTAGACATCATATCTCCAAAACAAAAATACAAAGTCTTAGCAGCTACTCTGAGCCTGGTCACTTTGTCACATCCTGTATAAATTTGGCTTACCCGCAGGAAAAATGGGAATTTTCGACCATAAAAACCAACTCTGAAAAACTCCGGTTCTAAGCGCTGCTGTTCCATGATATTGTCATAATAGGTAGCTTCCATTTTCTGTGGAGGAAAGAGATAGCTGCTATCACACCCTTGAAGCTACACTTAAAACATTAACACCTCAAGACTCATTAAAATACCACATTACTCTTTTACCCCTGCAATTTTTAATGAAAAGACCAAAATTCTGTTAAAGATAAAAATTATTAATTAAACCAATCTACATGGTGGAACAGAATATCACCATACTCATTTTATATTTTGGAAGATGACATACGAATTTTTCCTGGTTTATCTTATTTTAAATTAAACAGGTCTTGAATGTAATTTTCTTTGCACTGCAGAATTAATGGCAAATCTGAGATTAAAATCCACGTTGCCTGACTCACAGTGTCCTATTCTCTCCTACAGATCAAAATCCATACCACTGCCTGGAAAATTACATCTAATTGGGTTTGCCTTAATTGAATTGAATGGCATGAAAAAGGATAAAATTAAATCTTCTACAGCTCTGTGCACCAGAAGGTTTGACATGGAAGAAAAAAGTGGTTGGAAAGAGGAAAAGGACTTTTTTCTAGTTCCAGTAACTTGTTTTGTGGCATTGTGCCAACAAAGATCAAGAGTGGGGTTTCCAATCCCTTTGGCAAACTGAACCTCAGTTGAAAGGCTCACAGGAATTTCACTGTAGCAAAAGGTGTCTCTTCAAGGAGAAGAACCAGTTTGACACCATTGCTTCCACTGCAAAAAACCCTAACCTGCAATATTGCATCCTGGTTTGTGCTCAGTTCACACAAACACTGACTCCTTTTCCACAAAGGAGAAGGTCCCAAAGTCATTGTGGGAAGCATCCAGGAATGTGGTGATGATGTGAATGGCACAGAGTGCACAGCCAAGCTGGGCATGTGCTCTCTTTGGGGCCACTTTGGAGAAAAGAGGTTCTTAAGTGCAGTTGATAAACCTTGATAGACAGTTGTTAGACCTTGTTAGACAGGTGTCTTCAGATAAAAATAAACTGGACTTATTAGAAAGAGAATTTCAACCATTGTATATATTCATGCAAATCTGGATACATGTATTCTACTCCAGAAGGAGATGAAATATTTTCACATTCACAAAGTTTTAAAATAACAACATGAACTCGGCTTCTTCTGATTAAAGCATGATGCTGCAAATGTGCCCCGATTTCATCATGTGTTTGGTTGTACCAGAGGACCAGATCCTTGTAAACTGATAAGAATGCCATAAACATTTGCCTTCTTCATCCTCTCTCTCATTCATCTTATTTCACTGAGGCACAAGCTGTCCTTGATTCTTTTGGAATTAAAATGAAATATGTATTAAAAAATAGGATATTTTATGCTAAAAATAGATGTAAATCTGCCATTGCAATAGCAAGCCTAGCTCCTGTGTGTGTGTGTGCTGTCTTCATATACTCACGGGATTTTACTGCTGCCAGACTTTGGAATTATTCCAGTGGACCTACAACATCACCAATATGAATCAATGGCAAGGAGTCACAGTGAATGCATGGAGCTCTATAAGGAATGTGATCCTTTTTAAAATTCAGAATACTCTGACAGGAGAGCAAAATGCTCTGGAGAGTGATGTAAGAGTGTGCAAGGAGAGAAGGTGCAGGCACTTACCCGGATCCAGCTGAGGCTCTGGTAATCATAGAGGCTCTCGTACTGCATGGCCAGCTCTCGGCACAGCGGGATGCCGAACTCCCAGCTCTGCGGGGCCAAAGCAAATCACACTCACAGCAAACACAACGCTACTGCCAGCTCAGCTGGGAGCACTATGGAAACAATTCTGGGAGTTCACTTGGTATGAAATGGCAGAGATTAGATGTGAAAATGCAATGCGATGAAACCATTTCCATTAAATAGCAGATCAATTCCTTCTAAAAGATGGGAACAGAGGCATATGTTCCGTGGAAATTACACACACATACTGCTTGTTCTGGCAGTTCATTTATGACACTGGGAACTTATTTCGAGAAATATAATAAAACTAACAATTTTTCTTTGTGCTAGACACCCCTTCAACCCACCCCCAAACAGTTCCTTTGCTTCCTGCACTAGAACTCCCTGGAGTAGAGAATTAGGGCTTGGCTCCCCAGCAAAGTGCTCCCCTTCCAGGCTGCTCCTTCCCACTGAAAGCACAAACTGCCAGGCAGTGGGAACACTCCAATACACAAAACATCCTCAGAACTGACCTGCATTACTGCAGTGACTCAACAGCCATATTCAGAAAGCCACAGTCATTTCTTCAGCTCCCAATCCCACACAGTAAATCTCTCCTAGCACACCATACTCATCATCCCAGAGGTCAGGAGGGAGAGACCCACTTTGGGCACACTCACATTGAGACAAAGACTCTCCTGTTACCTCAAGTGGCTTTTTGGAGAGCTCCTTTTACACTGAAATCTCTTCCATCACCTTTTACCTGCACACACTGGAAGCCTTTTGGGGGAGTGGCTGTTTCTTACCATGCTTATGGTAAAGGATTAGAACACCAAGGTCTCAGTTGAACCTTTACTGGATTAAGTTTTATTATGCATTACTGGGCTAATTTGCCAGTTGTTTTACAAGGGACCCTGCTGTAGTGAAAACAAAATTAATGTGTGAGTTAAACTATCACCTTGTTTTAAGAATATTAATAGCAATATTATAAATTCTTGGTAACAGTCATTAACAGCAATTATGTAAAATATTAGCACTTAATATGGAATGAGTTTTTCTGGTTACATGTACCTTCACATAAAAAGGTGAATCTTTACACTGTTTTATTTAATTTATAAGGCAGTTTACAGTGTTTCCCTTTAAGCCCACATTTGTAGTATCTGTTCTCTCCTTACTACCACTTCCTTACTACAGCTCTTTTGCTTCAGTTAATTACAAAAACTTCAATAAAAACTTGCTAAATAAAATATTGTACCAGAATCGGTTTGGAGGAATGGGAGGCCTGAGATTTATTTAGATCAAAGCAATAGATACAATAGGAAAGGAACTGAAAGACCAATTTCTTGACTACTCTGAATATTAGTGAGGTATTTGTGATCTCAAATTAACAGGATTTTTTGCTGTGGGATGTCAAAGCCCATGACACACAAACTGATCCACTGAATTGAGATAAACCATTGTCAGTGAAGTGTTTGTATTTGCAAACTCAAACACCACTCCATTTTTATGGTGGCAGCATATTCTTTACAGAGATACTATACATAGATTTTCAGTCCTCAGTTGATCTATGTTCACTTCTAAAACATCTGGCCAGGAATAAATGGCTTTTTTTCCCACAGAGAGTGAGCAGTCTTACTTCCAAATGGGATGCTGTGACTAAAGCCTATCTAACTCTCTAATCTGTGTTCTGGACAGAAGCAGAAAGCTCACTGGCTGTTTTCCCTCCAGGTGATCTGAGGGATGTAACCTTTTCATGCTCCTTTTCTGATGTCAATTAAATTAACACCATGGCACCACATCTGATTTCTCTATATACTGCCTCTTCTGCATGTACCTTGATACCATTCCTGTCATCCTAACTCAGGCTCTCTCTTTCTTTCAGTTTCCACACCAAGAAATTCCACTGTGCTACCTGAGTATTCTGCAGATACAAGATGAGATAGAGAAGCGAAGAAAAACAATATAAAGGTAATGTCCTAAAGAGAAAATGGTTTGTAGATATTTGAAAGGAAAAGGAATGAATGGATATGCAAGTCACTGGAGCTTCAGTTTTAAAATCTGTGATGCTAACAAGTAACATCTTCACAATACAGATAATTAATATGTAATTCCATGTGACATGCAAGTGTCACTTCCCTCTTCAAATAACTTCCTGATGTCTCCACTGATAATTTTCCTCATTAGTGTTTTCTGTTTTGCTGACCTCTGATGTATTTGCATGTTGTGTGTTACTTGAAAGCCACAATTATAGGGCATTTACTGCAGCCTTCTCCCATGACACCAGCAACTCTCAGCTGACTGCACACACGGGGGCACAGGTAGAGACAATCAACCCTTCTGGATGCCAGCCTTTATTTACTCACATCCCAGTGTGCAGTTTTCTTTTGGAAATGATTCCCATGAGGGTACACAAGAGAAATGATTTCAAATGTTGGGTATGGAGCACATGATCAAAAACGAAGTGCTTTGGGAACACTGCTTTGGGTGTCTGTGTGCACTTGGCTGCACTAAGGAGACCAGAGCCTGCAATGCCATGGTGGGAGCTGTTCAGAACTGTCAGTTAATAAATCAAGCAGTGAGCTGGACAGAAGAGGGTTGTGTAGCTTTTGAGCTATTGCTGTGCAGAAACATGATCAGTCGGGTTCAAACTGTTCCATTAACAGATGTCTTCAACTAGAGAACTTTTCAGTTTTAACAGTCAAAATTGTAACTGAGGGTTAAAAATATCTGCAATTTAAGTTATGTACTTGCACACACTGCCAGCTGAGGCCCAAACCAATTCACAGCACAGCAGAAATCAGCAGGAAGGGGCACATGACCAGTGAAGGCTAAAAGGGCTTTGGAACACCATGTTCCCTCCCAGCACAGGGCTGCTGCTGATGCTGCTGAGGGTGGGAGTCAGTTCTGCACCCACTGCACATCCCAAGCCCGCCACAGGCTGTGCCACTGGCATGTCACAAGACACCCTTGTGGCTAGTTTTCCTCCCATTCTTGTCCTGAGAAAATTTTCCTATGAACAAATGCAGAATTTTTACAGCCTTTACACTCTGCCTTGACACCCACACTTGGTGGAAGAGACCAGGAGCAGCATGAGAAATGGAATTCTGGAAATGCAACTGAAGGACAACAACAAATCCTGCTCTGCAGAACCTAAGGAGGAACCATCTCAGGACAGTGCAGAAAGAAGCTGTCAGACACAAGTAGAGGGAAGCAGGTTTCTTCCATTCCCTGAGCTGCTCCCTGTCACACAGCAAGAGTGCTGAAAAGAAGGATTTGGCTTCTCAGCATCTTTCACTTCCATAGTCTGAGTGACATACACACTGCTTAAGTGGATTATTTAATCATTCAGCTACCATTTGTAATAAAGGAGGATTAAAACATAAATCAAGTAACTCCAAAAACATCCAGTAGGGAGAAAACCTCAAGAGGTTAACACTCTATAATCTTAGGAGTTTTATAGCTTAATTGCATCAGTCAATTTTTACTCTCCTTCACTGTGTATATGGATTCCCTGTTGTTGTTGTCAAAAATAAGGACTCACTTGCTTTCCATAGTGCCTCTATCATCTTTGTCTAGTCAGACAGTACAGTACTGCAATATTTGTACAAGCCAGTAATTTGTTTTTAAGTGCAGTCTGAAAACCCCTGAAAATTTCTGAAATGAGAGAACCATATGCAGTGTTATCACAAAAGAGCAGTTCTGTCAGGCACACACAAAAAAAATCTTAATCACTTCCTCATAAATGGGCCATTTCTTCCTTCACACAGGAATCTGACTTCCTTTTGCAGGTTCTGTAGAAAATGTTTCTGCCATATGCAACTCCTATTATCAGGACTAGGAATGAATTATCTGGAATGGCAGCCCCATAAGAACCAAGTCACATTTGTATTTAATGCCACTGTCATTGCCATCACAGGCAAAAATCAACCCTGAGGCACACATACAGATGTTACCTCCCAAGAACATAAGCTGTAGGAATTTTCCTAGAGAAGGGAAAAATTTGAAAGTACTCCAACAGATGATGTCACTTTTAAGGTTCACCTCTGAAATGTTCCCAAAACACCATGACATAAGGGACTAAAACATCTAACTCTGCAGCAATTTAACTCTGCAGCAATTGAAAAAAAAAAAATTAACTGTAGAAAACCCATACTCAATATATGAAATTGAAATGGATTGATTTTCTTCTTGTGCAGTAGATGGAACTGCACTTCAATTGAAAATCGCTTTAAAATAAGTGACACTGAAAGGACTTAAATCTTTTCCAATAAAGAGACCCCTATAGCATTTGCCTGCTATTTCCTTGTGTAGGTTAAACATAAAACAAGTTCTCAAGTGAGTCATAGCACAGCAGTTTGCATAGGCAGCTACAAAATGCAATCCCACCCCCCAAAAGCTGAGGAACTGGCACTCTGCCACATCAGCTGATCCAAGGCTTGGTTTAAAGGTTTTTTTAAAAATGTTCTGGTGTTTGTCCTGTTGGCCTCCCTAATCGGTTCCAAATGCCATACATAATGAAATAACTTTTGTCATCTGTTTTTTTTTTGTCCAGAGAGCCAATTTGTCATGTTATAAACCCCTTTGATACAAATTTACTTCCAGACTACTGAACTGAGATGATGGCTTGCAAGCCCTAAGTCGGTCAGGAAAAGGGAAGGAAGCTGCTGGAAGAGAGAAGAAGTTGGCATACCTTCCCTTTGTTGAAGTAATGGATAATCTTACGGCACAGACCTTCCTTACGTTGCCACTCTGACTGAGATGGGTAATGCAGGAACTCTCTCAGAGGTCTGTCCTCCCACTGAAGCAACTCACAGTACAAAAGCAAAGTGAATGCAGCCTCTGTAGGAAAGGCAATTATGGAACACTGAATCAATGACAGAAAATAAACACAGCCAATACTGAAAGGTCACAGGCTTTGCTTCTGACAGTCTGTGATTTCTGATTTACAGTTTGCGAAAAAAATCTCAACTCTTAGAGGACCACTAAATTATTCAATTACTTAAAATAGCAGCATATGATTTTTAGGTACAAATCTGTCAAGTTTCTTTTTACCAGCTACTTGATTTAAATGCACAGTCAGATGTTCAGATCTGTAACTAGATTTGGGGCCTGCAGCTGTAAACAGAGCTTGGACAACACAGCATTAGAGTCCATACACGCTCCAAGTGCTCCCTCAGCACTGCCAGGCAAGGAAATATGACAAGTGATTATATAATGGTGGTTTTGCTAATCTTCCTCTAAATTCCATTATGCTGTTGTGATTTTTTTTAAAATCCATCTTCTTAAAAGAACACTTTAATATAAAATTTGAAGTGTAATGCAATAATCATGTGGTTGGGTATAAACAGACAGTATTAAATTGAGGGAAGGAGCTGGGCCTCAGCTTCTTGCCTTTCCAACTGCCACAACTGATTCGTGCAAATTCTTTCCAAAAGAATGAACCAGATATTGTATAACATCAGGAGAGTTAAAAAATGCCATGAGGACTTCAAGCAGACTGCATGGAATGTCCCCCTCACCTGTGTAGTTCTCAGCCTGTAGGTGCATGTCACACAGCTTGTGGATATAGCGGATGTACATCTCCTCCTTGTTAATTTCAGATTTGTAGAAATTCTGTGAAATCAAAACCAGAGTTGTTACTCTGGAGCCTCTCCCTCCATTCAAGCACTCAGCAGCTTATGTGGATGTGCAAGTTATTGAAAAGAGAACACATTCTTAGTGGGAAAGAAAAGTAATAATTCATTTCACGTTCACACTGATCTAACCCACTAATTTTATATTGTGGCATAATTTTTTTTTTCCAAAATGAAGGTAGTCCAAAGCTGAAAGAAGATGTGAGAGAGGTTGTAGAACCTGTGTCACAGGGATACACAGAACTCAGCTGGACACAGACCTGAGTAGCCTGACCTATCTGGCCCTACTTAAAGCAGCAAGTCTGACCAGAGGATCCTCACAATCCTCATCGTTCTCTTCTGTCATCCCAGTGCTTGGATTCTGAAGCTACTCTTGCCTGACACAGATTCCTGTCCCAGCCTTTCCCATCCCATTTTCAACACGATTGCACAGTATCACAAAGAGATAAAGGAAACATCTTTACCATAAGGTTAACAGTGCAGCCAATCTTCTTGTTTTCTGTTTCATCTCCTTTCATACAGTCCCTAAGAAAGCAGAGCAATGTTGAAACAAACATCTGCAAAAACAGTCCTTTTAAAACAAATTTGAAGCTATCTAATCTTCCAGAGTTTCCCTGGATGACAAACAACAGATAATCATATACTTTATTTTATAAAGTTCCTCTAAGAAAAATTTCCATATTAGGGCTTAAATGATGTGAGAACTCTGTGTCCCCTTACGAGTTTGCATCTGCAAACATCAAGCACCTGAAAAGACTATTCCTTCACTTCTTACAAGAATCTGAACAAAAATCAGATCATAGTGGACAAAAATAATCCAATTGCAAGATCTACTATAAAAGTAAAAATATCTTATTTATCCAGATGTAAACATTTTGTCCTAGTCAAAAGGTTGTCTTCCATAAATGCAGCTCTGCAGTGTGGTGTTGCACACAAGGATACAACCTGAGGGATTTAGACTAGATTTCTAACTTTTGCATAGGTAAGTTAAATCACAAAACTTATCTTTGGTTTCTGGAATATTTTAGAAATTGCTTCTATTCAAACAGTACAAGAGATTAAATTTTTAAAGCAGTGGCAGAGTTAACCATCTTGGGAACTACTACGGCTACTGACTGGCAGCTGGACTCTAAGAAATGCCTGTGTATTTCCAAATTCCAATGCCACATTCCAGTTCCCTGTTCTGGGGATGACAAATCAGCTGCAGATTGAAAATCAATTAAAAACTGGTATGTGTTTCTCAATTAAGCATGGAAATGGGTATCTAAGTGTCAAGGCTGCCTTGCTGGCAGCCGTTTATCATTAAAAAACAAAAACCAGAAACTAAAAACACACAACATCCCCCACCCTGCCCCCTGAAAAACCCCCAAGCAGCTCCCCTGCATTCCCTTTAAATGTGTCTCCAATACCTGGTTGTGCACAGTAGTTGTAGAGCAGTTGTTGCCAGGAAAAAAACCAGGAGATTGGATCAAGGTGGTAGGGATAACAAAAAGAGCAAACTAAAAAGCACAGAAAAGTATTTGGGACTGCAGAATACCAGCCTAGTCAGAGGGTTTCACCTCTAATGAGCAGCAGCAGAAGAAAAAACTATTTGAACTCTTGTCAGTAGGCTAAAGATAGAAATATCTGGGGCAGTTCTATATAGGTTCAAATTGTCTATTATTAAAAAAAAACCCTCGGAGTGTGTGTGTATATATAAATCTAAAGCTAAAATATTTCCTTCTAACTAACTCAAAGCTCAGCTGCATTGACACAACAGTCCTGCAAACTTCAGTTTGAAACTAAATGAAGGCTGCCTAATTTATAGTGAAATCGTGCTCGTGAGCCACCAGCTGATGTGTCACAGTTCCCAGACAGAAGTTTTCCAGCCCTGCAGGCCTGGATGAGGCATTCAGCACACCTTGGTTCAGCGAGGCTTTGGGGATCACTCTTGCATTTAACATCTATTTTGCTCAATTAGGTGAGATCATTTCAGTGATAGAAGGAATTAATGTTTTAGTGACCTGAATAAACCTCAGTACAAACTATCAGGAATGAGCACACAAGAATGAGAATAAGGGCTCTAGAGATGAGGATTTGGGATGTTTGGTCAGAACCCAGCATGATACATTGACCTGCATGTTTGCAGCTTGACAGTCAATAGAAACATTGCCTGTAGGAATTTGGTACCATATCCTGACAAGCTTCTTATGCTCAGAACATGTTACTGCTGGTGCCAGGTACCTGTAGTCGAGCAGACGCTCCATGAGACGAGTGACGGATGTGACAAAAGAGATTCCAGTCTCCCGCCAAGTTTCCTGCTCAATCTTCTCCAGCAAACTGTTTGGGGATGGAGAGACACAGGTGAGGCTTCCAGGGAAATGGAACAGTGCATGCAGACTGATACAGACAACTTGGTTTCTCCCTCGTGAAACAAATGCCAGAAGAATTTAGCATCTTACCTGGGATAAGGCCCAAAGAGTTGGGTTCTACTCCAGGCAGCATGAGATAAAGATAAGGAAATTACAGAACTGACAGGAGAAGGGAAAATATCCTCACATTGCCATTTAACAGATATGAAAAAGAGCAACACTCGTGGCAATACTTGATTCCTACATTATTACCTGTAGCTTAAATACTGCTAGCAGCAGTCAGAAACTGAAAAGGAGTCCAAACTTACTGTAAATATTTCTTCTTTGCTCATCCCTCCATAACTTTTCATCTCTAATCAGCAATCAGCCAACCCTGAATCACATTGTATTTAAGCTGGAAATAAAAGCAGTGTGCTCCTGCCTAGCATAGGCAGTACAGTGAGCACCCATCTCACACAGTTGTGAAGGAAGAGAGAAGGCTGGAAGAAGAACAATGAACATTGTGTTTGAGAAGTGAAGAAAGATCAAATTTACATGCCAGTTTCTCTGGAAGTGGATTTCCAGTCTAAGAATTTGCCACTTCTAGTAAAGAAATTCTGTTGGGTGTCACATTCTCCAAAGAGCCAAACTCTTCAGTCCTGGGATGATTTGCAGCTGAGGGAGCCAATTCCCTTTTCAGCAGTATAGTTGGGACAGTAGAATTCAGGGTCAACTGTTTTTTTCACACAGCATTCACTAATTTATGGAATTTTTTCCTCAGTTGTTTCCTCATATTGTTCTCAGACAACTCAGTGGCAAATATAAACTAACTGTTTGCTGGAATTCCAGGGTGTTTCTTGCATCCAATCACTATCATCTAAAAATGAGTGAAAAGCTATAGCCCTTGAATTCTTAACATTTCAGGTAATGAATGTCTTCAACTGCTGCAAAGACACACTATTCCTCTTGCCATGTGAATAAAAAAAAAAAGAATAGATATTTCCTTTCCTTTATCTCTGAAATAAACTTACTTTATCTGTACACATAAGATCCAAGACTTCCCAAGGCTGAATATACACAAATCCAAACTGAATACATTTCCATACTTTCTGAGGATAAGCACATGGGATGGGCAGGCTTATCTAGCTTGCAATGAATGTATATGCAATTGCAAATTCAGAAAAAGAATTACTGGTTCCAGCAAAACAAAGGTTTATGCGTTAAACAGCCTCAAACAGCCAGTGTGCTATTGGGGACCACATAAAATTGTCTGTCTATTCCTTCTGAAATAAACTAGGAACATTTGAAATAAAATTTGGAGACAGATCAGTAATCAAAGTAGTGAAGTGTAAAGTCAGACATAACATCTTCAAGTTTATCCTTCTGAGCACAAATGATTGGTGTGAAAGGATGTGGAAATAATGTCACAATGGACTCTGGAGGAAGCAACTGGCAACTGTTGAACCAACCAAAACATGGCCTTCAAAAATAGGAGGAAGGAAAGGAAAATGCTGAGGAAAATCTCCTTTGCTCTAACAAGGCCTGATTCTGTAGATTCTCTGTAGACTCTGTGTCTCTAAACAATCCTGAGGCCAGGATCTCACTCACTGCTATGGAAAGAGAAGGGCCCTGGCTCCTGCAGCAAATGAATTTTTGATAGGAGGATGGTAACCTGTGCAGCCTTTTATTAGATGTCAGAGAAAAGACACAGAAGAATTTAGATCTCTCTATTACTTTCAGCACTACTTCTCTGAGCCATTCCATGGGAACTTGCCAGAAGCCTTTTCCTGCCCTCCCCAAGGATCTGTGGCTGCACACATCAGTGCCTGACTCTGCCAATGGCCCTGCACAACACGAGGAGCACGAACTGGCAAAGCTTACAGCAGGCTGAAGAGTTCCCTGTAGTTCTCATCACCTTTTCCTTCAGACACCAGGCTGTCCAGCTTATCGATCAGCTCAGCTTCCACCTGCAGGAAGTGACCAAATCCATCACTCAGACACTGCCAGTGAACCAGTACATCAGGTAAACTGCATCCTGAACGAGAAAATATCCAGCACCACTGCTCTACTCTGCTGCTGTCATTGATTTGCAATCACCCAGGCATCATTGTAGTGGAAGATTATTTGCATTAAACCTCTTTATGATTATATGGCACTTTGGCTTACAAACGGCCACACCAGCATAATTATGTTTCTCTTAGAAAGATTTTGAATACATATTAATTCTTACCCTAAATATCAAGTGTGATATCAGATATTCTCATAAAATTGATTCAAGTGCAGAAATTGATGTATGTAACATTAAACAAAACAATTTCATGTAGTCAGAAATCCTGCAGAAGACAGTTTCACTACTAGTGAAGACAGAGGCTCCTGAAGGCTGAAATTATTTGCAGAAATATGGCTTATTTTTATTTAAAGACAAGCATAGTTTGAGCTTCTCTACCTTTATCAGCAGCCTAATTGCAAAGGAAGTAAAGATGGGAAGGAAAAGCAAATCAGCCAGTGGCACACAAATGGACTTGGTGCTCTTGCTCTGAAATCATTAAAGGGAGACCTGATTTCATCCCTGAATCCGACTATTGTTATCCAGCCTTGCTGAAAAAACAACCTTGTTAAAACATGAACTACTGAAGAAAACCTAAAAAGGGCTTGAAAATGAGTTTTCAGGGTTTTTATATTTTCTGACAAACAATTGAATATTCAAAAGTTGAAGAGAAGCTCAGAATTAAAAAGACCCTCCCTTTGTTTGTGATCTACAGTGATAACAGAAATCAGTAATGCCTGTGTCCAGCTAGCCAGGATTATACTGGAAAGCAAATAACTCCACCAGATAATGTTAATGAGGTTTATTATCTCTTGGGGTATTTAACTGTTTATTTAATCACTAATACAGATGATTATTTCATCTTTAACCTTAAAAAGTTACAATATGTGCTTCATAAAACAGTGTGGAAATTTGCTCCACAGGTAATTTAAGAAATATTAATGGAGCTGTAGTTTAAAATACACTAGTGAGTATAAAAATTAAATGAAGATTATGAAGAGTTCATCTTGATACAGAAAATATAAATAGGCCCAGAAACTCGAAGGTGACAGTAGGTGCTTGTTACTGTAAATTCCAGAGAAAGACTGTTCTATTGTTATGCTAAAACAAATGGAAAGAGGACTATGATCAAAATGCTATTGCAGTAATAATAATAGTAAATAATAACAATTGTAGCAATCACAGGGGTCAAAGAGGAAGAAAAACAAGCTCCTGATAATACTTTTCCACACAGCCTTTAATAGATCAGGTTATGGGAAAAGCCTGCTATTCTCCTGAAATGATAGATTAGAGCTGGCATTTTAATGACTGTGCAAATAATTAAGCACATGAATTATTATAATTTAATGGTGATTTACTCCTTCAGAGCACTTCTCTGCAGATACCAGCCCCCAGTATTGCCCCAGCACAATGACAATGAAACACTGTCATGCAAGGATCCAGACCAAACCCATCCTTCATTAACAATGCTCTGCACTTCAGGGATCTGGTTTGCAGTAGAAAATCTAAGCAATTCTCTGGCCACGACTGGGAAACAGAATGATGAAGATTTCTCTCCCTGATTTGCAATCAGAGCTCACAGCAGGTGGAAACTGCAGAGCTCTTGTTGGACTTAACCCTTCCTGGAGAGCTGCTGCAATTTCTGAAAATAAAAACAGCTACCAAAGTCTGTTTCAAGGCATGGTTTAATGATTTAATTATACAATAGCACTTCCTAGCTGCAAATTGAAGACAGAAAGCAGAGAGCATTGTTTTCACAACGACTGGCTAAATCTTTGCATCCCCATTTTTGGTTCTCAGTCTGACCCATTTAATGGCTGACTAATAATCTAAGTGAAACCACTGGGAGCAGTGATAGCCCAGCCCCTACAAAATTCTTTTCCACATGTGTGATGTGCTGAGCACATCCCTCCTCTTCTCCATGTTCATGGGAAATGCAGTTTGCACTGCTTAAACAATCTTGGGGGTCCTGTGGTAGTTTTGTGAATTAGGTCTTGGATTTTCTATTTTATATATATTTACATGACATCTTCACAGTCAGAAACAGATCAACAAGTACAAACTCCTTGCTTCCAGCTGGACTGCAGACAGATCTAGAAAAGGAAAGCTTGGGAAGTGCCCTCACCTGTTTGAAGTTGCCATTCTTTCTCTGCTCCCAGTCCATCATGTCATGGAAGATTGGGATCATGATATTCCTGACTTCTGGTTGTGGAACAAGTGTAACACCCAGAAAGGGGCCAATCATTCCCGGAATAAAGTGAATCTTGTGCTCACCTACAACACAAAATAACTGTAATTAAATAAAAGCATTTGCTGTCTGTTTCTGAGAAAATAGGGAACCCTTGCAATAATGACATTTACACATTTGTAAGCATGAGCATTACAAAAGAAAAACATTCTTTTCCTGAAAAAGGATGAAAAATCAGTATTTGCTTTATACCCTTTCTTGCAAAGTCTCTAAGAGCATTTTTGATTTCACTGTGAAAACCTTCAGCAAAAATTGTCAGTGCATTTTACTTGCAAAGGAATTCAGACTGTCAAAAGTAATGAACTAAAACAAACTAACTGGAAAAAGGGGCCAGGAGTACTTCTAATTCATGAAGATTTTGAAAGGGCTGTGAGAACAATGGTATTTAATAGAACATGTTTAAATTTAAAGGACCTATGGAGCTCTTGGTGCCCACTGCTGTCTCGATTTCCTAACTGCCCTTGACTGGGACCAAGGGGATCTGCTCCAGGAGGGAGCTGAGGCACTTTGCTCACAATCTCTTCTGAGCCACACTACTGCACTGCTCCAGAGAGAAACTCAACAGAGCCTGATCTGGAACAGCATCCACTGATAAATGTCTGCATCTACACATCTAAAACTGGCTTCTCACTTCTCAGCTGAGTTTGTCCAGCATCATTTTCTGGGTATTGGGTCTCTGTTATCTTGGAGGGCCTTCTATTCTCCACACAGATCCTTTGAACTGGGACCAGTTCTGGCTGGATCATTTTAGCTGTGCAAGACAAATCAGGCTTATTCAGTTTTCTTACTTCTGTACCCTTCCTGACTGTTGTCTGAACTTTGTCCAGCTTGTCTTGGGTTTTTAGTTTTTGTATTTTGTTGTTTCTTTTAGCTGTAGAAAGCAAGACTGGGCAAACTAATCTAGAATCAAGTGCACTTAGGGAAAACACTGTGACAGTAATATGGTCCCTCTTCTCTTCCTCCAGATTCTTACATATTTTCTCAAAGATTACAAAATCTCCTTTACTCATAACATTTTACAGGTAGCTCCCATTCAGCTGATTATCAGCATGGTACATTTGTAGTCTTTTTTTTTTTTTTTTTTTTTTTTTTAATAGCAACTCCTACCTATATTCCTACACATAAAATATTTGTATTTGGCTTGGTGAATATTTTGCAGCCACATTATTAAGTTATCCAATCTGACTTGTGTCACTCCTTTGCTCTCTTAATGATTCATCCCTTCTCATATCCTTGTATTTGTCATCTCTATCAGCAAATATTTTATTATTTTCCTCTAGAATACAGTGCAGAAGAGAGTTTTGGTGAGGGAAATGCTTCTCTTCAGAGAAACAAAGGATTCTGTGATGCCACAAAACATTTTAAAAAAATTTAAAATCTGTCAAAAATGTGTTTTTCCTTTGGCTTTGGTTGTCAGGTGAGAGAGGGAAAGGCTTACCCAGGTTCTGCCACATGCTGAAGAGCTCATAGGCCATCATCACTCTCATATCACCATACCTGAGAGACAACAGAGTCAGAGCTGCCCAGGCAAGAAAAACTTGCAAGGCAGTGATGTGAAAAAATAATCAAATGGTTAAAAAAATTCAATTCACATTTATGTCAATGTAAGAATATCAAACAACTTGACTAATAGCTGGTTGCTGTATTGGGAGATCTAGTTATTCATTTCCCAGGCATTTCCACATCCCAGCTTTCATAATAAATCACAGAGAATTATGGTAGGAAAATAAGGCTCTTTTTTGAGGTGGGAACTCAACAAAACATATCCTTACTTATCCAGAATCTTCTTCCTCTTAGGTGGGGTGGCATTTTCTAGCTGGAGACTTGGCTGGTTTATGAACAAAACTGCCAGGCTGAAATAAGAGTTCCACACCTGTGACAAGAGAAGGAATTTTAGAACATTACACGCCAAGAGTAAGTTTGAAAGAAGTGGAGAATGACATAGACTCCTTTTGAAAATCAAGGGATAACTTCATCAA
This sequence comes from Sturnus vulgaris, assembly GCF_052056855.1. Taxonomy (NCBI): domain Eukaryota; kingdom Metazoa; phylum Chordata; class Aves; order Passeriformes; family Sturnidae; genus Sturnus; species Sturnus vulgaris. Next base: position 16,474,446 of record NC_142253.1, on the reverse strand, counting down.
TATGTCTCTTGCTATGGAGATACAAATTAACTCTTAAGAGTACAAATGGATTATTTAAACCCTGGTAAGAACTGAAATGAGAACCCCCACAAAAGCAATGCCAGTGGGTTTTCCTCTTCCCTTTTCTTCTTGAGCATCAGAGCTCAAGAATGAATAAACTTGGTGACATCAGCAAACTTTCAAATTGTTTCTCTGTAGGTTGAACAGATTTTATCTGTCAAAAATTTCCAGAGATCAAATTATCTCATGAATGAGACCCCTATAATTTGGTCTGTTTTCCCAAAGAGATGAGGTTTTTGCCAGCTTGGTGTGTGCACTTGTCCCCAGCTGCATGTCTGGTAGCTCTTCCTTACTAACACTGAATTTTCTGCCCAGCTCCAACTGCATCAGACCCAGGGACAAAACTCCCTAGGATTGTATTCCTCCAGGTTTTGTGTCATCAGCCAGAGACAACTCTGCAAGAGGAAGTTTATGAATTCCCCAGCTTCAGGAAAAGCATTGCCTGAGTTTACATTGCATTGGCCATCAGTCTGGAAGACAGCACACTCCATTAGCCCCATGCTTATGGAATTATTTGTTTCCTTTATGAGGGACTGAATTTTCCTGATTTGATCTCACACTGTATCTGTTCTGCTTCCCATCAATTCCACAGCAGATTCCATTCCTGTCCTTTATCAGTTAGGTCATCTTCCTGACAGACACTCTAATAAATGCTGCAAATATCATCAGCTAATGCAGAGGGCAGCTCCTGTTCCTTTGTTACTGCTGGGTTGAAAAGATGTCAGAACATTTTCTCAATCAATTCTTACTTTAAAATCGAAGTCCGTTTCTGCGAAATTCTTATGCAGGGCAGAAGACAAGTACTGAACTGTTGTAACTATGATACTGCAGCCAAAAACAAAGAAAAGAAAACAAAAAGAGAACATTTGAATCTGGAATACAAATTATTACAGTGATTGGTGGTGCTGGTTTTACTATAGGTACAAAGAATAGCGTTCTTTGTGTAATCTCTGTGATATTTACACAGAAGTCATCGTTCTATGCTTTAATGAACAATTTGTGCTAATTAATACAAGATTATGAACTTTCACTGTTATTGTAACTTTTAGAATTTACACAGGAGCCTTTAAAATCCTGTCAATTTTGCATGACTGGGCCATAAGACCACAAGGGAAATGGAATAATACACTCCTTTTCCTCCTGTTCTAAGCAGAAACTTTTTTTTCCCCAGAGGAGAGTAACTCAAAAAGTTTGAGCTGTCTTTGTTCTTGTCTATACAATGGTTCTTTATCTCACTGTCATTCAACTCAAGATATTTGTGAGTGTTTTGCCAATTTTTGGTTCCATGTTATTTTTTGTTGCTGGCTACATACACCTTAGTGAAAGGCAATTAAGGCACATGATAGATTAATAAATGGCATGTAGATAAGGCAACAGTAGTATCTGTGTAACTGTCAGTCTAATGCTTTGTGGCAAAATTATGCCCAAGGGAACAGGTAACCTGCAGCATCTGAGGGAGCTCCTGTTTCAGGTGGATTTTTTCTTTCCTTACAGAACTTCATTGAATCTTTATGCTTGAATTACTGAAATCCACTCCTTTCACTTCTCATTAGCAGGGTGGACTTGCAGAGCATTCAGCTCAGCTGAGCAAGCAGCCTTGAGGAGCATTTCCATGGTGCTTCCTCAGAGTGGGAACGCTCCAGCTGTCATTCAGCCAGTGGCAATCCCACAGCTAGTTTAGCTAAGGAAACTAGTGAATAATTCCAGCCACCCTGTGTTCAACACTGCTGCTGATCCAAAGAGCACAGTGCTTAACCCAGCAGAAGAAAGAAACTGAGATAAAACAGCATTAAAATGGCAGAAGGAACTGAATTGAGAGAGAACTCTGTGTAATGCTTTGGTGTCATGGCTAAGGTCTGCTCCCCCTTTTCCAAAATACCCCAATGCCTCTCCTGGCTTGGCTAAGGAGGGATTTCATGGGGAAAAACAGATGTTCAGTGCAGGGATTGCCTGGGGCAAGGGAGTGAGAGGCTCATAAACAGCCCTTGGTGTGGGGAGCTGGGCTTTGCCCTGTGTGCTGGAGCTGCTGGGCCCCTCAGGGCAGCTCCTTCAGCTCTGCTTTTAACTCCTGGCTCTGAGAATGCTGGTGGAGTTTAACAAACCCACGGACACACAGGTTTGGTGCAGAGTGTTACAACAACAGCAGAATAAGCACCAGCACTCCAGGATTCCTGTCTTGATCTTCACATCTCAGTTTGAGGAAAAACACTGCCCCCAGGCTTTAACTGCCACAGAATGGCAACACTACACCTGCTCCTCTACTTACTTGCTGGTGAGCAACCTCATCACCATCCAGTCTCGAGGAAAGACACTCATCTTCATCAGGTTCCGAAACACACAGAAAATCTTCAGGAGGAACTCCTGCCACACAGGGAAAAATAAGTAAAAATCAGCAGCAGTTGCAAGTGAATCTATTTTCTTGATTGTAAGAAAGACAATTAAGCTAAGTGTACCCTACTTATATTGCAAGGCCATTCACCTGGAAACATGGAAGCAACATACATTGGAATATGACTCTATTCCTTTTGTTTGCATCTAAAATACAACATCCAGCTTCTTTAAAATCATCACTTCTACAGGGAGATGAAAATGTTCCCTGTGTGCATCATTGTAGCTGACTTCTCATATTACCACCCAGAGTTCCAGTGTCAATTTGCAGCTATTTTCAAATATACTGGACTCATAATCACTTTTTAATGCATTCATTTTATTAATTGATCTGTCCAAATTTCTTTGGACTTATGTCACGATTTGAGAACTAACCACACCCCAAGCCCAATAAAACTCCTACACAGGCTTTCTAAAATAGTAACAGAAAACCCCTTTTCTGGCAACACACAGCAGCAAAGAGCTCTGAGACACATTCAGCTGAATGTTTGCTTTCCAAAAACAAATCCCCAAACCTGAAGACGTTTCTGGTTTTTGATTACCTGCACCTCCATGTCTCTACAGAACAGTGAAGATTAAAAGGGACAAGTTGCTGGCCTTGCAAACTATGATTTTGTTGTTTTGTTTTCTTTCCAGACAAAATCAAAATAGCAGAGAAACTGGCAGAGCAGGAGTTCTTCAAAACCATACTATCATTATGCCTTAATGGAGGGTGTGTGAAGAATATCTTGGTGTAACTGAGCTCGGAGTAAAGCATTAGAAGCTCCTTGACTTTTGGTCTCATTTTGCCCAAAGTGTAACAGTGGTAAGTGAATAAAATGTCTTTCCATGCCAGAAAAAGTATTGGAAATATTTTAGCAGCCATATTTGATGGGAAAAAAAGAGTAATATATAAGTTCTTCAGCCTTTATGGTACTCTTGGAACATATACTCGGATTATCAGAGATACAACAGTTCTTTTGGGCATAAAGACAAATTTTAGTTCAATGACCTTTACACAGGTCTGACATAAGAACTATAGTTTAGATGGCTTTTAAAATATCTATTAAAATTTATTATGAATTAATTTACCCAATCATTTTCCTTTGACCAATTTGAAAGTTATCAGAAAGGCAGAAATCTCAGATAACTATCAACCTGAGATACACTGAACCCTGCAACCTAAAGATAAGAATTTTATCATCCCAAATTAATCTCCCTGATTTATTCAGCTTCTCTATATGCACACAAAACATTTAAAACCTGAAAGTCTTTCCAGAAAGGACTTCTCATTGCTTCTCCATTTCATTTGTTAAGGTAACAGAAATTCCTGCCACGTTACATTGTTCTTATTGTGCATATTTGAGTGCAATGCTAAACAAAATAGTTTTATATAAAAACTTGTCTTTATTTATAGGATTATTCTGCCTTTTAAACAGGCTGTTTCTGGAGATACTCCTCTTCCCCATCGAAGCTGAGGTAAGAAGTTCTGCTGGTGTGAGAAGTGCCATTTCAAAATGTCAGGGGTCTGTGCCCCTCACCAACCCCTGCTGTTCATGGAGAGCCCTAATTTAAGCTGATGTTCACAAAGAAGCATGCAGCAAGTGGAGTGGTAAGGTTATAGCTTTCCCAAAAAAGATTTCATCTGCCAGAGACATTTGTAACCCCCAAAAGGCCTGAAATTCTCTTCTGGCATAAAATCAATACCCTTTGTAAGAAAGCTCCAGTGCATACTGAACATGTAGTAAAATGCTATACAACAACTGACTTCACATTCACACGATTAAAAAAAAAATCCTGTTCCTCTGCCTGTGTTTTATATGTAACAATTACAATATCCTTCATGTCCAATGACATCTATCCTGAGACTTTATTTGCTGTTATAAAGATAATTTGGTGCCCTGTGGTCTTAAATGTGTTTTTGCAACACTACACCAACGATTCTAAAAGTGAAAGGAAGGTCCCTGAACAGAGTGCCAGCAGATGGGAATGATCAGGGCAAGTGATGCTGGAGGGATTCCCCTCTGCTCTCCCATTCTGAGGGAATCACCCTACAAAAACCACATCCTTTGGTACCTTCAGTTCATCCTTGCTTTGGAAGTTGTCCAGTAAGTGCTGGAAGTGAGTGTCTGACATCTGACGAAGCAAAGATAAAAGGCAGGAGACATATTCTCCCTGTTGGCCAAATGAGAAACTCTCATTCAGACAATCTGAAATTTCATAGATACAAAGCTTAACCCGGGGGAAGGTATAAAGGGAGGGGTCTGAAATGGCCCCAATGCCTATGGGACATTGGCATGCACAGAGATTGAAAGTACTGCAGATTAACAATTCCTGAGTTACTGTTAATACAGGGAAACACCTCCAGGAGGCTCCTCCACAGATGCTGGTTTTAAAGGTCGTTTAATCAAAGTTGTAGTTTAATCAAAAAGAATTGTAAATTATTAATACCGACATTAACAAATCACCCTCCAAGCATGCAGGTTTTGACAATACCTTTTCTATGTACTTAATATACAGTGTCTGGCAGAGGTGTGACTGCAGCTCATGCCAACAGACCAGCAATTATTTGAACTGAGTGACTCTGATCAGTAAAGCAGTGACAGCTTGGGATCAGGCTGGGCTACAGAAGGTGTCTGGAAGCTTGTAAATATATGGCTTATTAGTGTTCACCAAGTTCTGTGCTGTCAAAGCTCCAGTACTGACAGGACTGCAGTTAGATTTCCTGAGCACAGTCTGGGTAAGCCTACATGAGCTACAATTACATTTCTGTAATTCTGCAAAGCAGATGCACCCTAACCAGTTACCACAACATCCCAAAGTGTTTTCCAAAGAGGAGCTCCCCCATTTTACAAATCTGAAAGCAAAGCACAGAAAAGTTAAGCAATCTGTCCAAGAGAAAAGCAAAGGGGTGCCAAAAATATCAAGACTGGGTCTGTTGACTGCCAGTCCCTTGCACAACACTATTTTTTTCTGCAACAGAGAAATTAATTTGGAAAATGCACAAATCCAAGCCATGTCTAATAAAAATCCACATATCACCGTGCTGTGAAATGTAAATTGAGGAGTGAATACAAGGGGCTGTGCCTTCTATTTCATTGTTTTTCTAAATGGCTCAAGCCTCTACCCAAAAGCTTTGTCACGGGTTGTTGCAATAAACTTTCCAGGGCTGAACTTCACTAGGAAGAAAGATGTGCTTTTCTGTGTGGGCTGGCATGTGGTAAACAGCAGTAAGTCAAATGGCAGCAATAAAAGGAAACTGAGATATTACTGGACATTTGCAAGCCAGTGCCTTTCTTGTCCTGTCTCAAAGAACATCTTGTTATCTGAGCTAACAAGGCAAGATCCAACATTCTCTCTTGTGTGAGAAGTGCCCCTTAGTGCACATCTTCCCCCAGCAGCACTGCTGAGGTTTCAGCCATTTGCTAAAAAAACAAATCTAAAAAAAGGATGCTCTGAACAGCAGCTTAACATCCTACATTGTGCAAAAGCTGCATTAGAGACTGACAAACAAAAATAGGTTAAAATAGGCTGGAATAGAAAAGGGCAGAAATCCAGGAAAGAAGGTTGAACAGCAAAATTCTATTATTTTTCTTCTCTTCCACTGCATGTCAAAGAAAAATTTCTTCCCTGTGGCTAAGGCTGGCAGCCTAGGTAAAGTGGTGGCTTCTCCCACCAAGCTCAACAGTTCACTTGACTGAGCATCTCTTAATTTCTTTTGAAAAAGTATGCTGTGTTTCATCTGCATGAAATAATCAATGACCCTGCACAGGAGCTCTCCAGGATGTTAAGCAGAGCACAGTCATAACTTAAATTTTGGGGATCACAGCCTGAAACTCATCATAGCCCCTGCTGATACCACCTTAGGGGTGAAATCCCAGGCAGCTCCCCAGTATCTCAAGTATTAAGCAATAACTCTCAAATCACAGCTGCAAAGACAAACAAGAAAATATTCTGGAAATCCACTAAAGCTTCCTGAGCTCCACAGCTTCCTGCAGCCCTCACTAGTGCAGGGAGGAAGGAATGGGTTTGTGGCTTATTAAGGGAAAGAGACAAAGCCTTGGGCATTCATGCAGCAGAGATGATGATGAGGTGCCAGTGGTGGTGAGGGACTGAACCAGAGGTTAGAGAAGCAGGAAATAGAAACTGATTGTTAGTTACTAACAGTGATTTCTGCTGTGCACTGCGGGCAGCGCTGCCCTCTTACCGCCTCCTGAGACTGCGATTTACTCATGATTGTGAGCAGAGTTTGTAACAGCACATCCAGGAGGCTCTCCACCATCATCTCAACCTCCTCCACGACATCTCCCTCCTACAGCAAGAGGTGAGCAGACAGACAGTTAGAAACTGGAGAGATGGAACGGGTAAAGACAGTTCTGCTGAGTCAGCCATACCACAGGCTTGCTGGGACAGAGAACTCCAGAACAGGTTCAAAGAAGTACAATCAAACTCCTCATTGGTACCAGATCCTGTTGTTCTGTCAGTGTGTGTGTGTGTGTTACCTTGACAGTCTCTGATGGAAACATTCAGGGTCACAGCCATAGAAGTTAGTCTATAATCAAAGGCCTAGAACACAACAGGAGCAGATTATGTTCAGGAACCTTTACTCCATGGCAGTATTATTTTAACTTATTTCCATGATACCTTTCATCTCATTCCTTTCTCACAGAACCATGACTTGTAATTGGAAATGCACATTGGTATGAATTATATTTAGCATCATGAGCTTCCTGCTTTAGTCAGGTGGGGAAACTTCACCACCCCCTCTTTGTGAGCATTGCTTTACATGATCTAGTTATCATTTGAGATCAGAGTATTATGACCGTCAAAGCTGGGTGTTGAAACTCAGCAGCAATTTCCAGAAGTAAGTGGGATTTCATAGATTGGATAATTTTAGAGTATTCTTTTAATACGAACCACAAAGTGCTAGTTACTGTCTCTTACAGAACTGTGAGTCCTTGAGCTGTGCAGAACTTTTAAACTCCACTGACATCTAAGTTCTGGGCTTGCATGACAAAAACTAAACAGTGTCAAAGCTGGTGAGGGTGTATGCGATTTCTCCCTCCTAACAGCAAGCACACTGTGTCACCAGGATGCTCTGAGTCACACACAGAGCCAGACCCTCATTTCAGATGTTCTCCTGCTGACAGCACAATCTCGTTTTTAAAAGGTTCTTTGAAAAACCTGCATTAACCTATAAAAAATGTCTCACTCTTCATTTTACTCCATCAGCGGTGCAAATAAAAAATTAAAATCAAGTAGCAGATTTACCAAAGAACTGGTCTTGATAATGGAGAAGATACTACTGAGAATCCCAGAGCAGATTAGCAGCTCCTTCTGCTGTCGTAGGTGGAGGTGAATGTGGTGAAGGACTACAGGCAGCAGGATGCGCCGGGACTCTGAATGGAGGAAAATAATTTCAAATGTAAGGAAAGAAAATATTTACAAACAATTACAATGGATGGTTGCAACAAAATTCCGTGGTGTTATCATTCTCACCTTGTACTGAGTACAATAATTTAAGTGCACTAACTTGAGGTCTTCACTACAGGAAAGAGAAACCCAGTGGAGCTTTCTATCTTCCACTTTACCTTTGTAATTTCTTTCATTCAGACCTTTATGTATGAAATACACTAATAATCTTCCCCCATTTTCCACAGAGCTCTTAAAGATTTTTAAAAGTTCTGTTTTTAAAGTATATGTAAGCAATAATATAAGTATCTTTAAGTAAAATTTTAAGAATTAGTTACTAAAGTGTTGAGCTAAAGAAATACTAAAGTTGCAATACAAAGATTAGAGATACTGTAAAGGAATTTGGTGGGTTTCTCACACGATTATCCCCCTTTTCTCAGGCATAAGCTGGCTAAAAAGAAGGTTTTCTTCCTGTCTATGATAAGAGCAATGCAAAGTCTAAAGTGAGATTTGGCACTTTTAATAATTGACTCGATTTTTAAATATATGTTTATCAACCTTTAGTAACTACAATTTATGCGTGATGGATTTATAAACATTTCCTACTATAGTGAAACTTGTTAAGTATTTGTGTTGAACAGAGTTAATAGAGTTGCAGAATGCTCTGAGTTGGGACACACAAGGGTCATGGAATCCAACTCTGAAGTGCAAGCCCTTGTGAAAAGAGGAATCAAACCCACAATGTTGGCTTTACTGGCACCCTGCTCCAACCAAGGAGCGAACGAATGGATTTCTCAACGATGCTGCCAAGGGAAATAATTACCAACATTACTGGCATTCAGCAGGGAATTGTTTCCAACAAAGCCACTGCAGAAGCACCCAAGGTGGGGCAGCAGGCTGAGCCCTGGCTCACCTGAGAAGGAGAAGAGGCGGCTGTCGACCGTGCGGGCGATGGACTGCAGCTTCACCACGTCCATGGACTGGCCGATGTGCACGGTGCTGGGCATGCTGCCCAGCGTGCCCCGCACGAACTCTGCCACCTCCTGCACCGTGAACATCTGCAGCAGCTCGTCAAAGATGGCAGGGAACGAGTTCAGCAGGGCAGCCTGCGGGTACAGGAGGGAGCTCAGCACCTGCAGCTCAGTGCAGGGAGCTGCAAACAGCAGCAGCACTGAATGAAGGGTCTGCACAAAGCTACTACAGACTGAGCTATGGCTGGTGGTCATGGCTTGTGGCACCTGGAGCTCAGAGTGAACAATAACCAAGTGCTGCTGCAATAGTAAATCTTAGGATGAGTTGTGCAGATAGATACAGCTTCAAAAAGCTGTATTTTAGGATATAGCTTATAAAACAGAAAAAAAATTGAGATATCAGAGAACAGAACATAGTCCATTTTTGTTGGTTTACTTTTTTCAGTTAATATGACACTTACTTCTGATGAGAGAGTTCTATACCAATTGTTTGTATTAAGCAACTACCTAAGACAGTTCAAACACTTTAGAAAACATCCTGAAGTGAAGAACCTGCTGACAGACCCTTAACCAGCTCTGCCATGTGACATTCCAGGATTTTTGCAGCAGGGGCGGGGTGTGAGTCCACGTGAAAGAGGCATCACATCATGCGAGTGTGCATGTGATTCTTGCAGTAACATATATTCCCAGTAAGCTGGAGCTATCCTTGAAAGTGTTTCTTAAAGTGCAGAAGTAGTATCAGCACAACGACAAAAACCTCTTCATGTCTTATTTCCTATTTTTCAATTAGTTTTTTCACAAGAGTAGAAAATTCCATGCATCACCCTATGCTCAAGTTGTGCACGCTTGGTGTAGTATCAAAGAACTGCCACTGCCTCTAATGTTTTAAAATTCTTCCCTTCCTCTACATCCTACCCAAGCTCCACATCTGCTTCCTCACTGTAACTATTTAAATTTCTAGATGGTTGCTGTCTTGGACCAGCCTCACCTCCACTCTTCCCTTCCTGCCATTCCCACCACCCTTCCCCAAAGCTCTCCACACAAACCCTCCAGTGATTTCCTGCAACGAGTTCAGATTTACCAGACTTCACTGCAGATCTCTGCCCAGCTTTGCCCTTCCAGAGTTTCACCACTGTCAGTATTTTCCTTTTCCTTTGTTTTCTATTGCATAAACATTTCTGTATCTCTTCCATACTGACATGACTCTCCTGATCCATATAATCCCAGCCTCTTTCTTTGCCAAGTCTTTTTTCCTTCAACAGTGAAATTTAATTAATAGTATTTGAGCAAAATCAAGATATTTTTACAACTAACATTGTAGAGCTCATTAAATTATTCTGAATATGAATTTACTTCCTTCTTCCACTCATTCTCTCTCAAAATCTTATTTTGTTACAATCAACTCAGATTACACAAACCCCTACAAGGCCTCCTGAGTGTTGTCACCTATTTTTTCCTGCATACCTACAATGCACTAACAAAATAAGTAAGTATAAATCGTTTTCACTAGCTCCTGGTACTCTTGGAAGGCAGTAACAGCCACAAATCCAGTCACTGTCTTTATCTTTGGGATAATAAAAGTGAAATGACAATATTGGCCCAACAAATCCTTACAGGAGTTTTCCTAAACTTTCTGTTACTTATAAAGCAGGAGGATTTCTGTATAACCCCAAGGGTAGGCATGGGATCTCTTCAGGAAGATTTGGAGCTGTCCTGAGGCAACATCATTTCAACAGTTCCTTGAAAGGTCCCATTATTGCACAACACTCCAAAATATGCTGGAACATTACTCATGTCAAACTAATTGCCTGAGAGGAAGGAAATCAGTTTTACTCCCATTGCTGTAAAAAACTGAGCTACTGAGATCTCTCAAATATCCTGGAGAAGAGGACAAATGTGAGGGAAATTATGTTTGCCAGGGCCTCGAGCATTTCTGTGGGAATTTACAATTGTCCAGACTTCCAGAACTAGTAATCAAATAAGAAACAAATGCTTGGCTCCCTGAACAATTTAACTTATAATCTTGTGTACATCCTCAGTTCTGTCTTTTTGGTGTGTGGATGCCATAAACTGCTCCATGAATAACTGAAATATTCCACATCTCCAAGTTTTAAAGTACCAGCCACTTAAAAAAATCCAAGTTCAGTTCATATGCAGGAAAAGAGTGTTTGGGGTAGGGAAAAGAGATTAACTGGGAACATCCACAATGAAACACTCGAGCAGTCTTGGGAATCATTACTTACAGAATTAAATGTCGGCCTTGTTGTGCCCCCACATTTTTGTGGGGCACCTGTCGCGGCTCCGCTCGCCTGCCCTCCAGCCTGGGGGGCCTATGGGGCAATGGGATCAGGGGGCAACACAGTGGCAAGGGGGAAACAAAAAGTAAACTTTTCAAAGATTCAACAAGGACAGGGTTTACAAATTATAAAAGTCCAAAGTAAGAAATACCATAGTGAGAGAAAGGAGGAAAAAAATTAAAAAGAGAAACAAAGAGAAAAAGGGAAAATCCCCCATCTTCAAAGTGACTCTCCCTCTGTATCTGGGACCAACACAACTGGAAAACATTCAGCAGATACTGTTTCCATTCACCATCACTTTGTCTGCAAAATTCTGTGCACTGTTTTCTCTTGTTCCTGGCTCATCATATTATAACTACTAATGGATGATTAAATAAAATATTAGAGCAGCTGTTCTCAAATCTTTCAGAGCAGCTCCTTAAGAAAGAGATCACTCCACTGGCAGCTTCCTGAGCCAAGCAGAGTCACTGCTTGGCTGCAATGTTCACAGCAGCTGCTTCTTTGGCAAAATACAGCAGGTGTTCCAAACATCTGTAATTCTGCATTAGTGATTACAAACCACCTTCACGTTTCCAGGGAGCTCTGGGTGCTCCATTCTGACATTCTCTGAGCAGAGGCATAGAACAGCATGTTTGACATTTAAAACTTAAATGCAGGAGTATGTAATGCAGTACAGTGGTCTTTAAAACTGAATCAGAACTCAGCAGCATCCTTGCTAACTTGGAGTATTGTCTTCAGCCCACGTGGAATCTTCACAAAGTCCCCTGGGCCATATTCAGTGATGCATTAGAGATGAGTATGGGCATCACAACATGTTTGTGGTCAGGCTGCACATGCTTCTGACTGTAATTTTAGCACATGCTGGAATTGTATATCTGAGTGCAAATACATCAGTTGAACTTATCACTGTGATGCTGCTGTGACTGTAGGTATTGATTTGAAGTACTATAATGAAGGAGTTATAAATTCTTGAGGCCAACCATAAGACATAGGAACGAGAGAGACTTGAAAACACAGTTCACTTTTGTGAACAGCAAAAACTGCATTCTCATATGAGAAGTCACTTCCTCCTAGAGTGCCCCCAGTCCAGCTCACCTGTGCAAAGCCACTGTCTAATGCCATTCATGGGTGTCTTGTTTTCCAGCACCACCAGCTTGTTAGGGGGGAAAACTCCCCTGACCTGCATTTAACCCCCACATGCCCACACCTCCTACCCGTGCAGGAACAGCTGCCTCGTGCTTTGCCAGTGGGAGTGCAGGAAATAGCAAACCTGTGTGAAGATGAGAGTCTCAGAGCTCCTGCTGTCCAAGCTGAGCACAAATCTGATGGACTGGAAAAGCTCCTGGATGCTGGAGCGGAACTGCTCCTCCTCCATTCCACAAGTAGCTCTGGAGTAAAGGATCCGAGATTGGACAATGAACTTGAAAAGATATTCCAAGGCCTTAAGGAGCAAGAGAGGAAGGACATCAAGACAGAGAAAAAGAGAGAAAGAAAAATAAAGGAGCTTTAAGAGAACCAGGAAAGACTCTACATGCATAATAACTAAATTCTTGAGCTTTAGAAAGGAGAATGAAAAGCAGGTTTTATAAGTTACATAATTCAGTTGAGGAAGAGCTACTCTTAGGGAACCATTCTCAACCAATAATCTTTGTTACTTGCATGTCCCACTAACAGAAAAAGCATGCATTTACATCAGAGACAAATCTAAGTTACATAATTTGAGGAAAATTTTGGTCAAGGTAAGAAACTTCTGATTTTCTCATGACTTGGCACAATGATGGGAGTGTCTGAAGAAGCTGTTCTGTTTCCTTTCAACATTTTGTAAATAGTATTATTTAGAGCTGCATTTATTTGGCAGCAATGACCACGAAGAAAACATATTGTTCTGAGCAGCTGTAACAAGTCACTGCCCTATCAACAGTTCTGAGACACCAGCCCAGCAGGGTGACTCTTCACACACCTCCTTGATACTGGCTGTGCACAACTGTCAATGCCAGAATGCACCAAATATCAGGGACATCACTCCTTCCCTTAGTGCTTAACAGGCTTCACCAGCAAAGCAGGATTAAGGGAAGACAGAATTCATGGTTTGATGATGTCCTCAAAACCCAGCACAGGAAAAAAACAGGCTGGAGATTGAGCAATCATAGGCTGTACAGAAACCATAGTAATATTTCACTGTATTCCATGGAAAATATTCTTATCTCACTTCAATGCTGGGAAACTGGAAGTTAAATCAAATACAGATTTTGTTCCCAAGAGATATTTTGCACCCATAAAAGTCCCTCACTGAACCACCACACAATATGCACAAGTATGCAATGCTATGCTGTAAGTTTTAGAATGCCACAGCTTTAAGGATATAGAATGGGAAAGTGAAATTCCTCATAGAGCCATCATGGATTTCGAAATGCCATTGACTCTTATAGCCTTTTTTCCCCCCAGAAATTATGGCAATTTTGGTAATTCAGCAGTTATTATTTATACTACTAAACCATCTCCCAGTGAAGCTTCCTTACAAAAAAGAACATCATCAGGAAATATCAGCTGCATTCCTGGCTCATTTCCAGCCAAAGGCCAGTTGGTTCCCAGTCAGTTCTCCAGGGCTGACACCCCTGTGCTAACACCAATCCCAGCACATGCAGTGCTGCTAGGAGCTGCTTTAGGGGTTCAGTGTACACAACCATAATTCTCATCTGAAAACTTTTAACTCCAAGGTGAGGATTATGTTTTGCAGTGAATCAGAGCATTTATGTGTGAACCTCCATAATTCCCTGTGGAAGGTGAGATAGCAGGCTCAGAACACTACTGCCTTAGCACAGACAATGAGCCCCCACAGGCAGGGAACCAGAGAGTTCCCAGTGTTTGCACATGTGGCTGGGATGCTGAAAACACAAACCAAGTCTTGGTAGCACAAGTCAGCACCAGGACTAACTTTGGCTCTTGCTACCTACAGCATCACAAATATGATGTGTATTTGTGCCTAAAGACATACAAGTGCACTGAGATAAAGTCCCAGCCTTCAGTGATGTTTGGCATGGTATAAAAGATCAGTGTCAAATTAAAGTAGGTCCCTCACAAACAGTCTGTGTGTATGTTCATGTAACAGTGAGCACCTCTGCCCTGTGACCAGCAGGGAAGACTCAGGGAAAACCTCCTGAGAGAGAAAAACCCTTGCTGTTTGTTCCCTAATTTAGGCAAAACCCATCATTAGTTCTGCTGGCAGATAACTGAAGCTGGAAGGGCATTTCCTTGACACAGTTCCTTAGTTCCTAATTTCCTCAGGGACAGCAAAACTGGCTGTGGAGCCATTCATGGACACTTGGTTACAGAAGTCCCCTGGGAGGCACAGGCAGCTGCAACTTTTGTGCAGCTTTGTATAGGGCACAATAAAGGAACATGATGCTGTGTTCTAGGTAGAAATTCCTTTCAGTTATAGCTCCTCCAAGTTGCACAGGAGGTTTTGACAATTAAGAGCAGTCTTGAGGGAGGTAAGAAATTTTAGAAATCCTCTAGAACACTCTTTGCTAATGCCAGGATTGGAAATCAGAATCCTATGAGACATCTGCATGTCCATCATGATTGTACATGAGCAGCCAGGAGCCGTAAGAGTGCAGAGTATTTCAGCACCAGCTTTAGGGCACTGCACTGAACAGAGCATTCAGGGAAAAAGGGATACAGAGCTATCCTGTTTTCTCAGTCAAAGAACTGCTAATGCAAGGAGTGTGGTGAACACATCAAAGACCACAGAAATCTCCAACAGCAGAAGCTGGTACTAGTAATGACACATTAGCAATGATAATGGTTTTGGTACAAACTTGCTCCAAATGTCTCAAATAAAATCTGGAAACAAAGAAGGAAATAATGGGAGAAGATAAAGACTTGAATTTGGGCCTGCAAGAGATACCTGCAAAGGCAACTGTCTGAATAAGAAGTGACAGCAGTGTGGGTGGCAGAGGATGTGCTGTCAGGTCTGCACAATCTCCTGGTAATTTTCATTCCTGTGCTTGGAAAGGCTTGGGCTGTCGGGCCTGCAAACTGACCTCCCTCACAGAGGGAACAGCCACGTTCCAGGCCAGCACTTGAGAGCCCCAGTAAGCAAAGAGCTGCCTTGGAGGCCGAGACACAACAAATCATATTCACAGACTGACTTTAACCCAGCTGCTGAAAGACATTCCAGCATTCCTGTCATTGCTATTTCCAAACGGGTTCAACAAATGCAGATCACACAGGGACAATATCCTACATCTCTATTTGCTGCACTGCATAAAGCACTAATGAGTGGTTTGAGAGGCAACAAAAACCTCCTCGAAGTCATTCCAGCTGGAGATCTTCCTCTCATCTCATAACTTTAATAGCTTTTTTGCAATTAAAAAAAAAAAAAAAAAAAGATAGGGAAAAAAAGAATGAGAAAGTTGCTAATTCCTTGAAAAGGCATATTTGCCCTATTTTTACCATTCCATATGAATCTGTGGTTGAAAATTCTAAAGAAGATGTTCCTAAGCATGTCAATATCTACAAAGACAAAGCAGGCACTGGTGTAATGTCCTTGTATTATCTGAATAGGATCTGGGAAGTGAGAGGATGGCATTGGCAGTGTCCTTCACCTGGAATAAGGTTTCACCTATTTGTACTGACAAGTGATAAAATCCAAGTGCTGATCACTGCCACTGCTTCCAGCTCCCCAAGTGCCCAGACTCAGGTGTTAGGACACCAGCCTCCTTAGAGGCAGAAGGTGCAGGTAGGCATTCACTCAGAGAAAAACATCTTCCTGCAGATGTTGGCATCTTGTATTTATGGACTTGACACACTGACTTCGAGGCTATTACACATGGTAAAATGAATACTTTATTTATTCTCTGATTTCTCTGTAGTAGCATTCAGAATGTAGTAGAAACATTCCTGGTGTTTCTCACAGCTATGCCTCCCTGGGACATCAGGCTCCTATCACAGAACCACAGGTCAGGTCCTGTGCTGCTTCTGAGGATTTCCAGCCAGTCAAAGACTCATTTATCTGCTGCTTAAAATACTCCAGGGCTTCAACCCATGGTACAATGGAGCTGTGTCACAGCCAGGAATGAAGAGCTAAACTTTGATCCATAGCACCCGTGCCTGACACATTCAAAACTGCTGCTGCTTGGAGGGCAAGGTGCAGCCCACATCAGTGGAGTATTTATGCACTGGCCTTGGATATAAGCCTCACTTAAGTTCTCCACAGGGTTGCAAAAGAGCTTCAGGGGACTTAATTCTTTCAATTTTTTCAGCACAAGAATAAATCTCCCCCTGAAACTAAAATTGTGGCTATATATATATAAAAATCTAGTTAAACAATTCTAGGAAGGCAGTGCCACACTACCCTTGATTCCATGTGCAGCCTCCCCAGCTGTGTGTGGTCCCAGAGGAACAGACCCCAGTGTCCCATGGATACCTACTCTCATTGCCTCCTGGATGTGGTCCTGGCGCACGAGCTCGGCCGAGCGGTCCATGTACCACTTCAGACAGCGGATCAGCTCCCTGAGGGAACAGCCAGAGCACAGCAACCTTCAGCACCACTTTTGGCAGTCAGAAAACATTTTGGTTTTAGGGAGAGATCTCTAAATCAGTCTCATTTCACTTTATTTCAGTGGTCAGTTACAGCTGTCCTTGATACTGGATTTACATGGTATTTACATTTATTTAAGGTTCAAAACCAGAAAATTATTCCTTCTCTGTAATTGACTTGGACCATGAGGAACACTAAGAGAACATAAAAAAGATGTTATTAGAGAGATAGCTTTGATAAAGACACGGTTCTAAGACCAAAACATACTTTTTATTAAGAAATCCCAGCTCTCATCTCAGTAAGAAGCTTTTAGAAGCTGAGATCACAAAGAAAATACCTGCATCTATTTTGCTAAGTGCACGAGACCATCTGGACTAACTTACAAAGAGGTATTAAACCCGTGTTTTATTTCAGACCTCAGACTACCAAAAAACATTTGTTTAGTCTGAAAGAGATGCTAATTAGCACAAAGCAGAACAGAACACCTTTTTACTCTCTGAACAGGACTGTGCCTTCCAGTATCGAATATTGTCTATGGGTTTTTACCTGCCACTGATAGAGTATTTTTTAATATTTCTTTTAATTACACAAAAATGTGAATTGCTTAAAAGAATCAGAAGAAATTATTAGCTGTTTTTTATAGTTTACTGTGGCCAAAGATAGAATATACTCAGATATAAAAAGCAATGGTCTAAAAGAAAGTAAAAACAGCACCCTGAAGGTTACATGTTACTGCTTTCAAAAAGTCTGTCTCATTTTCTGATGCAAGACTCTTTGGAATACCAGAAAATAAGGCAGAATCTTCAAAGTGACAGTGAAATTTAAATTTCTGATCTACTGAAATTAAATTGTAACCAAATAGAACACCTTATGTGAATACCTATCTACTTTAGAAATTACAATTAGTTCTCTAAGCTTTCACACAAGTCGTGTATCCCAACATCCTTAAGATGAGGAGTGCTTATCCTCATGAGGAATACACATAGCTCATTTTTATAGACTACAGACTGACAGTGAGTTATTGCTGAGTGTCTCTTCAGTTAAAAAAAAAAAAAAAAAGAAAGATTTGCCAAGTCCAGAAGGGCAAGAGAAATGCCCAGTGTGGCCACACTCAGCCACTGGTGACATTCAGCAGCTTTTCCCCACAGCTGTGCTGGAAAACTTCCAGGTGAGTAGCTCTAGTTCTGGGGACACTGCTGCCAGGAAGGTTGTGATCCTGACAGTGCCACCATCCCCAAGCTTGGTGATGCCACCTCTCAAAGGGAGGAAGGAACACAAGACCTACTTGTAAGCCAGAGCTCCTGCAAAGTGCTTCTGGATGTAGGTGTCCATGACGGGGCGGAAGTGGAAGTACTTGCTGTCACGGAGCAGGTTGATGATGAACACCTGGGGACATGGACAAGGGAACCCAGCTGAAGGAATTGCACATTGCTGCCAAGTGTCTACAAACAGGTGCCCAAGGTAAGGAGCATTCAAATACATGAGCTGTGTAAACAGTTCCAACACGATTGTGTTATCGGGTATTACTGCTTGCATCTCCCACATGAGAGCAAATATTGCTGCCCCTGGATGTGCTGAGGTCAGCCTGCCCTTCTCACCCGAGATCATTACAGAAAACACAGCTGGATCCAGCTGAGTATTTCAATACTAGCAACGTGATCATAAGAAAATGAAAACTTACTAAGCATGAGACAAATAATAATCCAGCAGCTTACCAGAGACTGGAAGACCAACAGACCATACTTCTCTGTGTTGTCATCCAAAACTACAAACAACGTGTCCAGAATATCTTGTAGGAACTAAAATGACATGAACAAAGAATTTCAACTTCTAGTCAAAAGGTTATTTCTCTCCTGCTTTAATTAGTTCATACATGTTAATAGCTTTGTGAAACACTTGCCAAGGACAAATCACTTCAGGTTCACCCATATGATGTGACAGATTTTAATTTGATTTTACTAGGAAAAATTTTTTCTCTTTGCAAGGAATACTTTTGAACAAAATGACAGAAAGCAAACAAAAAAAAAAGAAATATGTACTATATACCTGATTTGTAATTTTTACTGAGTGTTCCTCTCACTTTAAGCTGACTGGAAGTGCTGCCTGACACCAGTGGCAAAACAACTTGCTCTCATTCTCAAATCACTGGAGTCTCAGGTACTGTTCAGCATCAAATCTGAGGCCGGGCACTACATTAAATTATGTTTAATGTTGACATTTTTGTTAAATGACAGAAAGTAAAGCTTTTCTAACAAGCATTAATTGGGGCAAGTTATATGTTGCCAATTGCTTCTTTCACCCTTAACTCCACAGCTTGTTGAGCACTGACAGTTCAGTGATTTTCTTTCTGAAAGCACAGTCCCCGAAAGGATGAGTGTGAAGGAGAGTGCTGGAGATCATTAACTGCACATTCTCTCACAATTTTTTAATCTACTCTACTTAAATTTCTAACGTGGACAACAAGAAATAAATTATAACAATTTATGAAGTCTCTGAAATGATAAAATGTCTTCTTTTCTGAATTATTACATTCTGTTCTTCATATCTCAGAGCCAAATGACAGCTGATTTATGGGGAGAATCAATTACTTCTTCCCATGAAATAATTCAATCCATATCTTTCTTTTTCTTTCTCTATAAAAGGCAGATACTTGTACTGCCCTACAAACAAAGTGTACAAAACATGACATTCTTGAAGAATTCCAATATAAATGGGCTCTGTGCTCCCCTGTTACTGTTACCAAGTTATCACAAAGAGTAACATTCCAGATTTGGCAACACTCAAATATTTGAGTTACAGTGAAGTGGCTTTAATGATAAACTACTTATTAAGTGACAGGATTTGTCTTCAGTTTCTTCTCCTTGGTTGTTTGTGTTAGAAATCAGCTTTTACTTCCATATTTATAGAAATAATTCCCAGGGAGAGTTCCCATCATACCTAAGATTATCAGAGGCATATCTGGAATGCAATTTGTTTTGCTGAGACCACAAGTATTCAAACACAGCTGGAAGTTCCTGGGCCTGAAGGAAGCTCAGGCCACACAGGATTATCATGTAGAGCAACAGTGGCTACAAAACCTGGTGAAATGATGAGCTGGCAGAAAAAAGACTGGTGCAGCACTGGCTGGATGCACCAGAGAGCCCCTGCCAGGGTCTGTGTCTGCACCAGCAGCTGTGTGGGACTGCAGACTGCAACCAATGGTGCTGAGGACCCAGCACATGTGGCTGACAGAATCTGACTAAGGATTAGCTCTGGTTTGATCCCACAGACTTACTGTGCACTAATTTCTCAAATGTATCTTCCTGTCCAGTTTCACATCACAATAAAATCCCGATTCATACAGGGTGGAAGCTCACAGTGTCAATCAAAAAGCACAGTAAGAGGGAGCCTTCAGAAGAGCCCTGCAGGTCTGAACTCACTGCCTGTCACAGAGAGATGCAAAGGCTGTTATTTCATGTAGTACCTTAACAATCTCCTCGCCACTGACATGTCTCAGTCTTCCCAGAATATCCATCACTCGATCTGGGTAAGCTTTCCATTTGAGCAGGGCAAGCAGATCCACTGCAGAGAGAGGGAGGAAGAGCTAGAACCACACACAGAGGGAAGACTGACAACCCCAGACCCACCAGAGATTCATCACATTACACTTCACCTCTTGATGCAATCCATCCACACTTCTTGGGAAATGACATATGTGTATATATATATATAATGGAAAACAAGAAGTACAATATGGAGTGAGTCAATACTGCTAACGGAGAAAGGAATGGAGGAATGGTAAAGTGCTTTGAAAAGAGTAAAGGCTGCATTTTTCTCTGTGTGACACTGCACTGTGGACAATCCACTGCTGTCTGCTTGTGCTTTAGGGACGTTGCTGTAAAAAAATCTTATTTACTTAGCTGCTCTGTAAAAGCCAAGCAAAACAAATTCTGGATTGTGTAGAAGTGCTAATAGTGACTTTTTTTCTCTCTTTCCAAATTCCTGCTGCCTTGGGCAGTTCTGAGGGATCATCAACTCACCATTCTGGGTCAGTTTGGTAGAAGAGAGCTGTGTGGAGACTGAGAAGGTCTCTTTGGTGCTGCGCTGGAAGATGAGGCTGGAGGGGATGTTGGGGCAGCCATTGTAATCCTCCTTGCAGCACGGCAGCCCCAGGTAGAGCGCGTGGTTGTTGAACGTGCTGTTCTCATCACACTGCAGGGACAGCACAAGGGACAGAGCTGTGCCATGTCCATCTCATCCCACACGCCCACAGCCTGTCAGCAGCTCCCCAACAGTGGCTGTGTTGAGATTCTTGTGGGTGCACACCAACACTTCCAGAGGAAAAGCTGTGCTTGGGGGCCTGGACATGCCCAGAACAGACCCAGCTCTACAGAGAGGTCTCCAACCAATGCCTCTTTAGAACTCACCAGATCTTCCAGATGTAAACTTAGTGCTGCTGCCTGAAAATTGTACTAAACAAATAAACCCAGGTGAATCAGCAGGAAGGAAAAACCCCAAAGTACAAATCTCTTGCTGCAGGGCTGCCAAGCTGTGGCACTGCAGCACGAGGCATTTGAATCCAGCACAATGTCATCTTACAAAGGCACAGAGCAATGCCTTAGGCTGGTAGAAGTGCTGAATGTTCATGAACATCAGCATGTTTGAAGTCAAAATGGATGAGATTTATAGGAGATAAATCATCATCATTAGGATGGAAAAGGTGAGCTGCACCTAGAATAGAAGGCTCTATCCAAACCATGTGATTTTGAATATATAAAATTTTGAAACTACTATTAATCTGTTCCTCATACACTTCTAATAAGGGGGAGAAGGATAATGTAATGACCATTACTCATTTAAGTAATGAAGCAGAGATGGGCAGTGAGAAGTCTGCAAAGAACTGGTACCTTATAAACATAAAGCTCATGGATATCATCCGACAAGGTCGTGCCATCATCTCTCATCAATGGGGTGAATGCAAAACCAAAGAGCTTCTTTTCTCCCTTGTCTTTTGCTGCAGCAAGAGATAGAAAGAAGAAATTGTATTTGTGCATACCCTGTCTGTCAGGATATACAAGATTACTCATCAACTTCTCCACATGCCTAAAAGAAAACAAGCAGCTTACAGAACAAACAACTTTTCTAATTCTAATTTCTTTTTTCTAGTTCTATGTAAAGGACTGACAAGCTTCAAATCAAACACAGCAAAATCTAAACTGTTTATCCTGCAAATAAAACATTTTACAGAAAAACACAACAAAAGAACAGCAGGGACAAACATCTACAAAGTGCTTTGCCCTGCACTGATCGTTCACCATGTTTTTAGTGCAATCGTTTTTAGTGAGCCCTTTGATAAATTCAGCAAAAGGCTGCTTAGCAGTGCCTCTTCCATGTATTTCAGGCTGGCCTCTCTTTCCTGCTTTCCACCCAGTGACAGCCTCATCCAGATTTAACTGGCAGTGGAAGGAGCTGGGGCCTTTTAGCTTTGCCCTGGTGTTTTAAGCCTGGTTCCAGGAGTGAAGGGGGAGAGCAGAGGAGCAGAGTTTGTTACCAGAGACTGCACTTGGTGCCCCACATCCTTCACACAGCCTGGGCTGTCTGCAGTGGGCAGCAGCACAGAGCTCTCCCTTGCTCTTGGTTAGTTTCTGGCTAGCTGAGGCAGAGAAGCTCCCTGGACTGTGGGGTTTTGGTTTTTTGTTTTTTTTTTTTTTTTTTTTTTCCTTTTTCTTGGAACTGTTCAAACCTGCTCTGGACTGAAAACCCAGGGGAGCACCGGGAGCTCACACCTGTGGCACACCTGGGCTGTGACATTTCCCAGCACTGGAGGGACTGAGAACAGCCCGAGTGAGCCAGGCTCAACCCATGGAAGGGACTCTGCTCAATCTGTCATCTCTTCAGAGCAGAGAGAGGTTTTACTGTTTAGTATTGTTCATTTTTGTGCTGGGGAGTGCTTTGCCTGATAACTAAACAGCTTTTTTCCACTTCTCTCCAAGGAAATCTGGGGGGAGGGACTGCCTGAATGTGTTTCCTGGAGGGACCCCAGTGGGAGGTTTCAGGTTTGCCCTGGAGCAGGCCAGGCGTGCAGGGCACTCACTGGAGCAGTGGCGGAACTCGAAGCGCAGGTGGGAGCCGCGGAAGCGGTCGATGGGGATGGGCAGTTTGATGATCTCCCCCCAGCGCGGGCTGTTGTTGTGGTACAGCACAAAGGAGTGGTAGGCGCTCCTGCTCGGCTCCCCCGAGCCCAGGCTGATGCAGTCCTGCCACCGAAGGAAACAACTCAGCATTAAACACAGCACACCAGCACCTGGGAGTGATTTCACTACCTGTGATAACCTTGATATAATTCATGGCTTTCTGTAGACATGAAAGAGTCAGAAAAAGAAATTCAGACACAATGAAATGTGAATTTTTTTAGGAGATCGTGAAACTTTGTTTTGGGTCGAAGGGTGAACTAAGAGACCTGTGATACTAGATGCAAACCAGTATCTTAAGTTATTTAAGCTAAGTTTTCCATCAAGCACTGAGTAGATACAATAAACACCTACATCCAAACATATAAAATTGATCCAAAAAATAGGACATAACAGGACCATCACTTGTAATATTAGCCTTCTGTGAAAAGATCCTTTAACCAGATTTCTGCTTCAGTATCTCAGTTTGGAAGTGCTAATTGACCTTTCCAAGCTCTTCACAAATGCTCATCTTTCAAAGCTACAACTATCCAGCCTCCCCAAGTAATCCCAGGCATTTCTAATCAAGTTACTTCCTCAGTGGTAAGCCAAGAATTTCTGTGTAATACTCATCACCTAAAAAACATATTGGATCTAAATTTCTGCCTTCAGATATAACAAACTCAGAGATCTTCCCCAATCTATGCCTTCACAAAACACAGACGAAGAAAAACATGAACTGATATTGTTTAGAAAATAAAAAAATCCTTAGAATACAAGTGGAGGAAAATAGGATAAACACTGGAGTCCTGAAATCAGGACAGTAAAAGGTCCTTTGTGATGAAGACATGGAGCAGGAAGCACATTTTTTTATATATGAGCACTAACCCATGCTCTAGACCCAGCACTTGCAAAGAGATCCAGGAGATACAACCCCTCATAAAACCAAGCAGAAAAAAGACAGCTTGGAGATTCTTCACTTTTAGCATGTCCAAGGATAATGAATCCAGGAAGAAACAAGCTAAGCAGACCAAGAATAACACATGTAATATAAATTCTGATGTAAACCCCCCCCATGGTACAGTATAATGACAGGAAACTGCTACTGGTCATTTCCCCAAGGCATCTATAAATTCTATCCCAAGAAAATATCAGAAATGTTGATTTTTAAAATCTGTAACCATCTGACTGCCCAGTCAAGAACATCCCATTAACCAGACAGTTAGTTCAACCTTTGGCAATAATCTGCTGGCTTTGAGGAAGTTAAGAATTTGTGAAGGAGCCCAAAAGGGAAGAAAAGCTCTCTGGAATTCTGGGATTCCATGCAGGGACAGCCTATGTGGACAGACTCACTGCAAAGGCTCTGATCCAACTGAATGACTGAAGGCTGAACTCACACAACTCAGTCCTCTCAAATAATCCTCAGCAATCACATGGGATGAGCCACAACCCCACATTTTTTTAATACAGCAACAAGAATTAAGTGTTGCAGATAACAACAGGTTAGTAGAGAGCAGTGCCAGTACTGCTACCCAGAACTCTGTAAGATCCCTGTTCTGTTCTGTAATAATGGTTGTAAAGAGAAAATGGTTGGGCTTCAACACAGCAGTTCCAAAACCTCGTTCTGCATTAGGCTTCTTAGGAGCAAACAAAATAGTATTTTTATTTCCTCTACAAGGTACAGTAAAAATTCAAAAATTTTAATGTGAGCTGGTTTTGTCCCATCAAGAAACCACCTGCTCTGGCTGACAAATGGCCACACTTTGAATGCAGTTTCATACCATGAACTTCAAATACATGAATAGTCTCTCCTTCTGGTTGTTAACTTAGTTCCCATGCAGTCATATTACAATCTATAATCTGAGGAGGGCAGACTGGTAAATCTTTCATTCTATTTTGTGATCTGCAAGATACAAACATCAGACTAATCTCTAGACACCTGGTGACCCTGAGACCCAAATATGCAGGGGAATTAGAGAGCAGAGGCAAGGAAGGGAAGCTAAATTAGAAAAACTATCAGGAAATTTCTACTGTTAGAGGTGTGGCTTGCAATTCATAGGCTATTCCTGCTACTGGAACAGAAAGAAGAAAGAAGTGAGAAATGTGTCAAAGGATTTTTTTTTTTAATTTTTCAGACTATATTGAAATATACTAACAATTGAGTAAGACCATTTTGAGAAGGAAATACTCTTTTTCATTTTGAACAGCACTACATTCTGGAGGTAATTTCACTCCTTTCAATAGAACTATTTCTGGATCAAGATACACTCAGCAGCAATGAGGAGCTGAGAAAATTCTCATTAATGCTATGCATGGTTCTGCTAAGGGCTTCACAAAGGCACAATTCAGATTTGGATTGTGCTGCTGCCTGGGACCAGTTTAAGGATTTTACACAGAATCACACAAAATGACTGGGTTAGAAGAGATCTCCAAGACCATCAAGTCCCCCCCATGCCCTAACATCTCAACTAAACCATGTCACCAAATGCCATTGGCCTTCTTGGCCACCAGGGCACACTGCTGGCTCATGTCCAGCTGCTGCCCATCAGTGCCCCCAGGTCCCTTTGTGCCTGGGCACTGTCCAGCCTCACTGTCCCCAGCCTGTAACACTGCAGGGGGTGATTGTGGCCAAAATGCAGGACTCAGCATTTTTTTTTAGGAGATCGTGAAACTTTGTTTTGGGTCGAAGGGTGAACTAAGAGACCTGTGATACTAGATGCAAACCAGTATCTTTAGTTATTTCAGCTAAGTTTTCCATCAAGCACTGAGTAGATACAATAAACACCTACATCCAAACATGGATGTAGGACTTGGACTTGGACTTCTTAAACTTCATCCCACTGGACTCTGCCCACCCATCCAACCTCTCCAGGTCTCCCTGCAGAGCCCTCCTGCCTTCCAGCACATCAACACATGCTCCCAGCTTAGTGTCACCCACAAATTTACTAATGAAGGACTCAATCCCCTCATCCATGTTGTCAGTAAGAACATTGAACAGGACTGGCCCCAGCACAGAGCCCTGAGGGGCAGCACTGGTGACTGTCCCCAGCTGGATGCAGCACCGTTCACCACCCAGCCAGTTCTTAACCCAGCAAAGAGAGCTCCTGTCCAAGCCGTGGGCTGCAGCTTTTCCAGGGAATGCTGTGGGGGACAGTGCCAAAGGTCAATGAACTCTCAGTGTTCTGCCCACATTCACAGGCACCATGGAACAGCAGGAACCAAAGATGTCCCAGACACAAACCAAATGTCTTTGCTGCTTTGACTGCAACCATACAGAGGAGCAATACCACAAAAACTGAGACAGAGAGTTTCTTTTAAACATGTGGCTTAAATTTTAAAACCTCACAAAGATCCTTTATATGTAAAGTCTCTTCTTTATGGCAAATCCTAGAGTGGTTTGGGTTGGAAAGGACTTTAAAGCTCTTGTTCCAACCCCCTGCCATGGGCAGGGACATCTTCCACCAGACCAGGTTGCTCAGAGTTCCATTCAACATGGCCTTGAGCACTTCCAGGGATGGGGCAGGCACAGCTTCTCAGGACAGTCTGTTAACCTGATTTTTTTCCAATTCGATTGACCATCCTTTACAGTGTTTGTGCAATGCCTGTCCCACTCTCCCATGAAAACCTCCAATGTACTTTACAATAGTAATAACAGGCAAAGACAATGAAAAACCAACTTCATCTCCTGAATGACCATTCCAACCAAAATGCCCAAAGTTAGAACTCATAATGTCTAGAAATTATCTGGCTTTTGTATGTAATCATTAGGCACCATCATGTACATTAGCATTTGAAGATGCTGATATTGCAGTTTGAGAGACTTCTCTTTGTCCTCAGCAGACTGAATTCAACAGATGATTAAAATTTGGCCACTCAGTTTGAAAAACTTAGGCTTAGGCAGAAAAGGAATCTGATCTTCCTGCAGCAGCTCTGAGCACAAACGAATTCCTTACAAGAAATACACTTTTAATGAAACCACAAGCAGTTGTAGTAATGAAAGTTATCCTTTCAATTAAAACCAGATTATGGCAATGTATTAAGTACACACTTTTAGGTGTTTAGGGTCTCCACAATAATGGCTACAAAGCCCATTTTATTACACTGGAGGTAAAAGAATAGGTAGGGGGAAGTTATTTCTGATAGCTGCTCATGCTGAAATCCTTCCTGTTTACTTCTCTATATTCACAACCTCCCACCCACCTCCTTCTCTTCAATAAAACTAAAAGAGCAGAGGAGGTAAAACAACAAACATAAACAATCCCCATCCCCAGCTGGAATGGAGCCAACCCAGAGTGCAATTTTATTCAAAGTTATTTTCCAGAACTTCATTCAGTACTATAACCCAACAACTCAGATTTAGAAGTCTCCTTTGGAATCACATTTCATCATGTTGTATGACACACATAATTTAATTTTAGATATGCCATATACTCCTCAGTTCTGATTACAGTTACTCTAAAATTTTTTACTTTAGCCACTGACATCACATTTGGAAATCACACAGGCTTTTTAGTTTATGAGTATTTTCTCCAAGTCTTCTATCTCCATATAAGGGAAGTGCTCCAAAACCTTACAGATTTATAACTCTATAATATAGAGCTTACAAACTTCACAATAAAAAAAGAGAGGGCCACTTTTATTTTAGCTCTTCCCTTGCATCAAGAGACTGTGGAACCAGAGGATGTGTCCCTGCAGGGAGCTCCTGAGGCTCCCAGGGAGAGGAGCACTTACTTTCAGGATTTCTCCATCGGCATAGAGCACGTACATGGTCACCTCGATGTTCTTCTGCACACTTTTGCCACCCCTTTCAAAGTCCCCCTTCTCCAGGGTCAGGTACAGGTCATTCCGGATGTCACCTGCAGGGACAGAGCACAGCCACAGCCTTAAACTCCACAGGGGACACTGGGGGCTGTCCCAGTTCCATTCTGCAAATCGTTCTCTGTGTTCTGAGAGACCATGGCTGATGCCCCGATCATTCCAAGCAGCAAGTTAATTGTTAATACGGATGAACAGTTTCAGATCAGTGCATAAAATCAGACCATTGTTAGTAATGCCTTTAATTATGTGAACTCAGAATCAATACTGGTTTTAATTATGTAAGTGGGGAAGGGAAAGAAACCTCTTACTGCTACCTGTGCCTTGTTAGCTGAGCTGGAAGTGTCAGGCTGAGCCTGACAAAACATCCTTAGCTTCAGACTTCCTATTTCCAATGTATTTTACAAAAAATAATGTGATGATCAGAATAATATCATATTCAGTTAGCCTTTCAAGCATTTCCTATATTTTCCTAATTTCCTTTTATCATAACAACAAAATAAAAGCAGCCTTTTTGGAAACCTGATCACAGTTCAGTTCAGACGGATTAGGAAGGAATTATAAATGTAATTTTTGCTACTTTTCTGGCTGGCCTCTGGTATCCATATGCATGGCTATATGAAAGCAGGCAGTATGGACACTTGCCAGCTTCTCCCTACGTCATTTTCAGGAGCTTTCAGACCAAATTACTATATTCAGAAATAGAAATGTTTGTGTCTCAGCATCTTGTTATCCTGGATTTCACAGACTAGCTCACTTGGTTTGGTTTTATTTTAGAATCTGATTTGGGAAACTAGTTGCTTTCAAAACTAATGTGGTCAATTCTAAGGCCTACAACAAATGGACAGCAGGCAACACCTATTTTTCTGTAAGATTTAGTTACTGTCATCATTTTATGATGGTTCACACCTAACATTTGTTTTTATCTACTTGCCAGAAAGGCAAAAATACTAAAGGGCAACATATAAAACTTAAAATTTAAAAAAAGAAAAATTTAAACCCTTTCAAGGCAAGCCCAAGACACTAAATAACAAAGTAATGGAACAAAGCAGAGACTCCTTCAATGTCTGGCTTCTTCCACTTGGAGAGGCTGCTGCAGTTAAATGTCTGTATTAACCAGAAGCACACTGAAATAAGGCAGCATTTGCTTTCAGGCACTCCTGAAAGGCACTCCAGGAGGGACATCCTTTTGTGCCCTTCAAAGCAGCGCTTCAAATTCTTCCTGAAGTCAAAAACCCCACAGAACTTGTTCCTTAATCTACTGTAGGGACAAACAATAGAAGCCTTGAGTCCTGCCTTTGCTTGCAGTTTTATTTCTGGAGATAAGCACAACTCTTTCAGCGTGGAAAATCCAGCTCTGTGGCTGCCACTCAGTGCTTCCCACTAGGAGCTCTCTGTGAATGGGAACTGTGTGCACAACGGGCTCCTTTTCCCAGGAGCCTCCCTCTCCTGCAGGGTCAGGGCTGGAAACACCTCCCAGGCAGAGGCTGAGCTGCCAGGGAGCATCAACAGGACAAAGATGACAGCAAGGGCCTGGTGAAAGACCTCGGATATTGGATGTGCTTTGGCTTATCAAAGCACAGCATCAAATGCAACAATCCACAGGCCACAAGAGAGAAAATTATCTTGGGCTTCAAAATCAAGCTGAGATACCTCTATCCTGATTATAGGGATAGCAAGGAAATACAAAGTGATCACAAAATATGGGTTAAGTTGGGCCTCTTGTTTTGAAAATCCTCCTCCTTAACAGACTCCATCCCTTTTTCTCAGTGGTTTGCACAATTAGGAAAAAAGTTTCAATTTGTATGTTGTAAATCTTAATAGAAATTAATTGTACTCACTATAATTAGCATTTTGGAGCTCCCTACTTATGACCTCTTTTCTGGAAGGCAGTCTGGCTACACAAAGTCCAATGTCAGATAGCAAATAATTTTCCAGCCTAAATTAAAGGCAGCATTTGGTTATATATAGAATCTTATCTTCTGTTAAGCTTAACAGGAGGGATATTACTCCACTAATTAAAAAAAAAAGCCTTTGGGGTGGGGTGTAGAGGGATCTTAAAACCAGTGGATTTGCATAAAAATTAAGGAAGAAGATGGGGAAAAGTATTATAGTGAAATATAACAGTGCATCTTCTCTTGAAAATATAGTCTATTGGATCTTCAAAAAATACAAAAGGTCACTACATACAGTAAAAACAGAAAGTAAATGTATCTAACAAAGACAAAAAAGCATTTAACCATCGGGTAGGGTGATTATTTTGGTGGAAATCACCTTCCTACAAGGAGCAATCTCCTTTTCCTAACACATCAGTTGAGCTGAAGCCTCCCAAGCCTTTTATTTTTCTCCATTTGCTTTGGTTTTGAGGGATTTGAGCTCTGATACCCCAGTGGGCAGCACAGAATCCAGAGCAAATGCTTGAGCACAGAGCAGTTTATTGCAATCTCTGCTCTGAGTGTGCAGGGCCAGAGAGAAAGCTCAGCCCACGTGGGGCTGGGCATGGGACACCTGGAGGGCTGGATCCCAGAGCCCTGGGGCTTTTGAGCTTTCTGGGAGCCCTTCTGAGGGTCATGGGAATTTGATTATTGGGTCAAAAGTATAAATAATATAGGTGTTAATTCTCTATTGAACTGTTAAGCTTTAAGAGACTTTGTTGCTAACTGGATTCATCTCCATTTTGCTCACTTCTAGCTGGTGGCTAGAAGTGTTTCTGAATTTTCTTTCTTCTGAACTTTATCTTTTTTAGATTAATAAACAATCAAGCCCTAACACAAGAAAAATCATCTCCATGTCGTTTACTGCTGCCTCTGAGTGAGGACAGAAGAAACTTCAGACAAACCACAACTGAAGTGGTGCCAAAAGCCTCCCATGACACAGGAGCAGCCTGGGCAGCTGCAGCCCCAGTGACAGAGAGGTGCTGAGGCAGGAACCTGGGCACACAGGCCTTGGCCAGGTCAATTCCATTGCAAAGAGAAAAGGGATAAATAATGAACTTGTTTAAGATGTCAGACCATTCATGCAAACAGCCCTGGGCTTGTGACAGCAAATCCTGCATTTTGGGGGAAAACCAGGCTGTACCTCAGCTTGTACCACAGAGACCTCAGGCCTTCCCAAACAGCAGCACAGAGCAAAAAACTGGGTGAGCTGTGGCCTCCCATCATCAGAACAGGAATAAAAAGTGCTACAAGGCCAGTGGGCCATGGGTATTTATAGAGCACAGCCTGCTGATGTCATTTTAAGCTGAGGTCTCTGTGCTGGATGGCTGACAAGGGTGAACTGAAAACCTCACAAGAGTTTTCAGAATGGGATTTGAAACAAATCCCATCTCTCTACAATTGTTTTCTAGTTAAAAACAAAAGTAAACTTCTTTTTAGCATAATCCATGCACGTTTTATATACATGGTTACTGACATTAATTCCATATCAAATGCCTTGAAAGACATATTTTCCATGATAATATTAAAAAATCATTTACTGATGTGTTATGGGGCTCTTCCTTTATCTCCCTTTTCCTTTATTAAGTATTTTTGTTTGTCTGTTTTAACCTATTTACAAAGCCCAATGTCCAACAGACAGTTATTTAAATTATGAATCATAAATTACAGCGTTGAGAGGTTCACTTGTATTGAATGGAAATCCTTTCTCATATCACCTAAAACTATTTTAATGGTAATGGGGGCAAAAAGGAGTGGTGGAAAAGGCCACATGAGCCAAATATTGATTTTGCATTTGCAGTATAAAGGAATGTACTGGAAGATTTCCAAATAGTTATTTAGCATTTTCAAGACTTAATAACCTGAAGCAGCCCAAGAGCCACTCCTTGTCTACTCTCCAGCAGAAGAAATGGGAGTTTATCCTGACAGGGTGTGTAGGTTTTCCACTGGAACACTGACCAGTCACTTGTACTGCAAATGAGTAACATTTACAGGAACTGCCTGCATTCAATCAAACACTTTTTATTCAGGATTCCTAAAGATTTTAGACACTGAGGACAGGAATGGTCCCTGTTTTGTGCAGAAGAATACTCTTTCAAAAAAGGGTACATAATTCACAGAGGTTTCTGCAGGAGGAAGAGACACAAATTTCTGATCACTCAATTCTAACAACTTCTTTTTCTGAGCTGTCAGGTGACTTTTGTGACTTTGTGGACATGTAATATATCCCTACAAGGTGGGGAAAAGTGGCAGCTCCCAGAAATCTATGTGTGTATGTCTAGTTTCAACTAAGTAAAATAGCTATTTATCCAGAGACTATTGGATTTTTTTTAAGGTGCAAGTTTAGTATTTTACAATTTGGGCAGCCAAGGGAAAAAAAAAATCAGAATATTAGTGTTTAGGCCTATTTTTATCAAATTGCTGAGCTGGTCTTATTCACTTAGGGCCCCACACTGTGAAGCACTGTCTGCTGGACTCCCTAACACCCCTGGGTTTGGCATCTCTTCAAAAATAGTGGCATTTCACAGAAGAGTGAATGGGCAAGAAAGACAATCAGAGTATCTTCCACAATGGCTTCTGAAGAAAACCCAAACCTGTACATTTATATCCTGTCTATAAATGAACAACCAGAGCCAATCAGCCTCACCCCACTGACCCAAGCCAGGCTCAAACTGAGCACTTGGGCACAAAGTGCAGAGGATTTCAGTTCATGTGCAGTGCTCACATGGCCTGCCTGGGTCTGCTGGAGCTCCTTGCAGGGGAGCTGCTCAGACTCTCCCATTGCCCTGGCCCTTCCCCCTCTGCATGCTCTTCCCTGGAAGCTGCTGCTTTGCTTTTCTCACTCACAGGTCCCTGATGTCAAACAGTAAAACTGCCCCCTCACCTGCAGCTGCAGCTGCCTCCAGTGCAAACACAGCTCCCTGTGAAGGGCAGGGGCAGCAGCACAGCTGAGGCTGGCAGCAGCAGCTTTGTGCTCACTCCTCCAAAGCAAGAGGACAAGGACAAACTGGCCAAGGCTCAGTGGGAAGGGTCTCCAGCACCCCTGTCCTGCTTTCTGGCTGCCCCTCAGGACTTGTTCCCAGTCCCATCCTCCCACTGTGTGATTTTCCCTGGCTTTATCAGTGCCCTCTGACAGCCCTGTGAAATCTCTCCATATTCCCACTGGTTTCCTGGCACAGTCCCACACTCTGAGGATCACATCCCATCCATTTCAGCAGCTCATTTCTCTGCCCCTTCCCCAGCCAGGCAGCAGGGTTTTTTGAAGGCAAATATTCTTGAAATAGTTACAAGTAGCAACTATTAACATAATTGTGAGCAATATTACAGCAGCAAGGGGAAACAAAGCTTCTATCTGCTGCCTCTATGGCAAATTAAATTAGTTTTTTTTTCTCTAAAGAGAACATTATGCAAGTGTAACTCCGTGTGCTTCTCCAGCTTTCCCTGAGCAGAACACAATTGTTTCAAAGAAAAGGGACAAGCAATACTTATTAGGTTATTTGCTACCCACTGTTTGACTTCTATGTATAGAAAAGAATTTATACAATGCCCTTGTTAAAAGCAGTGATTTCCCTGGAATATTTGCCTTTTAGGAGAGGATGTTGTTTTTTAGTGCTTCTTATCTCCTCCAACTTCCCATTTCCACAAGTTTATTTATGACAATAATAATTTTTACTCTCTCTGCAGACAGTTTCTGTTGATAATTATTACATAATTATATCTTTTGGTCTCATTATCACTCTTTCCATGAACATTCTGAGAATGGATGATGGATTTTACCATGTCCTTTCCTCAATGTATTTTTGCCATGACTTTGTGCTCACTGACTGAACAGATGCTGAGATGTTTCTCACTGATTCACCTGTCACAGTTACTAAATTTGCCTGAAACCCTGTGGTATGAAGAGAGACAAAGCCTCCACCTCCCTGTTACCAAAGTTTCTCTGTGATGTTATGATTTGCTGTCTTTATCAATCCCAACATTCCATGGAAGATATGAAAATGGAAAAAAAGCAAGCAAAAAGCAGACATTACACAGAAAAGCAGAAACTTACACCCAACAATCTTCATCTCTGCATCAGAAACAAAGGAGAGAGAATAAAGGGAAAGGAACAGGAGAGAAGCCAGGAAATTAAGACAAGAAGAGAGAAAAAAGAGAAAGAAACATCACTCACAAGTTGGAGATGAAGCATGCACTTTTCATCAGAGGATCAAAGGAAAAGACAGAATACTTATCAGCACATGGGCAAGGGGAGGGATGTCCTTGGGGACTGACAAACACCAAGCTTGTGCAACAGATTTCTGCTCAGCAAGTCCTGCACAAAGCCCAGCTGCAATCCCCAAGGGGCAGCACAGGCCTCACTGCTCTCAGCTCTGGGAAAGGTAAAATTGGCAGGATCAGATGCATGGCCTTAAACCCACGAGCAATTTAGAAAAGGATTAAAAAGAAACAAACCACAAATGAACAAAAGCCCACCATAACTTCTTCAGGAGGCTGGTTTGACCGAATCCCCTCTGCTTTTGCTAAAAAAGATAACTGAAGTCTTTATGATGCTCCTGTCAGATCACAACACAGTAGGAAACAAAGGACATTTTATCTTTTCAAAAGAAGGCAGAAAGGGTTGTTTTGTAGAATATTAAGCTTGTTCTGCATAACCATGCAAGATACAAACCCATAAAGATCAGTTTCACTTTATTTCTTAATGATGACCAGCTACTACTGCTGTTGCTCCTATCTGAGGGACAGAAAAAGAGGGCTTGATGCAGGGAGCTAATGCTACAGTTTAGAAAACAAAAAGGGACAGGAAAACAGTAATGAGACACAGCTACAGAATTTTAATAGTTAAGATGTGCACATGTGAACGGATTTCCTGTTAAAAAAGAAAATAAAAATGTTCAAACCTATGACAAAAAAATTAAGTTGAAATGCTAGAGCTATTTACTGTTTTAAAAATAGATTTCTTGGTTCAGCAGAATGATCACTGCATTTTTTAAAAGTACCACGTGACACAGCCTTTATTAATTTATTCATAAAAAACATTTTTAAACCACACTGTCCCAAAAAATCTGTAGCCACTTGCAAAATACAGGTCGTGAACTTTTAGTGCTGTTTTCTGGAAGAGGAAACCCTGTGTTTAATGACAAACAGTTCTGTAGCAAAGCAAGGAAGAGCTGGTTTGACAAAGACTATTAAAGCAGCAGACATGGCTGAGAACTGCTAATGTGCATGACAACCTTCAGTCTTTGGTTGGGAGGTTTTTCTTTCTTTTTTTTTGGTCATGTGTGTCCCCAGTGAATTATTTTTCAACTTTAGACAATAGTCATAAAGCTAGGGAAGAATGTTTGATCCTGGCTGTAGAAACATAAGCACAAAGAACATTGACAGACATTCCTTGTTCATGTAGCTGGGCTAATCCACCTGAAAGGTACCACAGCCCAAGTGTTCTATCGTGGATGTCAGGCAAACTCCAACCCCAACTGGATCTGTTGTTTTAAAAGCAAGCAACAGGCAAACATCTGCTGCCACTTGAGTATGTCAAACATACTTTGATTTAAAAAAAAACCCTGATTAGTAATTAGACTGCTGCATCAGTGGAGTTGCATGACACTTCAATCTCCTCATTTGCCAGAGATTTCATTATTCTGGAGAATACCCTAGATATGAAAGCCTTTGTTTGGAGCCCCACTCTGACTATCCCTCTCTTCACAGCTCCTCTCTACTCTGGCAACATCCTCAATTATAACTACAGTGAAAGTTCATTCAAACTTCCTCAACTGCCTTGCTTTTCTTACTTGGAGACATGTACAAACTGCCTTTACTCACAAATAGAAACATTATTCTTAAAATGCCTAAGGTTTTGCAGCTAAACTCAATATATGAAAACCTCCTGTAACACACCTGGAATCAAGGAGAAGTTCTGTGCTCAGATCCTCTAGAGAGGCAGGAAGCATTTAATGGCAGAATGGTGATTCTACCACCATGGTTGCTTTCAATCAGCATTTGGAGCATATATGTACATATATATATACAGACACACATATATATTTACACAATTCCAAACAGGTTATCATCTGAAAACCCCAGTGTCTTCTCCAAAAAGAACTGTGGCTCTCACAAAGAGAATCTGGAAATTTGGATTAGCTGCAATGAACAGAGAATTTTAAAAGCTTAGGGCAGTAGTACTTTCTGTATGAGCACTGCTGAGCTGTTTGCTCAAGCCCTGGCCCAAAGCAGCAAATCCAGGGGACACACTGTGCACTTTGCAGAGGGGCCAGGGCCCAGAAAACAGAAAACAAATTACTCAGGGGAACACTGAGGACACAAAGCTGTTCCTTCAGCTTCAGTGGCCTGAAGCACCTGAGGCACAGCTTCATCCACAGAAATGGAGGATCAAGCAGTTCTTGCAGGAGAATCAATTCCCTTGCACAGGTGTGTAAATGTGACACATCCAGCTGTGATCTCAATGACAGCAGATCACCTTGCAGCTGCTGTGTCTGTACATCAGCCTGCAATAATTCATCTTTTCCCTGTTTGAATGCTTTGGGTTATGCCTGGAACTGCTATAAGGCCACAACATTTATAATGGGCTTTACAGCCCACATCCTTCTGCTGCTCTCTTACCACCATTTTCAAGCTCATTAGTAAAAATACACATGTTGTTCTAAATCCTTTGACTCTTTAGTTTCTAGAAATGCTTCCCACCTACTCCCTATTTCACTGTGGTTTCTGAAGAGCTTCCATAATGAGGCTACAACTACTTCTGGATGTCTCACTGCAGCCTTTTGAGTAATAAAATCTGATGCTTTTCCCATTATGCTTTCACCAAATCTCCCATGTCTGTAAAGTCACCCTGGGGCTTGCTCATCACAGCAATGAAGTAATAGTTCATGTGCTACTCATCAGCAAACACATTTCTTAGCACACTGCAGAAGTCAAGCCAGTGTAACACCAGGTTTTATGTGGTTGCATGACTGCCCACATTCTGGGCTCTCTCTAAATGAACTCTTGGCTGTGCTGGGGCTGCCAAGCCAAGAAGCATCTCCAGCTGCTGCTCCAGAGGTGAGGGGCAGAGGAAGCACAGCAGGGCTGCAGCCACGACATTGCACACACCAGCTGCTCTGTGAGGCCAGAGGGAAAATCCAACCAGGTCTGCACCTTGTCTGCTTCTCATTACAAAAGGATCACAAAAACTCAAAAACATCAAGGTTGCAAAGTGGAAACTCATTTTTTCTAGGATTTTGACTGTTGGGAAGAAGAAATTTCATGTATTTAAAGAGAAACACCTCTGTGCCGAGGGTACAAGAGGGATATTAACTGGCAGGGGTCAAGGGGAATTTCAGAGCAATCTTTCCAGATCCCCTTCTATCCAAGTGATTTTAACACCTTCCATCACTGTAATGTCTGCTCCTGACAATGTTTTAGCATTTGCCTCCCCAAATCTGGCATTTACTGATAAATAAGACAACTCTGTTACCAATCTCACTCAAGTAAAGTGCCCATCCCAGTTGTGCTTGATTGGAGAGTATGAGAAAAGAATGCCCAATATTTTCAGCTTGGAGCTGCTCTATTTACCTGGCATTATAACATCAGGAAATCCCAACTTCCTGGTGACAGAAACGCCTCTGTTAAAGATCATGGGGTTTTCCCTTCGGATCTGCTCCATGTCACCACGAAGAAGCTGAAGAGATATTATAAGTCCTGGAAAAAAAACAAAGAGGTTCATTGTTCCTGACCTAAGAATTAGATTCTGCGTGTACAAAGCATGCAGGTAAACTAATGTTTTGCTCCACAGTTAATTTGATACAATATATAAACAAAGAGTTCTTTTCTCCCTTGGAGTAATTGAAAATTGAAATGGAGGAAACAAAATTGTTATAAGGGATCAGTTAAGAGCACAGAATTATATTAAAATACAGCTCCTAACAATCAGAATACCTAATTTTGCAGACATGTCCCAGGCTACAGAAGGTACTTTCATTATTTCTATTCCTCACATGCAGCAGGTTATGACACATGGAGGAGCAATGGCACCTCTGTCTGAGGGACCACCAACCACACAAAGCTCTGGAACATCTCTGAAGTGCCTTTAATCCTGCTTTATATCATGAAAAGACTTAGAATGTATCTGTTGCATTCATTTCTTTAACTGCTTCATAGAGAGATGTTGATTTTAGTGAAATTCCTAGCAGTTCCTCAACATGTTTCAGGAGTGCCAACTGGCCAAAGTGACTTCAGTAAGCAGCTCTGTTGTTCAGTGCATCATCTGAACAACTGAACTAGGAATAATTCATCTCAGTCCAGCTGTTTTCTCTACTTGCTTTTAATTTACAACATAGGAGAGTGAAATTATGAAGTCCAGCATTACCATACCAAAAAATTCCAGGACTGAGCTCAGCCCTTCAAGCCCAATCTCACGTGCTGAGCACACACTACCAGCTCCACATATCCATGAGAATTACCTGCACAGAGCAATTTTCCACATTCTTTATTTCCTTCAGTGTCACTTGGTCAAGAGTTCTTTCTGTCCTCTCTGTTCACTGCCCAGAACACCACACACCAACCCAGACCCTGCTTTGGATGCACATTTTTGCACAAGCCATTCAAAGTCCTGCTTAGGACTCAATATCTGGGCTTTGTGACCAATATTTAGTCACCATTTTCTTGGACAAGTTACCAAGGGAACAAACCCAGGAGTATCATGTACCTCCCACCCACTTCCTGCCTTCTCTCCTTGAAATAATTTTCAAGCCTGTTGTTTGGCTTCAGCCAAATTTGGCAAATAAGGAGATACTCAGATTACATGAAGATTATATAAATTTAATGAATACTGGGAGTTGGGATGAAAAAAATGAGCATAAAGCCTTAAAATGAAGGTAAAGGGAGGCCAACCAGCCAGCTGGACAGTCAGCATGTATGTACTCAAAAGCTGCCAAAACATGGACATGCAACTGCCCAGCTGGATAGGCAGGAGAACACTGCAGGGAAAACACAGGCTCTGAAACCATGGAAAAAATCCAAAGCCTTTGAACACCATGTATGAAGGTGTCTGTGTGTACAGAAGGTTTCACAGCACACAAGAGACACATGTTCATTAGAAATCAGCCTTGATTATTTTTGCCACTTACAGGAAAACTTGTGCATTTTATATCCTTGTTTGTTATTGAAAACAAACCAATGAAAATAATTTTTTAAAATTCCAGTGTAAAAGGACTGGAGCAAATTTGGAATCTGGAAGTTCAGGCATGTTGCTCAAGTTTTCAAAGGCATAAAGAATTTAGGAAGATCTTTTAATGATGACTAGTGGATAACTTTAACAGCAGGAGCAGCAGGGAATGAAACCAGCTTTTTTTACAGAGTAAAATTCCAAACCTGCACAATGTTTCATTTGCTTATTGTTGTGCTTAATCTCGTCTATGGGAGTGTGCACTGTATATTTCCACTACAGTGTCTCAATATGCAAACAAGCAAAATTAAGACAACTTCAGTATTTGGACATCACCATGATTCAGGCACTTGGTAATGAACACAGAACTGGCTGTAATGAAGCTGAACTGTATCCTATCAGCTGCTTCATTTGGAATGGGAGAGCAGTGATATCTCTGAATTAGCAACTACAGACATCATTACATGAGGTAAACAGATAAGACAGGATTTACTTTCCCTATTTATCTGTCATTAGCTACGAAAGGAAAACCTCACATCTCAGTAAATTTCTCTGCTACAAATAATCAGCTGTTTCCTAAAGCAGATGTTCAGCTGCTGTTGTGACAAGCAGACACAAGCAGATATTTACCATAGTTGGAGCTGGGGGCTGTGTATTTGGTGCTGGACTTGCGGATGATGTTTTCATGGATCTGGCACCATTCGTTTTCATTGTTACACCTAAAATAAAAGAACACTAATTCAAGTTAATTGCTTTCTGCTGAACCATCTTAGAACATGACAGTCAACTTTGCTGTAGAAATAATATGAAAGCTTGTAGGGTCTGGATGAGTGAGAGAAATCCACATAACTCTTATTTTTAAAAGTGGAAGGAAACAAAATATTCCCTAATAGTTATGTCCTTTCAATGGACACTTTGGAGCTGGTGGTGACTCTTCTGTCATCAAAGCCATTGTTCCACTCTTCAGATTATGACAGAATGAAGAAAGCTCTGGACATTCTATCTGAATTCTGTCATGCAGAAAATGAGTGCTACACTTCTGTTCAGGAGCCAAAGCACAGGAATTGAAGTTCCACTGAGACAGGAACCAAGGAAACCAGCACCACATTCTGAGGCCACAGGCTACTGTCCCACAGGGTGGGAGAGACTCAGACTGGGGAGAGAAAGGTAAAGAACTGAAGTCACCTCCTTTATCAAGCTTTTACATGGAAGATGAGCCATAAAATCTTCTCTCATGTGAAAAAAATGGCACCTTCATCACAAACAGTGCTATTGGTTAAAAAAGAAAGGAAAAGCAGTATGTTGCTCAAGTCTAACTGCATTTTAAATACATCTGTGCTTTACTTAAATCACAACAGCAAGATTCAATGATTCCCCATGAAGTCAGCAATTTTTAACTCAGCAGCAATAGTGAATCTCATTTCTCCTGAAAAGCAATTGAATTAAACAATTTAATTAAACTTCCATCCTATTGACTCTTAAAGGTTAAAAAAAAAAAGC
Source organism: Sturnus vulgaris (assembly GCF_052056855.1). Classification (NCBI taxonomy): domain Eukaryota; kingdom Metazoa; phylum Chordata; class Aves; order Passeriformes; family Sturnidae; genus Sturnus; species Sturnus vulgaris. The sequence goes on along the minus strand of NC_142253.1, from coordinate 16,434,239 downwards.
TAATACTCTAAGCTTTCAGCTCCTAGGAGTTTTGAGAAATAAATCACTTTGGAAAACTTCTCCAAGGATATTACCATTTTTCCCCTTTTTTGCTTCCCCCAAGAGTACAAGATGTCAGTACAGCCAGGGTAAGACACACACCACTCCTGTGAAGACAGTGGGGATGTTTAGTTTTGCTGCATTATGTGACTGAAGAATAGAATGGCAGAAGGAATTCAGGCTCTCTACAAGTAGGAGCTGGTAATTTCCTACAGCTTCAGTCTTGCAAAACCATGTGCTGCCAAGAATAATGAGGTAACCCCCAAAGCCTGGGATGGCACAATTACTGACATCCCCAAAATGTTCTTAGAACAGCAAAAGGAGCAGAGACAACTTGGAACAAATGAAATACACAGAATATTTCACTTGCTGTACTGCCCACCTCCTGTAAGTACTATGCCACTTCTGGGAGGAGACACAGTGCCCACACAGTCACACAAGGCACATCAGCACGAAGTGACCTTGCAGAACTTCACAGGATGGTAAATTGACTGTAATTGCACTCCCCAAAACAACCTCTCAAAACCAAAACACATCAGAGCTAAGGCATTAATGGACAGTGCAAACTCCCTGCCAATAATTGTGGTGTTGTGTGCTAATTCAGCTCACTCATCAAGAAAAAATAAAATTTATCTTCACATTGTCAACACATTAAAAGTCATTTATCTTACTCCAAATAATATTCCCCTAAAAGCAGAGAGAGAACCCATAACACAAACTCTATACCATCCTCCCTCCTCATAGTTATAAACAAATGTCTAACCTGTGGTGATTCTTTAGTTGCTGTACCAGCCTATGGAGACCAAGTTAAAAGAGGTTTCAGCCTCCAATGCCAGCTAATTAACCTGCAACCAAGTTATCCCAAAATCAACTGTAAAGGCAGCTTCAAGCCAGTTTTGTACCCAGTGCCAGTGGAAGCTGCACTTTGCATTTCCTGAGTGCCAGGAATGAAAATCTTCTCCCAGCTTTGAGGGGATGGCCTGGAAACACTTGCTTGGAATGTCTTACTGTGCTCACATTTCACTTGTCCAGACACCAAGTATATAAAAGAATATTTCTCCTTTGAATAAGAATTTTCTCCTGAGCCATCCATCACCTTTGAGGCTGGCTGGTTGTGCAGCAAATGCACATTTGGGATGTTTTCCATCCCACAGCAGTCCTGGTGTCAGCAGCTGGGGACAGCAAAAATGGGGATGTGAGCTCTTGTCCAGCTGGACAAACAGCAACAATGGAACAGCAAATGGGAAAAGCATTTAGGCATTAACAGGTAAGAGTTTTAAGATCTAGGGCTGGAAAAATAGGAAAAAAAGATTGCAAGAAAGTAGGACAGAAAAAAAGAAACAGAAAAAGTGAATATGGAAGAGAAATGCATGAAGTTTTCAGGGGAATTGTAAGACGGGGACAAAGACTAACATTCAGTGAGCAAAAAGTTTCATTAAAGATACAAAGGAATACAAAATATTAAGGCAAGTTATCTCAGAAAAAATGGACTGAGAATTTAACTTCTATCTCGCTTTTAAATTATTTTACGTATATATTTCAAAAATAATAAAAGTAAACCTTTATGCTTTTGCATAATGAGCTTATAAGTACAGCTGTGGTACTCTATCCTCTTAGGGAGATTTTAACATGACAGTGGGATTAAAAAAGAGGAAAATCTCAATTGTGAGAAAAATTATTTTTCTGACATAAATCTTTAACAATAATAATGCAAGCTGAGAAAGACTGGTGAAGTAAATTGATTTTATTTTCCCCTCCCATAAACATTCTCTTGTGGATTCAGCAGAAGTCTCCATTGACAGACCATATATTTGTTTCAGCCTTTGTTAGGTTTTCAGTCTCTCAAATTTTTTCCAGCTTCTCCCTGTGAAAAGGCTTTTCCAGCTGCCTCATTTGTGGCAGCTGTAAGCTTTAGCCACAGTGTATAAAAGGAATGCTTTTTACTGCTCCTTGAAAAATACAAATACACCTCTCCCCTTATTTCATCTTCATGATGTTTCAGAGCTGGCCTGAGGCACTTTAACAGTAATCAAAATGAGAGCAGCAGGTAAGAAAATCAGTTCAGGGCTGTTTAAGCACTCATATTCGATTTTAAACTTCTAAAGGACAAAACCCTGTCATTTCAATTGTAGCCTATGAACAGGAAAAGGCAGGTTAGCCAAAGGAATGTGCAGAGAGAAGATGCAAGAGACAAACCCGTGAAAACTCTGTTTAACAGCTATCAAAGCTGCCAAGGGGATGAGCTGGTGCCCCTCAGATATATCCATGTTCCCTCCTGAATATTTCTGCTGGAGGTTTATACAGAACCCTGCAAACAGCAGCAACATAAAAGAATGATGTACAAGCCTTATAAGAGCCCAGGAGAGTGACAATAGTGACAAAGAATTACAAACATCTGATTACAGAGCTGAATTCAGCCAGGGGCTCTCCCTGCCCACGTGAGGAACAGCTGGTGCAAATGTGCTGAGGAATTTGGATAAAACTGTTGGTGCTCTGGGTGCTGTGAAGGGAATCCAGGTTAACAAAACACTGCAGATCAGCAGGGAGAAAAGGGAAGCTCTGTATCCTGTGATTTTTATTCCATCACTGCACCAAGACTCAGGGTTGCTCTAAAGGGCTGTGTGACTCCACTTGTCACTGACAAAGTCCAGTGTTTCAACAAGTTTTTTCTGTTCTATTTTTCAGAAGCTAAAGAGGTATTTAAACAGGAAACAAAACAGAAATCTATTAATCAGAATGCTCCATTTCTGTAAACATTCAAAATGTTGCAGTTGCAATACATTAACACCATATCTACAAAGCCAATAGAACTTTATAGTCAAAACCCACTGGTCTGAGATAAGCTGAAATTGGATGTGACAAAAGGCCAAGACTGGCCAGATTCTACTGGAAGAGAGAAGAAAGATGACCATTTTCTTCCCTATAATTTGACATTTTTGCTACAATTTCCATAACTTTTGGCAAAGGAAGAATGAAAGAGCTGACTCTAAGAGACTTTTGTTTGGATTTAAGAGATTTCTAATTTATGAAGAGACATCCAAAAATCTTCAGTGAACAGTAAAAGTCATTTTTTCATTTCGTTTCCCTTGAAGGTCACATTTTCTGCTGCTGAATGCACTTCTCAAAGAATGACAAAGTTCCATAGCCCACCAAATTATCTTACTGCTCTCAATAGTGGCCACAGACCACAAAGCAGTGTCAGCTGTGCCTCAGCCCATCTGCAAAGCACATCTTGCCAGTATTTATCCTCACTGACAAGGGATTTAAATATTCCCTGCAGTCTGCAGACTGTCTGTGACCTCTTTATTACAACTGGGAGACCATATTTCATAATAAAAATTTGCTAGTTCAAAGTTCAAAATCACAAATAACTGAAGACAGATTCATGCTCAAAAATGTTGATTTGTTTTGAAAATTTTGGTCACACACTGTTGAATTCAGTTGTTTTCTACTTTTTTTGTTGGTTACTATGAGTGGTAAGGAATAGCAGATGAGGCATGAGTTATTATTCCCTTCATCAGATGAAATGCAGCACATTTCTTTGGGCTTGAGCTCAGCAGATTTTAAATAATTCACATTCATAAAAGAGCAGCTTTGCAAGTCACATAGATTTGGGCAATATTCAATAACTTCTGAAGCATTTCACACACCTGAAACATCTGGGGATAATATTCATTCGTTTCTGTGAGCTGCTGGAATAATAAAGAAGCAAAAAAAAACCTCCTCCTAGGAGTTACTCACGTGTAAACTTTGAGCACAAAGTCCTTCTCTTCCTTGATTTCCGAGATGGACTGGAGCACATCCATGATGCTGAGCACTGCACAGCCATAGGGGCGCCGATAGTGCAGGTGGGGGGGGCCCTTCTTGGAGTCATTGAGCAACATGCGACCTGCGGGGAAGGGGATTCAAACATCAGGGATGGACACACAGCCACACCCTGCCCGCTGTGCTCACTCCCGACAGCACTGCCAGGGCACTTGCAGCTCCAGGCTGACACTGCTGCCTGCCTCGGCAACATCCCCCTCTGCAGGAGCCTGGGGGGCAGCTCTGGGAGGGGACACGGCCAGGACAGGTGACCCACACTGGCCAAAGGGATGGCCCAAAGCACATGACAATAAAAGGGGAGGGAGGAGTGGGGACATTTGCCACTGTGAGGTTTGGCTCTCTACAGACTGAAGCCTGGCTTCCTGGGAAGTGACTGGACACTGATGGCTGATGGAAAGTAGGGAATGAATCCTTTGCTTTCCTTTGCTTCTGCTCATGTCCTCTGCTTTATCAGACTGCCTTTATCTTCACCCTTCTTCCATCTTATTTACTCCCCAGCCCCATCCTGCTGGCGATGGGAGTGACAGAGAGGCTTGGAGGGCAGCTGGTGTCCACCTGGGGTCAACCCACCACAGCTTTTCACTCTGAAACTTTTCCAAGCCAGAAGTCCATTTGAACCTACACTCACTCAGCCAAAAACAGTCAAGGGCAAAGTGAACAGCATCATGTCTGGCCAGCTTTGATTTGTAGCTCCATGACACATATTTGCATCCAGCTGGGCTGACTACAAATCATCTGTGGATGAGCCAAGAATGTGGCTTGTACTCACCAGTCTGACCCACACAGAGTCACTGTGCTCCCTCCTTAGATTGCATTGATTGCATAAATTCTCATTTTATTCAACTGCTTCAAGGGAATGCATTATATATAGTATATAATATATTTAATATTATATATTGGTTGTTTATCATGTTTGGATGGATCCTTCTTGGAGCACAGGAAGGAGAAATCTGAGTACAAAGCTGCTCAGTGACTGACTTCCTATTACTGAAGATGCTATTACAAAAGATGCCAAGGCCAGAAAAATCACTGTGATAATCCAAGTGAACTTGTAACATTACACACAATAATTTGTCCAGCCCTTGCATCAAGGTTAATACAGCACCTTGCTACAAGCTTCATTTATCACCTCAAGTGATAACAGAGCAATTCTGATGTGTAGGCTCTCATGCCACGGGAAGTCAGATAATGAAACCCCGACCTCTGTGACACATTTGTGGCTCTGAAGGCACATTGCCATTCCCAGGACAACACACAAAGCTGTGTTTAGAGCTGCTGTATTCAGAAAAGGTGGCTGTGCCTGGTACTGGGTGTGAGCAGTGACTGGGCTGGCAACAGCCTTAAAAACCCTATCCTTGCAAACACTGCCTGGCCATTCTTCAGCCACCTGAAAACCTGAAACACACGAATGGCACTGCACTGCTCACATGTTTGCAATAATACAGCTGAGGAAACTGTCTTTGCTGCTCCTACTATACACTGTTAACATTGTAGGCCTAATATTTAAAATAATTTCTACTTAACACAGCTAAAATATGTACTTGCACCACAGACTCCTACAGCAACAAACAAATCTTGATATACATTTGTCTAACAGCCTCTGATTTACTTGATGTGGATGGTCACACATACTGATGTCCTGCCCTGTAACACAGCTCTATCACCAGTAAAAAGATCTCATTTGAAATTTTTAAACATTAAATTAAAAAAGCCTTTTTAGTTTGTCCCTCTCCTGTAGATGTGGTGTTTAATCAAAAATTTTGTTTCAGACACAGAAAAACAAAATCACTGTTGAAGAGTCACCAGTAACTTTCTAACACTTAGCTCCATATGGTCTGAATGTCAATCAATCTATGACTGGGTTCTCTAAATGTATAAATCATTATAAAGTGAGTTAATTAAAACATATATTTAAAAATACTCTAAGAGGTCTCTTTATTACATATATTTCAAGCACTAAATCATACTGTACCTATTCGGATTACATGGGCAACTATGTACAAATCCCTCTTCATGTCCTTGCTGCTGAGATCCTGAAAGATTGGAAAAAATAGAGATATTCCAACATAAGTGCCTGTAATTAAAAATGTGCATGTAAACTCTGAAATCCCATGTTAAAATGAGCTTCAAGAAAAACTAAACAACAAGAAAATGAGAAGCTACAGAAGAGCAAAAGGAGAGCTGAAGTTAATGAAGAAAAATAAGTGTTATTGACTCTGAGAAAAATTGAAAAATAATTAAATAAATTAAGAAAATACACATAAGACACTTTTCAATAACTCATTACTGCAGCATTTTGTATTCACATGTCAGAAGCCAACTTAATTGCAGTTTCCTCAGTGTGTTGTAGTTTTCACTGATAACTTCATAAACAAACAGCAACTTCTGAGACATTCCTCCTGCGTTTTAATTTTTTTTTAGTTACAGGAAAGGTCTAAGAAACATTTCTTCCTAAAAACCAGTTTTCCCTATGCCACTCACCTACCAGAGAAGATTTTAAACAGATCCTGTGTAGCAGGAGAATATTCATCCCTGTTTTAGACTGATGCAAAAAGGCTCCTCGTGCTCTACAGCAACAGCTGCTGCCTCTTTCTCTACTAAGTGCTGTCATCTCACTGTCAGGTACTACTTACACAAAAATTAACTGGAACAGTCTCTGATTCAGATAAAATCTCGTGGTTTTCTTTAAAAAGCTCCTCAAAGATTGGTATTATAACCACTGGAAAAGGAAATAATGCTATTTTTATATAAAGAGGGGAGGAAATTTAAACTGTGGACATCTAAGATCTGTTATTCCCAATCTGAATCAATTTAGAATTAAACCCTGCATTTTGCTGAAAGCTACAACACAAACCTTAAATCACACAGGGAATTTCTTTCCCATGTGACTTCAGAACCCAAACCTCAAGCAGTGAGATTACGATGGCAATGCAAATCCAGATTACAATAAAAGCTGGCACAGTGACTCAGAACAAGGCATGAAGGGAATTTATCCTAAGGAGAAGTTTCAATCCCATCCCAATTGTGTAATATAGCTGATTTACAGCAGGCAAGGAATGAATTCATGGCTGTACCTCCTTGCTCTCTAAAAGCACCTCTGCATTCCCCAGGGCAGCACATGCAGGGAGCTGCAGAGCCACTGTCTGGGGTGCTGCTAACCAGCAGATCTGTCTCTCCACAGCCAAAAACATGAAGCCACATAAACCATCCTTAGCATTTCCTCCTCAGGCTCGATTCTGCTGCTGCTGCACCAAGAAGGGAACACACCTTCTAGGCTTTCTCCAGCACCCAACATACCAGGGTGACATATGGTAGCCTTTATCTTGCATGTCTTGGAGACATGAAGTTATACACTGAAAGGGATTTGACATAGTTTTAATCTCAGTAATGCCTGACAAGACATTTCAAAAAGCAAAAAAACTTGAAGGTAATACCTAATGCTCAAGAGAGCAATAGATTCCTGAAAATATCTGTGCTTTGACAGGGGGAATTTTATTACACCATCAGATTACCAGTTCTAATTAACAGCAATTTAAAGAACTATTTTTTCAAAGGGCAGCTGTCAAAACATCAGAAAAAAGCAGGGCATGAACATATTGATGGGTTCACACTTTAGTTGCTTTTCCTATTTCACAAATATACTGTGTCACAGGCAAAAGACAAAAAATGTGGGCCCAGATGGCCTTGCATTTCAGTTTGTACAGCAGAGGCTTTTTACAAAGCAGGAAATTCTTACTATGACATGGACCAAACAATCAAAAGCCCCAGCCCCTGTGAGGAAGTTTTCAGCTAATTCCTCTGCAGAGAATCCATGTACATCTCCTAGGACCAGGAGAGGATAAGCTGCTTTTACTGGTTATTCTTAGGACTGCATCCACAGGGTGGGTATTTCCTATATCCTTCTGAGCTTCCTAAATGATACTGACTGATACACAACATAATTTCATTATAACTCTAACTGAATGTTTTTTTACAAAATCACCTCTAAATTTTCCCACCTGTATTGGGTATGGAAGAGAGTTACTCTACAATAATGGTTAGTTCTTTACAATGCTGGTTTCTAGAAAGGTCTGCTTGTGTGCTAAAAATCCCCCAAACCATCACAACTACCCCCAAACCACTGGAATCAAGGATATCTGTCTGTCACTAATTAGCAATTTAATTCAGCCTCCAACCTCACAGGCCACAGAGAAAAAGGTATTTAACAAAAACAACAAGCTTATACAGTGTAGTTACATTTTAATTCAGACCCAGGAAATGTTTCTAACATGCACAGGCTGAGGTTTCCTTGAGTGAGCTTTGATCTCCAGAGCAAGCAGTTTCTCACCTTTGCTATGATATGACAGCAGATGTAAAACCAAAGTCTGGGTAATTTTGATATTTCACACAAGGAGACAGCTGAAGCCTTTGAAGTAACAGAGATAGCAAAAAAAGACAGGGATCCCTTGAACTATCTAAGATATGGGCTGCTTGCCTTGGGGAAAGATTAGAGTTTTTAAAAAATACTGTGGTGTGGTGAGGGAGGACAAGGAAATAAATAAATAAATAGATTTGAAGTCAAGATGAACACAAGCTTGGGAGCAGACCTGAAAATCACAGAACTATCTTATCTTAGAAGCATTTCCTAATTAAGAAATTATGATAAGATAGAACCACTGCAGATAAAATAGTTATTCAAAAAAGCAAATTTTTATTGCTCTTTTACTACACACTTTGGAAAGTTCTTTGAAAGCATTGATGAAAAATTCTGGTTTAGAAGTGTGAAATTTTTGCACAGATAATTTCTCCAGTTATAATTCCTGTTACGTAGAATATACATTCATTAGAATTCTTGTTATGTAGAGTACACATTCAATAGCTGATGAGTGAGAGAGTCTAAGCACCTCCACCAGCCAGTGATGGAGTCTGAGCTCCCTGGGGAGCTGAGGCTGCAGCAGCTTTGCAATTCTTGCATAGTGATGGGAAAGGGAGCTCAGGAGGTGTCTCTGGGCAGGATTGGCACTGGCAAGTGTCTGCAATGCCAGGGCTGGCTGCTCTTGGACTAGACTGGCCCTACTCAGAATATGCAGCAAGTCTCTCCTGGAACTGTGCAATGGCCCTGGCTGGAATTTATAAGTTTTTTTTAAAGGGTGTGAGGGCTGCTTTGCAGATCACCAGAGCAAAACTGTTTCACACTGTTCACCACACAGAGAGAAACAAGACATTTGTTCCATGACCCCAAGTCATGTGGCATTGGTGAGAGTGGGGAAGTTGGATACTGAAAATCTTTTCCAAATTGATGAACCTCAGAGGCCAGAAAGTGCCAAAGTTGATACAAAGTCTGTGCTGCCTTTTGGGAATATTCCTTAGGGCAGCTCCCAGTGCTGCACTCCAGCCTTTCACCTGACTCAGACAACAGTGCTGAACCTTAAGCCCTGCTCACCTTCTCTCAGCAGGACCAGACTCTGGCTTTCAGTCACCATCTCTGAGGTGGCACTGTCACCTCTACTGATGTTTAATCAGCTGACAGCACTTCCCTGATGGTACCAAAACCAGAACTGCTACTGATGTCAGCATCCAGGTCAGTGCTACTTTTGGACTGCATCTCCTAAATCCAGATGGAGACAGAACTGAACATCCTCACACCCAGATCTACTCTGCTCCCTAAGAGGAGGAATTCTGCTGCCTTCTTTAGGGAGAGCAGGGAACAGTGCTGGGGACCATGCCTGGCTCAGTGTCCAGCCCTGGGTACACTCAGAGGGTGTAACTGCCAGAACCAAAGCTCTGCCATCTTTCTTCTTCACTGAAGGTAAAAATATTTCTGCTACAGAGCTTCCAGCATGTGCACTAACTAAAGGTGAGTCACGATGGAAGGTGTTTACCACACTTGGGATCTGAGATTCCTTACAGTTATTCTGTGAGGAGCTGCTAAGTATCAGTGTCTCCAGATTTTCATATCCTTTCTGAGAAGAAGTAGCAGATAGAATGATGGTCTGACACTTGATTCTGAGGGAACTTTAAACACAACTTAAGATCGGTGCAGAAGGGATTTCTGACAAGGGCATGTAGGGACAGGACAAGGGATAACACTTGTCTGATTTTCATTCAGAAAAAATTGCCTTGTTTTATGTTCAGGCCATCACAGCCTTTTCCTATGCTCTGTTATCTAAGGGCACAGCACATCCAATGAAAATATTCAAAATTTCACACTATCTGCAGGAACAAATGCAAGTACTTCAGAATATTCACTTAGCCATAAAAACAACATAGAAGTACATTCACTCTCTAGTCAAAACTGTAACAAAACTTAGAAATTATTTATGTTCTACTGATTTTATTGGACAACAAGAACTGAGTGTCCTTCTCCTCAGGAACCCTCCAACCCCAGTCCTGGGAGGGGAGAAGAAAGGGACAGACACGTACTGTGAAAAGTGCACACATTCGATCGATCTTCTCTGGATTCCTGGGGCCTCCGTTCTTGTTTAACCTCACCATGAACCTCTCACTGAAAAACAAACAATGGGAAAAAAACGATGAGCTTCTCCTGTACATCCTTCAACAGAAAAATACATGTAGATTTGGGGTTAATTTAAAAAAGATGCAGTGGTTGCTATAATTCCAAAGTCTATAAAATAGTATTCACTGGTCTGTAGAGAATTACTTGCAATAGCACAGATTTCTAATAGTAAGTAGTCTGCATGTGAAAACATTGTGTTGATGCATATTCATGATGCAATAACATTAAAATAATGTGAACATAAGAAGCATAGAACCTGTACACATTACAACTCCTCCAGGCAAAGGCTAAGACAAACTTGTTGAGGGGTACACTGCCTTTGGTAAAACTGAGTTCATTAAAATCCACTCAAAACTAAAAGTTACAAGAATACCAATTAAGCAATCTCCTTCAACATAGAGCATTTCTAGAAGCAAGACACTAATTCAAATACATTAAGTTTCAATTGATATAACTCTTACCAATCAAATTAAGCAGTCCTTTGATGAATAAATCCAGCACATTTAGCCAGACTGCAAAATGAACAATCCTCACAATGCATAGTAAGACATGGACATTGATACTACTTAAGACCAAGAATTTATGTGCAAAAATAAGTTTGATGAGCAATTGTTTCCCTAGTGTTCAACAGCCCCCTAAGTATTGACCACAGTTTTCTTCCGAGATTTTCACAGAAATAAAGAGAGAGCACATCATTAAATCTTCCAATAATCACAGATCCTTTCAATCCTATCCAGTACAATTGCATGAATTCCAGTAACCTTCATTTGATACATTTGCCAGTATATTATCTACCACTGGCCAGAAGAAAATGAGAGCACAATGTCCACACTGCCTCCTTTGGCAGCTTGCTCCAAGGGCCACCCATCCCTGCTGTTAAAGCCCCTGGATCTTGGGAAATGCCTGATTTCAGTGCACATCACTGCTTTTTGTCACCCTTCTGCATTAAAGAGCCCATTAGAGAAGCTCATTTCTCACAGGGCAGGGTTAGCAGATATCCCCACACACAAATAAGCAATTTAACACCATTAAAAATCCAAGAAAAGGTGCTGGAATTATTTTGTACAACTCACCCACTGTGAAATTTTTCAACAGCATTTGAGGAACAGTTCTAAAGGTGTAAGATTGTAACAGTCTGGCACTGAGACCACCTTCACCATAAATACACACACATCTGGGGGGACCACACAGGTGAAGCCAAGTTCCTGCTCATCCTGTGATTTATCATCACCTCTTGGCCATTCCACACAGCTTTATGCTGTGAGTTCATGTGACCTGTCCATTATAAACACTGGTATATTTTCAGAATATTTTTCTTGAAATGGTCCTTAATCCTGGAGCATAACTCCATACATTTCATTATACACCTTTGCATGATAATTTATGTAAGTTAATGATGCTCAGCAATCAAATCATCCTCTCTGGCTGTTTCACTCACCCTGCCACTCACTATTACTGCAATCTCCATGTGTCCCACAACCCCATTAAATTATTTTAATTAATTTGCTACCAGTGCTTACAACCTCAGATTCTGCTGAAATGCCACAAAGAAATCTGTAAGAAACAGACATCTGATGATTCTTTTGAGATGTCAGCAAGTTAAGAACATTTTACCAACTGCTTTAATGACATGGTAAAATCCATTCTTTCAGTAAGTATTTTGTGATGTATTATGTGGAGAGCAGGACAATACTAGAACTTCACAATATTCCACTGACAGTCACATTACAACAACATTACATCTTCATAGCTACCTCTATCTACCTAATACATAAAACAATATTACATACTGTATTTTGAATTTCCAGTAAGATGCAGTCTTGAACTTTCAAAACAGGCGTTTTTAAAGTTTTTTTTTAATTATTATTATTTCATCTCTAATGAGCATTTCATTTCCATACAGGAGCTGAATGCAATACTGTGTGCCACAAAATCCTGTGCAGGCTGTCCCTTGGACAATGGCAGGGAAGGGGCTGCCAAGTCTTTGAGCTGAGCTGCCTGTATAGATTTCTTTCATTAACAAAAGCTGTATTGCTTAGTGGGCTTTTAAAGCATCCAAAGAGGGATATTCTGGAGACTCACTTGATGGTCTCTTGCAAGGTTTTCCTCCATTGATAAGTTGATATCTTTGAAAATTTGAAATTCATCTTTTCCTTGCTAAAGCCATGGAGAAAATCTGGTTCCTGTCCCCCTATTGCAGTGCTGTTCAAGAAATGAAGCTGCCCCCACCTCTCTCACCTGCCTATTGATCACCTGTTCCCTTCTTCAAGCACCACTGCAGTAATAACCTTTCCATTCCTTCCTTTCATTTCCAGTCCTCCCTCGAGTCCTCTTGAGCTTGTGTGAATAAATAATTAAAGGGACTTTGAGTCAACTGCAGCATTTGAGAACTGTGGAACAGGAAGAGGCATTTGCCCAAAGGAGATCCACGGAGAGGAGGCAGAGAGTGACAGGGCAGCAGTGCCAAGAGGCCACCCCAAAGGACCAAGCCAGCTCCAGTGCTCCCTCTTGTCCTTGCATATCACTTCTCCTAAACTTGTGGGTTTGTTTCTCATCTCCAGCATTCCTCTAATCTTTGATATTACTACTGATCAAGAACAGTCTATTATGCTATTCTGTTATTATTCTGCTAAGGTCTCACTGGTGCTGACACTGTCAGGATCCCTGAAATGGGCCCTGGAATAGGACTGGAACCTTTTTACACTGGTGACCCACATTATGAACTAGTTAGTCAGCTGCTTCCCATTTTACAACTGCAAATTTATTTCTATGTCAAAGCAAATCTGGAAGAATAACCCTGTTTCCAATGACCTGAAAATCCACTGCCTTCATCTATCGTTGCAGGTCTGTTTTTAGACAAAAATACACACATTTAGGGTCAAGAAACTTAATGGGAATTCAGTATCTTAATTTCTTCTTTTAAGAGCTATGTCCTTGGAAAAAGTTGAGTCTCCAGTGTGTCTTTTCCTCAAGCTTATCTTCTGCACAAGGACAAGAGCACACACAGAATCTAGGCAACATTAAGTCCAGTTTAGTAACACTGAAATATCAAATCTGAATAAACCCCATGTGAAAATTAATTAAAACCTCAGTGGTTATAATTGCCATATAAGTGGTGGAAATGAAATATGGGAGGTACTGAGATGCAATCTAACTGCTTGATCCTACTGCTGCCCAAAACAAACAAACAAAAAACCCACAAGCAAAACCAACAACCCAATAAAAGTTTTCAGCTATTCTGAATATACATAAAAATCAGTTATTTTGCATAAATTGGAGATAAATGCATTAAAACAGAGGAAAAAAAAATTAACATTTTACCCTGCTGAGCTCAGACCCAAGACATGCCACATCAGAAGCAGTGTCTGAAACAAAAACCTCTTTATTCCTCTTGCTCCTATATGCCATAAGTAAGCTCCAATTACTCTAATTGCAGCATCTCCTCCTGTGCTAATTCACGTCATAGTGAAACCACCTCTTGTGCAGCACTGAGCCAGGCTTCACAATCACTCCCATGATTAGTAATTGCTAGAGCTCCTCAAATATAAGAACCACTGCTCTGACAAGCAAAGTCAGGCAGCTTCTTGTTCATTCACTTGAAAAGGAGCAAAAATGAAAGGAGTGTAGTGTCTCACTTCTTGGCTTCCCCAAAGTGACTGAAAAGCAGGACCATACTGAACTCTGCAGAAAGGAAGGAAGCCATCAATAGTTTGGGATGTTACATTTCCAGCATGAAAAAGGGGGCAAACAGGGACAAAATTTACTGTTGGGTGAGCAGAGTGGCACTGTGCCCACAGGGAGTTTTTGTTGCTGAGGTTTGTTTGTGATGCTCTTTGCACAATGTGTGAAGGAGAGGGCTGCCAAAGAGCTTGGGCTGCACTGGTGAGCCCCTTGCATTCATCCATGGACATGTTTCATTACTGGGGGTGTTTCAAGGCAAAAATCCTCACAAAGCATCAATTGGGAATGTAGGTACAGCATTAAGAGATGTATCATGCCAAAGCTGTGGAGGTCTGCAGAGAGACTGCAGATCAATTTTCTGTTTGAATTAGAGTCTAGTGATAAAGAACATGGATGAAAAAAATTAATTCTTTAACAAAGTATAGGAGATTGATTTTCTGAAGCAGGGACAGCAGCACATTAGTGTTTCAATCTCCTCAGGCAGAAACTTCACATCTCATACCCCTCCCTTGCCTTAAATAATGGTCCAGCAGCTATTTCTCCCAGAAACAAAACCTCCTTCACCCTCTTCATTCCAATGTGTCACTGAAAGGGAGAAGGTACAAATGCTCCCTAATTTTTCTTATTTTCCTCAGGGCTTCTTATTTCCAGAGAAAACTGGGGGAATGCTGAAAACCCCCAATATTATTTAAAATACCTCAGTCCTTTCTCGAAAGCTGTATTTAATTGGGTTTTCAGAATTTAGCATGTGGTCAACCCCTTCTAGGAAGCCAGGTTATTTTAAAAATACATACTGGCTCATGAGACATGTGGAAGTGCTCAGGGAAAGGGGTAATGTGGTAGCAGAAAAGATCATATAACAACTTGTATTTTAGACTTTGATCTTCTCTTGGTGTCTCCCCAGGTTTCTTTCTGACACTTTTAGTACTGTGTAAAACTTTACCTGCATGCAAAATACAAACACAACAACAAAAATGTGAAAATGCTGCCACAGAAGCCAGAAGTTTGCAGGAATAAGCTACAAACACTTGCCTAGCCAGGGCAGTTCATCTCCTTTTAGTCCTATTGGTTAAAAAAATAAATGATAAACATGATACTATTTAATTTCTCCCCTGTCCCCCTCCCCAAAAAATCTCTAGTCTCTTCTTTAAAGAATGTTAACATGCCTGAGAACAATTCTAGAGTAACATTTGAGCTGACATATGAGTACCATAAACATTTGAAGATGCTACTGTAAATGCACTGTATTTTGTCCCAGATAAATCTCAAGAACAAGCTCCACACAGGCCATCCAGGAGAGAGCTTGGGATGAGCTGGTCACTCTATGGCAACTAAACCTTGCCAACATTTCCTTTCAAAATATCCCAGTCTTGCTGTGCACACCACATTTCAGGCAGTTTGCTTCATCAGTGCCATCAAATACTGCATTCTTCCTGCTCCTGTGTGTACAAGCTCTACAAGGACAATATGTTGACCAGATGAATGGAATTATGTTAGCAATTACTGGTATAGAATCAAAGCATTTTCTTAAAGCTGCAAAAAAAAGGAGCTTGTTTCAAAACAATGAAGTTAGGAGAGAAACACCACGAAAGAGATCCCTGGGGCTTGGTGGGAGAGAAAACTGAAGTACAGTCTCAAAACCTTACAGTTTGGACAAGCTAATATTGGCATGGTTTAACTTGGGAAGCTGTAACTGTATCAAAGAGGAAGTGCACTGAAGTTTTCAAGCCCCAGGGCAGCAGCATTAGCCAGCTTTCCAGAAAGCAACGACTGCTCCCCAATATCCTGTTTGGAGAGGGGGGAAATCCAGGCTCGACTGTCCTGGCTGCGCATTTGTGCTGCACCCTGCAATACAGCTACTGATAACCACGTGAGGCTTCTCATATGTGCTTGCACAGCTCCACACAAGAAAAAAAAAAACAGACTTTTATTTTCATTCCAATGGCCAACTTGGAAATTGGAATTTGGAAATTTGTCCAAGTCTCTCGAGTTTGTCAACTCCAAGAATATTACCACTGTCAGCGATTGAAACGGTCACATCAGGACAGCACTGCAGCCTGATGATTTTGAGAACACCCTGTAGGAACTTTCTAAAAAGGAAACAAGCCTCACTTCAGGCCTTCTGAACTCTATTTCATGAGCATGGTCTCATGTTCATGAAGAAAGCATGCACCTATATTAATATTTTAGGAATTTCCCATTGTGAAAAATAATGGGTTTTACTCTTGAAAGATGATTTAAGCAGTAGGAGGATCCTCCGGCAAAGCTTTTCAAGTTTATTTTCTGTTCATCATGATTATCTTTTAGAGTTGCTAATTTTTGCTTATCCTCTTGGGAAAAAATCTAGGTCCTTACAGCTGCTGTAAGACTGACCTAATAACAAAATCTCCCAGAGCTCCACAGAACGAGTCTCCATTCTCAGTGTGAGTGCAGCAGGAAGCCAGAGCACACACACAGAATGGAGCCATGGCTGTGAGGAACTCAATTCCCACTTCCAGTTAAACCAGCAGCATGTCCCAGATCCCAGCAGTGTCTGAGCAATCCATCACTGCTAGTGGTCAGTGCCAAGCCCTGGAGACAGCAGCATCACCTCTGCTGAACTTCCCGTTTGCTCACTGTCTCAACAGTGACTCAGAGATGATTTAAAAATCTTCCTTTTCAGGCAAGTGCTCACAGAGTGTGTTTGGTTTTTCCCCTTTTCTTTTGCTGGGGGAGGCAGGAGAGTTCTTTCCCGAGCTGTCTTATCCAGCAGCTCTGCAATAACCCCGCTTTCACAAACAACTGAGGCACAGTACACTGCTTTGGTTTATGGAGTGTATTTTATAAAGACATCTTAGAGAAAAGAACACCAAATCTGTGAGGGAAATGAATCTGGCCCTGAGAAAACGGCTCCAAGCAACACAGTTTGCTTCCCAGCAAATTCAGGCTTAATGCTCATGAATTATTAAATTACCACATTGGCGAGAAGCCCTGGGGGAGGATTACAGAGCTTACAGTAAGACTGTTACTGCAAACACTGGGTTTCCATGGAAACTGAAAATAGTGAAAATAACTACCTGTCATTTCTCTTGCCACATTCAAGGGAAAACCACCAAAATGTTAAAGTGTTATTGAGGCTTGCAGGGGAAAGGGAGCTAAGCACCAATTACATTCTCCTTGGCTTCTCATGACTCTGCCACACTTGAACATTTGACACTATCATGAGGATTTTTCTGTTATTTTCATCGTGAAAGGTACATATTTTTATTCCTGAAAGGAATCCTGTCAATTAGAAAAGGCTTCTATTAAAAAAAAAAAAAAAGAAAAGAGAAAAGAGAGACACTTCAGTCATCTAGTGCAATTCCCTAGGGACAGTGATTTTAACTAATGGCAGGCAGGGCAGACTGACCCTGCCAGGTGGCAGGTGAGGGAAGCTTTGCAGGGAAGACTTCTAATTTTGGATTACAGGTATTTTGTAGAATAAGGATTTTATCACCATTTCTACCCTGAAAGAAGTTAATGGTTCTGAGGTCTGGTACAGCAGCTGTCACATTTAATTCTTGTTCCACAAGAGCTTTGCACATGACAATTTCTGTCAGGAACACAGAACTGGCTTTTGAGGGGGAATTCTGCCACAGAAAGAGCTCAAGTGTAATGAGAGGATTCCATACACTGGGCCTTCCTACAGACACAAAATTACTTGGAAGTGCTTTCTCTGTTCTCACTTACACATTCAAACAACACAGATTTCCCTGCTGCCCCTCAAGTGAGCAGAATTTCTTTTAGCTGTATGTGTTTATGACACATTGTCATTCCTCCTGTGCAGGAAAAGGGAAGAAGTTCCAATGCCTGCAACTCATTGATTTCTTCCTGTTAACAAATAAAAATCAAAACAACCCTGCAGAAAACTCTGTATCCCTGCCTATTTGTACATCATATTTGACCCCCAGCCCAAAAAGCCCCCATTTGTGGGGAAAGGAGGATGGTGGTGGTGAGAGATGCAAAATAACATGGATATTTGTAAAAGCTCCTGCTATGGAATACCTACATATTAATAATTCCATAGGAACTAGGAAAAAGAGTAATTTTGTAGAAAATAATTAATATCTTTAATAATACACTTATATTTCTCACAGCAACTTTCATATACCAGTCCAGACAGTAGCAGTTTCTTTTGCATACACTATTAACAAGACAGAGAATAAACAGGAAAACCAAGCAAGTGCAGATTCCAGAGAGAGATCCAGGGAATTAAAGTCAGGAGAAGCAACCAATAAAGAAAATGAAAATGCATCACTCCTCCTGTGTTCTTTTCTAAAAATCTACCCACGAAAAAAACCTTATAAAATACTCCACAGGTTTTTGTCTTCAGTGATGACAAAACTTGTGTTTTTCACAAGTTCCATATTCCATCAGAAAGGCTCTTTATCCCAGCTGGGTGTGTGCAGCAGATTTCAGAGACAAACAGATCTTCCATGGTCACTGCAGTGCCCAGAACAAAGCCATTGCTGTGGGCAGCAATATTCCTTAATGTTTGCTGAGGTTTTGGGGAAGTTCATCTTGAGCAGGATGAAAAACTCATGCTGCTACCATTACTATTGTTATGAATTATCTATTACACAAAAATCAGAAAAATACTCCCCTTGAAATACTAAAGTCACATGAAACTAAAATACAGGAGGAGCGATGGAGGATTAGCTATCCTAAGAGATCAGATGCTAAAATACAGGTAAAAATTGAAAGACGAGCGTTTTTTCTTGACTAAGAAGAAAAAAAACCCTCATTCGTTGGTAAGGTTAATCCCTGGGAAAATTTTCTGAATATTAAAGAAATAATTCTGAATTATACAAAGTTATTTTTTCCCAGTAGACAAATCATTATACTGACAGCGAATGATACAACTTTTCTATTTTAAAATAGTCATGCTATTAAAAACACAACAAAAGGAAAATTTAGCACATATTCACAATTAAAATGAAAATACAATTTTCTACTTCCTTACATAGCAACTGGCAATAAAGGAACAGGATAATATTTTAAAGCAATTAACTGGGGATAAATGCCCACACATTGTCCCAGCACTCCCAGAGCCATTACTTGAGAGAGAAACAATACAGAAAAAAGATCTTCAGGTCAGTCCCATATCCTGGAAGAGAATGCAGTCAGACTCGTTTGACACAGTTTTTACTGTAGATCCTTCCACATTAATTAAAAATTTCTTTCAGCTATTCAACTTCAACTGTATTTATCTACTCAGTGACCCTTCTTTCCTTTTTCTGACCTTATTAATGCCAGTCTTCCTCTTTTTTATTTCACCTGTCCCCCTCTCTCCACTCCCAGCTGCCAAAGCTCCCTCTGCCCAGGCAGAGTCTGGTGTCTGGAACGTGCCCGAGTTCTACAGCCCCGGGCTGGGCAGGTAGGGCTGCTCTGTCCAGGTGATCCTGCACTAAGAATGCAGATCCTGCACATCAGAGCTCTGAGAGGACTCAAACCCCTTCTTGGACAAGACTTGTGGGAAATCTGCCATTGCATTTCACAAATTGGCTCAGTGTTTGAAATGGAAGCTCCTGAGAGTGGTAATTGTCTGCATTAGCAAGTGCTACAGGAAAATTATCCAAGATGGCAAGTGTAAGCACAATGTAATTTTAGCTACACTCTTCCTGCTAACATTTTTTAGCAGCTGATATACATTCCTATTGGCAGTTTAAAAGTAAAAAAAAAAAAAAAAAAAAAAAAAGACTAAATGATGATGAGAACTATGGAGCTAAGGGCCATCATTAAATACAAACAAACATGAGGGATTCTTGTCAAATTTGTCAAGGTAACCTTCAGCAGCCTGGTACAGATTTGTATCCTGACGTCTGAATTGGGAATAGTGTGTCTCAGAAACTCCTACTACAGCAAGAGCGAAAATCAAATCCCCTGCAAATTCATCATTTCTAAATCCAGTGTTTCCAAGTGGTGCATTTCATTCTACTCTACCTAAACACTGGCACAAACATTTTCTTTTTACAGCCTGCCCTGGCCACTCAAGTGCAGTATTGTGACTTCTACAGGACCAGGCTGTACAAGTGAGTGGCAACTTGAGAAAACTTCTAACACACACAGGTTAAACCAAACCCAGGTTGGTCATGCCCCACAAGTTTATTTGTTTACAAGGACACATTTAAATTGATAACAATGTTCTCTAATATTTTTATCCCCTTAGTATCCTGAACTATTTACACATTTGTCTGTTGATTTTTATCACAGAAAATAATTTGGTTGGAAAGTGTCCCAAGATCTAGAGATGAGTTACAAATGGGAAATCATTATCTCCATTACCTCTGCAGTTAGCACCAAACCCCACTGCAGAGCAGTACTAACAGCCAAACACTGCCACTGAACATTTGACTCAGCCTTGAAAAATAGGGGCAGATGATTTTATGTCAGATGACTTTTGAGCAGCTGAATCCAACCAACCTGCTGTAGACCCAGAGCATTTTTTCCAGTCCATAATTATGTTTCCAACCCATGTTTCTCTCCAGAGAACTGCTTTGTCAATGGTGCTAAATCCTGAAGACAAGACTTGGGACAGACTGTACTGCTCACATTCTCCCCATCATCCACCCACAAACTGAGAACATTTCCACAAAAAACATCTTTCCGTATCACCTATTAGCAAGAGCTTTAAAGAGCAAGCTTATGTTTTTTCTCATTTTGGCTTCTGCTTTTGAATTTTAACACTGAAATAGATGTTTTCCAATCAAACTCCTAGCCTGCACTGCAGTGGTTGCAATCCTGGCTCACCCCAAAGACGTGGCAGATATTTTAAACAGACACTGCAGAGAACACCTGCTCTCTCCACAAAAGGTTTGAGCACTTTCTGTATGAGAAATGCCCATATGGACTTCCTGAGTGACTCCCATCAACACCACCAGGGCACCCTGCACCTCCCAAAGCCTCAGGCACGAGGAGGTCGGTGCTATAAAGGGAATGGCAAAGTATGAGGAGGCAGGTGGAGGAGTTAGCAGCAGAAATATGTAAAATACCATTTTCCATGCATAATTACTGCTTAGGCCCCCAGATCTTCAAATTCAATCACATCAGAGTTTCTCTTTTGTTCTATTCACTCTCCATAATTAAGGATATTTCTAGATGACAAGAAAATTTTAAATCCCGCTGGTGTGTGAAATAGGGTAACTGCTTGAAGATGCAGGCAGAATGAAAAACATTCATATGTTTAAATATAAACTTTATAAAGAAAAAATATGACAGAAATTTATTTCTCCTTCTCCATACTCAAAAGGCTGAGAGAACTGGTATTGTTGAGCCTGGAAAAGGGAAGGCTTCAGGGTAACCTAGGTGTCCCTTCCAGAACTTGAAGGGATCCTACAGGAAAGATGCAAAGAGATTCTTTACAAAGGCTGGAGGGAAAGCACAAGGGGGAATGGCTTCACACTGAGAGTGGGTTTACATGAGATACCAGCAAAAAATTCTCCCCAGTGGGAGTGGGGAAGTCTGGCTCAGGGTGCCCAGAGCAGCTGTGGCTGCCCCTGGACCCCTGGCAGGTCCAAGGCCAGGTCGGACATTGGGGCTTGGAGCAGCCTGGGACAGTGGGAAGTGTCCCTGCCATGGCAGGGAGTGGAATGAGGTGGCCTTCAAGGTCCTTTCCAACCCAAACCATTCTGGGACTCTACAGCAGTTAGTGGACTTATCAAGCTTATTTCCAGAAAAAAAAACCCATGAAATTTTTCTAAGTTATGCATAATTCGATGCATTTCTGAGAAAAAGTTATTATATAGGTATTAAACCTCACTGCTTTACTGAATTTATTTTCACCCATCAAAATCATGCTAAAAACGTAAAAAATGTAAATATATGTCTTCTTTGTTGCACCTTTCTAGCACAAATAACACTCTGCATCCCTTTGTCTACCAGTTTCCAGCTCCTTTAGAGCAGTTTTCATCCAGCCTGTATCTTTTTATTTTATCAAGTTTAATACTCTCTTCTGTTGAGGCAGGAGGTGCATTCCCATATAACAGAATGAAATTAGTCAGCTCCATTGTGATTTGTGCTTGACAAATCTCTGCTGACTTTTGCTTACCATTTTGTTAGCTTCTTAGTGCTAACAAGTCCTTTATTTGTTCCACAACTTTTCACATTTGTCATCGGATTGCAGCTGACCTTCTTAGGGAGATTGAGGCAAGCAGCCATTAAATACTCCAGCTATCTTGGAAACATCTGCTCATGGCTTAATGTCCCCTTTAATCTGTTCACTTATTTCTTGATTTGAAAAAAAGGTTTTTTGCTGTAAAACATTATAGAATTTTTTTTTTTAATCCTTGATGCCCTTTGGTAGTTATATTTTTTCTACAAGTTTCTGTCTCTTCCTATCCCTGTTTGTGCAATTTCATTTATTTTTTTTATCCCAATTCCATTTCACCACAGAACATGATACAGACTTCCTGTTGTTCCCATATATTTAATCTTTCCTTCATACTGAAACAATTTGCTTTTGTGCTCTTCATCAACATCACTGAGAAGCAGTCACCTCTCACAAGTCTTTTCTCCATATCAGTTTACCTCTCTCTAATCTTTATTGACACCTTTTTACTGAGTTCACCATCTTTACAGTAACATTTTCTTTGCTGCCTTTTTGATGTTACTCTCAACTCAATCATTCCATAATCATTCATCCCATGGTATATCTCACAATGGGGTATAATCACTGGCTATAATCCAAACTGGATCAATTATCTCATCATTTTCCAGTAACTTCCACTTAGCAAACAAACTGAGGTATTAAAGATGAGTCACAAAGTTGTTAGACAAATGGCTTTTGCATGCAAGAAAAATAGAAATCCCAAATACTTTAAAACAGATAAATAAACTTTAATCCCTTTTTATCTGAGCCTTCAAGTTCTATTTACTTACAAGTATTACTTTTTCTATTTCTGTCAGACCAAAAATGAAGTCACTTTTTCCTTGTGTTTACCTCTAGGTCTGACCCCTCTGATGGCAGTGTTGTTATTCCTGCTGTCCATAACTCCCCACTGTCATCCTTTGTCTGCTCCTCCTTTGCTGACAACCATTAAACACAGAAACATTTTTGTATTCAGAACCTGAGAACCATCTCAAATGATATTTCAGCTGCTGCTCCAACCTTCTGATTGCTAATCTACACCTGGTGCATGCTGTTACTTCAGCCCCTGAGAAACACTGGAACTTTCAGCAATTCTTCACTTAACCTGCCTGGGAAATAACTCTTGGCACCAGCAGGTTGAGGGAGGTTTGGAATCCAGCACATGTCCAAGGCAGTAATGCTGAAAGCCACTCAGCCTCCAGCATGAGCTGCTTGGCTAAGAAATTTATCAACCTCCAAACCATTTCAGAAGTCAATTTGTCCCTTTCATTTAGAGTGCAGTGTGCAGAAGCCCTGCTTGGGTTTTTTACCTTAATGTACTATTTCCCGAGAGGAAAGAAAATGTTTTAAAGTAGATATAAAAACATCATTCCAAATTTGTAGCAATGTGTTTGTCTGTTTTCTGGTTTCTCCTCCAAAACAGAGCTCAGCCTCATTACACATTTTTTCCCCAACACTCTTTGGGATGTAAGAAAATGTAAAAATGATGTTGTTTTCACCACAGCAGACCACTGATGCTTAATGCAAAGAGCTAAGTAATAACAACTGTTTGCACAAAAAAGCATTAGTATATATTTAAATTTGCCTGAACCACTCTTTGTGCTTTTTCTCATTATAACTATTATTTCCTTTTTTTTTTTTTTAATCACTGGCAAAATAATTTCCTTAAGGTTCTCCACTCAGTGATTACATACAACCTGCAGCCCAAAACAATTCATCTCCTTTCAGTGCAATTTCTACTGGCAGCAGCTTGTCTGCCTGTCTCTTCCTCTTCCTGGCAGCTTTTCTCATTTAATTATTTAATATTTTACTGGTTTGCAGAAGGAACCAGTTGGGTGTATTTTTTTGGTTTGGTTTTCCATTTTCACCTTTCCCTCTTAATTTTCTGGTAATTGTCTCAAGAGAGGAATTATAGGCATGTCCTAAACGACATCAACTGGAGTGTCCGAAGAGCTGCAAAGATGAGAAGGGTCTGGAGGAGAAGCTTTATGAGGAGCAGCTTGGTTTGTTCAGCCTGGAGCAGACTGAGGGGACACCTCACTGGGGCCTTGAGCATCCTCCCAGGGGCAGGGGAGGGCAGGGAACCAATCCTGCTCTCTGTGCCCAGGGACAGCAGGGAAGGGCTGGAGCTGTGGCAGGGAAGGTTTCAGGTATCAGGAAATACCATCAGCTCATAAGAACTTTTCAATATTCCCCCAATTTTTAGTGAGATGTACTCTGAAGAGATACAAAACGAGAGGAAAGAACATTATGTGGCTCTTCCCTAACTTTGAAACAAATCTAAATCTAATTGCTGAAAACTAGGAGAGTTTTGACTGTGGCAGCAAGTGTCTGTCAGGACATGCTTTTACCAAAACTCAGAGCACTGCACAACACGGTGTTCTTCAGATCAGAGCAAGCTGCATTTGCTAAACTTCCAAGACACAAAATAAATGCTGCAATGCTCTTCTACATACTCTGGTGTTTTCAAAACACATGCTTGTAAGAGAAAAAGCCAGCCCATCTCATGTTTGCTACCACTGGCACCAATTAGTTCAATAAAATGAGAGTACAGACATAGGGATGAATGTTAAGAGTTTATGCTGAGAGCAATACATTGGTGACAAAAAGGTTTTTTGTGACAGGTCTGGAAGGCAAGGAGTGGAGGAGAGTTACAGAGGCACAAAGCAGTCCCTTCTCAAACCAACCCCACAGCCTGGCCCTGTAATTATTTGTGCTTCTTGGAGGAAGCTACAAGACACCAGGACCTTGAGTAATGTCTGGAGGCAAAGTCAAAAACCTAAAAAGTTCAACCATTCTGTGCCTTTGATGCTTCACTAAATTTCCTATGCAAAGACCAGTACTTCTGATATTCCCAAGTAAGAATTGCAGGATTGCAACTCATGATTTACCAGCTCTGTCCTTCCAGCTGTGCCACAAGAACACACCACTCTTTATCTCCAATACATTTGCTCTCTCACAGCTCTTTTCTTAGGAAGCTTTTCAGCTGTTTGACAAATTCCTACCTGATCTGTTTGCCTTCCCGGACATCGTACAAAGAAAAAAAGACATCTGTGTCCTCTCCAATGGTGTTGTAGGTGAAGCTTTTCAGGCTGAGGAAGAAGTGATGAGGCACCGGCATCCGACAGGCTTCCCCGTGCCGCTGACGGATCGTGTCCACCTGAGTCAAAGCAGGGAAACCATTGGCACTTCCAGACATTCTGTGTCCCCCTGGACATTCTGTATCCCCTTAGACATTCTGTGTCCTCCTGGGCATTCTGTGTCCTCCCTGACATTCTGTGTCCCCCTGGACATTCTGTATCCCCTTAGACATTCTGTGTCCTCCTGGGCATTCTGTGTCCTCCCTGACATTCTGTGTCCTCCTGGGCATTCTGTGTCCTCCCTGACATTCTACGTCCTTCTAGATATTCTGTGTCCTTCTAGATATTCTGTATCCTTCTAGATATTCTATAGCCTTCTACATACATCTATATATCCTATATACTTCTACATATTCTATATACTTCTAGATATTCTTCTAAATAAAGGACACCTGACCAACTTGACCATTTTAACTGAGAAGCTGCTCTCTTCTTGCCATCAAGTAAAAGTTTAATCTCAAATATATTCTGCCTCAAAGCTAAGTGCTAGATTGAGTTTTCTGCCTCTATTTTTAACACTTCTAATTTGAATAGATTGATGAAACTGTGATAGCCAAGTGGATGCAAAATAAATGGTTTATGCATTGGAAAACCGATTTTATCAAATAAACCAAGTCAATCCTATTTCTCAAATTTTGCCTCGATTCTGGTACTGAAAATGAATTATAAGATTGGTATTGGGTGGTTCCTGATGATTTCCATTTAAAGCAGAGGGACTTCAAAGCATTTTTAGTCACATTTATTACATTCTTTCTTTTGAGCGGCTGCAATTCACTCACAGAGGTCATTTATGTGACCAGTAGGACAAGGACAGTGACTGTCCCCTTGTACTGGGCACTGCTGAGGCCACACCTTCAATCCTGGGGTTTGGGCCCCTCCTTCCAAGGAAGAACTGAGGTGATGGAGCCTCTCCAGGGAAGGGAATGGAGCTGGGGAGGGATCTGGAGCACAAGTCAGATGGGGGGAGCTGAGGGAGCAGAGGGGACTCAGCCTGGAGGAGGCTCAGGAGGGACCTTCTTGCCCTGTGCAGCTCCCTGAGAGGAGGCTGTAGCCAGGTGGGATTGGTCTCTTCTCTCAAGGAGCAAGCAATAGGAAAAGAGAAAATGGTCTCAGGTTGTGGCAGGGAAGTTGAGTTTGGATATCAGGGAGAAATTCTTCACTAAAAGAGCTGTCAAGCACTGGAACAGGCTGCCCAGGGAAGTGGTGGAGTGACCATCCTTGGAGGGGTTTAAAAGATGTGTAGATGTGCTCAGGGACAGTTTAGTGGTGTGTTTGGCAGTGCTAGGGGAACATTTGGACTTAATCTTAAGGGCATTTTCCACTCAAAAACAATCCATGACTTAGAATGGATTAAGAGGCCAGTTTGTCCTGCAGGTATAAAAAACCAAGAGTTGATAATATGAGCAATCAATCAAGCCAAATAGTAGAAAAGTTTACAGTTTGACTCAACATAACAAGACCTATTTACAGCAGTGAATGCTGAGGTGGCCACAGAAAAATGAGTATAAGCAAATGTATGCGTCCAATTTTTACAACCCTTTACATCCATTCATGCTGATCTCAATAAACAGGTTGCATGAATATCCTAAGTTCCCTATGCTCATCTTCTCTGAATGCACAGACAGGTATAGTCTAACCAAAAAAATCTTAAAATTTCCAGACTTACAATCCAGATTTGTACTGGTTCAAAAGGAATTTTGTTCTGGACTTTAAATTAAATCTAAGGAAATCCTCACTCTTTAAAGACAGGTAGCTGTGGAAGCACAGATCTCTGTAAAGATCAAAGCCAGATTCCATGCCCAGGACTGGATTATATCCAGTACAGAAAGGATGTGTGGAACAGAAGCCACTAAGCCACGTGTCAGCAGAGGGGTAGAGAGAAGAGTCACAGGGGCAGTGAGGCTTTTGATGTCACCACACAATGGTATCTTTTAAGAGCAGCACTTACAAGCTCAGGAAAAGAGACCTAAATGGAATTTGAAGTAGGACTTCAGTGACTTAAATACTTGGGAATCTTCTGAGGAAGTGTTCTATGGGTGAGGAATTACCCAGTAATCAGAATCAGACCTTTACCCACAGTACCACGAACTTAAAGACAAGAAAAAATTCAGATGTGGATAGTATTTACCTGTGATGTGCTCTGCTGGACACTGTGTCTACTTGACAAATGCTGTGGAGATACAAAATAGTAAAAATTAAACCTTTTTTGAAGTAAGAAATATTTACATTATATTCATGTAGCATTAGAGCAGAAATTCTAAAATATGACTTTCAAAATTATTACCAACTTTTCATGCCTTTTTTCACAGTGTATCACCACTCACAAGACCACTTGCTTTGCTAAAGGCTTTTCTCAGTTAAGCTGTTGCTTTATCTGACTATTTGAATTTACAGGGAGTATTTACCTTAGCTTTTAAAGTAAATGGCTGTCATAAGTTAGACAGAATTTCAAAAAGAAATGCTATTACAGTGTTGGGAAATTTCATTATTCTCTATAATCTCTGTCTTCTCTTGCAAAATGGGAAGATACCTCACTACTAATCCTCATCTCCTGGTGTAATGTCTGTGGAAAGATGCATTTGTTAAAAAACACAGGCATCTAGAAAGAAAGATGGATTTCAAACATTGTTAAAACTTTTTGCTCCAATAAGAAAATGAAATCCTGAAAATTGGTTAAAGACTCCTCTATAATTTCAGCTGCCCAACACATGTAAAGAAGAATCAGTATAAAGCACTACATGTCTAAAACTCAGAGGATGTTGCTGTATTTAAAGCCCTTTGTGCTAGAAGGAGATGTTATAATCAGAAAATGGACTGCAAGACTCACTGAAGCCATTTAATCTCCAAAGAGAGATTTAAATACTAATCTAAATTGAAAAGGTTTCAGAGAGCTTTAAAAAAAAAATCATTAATGATTCTGTCATGCCTTTCCCTGCACATCATCTTAATATTAACATTTTAAACCGAAATATTAACACTGACACTGCCACACATTATAATAAATACTCTCTTCATTCACCTCAGCTCCCTCCTATTACAAATTTTACATTTACACTCTACATCAGAATTAGCAGATGTGTTGACAAACAAGAAGCTTCAAAGCAGGTGAAAGCAAAAGATTATCCACAAATATAATTGGCAATACTCTTCAATGACTACGCCATCTTTCACACAGAACACAAATAGGACTTTTCACCACAAAAGGAGAGATACTCTTCATAATGAGAATAAACCAAGGAGGTGTTGGGGTACTGAGGGAGCTGCCAGAAATGCTCACTGAGCCACTTTCAATCCCTCACCAGCAGTGGGCCCAGCTGCCCAAGGGCACCCCTGTATTTGACACTGGTGATGCCACATCTCAAACTCAGTGCTCAGTTTTCAGTCCCTCACTGCTGGATTGGCTATTAGGGAGAATTTTGTCACCTCAAGCACTGGGACAGGCTGCCCAGGGCAGTGGTGGAGTCCCCATCCCAAGTGTACCTGTGCCACCTGGGGACAGCAGCTGGTGGGGCCTTGGCAGTGCTGGAGGAACGGTTGAGCTCAATGATCTCAAAGGTCTCTTCCAACCTAAACAATTCTGTGATTCTAAATGGCATATTTTGACATCTGTTCACATTCACAGTTATAAAAATGTCCTCTTCCACACTCTCAGTAGAAAAATAATGATCTCCAGCTCCATTGTTTGTCTCACTATTTCATCATCCTCTGAATGTTAAAAGCCTTCAAGTTGGCTGAGTTGCCTATTTAATCTTTTTTGTCACCTGCAACCACTCAGAATCAGCTGGCATAGAAAAGACCAGTTATTTAAGCTACTCAAGGTGTCCTGAGTTCTTTTGATTAAATTAATCTCTAAATCCAAGTAAGAAAGTGAGACATTCAAGCAACACAAACATGAGAGGTGGTCTGAAGAGATTCCTCAGCAAACCTTCTGCTTACAGAGTGCACACTGAGGTAAATCTACAACAAGAAGTGGTAAAAATCTCAGGTTTTAAATTTTTCCACAACCAAAGGAGTAGATTTGACAAGTCCTCTGCTTTCATGCTTCAGGACCACATTACAACAATACAATAATTGACTGAGTTAATTAATGTGCCCTTGCCTCTGGCCAAGCAAAGTGCCCAGAGGGTATGTGCCACTTTTGGGTACTTGGAGGGGAGGGTGACTGAAAACAGCCAACATGGATTTATCAGGGGTGCATTATGCTGGATCAAGTGATTCCCCTGAGGTAAAATAACCAAATTATAGATGAGGGAAGATGAGTGGCTGTTGTCTCTCCCCAGCTCAGTGAGGCTCTCAGCACAGGCTCCCACAGCATTCCTGTACCCAAGCTGTAAACTTACACCTGCATGGGCACACTAAACTGCTGGGGCAGAAATCCCAGCAAACAGCAGCAATTCCAGCCTCCAAAGGTAGTGGCTGATGGTGTCAATTCTTCAGGGGTCTGGCCTGAGACCTATGCAGCCTCAAATTCCCAGATGATCCTAAACTGGGAGCAGCAGACTGGCAGGGTCCTACTACAGCAAGGCAAACATAAGCCAGGGGAGCACTTGGGCAGCAGGAACATTTAATATTTGACTGTTTCTGTTATCAGCAATGGAACCAGCAGACTGACAATAACATTTATTCCTTTCTCCTCAGCACTGAGTAAACCACTGCATTGAGCAAAGGCCAGAGAAGCAGCACAAGGGCTTTGAGGAGGATGGAGGGAATGCAGCATTTTGAGTTTGGAAAAGGTTTGTAGGATCTGTGGCAGCCTTCCTATAACCAAGCAATTCCCAGCACGAAGAGGCAGCGAGGCTCTGCACAGAGCTGCACAAATACTGTGGGCATCAACTACAACATGGGATACCCCAATGTTCCAACAAGGAAAAATGTAACTCCATCAGAGCACCCATCAGAACATAGAACAGGGATCCAATCCTTTCCCTTGAAGAATTTCAACATCCAACCGGACAAAGCACTGAGCAGCCTGCTGTGAATTCAGAATTCACCTTGCATTGAGAGCAGCAAGTTTACTTAGACCTCCCTGAGGCCCCTTCCAACCTGAAAAGCCTTCCAAAGTGATATAAAAATAGGACTGTTAAGAAATTATCCATCTTCATTCTAATAAAAAAAAATCAGTTTTACCTTTATTTTCCCTAGAAGATAGTTGTCTGTAAAGGTTGTGCAAACTTTAACTGATACAATGTTCAGTATATCTTTCCTCATCAAAGGGTTTTCTGATGCCTAAATTGATTCCTTGCTATTGTAACCTAGGCCTATTGATTGTTTTCCTATCCATCATTAGGATTAAAAGATTCATTAATTCAGCTTGTGATTCCAGTATAACCTCAAATCTCCTCTAGAAAACCACCTAAGCTGGTAGTGTCCCAATCTGCTCTTCAGAGCAACAATTGACTGCAGGAGTTGACACTTGGCATTTATGAATCTCCCTGGTATATTACATTTTTAATATAATTTCCTAAATTTCTCTATATTATTTGGAATTCTGATCCTTCCCTCCACTGAAAGAATCAGAAATATCATTTCCAACTTTGTGGACTTTGTATATTTAGTAGAGCAGACTCCTTATTTTAAACTTGAAGCACTACAAAATGGAGGGTGACCCCAAGAAATTCAGCTAATTCATTCTTCCTCCTATTTAATCAGATTACTGACAACCACTCTTTTTTTCTTTTTTTTTTTGAGTATGGGTTTTCTAATTTTTAGTTCTGCATTTACATTACAGCAATTTCATCTAGAACTAATGACTTTTAGTGAATTTAAATTAACACAAACATTTAAAACCTTTATCAAAATCTAAATATGGCATCAGCTGCTTCTCCTCTATCCACTAGGCTTACCTATGTTCTGTAACTTTAAAAAATTGCTTATTCTGGACAAGTTCACACTCACTATTATTCATGCCCCTTACATGCTGCAAGTAATTATTATTTTCTATTATTATTATTATTATTATTATTATTTCCCAGAATTTTTTACAGGGAGAGAAAAATTACCAGCTCTTCCTCCATCACCTATTTTTAAGGTGTGAAATGGGCTTGTCCTTTGCTGGTATTCTGGAACCTTGCCCATCTTCCCAATGCTTATCACTCACATCTGATATGGCTTCTCCAAAGATCCCAGCTGGAATGTGTATAGTTCCAAATCCCCTGGAACTGAAAACTTCTTGATAAAGTTATCACCTTACCAGAGTTTAGTGAGGCAAGAAGTGCCACATTATATTCTTGTATCATGTGCCAGTTGGTTTTCCCCAGTATAAAAACTTTCCTTTAGCTTCCCAGTCAGTACCAGGTTATTTATATAAAACTGTTCCTTGATACAATTGACCACATTCACTTGTTCTATTTGAATTTGTGCATTGCCTTTCTAATCTTTCTATTTACCCATTTGTGCTATTCTATTATATTTCTCTATAATTCTGTTCTTGTAAACTGGCTCTTGGTAATATCAATTTCCCTTTCACTCTAATCCCTGGAGGAAATGAAGAATTCTTAATTTATCCAACTTGGCCTGTTAGCAAGCATCTTGTGGTTTTGTTCTTAATTTACTGAAAGAGCTATCAATTCTCCTTTCCTCCATTTTCTCATCAAACTTCTTTCTCATTATATCTTATCTACCATTATCAGTGGTAGATAATTCATATTATCTATAATAATATTATCTACCTACATCTACCAAGTTTTCAGTATTGTTCTCCCTCATTCCTTTCCTAACAATACCTGCTGAGTGAATCCCATCATTCCCAAGTCACTCTTAAATCACTTTCTGTCTTCATATTCTCATCTGGCTTCTTACTGGGTTTTAGAACCCAACCTACACAAACTTGTCCTCTGTGAATCTGCTTTGTTTGACAAAGGACAACCAAGAAAATCACAACGAAGATTTCATGCTCTTCCTGTCCAGTTTGTGTCCAGTTGTTTTCCTTATCCAGTAGAGTTTTGGGTAAGTGAATTCTTACCAATCACATTTACCATTTGAATAAAGAATAAACAGTTATGAGGTGATGGCAGTATTAATTTGAAATTATTTATTTAGGAACTCTGGTTTTTTTATTAGGAACTTTGGTGATCTCATGGCATTTCTCTCACACAGTTGGAAGAAATGCCCAAGCTGCAGCTGTGCCTTCCATGCACCTCCTGAGGACCCACATACCCACCTCAATAACTTGATAGAGAAGCTAAACCTAATTAATCACCACCTTTGAACATTTCTGATTTGTGAAACGACTTCAGACATTTGTGTCTTGTAACCCTTCCACTAAAATGTGCCATCCAAGTGTTCCTGACATTCTGCAGGACTTTGTGTTCCTAAATGACTTCAATCCAGTGGCAACTCCAGCACTGAGCTCTGTGGCAGAATTCTGAAAACGTATTTTCCCACCATTCAGAAGTAATATGTACTTTTAAAAAGTGTTCTGTCATATTGGTTAAAGTCACAAACATTGTCATAGGGAAAGGGCAATTTGCTTTCCTTCAGGAGCAAAGCAATAATTCCTGACAAATGCTGTGCATCCTGCAGCCACTGGCATTTAGCTTCAGAATGAGTAACATGCAGAAGCAGGGTGTGCAAGGCCTTACAGCACAATGGTTCTGCCAAGGAGATGAATGCAGCAGCATCACCTAGCCATGACAAACACACAGCAAGGAAACATGAGAGCTAAAAAAGAGGCTCAAATTTAACAATTTATCAAGAGAAGTGCTAAGTGTAATGACTGAGTAAAAACTGCTTGAATCTCTGTTGCCACAGAGAGAAAAGTCTGATGTGTTACCTCACCCATTGCTCTGCTAATGAGTGTTTTCTATGTTATATTTAACATCCTACAATCCTGAAAAGACAAGAAAGTAATTTGGCTCTCACAATATTCCTGCAAGATTCTTTTACAATATAAAACCTCACTGCTCATTTGAGAATCCATGAAGTATTTCATCACAAGTAAGGAGGACTTTCTCCCTGGGTTTTTGTTAAATAATAAAAACAATCCCCAAACCATATTAAAAATAACCCTAAAAAAATCTAACATACCCTTCCTTCATTTTTTACCAAATTTAAGTTAAAAAGTAGTAACAGGTTTTCAGCTGCTTTGTTTCCTGAAATGGCCTCGTGGCTGTGCAGAGATGTGATCACACAGCTCTGTCCTCTTGCATCTCCAGCCCCCAGCAGCAGTGAAGTGTGCAGTGGGTAATGGTGCTGTCCTGAGCCCTGCCCAGCACAGAGACACTCACAGGACTAAGGGGTGACATAATCAGCCTGCTCTGGCAATAAATATTGCCCATTTGCAGTACTCCAAGTATTCAGAGTAAAAAAATGTGCAGAATAAACCTCAGAGTAAAAAAACAATCTTCAGTTAGCAACTAATCTCATACCCTGAGTCTTCACTGATGGAATTTGCTGCTGAGTTATTCCCACTCTGTACTGAAGGAAAACTCTGCTGTACTGGCACCAAACCCTGCTCAGACCACAGCAAATTAGGAACAAACTTTCAAAATTAGCACTATAGACTGGTGTACTTTCATATTTCTTATGCAATAATTCTTAGTTCTTTCCATGAAATCCACTGTTACAAGGTGCAAATAATCCAAACCAGCAACAGCACCCAGCTTGTCTACAAAACATGTTTTTGGTTTAAGGAAAAGTCACATCTTGCACACCAAACCCATCACCAAGCCATGGACCTCTTCCCCTAATCCTAAACAGCTGAAAGCCAAAACTGTTTTAAAACAAGAAATAAAAAGCTTCCTAGAAGTGAGTGACACTGTAACAACATTATGTAGAAAACAACTATTTTCTATGGAAGATATTAAGTGAAGAAATTGTACAAAATAATTGCTGAGGGTTTTTTAGTTGGCTTTTTTTTTTTTAGCTAAAACAGCACGTGAGGCAGAGTTTTCATTTACTTTCCCAAATTTTACATGCTGTTTCTCCCTCTACAGTTAGACCACAATCTAAAACAAAATTATCTGTATTAGTTCTACTAACAGAGAATCCAAAGACAGATAAGTTGTAAAATGCATCAGTGGCTTTACAGTTCACTAATGGCACAATTCACATTTCCAAAACAACTTCAACTTCATTATGTACAAACAGGACTGTGCAAGTGACTAATAATGACAGAATTTGGAACTCACCCCAGTGAAGGAATTATACCACTTCACCTGAAAATCCAAATATTCTTATTCAAATGCACTCCATGCTTTCTAAGGAGCACTGACATACAACAGGGATGGCCTTACTGTTGAAGGATTAGTTTTGCTGAAATTAATTTATGCACTGGTCTCCCTCCTCTCTTCCCTTTTTTTGAGAGCTCAAAAAGTCTTTGCAACAGGGCAAAGATATTTCTTATCTATGCAACCACCAACCTTTTCACTTAGGTATTATTCATCTGCAAATCTGCTCAAAGAATCAAATAGTGGCTCTCAGGAGCTTTCTGGACTCAGAGAACCTTCCAAGACTTAATATCACATTACTTTGTAAATTGAAATTAAAAAACATCAAAGCAAGCCACTGCTTAGGGTACCAGAGACACTGTTCTGGTGGTCAGAGTACACATGGAGAAGACATTTAACTTATAACACCATTTGAAACAAGAAAACATGTAGGAGTAAAGAATAAAAACATTTTCCCTTCTTTTCCTCTCACAGTGAAAACTCAGAGCAATCTCCCACAGAATTTCTTACCATTTTATAAAGGTCTGAAACACTGATCTGATCTGAATCCACAACCTCAAAGTCCTTGCGTGGAACTAAGTCAAGGCCCAAATGTCTGCAAGAGAAGGAAGGAGCAGTGTCAGTGTGGCACAGGAATGGTCACCAGCACCTCCTCCCTGTGCCTCCTCCAGGGCAGGGACATGGAAAGACTCAGCTGTTCCAGTCTTACTGCAGTTGTTAACCATTGAACAATTCTAAAGAAAACTTCATGCAAATATTAAAAGAAATCCTACTACAAATTTGTTACTTTTTGTTTCCTGACTTCAGTGGAGCTCTGAAGCTCCCAATTAATGCAGGGAAAGCTTTTGGCCAATATGTTGGTACAGTACCCAAAACAAGGTAATTTTGTACATAGAAATGTAGCAGGCAAATAAAGTTCATATTCTGGTTGCTGCTGAAGCATCTGAGTAAGATCCTTCACTATATAATAAAGAAATCCCATTAATAGTCCTGTTCAAATGTGCCAACAGATCCCAAGCCTTGGGAAGCTGCTTTGATATTCCTGGTGTTCATGCAACTTCATCCCCATGTAAACAGAGCATTTTTTGTTAGCAATAAACAATAACTGCAATAACAATAATCTTCATCTCTATTTGTACCACACACAAAATATTTTTAATTATTCTGAACAGAATTAATATTTTGGCTCAAATCAAATATATAAACTGATTTTAAAAAAAATGCAAAGATGGAAGGAATTCAGCTGTAGAGAAGGCAGTTCAGGTCACAGCTTCACAGGAGTAGCAGACAAAATAAGATATTCTTTATCCAGACAAATAAATACAAACTGTTAATGATTAATTAAAAACTGTACACTGCAGAACAAGACAACCTTAAAGGTGACAAACCCCAAGTTTTGCTCCATAGATCTTCTATAGTTTCTGAGGCACAAAGAGTTCTGAGCATTACATTAAACACATGTTAGGAGTAAATAAAAAAAAAAACCCAACACATGAATTAACCATTTTCCTGCTTTTACCTTATGTAACTTTGATACTTCACTTCTAGACATTTTTTATTGAAATTCTTAACAGTCTTAAAGAAAAAAGCAAAACTTCAGAAGAGGTGCCCTCATGAACTACCCTGGCACTCCTTCTGTCACAAACTATAAACGAAAAGCAAAAGTCAATTTAATTTTGTAATCAGAGAGGGAAACATTCTGCACAGACTTGTTCCTGATGGCAAATGAAAAATTTTATTGAGAAAAACCTCTCTGGTACTGTAGAGTAATTGTGTGGAGCAATAACAGAAGGCTCCAGGCAAGCCAGTGTCTCTTTCTGAGTAATTGGTTTAAAACAACAGCTGGGGAGAACCAGTGCTTTGCCTTTGCTCACCACAGTGCTTTCAAACCTTACCCAGAAGTTTCCAAACTCTATAATTCTTTTTTTGAATCTTTGCCTAAGCAGGTTTTACTTCTTAATTTATATCCCTAAACCATCACATCTCCAAAATATAGCTCAGCCCTGTTCACTTGCCCTGGCAGCACTGTATGGCCATTGAAACACCCTAGTGACAAACTGGAATTTCCACATTCTCAGTTCTTTGCTCAAATCAATTCTATTTTCAAGAGAAAAAAGGGAGCAGCTTTCCTTCTTCAATACAGTTTCAGGTCAAATACCAAATTCTAAATTCTAATGCTACATTGTGAAAGTCATGGTTTCACACTTGTTTTGATTAAACTTATCAAATACAAGTTATCTGTGGCCCAGGACCAGTATCTGAAAACTGCAGCTGCAATGATGAAAGTGACTGCATCTACTGACCAAATGAAAAAGATTCAAATAAGGACACACTAGGTAATCCTCACCTGCTGCTGCCAGTTGAGCCTACTTATCACAGAAAGTAAAAAAATATAATACAAGAAATGGTAAAATCAGTCAGAGATCACTGCAAAGTTTTAACAAAAATCAATTAATGCTCATAAAATTAATTCACAGAAGCTTTCCTGAATGTATCTAAACAACCTCCAAAACACCCTGTCATCCAGGTGTGCACACCCCCAGCCCTGCAGCACATTGATAAAGGGAATTCCCCTCAGCACACAGGTATGAGCAGATGATTCCCTAACTAACATTATCAGAGCCATTGTGTGTGCACTGCAGTACCAGGACAGTCATGGAGCTCTATTAAAGTTTTAAAGTTCCCCAGGAAAATCTGGCCAAGCCAATCCCAGCCTGACAAGGTTCTGTTCACATCATTTCAGCTCTCTGGAGAGCTGGGGTGAAGCAGTGCCTGCACTCATTACTCAGAACATGACAAATGTATTATCTTCTGCTCAATAATGTTCAACACAACTGCAGCAGCATCCCTGTGAAACTTATCTAATACCCTATTTTTAGTTAAATCCCTTAACACTGTGGATTTTCAGCCCAGCAGATTCTCATTCTCTAATACTCTGTTAATCCTGCACAACACTTGCTCCCAGCAAACAAGGGTGTCTTGGCTGGAGCACAAACATGCAGCCATTTACTGTGCAGGTGGAAGTTCAGGTTTGTACACTCAATTTGTATCAATTATTTCTTTGCCTGTGAAGGACTGACAACATAATGCTTGAAATGGCAGACAGTCAGTGGCCCACTTTCCCTCTCTATTATCAAACACTGGGGGAATAGAAGAGCCCCAGCTGCCAGGCAGTATTTCTCCAAAACAGAGCATGCATAAAAATTACATAATGTACTGGTTTGTTTATTTGACAGTTCCTGTCTCCACAATAGTTTCTTTTACAAGCAAATTCTTGTGGTGCTCTTTTATTCTGCATTCACACTGAGCTGCCCTTCAAAAATATTTCCCAAGTATACCTACAAAATATCCCCAAGCCTATCAATTACCTCTTGATTGCATCTGTTTGGGATCCCTCCAGCTGGCATTTAGACCTTCTTCCTCTTCTACATAAAAGTCTTCACAATTTTCCTTTCTTTTGGGGATAAAAATTTTAAAAATCCACCACCTAAAATCTCTAGATAATTTTCTCTTAAGTAATATGAAATCAAACCAACTGACAAAATTATAGGGCTTTTTATTAGTGAAAGGGACAAACACAGAACTCAAGGTCACCTGGGCTTCTAGAAAAAATCAACTTGGGTTTAAGGATAATTTTGAAGAATAGTTCTAATTTTTAGTACATTCATTTATGTACAATGCAAACACTACAGCATTTAGAATTCATAAAACCACAAGTCAGGACAACTCTTCTTAGAAGAAGCTTGCATAAATATGTCATTTAGCTTAAAAAAAAAATATATATCTTTCAGATGCAAACAGATTGGGAGAGCTCATCACATCTCTGGAGGGTGCAAGATTTCATCCTTTTGCTCCAAAAACATCCACTTTACCTCAACCTTTTCAGCTTTAATTTTGCAGCCACAACTTTTTCTTGCATTGCTTCTCTCAGTATATCAAAGCCTCACTTCATATCATTGTATTTCTCTTACACAAATAAAGATTGTGAAGGGAGGAAAATGATCCTGGCAGTGATTCACATAAACTATGTACAGACTTTAAAATAGACTTTGAAGGAAATACAATACAGAAATCCATGGAAAATGAAATACATTAAAAAAACATGTTTGCCAAATCAGACTGCTAATACAACCTGATACTTTTCTTTGAGAGAATTAAGTTAAGTTCTACAAAAAACTGTAGGGGCTGCAATCTACAAATAAATTGGTAAAGCACTGATGTAATGCTACACAGGAAATAATTTCTTAAAATGAAGATGATGAGATGAAGGTAAATAATCTTAGTTAGGATCTGATAAAAGGGAATTGTAGCAAATACTTCTGAGCATGGCTATAGAGAGGTTATTCAGGTTTTCCTCAAAGACAGCGAAGTTCTCTATGTGTTTAATCCCAACTCCATCATTACTCCAAGCATATTCAGCAGAGGAAAGATGCTGCACATTCTGACAGAAATGGCAGCTGCTCTTCCTGCAATTCTTAAAGGCTTTTCTTTGTGGTTAAGTTGGTCACTCCTATTTTGATCTCCTTTGATGTAATGACAGCTACTGCAATAAAACTGCCTTTAATTCTCCAAACAGGGACCATCTGTACTTTTCATTCCTATCTCCAGGTGCATTCTAGTAACTCTAAGCTAATTGTTACAACACTACCAAAAAGTCATTCTTATTCCTTTTATGTCAAGAAAATATGACAAGAGGATAAATCAATCTAAGCCTCAAAATAATCTAAGAGTCTGAGCACTGAAAATTAGGGCTTTTTGAAATTCAAGATTGTGCTGACTTCACTGGATCACACAATTCCAGCTCTCCACAGCTATGGATGTCAGTAGTCAGTAGGTGTAACCAACTGCTACTGGTTTTCCAACTGCAATTCTGAGGTAGGAGAAAAACCATGACCTTAAAAGTGTGTTTCATTTTCTTTGTATGACAGTGTGAAAAATTTATTGCTAATATTTTGCCCTTTGTTTTTCTTTTTAAATACTCAGTTTTACCTTTTGGCTACCTGTGGATCTTTCTGTGCAGAATTTATGGCAGCTATTTGGAAGATTTCTTTTAATGCAACGATTTTAATAGCATTTTATGGGAAAAAAGAATAACCTTTGACTAAAAAGTAATATAAGCCTACAAACTCATCTTGTTTATGGCTTTTATCTGTCAAAAATATCAAGGTATTGGTGGCTCCCCCTCCTTACTCTGTTTCTAACCCTGAACATAGAATATATATTCCACATTTACAGGAAAGGAAGTATCTTCCCTGAGTATGCAAGGAGACCTGGATGCTTTCTGGTAATCTCCTGCCAGGTGCTACATTCACCTGAAAGAATCAGTCCTGAAGACCAGGTGAGATGACCTCTGATTTTCAAGTTGAATTACTTTGAAGAAAGCTTCATCTGCCTTTCTGGCACACAAGGTATTGCACATACTGCAGCAATTAGCTTTTGGCACTAGGCAGAAGCAGAGGATTCACATTTCAAATAGAAGCTCTGTCAGGCAGATTCCTTCATCTGTTTTTTGATGCAGATGAACAGCTCTTCATCAGCAAAAAAGCTGCATTCTGGTTTCCCACTCTAAGCAATAGTAAAACTCAAAGGACTTGCCCATTCACATAGAAGCAAAAACCTAAACAAAAATTTCAAAATCAACTATCTACTTTACTTGAAACATGATAGAAAATGAGATGAACTGAAGTTGCAACTTTATAATGTGACTTAAATGAGACGATAAACAGCAGACTTCAGCTTCATAATGTTTGTTTCCTGCTTTACAAGTTTTTCCTTGTTATTCACAGACCATTGGACACTTCCAACAGCATTTCACACTTCCATAGATCAATATTATGGCCAATTGTGTCAGAATGAAACATTACTAGAAAGCAGAAGAATTTGTAATATTCTGTATAAAACCCAGCAACGTAAGCAGGAAAAAAAACAGCAGATAAGATTCTAGCTGTGCAAAATACACAGAGAGATGCTTAAAAGTGCAAGTCTAAAACCAGCAAAGTGCTCAT
This sequence comes from Sturnus vulgaris, assembly GCF_052056855.1. Taxonomy (NCBI): domain Eukaryota; kingdom Metazoa; phylum Chordata; class Aves; order Passeriformes; family Sturnidae; genus Sturnus; species Sturnus vulgaris. The sequence continues at coordinate 16,393,782 of NC_142253.1, read as the reverse complement.
CTGAAGGCAGCAAATTCTGATTGGGAAATACTAAAAGCTCTGTAGCAGCAATATCAGCCCTGCATGTGCACAAACCTAAACCACGTGGGGGGAAGTGGAACAAGGAAGAAAGCATTAATTAATTAATTAATTAATGAAAAAAGGGATTGAAAAAAAGGATGAGTCCAGGATCTTTCTTTTGTACAGGGGAGAAAGAATGTGTGAGCAACAGAAAATGGAATTGCTCCAGGAAGGGGCAATCAGAATTGTGTTAGAATGATTAGCAACAATACAGGGAGTAAGCAGCAATAATTGTAAAATAATATTCCCACATTTTAATAGGCCAAACTACAGAGCAAAACTTATTAATATTCACGGTAAGCACACAAAACTAAGCAAATAGAAGGTCTGAAAAGAGTTTAAATGAGTTCTTTCACAAAAAAAGAAATCTGTAGCTATTCATCCAAGGAGTGTATCTGTCCCTTGATTTCCACCAGCTCCTACCAGGACATAAGGGACAACTTCCAGAGCTACTGCCAGTGTATTTAAGGGAAAATTGTGCCAGTTCGACAAAGAAAAAAAACCTCCCTTACTGATACTGACAAGAAGTGTGAGTTTCATGTTTGCATCACTCCTTCCCCAATAATACAATTCATTGATGGTCAAGGTCAGGATAAAAGTAGTATCTCACTAAACAAGCAAACATGTTACACATTAGATGTGTGAGATTATTTTTCTTTTCAGGAAATAGTATTCCATTGCTGCTAGACCATGGAATATCTCCTGTTACATTGTACTGTCTGGAGTAATTACAGCCCTGCTCAAACTGCAGGGAACTCAATCTTCTCAGACAACATTAATACATGTTAATAACGATGTTTTCCATTTCTTTTATTTGCAAATCTCAAGTATGACAAAACAGCAATTAACACTATTATAATGCTTGAGAAAGGGCAGTACTATGTGAATTTGTCTATAAAAATCATTAGTGTTTTTAGTAGATTAACACAGGTGGTCATAAGTTTCATGATAAAACTAAGAGAGGGGAGACAGAAGAAAGTGGCCAAACTCTTCCAGAAGTTCTGTGGAAGAGTGATGTTGCAGAAATACCCCCAAAGTCCCAGACATTCAGATTTAAATACTGCATGTATCTCTGATTTCATGCATCTCTTTCTCTAGGGAGTTCAATACCTGTAGCAAGAAACAGAATTTTTTTTCCCTAAACAAGTGTCCTGGGTAGATGAATATAATCCTGAACATGTTTACTGATTTCACTGATGCTTCTCCATAATTGCCATGCATTAGCTTTACTTTTATAGCTTGAATTACATTTGTATTTAATGGTTTTACATCAAAAAAGATCTATAGGCACCTCATGGAACAACCTATTCTCTTCACTGCTGCATTGCTGTCTGCTCTCTTCATCTTTTTTTTCTGCACAGCATTTTTACAGCTTCCTGTTGCTAATTTGATCCAAAAACTCTGAGCAAAACCAGGCAGGCATCATGCTCAAAAACAGTCTCTGGGTTCCATTTACTCTTCTAGGAATAAGAATGGAAAATATCTGTAATTGCACACTGCACAAAGACTTGATACAATCTATTGATCTATGTCCTTCAGAGCTTTCTTTCCACAAGACACAAATGAAGTGCAGCAAGGGGGCTGCTAAACCTTCATCAGGGTGCTCAGGTATGTCCCTCAGAGGGGCTTTGGGGTAGGTGACCAATGAGCAGAATCAAACAAACATAGCTTAATGAAACACAGTGGATTTTGTCCTTAGCTGTCAACTTACAGGACTCCTCCCCACTCCCACATGCTCATTAGCACTAATCCCACTCCCAGTGGGAAAGCAGCTACTGTTTGTCTGAGAGTGTCACGTGTGTCATGAACAACTTACCTGTCTGATCCACATCCCAGAACACACAACTCTGGTTTGTCTAATGCAATTTATTATCATTTCTGTGTGAATGAATTGCAGTTGTCTTTGCCTTTAAAAGAACCTCTCCCCAAAATCACCATGGAGCTGACCAAGGAGACTCTAAACCTCTGAGAAGCATCATGATATAAAAAGTCTAAATAACACAGCCTCAGCTCCAATATCCCTGGTTAACTGTGAGATTCTCTACTTTTTGCACCAACCATTAAAATACTCCCTCAATGGAAGAAAAATATGTTTTAAATACCTCTGAACACATCCTCCCAGGCCTAATATTCTCTAGGTTGATAGTAAGTAAGTGAAGTGACCTAATCCTTTTATAAGTGCAGGGAGGCCTAGGAAAGCCTGCTGGAAACAGCTCATTTCACATCAAGAGCAAAACTCACTGTAGAAGACAAATAAACCCACTGTAAAAACTTCTACTTGATTTTCTAATAATCCCAAATTCTCCCTGTGCACAAATCCTATCGGAAAGAAAACACTGTGTGGTTTTTTTGTTGTTGTTGTTAACAGAAGTTACTGGAGAAGAAGAAGAAACAGGAGGCAGTACTTACTCATTGCCCCAGTCCAGCCTCACTGTGAGGTGTCTCTTGACCTCTCGCACCTGGTCCTGTGTCAGGTGCCCTGAGAGCAGCTGCCTGCGGAGGTCAATGAGCTCATTCATCACGTGCCGCAGCTTGTAGAAAAGATCGACCTTATGCTTCTGTAAAGGCACAGTTTGGGAGGGGGGGATGAGGGAGAGAGAAAAACAAAGAGGCAGGGAAAGGGGAAAAAAACAGGGGAGAGAGAAAGTTTGGAAAGACAAAGTGAGAGAAAGAGAGAGATTAATAAGTTACCCAATTTTCATTTAATTACCCTAGAGGAACATCAATCCAATTTTTACAAGCCTTAAAATATTTACATCAAAAAGTAGTGTTAACTGATGTAATTAATACTAAATAACTTCTTGTTCCTGAGGTTTAGGCTCCATCTGCTAAGAGGCCCATTTTCTGATGGAACCTAATGCTAAATAAGAGGATTCATTAGGCACAGCAGGAATTGCTTATTCCAATCATACAGCAAATGTAAAATTTTAGATTTAAAGTGATAGAGAGGTGAAAAGCTTACTTCTGTCAGCAGCTAACTGAATGGCTCTGAGCAGTCAGCAACAATGAGTCACCACAGCAAAAAAGCATTTTTAAATTATTTGTGATATTCCAGTTACTAGAATTCAGCCAGGTATAAGGGGCTATGTGGGAAAATTCATTAGCTGGCACTGTAAAAAGGACTAAAGCAATCAATAATAAAATCCACCAGGAAAACTACTTTGAAAGAGAAAAATTAACATAGATAATATAAAACCCTCACACCACCATCATCAGTAAAGACAACTAAACAGAAAATACCCCCCAAAACTTACACAACTAACACTGTAATCCTTTCCAAAAAGAACTGGTATTACTCAATTATGGAAAAAAACCTCTTCACCAAAACCAAATCCCCCAAAACCAGACAGAAGTGGAACTACTTTTTTCCCCTGCAGGAAATAACTATATATGAATTCCCCAAAAAGGAAAGTTTGATGCCAACAGCCAAGGCCATGCATAAGATAAGATCAAATAAGGACATTTGACCAAGTCTGTGCTGGGTAGGACTGTGTGCAAAGGGGGCTTGTCTCCAATACTGCACAGAACAGCCAATGTGCCATGGAGGAGGAGCCCAAGAAGGAAAACAAGATCTCCTGATGCACCTGGGTGCTGTTTTTGAACAGCTGAGCTCCATTCCCACTGCTTTGCAAAGCTTGAAATGTTTGAATCTCACTTGGGAAAACACGGAGTCGATGGACTGACATGGAGACTTGAGCTGGCACTGCCCTGATCACAGCTCTGCTTGTACATGAGTGGATTATAAAAACCCTCTCAACAAAGACATCTGCATCTACCAAGACTACATCTGATAGAGGAACATCCACAAAGAGAAACATAAATGTTTTCTATTGCAACACATTATTAGAACAAGTGTTTTTCACTTGTTTACCAAAAATAGATGAGATGAGAAAAGAACTTCCACCTACTTGAGTCTGTTTTCCTATAAGGCCAGTAGATTTGGACATGACTTAGGAAAACAGACATCAAAGCAATCCATTTTTATAAGCATTTTAAAAATTTCTCTGAACCTGGTTAAGCACAGATGGCATCATCAGTTGTACCTATCAAACAATTTCGAGATGAAAAGATGCACAGTCTTTCAACTCTTCATCAACACTGGTTCTGGTCCCACTTGGAAGAAAGAAAAACAGACACCAGACCTAACAGAAAGACAAATTCCTGGAGCTGAAAATATTTATGCAAGGAAGATAATCATGCATAGCTGATAAGCATAAAATTACTCAATTTTCTTTAGGTTTTATTACTAAATGTGGTCACAAGTAAATCCTATATAAGCTGACAATGACAGTAGGTATGGGAAATGTCCATTTTTATATGCTATTTATGTGAACGAGGAAAGGTTGTCACTTTTTAAAACACAGTATGAAAACAATTGAGTTTGGTAGCATTATATATAAAAAGCAAATTATGTGTATTTTAATAATAAACCAGTTGGGAATGAAATTATCATGAGAATCAGGTCCCAAATCATCATATTCAGACTTCCCAAATAAACCTGCTAAGAGAGCCACTTTCTCACTCCTGCAATGATGGTTCAAGGTTATCAAAGAAGTCAGGCCCAGAACACCATGCTGGTTAAATTACAGCATGTTCTATGGCTATGTTTAAACAGTCACTTTATACAGGAGGATCAGAAATACTTACTTTAAATCCAAATAAAGCAGACTACAGAACACGAGTGTTTCACCTGCTTTAAACTGAATGCACAAGTATTGAGAGAGGACACAGAAAAATTCAAGGTCCAGGACAAGGAAGGGAAGAAGAAGAAGTGGAAGCCAGCAGAGCTGGGGCTGTGATCTCAGGGAAACTGTAATGAACAACCATAGATGCAAGATCCACGATAGTGAAGGAAAACACTCCTGAGAAAGCAGAGTTGAAAGTGGCTTAATTCCAGGCTTGCAGGCAGAAGGGATTTTGAAGCAGTCAAAAATCAGTTTCTAACATCCCTACTCACACTACATGAGCCCAGAGACTAATGAGCTTCATTTGGGAGAGAAGGAAGGAAGGAGATATTCACATTTTCATGACTTCTCTCTTTCAAGATTAAAAAAAAAAACTCTTCAAAATTCAACACTAAGCTAAGCTAATCAGGATTCCTACCCCTGTAAAACAGATGGCCCTGGACACCACATTTACAGACCACCCCACCCCCCACCTCCCCCAATTTTAAGTATTAAAATCCTTCCATTTTTGTTAGAGTAGCACCATAAATAAACCTGAAACTTTATCATCTCTTAAGTAGTAAAATAAAAGACATACAAGTCAGTCTGACGTGTAACCATCCATTCTGTTTCACAGATAATTTTCATACAACCTCTAACCTCTCATTTTTCCAGCTGGCTTTATCACAAGCTCCCAAGCAAGGAGCACTTTATCAGTCCATCCAGAATGATCTGCTGTATGCATTTATAAACACATTTGGCAAATCTGGAATATAAAAGTAAGTATTTCTGCAGAACTTTTATGGTAATAATTAAAATGAGTCACAAGCAAAGAACCTGGATGGCTTTAATGAATTGGGACTCTTTTCACAAGCAGCACAAGCCTTCTAACATGTCTTGTTGCCTCATTTTACTATCCCCAGACACAAAAACATTTGCTGGATTTCTTTGATCTGGTATAACTAAAGAGTCAAGCTAATCAATGTTTGGATAATCTTCAGATGTGCAGCTATGCATCAAAAAGTGGAATTCTGGCAGTATTTTTTTTTTCTTTTAATGACTCCATATTAAGTCTGTGGAGTTCAAAAGCCAAAAGATGAGTTTGGTGTGGAGTTTCCCCCACCCAGCCCCTCTCTCACTGCTCCTCTCCAACAGGCCAGGGCAGGGGGAGGAAATTACAATATTTGTGGGTTGGAATAAAGACAGGGAGCTCACTCACCAACCACCATCCCAAAAAAGCAGACATCCCTTGGGACAATTTATTTATTGCCAATTCCAATAGAGTTGGGCAGTGAGATACAAAGAACCCTTGTCCTCAGGAACCCCCTTCCCAAGCCCAAGGTTTTTTCCCTTTACCCCCAGCTCCTCCATCCTTCACAGAATCACCTCCTCCCCATGGTGGCAGGAGTATGGAGGAGTCAGTCCATGGCAGCTCCTCCTCACCATTGCCAGTGTGGCTCCCAGCTCTGTTCCCTGTTCAGCTCCAGTGTTTGTGGGGCACTTTGTCCCCTTTCTCCCCCATCTCCCTGGCCCAGAGGTGCTGTCCCAGACCCCCCCAGCTCGGCTGAGCCGTGTGGCAGCAGCTGGGCTTGGTCCCTTTGCTCAGCACGTCCCCATGGCCACAGCCAGCACAGCAGCTGGGGACCCCGGCCAGCCCACCTGGGCCATGAACCCCAACAAGGCCAGCACAGAGCAGGTCCTGGTGCAATTCCCTCAGGTGCCTTGGAAACACTGAGCTGCCTCTGTCACTCCTCTCGAAATAAATGCCACATCATATGAAAATATATAACAGACTGGTATATTATAGCAGATGACCTATTTATAGTCATTTTGTTACCATGACTTCATTTACCACCACTGTAAAGTCAGGATTTTGCCTCTCTCCAGAGCAGTCCCCAAAGACATTTCCTATAAAATTGCCTTAAGCTGTAATGGGACAGAAGGGCACAAAAAATTATTTTCCTTCTAAAAGCAAGTGAGTAGCTTTTCCCAGGATCCTTGTTATGGATTTTGGTATCTACATTAGTTATTAAAGCCTGCAAGCACCATCAGCACATGAAAGGAAATACTAAAGCTAGAAATAACACAAAAATCCTGCCTTTCTACTCAGTTTTGTCAGGATGATTTTAATTAAGCAAATTACTTTGTAGTAAAACTCTGTTGGAATTTAAAGATTTTTGCAATATTTATAGCTCAGTCTTACACAAAATCTGTAGTATTATTACCATGCAAACCTTAAACATCACCTATAAAATTAGAGAGTATTCATCAAGTGCCTGTTAATCAATAAACATCAGACTACAGGTCAATACAAAGTTGTCTCAAAAATAGCAAAAGGAGAATTGGAGAGTAAAAAATTTGTGTGGGAGATGTGGACAGTACACAGGTGTCCTGACTGGCACCCATAGAAAAAGCAATTTGAGAACACAATTAATACTTGCACATATTCATCAGTTCTCTGTATGTGCCTAGACAGCTGGTCCTCTTAGATTACAGAGCTAAAATGGACTTTTAAAACAGTTAAAAAATACATACAACAAATAAGACAAAGTAACATCAAGCAAGAATGAAGTTAAATTGCAACTTCTCCTAATTAAAACCACAAAGTCCATTTACTAAGGGTTGAGGTACCATGCTGGGGTTTTCACAGGAGGCCAGGTTTGATGGGCTCCCCCCTTTCTGACAGGACACCATTGAGAGAGTCACTGGATCATAGAAATGTTAAGGTTGGAAAAGACCTCTATGATCATCAAGTCCAATAAACAACATCAGTCTTCCAAATCAAGTAACAGACTGAGAAAGGCATCTCAGTTTAGATTTGTCATTCTTCTGTCCTGAAAGTCTCTATTTATTAGTTCTCAATTTATTCATAAGGATGCACTATCATGAATTGTATTTATTTTGTCTTATGAATATTCATAGCATTTAGTTTCAAACAGAAATTATTTACTCCAATAAAAATCTATCTAAATTGATTCTCTACTGTATTCACAGAGAGCATTTCAATTTACAGTGTGTAATAAAGCTCAGTAAATCAGAGTGACAGAAAAAATAAGTTCTTCAGACTTTTGCCATTGAAAATAAGTAAAATAGCTTAAAATACTGACATGTGAGAAGGGAAGAACTTAAGCAGTAAAAAGAATAATGTAACATCAATAAAGAAAGCAAATGCAGAGAAAAAACAACAAAACAAAGCCTGTACAAGATAAACAGAGATGTTGCTACAAGCTCTTCCTTTATATTAGATTAAATAACATGCCTGAATTACCATATATCATACTTCAGTAGTAATTTTTTTCTAGATATACTATGTCCTTGTGCTTCTTCCACAGAGCTCAAAAGCTGAAAGATACATTGAATTTATATCAGTAACGTCACAAAAAAAGTTCCTTGCACTCTTGGCAACAATCCAAGGAGAAACCAACAATCCTGCCTTTCTCTGAGCTGCAAAATAAAACTGTATTCTCAGAAGAATGAAGCCTGTGATTTGAAGCCCTAAATCACAGAGAAGCTGATTGCATACAGGCACCTCACACTAGCACTGGATATGCAAACTTCTTGCTCCTCCTTATTCCCTCCATTTCTCCTAAATGTATTAGGAATTCCATTTGTGCAGTGCTTGTGCTGACCTCCCCCTCTCCTGAGGAGCATTTAATATGCTTTACCAGAAACCTTGTGCAGCAAAGCAACAACTGGATTGTCACCAAAATAATTTCAGAACTCCACTGGATTGGATTGCACATTTAAAAAAAAAAAAAGAATGCATTCAAATTCTATATGATAAACCTAAAGCAACAATGGTTTGTTCTGCTCCAAAAGCAAAATGTTTTTTTCAAAGCTATCTGCCAACACATCCAAAAATGTGGTGATATCTTCTATCTGTTGCAAACCAAAGAAATAACCTACAGCCTTTCACAGCTTTCAACCCCTTGCAGAGGGGAATCCAGGTAGCACTGCAGCAATAGTGGCACTTAAGGAACAACAGGACACAGGAGGACAATCCTCACAATGTCAGCAAAGCTCTTTTGCCTTGAAAACAGCTGCTCTCTCCTCAGACCTCCTATGAGGGACAGGGGGCAATATTTAAACCTTGTCACAATGCTCTCTATTTAACAAATCACCCCATCTCAGTTCAGAGCTCTCCACAGAACATTACAGTTAGTCCCAATCTATTGCTCTGTTCCCTCCTATTTGTTTGTATCATGCCACAGACCTTAAATGCTTAATTCACACAACGTGCAATTCAGAGCCTATTTTTATTTATAGTGACTCAGTACGGTACAAACAACTTCTCCACTCCAAACATCAGTTATGCCACACATGTAAATAGCTCAGAGTACAAGTTATTACACTCCTGGCAGTCAAGATGTGCATCTTGACTCTCATATCTCCTCCTTATTTACAGCTTCAGATGCCTGAGCTGTCTAATACAGCAACTTGGGACAAGTACAAGATGACAACATTTAACAGTTACAAAAAGAAGTTAAAATAAATATGAGACAATTCTGGTGTCTGACACTTCCTGCTATCAGTATTCATATGCTGATTCTACTCTTAGGCATCACCACCATCAGGAATGGCCAGCATGAGACAGGTATTCTGGGGCTAAATTAGTGTTGTTTAGATTTTTTGTTTAACAGAAAAAACAGGATGCAAAGAAGGGAGATTAGTCTTCTCCTCTAGGAAAAATAATAAGTGGGATAATTACAGTGAGAAGAGGAAAAATTTGGTTGAAGAAATACCCTAAAATTGCCCTCTGTCTAGAGCCCATCCCTACCCTGGCTGCCACCACTGACAGCTGAGGGCTGGAGAAAACCCTGCCTAATGAGATTGTGGCACAGCCTGCAGCTTACTATTGCTTTGTTGAGATTGAATTGAGTTCCTAAATCTTTAGGAGCAACAGCAACATTAACCTCATTTCCTAACATCATCATAAACTTTTAACAAAGCTTAAGGAGATGGAATTGAAGGGGATAAACTTAGAGGTTTAATTCTTCATTTCTATAGTACTGCAAAACAAGTGACATTAACACCCCTTTTCAATCCATATTACATTTACTGAATTCAGTTCCAAATCTTTTGGATATTAAATGTACTTATTTGTTTTTATGTTGTAAGAACAATTTGTTCAAGACATTCTTAAATGTAAGAATGTACAGTTTAGGATAAATTTCCACTCTGAGGAAAAAGACATATGCATGTAAGTCTTCTGCTATTTAATTAAGGATGATTCCCCCCAATTTTGAATGCCTCCATGATGACACAGATGTGTCAGGACAGAACATGAAGGCAACACATTCTGCCTTATCATATTTCTTCAGAAGTATCACTAACAAGACTAGATAAGGGAAGTTAGCCTTCTGAAAGACAATACACCGAGGAAAGAGGCCAAGAACATGAAAGAGGCTTCTTTTTCCCACTGCAATCTTTTTTCAGGTTGTGATCCTGCTTTTTGTCCTGCTCCCTCCCCTCTGGACCCTGAGCTCTCCCATCTCAAAGTCACTGCAGCTAAGGATGTCTTTGACCTTCACATCCCCAAACTGCCCTCCCCTGTTTGTAAACACGAGGTCCCAGCAGTGAGGGAGCTTTAATAAGCAGAACTAGAATTGGTACCAAATGTTCCCTGCTCACACCATCACCTTCCATTTTCCTCCTAGACTCGTGTCCCCTATTTACATTAAAACCACAGCCATAATGGAGCTTTCCTTTCCAAAATACATTTGCTGAATCATGTGGGATATTCTAGAGGGAGAACTGATGGTCTTAAAACACAGCAAAGGTTTTTCTTCTCCCCTCCGAAGTTCTGGTCCTGCAAAGCTTGGAATATTGGTAAATGTGGCTGGAGGAGCAGCACTCCCAGCCCGAGCAGAAATGCCTGCTGCTGGGAGCACCCACAGCCCACCTCCCCCGAGAGACTGGAAAAGGGGAAGGAAGATGTGGGGCTTGACACACACCCTGCATTCCATACTAATGGTACTATTCACCTGTAAGACAAGCAACAAATGAAAACATTCTGCTCTAAAAGAAACTGAAGCAATATTGGATAAGTGTGGATGACTCTATATTGCACACTTTCAGAAGACTTTTTACTATCATTTAAATGCAAAAGAAATGAAGGTATTCAGAAGAAAGCTTTCTACCCATAACTAAATGGTTACATTCTTCTGCAAATACAACATATGCCTCCACAAAAATCAGTATTTTAAGGTTATTTTCTGCACGACAGAGAATTATATTACCTTTCACATTAGTTTTAAAGTAGAGTTAAATGCTTTTGTTTACATATTGAATAAACAGGATATATTTATTGGTCTTAATAAATAACATTCATACTAATTGATAATAGTCATGCTGTCTAAGTTAGAACTTGCTTGATAAATATCTTTGAAGTAATTCAAACTGATTGCAGTATATTACAAGTTCTGTCAGATAAATAGTTTCCTTTTAGCAGTGCCTTACTGTGCCAAATTTTCAAGCTGAAAAATACTTTCTCCCTAAAGCATTTCCATTGCATTTAAATCAAACATCTGCCCTTCCAATGCTATTTACATTCTTAACACTTCACATCCAGTGGGGTTCAAGGATACAACCTGATACTCTCACCCTTTTCCCAGCTCCTCTCACACAGAGTCCCACAGGGCACAAAATTAATATTCTCCTTCACACACTGCAGGGCTCTAGAAGGAGTATTCCTGCTTTGTACCTGACAAACAGCAGCTTTTCAGAGAAAAAAAGCTCAAAAGAAGTCCCGGAGTCTGTAGGACTGGGTCAGTACAAGTCAGCTTGAACATCTCTAACAATTCTTTGTCTCTGTCAGGGTCCGTGCAGGTCATGCAACACAAGTTCATTATGTTAGAGAAGATTTTGCCAAAAGCCATTTTAAAGTAGCATTAGGGGCACTTAAAACACTAAGACAGAAAACCACAAGCAAAACACACACCATTATTCCCACAAAATAAAGAACACAGAGCATTATTTGCAAACTGGTTTGATTAGAGCAGTTTGTAATTAATGATCCTGGGCACGGTGCCACCATTTGTCTTCCAACATTTCTGTGAATCCCTAAAGAAAATTGCTGACTGGATTTCAGTGGTTTTCCAACTAAACTGTCCAATGGAAATTCAAAACAGTAAAGACATTTCAACTATGCCTCTCATAGACAGGTTCCAGTAATTTTCAGTTCTCTAAAAGAGACAATTTCAGTTTCAAAGGAATAGTTCTAAGGAAAAAAGCCTGTGGGTTTGCAAAACCCAAGACCACTGCCCAGCAGAGGAAAATGGTAGCACATTTAGCCAGCAATTTAAATAGAGATTGATCCATTTCTACTGCTCCACACAGATGTTTAGCACAACTGTAATCCTTCCTGGAAGCCCTAATTTTCTCTCTATAAAATAGATACATAAAATAATAACTTGTCAGAGTTCAACAAACAACACAACTCTTTTCTAAGATCAAAACTAAGATGCACTGAAATTATGTACACCTTACTTGTAAGCTCAGGATTTTTTGCAAGGGAAGCTGATCACTCAAATTGTCTTCTAACTTTAAAAATCTACAGATTTCAAAATTTTCTGTTTCTGTTGTGCATTATAATGCAGTTATTTCTGTTCAAACACCAGATATGAAACATAAAATTGTGATAATATTAAAATCAAAATTCCCTTACACATGAGCACAGTTTTCTCATTACTGAAGTAATGATTCTTTATGGCTCTGAGCTATTTCAGTATATGCCAACTCCTGTTGATTTATCAATAGTTTTAACATTTTTATGCTCAATGGTGGCTCAAACACACCTCTCACCATTATTTAAAAAAAAAAAAGTAAAATAAATGCAGGAGCCACAGCTTGTTTCTGCAGAACATCTCTGATGTTCCCACTTTGGAGCATGACAGGAGGAGAAATGAGCTGCAGAATTAAGGGATATGCACACTTGAACCAGCAGCTGTTACCAATGACTACAGAACTGGCCTCTTCCCTGCTCAAGTCCGGATTTTAGTGTTTATAGATGATGAACAAAAGGTTTCTAAAGAGCAAGATCCAAAGAATATCAGGTTTGGCAATGACCAGCATCATTTGCCTGGAGCCTTGATCTCAGAGGGGTCATGGACACAAAACTCTTGTGAGCAGGAATTGGGATATTTGGGAACCCAGGACAGACATTTCTGCACCTTGCAGGCTGTGTGCCTGTGCTCAGGTGCAGACATCTGATGTTTTAGGGATGATGCCTCCAGAGAACAAATAACAAATGGAATTGCACTGTATGATCTACTCAGATACTCTGGGAGAAGAGAGTTTGGGTTTTAGAACAGCCAGAAATGCTGTTAGGAAGAGCCAAATCCATCAAAGCAAGATTTATATAAACAAGTCATTTCTTCTGCAGCTCCACACATGGCCTCAGGAAAAATACTGGGAAAATAATAACTGATTCAAATGCAAGTTAAGCTACTTCACCCCATGAAAGAACATGTGAAGCTGAGGAGCTTTAAACACTGGCACTGAGCTGATAGCCATCCCATAATACAGTAGGAGTGAAAACAAATTACAATTTAGCAGTTAAACAAAAAGCACAAAAAAGAAAAGCAGAATGCAGCAAACAGGATGTAAATTATAAATAAAGTCTGTTTTTAAATATTTGCTTTCACTCGTTCTGTAACATATTCACCTTTTCGGTAAATAAAAAATTAAAGTAGTTCAAAGATGAGGCAGAATTACAAATAAAAAGCTAAGAGAAAAGAGATAAAACTACCAGGATAAAGAATTAATTCCAACCTCTTCAATTTAAAAATGTTTGTTCCATATATGTGACAAAAACAGTGCAAATATTTGTAAAGGGACCTGTGGCTAGCAGCTGTTAAAACTGTAGATTTTAAACAAAGATCCCAAAAACACCAGAACAAAAACATGTTTTTTGACTCTGGGCATCTCATTATTCTAAAAAACAGTATCAAAACGTTCCAGTTAGTGTGGAAATGCAGGTAGTCCCTGAGCTTTTTTCCATCTATTTTAAACAGGGTCACCTTGTGAGGTGGAAGTTGGGTGTTTTCACTGAGGCTCAGGATGCTCCACAGACAAAAGCCAAATGCAAAGAAAGAAAAATATCACTGCACAGGGAGAATGGCTAAAAACTCCAGTTCATAAATGGCAGCCAAGCAGTGTGAGCAGCATCATTTGCTGCCCAGGATGTGTGGCAGAGCTGGGTCACAGCTGATTTCCAGCACCAAACCTGCCTGAAAGGCAAAGGAGCCGCTCCTGACTCACCCCGGCACCTTCACCAGGCAACTGAAGCATTTCTGCTGATCTCCCACTCAAAGATATCCGAAATATCTGCTCTTCCCTACAGTCTTTGAAACGTAGGAAAGCCCAAAAAAAAGGTATTGAATGTCAATCTTTTCCACAGTTTCTATATAAATAGGCAAAAAGCACGTCCTCACCAAGGAGATAAGTCATCCAAAACCACAAAGAATGTGTTTAAAGGGGTACAACAATTAGCTCTTCATCTCTGAAAGGCATCACTAAACAAAGATTCCTAAAAAAACATTAGTCTTTTGCATACAATGCTCTTGCCTGAAAGAATATAAAACACATCAGTGCAGCACATCCCCTACCCCATAGCATATTTTCTTGTATTTTAGTAATGCTGTTTTTCAACACAGCTGGTCCTGACTAAACAGATTTAAAGATTCATCCATTCCAGGACTATAAAGGATTATTGTGATTATCTAGTCTGACTTTCTGCAGGGCACATGCCATAGAAACCTGCTCACAGATTACTGCAACATACTTCCTCCAGGATAATGTGGCAACAAATCATTTAAAATACAATCCAGTCTTGTTTTAAAGATATCAGTAATAAAGAAACAACTGTTTTCTGTGATTAATTTACTGCTAATCACCCTAATTATTAAAAAATGCCTTCAATGCTATTCCAAATTTGCATGGCTCTGCTTTGTAAATACTGGATTTTGCCCTATTTTATTTTTTTGACAGAACTGACAGATTGTTGACAGATTACCTCAATTATCAATCATCTACCTGCAACCCTCCTCCACGTACCCATTTATAAGTCACAATAGGCTGACTCCTCACTCAACCTTTGCAGTTTGTCTGAGCAAATGTGCAAAGTAATCTCTTCACTCTGTCAGGCTTCTGCTGGCACATTATTCTCGCTTTTATTTATTTAATTATCTCTCTATTTTTATCTCTTATACATCAAGATGTGGATAAATGGGTAATTCTTTCAAGCAATAATGAGAATACCCAGAAAACGTTATTTTTTAAAGCCAGATTTGGCTCTGACTTTTTAGTCTAGAAATGACAAAAAATACAAAAATAATTTAAATCAAAACCTTTCAGGAAAGAGAAATGGAATAAACTCTTACCCTTGTTCATGGCAAATAGGATAAGGAATAACAAGCAAGAGGGAAGATTGAGCACAGACTTAAAAAAAACCCTGTAACACACATGGGCCAAAAAGTACTGAATTTTTGAGAGGCTGCAAAATATCCACTGTGGCAGATTTTTTTTTTTTTTTTTTTAAACAGGCAACACAAGCACATGTTGAAAATGCCATAGCTGGACATGACCTTGTTGTAAAGGACTCAGATGGATTAGATAACCTGGAGATCCACTCCAGGTTGCCCCTCCTAGGACTGCTGGTCATCGTGGATCACCTCAGAGTCTCTTTGGCTCTTCCCCCATCTATTCTGAAGAGGACACTGCAGAATCAGTAGCAGATGCCCAGCAATCACCTCATTAATTTATACAGAGAATTTTTCAATTATTCTCCCCCTCTGCCCCTCCAGATGCCCCCTGTCTACAAAGGCAAGACTTCTTATCCTCTTAGCAGTCAAAAGCAAGGAAGAGGCTGCTGTTGGATTGGTTTGCCACAATAATGCTCCATCATGTCAAGTGTCACTGCACCTCAGGACACAAACACCATCTGTGGGGCCTTTCTATATTTGGATGCATTGGAGTCGGTGCTGTTTAGATGTGCCAAGTATCTGACAGAAACCACACAATTTCTCAACTAATCATTGTTTAACTTCCTATTTCTGCATCATCAGCAATTTCTATGTCACTGATTTTTCCTGATTCCTATGAATAAGACAAGTGAATAATAGACTAGAATACATCCCTGCAGCTCCTATTACAACCAGCAGCACTGAATAAAAATACTCCATTTTCAACTGCTTTGTTATCAATTCATCTGTTTTTAAATCACTTAGTAAATGTTAGATTTAATTCTACACTGTTAATTTCTTTAATCATTGTGTCAAGGGAGGGTTAGTTAATAGCATCAGATACTGGAAATTCCAACTAGATAAAAGGAAAATGTTTTTCCTTTGTGAGCAGTCAAAATCTAGAGCAGACTTTTTCCAAGAGATGTTGTGGGTTCCTTTAGTGGCTTTGGTTTGCCAATTTGAGATTTCCTGGCCAATGCACCAATTATTGTGGTGGGTTTAGTGCTGGCCAAATAACCAGTGCACCCACTGGAATTATTTACTCATTTCCTGCTGCGAGATAGGATTAGGAGGAGGGCAAAGCAGGCTCAAACTTTAAAGGACATAAAGAAAGAACTTTACTAACAGAACTAAAAGAATAATAAGACTCAGAATAAAACCTTCAGAAACTTCTCCTCCCCACTCCTTTCTTTCCCACTGACAACATGCAGAAGCAATTCAGCCAGTTGGCCATTTCTCAAAAAGTCTTTTTCCAGTTCTTAGGGAGAGGAGTATCTCTTGTCATGCTATAGGGACATAGTCCTCTTGTGGCTCCAATGTCACAGTGAATCAGCTGCCTGGGAGAATGGAAATCTGGTCACTGTGCAAAAGTCCCTCCCCTCGACCTACAGCTTTCCCCACAACTGGTTTTGGGGGCTCAATCTTTGGTACACTACTAAGGATGAGCTGTTCAGAAGCAAAGGTTCTCTTTATCTATGCCTAAGATCATCTCCAGGAACAGAGGTGGTCTTCTTCCCTGGGGGCAAGGGGTCTTCATCCCTCTTCCCTCTCTGTTCCAACTTCTCAGGGGATCACAGCTACTTCAACATTTGCTTGTTCAGCATGGATGTCTTTGCTCATGTTTACAATTTGAACACTCTACCCCCAGTGCTTTTCAATGAGTTACAGGGGAAAAAGAGTCTGATGTGTCAATCATATCTTCAGCACAGCTCTACCAGAGAATTCCAGCCCAGGCATGAGGCATCTCCTCATCCCCTCCCATGTGGGAGCTGCCTCCTTCCTCACCGACCTTGGTGCCTTCCTGCTGTTTCTCTGCATGTCTGGACTGTCCTTTTCTTTCACTGAAGACACAGAATCGATGTTTGCAGCCTCATCTGTGCAGTGCAAGATCTCACCCAAGGCCTGTGGACAGTCGTGTGATCCCTGCTGGGTGGCTGGAGCCCCATGGCTGCGCTGAGGGGGCTGTGCCAGGACCTTCAAGGGGGTTGGCCCGGCCCAGAGCTGCTCCCGGGTCCCAGAGGAGCCAGGTTCAGCCCAGGCTGGCAGAGGGGCAGGGATCAATGGTGGGGAGGTGTCAGCAGCCATGGCCCAGCCTCAGCCAGGGCTTGCAGCCTCCCCTGCCCGGCCACGGGGCCAGGAGAGGGAAGAACTTCTCTCTGCAAAGGCCAGAAAGCAAGAGAGTTTTTTTCCTGGGCTTGCTCATTTTTAACATGTGTGTTCACAGAGGTGTGTTCAGCTTTCTCAGTGGTTTAACATGTTGTCAGTTCTCAAAACTAATCACTGGCTGGTTTTTGTCAGACATGGAGGAAGCTCTTAGCAGCTCCTCTCAGAAAAATTATTTCCATGAGTGGCTTCTTCCCTCCTCACCAAATGTCAGATGTGCAAAACCAGCAGAGTTCCTCAAAAATATTCAAAACTCAACCGGACATGATCCTCAACAACCTGCTCTAATAGTGGCTGCTTTGGAGAGGAGGTTAACTTCGAGACTCCACAAGTTCCTTCAATCTATCCAGTTCTGTGATTCTGTGCATGTAAAACTTTAAGACACAGCAGTAAAATTCCCTGTGAGCCAGGAGAATGTTCTTCATCTAATTCTATCTGATTTTTAAAGCTGAAATTCCATGATGGACTTAACAAGCAGAGCAATAATCTAAATTCCACAATAGAACAGCCTGCAGTTACAAAAATGATAACTCTGCCATTAGACTATTACCAATAATACAAAACCTCTTTTTCTTGGTAACCACGCAGTTATGACATTGAAATTTAACACTGTGGCAGGACAGCCCATTTAATCCATCAGAAATTCCTGAATTGCCTTCTGCTTTGCAATATGAAGTTGCACTGCAATCCTTCCTATGGCAGGAGCTATAAAATCCCATTTCTTCCCTCTACAGAGCCACTTATATGCAAGAATTTTGTTGTTGTTGTTGTTAGACTGAATTCAAAGTGGTAGAGGTTCAACATAATAGGGCAGAGGGGTAGAAGAAATCAGGAAAGGAGAGGTGATGGCTTAGATTACTCAACCCATCAGAAGGTCCTGGCCAAGCCAACCTGAGCACCTCTAGCAAAAGATGTTCCCTAAGGCACAGCTCTCTCATCTCCTCTAATAAAATGGAGGAACTCCATTAGAAAATGGTAGCATCCACTGCACAATAATATTCTCAAAAAAAGCAGCAGAGATAGTACCAGTGTTTGCAATTGGAAAGCATAAATGTATAAATGTTGAACATGGAGTATAAATGTTTCAGCTTATTGTCCATGTGTAAGAAAATTCAGGATTTTTTTTTTTTTTTTTTGCAAAGCCTGTCAACTACCTAGATATGCATTTCCCAGATCTACTGACAAAAAAATCCCCTTGGAAAATAGTAGTGGAATGTGTTAGAGGTGTTAAAAAAATATATCTTAAAACAGGGTATGGCTTTTCTAGGATAAATAAAACCGACAACTAGAAAAGATTTATTTTAGATTGCTTCACACAAGAGAATTCTTTTTTAAAAAGGAAAGTACACAATGCTTGTGTTTCCTCTTTCTGCAACTATTTTGATACCAGCATTCTGCTCTTTATCTAACACAGCAATGCAGTGGCTTCAAGAGAAATATCAAATCACAATTATGTTCCTTGCAGAATACTATGCTGTTAACAGAATAACTGTTCAGCAGAAGCCTTGCATTTAGCTGTGCTTCTAATGTAGATTCACATGATGACAGCACCAGTACCACAGTGAGAGCTGACAAGCCTGGCAATTATTGTCAGATCTGAGACACAACACTCACCAGCTACTTCAGAGAATGACACCAAAATCCAACCACAAGCCTAAGTGGCTCATTAAAATCATCCTCCTGACTCTAAACTTGTCAGTGATGCTGTTAGTTCCCCAAAAACAAACTGCCATTCTGTTTCTGCTCTGTGACACAAGGGCCAGACAAAAACTGGCAGAAAACTTATTGTTTGGTTGCTGTCTTCTTAGCACTTGATTGGTCACAATATTTTCCTCTTTTGAAAGGCAACTTGATATCCCCATTCCCCCATCCCTTCTGCCTCTTCAAGCAATAACTGCAACATCTCTTCACATCACTCCTTGTCAGCTAAACAAATTGCCCATTCAATTCTTTAATTGCAGGAAAAATCAAGTCAACATTTTTTTCTATTACCTTTTTCTTTTTCATAGAAGTTAAAATAACAAGTAAACAACAACGACTGAGTTATTTAGGAAAGCAAGAAGTACCCAACAAAATTCAGGAAATAAAACAAACCACAACCCAGTCAAAATAAAGACTGGGATTGACTGGGAAGCATTTGATAGGGAACCAGGGAAAGGGAGATGAAAAGATAATGAGAAGCTCAGGTTGGGATCCTGTAAAAAAATGATACAAAAAGGGACAGATGATGGGAAAGAGTCAGATGGAAGAAATGAGGTAGCTGAGCTCACTGCATAAAAGTACAAACTCAAGTTTCCCACTGTTTAGGGTGGGATTTTGTCTATTGAACATCTGAGCCCGCTGAATAATTGACAGGAGTTCTGACAGCCTGGGGGACTGGTCCTCAGAGCACAGAGATGAGGCAGCCTGAACTGAGCTGCCCCTCTGTACAGGGCTGTGAGAGCTCCACAAAGGTGACAGGGCTTGATGTCTTCTAAAAAAGCACATCTTACGTAATAGGCACCACCCTATTCAAAGTGACAGGTTAGTTTTGGGTTTTTTTAAATTACATTTTGGAAATATAAAGATATACTACATCTCTCTAAGGGTCCAGGACATCCCATAACTTCCAAGATCTAAAGTTTCCATCACCACATACATTTAAATGAAATTAAAAAACTAATAAATACTTACATACAATAAAGTTGTTGTTTGGTTGTTACAAAAACCCCAAATTCACACAGTGAGTAAAATCTTATTTTCCTTTTACCTCTCTTCCATTCTAACAACTATTCCATAATTAACATTTTTATTTACAGTAATTTCATTAACTCTATCATGAAGACTTGTCACATGTTTCTTTACAGCATCCTTTTCATTAGTGAACACACAGTCAGAAAGATTAAAAAGAAACCTTTGTTGTTGCTCTTTCCCTGTTTACCCAGAAAATAAATTTTCTTTTAATATTATGAGCCACTATTCTATGCTACATTTTAGAAGTTCATTAAATTCCCTCTAAGCAGCTTTCCAAGCATGTCCCCTTAATGAGAAAATAACAAGTCCATTTGACAGTAACAGTAAAGGCACTTATTAGCACGAGGCACCCACTGGGCAGAATCTCACCTGCAGAGAAACTTCAGTGGAAAGTAACTGGCCACAAGCACTTCAAATTAAACTTGAGCTATTCAGGTCAAAACAAAAATTATGATACCAGAAATGTTACTACTTTACTCCTTAAAAGAGGTAACTTCTCTGTTTAAGGTGGTAGCTCCTCTGTGCACTCTGCACAGCCTGCCAGGTCACATACAGGCCAGGAAGACTTCATTGATTATTACCTCAAGTTCTGGGACTACTGAAAAAAAACCACAGAGAAAGGCAGAGATGGATTCCCAAAATAAAATTACTGCTGTTAAACCTTTACTGGCCTACCCTAAAAATTAAGTGCTGTCAGTAATAAATGCAGGAATCTACAGCACAAGGATCACTTCTAGGACTTTGACACTTGTTTATGCACCTGTACACAGTAAAGTGAGCCTAAGTTAATTCATAAAAGAAAGTTGGAAGAATTATTCTTAAATTAAGAAACATTTTCATAAACCTGCATCTTTGATAAGCACCACTGGCAGGGCACTGGGTACTGGATGAAGCTGAAGGGAAGCTCAGACTCCCAGCCAGGGCCATGGGGCTGCTCTGTGCCCACCCCACTGCTGCTTCCTGAGGGCCAGGGCAGCAATGCCACAGGCAGGAGGGGACAGCAGGGGACAAACCACCTTACAGTGCCACCTTCCAGCAGTGTGGGGAGTCCAGAGGTGTTAAATATGTGACCCTTTGCTTGTGACAGGATGCAGGCTCAGCTCCATTCCTGAATGCCTCTTGGACAGACTACAGAACAGGAATTCACAACTCTGAGGACTTATCAGAAAGAATAAACTGAAATCTGCTTCAGCAACCACAATTTAATTTAGATCAAACAGCCAATGCTTGAAGAGCAAAGAACATAAAAGACACCACTGTTTGCCCTGCTCTGGAAGGGGCTTTGAACTCAAACTTCTGTTGCTTGGCTGAAACAAACACACACTTCAGATAACGAACTCGAGGCTCAGCATCTTCCAGATTTATGAGAAGCTCTTTCAGCTCAGGAGATTGCAAAACTCACACCCAGCTCAGCAAAACACAGCGAGAAGAAAGAATTGATATAGTTATATCAGCCCTAGGAAGCCCTGTGCCAAGTCACACGAGCACACAATCTCAACAGCTGTGGGTAAAACTTTCATAAGCAAGTAAAATTTCTTTGTACCCAAAGTTATTACTTCTCCCTCATCCTTATAGTAGAAGAGGTTCCTGGATTTCCTGGAGCTGGTTCCTGGATTTTTTCTGCAGCTGCTGTGCAACACCCCAAATCCCTCAGCCATAGCCCTGGGGGATGCAGGGTTTGGCTGGGCAATGCCCTTGGCAGGAGTTGCTGCTGCAGCAACACAGGAAGCCACTGATACAAAGAGCTATATATCTATTATCAGAAAATAATATAATCCTACACAAGATTTATGTTTTCTATCATTCCAGTGAGTCTTTTCTGTAATATGTATTGGATCTCATCTAAACACTCTGGATCTTGACCTATTAATGGCATTGAGCACTGGAAGTAAAAAGAAATGAGTATTTGTTTTATAACCTGTTAGGCTAAGTACATTTACCCTTTGGAGTTAATTCTTCATACCATCTTGTTGGGTTCCTGGGATATTTTTTTCCTCTTATATTTACATATATCTATATACACAAACAAGAGGATGAGAATGCTGGAGCAGCTGTCTGGAAGCTTTATTCCATCACCAACATCAGTTTCATTTCAGAGAGCCAAGCAGGGAGATGGAAACGTTTCCAGCCAATAGCATCACATTAAAAGCTGACAGGCATTTGCTCTAGCCAATTAATATACTTACATGTACCTCCTGCTTTGAACAATGCTTGCTTGTAATAGCTCAAAACAATGGATAAAGCTTCATTATTAAGCTTACATATTTCTACTATCCTGCTTAACATATTTTCCTGAGGCCTGTCTCTACACAGCTCACAGCCCTATTGTTTCTTGTCCTTGCATCTTCAGCATTCTTGCATTTCTCCATCCTGAGATTTGCTTTGACTCAGCTTTCTGAGAGTTTTATATCTTTTCTATTTCTCACATCATCTGATAGATTTATTTTTCCCCTCAAAGGCAGTATGTTATTTTCAGGGATAAGCATACAATCAGAGTACCTTTCTCACTAAACAGTACAGTGATGGCAATCACAGCAACTAAAGACTTTGAAATCAAACTTGGCAATTGGTATTCTTTTTATATTTAATCAACTTTTATGACTCCATTGTAAATTAAGAACAAAAAAAACCCCCATGAAATTTACAGGAAGATGACCACAAAAATGTGAGAAGCTGAGTTCCAGTACTTTCACAGAAATCTCTCCTAAGTTTTTTATTTTTCTTTCTTTGTATTCCTTCTATTTTAAGCAATGTCTATGTGTAAACTATAGCATGATTAATTTCTATTAAACATCAACGCTTTAGGAAACAGACAGAAGAATTTCTGAAAGGAAAACACATTTCTCCGAAGGCCATTAATCACTATTAGCTTAAAAATTAGATGTAACAACAACCATTTAAGACATTATGTGAGCTGTTCCCAAAGATATAATTTATATTAATTTCCCCCACTTCATTCTGACAGTCACAAAAAAACCCCTGTGTTATGAGAAATCTGCTCAAAGAGAAAGTCAAGAACTCAAGAAAATGTGGATCAACAACAACAGAAATTAGCCTTGCTTCCTCTGTCTGTATTTTATAATAGTTTTTGATTGCATGACCACATCCAGAATTTCTCTTTATTTTGACTGACCCAGGAACAACCATTCAGAGTTTCATTTGTGGATCAATCTACAGTTCTTAGTTCACTAAAAAGTATTCAAACCTTACCATAAAGGTCGATATATCCCATTCCTAATATTTCTACATAACACAGAGCATCCAAGTTCTTCAAATCTACAATATTTTTGTAAAAACAGATGCAAGACCATAGATGTGTCACCTTGGCTTTATAGAGAGATCGAGGCTCTTATCAGAACCCTTAGGGACAAAGCAGACTGGACTGGGAACACTGGCATTTCCCAGTTCTTGGATGTTTGCCTTCACCACCCTGCTTATACCTCTAGAACAGTTTTAATTTACCAATTATCCCTACATTATATTCAGTCATGTGGATGGAAGCTGAAATAAGAAAGAAGAAATAGGTCTTTAAGAATCTTAAATATTTTCACTTCACTATAATAACTCATGTAAAATTATTTGTCTATTCATTTGCCAGGCTTACTACTGAGTTTTGAATTAAGATGCATTTTTATCCCTGTTTGTTTATCAACCATTGCCTCCTCTCCAGCCAAATGCAACAGTGCAGAGTAATCAGATTTGGCAGCCCAAGTGCTGGCTGTGCACTGCAGCAGCCACAGGGTTTGCTCACTGTCACTCCAGTCACAAGGATTTAGTCCACTTGTGCTACACTGATCCACAGAACACTGATTTTTCTACCCCCTCACCTGTGAAACTTCCTGCTACCCACTCCTCTTAGAAAACAAATATAATTTTGTTAAAAATATAGATATAAATTATAATAACTATTAATCATTGCAATTTTTAGATGCAAGTTGCCTTTTTCTCTCTCTGTCTTAAGGATAGAAACAGCAGAAAGTGACAAATCAGGATAAGACTGAAGGACACTTCTTGATAGCACATGGACCACAGTGCCATCCAGGCTGCCAAAAGGACAGATGTTCTTTGCTTTTCTACTGAAAAGCAATTTCTGTCTTCTATGAAATTATATCCAAACTGTCTTTTTAGTTCCAGTAAATGCCCACTAGGGATAGTCTTTTCCTTGGTAAGCCCTATCCATGCACAGCACCTTGCTCACTCACTCCAAAAAGGCAGATTGCCAGTCTCTCCCAGCCTTTATCCTCCACTCTTCATTTGGTCTTCTTTAAAAACCAAACCAAACCCCTGCCTGTGTTTTCTCAAAATACATCTTTGGAATACTAAACTCCTTCCACACTAGCACCTGCCTCTATTTCAATTCTGTAACACCAGCAGACTTGGACCAGCTCAGAGGATTCTCTCCAGTGACAGATGAAGAAACTCTCAAACTTCTGTTCAATTTTTTGATTAAAACCTTTCCTCGACTTAATGTCATTCAACATTCTGTGTGTTTACAGTGCAAAAGAAACTGCAGGTCAGCCATTGGTTTCCCCTCCTTGTTGGTTTTTCCCAGCTGGTCAGTATTCAATAAAATCAAATTCCCATGTTTTAATGTCACACAAGTACTTTACATGTGTACTGTAGCAGTGTTTGCAGCATGCACACTGGATACTGTTCTAAGCAGCAAGAGCTCTTTGTTAACTACAAACCAGCCAATACTTGAAAAATTGAATCTAAAAAACCCCCTCCAAATCCCCACACAATTTGCTATGACTGTCAGCATTAGTAACACAACTACTCTATTTTATTTACCAAAATAAAAGAGCATATTATAACCTCCCATATCAATGACTAAATAACATTTCCCTACAAAGCAAGAGATTATAAAATACCCTGCATGTCATTTGTCACAGAGGACTTGCAAGGGACACCAGAAGGTGACTTACATTTAATTCTGCCTTTACTTTTAAAATCTATTAAAATCTATCCATCTCCATGGTAACTTAAAACAAGTATTCCTCCCACACAGTTTGATTGATAGTTCATAGTTTTTGTTTTATAGTCAACCTTTCGTTTGTTTGAAAATACATAAAAACTGTCTAGTTGATCCTAATAATCTTTAATGATACCATAAATCTCTATGTGGCAGTAAATGAAAGGTACTGCATATATGGCTCCTTGTTATACTGTTGTTTAAACCCAATAAACTGCCATTAACATCCTGTCTTCAAAGCAAAGTTACTTTCAAATCAATTATTATAGATTTTCAGATTTTAGTGGTATAAGACTTGCTTACAAACTAATTTTATTTTACTCTCCTAAAACTTTACACCTATTTTTAATTCCTTAGAGCTCAGAGTCTTCCACAAATCACTACGAGAGACTGACTACATAAAATTTCTTTAAATTAAGGAAGGAAAAAACAATTCTTATGGGAACCTGTTATAACCTTAAAATATGAAACACTTGAACTGAACTTCAGCAAGTTAGTGCTAAAGGGAGAAGTACTGAAATGGATTGCATTTCATAACAGGAACCTAATAAATACTAAGTGTAATTTCTACATGAATACTGCTCTTCCAAGGAAGAAATGTAGAGAGAGGTCATGACATCCACTAAAGACCTCCAAGAACCCATAGCTAATAAATTGATGTAAATTCAAGTCTCAATTTGACAAAGCAAGAGAAGAGCTTCTACTCAACTTTCCAACTCACCTAAGCAGCATAAAAGTCTCTGATTTTACCTACAAAACCTTCTAATTGCCTAATATAATGAGCAGCTATAAATCACACTGTGACATTTTTATATTGAGGTCTTTATTCTGGTGCTCACAATCGAAGAAAGATGGGACAGACTGGAGCAGGTCCAGGGGAGGGGCACAAAGATGATCTCAGGGCTGGAGATCCTGGCCTTTGAGGGAAGACAAAAGCAGCTGGGTCCTTTCTCCCCCTGAATCCCATCCCAGAACTGCAGTTCCAGCACAGCCTCCCTCTGTCCACAAGGGGACACAGGGAAAAGACAAAGGGCAATGGGTGCAAATTGCACCAGGGGAGTTTTCAGCCCTGTAAGAAAGAAATGCCTTTCAGTAAGAACAACCAGTCACTGGATTTGGACAGGGTGCCACAATATCAAGTAGGATCCCTTTCTGACAAAAGGTTGGGTCAGATGATATTTCAAGGTCACTTCCAACCTGTAAAATTCCATGGTTTATCTGCAGCTTCCCACTCCATGAGTTAAGATACTGAATTATAAAAATACCCACCTTCAGCATACAGTGCTGAAGTGCTCATCATTCTGCATTCTCCAAATCGTTCTGCATATGCCCATCACAACTCAATCAAGAAAAATCTTCAAGTATTTTCTAGTAATCAAATAATAAATCTGCTAAAAGCCTCAGATTCAGTTGCCAAGCAATGAGATGATTTCTCAGTGCACTGTTACCCCTGAGGAACTGAAGAACTAGATGCTCCTGGAAATGGAAATATTTACTCTTAGTTTCCCCTGTATGCTGTGCAGCCCTTAATGAGACTATCAAGTGCCCTAAACTCCTATCTGAGTTCCTGGTCACTCCATGAAGATTCATCCTTCCCTGCAAATATAGATATAAAAATATCCATACCACTGCTGAACACTATTATCCAGAGTCCTGTCTTCTAAAGTGATAACTCTGAGTCTCTCTGTTAGTGTCATCTGAGGCCAGACAGGCTCTTCAGATTCTTTTAAAATGACTCTCACAGACCTGAACAACCACCTTAAAGGAATTTTCCTTCAAGGTAACCATGAAAATGACACGAAAATGTGAAAAAGGAAAGAGGGCCATGTGTACAACCAATACTGTTTCTGTACATCTGTCTTGGTACAAATACCTCACCTTTCCAGGAGTTTGTTTGCACAGAATTTAAGAGTGTATTTAATATACTCAGCCTTGAAGAAATTCTTGAAGGAAGACCTTTTGATGCAGCACATCCATTTTAGGTAATGTCACATTTTCTCCTATATATATACTTCTATATACATATTTCAGAAAATCCATCAGCAATTCCATGTTTTATCAGATATGGAGCAAAGCACATCTCACTGAATAAAAATGTCTCCTAGAACACTCCCCATAAGAGTAAACTACCTTAGTGATTCAGTGAATGGCATTTTTCAAGATGAGTTTTAACTAGTGCTTCAATTTTAGGGACACCCAAAACCACCCAAATCACATAGCTGCAATTGCACAGAGTCCTGCTACCTACTCTGTTCCTTAATAGGATCCCTCAGGAAATTTAAAAGGAGCCAATGGGAAATTGGTTTCACACTGAGCTGGCAAAAATTCCATCTATTCCCAACACCATTAGGTCTTACTCCTGAAAGTAGACAAGAAGTTACCTCACACATCCCCCGCTCCCCTTTGCATAAAAGCAGCAAATTAACGTTATTGATCTGACCAAACTCTAAATTGGGCAATTATGTTTGGTCTCTCCACAGTCATCTGCTCCTTCAACAGAAATAGTCCTCACATCACATCCTAGACTCTGAGGAATTTTTTTTACAGTTAAAATAGCTACAGTGCACCAGCAGTGAGTTTCAGTGATCTCCTTAGCTGACTTAAAAACTCACAGGAGTCTTGTTTGACCTAATTAACAAAAGCCTACAGAGAACTTGCAGATCCTTTATTTAGAAGTAGTATAAAAATAACAAATCTTATCAACACATACAGGGTAAGAGAGAAAGTTAACAACCTTACTTGTATCATTTTGCTGTCTCAACAGAAGTCAGTAGACTGGTGTGGGCAGCTACCCAAGAGCTGCACACACCCATTTCACTGTAACAAACGAATTTTGCATCTTTATCCACCCCTGTACCTAAACAGGTCTCCCCATGGTTGGTTCCTGCTTTTCTGCTCTCTCTTCCTTGCCCCTTCAGAGTAGGCACAAGAGCAGGCTCAGCTTCTTACAGTGGTACACTAATAATCTCACTTTTCCTTTCTCCTCCACTCCAAATTAGGTACAGGATTGGGGAAGGGAATCACTGGCCTCTTTTGCTTATTGCCTTTGCAATATTGGGAAACAATAAGTAAAACCTTCTTCTAAATTTCTTAGGCTTCCACGAAAGGACAGTGATTGTGTCCAAATGAATCTAAAGAACAGCAGAGTATTAGAGCCAGGCAAAACAACAATACAAGATACTGGGTCTGTGCACCTACTGACAGTACCCAAACACATGAGTGTGTGTAAAAACACAACCTCACACACACACATCTGGCCAGCTGTGGTTAGCACTAACCCTACCCACATTATCAGCAACTCCAGTGGCTACACAGCACAGATTTTAAACACTGAGATTCATGCTCACAGTGAACTCCCTCCATGTGATTTTTACAATAGCAGTGAAAGTAGAAAAACCCAAACCAAGCAGATCAAATAGAACAGTGGCTTTTTTTGCCAGAAAGCAGCTACTAAACCTCATTGTTTCAGTGCTCATCTCTAAAGCCTGGATTCAGGATGCAGCCTGGATACAGACAGATCAGAAGGCAAAGAATTGCTTTCCATTTTCCATTTTCCAGTGGCACTGCCTTGTCTGCACACAGATTATACATTGAAATAGGGGGAAATGTGCTCTTTACACAGAATCACAGAATGGTTTGGCTTGGAAGGGACCCTAAAGCTCCTAAGTTCCACCCCCTGCCATGGACACCTTCCACTGCCCCAGATTGCTTCGAGCTCTGTCCAACCTGGCCTTGGACACTTCCAGGGATGGGACAGTCACATCTACTCTGGGAAACCTGTGCCAGGGCCTCACCATCCCCACAGTATAATTATTTTTCCTTCTATCTAGTCTGAATGTGACCTCTTTTCATTTGATATTACCCCTTGTCCTACCCCTATGGGCCCTGCTAAAAAGTCTGTCACCAGAACCATAAAAGTCATATCATCTTTACTCCTTTATTGAATAATAAAGTTCTATTCCTGATTACTCAATTATTTAAAATAATCTTATTTTAAGTAGGCGTAGAATTTTTAACAAGGTTATAATTTTTGCAAAAAAATCACATCCAATATAAATAACATATTCTGATAGCTTCCATCAGTTTTACTTGTATTGCTTTCCAATTGGAGAAAAAGCTCTGGCATTTTCAAAAAAACTTGCTGTTTTGTCAGCATTTAAAGAGTTATATGATCAGAATCCAACTACTCAGAGCATAATTTGTTATCACAGTAAAGCAAACAACACATCATACATCCTTCTATTTCAAATTCATTTCAGGCACAGTCCTTTCTCTGTGAACTCATTATGAACAAATGCTTTTTTCTCCTCAGACTAAACCTTGACTTTCACCTTGATAGCAAAAATTAAAAGAAGATCACAGCCCTGTGTAATGCAGTGATCTCAGGCTAACCTTTATAATATATATTTCTCAGAAATCTAAACTAAAATTGCTGCACAACTCCTGTAACTCAAACCCATTCAAGCTTCCCCATGCACAGTTTATTCCCAGTACTGGCATGGACTCTCTGTGGTCAGAAGGAAACAAGGAAGATTCCCAATATTTTACACCAACTAATTTTCTTCAGCTATCTCAAAGCTGTGCTTTACTTCACCCTTCCAGTTCTCACTGTTCTCCTCCTCCCTCCAATTTTCTGTCAGCAGAATTTCTTTATCTTGGAACAACATAACATGTCTCTGCAGGCAGTGTTTTAATCACTGCAGGCTTCCTGGGTTTTACATCCCAGCTCCCATTGTTCAACTGAGAGACAAATACAAACTTTACAATGCACCTCAACAATACTACCAAGGTAATTTCTGGGAATTTTTAACTGAAACAAACTTGGTCTTTCAAACCATAATCCAGGTAGGGAGTTCACCAAAAAGCAGGAGATGAACATTTGAGCCTATTTAGAGATGTTCAGAGAGGCTGCTCACATTGTTTGTCAGCCCCACTGACCAGTGAAGGGCCCTTTGCAGGCACTGACCTACTGAGAGTGTCTGTGCAACACCAGCACTTGAATTTCCCCTGCAGTAAGAAACTTTTCTACAAAGCTGACCAGGCACAGCAGCATGATAAATAACATTAATTACATTTCTTAGATGTTTCTTATTACAGTTTGGGAATAATAAAAATTTCTGCTGGTGCTGATACAGCAACAAGCAAGGATTTCTATTTAGTCTTTCATATATTTTAAGGTATGTCCTTACACAGCTTCCAGCCTGAACACCAAGGATAAAATTCTCATCCCAGCTCTGCCACAGGCACCTCAAAACATTTCCTCAGGTTTCCAGTGTACAGCCCACAGGTGGCACAAATGTCTGTTACCCACTTAACAATGGTGTAAATTGTTCTTCTGCCAGAAAAGCTGTGGTGCTGTATCAGTGGCCTGGAGAGAAGAAATCACTGAAGGTGCTCAAACATTGGCAGCTTGGCCCAGGGAAGCTGGGGAGTCTCTCAGAAGGAACTCAGACCTGGCTGCTGCAAGACTGTCAGCTGCTCTTGCTGACCCTGCCTGAGAAGGCAGCTGATGATCTCAAGAAGTCTCTTCCAATCGAAACAATTCTGTGATTATTTCTATATTAGAATTTTTAATTTTTTTAAGCTTTTGGGGAAAAAAACCCCCAATGTTTTCTCTAATCAGAAGCTCTGCCAATTTCTTCCTCATGGAGCAGATGCTTCCTTCCAAAGTTCTATGAGAACAGTAAATTCTTTCCCCTGTTATTTAAGAATACAATAATATTTTGTGCAATGTTATAAGAAATATAATGAGCTACAATAGACAGCAGTCCCAGAAAGAAAAATCACTAAATGAAAGTTTATAGCTAGAGCTTTCTCTCTCCTTCCCGTCAAGGAACTGGTGTTAACAATAAAAAAGAAACACTTTAGTAGAAAGGAAGCTTAACTCATTTGTAGGTGAAATGATTCCCCTTTTTCCAATTTAATACCATTGCCAATATTACTGTTGTCATCTTCAGCTGACACTGGGGAGAGGGGGAGAAAAAAAAAATCTGACAGGAAGAAAACAGAAAAGATGGCTTTATTCCCATACACCAGAGAGGTAAATATGTGCAATGGAAAAAGGAGGAGTAGTAGGTGTAAAGAATGGTACAAAACATGCCATGTTCCACATTCCCTGCCCCTCCTCCATTAGATCAGGTGCTCCTTTCCAAGAAAATGCCTCCAGGGACATCGGACCCCAGAGAAGAACTGAGACCAGCAAGAATAAAACTGATTTCATAAGAGTTGATTGCTTTTTGAAATACAGAACACAGCTGGTTCTGCTGGACAGGGACAAGACTCACTCCCCTGGATCACTCCTGGGTTTGTTTCCTGGACATGGAACTTGTCACTGCAGGTTTAAATGAGGAAACAAAGCTGCTGCAGCTCTATGTAGAGGTATTTCTCTAAAGGAAGGACAGGAAGGAAATGCAAGCTTAGACCACCTACATCTTGATCCTAATCCTACAGTTAAGGCTTGTAATTACTAAGCTAAAAAGAGAAAATAAAAACCAGGAAAAAATACCTTCAAATGTTCAAGTTTTTTATCTGCTGTGTCATGGGCTTTGGCTATCAAAATGTAAGAAAAGAAGAGGGATGAAAGCAGGAGACATTATGTGGCAGCAACTAAAAATTACAGTAAAAAGATGTGTATAAAACTCCATACACTTATCCTAGTGTTTAATTATAATTTATGGAGGAACAATTGCACAAAACCTCCCATAGTTTGAGTTCTTCTCCTTTCAGACTCTAGAAACTAAAACAACTACTTACAAACTGTGCTGAATAATTTTTGAAGTCCTGGATGGAACTTACAGAAGTATTATATATTTATTTTTTTACATATTTAATAACACTTTAAAATTGTTGCCTTTTTTTATAACAATGAAGTTTTCAGATCTGAAGGTAGAATTTCAGAACTGCAGAAATTTCCAGTGTATCCCATATGACTTTCACGTGATCCATTATTCTGCAGTTAGGAAATTCCCATTTATTACAAGCAATCCAACAATTTGGATGGATTTCGAATGCACAAAGGCAGACAACATTTCTCCCAGGGTGTTAGAGATGTGCAAGGAGAGGAGCACTGCTCTTACCACATACAGCTGTTTCCAGAGCACAGCCCATTCCTGCAGAGTTGCTGTGACTTCAGTCACCACAGAATCTTCCAGAGGAACAACTGTTTCATATTGCCTGTAGAAAAAGAGGGGGGGAATTAGGAAACGTACCCAGGAAAAGGTAGAAAAAGAAATATGACAGCACAGTAATTTGTGGAATTCTACAACTCGAGTTTGTTCAACATCAGGAGAATATCTTAAGAGGATCATTTTGCATGTTATAAAACTGAAGCAACTCCAGAGTCATAGCAACTGTTCCTCCATTACACTGCACAAGATTAAGCTTATGTGAAACATTTCCTGGTTACCTGCTCAAAACACACAATTTCCTTCTAATCAAGGTCAATGTAAAGTTTTCATTACTACAGCATGTTAAATTAACTTGTCTGTTGAGTGGCTTCCTTCACAATTTGGGTCACTTCCCTAAGCCAGTCCACTCCTTTTTTCCCCCTCCAAAAATGTTAGCCAGTATCAAAACTACCCTAAATACTTGCTGTCTACTAACCTGTCCTATCCAGAAGGCTTTTTCAACATTGCAGATGAAATCTGAGGGATCTACCCTCTAATCAAAAGAATAAAACTTATTCTTTTGTGGCAAAGATTTTCCAAAACCATTAAAGGAGAACCACAAGAGTGTTTTGGACTGGGACTTCAAGGCTCATCTCATTGCACCCCCTGCCAAGGGTAGGGACACCTTCCACTGTCCCAGGTTGCTCCAAACCCCATCCAGCCTGGCCTTGAACACTTCCAGGGATCCAGGGGCAGCCACCACCTCCCTGGGCAAACTATGCCAAGGTTTCACTACCCACAGTCTCAAATGTGTCTTCCTTAAATGTCAGCCCATCATCTCTTGTCTGATTCCTGTCAAAAGCCCTGTCCCCATCATCTCACAAGCCCCCTTTAGGTACTGAAGGGCCACAAGCAGCTCTGTCCAGAGCCTTTTCTCCTCTCCAGGCTGAACAACCCCAGCCTGTGCTCCCAGCAGGGGTGCTCCAGCCCTGGGGACAGTCCCTGTAAGTCCCTAGGGATGTTTGGGGAGGGCAGTGAGCACTGGCTGTGTGGTGTTCAGCTACCTGCCAGCTTCAACACATGCTCTGTTATTTCACAAGTGCTTATAACAGCACTTGAAATATATTCTGAACTAAAGAATTTTTAAACAAAACATGAAATAACCAAGACCCTCCTGTTCAGAACTGTGTTACATTCTGTTGTATCAATTGGAGCATGAGGCTTTGATACTTTTAAACAGTGTATCAGCTTTCCTAATAAGTATCAGAACTGGTTGCCCTTCACAAACTCTAAACTAACATCAAGGACCAATTAACTACACATCACAGGGAGCTGCTCCTTCCCCTAAGGAGAGTACACATTAGGAGTGGTTATTCTATGCAATAGATATCATTTTATTACACCCCCAAATTATGAAGCATCAGTATTACAGCTGCCCTTACAACCTTTACTGAGGCCCTTTGGGAACAAATCTACAATTCAAGACTATCAGAAGTGACCTGTTTTCCTGCAGGTAGTTCACTAAGAGCCATTTAATACATTTTATCTCCCACACTTAATTTGTTGCCTCAGGTCACTGTTTGAAACACTGCAATTATGAATCTCCCCACAGCAGCCTTTATCTGGAATATGCAAGTAAAAGCAGCAGTGAAAACACAAGATATTGATTTCAAGAGTCACAGCCAATCTCACAGGAAACTCTGCAGGTTCCAGTCAGTAACTTCCCTGACATGGCATTGCCACCAGTGCTGTTATTCACAGGGACTGAAATGAACCCACTGCCAGCAACACATCAGCTACAAACAAAGACAAGGGCAGAAATTTTCAGCAGTGCACTTCAGTGACTCTTTGGATGAGGTGGGGAAAATCTGGAAAATGTTCAAGGTAACACAGCTACCTGTCAGCCATGACTCTGAAAATCTGTAGATAAAGGAGATGGCCTGTCTACTGACTGGTGTCCCCATAACAAACAGGAAAATACAGTATTTCATCAGTGAGAGAACAAGCATAAATGGAAGAATATAAGCAGAGTTCTTTAAATGCATGTGGTTCAGATGATACCTCTTAAGTTACAATTTTATGAGCCAAATCAAAGAAGAATAAACATCAGACCTGATTCTTGCTATATTAGAAATGAAAAAACCACACCCTAACTCTGTAGAATTACATTTAATTTTCAAACTTTCACATACAAGAAAAAAGATACAAGGAACTAAAATTTTTGTATAAGTTTCATTAATTATATCTTTGTTTCCCTTCTAGATAAAAAGCACTGTAGCTTCTTAAAAAGAAGGAAAAATACTCACCCTCTGTTACTGACAATTGCCTTTTTCAAGTGAATATAATTTGCAGGAAAAATCCCCTACAAGAGAAAAAATTCTGTACATTAGAAAAATACTTTTGCAGTTTTTAGCACTGGTAACCTAAGCCACAATAAATAACTGCCAGTATATCCAATTAAAACCCCCAAACAACCATTGAGTCAAAGCTGCCATTGAAACTCTACATTCAGATTAGTAACAATGGACTGGTTTAGTCTGCCTTAGACCAGGACACCACACTGCAGCAAACCTCCCCCGGGCAGGTCAGAGAAGTGGCTCCTCTGCAGTTTGCAGAACAGGCTGGTGCTGATCAGGGTGACACAGACAGAGGCTTAAAATGACAAATTAAATAAAAAGCCACCATCAAGTTTGCATTGAGCCCCCATGGACAGAAGTGTTCTATTATTTGCATAGCCTGGAGCTGTCACTTTTCCTCCCTTTCCAAGGAAAAGCTGGTCAAGCCCCCTTGGGATACCTCCAGTTATTTGTCTTTTGCTGTTCCCACGAGGGCTGGACTCTGGCCTTGGCTGTGCCAGTGTGCTCTGGAGTGTTGAGACATGGGGAAAAGGGGCAATTTAATCCAACCTTTCTCCAGTGTTCCACATCCTCTGTAAAGCACATGGCCCTGAATCCTCACAGCAGAGTCTGCCAATGTGTAAGGACAGCAACCTGCAC
Organism: Sturnus vulgaris; assembly: GCF_052056855.1. Classification (NCBI taxonomy): domain Eukaryota; kingdom Metazoa; phylum Chordata; class Aves; order Passeriformes; family Sturnidae; genus Sturnus; species Sturnus vulgaris. The sequence goes on along the minus strand of NC_142253.1, from coordinate 16,358,625 downwards.
TTCAGCAGGAAATACAGCAGCAGCACTGGAAATCTTTGGATTAAAAACCAGCTGTCAGCCTCTGACAAGAATGTCAACAATAGAGTGTGGGCTTTCAAGTTTTAGAGCTTTAAAACCATACAATTTAGGAAGAAAAATTTTCGAGGGGGGTTGAAAGGAATCCTAAGTAAAGAATATTCCAAATTATAAGGAAAATCCCTTCTTCTTCATAGGCAAGACTAAAATTATAGAAGGAAAAAAGCTGAATCTAAGAGGAATGTATTCATCAGAAAACCAGTAAATGTGCTTGCTTTCAGCCACATAAAATTCCACAAAAAGAAGAAATGCTACTTCACTTCCTTGTTTGGTTCACTTCCAGTTAATGCTGCTTATTTCTGGTATCTAAGAAACCAGGGAAGGTTTGAAAGGCTCTCCTATCAAAACTGAACATTTACACAAGCAGAAATACCAACACACACAATGACTGCAGATATTTGATTAAAAGAGTATTATAGCCATGACAATGTAATACAGCTAATATTATATTCCATAATAAAGGTAAGCATGAGGAATCTGGTACTTTTCTCTCTTTAAATACAAGCAATATTTAAACCAACAGATAAAGAAGTGAAGCTCATATAAAAGCACCTACTGGCATGTTTGGATACCAACATTTACAAAAACTTAGATGCACTCACAAAAACAATCACCCCAGAACAGTCAAAAAAGTTCTTCAAGAGCAAAAACAATGGAAAAAGATGGAAAAGAACAAAATACAGTGGTTAAACTGTAAAAATCTGAACCCCCCCCCGTACCAGCTCACAAAATCCTTTTTCAACAGACTTTATTCAAAGTTGTCTTAGATTAATAATTCAACTTATTAAATGTGTTCTTAAAAATGCTGCATTAAAGCAATGCAATATCACCCACCTATGCTTTTCTTAGGGGAGTAGGGTGGAGAGGATCAAACTGGATGAGATTTATAAATGTTGAAAAAAATTACATGTTACATGTCAGGAAGGTTTCTAATCCTTTGAGTGATTAATGAGTATCACTCAATTTAAAAAGAAATCCAATCCTCCCACAGGAAAAAAGTTAAGAGAAGGAAAATGAAAAGTTTACTGTGTTGCAACAGCAAAGTAGATTTAATCTCCCATTAGATGAACAAATGTATTCACACTTACCTTGACACTGGGCTTCTTAATGGAAACACCTCTGTACCAACCTGAAACCACATAAAACACATTGTAACTATTTGTGGCACTGCTGTCTTTACACAGAAGCAAATTGACTACAACTCAAAAAGCAGCTGTGCCTCATATAGATGAAATTTTTAAAAGAGCTTTTGCTAGGGTTTGTTTTTTTTTTTTAATTTATTTTGCTCTGCAATGATGACAAACATGTAACAATCTGGAATGCTCTTGTTTCTTCCCACCAGAAATAAAAGCAGGTTAGTTAGTTCCTCTACAAGTAATCACTAGTAACTGTGGCAAAGATTCAGCACTCAGGGAAGAATCTGCACTGAACACTTGTCTTGCAGGCTGGCACATGAGTCTTTTTGCAGTGTTTATCTTGACAAAATCTCCAGACTTCAGAAACCTGTAAAAGCCATTATCATACATTTCTAATGTGCTTTAAACAAATACAAATTCTTTGCATGTGTCTGGTGTTACGTATGTCTGAGTAGAGAAGAGGTTTTAGGATCTAATTTACACACCCCATTATTATTCTTGTATCCCCCATCAGGAAACAGCTCCAGACAGGACAATAAATGAGAAGGGAAACACAAAGCTGCTAAAGCTGCAAGTTAAACAGAAGAAGCCAGGTCCTGCTGCTTCCCACAGGTGACAGCAGTGTCACTGCAGGAATAAAGGAGATGAAAACTTCACCCAGTGGCAAAGCAGCACACCCTGGAGCTGGGCCTGGAACAGCCCCAGGGCTGCGAGGGGACAGTGGTGCCAGTCCTGGGGAGGGGCCTGTCCCTCCCTGGCCATCCCAAAGTCCTGGGCAAACTCGGCCAGGCCTATTCAGCTCCCAGGTACCATCAGCAGCTGCAGCCAGGCACAGCCCTCACCTGCCAAAGCCAACACTCACAGCAGCTAAATCCCCTTCCCAGAAAAATTCCTCTCATTTCCCCAGTGACTTCCTACTCACTGTCTTTTTCCCTCCCTTACTTAAAATTGCACTGGCAAAACCTGCCAGTAATTTGCTATGGAGAATAGAGAAGAACAGAACAAAGTAACTGGATATTTTGTCTCTCTTAGAAAAACGACTTCAGATTTGGCTGAATTATGATAACAGTCTCACTAAGAGGATCAGATGTGGGGAAGAAGGCCTTGAATTTGTTTTAAGACAGCCTGATAGTCTTGAATGTTTATCTTGTTTTAAAAAGGGAATCTAAATCAATGAGAAATAAAACAACGGATGAATTCAAGACAATTGCAAACATTAATACAGGAAAAAGTAAAAACCATCTTCTTTATTACACAAATTTCTCATGAAGATAGGACATAACACAAAGATTTATTTTCCTGTAAAATCATTGTTTATATTAAAAAATTAATTATTGTTGTTTTGAATTCATTTTAGTTGCTCAAACTTCAGGGCAATCATATCAATATAAACATATATGCACAAACAACACATACAGATCCTTAACATAAGTGATTTCTAGAACTCCACACAACTGTGCCCACACCTGCTTTTGAGCAACAGATGCTGCATATTTTTAAGGTCACAGAAAAAAATAAATGCATTTATCCTGTGATTCACTGTTACTAATATTAAATACAGTCTGTACCTCAGAAATAACCAGACATTTAAGCTCTAAGACAAACAGAATGACAAACGTCTTGGTAAACGGGGAACAAAGTGTTTTTATTCAAGTTTGTGAAGAGACCTGTAAAAGAATAAAACCCAGTAAAAAGGGTGACAATTAATAAGCGAGATCTGCAGACTAGTAAATAAAACACATTTCCACAAAACCACTTCAATTCTGAAGTTTTTGTTCTTCATTCCAAACCAAAATTTCAAAGCTTACAAGCTCTGTGTTTACAGAGTTGTGAAAAAGAGGCAAGGAAGGACCCTGAGAAATCACTCAGCTCATCCAAGCCATGTCTCTCAATCTCTCCTCACATTTAGTCTGGTTTAAACAGCATCCAACCGTTTCTTCTCAGGGCTGAAAAACATTGCACTCCTTGTCTGTGGAAAACGATCCACACATCTATAAAACCCAGTTTCCAAGGTATTTCTGCACCAAATTCCAAGGAAACTCTATTTGTGCTACTCCACAAAGACCAGTTTGAAAGCAGTGGTGTTGCACAGACACCTTTTTAGAAGAAATTTCTTCTACAGATCAACATTGGCCAGTAAAACTGCATGCAGGTAACACAAAATTTTGGTATAACACTTGGAAATCCAGAACATTTATGCCAAGTGGAGACAGCAAATCCTCACCAGAAAACCTATTTCAGTGGCTCAGACAATATACATGACTTTACAACCTGAACTTTTTTCGATGCTATTTGAATATTTGATGATTTTTTTCTTTTGGACATCATGGAAAACATTTTGTTGACTTCTGTCTTGTGGTTTCCTTCATATATTTGAGCAGCTGCTGCATTTCCTTTAATCTTATAAATTGTGCTTCCAGATCTTAGTTGTTCTTTTATTTTTCTCTTTTTTAATGTGATATAATTTTTTTAAAGTCACCACTCTTATTTTGAGTTTCCTTCAACTCTGTGCAAGCAAGAGACAGTTGAGGAGCTCAGCAGAAACTGTAAGCCCCACATTATAAAATGTACAACTCATTTTGCATCACAAAGTAAAAGCTATGGGTAAAGGTACAATGCTTTTTTTTTAAAGGCACATTTAGAAAATTTGATCTGCATTACATTTTTCCCTAAAATGAACTAAACCTGCATTCTGGAATTGGTCTTAAACACATGAATATTGATGTAACCATTTATTATAAAGAGCATTTGTTTTGGAGGCTCTAATGACAATAGTCATCAAATCCAGGCAGGTGCTTCAGTGTTGTGATCCCAACAAGCATTTCCTGGTTAGACACAACACTGACCAACAGCTTTAGGTGTCACTGCACTGCAAATAATCACTGTTAATATTCCAGAGTTAGGCCATGCAGTTAGTGACACATGGCCTTCAGAGGGTATTGACTTCACAGAAATAGTCAAGCAGAGATAGGATTTAAAATCAAGAAATGGAAAAACACAGCTATGAAGTGAAAAGAATTTTTTGAATAAATTAATGTGAAACAATGATCATGCCTGCAGTGAGGCTGGGAGGGGACACAGCTGAGATGGCTGACCTGAATCAGCCAAAGGGATATTCCACACCACACAAATCATTTGGTACAAGAAAACCAAGAGTTCGTCTATCAGAAATGCCACTCTAAAACTACCTGTACCTGTGCAAATCCAGCAGGAGAACTTGAAGCCACATTAGAGAATCTGCACACTGCTGGATAAAGACTGAAAACCCCTCTTTCCCAAGGTGTGTCACACCCAGGAGCCTCAGCCATAGTGCAGTTAAGTTGCAGAAGTAGCTCTGGGGCTGTCCTGCACATCTCAGCCTCTTCATTTCAGTGACTAGAAGAGCTACCAATGATTTTTGGATCTTTACTTGAAAGTGTGTTGAATGAAACCAGATATTCTTTCTAAAGGCCGTCTCATAACCTTCTTCAGATTTCCACTTAATCCACGAGAGGTCTGTCACATGGAAACAGCTCACCCCTTTAGAGGACTCAGTAACAAAAAAGCAAAAGGGTCCTAATTGAAAGATATTGATCAGTTTTTGACAAAAATAAAGCTCAAGTATCAGTGTTAAGTAAAGAATCATGAGCTGCAGACTGTAGAAAAAATAAATTCTGCATATAATTTCTTGACAAACAAAATTCTGAAAATAAATTATATAAGTATTTATGGTAAATCTTAAAGCAAAAATTTGTTCTTAAATAAAGTACTGCTAGTAGAATCTGCTAGAGGAACTTGAGCATTCTTTCTCCTACAAAAATAAATGTACTTGGTAGTAATGTGAGTAAGCTTTGCTCCAGGTGTGAGGTTGTCTTTTGCCTATAGAAGCCAATAAACAATTGCTTTTACCTTGTTATCTGCATGAGAACTGCAGAGCTAAAGGCACCCAAAGTGACCCAGGAGAGGACAGGAGCAGTGCTCAGCAGAAGCTTCACAATGCCCGGAGCACTCTGTCCTGAGCTCAGCACACGCGCCAGGCAGGAGGGGCAGCAGCTCAATCCCTCCCAGGCGGCCGGGAGCAGCGTGGGGCCAGCAGAGCCACAGGAACACGCTGATAATGCTGCCACGGCTGCCATGACAAAAGGCAAAGAGAGATGGGGTGTGATTTATCGTGGCATTGGCCAGAGGGCTCTCGAGAAGGCGCTGCTGTGCTCTGGAAGATGATTTTCAGTCACTGGGCGAGATCCACAGCAGGGGTGTGAGTATGAGAGGCTTCACCTCCATAGGCACATTCCACAAACGGCAAAGAGGGAAAAAAGGATGAAAAGGGGGGGAAATCAAACAGGAAAAGGGACATCTCACTGGAGACATCCTCCTCAGGCCAAACACAAATTACTGGGAAGGAGCCACTTTGGCCCAGGCAGCCACAGGAGAGCTCCCGACTGAGATGGGAGAAAACCTGCAGGGCTCCCACAGCACTGACAGCCTGGAGGGGACTCCTCCCTCATCTGTAGGGCACAGCTTGGAAGCAGAGCAAAGGCATCACTTCTCAAGCACACTGAATTCATCAAGAATTAAAAAAACCTCTAATTGCAAGTTATATCTGTTGCTTAAGTGTCCCAAATACCAAAAACACCTATTTTGACTATGCCATCACTGCTGGAATAACAGAGGGAAACTTTAAATATATTTTATGCATGGTTTAAGAACACAATTGTTAATGTACACACATGAAAACTGTGTAGATAAATACTTGTGTGGATAGCAGAATTTGCATGGGTAAGATAATATTCTTTTAACTGGTGCTTCAGGCACCAGCTGGTGTTTCCATTCTTCCGTGAACATACAAAATTCTCAAGGTAATAATTACAGTTAGTGAAGTTATAGCATTTTTAATCTAAAGAAAATTGCCCTCTAGCAATAAAAACAAATGGACAAAATAGACATTTTAAATTTAGTCTGAATGCCACTAGTTACTGACAGCCACTGCCTGTGGCAGGGCAATGGCCATGTGACTTCAAAAATAGGGTGTTCTTTAGAATGCAGTCCAAATGTGTATTTCCAACCAGGAGTGTGCTCATGCTTTGCCACTTGACAAAAGAAAACTCCATCTTTCAGCGTTTCCAAGTGCCACACTAATGTCCCTCCAGCTCCTCCAGGCACGACAGGCAGAGCGAAAACTCCACTTGGTGTTTCAGTTCTCCCTCGGAGCTAAGAGCATAAGTGGAAGAGCTCAGAGAGGGGAACAGAGAGGGGGAAAGCTGTGAATGACAAGCACAGGTCCAAGTGGTGCCTTGATGAACATTTCTAACCTTTGAGTGAGACCAGTGGAGGATCTGAGAGCCCTTTGAGAAAGCTGGAACTACAAAACCTGCCTGGTTTACAGATGGTGAGTGTTTGATGCAAACACGGGTGGAGCCCTTGAAGCTGCAGAGGAAAGGCAGGTACCAGGTCCATGGGCTTGATTTACTGGGACAGTGGGCAGAGAGAGGCCTCTGTCAGACTTAGGAAGGGTTAAAAAACAGTCATTTCGATATTTGTGGTCTGCTATGAAGGCACACAGAGAAGCAAGCACACAAATTTGGCACACAAAAGTTCCAATTTCAAGGATATGAACAAGATCCAAACTCAAAAAGACAACTCTATTTCACTTCATTTCATTTTAAAAATGCATAGACAAGCACAATTTTTTAACATGTTATCAGTTGGTATTTATATTTATTAACCTTAGAGATAAATACATGTAAGTGGGTGTGTGCACCTATATTTGTTTCCTTAGTCTGCAAATATCTATAAAACTTAGCTGCAGTGGTACCCAAAATCCTGAAATAGGAAATTCCCTCCCCTTTCATTCAATTGCTCTAAAAGCAGGGACTGCTTCTTACACTAATCACTACAGAAGAGCACTTGCTCATTTATAATACAAATGCAGTTATTCAGGAAGTTATTATGATTAAAAATAAGCACATTCAGAAGTATAGCTACTCTTTGAATCTTTGTCAGTCTTGAATTCTTTGGCAGTCTCTGAAATTCTAGTTCACATCACTAAAAGTTTTGTGTGTGAATCTTTTCAAGCCAGACAGAAAAATCCCTGCTGCAGACAATTATGCATAAACTATTCAAGAAGTGAAACTGAAACAGCAATGGATCTCCTGTGACTCTCACAGCAGTGACCCCTATTTTGTATGGGTTAACATTATTTTATCCAGTCTGTCTAGACAAAAGAATCCCCAGCAAATAACGCAGAAGTAGAGGACCCTGTTAAACAACCACTTAGACAAGAACGCTTAAAAAGCAACAGCTTTTTATTCCCCTTTTAAGAGCCTGCTTTGCACATTTAGTGTGCTTTTTTGCATAATTCACACATGCAAGAGCTGCAGCACAGACCATCTGAATATTCAGATGAGTTTCATAGTGTGGAGTTCCAGATGTTATTATCAAAATCAATGTATCTTTTTATACACAAAGTCCATGGTAAAGGCACCTCAATCAAAATGACAGGATAGAGAGCTTAAAAAACAAAACCAAAAAATTTCTTCCATCCAGGAAAGAAAATCCTGTCCGAGTACCTCCTTTCTCAGCAATTTGAAGACTGGCATGAATTGCTTTTGAGGAATCATCTTCAAAACTACCAGCAAAGGAAATATTCAAAGCCTAATTGTTTTAACACTGTAAAGATAAGTTGGATTATCCATTTGCTTTTCCATAAACAACCTGTTCCTTGGAGATCATGCTTTTATTTCCCAGAAATGGCTGGAAACTACCATGACTGCTTTCAACATATACAGTGTTGAATTCTTTTAAAATTATTCCACCCTAAGCCAAGTGATACATTTTTTCCTGAGCTTGCACCACGTTCTAATTCACAAGACCTGGTAGAATAATTACAATCTGCCCTCAGTGTGTGAGCACAGCTTAGCCCATCACACCATTTGTGGTTATTAAAAAAGCAAGGGATTGTTTACAGCAAGCTTCTTTGTGGTTAATTTTCTCCACTGCACTGCAAAGCTCTCATTCAACAGAATTTTTACAAATGTACATTACTAGAAAATTAGCATAGCAAAGGTGACTTTTTTGTGATGAGTTAAGTCAGTGGAGAACAAACACCTGAGTACAAGAAAAAGATTCAAGAGCAAAAGACAGTTCTAGGCATGAGAGAGGCAAAGCAGAGGCTGCTGACAAGCATGCAGAAGGTCTGGGGAGCAACATTAACACTGGAGATGAAGAATTATTTTAAATTGAACAAAAAATCCCCACATCTACAACTTCGTGGAATGTTAATTTGGAATTCAAATTTGTGGATCCGAGTTTTGAATTTGTTTAACACTTCAGGATTAAGGTTACATTATTCCACCTCAGACTACAGTGAAACATGTTCTCATACTGTATCTTGTCAACCTACTTCTCACCAGACATGTTTTACAACACTTGCTTGAACATTAGGATAAGAATAATTTTCCTTTTACATACAACTTCAATCACATTCTTCCTTGTGAATAAAGCAGAGCATTAGGACATTCAGTTTATTCACACACACATCTCCAGCCACATAAGAACTATAAAATTTACAACGGCATTTTGCTTTAGGTACAAAAACACACATCAAAATAAATGCAAAAAAATCTCTTCTAAACCTATATTTTTTACATTTTTTTCTGGTATTGCTAATCTATTTAATAACTAATATTTTCCACCTGTTCAGATGTTTCTAAGTAATTAAACTGATACACTTAATAGAAATGCGTAACAGTAACAGTGAGAAAATACAGTAAAAAATATACTGATTCTATACTTCACATGATGAAAATTCAGTGTAAAACCCAGTTACAACACAACAATTAGGTCAGGGTTCAAGATTTTCTGGACAGATGGTTAACTTCAAACACACTGACCCCCTATCAGACTGGATTAGTGCCAAGAGCACTCAGCCTTTCCTACAGAAAGTGGGTCAGAGTAGGTTTTATTCAAGTGCTTTGATTTGATGCATCATGATTTCCAAAGAACTCATTAAAATCTGCTAGGTTAAGATATTTGTACATTCTTACACAGAAAATGGGGTTCCTTCTTGGACATCACACTTACCTTCACATTTCTCCAGGATCTGGACAGTTTCACCTAGTTCCAGGACCAAGCCTTGCGGAACAGTTCCTCGGAAGCTGCAAATCACTAGAGGGTGGGGAAAGAGAGAGAGAGACATATGAGCCTTGGATCTTTGTGTGAATTTTCTTCTAAGCATAGCCCTTTAGCTCACTCCCTGCATAAAAATAGCTCTGACATAGCTGCCCAGAAAAACTGTCAGCCAACTTTTCCTGATCAGGTATCTTTATTCCAGACCTTATCAGAAATTAACTCAACAACAACATAAAAGCTGAGCTTTTAAAAAGATTTTTAAATTAACCAAGGCTTGTAATGTCTTTAATCAGCAACCTCTGATTCATATTGCATACAAAGATTTCCCTGTCTCACAATTCTTACTCTCCTCCACAATCCATCACTGGAACAGGCTGCCCAAACTGCAGAGATTACAACAGGAACTCAACTCCAGCAATCACTCTTCTCCAAGTTGACACTATTTCAAATAGATGCATCTGTGCATCTAATACACTGCAAAAATCCTGTAATGCCATACATTATATTTAAGCAGACATATGTAGGAATACCTAAGAATCTGTACTTTTCATAAGCACCATCTAACATGATAACACATCTTACTTTTCCAGGTATCTCTAATTTTCATTAACCGGGGAAAATACGAACCCATCTTAATGTTTCAGAAAATAGTAATACAATAAATAAAAATACTAAATGAAACTCGAGTTCAAAAATAAGTGTTAAAAATTCAGTGTATGATGCTATATTCTTCAGCTATATTTATCAAAATACAACGGGGACATGGGCAGGGGTAGTTCCCTCAAACATGAGATGTCAGAACAAAGAGTGAATTGCAGGTAGGATCGTAGCTCCCCCCAGTTCCAGCATTAAAAACTCCCCCAGGCACAGATTTAATGCAAGCACTCCAGTACCTTGTTCCAGGTAAACACACACTCAGGAGAGCTCCCCTGTACATCACCTACACACCCCGGAGCATTGTCAGTGCAATTCCACGAGTTGAAACAGTGACCCCCAGTGGGCACCATCCTCTTCTCCAATTCAACACAACACTCCCCAGGGAACGCAAACACTCCAGCTGTGCTCAGCATGCTCCCATTGATGGAGGCCCATCTCACAGAGTATTCTGATTTGGAAGGCACCCACCAGGACCATCGAGTCCAACTCAAGTGACTGGCCCATACAGGGATCAAACCCACAGCCCTGGAGTTCTCAGCACCATGATCCAACCGGCTGAGCTCAGCTCCTCCCTAAAGATCTTCCCCAGCCAGAGCCATGAGCCCCTTCTGACTGCACATGAAGCAGACAGGATGAAGTCCAGGGGAAGAACACCAAGACTCCCATCTGCACCAGGTAGGTCTCTTGAACATTGAATTTCTAAGAAATAATGAGAAAAGCAGAGAGACCACAACAAAATTGCATTTTAACCCTATACGCACACTTCATCATGGGCAAGGGCAAGAAAGAACAAACTACACCCACCAGGCAAAGCCCCACACAGATGAGGCCAATACAAGAAAGAGTGGGGAAAAAAATCTAAAGGGAACCAAATGGCATCAAATGTTTGCACTTCCACTGCGAGACTCAATGCAGAATTTCATCCCAAGAGTTAAGAATTTCATCAGCAAACCTAAACTGGTCTCTCAGCTCTTATGGCCCAGCAGAAGCCACCATCAGTTAAATGAGGCTTTAAATTCTTGTTTACATCAGAGGCAGGAGGAACACAACAACTGGCTCCAGACTGGAATAATGCAGACAGCATAATCCAACAAAAACTAAGCTCATCAGCATTCTGGATCCATTCTTCACCCATGAAGAAATCGTAAATACGGATTTCAACCAAAGAAAAACTACTTAAAGCCTCTCCCAAAGTGCAGGAACACTGACAACTGAAATGATGAACTGGCAGGACATAATCAAACCTCCAATGGCGTTTTCTTTTTTTTTTCCTTGGGGTTTTTTTTTTTTTCCCTTTCAGTATTTTAGATAGCTGGATCCTTTAAATCCAGAAATTGTTTTCTTTTTTTCTGATTGGCAGTTTCACCAAATCGAGAAAATACAAGTTGATTTGCAAAATACTGCAAAGTCCTGTATTAAAATTTTTTAGTTCATTTAGTGATTTTTTTTTTAGTTCAAGCCAACAAAACCACTAAAAAATGCATTTCACAAAAGGGGAAATTCCAAACACCTTAGATAAAAACCAACCTTTAAAAACACCAGAAAACAAAACAGACGAGTGCTAATCCAGTAATAAGATATTAATTTATGAGAGTAATTTTAGATACAATATTAATTTTAAGAATTAATACAGGCATATAACATTAAAAGCCAGTTTCCAGACTATTTTCATCTTTTCTGAACATGCCATGGATCTCATGACACAGACACCAGCTATGGGACATGTTAGTGGTTAAAGTTAAATCATGGAGGTAAAAACTCAACTGGTGTTACTCAGCCAAGCTCAACAAGAAACAGGAACTCTGAAAAGTATTATTGCATGCTAACACTGCATTAGGTGCTCTGAATTAGCAAACAGCAGCTGACTTCCTATAACAATTATTTACTATATTAAGGCTAATGAATCAAGGATGCAGCTGGGAAAGAAATTACCAGTTATTTGGCCATCAAATACTTGCCTATTACATAATAATACAGGTGAGTTTGGAATAAAAACTAAAGAAAAGGTACCAGTGAAAGAGAATAGCAGGGTTTTTTTTCAATTGCTGATAGAAGAAAAAATTTAAATAGGATCAGGAATGGTGGCTTTAATATACTCAGTCTTATAGGAAGCAATTCTAATAGATGTGTTAGTTTACAGATACAAACTGGCCATTTTTAAAAGAATTCTACTGGTCACACAAAGAGCATCTGATAAAAGGACTGCAATATGTAATCAGCTCTTCAGAATTCAGGGTGCTCTATTCATAAGACAGATAGAGCTCTTTTCTTAGGTCTACTTCACTCAAAAAAAGAAAAAATAGGCAAAAATCACGAAACAGAAATGAACTGATCCCATCAGCTCTAGATACAATCTTAGAGATCATACTCAATTAGAAAATTAATTTTCATACAAAAGTAACACCCCCCCTTCATTCTCAATACAACAGTATGGAATCTAATTCCTTTTGTAATCCTCAATAAATTATATTAGTCTCTTCTGTTTGACAATTCTTATAATCAATCCATAGGTTCAGTGAACAGCAATATAGATATTATGAAAACAGTGGAAGCCAAACCTCAAGAGTAAATGACTTTCCAGCCACACTAAATCAAAGTCAGGAAAAATTAAAGAATTCAAACAAATTGACCCAATAGACCAAACTGTCTTGCTAAACTGTGTAATGAGAACAAAATTTAACATTACTGAAATAAAAAAGAATGGTAAAACCAACTTCTGATTATGACAGAATCACAGAAATTTAAGGCTTTTATAGTCTGATTTATTATTCCAACAGTTACTTCCAAAAAAGTTATGGATGTTACTCATTTCTTAAGCTAAAAATGCACGATGCAAGACAATCTTGCTTATTAAGTCCCTTTTAGGTACACAGTTCTTCTTAGCAGCAATATTTGAAAAATATCAACACAAATATAAATCACAAATACAGAGTAATTCAACTGTTCTAAAGAAAATCATTTACAGAGAGGACTCTGACAACTGATTCCTTTCCACTGAGAAATGCTCTATCCTACATGATCACCTACAAACTGTCCATCAATCCATAAGCTTTCATCATTTCTTACACGATTCATGTCCTCAGGCATCAGAATACACAAGTAACACATCACCAAAACCGACACAAAGCAAAGCTTTTACCCACCAGTTTAGAGATCTGACTGATCCCTCTTGGACTCCAGGACACACTGCTGAAATATTTAATATCAATTTTCAGATATGAAGCCCCTTGTCATCATTCAGGTCTATAAAAGAGGTTGTAGTTCCCCTCACAAAGTCTTTTCATCCACCAGTTAAAGCCAATATTCTGCTAAAGAGGAAAGCTTTGAAAAAGCACCACATGCCATGTGATTCAGGAATTATCTCCAAGACTGAAGTCCCTTATCTGTGGTACTTAAACTGGACCACAGTGAAGGAAATCCTTCCCTCTTCACCTCTGCAATTTACCAGTAAGAAAGGCACAAGCCAGTTCACATAGGCAGTGACTCTCATGCTGTAGCAGAACATATGAAGGAATTGTGGGGCACAACATATAAGAACAGATGGCATTGGAATCATGGTTTCAAAAGCCAAGGATCCAGGGGATGACAGATTTTTCCTTGCCCATGGGTATGGCCTCACACAGTATAATATAAACAGCTGCATTGCAAGTCACCAGCACAACTGAAACTGCACCAAGAGGACAGGACCTGTTGAGTTAATGCATCTTTGCACATCTTTGATTCCTCTGATGCCCCACCTAAAGCAGCTTCTTGCTATGTGAACAGAGAAGATCCAATTGATACAATTCATGTTTTACAAACCATGTGCTCAATCAGCCCCTGTCAATAGCTCTTGAAGAAACTGCACTTGGCTATGATAAAGTGGGAAGGTATTTGCACAGATAAATAATCAGCAAAGTGATGTGAAATGAAAGAGCCATTTCCCTTAGTAAGGACAGGTTGAGCAGCAAGCTCTGAAAGGATCTCTGTTGGAATCTTTCCTGTTTCAAGTATTCCTAAATGACCCAAAAAAAGCTCATCATTTAGGAAAGCCACAAAGTTTGTAAGGTCACTCAGGCTGCTCAGTGTAATAAAAAGAGTTACAGATGGACCCAAGCTCCACAAGAAGAACTGGCAGGTGAGCAGCGTTCAGTTCACCTGGGTGATATTCCATGAGGGATGAACAATCCTCACCTCACACACAAAACCATCATCTCCTCCCTTGCTAGTGCCACACTGAGTGGAACCCTGGAATATCAGAGGTTTTACCATAAAACTCAGTGCTCAGCCACTGTCAGAGACCACATCACACACAGTATTGCCTTGGGGAAAAAGAGAAGACACCATTACCCACAGTTCTGCATAAAATACCCAATGTGCCAGTTTTCCCCTTTGTCAAAAGCTAATCCTTTGCCAAAAAGCACTGAACAGCATAAGAACAGGTAGAAAGGAATGAGAGAGGACATAGCAAGGACTGAATAAGGGCTTTTATGTGACTGATGGTTAACTAAGATGGGATTTCTGTACCAGGAAGGCTGAAAGGGTGGACAGGGGATAACTAACAGAAAACAGGAATCTGTTGCCATTCACCTCTTCCAGCTCAAAAAGCAGAGCAGTGGCAAATGAAGCATCAGAGTTCAGGACTTTATTAAATAAAGTACTTTTCCATACAGTGCATAAGCTGTGAAACTCCTCATGAGATACTGTGGGTGACAAATCAAATAATCACTCAAGTTCCAATGGCAGCAGGACAAATCTATGGATGTGTCCCACACCGGAGCCTGGGGAAAGCTCCAGCCCCGACCGCAGCCCGGCCGGGGCAGGACACGGGGATGGGACGGGGCTGGAGCGCTGGGAACCCCCTCACGTCACCCAGAGTCACCGCCTGAGCTCCTGCTGTCCTGTGACACCAGTGACTGGTTTGGGACCTCTCTGAACACCAGGACGGCAAAGAGGAGAGCACAGCTCACGGGGAAATGCTGCATCCGATTTCAGCCGTGTCCTTGTTACCACAGAGCTGGTTTCATTTTTGCTGCCATACAATTTCAATGTATCTTCCTCTTACAATTCTTTCCAGTTCAGCTTCCTGTGCCCCAGTCTCCTCACCCAGTCTCACCTGGGCTGCAATGCTGGCACGGAGAATTTTTCTTCTCAAATGGATGTCAATGCCCTGATAACCACGGTAACAGAAATGTGTCACGTTTGTCACATGAACGGTGGGAAAACCCAGGACAACGGGGAAATGCAAAGAACTGCTCAGCCCAACAGATCCAGCTGCTCATTCCCTGAAAATATCATTCTTTTTCTTAGCACTTGCACAAAGTTATGCAATGAACTGACAGTACATGCCTTCTCATGTACTTTCTTATTTTTTAACCTATTTTTACAGATTTCAGTGAAGCCTACCAAAATATTTTGATCTTACATAATGTTATATTTACACTACATCATATCAGTCAGCTCATGAGTAATTTGTTTATTTTCATAAAGGAACAGGGCCCTTTCCCTCCCCAATGTGTAATAATGAAAATCAGAAGAACTTAGGTGAGGGCTCAGAAACAAAATCAGTTCAAGAGCTTTCCATGTTTACATAGTTTCTTTTTCCTTCTCCAAATCTAAACTATGTATCCCTTAATCATTAAACTGGACTTCTAAAAATTATTATTTATATCCCAGGTTTTCACATCCACAATAGAAATCACTGCTACTGGAACAGATCCAATATGCTAACCTACAATTTGATTTTTCTTTATAAGATGTTGGTGAGGCCATGATTTAATGGACTCTTTGAGTAAATTTGGGGGAATAATTGTAATTTTGTGAATTTTCAACACATCTCCATTTACAAAAGATAGACCTTCTTGGACTTTGTGACAGTTTTTCCCAGTTCTCAACTCACTGTTAATATTATTATCTGTCTTATTGAAATTCTGGTAGCTTGCAATATTTTTAGGTGACACTTGGAGAACAAGTGTTTCAGGTTAAAGTATGCAATTAAATTTTTACAAAAAATTACTGAGTGTACCACACTCAGCTTGCAGTTATTCAGATTATGCACTGACCATCCCTCAGTAGATCTTCATCTAAACCCATTTGAGGAGGAATGGCAGGAAGAGCACACGGGGGGCACAGCTGCTCCATTCCCAAAATACCTTGACAAGGTATAACCACACTGAGCAGACACTGAGTTGTGTTCTGTGCTACAAATGTCAAAGTTCTCAAGTTCTCTGAAGGTGTAATTTATGCTTTATAACACATAAACATGTTTTAAACTCACACCTCTATCACACCAGCTAAGAATTTGGAGTATGTGTTTACTTAGGGTAAACACAAACTCTGAAATTTCACAGTCCTTACACAGCATTTTGTATTCAGCTACTACTCATTGTCAGCAGTTAACACAGAACACAAGTCAGCCCCTGAGTTAAACATTGATTTAGATTGATTAGTATTAAAGACTGAATTAAATACTAGATTAATATTAAATTAACTAATATTTAATATTAATAATTGACTAACATTTAAGAAAATAATGTAATTACTCCAAACGGATAATCTAATATTATGATGAGCACGCATCTTTCCCTAAAACAGTTTTTCATATTATTCAAGCTATTTAAAGTGTCTAGTATGACACAACACATGCTAAGTTTAAGAGCTGAATAAGATAAAGTTTATTTTCTTCCCTGTAATACTCAGATGATAATAAATGCTTCATGTAACCCAAGAGTCAGCAGGTGAGACCAAAGATGGCTCTAAATCAAATTTTCCCTAACAGAGGCTAAAACAAGGAGGGGAAGGAAAGGTATTAGAACAGGGCAAAGATGTGGCTTCCCCCCAGCCTGAGACATCTGTGGACTTTATTTGTACTAATTTTATATATGTAGCATTTTCTATACATTTTCTTCTATGGAGCCACCCAAATGTTGTGGAACCACATCAGCTTTTAACAGCCCCATCAGCCCAGAGCTCCACATGACTCTTCCATCACACAGAAATGGGGTTCACTTGTTTGGCTCCTGTGTCACCAACACTCCCAGGAATTGTATCAAATGAGTGAACCAACAATTTTTATTCTCCCACTCCACAGCACTTGTGTTTTGAGAATTTTCCAAGCTACCTTGGCTTAAAAATGTCTTTCCCAAGAAGGGCAGATGTGGATTCTTTGCATTTAGGGATGGCAGAGGGAGCAGTCGACAGGCCAGGGCAGGATGACAGAGCAGGAAAGGCAGCACTGACACAAATCGTCCCACAGAGGACAAGAGAGACGCCAGGTTCAGCTTTACCTTTCTGTGAGGCAACTGTGTTGCACAACCACGCCCACGGGCAGCACTGAATTAACACTTCCCAAACCTCCCTGTACCTTCCAGGCAGAGCCTCTCTCAGAAACACAAACCTTTGCCCAGCAAAAAGGAGTAGTTCTTGAACAGAGAAAATTGTAGGTTTAATAATTTAAAATAACATTATGTGGTTTATCACAAAAAAAAAAAACTTTCAAATTTTTATAACAAAATTAAAGGCCAATATGATTAATTTTTTCCTTTGTGGAACTGCTTGATTAAACCTGGCAGTTTCATAGATTGCACAGTTAGAGTTTGATAATATTTGACAAGGGAGCAGAACCATGAGGAAAGGAAAAGAAAAACATTTCCATTTTATTCTACAAATACCTACAATAATGTTTTCACCTTCACAATACACCTTCCAAGTATTTAAATGATTAATTGTGGGTGAGGGTTTCAATTATTTGCCAGAAATGAATGTCAGACTTGCAGTTTTATTTGCAAGTCCAGGCCTCATTCAGCAGGTATGATCACAAAGAATCCAGGGAACAGACCCCAGGTCCAGCATTTCTAAAACATTCCACTATTTAAGCAAGATGACAACATGAATAATTAAGGTATGAAAGAGAGGATATATCAATTACACCTTAAAAACTCAAATAAAACATGAAGTTTTTGCAGAAGGGGCATTTCTTGCAGAGTGTACTGGTACACACGACACAGAACAGGGCTCTAATCCGATTGGAATTGCCAGGCACTAATGTAATACACACACACAAAAAAGATTATCAAAAGCTGATTAAAAGCCATCCAAACATTACAATCGAAGAGTAGGGATTAAACAAAAGACATGATTTAGAAGAGGGCTAAAATTTTTTTTGACCTTATTAATGGTCTTTATGAACTTTTACGCCAAATCTTGTTGAAGAAAAATATACTTCAGAATTGAAAGTAAAGTATTACACTTTGGGTTCTGTGTATTGCCAAAATTACAGTACAATTAAGTGAAGGTATTTCAGGCTGCTCGGGGAGCAGTGGCAGTTGCTAGGCAGCATCTGCTCCTGTCAGAGATGCTTCTTTCTTTGTGCAGTACAGAACCTCAGCCAGGAATACTGCCACCAATGGATTATTCCAAGGCAGCTTACTGCCATCACATGGCATCTGCAAAGTGCTCACCCGCTGCCTAGCAACACCGCCTCTTTCTACTGAGTCATACCAGCACCAGGACAATATTCCTGCAAAAAAAGAAACAGATGCCTGAGAAGAAAGGTGATCATTCAGTGGCAGAGCAAAGGATTGTGAGCATCCTTCCCCTGCCCTCCAAGATAAAAATAGAGATTGTGCTCAAAAATCATGAGCTGTTTAAAATAGTTTCGCACATCCTGGTGGCAGGAGGTGGGAGAGAAATAAGGGACTAAAAGTCCAGTGTTGTCCACTGCCTTAGCTGTGTCAAGGGACTGGTCTTGAGCTTTGCAAGGATCTATCCTGTTACTTCATCACCTTCCTGTCACTCCATTCCATCAGTTCATTCAAGTCCCTCACCCATACATCCTTCCCTCTGTGCAGGAAGTGAATGCAGCAGGTTTTTTCTCCCTTTTAGAGGCAAAGGCTGCTTCAGGTTCTGAAACCTTCTCCCCGTTTCCAATACCCATCTGGCAAAAAGGAGAACACTGAGCTCACTCTGCCCAGAGAGGTGAGGAGCTGTTCTAAATGCACTGCTGCATTCCACAGGCTGCAAACGTGAGCCTGTTGAACACTTGACTGTTCAACACCAGGAAACAAAGTAAGAAACCAGTGAAGTTTGACTCTCCTGGGAGATGTGGAGGTGGCACCACCTCTCCAGGCACCCTGCTCCAGGCTTTCCACGTGCACTGTGGGAATCACTGACCTTGACTGCAACTTGCCCCTGCAGCTCCTCCTCTCACCCTGTAACTCTTCCCTGTACCTCCCTGGACAGCAGCTGTCCATGAGCCAGCCCTTTGCTATGCTCCAGTTCCCAGGTGGTACCAGCCTGGATCTTACAGACTCTCCTCTCTACCCGTGTGTCCCCTCCTCCTGCAAGGTGCAGCCCCAGAGCAACTAAAGGAGGACAAGATCATTTCCATCACCATGCTGGTGCCAGGAACACAGTCAGGGACGTGGCTGCCTGCAGGAGAACACCACTGGCTCATGTTCACACATACAAAACCTCAGGGATCACCCCACAGCCCCTTCCAGCCTGTCCCCATTTGGCACAGGCTACAGTGGGAGACTTTCAGACCTCCCATCTATCTGTTAAATACATTCTTAACACGTTAAATCTACCTTGGCATTTATGGTCAGTTTGCACATCTGCAATGAGCAGCAGTAAGGGAAGAATAGGGCAGATTTAGAAAAGTATATTTTACCAGCATACAGCTCTTGCATTTTAGCTGAAAATTCTATTTTAGCCTATACTGGCTGCCACACAAGAACTTTGCTGAAGACTGCTATGAAACCTACCAATCCACCCATAAGAACTTTGACATTTTGGTTTGCTACTAAAATATAAAAAAGAAAAAAAGTATCTGACTGACAAAATTGAAGATGCTTTTTCATTATTTTTAACTTTTCTAATCATGATTGAAGCAAACATGCACTATTTAATGCTATCAACATCATCTGAGATGTTGGGAAATCCTTCTTTTCTCTTTTTGCATCCTTCACACAGGTTTATTTCATTATTATTATTATTATTACTATTTAGTTATTATTTATTTTTATTTATTAAACTATTTTTTCCCTGATAAAAGGAGAATATGGTCTTCTGCCAGAAATATAGTCATTCCAGAAGTGGGGGAGAAAAAAACCAAAGCAAACAAACCCAACAAGACCAGCAGTTGCAGTCTGGGGCCTTGCTGTGATGAAGAGAGAGAAGGAAGCTTATTTTCTACTTTCTCTGCTCCAGAGTCCAAAGAGAACCTGTTTCTGCAAGACCAGTGCTTGAAACACAATCTTCCTTGGCATAAACCCGTTGGGCCACAGAGATTACCAATTACTTACCTGTTAAAAAGAAAAATATAAAAGAAGAAGAAAAACAAGTGGCCCTTCCCTAGCAGAGGGACTTGGGTCCTAATTCCACTGAGATCAGCACACTGGGAGGGCTGAGCTGGAGCAATGGGCAGGAGGATGGAGGATGGAGGAGCAGACATGGGCCGTTCCCAGTGGATGCTCTGCACACACAGCAGGGCCAGGCACAGCAGCCACAGGACCTTTCCAGGTGCCAGGACAACTCTTCCCACTCTAACAAGTCCCTGCTGGAGGAATGGCCCCACAGCATCACCTTTAAACACAGGCACAAGCATGGAGAGGATTCCCCTCATCTCTCACCACACCAGGCCCACAGGGAGTGTCCAGCCCCATTTTTTACATCAAGAGAGAATGGCAGGGCAAGACCATTCCACAGAAATATTGATCCTGCTCTAACAGGTCCAGCAGAACTAAACTGTTGTTTATTTGGTTTATCAAAATGCAGGTCACCAATCATTCAGATCATGAGCATTCAGAGAGAGAAACAAAACACAAAGATGCACCAAAGTTCAAACCACAGTTTTCAATAACCTTTTTTCCAGTAATTCATATATTTTTGGATTATCTGTCCCACTCTGGCTGACGCTTTCTCACCTGAGCCTACACTGTCTGTCCATGTAACACAGCCACACAAAACAGTGCCTAGGTGAAGGGGGCATTTTTCTGCAGACACTTCCACAGGCATTTTTCTCCACAAAGAAGAAATGGGTGGAACAGAAACACTTCCTCCTATCCCCCCATATCCAGACTCAGTTACTGGAAACAGACATTGCTTCCTACAAGGAGCATCCAGCACTGTCTGAGATATTCTCCCATGAAAGGCTCTCTGCTCCCTTCACTGCTTGTTTGGGCAGCCCACCCAGCACCCACCCCAGCAAGGCAAAGGACCACGTGCACTGACACCCAAACAGTCTCATCCTGCTTGCAACTGCCTTCTACTTAACACTTCTGGGTTTCTCTGACATGGATTCAAAGCTTCCTTTATCAGGTTCAGAAGACTAAAAGTACAGGTACCCATAAACATCTTGTTCATAAACATTCTGAGAGGGAAGAAGGGCCCTGCTGCTCAAAAAAATGAGGTTTCCAGAACAGTGAGGCACCTGCCCAAGCACTCTGTGCTACACTCTGGCACCTTGGGTAGCTCAGGGACTTACATTCAACAGAAATAAAATAATTCACCACTCCATCAACTGCCTACTGCCAACACTAAAAGCATTTAGTACCTAAGCTTCCTTACACTGCAATAAAAATAAAGGTTTGTCTAGATGTTTCAGAGAACACCAGCTTACCTCTGAAAGCACAAAGGCCTGCTTTTAATCACCAAAAGTTAGCTGGCACCACTTGTCATAAGCTTTTCTTAAGGCTTAATATCCAGAAAGACTCAAGAAAAGAAAAAGCAGTTAAGAGCTGAAGAGGGATGGAGGGAAGTCTTATCCTTGGAATAAGTAATCACCTCACAACTGCACAGGAAAGCACTGAGTCTGCTCAAAGCCTCAGTTCTCTGCCTTCCAAATATATTCCCTAAGATTGGACTAAGGACTTACTGTTTGAACAAACACTAAAAGATGTCTAGGAGAAAGGAATTATGGCCATAAAAACTTTAGAGATGCTTTCAGGATCTCAGAAGACCTCATAGATCATTTTGACATGGAAAAACTTGAACAGAGGTTTGATTTAAACATCAGGCTGTGGAGTGAGATATTTCGTATTTGCCTTGAGGTTCAGTGAACAGACAGATTTTGAAACAGAAGAAAGTGAGGAATATTGTGAGATTCAGGTTGATTCATAACTTAGAAACAATCAGTGAAAAAAAACAGTGTCAGTCACAACTGGTTTTGGACCAAGATTTCATGGTATGCTTCCTTTGGCCCCTTCCCCAGTGCACAGCACAGCTGAGAGAAGAACACAAGGAACTTAATAACCACACAGAATTTCAAAAAAATTTCTGTGGAGGAGAAAGTTGCATCAGGCTCTTCAAGAGCTAAATAATTTTCCACAGACTTCCCATTCTTTGATGTTTTCACACCCACATCTGAAAAGTGCTCCCATTTCTCAAGAGAACAAATCTATGGACTACATATGGCCACCAATAACACCAGTTGTTGGACTCATCAGGCAGTTACAGCTCTTCTGTATAAGAACCATTCCCAAATAACTGTTTAATGTGTTCATCAGAAAAGCTTGTCTATCCACATCTCACTGTGCACATAAACACAGAAAACTTCCTCACTCCCAATTATCCCCCTCTTGCATGTTTGGAAATGCCAGCAAATAAATGGAAGAGAATTTTATAATTACAAATAATAGCTCTTACATGTTTCCCTGATGTCTGCATTGGAGTCTGACTTGTTAAGGACAGAATTGCTGCAAAAAAGGCTTTGCAAGGGTAGTGAGAGTCAAGTCTAGCTGAGCTATGCCATTGACTGTGCCCTAAGGAAGTTGCTTTCAGAGGATGAATAAAAAGTCCCCCTTCCTCTCTTCCCACATAAAGTGCAAACCACAACCTGCACCATCACCCCATACTCACATATCAACTTCCTATCCTGCAAGTGGTTCAGAAGAAAAATTACTTTAAATTTCCTCACTAATTTCACTCTGAACAATCTCCCTTCCTGTCCTACAGGCTTGACAATGAATTTAAACCCAAAGCACACAAATAAGAAACACCTGATAGAACCAGATTAACTATTTTTTCAGGAAGTCTGAAGCTTTTTATCTGCACTACTGTGCACAGAAATTCCAGTTTTAAGTTCTTCCCCATCCAGCCCTATTTCCACTAAACATGCAGGAAAAGTTGCCCAAGATTGCCAATTCACATCATAAAATGTCTCTTGTTACTGGATATATTGTTAGGTGAGGACAGAAAGCCTGAACACCAAAATATTTCCACCTTAGAAAATCATTCTAAAAACAAACTCTCTTCTCTGCTGGGGCTAAGCCTGGGGAGGAATTGCTTTTGCCTTCACCCTATTGCCCAGTGGCTGAAGCTCTGCAGGTCTCGACTGAATACCTAACACAACACAACAACAAATAAATGGAGAAAATTGCTGTAAAACCCATCAAATCATCCAAAGTTAAACCCCATACTGCACTGTTGTCACTTCTTATTCCAGGATCACCCCCACATTCCCATACAAACCATGCAAACAACTGTTAAACATACACATCTCACTTCTTGCCTTTGTAAGCAATTTGCTTCTCAACTTCATTCCTCCTGTATTTAGAAAATTTTGGCTAATTTCTACTACAAATGCATTTGTGGACTGGTATTTAGATAATCTCAACGTAGTGATATCTTACAGGCTAATTCTCATCCAGTTCTTCATGAGAGCTGGTCTGACCACAATGTCTTTGGCTTAGTCTTTTCTAGGACAGACAAGCCAAAATACATAAATCTCTTGCCACAGAACAGGACATTTAATCTCCAAGTACTAGCAGCACACAGAATTCCAGATTTACCCAAGACTGGAGCTGAAGTTGCCCACCACATTTAATGACACTTTCATAAACTTTCTCTCTGTACTGACAGTATCCCATTGGATGCATCTTGAGAGCTGCTCTTTTCCAGAGACATTTCAAGGTGTGATTCATTTCCCATCCAGTTAAATAACACATATACATTTCCTTTATGATCCCTGACTGACAAATTCCTTTGCTCATTCTTAAGGCTTACAGGTAAAAAAAAGGCCCTCAGGAGCAAAATACTGAATGGAAATTACTCCAATCCCTGGATCATCCCATTTTCCTGACTAACAAGCAAGTCCCCAGGTACCAGCAGCACTTCCCAAAGCAGTGGAGCACAGAAGGTTTCAAAGAGCATCCCTGCACGTAGCTTTGGTTCCAAGACACATCCCTGAAGAATATCCTTAGTCACCTCGCTCCTGCTGCCAGACAATGACATCTCCTGGCACAGGGACACAGGAGAGAAAATGAAATATAACCTACATCCCTAACACAGCACCCGATGCAAGGATTGATATTGCTTCTCATATTAACAATGGGCATTCTCCTAATTTGGGACAGGTACATTTCTTAATTTACCTCTCTTTAATTTTTAAACCTGTAAAAAACCACTCCAGTGACCCAGTGAAACCTCAGTGCCACTCACGGCCCCCTTCAGCAGCTGCCTCTTGTGTGATCAGCTCAGGCAGGGTCTCATTCCAAAAGCCCTGGGGAGGGAAGGAAGACTTCTCTAAGTTCTGCTGTCCTGTTTTTCCAAGCATAAATATGAACTGGAAGTGTGCAAGCCAAGGTTTACTGACAAGGGAGAAAAAGAAAAAAAAAATCAAGATACTGATCAAAAAGCTGCAGTACAAAACTGTAACTAGGGCATTGTGATGTCCCCTTCTTAGTAAGAACAAGGGAAAGTTTAGTTGTATGTATTTGTGCTTATGGGTTTATTTTTCATTGTTACCAATTAAACAGTGAAAATAAAGATTTTAAAAGCATTTTAAAATAAAACAACAGATTTTAACCCTAATCCTTTGAATAAACTAAGAAAAGATGCTGTTGATATATGCAGGTTCTCCTCCTCTGTTACTTAACACATACATATTTAATATGGTCAGTCATACAAAGTGGCTTGTTGATACAGCATCAACTACATGAAAAAAAACTTTCCTGAGAGCCACCTAAATGTGCTCCTTGCATAAAAATAAAACAGCAAAAACTGACAGCCTAATGAAATAACCAGCTCTTACACAGTTGCCAAATGTTGTTTACTGAAGAGTTCTATTTAACTCTTTCTTTTAATACATTAATATTTAATACTTGCTTTTCAAGACTAAAGTAACTAATCAGAACACTTTAATAACTATTTTCTTAGAGACTGCTTTAAAAATACTAAAACACTAGAGGGCTAGAGAGAGAGTTATCTTCAATAATCAGTTCAGAATTCTTATTAATTGTATTCATAACTGGCCATCTTAAGCACCTGTGGAAGAACTGTCTGCTTTGCTTCAGCAAGCCTCAAGTTTTAAAAGCAGAGTTAGGATTAGAGGCACTGAATATAAATATTTCTAAAAAGAGGGGAATTACTCACAACAGCTACCAGGTAGTTGCTATAGCAGCTAAGAAATAAAATCAAGGAAGATCTTCAAGGTTGTTAGGAGAACGTTTAATTTATTTAGAAATATCCTGAGCAATCTTTTAATATCTTTGCTGCAGATGCATGCAGTGATTTGTATGAGACCTGGGCAATGCATTGGTGTTCTACAACTGCAAGTGTGGAAAACTTCTTTAAATTGCAGACAGGCACAGGCCAAAAGGCACCAACATTCTCATCAGGTAATTTAACATTTTCCTGCAGCCAAGGGCCTGTGGCTGCACAGGAATATCTGCTGAGGGGCACCCTCAAGCACAGGAGAAATGCCTTTGATGCTGCCTGGAAGCCAGGGCAGAACACAAAGCCCTCCCATAGCCACGTGTTGAGAGGGGGATGTGGTGTCTTTCTGAAGAAGTTTCTGTGAATTATCACCTCTGAGCCAGCTACCCAGGTAAGGCAACAGAGCACAACTTACTTTAAGCAAAGACAACAGCATCAGAATGAACCACTGTAAATGGTTCATTTCCCTTTCCTTGGTACACAAGAACAGGTATGTCCAGGCCTGGATGCCCAGATGTTCCTTTTTATTCCACCAGAAACCTCTTTGGGTTATTCCAGTTGCAGAAATAACTGACTTTTCTCCCACCTAGCTTACATCAACAGGGACAGAAAGTTTACTGCCTCAATCCAAAGGCAAGTCTTAAAACTTTACATGGTAGAACAGGAGCACAGAGAAAACACACAGAGCTTTTTGGACAGAAACTGCTCTAACCAAACCCAAACTACTAAAGCCCGAAGGCATAAGCTCAGAACATGACGCATGCCAAGAAGATTATTTTTGCACATATTATTTGTGGAATCAGGATAATTTACACTGCTATTTTTTCCTCCTTTTTTTTTGCCAGTGCACCTCCCAGCAGCAAACCCTCAGGTCCACACTTTCTGCCGACTATTTGCTTCAAAATGCACAAAAATGACCCAGCAATGACAGATCTACTTTTGAAAAACTGATATGCCACTCCTCACTTGTAGTAACTAAACTCCAGATATAAGCAGCATTTTTCACCTATTTTCCTTCTCTGGAGGATTATCAACAAATTTCAATTACAGGAAAAGTAATTAAAGCTACTCAAGAATAAAAAAAGCTTGCCTAGAGATCACCAAAACTTGCACAAGTCAGCTGTTACCTCAGCCCTACCTACAGGTGTGTTGTCTGCAAAAGAAAAATCCCCATCCTTAGAGGAATATTCTCCAGCCCAGAGAACACTCATTGAAATCACACTTGTTTTCATTCACTGCTTTCCCTTCCACATGACTCTTCCTGACTTGTTTACAACCTGAATGGAGATTTCCCAGCTTTTCTTTTCAAACGTCTGCATAAAAAAAAATTAGTTCAGCTCATCTCTTTTTTTGGATCAAGGTAAAACAAGGATTTTCTTATTTGAGCACACAGACCTAACACAAATACACACAACACTGAATATCAAACCCTGTGACACAGCAAAGAAAAACAACTCCAGAAACAAAAGAAAAACAACAAGATTTGGAAGATAAATAATTATTTTCTGAAGCATCCATTACAATTACAGCAGTGAGTTTTATCCTAGGGTAACAGAGGTGGCCTTTCACCAGCAGATGAAGTATGAACAAAAGTCCAGCATCAACTACACTAAAAAACCCCAACAAAACAACAACTTTGTATTCCTGAAGCATCCAGCTAGCATGTAACAGGGTTTGTTAACTTCATATACTCCCAGTGACCAATAGACACTGCAACAAGATTGGAGGCAAGGACTTCCAGGTGTTCTTCTCTGCCACTTGTTTATATTACCCTGCACTTACAGGTTCTCATCTGATGCTGCATTTGATTTTATTTTTTTAAACAAAAGTATTTACTTCATCTCTCTTCCCTTCCTCTCTTCACTATGAAGACAAATGGGATGTACTAAGCAAAATATTTGCTGTACAAGATGAAAGATTAACAAGAAATATTTTTTTATTATTAACAGAGAGCATTTTAACAAGGAGGCATTAAGACTTCTAATTGCTCACGAGTTAATTGCCTAAAAATCCTCCTTTAACAGTTCCAGTTAACAGACCATGTAGCAAATTTGTTGATATTTTTTTAAGCATTTGTAGAAATCAATCATCACCACATACTGTGAAACCTAAAAATCAATATGCACAACTGATAACTATACATTTAATGAGATGTTTAGGTAACTAATCAGGGTAATGGCAGTAGCTTTTATTATTATAATACAAGTCAACAGTTAAAAAAAAATTAAATCGAAATGAGCAAAAGCCAAGTAAAAGAAATTCTGTATCTTCCATTTCATTAGATGCAACATTTCTGCTCTTACCATGGATTTACACGCTAAAATAACAAACCAAAGCCGCCAACGGTGATGCCTCAGATTAGAGCAACCACGATGGCAGAGGACTGTAAAATGTGATTTACCAAAAGAAGGCAAAAGCCGCGCAGGCCGCAGGCACAGCGGCCCCGCCGCAGCCCCCGGCCCGGCCGCCCCCTCAGCCCCGGCCCGGCAGGTGCAGCACCGACGCCCCCTAAAGACACGGCGGCGGCGCCGGCCCCTTCCCAACTCCATCCACACACCGCCTCGCTCCGCAGATGGAAACGCAGGGAAAAGGGAACCGCGCGCCTAAGTAGATTAAGGGCTCAGCGACTCGTTTTCTGATTATTTGTGCGATGCCGACCCCAGCGCGGGCCCCCCAACTCCCGCTTGTCCCTCGCTTCGCCGCGGCGGCGCTCGGGCAGTAACGCGAAGCGAGGCGCACGCAGAGCACATCCAGCGGTGCCGGCAGGGCAGGGCAGGGCAGGGCAGGGCTGGCACCGCCGGGCAGCCCCCGCAGACCCGCGGGCAGCGCTGCCCCATCCCGCCCCCGGCTCCACCTGAGGGGCAGCGCCGCGACCACCGCCGGCCCCGGGGGAGGGCAGCAGCCGTCCCCACACCGCACACGCAGCCCCCGGGGTCCGGCGGGGAGAGGAGGGGTGCGCGGGGCGGGAAGGGATGCGGCAGCACCTACCCACGCCGTATTTCTCCTCCTCGGTGGGACTCCACATGCTGCTGGATGGCTCGGCCGCGGCCGCCGGTCCCCTGGCAGAGCGCGGCGGGCGGGCGGACGCCGCTCATCGAGCGGGGGCGGCTTCTCCTCCCCCCGCGCTGAGCGGGGGCGCCGCGCCGGCAGCCCCCGCCCCACGCTCCGGCCGGGGCTGCGCTCGGGGGTCGCTTCGCCGCTGCCGGGGGGCGGGGGGAGGTAGCCCCCCGCCCGCCCGGGCAGCACCGGCCGCCGCTCCGCTCCTCTCTTCTCCTCTCCGCGGCCGCTCGCCGCCGGCCCGGCGCGTCTCCTCGCGCGGCCCCCGCGGGCTCCGGCCCTGCCGACGCGGCGGCCCCACGGAGCTCGGCGGCCCCGGGCCCCCTCCTCGCCGTTCTCCTCCTCCTCCCGAGCCGCCGCTCCCGCCGCCGCCGCCTGAAGGACTCGGGGCTATCGCGCCCCCCCCGCTCTCCCGGCGGACCTGGCGCGCACGCGCGGCTCGCGCCGCCCCCCCCTCCCCTCGCCGCGTGGCCGCACGAGGCGCGCGCGGGCGCGAGGCGGCGCGTGGCCCGTGAGGGGGGAAGGGGAGCGGGCGGTCCCGGGACCTCCTCCCGTCCTGTCCCATCCCATCCCATCCCGTCCCATCCCATCCCATCCCATCCCCGCCGCACCTGCCGGCCCCGGCGGCTCCGGGAGGCCGGCCCGCAGTGCAGCACCGAGCCAGGCCGCGCTGGTCAGCGGCGGGGCCGGCCCGACCCTCGCCCGGCACTGCCCCGAGGTGCCCCTGGCAGCGCTAACCCCGGCACCGCCAGCGCTGAGATCAAAATTTGGCTGATATTGTGTTGAATTTTCTTGCCGGTACTATTAATCTCCAGAGCTTCTAAAGTGCTGGCGAAATTCGCAGTTTCCACAATGAACATGTACCCCAAACGGGAAACAGGGTTTAGATTTCACCTCCAAGTTCAGCTTCCACTTCCTTCCATAAAAACTGAATTGGAATTTTTCACAGCAGAGGAAAGCTGAAATAAGTGATACAAAAGTTGTCCTGCAATTGAAATTTTGCTCTCTGCAGTATTCTGACGGACCATTGCCCTTGTTCTGGTCAGAGCCTCCCCAAAGCTAGGGGAAAAACCAATTTTTATACAGCCTTTTCAGAAACCTTTGTAAACAACTCACTTGACATGAAGTTTTAGGATTGCACTAAACTTTTCAACAATATTACTTCAGATGTACCCAACACTTTTAATAGAATATCTGTTCTCTGATTATATAATAAAACAGAATGAAAGTCATCAATTTGCACTACAGAACTTGGGTTGCTGTGGAAACCTTCATTATTTATTTTTTTTTAACACGTGCAACTACTGTTTCCCCACCGAGCAGGGCCAGGTTTCTGTTTGGGTTTTGGTTTGGTTTTGGGATGTCAGGTTTTGTTTTCCTGTGTGGAGAGCAAACAGCAAGTGGCCAAGAACTAAGTGTGCTTGTACAATATTCATTTAGAAAAAACAACCTATTCTATCCTACCTTAATTCATATTCACATTTAGGCATTTGTATTTACAATAGATCCATTCCTTCCCTTCCTGAAGCACTCCTACAGCATGCAGAAATAGCTTTTTGAAGGGACAAAGCACGACAAAGTCATTGAGTTGCATCTGTTGGAGATAGGATACTCCAGGGTTTGAGAAACTGGTTTTGGGTTTTTATCTCTGTATATGCCAATAATAAGTACCTTGGCATCTCTTCCTAGTACTTTGGGAGCAAAAACCTCTGCAGTGATAGGAATTGGTTAATTCTTCCAGGCTCTTTATTCCACAGTCTCAGCCTTTCAAGGATTCTTCTTGCTGCCAAGCTGACCAGTACTTAAACTGATACTTTTCTTGCTTAAGAAAAAACACAGCCGATTTTTTTTTCCAAACTACAAGAGTCTGAGTTGACTCTTCCCCTAAAGTCGGAATGAAGGTGAACTTGGGAAGGCAAGTGAGAATCTTCTAAGATTAGATAAACTCTGAGAAGGACACCAAAACAGCTGGACAGAACAGGACCTGCAAGGACCTAATAGCACACAGAAAGCACTTTATTTAAAGGCCACATGTATGATCACGGACACACAAATCACAGCATTTGCAGGGACACTCACACTGATGGCACATTACCTGTATTTGAAACACAACACGTATTCTTGCATGTTTACTCCTGACTATTCTGCGCTGCTGCTGGTGATACCTATTTTCAGAGAGAATCAATAGATGGCCATATGACCCACATGACTTCAGGAAGAAAAAAGCCAATGTACTTAGCTGTAGAGTGGAATGCAAGATTGCTTAAGTTAAGGTTACCAAATACATTTACACCTGTTCCTCTGATCTCTGCATTCACCCCTTTAATGAGGCTCCTATCACCTCCACAGAAATACTGATTGCTTTAGTAAACACTCTTAGCTTAAGTGTATCGAGGAACAAACACCTCATCCTCCCAGAGAGGCAGAGCCACAAATCTCCCAGGCACCAAGCTGGAATTCAGGATTACCCACGTGCAAAGGAGAGACCAAAGCAAACAGCGACTGCTGCAGAACAACTGTTTGTGCTGTCTCTTCTCTCTCTTAACAGAGCTCACTCCTGCCAGCTTCAATATTCATACTACTGTGGAAAGCACAGGAAAAGCAGAGAAGTACTCTAGCAAGCAGAAACAAGAAATTCTCGGGGTTGTATGCCCCAGGGTTTTCTTTTTTTCTTTTTTCTTTTTTTCTGGAGCTGCTTTCGTTTTCCCTTATAAAGTGCGCACATTGAAAACGCACCACAAAATTGGAATCCAAAGCCTACTTCTAGTTAAGGTTTTGTTAAGAACTTTTAAAAATCAGTATCAGCAATTAAACTAAATTTTAAAATCTGATGTAAATGTCAGAAGCTTCTACAAGAAGAGCTTCTGTGGGTGAGCATTGTGGATCTCAAAAATTAATGGTCTTCAGAGAAAAGGGGCCTCCCCTTGCAGAAGTCTTCAAGGTGCTGCTCTGTCACTAAACTCCTGTGTTGCACTGTATTGAAATAAAGGCAAAAACAAGCTTCAAGACCTTGAACAAGACAAGTCAGCAGAAAAGCACTAATCTCTGAAAAACATTGTCTAAAGATACTTAATGTCCACTGTGTTCAGGAGCTGTCCTGTCAGAGGTATTGAGTTGCTTATGGTTCTGCTACTGCAAACAGTTGTCCTTATGCAAACAGAGCAGGCAGCAATGTTTAACACAGTGTTAATTAAAATACATTAGAGCCTTCATCCCATGTTGTCCTGTCTTGCCATAATATAGATGTGATCTGAAAGACAGCTGGCTTGGGATTGGAGAGATTTGACACAGTTTCTTTCTCTTAAATAGATCAAGGGAACGGCACAATCCTTTCAAAAGCTCTGCAAGGGACAAGGGAAGGTCAGAGTGCAGAAAGCAGAGAGATTCTTACACCTCCCTGTGAGCAGCTTTCTCTCAGTTATCCCAGCCTTAAGGTACCACAGAACACATCACTCTCCTGCCCTCTTTTTCAGGTAAGTGCAGCCCCACACTTCACCCTTTCTCCCCATTCTCAGGCCTATAGTTGCTGGTAACTTCCATTATTACTGCAAGCCTCTGTTTCAGTAAGATGGCCCAGGACCCTTGACATCAGAAAAAAAAATTAGGGATGAATTTCAACTCCCTGTGACAGATCAGACAATTCATTTGATTACATTCCCTCCTTTTCTACACTTAAGGTTCTGACTTTGTTTTTTTAAAGTTCATGTTCTTCCCCTGTTGTTAAGATGAATTAAGCCACTGAACAACTTGAATTTCCCGTTATATTATAAATTCCTCACCTTGCAGGGAGAAACAAAGAGATGCAAAGCAAATCCACTCTATCATCATCTGTGATGACCTCACAGGTCCTTTTGAAGCACCAATTGTTTTTACTTTATGCCTCAAAATAGGGATTCTTGTGTCCCAAGAACAGAGCTATTCTTCTTTTGGTGAAGTCATCTTCTAAAACTTTTAAGCAGGAGGTCTCATGTTTTGATGTACAAACTCAAATTCTATTTTCTGTCCTATTGCACAGGGCCACCTCACGGATTTCTTCCTTATGAGGGAACAAACCTGCAACTTAGGAATCTAAATGCAGCAAATGACAGATTTTCTCTCCAAGGAATCACGGTATTTGTGCCCCACAACTTCACACACTTAATTATTGTTTAATCGGGATGATTTCTGATTAGTGCTCAGGACTGGGGAGGATTTTTGAGTCCATTATCTTAAGACTCTTTCCAAGTTTTGAATTCAGGAGGAGTTCCTTATAAACAAATCTGCCCTCAGCACTCAACATTTCTCAGAGAGGCAGGAAAGGAAAGCAGAACTCCACAAAGCAGCAGAATTCCCAGCTTGCTGCTGTCACTCCATCATTTATTTCTTACAGAGTGCCTGAAGTAGGAGCTCATGACCAACAGCAACCAACATACATTGAACTTCACCATGTGAGATGCACAGGCAGAACTTTCTGGTAATCCTGGGAACATCTCAATGACAACAGTTCTGGTCTTCCATTCCAGAATTTTTCTTTCATGCAAAATGGAAGTCAGTACAAAATATTCCAGTACTTCCCCTATTTTTGGTGTTGTCTTCCTCAGGGAAAAAGTAATCTAAAGTCATAGGAGGAAAAAAAAGAGGTGTTTCCACATCCTTCCAGAACATTAGACATGTGGGATTAAGCCTCACCTAATAAAACTCCCCACAAAAATGTCCATTACAATCAATTTACACAACGGTTACAAACATAATATTAAAAGTTACTTTCATTCTACTTGTAACATTCCTTGAAAACAAATTATAAAACCAGAAAAAAACAGGACTTGCAGAAGGACAAGTATAGATCAATGTGGTTGTGCCAGCACCTAAGTTTGTATGTTGCTTGCATAGAAGCTATCTGGATTAAATCAGGGAAATAATACTGAAATGTTTTTTCAGCACAGAAGTAGAGAATGGACTGACTAATACCTTAATACCAATATGTCAAGTACGACTACCAAAAATTTACACTGCAGGTGTAATTATTTAGTCAGATGGACCTCCATATAAAAAATACCACAGATCATGCTGAACAAATGTTTTCCTGGTACTAAAGAAACAGAGTATTTTGCCCTTCTATTAGTAAAAAAAAAAATTCATTTAAAACTTCTTGTACCATAAATAATTAAGAAATTTGAAGAAAATACCCTTGCAGCTTCACTCTCACTTATCCTTAATGCTCTCACTACGGCAAATTACCTATTAAAAGGGTGAGAAATCACAGAATGTTAATTAGCACTATTGTGACAGATTTATACCTTTTCCCATTAATTTCTTTTAATGTTCAGGATATAGGAAACCCTATCACAAGTAATAATTAACCTCTCTCTTATTTTGTGAAATGAGAGTTCAGAAAGATTTGTGAACTCTCCTTGTGAGTATGATTTTTCTGGTCTTTTTTTTTTTTTATTTTTTAATTTCATTTCTGACCTTATGCATTTCTTATAATTTATGTATTTATTGCCGTCAAAGAGATCTCTTTCATGCTAAGAAATTTATACTATTGAAACACAACATCAGAGAAGTGTTTTCATCACTCATGGAAATGAGCATGTTGCTATTCCAGAGGCTGATGAAGTGATTGGAGCTATCACACAATCAGCCAAAACTCTACCAGGGAGGGCAGGCTTTGCTGGGGGATTTTTAAGTGCTCTCTCTGATGTTATGGCTTTGTTTCAGGGACAACAGAACCTTGGTTTGTACACAGCACCTAACACACCTGCAGGGAAGGAGGGATGAGGATTCCGGAGCTCTGCGCTGTGATCTGTGCGCGCTGTGCCGTGTGAGGGTGACAGAGGTGTCCGGGCTGGCGGGGTGAAGGAGCCCCGTGTCCTGCCCGTGCTGTCCCTCCCCGCAGCGCCGCAGCCTCACGGCCGCTTCAACCCCGCGGTGCTGCCCTGAGGAACCTCAGCCGTGACCCAGCCCGGCCGCTCCGCCCCCGGCTCCCCGCCCGCTGTCCCTGGTGCTGGAGCCGCTGCCGGCCGGGCCCCGCTGGCCCCGGAGCTCGGAGCCTCCCGCGGCAGCAGAGATCTTCAGCCGAGCTCCCTGAGCCGAGCTCTCCCTCAACCGAGCTCCCCCAGCCGAGTTCTCCCTAGCCGAGCTCCCAGAGCATCATCCGAGTCCCCTGAGCCGAGCTCCCTCAGCCTCAGTCGAGTTTCCTGAGCCGAGCTCCCTCAGTCCAGCTCTCCCAGCCGAGCTCTCCCCCAGCCAGCCGAGCTCTCCCAGCCGAGCTCCCCTCAATCCAGCTCTCCCCTAGCCGAGCTCTCCCCCAGCCGAGCTCCCTCACAGCCGACCTCCCTCAGTCCAGCTCTCCCCCAGCCGAGCTCTCCCCCAGCCGAGCTCCCCCAGCGCTCCCGGCGGAGCGGGAGGAGCCTCCTCTGCTCCCGCACCTCGGCCCCGGCCAGGGAGCGCCAGCCCTGCCAGCCCTGCCAGCCCCGGCACACGGAGCAGGCTCGGCCCTGGCCGGTCCCTCTGCAGGGAATTCCTTGTTATCTGGAAATAAAACCAGCACTAACACAAGCGATTGGTAAAACTGGAATTTGGAACTAGTGAGATGCATACCTTGAAGTCATGCTGGGTTAATCCCATTTTCCCATATGGGAGTGCTGAGGCACGCAGGGTAGCTGTGGGCACAACTCTGCAGCTCAGCTAATGATTTCAGAAATACACAGCCTGGCAAGGTGCTCAATACCCAAGAAACACTGTTTAACATTTCCTACTATTTTACTCTTCATATAATCATATATTTATATTTGAAAAGTAAACATTCTATGTGTTTATCTGTATAATTATTTTGATTACTTTTAGTGAGATAAATCCATTACTGTACATATGTACAGTCAAAACAAACAGTACATTTTATAGTAAAATAAATAGTGTGTTTTTTATAGTATATAAATATTACAAATCTTAAAAAAATTAATTTTGTTAAGATGGGGACAATTGAACTGTCATTAGTTTGACAGAGAGCCAGATCAGGTTTCCAACTCCTAGTCTCATGTGACCGGAGTGACAAGCAGTTGACAGTTAAGTGTTCATATAAGCTTAATATTCCAAAATTAATTTGAAATATATCCTTGTGAAAGGCTTTACTGTATTCCAATGTTTAAGAGATATATTCTATATGTGTTCCCAGCATGCCAAAACCACTTCAGTCTTCTGTAAAGCAGACTTGAAATTTTGTGTCATGCATGCCTCAATACAACGACATCCCAAGACACCCACATGTGTCACTTAGGTTCACTGGGGGGGAAATCTGACAGGAATTTATTTTAAGAGCTTTGACCTATGTAATGAAACCAAATCTTCTTGAGCAGAATAAAAGAAAGCAGAATATTTTGTTACCTTACACAGCAGAACAATGAGTCAATTGTAGCAATTCTGCAGACTGGCATGTCCCTAAGTAAAAAGGATGAAGTTACTGTAAATCCATCCAAATACTCACATCCAGCTCTGGGAGTGATTCAGCACAAAATGACCAGCTGCTGATTCATCTAAATAACAAAAGCCCAAACACCTCAGCTGTCCCCACACAGAAGGAATCAATAATCACACAAATTCACTCTCCTGCCGTAATGTACTACAGCACAACTGGCCAAGAGCCCTTAAATACACCCAAGTGGTGTCTTCTGCTGAGAAGCAGAGGAATGACACCCACACATCTTCTCAATGGTGTTGAATATTCCCTTTTCCGTAAGGCTTCCTGACTCTGCAGCAATACAACAACACAGCTGGGAGAGTTGCTCACTGTGCAGAAAGGACACGGATTCAGGTGCCCCAGCCCAGCAGCAATGCTGCAGACACACACACTGCCCAGCCCTGTGAGGCACCGTCCTGAAAACCTGCGAGGAAGGTCCCGGTGGCTTCAAGTGACTGAATCAGGTGATTGAAGCAGTCAGCAGGAGCACAAGGCTCAATTAGACGGGTGGTATCCACAGGGGGAAAAATTGCCATTGAAGATTGTTTTGTGTCCTGAGTCTCCTGGAAAGCTGTGCAATCAAATTGTAATTCTTTATGTTCATTAACATACTAAACAAATAGCAACACAAATCAACAGAGCTGCCAGGAGCAGGAGTGCAGAGCTCTCCCAGAAACATTCCCCTGAGGGCAGGCCACTGAAAGAGTGAAGTAGACTCACATTACAAAGCACTCAATGACAGGCACAGGATCTCACAAACAGGGAAAAAAACAAAGAAAGCGGTTTAAAATCCCTCAGAGACCAGCTATGACCCCGGTACTGTTTCAGCCACAAAAATGGAAGTTTGCAGACATTTTTAAAACCTTTAATTCCTTCAAAGTGAAGGGAAGGCCTGGGGAAGAGTCTGCAAAAGCTATTTTTTTAGACACACTTTAACCTACAATGTGATGTAGATTAAAGAATGGATTCAGTTAGAAACATATTTTTAATATATGATTCATTAATTATCCACCATCAGGTGGAAGAACACCAGGGTTTGGACTGACTATGGCCACTACGACTGTCCTACAAGTGAGGGAAAAACCTTACATATTTATTTAATAGTATTAAACCCAGCAACCAATATAGAACTAACTACGCCTGGCAAGCGAAGTGCAAACATAGACTGCAAACAGATCTCTCAACTGATTTTATCTTCAGATTATGAAGATAAAATTCAGACAGTTTTTAATAATTCATTTTTTCTCCCTACTGGTAACAGAGAAGGGTCTCCAAGAGTTTACACTCAGCACACACTGCTACAAATGTGTTACTGTTTAGAATTAGAAGAGCACAGATTCTTTTACCTTTTCGTTTTAATATGAAATCTTTGGCCTCGGGTGCACCTCTCACTCCCTACTGCAGTTCAGAATGCTGGGCTGTTCTCAGGGTGCTTGGCCACGGCAGCTGCAGCAGGAGCAGGACAGCTGCTCTGTCACCTCCACACTCAGCACAGAGGGAACATCTCGAGCCGTGTCTGGAGCAGCTGAGGGCAGCATTTCCAGGATCCAGGTAATCTTCCATTAATCCTAATTCCATTGCAACCTGGTCAAACCTGCTCTTCACCCACTGAAGGCAATTCACTGTTCCTTCAGACTTTGTTTGGAACTCATATTAATTGGTGCAGTTTGCAAACTGCTCATTCCACCACAAAATGGAAAAATGTAAGTACCTTTAATTACATCAACTCAGGTAACTTTGAGGGAAAAAAGCGGACCCATTTTTGGGTACAAAAGCCACTGAAGAAATAATGTTATTAAAATCACTACCAATGCACATAAGCAGGCAAAGACTGGAATTTATTACACAAATATAATTTTATAGTTGGAATTATGCAATGCAGCTTTTCCCTGAAGAGTATAAAAAATATAACTAATATAAGGAAAAATAAATAACATATAGCAAGATCATGTAAGGGAAATATTTTTCTGTTGTGTGTGAGATTGCTGTCTGAATAACTAATAATAATTAACCTGCATGTCTGATGCATCATTTAAAAGAACTTGATGAAAACATCTATGGAAAATTATAATGAAAAGTGATAAAAATAAATTACTGAAATAAAGTGCAAAAATATAGATTTACTTGTCCTATGAAACACAGAGAATAAAAATGTGAGCAGCATGGACAAAACAGAATTTGTCTGAGATTAAATAATTTTGGAGAATGATGAGCAAACAAATTAGCTTGCTCAAAATTTTCAAGAGCATTCTAATACTGGATTTAATGAGAAAGCTTTTCAATTTTATTGCTTCTAGAAAATGTGTCAGGATAGGAATTAACTCTCTGGACATCGAGGAGAAACTAAATGTTCCTGTTGCTGGTAGCATTCACACTGTCATTAGTGTGAGAGCTGCCACATTTCTTTCCAATCCATTTCTGCAGTTCTCATGAAGTGATACCACTGTGGTACCATTGGGATCTTGATTTGCAGCAAGAAGAGCTGGCCAAACAACCTTGGAGCAAATGCATGTAAGATGATTCAATTTAAATTAAACAGAATGGTGAACAAACATTGGGCTCTGTCTCAACTTTAGAAGAATCTTTGAGTAACTATGGTAACTGTTTACTGAAAATAATTGGACTGAGAAACTTTTGAAATTGAACATGAAGGTTTAGAATATATTTAATTTGTAAATAGATTACAATTTCTAAAATGTGAGTATCAAACAAAGAGATTTCTGTAAAACTGAGCTCCAAAGGAAAAACCACCCCAAAGGAGGTTAATTGTGCAAATGAAAATCCTAACAGGGCTTTTAAAAGGTATCAATTGGAGAGAGACATGTACAACTTAGAACTGCAAAATGAGGAGGGAGAAAGTCAGAACTTCCAGAAGTCAATCTGAACTATAAAATAAAAATATTTTTCAGACCTCATTTTTTTTAAAGGAAAAAAAAAGGGAGAACATTACAAGGAAAATGAGACAGACATTAAAAGTAATCTAGAAAATAAAATTCCCTTCTCTTTTACAGTTTTCTGCAGGGTGTGTGGCAGGTTCATGTGCTGCATGGCAAATTAACACCATTTGGTGTCCACATGAAAAGATTCATGGGGAGGAGGAAAAGGTTGAAGAGTTCAACACAACAGGGAACAGCCACTCTATGGCTCCAAATGCCAAAATATCTGATACCTTAGTGCCCTATTCTGAAACCAGAACTTTGTAATGCATTCCACCTCCATATTCCATTCTTAAAATGAGACAGATTCAATACTTGCATTTAAAAGGAGAAAAAAAAAATGATCAGAAGACACAGTTGGGTAGATCATTACCAGTCCAATGGCCAATAAAAAGATCTTGTTTTGCAGTAAAAACTCTGTCTTCTATTACATTGCTACTGTAATAAAATAAACGTATTATTCAGAGCATTTCCCCCTAGTTTTTACTCAATACTTTTATCACCATTTTCTTTTGGAGAGAGGAATGATGCCATATCACATAACCATGATAAAAGCAGACCAGAAGCAGTATAATCTGCCTTTTTGCTGCTGTAACCAGACAGAGATTAGGCCCAGAAGCCAAAACATGCACCCAGAACGAACATTAAGGAGTTTGTATGGGAGCTGTCTTGTTCTTCCCAAACACAGAACATAACTGATGCAAACAATACCCTCTTATGGACACTTCTGGAGAAATGTAGCACACTATTAGGAAATCATTCTGAAGCCAATAAACCATCTTCTGATCATAGCCAAGAGCAGTTGAAAATTTTTCTTAATATTACAAATATTATACTAGAAGATATCTTATAAAATGAGAGTGAACTACAAGAAATCTGTACACAGTGAGACTGCTTACAAAGATAAACAGGGTGAGCTACCTGAAGCTAAGAAGTCCCATTATTCTGTTTTATTCTAAATACATGTTTATGGGAATTGCAGCCACTTGATTCAGAGGGCAATCAAGGCTATGTGAGTCATTCAAACAAGCTATAAAATAGTGATGGATCCTACACAGAGAACTTTGCATTC
The DNA here is from genome assembly GCF_052056855.1 of Sturnus vulgaris. Lineage (NCBI taxonomy): Eukaryota > Metazoa > Chordata > Aves > Passeriformes > Sturnidae > Sturnus > Sturnus vulgaris. The sequence continues at coordinate 16,318,734 of NC_142253.1, read as the reverse complement.
CAAAGCTGTGAGACATCTGATAAACTCCAGGAAATTATTTCCACCAATTCAGACCTTTACAATCCACAGATGTCTAATTTCTCTAGGATTATTTGCTGAAATATTAAAAAAATAATATATACAACAAATATGAATCATAGGAGGCTTCCCACTAAATGCCATCTAAATGTGTTAGCTGAAGTGCTTTTAGGACAGAAGTATTATAACACTGCAAAACATAATGGTAATTGTCATTGCTAAAATCCCATTGATGTGTGTCCTGGGCATTCCTGATTAATACAGATTAATTCAACACTGGGGATTTCACTGCTGTTACCAGCAGCAGCTCAGGCAGACAACTTGAATGAAGCAATGAGAGCCTGATCAGCTCCATAACTGAGCACCACAAACCTCACACTGCCCCAAGCCTCAGCAGGAGCAACACAGAGCTCCGAGGGGTTCAGGTGAAAAGGAAACATTTCCCTCTAATTCATTTGCATAAACCCAATCCCATCACAACGTTTTGCATCCCTCTCATCATACTGTGCCAGCCTCTGATGGCCACTCTTCCCCATAAAGAAAACAGCAAAGATTCAGGAAAAAGAGCCAAAATAATATAATTTGAGATCTGGGGAACAAAAAAACCTCCTAATACAGAGATTAAAAGAGCTCAATCTCTTTAGCTCTGTCAAGGAGAATGATATGATCATGTCTAAAGCACATACACAAGGAGTTTTCTCATTGCTCTTCAAATCCAGCAAAGGCATTCTAAGGCTCCAGGCTGATGAACTGTTCAGACTGGAATAGCTGCAGTTTGTTAACCATGGGAATAAGCCAGCACAATTTACCAGAAGATGTAAAAGATTCTTTATTGCTTCAGCCTTTCACTCTAAGTTGGCTGTCACTGGCAGAAACATCCATTAGCTCAGCATGAAGGGCAGTCTTGAGGTAATTTTTAGGTGAAATTCTCAGATTCATGTTTTTCAAGGGAGGTTACTGTTACTACTTTCTATAGAATAAATTATTAAGTAGGTGATCCTAACAAAGATCTATTTTAATTATTGAAAATAATAATTCTGCATATTTGTATTTATTCAGTATATAATTTCAGTATATTTATATGAATATACTAGCATATACAGCTATTATTTTAAAATTACATCACTAGAGGCTACATGTGAGGTTTTCCATCAGTAAGTGTTATGTTATGAAACAGACATTTTTAAAAATTAAAAACAATTTTTGCAGTCTTTTCCATAAAGAATTCCATTTGTGCATGAGTCAAAGGAGAGAAGTCTTATCATTTATTGCCTGAAACAACCTAACAATAGAAAAGATCACTACAAAATATGGCTGCTTTGGCATTTTCACAGCCAGGAAAAAAATAATTTAGCTGTTAGGATCCTGTCACTTCTCTTATTTTTTTGGTTCAAAACTTCCTTCAAGGCTTAATAAACCAAAAGACACTACAGACATGACAACTCCCACTGGGACATCCCCTGGTCTCAGTGGGCAGAACCATCTACATTTGGTATTAAAGAGACACCCACAGCTTTAGCTGTTCATTAGGAAATGCAGCTGCTTGAATCTGCCCAGAGATTTGGAATGGCTCAATAAATCCCAGAAATGATGGCTTGGCAAACAGGGTCAGTACTGACCACTGAAATTCATAGGCATTGGCAGGTTTAAAATACACAAATCAAATTATACCTACTTGATATTACTTATATTTGTTTTGTGATCTGGCTGTTTACAAACTTGCTCTTTCTGTCATCAGTCCCCAGTGTCCTCAAGCTTCTCTTTGCTCAGAGAAAAGCACTTCTAACACTATAATTTCTAACAACTTTTCTAACCACGTACAGCTCTTGAATCATACAAGCCTTGACTCAATTACCAAGTGGCTCTGACTCAGACGTTCAGAATTTTTCCAATAAGATCATGACTTTGTGCACTTTCAAAACCAAAGTGACTTTGTGATGCTAAAAGCAGTCACGGTATTTTGCCATCTGCATCCTGGTGCCAGCTGCCAGGGGGATCCTCACAAATAGACCAAGAGGGTCTCTGTGGAACAGCTTCCATGGAAAACCTGGGAAATGCTCCACTTTGAGCAGCCAGTTTTGTTTCTTCTCAGTGCTGGCTTTCTGAAACACACCAGGTATATTTCTACTCGCCGTGCACAACAATTGGATTATGCCTTGCTTTTCTGATGATTCACTGGGTCAGCTCATGCAATTAATGTTCTTGAGGATTTTTTTCAGATTAGGCTGAACCTGTCAGAGTTTTATCATGTCAGCAGTCTCTACCAATTACTTACAGTGCTAAACATTTGCTGTAGCAAAAGCCCTGATTAAAATGCTAAAGGAAAAGGCCTCATCTCAGGGATTCAGAGCACCAAGTTCACTTTTATGTGAAATTTTCAATACACAACTCCATGAACTCAGCTGCCTGTGGAAAAGAATTTCTTGTGGCTGTCACAAGAGTGAGGAAAGCTCAGATGCAGAGGATTACATCTGGGTAGATGAATCTTGCATTTTCTAACAGTAGTTATATGGAGAATGTAGCCAAGGGTTGTAGGGAAGCTGCATCTTTGAGAAGTACCTGTGGTTCCAATGGACTCCATCCTCCCTCGGAGGACTTCCCAGCTGGGTGTGACTCTAATGACTGCTGGGGGCTGTAACTAGAGAGACACTTCAGCCTGGGACACACTGCAAAGTCAGTCAGACTGCAAACTGCCCGTGTGTCCCCTCCACTGCAAACTGCCCGTGTGTCCCTCCCACTGCAAAGTCACTGCAAACTGCCCGTGTGTCCCCCCCACTGCAAACTGCCCGTGTGTCCCTCCCTTCCATGCCCCTCCTCGGGGTCAGATCCAGGGACTGGTGTGAGCCCAGCTGGAGCAGCACAGCTCTCACTCAGCTCAGCTGCCAAGAGGCTCGGTTGTCAGGAACAGAAATGGGGAACAGGACAAACAGTAATGAGCTGAGCTTTTGGCCTCTGATCCTGCTCCTCCAATGAACTTCCCAAAACTGGGGCAAGCAGGAGCATCTCAGACCACGGCTCTCCTTTTTGTTCAAGATTCCCAACTCCATCAGCTCAGCGTTCCTGCACAGAGGAGGAAGGCAGGAGAAGATGTGCACAGCAAAGCCCTTGGGGCTGAGGACACAGACTCTGCACAGTGTCACTTGGGTTAAGCTCTGGTGTGGACCAGGTGCTGACATTCTCCAGCTGCTTAATGGACATTCACAGGCATTCCTGGAGTGCACATCCATGGGTGTTCCTGGCATGTTCTAGTTTCATTTTAACCAGAAGGAAAAGAATCTGTGTGCTCTGAGACACCACTCAGGGATGTGAGGCAAAGTACAGGAAATGGGAAGGAGTGACAGATTTATTTCAAAATTGCACCGAAGGTAGATGCACTCTGTGGAAAAAACTGCATTTCAAGCTTTACAAAGAATGTCATCTCATAGTAGACCCTGAGAATAAAAACAAAAATATCAAATAAAAAGCAGAGAATACTGCTTCGGAATAAAATGTGAAGCAGTTCAAACTTTCTTAATTCAGCGTAGAGCACTGGGCTTTGCTTTGAAGGCAACTTGACAGATCTAAACAACTGACATGAACCTTCACACAGAAAGGTGCTTTTACCACAGCGAAGGGTGTGCTAGAAAATCCTGCCTGTCTCAAAGAGTGAACGCATTTCCCTGTGCTCTGGGCCAAAATCAAGAACCTGTGAAGTAGGATGAGGTGCTTCTGTACCCTCCTTAGATTGCAAAGCCACAAGGTGTGGCATAGATAGGAGATTCAGTTGTCCTAGGAGCAGATCTAATAATAATTGAGTAGGGCATTTATCACAGAAAACAGAATGATGAAATAGTCATTTACAATTAGTTCCAAATCAGGTTAGAGATAAAAATATCAAGCTAATTGACTTGCCAGGCAATACTGAGTGGGAGGATCCTACAGGATTTCGGGAGCCTTGGTTCCCAGTGACTCTGTTGCTTGACAGAGTAAAACTGGTTTATGTGAAAAATGTCCTTCAAGAACCTCATGGGAAAGAACAGATAGAATGAAATTCCTCAAGGAAATAAATCACAGCTTTACTACTACCAGGACAATCACTCACATGGCTAAAAAGAAGTGCAGTTTATTTAGGGATGACTGTGTTCCAGACTAGCCAATAACAGGAGAAATTGCAGTCTGAAGTTCCTATGAAAAGCCAATTTTCAGGGGCTGTGGTTCATAGCTTTCAATTTTACCCCTGCTGTGAAAACTGATGTCGAAAAAAATGTTTTCAAATTCTGAACTGGTATAATTGCATTTCAAATGACATACACATGTACACAGTTGACTAACAAAATTATCTGATACTTGACCTCAACATCTTTTAAAAAGGACATTTTTTGCAATTTAATCTCAACATTTGTTTCAAAGGCAATTTCTATGTTTCTCTTGTTGTTCCAGTTCTAACTTTGCCATTGCTGATGATCCACATCAGCAAGACATGACCCCAACAGAGATTCTCAGAAGTGTTCACTTCACTTCAGAGCTATCTAGAGCCTCATTACATATTCCAAAGGGATTCCTCATCCCCCAGCTTTGAGAGAACTTGAGGAAATAAACTCCTGGAATTGACTGCATGGCTCCACACCAGCAGCTACAGCTGAGTTTTCCCAAACACTTCACTACCCTGCAGAATCCCCCGAGCAGAAACGAGCACTGATGGTGCTTGCACAGCAAACAAGCTTTGCAGAAATCCTGCTCTGGGACTCCAGAAACCTGAACAAATCAGGGAGGAGTGCTCAGAACTGAGGCATAACACTGCTGGTACCTGAGGCTGCTGCAAGAACTAATTTAATTAAATGGCAATAGCAGTGCATAAAGGAGATGTGAATCACATTTTAGGGATTATCTAAATGGGAACCTAAATAATTGTGGTTTATATTGAGATGGGAAGACAAAAATGTAAATGATACTAATTTAGGTACAATACTGAGTTAGGCCTGGTTATACAAGTTTTAGACATAAAAATACTTTGAAGATGCAGCTTTAAGTCATGCCTAAATCTCATTTAAAATCTAGGGAATTATATGAACATGTAGTTCTTTAAATATTTTGTAATTAACTACATAATTCAGATAAGATTATCTGAAATCTTTAACAAGTGCATTTTAACAATAAAGTAAATATACAGTATATACTTCAGGTCCCTGAAGTTGATGAAGATACCATAAAGAACACATTTATTTGAGCCACAGGGGTTGCTGCTGCCACCCAGGAGAAAGAGACACACCAGTGTGGAGCTATAATTAGAGGCAGTGTGATGGCAAAGGGACACGGGGCAAGGACAGGATGCAAGATACACAGAGTTCTTCTGAAGTGTCAAAAAGTCTCACTGTAGCTCAGGAAACGGGGTGGGAAGGGAGCACATGGAGCTATTATGATATAAAGTTTAGCTGCAGAGAACTCGAGGGATAAATCCAGATGAGATTCTACTGAGAGCTCGTGACAGAGCAATCCATCCCTGTGTGCTCGGGGTTTTGTATAAGGGGAGAAGAAAAAAGAGAATCCATGGTTTCATTAATGGGTATAATCAGTTACATGTGCACAAACCCAGAGTCCAGTGACACACACACAGAGGGGGGTGTTGAAACTTTCAGAAGAAACAGAACAAGTTTTGGGAAAAGATGTCTCAGCACCACACCTAGAGAGCACTGTTAAAATCCCACATACCCATGAAACAAGACTGGAACAAAGCAGTCTTATTCCATCACTGTCATGTGGATAAGAAGCAGGACTTGCAGGATTTCCCTCCTTTGTTTTCTAAGAGCTGTGGTCAGAGGCTTCACTGGATCATGTGTGACCAACAACTCCATGGAACAGCAGCCACCACGTCATTCAAATTCCAATTGTAAGATTGACATGGTGCTGCAATAGAAAGCAGGCTAAAACATGTCATTAGTGGCCTTTCACTGATGTAATTTAATCAATTTGCAGCTTCAGAAGGAATGAATATAATCCCATGGACATTGTCAGAAAGCCTGAGATATGTACAGTGCTTGGAAGCAAAAGGTCCATCATCTTTCCCTAGTTATGTGTTAATGCTTTGATTTCCAAGCTGGGATTAAAACTCCCTAAATTTCCCCAGGTAACTACACTCTGCCTGCTCCATGTTTATTTGCCAACACTGAGTAAAACACACTGATAGTTTCTCTAATTTGGGAACTCCTCTAAGACTATAATCACTTCAGTCACTTTGCACTAGAATTGCTCTGGAGTGACTCAGGGTCCTAGAGATGGGCTCTGCCCAGCTGCCTGATTTCCAGCTGTGTGCAGATGTGCTGAACTGCAGGAACAGCAGCACAGCTCCCAGACCTGCTGCTGACAGGAATCATCTGCAGCCCCTGCAGGGGCAGCTGGGCTGGCAGGAGGTGCAGAGAGAAGGAGCTGAGTGTCTCGTGGTGTTGCAGAGAGCTCAGAGAGTCCCAGACCCCAAAGTCGGTGTGTGCAGCACTGTCACCTGCTCTGCTTCACACAGGGGCCACACAAACTTCAAAAGATCCCTTTGCAAGAGGCAGCACAGCGAGGAGTTTGATCCAAGAAGTTCCACAAAACTCTGTGTTTGAGCACAGCCACAGCATGTAAACAAGGACCCAAGGTCTCCAACCCTGGACAATTTCCAAGGTATAAGCATGCTGGTTCTTTCTGTTCCTCCTCACCCCCCTGATCTGCTGAGAGAGAGCAGAAACACAGCACAGCCAGATCCTTCAGTGTGCATTTGCCTCTACTCCTGATGAATATACTTTTCAAAGTTTCACTCTGTGCATACTTGCAACAAAAGAAAACTTTCAAAGATGAAAGAGGTAAAAAGAAAATGGAAAAAAATAGATCTATAGGTTGTCTTCCTTGGGGGTTGGATTACATGATCTCCAGAATCCTTCCCAGCCCTAACAATTTATCCTTTAATGACTTAAGGTGTTATTCACACACCTTGATTCTTCTGTCCTGAAGATCATTTCCATACAAAAATATGTGAAAATATAATTGCATTTCTAAACTAGACTTCTTCAGCATACCCAATGCTTGTCTTCCCAATGTCTCAGCACATTTCCTGCAATCCATATTCTTCACACAGCAGCAACACAAACATTTTTGGTGTAAATCTGTTTAGCTCCATCCAAATAATTACTAGCAGAGGATCTGGCCTAATACTTTCAGTAGATAAATTGTCTTCTACCAGACTACAGTGTCTTCAAAGCTATAATTTATCTGCACATTCTGCAGAACAAGATAAGAGTCTCAGGAGACATTTTTATCAAACAATCTCATCCCCAGTCCCTCCACTCCCTCCCCCCTCCAAAAAAAAAAAAAAAAAAAAAAAAAAAAAAAAGGGACAAACATCCAAACTTCCCTTTCTGTACAAAAATATTGAAAACTTACTGAAGACTTCATGTGGCATATGGGGGACAATGTTCTGCTTTGCTGCAGAACTGAAGGATAAAAAGGGGGACAAAAATGGAAGGTCAGAATTTAAGAATTGTTAGAAAAGTATGTGATTTATTTGCTCAAAATACCACGTATAAAAAAAGCTTCTGGGAATCACACATGGAAAATAATTAATCCACCCTGAATAAACAGATGAAACTTCTGTCTTTCACCAGATATTCCTAAATTTTTCTCAAAGCAGTATTTCTTCTCCTGCCATTTCTGTGTACTGTGAGATCAGTTTTGAATACAAACCAGTCTGTTCATTAAGGCAATTTAAATATGGATAAAAATCTTATTGCTGGCAGGATCTGCTAAGTACAGCCACCTGCCTGTACTGAAATCTTCCTGCATGCCATATCTACTATCATTCCCAGCAATTGGTCCAGCTTCTCTTTCTTATCCAAAAATAAAGCAAAAAGATGAGCATCAGCCTCCTGCCCTGCTGCCCTGCCCCAAGAGCCAGGCTTCCTCAGCTCCTGGGAACTGTCCCACTTGGGATCTGCAGCCAGGGGCTTCCTGAGGCTGCCAAGAGTGACAGATCAGCACTCGGCATTCACAACAAAGTCCTGCTAGGCTACCTTGTGATGATAGATTGCAAAGTTAAAAACAGGATTATTCAACTAAAAGGAGAATTTGCAGTGACAGAAACATAACATGCACTTTCCTGTTAAGGAAAAATCTGGGACTTGGATCAGCATGAGAACAGAAGGAGAAGAGGCACAGCACAGCTAAACCAAAATAGTGCCAGCAGCACGTCCTCAGACACAAACACGGCTGAGAGAGATGACGACAGCTTGGTAGCCAGAACTGTGAAAGATACTGCACATAACCCTACCCTAGTCATGGGGAAAGAAAAGTTTCAGGGGTTTCTATCCTCTCTGTCAGAAACCCAGGTAGCAAAATTAAAATGATAAAGAACTGCTGTGCAGTTTGGAGTGTCACACAACTACAGCAGCAATGTGAGGAGAAATTCCTGCCGTTCCTAAAAGAGCTACGAGAGCTTAAAAATGAATGAAAATGTGACAAAAGGGAGAAAGTACTTGAACCTGTGCATTCCTTTCAGCGCTGAGCTGCCTCTACAGTGCTGTCCTGGTTTCCTGCCCCATGGTGAATGGTGGGGGCAGAGTCTGACCCCTGCCCAGGCCCATTGGGTGCAGTCAGCCCCAGTTACCAGGTCTGGGTGTGAGATCAGAGGCAGGCTCAGCTCCTTTTCCTGCTGAAATAAATACAGGGACTCCACTGCAAACAAAATCACTGATATTTCTGTCTAAGCAAACCAAGGCACCTGGGCCTCTGCCCTAGAAATGATCTTGAAGACACAGACACAGCTCCGGGTCTGCAGCTGTTTCCAGGATTTCTGAACTGAGAACAACAGAAGATCTTTATGGCACTACTCAAAGGCTTACTCTGAAACTGCTTCAGGCACTGGCACAGAGAGACATTTTCTAAACATATACTACTGGAGATAAATGCTTCCATAGCACCATATGGGTTGGTATTATATATATATATATATATATATCTGTATTTTTTGCTATTGTCTTGTAAACTACAATAAATTAGAGCATGCTTAATCAGCTTCAGTGACAGCTTCTGCATTGAAAGCAAATGTTAAGTTTGTCTTTAGCCAAAAAGAGGAAATATTTTCTTTTTTTGGTAAAATTCCGCCCAAGGCTTGTAAATGAAATCAGAGAATGATGTTTAGGAATATGTTTGTTTGGTTAGATGAAGTCAACATTCATCAATTAATTGCTTAGAGATTTTATGTTTTCCCCCAAGTAGACAAGAATCTTCAGATATAGCTATCCTTAAGGTTTCATCATTTTTTGATACAGACCATATGGTTATATTGGGTCTAAGCCTCATTCTTGGCATATAAGAATGAAAATGTTGCAGTTTCTAAAGAAAAAAGGGAAAGCAAAAATCTAAGGGAGAGAGAAGGAGAGGGCCCTACATATCTTTCAAGAGAATTACAGTTTTAGAGAAGAATTATCCACTCCAAATAATAAGCTCTTTCACTGCCAAACCTCTTTTATGTCCCAGCCTCAAGGAAAAGCTTTTTATCCAAAACAAACAAATCCAAAACTTCTCTTAGCAAAGCAAAGAGCCAGAAACCCAGAAGGCTCTGCTTTGGTACCTCTTCCTAAGCAGAAAGGGAGGAGAGGAGCTGGGAGGAGACACAAAGCAACATCCCTGCTTCCAAAAGGCTGCTGAGCCGTGTGACAGCTCCTCATTTGGATCACTCGTGTCCTGTCACACTGGAATGCAGCACTGTCACTGTCACTGTCACTGCCACCAAGATCGATATTGCTGGGATGCTTTCATCTCCCCCAAAGCAACAGATTTCCCACAGTTTTTATTTATTTCAAGTTCTAACAGAATTACAGTGATTCCTGTAAGTTATCACCCTTCTAATGGCACGATGTGGCACTGGTGCTGCAGAAGCTGGGGCATATTATGGGTTATTTCACTTTGTTAGCTGAGGAAATCCATTTAGACTTTTATGCTGAGTAGTGCAATACTAACACGAGGAGACATTTAAACAGTACAAGAAAAACACCTCTGTTTTCACTTTCACAGACATTAAACAGTGTTTATTATCTTCTAGGGCTCACTGAAGGTTCTGCTATAAATGTGCTAAAGCAGAAAAATACTTCTCACTAAAACTCTTCTGACACTTGACATCAGGAGATGCAGTTTTTAGTTAATTATGATTTTGCCAAACTTGACTCATTTAGTCTGATCATTCTGATGCTGAATATCACCTGCAGCAGGATTTGTTTTCTTCCTTTGCAGACAGATGATTTAGGTGGTTGTAACAACAAAGCTAGAGAACAGAAAATTGTTCTGCTAATATACAAAATAAGTTTGGGCAACTTTTGAAAAGCAACCAACTCAACTTTCACCAAACTTTCATTGCTGGGCAATGGCCATGCTGCTACAGAAATCCACATTCCAGGTCCATTCACCTCCTCACTCCATCTTATCCCAAAGCTCTCAGGCTGCCAATGACCACCTTGGCATATGTTCAGAGAGCAGCCTCAAGAGAACTGCAGAACAACAGACAAGGCTTCAGTGGGCTCCAAAGGAATAAATTTGAATCATCTCCTGTTTTAGAAGGATACAGAGACTCCAGAGCAAATATAAAGGAATGCTCTCACAGTCAAAATGGCTCGAAACCCGAGTAGTGACTCTTATCTGCATTAATTTTTATGTATAAAAGCTTTACATAAAACAGAAGACTGGTCACTCAAGTTAATCCAGTAGTCTCTATACATAAAATATTACTTCTACTGCATTTTTCTGCAGGGATATTTTCATTTCTCTTTGGTAGAATAAGTGAATTTCCCATTGGAAGAAGCCTTCTTTGTTTACTCTGTATCTTAAGCCAAACCAAACAAAATAATCCTGCAGGTATTCTTGACTCTTTCTTTATAATATTATTGCCTTTCCTTCATAATAAAATTCAAATCTAATCAAGTTCCAGCTGGGAAAGAGCAGAAAGCACCAGCTCTTTTGGAGCCCTGAGGAAGGGAGGTCCCAACCACCCATGCAGGACAGGGCTGGAATTGCCACTGGAGCCAGGTGGTCACTGGGACATCTCAGGAGGGACAGGGAAGTTTGCCCTGCACAGCTGCTGCCAGTGCAGAGCCAGGGCCAGGGGCTGGAGAAGAATCCCTGCCCCAAAGCAGAGCCAGGGCAGCTGAGGGGATGGGAGCTGCACTGAGAGCCCTCAAGGAACACAGAAGTGGCAACTGAACATCAAACCAGGCCATTTTCCCAGGCCAGCAAAATTCTCCAAAAGGGAAAAATTACAAACCAGGCCTTTAGGTATTTGTATTTTAAACTCCTGCAGTCAAAATTTAAGGAGAGAACAATTGCTCAGAGAGAAGCCAAAGTTTTGTGAATATTCAAAAGGATCTTTTATGTCACATCACACCCACATAATGGCCATTAAGATGGCAGAAGGGTTAAATACACCTCTCTGAAACAAAGGGGAAACGTCACTACTGGAGCCTCTTGCCTGGTGCTGGATCCATTTTATTCTGAAAATAGCATGTGCTAACTGGCAGGACTTGCCAGCACAGCTGAATTAGTCAGAAAAGCTGTCAGGGAGGTGGGAAATCTCCAGTCTCTTTGCATGCTCCAGGGCTTGTTTTGCCATGGCACAATTACAAATACACAGCTGTAGGATCTGCTGTGCTGCTGGCTCTGAAACAATAGTTCAGGGTCTACTTTCTTAAGGAATTTGGCAATGAATGCTGACAGGAGCTGCACACACACACACTGACTCAGTTTTCTCCCAGGTAAAAAATTTCACACAGATGGCCCATGCTCAAGCATGGAATAAGTTTTCAGGCATGCAGCTTTCAGAGTTACTAAAGCTGGCTGATTCTTTGAAGCCACTGCCCTCCTTCATTGTTCAGTAACAAATTTGTTATTGCATTACAGACAATCCATAGATTAATATATAGGCAAATGTAAACCTTTTCAGAATATTCACACAAAGGATGGGTAATTACAGCAGCCCATTACCTTGCCTGAGGTCCTGTCAGTTCCCACAGAAGTGACCACGTCAGGCCAATCAGTCACAGGCAGAAATTCAAAGATAAGGACTCAAGCCATGGTAAAAGGGATTCTGCAGATGAAAATCATGAGGTTTGGCCTAAGTTGGTCTTTGAAACTTTTTATCACATATGCACAGTCTCTTTGTACATAAATTATACTGCATATTCTTTCCATATCTTTTGCATAAAAAGTATAAAGAGTTTGTGCATTGAGACCTGGTGGCTCCCAGATTTCTGTTTAGCAAGGGGTCCAGGGGAATTCTTAAAAGAGAAAAAAGGAGAATACAGGAAATAACTGCAATTACAAGAACATGTACATGGAAAAACCATGATGAGATCACCAGGCAACTTTAAGAAATTAGCTAGTGATTAGTTACTAATCATGGGTGTTGTTCTCACCACCTCTGTCAGAGTCTGGTGGTGTAGCATTACCAGCTCACATATCCTGTTCTTTGCATTTCTGGAATTAAATCTTTTCTGATTCACCCTGAGGATTTTGCTCTCTGGGAACAGACCAGATGGGCTCTCGGAGATCTTGAAGTCATGGGAAGAGTTCCTAAAGCTAATGAGCCTTAGGAAATGCAAAGGTTGTATGAAGGTAAAATGCACCAATGACCATTCTGGAGGCTCCAGATATTCCTTCCTTCTCTTCCTTGGCCTTCCAGGAGAAGCAGGTGAAACACCTGAGGCACTGCTGTGGCCAGGCTGGGTGCTCCAAGCTTTACTGGATCCAACTGAACCTCCTGTGCCTGCCTGCAGGTAACAAAAGCAGTGCTACAGAAATTAAAGGTGCCATAAGACAATCCAAAGCAGCCTTTCCCACCGGGGTTTGGGAGGGTTTAATACCCAACAAATCCAAAAGGAGTTGAGGGACTCCTGCTTTACACCTATTAATAGCTCAGTCCTTAGACTTCAGACTGAGCAGTGCTTGGGGCACCTGACCCCACTGCATCTGCTCCTTGTGCAGCCTCCAGGTTAGAAGTGTCTTATTAAACGAGACTGAAATAGTCTAATATCAGCTTTACACTTTGCCTTCATAACTGGTGGATTAATTTGTAGATATACTCATTTTAATGATTTCATTGCTTCACTCTAAGCTGAATCAGTTTACTTACTGCATTTTTCATCTTTGAGCAACTTAATTTATGCTTATTCAGTTTTCAATAAAAACTATTAAAAGCATGGGAAGAATTACATTTCCTAGATTATATGATAGGCTATGAGCACATTGGCATAGACAACCTCAGATAAGAAATCTCTAAGGCACTTGGCCTTGCTTATAATGTAAAATTTATTTATATCTAAAGGGAACTATGACCTGAATGCCACAGTCCATGCATGTGAAAAATAGACAATGTAAAACCAGCTGAGAAATAATGGAGTAATGAAAATTGAGAAGAGACCAGTATAAAAACTGTAAGGTTGTTTTTTTTTTTTTTAAGGCTAAAAACCTTGCAACTGTTCTGAATGGGAAAATACTGTGCATGAAGATGATCACTACTGGTGCTCCTCAGCTTTGCATCTGGGACCGTGTTTATTTAGTATTTTAATTAATAGTGTTGGTTCAAAAAGTAGGGGAGCACTTGTGGGAGTTCCTGATGACTGAGGGAGGCCAAGTCAGCAAATGCTGAGGCTACATTATGCCCAGGAATTTTATTTGTGGAGGATCTTGTTTAAGAAAATAAACAAGAAGGATGAAAATGTAATAGCACACAGCTACTTGTAATAAAAGGAAAAGGTTCCTGTGAGCCTTAGCCTTACCTGTGGCCAGTGACAGAGGATAAACCCTTGTCTTTATTAGGAAATCTGAAGCTGATCCCAAGTCTTCTGTGTGCCATGGGCAGGACATGGGAGTGCACAGGTGGGGAGAGAAAGGTCAGAAGGAGGCACAGAAATATCAACCACTGGTAATTTGCCTCCTCTAGAACTCTGGGAGTGGGGTTTTAGGAGGAATCATTTCCTCAGTGAGGCCAGTTTGAGGCACCACTATCACAAGATGAGGAATTGAAAGCTTGTTTTTTTTAAGGAGAGTAGAACACTCAGCTTGTCTAAAAAAAGTTGAAGAAGAGAATTATTATTTGTTTTCAACACTTTAAAAGAGCAAATACTCAGACAAGTGAAGAGGAAAGGCTAAACCATCTGCATCCCAAATCAACTGGCTGAAGTAAAATGAAAGTTGGAATAAGATTCTCCAAGAAGAGCTTCAGGGGCAACTGAGATTTCTGAGAGTAAACCTAATCCACTTGCCAGGAGGATTTAGACTGATATGATTGCTCAGGATAGGAATGGCTTGGACTCTTGACCCAAGTGCTACCTCTTCCCTTTATTTCCTTGGAGCTTCAACACAGAGTGGATTTCCTCAGGGCTGCCTCAGTATCACTGTGTGTTATCAGACAGAAGACAATGTGCTACTTCAAATCTGATGACACACGGCTGGAATTTCAATTATACACTGCCATTTTAGAGGGCTCCTAAACTCCTTTCAAAAGTCAGGCTGCAGTTTTTTAAAATGGATTTGAGGAAGATTTGTCAGAAGTGGAATATTCAAAATGACTACTCAGATTTAATTTGAATCCTAAGCTTAATTGAATACCAGTTAGTTGTTAAACCCAGTGCAGAATTTCTGGCATTTTTGTTTCCCCTTAGGCAGTGGTTAGCAAGGTTACATTTAGCTCATTAGATTCACTACCAGTTTTAGGCTAACACAGTATTTGGTCATGGTGTCTTCCTAATAAAAGATACAAAGCTGATAAACATCCATTCACCTTACAGGTGAATATTTCAGATGGCAATCCCTCTGGGGATCTGCAGATAAAAGCTGTGTAAAATGGGATCTGTCACAAGATTAGCACAGCTTGATTTGGGTGCAAAGGAGGAGTTTTGTGCCACGTGCATTTTCCTTGGTGGATCAAGTCATCTTTCTGCATTTTGGTGTCAAGGATTTACAAGGTTACAAGTCCTCAATAATTCATTAAACTAGTTGAAAAGTTTTCATGACAACTGTAATAAATGGCATGCATCTTCAGAAAGAAAGGAATTTATGAAAGAGAATTGCACTTGCTAAACTCTTATTGTCAGAGACATCTGTGCTTGGAAACTACTCAAAGTAAAAAAAACCTTTGTTGCACAACCCTCAGCTGGGAACATGAAGGGGCAACAAAAACCCAAACAAAACAAAATCACTTTGCTGCAGCTTAGGAGCCTCACTGGTGGTGTATATTCACATTCATTCAGACAATAAAACTATTTCATGGGGAGGAAAAGAAGTCATGTGATTACCAAAGTCATTACAGAGATAAAAACATATTTTTGAGCTTGAATAACACCATTTGAGATGGAAAGAATAAAAGGTCTACTTGTCCAAAGTTCTGAGCCTCCTAAGCATGAAAACAATAAAATTGCCTTTCTGTGTTATTAAAACAGAGGATAAACATAAAAGAAGCCAGAATCCAAACTCCATTCAAATCTCAAATTATGGAAACATAATGAACAGGCAATTTTAGTCAGTTTTTCCATCAAGAAAATGAACCACAAAACCAGATTTTTCTTGAAATGTTACTCCTATCTTTTGTCCTTTCCTTTTGTTCTACCCACAACCTCTTGATTGATTTGAGAACTCATCCAGATCCTAAAAATTCACAAAACAGGCAGTTTGAAGGGAAAACACTGATGTAACACATCTTCTCAGAACAGCAGAGTGAGCCCTGATAAATAAACACATGGAAAAGAAAAAATATTTTGAACCTGCACCACATTAGATACTGGGGTCACTCAAGTGAGATGTGAATAAAAGGATAATATTTTTATTAATATCAGAGCTTACAGAACTGCCTCTGTCATGTCTCAGTATAAATTGGCTTTTCAGTAAAATACTGCATTTAAATATATTTTTAGACAATTGCAAAATGCCACACTTCACTATGTGATATAGAATGCAGCCATAATTTAATTCCTGCAGAAATAATTGACTGATTTTACTCTACCAGCAGGAGAGATGCTGATAAAAGCACTGAGGGGGCTGGACCCAGGTGGGGAAAGCTCTGTGTGGGATAGGGATCACCCCTGCTCCCACCTGGGAAAGAGCTTTCTGCACAATTCACCCAGAAAAGTCAGGCTCCTAAAAGCAGGTGTGACAACAGAGAATATGGAGATGATGTGGTGCAACACTTGAGCCAACAAAGAGCAGAGACTGAAGAGTTTTCTCAAAAATCAGATCACCCCTGGTCTAACACACCCACTTGCAAAGACATTTGCAACCTGGATGAACCTGCACTGCACAGGGGCCCACAGGGTGAAGAGCTGAGTTAGTGAGTTGGAAACAGCCAAGGCTTTCATCAACACTGATCAGCTTTATTGGTTATGGATTTTATCCCTCTGAGAAAGCACCAAATATCAGCAGCCCTGAAGTGAAACTCAGACCTTGCATAGATGGCCTCTCTCTCTTATTCTCTTTGGCCTCCTTGATTTGTGTTGTTTGTTCCTAGCCACTGGAAAATTTGCATCTTGTGGCAAGAGCACTTCCCTGGCAAAGGGGTGACAAAAGTTTGAAGTCCATGGAGCCCCCAGGAGAGAAAGGACCAAGATGTCTCAGTGCCATGTGGGGCACTGACCACCACTGCTCTCCCTTCTCAGCTTTGATCCTTCTTCATGCTGGTCCTAATGGTGCCTCTGTGTGTGTTCCACCAAGGTCAGGCACCCCAGGGGCCAAAGACCCCCGAGTTTATTAGTCCCAAAGGGAGACCAATATGTACCAGGGCACTGGGCAATTATTTGGAATTTCATGGAGTTTCTCTCAAGAAGTGAGAGGTCAACACATAATTACAATTCCCTTGCCCTACTGCTGCCCTTTTGTAAGGAACTCAGGAAAGTGTCTGGTTTTTATATGCATTGACATTCTGAACATGTCATGCAGAAAACCAGGGGATCAGTAAAAACTGTATTTTAGAATAAATTATACAGTTTGCTTTTCCCAGCTTACAAAAAGGAAACAGCAGTTTACAGAGGAAGCACTCTCTTGTGTTCATATTAACTTTCTGAAGCTGTGCTATACAATGTTCTTGCATTAGAGCTCAAAGAACACTCAATGTCATCTTCTAAACATCCATGGAATTCGGGCAGATTTCATGGGAGATTCAGGTCAGCTTTAGGAAACAAACACAAGTACAAATTTACACATTGCAGAGTGCAAAACCACATCCAGCTATGCCAAAGAATCCAACTTACTAAATAAACAGTAGTTCTGGAGGAAGGAACAAAAGGTTTTTTTCCTTCTCCCTGCTCCTAAGAAGCCCCTAAAGGCAATTCTGCCCTTGTGCAGCATCAGCTTCCTCAGAGCAGCCCCCAGGCCCAGGCCCCAGCCAGGTGAGCTCAGCCAGAGCTGTTGTTTCCATGGGCAGGAACTCGGTGCCCTGTGATTATTTCTCAGCTCCTTAATGGATGGAGCTCCCATTTCTCCCTGAGCACGCACATCCCTTCACCAACACTCTCCTGAACCCTGCTTACAGAAATATTTTACAATCTAAATAGAACTCTGGAGTTCTATCTACAATAGACTGTAACTGTTCTTATAGCAGTGTCCTTAGAAACTATCCTTCAATTCCCTGGAAATGGCCAGATCACAAGCTGGTCACTGCTGTGAATCAGGACATGTGGTCTCTGTCTCTAGAAAGCACAGCTGGGCACTGGAATGGATTAAAATTATTCCCTTCCTCCTCACACAGCCCCTCCATTTACCCATGGATTTGAACAGTCAATACTGCCTTTGTTGCTGGACTAACTTGCACAGAACTTTTAAACTGGTCACTATTCATTTCTTATTGTGCTCTGAACAGAAGGTTAAGTGCAAATAATATCTATAAATTTACTATCAAAAAAGGGATTTTCTTACTTAAAACGTTCTGTATAAAGAGACTACACACGAATAAGATGGGTTCTTGTTCCATTTTTTCTGATGTCTGTTCTTATGAAGCTCTTCCAGTAGTTTTCACTGCACTTTAAAAGCTGGATTTGATTCTGTCTGTGTAAAGTCAGGGGACCCTGGACTTCCAATTCCCACAGTTTTTGTCTCAATTGCAATTTCTGTTGTAAATCATCCCACTGTGCTCCCTGGGATGACTAAGAGTTGAGACCCCTCAGTTCTAGCTGCAAAGCTGTAGGGTCAGCTCTAAATTCATACACCAATTTTCATCCTTGTTTGCCTTACAGTAGGACAGAATATATAATACTTGGGGTTTTTTTTCTTGTCACATGGACTTCAGTTAATAACATAGAATTTCAACCATAAAATGTCTTTAAAAGTTTTCCCTCCCCAATTTACAGGAATGGAACTGTCTGCCCAAATGTAGAAGAAAACCAGATAAATTCCAATCACACTTGAAGTTTTTTTCTTTTTTTATGCTACTTAACTGGAAGAGAGCTTATACTATTTTCCAGGAACTGTTTTGGAGAAACTAAGTTTCATCTGGAACCTCTATTTTAAATTTGTGAAATTGCAATGAAACTAACATGAATAAAGGAAATTCTGAACGCTTTAAAATCTTACTTTTCCATACTTTGACAAGTCAAAAACACTTTTAAGACTTCATGAGAAAACTACACCAGAAGGGACCTCTTTAACCATGATCTCAATTTCTAATGGGGAAGAACTGATGAACAGACTCAAACAGCTGCTTTCAGGAGTTACAGAATTGTTAGTTCTTACATAAAATGTTACCTGCTGAAGTGAAACAAATCCAAAATCCAAAATGTGATTGTGCAAGCTGCACGTGGAGCACAGTGGGCAGAGAAAGGCTTGGAGATTTATCAGTGCCACTGACTGAGCTGTGAGCACAGGCCCTGCCTAGCAGGGGTTTCTCTCACCTAGCAGGTCACAGAAAGAAAGAGAAAAGAGATTTGAATCACAAAATGGAAGGTTAGGAACAGATTTCCAACCCTGGTCTGCTCACCAAACTCCCCCCAAGGAAAATCACTTAATTCTTCTAATTTCATTTGCCTCATTGGTGCACGATTTGCACTCTACAAACAATTTACTGTTCCTCAAACTACTCTGAAGCTACTAGAGGCTTATTAATAAAGATGAGACTGAATTCTACTGAAGGAGGAGAGAAAAGAGAAATTTAGAAGAATAATTAGAATAACATGGAAAGGATTTGCAGATGATTTGAGTTATGGTGCAGCAATAAGAGAAAAGCTGAATCAAATGGACTCAGAAAAATGTATCAGCAAAATCCTTCCAGCCCAAGCTGTCTGCAAGACTGACCACAGAGAGGTTTGGAGGTGACCTACTGGTGACCTTTGAGTCTTTGTCATTCATGATAAAGGGTTACTTTCCTAATCCTAATTCATTTTCAAGCACAGCAGATTAACAAGAAGGGATCACTATCAAGCTGAATAATCTCCTAGCTCTAAATAATCACCAAAAGAGGAGCAGAAAAGGAACCATAATAATTTCCTTTTATTACTGTGGATGAGGAATATGCAGAAAGCTAACACAGAAAGGAGCTAGCATGCTGTATTTTCATAACAATTGGGGTTGTTTTGTCCTAAAATGAACCCAGTCAAATTAAAAAAGTAATCTTATTTATTTCACCCTGCAGTGTTACCCACATACAGAATTATTCAAGATAAGGGGAAATTTATTGGTTGTCTATCTAGCAAGTTAAATCAGATTAAAATACTGTATGAATTTTAAACAGAACTGTTCCTACACACATTTATGTCAGGGGAATTTAATTTACTTAGAGAGAATTAAGCAAAAAGAACCAGACTTGCTGAGTTCTCAGTAGCAGGGTCCCCAAATTCAGCTATGCTGTGTTTTATGGCTACTTTTCAAATTTTCTTAGGCCCTGGGAGTCACCTTCCTCTGCTGAACATCAGGACACTCACATGCTGTGGCTGCTCCTCCAGCTCTTAGCTCAGTTCCTGTCAGCTCTCATACACTTCCAGCAAGAATTCTCCAGATTTTTTATGTGTACATACATGTGCACACTGACATACAAACACACAGTTTCCTGAATTCAACTGAGGAAATTACAATGCAATCTAAAATCGCAAATTCTTAGAGAATTAAAATATAAACCATAAATCAAAATGGGAAACTTGGCAATTTTATCTCACATCAGAGGAAGATAAAAAAGTGAGAGATGTTAAGGATAACAATATTTCCCACATTACACAAAGAAACACCTGAAATGTGTGGAAACCAAAAATATCCTGGCCAATATCCAAATCAGTGCACCTGTTGGCAACAGGCATTGTGTCTCAGTCTAAGAGCAGCAGCATGTTTGCTCAAGTCTCATCAGGTGCCCCTCATTACTGCCTGCCTTTTTTTTTTTAGTCTTGTTTTAAGAAATAGTGCAAGTTCTAAAGAATTTAGAGGACTTGGGATCTTAATTGTCATTAATCAGCACAAGTTTTCCTTGCTGTGAGCAGGAGCACAATCGACCAGAGTGGAACACAATTCTCCCTTTGATTCATTGGTTAGAAAGGTGGGGAGAGGGGAATTGGCAACCCCTCCTGTTTCTAGGTGATGCTGTGAGATCAGGGCTCACAGATAAATATTCCTCCTGGCACAGCAGGGAAAGAGTGAACCAGGCAGGGAGGAGCCCCCAGCTTCACCTGTCAACAAGACAAACTCAGCAAACCTTGTTTGCTCCTTCAGATTTACGAGCCATTATTTACAAGATTTGTGTGCTGTTACTGCCTGTCCTGTGATGTTTTATACTCTCTGGTCACTGAACACTGCCTGCTCTGTAACACTGAGCTCCAGCCCAGCAGCCAGCCAGGGGAGAAAAGCCATGGTAATCAGACAAAACAACAGAGGCATAACACACTCATGGATTTTAAGCTGTGGCAAAAGAACTAACTTGAAAATATTACTTCCATAAGTAATTTTACCCCCAAATCAAACGAAACCAAAACAAAATGAAAAACACAATAAATGAAATCTCAAAAAAAAAAAAGTCATTTTGAGCTTGAATACAACTCTAACAATACCAAAGCATGTATGTGAATCAAAACAAGTGACTGCCATAGGAGCTCCTTGCAGGTAGCAGTGGGTTCTTGTCACCATCACTGCCATGGACCTGGTACATGTGCCATGTACCCCACAGCTGTGCTGCTGTGCCATCATTCTGCCATCTCCCTCCACCTCCAGCCTGTCCCTAACCCATCACCTGAGGAGCACAGATCTCTCTCCCCCCCCGGCAATGCCAGCCTGCTGCTGCATGTGTCACCCAGGAAATCAGGAGCTGCTGTGCTCCAGGGGAGAGCTCCCTGCCAGGACCTGCTCTGCACAACTGGCCACAGGCAGCCCTCAAGTGTTGGCTGGGTTGTTGTGCTGCCAAGGTCAGTGTTCATCACCCAACAGCAACTCCTTCATTGCTCCTGCTGCACACCACGGAAATGCTTCACCTACAGGGGAATTTGAGTCATGGTGGTACTTCAGCCAAGTGACCATCAGACACTGTAGAATTAGATTCAATTTAGATTCAAATCTCTCCTCTTTTTTGATTTCCTTCTAATATCTGAAGATGTTACCTTGTCCTACTTCCATGATCTCTCTCTTTTAAGATTGATTTATGGCAGCATTTTTCAGCATATCCATGCAACTTGGGGGCCCTTCAGCAGAGCATAAATTCATTCTAAAAATAAAGTGGCCTCACAAAAACCTGAAGCCATAACAGAACAGCCCTGGTGAGCCATGAGCACATCACAGACAGCACAACAGGGACCCTGTGGCACACAGCAGCCCTAAACTATTCTAGGCACAGTTTTATCTTTAGCAAGAAGATAAAAGATGAGTCTTGGTTTTTCAATCTCTAAAGAATTAGAAGAAATTCACCTTGCATTAGGGTCAGGGACCATGTATAAAAAGAGACAGACAGATTTCTCTATAGGAGTCATTTTTCTCATTAACTTATTCTGATATTTCTGTGGGTTCCTGGTTACTCAAATTAATGATTCATGACTGCTTTCAACATTGGCAGTATTAACTTACTGGATCAGAACCAAGGATTTATAACTCCATTTTGGGAAATCAGAAAAAAAGATCATCCACCAGCGTCTATATGGAGACCTTATAGGTTTGGTGGTTGATTTTTTTTTTTTCATATTTTGTTTTGGTTTAGGGGCATGTCCTATGTGTAAATCACAAATAATTATCCAGACAAGCTTTTAAATAACTGATCAAATATGCAGGTACTGGTAACAAAGTGAACAGAAGAGTGCCAATCTACAAGCTACTAACACCACTTACTTCTTAAGGGGAACTGGACTGCAAACCCCATGTACAGGTCTGCCCATGCATAAAGGGAGAATCTGAATATTCAGAATGGAAGTGCATTCCCTCCCAAGGGGAGCTGTAAATGCCAGTGTAGAGAGCTCCTGACACAGCTCCTGGATCATGGATGCCACAACTACAGATGCCAAGGCTGGATGTGGAATTCAGACATATTTTACACCAGGAATGAGTTTGCAGGGTCTTGTGAAAGTCTCAGGTAGGGCTGAAGCAGCAGAAGGGAGCTGTTTGTAACAGCTCTGCCTTATAGCCAAGAAAGGACATCTCACTGATGCTGCTGAGTCTGCTTTGTGAACAAGTACTAAGTTCACATGGTTGAACTTACTTTTTAAATTTATTTTTAATCCTGGAAAAATGTTCCTGGACTTTGGCATTACAGGGAACTGAAGAAACCCTTCTCAAGGCTCTGGATCTGTTAGCACAGCAAGCATAGGCTGATTATTTTTAAGAACTCCAGGAAAAAACACCATTAAAAAGCTCCCTAATCTCAGAAAGTTCATCAGCATAGTGTTAAGTTCATGATTAGACATGGCAAAGGTTAAGAAAACATCTGCCATGAAAGGAATGAAAAGCCTGGAAGAATTTGCTTTGGTTTTAATACCAGTTAATGAAGAGTACAAAATTCAACTATGTGCAGAAAAGCTACAGTACAGATTCTGAGAAGAGATGACCTTGGAAAAGTTGTGCTGGCCAGTCTATTTTAACAGTGAGAAATGGTGATTTTACCTTTTGTCATCTCCATGCAGATGTCTCAGTGAAATTCTGAGGGAAGACAAACTGCTGCAAATACCACAGTTGTGTTCCCACTGTATCTCTTCTCTTTTCCCCTTAAACCTGGATTTAAACATAGAATCAGAGCTATTAGGTTGGAAAAGACCTTTAAGATCATCGAGTCCAGCTGTAAACCTACCACTGCCAAGGCCACACTAAACCATATCTGACAGTCCTGTCCTGCTCCCCCTGACACCAATGGCTGAGATGCTGTGACCCTCAGGGCAAAGGAAGTCACTCCTGAGCAAGGATCTGGACACTGCATCCTGATTAAATCCACAGGGACAGAGGAAAGGATTAAGACAGTCTGCCTGGATAAGCTTGTATACAGAATAATTTAGACAGTTTTCAGACTAGATCAGTCTCTGCTGGTATTTCCTCTAATTTCAAAATAATAATTGAAAAAAATTGTTTAAAAATACTCCATAAAAAAAAAGAAAAATAAAAGGCTGATAATTGCAATAACTCTAGTAGTTGGCTTCCTCTGCTAAAGCAGCTAAACCAGAAAACTTCTGTTACTCTCCTTCCTATCTAGAACACAGCCTTTGCTTGCTCATGCAGAAAGCTGGCCTGTGATTACTGGAACACTCTGATATCTGGTGAGTCAAGTATTTTTACAAATAAAAATTCTGTGCACGCCAGGGATACCTAGAGAACCACCTTGGGCCTCTGCCATCATCTTTGAGAATACAGAAAAATCACACCATTAGATTGGAATTATTAGAAACTGATATTCACCTGGCTCAAGATACATTTTTTTGTTATTTAGTGTCAGTTTAAATTTTGGGATGAAGGCAGAACTTCTATCAAATGAAAGGCAGAAATGATGTGAATGAGAACATCACTCTGGGCATGCAGCACAGATAACCAACTGTTATCACCTGAGATGATCCCACCTGCAGATCTCTAGGGCCGTGGTCTCTGGATCCCTCAAGTTTCTCTCCTTCCTGTTTATTTTTATTCATTTTAAATTACTCCTCCATACTTTCCTTTGCAATCATTTGAGAAAGCCAACCCTTCTGGGTGTGCTCATCCCTTCCCAGCCCTGCAGGGAACAACAAAACACTTGAGTGCTGCTCTGAGAAGGGAAAAGTGCAGGCAGGACCCAAACCCTTGAAATGCAGCAAGAGGCTGTGTATGGGAAGTGCAAGGAAATGATGGAGCCAGGGAATGTTCCCCTTCCATCCTGAGCACGAAGTGACACCAGTGGCTTCTCTTTGCAAAAGCAGTGAATGAATTTCCCTTTCTGCTGGACTCTGGGCTGTCAGGGACACCCTGCTGCAGGGGAGGTGACACTGCTGGGCTGCTCAGAGGAACAGGGCAGCTGCCCTAACCCTGCCTGCTCCAGAGTGAACCTCCCCTGCTCCCTCTCACTGCAGTTTATTCACTGTGCTCCTGCCCACTGTGCTGACCTAAATACTGCAAAATGTTTGCTTTACAAACAGATCAAGGGAAAATTGGTTCTGTCTTTGCTCTACATTTCCCCTTCTCTTCCCAGTTTAGTATCTCTAACGTATTTCCCTTACCCAAACTATGGAAACTTGTTTTTCACATAATATATTTTAGTCATTTGCTGGAATTCATAGGCTTGTGAGGGGACTCCATCTTCACTGTTTAGGTGGCCAGCACTGAATCAATTTATTTATATTAAATAAACAATAATAAAAAAAATTAAATGCTCATCTTTTGATTATTGTTTGTAAGGCTATTTTTCAAAAAATAAAAATTCAGCCTGTTAAGGAAAGCATTTCTTGTTACAGCTTATAATGCATAAAATAGCCTCACCTCTTTGCTGATGTCAATTTTCATTTTCATTCCACTGCCTTTTTCGTTCCATCAGATTATTCCCCCTGCACACCTGCTTTGTACCTCCATTTGTCTGATTAATTATCCTCACTTCTTCTCTACAGGCTTTGACGAGTTCCTCTTCCTTCTCCAGCTTCATCCCCATTTTTCACCTTGTGTGGCTTAAATCTCAACCCTAAACATACTGGCTCCTCTCAAAATGAAACAACATAGAAACAACCAGTAAACAGTTTTAAATAAACGCTAAATAGCAGTTTTAAATAAATACTAAATAGCAGAACATCTTGGCTATAAACCAATTTTTAGGGAATTCATAAATTAAGCATTTTTCAGAGCAGGAGCTGGTTGAGGGCTTTAGGCTTCCATGTGATCAGTAGTACCATGGAGAAAAAGCCAGAACCAGAGAGGTCTTTAGGACAGCATTTCACACATCATTTCCCTTAGCTGACAAGGATTCTGAATTGATAGTAATTGTAATTTCTAATACAAATGCTGAGCAGCATTTTCTGTATTTGAAAGTATCACACAGGTGCACCTCAGTTTATTTTTTCCA
This sequence comes from Sturnus vulgaris, assembly GCF_052056855.1. Classification (NCBI taxonomy): domain Eukaryota; kingdom Metazoa; phylum Chordata; class Aves; order Passeriformes; family Sturnidae; genus Sturnus; species Sturnus vulgaris. The sequence goes on along the minus strand of NC_142253.1, from coordinate 16,293,278 downwards.
ATATCAGAATTGCTTGGTAGTATCTGCTATAAATTAATTCTTCTCAGGATTCCATAATTATTATTCCTCTCTTGTCCAGCTTGCAGTTTGTTGTACCTTGCTGAAAAAAATGTGCTGTTAAACTAAAAGATACTTGTGCTTCATCTCTCATGCATCTTTTAATATGGAAAATTTTAGATTTTTTTTAGTAAATAATTGAGAAGCAAATACACTACTTTCACAAAGATGGGTGTGAGTGTTCCCTGGGCAGCTGCAGTAGAGAGGACTGAGGTGGGTGGGTGTTCCAGGTGCATCTGTGACACCTGGTTCTGTGTTTAGTTTCCTTCTCTGTCCAAAATCCACATAACCTTTGCAAGTCTTTCAGCTCCAAATTCCCCAAGGACAGTGAGTCCTTGAGTATCTCTGAAACCAGAGCAGTCTCACTGTTGTCCTTTCACCATTTTGTGACACTGGCACAGGTCTGAGCATCCCCCTGGGATGGGACTTTGGAAGCAGAGAGGGGTGAGTGGCAGCACAGAGGCAGAGCCAGAACGGGTCACTTGTGTCGTGTCATGCTCCTCAGCTGTCCTCTGTGGGACACCACACACACTGTCCCTGCTCGGGGGCACAGGGGAACGTGGCATGAGGAAAGGCCAAGTTGCACAGAAGCATTTACAAACAATTGCAGAGCCTCACGTTCTCCCCAGCCTTTTCTTGCACACACATCTCAAGCACTCAGCACGTTCTGGATGCTCATTTCATTCTTCTGCCCTGGGGTTCTGGCTGTGATTCATTCTTTACATTTAACAAAGAGAATCACATCACATATGTAAGGTGAGTTGTGGGTGTCCTAACAGAAGGATTTGGCCTTATATGTCCCACCTCCAGATATTTCTATTCCTTTTTTTCCCCTTCTGAGCATGTTATTGCTGTCCATGAGTCATTTCATTAATCCAGAGAGAAGGCCAGAAAACAAGTGAATAAACACCCTGCTTCACAACCTTCTGCTGCACTGTTTACTTCTCTGCTAATGAATGAACAACTGAAAAACAGAATTATCCTAACTGGGGACATTCAAAGGGACATTATCTCTTCTTTATCAATGGCTGGTGCCTGGCTCAGCCAGTGACTACACTGCAGGATCAGAGGATGATCTCTGCATGTTCCTTATAACTCTCTCACAGTGAGTGCAATGACTGTAAATCACAGGGCAGTCACAGAACAGTCAGGGTTGGAAGGGACCTTAACCCCAGAAGCAGTGGAAAGGAACATACATGCATGTCAAAATGAAGAGCACAGCAATCTTTTACCTTTCCTATTAAAATATATATATATATTTTTAAAAAGGTGTGAGAAACACAAACAGCTGTGATGGCAGACACAGGGGCCTGCCTGCAGCAGCACAAGGTCAGATCTCATGTGAAGCAGGCTGGAACTCAGCCCATGCTCTGGTCCTGGGGTTGGCTCTGTGCACATGGCCAGGGCTCTGCATTTATCATGGACATGGCTGGCAGCCACCTGAAATGTCCTGCTCCCCCTCCAGAGCTGTCAGAGCCATCCTATCTCCAGTGACATGAATAAAGACACAAGATCAGGGACTAAATGAGAGACAAATTAGTGCAGTCTCGCTTTTGCCCTCCCAATGACAGGAATTCAAGGTCTGTTCTGTGCCATCGTGGAAACCTGGGTTTGTCTGTCCCTTGTCTGTCTGTCTGTCCCCTGCAGTCCTGCAGCTGCAGGCACAGATGAACTGATGCTCAGTGCAGCCCACGCTGCATCCCAGATCAGTTGGGATTGACAGAATCAATGAGCCTCCCTCAAAAGCACAGAGCTAAACCTTAGGACCATTATTTCAAACACTGTCAGGTGTTTAGTAAGTCCCTTTCAACTTTCAAGGATAGGAATGTTTCCTTCATAAAAGAAGTATTTGATGCCCAGAGATGGCACTCTAAGTAACATGCAGATTACTATGAATTATTTTCAAAATAAGGCATGAAGCTAAGTTTGTGTACTTTACATATTCTTTCCCTTTTGTTGCTACATGTGCTTGAGATTTTAGAATTTAGTCCAATGTTTTTATTTCTGCACTTTGATGCACAGTTGAACATATTCTGCTCTGATCCACTTTCAAAGAGAATCCATTAATTTTTATATCAAGGAGGGTGATGTTCAACCCCTCAGCTAAACACACAGTCCAACAGAACATGAAATTCAACATTTGGCCATTCCCTGACGACTTTTTTTTCTGCTCCCATTGCATATCAGGACAGCAGCTTGTACACTCCTCATGTGAGATGTGTATTTCCATTTTTGTGACAATTGGTTACAATTTTTGACCCAACTGTACACAAACACAGGTATCAGCCTAAAATATATTCCTGGTCTGTGACACTGTGAGTTGTATCACCTGGCTTGCCAAGACTTACAAAGATGGACAGAGAGTCTCCAAACCTATGTGAGACAGGATGCTGGCATCCTTGTGGCTGGCAGCATTTGAGATTGAAAGTCACTATTTCATCACACTCCTTGATAGCCTGTGACACATAAACCAACACAAAGCTGGCATGCAGCACATCGTGAAAAAGAAACCCTAAATATGACACAGAAGTGGCCATGATCTGCCAGGCAGAGTCCCACAACACTGAAGTTTCCTACAGAGCCAAGGTGCAGATACTGAGCAACATTTACAGAGCCACAGCTCCCCATCCTGCCAGGCCTCACCTGCATGTGCAGAACAACACAGGCACTTCCAGCCAGGCTCTTCCTCTCTGCTGCTCTCCTCCTCCTCCTCCCTGCACAAAGCAATGCCCAGAGGCAGAGGGGAAAGAGAAGAGACATGGAAGCACACAACATTCACTGGCAGGGAGAACCTCACCTGTGTGATGCTGTGGGAAAGGGCAAAAGGGAACTTGACAACAACGTTTTTGGAGGCTTTGTGCCAGAGTACCTATTTCTGTGTCCATAAATACATATTTGTGCTTTTGAATTGAAAGCATTCGGATCACAAAACCTGAAATATTTCTGTTTGCACATTACTTTAGGATACATAACTTCAAAGATCAAAGCAACACAAAAATCACTCTTGACATGGACATCATCATCATCCAAACAGAAAATTAGCATGGCTTTTTTTTTTTTTTAATCATTTAGGCAGGATGGTATTTCTGATTAATAGAAATTTGAATTAAATTTCTCCTTTCATGTATGCAGCAGTTAATTCTAATCAAGCAAGCTCAAGGTCTTCCGTTGCCTGGATAGCACTAATTAGATTCTTCCACATTATGACTTCGTCATATGCATCCATACATGGCATACAAATATCAACTTCCTTTCTAACAAATATGAACTTGACTTTCAAATTCTCACTGGAAATAATTTTCTGGTGGTGGGAACGATATCTGCTCCAAAGGAAAACACAAAATCTGAGGAATCCTACAAAAAAAAGTGTCAGGCTTAAAAGAAAATGCTTTGAAATTGATTTACTTAGTACAGAACATGATCACCATGAAGGTTTTGCCCAGAAATAAAAGTAACACTTCACACGGGACTGTGGTTTGGGAATAAGGTTAGATGTGTTTGAGTGGCTGCAGATACTATATAACAAACAATATTAATAAAGTAATGCCTGATAATTGCTTAGTTCCTGCTGGCCTGGCACGTCTCTTTCCAAGGGGAGCTGACAGAAGCTCCAAGGAGTAGCAGCAGATGCCCTGTGACACAGGCATGCACCTTCTGAGCCAGCACTGCTCACTAGATGGCTGCTCCAGGATCCTCAAGGAACAGCTTAAAAACTGACTTTGTGCAGGGATGACAAATCATTGGAGAAAACATCTGATAGCTCTCCCGAGTGCCAGCCAAGGCTGGAGCTGGATGCAGAGAATCTATTATGAAACAAGGAGGCAGACCGAGCTGAGTCACTTTAAATCAGGAAATGCAATTCCTTCCTACCCCTCAGATTTAAAATATCCTACAGCATAAAACTTCTATAGGATTTTTTTTAATATATATTTAGGGAAAAAACTGAAATACTGCAGTCAGGTCTCTCTAAAGGAAGCACTCATGACTTCCAAGCAGTATAAAACACATAAAACTATCAAAATCAAGGAGGAGAAGAAAATCAGAAGATTTAAAAGGAAGATAACCAGACCACCTCATTTTACTCTTTTTAGTTGGGTGCATTTCTTTGTAGAGATCTTCTCTTTTCCTCAGAGGGTGATTTTTTCCTGCCATTAGCCATTGCTTGAAACTTTCCTCCTTACCATTTTACAGACAATGAAGTTTTTTGCTTCCTGCCAGGTAATGGGATTCCTTGAAACTCTTCCAATCCTTTACACCACAAGGAGTTCAGAAATAAAAGAAGTGATGCAAATGAGCCAAGAGAAGAGAAAAAAATCTTGCATCATGAAATGGTAGCCTTGGGACAACTAATTAGAATTTTAGTCAAGACAAAAGTCAAACATCCTGTGTGAAAGTGCAAGATAGAAATGCGAAATTCCAAAAGCAAAAATGAACGGTAACTTCACCTTCCAAGGTTTCTGCAAGCAGCTCACTGAGGCAACTTTAGGAGAGCAAAGTTAATTTGCAAAGCTTATTTATTCAGTTATTAGTTGCTCTAAAAAAAAACCCAAAAAAGCTCTATTTGTTTGGTTTACTACCAGCATTTACTCAAAAGTTTCATTTATAAATATCAAGCTGATCCTAGCTTTAGACTAACTCAGAAAAAAAACCCTGGAGTCTGTACTGTAGATCTATCTTTAGGAAAACATAATTATTTCTGAATCCAGGAACTGCTCTGGGTTGGAGCAGCAGCTAATATCCTAACCAGAATTTCCTTGATCATTACTCAAGCAAGTAGCATTTTTATTTAAAAAAAACCTTTAGTCCTCCTCCCCCACCAGTATTTCTCTTCTAACACATTCTATTCTAATTTTAGTCTTTTGAGAAATTTTTTTCCAGATCAACCCACTCTTTTTCACATTTAAATAATTTTCAGTTTTTAAAAGAGCTCAGTTTTAGCAGGTGCTTCAGTAGCTAGGCAATAAGAAGTCTCTTGGGAACATCTACCATGTTTCCCAAATGGATTAGCCTGGAAGTTTGGGGAGAACAATTAGGCAAAATAGCCATGCTGTTTAATAATTTCATTCCAGCTTTGAAACTCAAAAGAAATGCAGTCCCCCAAAGAAGCATTTGTGCTCCCTGGTAACAAATGAAGAAACAGCTGCTACACTGGCAGTGCTGGGATGGACCTTGGAAGCAGGAAAATTCAACAGATACACTCAGAAGGCCAACATGGAAGCAAACAACACAGCTCCTCCTTTTGGCATTATTCAGCTTCCCTGTGTAAGGAGTGAGGACTCTCAGTGCTTTGCAAGCAGGGCCCCAGTGAGTGCATTTCCCTGGCTCACAGTGGGAAAGGTCCCAGCACGGGGTCAAAGCAGCAGAGACTTCACCAGGTTTGTCAGCAGCAGCTCTGGGAACTGAACTGAAGGCCAAGACACCTTCAGGATACCCCTCCCCAGATAAAAGAGAGCCTGGCCCTCTGTCATCTCCAGCTATTTGAAAGACATCCTTTCCCTCTTTTGGCTCCTGGAAACTAAAACCACTGCAAGTACATTTCAGCTTCTTGTGGTCCCAAACTGCAGGAGGAAACTCACTGACAGTGATGCCTCTGTGCCTTCCTGCAGTCAGAGCAGACCTGTGAGACTTTGGCATCTGGCAGATTCATGAGGCAGGAAATTTTAAAATAAATGTAATGCTAGGCATCATTTACAGATTTACCAGAATAGATGTTCATCGACAGTCACAGGGTTATCTTCCACATTTCCCTAGAGTGCAGCAACATCCTCCTTCTCCAGTGCTAAAATAGACTAATAAAGAGTGGAATCTATCTTGCTGTGTCTGTACAGAGGTAGCACTTGCAGTAAAAAAGTAAGTTGGAGCAGAACAGAACAGAAGACATTTCTTATCTTATTCTTCAACATGACATATCATCCTCCATGTCTGCTCCCTTTGCTACATTAAATACACAAACTGACAAGTAATAATCCTATTTTAAAGCTGGACATAATTCTCCAAAAAGAATTTTCTTACCTGGTGCAAAGATTTCAGGGAAACATTTCTTCAGCAAATGCTATTACCCTGGCTTGCTCTAACCTGAATTTTCCACAAGTGAGGTACATTTTAGTACAGAGCTGAAGACTTGCCTGCTGGTTTGCAAGAATTTTTAACAGTATTTTTTTGTTTTGAGGTTTTGAATGTGTGTTCTCTGTCCCTGTTGGGGGTTAGGTTTCTTTTCTTGTTTCTTCTTACCTACAGAATTTTTCCCATGAGTTGCTGGGAAATGCTGACTGCTGGTACTTATGGGTACTTGAGAAAACCAAAGGTTGACTGTGCCCAGGTAAAAGGAGGGTGGGGGGCAGCTGCTAGCTGTGGCCTCAGGTAATACACTCCGAGCTGCTTGGGAAAAGGAATTCGCAGGAACCCAGCCCGGAGCTGCATCTCTTCTTTTCCTTCTTCGTCTTTGTCTACTTTGTCTTCATCTTCTTCATCTTCTTCTTCTGTGGGGTGAGTCTCTATTCGTGAGAGCAGCCACTGACCTGGGACCTTATTATCACCTACCTCATTAAAGAGGGCCCCATCCCCATCTGCTCTTGTGCCCAGGATCCTGAGCTTGCCTGTCCCTGCCCTGCTCAGAGCTGGGCCACTGCTGCCCCACTCCTGCTGCCCTTCAGCACTGCTCTGGGTTTCTCTGTGCTGTAACCCCACACCCCCTGCCCTGCTGGGACATCCTGCAGCTCCAGCTACAGACACAGAGCCTCTGGCACATCTCATCCACCACCTTGGCATCTTCTGCTCATTCCTGCCCTTCCAGCTTGGTGCTCTTCAGAGTCCTGCTGGGGCAATGGGATCGACTGCCCAAAGCCTCTCCTCCATCCTTCCCTATCTCGGCTGAAAAAGCTGTCACAGGGTCCCTGCTTCCGTCTGTTATTCATTCCATTGTTGTTTTGTTGTTTTGTTTGCCTTGTTATACATACTAGTAAAGAACTGTTATTCCCACCCTCATATCTTTGCCTGAGAGCCCCTTAACTTCAAAATGACAATAATTCAGAGGGAAGGGGCTTGCGTTCTCCAATTCAAGGTAGGGTCTGGCCTTCCCCTGCAGACACCTGTCTTTTCAAACTGAGACAGTCTCTCAAGTTTGCTTCATTGCCTTCATCCTTTTTAGGCTCTCTAAAAGAGAATTAACCATGTCCATTCCCACCTCTGCCAGATCCACTACTGAGAACAGCTGAGTGAAGAGGGGAAATACTGGAACCTAGGAAAAAGAAGAATCTGATATTTCTGCAGTAAAACTCCCCATTCATTCCTTCATGTGAAGTCATTCCCTGCTTGCTTCCTTCTCTTTGCCCCTGAGGTTTGTTAGCTGAGCTGGCTCCATCCTTGGGCTAAGCAGGAGAACCCATCAGAGCAGCTGAGCACACATTAACACCTCCTCCCCACCTGGACCACAGGTTTAAAACAGTACAAATGCTCATGATCCTCTGCAAGTAATTAAAACCTTTGTCTCTCTCATCCTCACTAAACCTTCCTCTTCTCAAAAGCACCTTTGTCTAAACAAGGGCCAAATAAAGTGTGAACTGAAAAGAGGACAGGGAAATTAGATCAAACTGAGTATGTAGCATTCTCATTATCCCTCATGTCAGACAAGTCAGAAGCACTTACGTAATTGGGCCTCCAGACTGAAGGCAGTGAAGTGTTAAGACAGAAAAGCAATCTCAGGACTGCATGCTGGGTTCTGACAAACGGGAAAACACAGACCTAGGCCAAGAGCTTATCATTAATGTGAGTTTTTAATTGTAGCATGTCAAACCCAGGTTCACCATGTGGCACATGTGGTCAAAGAGGTAAGAAAGCGTGCAGTGCAAAAAGCTGGAAAGAGAGGGAGGGAATTTCCTGCGTGCCTGGGCACACATTTGTGTGTAGATCGAGCAGGAGACTGGTGAGACACATGAACCACGCGTGTGAGGAGCACAGTGCACGGCAACACGAGGGGAGGCAGCGACCCATGAGCAATCGCTGTGAAAAGGGCTGGGGGTGGGGAATTGTGCACTGTCCCTTTTTTAGCTTCTGCTGTAAAAAATAAATAGACCTTTTAATCTGTGTTCTCCTTGAAGCCTTCTCTATTGACCATTCATTTCTTCTGTCCCTTCCCAGCTCTTTACCTCCTCTATATGCTTGATGAATATGCAAATGCATAATCAGTTCTGTAATAGCCTATCCTTTCTAAAAACAGGCTATAAATTTGGATCCTGAGCAGCAGGTTCTAAAAAGCCTATTATATGACATGGCTGGGGGAAAAGGCAAGACCCAAACACCACCACCAGCTCACCAGAGCTCTTTATAACGTGTGAATGCAGGGGGGAGGAGGAGGAGGAGGAGGGTCCTCCCCAGAGCTTTGCTGGCAGGCAAAGGGACATCACCTGCTGCAGAGCCACACATCCACAGCAGGGCCTGACATACTGCAGGGTTTGGGGAGCTGATGGCAGGTTCAGATTCGGGGAGCTGATGGCAGGATGGTTTTGTGGAGCTGATGGCAGGCTGCTTTTGGGGAACTCTCAGCTGGTGAGGCAGAGGCAGGTCCTGTGGTGGGGCTGGGCAGAGCTGAGTCCATTGGATGCTCTGTAAATCCCCACATCCCCATGGAGCACACAGGCCCTGCTGGGGGAATGCCTGCACCCCAAACCTCGTCCCTGGCAGCCCCTCCCAGCTGCAGGTGACACAGAGCCATATAAAACACAAACTGTCCTGCTCCACTGGCCTGCAGAAGGCAGTGGTGCCTGGAGCAGGGCAGCAGTTTGAGGCTTCAAACATCACAGGGCAGCTCCTTCCCAGCTCCCAAGGAGCCTCCTACTTCCCTCTGTACAATGAGCACAAATCCTTCTGCCCAATACTTGCATGCACTTACATGTCTGCCATTTTGAGGCCCTCCTCTGGTTCCTGCAGGGCTTTACAGAATTCCTGGGTGCTGTTGCTGCAGTGTAGAAGGTAAGAACTGTTAGTCTGAGTTTAATGAGATGGGACTGTCCTGCCACACAGGGACAGAAAGCTGAAGGTGCTGTACCAGGTGCCTCAGTTCCAGCTTCTCATCTGCACTAAATACTGGAACCCCACAGGAAGGAATCAAGCCCAGGTTTATCTTGCAGTTTTTTTAGAGAAAACTACCCAGCAACAGACACATCTTTGAGCTCCAGACTGAACTGACAAGCCAGGAGGTGGGAACTGAGAGCTCCTGCTCAAACCTTGGCCAAGGCAGAGGAAAAAAGCTGCTTTGCAACAGTTCCAGTGGCACTGTCCCTGAGGCAGCCAGGACAGCACATTTTACACTGCTCGCCCCTGGGAACATCCATCACCCTGATGGGGCACAGAGATGGAATGGCAGCAATAATACACACACCTACCAAAAAAAAATTTACATAAAGGGACAGAAACTTAGAGCTGGCTCTAACTCCAACTGTTGCACCCAGAACACATCACAACTCTTCATGTGCAGTATTCATTAGCAGGTAGTGAATAATATTTGCATAACTCATTGGAGTAATATGGCAAAACAAAAACATACAGGACATGCTATAATCATAGATACCTGAAACATGAAATAATTTAAAAATACAACTTTACAGAGATTGATACTTAAAACCAAAATCCTGTGATTTTATAAAATGATCAAAACTGGGCAGCCTTTGAATGTGGACATCATGGAACACTCTCCTTCTCTCCTTCACTGTCACCTTCAACACACATGTATCTTGCAAAGCAATGCAAATTCTGCAACAACCAACAAAACCAGGGACATGAGGAAGGAATGTTAAAAACTGATTTTAATAAATCATGTTACAAAACCCTAAGACCAGTACACAAAGGAGAATTGAGGTCTCATTCACCACTCTGAAGATGGGAACTGGGCTCCTCACATGAGGTCCAAAGCCTCAAGCTGAGCTTTGCTGTGTGTTACCCTCATCTGACAATTCAGAACCACCCTGGAGCCCTGTTTTCCTTTCTGTCTTTTTACATTCTTCCAAGCCTATTAACACACCAGTACTGTGTGCCTACCTCAAAGTTGTATTTTCCTGCATCACTGGAAGCACATCATTTTCATCCCAGACTCTGATAATACTTTCACAAATATTTGCTTCACCTAAACTAAAAATAAAGCCAAACCCCAAAATACAGTGAGAGAAAATATTTTGATCACAAAATAAAACATACCAGTAAACCAAGGCCCGGTTCCAATGAAATAAGAATTGAAATAGGAAAAAAACAATGGGTGAATGTACTTAAAAATAATCTTCCTTAAGTGGTGAAAATCTTTGGATCCTGAAACACCACCAAATCACCATAAATAAAGTAGAATTCTCCCCCTTCCTGACCCCAGGAAACAAACCAACCCCAACACCCCACAATTTGCTGTGATCAGCACATCTTAGGCACATGATCTGGAGATAATTACCAGAAGGGATGCTGGCAGACACCAGGATCCATTCAGAGAACATGCATTTGCCACTTCTTCCCGAATTGCAGAAGTCTCTCTTCTAAAGCAATCCCTTGTATGTCCAGCTGCAAGCCCTGGAGGTTGTGGATCCAAGGGGAACAGCAATATTCTCTGCAGGATACATTCAACTACTTAAATCCTTTCTGAAACTCTTCACATAAAGTAGCAGTTAAATTGAAAACATTACAAGAGAGGGGTCTGACAGTGGCAAAGATACAACACAGTGGCTACAGCTCAGAAAATTTACATGTCATCAAATGGAAATCCATGACAAACTCAAATTTTCACATGAGACTACAGGAGGACTTTATGCAAATGGAAATGTATGGATGCTTTTTTCCTGTAACAAGAGTAACTGTTCACAGGTTAGGTGATATTCTGTAACTATAGGAGGTAAGTTTGGAAATACAGACTATTACCAATTCTACTAAACTACTAAAACACTCTTAGCAGAACACTTGGCACTTTTCTATTTCCCAGTTTAAAACAGCAGCAGAAGTTATTCTTGTAGATGGCTGTTAAAGCCTCAGTGCATTAGTATGCTGAGACTGCCTCCTGTTCTCTCCTCTTGTCCAACACAGTTAAAGGCAAACTAAAAACCTGTAACATTTCTGGCATTACTGTACCTTCCCTTGCAATACACAACAGAATCATGTCAGATCCATTAGTCTTCAAAAGCAAAGCCCTGATTCGAGTTATGAAAACGTTATCACACTGCTCCCTTTCTGCAGGATATCCTCTTCACGCTCTCACTGCCTTTGTGGTGTGGATTGAGGCGATCATGCGATTTTCAATTGCTCTCTTTAACTTTTACCCTCCACCCACAGGTCCTTGGCTTCTGCCCTCACTGGTTGTTGCAGCCCAGGGCTGCCGAGGAGGCTCCCGCCTGCTTCTGCTTCTTGCGGCGCTTGTTCAGGAGGCGGTTGTTGGACGTTTTCAAGTCTTTGATTTTCACCTGATCATAGTCCACCCTCATGGTAGCCAGAGCACTGGTCATCTCCTCCTGAAAGCAAGCAAGCAATATGGTGAAGGTCCTGAGGCAGCGAGCTCACCCCACACTCCAGTCTGGAGAGGAGGGACACAAGGAGCCCTCTGTCACCTCTGTCACCCCCCACCAGCGAGAGCTGAGCCCTCTCTGTGCCCTGCCCCAGGAGCAAAGACCTCCTTCCACCAGGGGCTCAGTCAGCAGCCATTGTCCTCACACTGCCAGGACCTGCTCTGCACAACTGGCCACAGGCAGCCCTCAAGTGTTGGCTGGGTTGTTGTGCTGCCAAGGTCAGTGTTCATCACCCAACAGCAACTCCCTCATTGCTCCTGCTGCACACCATGGAAATGCTTCACCTACAGGGGAATTTAAGTTGATGCCTTGAGGAGCTGGAACAGAGGTTACACACAGAGCTAAGGAGAATAAAATGGGTATTTATTGTGAGGCCACAAAAGCCACACCCTAGCACTATAAGTGCCACAGTGGTGGCCCCTGCCTGGATGGCTCCAAGATGGAAGGAAAGGAGGGGGTTGGTCACAAAATCTTACACTTTTATAGGTTCTGGTTAATTTGCATGAACCCACCCTCCACCTTTCCACGTAGTTTGTGCTTAGGGCCTGAAGTTTGGAGAAACTGTCCTTGAGTTCTTAACTAGAATAGGACTGGTTTGTCTTTATCACATCAGTAAAGCACATCCAAGGAGAACAGGAAAACTTAAAACTAAAGGCATCAAGTCATGGTGGTACTTCAGCCAAGTGACCATCCAGACACTTCAGGATGAATTCAAATCTCCCCTCTTTTTCACACAGCATTTGACATGTGAGCACACAGGACCATGCTGTGCTGGCCTGTGCCCAGCACTTCTCCCTGCCTGGCTCTGTGCCCCCACACAAAGATCTTTAAAAGTAAGTGCTTCAAATTCACACATCTCCTTAGTTTGAATTAATGCTTAAGTACAGGAACATTTTAAACTTTTAAATAAGGTTATAAAGAAAAAACTGTTTAAGTAAACAAATGTCTAAGCATTTGGTTCAGTAAAGGAAAAACAATTCAGTATCATGGGTATGTAGGTAGCTTGAGGGAATACCTCTGGGACCTTTACAAAAGCACAAGCATAAGAAATTCTCAGAAACATGGAAAATCAGGCAGCTAAGTGAAAATATCTGCTTGATCTCTGACTCAGAAGGTAAACGTTGCCTAGGTCCTAGAAAATTTTACCATGACATAGCTCAACAGCTGAGACTGCCCATCAGTGATTTAAATAAAATCAGTAATTGATAAAATACACTACAGGAATGTTGCATTTGTCAAAATTCTAGGAATTTGAAGAGCAGAAAATTCAGAATTAATTGTAAAAGCATGCCAACCTGTAAAAGGCCTGCAGGAAAGAGTTAAGAATTTCAGTGTGCCCTACAGTTTCACTTTGCAGGAAGCATTCAGCAGTCATTGGTATACACAGTAGGTGAGGCATTTGCTTAGATTAAGGAAAAGAATTTTTTTTTCTCCTCTTCCTTCCACCAAATGTCATAACAAGAAAAGACTTAGGTTATTCAGTGTAGTTCCACAATTCAAAAGCACTGCTCCTGAAAACCACAACACAGCTCAGCCCTCCCACCCGCCCCCCTACATTTTCATCACATTCTTCACTGCAATGAAGTTCAAACTGCCCCAGCACTGCTCTTCTCCTCCCTGAGTACAGGCAGTGGCTCAGTAGGAGCACCATTAATGCCTTTTATCAGAAATAACATCTTTGCTGATATCTGGTGCAGCTGTAAGGCTGCCAGATGAAGCTCAAATAGCATTCCTTCTTTTTTTAAACAGTTATCATATACACTACTGTTCTAAGCAAGACTGTTTATGCCTCCCTTGTTTGTCATGATTGTATTCAAAATAGCCACAGTATCCAAGGAAATGCACATCCCCAGAGAAGGCAGCAAATTTCATCTCCTATCACACTAGACTTAAAGAAATCTGATTGAATTGACTCACTTTAACTTCATCCCAGTGGTCTTTATCCTCTTGCAGGACCCGTGCAGTGTGAAGAGGAGTTGGTGGCACTGACATTGATCTCTGAGAACAAAGAAAAATACCAAAAGAAGTTCTGAAAAACAACCTTTGGGAAGTGATTTCTTGCTCTTCTCTGTGTATGAAGGGCATAAAACTTGATCTAACATCCTCCACTGGCCCTCATTAGTCCTGCTTCCAATCACCCCACAGATGAATTCATGTATGTAGGAGAAAAGGACTACATTCCCCACACAACATTTAAAGAACAAAAAGAGCAAAAATCAGTGCTGAGATTCTTTCACTCTGTCCCTTCCAGTCCAAACAATTTATCCAACCAGTGCTGGATAAATTTTTATGTAGGTTTTAGATTTTAACTGTCATTTCACTATTCATTAGTCAAAGTCTTAAAGTGGTTAATTTGACCTTTCTCTCCTAGGATTTGTTGTAGGAGACATTTTCCTGCACTATGCATTAACTGAGATCACCTCTTCATCAGACTAAGTGAGCCCCAAAGAGGAAATGACACAATTCTTCTGAGCAAGGCACAGCTCAGAAGACAGTGCATCCACATGAAACTGAGATCTCTGCTCACCTGCCATGAAAGATCAGGAGGTACTTTACATTAGAATAAGGGACAATTTGTAAAGCATGAAGCACAGTTCCCTGACTAAACTCAGCAAGAATCATGGCAATTCTTGCCAGTCCATAACCCAAACACAATTTCATTTGCATACTCTATTTTCCTTATGCTTTCTACCCAAACCTGCTGTTTGCTGTGGCATCCTACAGCTGCATGTCAACAAAGTGTAAGGAGATCCTTGTACGTGCCTGTAAAACAAACCCTACACTGGAACCAGTGCTCATGTTCCCCTGAGCTCAGAGCAGCAGTGCAGCAGAAGTGAAGCAGAAATCCCAACTCCTACATCCTCTGGACAAGGACCCCAGCTGGTGAGGACACAGTTTTATCAAACACAGCTGGGACAAGAGAAATGGGAAACAAGCAGACAGCTTTCAGTGGTGTCCCTGTCCTGTGGAAGGTGCTCTCCTTTCTGCTGTGAGCTGCTGCTTGTTAAAAAAAAAAATCTTATACACAAGGAACTAAATGAGTCTGTGCTCCACCTAAGCTGACAATTTTTGCCTAGTTCACAGTAAAATACTTCTGCCATCCATCTCATTAAAAAAAACGAGGGGAAAGAAAAAAAAAAAAAAAGAGATACAAGCACCCTCCTCCGCTGTTTGTGCAACTCCCCAGACATGTTTCCACTTTGGGATTTAGGAAAAGGGAGAACACAGACATTCACTGTATTGGTTTTTCCCTCTCCCTCTCTCTGCCCCTGGGAGCAATAGGTTCAGCAGAAAAAAAAGCCAACCTGCAGCTTTCTTCCAGGAAGGGTATTAGAGCAGGGCTCCAACTGGAGCAGATGCAGCAGAGTCTGCAGACCTTGTCTGTAATCTCCTCCTCATTAATTGGCTCTGTGCATATTCCAAGTAACAAGTGTCACTGCAGGTGGCAGTTCCTTAGCTATTAGGCACTCACTCCATGAAATTCCTCACCTGCTGACTGCTGAAACACCTTCTTGGGGCTTCAGACACTCAAAGCTGGAGGTATTTATTCTGAACAGTGACTACATTTTTATTTGGTTAAAAAAGACTCGGAAACATTGTCTGGGGTCTGTTCTACAGTCTTTACAACCTCAGTTTCTCAGCTTTCTCAACTCTGAATGATAACACTTTTCCACTTCATCAGGATGTCCTACAGCTGCATTTCATTTGATTCCAAGGGCTTCAGATCCTGCAGCAGGCATTGTAGGAACGGGGATTATCAGCCACACCTCTGCTTCTGCCCTATCCTTTGAGGATCAGCACAGGCACACCAGCACTATGGGACCAAAGGGAATTCTGCAGCAGAAGTAATTCTGTTTCTGGATGATGATTTTTTTGGGCAGTGAGAACAAGACTGGTATTTTTTTAGACACAAATGTGACAAGTATAACCTACTATTTTGAGGAACACCTACAGAGAAGAGATGGTATGAAACTCAGTCTTGTAACTTCTGGGATTTGTGTCTCATATTTGAAATAGTCCATGTTGTATTAATAAAGTGATTTTTTCTTTTTTCCCCCAAAAGTTTCTTTTAAGGAGAAGTAAATTCAACCAAGCCATAGAATGAAACCTGAACTGGGACCATTAATAGCTCTGTGTACCACCCTACCTGGCAATGTCTCATAGGGCAGGAAGAGATCCTTGCTCCTCCCCCATGCATTTCCAAACTCAAGGATGAGAATTCCCCCTGAGCATAGGAGCATGTTCACCCTAACACAGCTATGCACAATGGTGCCTGAGACCACTAATAATAGCTCTTTAAATCCTGCACCGATGAAGTAAGCACATACAGTTTATTTTTGTATTTTTAAAGAGAGTAACACATGCATATGCTGCAGAGTCAACAGAAACTGCCTGCTCACAGAATATTGAGACATCTTTGGCTGTTGCTTCCAAGGACACAACTGTGAGTGTCTTCCCTTGTGTGTCCTCTGCTAACACCAAGAAGAATTGTGGTTTTATGGGCAGGTGACCCTCCGTGGAGGGCACAGGAGGTTAATTAAGGGATCAACAGTAATAACAGCCCTTCTCTTGCTGTGCTGTGTGGAGCTACACCTAAGTTCTGCATGTAAGAATCAATTCATGGTGTAAAAAAAGATCTAAGACTCACATTAATCCAAGGGTGATTCATAAACTGAGAGATTGTCATCCTCTCTGTTGGGTCAGTCTTCAGTAAATGGCGAATGAGTTGTTTGGCTGAAAAACAGAACCAACAGGGCATGGTGTAGTCTAGGACTGCATTCCCAAACCACCTTGGGAACACAAGGACCTGCTGAGTGAAGAAACACAATTCTGCAGAACTGAAAACCTCCCAATTGCTGTGACTATGCTAAGAAGCCACGTGCAGTGGTGCAGCTTGCTGTGTTTAAAGGGGCAAAACAGGAAAGCATCCAAAACAAGAGGCAGGAAGGCAAGAAAAGGACTGGGGATCCCAGCTATGCTCTCTACATCACCAAACCAACTGCTCTGAGAGCAACAACTGGAGGTAAAAAGAAGCACAGGAACAGAAAGCTGCTAAGCTGCCTGCCTCACACATGGCAACAACCAGGGCATCATGGGCTGAATGAATACATAAGCTGATGATCTGAGAAATGATGGAAGACAACAACTAGCACAGGCTGTGGAAAAAAAGGGACGACGACCTCTGAAAACTGGGAGGCCACAAAAAAGGCAAATAAATGGATTGTACAAACAGGCTTTCTGTGAACATGGGATCTGCCAAAGTAAGAGCAATAATAACTGAGATATGGTGAGAGTCTAGACAGGAGTTTCATTAATGGGGTGGACAAACTGGAAATCCTGCATCCAAAGAAGTTATTTAGAAGGACTTACACAAAGCTTCCTTCCTTAGGGAACCTATAAAAACTTTTAAATAGAGTTCTCTTTTAGGAATAGCACATGCAAGATGACTAAATGCTTGTAAGAAGTTGCCAGAGGTACAAGTTTAGTTTGTTGAGAGAGGCAGAAAAGGACAAAGGACAGGACAAAGCAGGGAAAAAAGCAGCAACCTGCTGAAGGTGCCTCATCAGCCTGAAGAACACCCACAGATGAGATGATCTTAACAGGATCAAAGGTAGGGGGTCCCTATCTCCATTCACACAAGCCTACAGGAACCCTACACACAGTCCAAGTGCCACGAGATCCAGTGAGGGGTGAAGATGCCACAGAGCACAGCAGGGTCCTGGGATCATTTGTTACTGCTAAACAGGTAAGCCAAGACATATGCTGACTCTTCTCTTTAATATGACAGGCAGGTGAGAATTCCAGCCTATGAGACTGTCAGGATAAGAATCAAAAATACCCACTTTTAGGAAACTGATTTGAGCCCAGCTGCTTTTGATCAATGACTTACATAAAATAAATTGTTTACTTTGATTTAAGTGGTGGCTGGCAAATTCCCACATCCCAAAAAGCTAGCATGAAAACTTGCCATCCTTGCTGGCTGGATCACCAAGGAGGGCAAAGACTGAATAAGTTCTTAAGACAGTTTGCCTTTCTTCCAGCTCAGCTTGCATTGGAGCTCTCCTGGCTGCCTCCTTTCTCAGGATTAGAGAGGGTTTAATATCAGCATTCACTAGCACTAGCTGGATTTTGAAAGGAGGTTTTCAGTAGTCATTTACTTTTTGTAGCACTGAGGCTGCTGGCTGGTATCTGAGTTCCCAGTCGTTCTCTGCAGCACCTTACAAAAAATGGATTTAAATTGTAGAAGAAAGGGAAACAAAAGCTCAGACAGGTTTTTAGAAATAGGCTCTTTGTAAGCATTGCAGCACTGCACACCACCATGCTCACACTCCTCAGCACCAGGGAGGATTTTTACCTTCCTCTGATACTTCAGCCCACTCTGGATTGGGAAATCCATACTGCCCCATCCGAATTCTTCTCTTCATCCCTGGAGAAATGGCTTGACCAGTGTTTGAGTAGAATGGAGGGAACCCACACAGGCTGTAAGAGTGGACAAAAGAATTTTCATAAGCAAAGTCCTTTCACCTCTTAAAAAATTTTATTCAAGCTTATATTCTACTGCAGGCTGCACCATCCCAATGAACAATTACTCGTGAGTGCAGATTTAACAAGCTGTGCTCGCTTTCTGTTCACCAAGTTCTTTCCCAAATACTTACAGAATATATGTGATGACACCCAATGACCACATGTCAC